>NC_138189.1:134731805-137166390 GCF_964194105.1 Spermophilus citellus
TGTTACTTGATTTTAGGGTTTGTTGGTTTCTTTGATAATAGCCATCCTGATAAATGTGAAGTGATAGCTCATTCTCCTTTAGATTTGTGTTTCTGTGATATTCAGCATTTTTTCATACTCTTATTGACCATCTATTTATACAACACCTTTGGAGAAATGTCTATTCAAGTCCTTTGTATATTTTATAATTGGGTTACTGGTTTCATTGTTGTTGAATGGTAGGAGTCTTCATATTCTGGATATTGACCCTTTATCAGATATGTATCTTATAACTGTTTTCTCCTATATAACTGTTAGGTCACCACTTTACTCTGTTGATTGATTTGCTGTTCGGAAGCTTTTTTGTTACTGGTGATTGACCTCAAGGGCACTCGATCACTGAGCCACATCCCCAGTAGTATTTTGTATTTTATTTAGAGACAGAGTCTCACTGAGTTGCTTAGTGCCTCATTTTTGCTGAGGCTGGCTTTGAATTTGTAATCCTCCTGCCTTAGCCTCCCAAGTCATTGGGATGACAGGCAGGCCCCACCATGCCTGGCTGTCCTGAGACTTTTAAAAAATAAAATCAACCTCACCTTTTACCTTTTCTGCCTTTGGGTCTTCCAGTTGATAAACTGATTTAAAAAAAAAAAATCTGCAGGAGACCCAGTTAGTTCCAGCATGGCTGTCCACATCTTCTTCACATCAGGGGTGTGAAAGTTTATCTTATGTTGGGAAATCTCAGCTTGAGATTACGTGCTGAGTTTTCTCCCTGCAATGCCTCACTCTAGCTTCTTTATTATTACTATTATTATTTTTGTGTGTTAGTCCACAGTTTTAACTGTAGCTCAGCAGCTGCAAGATTTTAGACTTTTGAGGCTATGTTAAACAGTAGTGTTTGGTTAGGGAAACCCAAGATACTGTCCATAGCATGCTTCAAGTTTTTCTTTGTCTGAAGAACTAGCAGCATAGTTGTGCATTTTGAGTGAGAAAGCAGAGACAGAATAATAAAATGTGGCAAAAGCAATAAGGTTTCAATGAGACATCTTGCTTTGTCCCCTTATTGGTTCATAAGTTTTTGGTTTTTTTTTTTTTTAAGGCAATGACTATGTCTGATTGATTTGGCATTGTGAAAGGATAGTTTTAGGCTTTCATAAAGGTAAACTCTCAAAGAGAGCTTTATAAAATAAGTAAGAATATTAATAAGAAAAAAATAACCCTGAGTTCCAAGGTTGTTAGCTTTTAGCCAAAAACACAGTGCAAGAGGCATGCAGAGCTGTCACTGCAAATATATTCTCATTTGTTCACCTATCTCCCTCTTGACATTAGAAGCAGAGGATCTGATAATCAGAACTGTTGTCCTTATCTGAAATTAGTTAAACACACTGTCATTAATTCTGTTGACTTCTGTACTCAGCAAGCTGTTTTGAAAGGCAAGCTGCTCTTCTAAATCTGCAAAGAAAACTGGGAATTACTTTGCTAGCCTTTGGAACTGAAGGTCTACTGATCTCTTCGCCCAACCACAATGGGTCAGGAATTTTGAGCTGCTTTTCTAGGAGCACCAAAGGATTTGCATCAATTCACCCCCATTCCCACACCAGCACATTTGCCTCCTCACTATTGTGCTAAGCAATTCATTGAAAGCATTTTGAGGCCAGAGCTGGACATAAGGGTGCACTCTGGGCAGCCAGATGCGACCACTGTGCTTTGCATATGTGAGAATTGACCCTCATTAACATCATGTTCCAGCAAATAAATTTCTTTATGTTGATAAATATCACATTCTTTACTTGTACATGAAGAGGCATATGTAGGGCTGGGGCTCTGGCTCAGTGGTAGAGCGCTTGCCTAGCATGTGCAAGACCCTGGGCTGGATCCTCAGTACCACATAAAAATAAATAAAATAAAGGTATTGAGTCCAACTACAACTAACAAATAAATATTTTTTAAAAGAGGCATATGTAAAAGAAGGTAAATACACAAATGTATGTCATGCAAAGAATTAAGGGGCTGGGGCTCAGTTGGTAGAGTGCTTGCCTCACATGCACAAGGCCTTGGGTTCAATCCCCAGCACCACACACACACACACACACACACACACACACACACCAAAAGTATGTGGGGCCTGTATTTATTTATTTTTTAAAAAAATATATTTTTGGGGTTGGGGATGTGGCACAAGTGGTAGCGCGCTCGCCTGGCATGCGTGCGGCCCGGGTTCGATCCTCAGCACCACATACAAACAAAGATGTTGTGTCTGCCAAAAACTAAAAAATAATAATAATAATAATTAATTTAAAAATATTTATTTATTCTACTTTGTTATACATGATGGCAGAATGCAATTCATTTCATAGTACACATAGAGAGAACAATTTTTCAAGTCACTGATTGTACAAAGTATTTTCACACCATTCGTGTCTTCATACATGTACTTAGGGTAATGATGTCTAACTCATTCCACCATCATTCCTGCCCCCTTACCCCCCCTTACCCTCCCTCCCTTTGCCCTATCTGAAGTTCCCCCATTCCTCCCATGTGCCCTCCCCCATCGCCATTATGAGAGTGCATCCTCATATCAAAGAGAACATTTGTGGGGCCTGTATGTCTAATAGTAGTTTTTGTGGTTGTTTCTAAGATCTGGTAACCTGGTCTGTCCTATAAATTCCTGACCACACTGTCTATCCATGTTTCACTCAAACGTAGACTTGAACCTTTAGAATACACCAGAACAATGATCCTCTCTTTTACAGAGTCTGGTAGCTCCTGCCCTGAACTCCACGCACTTCCCCTCCTCCATCCTCTCCCCTCCTCCTCTATTCCCCTCCCCTCTTTACCTCCCTCCTCCTTTCTTCTTGCCTCCCACACTGTTGAACCAGACACTGTTCTAGTTACTGTGACTACAGTCATGAACAAGAGACCCCGAATCCCTATCTTCATCCAATTTACTTTATCTCATGGAAAGAGGACGAATAGAGGAGGTGAATAGTTACATTTAGGCAGATCAGATGATGCTATGGAGAAAATAAATCAGAGAAGACAGATAGGGATGAAAGAGGGTGGAACGTCAAACAGTGTGTTCCAGGAAAGTCCCACTGAGTGGACAACATTCCAGAAAAGATCTGACGTGGAAGGAGCAAGTCCCAAATTGAGGTCCTTGTACCCAAAGCCAAAGTGAACCAATGGCCCTTGGGATCAAAGCGCAGACACTCTGTGTGGCTCTGTGAGGATCAGTGAGCTCATTAGGCAACAAGAAGTTTCCAGCAACTTATCTTTGGCAGAAAGATAAGAAATGGAAATCTTATTCTCTCCCCGCATCTCCTGACTTAATTCTCAAAGATGATGGTGAAGACTGTACTCTCTGATTCTCCATGGAAAAAGAGTCTCTTAGATGGGGAGGTGAGTTCCAAGCCTGAATGGTCTTCCTCCGACCCAGCAGGCAGACAAAACTCAACAATGAAGATGATTCTATATATATATATACACACACACACACACACACACACACACACGTAGGGAAATATTACAGTAAAGCCTATTAATTTCTACAATTAACACACATTAATAACAACAAAAATTTTAAAGCATGAAGTTGAACTTAACACAGGAAATAGGCTTATTTGGTTCCAGACGCAAGTACATAAATTCTCAAAATTTTCAACAGAAAAAAATAAGTAGAGCAGGAAAAGGACAGAAAACTTGAGTAGAAACTACAGAGGAGAATGTAGATGTGGGTTCAGCAAGTTCAGATATGCCACACACACACACACACACACACACACACACACACACACACACAGAAAAACTCTCAGGATTACACGGAATGATCCAGGTCTGTGACTGCCAACCTGGGGTGAAGAGAAGAAAGGCAATCTTACCACTGATGCTATCAATATTTCAGTGTTAACAACACTGGGGAATGCCTATGATATTCTAGATCCTGTGGTAAATGCAAGAAATTCAAGCATAAATAAGACATAGTATTTGACAGGCTTGGACAAGCTTACCAACTGGACATTTACATGAGTCCCAGCCAAAATACACTTGTTTGGTTTATTCCTCTTAGGTCTATCTATATATATATTGCCATCCCTCAATAACTGTGGGGAATGGTTCCAGAATCTCACAGGGATGCCAAAATTTGCAGATGCTCAAGTTTCTTATATAAATTGATGTTGTATTTATTTATGATTTTCTTCTCATTCTCCTATAAACTTTAAATCATGTCAAGATTACTTATAATACCCAATGTAATTGAAATGCTGTCTAAATAATTGTTACCTGTATTGTTTAGGGAACAATAACAATTAAAAAGTCTGTATGTGTTCAATACAAATGTAATTTTTTAAAATAGTTTCAATATAAGGGTTGTTGAAACTGTGAATGTGTGTGGAACCCACAGATATGGAGGGTCAACTGTAATTGCAAATTAGGATGATAGTGGAAAATATAAAGTCTATGTCAATTCCATTAAAAATACTACCCAAATATAACTTGAGTGAAAAATGAAACCCAGAAAAAGTAGTTTCTTATACTCCTTCAAAGGAACTGGGGTTGAATTTAGGGACATTTTACCACTGAGCCACATCCCCAGCCCTATTTTGTATTTTATTTAGAGACAGAGTCTCACTGAGTTGTTTAGTGCCTTGCTTTTGCTGAGGCTGGCTTTGAACTCATGATCCTCCTGCCTCAGCCTCCCAAACTGCTAGGATTACCGGCCTGCACCACCACGCCCGGCAAGAAAACCTTTCTTATATTCTTTCTTGACATAACATGAATATCATACTGGACATCGTAAGTAAATACGCGAGTGTCTTTTCCAGGTATCTACTTTAAATCTTGAAGAAAGCTGATAACCATGTTATCAGCTGGGAAGGATGTCCTTCTGGACCCAGTCACCATCAATAACTGGTTGTAGCTACTTTTACTCTGAAGCTCTTATTTTTCAACAATAATCAGACTCAAGTCTAGTAACCAAAACCCATCCAAGGGAAGAAGTCAAAGCTTTTTTCTAATTTTACACACATGCCAGATGACATTCACATCCAGGACACTCTCCATATTTATCACCCTATGGTGGACCAAGTATTTTGATTTCAACAAGGAACTTGCCCCAAATGTTGACACATCTGCAAGCACCTTGTTCAACAGCATTCAGTGGAAGCCCTGAGAAGAGGGTTCTGGGTTGCTATTATTGGAATACCACACAAAACAAAAATGCTGTAACCTTCTACCTCCCCAGCATCCTCATGAGTCACAGGAACCGTGCACCTTCATCCAGTTATTGTCAAGTCTTCTTTAGGGCACTAAATGGATTTTTAGATCTACAGGTCATTTTAAATGGCATGTTCAAAATTATACATGACTTCAAAAAATATGTTTCTGGAATGGCATGTGGTAATAAAACTAGCTGATATTCTGGGGATTTGTTTCAAAGACAATAGCAAATATTTACTAGAAAATAGTAAATATTTCTTACTCTTTCTTAGTTTCCCACACTTCTATACCCCCTTGGTCAGCTCTTCCCAGTTCTCCATTCCATATTTCCTCATTGAATGTTGGATTTGCTTTCCCTGAAACTTACCTGGAGTAAGAGAGACGGTTTCTTTGCTCACAAAATAAATAGAAGAAAATTAAATATTGACCAGCTGCTCTGCTAGTGTCAGCAGAGAGAACCAATATAGAGTAACAATAAACACTTTTGATGGATTAACACACACGCGCGCACACACACAGAGCATTAAAGATTTGTTCTCATCTAGGAATAAGTGCTTTACAATCAGAAAATGCTGAACTTGTCTTTTACTGATTGTTTGAAGTTGACAAATTACTTTTTGTAATTTTTGACTTTCACTTTTTTTTTCCTTTTATGAAATGGGAATAATAATCCCAGTATTGTCATTAGAATTTGACACATCTGTAAAGTACCTGTTCAGTGTCAATCAGGAGTAGCCCCAAGAAGAGTGCCTAAAACTTAGGAAGTATCAGTAAATATTTGTTGAATATATATCAGTTAGAACAACAATAAATAATGTATTAAAAATGTGTAGAAAAAAAGCTGTGTAAAATAAAATTTCTGCTATCACTATATTTAATATAATTCAGAAATAACTTGGGTCATTACCATTTGAGGCAGGATGCAGTAAAAAACAGACAGCTTCATTTTAACATTTAGAGGATTGATTCCATCCTCTGGAGAGGAAATAAGCGATCCATGATTGTGGTGTTTAATGGTTACTGCTGAAAAAAAAATTGGAATTTTAAAAGAATTCCAGGAAACCAGAGGCTTCGAGGTAATATATGAATCACAGGGAAAGGAACCATGGTCTTCTGGCTGGAGGTTGAATCTCTAATGTTAAAACGAGGTCAGTAGATAATAGCATCCCATTACCTTCACTTAAACTGGCCTCTTCTGATGACGAAGCTACTTGTGAGCAGGAGGAAACCCTGAAGGCTTAGCCTGTGAGAAAGTGTCCCTTTTTACCATTGACATTGACCCCTTGCATGGGCTTGAAATTTTGGCTGCTTTAATTTGCTCTGGGTCTGCTTTCTGAAAGAAATTATTATTTGGCCTTTTGTTTATTCTAATTTTAATTTCTTTGGGGAATTTTCTGCTTATGTAACCAGAAGTAGTGAGTGTGTGTGTGTGTGTGTGTGTGTGTGTTACTGTATATGTATGTGTGCATGTGTGTGTGTGTGACTTAGCATTTTTTAGTCTCTGGCTCTTTCTTTTTAATGGCAGGGAACTGTGACCAAAGCCTATTATGGAATCAGAGTAACCTTCATCCCGGTGCAGGGTAGAATGCACCTGTCCAAGTGCAGCCATCAAGTGTAATTCTTGAACTTCCTCATGACTGTGATTGTAAGCACTGACTTCCATTCTTCCTCCTCTAATAAACTCCTTCTTTGTGCATTCGAAGGACCCACAGTGCACAGGAGTGACCTGGGGGAAGTCAAGTGGAAGAGTCACCAAGGGCTGTGGCACAGGGGCCTTGACCGTTGAATGGATACTCGTCTTGGAAAGCCACAACCAAAAAAGCAGAGTTGGGGACAGACCGGCAGGACTGACAGTCCCCAGCCCTGGAGAGGTGTGCTTCCTCTCTTCAGCATGACTCACAGTGGATGGGCTGTCAGTCCCACTGGCTGGGGCCCGTCTGCTTCCAACTCAGTACTTCTCTGTTGCTTCAGATGCGAGGCTTTGCAAGTCCTGTTTCCGGAGAAGCAGAGCAGTACAGGCTGAGACACCTGGGGGAGAGATTGTCCCAGAACACCCGGGCAACCTCAAGTTGGTGCATAGCTGCCCACACCCTAGAAGCTGCCATCTGAGCTGGAGTTCACTGATGGAGCCCCTGTCTGCTCTGCTGGTGCCAAAGCTGGAGATTTCTCAGCCGTTCTTTGTGGGAAGGGGCCCGTCCCCAGAAACTTTCCATAGAGGAGCCTTCTGTCCTGGGATTCCCCATACCTCAGGTCTCCTGGTGAGTAACTCTTTCAGTTCCTAGGCAGGATCACTTCTCAGAAGGCAACATGGCCCCAGGAGCATTGGGCCAGGGAAGTTCCCCACTTTGCTCTGCAGTAATGGCTTCGTGCTTAAAACATCAAAGTTCTGGTTTCACTTCTCTCCCAGAATAACAGCCAACTCACCCTGCACTTAAGTGACTAAGCAAGGCCACTTAAGTGACCTTTCCCAGAACAAGGACAATCTTTCCAACGGGATGCAGTTCACCAGGACAATGGAGTCTATTCACAACACACTTACGTAAGTGAGGAGACCACTTAAGTGATTCTTCCCCAAACAATAATGATCTGCTTCACTGTGTTTTCTGTCCCACACTCATTACACATCGAAGGAGCTGCCAACTTCTGTCTTTGAAAATGGGAAGGAAAAAATTAAAATGCTCAAAATGAATTGCCAGTGAGGCATCGGTGTGGTAGGACATTCACCGCGGATGCTGCAATGCCTCGATGCTCTGCTTCTCACTTGCATCCTGTATGTTAGAGTCTCCAATTCTGTACACTAAGTGCAAAGCAAAATCCCCCGTGCCTTTGCCTTCAATCAGTAAAAATGGCGGCATATATTGCATATATATGTAAGTACACACATACACACCCTTCTCATGTTTGTGTGTGTGTGTGTGTGTGTGTGTGTGTGTGTGATCCACCACCGAAATCCAGATTGTTGTTTGCCCTAGCTTTGCACATCTGCCCAGACAGAGTCACTTCTCAGAATGCCACGTGGCCCCAGGAGCGTTAAGCCAGTGAAGTTCCCATTTTGCTCTTCAGTGATGGCCTCATTAAACTCTTTTCAATAGAATATATTTCAGGAATAAGGGACAGATGTTTGAGCTGAAGGAGGAATTCTTAGTGTGGTCCAAATCCTCCCAGGTCTCTGCTGTACTTTGAAGCCATCTGACAAGTGCTCCTCCCTCCCTGCCCCTCCATCAGATTCAAAGGGGAGGATTCTGAGTCTCAAGGTTGGCCTGGACTTCCAGGACAGTAAGAGTGACGCCAGGAATCTCTGACTCTGTTGAAAGCTCTTCTGTCAACTTGACCTGAAAAATTGGACTGGCTGGACACCCCAGGTCTCTGCTGTGGCCCAGTTTCCCAGTCGGCATCCCTTGCTGGTTCCCCATTAATCTTCATGTTCCCCTCCATAGGGCCAGCTCCTTCCCAGAACATAAGGGCCTTTAGTCCCCTTGCATTTGAGAATGGGGACTGGACAGAAAATAGGATCTAACTGAACTACAACCAAATTTGCATTATCCTGGGATACTATCAAGGGGTTGGACCTACTGTGACTTGATGGGTTTGTCTACCTCTACCCCATCCTAAACTCCCACCTAAAAGCAAAGGAAAATACACATTTTAGAACATTGTAGAGGTTCTTTTATTCCATATTCTAGAGAGGGATTGCCAATAAGCCAATATCAGCAAGGCCAGGAGTATATGTCAAGTGTGTCGATCCCATAAATAACAATCCCATCATCTGATGGTAGACATGAACACTTAGTCTTAAAGGGGGAATAAGTGGTTCCTGCTCTTCAAAGTCTCCTGAAATCACACAATATTAAATGGATGGTTTCTTAGGAGCCAAAGATAATTATCAGAAAAACCTTTCAGAAAGGAAATATTTGAGCTGTCGCTGGCAGAAAGGGGTTTAGTCTGGAGAAAGATGGCATTACATTATCACAGTAATAATTAGGCACAAACATGTCATTTCTGTGCCAGTAGTGAGACAAAAATGTCTGGATGTCAATATAAATAGACATCAGGATACGATACAAGGGACTGAAAATATCATTGAGATGGTAGGTGTTTTGTTGGCAAAATAAAAGCATTGAGCAAGCACATATGTTATTCCAGTAAGCCACAGACTGCAAGAAATCGAAACTCAAGTACAGAGTGCACACTTCCCGTGACTGAGAGGGCGGGACACAAGGGGACTTTCTAAATAGCAAACTAAACATTCATTAGTCAGGAACACCTGATACATATCAGCACAGGTGCACTCGCACACTTTGCTCCAGGGACGGGGGTGTAGGAAGAAAATATGTGTTCCAGGGTGAAGCAGAGACAAGTGGAATTGATATTTATCACAAACAGCCAGTTTAATTCAAGAGGTGTCCCTGTTCATCTGAAGAGTGAGTTAGGAAATGACAAGTAGCTTATGACTTTGTGGCAATATGAGAGGATCAGCTGCTAGGTGTGACCGGAGGTTTGGGATGCCTATTGCTTAGTTCTTTCACCTGGCATTGTTCACAAAAGGCCATTATCATTGTCAGCAGTGTGACTTTGGGGCTCCCACTACTGCATTGCCAATACTACTTAGACCAGACAGTGAAATACGGAGGGTTTTACCAGTTTCTCAGGAGTGTGTAGATACTACTCCATTGAAAAGACAAAAACAAAAACAAAAAGCTCACTCCTTTATAAACACTCATATTATGTACAAATATTTAAACTATTGTCTCAAAGTAAGGATTGATGAAATTTCCCAGTGAATGGCCTCCCAAGCCCCAAAGGAAATGGGACAAAATTTTATCAACCTTCCATCAGGGGCCTGGAGCCAGCTGAGGGTTTTCTCCAGCGTGCCCCCAAGAGAAAATGAAATTTCATTTGGAAAATGAAAATCAACCCATGAGTTACAATGATCGAATCTTAACACCCAAACTGCCTGTGATAAGTAACCCACCCGGTTAATGTAACTATATTCTAATTTACAAGCACGTCAAACTATTCTATTCAATGCAGCAAGCTTTGAGCAGTCACCGTGCTTGGTGAACAAGACAATATTAAACAGGTTTGTAAGTTACTTTAAAATATTCCTAAATTAAATTAAAACATCTGAATCATGTATTGGTTTGGGGATCTTCAGCTCACATCCCAGAGGGCTGCTTTTTGTATCTTAAGAACAATTGCTGGGCAAGGCGGTGCACGCCTGTAATCCCACCAGCGTGGGAGGCTGAGACAGGAGAATTGTGAGTTCAAAATCGGCCTCGGCAAAAGTGAGGTGCTAAGCAGCTCAGTGAGACCCTGTCTCTAAATAAAATACAAATAGGACTGGGGATTTGGTTCAATGGTTGAGTGCCCCTGAGTTCAACCCCCAAACCAACCCCCCATACACACACCAAAAAAAAAGATCAACAACCTACGACCTTCCTAATCAGCATGCAGTTAGTTGTTCCCGCAGAGCCACAGGGGATTGGTTCCAACCTCAAAATCCAAGGATGCTCAAGTCCTGTATATAAAATAGCATTTGCATATAATCTATGCACCTTCTCCATGCCTTCAAATCATCTTTGATCACTTATAATACCTAGTACAATGTAAAATGCTATAGAAATATTATTGTACTGTTTAGAGGGAAAATTCTGCATATGTTCAATACATAAGCGTTATTTTTTTTTCTGAATGTTTCTATCCAAGGTTGATTGAATCCTCAGATCCAGAACCCATGTGTGCAGAGGGCTGACTGTGAACATCTATGGGGTGCCACAGTATCTACTGCCAGGATGAATTCTAGACATTGAACATCACTGGTGGAAGGAAAAGTATATATGAGGCACAGAGTGGAAAACTCTCCAAGCTTGTGTGAATAGGGTTGAAGAAGTAAACAAAGACTTAGCCTCACCCTCAACCGTGGAACCCAGCTCTTGAGCTTCTGTCTGGTTGAGGGTGCACTGTGGGTTGGGAGGACTTCTGGTGGCCTGGCACATAACACACACGAAAGGCCCGGCTCCCAAGTGCTGTGGCAGCCTCCAGGGGGGCACCTTGGCACCCCTAAGATGACAGAGAGCTGGCCTTTGTTAAACTTACAGAACTGCACAAGCACTTAGGGTTTGTTTCCAATCGATAATAAACACTTGTATATGTAACAGATTTGTTCTGAAACCCGTTTTCCACGTGACCTGGTAGTGATGTTGGGGAGTAACTAACCCTCATCCCTTTAAGCTTTGGTGACTACTGTTCTCCCTCAGAAAGAACCTAAGAACTGTGTGTGAACGAGCTGCCTTAAATCTGCTGCCGCAAAGAGGCCCACACTCAAGGAATTCACAGAGGACTTTCCAGAACCCTAACTGCTGCTCAGTCAGTTCACTGTTTAGGAGCTCAGAAGTTACCAGCGACCCCAGAGGACTGTCACCCCACCAATGACAGTAACCCTGACAAAAGGCTTCTATATATCTCTACATATTCTTATATACACACACACATTCACACATACATACATGAGGAAAAAAATATTTTTCTATATATTTATATATTTTAATATATTTTATTTATATATTATACACTTATAATATATCATATATTAAAATATAATGTATCTTATATATTATAAATATATTTTTTTATTTTTTATTTATATATGGAGAAGAATGCATTACAATTCTTATTACATATATAGAGCATAATTTTTCATATCTCTGGTTGTATACACAGTATATTCACACCAATTTGTGTCTTCATTCCTGTACTTTGGATAATAATGATCATCACATTCCACCATCATTAATTACCCTATACCCCTCCTTACCCCTCCTTTCCCCTCCCATCCCTCTGCCCTATCTAGAGTTTGTCTATTCCTCCCTTGCTCCCACTCCCTATCCCCACTATAAATTAGCCTCCTTATATCAAAGAAAACAATAGGCATTCGGTTTTTTGGGGATTGGCTAACTTCACTTAGCATTATCTTCTCTAATTCCATCCATTTGCCTGCAAATGCCATGATTTCATTCTCTTTTGTTGCTGAGTAATATTCCATTGTGTATATATGCCACATTTTTTTTTATCCATTCATCTACTGAAGGGCATCTCGGTTGGTTCCACAGTTTAGCTTCTTTTTACTTTACTGCCAGGAGGTGCACAGGTGTGCTCTGCCCTGTGCCCCTACTGAGATGTGCTGCCTCACTCTTCAAGGCCTAAAAGCAGTAGGTCCAATCAATCATGGACTAAATCCTCCAGTACTGTGAACCAAAAGAAACCTTTCCTCTTTATAAGTTTATTTTCTCAGGTATCTTGTTATAGTAACAGAAAACTAACTAATAAAGAAGATCCCTTTAGTTCATAACCTAACGAAGATCAGCTACTCACCTTTGGCATCAGGAACAAAAATCTTGTAAAAATCCATATATTCCCACATTCCCTGAAAAATAAATAACTTCTTTAAAAAGATCACAGGGAGGGAAATGTTGTACATTTGTGGACCTAATATTCAATGTATCAGAAAGGTTTTCAGTAAGCCCTAAATTTTCCTATTGACAGGTAAATAATTCTGAAGAGCAAGGGGCAAAAATAGAATGTCTTTTAGCTCAGTGCTTCATTCTGGGTTTTTCTTGCCTCAAAAACTTTTGGTCTTAAATTGTATTCTTTTTGTTTCTTTCTTTTCCGCAGTTTTACAGCTGGGTCTCTGTACTCTTCCCATGATGGGGGCTTCAAGGCAGTTGTCCTTTAGAACGAACCCATTGGCATAATTGGTAATAAGGGAATACAAGCCAAAACGTAAACCTCTTTATTACATCAAAATTCAACGGGTGAGTAGCTGTCCTCTGGCTGACTGTCTTCTGGCTGAGATTGCTGCCCATCTGTCCTAGTCCTGCCGTGAGCTGTAATTTACACAACAGTAAACTTGACTTCCCCCATTTCCTCCTCTTTCACCCATCCCAGCAACCACCGCAGTTTTTAAATATAGAGCTGTCCTTTCTGGTTATAGTTTGTGGCTAGTTGTAGCAAGACTCTCTTGATACTCAGCCAGACTTTGATGATTTTTTAAAGGTACCAGTTAAGCATACCATAAGTTAAGAATAAATTTCTCCACAAGTTCAAATTCTCCTGTTCCTTTTCCCATAAGTACTAAAATAAATCTAAGAAGTCCCTTTACCCTATCTTTACACATAGATTCTACTTCAAAATTGCTCTTCTTCCTAATGTTGGAAGTCAATAGTTAAAATATTCATTTGACATGCATTTTTCTGAGTACTTGTTCTATGTTGAAATTCACTTAAGCAAAAAAAAAAAAAAAAAAAAAGATTGAGACATATATGTGTGCACCCCAAGGAGCTTAGAAGTGGAAGACAAGTATACAAATAATCAGCCCCCATTAGACACCATTATATGGCATATACAATGCAGTCTCCCAATCCCTGGGACATCTAAATTCTTCTCTAAGATGCAACATAATATGATAATCAAGATCACTGGCTTTTCTTAACTTCAAATCCACCTATGTCATTCACTAGTTGTGTGGTCTTGGGCTTGTTACATAATCATTCCGAGCTTCAGCCTCCTCATCTGTAAAATGGGGTTAATAACTATTCCTCTTTCATAGTGTCTGGCACACAATGAGCTCTCATTAAATGTTAGCTGTTGTTTATCATGCATGTTTCAAGGTCCAATTCAAACGTGAAGGCCTTTATATTCCAGCCATACCTAACTCTCCAACTTTATTTTTTGGAAATTAATAAATTAAATAAGTGATATAAATATGCATATAGTATCCATTCCACAGTTTTATACTATTTATTAATTATTTTAAATTATTTGATAATTACAAATAACCACAACCTTCAAAGCTGTGCGGGTTCCAAGAACAATTGAGTAAAATGAAGTACGAGAACCTAATCCATGAAACCAAGAAGTAAATGTTCTACCTAAAAAAGGACTGGATGCTCAGTAAAATGTGTTCATGGGGAGTTTATTGTCTTTCCTCTATGCTAAAATGATAAGCAATCTTCAAAGTCACACAAATTCAAGAACAACTACAAACAAACAAACAAAAAAAGATCTCCAGGGAAGATATTTCGGATCAGAGAAAAAATTTAGAAGTCATAAAGTAGATCAAAGAGTAGCAACTGACTCAACCACAGTCTAAAATGTCTACAAAATGGGCATCTGAGGGCTGGGGATGTAGCTCAGTTGATAGAGTGCTTGCCTTGCAAGTACAAGGCCCTGGGTTCAAACCCCTGCACTACAGAGTGGGCATCTGATTCAAAGTTGTGAGAAACCTAAAATGACTGGAAGGATTTGGTATCCGAGACAATGAGAAAAAAGAAAGGGGCTGAAAAAGAGGGGTATGGGATGAACTGGACATAACTTTCCAATGTTCATGGACAAATACAAGACCAGTGTAACTCCACATCAAGCACAACCACAATCATGGGAAGTTACACTCCATGTATGTGTAATATGTCAAAATATACTCTACTGTCATGTATATCTAAAAAGGACAGATTTAAATTTTTTTTAAAAGAAGGGTATGGGTTGAATTGCTGAAAAAGCAGTGATTGAGGTCCTGGGTAGACAGGCCACCCACTCTTGGAACTCCCACCTTAAAAAAAAAGAGAACAAGATCACGGACCTAATGTGGGGTTACTCCATCCACTAAATATGTCAATCCCAACAGTAGACCTGGGGACCAGAGAAATGAACACCTGGTGGGTCTGTGGACCCTGGGGATCCACTATAAGGCAGACTTTAGCCAGAACTTCCTTTATTGCCTGTCCCTGCTAAGGAAACTTTCTTTGATAGGGGGTAGGTACGGAGTGACACTTTGAGTCTGTGGAAACCAGTGTCAACTTGGGCCCAGTGTCCAACAAGATTTTACCACGTTTAGCCATTCTCCTTCCCTCAATATAAATTGTTGTAGGTCTCTTTGAAAAAAGACAGAAGTAAGCTTTACAGTGTGTACATGCCATGGTGGTGGTGGTGGTGGTGGAATGTGTGGGTGTGTGCACACGTGTGTAAAAGAGCTAGATAGTAATTCCAGAAAAAAAAAATACTATTAAAGAAAAGACACAATCATACTACATTAAGGACTCTCCAGAAAACAATGTCAACCTTCACTACACATGAAAGATAAAGTTATTATTTTAGCCAAAAAAAAAGTCATGTAGCTACAGTAAGAGGGAAAAGGTGAGGGAGGAGAAGTTGGGACGGCGTTTTATCTATGAGCTGGCACTTTCAGCTGCCTCTTTCACAGGCCATTCTGATACAGTTCTCCACACCCCATTGACAATTTCAGTTACTCATGGTCTACTGCAGTCTAAAAATATTAAATGAAAAATTCCGGAAATAATTCATAAGCTATAAAGTAGATACTATTTGGAGTCTCATGATAAAATCTCATTCTATCCTGCTTCAGCCTATCCAGGATGTGAAGTATCCCTTTGTCCAGTGTATCCATGCTGTATGAAGTACCTACCTGTTAGTTACTACTAGCCACCTGGGTTATTGTTTAGGATGTCACAGAATTGCAGTGCTTTCATTCAAGTAATACTATTTTATTTGATGGCCCTCGAAAGTACAAAAATTGTGATGCTGGCAATTTGAATATGCCAAAGGGATGCTGTAAGACATGTCCTTTAAGTGAAAAGGTGGAAGTTCTCAATAAGGAAAGAAAAAAATCATACACTAAGAGTGAAGAAGGAAAAAGAAATTCACCTCATATCTCAGTATGACCACAGTGCACAAGTGTTTAGTTAAAATGGAAGATATTATAATATAATAATAATTACTATGATAAAAGTATTTTTTAAAGGAGATCAAGTTTTGTTACTATTCATGGTTTCAGGCATCCACAGTGGGTCTTGGAATACCACCCTTCCCCAAGGAGGGTCAACTGTACTGAGTCAAGACTCTCCTCTCCTGGCCGGTAGGGGACAAGAAACCACCTGTGCACAT
Organism: Spermophilus citellus; assembly: GCF_964194105.1. Lineage (NCBI taxonomy): Eukaryota > Metazoa > Chordata > Mammalia > Rodentia > Sciuridae > Spermophilus > Spermophilus citellus. The sequence continues at coordinate 134,747,958 of NC_138189.1, forward strand.
TTTATTCATAAGATTCAGAATAGCCTGAGGAATCAAAATCTATAGAGGAGTTTACCCTGATGTCTTCGGCTCCCATGTCAGAAGCTCCGGTCTCCCTGACCACAATCATGATGGCGTTCCTTGAGTTTCCAGTTCTTTGCAAATACAGCCTGTTTGAATATCAAATCTGGGCTGGATCTTCAACTTTTTCTAAGAGTCCATTGCATGAAATGAGGGCTTCTTTTAAAACAGCCTCTCATTCTTACAGTTTTCAGTTTATTAATTCCTTTCAAGCTTTTCGTTGTCCATTTCAAGAGCTTCATACAATTTGGAAAAGTACCCTGTTCTACTCTCCTGTTTCTCACCCCCAGCACATTGCCAATGCCTGACTCATCTCATTGACTATGCATTTCCTCCACCAATGCGTCCCAGCTCACTGCCCGTGAAAGCCTTACTACCCGGACCATCACCTTGTTCCCTGGGCTGACCACACTGACCCCTACCAGGAATCCTTCTTCATTACCAGCCAGGGGATGAGTGAGCCAGATCCTACACCCCACCTTGCTGATTTCTTGCACAACTTCTGGCACCAGTGATCGCAGGTTGGGCAGTGAAAATGTTTAAGGGAGGAACACTTGTGAAAGTCAAGGGAGGGATGAGGATAGGGTGTGACATGCAGATGTGACAAACCCCTGCAGGTCCAATGGGAGCTGTGGAGCAAAGGTTACCTGGGAGGAGAGCCCCACAAGGGGAAATGGCCACACTCTTTCACCACCTTCTGACATAGCCATAAGCTAGGGGCTACCTCACAAGTATATGAACTCTGCCACCTGTTCTGCTTAGTAATTTGTCATGTTGAGAAAGGATGACCTTGACTTCAGTGTTGAGCTGGATGCTCAAGGAGCAAACTGCAGTCTTTTCCTGAAGGGGGCTCAACCATGCACAGTCATGCCTTGCTTGACAATGGGCATACATCCTGACAGGTGCAACGTGAGGTGGCTTCGTAGCTGTGTGAACGTTCCAGAGCAGATTTACACAAACCTAGATGTATAGCCTGTGATATACCCAGGCTACAGGATAGAGCCAACATCTACCATGCATTGTAGTTGACCACAACATGTTATGTGGCACATGGCTGTGTCTTGGCATTTGCCACTGCATGATCTTTATCCTGAGCTTCTATTCTGATGAGGGAAAGAGACACAAAAGCATATGGTTTCTGTTCAGCGTGGTATGTGCAAAGCACAGGGTCAGCTCCACGTAACTAAGTGGAGGAGTGAATGGGCAGGAGAGAGTGGGAGGTCAGACTCTTCAAGAGGACGCTCACTTGCACTGAATACCAATCTCCAGGGTCATGATCATCTTCTCATCCCCCTTAGCCAACATGTCAGCTTGAAAGATTGAAATAAGACCACACTGTGCATAATATGTGTATTCACAAAGGGCCAATTTATCTTTTTATCCTTAAATGAAAAATAACTAAAACGATGCTTGGAGTCTTCCAACCACAAATGGTGAAGTTTTTAGCCAAAGTGGAAACTAATTTGATTTTTCATGGAGTTATAAAAGAAAGCCAAGAAAATGTCTTAGTGTAGAATGTTTTATGCTTATTCGATTTTAAGGGTTTAGTAGATTTTCTAACAATCATCAAAAAGTATTTATCAAGTGACTATGCTTAGCATGTCCCTAGCAACAGAAAGATACTTCACTGTGGAATGTCTTTGAGTTTAGGATAGTTGATAAATCATTCTAACTTCTAGATAAAACATCATGCAGAAAAGCCCTTGATCTATTCCCTCAAAATGCAACAGCTATAATTATAATAAATTTACTTGATCTTTTTTCCTTTTTTTTTGAATTTCTAAATTACAGAAGTAGAACATACTTTAGTTTAAAGAGAGAGAAAGCAATACAGAAATGATAACATATCTTCTCCCCTTTAGAGCAAGAATACCAGTGTTATGATTTCTCAGATTCTTTTCTGAATATCTTCATTTCAATCTAATTAACTTGCTTCACCTTACATGTGAAGAAAATAACCAGACTTTAGCACTCAAATCCATTTATTTGGTAGATCACAATTCCTTACAATGACTAAAAAATTATAATAGAGCACACCAAGGAGGAGATAATTAAAGTACATTATTGGCTTAATTTTAATTAACAACTATGAAAATCTTTTTAAATTCAACTATTAAATCAAAAGATTCTCTCTGAAATGTTATGAAAAAATGTTCTCATCTTGGTTCCTCAGATTCATTTTTTTTTCTGATTTATTGTACAGAATATACATATGTATTCTATAAAAATATCTGTGGTGGGGGGCTGGAGTTATGGCTCAGTGGTGGAGCACTTGCCTAGCACATGAGAGGCACTGGGTTTAATCCTCAGTTCCACACAAAAGTAAATAAATAAAATAAAGGTATTGTGTCCAACTACAACTAAAAAAAATAATTAAAAAATATATATCTGTGGTGGGGCTAGAGATATAGCTCAGTTGGTAAAGTGTTTGCCTCGCATGCACAAGGCCCTGGGTTCAATCCCCAGCACCACACACTCCAAAAACAAATCTGTGGCTATAAATATATAATGCTTACAGATCATAAACAATTCTTTCAAGTCATAACAGGTGGATAATGGGTTCTGGGCTTTAAAATGTTCTCAAATGAGATCTTTCTTGCACAAAGAAAAACTACTCACAAATGAAAAGTGTAGGCTCTTCTGTGGCATTAATATTCTGAGTCAATCAGAAGATCGGGCACCATGCCTATTTTCTTCCCAGAATCTTTGAAGCATGGTACTCAAAGAGAATGCCTGCAAGAATCTTTAGCCAGTGTAATGGAAACCATCAATTAGTTTCTTTTTTTTTTTTTTAAGAGAGAGTGAGAGAGAGGGGGACAGAGAGAGAGAGAGAGAGAGAGAGAGAGAGAGAGAGAGAATTTTAATATTTTATTTATTTATTTTTTAGTTCTTGGCGGACACAACATCTTTGTTTGTATGTGGTGCTGAGGATCGAACCCGGGCCGCACGCACGCCAGGCGAGCGTGCTACCGCTTGAGCCACATCCCCAGCCCAATTAGTTTCTTAATTGTGTATTCAACAGCAGAAATTCCTTGGCCTTGAATATTCTACTTGACTTTAATGGTGTGGCCTTTGTCAAGTGGTATGCAAGAAACTTCTGAGATTCTACAGGGCCACATGTCCACACGCCATTCTGGGTTTGATTTAGATGATCTACCAAGTACTTGTGTGCAATTTTTCAGACACATGGTTTTGTTTCTCTACTTCTCAAGTAAGCTCTGTTTACTTAGGCAGATGTTGCAAATTAGCTCTTAAAATATTGCAAATGAAGTAAAGAAAGCCTTTTATAGAAGATTTAACTCTAATGTGAATTTTATTACTGCCTCACAAAGACAGAACAATCCCAGAATTCTGCACAAGTCCTCAAGAAGAGATTTTTTTTAAAAAAATGTTTAATATAAAGACATTTTCCCCATTACTTTCTTGTCCCTTGGTGTGCATTATTACCACTACACCTAATGGGGATCCCAGAAATGTGAAGACTTTGAACTCAGATTCATTCTTCACCAGAGAAAATGTGATTACCTTGAACCTTTTCTCAAATTCTTCCTTTGCTCCATTCAGCCAAAACTATTCTGAATGAAAGTACTGTGAAAGCACCCACTTAAAGCAATATGGAGATGCCTCAAAAAAAAAAAAAAAAAAGGAATGGAACCAACATATAACACTCCTTATCTATACCCAAAGGACTTAAAATCACCATACCCCATAGTGACGCAGCCACATCCATGTTCATAGCAGCTCAATTCCCAATAGCCAAGCTATGGAGCCAGCCTGGGTGCCCTTCAACAAATCAATGTATAAAGAAAATGGGGAACATATACACAATAGAGAATTAGTCAACCAAAAGGAAGAATGACTTTATGGTATTTGCTGGAACATCACACTAAATGAAATAAGCCAGTCCCCAAAAGTTAAAGGTCAAATGTTTTCTCTGATATGTGAAAACCAATCCAAAATAAGGGAGGGAGGATTTAAAAGAGAAGAAGAAGAAGAATAGAAGATCAGAGGAACAGACAAAGGGGAATGAAAGGAAAGAAAAAGGGTTGGGATAGGGAAAGTCAGTGGAATGAATCCCAACACAACTTTTCTATGTACAGATATGAATATATCACAGTGAATCTCGCCTTCATGTACATCCACAAGACACTGATTTTTTTTTTAAAAAAAAAGCTATAAGTAAATAGCAGAGAGTAGAGGGAAGGAAATAGGGGCGGAGAGGAAGGGAAGGGGGAAATGTGGGGAATGAAATACAAAATAGGCCTGGGGATGTGACTCAGTGGTAGAATGTCCCTAAATTCAATCCTCAGTATCCAAAAGCAAACAAATAAGTAATAAACACTTTAAGGCCCTCAGGTTGTGGTTTGTATCTGGAATGTCCACCGAAGACTCACGTGTTGAAGGTTTGGTCCCCAGTGCAGTAATGTTCAGAGATGGAGATTTTAGGAAATGATTAGACCAAGAGGGCGTTGACTCACTCCATTAGTGGATTAATCCATGAGAGATTAACAATTTGATGCCATTAGTGGAAGCTGATGGAAACTGTAGGAGGCAGAACCTAGTTGGAGAAAATGGGTTCCAGGGGCATGCTCTTGGGAACTATTTCTTGTCCCCAGTTCCCAGTCCCTTTCCCCTTCCTTCCTCTCTTCCTCTTCTTCTCTTCCCTCTCCTCCTCCTCCTTCTTCCTCTTTCCTTCTCTCTCTCCCACCACCCACCTTCCCAGCAGTCATGAGCTGAGCATCTTTCTTCAACCACCCCTCCACCATAATGTTCCACCTCATTCCAAGCCCAAAACAATGGAGACAGCAGACCATGGATTAAAGTATATCCAAGACCATGAGCTGAAGCAAATTTTTCCTCTTTTAAGTCATAGGGACGAAAAGCTGACTCAAACAGGTGTAGAGGTCTGAATCACACTCCTTAGTTCATAGCATTATTTTTTTCCACATATTAATGTTTTGTTTTACATATTTTCTTTCCTTTTTAAGCTTCACATCTGTTTCCCTCCTTAGCACAGGCTTCCCCCAGGACTGGCATGTTGCATAATCCCAGGGATTGTGTTATATGCAGCAAATCTTGGTACCTATTTTGATACATAATATCCGTACCTTAAAGTATGTGAGCAACTTCTTCATGTATGTATTGTTGTTTTGTACATTGTTTTAAATATACCTCAGTGATGTACTTTGAATAACAAGCCTTGGGACTTCCCGTTTACAGGTTTTCCATGGAGGAAGCTTAGAAGTTATTACTTTATCCTGACAAGTAAAAAGCTGAACAAACTGTAAAATCACCAACTCTTCTTGGATCCATTCAACAAGTCTCTGGAGACTACTCCCCCCAGAGTTGAAGACTTGAACAGGTGAACACAGAATCACAATTTACCAGAACAGAAGTCCTCAAGGGAATGAGTGCCCTGGTGGGGAAAACGGAAATGTATTTGAGTTGCTGGAGGCAAAAGATGGACCTATCCAAGAGATAAAGACTTCAGGGTCCCCCCAACTTTTGTGACTTTTACATCCTGGAGTTCTATCAGGTTCTCAGAGTAAATACTAGAGAAAAATCCCTTCCTAACTTTTAGCATAGAGAAAGAAAAAGGAATCATTTTGAATTATGCCCCAAGCATTCTGTTCTGCCCTCAGAGAAACTCTTTAACCAGAGCTTTAATTGTTAGAACCTTACCAGAGCCTAACTAGGCTGGAGAAGGGAAATACCGACTCCAGCCTCCTCCACCGACTCTGTCCCACCTATGCAATGTACCAGTCCTGGTGGCAGCCTGTGCTAAGGAGAGGAACAAACAACTGAGAAGCAAGTGTGGCATTCACAGTCCAGAGACACCGGCTTACTAAAAGACTAAACATAATCAGAGGGCTACAGAATGCTTCCCCTCTCGCCTACACCTGACTACCACAAGACAGTCTAAATGTAAAACAACAACAAACATAGTTTGAAGAGACAGGGCAAGCATCTAAACCAGTCTCAAACCCGACAGGTATACTGGAATTATCAGCCGGGGAATTTAAAAGAAGTTTGATTAATATGATAGAGGCTTTAATGGATAAAGTAGACATCCTAAAAAGAACAGATGAGCCATGTAAGCAGAGACATGGAAATTCTCAGAACCCAAAATGAAATGCTGAAAATCAAAAACACGGCGACAGAAATGAGAAATACCTTTGATGGGCTTAGTAGACTGGATACAGCTGGGGAAAGAATCTTTGAACTTCAAGATATGTTACTAGAAACCCTCCCAATACTGAAAAGCAAAGAGAAAAAAGACTTAAAATAAAACAGAATATCTAAGAATTGTGGGAACTATAAAAGGTGTAAATATAATGAGAATACCAGAAGGAAAAGAAATAGAGAAAGAAACAGAAGAAATACCTAAAATAATAATGACTGAGAATTTTCCTCAAATTAATGTCAGACACTAAACCACAGATCCAGGCAGCTTAGAGAACTCAAAAGAGTAGAAGAAAAATAGGAAAAAAAGAGCAATTGCAAAAAGTAGAAAACAATAACAAATGGGCAGATATTAATCCAACCATATTAATAATCACTTTGTATGTTGATGGTCCAAATGCACCAATGAAAAGACAAAGATTGTTAAAGTAGATCAAAAAACAAGACCCAACTATATGTTGTCTAGAAGAAATCCACAAATTTTAAAGACACATACAGATTAAAAGTAAATGAATGAGGGCTGGGGATGTGGCTCAAGCGGTAGCGCGCTCGCCTGGCATGCGTGCGGCCCGGGTTCGATCCTCAGCACCACATACCAACAAAGATGTTGTGTCCGCCGAGAACTAAAAAATAAATATTAAAATTCTCTCTCTCTCTCTCTCTCTCTCTCTCCTCTCTCTCTCTTTAAAAAAAAGTAAATGAATGATAAAAAATAAGAAATAATAAAAGAAAAAAGTAAATGGATGAAATTTGATGATCTCTTACATGTATAAAAATAAATTCAAAAGCATAAGTCATTATTCATCACTAATAATAAGAACTTATCAAATGTCTACTCTGCCCTTCTGAAAAAGAGTAAAGTTTTTTAAAGAAGTAAATGGAGCCAGGCTTGGCAGTGCATGCCTGTAATCCCAGTGGCTCGGGAGGCTGAGGCAGGAAGATCAGAATTCAAAGCCAGCCTCAGCAAAAGTGAAGTGCTAAGCAACTCAGTGAGACCCTGTCTCTAAATAAAATACAAAATAAGAATGGAAATGTGGCTCAGTGGTCAGTTTCCCCTGAGTTCAATCCTCAGTACCAACAATAAATAAATAAGGAATTTAAAGGGTTGGGGGTCTCATGAAAACCGAAGGGAGAACAGTGTGGTAGAGATAAAGGACCAAGAGGCAGAAAGAAGATGACCAAACTGTGTTATGTGCATGTATGAATATATCTCTATGGATTCCACTTTTATGTGTAACTATAATGCAGATTAAAAATAAATAAAATAAAAGAAAGTTGGAATAACTATATTAATTTCTGACAGAGCAGAGAATGAAAATTTTCAGGGAAAATTCTCCAAAGTGTTGTAACAGTCCTTAATGTGATGCACTTAACAACAGAACGTAAAAGTATATGAAGAAAAAACTAATAACTTTAAAAATAAATGGATCCATTATTACGACTGGAAACTAAATCTTATGCCTTTTCTACATTTTTTTCTCTCAATGCTTTTATTCTTTTTTGAGATGTATTCAGGTCGTTGACTCATATGTAATTGTCTGCTCCTTTTGGCAGCATAGTCTTTCATACTATGCATCCACAATATTTATTTACTATTCTTCTAGAAGTGGGCACTAGTTTGGCTACAATATTTAGCTTCCACAAATAAAAATTGGATTGAACCTTCTATTTATTGCCTCTCAGACTCTAGCCAATCCTTCTGGTGATGAGGTTCTACAAACTGCATTTCCTAGACTCTCTTGCCAGTTCATTTGTTCTTCCAATAGAAGGTATTAGCAGGAGCTCACAGGTCTGTGAGGGTGGCAATGGACCCCCTTTTTGATAACAGCTGCTATTATCATTCTTCCATAAACAGCAGGCAATTAGGGCACCGGCTCAGAGCGTGTGGCACCAGCTCAGAGTATGTGGCACCAGCAGCATCCACCTCCTCAGAAGTGGAAGCAGAAGATGACTATGCTCCTTCAATAGTCTAAGTACCAGCTGTATACCCCTTCAGACGGTCCATGCACAAACCATGGGGCACCTTCAGCCACCAACCTCAAAGGGCTCCCCTCCATGCTCTGATGTGGTTACATCATGTCTCGATTTTTGTTCCCCAATTCTTAGCATGATTTTTATTCTCTTGTCTGGACTGGATTGAGACATCTTTTTTTTTTTTTTTAATTCTTGTGAAATTTTCGTAGGGAAGGAGGAAAATTAACCCCAGGGTAGGATCATTGGATTACAGGAAATATACATATGAAAGTTTTACAAACAATTGCTAAAGCCCTTCCCAGTGTGGTTATCATGCCTATCATCAATAAATAAGAGACCCCATCCTCTTACATTCTCATTAGTATTTGATAATATTTGTTTCTTCATTTTTGAAATTTGGGCTTAAAGTGCTCTCTGTGGGACAAGTGGGAAGCTGGGGATGGTCAGCTGGATAAAATTTCATGATTTGGTGTTCAATTCCTGTTCCTGAGCTTGTTTTCAGACCTGGAACTCAATGACTAAAGAGGTATCAGGAGGGCTGGGGTTGTGGCTCAGTGGTAGAGCACTTGCTTAGAATGTGTGAGGCACTGGGCTCGACCCTCAACACCACATAAAGTAAATAAATAAAGGTATGTGTCCATCCACAACTAAATATATATATATATATTTAAATATATATTTAAATTTTAAAATATATATTTAAATTTTTAAATATATATTTAAATTTTTAAATATACATATATTTAAATTTTAAATATACATATATTTAAATATTTAAATATACATATATTTAAATTTTTAAATATACATATATATAATTTTTAAGTATACATATATTTAAATTTTTAAATATACATATATTTAAATTTTAAATATACATATATAATTTTTAAATATACATATATTTAAATTTTTAAATATACATATATTTAATTTTTTAAATATATATTTAAATTTTTGAATATACATATATTTAAATTTTTAAATATACATATATTTAATTTTTTAAATATATATATATATTTAAATTTTTAAAAAAGGTGTCTGGATCCACGGAGACAAAGACCCTTCAATACCACGGGGTAAGTCTATACTGTGAAGATTCCCTCAGTACTTCCCCACAGCAACTGGCAGCCACATACTCAAGGGGCTATATGCTGTGGAAGTGGACATGCCCAGACTCTGTGAGGTCTGGTGGTCACAGAGTCTAAACTTGTACTGATTCCCATCATCATGGCTACCTGTCTGAGCCGGGGCATATGGAGACTTAGCCAGTCTGATGTATTTTTCTTGTTCCTGAATGGATTATCAGGACTGGGAAATCTGAGAGTTGGAGCCCTGTGTTCCACTGGGTCCCTGGCCTGTGGGAGAAAGCTGTCATAGCAGGGAGGGCCTAGTAGAAGTCTCTGAAATGCCACAGCCACCTCCCTCCAGCCTAAAGAAATTAATATTATCTTTAAAGATGAAAAGGATCCACAGATGGCGTTTCTTCTCACATCTCTAAAGGGTTCACAGGTGGTGACTCCTGTCACATCAACATTTAATTTTCCAGTCTGTCTGTTATCGTTTGGATATGAGGTGTCTGCCAAAGACTCATAAATTGAAAGCTTGTTCCTTTATGCAACAGCGTTCAGACGTGGGGGTGTTGAGAACTGATTAGACCAGGAGGGCTCCACGCTCATTGATGGATTTATCCATTGAGGGTTTTGTAACTGAATGGACTATTTGGAGGTGGTGGAAACTAATTAGAGGAGTGAGTGCTTGATGGCATGCCCGTAGGTACCATATCTTGACCTTGGCCCCTTCCCCCTCCTCTTTCTCTCTCTCTCCTTCCAGGTTGCCAGGAAATGAGTAGCTTTCCTCTGCCACACCCTTCTGCCATGATGTTCTGCCTTAATCAGAGACAATGCATATAGAGTCCATTGACCATAACCAGAAACCCCTGAACCTGAGAGCCAAAATAAATCTTTCCTTCTTTTAAGATGTTTATGTCAGTTAATTTGTCACTGTGACAAAAAGTTGACTAACACACTGACCTCTGCAGAAACTGGATGGATTCTGGCAAATGACTATAGGCTACCACAATTTTCACTAAGTTATAGCCCCAACTGCAGCTACTGTGCCAAATGTGGTGTCTCTTTGCTCCAGTAGATTAGGAACATGTGTGCAGTCATTTGATGGGCAACCTCATTGTTATAATCCCTTTCATAAAAAAGGATCAGAAACATGTTGTCTTTATATGGCAAGGATAACAATATAAAATTTTGCCCCAGACTAGTGAACTATCCTATCCTTGGTCACAATATAGTCTGAAGTCAGGTAGACCATTTGAATATACTGCAGACCTTCACATCTATCCATTACATCCTGCTGATAGAGAAGAATGGACAAGAGGTGACTAGTACACTGAAGGCCTCGGTAAAATGTTTATGCTCCAGAGGATAGAAATAAACCCTGGATGAAGGCTGAGGGGCCAGCTACTTCAGTAAGGTGTGTAAGGGGGCCATAAGTCAGGGAAGTGCTATATCTAACATTTACTACTACAAAGAATAAATTATAACACCTAGGCTTCTTTGAATTCCAGAAGCACCATATTCCACATCTAGGAACATTGCTTTGGTCTATAAACTTGGTAACCCAGAATGCTTCCATATTTTAGAGGGACTCAGCACAAGAAAGTATTCTTCAGGAAGCCTAGGATGTAGTTCTCTGACACTTGGGCCAGGTCTGGCGGAATTCATGGTGATGCAGATATCAGTGAGGAAAAAGAAATATAAGATAAAGTTTGTAACAAGCGCTAGTGAGAGTATCTCAGTCCAGATTCTAGAATTCCAAAGTAAGAAAGAAGTATGTAGCTTTGGAAGAATAACTCTTGGAGTGCTATTGAGTCATGGTAGAGAACTAGAATGAGCATGAGATACCAAATTGCTTATGCACCCCAAACTGTGCAACATGAGCCGGGTCCTATTAAACCTGACAAATTGGAAAGTCATCAGGGCCTAGCAGCAATCCATCATAAGATGAAAATGGCAACCCAAGCATGAGCATCAGCAGAACCAGAGGGCACAGCAAGCTACATGGTCAAGGAACATAGACTCCATGCCATCTGTCACAATTTTACTAGCATCCTGCCCAAGCACATACATATGGTTGTATGAAGAGAGGGAAAGGAAGTCCTATGTAGTCAAATGAGAGGAGAGGAAAATGCCCAAGCTTGGCTAACAGATAGAAGAAGGTGGTCACCTGGCAGCCTCCAGCTGTTAGCTTCTTTAGCATGTGCAAGTCAAAAATTGCACGGCATATTGGCAGCCATATTGTCTTCCATTCAAGGGTGGCCTTGAAAGACAGTTGAAATGGAAAAAGCTTCTCAATGAATAGAATAGTAGGTGTTGAACTTGGTCACATTCATTTTACATGAAAAAAAGGAGCCCACAATGGAATGAATATTTTGGTCATTGACAGTAGAAAATGACTTGGCTGGCTAATTGGAGACATGGAAGGAAAAAAAATTGAAAGTTTGGGACTCAATTGCCAAAGCAAGGAGTTCTGGGGTTGAGGAATGGGATAAAGCATATGGAACTGCATGGGAAATATGCAGATAACCAAGTAGGCAAAATAAGTCAGACAGATTATGGTAGCTAGCTTTTGCCAGTGTCTATAACAGTGCTGTCAGGATGTACCCAAAGTGACCCAACAGTTGAAACAGAGGCTACCAATGGGCCCCACAGCCTAGATTAATAAAGGCTGATTTTCAACATCCAATCTGCAGCAACAGAGGTAAATGCTAAACTCCTGATGTGACAGCCTCCTCAAGAAGATCAACTGGTCACTCGGTGGCAGGCTAACTTCATTGGGATTCTTCCATCTTGGAAATGCCAGCTGTTTCTTTTCATGAGAATAGATTTTTTTTAAAAAAAAATGTGAATTTGCCTTTCCTACCCACAGAGAAGCAGCTAAATCTGGGATATGGAATTCCATACAACATAATATCCAACCAGAGAATCCACTTTACTGCAATAGAAGAGCCAAAAAAGTGAGCTCATGACACGCCACCTCCATCACCCTGAATGGCCTGATGAAGAAGCAGCTGAAACACTAGCTGTGAGCTGCAGCATCATCTTCCAGGGTGCAAAAAATGTACTGAGTCAGACCTCTTGATGGCGCTGTGTTTCCATCAGGAAGAAGACATGGGTCTCAACCCAAGAGGTCAAGAGTAGATTTAGCCACACATACTACCATTCCCAATTCCTGTCTGGCTCCGCAGGTGAAAGAAACCATTGTTGGCAGAGGAGGCATGCTCTCACCTGGGGACACAGCAAAGGTACCATTGAAATACTGACTGCAGCTGTCCCCTGAACCCTTTGGGATCCTTATGTCCAGGGACCAGAAAGCAAGAAAAGGAGTCACCATCTTGCCAGAAGTAATTGACCCTGAAAAGCATAAGAAACAAGGTTTCCTTATATACAGTAAAGACACGGAGGAACCTATATGGCACACAGATGACCCAATTTGAGCCTCTTTTGGTGCTCTTTGCCCACATAAATGGAAACATGCAGCAAGTTCAGTCAGAGAAGTTTATGTTTAATAGGGAGTAAGATTCTTCAGAAAAACTTCAAAGGCCAACATAGGTGGTGCTGAGAATGAAGGAATTTAGAACAAAGAGTGGAAAAGGGAGATGATGAGGACTTGTCACGGCCTTGAGACCAACTGCAGAGACAAGAGCTCTATGTTGTCATTTTAAACTCCCTCTATCTAAATATCCCTCAGGAAACGAGGTCCACTAGAGCCCGTGAGGAGCTGTTTCCAAAAATCATGGAGAAACGACTTGCTGACCAGGGGGAGTAGGGTGGTTACCTGGCAGCCTTCAGGTGTTAGCTTCTTCGAAATTCACCTCAAAGGTTAAGCCCTGTGCAGGCTCTTACTAGAGAAGACCCTGGTTAATGGCTGAGCAGGGCAATGGCAGCAGGGGTCAGGTTCTTCTTATGGTGACCCCAGCCAAAATCTGAACAGAGCAGAAGTCTCGCCCTATGTGTACCATGGGGGTCTCTGTCAATGAACCATCTTGACTCTGGAACTTTCTGTTGGTCCAGCAGGGACTGTCAGTTCTTCAGTGTGGTCTGTGGATTCCCTCTGCTCAGTCTTAATCCTTCCATTTCTCATTTACTCCCCAACACAATTTTTACACTCTTAATTCCACCTCAATTTCCATTCTCCAGAGAACCCAACCTGCAACATGTTTGACTTAACTTTTGTAACCAGATTACCCAGCACCGTGCCTAGAACTTATGGGTGCCCAATAAATATTTGGTGAACAGAACTGAATCATTGGCTTCATTTTATGGCAAACCATGTGCTTAGTCATGGCCAAGAAACATGGCAGATGCAAGCAATATTTCTTCTAATTTGAAAAAAGAAAATAAAAACTTTTAGGGATTCGAAACACAGCAAAGAACGATGATGTTTCGTTGGCATCTTACTCAATAAAATGAGACCCAATCTAATTCTTCCAAGTCCTGTGCAGTTTTCTGAGGCAGAAAATTTTCCATGCTGGGAAAAAGAAGACAGATTTGTGTTTATATCATAAGGAATTTCAGCAAATATTTTTCTCAAATGACTAAAGTTGTGTTCATCATAGCCAGTCACATTTGAGATGCTACTCATGAGGACAAGGCAGTTGAAATAGCCCATTAGCCAAAAAAACCACATAAAAGCATTGGGCGCAAGGCTTAAGCCACCCACGCAGGCCTGAGCAATCAGTCAGGGTACAGAGGCAGGGACTCATGTGGTGGCCGAAAGACTATTTGAAGAGCTCGGCAAAAGCTGGTGGATTTTATAAAGGGGACTTTAAAATGAGAAACAAAAAAATAATTTAGATCAGCTGCTCCCACCTCGAATCAAGTTTCCTGTATCACTCTGTGGAGGGCTTCGCAGCTATGCATAATGTTTTTGCTCTGGAGAATGAATATAAATAGCACCATCCAAATGCACTCTGCAGAAGCAGAGCCATCTGCTAGGGCCTCTAGACAGATGAAAATTCTCTCTCTGGGTCAAAGTATTTAAAAGGAAAGTCTTGAGCCAGTTAATTTTATCTCAGGGATGAGAAGAAATAGCCCCCACAAATTTTCTTTGAACATATTGGTGACAGAGTGACTGAAAACCTGACGTTCTCCACAACAATCATTTCTGGGGCCTCAACTTTATCTTATAGATAAAGCAGAAGCAAAATTTGAGGAACCGTAGAGAACTACTGTAAAATTTCATTATACATTTTTCATTCCTACGACAAGTCCTAGAGCCATTTTTGAATGTGATTTTGGAGTGATTTTTTAGTAGCCATTTGAGTCAAACACTATGTAAAAATCCATGCGGTGTGCTCATACACACACTTGGCTTAGCCAGGGTGCCAGTACTGAACTTCCTCTTGGATAGAGGTTGATCGTTATTGTAGTTGTACCAAAACCTGTAGTAGTTTTTGTGATTAAAAATAAATGCAGCAGTGCCAGGCACAGAAGCACATGCCTGTAATCCCAGCAGCTCCAGAGGCTGAGGCAGGAGGATCGCAAGTTCAAAACAAGCCTCAACAAAAGCGAGGCACTAAGCAATTCAGTGAGACCCTGTCTTTAAATAAAATACAAAATAAGGATGGGGATGTGGCTCATGGTCGAGTGTCCCTGAGTTCAATCCCCAGTACCCCCCCTTAAAAAAAAAAATAAAAATTAAAAAAATAAATGCCGCAGTCTTGGCTGGGCACAGAATCACGAGCCACCACACAGCTTTGTAGATTCAAACAGCAATTCTTTATTCCCGAACTCACACCGGCCTCCACACACGTTCTGGGGCAATCCCAGTTCTGCTGCCACCCAATTCACCTACTACACGAGGCTTTCTTCCCAAAATACTCTCTGAATCTCACGAGAACTCAAAGGGAGCTCAGGTAGCAGGAACGCCCTATTTCCAGCAGCAATAATCCTCAACATCGAACTTCCCTAAAACCCAAGGTCTTAAACTGGGAACGCCCTAAACCCAAGGACCGGGATACTATACTTCCTCAAACTGCAGGATACACCCTAATCCTGGATCCACCCTCGTCCTTGAGTAGGGTCACCTTTCTCAAACACACATGCAATGTCAACAGCGAAATTCCAAGGCAAGTCCATTTAACATGGGGTACGCTGGCAAGGAAATTTCGATGCGTCATTCCTACTTGGTAATGGCCCTCAGCAAATAAATGCAATTGACGATGAGGTTCATAAACTTCAACTTGAGACATAAAATTAAAAACCTGGGTCAGGAGATATGGCTCAATGGCAGAGCACTTGCCTAACACACTCAAGGTCCTGGGTTCAATCCCCAGTGCATCCAAAAAAGAGACAGAGATAAAGAGGAAATAATTCATTATTCTTCTATACTCAATTTATATTCAAATTAAAATACAATAATTTTCTTTGTGCAAAATTTCCTCTGTTTTGTCAGGGCCTAAGAAAGTCATTTAATAAAAAGAAACCTTTCAGCATATAAACCATATCTGCCTTCAGCTAATTTTTTTTTCGAATGTTCACTTGCATATTTATAATTCTTTTTTTACTAACTATAAACAAACACTCTAGTTTGTGACACTTTAAACAATTCTGTTATCATATGTCTGACATATTTCTAGAGATAAACAGCTAATTTTAAGTGTAAATTCAGCTTCCCACGTCAAATACATCTCTTTTGAAAGGAAATTGAATCGACTTCCATGGAAGCTTCTAGCATAAACCCTGCAAACACAAATTGCTAAAAAAAAATATTGCAAATCCCTTACCTAGAGTGTACTATACCTCTAATTTCTCTTTAACTGCTAGCCACAAAAAAGTTGCTTTTTCACGGACTTATGGTTAAAATATATGTATTCAACAAGTTATGCTTTCAACTGACATTAGGTTTTCAAAGGTATAAATGTTATATGGCAGTAAAAAATTTAAAAAGAAAGAAAGAAAGAGAAAGGGGAGGGGTTGTGAGAAATAGAATTTATGTGCCAAACAATTGTGAGGCATATTTTATAGCTTCTGGTGGCCACACAAAGAGAGTAGCAAGTCTGGTTACTAATCATAGTTATCACAACACATATTACACATGAACTCCTTGGAATTCAATAATATTTTTAATGTTCTGCTGCAAGAGACACCAGCCCAACTGTCCATGCTAACAAGAAGGATATTTTTTTCCTAATGTCAACTAAAGAAAATCCCCATGAGCAAAGACACACAAATTCTTTCTTCTAAATAATTTAATGAGCTTAATTCTCATGCCATGCCAAGAGGAAAAAGTGCACAAAACGGTGTTTTGCTAACTTTTGCTTCAAGTAAATGGTACCCATAGTTCTAACAGATGATTTCTGAGTGACAAGAAACTAACCAGTGTGTACTAGTGTGGGAAGTGCAATATAAACTAACAAAGAAATTCCAGTTCTGAAGACTGGATGTTTTGGTAAATGCCATAAAGAGAACCCCTAGAAAGTTATAAGACAAAATTTGAAAGTCTCTGTACACGAAAGATGATCTTCCAGTTATGAACTGATGCATAACAAACCATCCCAAACATCATGACTTAAAATAACAATTTAATGGGGGGCTGGGGATGTGGCTCAAGCAGTAGCGCGCTCGCCTGGCATGCGTGCGGCCCGGGTTCGATCCTCAGCACCACATACAAACAAAGATGTTGTGTCCGCCAAATGAATAAATAATTAAATATTTTTTAAAAAATTTAATATTATCACTACTCAATGGGTCAGAAATATGGACAGGACACAGTAGAAATAGTTTGCCTTTGAGCCACAATGTCTGGGATGATTTCAGATGACTGAAGGCTGAAAGGTATGGGAGACTCTGGTGTGCGGGTGCATGTGTTTCTCTCTCTCTCTCTCTCTCTCTCTCTCTCTCTCTCTCTCTCTCTCTCTCTCTTTCTCTCTCTCCCACACACACACACCTCCATGTGGCTACTTAAGTGTAGAGTTTCTCCATGTGGCTACTTAAGATGCTCTCATCATATGCTAGGACTTAAGATGCTCTCATCATATGCTAGGACTTAAGATGCTCTCATCATATGCTAGGACTGTCAAACTTCTTACATGATAACTAAGGATCCAAGAGAACCAGACAGAATCTGCTGGTCCCCTGATGTCAAGACTGGTACTAGCATAGGGTCTCTTCTGCCATAACTCATTAGTCAAAGCAGTCACTAGTCAAATCAGGATCAGAAGAAGGACAACCAAATGGCACCTTTCACCTCTCCAGGGGTAGATTACTAAGGACTAAAAAAATAAATAAATAAAATTCAGACATTTAAAAAAAACATAATTTCACTTAAAAAAATATTCCAGATGGGAAAAAAAATTGCTGGAATTGTCCAGACAATTATCCCCTTTCTGAATGCACACCAATAGGAATATTCCAATAGTATCATATTGGATCCCATTATGCTTATTATATCTTCAACTCTACTATTTTCTTTTCCTATGTTCTTGATATTTAATAGCAATGACATTTAAACCTTGATATTTTGATCCACAACAATAGCATGGTTTTCTCCTCTAATGTAAAATAAATAACCAAGAAAATCAATGTGTAAGGAATACCTACGGTGTCTCCAAATAATATTTCTGAAGAAAGAATGGTTTTGTCTTCATATCAGCCTTTGAGATAGTGAATGTTTTAGAAAAGCAACATAGCGTTTTTTGTTTGTTTGTTTTTCCAGTACTGGGGATTGAACTCAGGGCCTTGTCCATGTGAGGTAAATACTCTACCACTAAGCTACATCCCCAGCCCACACATAGTAATTTAACAATAGAATTACATGTCTGAGTCTGAAGAAATGTTGAACCATCTATATGAGATATCGAAAATAAATTTGTTACTACCAAAAGACCTAGAAATGCATCTTAAAGGCTACGTACTCTGTATCTAAACAAAAGTTAAATAGATAATGACACAGAATCATGATGTTCGGTCGGTACAGGGACTCTTAATAATGTAGGTTATTATTACACAACTGGAAAGTTGGTTAAGCTTTATGAATAGATCAAGCAACAGTAGCCCACCCACGCTCTCCCCTTCTAAGATGTCCTGTTCTGAGTGGCACTTGGTTTGGCTGAATCAATGTGTACTGAGGAGCAGGCCCTCTGCTAACAACTGAATATTAAATGATATCACCACAGTGGTGGGAATTACAATCCAAAGAATTTCTCTCTCTCATCATCTTTGTCCTCCTTGAAACAGATTCATAGTGTCATCTCCCTGTTGCTCCTTGAACATGTATCTGAGGAGTGCTTAGTCTGTACTGATTATGTGACCCACTTATAAACAAAAACAAAACACACCCTGTTCAGTGGGCCCTATGTTAGTTTCCTGTGGTTGCCAAAATGAGATACCATAAACTAGGCTGCCTAAACACCACGAATTTACTAGAAGTCTGAGGTCAAGGAGTCACCCATTTGGTCCCTCCTGATGGCTGAGAAGGAGACTGGGTTCCATGACTTCCCTCCCAGTTTCTGGTGGCCACCTTTGGCATCCTTTGGTTTGTAGATCTGTGTCTTTATCTCCACAGAGCACTCTCTTTCTAAGCATGTCTGTGACAAAATTTCCCCTTTTTATAAGGATGCAAGTGATTTATAATCAGGAACCCACCCTACTCCAGGATGACCTCATCTTAATTTAGATTACATCTGCAACAACCTTATTTCCAAATAAGGTCACATTCTGAGGTATTCGGGGTTAAGGCTTCAGCATGCGGATTTTGAGAGGATGCAATTCAACTGTACGAGTTCCTAGTGGTCATATTTCCAGAGCAATGATTCACTTGGCCCAATAAATAAGGCAACTTTACTTCTAGCTCAGGAATGAGAATAAGCACGCACAGAGTGATTACGAGGGTCAGCCAGTAAACTTGGCTCTGTATGTGCTCTCAATAGGGATAACCTAGAAAAAAAAGATGTTTTACAGAAGAAAGTAGTTGTTCAATTGTTCTGAGCACTGAAGATCCAGCAGAGAATTAAATGGTAAAAGATCTCTTCCTTCATGGTGATCACAATCTAATGGAAAGAGATACCAAGTAGACAAACAAGTAAACCATGTGGCACTTTAGTAGGTGCCCGATGCTGTGAAAAAAAACAAGCCAAGGTAAGGGGGCTGGGAAGTGCCTGTTTGGGGTGGAGTCTGAAATTCTAAACAGGGTGACCAGGGAGCCTCTCCCAGAAGGTGACATTTAGACAAGTGGTTGAAGGGGTGCGGAGAGAGGCTACATAGGCTGCAGACAGAGGAAACAGCTAGTGGCATGGGAATAAGGTTGATAAGTTGAAGGAAAACAAGAACAGTGTGGCTGGACCATGAGAAGATGAGAGGACTGAGGAGAAGATCAAAGACGGGGAGGAGCATATCATAAGGGACCACTGTAAAGTTTTCAGCTCTTCTCTAAGTAGGAAGCCATTAGAGAGTTCTGAGCAGAGGAGTGATGTGATCTGATTTGGATTTTATGAAGCTCCCTGTTTCTAAAGGAGGCAACCAGGGAAACAGAGAAGTGCTAAGAAGCCACTGCCAGAGTCCAGGTGAGAGATGACTGTAGCTGGGCCAAGAGGGTACAAGTGGAGATGGTGAGAAGTCTTTGGATTCTGGGTGGTTTTTGAAAGAAAGGCCAATAGGATTATGGATGGACTTATGTTAGGTATGGAAGAAAGGAAGGAAGGAAGGTCGGTTGGTTGGTCTTGGTCTGTGTCAAATGGAAAATTCCCTTCACCTTTCATTGATAAAATCAACTATTTTACCTAGGCCAGATGAAAAATATTGAGTAGTTAAGTCCAGTGATAAATTGAAAGAAGGTATACCTGATAGATTAAAAGACACTCAAGGGAAGGCTGGGGTCGTGGCTCAGTGGTAGAGCACTTGCCTAGCATGTGTGAAGCACAGGGTTTGATTCTCAGCACATATAAATAAATAGAGATCTACTGACAACTAAAATATATAAATAAATAAACCCACACATAAGGGATATAGCAATCAAGTACAATGTGTAGGTACTGTTTTGTATAGATACTGATTTGAGCAAACCAACTATAAAGAAAACGACTCTCAGGGAAATATAAACATTGATTGGCTGATTTGATAGTAGGTCATTGATAAAATCAAAGAATTTTTGTTAATTTGGGAAACATACACTGGTATTAAGATTGGCTTTGTTAAAGAGTCCTCATTTTGATAGGTGCACAAATAAAATGTTTATTGATAAAATACGACCTCTAGGATTTGCTTTGTCATAATCTAAATTGATGATCATTGTTCATTTTACTATTCTCTCTACTTTTGTGTATATTTGAAACTTTACATAAAAAAGAATAAGTAGGGCTTGGGGTTGTAGCTCAGTGTGGTAAAGCATGTGCTCAATACATATTGAGAGCCTGGGTTCAATCCCCAGCACCAATAAATAAATAAATAAATGTCATGACAAAAAATTAAAATCAATGACATTGGTTTCCTTGAGAAATAGGAATAAGAGGAAAAGGAATAAGAGGGAGACTCTTCTCTGTGTCTGCTATTTTGTCTTTCAAATGTCAACTTATTGGCACTGTATTGTCTATTAATGAATACTGTGAAAACCGTAGACATGCCCAGGCAGATGGGTGGAAAGAGCAGCTCGAACAGAGAATAAGTCTCAGGAAAAGCTGCCAGTTCCTCTCCCCTTAGTCTCTCTGTTCTGATCTCTGGCTAGCTTGCCATGACTGCTCATTCTGAGGCAATGTTTAACTCAGCAACAAATAAGCCAAAACTAGAATGACTCAGAACAGTACCTCTGGGCAGTAGAGGATATATCATTATGAAGCAAAGTGTTCCATGCAAATGTCATCAGATTGGTTCAAAAACAGTGCCTGGATGGCAAGCACTTGTCAACTACTAACATCTGATTGAGGAGAGTGGACGCCGGTACTCTTGGTAAGTGAGTTAGATTTCATTACATAACTGCTGTGTATATTGTGAGAGTGACTTTTATTAATGAAGTGAGCACATCAAATTTTATATGAATGATAAATACATTTATTTTGCATCAAATCAAATACCATTTGAACCAGCTCCATTTACATAAATCGTAAAAATTATCTGAACTTCCAACATTCAGAGACCAATTTCAAAGACATCCATCAATCCAAACACCTTCCGTGATGCATTTCAAACTCTAAGACTTTAACAAATAGTGTTCTGGAAAGGTGTAGCCAAATTAACTTTTATCATTCTCTTTGGAGATCTAAAATTGGCTATAATTTTACTTTTTAAATTTCTTGGCCTAGGAATCTAATCATGGGATGAACAAAACGGAATAGACTGATTCACAGGAAAATCACTGATTTTTTTCCCCCAATATATATCATCTAGGTGGCAGTCTCCATGCTCTACAGATGAAAACCTCTTTTGTTTACTGCTTTAAGCTTAGAAATAAAGCACAAAAAGCAAAATGATTCGGTGCTATGCTTAGCTATTTGAGTTGGTGTCTTTTGCATCTAGTAAAATATTAACCTTTAGCTCGGTAGAGAAATTATTAGGAAGTTCTCTGGCTGGTGTGGTGCCCATCTGTAATGCCAATACCTGGGGAAGCAGGGCCAGCCTTAGCAACTAAGCAAGTCTGTGTCACAAGATAAAAAATAAAGAAGAGTTGGGAATATAGCTCGGTGGCAGAGTGTCCTTGGTTTCAAATCCCTAATACAGAGAAAAAGAAAAAAAAAAGTAAGAAATTTTTAGGATGTCACCTTCTAAAACTGAACTGCACAATTAAAGCAAATATAATAGCAAAAGCTAATACTTGAGAGTCAAGGTCTCTGCTTCCAACTGGCTTGTAAACTTCAACAGCCCTGCTTTCATACCTTGGAGAATTATTCTTTATGTACAAAAGGAGGGGGTTTGATTAGATAGCCTTTAGCTGTCCTCACAGATTTCGGATACTATCTTTATATATATATATATATATATTTTTTTTTTTTTTTTTTTTTTTCAGAAAGAAGCACACGAGAGTCTATCCATTTAGGATCTCTTAGTTTTATTGTGTCACAAAATTACTTACAAAGCTCTAAGGAACGGTTCCTGTGGCAAATACTATTCATTCCCACTCAATGGTCAGACTTACCTGGTGATGGATGTGATGATGTTAGGAGGCGGGGCTTTCCGGAGGTGATCAGGTCCTGTGGATCTGTCAGGACTGAGGTTAGTGCCCTCGTAAAGAAGGCCCACGGGAGCCTGCTTGCCTCTTTTGCTGTGTAAAGATCTAGCCAGTGTGGGGCTGGGGATGTGGCTCAAGCGGTAGCGCGCTCGCCTGGCATGCGTGCGGCCCGGGTTCGATCCTCAGCACCACATACAAAGATGTTGTGTCTGCCGAAAACTAAAAAATAAATATCAAAATTCTCTCTCTCTTAAAAAAAAAGAGTTAAAAAAAAAAAAAAGATCTAGCCAGTGGATACCATGTGTGAACCACAAGATGGGTCCTCGCTAGATGATGAATTTGCCTGTGTCTTGTTCTGGGAACCTCCAGCATCCAGGACTCTGAGAAATATATTCCTGTTGTTCCTAAATTATCCAGTCTTACTGTGTTTGAACATATAATAGAATAAGACTTTATTCAATTTCTATTTTCCCCTTCTTCCTTACTAAAAGAGCCCTGGTTTAATGTATGCTAATAGTCTGTCCAGCTAAAATATGTATTTTCTGACACCTTTGCCAATGAGATCATGAGACAGAAGTAGAAGTTGCTGGATGAGCCCTCTAGTACAACTTTTTAAAAAGAAACCAGACGCCTAAGACAACATAAAACAATCAACAGAGAGAAAATATCTGCAAAAGGCATGTCTGGCAGAAAAGACTCCTTCCCCCCACATACAAAGAGCCCTTAAAACTCAACAATAAGAAAAACAACCTGGTCTAATATTAGGCAAAAGACCTGAACAGACCCTTCACCAAAGGAGATAGACAAATGGCAAAGAAGCATATGAAAGATGCTCAAAGTCACATGTCACTAGGGAATCACAAGTTAAAATAGTGAGAAGCCTACTAGAAAGACCAAAAGCCAGACCGCTGACAACACCAAATGCAGGCACAGATGTGGAGCAACAGGAACTCTCATTCATTGTTGGTGCTGACACAAAACGGTTCAGACACTTTGGAAAAGAGTTTAGAAGTGTTTTGTTCTTTTTTTTTTTTTTAACTAAGCAAAAACAAACAAACAAACAACTTAGCACACTTTTTTTCCATGTGATCCAGCAATTATGCTCCTGGATACTTACCCAAATCATTGGCAAACTTATGTCCACACAAAACCTGCACACAGCCGGGCACAGGGGCACACACCTGTAATCCCAGCAGCTCAGGAGGCTGAGGCAGGAGGACTGCGAGTCAAAGCCAGCCTCAGCAACTCAGTGAGACCCTGTCTCTAAATAAAATACAAAATAGGGCTGGGGATGTAGCTCAGTGGTTGAGTTCCCTGAGTTCAACCCCAAGTACCCCCCCCAAAAAAAAATACCTGCACACAAATGTTCGTAACAGCTTTTTTTCAAAATTGCCTCCAATGTCCTTCAGTAGCTAAATGAATTAACCAACTGTGGTGGATCCAGAAAATGGTATATTACTTAGTGCTAAAAAGAAATGAGCTACTAAACCATGAAAAGACATGGAGGAAACTTCAATGCGTATCATTAAGTGAAAGGTGCAAGTCTGAAAAGGCCACACAGTGTCTGACTTCACCTATGTGACGTCCTGGAAGAAGACAAAACTATGGAGATGGTTAAAAGATCAGCGGTTACCAGGGGTGGGAGTGGAGGTGGGAGGCGGTGGGAGCAGGTGGGAGCACAGATTTCAAAGGCAGTGAAACTGTTTGCACGATGCTATAGTGGCAGATGCACATCAGGATACATTTGGTGAAATCCATGGTAGATACAACACCTGCCATGAGCGAACCCTGATGTAAACTGCGGACTTTGGGTGGTAATGACATGCCAACACAGATCCGAAAGTTGTACAAATGTACCACTGTGTGTGGAATGTCAATAATGAGACATGCTATATGGGGGAACAGGGAATGTGTAGAAAATCAGTACTTTCTGCTCAATTTTGTTGTGAAACCAAAACTGCTCTGAAAAATAAAGTCAAAAAATTTTAAAACCACATAGGAATATATATATATAGATAGATAGATAGATAGATAGATAGATAGATAGATAGATATAGATATAGATATTTTAAATCTCTCTTCAATGAAAATGTCAACTTTTAGCAGGGGGCGGAGGAAAGAATGTGGACTCATCTGGCAGATGCCTTTTATTCTTGGCCTTTCTATTCTTCTTCCTGGAACTTAAACAAGCTGATAGAGATGGAGCAGCCATTGTGTGATTATAAGGCAAAGAGTTTGTGCAGGAAAGTATAAAGAGCCTGGATCCATGGATGGGTTTCCTAGGGCTGCTGTAACCGACTTTCATAAACTGAATGGCTCAAAACAACAGAAATTCATTCTTTCACAGTTCTGGAGAAGTCCAAAATCAAAATGTCAGAAGGATAATGCCCTCTCCAAATCCTCTAGGGGAGGATTCTTCCTCCCCCCCGCCCAGAAGGTAACTCCCAGGAGACGCTTGGCTTATTTAAACATCCCTCTAGTCTCTGCCCCCATGTTCAAATAGCCATCTCCTGTGTGTCTCTTAAATTTCATCTCCCTATAGGCACACCAGTCATATCGGCTTAGGGCCCTCCCTACAGACCTCATCCTAACTTATTTACATCTGCAAAGACCCAATTTTCAAAAAAGGTAACATTCACAGGTACTGGGAATTGGGACTCCAACTTATCTTTGGGTGGGTGAGGGGTCAGGGTCGGGGAGAGGGAACACAATTCAACCCCAAACAGTCCCCAATGTTATTCTGAGCCACTTTGCCACATCTGGCTTTTCTACCTCTGAACTAATTACAGGAGAAAACTAAAGGCCCCTCTTGGATTAAACTTCTGTTTATTGACAACAGAACTGACTTTCTGACTGATGCAGTAACTTCCAAACGAGGACTCCAGAAATTTAAAAACTACTGGCCACATGGAACCTATCTGTTCAGAGGAGAGTTGGTAAGTTTTTTAAAACAGAGACCATTATTCTCTTTCTTGGGAGTAGTAGGGGCTGGGTGGGGACTTCTGTTTAGCTAAGATTTTTCTAGTTATAATTTAAAGATCAAATCTGTTTTCAAAATAACATTTGCCAGATACTGAAAAGGTCAGTGGATATGTATTTAGAGCCAAATTTAAGCCCTAACTCTGCCCTAGACTCACACCCGTCTCAGATATATCTTCATTAGTCACCACTACATACCTCAGTGAATAAGGATATAAATGCAGCTTTTGTGCTTTTATTACCAGAAGCACAGTTGACTTGTCCAACACAATCATGTTCAATTTTATGATACTATCTCTCTGCCAGGTGTGGAGCTTGGAAACATGTAGCCAGAAAACACTTTAAGCAGCCAGCACTGAAATGTGTCTTAAGTTTGAGAGTTGCTGGGAGTTCTTAGACCATTTTTGTGGCATCCATATGAGGAACATAACCATGATTCATTCAGTTTATTTATGGGCTACAGCAATGAGCCCAACTAATGGATTCCATCATCTCTCTTAGTCAGAGAGCCCTGAAATGTTCACTCCACTGCTTGGTGGGCTCAGAAAAAGCTGACATCTGAGTAAACAGATATTCCCATCACTTCCCCTTAGGAAAAATGAGAGCTAAGATGATAGTGTAGATTTTCTGTCTTTTCTTTCTTTTTTTAAATTTTATCTTTTAGTTGTAGATGGACACAATATCTTTATTTTTTTATTTTTATGTGGTGCTGAGGATTGAACCCAGGACCTTGCATCTGCTAGGTGAGTGCTCTACCGCTGAGCCACAACCCAGCCCCCTTTTCTTTCTTTTTTTAAAAAGGTATTCATTGAATGCTACCTTATGCCAGACTAAGGGCAGGAGATTAAACGGAGACACTATCCTTAACCTTCAAGAGGCCAGTTTAGCTACAGAGATAGACAAACCAACAGAAAATCAATAAGGTAATAAGTGCTGAGACTGGCTTAATAATGGGGTCTTAGGGAAGGACACAGGCAAGACCATTAATGGCTTTGGCGGAGGTCAGGTTGAAGTTCCTGCCAACACTGGTGTTGAAAATGAGACCTAGGGCTGGGGATGTGGCTCAAGCGGTAGCGCGCTTGCCTGGCATGCGT
Organism: Spermophilus citellus; assembly: GCF_964194105.1. NCBI lineage: Eukaryota > Metazoa > Chordata > Mammalia > Rodentia > Sciuridae > Spermophilus > Spermophilus citellus. The sequence goes on from NC_138189.1 coordinate 134,774,423, forward strand.
GCGGCCCGGGTTCGATCCTCAGCACCACATACCAACAAAGATGTTGTGTCCACCGAAAACTAAAAAAAAAAAATAAATAAGTAAATATTAAAAAAGAAAGAAAGAAAGAAAATGAGACCTAGGGTGTATTCTCTAGGAGACTGTCAGAGAAGAAGCAAGAACAGGTGCAAAAGCCTGGACATGAAGCAGAACATGGCATGTTCGGGGCCCTGCAGAGAGTTTGTTGTGGTGGCTATGGGGCTATGGGGTGGGAAAGTCAACATAATGAATGCAATGTGGCTCATTATCATGAAGGTGTTGGAAAGTCATGGAAAGGTTTTTGAGTCAGACACTTACATAATCAGGTTTGTGTTTCAGAAACTATCCTTCCGTACACAGAATGGATAAGCAGAGGGAGTCAGTTGTGGAACTCTAAGACAGGGGGATTGACAGAGAGAGGACCCACCTAGGAGTGAACCTGATAGCATTGATGAGTTCTAAGTCATGGGGTACATTGGAATAGCAGACACCCAAAGATAGTACTAAATTTTATGGTATTTATGGCATACATGTTAGAAATTAGGACTCATGATGAAAACAGGTAATTCTCTAATACCAATATCCAAAATCCAAATTCACTGAGGCAGAAGGGGATTGCAAGTTCAAGACCAAAGCCTGGGCAACTTAGTGAGACCCTGTCTCAAAAGTAAAAAATAAAAAGGGATAAGGATGTAGCTCAGTGGTAAAGCATCCTTGGGTTCAATCCCCAGTACCAAAATAAAAAATACATATTAACATATTTATATATTTAATTCAGTAACTGGATTCTGACCCTAATTAAATTTCTGATGTAATAACACATTACAAATTCTAACATGGGCTGGGGCTATAGCTCAGTTGGTAGAGTGCTTGCCTTGCATACACAAGCCCCTGGATTCGATCCCCAGCACCAAAAAAAAAAAAAAAAAAATCTAACATAAGAGTAAAATTTAGAAACTACATATGAATAGAGATAGATGAAGAGACAAAGATATACGGCATATAAAAGTTATTATACATAAATCAATAATTATCAATTATTTTCATCTCACAGTTTCCTTGAGAATCTCACCTCTGCCCAGCCCTCAATTCTAGTCACTGGTCCATATAACTTTGATTCTATTTTGTAGAAAATGAAAAGAAGTGATATATTGGAGCCAAAAGGAGCTTCAGAGACAGTGAAATATAGTCTTTAAGCTGGAACTATTGTGTAAAAACAATAAAACATTTAAAGATAAGAAATATTCGAATGTCATTATGCTAAAAGACAGTAGATTCAATGCAAAGATTACATGTTTGTTGACCATTATAAGCAGACGTGTCTTGGATGTGGAATTGTATAGATTAAATGAGGCAGTATTTCTAAATCACTAAGCACAGTTCTAAACAACTGATAGCTATAGCAACAGAGACCCTCACCCCAAATTCATTCTCTACTTTGATCTGGGCCCAATTCCAACCCAACTAGACCACATTTTCCAGCCTTCTTTGCAGTTATAGCCACATGACAATTGTCACCAAAGCTACTAGAATAGAAATGAATGTGGCTTCCCCACCTGACCCTTGGTACAACACAAATTCCTCCACTCTGTCCCCTTCAAAAAACTGAATACAGCTATGACTATAGCCTAGCAGATGAGGAAAATGCCCTAGGGAATGGTGGGAGAAAAAACTGAAGAAGACTGGATCCCTGGATGACCACATGGAACAAAATCACTCACCTCCCAGCCTTGGACTGATGAGAAGGAAAATAAATTTTCTGTCCTTTAAATATATTGCCAGGTATCTGTTACATCAGGTTCACCTTTTCCCAAAATAATAGTTTCTTTTTCCTGCTCTTCTCCAATGCAACAATTTCATTTTTGCATTATTATCCTCCATGGGTATAAATATTTTAAATAGCTACAATCACAGTGTATGTGTTATTTTGTACTCTGCTAATTTCATTTCTCATATCACAACCATGTTCCAGGATTCAAAAATGTCTTCAATTACTTATCTTAAAACAAACAAACAAAAAAAAATGAAATTGTTTAGAGGCGATTGGTACAATGAAGATAAATTTAGATTTACTTTGAGACTCTCCCTGTATAGAATGACTGTGGCATCGTCTGTCATATATAGTGATTAGAAGATGCTGGAGTTAGAGGCTATTTGTCAAATAAAAAGGAAATTTTAAGTGTCAGTTTTGCAGGAGCTGACCCTTCTGATTACACCACTGCCTACTCCTTTCCCAATAATTACTCTCTTCATAAAACAACTTTACTTCCTAAGTGGAAGTTGAGATCATCCTAAAAGCATCAAAAACTTTTCTGAAGAGCAAATGCCCCATTGTGGTTTTTCCCTTCTTAAGAGAACAATGTGCTTTTGATATTCTGACACCTGCAATATTTGTTGATTTTATATCCTGGAGAAGCTTAGCAAGAAATCCGTTCAGTGTAGGATCATTCTGGACTGATAAAAATTATTAAAACATTCTAGAGAAGCTGGCAATTTAAATGAGAAAACAGAGTGCACAAAAGATTGGATTAGAAGGTAGTTGGTCTTTGAGAAAAAGAAAATCAACTACTTAGCCAATTTTCAAATCAATTTAAAATCATTTATTAAGCACCTACAATATGCAGAACATTCTCTCAAGTTCTATTCCTCCCCTGAATGCAAGTCATAGCCACTGTTTTTGCAACCTGGTGGGCAGGACAGACATAAAACTAGCTAATAACAATTCATGATCAAGTAAAATAGGCTCTATAATACTTCCATAAGCAAATTACATTTGGGCCATCTTGGAAGGAGGAATTAATTTAATACATTTTGAAGAAGAAAAAAGAGAAGCTAATTGCAGAGAATTAAAATCCTACCATTTCCCTCACCTCTCCTATTTCTCAGCCTCTGAGAGTCACCTTCCTCTAGTAGATTTGAGGAAAAGGATGTTTGCCTCCCATTTGCTCCTGAGTCAACTTCTTTTGCAGCTGCTTTTTAATGGGTCACTTGCTCCTGTCCATTGGCTTCAGCTTGGCCCTGGTTGTCCATGCATCCCGGTGCCCCCTGGACCATCTGGGACTTCTTTCCTTATTGTATGACAATGTTACCCATGGAAGGCTGTGTCATATTTCCTGTTGTTTCTCTTCACTTCCCCACAACAACAATAACACAGAGCTTATGCATATCGAACAGGCTTCAAAGATTGGTGAAAGACAGGGAGATTTATGTTATAGGGGAGAAACCTTAAAATCAAATGTAAAATACAACAGTTCTCATATCCCAAGAGGGGAAGAACTGTATGGGTGTCCTCACAGAAATATTCCAAATATTCCAAACCTTGCTCCCTTGCTTGAAGTACAGCCTCCTCCTTAAAAATGCTTAGTTCTTTGTCTCTCCAAATGCAAATCCTTACTCCTCCTGTATAAATCCCAGCCCTGACCCTGGAACCCACTCAGATAATCAAAAGGTACAATAGCCACAGCAAGGCATTTTTTTAAATGGGGAGTATTATGGATTGGATATGAGGTGTCCCTCAAAACCTCCTGTGTTCATGCAGAAATGTTCAGAGGTGCAATTCTTAGATATAACTTAATAAGTGGATAAATCCATTTGATAAATAATCTGAATGGAAGATAGATAATAGATAGATAGATAGATAGATACATAGATAGATGTATAAATGAGGCATGACTGGAGGAAGTAAGTTAGTGGGGACATGCCAGGCCTTTATATTTTGTTACTGGCACCTCTCTCTCTCTCTCTCTCTCTCTCTCCTTCCTGGCTGCCACGAGGTGAGCAGCTTCCCTCTGCCACACCCTTCTGCTACGATTTCCTGCCTCACCTTGGGCAGAGAGCAATGGAGCCAGTCCATGATGGCAATCCTCCTGTCTCAGCCTCCTGAGATGCTGTGATTACAGGCATGTACCATTGTGCCCATCTCTCTCAGAGATTTTTCAAAATCTAAAATTGAATAAGAAAAGCCCCTTTTTCTCTAATGTGGGGGAAAAAAACAGGAATGGTAAAGCTATTTTCCTTCATGAAGAAAGAGACTCTTCTCATGGTAAAAATTGAATAAAACCAAGATAGAGGAAATGAGCGTCAGAAGAGTGTGCTATTGGTGTTCGAGTGTCTGGCTCCTGTTGTGGAAGTCTTAAAATTGCTGTAGTTCCTGAGAACCATACTTCAGTTCTCTGAGTTATTCCAGTAGGCTTTCATTGAGTTCAAGGTTTACTTAAACTAGATTTGAATTGAATGTCTTTTCTTGCAAACAAAACAGTATGAGGACTATTATACTCTGTCCAGACCAAATCACCATCTCCAAGGAAGGAAATGCAAATAGGAGAATTTACCCTTTCAGGAAACCTGAGCAAATCTTGCATATGAAATCAGGAATTCCTTCTCCGGTTCAGGATACTATCCTATATATGGCCAAAGTGACTCTTAGGAAAAAACAAATTTCTAATATGCTACCACAAATTCTATATATCCTGGTCAACCAGCTCTGTGGGAGGCCCTGTCCTGTCCTGCTGGACCCAGCACCACCCATATACTGAGCCAATTAAATCTGCCACAGGCTTGTCTTCAGAACATAATTGCAATACCTTTATGCTTGTGGTGTCTAGTAATTATTGAGAAACGTGTGGTCAATGAAACAAATGGTAAGGTGGCCAACCAAGAAATCGTACTTGGAATCAGATCTTATCCAAGTGATAAAAGTTGATCTTCGTCTCCTTTTCTTTCTCCTCCTCCTCATTCCAGCTTTACAAAATACCAAGGTAGAGTTTTAAGGTGGTGTGGTTGATGAGACACTTCATAAGTCTCTAGTTGGAGCTTGTACTGATCTGAGAGAACTAACCATGGACATAGATTGCTACTGCCACCCACTTAGGCCTGTCCCCATGAAGAACTGGGGGGACCCAAGGAACTACATTCAACATACATCACCCAGCCTGATGTTTCCTTATGTCTCCAAGACTAACTTCTGTAGCATTTGTGTATCAGTTCACAAACTGACCCAGTCCTATGAAGAAGTACTTCAAGGCTACACAAATTAAAGACATCCAGGAAATTCCTGAGTCCAGTGAAGTCTTTACCAATGTCTAGACTAGAGATAACTGGGTAACTTCTAGACATGCAGCTCATGGTACTAGTTGTCAGTAGGATGTCAAAAAGCTCATGCATCTACATTTGATGCCTTCTACCACGCGGCCTGCGCAGTGGTTTCATTAATGAGGTTCTAGGCATTAAGTTAGTTAGAAGAGATCGAAATAAAACACACAAACCAGTACCTTATTTTACATTGCTAGGTCCGAGACGGCTCGCCTCCCTGGTTCCCACCTCTAGCCGCCCAGCAGGGCAGCGAGGATTACTCTGGGCTAGCAGGAGAGAGAGAGAGCGAACACGCCGGGGAGTAGCCTTTTATTTGGGGGACAAGAGATTCAGGGGAGAATTCCATCCAATGAAGGTTGAGGGGGGGCTGCACTCCAAGGTCAGGGTCAGTGATTGGGTCTCCAGGGTCAGTGGTCACGCACACCCCCACACGGATGGGCTCTCTCATCAGGAAAGGGTCAGGATAGCTCCGACACAGCCAGAGCGCCTCAGGCCCTTAACGGGAGTCACCCAATCACGTGTCAGAATGGCTCCCCACAATGCCTTAACTACAATTATGTTTCAAAAGCAATATGAGAAGAGGATATTCAACTCCAGTTTTACAAATGCATAGTTTAAGATGCCAGAGATGTTCACTTGCCTCTTAAGTTGGTTCAAACTCCCATTCCATATTTCCCCCAATAAAAGTCCAGCGCCCGTCCCTAAATGTCTGGGAATTCCCAGGGGACTTTCATCCTTACTGTCATTCCTGCCTCTGAATGCTGCCTCCACTGATCACTTCAATTGATGGATTATCTTGCCACGTAACCCATGCAGTTCCTATTTGGTACCACATTAATGCAAATATGGAACCCACAGGACCCATTCATACAACACATTTGTGTATAGGACAGAATTCATTGAAGATTTGGGATGGTGAATGAGGGATTTACATCACAGAAACAAAAAGATCATAAAGCTGAACATTGCATATTCTACATCTTAAAAGGGTTTAAGGTATTCCACCATATTTCTCCACCAGGTGCTCTCCCAGGCCTCCTTCTCTCAGTCGTCTTTAGCTGTAGCTCTTCTTTGTCCCCCACATCCTTAGGCCTTCATGTAGCTTACAGTATATTTTTCTATCAGAGATTCTAGTTCCAGCTGGTAAGAATCCCCCCTCCCCTCCTATTAGTTTAGTTTGCATGGAATGAATCAATTCCTGAAACTGGAAGATTCTAAAGCAGGCCAGCTTTTTCTTGCATTGTCTCATAAGTTCTTACAACTGGAATCTAAAAGCTCTCAGCACACTTCACATCTCTGGCTAGGGATATAGTTAGGGGTAGAGCACTTGCTTAGTATACACAAGGCCCTGGGTTCAGTCCCCAGCACTGCAAACAAATAAAGAACATTGTATTAGCCAGTTCACCTGCTGCAGGTAATTCCCACCAACTAATGATATTGCTACTATACTCTTCAAAATTGATCTAGAAGAATATTCAGGTTCTTAATAATGTCAAACAAATTAATTGAATCTCAAATTAAATTTAGAAAGACACATTTTCAAGAATGGAAGGGAAACCAGATTCCTTCCTGCAGCAGAACATGTTGGATTTAAGAATTTAAATGACATCAGGAAACAGCTGGTCTCTGGATAGATGTGTTTGTCCTCAAAAGTGATTAATAACTGTATCATTTTGGACTTCCAATTCTGCAAGAAAATTCCTGTCAAATAAATTGTTTATTTTTTATTTTTCTATTCTCTTTCCCAGTGATATAGGGAGGAGGCATGACGACTCCTCTGGAGAGGATGAATAATGAATCTGGCTGAATGAGCCGTGATTGCAATTCTTCCCTTTGAGTCCAGAAGTTCACTCGATTAACTTTTCCTGAGCATGGAGGTCTAGGGTTTTAACAGTGGGACATAATCCTAAACTACCCAGAACTAATTCAAAAACAAAAGAAGCAGATGACAGGTGATCAGTCACCTTTCCTCCTCAGGATCAGGGAGGTGATGTCAACTCCAACAGTATTGCTGGCTAAATGGTCACTTGGTATTCGCTTGTGTCTCATCTCTAACTCCCTTCTCCCTTGGAATATGCTTTGACTGATATTTAAATTCAACGTGAGTCTCACTGCTCTCCATCCCCAGCGACCCAAATGCACTAGGGTCAAGGTGAGCCAAGGTGAATTTGTGTCTTTAAGGGTATTGAGAACTGTTGAGGACACCTTCATGAAGGGTTTTTTTGTTTTGTTTTGTTTGGGTTTTGGTTTTTTGGGTTTGGGTTTTGTTTTCCTTCTCTGCAAATGGTTAGAGATGCCGGCCCAATCCCTCTGCCTCCAATCCCAAAGTTAGGGATTTTGTTTAATTCACCACTCAACTCCATGTGCGCAGAACAGTGACACTCACACAGTGTATAGAATGAATGAATGAATGAATGAGAGCCCTGGAGGAAACTGTGTAGCTTGAGGGTAGAGAGCATGGGCTTTTGAGACAGAAGACTCAGTTTCCAGTTCTGGCTCCTCTCCAAGTCACTTCACCCAGCTCACAGGATTCATTATTGTACAGGTTTAATAAGGCAATATGTGAAAGTCATTTAGGGGGCTAAATATCATTGCTTTCCCATCTTTCCAGCCCTCTTATTTTATAGATAAAGAACCAGACATAGACTGAGGCAGAGGGATTGGGCCAGCATCTCTAACCATTTGCAGAGAAGGCAAAAAAATATTCCCTTCATGAAGATGTGCTCAACAATTCTCAACACCCTTAAAGGCACAAATTCACCTTGACTCAGCAATTTTATTTCTGCAAATTTATCCTAAGGAAATAATCACTGATGTGAGCAAAGATTTAGATACAGATACACAGATTTTTTTTTATCATAGCTTTATTTACAAGCAAGAAATTAGAACTATACTAAATGTCTAATAGGAAATTGATTTAATGAACTTCAGTAAGTCATATGGTGTAATATTACATGGCAATTTAGAATAAAATTGTAGAATAATAATAACATGAGAAAAGGCCCACATATACTCAAATAAAAAATATTAACATGCCAAAAGGTCTGTGTGAATCAGGGTGAATTGTATTTTCCTATTTATGCTTCTCTGAATTTCTCATATTTCCTTCATAAATTGGGATTATTCCCGTAATTGATTTTTTTTTTGTACCAGGAATTGAACCCAGAGCACTTAACTACTGAGCCACATCCCCAGCCCTTTTTAAATATATTTTTTTAAACAGGGTCTCACTAAGTTGCTGAGGCTGGCTTTGAATTTGCAATCCTCCTGTCTCAGCCTCCTAAGCCACTGGGATTAAAGGCATTCACTTCTACCTGGCTTCATAAAATAAATAAATTTAAATATATATATATATATATATATATATATATATATATATATATATATATATATACACACACATACATACACACACACACACACATACACATATATATGTGTGTCTGATAGAATTTTCATAATAAAGTGTTGCTAAATTTGGTGGGAGAACAATGAAAGGAGCCTAAACTTGAAAAAGTGTCCTGATCCTGATTGAATGAAATGCTTATCTCCTTCTCTAAATGTCATGGTTTTAAGTGAGCTAAAGGCTTTGTCACACAGCAGATTTTAGAGTATTCTGGCTTCATGACTGTGCATGGATCTGAACATCGACATTAGTCTATATTAAGCACATTTAACTGATGACCTTAGTTATGTTGCATTTTTTAAAACCAAATTGACTTACAGCATTACTCATTAGGTTTAAGTACTAGAATGATTCATCATTTACAGTAAATCTATTAGATAGATTACACTGCAAAATTCACCATTGTCAGTGTGGCAGGCCTGCCTGGAAATTAAGAATGGGAAGGGAAATTGAAGGAGAGAGATTCCTCTCCGTGATTTGAAATTTAAACTTAGATAGCTATGGCAAGCATCTGAGCCTCAGCCAAAGAGGAACAAGGCATCTGTCACATGTCTAAGATATTCCACTCTAATAATAGTCTCGGATCTCTTCTGGAATAGGCTAGGGCCTTGCTTCAGAAGGAAAAGTCCTACATGTTAAAATACTTTAAGGAGTATTTCCTTACCCTTTACAAAGATATTCACAATATAACTTGGCTGCATATGTGATCTGTGTAATAATTGTCGAGTCTCTGCTGGTTCAATAGAGCCCCAAACCAACAGCGTGTTCCGCTGGGGGCCCTCGCTCACCAGATGTCATTCCACTAATAGTGAGTGAGCTCATCCTCAGTGTGGAAGGTTATTCATTTGGGAGAGAATAATGAAAGTGAGACAATCATTACGTCACCTTTTCCTGTACATTATCCTCCCCTGCAGCTAACAAGGAAAACATGCTGCATGTTGAGAGCTAACTCATGTCCTTGCTTTCATGGATCTACGTAAAGAGAATCATGGGATAATCATGGGATAATTCTCTCCAAATTACTTTTTAATATATTAGCTGATAATTTACACTTGGAGAGCTGGACTTGGAGATGGCTGCCATCTCCAGCTCAAGCATCATGACGTTGTGACCTGTGAGTCTCAGCCCTTCTCTCCCAGAGGCACAGTCCTCTCCTTGCAGGGGTACCTCCTTGTCCTCCAGCGGCCATCTGGGAGGCAGAGACCACGGTTTCCAAAAACATACAGACTTCTGAGTAATGGAGTGAACTTTTAAAATAATGCCCATGAGATCATATCTTTTTTTTTGGTTTGTTTGAATGACTCATACCCATCAGACCACAAGTTCAAGCTCTGAGTAAAATTAATTTATAGATGATATAGCAAAAAGGGGCAAGGCTATGTTATGCAATTTATATTATATTCACACATAACACACATGTATGCACACGTTATATCTGTATTTATTAAAAACAAAAGCAATCTTTATGTAAGAAAGCGTTCTTTTCTATAAAGCACACACACTTGCGTATTAAGAACCTTCACTTATAGGAAAGGCAGCAGAATACAACAGACACTAGTATGGCAATATGTAAAACAGTGGATGTGTAACCGATGTGATTCTGCAATCTGTATACAGGGTAAAAATGGGAGTTCATAATCCACTTGAATCAAAGTGTGAAATATGATATGTCAAGAACTATGTAATGTTTTGAACAACCAACAATAAAAATTTTAGAAAAAAAAAAGAACCTTCACTTATTACTGGAATTTATTGTACCTGACCTCTAAATACAAGAACAACTCATCAACAAGCAATTTATTAAATGTCTTTTAAAGGTTTTTGCTTTCTGCCAAGGGCTTAAATGGACTGTTTTTCTCATGCCTTGTTCATCTTTATAGAACAGAATCACAAAGGAAAGAAAAGATCTATTGACAATCACCTTGATGAATGTGTCTGTAGCTGGGCATGTGGCTCTGTTTCCTCAGTTTCTCCTCTGCCCCTGAAGCTTACTGGAAAGTCTGGTGGCTGGGGAGATACTGGGCCAATGATTGAAGCCTTTCACACTCGAAATGTCAATTCTGTTCTTCCGTTGATTGATCTCTGCCCCACATCTGCAGTCTCCGTTGAGCAAAGAGTGCGGAAATGAAAATTGGGACTCGTGGGAACGGTCCCCAGGTCCACCACTTTCTCTCTCTCCATCCCTTCCAGGTTTCAGACTTTCATTTGTAACATTAAAATAACAATATAAAAAAATATCAAAGGTGGCCAAAAAATAATCCAAGAATGCACAGCACATGGGTGCTTAATAAATTGGATTAGTTTGGGACAAGCCACTGCATCTAGAACCACATTGGGACTTTCATAGGCCCTGGGCAATTTTGCCTTCAAACCCTTTGCTCTGTCAAAAGATATGAAAAATAATATTTTATGACTGGACTATATAATGATAAATATAATATTATATAGTAAAAATTCTCCTTGACTTGAAGTTTCATTTGTTTTTCTTCTAACCTTAAAGCAATAAAAATGTTTCTGTGGGCCCCTGAAGGCTTTGTGGGCCCTCTGCACTGTGCCTGATCATAAATTCTCTTCCTTTCTTGCTGATTTTTTTTTCAGTGAATAGGGGCTACCACTCTCCCATCTAACTTTTTTGGGGTTCTCCAATGTGGTGAGACAAGAAAAAACACTTAGAAATGAACATATAGAGCCAGGCATGGTGGGGCACACCTTGAATCCCAGCAGCTCAGGAGGCTGAGGCAGGAGGATCCCAAGTTCAAAGCCAGCCTCAGCAACTTAGCTAGGCCCTAAGCAACTTAGTGAGACCCTGTCTCTAAATAAAATATAAAAAGGTGCTGGAGATGTGGCTCAGTGGTTAAGCGCCCCTGGGTTCAATCCCTGGTACCAATATAAAAAAGAAAAAGAAATGGAAATATACTTCAAAGACTTGAACGTGTTGAAAAATGTTCTAGGAGAATAGTGGACTGATTTCAGCTCCTTCAGTCTGCTGTCCCCTGCTATCTCTACAGACCCTTCTAAGTATCAGGCATTTCCAAGAGGAGAGGTGCATGTGCTGAGAGGTTTCTGGAATTGTGTGCACCAAAATTTAAGAGTGAGTTTTATTAGCTAGTGGGCCTTGGGTGATTTTATTTCTTGCATTTTAAAAATAAGCATTTTTTTAAAAAAGCAGAAATGATAGAAATATTAAAATCCAATTTGAATAAAGATCAACTACTTATTTTTCCAGAAGAGCTACTGACCCAGATACTATTTATCCCTAGGTGGAAAAGTCACACCTCATCATGCCCACGCCCTTAGACAGCACCCTCCCAGGCCAGCTCTGGCTAAGCACTGAGACTTCAGCCAATGGGACAATAGCAAATGCCCTGCAAGGAGCCGTTCAGATGAATTTCTCTTGAGGTCAGGTGTTGGGGTGGAGATTGGACACATCTCTGGAAGACTTTCCCGCTTCTCTTAGTCAACACAATGGCAGATGGAAGGGTTGTATTTTTAACACCTTTTTGATCTGCTAACACCTGAAAGTGCAAAAGAACTTCTCTAAGTTCCTCAGTAACTAACAAGAAGGAATTAACATACTGAGACATATGATGTTGATTCTTTTTCTCAGTGGGTGGCCCTGCACACACACACACACACACACACACACACACACACACACACACTGTCTCCAACCCAGCTCTCTATATAATCCTCATTTTCCATATATCTATTTCTATTTATATTAGCTTGATGATTCTGCCACCGTAAGTCGGCTAACATTTTGCCCCTTATTATGGTTTGAATGTGAGGTGTCCCCCAAAAGCTCACATGTGAGAGAGACAATGAAAGAGCATTCAGAGGGGGAAAGATTGGGTTGTGAAGGTCTTAACCCAATCAGTGAATTAATCACCTGATGAGTATAATTGAGGGGTAACTGAGAGCAGGTAGGTTGTGGCTAAAGGAGGGAACCATTGGGGGTATGGCTTTGGGGTATATATTTGTATCTGACAAGTGGAGTCCCTCTGCTTTCTGATCGTCATGTGAGCTGTTTCCCTCCACCACACTCTGCCTCACCTCTAGCAGAGGGATAGAGCCCACCTTCTATGGACTAAGACTTCTGAAACCCTGAGCCCCCAAATAAACTTTTCCTCCTCTATAATTGTTGTGGTCAGGGCATTGAGTCACAGAGGTGGAAAAAGCTGACCAAATCTCCCCTTGTTTCCCTCTTCTATTAAATGGAGGGCTTGGTTGGAAGCATTCCTGGGTGCTTTTCTCTTCAGTTTTCCTCACATGGGAAAAGTAGTTTAAAACTAACTTGATTAATTAAAAGTTATACTTGTGTTGATATTCTTTTAAGTTGTTGCCCTGTCTTTGCATTGTCTAAATCTCTTTCCTTTTATCTTTTATATGTTTTAGGCAACGAGTTTATCATTTTCTTTTCTTCCAAGGAAGAAAACAAAGGATCCTGAAGGATTGTAGCACATGAAGAATCAGAATCCATGAGAGAGCAAGCACGCTGGGCTCTGCCTTCTACTGGACATCTCAGGGAGTGGGAGTGGTTCCTGGTGAGGCTGAGCAGTCCACTGCTGGGTCTCCACAAGCCCCAGGGTGGGAGGGGTGGGGACCCAGAGGAACATGTGAGCACGCTGAAAGGCAGCTGCTACCCAGCGCCTGCCAACAGTTGCCCTGTGGGAACAAAGGCTCTGTCTTGCCAGGTTGGCAACTTTTCCCTGAAAAGCTAGAAATCAAGAATTTGCATGAAATTTCTCCATTTAAAAAGTTGTCAACTAATTCAATTTAAAAACAAAACACGGTGTGGGCCAGCACATGCACAGGCCAAATCAAATAAGCAAGCAAGCCCAATTTGGCTTCAGTTTGTTCTGTCTGCTTTACATTATAAATTCCCTTACAATTTAAAAACACTTGACACATTATAATGATTTACGTATCTTACAGAGAGAAAAAAATAATAATAGTAAAAAAAAAAAAAAACCTCTGAATACGCCTGCTTGCACACTAGAACTACTCTCGCCTTTCAATACTACAGGAAAGTAACTTCTCCATAGAATTTTCACTTCTAATTTATGCCTAGTTTCAATATCGTGTAGATTCAGCCTGAATTATGTGTCCATCAAGTCTTATCACATTTTCTCTATTTGTGAAATAACTTGCTGTATGTTAAGCTTGAGGGGTTATTCAGGTTTTATCACCAATTTTAGAGGTCACACAGCTAAGCAGTATAAGCATCTTGCTATTAATGACATCTCTGATGTGTGGTAACCATGGTAACAATTGTTTCAATAGTGTTTCAGGAACTTGGAAGCTGTTTTTGTATATTTCGAAACGGTTGAAACCACCAAGCCACTGAGCTTGTGCAGGCGTCCAGGGGGTGACCTCTGCTATCAGAGGGCTGAAATCCCAACACCACTAACCTTATTCTGCAGTCTGCCTGATGAAGAACCCCAAAGTTTGACTACGCATGCTTAGACCACCACACATTCTGTCAATTTCTTCCCATTTTTTCTTAGACCGACTCACTTTTCTCTGCACCTCACACCACCACATTTCTTCATAAACATCCTTACCCTTAGCCTCAGGAAGGTGGATTTAAAGTGCATTGTCCTCCACCTTCTCCACTGGTACCTTCTCAGTTAAACTGTCTATGCCTCAAGTATTTGGTGTTCAGTGACTGATGGGCTTTAGCGGAGGCTCCATGTGAATCTGATTTTGAGGTTTGGTAACATTAGCATTTCCCTCCAACAACACATATAATACTTTCCCATAACAAAAATAACCCCTGAAAAAGATGAGTTTGGACTCCTACAGGATTGCTGGAAATATTAGTTGTGACAATCAACAGAATAAAATGCATGGATTCTTTTCTTTGTATCATAATAAATTCATACTCACCATGTGTAGACACTGTTTGCTTTCTTAGTATCTTTTGATGGGAACGCACACAAATTACAAAAGACATCTAGATGAGTTTCACAGGGTAAGCAACAATCAACTCAAAAAGAAAGAAAAAAAAAAGAACTACCAAATAATAAACAAGCAAATTAGGGATATTATTACTTTTAAACTTAGAATGGTAAAACCAAGACTCCTTATAGCATAATTTGTCTGCCTAAGAAGCAAGAACGGGCTGAGGATGTAGCTCAGGGGTAAAGCGCTTGCCTCCCATGTGTGAGGCACTGGGTTCAATCCCCAGCACCGCATAAAAATTAATAAAGATACTGTGTGTTCATCTACAACTAAATAAATATTTTTTTAAAAAGAAGCAGGAACCACCCTCTGTGGGATAATCATTTATATTTATTACTTTCTTTAATTTTCTAAACTTATTAAACTGATCTTTTTTTTAAACAAAGGCAGTTTTTTTTAACTGAGAAAGCTCATCTCCTCAGGAATGTTATAATCATCATAGTCCTTCAAAAGAAAAAGAGAAAAATAGGAATATCACATTGGAATATATTTTATATTTTACTAATACTGAATTATTTTTTTCTTCTATCACTAAAGTACTAAAGTGAAAATTAGATAGTAAGAACCAAATTTAAGCTGGGCACAGTGGTTCACACCTGTAATCTCAGGAGGCTGAGGCAGGAAAGCTGCAAGATTGAGGCTAGCCTGGGCAATTTAGGGAGACTATCTCAAAACAAAATATATAAAAGGGGCCAGGCATAGTGGTGCACCCCTGTAATCCCAGTGGCTCAGGAGGCTGAGGCAGGAGGATTGCAAGTTCAAAGCCTCAGCAATTTAGCGAGGTGCTAAACAACTCCATGAGACCCTGTCATTAAATAAAATACAAAATAGGGCTGCAGATGTGGCTCAGTGCCCCAGAGTTCAACCCTTGGTACCAAATAAATATATAAAATTTTAAAAAATAAAAATAAAAAAGGGGTGGGGATGTAGATCACTGGTAGAGTGCCCCTGGGATCAACCCCAGTACTGAAAAGGAAGCAAACACCTTAAAGCCCATCTTCCAAACATTATTAACTCATTCAAAGAATGATCAAAATATCTTTCTCCTAACTTAAAAAGAAAATAACAAAGTGTTATTTCATTTATGTAGTTAACTTTGGAAAATATTCATGGTTGTGGCTCTTTGAGTTACGATATGAGACATAAGTGTATACCACTGCAATCACTATAATATTTAGATATGTAAACTGAATAACCTCAAAATGAGTAAAGTTTTCTTGTGATTTCAAAAGTGAAAACTTTAATAGAAAAAAAAAGCTTTGCGCTTGTTAGAAAACAAGTTATAAACAGTATGCTCAGGCATCCAGATGCATTAGTCATCAAATATTGAAATAAATGTTATCTGGTGTTCAATGAAAAACAAGGTTTTAAAAAAAGGAACCATGTTATATTATTCTTGTGGAATAAATGAAAAAAAAAATAGAAGTTTGTAAACTCTGGCCAACTGGGATTTATTCCTGGGATGCAAAGATGGATTGACATACAAAAGTCAACCACCATCACACACCACACTAACATTATGAGGAAAAGGCCTAATAATCATCTCTGTTGGTGCAGAAAAATCATCTGATAAAGTTCAACACCCTTTTACAATAAAAACTCTGAACAAACTAGGAATAGAAGGAAACTACCTGGTAATAAAGATGAAAAACCCACAGCTAACCTCCTCCGAGGGAAAGTCTGAAATCCTTTTCTCTTAGTTCAGAAATAAGACACTTTTCCCACTTTCGCCACTTCTATTCGACCTAGTACTGGAAGTCCTACCAGGGCAGTCAGGCGAGGAAAGGGAATAAAAGGCACCCCAGTTGGAAGGGAGAAGTAAAATCACCTCTGTTCACAGACAGCATGGTTTTAAGTGTAGAAAACCCTGAAGAGTCCATACACAAAAACACTGTTAGAACAAACACATGAAGTCAGCAAAATCAAAGGCTACAAAATCATACAAGATTCAGGTGAACAACCCAAAGGAAATTTAATTTTTTTTCATTTACAATGACCTTGCTTAAGGAGGAAAAGAGCATTGAAGGCTGCAAAATATTGCTGAAAAAAATGAAGAAAGCATAAAGGAGTGGAAGACATCCATGTTCATAAATTAGAACACTTTACATTGTGAAGATTCTGTACTACCCAAAGCAATCTATAGAGTCAAACAAACTTATCAAAATCCCAAAAGCATTTTTTGCAGGAATAGAAAAATCCATATGGAATTTCAAAGGACCTTGAATGGTCAAAACAATCCTGAATAAGAGCAAAGATCTTGTACTTTCTGATTTTAAAACTTATTTCAAAACTATAATAAGTAAAGGGATGTGGTACTGGCATAAAAATAAATAAACAAGCTGGGTATAGTGGCACACATATATAATACCAGTGTCAGGGGAGACTGAGGCAGGAGGATCACAAGTTTGAGTCCAGCTGACAACTTAATGAGACCCTGTCTCAAAATAAAAAAAAGGCTGGGCTGTAGCTCAGTGATAGAGCATCCCTAGGTTCAATCCCCAATACCAAAAATAAATGAACAAACAAACAAGCAAAATAGACCAATGCACTAGAATAGACAGGCCAGAAATAAACCCTTACATATATGGTCCAGTGACTTTTGACAAGGGTTTAATGGGGAAAAGACAGACTTCTCAACAAATGGTGTTGGGAAAGCCAGACATCCACATACAAAATAATGAAGTTGGACACTTACTCTGTTGGGCTGCTGAGGCAGTCCTAACCAAATATCACAGACTGGGCGACTTCAGCAATAGACGTTTTACCTTCTCATGGTTCTAGATGTTGTAGGTTCAAGATTAAAGTGCTGACAGGATCAGTTCCTCAGGAAGCCTCTCTCTGACTTGCAGATGGCCACCTTCTCACTGTGTCCTCAGGTGGTATCTCAGTCCGCTTTGTGTTGCTGCAATAGAATGCCATCATGTGGGTAATTTATGAAGAAAAGAAACTTATTTGTCTCATGGTCTGAAGGATGGGAAGACCGAGGTCAATGGACTGCATCTGGCAAGGATCTCCTTGGTGCATCATAACATGGCACAAGGCAGAATGGCAAACCAACACCCAAGATGGAAATGGCAAGGAGCCCAACTTACTCTTTTATCATTAATCCGTTCACGGAGACAGAGCCCTTATCACCCTTTAAAGGGCCCATTCTCAATATCTTCTCTTGGGGGACACAAGTCCCAGCATGTGGCCTTTCCTCTGCATGCAGAAGGCAAGGGAGAGAGACCTCTGTGCCTCCTCCTCTTCTCTAAGGACACTCTTCCTGTCATGGAGGCCTAGCTCTATGACATCGTTTAGCCCCAATTACCTCCCCAATGTCCCTGTATCCTAATGCAGTCACACGAAAGACATGAAGTCAACATATGAGTCGGGGTGGGGAAAACACAATTCAGTTCATAATACTTACTTTAGGCCAAATACCAAAAATTAATTCAAAATTGATTGAACACTGCTAGGGTTTGAGTGTGGCTTGCCCCAGATGTCATGTTTTGAAGACTTGATTCTCAGTTGTGGTGGGTTGACGCTGTGGGATCTTTAAAAGGTGAGGTCCAGTGGGAGGACATTAGGTCTTTGTGAGTGTGCCCCTGGTAGGCACCCATCATTCTGTTCTAGCTTCCAGTCATGCCACACGATCTCTCCCTATTATTTGCACTCCTGCCATTGTGAAGCTATGCACCCTGGTGCCAGTACCAAGTTGGTTCAGTACCTTGAACCTCCAATACCATGAGCTAAAAAACTTTTTCTCTTTATAAAGTCACCAAGCCTCAAGTATTTCATTATAGTAACAGAAAATAGACTGATATAAGGACCCAAAGATAAAAATTTAAAATTATTACAAGAAAACAGGGGGAAAACTTCATGGAGGCTAATAAGTCCAAAATCTGTAGGTTACCAGATTAGAAAAGAAACTATTTTAGGCAGCTCTGCATGGCTGTGACCAATAAAACACCAGGAGAAAAACTTGGAGGTAAAGTTTATTTGGGACTCACAGTTTCAGAGGTCTCTGTCCACAGAATGGCTGACTCCACTGCTCTGGGGCCAGGATGAGGCAATGCATCATGGAGGAAGGACACAGCAGAGGGAAGTGCTCAGCTCATGATGCAATCAGAAAGCAGACTGAGGGAGAGAAGGTGGAAAGGGACCACAAGAAATATGCACCCTGCCAGGACACCTACCCAGAGACCTACCTTCTCCAGCTGCACCCACCTGCCTGTAGTTACCACCCAGTTAGTTCATTTAAGCTAGAACTAATTAGATTTCAGTTCTTATAATGCAATCACTTTAACTCTGAATATTCCTGCATTAACCCAGGAGCTTCTGGGGGGACACTTCATATCTCAACCAGAACAGAGAGCTAGCTGAGAACCTAGCCTGCAGTTCAAGTCTACTCGCAGACGCCCCTATGCCTAGGGTACATTGGTCTTTTCTTCTAGTCACGCTTTAAAGTGAACAGATGAGGCCCACCTACATTATGAGGGGCAATCTGCTTAACTCAAATTATACTTTAAATGTAAATCTCAACCCAAAACACCCTCACAGAAACATCCAGAATAATGTTTGACCAAATATCTTTGGCTAAGCCAAGTTGATGTACAAAATTAACCATCAAAACAGGGAGAGAGTTTCAGCTTCGTAAGATGAAAAGTTCTAGAGACTGATTATACAATCATGTGAATAGACTTAAATACTTAAATGAAAATGGTCAAGATGGCAAATTTCATGTAATGTGTGGTAAATGGCTAATTTTTAACAAAAGTGTGTTGGATCTTTCACTTGCCCAACCAGGAAGTTGGGAAAATGTGGCTGTCTTCTTATCACCAGGAAGCTCTGTAGCTAGACCAGTAGTAGCATGACAAACAGCACAAGAAAGCCTTTTGGGTACAACCCTGATGTCCAACCCCTTTGAGGAATTTCATATGCAAAAGGACTTGTGATAGAAAAAGTAGGAATTGAAGCCAAACAGTCAAACTCTTCAATCAAGAAGTATATCAGGAGCCAGGAGCGGTGGTGCACATCTGTAATCCCAGTGGCTCAGGAGGGTGAGGCCGGAGGATCCAAAGTTCAAATCCAGTCTCAGCAACTCAGCAAGGCCCTAAGCAACTCAGCGAGACCCTGTCTAAATAAACTACAAAAAAAGGCTGGGGATGTGGCTCAGTGGTTAAGTGCCCCTGAATTCAATCCCTAGTACCGCAAAAATATGAGTACGTGAGGGTTCAGCCGATCAAGGAAGATAAGAAAACCATAGCTTCCATAGTCAGTGATGGTAATCAGCCTTTATTGAGGGAAACGATGACATTCTGGTTGCTGGATATACATGCCAACGTCATACTATTGGTGACATTTTTGGAGTTTGCCTTAAGTTTGCCTTGTCAAAGTAGCTTCTCTCTCTCTTGGCCTGGTAAAAAAGCACAAAGCAAAGACCAAGATCATGAATTTCAATGATTCAAAAATGGCACCAATACATTTTCATATGCTTTTTAAGAAGTGTACTAGAGAGAGGAATTTCCTTTCAGTAAATATCAAAAGGAATCTTTCCCTTGGGGACATTAGGTTACAAAGTGAATTATATCTTCATCTGGGTGTTTTGCAAATGACTTAAAAGATGTTCTTCAAATAGAAATTTTCTATGAAAGTTGAGAGGGCAAATTATTAAATTATGTCTCAAAGAAACAATTTCTGTGGGGAGTTAAGATTCTAAAGTAGAGGTAGATTGCAGGACATGATGGCCCAGCCAAGTTAACATATAAAAATATATTTTTTTTTCATTTCTAAGGATTGAGCCCAGAGCCTGGTACATGCTAGGCAAACTCTTTGCCACTGAGCTATACCCCCAGCCCCCAAAGTAATTTTTAGAAAACATTATTTTATATTCTTGAGAAACATAATTGAGAAAAATTATATTTCTCCATGACAGAATATAGGGTATAGGAGAAATAGCAGCTAACACATTTCTTCAATTGTTACTCTCAAACTGTTCAACTGAAGTGTTGGTAATAGCTAGATAGCAGTCAATTTTATAGCTAATCATGTGACAAATGACTGTAATTTTAGTATTTTGGAGAACATTACTATGTACACAGGAAGTGGAATTTGATTTATAGGATAACCAGATCCATGTTTCCAGTGCATTTCAAGTGGATTTTCTTGAATTTTATGCTCATACATGGGGATTCTTTACTCGGTAAGGGAGTTGTCATTAAATATGGTGATCTTAACGTGGAAACTATCAGGACATTCATTCAAGTTTCTGTTTTCTAGAAAAAGTCTTCTGAATGCAAGTTCCTAAAACTCAAGCTTAGGCATGACAAGAAGCATCCCTTCTTCTCTCCCACTATATTGAGCCATTAGTGTATCTGTCCCCAAGATTTTATAATATAGTTCTGATCATAATGCTGACTGTCAAATAATTGGCAACTGTAATTCAAAACAAAATGTAAATTCTGGTTACTCTAAATTTTAATAGGAAAGGTCAATTTAGTGTTTGGTATTTACTAACATTTAACTGTTGTAGCTTTGCCCTTCATTAAATAGGAGCATTAAAGAAGAGAGAGAGTCAGGCGCGGGTGTGCACGTCTGTGAGCCCAGTGGCTCGGGAGGCAAAGGCAGGAGGATCGCAAGTTCAAGGACAGCCTCAGCAACTTAGCAAGGTCCTGAGCAATTTAGTGAGACCCTGTCTCAAAATAATAAAATAATGAATAATAATAATATAAATTAAAAATAAAAAGGAACTGAGGGTGTTTTCCAGTGGTTAAGCTCCCCTGTGTTCAATCCCCAGCACAGAGAGAGAGAGAATGAGAACTATTGCTGAGGCAAAAAACAAATTTTCCTTCTCAAAAAGGAAAGAACTTCTCAAAAGGTTAATACCTCGATGAGTCTCTTGGTCTCCAGTGAAGGCTCAAGTCCTGAGTCACTCACTGAGGCCCAAGGAGAGCCACATCCAATGGCACAATGACAGAGGTGTTGTTGCAATGCTGGGCTCAGTCCATTGAGATTTCAGGTTTTTAAGTCTCATTGTTTCAAAAGGAGTTTATCCTTTTTTTTCTTCATTTTTACTTGATTTTTTAAAAATCCGCAACTATGAACACAAACTGGGCAAACCACTGAATCATAAATATAAATCATGAAAAGCCACCTACTGTATTTTTCTGCTACTGAGTAAAACCAAACTTCAAAATTGAAGTCTAACTTTTGTACTTCCAGAGAAGATTCTTCCCTCTCTCCTCTAGGTCAGGTTGGGTTCCTCTAGTGTACTGTTAGGATGTCCCCCAAAGTCTCATGAGCTCCGAGGCGAGGCTTTGGGGATGTGATTGGGTCACGAGGACTCTGACCTCCTCAGTGGGCCAGGCATTTGCTGGATTAATTTATCCATAGCTGGATGGACTACTGGGAGGTGGGGCCTAGTTGCAGGAGTAGGTCACCCAGGGTACGGCCTAGAAAGGTTTATCTTCCTCCAGCCCCACCACCCCCCTTCCTGGCTGCCATGAGCTGGGCATATTTCCTTCCTCCATAAAGTTTCTGTCTTAGAGCCAGCCATAGACTCTGAATCTCTGAAGCCATGAACCAAAATAATTCTTTCCTTCTCTAAGTTGTTCTTGTCAGGCATTCTGGTCACAGTGACACAAAACATGGTATTTTATTTCTCCCTAAAAGCACTTACCACAGATGGATTCCAATAATGATTTAGACTTTCAGTTCAAGATGGCTGACTGAGCTCACCCATTTACCTCCCTTTCTTCACCCAACACTGTAATGAGATGAGGAAAGTGATATGGAAATACAAATAAATCCATACCAAGAAGGACACCAGTAGACCAGAAGAGTATGGAAGGTCTACAAGATTTAATCCAGGTAGGAGAAAACTTCTGGAGGCAAGGAACCAGACACCCCACATATGTGAAAGAAGAAGCTTCTGAACATGTAAATTTCCCCACTGGAAAATAGGAATAAACTTTGATCAGAAGCACCTGGAACTAATAGGATTCTGATGAGAAGTAGCTGGAGCTAGTAGGAAAGCAAGTCTCAGAGGTAGCCAACACATAAGAAAGAGTAGAGAGCTACCTCAGCTTGTAACTCACGGAGCTGCAGAGGGGCCTCAGCCCTGGGGTGAAGCCATAGTGCATTTTTAAGGGCCAAGTAAAACTAGAAGTCTGGTGAATAAGACTCCCAGTGTCAACACTGGCACTAGAGAAGATAGGAGGCAGTCCCTAACTGACCACCAACCGAAGAGACAGGGAACCCCACACACCGAGAAACCAGGTATCCAGTCATCTGAAAGAAAAGAGCCCATTTGGCCATACTCAGTCCTCCTGGATCTTTGCTGTGCCCAAAATATCACAGCTGACTCCTATAAGAGAAATCTGATTTGCTTCTAGAAGATCAAGTGTCTTAAGATACACAACAACCAATCTAGACCTCTTTTACAGATATCAACAGAAAACAAAAGACTGCTAAACATTGGAAGGAAACCAAATTATTTCATTTTGTACTATTATTTCCTTTCATTGGATTAGCTTCTAAGAAAATAGGATTTACACAGGAAGTGGAAGAAAAAATTTAAAAGTATGTATCTTAAGAGAATATTGCATCCATTAAAACAGAATAGATTACTGTGAAACGAATTAATTTGGGCTAGGCACAGTGGCACACACCTGTAATCCCAGTTGCTTGGGAGGCTGAGGCAGAAGGATCGAAAGTTCAAAGCCAGCCTTAGCAAAAAGTGAGATGCTAGGCAACTCAGTGAGACCCTGTCTCTAAATGAAATACAAAATAGGGCTGGGGATGTGGCTCAGTGGTTGAGTGCCCCTAAGTTCCATCCCTGCCCCCTCCCCACAAAAAAGAGTTGATTATAGTTCTTCAAAAGAAAAATGTGGGCTGGGGTTGTGGCTCAGTGGTAGAGCACTCGCCTCACATCTGTGAAGCACTGGGTTTGATCCTTAGCACCACAAAAAAATAAATTAATTAAATAAAGGTATCATGTCCATCTACAACTAAAATAATATTTTTAAAAAAAAGAAAAGAAAAATGTATCCTGGTGTACTGGTGCACACCTGTAACTCCCTACTTGGGAGCTGAGGTAGGGAGATTGCAAATTCAAGGCCTACCCTAGCAACTTCGGGAGACCCTGTTTCAAAATAAAAAATAAAAAGGCTTGGGAATGAAGCTTAATAAGAGTGCCCCTGGGTTCAATCTCCAGTACCACAAAAATAAATAAAGAAAAGAAATTCTTATCTAAATTTAGCTTTTTCCAACTTAAAAAAAAAGTTGGAAAAAAATTTTTTAAATGTACACAGTGGTATACAACTGTAATCCCAGCAACTTAGGAGGCTGAGACAGGAGAATTGCAAGTTTAAGGCAGTTTAGCAAGACCCTATCTCAAAACCAAAAAAAAAAAATAATAATTAAAGTGTTAGGGATGTAGGGATTTAGCTCAGTGGTAAAGCACACCTGAGTTTAAACCCTTGTACTGCAAAGAAATATTAAATATAAAAATTTCCCCTGACTACTGGAAATGCTGAACATCTTTTCATGTTTTTTGACCATTTTTAGTTTCATATTTGTGAAATATGCCTTTTTATATTTTCACCCATTTTTCCTCTTAGTTATTTGTGATTTTTCTTGTTTATTCATTAATATTCTTTGCATATTGCATATAGACAGTTGTTTGATATACATGGCCAGATATTTTCTGTCAGCCTACCAATTGCCTTTTAACTGTTTCTAGGTGTCTATTTGGAGGATGGAACTCAGGCCTCACATATGCTAAGCATATTGAACCATACCCCTTTTGATGTTTTTGAGTACAGAAATTTAAAATCTTTATAGAGAGTAATTTATAATTATTTTTCCTAAAAGCTCACAGATTTAATTTTCCTAAGAATCCTCTCAGTACATTCTCTGTTGCTCTAACAGAATACCTGAGACTAGGTAGTTTATAGAGAAGAGGGGATTTTTGCTCACAGTTCAAGGAAGTGCCGCAGTCCGGCTGCAGCAAACTAACGGGGGTGGGGGTGGGGTGGGGTGGTGTGACGAACAACTTGTGTAGATTGATACAGCAGGAGTAGGAGCCGTTTATTGTAGGACAGGAGGGGTATATATACATTACACACAGCTTATCTTAATTAACATAAACTAGATACAGCAGTCAACCGATAAGGAATCTCCACACTTAAAGGCTCCCTGGCGTTACTTCACAAACCACTCGCTCTGGCAAAATGCCAGGCGCCATCCAGACTTGTTTACAGACTCTAACAAGGAAGTTCAAGAGCATGGCACCACTTCTGGTGAGGGACTCATGGTGCTTCATCTTGTGATGGAAAAGCAGAGTGGCAAGTGGAGAAAAGAGAAAACACAAGGGCAGCCTCAGTTTACAACAACCTTCTGTTGGAAGAACCAACCCACCACTACCTACCTAGTCATCTCCAAAAAGCCCCACCTCCCATTGCCACCACAATGGCTGTTTTCAACATGAGTCTGGAGGGTACAAACCATATTAGCAACATCTTCTCTAGCCCCAACACATTAATAAAACTTCTTATGCAATTATAACTATTAAGACCATCTCACCCCTATAAATTTCAGTTTCCTAATCTAAAAACTGAGAGCACACCTCTCTTTCTTCTTTTAGTACCAGGGACTGATCTCAGGAACACTGGACCACTGGGCCACATCCCCAGTCCTAGCACACACCTTTCTTTCAAAGGTCAAACACCTTTCTTTCAAGGTGTTTTCGAGAATGAATGAGATAATGCAAATAAAATATCTGACACACCCTGGGCACGCAATAGGGGATGGAGCCCAAGTGTGGAGACAGGAAAGCCACACTGAAGGACAGGGACCTGGGCGAGATCAGATGCCTGTAAATCACAGTCGCCCGAGTCGTGGACTCACAGTAACCAGACTAGGTGGCCTCTCTTTGGCCTCTACTACAGCCTGAAGACTTGGCTTTCCTTATCCTCGACTTGATGTTAAAGAAGTACAGAGACGCTTTGAAAATAGTTGTCCTGTGTCCCTTCTCAGTAAGGAGGTGCTGCAGGTGTTGAGACCTGTGTCACCCTCTCTTTCCCACCTCTTGCTTGATCCACCATAACCTTTGTCTCTCCTCCTCCTCACCTCGTCATTTCACTCACCCTCGGCTCTTGCTTTGAATCTACCAGTCCTTGTGCCACATCCCTAAAGCCTGGGCTGTTGGTGGCATGTCGCTAGTAAAGAAACCCAGACCGCCAACCTGCACCAGGAGTCCATGTGTGGCTGTTCCCTGTTGCCCGGAGTCCTCCGCCTTCGCTGAGTCCTGCACACTCTAATTCCGGAGGCTCTGGCCTCATTAACTTGCTTCAACAGCTGTGCTCCACCCCACCCCCATGCATTCAGCTTTAATGCTGTTTCTAAAGCAAAAATCTATCATTTAACTTTTTGCTTAAAAACCCTTCAGTGCTGTGCCACTCACTACTGGCTGTTTGGCGCTAGGAAAATATTTACTTTTATCAGGTCAATTTCTCCTTTGAAGAACAAACATAACAATGGTGAGCCGTGGCGTTAATGTAGATTTTAAATACCTTAGCCTGGCCTATAAATCCCTGTGAGATCTCTAGCTTCATCCTGGTCATTCCCCATCTTGGTCCGGCCTTCATAATCCTTTTTCCGTTTCTAGAACACAACACTTATTCTACTTGTAGACACACTGTGCTCTCTTTCCCCTGCTCCCAGGGCCCTTCCCAGCCACCTTCATTGACTAAATCTTGCTTACGCATCAATGCCACCTTCTTCCTGAACTATGTTCTGTGGCTTGGCTTCCTCCTGAGCCGTTTCTGACACATAGCCGCTCTGGGGAAGTAGTTACTGAATGGATAACTGAGAAACATTGAGATCATCGTTGGGTGTACGTTTTCTCTTTTAGTGCTCACAAAATTCCAGTGAGGTAGATCGCATTATTCCCATTGTGGTGAACGTCAAATCCAAAGCTTAGAAATGTCAAGTAACAAGTCCAAGTTTATACAGTTAAAAGTGGTATCCAAATCCAGGTCTGTCTGACTCAGACGGGCAAGTCCGGAGTCAAATACAAGATCAGGCAGGACAAGAGAAGAGGCAATAACCAGACCCAACCTTGAACGTGAAGCTTTCGAGAATAAGGCCCTCTCAGGTGGAGTCTGCACAGGTTTTCGCAGCCCCACACAATCCTTAAAATCCAACTCGTTCACCAGCTCCTGGAAAAAGATGCCCACAACCCACACAACATTAAACTCTCTTGGCCATAAAGAGATGTGGCAATCATTTCAGACAACCCTGCCCAGAATCACTTTTGTTCCTATAGGAACTAGAGAGTTCTTTTCAGATCACTAGATCCCCTTCCTTCTGTGCTATAAACTGTGATTTTTTTTTTTTTTAAGAAATGTCTAGCTTTTAAGATGAGCTTCCATCCTGTGTTTTAGTCAGCTTTGGGTCACCATGACAAAAATACCCAACAACTTAGAGGAGGAGAGCTTTATTTTGGCTCCTGGTTCCAGAGGCTCAGTCCATAGTCAGCCAACCCCACTGCTCTGGGGCCAAGGTGAGGCTGCACATCAAGACAAGAGGCCAGTGGAGGAAAGTGTCCTTCCATGGCAGCCAGGAATGGGGGGACTGCAGGGAAGATGCACACTTCCAGGGCACCCCTCAGCCACATCCCACCTACTCACAGGTACCCCCCAGTCAGTGCATTCAAACTGGGATGGGCTGGTCAGGTCACAGCTCTCCTAATCCAATCATTTCACCTGTGAGTATTTCTATATTAACACAGAAGCTTTTGGGGAACACCTCATATCCAAATCATAACACCTAGTATACAACTTTACCCCAAAAATCAAACTATTAGAGTAGAAGCAATCAAAATATAAAGGATACACCACTTAAGTGTTCCTTTGTAGTCGTAGTAGACAAAATACATTATTTTGATGTGTTATATGTGGTCATAGATTCTGGGTATAGAAAGAAATACGGGGGCTGGGGATGTGGCTCAAGCGGTGTGCGCTCGCCTGGCATGCATGCGACTCAGGTTTGATCCTCAGCACCACATACCAACAAAGATGTTGTGTCCGCCAAGAACTAAAAAATAAAATATTAAAATTCTCTCTCTCTCTCTCCCTCTCTCTTCTCTCCCTCTCTCTCTCTCTCTCTCTCTCTCTCTCTCTCTCTCTCTCTCTCCCCCCTCTCTCTTTAAAAAAAAAAGAAACATGGTACAAATATAAATTTTATTTTTTTATTTTGGGTACAAGAGATTGAACCCAGGGGCACTTTACCACTGAGCTACATCCCCAGTTCTTTTTTACTTTTTTTTTAAATTGCTCTCAGGCTAACTTTTTTTTTTAAGAGAGAGAGAGAGAGAGAGAGAGAGAGAGAGAGAGAGAGAGAGAGAGAGAATGAGAGAATTTTTTAAAATATTTATTGTTTAGTTCTTGGCGGACACAACATCTTTGTTTGTATGTGGTGCTGAGGATCGAACCCGGGCCGCACGCATGCCAGGCGAGCGCGCTACCGCTTGAGCCACATCCCCAGCCCTCTTTTTTACTTTTTATTTTTTGAGACAGGGTCTCACTAAGTTTCTGTGCCCGGCTTTGAACTTGCAATCCTCCTGCCTCAGCCTCCTGAATCGCTGGGATTACAAACCTGCACCACCATGCCTGGCTACATCGTTACTTTTTTTTAAGTTTGAATTCCTTAATCCTCTGCTCATCATCAAAACATGATTTACAATAGCAACAGGCTCGTGGGAGTGTTCCGTTTGCTGAAAGTTTTTTCCAGGAGCCTGTTAATGGTAGAGACCTAATATTCTGTAATGGTTTGCCCTCAGATATGGCTGGCTTCAAGTAAGGAAGGAGGTAACTTCCTCTGCAGGTGAACATAATGAGGCGTAGAGGGCTAGAGAGATGGTGAGGAGCAACAACTGGGGTGTAACAATGTTGTGGATCCCGTCAGAACAAAAGGACTGGAAGAGAGATATTCGAAATGTAATGGAGTAAGACATGTTAACACTCCCACAAGATGTGTTATTAAGTAAAACTTTTTTAAAAAGTAGGAGGCAGAGCAAAAGACAGAATATATTAGTGTGTATGTGTGTGTGTGTGCATGTGTGTGTGTGCACGCACGCGATGTATTGAAATCTCTCTCGAAAGACTCAAGAAACTGGCAAGAATATTTGCCTCTGAGAAATGGGATTGAAAGTACAGGGATAAGGGAGGAGGTCCCAAGTGAGAAGAGGACTATTTTGCTGTGTACATTTCTTCTATGTGCATTTGTTTTTTATCATTGTTTAGTTTTTTTATCATAAGAATGTATTATTAGTTTTAAAACAAGACGAGAATGGTTGAATAGCCAGGCGTGGTGGATCATGCCTGTAATCCCAGTGATTCAGGAGGCTGAGGCAGGAGGATTGCAAGTTCAAGGCCAGCCTCAGCAACTTAGTGGGCCTGGGTAACTTAATGAGACCCTGTATCAAAATAAAAATTTAAAAGGGCTCAGTGGTAGAATATCACTGGGTTCGGTCCCCACTGCTGCAAAAAGGGGAAAAAAAATGTGGGAAGTGGATTTTTATAAACCAAGCTTGCTTTCTTATTCTCACCACAGGATGCCTTCCTCTATGCTATGAGGAAGGAAATCGGTGCTCACCAGACTTGACCCCTCGATTTTGAACTTCCCAGGCTCAGAACCATGAGCCAAATTAATTTATGTTCATTATAAGTTATCCAGTCTCAGGTGTTCTGTTACAGCAGCAGAAAACACACGGAGACAACAGGTTTCTAAAACTAAGGCTGAAACAATCCTGTGTGGCATCCCCTGAAGAGAGCCTGCAGGTCCACCTGAAAGCCAAGGACAGAGTGATGGGAAGACTGGGAAGGAACTGGGCAATATGGAACCCGGGAAAACAGGCGTCAGAAACCAAGAATGCCTTCCGCTGCAGGTGCCAAACTCCCAGGTCAATGGGACTCCTGTCCCTGCCAGGCCTCTCCTGAGAGTCAAAGGCACTCCAGACCATCACGGGGAGGTTGTTCATCCATTGGTCTTGTGCCGCAGTCTGGCTGCAGCAAAATAACCGGGGGGTGAGGAACAACTTGTGTACATTGATACAGCAGGAGTGGGAGCCGTTTATTGTAGGACAGGAGGGGTATATATACATTCCACACAGCTTATCTTAATTAGCATAAACTAGATACAGCAGTCAACCAATAAGGAATCTCCACACTTAAAGGCTCGCTGGTGTTACTTCACAAACCACTCCCTCTGGCAAAATGCCAGGCGCCATCCAGACTTGTTTACAGACTCTAACATTTGCCAGGCGCCATCCTGACTTGTTTACAGACTCTAACAGTCTTGACCTGCTCCACAGCAAGCTTCTAATGAACCTTTGGCTCCCCCTGTATCGTGTCCACAGAGAAAATATGTCCTCATCCACCAAGGAAGGAAAGGGAGATTCCCGCCCAACCTGAAGTTGTGGTTCTCACCAGATTGAAATCAATTTAAAAAGTCATTTGTATACAAATAAGACAATACTCAGAAAGAGCTGTTGGGTTTTTTTTACTCTGCATTTTGTTCCCCCCCCCATTTTTTTTAGTTGCAGATGGACACATACCTTTATTTTATTTCTTTATATGTGGTGCTGAGGATCGAAGCCAGTGCTCACATGTGCTAGGCAAGCGCTCCACCACTGAGCCCCTGCCCCAGCCCCTCGCTCCCTCTTTTAAAGCAACTAAACCATGAGGTTTGCATCAGCTCAGGGAAGACACTGATAGCAGAAAACAGAGGGAGATGAAGACTTCCTGCACCGAGTGTTGAAAGCCAGCTTCCTAGAGAAACAAAAGGGATCAAGGCAAGATTCTAGAGTAGTCAGAGTGATCTCCCCTGCCGACCAGAAAAGGCTTCACACCTGGTGAAAGAAAAGAACGAAAGGGAAAGTGATAGGGGAGGACATGGGCAAGGTGCAAGAGAGCTGTGTCCTGCTTCGAGAGCTGAGCACTGCAGAGTGAGTCGGGGCAGGGGGGCCAGGTGGAATTATGGAGTCCACAGCAGAAGAGGCCTGAGTCCCAGCAGCTAAGCAGAATCCTGGGTGGACAGCATAAAACCAGAGACTTACAACATCTGTGGTCTTCCCAGACGGACAGCCTTGGGTCTAACCTTCAAGCCACTATGTGGGGCAGCCACAGAATGAGCCTCATGTATCCAAGGGAGGCACAGAAGAAGTGGAGGGAGATGGCTGGGTTGGAAGGGCTGCCCAGAGGGAGACAAGAGATGTCTCCATGACAACCTGCACAAACCCACCAGGGAGGAACAGATTTCTTTATGGCCTTGATGAAGACCAAACTGTCTCCAACCCTGTGTTACCACCACCACAGCTTTAAAGTCATATAAACAATAGAGCCGAATAGACTAAAAAAAATAATGATAATAAATTATTCAAAATCAGAACGAAGAGAAAACCTCATTAAGAGATGAGGCAGGAATCTGAATCTGGGAGATGGAGTAGTGACTGAGAATATAAATTAAGCTGAGCTACATAAGAATAAAGCTGATAGTGTGAATATCAGAGAAAAATTGTGCTCTATGTATGCAATAAGAATTGTAATGCATTCCACTGTCATATATAAATTAAAAAATTAACTTAAAATAAATAAAAAGAACAAGGTGATAGCCGGGTGTGGTGGTGCACATCTGTAATCCCAGCCCTCTGGAGGCTGAGGCAGGAGGATCGAGAGTTCAAAGCCAGTCTCAGCAATTTAACGAGGCCCTAAGCAACTTAGCGAGACCCTGTCTCTAAATAAAACCAAAAAAAGGGGCTGGGGTTGTGGCTCAGTGGTTAAACACCCCTGGGTTCAATCTCTCCTACAAAAAAAAAAAAAAAAGGAGGAGGAAGATTGGGAGAGGAGAAGGGGAAGGGAAAGAAGAAGAAGAAGAAAGCTGATATATTTCTTGTGCACATGAATCTTCGGGTTCATACCCACTATATATACCACATTCACCAGCTTCCTGCAGGTTTGAGAGGTTGATCCTGAAGGTAAAGCAAGGGACAAGAGATGGATAAGTGAGAAATAAAAGACCAGGCAGAGATCCACACGGGAGTTTATCTGTCAGAGCTGACAAATGAAGGCCATCTCTCTACAGGAGAAAGAGGCAAACAGGCTTGAGTTTTGGGACTTCTATGGGGCAATCCTAATGATAGGAGGGAGTGGGGAGCCTTTCTCAGAAAGGCCCTTGGGCTGGAAAGCGAAACTTTTTCCTTAAAATAGTGACTGTCACTTAAGATGGCCATTCAGATGCTAAGCAAGGACCTTGCAGATCCAGAGCTACTTACACGTGTAAGTAAGCTCCACTGGGGACTCCACCCCCTGTCAGTCAGCTAACGGCTGCATGAGGTTGCTCTAAGCACTCAGTGTGGTGATGTATACAGGCTGCCATGACCAACGTGGGTGCTCTATAAATACCATTTCCCTCATCTCGGTACCGTCACTTGAGTTGACATCCATGGAGTATTACAATGGCCAAGCTTATGGCTGGCTAGACATTAATTATACTTTAGGTTGGCTGCTTCGCGATGGCATTTTAGCATCTTAATCTCATCAGTAAAATGTCCTCAAGTCACATGGATTACTTCTGGGAAGGATTTCTGTGGCCGGTTAGTCCCACCCACAGTGTGTGGTTTCCAGTAAGCTTCAATCAAAGAGAGTGTCCCCTCCCTGACCTGAGCACACTGTCATTTCCCAGTCCTTTTGCCACAATCATCTTGGAGTCCAGCCTTTGGCATTCGAGTCCTCTGTCCCTTCTTAACAAGATCAGCTGTGGCCTGCTGGTTCCAGTGTGCACCGCCTCCCTGAAGGACTCTCCTCCTGTCACTAGGTGAGGAAACAGGAGGACACTAGCACAGATCCTTCTCGTTATCTCATTCAATCTTTACAGCGATAACCATTTTATAGATAAAACGTGTGTGTATGTCTGGTACTCAGCTTCTAGCTGGGTGCGGCAGTACACACCTGTAATGCTAGTAGCTTGGGAGGCTGAGGCAGGAGGATGGCAAGTTCACAGCCAGCCTCAGCAATTTAGCAAGGCCCTAAGCAACTCAGTGAGACCCTGTCTCTAAATAAAATACAAAAAAATGGGGGGGGGGGCGCTCAGGGATTGAACGCCCCTGAATTCAACCCCTGGTACCAAAATAAACACAGTACTCGGCTTGTTAGCATTTTTATATCTGTTATGACTTGGTTCTTCCAAAATCCCTGGCAAGATATGTAGGGAAGGATCATCATTCTCATTTTGGTGAAGGAGAAAAGAGGCGCTGGTTTGACCCACGTCCCCTGGCAATCTCACGGTGCTCAAGGCGTGTGTGGGTACTTTGCGGGATGTCTGGGCACATGGAGAAGTGTGGACTCCTGTGTCCTGATGAAGTAGAGTGAGGGCCACCAGCCAGGACCTTGGCAAGTGAACAGATGGCTTTGAGGAGCTTATGATGAAGGAGCCATTTACAGAGAGCGTTCAGGGTGTAGGGACACCACAGCCTGGTGCAGCTCTTCAGTGGCGTCCATGAGGAATCATCACCATGCACAGGACCAAAGGGCAGGAGGAGGACGTGTTATCAGAACGGGGGGGGGGGGATGCTCGGAGCAGAGGGATCAGCCGCAGCAGTCCTGGCCTGTGACCAGCAGACAGCAGCCTGCAGAGACCCCACCAGCAGGGGCCAGAAACACCTTCATTTCCTCCCATTTTCTCTTTCTTCTCGTCACCTGCTGGTGCTCTGCTTTGGCCAAATCCAACTGGAAGTCAGAGGCAAGGGTGCTTATTGGTGTGGTCAATGAACTTCACCTCCTGAGGTACAGAACATGGAGCAAAGAGACAAGAGTGGATCTGAAGGGCGAATGGAAATATCCTGCATGTGAAGTTTTCTACTGAAAGAACACGACTTCTGCTTACCTAAAATGATTACAAAATATGAAGGAGTCCTTGGATAGACTTCAGATGCAGTCCAAGTCAGAACCTGGCTCTCTGCAATGCTGTGAGTTCTGTTCTCAGTGTGCCAAATGTACACTGAGGCTGCCTTACCACATGGTACAGTATGGCTGCAACAGTTCCTGACTTGCACCTGCACATCTCATTGACTTGAGAAAGAGAGGACTATGTTTCAGAAATCATAGAAAAAAGTCCTAAGACTCACTCTGATTGGACTACCTTAGGTCATATACTCAATTATGAATGCTATGGCTAGACTATGGAATGCACCAACTGGTTAAACCTAGGTAAAGTATTTCACCCCTGAATACCGTATAGGATGGCTTTCCATAAACCACATCAATCTGAACAGAGTGGCAGTTTTGAGGGAATAGCCCAAGAAGCCACCAAAAGTTGCTCACTCAGGTAGAGTAGCTGTTCTCCCACTGGAAGCAAAGGGAGCTAACTGAGGACAAAGAGTGGTTTAGTCCAAAGCAAAGTCAAATAGAAGAGACCTAGCATGGATGAAATGGACAACTCTATTCATTTCACTCAGCAAAAGGACAATGGATAGGCAACAAGGGGCTGCTGCAGTGGTTTGGTGATTTCTCAGAATTGTCACTGTATGTCCAAAGATGGCTGCTGCACTTCCAGGTGTCCCAGCCAAGTTCACAATAATAAAAAGGCAAATATCTAGAGGGAAAAATCATTCTCCTAGAGATCTGGGGCCTTTCCTGCAGCGGCCAGAACTGGCTTTTTTGTTTGTTTGTTTGGTTGGTTGGTTGGTTCTGGGGATTGAACTCAGGGGCACTTGAACACTGAGCCACGTCCCCAGCCCTATTTTCTATTTTATTTAGAGACAGGGCCTCGCTGAGTTGCTTAGGGCCTCACTTTTGCTGAGGCTGGCTTTGGGCTCGAGAGCATCCTGCCTCAGCCTCTGGAGCAGCTGGGATCCCAGGCGTGCCCCACCCTGCCCGGCAGTCAGCACTATTCTATGTGGCCGTCTCTCAGTTGAAAGGGTGCTGGGAAATGGGGGGATTTTCATTTTCTAGCCAGGGCCACAGGTGATGATAAGGAGAAAAGGCGGTTGTGAGTTATCCTGGAGGGTCATCCTCAGTCTCTGCCACAGGAACCATTGCCTGATGACACAGAAGACCCAGCCGAGGCTGGAAATCATAAATCTGTGGTGGAGCCAAGGAGCAGAGAGTCACAAGTGACA
The DNA here is from genome assembly GCF_964194105.1 of Spermophilus citellus. Classification (NCBI taxonomy): domain Eukaryota; kingdom Metazoa; phylum Chordata; class Mammalia; order Rodentia; family Sciuridae; genus Spermophilus; species Spermophilus citellus. The sequence continues at coordinate 134,809,063 of NC_138189.1, forward strand.
ACAAAACTGGTTAACTGGGAAGATGACGGTTTTATAGTGAATTTCACTGACTCTACCATCCCAAGAACTCTGGGCCTAGTTTTCCCAACAAAGAGGGCAATGAAGTCAACCATGTAGGCAGTTGGGGAAAATGGCTGCAACCATGTTGCTGTCTCGTTTCCAGAAAATGTAAGAGCCTTTCCTAATAAATTGATAATCTAAAGCTCTAAAGCTCTGGATTTCTAACATAAGCCAACACGAATATTGTTTATTTTTCCAAGAAAATCATTCATTTGGAGGGATCCTTCTTTCCATCTAGTTTTAAACACTCCTGACAAAGTGTTAGCACTTGTCTAAATAAACCTAAATAAGAGTTCCATGCTTTTTTTTTTTTTTTTTTTTTGACCAGGGTTGAACACAGAGGCATTCAACTGCTGAGCCACATTGTCTGTCCTTTCTATTTTTTATTTTGAGACAGGGTCTTACTAGGTTGCTTATAGCCTCACTAGGTTGCTGAGGCTGGCTTTGAACTTGCGATCCTTCTGCCTTGGCCTCCCCAGCTGCTGGGATTACAGGTATGTGTCACCGTGCCAGGCCATTTCAGGCTATTGTGGTTTTCCAAAGACATCTCTTAACTGGGCAGATTTTTCTCAACTCTTGCTCTATCACTAGAAACATAAATATTTTTTTCTTATATAAACATCTAGAAGAGGGCCACATACAAATGTGTGTTTAAATGTGACCGAATTGAATGAATTTTGTGTATATGAGAATATAATCCAAATATAGTATTTCTCCAATCTTGCTCCTGCGGTGACACTTCCAAACAATTTATAAACATTTTAGAAATTCAACTGCGAAAGCCTTGAAGAGTAATGCAGAGCTTTATAGATTTTTCTCAAGAGCAGCTAAGAGAATTTATCCCCAAATAACACACCGAAAGGTTTCTCTTCAATGCCAATCTTAGGAGGCCACTGTCCCAAGAGCAGCCTTCCTGTCTCTACTCCAGAGGGGCCACACATGTCCTGGATCTATGTGAAAACATCACACACTGTTTTAGTCAGCTTTTTCACCACTGTGACAAAAAGACCCACCAGAACAATTGTAAAGGAGGAAAAGTTTAATTGGGGGCTCACGGTTTCAGAGGTCTCAGAGCCAGGTCCATCCCTCAGGGCTCAAGATGAGGCAGAATATCATGGAGGAAGGAAGTGTGTGGTGGAGGGAATGACCTCACATGATGATCAGAAAGTGGAAAGACTCCACTCACCCGATGCAAATATATACCCCAAAGCCACGTTCCTGATGCCCACCTCCTGCAGCCACACCCCACCTGCCTTCAGTTACCACTCAATTAATCCTATCAAGTGATTAATTCACTGATTGTGTTAAGGTTCTCATAATCCAATCATTTCTTCTCTGAATCTTCTTGCACTGTCTCGCATGTGAGCTTTTGGGGGGACACCGCACATCCAAATCTCTCTCTCTCTCTCTCACACACACACACACACCTGTATTCATTCCCACTCTCCACAGCTTCACACACTTCTCCACCAGGACATCCAAGTCTCTGTTTGACCTTTCCAAACAGGAAAGGATCTTTCTCTTTGTGGTTTTTGCTTTGCTTTCGTTTTTTTGAAATGGAGTCTGGCTATGTTGCCCAGACTGGCCTTGAACGTGTGGGTTCGATGATCCTCTTGTCTCAGCCTTAAGGTAGCTGGGACTCCAGATGTGAGCCATCCTGCCCAGAAAGACTGACAAGGGCAAATCTTGGCAATGTCCAACTCTAGGCAAGTGCTTAATATAGATTCATAGAAAGTTCAGTGACTTCCCAACTTTAGTAAATAATAAAACGGTTGAAACAAAAACAGCCATCTGTGGTGGTTGGTGCACACCTGTAATCCCAGCTACTCAGGAAACTGGCTGAGGCAGAAGGATTGCCAGTTTGAGACCAGCCTCGGCAATTTAGCAAGAACCTACCTCAAGGGCTGGGGATGTGGCTCAAGTGGTAGCGCGCTCGCCTGGCATGCGTGCGGCCCGGGTTCGATCCTCAGCACCACATACAAACAAAGATGTTGTGTCCGCCGAAAACTGAAAAATAAATATTAAAAATTCTCTCTCTCTCTCCTCTCTCACTCTCTCTTTAAAAAAAAAAAAAAAAAAGAACCTACCTCAAAACAAAACAAAACAAAAAATTAAAGAGGTTGGGATGGAGCTCAGTAGTGAGTTCAATCCACAGTGCTGCAAAAAATAAATGAATAAAATATACACAAACACACAATTTATATTCCCATGGCATATAATGACAGATATTACAGATGTCACTGGTCTTCCATGGGAAGTGAAAGAGGGGAAGAAAAAGAGGAAGAGAATGATTATGAAGGATGCAAGAGCAATGGTTCCTTTCTTTAGCAGAAAAGGAAACTGCTAAATGGGGGTATGGGGCTGGGGCTGGGGCTGGGGCTCAGTAGTAGAGCACTTGCCTAGCATGCATGAGGCACTGGGTTCGATCCTCAGCACCACATAAAAATTATCAAATAAAATAAAGGCATTCTATCCATCTACAACTACAAAAAAATATTTTTTAAAGTATGTGTACTCTTAGAATGTAAAACTCTCATTACACATTTTTTTAAGAAAAAAATGTGCTTCATAGAGCATGTGAACCAATGAAATTGCTTTGTGGTTTGTGGACATCCTTAGATTTATTAATAACAGGCAATTAAAATAAGACGATTTCTGTATCAAAACAAATAATTAAGACAAGTATTAAGCTGCTAATAAGTCCATTAAAGACTCTCCTTAATCTCCATGAGACTGCTTAACAGTCAGCAGTAATGAAAACCTAGATTCTTGTTTGAACGCTTTGATTTATAAGCTGAAGCTTTTGTGATTTTGGTCAAGTCACTTAGGTGCACTCCAAGTCTCTGCTTCTGTATCTAATGAACTGAGATGGTATTTTCTGCTGCCAGACATGGTAAGAAATAATTTACGTAATGCTATGCCACCATTTGAAGAATCGTACAGTTATGACTAAAGATGGAGATGTTGGGTATCTTCAAAATGGTGTTGGGTACATTGGATCCACAATAAAATATATGTGTTATGCCTACTCTAAAATATTTGGTTTGGTAGCACTATTTAGAGCAGCGTAATATGCTGCTTGGAATTTTAATTAGTAGATAATAATAGCAGTTGCCACGTGGTGAGCACTTATGAGGCATTAGTCTAAACACTCCAAATGCTTCATATCATTTAATTCTCACAAGAACCCGACGAGAGTGGATATTACTATCATCATCACCTCTTCTTTTATGGAAGAGGAAACAGGGACTCAAAGAGTTTAAGTAAATCCCTCAATTCCCAGTTCACAACCTGGAGTTGACTCTGGGTAATAGCATTGACCTGCTATGACATTTCCTGTAGTTCAGCCGGTAGTGCACACAGGTTCAACTCATAGGGAGGCAAAGTTTCTTTTGGCTCCCAGTTTAGGAGGTTTCAGTTCATGGTTGCTTAACCTGGTTGCTTTGGGTTCTGTGGAAATGCAGTAGATCATGGCGGGAGCACATGGTAGAGGAAGCTGCTCTCCTCATGGTGGCCAAGAAGCAAGCAGAGAGAGGAGGGGACCAGAGACCCAATGTCCCCTGCGAGGGCACACCCCCAACAACCTAACTTCCTCTCATGAGGCCCCACCTCCTAAAGGTACCAACAACTCCCAAGACTTTAAACATGGGGACCAAGCCTTTTGGGAGGAAACTTTCTCACAATTCTAGTAATTGTCATCTTTGAGAACTGCACTTAACTCTTAGATGACTTGATTATAACATTTTATTTTGATTTCATAAAATATATTAAAAATAGACCTAAGAATCAATGGAGGGGGGATGGCTATTGGTCCTCCCTATAGGAGCCACGCAGGTGTGACTCAACCATCCTTCAGCTGCCCGAGTATCGCCCCTCCTGTACCTGCTTCCAAGGAACGTTATTAGGACATATCCTTTTCTTCTTTCTTTTTTCTTTTCTCATAGATCCTTTATGTCCTCTTTTCTCTGTACTCTTACTTGAAAATATGGCTTTTTTATCTACAGAGCTCAGAGTTTTATATTTAATTGCAAAAGTAACTAATTACAATAAAATTAAATGTGTTCCAGGTATTTTAAATTAAATATGTTCCAGGCATTTATTTATCTTTCCACTACTTTCCTCGTTGCTCCTTGCACACAGTTTTTTTTCCCAACAGCAATTTTATTTTTCCAGTGCTGGGATTGAACCCAGAATCCTGCACATGCTCTGCCACTGAGCTACATCGTCAGCCGCACGGGCAATTTTAGGAGGTCTAAATCCTAGTTAGACAAAAGTCGACCATAGGCATTTCCTGGCAATCCTTCCGCACGTCCTTCAACAATTCGTTGTCCCATTCTTTAAAAGGAAACTTTATTCTTTCTCCTCAAACATGAGCTACCTCCCCTCCTTCTCAGCTCATGATCTCATCTCTAATTTTATTGAGAAAATGGAAGCAATACAGGGGCAGTATCATCTTCCACCACCAACTCCCCCCCATCACACACACCACACACACTGTGTCCATACCCACACTTTCTCTTTGCTTTCTTTTTTCTTTCTTTCTTTTCTTTTTTTTTTTTTTTTTTTTTTTTTTTTTTTTTTTTTGGTATGGGGGGTTGAACCCAAGGGTGCTTAATCACTGAGCCACATCCCCAGCCCTTTCTTATATTTTATTTAGAGACAGGGTCTCAGTGAGTTTCTTGGGCCTCCCTAAGTTACTTGAGGCTGGCTTTGAACTTGTGATCCTCCTGCCTCAGCCTCCTGAGCTGCTGGGATTACAGGTGTGCCCATTGTGCCTAGCTTTTCTCTTTGCTTTCTACGCCATGTTCTGGACAACTCCATTTTATGATCTTGCAAATCATTAATTTTCCCTTTGACAACATCAGAATTAAAATCCTCTAACAGATTTATACTCCAATGAATATCTTTTTTGTTTTGTTGTTCTTTTTAGATATACATGATAGTAGAGTGTATTTTGACATATTTTCCAAACGTGGAGTATAACTTACTCTAATTAGGATCCTTTCTTGTGATTGTACATGATGTGGAGTTACACTGATTGTGTATTCACATATAAACATAGGAAAGTTTTGCTCGGATTCATTCCACTGTCTTTCCTATTCCCATCCCCTCTCGCTTCCCTTCATTCCCCTTTCGAATACCTTTTTCATTGACAAATTTCTAATAATCTCTTTTATATTTCATTTTTACTTTTTACTTATGTTTATTCTGTAATTTGTTCTTTTTTATGCTTTTATCTCTTTGAAACCCTCAATCATATTTGTATTAGAAGTTTATCAGGTCAGGCCCGATGACATGCCTGAAATCCCAGCTGCTTGGGAGGCTGAGTCAGGAAGATCCCAACTCTATAATCAAAATACAAAAAAGGACTGGAGACATGGCTCAGTGATTGAGGCCCCTGGGTTCAGCCCTGGTGCCAACAGCAATAACAAAAGAAATTGCTCCAAAGACAAAACTAATTCTACCTGTAGTCAATTCACTTTTTTTTGGGGGGAGGGCAGGGGGGGATATTAGAGATTGAACTCAGAGGCACTCAACCACTGAGCCACATTCCCAGCCCTATTTTGTATTTTATTTAGAGACAAGGTCTTGCTGAGTTGCTTAGTGCCTCGCTTTTGCTGAGGCTGGCTTTGAACTTGTGATCCTCCTGGCTCAGCCTCCTGAGCTGTTGGGATTACAAGTGTGTACCACCACACTGGCTCCAGCCCACTTTTAAAGAATACCTGTGAGTCTTACAGGCGTGCCCCACAGCGCCCATCAATTCACTTTCTAATGATTGATTTTTGTTGGTTTCCTAAGTATTAGACTGATCCATGTGTTTTGGAATTTGGGGTTACAGGTTCATATTCGGAAGCTGTTAACGTTTTTGTCTCTCTCCCCCATGCCTTTGGCTATGAGCTCATTCCCGTCTGTCAGCAAACCCTCAATCAAAAGCCAAGTCTTAAAGAAGCAGCTTGGAATTCCTACTCCACAGTAACATTGATAACATTGAGTGTCAAACAGGCCAGGAAGACAATTATAATTTACAAAAATATTGGGAAGGTTGACTCAAATTTTGATTATGATATTCATGTACCCCTATCTCCATAGCTTCCCCCCAAAAAAAAAGAAAAAGAAAAAGGTCATATCTCCAAGTAGGATTCATTTGGAGTTTCAATATTTTTGCAACCTCACTCTTGAGAAGGAAGGAATTTCAAGCTATAAGATATGATCCAGGGCTGGGGATGTGGCTCAAGCGGTAGCGCGCTCGCCTGGCATGCGTGCGGCCCGGGTTTGATCCTCAGCACCACGTACAAATAAAGATGTTGTGTCTGCCGAAAACTAGAAAATAAATATTAAAATTAAAAAAAAGATATGATCCAATATCATGTAGAACAATTTCAGTGCCCTCTGCCCCTGAGGAGCTGAAATTGTGATCAGTAATCAATACTTTCTGGATTTTCCATAAACTTTGACATTTTTGTTCTCTTTCCATCTAGAAGATGTCTGTCTTCTTTTTGAATCTGGCTTTATCTTTATTGTTTTGTCCTTTTTTTTGCCATGTGTCTGAAACAGAGTTATCAAAATTTGAATGCAGTTCCACTTTTGCCTGAAAGTACACCTACATACTGTGTCTTCTTTTTCCTATCAAAAGTTAATCTTCAGCCGGGTTCAGTGGCACACACCTGTAATCCCAGAGGCTCAGCAGGCTGAGGCAGGAGAATCGTGAGTTCAAAGCCAGCCTCAGCAAAAGTGAGGTGCTAAGCAACTCTGTGAGACCCTGTCTCTAAATAAAGATAAAAGAGCTGGGGATGCAGCTCCACAGTGGAGCACTTGCCTGGCATGTGTGAGGTCCTGCGTTTGATCCCCAGCACTGAAAATAAGGAAAAAACTAATTTTCTCAGTTGTGTCCTGCAAGCCATACCTCTCTGTCTACTTGAGGCCTTTACTTCTATATTATTCTCCCTCTTTGTTAAATCATTGGTTTCTTCTCTCCTGGGTCCTTCCTGTTATCACACAAGCTATAATGATTTTGATCTGGAGTGTCCCCCAAAGTCTCATGTGTTAAAGGCTTGGTCCCCAATGCAATAAAGTTTGGAGGTGGGGCTTTTAGGAAAGACTTGGATCATGAGGGGTCTGAGTTCTTCAGTGGATTAATCCCTTTGGTGGTTCAGTGCTTTGAATGGACTCCTGGGAGTGGTAGAAACTGTAAGCAGGTTGCACTTGGTTGGAGGAAGTAGGACACTGGTGGGTTTGCCCCTAGGGACCATCTCTTGTCCGTGACCCCTTTCTCTCTCTTGGCCTCTCCCTCTCTCTCTCTCTGACCCTCTGTTTTCTGGCCACCAGGAGCTGGGCAGCTTCCTTGCCCACACCCTTCCACCATGATATTTCTGCCTTGGAGTCCTAAGACTATGGACTGACACCTCTGAAACCATGAGACAAAATAAACCCTTCCCCCTCTAAGTTGTTTTCCTAGGGCCTGGGCACACAAGCACACTGAAATGTCACCTATTTTACACAACATCGCAAAACTCCCCTTGGTCTTCCAGTTTTCCTCCAACTTCTTCCCGTTCTTCTGCTCTTCTGCTCCTCTTTATACCAAAACTCCTAAAGAGTTCTCTACAGCCACTATCTTCACCTTCTCACTCCTTAACTCTTTCTTCAGCTCATTCCAATCCACCATTCATTCCTGAGACTCCAACATAAAGATAATGAATGTTTGGCTTGGCTGGGGTGAAGTTGGAGTCAGCCATCTTGGGGCTCAGAGAAGAGCGCAGCGCTGGAGACATGAATACAGGACACTTTGATGTATTGGGGTCATGGCAGAAACTAGTAGGTGCTTAGCAAATGTTCTCGTTCTTCCTCCTCCTTAGAATTGGAACTTCAAGTTTAACTGAGCTTATTATTGCCTGGAATTAAGGTCACAGATACTTTCTTGCCATGCAGCAAGATATGAACACATGACCTAGTGTGGCTATTGAGCCAATGAATAAACATGCATGTGTGGAGGTATGGGGGATGGGCTTCCAAAAAGGCTCTGCTGGCCAGGGTTGTGGCTCAGTGGTAGAGCACTTGCCTAGCATGCATGAGGCAATGGGTTCAATCCCCAGCACTACCTGAGAATATAAGTCCCATGGAATGGGAAGTAGCCTGAGCCTCTGACGAGCAGTGAATCTGTCACATCAGCTGTGGACTGCCTCCTTCTGACTTCTTGTGTGTAGGCTAATGAACTCATTTGTAGCAAATCTTTTATAATTGGATCTCAAGGTGAGCACAATTTGTTAGAGAACAGGTGGTATGGAAGGCGTGGACTCTGCAGGTGATGGCCTGAGAACTGAGTAGAACCAAAGCCCATGGAGGGTCTCAACATCGTAATGTGAAGCGAAGGAGGAAAGCACAGGAAAAGAGATTAGCAACAGGGCTCAAACAGGCAGCGGGAGAACCAAACTCCGGTGGTGTCCTGAGAGCAAGGGAAGAAAATGTTGGTAGTAGAAAATGTTTGAAGCAGTGATAAATTGTCCAATGCTGCTCATTGGCCAAGTAAGAGGAGAAACGAAACTTGACTTTTGAATTTAGAGCAGAGAATTGGGGCAGTAGCTGGAAAAGTAGGCTCTGAGGAGGTTGTGTTTGTTTAAGATGAGAAAAAAACGTCAGGCCTGGTGGCCCAGGCCTGCACCAGGCCTGTAATTCCAGCAGCTTGGGAGGCCAAGGCAGGAGGATCTCCAAGTTCAAAGCCAGCCTCAGCAACTTAGCAAAGCCCTAAGTAATTCAGTGAGACCTTTCTGCAAATTAAATACAAAAAAAAGGGCTGGAGATGTGGCTGAGTGGTTAAGCGCCCCTGGATTCACTCCCCAGTAGAAAAAAAGAGAGAGAGAGAGAAAAAATAGCATATTTAATACTGTGGAAATGACCCAATTTAATGATGCAGGAATGAGAAGGTAGGATTGTTGCTGTGATATCCTTATTTAAATCAAGTTGCTCCCTGACTTAAACCCAATAACCACTTTAATCAATATTTTATTATTATATTTCCATAACTAGCTATCATGTAGCTAATCTTTCCCGGCTTCTTTTTTTTAAATTTAGTGGTTTTTTTTAATGAATTCAATGGATTAAAAATGCCATAAATAATTACAGAAAAGAATAAAGGGAATTATTCTTGAAAAATAATTAAGATATATTCTAATTCAATCTCATTTAGATTACATTATTTAGATTCTAAGTACTTCAAGTACACACACATATGAATCTCCATTTTACTAGAAGAAAGTATAGGTTGAAGACCAAAAAAAGTGCAGTAATTTTACCTTTGTATATGCCTTAAGGATAGGAACTTTGGTCTGTAATGTTTAAGGCATGATTTGAAGAGTGTTTTACCTGTAGGAATTTTAGCTACTATAAATAAATACATACATTTGCATTCACTTTAGAAAGTATTTAAAGTGTTACCTAATACTAGACAAAGATGGACATGATTCCAATGTGAATACTGAGCCTTAAGAATATATAATGTTCCATGGAAACTCAAAGCGTATCAAGCAAGACCAGAAGGTTCCCTAATGTGATAATAAGTATTTGAACCATAAGTCTTACTGGGAAGGAGCGATAGTGACCCCTGCTGGTAGGATCAAGTATTGGTCTCTCCACACAGGGCCGGGTTTAGGATAAATGAGATTTCAGATTGAAAAATTAAAGGGAGGAAGATTTAGAATGAGGAAAGGAAAAGAATACAAGATAAAGTGATCATGCATGACAGGTTGAAGTAGTTGGTCTTCTGAAAAAATATGAGCAAGGGAAGGAAAAAAAAGTCATAGCAAGAAAATAACCATGGACATGAAAATTCAAGTGAATGGAGATTTTGGTTCCAGCAAACGCCCCTTTTTTTTAAAGGGAGGGTGACCCGGGATTGAACTCAGGGGCACTCGACCACTGGGCCATATCCCCACGCCTATGTTGTATTTTATTTAGAGACAGGGTCTCTTGATAGCTGAGGTTGTTGGCCTTCGGATAATGAGCCAGAGCACACAGCAGATTGGCACTGAGGGAAATATGTCTTCCCCAATATTTAAATATTATGTTTAGGAGAGAGAATTTTCTTGAAGAACATTTTTATTATGGCATTATTTCATGCTAGACAAGTAAAAAGTGGCACACGGAGCTATGTGGAATTTGGTCATTTATGATTGTCACCATTGGCCTGTTGTGCTACCGGCCAGGCCATTCTTTGTTATAAACTGAAAATGTAACATGTCGTGAAGATTGTGAACATCTATACCTTAACTCTGTTACTGGGTTAAGATCCAGGCTGCCCACCAGTCAAAGGCCAATACTCAGGAGATAAGAGTTGGTGGTCAGCCTTGCAGAAGATGGAGGAGCTGGGTCAAGGCTCCATGTTGGGGGGGGGGGCTTTTATAGGTGGGAAAGGAGAAGCAGGGCAGGAAGGCCACCTGCTGAGCAGGGTCTGTCATCCAGAGCAGGTGTCTCCTTTTTTCTTCCCTGGAACTTGGCCTTGGAGCTTAAACTTCTGGGGCCATTTCCTGTAGTTTTTTGGGTGAGTTGGTGTATAGAAGTAAAGATTAAGGCAGGGTGTTACAAAGGTCATCAGATATTTTTGATTCTGTAAAGCAAAAACAAAAAAAAAAAAAAGATTATGTAGCAGTTAACATCTTGAGCATTTAGGTTGACTTCTCTTTAGAATTTAGAATACCAGCCAAAGGAAGGGGAGAGGTTGTAATCCTGGCAAATGGGCAAAGGGAGTCTCTGTCTTCTCTCTCTCTCTCTCTCTCTCTCTCTCTCATTACATATAGTCATATGTCAGTTGATGACAGAGATATGTTCTGAGAAATGCATTGTTAGGCAATTTCATTATTGTGTGAACATCACGGAGAGCACTTACACAAACCTAAGATGGTTATGATGTCACCGGAGGATGAGGATGTACTCTCATGGGACCACTGTGGTATACACACTCTGTCAAAGACCCTAGTGTTGTCATGTAGTGCTTGACAATGTGTACATGACAGTGTGTGTGTACATGACAGTGTGTGTGTACATGACAGTATGTGTGTGCACAGGACAGTGTGTGTACGCTCATGGCAATGTGTGTGTCAAACAATGGATTTTGCTCATGTCATTGAGCATATTACTGATGGAAGGTGGAAGTGATCTCTTACACCATGAAAATACATGCCTCTTTTGCATGAGTAAGCAGCTCAGTTGGAATACACTAAAAACTTAACCAAAATTGACCTGCAGCACAAAGATGGGTTGTCTTCATTGTCCTGTGAGACTGCTTGCTGCCTTACTAGATAAAAACCTTGACACAAAATCCCCTGGAAACAGTTAAGCTCCTCTGTGAGTTGGAGAAAAATCTAAAAACCAAAATTATCTTCTGCCACATGTTATCATCCACTCCAGAATCACTAACTCTATTCCAATATTTGAAGCAGATAGTGGACGAATGGCCATTTCCCTGCATGGTATCAATTTCTCTTAGCAGAGCCAAGTTCCTAGTTCCCGTTTTATTTACATAAAGACAGCGTGAAATAAAATTCCTATTTTGGGAGCCTTTTTGGAAAGTTCAAAGGCCTCCTGTGGTTTTGAAATTGAGAAAACTTTATTTGCCAAAAAAAAAAAAACTTCAACTAAAAACAAACAAACAAACTGGTACTGTCCATGATTAATGACCCAATAATGCTTGGACCCATCTAGGTTTCTTTTTTTTTAATATTTATTTTGTTAGTTGTAGTCAGACACAATACCTTTGTTTTATTTATTTATTTTTATGTGGTGCTGAGGATTGAACCCAGGGCCCCGCATGTGCTAGGCAAGCACTCTACTGCTGAGCCACAATTCCAGCCCCAAGGTTTCATTTTTTGATGAAGGAAGAAACTCCACAGGTCTTGGAAAGTCATTCCAATCTAGCTGGGCACAGTGGCACATGCCTGTCATCCCAGTGGCTCGGGAGGGTAAGGTAGGAGGATCATGAGTTCAAAGCCAGCCTCAGCAATTTAATGAGGCCCTAAGCATCTCAGTGAGACATTGTCTCTAAATAAAATACAAAAAGGGCTGGGGATGTGACTCAGTGGTTGAGTTCAATCCCTGGTACAAAAAAAAAAAGAAAAAAGAAAGAAAGAAAAAAGATATTCCATTCTAAATTGTCTTGCATTAGAGTCAAAGAGAAATTCTGAGTAAAATTTTTTTTATTATCTATCATAAGAGTCACCAATAATATCAGTACCTTCAATTTCTGTCTTTTCAAGAAGTTTGTTTGGAAGATTATGAAGTTCTCCTCTGCTACACTGAAATCCACCAGCTATCAAAGGCTAGTTACACTTAATAGACCTTGAGATAAGTAACTCTGAGATGACTCCCACCTGCTTTTTAACATCTTAGGTTAAATAACATGTCCTTTGGGTCCTATCCCTCCATTATTGGTTCTCTGTGAATCATGCTCCTTTCCTGCATGGCAGTCTTACCTGCGTCTTTGTGATTATTTGATGAATACCTGCCTTCCCCACTAGGCCATGGGTTCAGTGGAGCCAAGCCCTGGATCTATTTTAGCTGGACATTGCATCGGTAGCACACAGCACAGTGCTGAGCCCATAGTAGCTGCCAGTAAATATTTGGAAATGCACGGATGAATGCACAGAAGAATGAAGTCAGGGAAGAGGTTTTTCACAGCCTTTCAGATAAGCACAGCCACTTGAATAATACTGAAATATGGCTGCCCCTAGTAATAAGGCTTTATCTGAATTTAGCTCATTCTCAAAACAATCTTATAAAATAGGTGCTATGTTATCCACTGATGAGCAGGTCAAGTCATATACCTGCAAGGCCCTTGCTTAAGTGTGGTGGTTAATAAGGAGGCGGTACAAAGCTCTTGACCCAGGTGGCCTGAACTTGGAGCCCACACTTTTAACTGAAGGTCTGTACCTGCCATTAGCTGTAGTTGCTGGAAAATAATCCATTCTTTGGATAAACCTACCTCTCTGGAAGTAAGAATTGAAGGTAAACAGTGGCTCCTTTCCAGACCTGGGTAAGATGTTCTGACAACTAGAGTCCAGGGGCCATCTCCCATCAGGAAGCAGCTGCAGAACTTGGAAACACTGCAGAAGTGCTCACGGGTTACTTCTGCCCAAAATAACATCCAAACAGTGTCAGTCGCAAAAATGTCCTCGATGTCCCGAGGACAAATGAGAAACTAAAAAAAGTGTTTGAGAGTGTGGTAATTTCTGATACAAGCCAACTCTCGTTTGGAACAGCGATCAATGGGAATTTTGATTCTTATCTGCCACCACCTACCTTGGTAAGTCAGGGGTTTCATGACTTATTGTCATCAGCGTTAGAGTTGGGTCTGTGAAATATCATAGCTGACAAGTGTTACCAGGCCACTGACCACTCCAAAAGTCAATGTTCTTCTTGAAAAAAATTTTTTTTTTAAATCCATGTACTTGGGAAATCTCTTTCTAAGCAGAAATTTCCTGTTCAGTTTCTTTTTTTTATTTTAGGTACACAATTTGGATTTATTTCAAAAATTTTAAGAGCTGGGCGTGGTGGTGCATGCCTGTAATCCCAGCAATTCCAGAGTACAAGTTTGAGACCAGTCTCAGTAACCTAGTGAGACTCTGTATCAAGATGAAATAACAAAAACACCTAGGAATAGAGCTCAGTGGTAGAGTGCCCCTGGGTTCAATCCCCAGGACTGAGGAAAAAAATAGAAGATATTGGCCACTGGTTTTTGTAAGAATATAAGTGAGAAAGTCCAATCCACTGTTTAATAAAAGGTTTTCTATCTCCAAGGAGGCAAATATCAAATGTAAATTTGTGTGGGTGCTTAGATGTACATTTAGAGTCTCTGACACCAAAGAAATTAAGAACCACCAGTCTCTCTGTTGCAACCATCTCTTGTGACTTTCTAGCTGAGAAGTAGGTAAGTTGAGGGGCTACTGTCTGGGGAGAACAGGACTGTGTAGAAGTCAGGATTGGGGTAGAGAGGCTTGAGGACAACATCCACATGCCCCTCAAGACCCACTATCTATCCTTCCTGGTCTCTGAACCTCTGGATCCTGAGGAAGGCAGAGCATATCATGCCTTGCCTGCCCTCTGGCTTCCAGTTGGTTCAGAAATCACCTGGCAGAAATGGAGGCCCAACTCCCTTCCTGCAGGGCCCAGAGGGGCAGCAGGTGTGTGCCTATGCACAGGGCCACACTCCTGCCTCGCAGCACCCGTCTTTGGGTTTCAGCCTTGCCATTTTCCAATACTCAACCTTCCTATTGCCCCTATGGTTTCCTGCTCTACCAGCAACTTTTATTTCCCTTACCTTTGACTGCATCTCAGTAAATAGTCGGATCATTGTAATATTTCCAATGACTGAGTGTGTTTCCTATCAGGACCTATAGACTGCCTCTCTTTATTCACTTTTCCTCTAAAAAGTGACCTAAGAAGCCCCCATGCCTGTAATCCCAGAGGCTCAGGAGGTTGAGGTAGGAGGATCACGCGTTCAAAGCCAGCCTCAGCAATTTAGCAAGGCCCTAAGCTATTTTGCATGACCCTGTCTCTAAATAAAATATTTAAAAGGTTCAGATATGTGACTCAGGGGCTAAACGTCCCAGGGTTCAATGCCCAGTGACTTAAGACTAGATTTTGCAATTACTCCACATTTTTCTCTTCTTTCACTATTTCTTGTCAGTCCAATAGTTTTGTGTAACCTGGATGCCCTGAAGCCTCCTTGGGTCACCTCTGCTCTCTACACATCCAACCTGGGGTTCCCCATAAAACAAATTCAACATCAGAAGGATTAATGAATAGTAATGATTTTAAAAAATGTTTTCTTGGCAAATTAAAAAAGAGAGTTCTATCAGATTGTTAAAAAAAAAATTGCCCCCATCTCCCCCTTATATATCTGTCTCAGCTCACTGGTCTTCTATAACAAAGTGCCACAGACAGGGTAATGATAAAAGACAGAAATTTATGTCTTATAGTTCTGAAAACTGGGAAGTGCAAGAACCAAATGCCGATAGGTTTAGTGTCGGGTGAGGACCACTTTCCCCTGCAGGATGGTACCCTAAATGCTGTGCCTCCACAGGATGAAAGGACGAAGTGCAAAAAATCGGGTGGGAGGGGTGCCTACTCAATTGCTTTGTCTTCTCTATAAGCTAATGAATCCCACCCTCATGACTTAACCGCTTCCTAAAGGCCCTACCTCTAAATGCTGTGGAATTGGGGATTAGGTTGCAACATGAATTTTGGAGGGGAAACCAACTCTTTTTTTTTTTTTTTTTTGATATATAGAATTGAACCCAGGGGCTCTCAACCACTGAGCCACATCCCCAGCTCTTTATAAAAATATTTTACTTAGAGACAGGGTCTTGCTGAGTTTCTTAGGGCATCACTAAATTGGGGAGGCTGGCTTTGAACTCGCAATCCCCCTGCCTCAGCCTCCCAGTCCCTCAGCTGCTGGGACTACAGGTGCGTGCAACCATGCCCAGCGGACACCAACATTTGAACTATACCAATATCTCTTTCAAAGTTCCTTTCTGAATATCTCTATTCAGCAATCCCTTGTCCTTCCAGCTGCTTGTCTAATCCTCTTCCTCCGCTCTTGCCTGCTTCTTTGCAGGGCAAGGCAAAGACCCATCAAAGCCCCACTCGCACGCTGCCTCTTCGCCCCCATGTGTCTGCAGATGTTCTGTTATAGGGAATACCGTCTGAAAAGAGGTAGGAGCATATGTAATTCCAGTTCCCATCCTTCCTAAAGGTTTCTCTGGATCCTGCTCATCAAATCACCAAAGCTATAAAGATTGTCTTAAATGCAGGTCCAAAGAAATACAAACCTGTATTTTCTCATTAGAAAAATAACATGTACTCCTTGCAAAAAGAAAGCATTCAAATATTTCAGAAAAGCATAACTTATACATTTTTTTTATTTTATTACTTTATTGGCTTGGGAAATACTTCTCTAGATATTTTTATTTGTCTGTATTAACCAATATTAGTTAATTTCTTTCTATTTTTATCCCTGGGGTGCTTTACCATTAAGCTACATTTCCAGTCTTTTTTTTTTTTTTTTTTTTTTGAGACAGGGTCTCCCTAAGTTGCTGAGGCTGACTTTGAATTTGCAGCCCTCCTGCCTCAGCTTTCAGAGTTGGTTGCTGGGACTAAAGGCATGCACCACCACACCAATATCTTAAATAAATATGCATTTATTTATTTATCTATTTATTTATTTTTACCACGGATTGAACCCAGGGGCAGTTAACCACTTGAGTCATATCCCCAGCCCTCCTTTATATTTTCATTTTGAGACAAGTTCTCACCGAGTAACTTAGGGCCTCACTAAGTTACAGAGGCTGGCTTTGAACTCTTAATTCTCCTGCCTCAGCCTCCAGAATCACTGTGATTATAAGTATGCACCATCGCACCCAACAAGATCATATTTTTTTAGTGGATTAAATATTTGAACAGGTATGAATGCCAAAAAAAAAAAAAAACCACATGAAAAATGCTTCATTACTGGGGAAATGGGAATTAAAATTATAATGAGATATTACTACATATCTATTAACATGGCTAATATTTTAAAAACCTGACCATACCAAGTTTCAGCCAGCAATGGAACACCTCCTACTCTACTGGTGGGAAAGTAAAATGGTAAAATCTCCTATGGAAAAGTTGGACATTTTCTGAAAAAGTTCAACATATACCTAGCACATGATCCAGTCTTTCCACTCCTGAGTATTTACCCAAAAGAAATGAAAGCATATGTGCAAAGACTTGTACACAGATGTTAATAGCAGCTCTTAAAAAAAAAAAAATCCCAAAACTGGAAGCCATCCAAGTGTCCATCAACAGAAGAATGGATGAACAAGTTACAATGTATCCATACAGTGCTACACTGCTCCACAATAAGAAGGAAGGAGTTACAGAGACAGGCAACTACTTGGATACATAATTATGCTAAGTCAAAGAAGCCAGACAAAAAGGATGCCAGCTAAATGTTTCCATTTCCCAAAACTCTAGAACTAATGGGCAGTGAGAGAGGAAATCAGGGACCACAAGGGTTGGAAGAGAGGAGAGAAGGATTGTCAAGGGGCACAGACAATTTTTGAGGGTGCTAGTATTTTCACCACCTTGATCAGTATTTTCACCACCTTGATGATTTCACAGATATAAATGTCAAAACTTATCAAAATGTTCACTGTGAAAATATGCATTTTAGGACTGAGGATGTAGCTCAGTGGTAGAGGTCATGCTTGGTGCTCTGGGTTCAATCCCTAGCACCAAAAAAAAAAAAAAAAAAAAAAAAATATATATATATATATATATATATATATATATATATATATATATATATATATATATACACACACACACACACACACACACACACATATGCAATTTATATGGCAATTATATCTCAGTAAAACAATTTAGAAAGTAAAAGCAACTTTGCAATTTAATGGTTTGCAATGACTCTTAATGGTTTTAATTTAATGGCCTTGAAACTGTGATCTTTTGAAAAACCAGTCTCTATCTCAGAGCAAAGCCTGTCCAAGGAAGGGACATGACCTTTGTCCTTGGAAAGACCCATAGAGCACTCCTAGGCACATTCCCACCCTGCTAAGTTGTTTATCTATAAATAACAAGAGAGATCTGCTGCGCCAGGTGTCCTTGACTCAGTCAGGCTAGGTGGGGATCCATAGCAACCCCCTAGCAGCCACCAATCAGCATGAGACAGGGAAATACCTGGGATGCCAGATGACCCTCCCAGTAGTTTATGGTGGTTGATGACGTGCTGGAAAACCACGTAGTTCAGCATGAACACCCCTCTTGGCTTAAACCAATCAGTTCAAATGAATACCCCTTTTGTACTGACCAATCACCCTTACCCAACTTGTTCCCGCCAGTGAATGTGCTAATCATGTTTTGGAGTTGTTATTTGATTTTCCCGAGGTGTGTGATGATTTGCTAAGAGATGCTATGATGTATGTGGGGGTCCCTGCCTTCTCCAAAGAATGTATAAAACTGCTGCAAACCCTGGGCTCAGGGCCTCTCAGCGTCACCAGTTGCTGTGTGTGCACGTGGAGGACCGAGCTAGCTCGCAATAAACACCTCTTTGCTGTTTACATCGATCTTGGTCTCTGGTGGTCTTTGGGGGTCCCGAATTTGAGCATGACACTTTCTGCATATATATATAGGATTACAGGCATGCACCACCACACCCAGCCCTTTCCTCCTTTTAATTTGATTTTTCTCAGGTATTTTGTCACAGCAATGAAAAGCTAACACTCTTGGAGTGACAGATGAGACTGAAGCCAGATTTAAAGTTAGGTAGTCAGTGTAGTTAGATCGGGTCTAATATCGAGTGAAATCTAAAATGGAGGCCATACTGAGAATGACTCAGGGAAAACAGGACAACTCATGGAATGTTAATGAAGTAATGAAGTCCCGAAGAGGCCCTAGGCCAAAGTCCACCTCAAAGAAGTGTTAATGAACAGCCCCCAGCAGATTTGAAGATAGTCCATCCCAAAGAAGTGTTAATGAAGTCCTTCAGGCTCAGACTACTTCTTTGGCCCACCTGTGTCCCACCCCTGGGGCCTTCCCACCTACATTCTATCACTGAAAGAACTATAAAAAGGGGAAACAACCGCACTTCCACGGATTCCACCTCTTGGGTCCCCTTCTTCCTCCAGGAGAAGTCTTTTCTGCTGTCCTTTAATAAACTTCTAATTTCTACTCTGACCTTGCCTCGGCGTGCTTCTCTGGTGTTATTCTTCAACATCGGGGAAGCAAGGACTCATCACAGGTCAACAGCGGTAACAAGACCTCAAATTTATCAGCATGGTAATGCCCTGTTATGGTTTAGATTAGGTTCCCACAAAAGGTAATATGTAAGACACTGCAAGAAAATCAGAGATGAAATGATTGAGTTTTTTAAAAAAAATTTAACCTAATTAGTGGATTAATCTCTGGTGGTAACTGAAGTCAGATAGCATTTGTTGGAGGAGGTGGATCCCTGGGTCCCTGGCTTTGGGGTATATATTTTGTCCTTGAGTCAAAGAATTTCTCTTCTTCCTGGAACCAAGACCTCAAGCTACTTTCCTCTGCCACACCCTTCTGCAATGTTGTTCTGCTTTGCCTTGGCTACCTGTGGACTGAGACCTCTGAAACCATGAGGCCCACAATAAACTTTTTTTTTTTTTTTTTTTTTTTGCTAAAAATTGTTGGCCAGATATTTTGTTCACAGCAGGAAAAAAAAAAAAATACCAAAACATGCCCATATATTCAATGAGATAAACTAGAACATGACCATGGAGGTAGCCAAGCTGATTCAACAATCAGCACCCGTATTCATTTGAGAAGCAATTTCCCTTGTGGCATTTTTAAGAGTAGAGAATCCTACACTTGCACAGGCTTGGAGCTGCAACAGGATTGCAAAGCAGAGGATTGTGATTTCAGGTTCTCAGGGACACTTGCCACATGTCCTCTGGAATTTGGGACACAGATGCTGGTTCCTGAAGAAGCCTGGGCACAGGAGACTGCATAAAGCCAAAGCAATGTTAAGGCCAAGGAGACAAGATGGCAAGGGGCCTGCCGGCTCCTCACATATCACTTGTAAATATTTTGAGTTCCAATGCAACTAGTAACTTCCCATACCAAAATAAGAACTGCCTTCACAAACTAAATACATGTATCTCTAAGACGGAAAGGAGAATTCAGAGTTTCTACTTTTCATCAGTGGTTACAAGCAACAAATTTATATGACTAGGAAGCAATTAAATGTAAATCCTTAAATGATTATCACCAGAGGAAATATTTGAATGTTATTTAATTCTTTGGTATAAAATTGTATTTATAAGTAGGTATATTTTCTTTCATTCACCAAAAATAATGGTTACTCTGATCAGGGCATGGTGATGTAGCTGTGGTCCACTTTATGCTTTGACTATAACCCTGGCTGCTCTGCCGTTGCAACTTGTTTTTTAAACAGACCTGTTTCTTTCTCTTCCTCTCTCCCTGCTTCTCCCTAATATTTCCACCTCCCTAATCTCAGGGGAAACAGGATTAACTTTCTTCCCCCTCCTAGACAGAGTTTTCTGTCCTTGAGTACACACCCACTACAGGAACCAAGTAATTCAGACTTGGGGGAATGGCACCAGAAGATCTCACAAATTAGTATCTCCCAAATTAACAAGTGAATTTACAGTTTGGGACAGAGAACAGGTGCAGTGTGGCCTTTGAATCACTTCTTTAAAAGCCCCCCATTTCTCCTCTGGGACAAAAGTCCCCTATGTTCTTCCTTTGCTAGCAAAGCAATAAAATTTTTTCCCCTTTTTTCAAAACCCTTGTTATTGGAATGACATCCAGGACAGTGGTACATGCCTTTCATCCCACCTGCTGGGGGGACTGAGGCGGGAAGATTTCAAGTTCAAGGTCAGCCTTGACAACTTTTGCCTCAAAATAAAAAATAAAGAAGGTTGAGGATTAACTCAATGGTAAAGCACCCCTGGGATCAATCGTTGTCATCATCTCTGTGTACACACATAAATGAATAAAACATTAGTGAACTCATTAAGTTCGGTTGAATCAGACACTCTATGATCAAAAGCCATTGTCAATACAAAGGAGCCAAAAATGGCCTCTGTATTTTGGCCCCTAAGTTGTTTATTTCTTCACTGAAGGCTGAGACTCATTAGCTCAAAAGCCCTCTAGCACTAAACATAAATTATTACACATCCAGTTATTTTTAAGACAGTCTGACCAATAAAATATTTAGCCCTGAGAGGCTGCCTGCTTTGCCTACATGGCACAACCCACCCAACAGCTGGAATCTATTGATGAGATAGAGCCTCAAGGTCAAAAAGGCCTAAAACTCAGAGATTCCAGGTAGGTAAGTCCCCTCTCAGGCCCTAATTCCTCACTGAATTCTCATACCCTCCTCCCATTCCATCAAGCCGTTGGGTGGTCTCAGCCTGTGAGGGGCTTCCCCTGTCATGGGACCTTGGCCAAGCACCATCCTGTAAACTTATTTTGTCATCCTTTTTCTTGATCAGCCTCAAATTCCTTGAACCCCTAACAGCCTAATTACAAATTCAGTGGAAAAATTATAAAATGCTGCTTAATTATGATCCAGAAAAAAACTATAGCAACAAAAAATTGTCGACATCTAAAATTTGTTGATTGCAATATAGTATGAGGATTTGACAAGATTCAAAAGATGTCGTCATCCCCCTGGGTTAGATAACCAAATATATCTCAGGCTATTTCCATTATGTGTTCAGTGGGAATGGACCAAGATCTCGGTTCTCTCATTTGCTTATTATCGGAACTTGAGAAAAATTTTTTTTCATTTCTTTTTTAAGATTTCTGAACTTCCAGTTCTGTGTTAAGAGAATGAAGATAATCATGCTTATTGTGAAGCTATTGTGGATTATCATTTGACATAACAAACATAAGGCAGTTTGCCCACAGCAGCTTTTCAAAGTGTGTTAGTGATATGTTGGAAACACATCTTTTTCTTCTAAAGGATTCAAAATACTTTCATGTTCCTCATCTATGTGATGGATCTTTACAAACAGGCACAGTCTCTCAGCAATACTTTACTAAGGAAAAAGCCAACAACTGAAAAAGTAGAAATAGTTCCTTTGAGTCACTTGCCTATGAAAAAGGAAAAAGGCTGTTCTTATTGTTCCCTTGTCCTTGTCTTTAAAGAAGTCTTTCTCAAAACAATTGAGTGAGTTGAAGAGTTTCCTTTCTGGTTTCCGCTGTACTTGGGTTTCATTTGGAAGAGAATGTGGTCTAGAGCCTAGACAAAACAACCACCACAGCACAGACAGCTGATTCCAGCCGTGGGGAGAAGGCTAGCCACAAAGTCCCCAACCCGAGACCTTGACCAATCCCTTGACCTCCCAAACCCTGGCTAAACTCACGACTGCACAGTAAAATATGCCAGAGTCAGGCTCTTTTCCCCAATATAGAGCATGTCTTAAAAGGTCCAAAGCACCTTGAGAATTGAAAAGAAAGAAAGAGAAAGAGAGAGAAAAAGTTAATTCATGTTGTCATTCAGTAACATGAATCCTGAATGCAGTAGCAAAGTCTGAGAATACAGGCTGAAAATGCGGCTCTGTAGTAGAGTGCTTGCCTAGCATGTACGAGGCCCTGGGTTCAATCCTTGGCACCGTAGAAAGGAGAAGAAAAAATGGCTGAGAGTACAATATTGCTCCCTCACATCAAAATCCAGTATCAGCCTGGTACACTGACACACGCCTGTAATCTCAGCAGCTCCAAAGCCTGAGGCAGAAGGATCAAGAGTTCAAATCCAGGCTGAGGTTGCGCTTGCCTACCATGTATGAGACCCTGGGTTCGATTCTCAGCATCACATAAAAAAATAAATAAAGATCCATCTGCAACTTGGAAAAAAAAAAAAGAGTTCAAAGCCAGCCTCAGCAATTTAGCAAGGCCCTAAGCAGCTCAGTAACCCTGTCTCTAAATACAAAAAAAGGGCTGGAGATGTGGCTCAGTGGTTAAATGCCCCTAGGTTCAATCCCCAATACCAAAAAAATAAAATAAATCCATATATCAGAATCATAGAGACAGCAATTGGCAATTTCTCCAAATCCTTCATGAATAGCTATTTGGTTTTAGTTTCCACCATGCCAAGCAGAGCTGTAATTCTGATGTCTGAAGTGTTAATTCAGAAAAATGAATGTAAGAGATTCCTTACATACGTGAAAGACCCCCTTGACTCCAAATTTCTACCATGTGTGGGACAGAAAATAGTCTCCATTTTGCTGAGAACTTCCTGCGGAACTTCAAAACATTTTTAGGATTTTTGTTCCAAAACTATTTCATCCCAGGCAAAAACCTGGAGGATATTTGCTGTAAGCAGAAGCGGAGGATGGAATTCAGACAGAACATAACCTACATCCTGGAAGAGGTCTCAGGTGCCCAGCTTCTATATTCACTTACGCTGCCTTCTAGACCTAAAAGAACATTTGGATTAGATTTAAAATCCATCAAACTGTCACAAGAAAAGAAATGTCTCTGGAGAAGGGTTTAGGAGAGGGAGACTCAGCTCAGGACATGCAGGGTTCTTGGCATAGGTGACCAAAAAGAATTTCAGCCAGACAAAGGCATAGACAGAGGTTCACTTAGGAAAGTATATACACAATCGAGGGAGTATACGGCTGTTTCAAGAGTTAGGAGACCTGCATTGGGCTGGAGGTCCCATATTTATAGAAATCCTGTATCAGGGGCCAGAAAGGAGGTGGAGCCAGGGCAGAGCTGCACAATTTCATGTCAATTTTCCTTGTACTTGCATGTTCTCCTCAGTTTGCAAGAGCATGGGCCAAGGGCTTGTTGCCTAAGATTTACAACTGTGCTTTGGGGCATCTCAGTGGCTTGTGGGAGTTTCTTTTAATCGTGGCATTTGTAGGTAAATGGAGAAGATAGTGCTAAGTGAAGTGAGCCAATCCCAAAAACACAAATGCCAAATGTTTTCTCTGATATAAGGAGGCTGACTCATGGTGGGCTAGGGAAGGGGAGAATGGGAGGATTAGATGAACTCTAGGTAGGGAAGAGGGATGAGAGGGAAAGGGAGGAGGCAGGGGGTTAACAAAGATGGTGGAATGTGATAGACATCATTATCCAAAGTACAAGTATGAAGAGTCAAATTGGGAGTCAACATACTTTATATACAAACAGAGATATGAAAAATTGTGATATATATGTGTAATAAGAATTGTAATGCAAAAAAAACCCCAAAGTACATGTATGAAGGCATGAATTGGTGTGAATATACTTCATATACAAAGATATCAAAAATTGTGCTCTATATGTGTAATAAGAATTATAATGCATTCCACTGTAGTATATTTAAAAAAATAAAATCAATAAAACTACAAAAAGAAAGAGTAAGTATTTCTCCCTCAGTATTCTAAATTCCTATCTCAAAACTGTCAAAACACACACACACACACACACACACACACACACACACACACACACACAAATACATTCTCACATGTACATCCAATATCCAAAAAGCTGTGCTACACATGCCCAAGGATCTAATGCCACCTAAAGGCAACAGTGGCAAATTGCAAATCACTTTGGATACAAACATAAATGTATTCTTAGCTTACCATATTTCTGTGTGATTTCCATATTACAGCTGTTAAAGTCAATGACAGTGTCTTTAACAAGTTTAGTATAAGCAAAATTAAAATGCAAGCGACTATCTAGGAGGTAAAAGTGTGTGTGTGTGTGTGTGTGTGTGTGTATGTGTATGGTTTGTTGGGGTCCAGAAAACGATGCCCCAGGGCTTTGACATGCTAAGAATGTAACAGTGGTCCACTTTATGCTTTGAATATAACCCTTGCTGCTCTGCCACTTCAACTTATTTTTTAAATGGACCTGTTGCTTTTTCTTGCTCTCTCCCTGCTCCTTCCTAATCTCTCCCCTTCCCTAATCTCAGGGAAAACAGGATTATCTTTCTTCTCCATCCTTGGCAGAGTTATCTGTCCTTTGAACACACACCTACCACAGGAATGAAGTAATTCAGATTTGGGGATAGCACCAGAAGATCTCAGAAACTATCTCCCAAATTCACAAGTGAATTACAACTCTTGGACCAAACGTGTGGAATGTAGCCTTTGATTCACCTTTTTCAAAGCCCCCTGCTTCCCTTGATGGGCAGAATCGCAAGAAGGCAGTCTGAGGGCTGGGGTTGTGGCTCAGTGATAGAACACTTGCCTAGCATATGTGCAGCGCTGGGTTTGAGTCTCAGCACTGCATATAAATAAATAAAATACAGTTTATTGACACCTAAAATAATATTTTTAAAAATGAAAAAATAAAATTATAAATATATAAAATAAAGTTATTTTTTAAAAAAGATAATTTACTATCCCTCTAAAATTACCTGCACTCCCACCTCTCTCTCCCCCCATAAAGAAGGCATTTAAGGGGCTGGGGATGTGGCTCAAGCGGTAGCACGCTAGCCTGGCATGCATGCGGCCCGGGTTCTATCCTCAGCACCACATACAAACAAAGATGTTGTGTCCGCCAAAAAAATAAATAAATAATTTTTTTTTTTTTAAAAAGAGGGCATTTAAATGTCAACCATTTAACCCTGTTTCAGGTCTCAAACTTTGTGTATGACTCCCATGCTGTGAATTCCCCCCTCCCCCTGCCATGCACAATAATGAATTTGTGTGTGTGTTTTTTCCTCTTTATTTAATCTACGGTTGGCTCATTTCAGTGAATTTCAGAGGGCAGAGGAGAAATGTCCCTTGACCTCTATAGTGTGTTCAACATTACAATAAATCAAATAAATATAAATAAAACTCCATAAGGAAAAGTGTTTTAAAAATTCAGTGCCGGATGCCAAAAGGTAGGAGCAACTCTGGTGTCCACTGAAAGATGAATGCATAAAGAAAATGTGGCATATGTGTGCACACAATGGGAAGTTAGTCAACTTTAAAACTGAGGGAAATTCTGACACATTCCACAGCATGGATGAAATAAAGATGTCATGCTAAATAAGCCAGTCACAAATGGATAAATGTTACATGATTCCATTTATATGAGGTACCTAGAATAATTAAATTTATAGGGACCAAAAGTAGAATGTTGGTTGTCAGGAGCCAGGGAGAGTAGGATGAGGGAGATGGGGCTTAATGGATGGAGTTTCTCTTTGGAAAGATGTAAAAGCTCTGGAAATGGATGGTAGTGATGGCAATTTCAACAAGGTGCATGTACTTAGATGACACAGAACTGCGCTTAAAAGTGGTTAAAATGGTTAAGTTTTATATTATCATATTCTATCATTATAATATTACTCACCACTTGGAATTAAAAGTGATGAGCATTTCTAGAAAATACGGGGACCGTACATAGCAAGAAATTTTCAAATGTTTCTAATTATTTTCAAAGGTTATGATTAATTAATTCTGTGTCTAGGACTCTATCTGAATATACAGAACAGAGACATATTCAAATATTATGTACAAGGATGATTATACCTTATTTATAAGAGAGAAAAAGATACATAATAGTTCAACTTAGAAACACTATCATAAGGGATTATAAAAAATAAATTATAGAGAACCCAAGTGGATTGGTGTGTTATAATTATAGTCATTATGAAGAATGGTCAGAGACATACATCATTAAATGGAAAAAAGAGGATTTCTGTGTATTTCATAAATGTTCTTGTATTTCTCACTCTTAATTGGAAAAAAATGTACGTATCTTTTTTTTTAAGCAATTTGTGGCTTGAGAAGAGTTGAAATAATTTGTTATTTGAAACATGTCAAAGTTTATTATTATATTTAAGCAAAGTCTCAGAATAACTCATAGTCACTTTATGCTATAAAACACAATGGCCAAAACTCTATTCTGTTTTAACGTAATGATAAAGCTATTGAAAATGTTTAAGCATTTTTAAGGCTTTTGTTGAAACATAATTAGCTTTTTATTTCACAGAATAAAATTATTTGGACATTCAAAATGATTAAAAATCCACATTGTATCTACCACTGTGAGAATCCACTAAGAGTAGAAATGTAATGTGCCTTTAACAGAATAAATTTTATTTAAAATTACTATCTCTCTCCGAGCTTTACCCTTAAACTACACATGATACAACTTTTATATAAACAGAATGCTTGTACTGTCACAGTAAACAATATAAACATTTCTCTTGTCTCTATGACAAAATAATGCCTTAAAATATTGATTGCTTTATTCAATCTGTAAATATTTACTAAATACTGTCTAGGTAGTAGAGCTACAGCAGTGGGAGGAAAAAAAACAGACAAAAATACCTGCTCTCATAATATTTAGTGAGGAAGGGAGAATTGTCTATAAATATCCTCCAAATGTACCCCAAAGTGACCTGCAGCCTTTTACCAGGAAGTCAATACACAGGGAAAACACAAATATCCAAATCTGGGAGAGTCAGTAGACATTGCTCTGAGCTGATGCTACTCTCTGGAGACCTGAAGGATCAAGGTGGACCACCATGCATTCACAGTGGGGGATGGTGGAGGTCAGATGACACTGCAGTTAACCCCAAAAGCCTGCAGCCCTAGGTCTGATTATACCCTGAGTCTCTGAAGAGTTGAAATAGACACTCTTGATAACTGGAGAATCCTCACATGAAACTTATAAGGCAGAAAAGAGTGGAGAGCAGAACAGAAAGGAGAGATACAAGCCAATCTTCAGTGAGGCTTGGTGGCACACATGGAATCCTAGCTACTTGGGAACTGAGGCAAGAGGATCAAAAGTTTGAGGCCAGCCTGGGCAATTTAGTGAGACCCTGTCTCAAAATAAATAGGGTTAGGGATGAAGATCAGTGGTAGAGTGCCCCCGGCTTCATTTCCTACTACCAAAAAAAAAAAAAAAAAAAAAAATCAGCCCAGTTTCTTTTCTTTTCCATCTGGGTACTCCATCTATACAAAGTGATGGTAGCAATAGGGATGGAGTCCACAATGAACTCAATAACAGGAACTCTCCTTAACAAGGATGACCCAGCTACAGCCTCTGCTGAGTTCCTAACCTGCCAACAGCAAAGGGCAATGCTGAGCCCTGGTGTGGCACCATTCCTGAGAGCGGGGGATGGGTACCAGCCAGCGACTGGATGGCAGGTAGACAATACTGAGCCTCTTCCATCGTAGAAGGAACAAATTAGACTCTTTCAGGATCTGCTTTTGTCCTCCATGCTTCCTGAGAGTCTCCCGGCATCCCCGTCTGTGGGCTCACAGAAGGCCTTGTTCATTAACATGGTATTCAATGTAATGTTACCTTTGGAAACGATTCTACAGGACGGGGGGGAAAAAAGAACAATTGCTCATGCTCCTGGAATCCACTAGGCTTACTACATAAATCATCTGTCAGAGCAACTGGCCTGAGAGAATGGAAGAATAGCTTACTGAAAACTCTGGTAAGGCTTAACTGGGAGCCAGCCTTCTGCACTGCAGGGTGCCGCAGACCCTGGAACCAGCTCTCCTGCATGCTATGCTCTTCCCCCCATGACCAGAATACCTGGGACAGTCCACTCAATAGAAATGGGGTGGCCCCTTTACCTCTGAGACTCAGTAACCCTCCCTAAGATTCAGGGTCTCATTCTCACCCTCGGGCTATGCCAGTGCCAGGACTTCATTCTCAAAGAGGAGCGTTGTCACCAGGATCCAACACTAGTCATATCAAGTTGGAGACTGTCACCAACAGGCAGAGAAGGAAGTTGCTATAGAGACTAGAAAAATGTATCCAATTACCACAGGAAAACTGAGTGGGAGGAATCTCTAGAACCCTGGAGATTCCCTGGGATGTCTCATTACTTCCCTGTTCATAAAATCTGGACTATTATGGACTCAGGCCCTTGCATCTAAAGGTTGAGGTCATCCAATCAGGTAAAAAAAATCCCAATCAACATACTGGATTGAATGGGTGTGGAAAAAGGAAATATCACCCTTGACCTTGTAATCACTTATGGAAATAAGGACCACAGGATTTAAAAAAAAGTACACACATACACTAACACACACACACACACAAACTCACACCTATTATATGTATCAGATTTTTCTTTGTCCTTCAGATTTTTTCTCTCTCTTTCCCCCACTATGTTGAATGAGAATTGTTAGTGCTTAATTTAACAGTTTAGTTCCTAGGTCATAACGTCCATAAGGAACCACATGCAGGGAAGATTGCAGGATTGCTTACCTGAAGAACCTTGATACAAATACAATTGCTGGCTTTTCTAGGACTTTGTGTCTCCCCTTGCTGGGAAGATGATGACAGAATTTTTTTTTTTTTTAATTAGAGATTGAACCATAGGTACTTTACCACTGAGCTACATCCCCAGCTCTTTTATTTATTTTTTTTTTTTATTGGAGACAGTATCTTACTAAGTTACTTTAAACATTGCTAAATTGCTGAGGCTGGCCTCAAACATGCTATCCTCCTACCTCAGCCTCCCCAGGCACTGGAATTACAGACATGCACCACTGCATCTGGAAAAAGGACAGTATTTTTGTTCATAGTGGGTAGTTGCCTAATGTTAGGCACAATCATGAACTTGCTATTAAATTCATACAAGGGTAAGAATGGCAAGAGGGCTAGAAAAATCCATTCGATGCCCTTCCTGAGCTCTGTTCTCTATCAGAAGAAAATATATTTCCCAAGTTCCTGCTTCTCCAGGCTTCCAGGCAGGCCTAGCCAATGAGAGGCACTGGCAGAAGATGGTAAATTATTCATAACTCTGCCTCTGCAGCATCTGCAGAAACAGCTGTTACATCCTTAGCTCAGTGCCTGCCAGGCAGCCCAGCCCTTCCCAGCTCAGAGGGAATCCGGAGACTCCCCACTCCAGCCTTTTTTCCAAATTGTGGAAACCCCACCCTTCCAGTTGTCTTCTGGCTCCAGGGTTGGCAGTAGTTTCCTGTGCTGCCAGTCTTTGGGTTGCTCAATGCCCTATGCTTGGTGTCTCTGCTTTTCCATCACTTGTTTGTGACAATTTAATTGTCATAAACAAATTATCTCAATAATTTTAAAATTATCTCTGATGGAAGATCTTGAGTGCTTTCTGTTTTCCTGCATGGGCCCTGAATAAAACACATAAATGTAATATATACAAATATATATGTATATATATATATGAGTATACACACACACACACACACACACACACACACACATATATATATATATATATATATATATATATATACATATTTCATTATCTACTATGTCAAAATCTTTGGGGAGTTGGTAAGAGTTTTAAGTACAAAGGATATCAAAATTATCTCAATACTTGAAATTTTGTCATGATCATCTCTTTAAAAAGTCAGTTACTAATTTTATAAAACATGAAAAAGTCTTGACCTTATGTAAACTAAAAAGCACTTTAATGTAAGATGATGCTATTATTTACATGACTGTTGTTGAGTTTTTTTCTTGTAATGTGGCAAAGAAATGACCTTTAAACTTCAGTCTCTTTATTTACACAATAGATGTACAAGCCTACTCAAAGAGGTCCATTTCCCAAATTTTACATTCAACCAAGCACCAAATATATTCTTCCATGCTTTTTTAAAATAATTTTTTTCTTTTTAGTTGTAGATGGACACAATACCTTTATTTATTTTTATGTGGTGCTGAGGATTGAACTCAGTGCCTTCCACATGTGAAGGGAGCATTTTCCACTGAGCTACAATCCCTTCCATGCATTTTTTCCTCCTTAAATTGCATGTGATGTTGCAAATAGTCCAGATGTTACTGATTTGTTTTTCTTTAACTAATCAGCATTATTTGGTACAAAACATTTGATAGCTAAGTTGCTTTTCAAATACCTTTACCCTTTGAAGACCAAAGTTGAGTCCTGCCGATGTTAAGTGAAACTTGAACTACACAAAGCTCAAGGTCAAAGAACCTAAACATTTTCCAATCTACACATGGCCCAAAGCTAACTGATGATTTCACATCTGGCTCTAGATATCACACCACCAAAGACAGATTTCTCTGTCTGTCTCTCTTTTTTATGGTTAAGTCTAATCTTGAAGTTTTCTATTTAATCACAATTCTATTTAATAACATGTGATTTTGACCAGATGGTTTCAGTATTGTACCACATTGAAATAGGAGAATGCACCCAGTTTATTTGGCCTCTTTATTCTGGCACGAGGTTTTGTTACTGATCAAATGAGGTAACCCATTGCCAAATAATATATATTCATTTCCCCCTCACTTATACAATTTTAGTGGGTGGACAGTCAGCCACAGGTACTTGAAGAATGCAGTTCCAATGTATTAAAAGAAGCGGTACGATGGTGATTAAACCCAAATGTTTGAGTCAGTGAGACTGTGTCCCTAGTCCTGTTCCTGGCTGTTACCTTGATGTATTTCTCTGCAACATGGAATAATAGTGTCTGTCTTACTGAGGTGTGAAGATTAAAGAAGAAAATACATGTAAAGAGCCAGATATGCTTGTATGCTAGCATGCACGGAGCATGTGTTCTCTTAGCTGTTGCTATTTGGAATCATTTTCCAAAACACACTTTTTTCATGTTAGAAAATCTTTTACATAAGATAAAAGAGGGAGATAAGATAAGACATTCATCAGAGTGAGTAAAGCCTGAGAAACATTTGTGGGTCAGTGAACACTTTTGCTTACCTGTATATATTTTTGTTCTATTTTGTTTTGATTGATTTGTTTTTTGAATAGTTAGTACATTTTCACAATTCAAAATTCAAAAAGTACTGAAAGGTATAGAAAAAGTATATACTGAAAGGACTCCCTCACACCCCTGGGGGCCAGTTCCACGGTTCCACTCCTTGTGAGGCAGCTGATGTGGACACTGGAATCCATCCAAGGGTAGTTATGCAAATATAGTATGAATATTATTCTCTCTTACACCAATGGTAGCATACTGTGTATGCTTGACTTTTACTGCACTTTTTTTGTGTGTGTGTGGTGCTGGGGATTGAACCCAGGCCCTTGTGCTTGCAAGGAAGACACTCTACTAACCCTGCTATATCCCCAGTCCCTGCACTTTATATCTTTGCTTCACACTATCTCTTATATATCATTCCATATCAATATGGCTGCATAATATTCTATCCTTTATTAATAAAAAATCAGGTTGTTTCCAGGCTTTGGCTATGACAAATAATATTATTGCAAATAACCTCATGTTTGTAACCATGTAGCATATAGCATTTGCGATATGTATCTATAGAATAAATTCTGCATATGTGTAGAATAAATTCCCAGAGGAAGATCTGCTGGGTCAGATTATAATGTTGATAATGTTTTGCAAATTGTCCCCAGTAGAAGTTACATCATTTTATAAATTAATAAACAATGTGTCTGGACATTTTTAAAAGAAAATTTTTTTTCAAATCAGAAGTCAGAAAAGTCAAAAGGTTCAGCTGGCTCTATAGTTCTTGAGTCTATCTAGACCTGCTTTGAGTTTTACTTTTTTTTTTTTTTTTTTTTTTTTGGTGATAAGCTCCATGTAGGAGGAGATCTCAGAGAGATTTCTTTTTGTCTCCATGGCAACACTTACCTACTTAGAAGCCTCAAATTATTGTTCCTAGGTTACAACAGTAAAAACTCTGGATTAAAACATTCTGCCTACATCATATTTTAAATAGAGAAGAGATCAGAAAAATTCACTGTAGGAAAACAGTGATACACACCCTGCTGCAGCTGCTTGAGAATTGTTCAATGTAGGCGTTTCTTAGTGTGTACTTGAGGTATATTTTTCTGTTCTCTAAGGCTGTCTTTAGGTTTGCTTTTCGCTTTTGAGAAAGAGACTCTAATTTGTTTTCCTTACTGGCTGTACCTGGAGAAGGTGTAGGGAAAGAATAAGCAATGTGAGTTTGTCTTTAATTTTTTAAAAAGTGTTTTTGGTAGTGGTGTATGGACAGAATGCCTTTATTTTATTTATTTATTTTTAATGCGGTGCTGAGGATCAAACCCAGTGCCTCACATGCTAGGCAAGCTCTCTGCCACTGAGCTACAGCCCCGGCCCAAGTTTGCCTTAATTTTTAGTTTCTCCTTTAAGCAGAGAAATTTAACATGTTTTGTTATGGCCCTTGATGACGTAAATGCATTCGAATTTATTTTTGCTTCCGAGACTTCAATTATTACGCATTGTTTTCCAAAAACAAAAACAATGTGTCTATTTATCCAATTTTCCTTTTCCTCTCAGCAGTAATCAGAAAAAATGAATTTAACTGAGCTGCTGGAAAAATCTCACAGGGCAGAAGTAAACACAAGTACAACTATTGGTGTTTATAGTTGCAGAGTGAAAAGTTCCTCTAAGATGTCTTACCATACAAATATCAGTGGTGTGTATGTGTGTGTTTCTGTCTGTTGAGGTCCATATGTAAAAATCCACCTGCTCCAATAAATGACTCCCTTACTGGTGCAGAGATGCACACCTGTTAACCCCAGCAACCCAGGAGACTGAGGCAGGAGGATCCAAGTTCGAAGCCAGCCTGGACAAGTTAGTGAGACTCATCAAAATGGGGCTGGGGATGTAGCTCAAAGGTACAGCATCCCTGGGTTCAATCCCTAGTACCACAAAAGAAAGAGAGAAGGGGGTGGGGGAGGAGGAAAGGACTGTTAATGTTTTTTTGGCAACTCTGAGCAGCTTGTTTGTAAATGTGTGCCCATGTGTAGATAAATTGTCTTCTACAATATGGGTCAAACAATAGGAAGGAATTTAAAACAAAAAAAGCACCCAGGTGCAGTGGGGAATGCCTGGAATCCCAGGCTCAGGAGGCTGAGGCAGGAGTATTGCTCCAAGCCAGCCTCAGCAAAAGTGAGGCACTAAGCAACTCAGTGAGACCCTGTCTCTGGGAAAAAAAAAAAAAATATATATATATATATATATGAATGATATGGCTGGGGATGTGGCTCAGTGATTGAGTGCCCCTGAGTTCAATCCTGGGTACCTTCCCCCTATAAATAAAATAAATAAATAAAAACAAAACAAACAAACAAATAAAGCTCCTATGGGTCTAAGCTTTCCCCAGAATCCCCTTCTTTCACTGTGTAAATCATGAACTCAAATTTAACAATGAGGTCTGATTTAGTTGATCCAGCATTTATAATGATTTCCAGAGTAAAGTTTTTATTTTTTAAATCTATGCTGTTTCTTTATTGTATAAAAAATTGTCTTTGAGTTGTGGATAACTTGCAATTTCAGTCAAAAGAGAGAGGAGGAAAAAAGGCAAACCTAATCTATTGTGAGACGATAACTCAAATCAGTTATTTGCCACACCTGAGAACAAAAATTTGATTGATGTAACAAGAGTTTTGCTTTTCATCTGTTTTAACATCATAAATGCAGCTACTAAAACATTTTCTGACTGTGTATAGTCAATACAGCCCCACTGATCTTTTCATGGTTCTCTCCAGACACAGAAGTAGACCTGAAATGTGAACTATAGCAAGGGTGTAATTATTTTATTTACATCAATAATAGTCCTTTTTAAAAAAAACTAGTAATAAAACTCCAGCAAGTACATTTTTATGGATAATTGCTTACAGTAGCTCAGGACAAAAGAGAATTATAGTAGTTGCTTTAACTAACCAAAACCAATCTTTCTTTTGGGGGTTGGGGGTTTGAACTCAGGGGCACTCGACCACATCCCCAGCCCTATTTTGTTTTAGAGACTGGGTCTCACTGAGCTGCTTAGCACCTCACTTTTTGCTGAGACTGGCTTTGAACTTGCATCCTCCTGCCTCAGCCTCCTGAGCCGCTGGGATTACAGTAATGTGCTACCGCGCCCAGCCAAAAGCAATATAGAACTAATTTTGACTTGAGTTCTAAATCTAATAGCATCCCTCCCCCCAAGTGTAGCAATTAGGAAGAAAATGCTGCTTTTTTTTTCTTAATCAAGAACTTAATTGATACACAATTTGAAATGTCTGCTTTTAAGTATCAAGCAAGTTTTTTCCTTTTTTGCCGTACTGGGGATCAAATCAGGGCTCCATAAATGCTGGCCAAGCCATCTACCACTGAGCTATTCCCTGGCCCTTTGAGCAACTTTAAAAAAAAAGAATAAGAGAAGGCAATTTGGTCAGAGATTATTAAAACAAGTTTCTTCAGTTTATATCTGTTTTATTATTTTTTTTCAGAAAAAATAAAACTAGCTTTAAATGGTCACTGGTTTTATTTCCGGAGTATTGTTGCCAAATGCTCTGTCCTTGTCGCTGATGCCAATCCAATAAGAAGACTGGTTTTTGAGAAAAAGAAAAAAAAAAGTTTTCTAGCTTTGCTAGAGAAAGAGAAGCTCCTGTCCCAGAGGCTGTGATTCTGCCCCTCAGCAGGAGCAGGGGGCTTTGAAAGAGATGACTCAAAGGCTACATTCCATGTGTTCTCTGTTGGGGTTGTAATTTGCTTGTTAACTTGATAAATAGTCATTTTTTTTCAATTTCAATATTTATTTTTCAGTTTTCAGTGGACACAACATCTTTGTTGGTATGTGGTGCTGAGGATCGAACCCAGGCGAGCATGCTACCGCTTGAGCCACATCCCCAGCCCATAAATAGTCATTTTTGAGATCGTCTGGTACCATCCCCAAAGTCTGGGTGACTTCGTTCCTATGGTGGGTGTGTACTCAGGGACAGATAATGCTGCCTAGGATGGGGAAGAAAGGTAATCCTGTTTCCCTTGAGATTGGGGGGGGGGGTAGATTAGGGAGGAGCAGGAAGAGAGGAAGAGAAAGAAACATGTCCCATTTAAAAATAAGTTGCAATGGCCAAGCAGCAGGGGCTATATTCAAAGCATAAAGTGGAGCACAGTTACAGTTTTATTTCAGGAGTATGAACAGGGTTTCGCTTCCCTGCAAAATAGAGCTGTTTCAAAGGTAAATAAGGCTGATGGGCTGAGTTCCCAATACTGCCCCATTCCATCAGTACACACCACTGAACAGGCAGATTTTATCTTGGGCAGTTCCAGTGCTTAACAAATGTCCTCACAATGCCTGATATTCAGTAATGATTATTTTGTACTCTGGGCTCTATCTCATTATTCTTTCTACATCATTCTTTAAATCTAAAAATACAAGTAGATGTGATATACCTTGAGAGATCTTCCTTTTAAACATACAATGTGTATACACCAAAGGTATACAGAATAGTATCATAAATGAACTTTGCAGTCAGTTAAACCTTGGCCCAAATTCCATGGTTACTTTAATTTTAACACTCTTATAATTAAAATAGAAGTAATCATTTCTGGTGTTACAATTACATAATATATGCAGAGTCTTCATAAATAGAGGCTATTGTTATTACATGTGCTATTTGAATATTGCGTAGGACCCTTTACTGTAGTAGATAGTTAAATGAGACCCCAAAATGGAAACAAATAACCACATGTGTAGCCCCTCGGAATTCCTCTCCATCAACTAATCAGCAAACTAAGGGCCTGGCCCTGTTTAGATGTGAAGAGCATTGTCTAATCGGCAATAATGAAATGTAAATATGCAACATATGGTCTTTATGCCGTTAGCTACAAATGTTAAATTAGGCCAGATGGGCAGTTTGAGAAAAATCACAGTATAAAATATCAATAGTACACTGGAAATATGCTGAAAGAATAAAAAATGGAAGGTTCTCAAGAAAGTTAACGTTTTAGGACTTTCAATTACAATCAAGAGAAACTTCACACAGCTTTGGAGAAAAAAAAAATTACTTGGTTCAACTAACTGAACTGTGGGAAGCGGGTAGAGGGATATTTGTACCTTTGCTAATATTAAATCCAGGCACTCTAACACCAACAAAATTTTCTTCTCTTTTTTCCTATTGTTGTCAACTTTATTTTCTTGGTCTGATTTTTTTTTTTTTTTTTTTTTTGCTATAAGACTGGAACCAGCTTACAACTTTCCAGACTGTCCAGAGAGGAAATGACCTATTTTTAAAATTTCTAATTTAGCAAAGTTCTAAGCCAAATTTCTGACAGGCCACACCTGAGTCCTGTGCCCACTCCCAGGACTGGGGAGGTTATCAGCATGGTCCCAGGCCTGGCAGGGGGAATGGAAGAGAAACAGTTTCATCAAAGGAATGGGTCTCATTTTTCAATGAGAAGTCAGTCACGTAGGACAGAGCCAACTGAGGTTGAGGTTTTAAAGCTAGGTGAGTCTATAATTGTCTAGTCAGAGCAGGAATAGGGCAGGACACAGGCTGAAAACCTACACTAACATCAATCAGCCTCTTTAAAACTTTATTCTCAAATGTACATTTATCATGTGATTTATGAGCACTGATAGAATAGATGGTTGATTCTTGTTTAGTGATTGGTACCAGATGGAATGAAGCAAAATATAACAAATGAGTACATTTTAATCAGGGTCCAATCAGGAGAGGTAAACCACTCGATAACTTGAACAGAGAAAGCTCTGTACAAAGAATGATGAGCCATAACAGGGGATGTTATAATGAGGACTTGGTTAGTGAGAATAAAGAGAACTTGGGGGCTGGGGATGTGGCTCAAGTGGTAGCGCGCTCGCCTGGCGTGTGTGCAGCCCGGATTCGATCCTCAGCACCACATACAAACAAAAAGATGTTGTGTCCGCCGATAACTAAAAAATAAATATCAAAATTCTCTCTTCCTCTCTCATTCTCTCTTTAAAAAAAATTAAAAAATTTAAAAAGAAAAAAGAGAACTTGGAAGGACACAACAATAGCAGATAGGGAGCAGCCACTACCCACAGAACTGAGAAGAGGAAGGGGATCCTCAGTGTTGACATCCAGACCTTGTTGGAACAGCACAGCTTTAGCTCACTGGATGGCAGAGAAGCCTGCAGAGGTGTCATGCTGTGTGAAGCTGGAAAATCACTCCTTGGCTTGCTGCCCAGGGGAGGGTGGGAGTGGGGGATGGGGGGCGGTGCTGTGTATAGGGAAATATCTTGTCCAGCACTCCACTGAAAAGTCACCCAAGAGGTGCCATGAGAAGCTGCTTATAAGAAGGTGCCCCACGCTAATGACCCCTGGGTCAGCTATGGGAGCCTGCAAGGAAAGCGCACCCCACGCAGGAAGAGTAACTCCTTTCTCTTCAACATCTCCCCAGCAGCCTCTAGTGGTAAAACTTGACATCATGCCTGAAGAATGCCCAGCTCTATTATCAGAGAGCAGGCAATAAAGGACAGACTTGGAGCTGAGAGCAACAAATTAGTCATTGGCACAGAGTTTTTATGGAATTTTCTTAAAGACTCCTCTTAAAAAATATATATATATCATCTGGCAGCATTATTCTGCTATACTTACCCAGAAGTTAGCCAGAGATGGAGGAAGGCTGGTAGTGTCTCTTGAGGCTCTTCAAATTCTGTAAGTGAAAAGAAGCCACATTAAAAATGTGGGGCTGGGGATACAGCTCAGTTGGTAGAGGGCTTTCCTCTCATGAACAAGGTCCTGGGTTCCATCCCCAGCAACACATACACATACACAGAGTAGAAGGAAGGGTGGAAGGGTTGAGTATCTTGCCACTATAAGAGTTTTTCTGGTTCAGGATAAATGACTGAAGATGGAAATGGGTAGACCCCTGGATCTTGGGAAGGATATGGAAATATGTTACTAGGTAAGTAAGCTTCAGCTGTACAGATGCAATGGGAATTACAACTCAGAAAAAATTTTATTATATAAAAGCATTTTTTACATACTATATGAAAAAGATGCTTAGATGTTTGTTTTCATATATAGAATTTTACTCATTGGTAAAGGAGGCTTAGTAAGTGGTGGTTAAACATGTTGAAATGTTGACATTGAGATGGATTTAATGTGTACGTGTGTGTGTGTGTGTGTGTGTGTGATACTAGGGGTCAAACCCAGGGCCTGGCACATGCTTGGTAAACTCCCTACCATTGAACTACACCCCCGGCTCTTTTTATTATTTATTTATTTATTTTCTAGGGGAGGGTACTAGGGATTGAATCCGGGGTGCTTTACCACTGAGCTATATCCCCAGCTCTTTTTATTTTTTATTTCGAGACAGGGTCTCACTCATTAAGTTGCTGAGGCTGGCCTTGAATTTCTGATCCATCTGCCTTAGCTTCCAGAGTAGCTGGGATTACAGACATGTGCCACGACACCTGGTGAATTTAAAATATTAATTAGGAAGATGATATGAGCTGGGCTAAGAAACAAAACTTAATTGATTTTTCTTTTTTTTTGGTTCTGTCTTTCTATATCTTTATAAAACTATGTTACAGCTAATAGAGAGTGGTACTATATAAAGCAGAACCAAGTCAGAGAGACCAAAAAAAAAATTAAATTAGGCATTTTAACAGGGAAATTTTTATACAGGGAATTTGTTATTTAAGGAATGAAAGAAGAAAATGGAACGCTGGGGTAACCCAGAGATAAGTCTGGGGAAATAAAAGGAAGCTACTGGGATTACCACTCCTGTCCCTGGACAAAATCCCCTATGGAACTGGGAGTAAGGCTCTGAAAAGGGTTTCCTGCCAGGTGACCTCTGAGGCTGTTTGTTCTAGGAATGGTAAAAGCTGGGCCAACACAAAAACAACCAAGTCAGGAAGGACATTACTTCTCCTTGCCTGCTAATCTTCCTCTAATCTTCTAATTGCAGAATTTAGCAGAGCACCAACTGAAGGAACTCTGGGAAGTGTTATTTGCGAATTCCCAATCCCAGCATCACAGAATAACTTTTATAAAAGGGTCAATTTAGGGTTGAGAGGCAACAGATAAATAATCAGATAAGCAAGCTAAATAGCTTAAATCATCTATTAATATTTTTTTTAAGATACTAGGGATCAAATCCCAGGATTTACTGAGCTACATTACCAGCTCTTTTTTATTTTCCTTTTTGAGAAAGGGTCTTACTAAGTTGCCAAGGAGGACCTCCACCTTATGATCCTCTTGCCTCAGCCTCCTAAATTACTGGGATTACAGGTGTATACCTCTGCCCCTGACTTGCTTTGTTTCCTTTTTATTCTTTCTTTTCTTTCTTTCTTTCTTTTTTTTTTTTTTTTTTTATGGTGGTGGTGCTGGGGATTGAACCCAGGGCCTTGTGCATGTGAGGAAAACACTCTACCAGCTGAGCTATGTCTCCTTTGTTTTCCCATGTTAGAATAAGGGAAGACCTCAGCATCACTGTACAGCATAGCTGGAGGAGGGAATATGACTGGCTAACTTCAGCACCTCGCCACTCTGCGACATGCCTAAAACCCTCCTTGGTCCTTTGCAAGACTGAAGCCATTACAGGGATTTATATAGATATGGAGTAACTGGTTGCCAGCAGAGTGACACTGGGGACATCAGTATATGCAGGAGCCATGAGTTTACCTGTTTGAAGACTGGGGGACTGGCTGCTTTGTAAGCCTTCCCAGTAACCCTTAGTCTACTCACCTGGCACTTTCTGTCCTGTACTTTTTTTAAATAGTTACACAAATCAAATGCCCTATTCTTGAGTTTCTTTCACAGCATATCCTGATGGTCCATTAAAACCCATGCTTAGATCAATAGCCTTTAAACAGGTTTATTCAACAGGTCTTTTAGGTGAACTTTTAAAAGGTAAGAGAAATAATCTTGTTCATTTTGTTCTGAGGGTGGCAATAGAAATGCCTTCTTTCTTAGAATGTGTTTATTGCAAAGAAATGGAAAGAAAGCATAAAACAAGTGGAGGATTGTATTTTATTTTTTCTTATTGTCCCTTTTAAATTCAAGAATATCGGGCTGGGGATGTGGCTCAAGCGGTAACGCGCTCGCCTGGCGTGCGTGCGACCCGGGTTCGACCCTCAGCACCACATACAAACAAAGATGTTGTGTCCGCCGAGAACTAAAAAATAAATATTAAAAATTCTCTCTCTCTCTCTCCCCTCTCTCACTCTCTCTTTAAAAAAAAATTAAATAAATAAATTCAAGAATATCCATTATTACCTTATGTGCATATACGATTACATGACTGGTGTAAGTACATCATGAACTTCCAGAAGAATAAGAAGTTATACTCCATTTATGTATGATGTGTGAAAATGCATTCTACTCATGTATAACTAACATTAGAACATATTTTTTAAAACTATTTAAAAAATCCAAGAATATCTATGGACAGATTTCTATAAAAATGGATAGAGAACTGAATGTGTTATTTATAGTTACAGGTATTAATTCTAAATGGTAATGCCAGAAAAGGTGATTATAGGTCAGGAGGATTGCAGGTTCAAAGCCAGCCTCAGCAACTTAGTGAGGCACTAAGCAACTCAATGAGACCCTGTCTCTAAATAAAATACAAAACGGGGCTGGGGATGTGGCTCAGTGGTCGAGTGCCCCTGCGTTCAATCCCCAGTACCCACCGCCCCCACAAAAACAAACTGACTATAGTACCCAACTAGTCTAAAATGTAAACTGTTTTTACTTATTGGGGAAAATGAAGCTGATACTAAGTGAATTACAATTTGGGCACAAGAAACTATTACCACCTTATAAAGCTGAGCCTTGTATAGATCCAAAGGCAAATGATAAGATGTATTCATTTTGGCTTTTAAAGTCTATTTTAAATACATCTAATCCATTTTATTTGTTTTTATTTTAACAGATTTATTGGGAAATAATTCATATTCCATAAAATACATGTTTCTAAAGTCACGATTTCATGGTTTTAGTATATTCACAGAGTTATGCAACCATTACCATTATCTAATTTTAGATCATTTTCATCTCTCCTCAGGTATCTTAACAGGTTGTAATTATTCCCATTTCCTCCCATTTCGCAATTTCTTCTACTTTCTGTCTACATGGATTTGCCTGTTCTGCGGTCTTCTGTATCAGGCTTGTTTCCTTTAGCATAATGTTTTCCACATTCATCCATTTCATGGTATATATTCATACTTTTAATTTTTACTGCTAATAATATTTTATTATATGGATAACACCTTTTGTTATTAACCTGTCCAACAGTTGATGGATATTTGGGTTATTTCTACTTTTTTTTTTTTTGTATCAGGGACTGAACCCAGGGTACACTTAACCACTGAGCCACATCCCCAGCCCGTTTTTATTTTTTTATTTTGAGAGAAGTTCTTGCTAAGTTGCTTAGGACCTCACTAAGCTGCTGAAGCTAACTTTGAACTTGTGATCCTCCTGCCTCAGCCTCCTAAGTCACTGGGATTATAGACATGTGCCACTGTGTCTGGCCTCTTTTGACTTTTTTTTTAACATTAGCCCCAAATTAGAAACAACTCAAATATCCATCAATAAGATATATTCATTATCTTGATTGTAGTGATGGCTTCATGGGTATATAGTTAGGTTAAGATAAATTATATGGTTTAAATACATACAGTTTTGTGTGTCAATTGTATCTAAAAGCTGTTAAAATTATTTCACATAAATTTTATAATTTTCTTAGCAGTAACATGTTCCCCAACATCTACATTAGTTTGAATATTTATGATGCATTTTTGTATATTGTATAAATAATACTGTATGGTGCATTTTTACTTTAATTTTAAAATATTGGTATTTGATATGATATGTCCCCCAAAGGCTTATGTGTTAAAAGCTTAGTCCCAGCCCATGGTGCTGCTGGGAGGGGGTGGCCCCTTAAGAGATGGGGCCTAGTGGGAGGAAGTTAGATCATTGGGGGCTTGCTGTCAAAGGGGATTCTGTGAGAGTAGTCTCTTCCTCTCTCTTTTGCTTCCCAACTGCCATGAGGGGAAAACCTTGCTCCACTGCATGCTCTTTGTCTTGATGGTCTGCCTTGCCCTGGGCCCCAAAATCAATAGCACCAATTGACCATCGACAGAAACCTCAGAAAGCATGAGCCAAAATAAAATGTTTTCCTTATAATTTTAAAGTATTTGTTACAACAATGGAAAGCTAATGCAGTATTACATTTGGCAACTATTTTAAAAATCCAATTTTAGCTTTAGAAGTTTTTGTTTGATTATATACATAGTTTTGTTTATTTGTTTGGGGAAGTACTATGGATTGAACTCAGGGGTGCTCTACTACTGAGCTTATTTTGAGACAGGGTCTCACTAACTTGCCCAGAAAGACCTTGAACTTGGAATCCTCCTGTCTTAGCTTCCTGAGTAGCTGGATTCCGGGCAGAATGTGCCACTGTGTCTGATCTAATGATGTTGTGTATGAAACAATGAATATTGATATCAAGATGGATGTTTTTAAGAATTTTTCCTGGTGATCTGGAACAGGAATTAAGGATTTAGGATGCAGGCCAGTGTCCATTTCTACTCTCATACTAATTTGAAAACTATAATTTTCTTTTATTGGGTGGGTGTCTCATCCATCCCAATTACCAGATGCTCTCAATTACTGGCTGATCTTCACAATCGCCTGGGAAGATTCCTGTGTGCTATCCTTTGTTATTGTGATACAGGCAACCTGAAATATTACTCAAACCTTTAATTTTATTATTTATTATTAAATATAATATATTTATATAATATATAAAATTATGTTTTATCGTATAAAATTGCTTTTTACATATAAAATTCATTTATATATAAAATAGTTTTTATTTTATAAAATTTCAAATATTTACGAACTACAATGAATAGTATAATGAACTTCCATTTGCACATTACTTGATTTCTACTCTCATTGAGTCATGATGATTTTTGATTCATTTATCACCATCCTCTACCTTCAATTTCAGTAATCTGTAATTTTAAGAAGTTTTCTGGGTGTTTGTGATATGACACATAAAGGTTGAGTAGTAGTTTATTGTGTATGGACATGCTAAAATGTACTGGATGGATTTTGTGTTTAGATAATCTTCCATTTTTGGTGGGGAGGGAAAAGGATATGATATATAAACTAATCTTGACCTTGTCTACACCAATTATTTAGGTCTCAACTATAGTTTTTGTAATTATGCATTTCCATTCTATATACTTACCTCATTGAGAGTTTCTTTGGGAATACATGATATTGCTTGATGAAGATTTATTGATTTACTTATCTGACCATGCAAAAGCAAAAATGCTATTAAGTACTTGGTAAAGACAAAAGTTTTTCTTTCTTTTTTTGTGAATGAACCCAGGCAAAAGAAGCTTATACTTTCCAAGCATACAAAGAGATTACAATCTCACTAGGGAGCTTGTAATGGGACTTCTTGTGATTGCTTTGGTAAGAATCAACAAATATATGAAAAATGTTCATCATCACTAGCAATTAGAGAAATGCAAATCAAAACCACTTTAAGATTTCATCTCACTCCAGTCAGAATGGCAGCTATTATGCATACAACAACAATAAGTGTTGGTGAGGATGTGGGGGAAAAGGTACACTCATACACTTTTGGTGGGACTGCAAAATGGTGCAGCAAATATGGAAAGCAGTATGGAGATTTCTTGGAAAATTGGGAATGGAACCACCATTTGACCCAGCTATCCCTCTATACTCAAAGGACTTAAAAACAGCATACTACAGGGACACAGCCACATCAATATTTATAGCAGTACAATTCACAATAGCTAAACTGTAGAACCAACCTAAATGCACTTCAATAGATGAATGGATAAAAAAAATGTGGCATATATATAAATGGAATAATACTCAGCAATAAAAGAGAATAAAATCATGGCATTTACAGGTAAATGGATGGAGTGAGAGAAGATAATGCTAAGGGAAGTTAGCCAATCCCAAAAAACAAATGCCGAATGCTTTCTTTGATATAAGGAGGCTGATTTATAGTGGGATAGGGAGTGGGAGCCTGGGAAAAATAGATGAACTCTAGATAGGGCAGAGGGGTTGGAGGGGAAGGGAGGGGGCATGGGGTTATTAATGACGGTGGAATGTGATGATCATTATTATCCAAACTACAGATATGAAGACACGAATTTGTGTAAATATACTGTGTATACAACCAGAGATATGAAAAAAATGTGCTCTACATGTCTAATAAGAATTGTAATGCATTCTGTATATATATATGAATGAAACTAAGAGGTAGCCATGGAAGGAGAAATATAAGGTTGAAAGTATGTGATGAGCTGCTCCTGCAAGAACCTCATTCTGTTCTTAGTTTATTAGGAACATTCACCTTTAGTGATGCCAGGTACTTACCTCCCAAGGAAGTGGCAATTACAAGAAACTAAATCATAGTTTTTTCTTTACAATCATATAGGCAATGGGATCTCAGGACCACAGTCCTAGTTCCGAGATGTGGAACTTATTCAGTTCATCCCCCTGAAGCACACACAGGTGCTCCCATTTCTCTACTTCTTTAGGTGTCCAAATTGGGATTGAGAGAGCATCTTGTGACATACATCAGCATCAGTCCTCAGAGCAATCATGCCTTGAAGTGTGGGCACAGTTAAGTAAAATGGCCAGCAAGACACACTCCCTCAAATGGAGGCTGCATT
Source organism: Spermophilus citellus (assembly GCF_964194105.1). Classification (NCBI taxonomy): domain Eukaryota; kingdom Metazoa; phylum Chordata; class Mammalia; order Rodentia; family Sciuridae; genus Spermophilus; species Spermophilus citellus. The sequence continues at coordinate 134,853,970 of NC_138189.1, forward strand.
GTGTGCTGGGAATAACTTAGCTGCCTCAGTCTCTTTAGCCCATCTCCTTGCAAAATCCTTCTCTGGGTTCACTCACCTGGCATGGTTTTCCCATGGTTTCCTTGTGTCCTTCCTTCTTCTTTCCATTTATTTATTGGTAAGTTTTTAAATTGAGTTTGGTGCCTATTAAATCAGACCAAGAAATTTTAAATTACTTTAAAAATTAAAAGAAAGGAAGAAAAGAAAAGAAAGTGATTTCCTTTAGGGCTAGCAGAGTTTAATGTTCAAACACTCTCCTGTGGTAAGAAGTATTGGCTTCCCAAGATGTTTCTTCTCCACCATTCTTTTTACCTTTTTTTTTTTTTTTGTGGTCAGGGGATTGAACCCAGGGCCTTTGCATGCGAGGCAAGCACTCTACCAACTGAGCTATATCCCCAGCCCTCTTTTTATCATTTTGGTATAACAAGAATATAGAATAGGGGCTGGGGATGTGGCTCAAGTGGTAGCGCGATCGCCTGGCATGCGTGCGGCCCGGGTTCGATCCTCAGCACCACATACAAACAAAGATGCTGTGTCCGCCGAGAACTAAAAAATAAATATTAAAATTCTCTCTCTCGGGGCTGGGGATGTGGCTCAAGCGGTAGTGCGCTCGTTCTGGCATGCGTGCGGCCTGGGTTCGATCCTCAGCACCACATACAAACAAAGATATTGTGTCCACCAAAAACTTAAAAATAAATATTAAAATATTCTCTCTCTCTCTCTCTCTCTTAAAAAAAAAGGAAAAAAATCTCTCTCTCTCTCTCTCTCTCTCTCTCTCTCTCTCTCCTCACTCTCTCTTAAAAAAAAAAGAATATAGAATAAATGATGTGTGCAATGTTGAAGAATTTTTTATTATACAGGAGTGTGTAGCATTGACAACTTAAAAGGTCTGTAAAGGACATTGCTAAGGCTGGTTCCAAATTACCAGAAAAAAAGTGGGAAATGGAGTCACAGGCTAATTATTTTTATTATTTCAGATTTTTATTTTTTCAAAATTGTTATTATTTAACACTTTACTATTTAAAAGTCTAGCCAGACTTTTACCAGCAGCTAGTTCCTCCTTGTGAGTAGCTAGCAAATGAAACATACAAGCTATTCTCTCATTTTACTCTATTGTTAAATTACAGATAAGGCCTTTTTTTTTTTTTGTACTGTGGATTACCTAGGGATGCTTTACTACTGAGCTACATCCCCAGCCCTTTTTGCTTTTTTTTATTTTGAGACAAGGTTTCCTCAACTTGGTAAGGCACTGTTTGGGGGCGAAAATAGAAATCGGGATGCGTCTCTATCACACAACTCTTTCTCTGCTTTGCCTGGACACTTAGTTGAATTATTCTCTGTCTCAAAAAGTTGGGGATTTTTAAATCACCTTATTTTGACTAAAATATCGCCTTAATTTTTGTCCCCTATTCCACAAAGAATATTTGATGATTAAGAAAAAATAAAAGCTATTTGTCCTAATAAATGATCTATCATTGAAATCATTCAAGAGATGTGTATTGCATTGGTTCTGTTCTGTTTTTTTTTTGGTGCTTAGGATCCAAGCCACGGCCCTGAACACATTAGGCAAGCACTCTGTCATTGAGTGCTTGCTGGCCGATTTTCAGAATCACCAGATTCCTGTGCACCATCCCTTGCTCTTCCGTTTCAGGAAAACTGGGATCCAGAAAACCTTGACTGTAAACTTTTTTATTTTCCCCACATTTTTTGAATACCTAATTACTAAGTGAAACCAATGCTTGATATTACAGCACTTGCTTGAAATCCTTTTAAGAGGAAGATTAATTTACTTTTAGAAATGTGGTTTTGGTGGAAATGCTCACAGTGGACTAGAGATAAAGATTAAAGCTTGTAAAAGAGAATAGGGCTAAATAAGTTTACAGATAAGACTTGGGGAGGGGCTGGGGTTGTGGCTCGGTGATAGAGCGCTTGCCAAATGAGATGAAATCTAGGTATACAGATAGACCCACAAACGTGAAGGAGAATCTCAAAATGAGAAGGTGGTCAATGCTGTCAAACATAGCAACCAAGAGAGAATGGGTTGGCCATGCAGAAAGTCACTGGATAAAGTAACACCATTATTTTGGTATTAAAAAGTGTATTGTGAAATCCTTTGACATTTGGGATTTTGGAAGTCAGTCTTGGCAATTCCCAAGTTTTCTAGGAACACAAATTATGGTCTATTAAACTCAGGAAGGAGCTCATATAAATGAATTTTATTTGATCCCAAATATTACTACCTACTTAATATTGGAGCAAAACCATGCTAGAATACACAGACTAAATAGCTATAATAATAGCACAATGGTTCATAAAATAATTTTATTTCTGTCTTACAGTCTGGAGGTGAGTCTGGTCCAAGCTTATAGGCCAGGGAGAATTTAGGGACCTGGGTTCCTCCACCTCATTGCTCCACTATCTTTTAGGGTGTTGTATTTTCATGGCAAAGCTGGCTAACTAGTTTTAAAAATGTTTTCAAAACATCTCAAAAGAGGTAGGAAAAAAAAAGTAGAAAATAATAAAAGGCCTGAGGTTTTATTTTAAAGAAGATGAACTGGATGTTAAATTTGACAATTCTGCTTCTATTCCATTAGCCTAAACAAAATCATATGGTAACATTTAGTTACAAGGTAGTTTGGAAATATAGTCCAAACCTGGGCAGCCATGTGCCCACTTAGTACTTGGGGGAAATAAAATTGGAAATGAAGATGATAATAAACAATCTTTTACAGGTAGGAACTGGAAGATATAGGTCTTTCTTCAAAAAATGGTAGGATTCAATTACTTAAATTTTACTTTTTTTTTTTTTTTAATAACACTGGGAATTGAACTCAGGACCCTGCATATGCTAGGCAGCAGTCTACCACTGAGCTATATCCCCAGCCCTTTGTAGTAAAATAGTTTACTTCTGTGTGTGTGTGGTATTGAGATTGAAACCAGAGGTGCTTTATCACTTTATCCCAGCCCTTTTAATTTTGAGACAGAACCTCACTAAAATTTCCCGGCTGGCCTAGAAATGAACTCCTGCCTCGGTCTTCTAAGTTGCTGGGCCAGGCATGCACCACTCACCTAGAAATTTCTTACTATTTTTGTTTGGGTTCAGAGGATTGGTAAAACAACTAATGAAATTACATTTGTCATCATTTTCATGAATTATTGAAAGACATTCATTCTGTCTGGTCATACCTAGCAAGACCAACAAAGACTTATATCCGTAGTATCTATCTATTGTTGTGTAAGAAATTACTTACCAATTTAGGGGTATAAAATGTTATCTCAAAGTTTCTAAGGTATTGAGAATTTTGGAGTTTATCTGGATGGTTCTGGATTGCTCATGAGGTTGCACTAAAGGTTTTGGCTAGGGCTGCAGACATCTGAAAGCTTGACTGGGTTGGAGGATTCCCTTCAAATCTTACTGTTGGAAAGAGGCTCCTGTTCATTAGGAAGGGAACCTTTGTATAGGTTTAACATAGTAGTCAGCTTCTACCAAAGTGAGTGACCCATTGTTCCTGCAGCGCTAGGCCAGAGGCCTACCTCTGGGATATCTATTCCCATTATTCACAGATACAGTAGACTCCACAGCCATCGATTTTGGACTCCCACAGGGAAGATTTCAAATGAGTTGCACAGATGAACAGACAGGATTTTATTAGAGAAGGTGAAATTAAGGGCAGATAGCACATGTACCAAGCTGAGTTGGTGTAGCACTGCAGAGTCTTGAGTTTTTAAGTGTTTTGGGTCCTTTGTTGTTGTCTCATTTTCTTATACCCGCCTTTTGACTGATAAGCAGTTTAGTACCCATTGTTATTTTGTATAGCCCTCAGCAATTTTCTTTGTGAGGGTCAAGATGACCTGGTCACAAGAGATAGCTCAGGACTTGGTTTTGAAACAATAGTTTCCTTAAGGGGATTATAACTAACTATGCCTGGGGAGGAGGTTTGACCTATCAGTTCTCATTTTCCAGATGTTTGTCATCTTTGATACAGTTCCCTGTTATCTCCAGTCCTGTGATTTGTGGTCTGTTTAGATTTGTTTGACATCCTCCCTGTAAGTCATCTCCCTTTTGGTTCTCCCCCTACCTGCCTGCGCATGACGAACTGCCTAAAATCACCACCTCTGGAAGGGGTCCAGTAGCAAAGGGGATCCGTGGCAGAGAAGAGCAGGAGTTTAGCTTGGATTTGGCCAAACTAGGAAGACAGTCCTTTGCAGAAGACATCCAGAATGACACAGGGAAAGGACAAAAGTGGGAGCCAAGAGGAGCGCAGAGGTGTGGTGAAGTTCTGTTGAGGTTCTGTGGATTCTGCTGGCACTAGGGCTTCTGGGCAGTTTTTACCCCCAGCATGAGATCAAGCTGAGAAGGTAAAACAACCTAAGGTCTGTTGAGAAGGACAATGATTGGGTGCTTATTTAAATTCCCCAATTTTAAAGAAGCTCCTGTTATACCATGAGAGGTGGGGTGTAAATGTAACCACCAAAATGCCAAGTGTCTCCAACTTGGTCTCAGAAGTGACATCATCACTTTCAGTTTCTTTCATTGGTCACTCAGGCCAACGTAGGCACACAAAGTGGGAGCCATCTCTACAAGAGTGTGAATACCAGGAAGTGGGAATCCTGGTATGGGGAGCCATCTTGAGGCTACCCACCACCATACCTAACCTTACCTTAGGAAGAAGCTAAAAAAATCTTCATATAACCTATTAGACTATCTTTTAAAACAAATTATCAAAGTAAACAAACTAATGAGATATTGAGAGAATACAAGGAAAAAAAAATTTGGTTGACACATTTGTGTAAGATTGTTGGTAAATTTGTTGCTGAAAGCCTGTTTCTTGTCCCTGTTGCCAATCCAATAATGAGGACACGGTTTTGAGAAAAATCAAAAAGAAGGTTTACTGCTTTGCTAGAAAAGGAGAAACACAGGGGACTCCTGTCCCAGAGGCTGTGATTCTGCCCATCAGCAGGAACAGGGGGTATTTAAAGAGGTGACTCAAAGGCTACATTCCACACGTGTGTTCTCTGTTGGAGACAGACATTTCTGAGATCTTCTGGTACCAAAGTCTGGATGACTTTGTTCCTATGGTGGGTGTGTACTCAGGGACAGATAACTCTGCCTAGGATGGGGAAGAAAGGTAATCCTGTTTCCCCTGAGATTAGGGACAAGGAGAGATTAGGGAGGAGCAGGGAGAGAGGAAGAGAAAGAAACATGTTCATTTTAAAAATAAATTGCAGTGGCAGAGCAGCAGGGGCTATATTCAAAGCATAAAGTGGAGCACAGTTACAATATCATTAGGTTCTCAGAAGCATCACACTTCAGGTTTTATTTTATTAAAATAGAGTCTATTTAAAGATGTCTCACTTTTGCAGGTCAGAAATGAATTTCTCAGAATGGACATTTTTCAGTCAGTTTCAGTGTGTTTTCTTGAAAAGTGTCAGCAGTTAATATTAACAAGTGTTAAAGTTAGTGAATTTTTGTAAATTTAGTCCAGTTTAAAGACATAGGATCCTCTAACATTGCCTGAATACTGAGTTATATTTGGGGAGTTGGCATACAGAGGGTCTGTCTTGGATTAGGTCTCAAAATACCTAAAGGATTTCCTTATACAGGCCTGGGGTGAGATACAACAGGTGCATCACTTCTAATTTTGGAACTAGAATCAGATAGTTTAGAGTTAGGCTGGTCTGCACTCATTGAGCAAAAGTGAAGATAAGCAATTTTACCATAATATCCAGTGTAGAAATGACCAAAAGTATGTTATTATTCTATTACTTCTGATAACAAATCACATTTTTTACAAGATAGCATAGAATTTTGATGATTCTGATAAAGGTCTCTCTTTTGTTAGTATTCCATAATTCATTTAAAAATATGTTGAAAGTGGGATCCTTAGAATAGTTAAGCTAATGATCATGTCCGGTATTATTTTGATTTTACTATTATCAGTGAATTAAATTTTTGCAATGGAAAATAAAGGCATAGAATGAAAGGTGGATTTGGTTTCTTCAAAGAATTTCAGAAAAATTCTGGGGCTTTAGAAGATGTCGCCATTATTTCAGGTTGACATTAAATACAAATACATTTAAATAATTAAAATATTGATATGTCTCAAAATGGAAAATGTACTTCAAACACTATCAGAATTGTACATATAAAATCAAGCAAAGCTTTATTTTTATCTTTGAATGACTTGAAAAAAATTAATGCAGTAAATCTTGAACATTTCAATTACAAAAGTTGAAAAATTTTGAATTGTGAAGTCCCTGGAAACATAACTTTTTATTATATACTCCAGATATTGAGCAATTTAATATATACAGATTTCCCCAAAATATAAATTGAATATGAGAGTAACTTTAGGAAGTCTTACTGAAGAGTAATAAAAATAAATGTTAGGAAATTTGTATTTTAAGTCCTATAGATTATTTTTTAAAAAATTTTCTAAGTCTAAAAGGCAACACATGTTGTAGAGGCAATGCTCTGCAATTTTTTTTTTTTTAAGAATAGTATATGCAATGTAATACATTCAAAAGAAAAGCAACAGGTTTGATCTGAAACCAGATTTTTTTCTTTTTCTTTTCTTTTTGTATTGGGTATTGAGCCCCTTGGGAGGTTAACCACTGAGCCACATCTCCAGCCCTTTTATGTTTTTTTTTTTTTTTGTTAAGTTTGAGACAGGGTCTTGCTAAACTGTTTAGGGTCTCACTAAATTACTGAGGCTGGCTTTGAACTTGTGATCCTCCTGACTCAGCCTCCTGAGTCACTGGGATTACAGGCATGTGCCACCATGCCCCATGAAACAAGATTTTTTTCTATAATGTTTCCTCTCTACAATGTTTAAATAATCTAATATTGTTATAAGGTCCTTGCTTAGCGTCTGGATGGTGACAGCCGCCATTTCAAGGAAAAAGTTTCGCTTTCCCGCCCAAGGGCCTTTCTGAGAAAGGCTCACCACTCCCTCATACCAACCTAACAATTAACCGGGGGCATTAAGATCAGCTCGGCTCCGATTTCTGAGCCTGCCCCATAAAAGTCTGGGAACCCAAGCCTGTTTTGCTTCTCTCTCCTGTAGAGAGATGACCTTTATTTGTCAGCTCTGACGAATAAACTCTCTGTGATCTCTGCCTGGTCTTTCATTTCTTGCTTTCCCTTCAATTGTGACAGGACATTTTTTCATTAGATCACAATAATGTTTGGATTTTCTAAAAATAGCAAATTGGAGATAGGATATTTAAACATGAGGAAATTAAATTTAGCCAGATGTGGGTGGCACATGCATGTAATCCCAGCTATTCAGGAGACTGAGGCAGGAGGATTACCAAGTTCCAGGCCAGGCTCAGCAATTTCACGAAGTCCTAACCAACTTAGGGAGACGCTATTTCAAAATAAAAAATAAAAAATAGGGATGTAGGTCAATGGTAAAGCGCCCTCGTTTAATCCCTGGTTTAAAAAAAAATCAAATTTAGATGCCACAAGGGAAGTGAAAATATGACTCATTGCTTGCACTGAAACAATGTCTAACAAGAGTTTTCAGTAAATTTATGTAGGATTCTCACCATCTGGCCTGCCTTGGTCCCCCTTCCAAAGAATTCAACTATCTCTAAACATACCATAATCCTCCACTTTTTTCCCTCTCCCCCACCATGGCCTCAAGGCTGTAGTAGTTCTTATGATTAACCATGTATTTAAATAAGGACACCAGATGCTGTTGTGTTTTGGCAAATTAAAACTCTGGTGTCTCAGAAGCATGTTGGATAAATACTGGGTTCCAAAGCCTCATTCGACTTTGCCATTTCCTGTCATGCAACTTTTTTTGGGGGGGTAGGAGTTGAGTGGGAAGCCTCCAGCACTGCTGGACGCCATGGCAAGTACAACATGTTATCAAGTGATTACAAGATGAGTATTTTTAACAAGGAAAATATCTAATTTCTTCAGTTGACTTCTCTATGTTGCGGTGCTCAACTAGTGACAAGGTGAAAAAAAACAACAGGCATCATCTTGCCGTGGTGCGTGAGCTGCACTTTTAATTTCTGATAGGAACCAGCAGCCCACGGCTGATTTACGGTCAGCTTGGGCCGTCCCGCACGGTGGCGGCTCCAGCAGCCTGCCTCAACCGTTAAAGCCACCTCTGCGGAGACGCCGGAGCGCGGCCGGGGGGAGGGGTGCACACAGGTGCGCCCTCTGTTTGGAAATACACAAAGGGCCAGCGCCGCCGCCGCTGTGTCCCTGGCAACTCCACGCACGCGGCACGCGCGCACTTCCCGCGGCCCCGCGGCGCAGAGGGCGGGAGGCCGGGCGGCGGCGGCGGGCGGGGCCGGGCGGCGCGCGCAGGTGGCCGCGCGTCGGCTGGCGGAGACCCTCGGCCTGCTTGCGGACGCGGCGCCTGGGAAGCGACGGCGCCCGCGCTGTAGGGACTTGTAGTCCGCGTGCCTCCCGGCGCCTCCCCCGGGTAGGCCGGCCCGGGCGTGCCCGCCCGCCGCACGCCGACTTCCTGCCGCTGCCAAAACTACACCTCCCGCCGTCCTCTCCGCTCTGGGGCTGAAAGCGAAAACAAATTTTACGCTGCGAGGGTGCTGCCCTCCGCCGGGAGCCCCCTCCCGCTCCCCGCCCCTCCGGCTCCCTCCGGCGAGGTGGGGAAACCCAAGGCCGCGGCTTTCTCTTTTGGTTTCTTCGGCTCCCGGCGAGGAGAGCGCGCGAGGCACGCAGGCCTCGCTTCACCCGAGGCGGCTCGGCGCGCGCCGGCGGCGGGGCTTTCCTAGCCCCACTCTCGTCGGGACCAGGAAACTTGTGGGGCCGGCGACCCTCGGCCCAGCGCCCGAGCGGGGCGGTGAGGCGGTCGGGAAGTGACTGCTCCCTCTCGGGGCGTTCCTTCATTCCCCCCCCCCCGTGCCCCCGGGCGCGTGGCCCCTTCGGGGAGGCGGCCGCGTGCGGACGGCCATGCACTAGGCAGGGCTCCCCTATGCGCCGGGAGAGCGCGGACCGCTGCCTCGGGCCGCCGCCTGCCGCAGCTCGCCGAGCCCGAGCCGGAGCCGCCGCCTGCCCCAGGCCGGGGCGTCGAGCAGCCGGCGGCGCGGCCATGTGGGGCTAGCCCGCGCGCCTGGCCTGCAGCGGGACCGGCAACATGGAGGCGGCCGTCGGCGCCCCCGACGGCGGGGACCAGGGCGGCGCGGCGCCCCGCGAGGACGCGACGCCCATGGACGCCTATCTGCGAAAACTGGGCTTGTATCGGAAACTGGTAGCCAAGGACGGGTCGTGCCTATTCCGGGCCGTGGCGGAGCAGGTAATGGGCGGGGGCGGCGGCGGCGGGCGGGGTGGGACGCGGCGGCTCAGCTGTCCTAGCTGCCCACGTCCCGGGCCGCGCGTGGCCCGGCTGTCGTCACAGCCGCCCATTGTGGCGCCGGAATGGGACTGAGAGTTGAGGACAACTTGTGAGGCCTGCGCGGAGCGTGCCTGCCGGGGACCTGGCGACCAGCTGGTTTTTCATTTGTGTTCCGCATTCACCTCCCCTGGGTTTTCTAAGCGCAGCGTTCACGCCGGTGAACCGCGCGTTTCCTAGGGGAGGTGGTGCCCCCTCCCCCTGTTTGTTGGACTTTGGAATGTGGGATAATCAGGCTCACTGATGTCACTTGAAGCCAGGGGGCAAACTTTGCCGTTTGAGAAAACCAACCTTTTACACATACAGAACATGTTGAATGAATTGAGCTTGAGTAGATTCCACACCTCATTAAGCTGGGCGAAGCAGTGGAGGTATACTAAAAATAAATCACGTTTTCCAAAAGTATTTTTGTGTTGGTTGGAGGAGGGAGTGTTAGTAACTAGGGTTCTCGGGGCCTTTCTTGACCTGATCCTCCACCCTCCCACCCCCCTTTGAAATGGCCAAAATCATTTTTAATAACTTGCTTAGGAAGATGTTTGTGATTTTTTTTTTGGAAGTTATTTTTTCGTGTTATATAATACTGTACGTTGTAAGTGTGCAGTCACCAAAAAGCATCGTATATTTGAAAAATAGCTGCTTGAGTAGTTGGATAAAACGTTTCACTGCCCGGGTATTTTCATACCTTTCATAGTTTGTTTCCCTTTAGCTCAAGGAACAACTCCTCCTCATACCCTGGGGTTTTTTTTTAATGATGTTTCTGTTTTTTTTCCTTCCCCCTCACTTTTTCTGAATGCTAAATAGCTTTTAGAATTTCTATTTGTGAATAAGTGTTTTATCTAACATCTGGAGACTAGTCTGACTAGTATGTTCTCTCTCTCTTTTTTTTTGAGGTATTGGGAATTGAACCCAGGGACACTGTACCACTGAGCCACACCCCCACACCCCACTTTTTTTTTTTTTTAATTTTGAGATAGGGTCTCGCTATGTTGTTGAGGCTGACCTGGATTTTGCATCCTCCTACCTCAGCATCCCGGGATTACAGGCTTGAGCCCTGGTGTCTGGGTGTTCTCTTTTTTAAAAAACATCAATAGGCCAGATATTTATTTTCAAAGGCCTCTCGTTTTTTACATCTATAGCATGGAATCTTTGTTTAAAACAAGAAATTGATTTATTGGGGATCAGCCTTTGCAGCATTTCAGGCATTGATAGTGAAACATTTTCTTTAAAAGTTCTCCAAACCAGGCTCTGTCTTTTTCAGTTCATTATAGACTGCTCTGATTTTCAGAAATTTAGGATGTTCAGTGTGAGTGGAGTATGTTCACACACCCACCCCAGTACTAACTATCAGTAGGTAAACAGTCTGCCCCATTTGTGAATTTTTCAAATCTCCCCATCTGTTGTGCTTCCTCTGTCTCAGCCTTTTTGGACTCCTCAACACCTCCAGAAGCAGAAGAGATGAAAATGAAGTCAGCTCATAGTTATTATATACTATTGGCTTTAGCAAGAGTTTGGTCAGGAAGGAGGTAGAAGTTAAGTTTGGACTTGAATTATTCAGATCCTAGTTATTGAAGCAGAAAGGTTTGACTGTTTCCACTATTATGCCATAGTTGGTGAACCTGGATTATTCAGAAGCCTGTTCATATTGTAGTAGAATCTATTGAGTATTTTTGTAGGGGCAAGAGCTAGTTAACACTAAAAACTCATTAACATCCAATAACACATTTTTTTGTAATTTATTATAATGGGACTCAGGTTGGGCATAAGGGACTGCCTTCTCCAATTATCTGACTCTGATTTTGAGCTTAGCTCTAGGAGATGAATTTTTGGGTGAAGACTGGGTTTTTCAGCAGATAGGACTAAGGGTGTAGCAGTTATGGCTAAAGGCAAAGTGTGGGGAAAAGGGAAATAACAGCACTCAGGCTGCCCTTTTAAAATGAGTACAAAGGATTTTCTTTTATACTAATGATTTTTATATAAAATTACAATAGGTAAAATTTCTAAGGAGTCAGTAATCTAAATGGCAGGCTGTAGAGACGGGGAGGGGACTTCAGGTTCCCGTCAGATCACATTTTTTTTGGGTGGACCCTTCCCTTTTTTATAGTTGTGGATTTGGGCCTGCAGGAGGCCTGACCTGAATCAGCTCCTAGCCATAGAGCTAAAAATAGGGCACTCTTAGAGGACTTGCTAAAACAGTGTGTCTCATCCTTTCCCAGTGTTTATCACTATCTTGTCCTAAGGAGCGATGGAAAGCCTCCTCCCTGTAGCTTACTTTCATGTTTGCAATAGTTTGTAAAGATGGATTTTTACCATACCATTTGAATTCTTCTTGAGGTCCTTGAACTTGTGCAGTAATTTACTTTTTATATAGTTGTCATTTAACCTTGCTTGTCTTGCAGTGTTTGGCTTTGTGAATTACCAGCACCCCACAATTTATGGAACTTGAGAGTTTTGCTTTTGAGCAACAAGTTTAGATTGACTCTGTATGCTAAAATATTTGTTAAAAGAGGAGAAAAACTATTAGATATGCCTGCCATTGTTTTTGATGGGAAATAAGCTTTACTAACTTATATCTGCCACCTGTTGCTAGGTAGATGGCTTTAACAGTAGCTCTACTTTGCTAATGGCAGGAAAGCCCTATCGGATGACACTGCCTGAGTCATACTAATAATGACTTGATTCATAATAGTGTCTAACGTTAGCTGCAGAAGTGTTAGCTGAATGTCATTTGTGGAACTGGCAAAAAAAAATTGTGTGGGTTTTTTTTTTTTTTGTGTGTGTGTATTAAGTATTGAACCCAGAACCTTATGCTTGCTAAGTAAGCACTCTATCATTGAGCTACACCTTCAGCGTTGTATGTTAGTCATATATGTATGGATATGTGAGCAGTACCCCGTGTGCTGGAAGCTTAGAAAAAGGCTACTATTTAATAGAATCACAAGGTTTACCCAGTGAAGCTGAAAACCAACTAGTAAACTGAAAACCAATTTAGTTGCTAACTTTAGCTAGTTGGTAAAGAGTTCCTTCAGTGTATCATAGTGTAATAAGACATATTAGTTGTCCAGGCTATTGTGCCTGTGGTTCTGTGGGTATCAATGAACCTTGGCTATGATCCAAGGGAGCTGTAAAACATGTATCTTGAGTCTTGTCTTTCCTGAATATATGGGAGACTCACTCAATAGGAGCTGTAGTTTAATTTTTTTTTTCTTTTGATGGTACTGGGGGTTTAATCCAGGGTCACTCTTAACACTGAGCTCTATTCCCAGCCCCCTTTTTTTTAATTTATAAATTTTGAGACAGGGTCTTGCTAAGTTGCCAAATTTTCTGAACCCCAGTACCACATACACTCAAAAAGAGTTACAGCTTGGTGCATACCTGTAATCCCAGCAGCTTGGGAAGCTGAGGCAGGAGGATTGCAAGTTCAAGACTTGGCAATTTAGTGAAATCATGCTTCAAAGTGAAATCTTAAAAGGGAACTGGGGAATGTAGCTCAGTGGTAGACCACCTCTGGGATCAGTCCACATAATCCCCCCTCCCCACCATAGTCAAATCCAAAGCCTCTTAGGATAACAGCATTTTTATGTCTTCCAGACTGTCTACTTCTTTTAAGTCTTGTAAACTTGGTAAAGAGTTCCTTAACTTTTCTGAAACCATGATGGACTTAAATTTCTGTGTAAGGCCACTAAATACATTCACAATTATTGGAAGAAAAAGTATCTCATACAGTCTTACAGCCCCAAAGACGATTACTAATGAAGTCATCTATTTGTTCTCTTTCTTAACAAGCACAGGTTGAGGCTTTGCCCTGAGTAGCAGGGATTCTGTTAACTCTGCTTTCTGAAGAGCAGAGTTATTGTAGAAAGATGGCAAGAAAGGAAAGTGTCTTGTTTACGAAAGTGTGCTCAGAGGAGTGATTTTAGTGACTTAAAAGATAAATGGTAATTCTTTATAGAATGAATCTGGCTTAAGGAGTATTGCTGTATTTCTGTGTCATGCCATCTTCGTGCTTAGAGGAAGAGGTGAGATTGAGTAAAGGTCTCAAAATTATAGAAAGGGAAATGGAGGGAGACTGATAATCTATTAATTGTCCCATTACTGTGGGTGTGAAAGAAGGCATCAAGTTGTAACTGAAATCCACTTTTAGCAAAATGCTTAATAGTGCGTTGTTTTTTCTTTTTAGGTATTGCACTCTCAGTCTCGCCATGTTGAAGTTAGAATGGCCTGTATTCACTATCTTCGGGAGAACAGAGAGAAATTTGAAGCGGTAATTTATAATCTCTAATACCCATTTTGGTCTCTAGAAGTGTTCTGGTGGAAATGTCACAGGCTGGGTTATGAAAATAACCCTTGATTAAAAAAAAATCATTAAATCCAAACATATTCAGCTGTGAATATTCTAGGCTATTTTGTGTTACTAATTTATACATTTAGGAAGCTTCTGTGACGAATAAGACAACTGTGGGGGATGGAAAAGATGACCTGGAGGGGAGACTTGTATACTATACATTAGTACTTGATATGCTCAGGGAAATGGGTGTTGAGATTAATAGTGATTTGTGTGATTGGTAACTGCTGATGAATTTAAAAAGTTTCAGATTTGAAGTATAAAAAAGATGCTGAACAGAAGTAATGCTGAACTATTTTAATCAGAAGGCATTTCTAGATTTTTAATTTTCAGAGATCATTGTGAAATCACATCAGAACACTGTAATTATATAAATGTTGATTAATAGTTAAAAAAATATTGTATAACAACAGTATAATTTTCTCAATAGTGTGTAGAAGGCTGTGAAATAAGTTGCCACCTGATCTATTTTTATTATATATTCAAAGTCTTGCAGGATTTACTGCTTACTGGTTTTATGACCTAGAATTATATAACCTGACAACTTTTAATGGTATTTCCCCCCATTGACTTGTAAAGAATATTGATACTTGGCAAATAACTAAATTTTTTTTTATTTGTTCTTTTTAGATAGACATGACAGTGTAGTGTATTTTGACATATATAGAGAGAGTATAACTTCCCATTCTTGAGGTTGAACATGACGTGGAGTTAGACTGGTTGTGTATTCATATAGGAACTAGGAAAGTTATGTTCAATTCATTCTACTTTCTTTCCTATTCCCATCTCCCCTTCCTTTTCTTTATTCCCCTTTGCCTAATCTAGTGAACTTCTGTTCTTCCCTCCCCCCCATCCCCTATTGTGTCTTAGCATCCATATATTAGAGAGAATCTTTGGCTTTTCTTTTTTTGGGATTGGCTCAATTCACTTAGCATGATAGTCTACAGTTCCATTCATTTATCGCCAGTTGCCATAATTTCATTCTTCTTATGGCTCAGTAATATTCCATTTTGTGTATATACCACATATTCTTTATCCATTCATTTGTTGAAGGTCACCTAGGTTGGTTCTATAGCTTAATTATTATGAATTGAGCTGCTCTGGACATTGATATGGCTGGGTCACTATAGAATGCTTGATTTTAAGTCCTTTGAGTATAAACCAAGGAGTGGGATAACTGGGTCAAATGGTGGTTCCATTCCAAGTTTTCTGAATAATCTCCATACTGCTTTCTAGACTGTTGCACCAATTTGCAATCCTACCAGCAATGTATGAGTGTACCTTTTCCCCCCACATCCTTGCCAACATTTGTGGTTACTTATGTTGATAATTGCCATTCTGATTGGAGTGAGATGAAATTTCAGTGTAGTTTTAATTTGCATTTCTCTAATTGCTAGTGATATTGAACATTTTTTCATATATTTGTTGACTGCTCATATTTCTTTTGTGAAGTGTCTATTCAGTTCTTTTGCCCATTTATTGATTGGGTTAGCAAATAACTAGATTTTCAGACTTAACAGATAGAAGACATCTTAGTTAAATGTATTCCTGGATTGGGATTCTCTGTATTCAAGCAAATTCTGAATGTTGTGGTTGGAATGGATAGTAATAAATTGTAGGAAGGAGAGTTACCTGCTTAATCAGGTGATTTGAAACCTTATTTTATGGTAACAGAGGACTATGGTGTTATGGTGGTGAAGAGGGGAGAAGTGGCATGGTTTATAAATAGTTGAAGAAATTACACGTGGATTAATAATTACTGACCCAAACGGTAAAAATCTTGTTGATAATATGGGCATTGTTTTTTTTTTTTTTTTTTTTTGAGAGAGAGAGAGAGAATTTTTTTTAATATTTATTTTTTAGTTCTCGGCAGACACAACATCTTTGTTGGTATGTGGTGCTGAGGATCGAACCCGGGCTGCACACATGCCAAGCGAGCGCGCTACCGCTTGAGCCACATCCCCAGCCCCAATATGGGCATTGTTAACATTGCTTGAACTCTTACTGTGTGTCATATATTGTTTAAGTGCTTCACATGTATTTATTTAATTCATATAATCTTATGAGATATGATCAGCTGTTGAAAGTTCTGAGGGGGAAAGATTTACTTTTCTTATAATAAGAACCCTAGTAGTTTCTGTTGACCAGAGTTGGAAAGGGGTATTGTGGGTAAGATATACCTTGCTCTACTTAACAGTGTCACCCATGGCCTAGCAGGAAACTTTCTGCTTAGAAAGGAGGCTTACATTGGGCGCAGGTTTGTGTTGGAAAAACACTTAGGTCTTTACCAACTTTAAATGGCACTATGGGTTTCTTTTAAAAGTCTGTAAATAATTATCTAATATGGAATAGTAGCATCTGATTGATGGGGATTTAAAAATATGTGTTAAAATTTAAGATGCTTTTTGGAACTCTGTTAGTATACAATTTATGAAAGAATGTCAAAACAAATCCATGGGTGGGCTGGGGATGTGGCTCAAGTGGTAGCGCGCTCGCCTGGCATGTGTGCGGCCCGGGTTCGATCCTCAGCACCACATACCAACAAAGATGTTGTGTCCGCCGAGAACTAAAAAATAAAGATTAAAAAAAATTCTCTCTCTCTCTCTCTCTGTCTCTCACTCTCTCTTAAAAAAAAAATCCATGGGTGTTTAAAATTACAGACTAGGAAGTATGTTTTTGGTGTACTTAACTGGGATTATAAATTACATAAAATTGACTGTGGTGGGTCAGGTGGATGTTTTTTAGAGCTTTCTCAAGTTAGTGCAGTTGCTATGAGAAAAACAAGGTTGGATGATCATATAGTTGTGAATAAACTAATTTTATGTTTAAATAACAGTGAAGCAACAGTATTAGATAAATTCTGTTGATGCTTCAGAATCTTTAGCATTATTAGTTTTCATCTTGTGGATAACTGACCTAGAGACAACGAATGCTTATATCTGTATTATTAAGAGAATTATTAAGATAACATGCTTTCTTAGCTATTATATTTGTCTTTGTTTTATTCTCTTCTACACACTGACCACTACCAAATTTATCCAAAAGCACTGCTTTCATCGTGTAATTTCTCAGTTCAGGATGTCATATGCAGTGACCTTTGAATTACCTTTCCTGTCTAGTCTGAAATTCCTGCCTGGGTTAAGGCCCTCTATAAACAACAGTCCCCCATTTGGTTTCCTCTCTTGCTCAGCTCCCTAACAAGTTGCCCTGCTCCAGATGGCTAGGAGCTGGCTAGATCCTGTCGCCCCTGTCTTCCCAACACTGAGTTCTTCCTCCTTACGCCACAAGGGCCATTGCTGTGGAGTGTCTGCTCCCTGTGTGCCCATCCAGATTCTGACCAGCCTTCATCTTGAGTCACTCCTATTCCTGGAAACTTTTTCTGGCAATGTTTCCTTCTTTAAATTCTTTTATATGTTTATGGTCTTAAATTATTTGTATATATTATCATCATTATTTTAATATTACTGGTGTATCGAGGTTTGTATAAGATCTCAGTAATTTAAAGTGAATAGTTAACAGTGAAGCGGTGAACTGTTTTTTGACATAACATTCCTAACAGACTTTTTTTTTTTTTTGCAGTTTATAGAAGGGTCGTTTGAAGAGTATTTAAAACGTTTGGAAAATCCACAGGTATGCAGTAATGTTCTAAATATATTTTTGTTTGTGTGTATCCAACATAATGTATTTGAAATTCATTAAGAAGGAAGTTAATAGTACAGTTTTTAGGGGGTTACAGGCATACACTATTTCTTAGTTAATAGTACAGTGTTTAGGGGGTACGGGGATAGCGTACACCATTTCCTACGAATGTGTAGGAAGGCATTTTGTTGAGCATTTATTTGGAAGACAATTTGAGCTGTATACTAGAAGTTTTCTCACTAAAGACAGGAGTCATGCTATCTTTGTCTTTGCCATAATAGCAAGTGGATGTAGCATACAAGATTGAAATAAAAATGGTGATGATTTTCAGAATGCCTTGTTGGTTTGTGTGTGGAACTTGATGGACAGGTGATATTTGATCTTTTCCTTAGGCAACCGGGAAGGCAAAGTTCTTTGGAAGTTGTATTTCCCATGATTTACTTGTGAAGGGGGAGGAGAAAAAGGTAGCATGTCTCCACCAACTTCTGCTAACACATTTTCTTAGTCATATTGAAATTAAAAGAATTCTTTTTTTTTTCCATGCTTATAAAACTCATGTTCTCACTGTAAAAGTCCAAATATCATGAAATATGGGCTGGGTATGCAGCTCGGTGACAGAGTATGTGCTTAGCATATGCGGGGGCACTGGTTTTGGTCCTCAACATCACACACATACACATTCATGTACACAAACTGGAATATTGTGGAATGCCATTTAGAATGTTAGAATTTGTCAACTGTTAAAAGAGAAAATAACATCGGCAAAGAAAAAAGATAAGGAGTTAGATAGGTGGTAAAGGGAATGTAAATATTGGAAGAAGGGTGTTTGATCAGTAATTGGGTCATCTGTTTGATTCCCTGTTGCTATTTGGAGTGTTTGATTTATGGGCTGAGAATAACTAGTCACCCTGAGAATGCATAGATGAGATAACCAAATAATTTTTTCTACTATAGGGAAAAGAGAGTCAAATACAAATTAGTAAATCATGTGTGTTCCAAGAAATACAGATACAATGCTATATTTTAAGTCACTCACTTTTGGGGGCTTTGTTTCGTTTTTGTTTTTTTTGTGGTGCTAGGGATTGAGCCCAGGGCCTTGTGCATGTAAGGCAGGCACTCTACCAACTGAGCTATATATCCCCAGCCCCAGATGTGATGCTCTAAGTACTCAAGGTTTTATTTCCAGCTGGGTTGATGAAGAGTTTGTGAGTTCATATTTGAAGTCTGAATAGATTCTATACAAGCAGTGCCTGTACTGAAGGATATTCTGTCGGTGAAAACTGAGCAAGTTAGATGCAGAAAACAGATCAGTTTATGTGAAGCATGGAACATTCTAAGGTTGGAGGGAGTGAGAAAGAAGTCAGAGGGCAGGCTGGGGCTGGATTGTGGGAGAGCCTTCAGTGTTAAGCTCAGTAATTTGGAGCTTATGTTTTACATTAGTGTTTCTCAAGATATTTATGATTTATTGATTGTCTGCATCAGAATCACCTGGTGTGCTTGTAAAAAATATAGAATCCCTGGCTCCTATCCCATATCTAAACTCTCAGCCCTGGGATCTCTGTATATGGCCTTGGAAAGACTCCTTGGAAAGATTTTTGAGATAGGGACATGAGATTAGTGGTCACCACATCTCAAGTTGTAACTGTTAGCCTCAACACTTGCCCTATTTCCCTTTCCTGCTTTTATTTTTTTCTGTCACACTTACACCATTCTGTATAATAAATATTTTGTTCATTTTTTTTTTTTTCTATTAGAATTAAGCTTTGTGAACACAGATTTCTGTATGTCTTGTTCACTGGTGTGCCCCAGACCCGGAATAGTGCTTGGTATTTTTGCTGACTGAATGGACACGTGAAAAGAATGTTGTGCAAAAGTTTGAAGTGAATGAGACCAGAGGCAGAAAAACCCATTTTATTTTTTAAAAAGTTAAAAAATTTAATTGACACACAGTTGTACATATTTATGGGATGCAGGGTATCATTTATTGATCAGGTCTGGCTGATAGGCATATCTATCACTTTAAACATTATCATTTCTTTGTGTTGGGGACACTAAAGTCTTTATTAGCTGTTTTCAAATATGTGACTAATTGTTGTCAGTAATTGTATCCTACTGTGCTATATTACATGAGAAGTTATTTCTCCTATCCAACTACACTCCTCTCTACCTGTTAACCATCTCTCTGTCACACCCCCATCCACATACAAGTGAGAATGTGCAGGCAGTATTTGTCAGACTCATTTTTTTTTTTTAAATTTGGTGGTAATTTTTTTTTTTTTTTAAAGAGAGAGTGAGAGAGAATTTTAATATTTTTATTTTTTAGTTCTCAGCAGACACAACATCTTTGTATGTGGTACTGAGGTTCGAACCCGGGCCGCACGCATGCCAGACGAGCGCACTACCACTTGAGCCACATCCCCAGGCCTGTCAGACTCATTTTGAAATTGTTTAAAATATTGCTAATATGT
This sequence comes from Spermophilus citellus, assembly GCF_964194105.1. Lineage (NCBI taxonomy): Eukaryota > Metazoa > Chordata > Mammalia > Rodentia > Sciuridae > Spermophilus > Spermophilus citellus. Next base: position 134,873,808 of record NC_138189.1, read on the forward strand.
GGAAAACTGTCTACATTGTATTAAGTATAAAAAGCAGTAATTACAGTTTTACTCCAGTTTTGGAGACAAATACTCCAGGAAGGCCTTTTCTCTGCTTATATTTTTATTTGAATAGTTTGAAACTTAGTATCAGCATATACTATGATCACAGATTCATTTTCCTGAAGTTTACATTTTTATCTCTGTTTATAAGCCTTTTTGAAAAGGATTAAATATTTTAATTGTTTAATTCCCAGAGTTGAACTTTCAATTTGGAGTGCCTAATTGGTGATAAGTGTGTATATTTCAAATGAATCTTAAACCTATATCTTGTTATAAGTAGGAGGGAAGGTGAAAACTAGAATGTCAACAGTTGGTATATAATTATGTGATTTTTATTTTCTTTATATAAAATACAGGAAATGACAAAGTCCATTTATTATTTTGTTAATCAGAAAACCCCATTATGATGTTTGTTATTGATATTTGTTCAGCACTTCAGGCTAATAGACTGTAAGAGCCTGAGCTAGGATCTACAAAGTGGTAGTGCAAAGAGGGGAGACATAGGGAGGAAATGATGCAGTGTGGACTGAACTGAGATTGATTTCATTTGTGGTTACCAGAAAAGAAGGTTCTTTGATTGCTGGGGCTAGGTGGTCTGGCCAGGTTTTTTTTTTTTTTTTCCCCCTTCAATAATTAGGACTTCTTAGGACACTCCACATCTGATCAAACCTCTCCTTTGTGTCTTAAGTGCCTTCCGAACAGTTTTTTTTCCATTATTAAATAGCAACGATACTTATAAATCATTCTGGGTTTTTTCCTCCCTGATACACAGGATATATAAGATGAAAAGAAATACAGTTGATGAATAAACTCTTAATTCATCCACTTCTCAAAGAAAGCATTTATATCCTTTTAAAGATTCCAGTAGAGCATGTTGAAAATAGCCTAAACTTTTGCAAGAAGTATTTTGTTAGCTTTAGTGAAGTAAATTGGCCTCTTGTCTGTTAAATATGGATTCATTCAGTTTGGATTTATCCTTCATTCATATGGTTTGTTTGGTTACCAAACTTTTTAAAAATAGTTTGCTATTGGGGATCTAACCCAGGGGTGTTTTACTGTTGTGCTACGTACCCAGCTCATTTTATTTTTTTATTTTGAGACTGGTCTTGCTAAGTTGCTGAGGTTGGCCTTGAACTTTTGTTTCTCCTGCTTCAGCCTCCCAAGTTGCTGTGATTACAGACATGCGCCTCTTTGCCTGGCTAAAATTCACTGGTCATAAATGTACAACTTGATGAGATTTGACAAACATAAATTATTGTGTAAACACCACCACCAACATAATGTAGGACATTTCCATTGCTCCTAGAAGTGTTTCCCATGCCTTTTTACATTTAATCTCCTCCTTTTACCTTATGGTTTCTGGTAATCACTGATCTGCTTTCTGAGTTTTGGCTTGTTTAGATGTATATAAGTAGGATGGTATAATTTGTAGTCTCACATGTTTGGCTTCTTTCCCTTAGCATGATGGAGAAACACTTTTAAGATTCATCCATGTAGTTGAGTCTTCATCAGTGGTTTATTCCTTTCTACTGCAAAGGATAGTTCACTTCATAGAATGTCCACAATGTATCTATTTACTAGTTAATTGATATTTGGATTCTTTCTAATTGGATCTGTTAAAATTGAAAGTACTGTCAACATTTGCTATAGATACAAGTCTTTGTGTGGGCATAAGACTTCTCTTGGATGAATGCTAAAGAGAAGAATTTTGAGGTCATGGTAAATAAATGTTTAACTTAATGAGAAATAGCCAAACTTTTTCCCAAAGAATCTGTACTATTTTGCTTTCTAATCAGCAGTATGTGAGAATTTCAGTTGCTTCATATCTTTGCCAGCTCTTACTGTGATTTGATTTGCATTTTTCTAATGATGTTGAATATCTTTTTACGTGCTTATTTGCCATCCATATGTCTTTGGGAAAATGTCTGTTCATTTTGCCCATTTTTTATTGTTGTTGGTCTTACTGAATTCTGCAACAAATCCTGCATTGGCTGTGTATTTTGCAAATTATTTCTTCCAGTTTGTCTTAGCTTTTCATTTTCCTCATAGTATCTTTTAAGAAATAGTTAAATTTGGATGATTTTCAGAAAATTTAAATTATGTAGTTTTGATGTAATGTGGTTCATTAAAACAGATGTGGCAATAACTCTTTTCTCTCATCTATGAGAAAGTCATGGAAAATGCTAAGTGGAATTAGCAGCCTTAAGTAAAGGAAGGTAGTGGTCTTAGAACATGGATATGTTTTCTACTAATAATTAACAACTGATCTTGGTTAAGGTGGCAGCCATTGTTTACTTAACTGGACCACAACAGAATTCATTGTGAAAGTGACATGTAAAAAGTATCATATTATTTAATAATGTCATTCTCATGAGAAGTCTTATTTTGTTGCCTCCAGTAGATTTTTTTCCATCTTTTAAAGTGATGTAACACATCATATAAACTTTAAAAAAAAAGTATTTTGTGTTTGTTGATCTAAACACTTTGCAAATATTAGAAAAGTAGTTTGCAGTTTGTGATCTAAACATATCAGTGGGTTTCCTGTAGGCCAGAAGGTGTCACTTGTAACAGTTTGTGAGAAGCTACCTTTGTTGGGCTAAGGCCTATTTTAAGAAATCTATTTTAATATATGGCACCTGTTTCATTTTGAAACCCAAAGCCAACTTTGAAAAACTATTAAAATGAACTCTCTTTTCTTATTTTGAGGTACTGGGGATTGAACCAAAGGCACTCTACTACTGAGCTATCTCCCCTAGCCCTTTTTATATTTTTGAGATGGGTTGTCCCTGAGTTGCTTAGGTTGTCTTTAAACTTGGAATCCTCCTACCCTCAGCCTCCCACATTGTGGGGATTACAGGCATGCATGACCACGCTGGGCAAGATCGTCCTTTTCTGAGATGAAAACATTGGCTAACATCTTTTCCTCATCTCAGTTTTTTGCTTCCTTCAGGAAAGAAATGGCAGTGTTCAGTTACCATAGCTTATTGTTTTCAGTGATCCCTGTATTTAATAATTTCACAAGTAGTTTCAAAATTCTTATGTTAAAAGATTTTACAGTATGGATATGTACAGAACAAAGGATGAAAATGCTTCTTTCTTAATCTGAATGTCCTCTGTACTGTCAATTTAAGTAAACTGCCTCTTTTCAGTTTCTATGCATACATATTCATACATATAAATATACCTTTTTTTTTAAAGAGAGAATTTTAATATTTATTTTTTAGTTTTCAGCAGACACAACATCTTTGTTTGTATGTGGTGCTGAGGATCGAACCCGGGCCACACGCATGCCAGGCGAGCGTGCTACTGCTTGAGCCACATCCCCAGCCCTAAATATACCTTTTTGATTGTTTACACAGATCATGTTATTGTGACTTTTAAAAAATTTAATAGACTTGCATGGTCTTTCCAAGTCATTTCAAAAGGATGTGTCTCATTTTCCATGAATGCATGATGTTCTGTTGTACAGTTTAATTATAGATTAAATTATTTATTTCATAGGATTCCCCCCCCCCCCAATCCCCCAAGTGCTGGGAATGCTCTACGAGTAAACTATGTTTCTCAGCCCTTTTATTTTATTTCAAGACAGGGTCTTGCTTGTGATCCTCCTGCCTCAGCTTCACAAGTCGCTGGGATTACAGGCCTGTTGGCTTGTGCCAGTTTATTTCTTGGATTCTAGGAACTTTAAAAATAGTTTTTTTTTCCATAACTAATTTTATTTTTGTAATTAATTAATTTATTTATTTTAATTAGTTATATGACAGCAGAATGCATTTTGATTCATTGTACATAATTGCAGCACAACTTTTCATTTCAGTGGTTGTACATGATGTAGCGTCACACCATATGTGCAATCGTACATGTACCTAGGGTAATGGTGTCCATCTCATTCTATCATCATTCCTGCCCCCTTGTACCCTCCCTACCTTTCCTCCCCCTTGCCCAATGACAGTTCCCTCCATTTTCCCCATGACTATCCCTTCCCCATTATGGATCAGCATCCGCTTATCAGAGAGAACATTCAGCCTTTGGCTTTTTGGTATTGACTTATTTCACTTAGCATGATATTCTCCAACTCCATCCATTTACCGGCAAATGCCATAATTTTTTTCTCTTTTAATGTTGAGTAATATTCTATTGTGTGTATATATACCACAGTTTCTTTACCCATTCATCTACTGAGGAGCATCTAGATTGCTTCTGCAGTTTAGTTATTGTGAATTGAGCTGCGGTGAACATTGGTGTGGCTGCATTACTATCGTATGCTGATTTTGAGTCCTTAGGGTATATATAAATCAAGGAGTGGGGTAGCTGGGTCAAATGGTGGTTCCATTCCAAGTTTTCTAAGGCATCTCCATACTGCTTTCCAGATTGGTTGCATCAATTTGCAGTCCTGCCAGCAATGTATGAATGTGTCTTTTCTCCCCACATCCTCACCAACATTTGTGGTTGTCTGTATTCTTGGTAATTGCCATTCTGACTGGAATGAGGTGAAATCTTAAGTTTTTATTTGCATTTCTCTAATTACTAGAGATGTTGTACGTTTTTTCATATATTTGTTGATCAAATGTATATCCTCTGAGAAATGTCTGTTCAGCTCCTTAGCCCATTTATTGATTGGGTTATTATTTTTTTGGTATTAAGTTTTTTGAGTTCTTTATATATCCTAGAGATTAGTGCTCTGTCTGATGTGTGTGTGGCAAAAATTTCCTCCCAAAATGTCGGCTTTCTCTTTATCTCATTGATTGTTTCTTTTGTTGAGAAGAAGCTTTTTAGTTTGAGTTCATTTCTTTTATTAATTCCTGATTTTATTTCCTATGCTTTAGGAGTCTTGTTAAGGAAGTCAGGGCCTAATTTGACATGATGAAAACTTGGGCCTACTTTTTCTTCTATTAGGCACAGGGTGTCGACTAATTCCTAGGTCCTTGATCCACTTTGAGTTGAATTTTGTGCATGGTGAAAGATAGGCATTTAATTTCATTTTGGTGCATATGGATTTCCAGTTCTCCCAGACCATTTGTCGAGGAGGCTGTCTTTTCCAATATATGTTTTTGGCACCTTTGTCTAGTATGAGATAACTGTATTTATGTGGGTTTGTCTCTGTCTTCTACTCTGCACCATTGGTCTACAAGTCTATTTTGGTGCCAGTACCATGCTGTTTTTGTTACTGTAGCTTTGTAGTATAGTTTAAGGTCTGATATTGAGGATTGCTTTGACTATTCTGGGTTTCTTATTTTTCCAAATGAATTTCATGACTGCTTTTTCTGTTGCTATAAGGAATGACGTTGGGATTTTAATTGGAATTGCATGAATCTGTATAGTGCTTTGTATGGCCATTTTGACAGTATTAATTTTGCCTATCCAAGAGCATGGGAGATCTTTCCATCTTCTAAGGTCTTCTTCACTTTCTTTCTTTAGTGTTCTGTAGTTTTCATTGTAGAGGTCTCTGACCTCTTTTGTTAAGTTGATTACCAAGTATTTTATTTTATTTTTTGAGACTATTGTGAATGGGGTAGTTTTCCTAACTCCTTTCAGAGGATTCATCAGTGAAATATAGAAATGCATTTATGAATATTGATTTTATATCCTGTTACTCTGCTGAATTCATTTAAAAACTGGTTTTTTTAAAAACACCATTACAAGTAGCTTACAGATATCCTTGTTTATATACAGTTTTGTGGACATAACAATATTCTTTTAGAATAGATTGATTGAAGTTGAATTGCTGAGTCAAAGTGTGTATGGGTATTTTAAGTTTTGGTAGGTACTGGCCATTTGCCTTTTAGAGGCTTAAAGCAATTTCTTTAAGGGTAGAATTTCCTTTATTTCAAAATGATTGCTGGGAGCGTGTTCTCTTGAGGATCTTCATTCACCATGAAGATAAGACAGGGTAGCCTTTGCCTTCATGTTTTCAGTTTGTACTACTCCATAGTCTTGTCAAGCAGATAGGAACTGACATTATAGCCTATTTCTATAACTAAGATTTTTGTTAGACTTAGCCTGCTTTTAGTATGTGTGCCAAATATATTGACCTATTTTGTATAAATGTTTTTGTAATAGTAATGATACTAACAATATTAATGGCTTTTACAACTCATTAGCTGGGCTGGGGATGTGACTTAAGCGGTAGCGCACTCGCCTAGCATGAGTGAGGCACTGGGTTCGATTCTCAGCACCACATAAAAATAGAATAAAGATATTGTGTCCACCTAAAACTGGAAAATAAATATATATATATATATATAAAAAACTCATTAGCTGTGTTGTATAATGGGTATGAGTAGCAGTGTTGTATAAGGTATATTGTGAAACGTGTAATGCAGTCCTCCTTTTTTTTTTTTTCAATACAGGAGTGGGTAGGACAAGTGGAAATAAGTGCCCTTTCTCTTATGTACAGGTAAACACTGTAATAGCATAAGTAAAAAATAAAATCACTGTGAAATTAATATATTTATTCTGCTGAAAATGTTAAAATAGGTTATTTTTACACACAGATGTAAAACATCCTAATTTTGGTGTGTTTATGTGTTGTGTTAATTGCATCAATTAGATTTAAGTTGTCAACATTTAGAAGTTTTAAGTATCAAAATAGTTTTGGGAATAATACAGAAAGTTTTCCTGGCTATAAAATAGCCCTCATCAACCTTATAAAGAAAAATGTAATTTCTCAGGCCAGTAGCACTGAATAGCCAGTAGAACAGAGCTAATAAAACAGGTATGTTAATGTTTAGTTTTACTACTTATGCCCCATATAAAGGAGCAGATCAGTACTTAGCTTTTTCTTTTCAAATGTTTAGATTTTTCTCTTTATACCTTCTTTGAGTTCTAGGTCTCCCTTTAGAATCATGTCTGAAGTTTTTTTTTTTTGTGTGTGTACTTAAGCATGTCTCTGTGTGTAATACTCATACACATAAACAATCAAAACTATATTTGAAATTTTATTTTCAAGAAAAGATAATTTTATGTAGGTATTTTGCTGCTTAGTTATGTCATTACGCAATTGTTTCTTCTCCAGTGCCTAAAATATGACCTGACACTTATTAGTTAAGTGAATTGATGAATGAATTATTAAATTTAATGCATGAAGTATATTCCTTTAAAAGTCATTTCTAAATTTTATTTTCAGGAAAGATTTTGTAATTTATCGGGAACCAAATGTTTCTCCTTCACAAGTAACTGAAAATAATTTTCCTGAAAAGGTAAGAATTTTTCAAGTGTTTGTAAAGGATTTAATTAAAAGAACCTATATTGACCTAGTAAGTTGTAATTAAAAGTGACTTTTTGAAATAGTTGTGTGTGAAAGTTATGGCATTCTGAGTTTATATTATATTAGTATAATCATCATTGAGTCATTATTTTGTATTTCCTCCATTATTGTATTGAACCCTCTTAAGTAATTTTAGTAAGTACACTGAAAATAATTATGCTACTAGTGTATATGATGAACTAGATTGTTTCTTTTGTTTTGTGTCAGTTTAAACATTAAATTGTAAAATAATTTGTGAAAGTAGGCTCTACTTTGCATCCAGGAATTCTTTGGTAACCACATGTATTTCCCATTGTAAAGATAAATAATTTAAGTGGCAAGGGTATTAATGCATCATCTGGTCATAAAACAGAAACAATGGAAAATTTCATGAAGCCAAAAAGCAAGAAAAATCAACTGACTCATTTAAGAGAATTTTGTTTTAATTAGCTCTTTGGGAACTGTGAAGTCCAAGTTGAAGGGATTTGTGTATCACCATACTTGTGGTGATAAAGGGAAGGGGAAGAGAGTGAATTACTGCCTTTATAAGGTCTTTGCTCTGGAGTTGGGCTTTACAACTGCAGTTTTTGGAACGAGACGCGTTCTAAAAAATTTAATGTAAATTTCTCTATTCATTAGTAATTAAGTATTTAAAAAATACTAAAGTTGGGGCTGGAGATATAGCTCAGTTGTTAGAGTGCTTTCCTTGCATGCACAGGGCCCTGGGTTCATTTCCCAGCACCAAAAGAAAGGAAAAAAAAAAAAAAGTACTAACGCTGGGGCTGGGGATGTGGCTCAAGCGGTAGCACGCTGGCGTGCGTGCACCCGGGGTTCGATCCTCAGCACCACATACAAACAAAGATGTTGTGTCTGCTGAAAACTAAAAAAAAAAGAAAAAAGAAAGAAAGAAAAAATTTAAAAATTCTCCAAAAAAAATAATAAAGTACTAAAGTTGTAAAGAAGCAAAAAAATATTCTTTGATTCTGCCTCTTAAAGGTTACCATTATTAAGGTTTTGGAATTTTTTTAATGGTCTTTAAATTTGTTTTTAAGTATCTGAAATGTTTTCATGGTGTGTGTGTGGATGTGGGTATGTGTGTATGGGTGTATGCTTGAGAGAGAGATTCTATATAATTTCTGTATGTCATTAAGAACCTACTTATTTAATGGCTATATAACCTGGAGTAGTATAGTTCAGTAACATGGGAGCTTTATTTAGGTTGCTTCTGAAATACTTTTTATTTGGAAATGATATAGTGATTCAGAGGCATTGCAGACTAAGTTGCTTTGTAAATGTTGAGGCTGAAACATGTCTTGTTTTTCCCTTTCAGGTGTTACTATGTTTTTCCAATGGAAATCATTATGATATTGTCTATCCCATAAAGTATAAAGATAGTTCTGCTATGTGTCAGTGTAAGTATCACTGTGTATTTATATGGAAAATTTTATTCCTAAGCTGTAAAGGAGTTGCATGCATTTTTAGAGATGTTTGTGTATAGCTTAAACATCTAAATGAGTGAGCAAATCAAGGACTTGATTGTATTTGACTCTCAGGTAGGATTTCTTAACCTTTGCACTGTGAACATTCTGGGTCAGATAGTTTTCTGGTGTGGTGTTCTCCTGGATACTTTTGGGTGTTCAGTTGCATACTTGTGCTTCACCAATAGATGCTGGTAATACTTTATTTTTGCCATTTGTGACAATCAAAAATGTCTCCAGATTTTCCCAAATATTTTCCAAATATTTCCTGTTTTTTCTCCTACCACTATTTGAGGAAGGTGCTCTAAGAGAATAGAAATGGCTTCTTGCCACAATTACCTCTTGGTCATCTGTTGTGACAAAGCATCATAACAAAGAAGTGGTGCCAGGCATGTAAAAAACTTCCTGTTTTGTTTTGTTTATGCTTGGTATTGAACCCAGGGGCACTTTTACACTGAGCCATATCCCCAGCCCTTTTTATTTTTGAGATAGGATCTCACTGAGTTGCTTTGGATTTCCCTTAGTTGCTAAGGCTGGCTTCCAACTTGTGATCCTCCTTCCTTAGCTTCCCAAGTTGCTGGGATTACAGGTCTGAGCCACTGTGCCTGGCCCCAGCTCTTCTTACTTTGAGACAGGGTTTTACTAAGTTGCTGAAGTTGGCTTCAAACTTGAGATCCTCTGGCTTCAGCCCATGCCATAGTTGCTGGGATTACAGGTTGCTGGGATTATTAGTGTGCATCACTGTGCCTGGCTTTTCTCCTTGTTCTTAAATTAATATTGACCAGTAAAGACACATGTAATGATTTTTTTTTTTTTTGAATTTAAGTTGCATTTTGAGAGAAATGTCTAACTGTAATCCTGGGCTATTTCTTCCCTCCCCTGTCTAGTCAAAGTCTGGACATTTCAGTTTTTGGGAAAAGAGCTCTTATAGCCTGCTATTGCTGTGTGGGTGGTACAAGGCTCCTGTTATAGAATCTAGAAGGTCTGGGTGAAGTTGGTTTCTCAGATTGATTTAGGTGGTGAGCACCTATTGTATCTGAATTTTTTTTTTTTAATTTGTAATGCCTGAATTCTTATGTACTTAATTTGATAAAACTCACATAAGTAAAACTAAATGACAGTCTTAAAATGCATGTGTTTTTGAATTTCTGGTAAAATATTTTTCTGTTTTCAGAACTAGAGTTTTTTTTTTTTTTTTTTTTTTTTTATCAAATTTGTCTAAATACACTTCTTCCCTTCAGTGGTTACATAGAATAGTTCTTTTTTTGCGGGGGGGGGGGGGGGTGGTTGTGGCTGTGTGCAAGGGGTTAGGGTTAGCTATAGTTGAGCCAGGCGTACTCTGCCATTAAAAGCTACATCCCCAGTGTTTTTTTTTTTTTGTTGTTGTTTTTTTTAAATTTTTTATTTTGAGATAGGGTCTCACTAAGTTGCCTAGGCTGGCTTCAAATTTGGCAACCTTCTGCCTCAGCCTCCAGAGTATTTGGGATTACAGGCATGTGCCTCTGTTTCCAACTGAGAATACATTTTCTTAATGACCTCTTTCTTCCTGCCTCTTTCTTTCTGCTAGGGATCAAACCCAGAAACTTGCACATGCTAAATAAAGCATTCACTCTACCACTGAGCTATATCCCTAGCCCCTGCAACAGTTTCTTTTTAGTTCTTTATATAAAATTAAAATCTGGAGCTAAGTTATATAATCAAACATCTTGTTTCATAGATTGCTGAGAAATGCCTTGTCTCAGGTTGTAGTCAGTGGTAAAGCTAAGACTAGCATCCAGGTCCTCTAACTAGTAATTTAGTATACTCTCTGCTATTCCATATTCCTCTTTCTAGCAATCTTTTTTTTTTTTTTTTTTTTTTTTTGTATTTAGAGACAGGGTCTAACTAAGTTGCTTAGGGCCTTGCTAAATTGCTGAGGCTGGCTTTGAACTCAGTCCTCCTGTCTCATCTTCCCAAGCTGCTGGGATTATAGGCGTGTGCCATCGCACCTTGCTCTCTTCTAGCAATCTTAATGTGTCTTATGGCTAAGCATGTGCATGACATCCGTAAGTTTCAGTCTCTTCAGTCTCAGTACTGCATGTGCTGAGATTACATTTGAGGATATGTAGTGCTTAGCAGTGTGTGGAGTGTAGTAATTGTTCAGTGTGTATGATTAGTTCTTTATCAAACTTGTTTCACAGTTGTCATAATGTCTGTATGATGTTAGTTTTAAAAATAGTAGTGTTTGCATAATTTCAAACTGCATATCTGCACAGAAGAATTTTAGTTGCTTTCTAGGTGATTCTTATATTATTTTTTTGATTAAATTGAAATTATGTTACTGACTAAAATGTTGCAGATACTATCTCAGATTTTAGAAGCTTGAGCAATACAGTCACATTTTTTCCTGTTCTTGTTTTAAAAATATGCCTGTACTCAGTGTTACAAATCTCATTAATTGCAGCTCTCCTTTATGAATTGCTGTATGAGAAGGTATTTAAGACTGATGTTAGTAAAATCATGATGGGACTAGACACCTCTGAAGTAACTGATGAAAACAACAGCGAAATATCCGATTCAGAGGATGACAGTTGCAAGTAAGAATGAATTTAAATCCTAAAATAGCTTTCTTATGCCATACAAAGAGACATTTCAATTATGTTTTCTCACATTTTAAGGTGTTAACACACATAAAATATAGCAATTTGCCATATAGCAAACTTCCATAGATCTCTGACACTAATTTTATTGATTGATTGATTGATAGATACTGGGGATTGAACTCAGGGGCTCTTGACCACTGAGCCACATCCCCAGCCCTATTCTGTATCTTATTTAGAGACAGGGTCTCACTGAGTTGCTTAGCACCTTGCTTTTGCTGAGGCTGGGTTTGAACTTGTACGTTTCATGTAGATGTAGTTTTTGTTTGTTCACTGCAGGAGCTCAGCACCTTAATGTGTAGTGCCTGGCAGTTAATAGGGGCTCAAATACTTGAGTGAATGAATAAATGTTTAGCTATGCATGTTACAGTGAATTCAAATAATGGTTCTTAGGTTGTATTGAAGACTCACAGAGAGTACTTAAAACAGCCAGTTGAACTTGGGGGGCACTCAATGACTGAGCCACATCCCCAGCCCTATTTTTGTATTTTATTTAGAGACAGTCTCACTGAGCTGCGTAGTGCCTCACTTTTGCTGAGGCTGGCTTTGAACTCGGGATCTTCCTGCCTCAGCCTCCTGAGCTGCTGGGCCCTGTTACGTTTTGAGACAGGGTCTTGCTAAGTTACTGAGGATGGCCTCAAAGTTGAGATTCACCTGCCTCAGTTTTCCAATTGGCTGGGCTACATGGTGTTTTTAATGAAATGGTTGGTTGTGAACCCTCCTTTAGTTAACTTTGGAGTAGTTTTTTTTTTTTTTTTTTTAAAGTGGGCCTTCCCTGCATGTAGAAAGACATTGTTATGTTGAATCTTTCTAAATTTCATATCTGTTCCCCTAGTTACTATGGTGTATTTCTGTTTTTTTTTTTTTTTTGTTGTTGTTGTTGATACTGGGTCGGTATTTTTGGTCTTGGACTTCTGTCATATAGATACACACACACAACATATACATACTTTTGTATACTTAAACTAAAATTTGTATGAGCTTAATGGAGGATAGCTCCAGCTTTTTAGGTTATAGCCAACTTGAGATTTTTAGGTGAGGTAGAAGTTACTTGCATGCAAATAAATTTTTCTGCTCCTAATTATGGTTGTATTTCTTTCTTTGTAGGAGTAAAACTACCACTGCTAATGATGTAAATGGATTTAAACCTTTGTCAGGCGATGAGGTATTTTTTAAAAATGGTTTTAACTAGTTCTTCAATATAAAAATATGAATTTATAGCCTTTTTTCTGATATATTTTCAGTAGAGTTAGGAACATCTTTCTAGTAAGAAATTTGTTGGCTGCTTCCTAATTGTTTGAAGTTTTAAAATTCTTTAATAGATTTTATTTTTGTAAGTAGATTTTCTAACAAAATGTTTTAAAAGTGTTTCTGTGTTGATTGGACTTCCTGACTCTGTTTGTTTAGCACCTGAAGAACAATGGGAGCTCTTCTAGCCTGCCTTTATCTAGAAAGGTTCTTAAGTCACTTAATCCAGCAGTATATAGAAATGTCGAGTATGAGATTTGGCTAAAGTCTAAACAAGGTGAGTTAAAAATCTGAATTTTTTTCTAAAATTGCTTTGTGGCACTTGAAAATAATTAAGTAAGCTTGATACTGTTATTTTTTTACAGCTCAACAAAAACGTGATTATTCCATTGCTGCTGGTTTACAATATGAAGTTGGAGATAAATGCCAAGTAAGCGATTTGTATAAAAGAAGAAAATATTTTACTTGAATCTTGCTTTTTCTAATAGGAATGAAGAAAACATCTGAGGTTTGAATATCTTTACTAATTTGGATTTTCAGAGTTTATCATGTATACATTTTAATAGGTCACAAGTAGTTAGCTTTTTGATATTTGAATACTAAAATTTGTATCTTAAACAATAGTATCCCCGTACATGATTTTTTTTAATATTTATTTTTTTAGGTGTAGATGGACACAACACAATGCCTATATTTTTATGTGGTGCTGAGGATCGAACCTGGGTCCCGCCTGTTCTAGGGCGAGCGATCTACCGCTGAGCCCAATCCCAGCCCCCTCCCATGATTTTTTAAAAAAGAATTTGGCCTTTGGGATTACTTGCTTCAAAGAAGTAATAATAAACTGGGTGTGGTTGTGCACACTTGGAGACATCAGTGACTCAGGACAAGGTTAGCCTCAACAATTTAGTAAAGACCCTATCTCCAAACAAAATGAAAAAACAATGTCTGCTGGAGACTTAACCCAGAGGTAGAGTCCTTGTCTAGCATGTGTAAGACCTGGGTTCAATCCCTTACCAAAGAAATAAGAAGTAACAGTAACATTTGAGATGTTCAGGAGGTATATTCATTTCATTTGGCAAATGGATTCAAACTTGATTTTTATGGGTCAGTTTATTTTATTTGTAAAAGTCTTCTTGGAAGATTTTGATATATGTATAATGTTTTCCTTTTAGACTAAGGAAGGAGGAGAATGAGCCCCGTTAGAATAATTATGAGCTATTTATTTTGAATAAGCTACTGAACTGCACTTGAGTAGTTGATGGTTAATGGGAAAGTTGGATAGGATCTCTGTTTCTTACTGTGGGGTAATTTGGCCCACTCATCCTCCAGGGTACATTTAACAGTCTGGAGACATTTTTAATAGTTAACTGAGAGGGCGCTACTGACATCTAGTGGATGGAGGCCAAAGAGGTGGCCAAATGTCTTACAGTGCTCTGTTTTTCCTCTCCCCACCCCCAACCAAGAACCATCTAGTTCAAAGTCTCAGTAATGCTGAAGCTGGAGAGACCCTGTGCTTTTTTTTTTTTTAAATGAAAAAGCACTGTTATTTTGAAACATGCACACATATAATATGTGGAAGTTAATTTTTTTTTTTTTATCAGAAATGATCTCCATCAAAAGTATAGTCCTTGGGCCTGTTTTTTTGTGATATTGGGATTGAACCCTGGGAGCCACTCAACAATTGATATCCTCAACCCCCTTTTAAATTTTATTTTGAGACAGGGTCTTATTAAATTGCGTGGAAATTTGTGATTTCTTGTTTGTGATCCTCTTGTTTCAGCCTCTTGGTTAGCTAGGATTACAAGTATGTGTCACTACTCCTGGTTAAAACGTTTTGCCTTTTTAAACTACTTAAAACCGCCATTGATAGATGTTTCTTCTTCTTCTTCTTCCTCCTCCTCTTCTTCCTCCTCTTCTTCTAGATGGACACAGTATCTTTATTTTTATGTGGTGCTGAGGATCAGACCCAGTGCCTTGTGCGCGTGAGGCAAGTGCTGTACCACTGAGCTACAACCCCAGCCCTAGATGTTTCTTCTTGACTTGTGGAAGAAATACTCATTTACCTTATAATAAGTTGGTTTACATGAAAAATATCTGATCAGGGTTATATCTGGGGCATCAGTGGTGGAATTTCACCTTTAGAACTTTTAATAGTATTCTGTTATGGGGTACTTGGAAGCTGAAAAAGAGAATATAAATTTCTTTAGAGGTTTCCATATGGAATTGTCAGAAGTGTGCTCTAATTGTACAGCAGATTTGTGGAAGCTCTTACTACACTGCCTTGGAAAACTTAGAAGAGATTAAAAAAGAAGAGTAAACTTAGAGCTTGGAGGCCTCCTTCCCTGCCCACTTAGCAGAAAAGAGATAACTGTTTATCTTAAAGCTATCTTGCTAAAATTGTGACACTTGTTATTGTAAATCAAGCATCTTTCCTTTGAGGTTGAAAGTACTTTTTGGCCAAGTGGACACTATTGATAAAATAATTGGTGAAGTAAATACCTGTTTAGTTTTTTTCTTTTTGGAGTGTTTTATTTTTGTTTCTCCTATTTGTTTAATTTGGATAAAACAATTGAAATCTTTAAAAAAATGATATGACTCGAAGTGTGTAATCAGATGTGGTTTAAATTGTTGATGAAAATAAGTGACAAATTTTATTGCAAAACTTTTGAAGACAGTAAAGAGGCCTTGTTATTTATAAGGAATAAAATATCAACTGTTTAATATTTCAAACAATTGGGATTGTTGATGTAATAAGGCAGAAGGTTGCTTAAAGCAGTACTATGTATACATGCTTCTAGTATAGAAGACAGGTGTATAGGTTTAGTGTGTGTTTAACTACAGTAGCAAACTTTAAGGCTTATTTTGTCAATATAGTTGGGTGTTACCAAGTGTATGTTTGAGAATAGTTGACACATTTCTTTTTAGGGAAAAAGAAAGGTCAGAGTTTACACATTTTTAATATCAGAAAAAAAATGAAGATTCTACTAACTATAATAATAGTTGTTCTGGAAGCCTGGGCATACGGTGTAACAGCCATGAGTTCAGAGGCAGATTATCTCTTATCTCTTATTTAGAGCTTTAATACATTGTACTCTAGCTTCTCCTTCAACTGTGTAGAAAAACAATCTAGAAAAATTTTGGAAGGATAGATAGCAAAGCTTTTCTTTTAGATAGAAGTATAGTAGAGGTCTGGGAGCTTAGGGAGACATTCTGTTGTTTTCCTTTTGAACTTACATTGTTTTTCCCATAAAAAATAAATGTTTCTTTTTAATCAAAGAGAATAAAAATGGTGAAACTGGTCACTAGTGCAAAGGAAGCAGGTAACTGATTTTTATTTCTGCCATTGTTCAACAGGTTAGGTTGGATCACAATGGAAAGTTTTATAATGCAGACATTCAAGGGATACACTCTGAAAATGGACCAGTTTTGGTTGAAGAACTGGGAAAAAAGTATGTACTATCCTTCAGCCAAGGCATTCATTGCTTCTTCCATTTAGCCTGATGTAATTATGAACATTTCTAAATATCCCTGTGTCTTTGCAAATTCAATGAAAGGTATTGCCCTTGTATAAAAAGTGTATTCAGGGAAGCTAGGGATATAGCTCAGTAGAGTGCTTGCCTTGCATGCACAAGACCCTGGGTTCAATCCCCAGCACAAGTTTCAATCAGATCTTTAGAAATAATAGTTGGAGTTCTAATTGACTATTTTCCATGTTGGCAAATTTTAAATAAAGAATACTTGTTTTATTGAGTATAGTTTAAAATGCATCATTTTACAGAAAGGCTATTTTAGAAATTGGCCAAATTATAAAATGGGAGCTTTGGAGAGTGGGGAGCACATTCATTTCTATTTTCATTTAGTACTGCATTGCATCTGTTAGTAGGAAATGTCTGTTGGGTTGAGTAGTGAAGTACCATTGACTTGTTGTTTATACAGTGTTAGTTTGGAACACTTTTTGTTCTGGTTGTTGCTGCCCTGATTAGAGAAAAAGGAAGTAAAGTCACACCTTAAATTTTTACTATGGGAAAATTTAAATATACATAAATGTAGAAGGATAATCCTCTTTTTTTTTTTTTTTTTTTTTTTAAAGAGTGAGAGAGGAGAGAGAGACAGGGAGAATTTTTAATATTTATTTTTTAGTTCTTGGCGGACACAACATCCTTGTTGGTATGTGGTGCTGAGGATCGAACCCGGGCCGCACGCATGCCAGGCGAGCGCGCTACCGCCTGAGCCACATCCCCAGCCCCGGATAATCCTCTTTAAACGAAGCAAGATAATATTGTAGGAGCAGAGCACCAAAGCCCGGTTTCAGCAACTCACAGCATTTGGCAACCTTTTCTAATTTACTCTTTCCTAATATTTTATTTTTTAAATGGGAATGAAATTGGAATATTTTAAAGGAAATCCCGGACATCATACAATTTCTCTAATAATGTTTACAGTACCACTAGGCAATAGAATGGCATAATAATAATCATTCCTTAAATTTAGTCTTTTGCTTAAATTATATTTAAGGCCTTTTAATGTATAATTTTTTTAAGTTAGGAAGTATGGTTTTTACATACATTATTTTATTTGATTAGAATTAAGTAAGGATTGCTAAATGCTATTTATAGTTGAATTCTGATTTATTTTTAATGTAAGAAAACTAGAAATTTTACTTAAGTTGAAAATAAGATGTTTACGTAGAATATTTGTTTTGAGTAGAGCTAGGATTGTTTTAAGTTATTAAAAGTCTTTTTCTTTCTTATGAAGACCTACACAGAAGAACCTCAAAGCACCTCCTCCAGAAAGCTGGAACACAGTGTCAGGAAAGAAGATGAAAAAACCTTCCACTTCCGGACAAAATTTCCATTCTGGTAGGAACACATCAGGTTGTCTTTTTGGGGGATTAGGGATGGCCGTATTTGGGGTTGTTTAAGTAGGAAAATTATAAGGTGTTTTTGGATTCTTGCCACAGACATGGATTACAGAGGGCCAAAGAATCCAAGCAAGCCAATAAAAGCCCCATCAGCACTACCTCCTCGCCTGCAGCAACCTTCAGGAGTAAGACAACATGCGTTCTCTAGTCATTCTTCAGGGTCCCAGTCTCAGAAATCCTCCAGTGAGCACAAAAATCTTAGCAGGACACCCTCACAGATCATAAGGTAACCTTCCTGAATGTAAGAGAAATGGCAGTCAGGTGAGAGGTGTTTATTGTATTGGCCACATTGCCTGCTTTTAAACAGTTACAACTCTTTGTTCATATACTTGTTTGTAATATAGTATTAAAAGTATTGGCAAAATACCATGCAAGGATTTTAGTTCCTTATACTCCTCTAATCCTCTTTAAACGAAGCAAGGTAATATTGTAGGATCAAAGGTCTTGATTTTTGAATAGTTGTTTCAAATTACTTGGGAGGTCTTACTTTAGCCAGATCTTATTCTGGTGTTTAATAGTTTTCTGGTGGCTTTTGTGATAAATACTGGATTCCAGATCACATTCTTAAATCCTTGGAGGAGGGTGAGGATGCTGCCTTTTGTACAGGAACATAAGTCATCCTCAGCTGTTTGTTTACTTTGTTCTGATAAGTTTTGATTATTTGTGGTCATGTTTCCAATACCAAACAGGGCTGCAAGTTTTAGATTTTAAGCAATTATGAATATTGGCATTCTAACTGAATATTCAGAGAAAGATGAACTTAAGGGTCATACTTTTCCTGTGGCATATGGTGTTGAGTGTTTCCCTAATCTATTGTTCTGATGAGTAGTTTCACATATTAAAGCTTTCCCTTTTGTGGAGATTTCTTTGAGGGGGTCTTGGTAGAGACATTTTCCTCAGGCACTCATGGCCATGTCTTCCAGGAACTCTGGAGCCTTCCTAAGTTACTGTGACCAGTGACTTCCCTCTCCTTGCCAAGTTCTGGTCTTTAATTGATTTGTTTGTGACATTTGGGCATTCCCTTTTCTTGAGCATGCACTTAATCTTTTGTCATTAAAGATAAATATTATGTAGCATCTTAAGACAGAATTGTAGGTTCTTAGACTGATTACTATTAGTTTCCTAGTGCTGTAACAAACTAGTCATCTTCAAAGCATGGAAATTCTCTCAATTCTGGGACTAGAAGTCTGAAGTCAGGTTGTTGCTCAAGTTAGGAAAAGAGGTTCCATGCCTCTTCTGTTTTCTGGTGTTGCCCAGAGTCCTTGGGATCCCTTAGCTTATAGATACATCATTTCATTCTCTGCTTCTGTCATCACAAGGTGTTTCCCTGTCTTTATCTGTTCTTAGGGGACACTAGACACATTGGGTTTAGGTCCTACTCCAGTCCTGTTAACCTCAATTCAAGTTCAATTGCATCTAAGAAACGACCATTTTCCAAGAAGGGTGACATGTATAAATACTAGGAGTTAGGTAGTTGAACATATTTTTTTTTTTAGGAGATAAATTCAACGCATACGATACTTGAAATCAATTTAAGGGCTAGGATTGTAGCTCAGTGGTAGAGTAGTGCTTGCCTTGCATGTGTGAGGCACAAGGTTCAATCCTCAGAAACACATAAATAAATAAAATAAAGGTATTGTGTTCATCTAAAACTAAAAAATGGATTTTTAAAAAATCCATTTTAAAAAAATTAGAAGTATTTAGGATAGGAAGTTAATTCAAATTATTCATAATCCAAAGCATCCTAAATGTTTTTCTATATATAGTCTCCTTTCTATCTGTATTTTCCCAATGATCTAGTTTTTTTCTTTAGAGAGGGTATTTATGGCATCTTAATTTTTCATCTCTTCCTCAGTGATAATGTTTCTTCTTTTGGAAAAAGCAAAAACATAAGCAGGATTGCATGTATGCTTTCATTTAGTATTGATATACAGGAAATGTCATTGCTTAACTCTTTTTTCTTTTGAGAGCAGATTCCTGTCGAAGTGTTGGAATATGGCATAAAGAATATATACAATACTTATATTTCTGCGCTGATAAAAAGAGATTTAATTATTTCTATATTACTTGGAAGTGAATTATATCTCTTTTATCTCCCTTATTGTAAGTGCATTATCTTAGTGAGATATTCTGATACTATAGCAGTTCCACTTGTGAAACATACTAATCAGGCTGCCAAAAGTTCTGAAGTGTTAGTGTGGTTAAATTAGTCAAACATTTATATTGGAAAGTAGATAATCTTATTTTAGGTACTCAATACATTTTGTCTTTTTTTCTTTCTGACAAGAATGTTTTATTTGACAGAAAACCTGATCGTGAGAGAGTTGAAGATTTTGATCATACAAGTCGAGAATCTCACTATTTTGGCCTCTCCCCAGAAGAGCGCAGAGAGAAGCAAGCTATAGAGGAGTCTCGTTTACTCTATGAGATTCAGAACAGAGATGAACAGGCTTTCCCAGCTCTTTCTGTATGTATAAAGGGAATTTTGAAAGGTTAATGTTTGGAAATCTTAGTATAGTTTCTATATTAAACCATCGGTTTCTTATGGTGTGCTAACAATTTTTAAACTAAGTTTAGAGATCATTTACTTCTCCTTTTCATTTTTTGCATGAAGATAGGTCTAGAAATGTTATTGAAAAGTTGGTGACGGTTGGCAAGTAAATTGGTTTGAAATGTTTAGTATGTATTTAATTTGGTAGCCAATATAATGTGCAGTATAGAGAGGTTCATGATTCATTTAACCTTTTACAAGAAATATCTGTTAAATCCGGAAGTACTCTGAACTGTTTATTGAACCTACAAGGACCTGATAAAGTGAGAGCTATCTTTCAAGAGAGCTCACTGTTCAGGTAGAATCCTGCAGTCCTGTGTTTCTGTCCTTGCTCCATGTGTCAGACACTATTTGCAGTGGATGTTTCTCTGATGAAAGAGTTCTCTGTCTTCAGGTTTCCTTGACTCCTGTTGGGGAGTCATGTAGGTGAAGAAGGTTCATGAGCAGAACAGGGAAGGGTAACTGCTTCATTATTGATACTGGGAACCCTGTGGGCTTTTAAGTCTTGGTAAGTGGTACTCAGATGACCTATGATCCTGATCGGTAACAATGGATTAAACAGTACAAAATGGAGTGTTCTGAGAGGTTTTCCACTAGACCACCATAAAACATTAAAGCCCCATACACTTAGTTCTCTGTCTTCTGGTTATGGAATGTCTTAGGGGTCTGAGGAAGAGTTCAGTTGAAAAAGCTTATGTGAAATAGTTATTCAATTGGCACAGGGTTAGGAATTATTGGAAGAGATGCCCAAAAGCATAGGGCATTGTGTGTGTGTGCTAAGTATATTTATCTTTCATGTCCTATATGTCAATTTTCTACAATTTTTATGTAGACAACTATAAATTATTTGAGCTTTTATCTATATTTCTTCTTTTTAGTTAGCAAATGTGAAAGGTATTGCTACTATAATGCAAGGACAGATTGTGAAATTTTTTGTTGTTAATTTTTTTTTCCCTAAAATACTGAGGATTGGACCCAGGGTTGCTTTACCACTGAGCCACATCCCCAGTCCTTTTATTTTGAATCAGGGTCTCACTAAGTTGTTGAGTATGGCTTCAAACTTGAAAGTTTTCCTATCTCAGCCTCCCAAATTGCTGGGATTACAGGTGTTCATCACTGTGCCCAGCTAAAATGGGGCGTTCGTCCTCATTATCTTTAGACATCGTGGGATTGCTAGTGGCAAAGGTCTATTCTATAAAATTCCTTAGCCAAGACCAAGGTCCTCTATGCTGCTATATGAAATATATAATGTAATGGGAACTTAGAACCTTAAATAATAATTTAGTTTAAAAAACAACTTATTGCAGTCTTTTTGTTTCACAGTTAGAAGGTTGGATCTCATGCAGAGCTTATTGATTTGCTCTGGTAATAGTATATCAGTGATAAAAATCCTGATGGCATTGTATCTGCTAATTTGCATTTAGATTTTTTTTTTCCCTCCACAAAGATCATGCCTCTACAATGGCTTCTTCAGAAGGTTGGTACAGAGGATGCTATTGTTTATACAGAGAATGTAAGTTGCCAGGTGAAGGTCTGGTCAGGGTGGCTTCCTGAAATGGATCTATGATGAAGTCTAACTACTAATTATGCTGAAGGTCTGCTTTGCCTATTACTTTGATTTAGTCATTTAGCTATTAATATAATTAAAAGTGGACCCTAGATTCTATCATTTTTATTTTCAGTAATATAAAAATCTAGGGCTATGAATTTTGAGATTTTGTGTTTAGAAGTATGAAGAATAGTATTAATTACAGAATTTCTGTTGATGGGTTTTGTGAGTAAATTTTAACACAAATATTGGGTTTTGTTCATTTTAAAGAGCTCATCAATGAGTCAGTCCGCTTCTCAGAGTAGCAACCCATGTGTTCAGAGAAAATCATCGCATGTAAGTGATAGGAAAGGAAGCAGGCGGAGAATGGATATAGAAGAACGAAAAGACAAAGGTACGTTATTTCCTCATTTGAAAGCAGATGGGAAAGATTTTCTTAATAATTTTCTGAGGAATCCGCTGGTGGGGTCTTGGAATGTATCCCCTGTAAATAAGGGAGGGACTACTATTTTGGGGAAAAAATGTACTTTTTAAATTGTTAAGCTGCTTAAGTAATCTCTCTATTAATGTTAGATATGGCGAGAAATGTTGACTCAGCCTAAGGCATGTTAAATGTTACTCTAAAAATTGCATTTTTCATTGACTAAACATGCTTTCAGTAGTACTGTTGACTTTCTTCATATTTTGTTCTGTATTCAAACCTGACTAGTGGTTGATGCTATGGTTTTTTTTACCTTAATATGTTATAGAACCTATCCATGGACATATTCACTTGGATAAAAAGCCTGAGTCAAGCACATTGGAGGTAAAAGTTTAAAATTCTAATTGCATTTCTTTTTTTTAACACTGTGATACTATAGTAAGAAAAAGTAGAGAAGGTAGAAATGATTTCACCATTTTATAACTACTAGTATAGAAGAGAAGCAGAAAAGAGGCGAGTTTGTATTCTGGCTTATGCTCACAAGTCATAATTGTGTCTTCAAGGTACCCTGGGATGCCTTATGTGAATAGTTGCAGAGTAGCTTATATTCTCCATCACTCCAGGGAGATTGTTTAAAGCCATGCCCCAGCTAGAAACAACCCAGTAATTTGGTAGAATAGAGATACACAAGCAAAGCTAACCTTCCTATTGAAGACCATTATAATTGGAAAAAAATTTCAAATCATGAGAGGGCTCAGATGTATGTGGAGTGAACTATAAAGGAAATTGCTGTTATTCCTGGAATGTGGGTCTTTGAAATACAAAATCACACTTTCTTTTTGCTCCCAAAGAATATCAGTGATGAAAAATGTACAAGAATTTCATCACCATCAAAGTCAAAGAAATTAGAGTGCCCATCTCCTGCAGAACAAGTACGTAAGTTGTTGCATTTGTCACTGAGTACTATATTCTCTGGGTTCTTTGTATACAATGATATAAAAATAGGAAGCATCTCTATGGAAATGGGAGAATTTATTCTAGCATCACAATTTAAGTGCAATTACAATTTTTCTTCTTTTTTTTTTTTTTTTTTTTTTTTTTTTTTTGGTGGTGCTGGGGATTGAACCCAGGGTCTTGTGCATGTTGGCAAGCACTCTACCAACTGAGCTATATCCCCAGGTCCCAATTAAAATTTTTCTGTAATTTATTTTGATCTTGGCTAGTTTACAATGTTAATGGTGTTTAATAGATTTTTATTTTATAACCATTTCTTTGCCATTCTTCTGAATTTATTTTGGATAAGTTCATATTTGTTATCTTTATTTTTTGATATCTTGTCCTACCTTTGTGGTAACTTGACCTGAACATTAGATTTTTGAAAGAAAACTGAATTTCTACTTTATTTTAAAACTTTTTTGGCTGGGTGTGGTGGCACGTGCCCTGTAATCCCAGTGGCTTGGGAGGTTGAGGCAGGAGGTTGAGTTCAAAGCCAGCCTCAGCAACTTAGATCCTAAAGCAACTAAGTGAGACCCTATCTCTAAATAAAATATAAAAAAGGGCTGGGGATGTGGCTTAGTGGTTAAATATGTTTTTGCTAGTAGCAGACCTTTTGAAGAGTCATCTGCATCAGTTATTTCACACAATTAAAAAAGCAATTCCACAAATTTATAAGTAAAATGATGAAGGAACAGAAGTTGTGGCAGTTATTTTGGTTCTTGGTCTAATACAAAAGTAGAAAAAAAGTTCAGTGCTAAATGCTTTTTAATTATCATCCTTCCTATAGTAAGACTAAGTCATAGTTACATGGTATGTCTGTGTGGGGAGCTTTTCTAAACTCATGAATTTCAAGTTGGTTGTACTGTTTCACACTTGGCTTCTGGCTTCTGGGACTTTTGGTAGGCAATACTTGGTTGGATTTCATTTGTTTGCATGTTGTTTTTGTCTACTCTCTGTTTTCTTTCATTTCTAAGACAAGAATAGGACCATTTATACTTCAGTTGTATAAAAGACAGCCAATTCAAGATATATGTGATTAAAAATTAGTGTCTAAACAAAATGACCCCTTTTCTTTTTCCACTCTCTGTAGAAGCCAGCAGAACATGTGTCTCTTTCGAATCCAGCTCCCCTTTTAGTTTCTCCAGAGGTACATCTAACTCCTGCGGTGCCTTCTTTACCAGCCACTGTGCCAGCCTGGCCAAGTGAGCCTACAACTTTTGGACCAACAGGTTAGAGAAGGATTTATCAAATGAACAACCAGCAAAAAAGCTTCCAAGTCAGACTTCTAATTCTTGAATGAGGGCTTGATTGCAGAAAAGGACTAAGTGTAGAGAGTCTCAAAGAGCTTTCTGTGATTCTCTGCTTTGCTCTGCTTCTAGTGTGGGAGGGCTGAGGTCTTTGCTGTTGCTTAAGGTGTACTTCTATTATCCTAGACACATGGAATTTGAGCTGATTATCACCACTCTTTGCTTTGGTTGCTCAGCACTAACTGGCACTACAGTTTACTTCCACCACGGGTCAGCTCTTTCCCAGTTGGACTCCTTGCAGACCTTGTGTCTTCTGAGACCTACAGTTAGATATTGACTCAAAGCTTTTTTCTTAGGCTCATTTCCTCTCTGTGTCCTGAAGAGTCCTGGGTTGATACTCGAATTAAAACTATGTTAGATTGCTTAACAACCTGCTGTTTTACTAGCTGTTTCACTAGCAGCATTATTTACTTAATAGTGTAATATAAACATATTTCTAGAGAATTATTTTTATCTTTTTGTAGATTTTGATTCTTGTCCCTCTCTTTTGTAGGTGTCCCTGCTCCGATTCCTGTTTTATCAGTGACACAGACTTTGACCACTGGACCTGATTCTGCTGTGTCTCAAGCTCATTTAACACCCTCTCCAGTTCCTGTGTCAATTCAGGCAGTTAACCAGCCCTTGATGCCTTTGCCTCAGACACTGAGCCTTTATCAAGACCCACTCTATCCTGGGTTTCCTTATAATGAAAAGGGAGATCGAGCCATTGCACCACCTTATTCACTGTGTCAGACGGGGGAGGACCTGCCTAAAGGTGAGCTCCTCCAAGTTCACATAGGTTGAGTAAGACATAAAAAGACGAAAATGCAGGCCAGAGACTTGTTTATTAGCCAGAAGGAGGACTTAATTGGGAAAGACGGCAGAAGTTTGGCTTTTTTTTTTAAAGAAGTGATTTTTGTGTTTAGTAATGGTTCTCTTCAAAAATGTCATTTTTTTCATAAACAACCTTGAAACCATTTTGAATTATATAAGATTTAACATTTTGTCCCATCATTCCATACGTAGAACACATATAAAAGCTTAAATATAGTATATAATGTCTAATAAAATTATATAATTCATAATTACATAACTATATTACATGATGTTTATATTAGCTAATATTAACATTATATAATTTATCTCTAGATTAGCATTTCTAACCTGTTTTAATGTGCCTGTTTCAGTTTTGTTGAAGTGTACATAGAATTGAGAACTTGGGGCTTTATGGGTTGATATTTTCATTAATTGGACATCTAAACATCAATGAATTTTCTCAACACTGGTCTGGCTTTTGGGAGATATTGATATTACTTTATCTGTTAAAAAATTAAGAAGATTGAATATAATATTTGTAGTAACTCGTACAGTACTATATGTAGCAGTTTTTTAAAAATAATTCTTTAAAATTTGTTTTTCCCCCTTATTTTTAGGGATCTTACATATCTGTAGCCTCTATTTTTAGTTTACAAGTTTTCATACCTGTAAAACTGGAAGAGTATTACAGTGACTGCTTGTATACTCTTCTTCTTTTTTAACTTTATTTTACTTACTTGTTTGTATGTGGTTCTGAGGATTGAACCCAATGCCTTGCCCGTACTAGGGGAGTGCTCTGCCACTGAGCTGTAGCCCCAGCCCCTGTAACATTTTGCCTAGATTGATGTGGGTAGTTTGTTTTTAGTCAGTGAGCTTATATGGGTAATGGGCTAATGACAAATGAATAAGCAGGAGTGTACTGTTCTACTAATCATAGTATCATTAAGTTAGGTTTATGTGATCTTATCATTCTCCCCAGCATTTTTATTTCATAATTTTTTAAACCTCACTGGTAAGTTAAACACTTGAGTTTCTTTCATCCAGATTCAGTTTTAATCAGATAGGAATATTAGTTTAAACTATTATGGGATTTAGATGTTAATTAGAGGAAAAGCATACAGAATTAGAATTGCTTAGCAGCCTGACTTTTGTGGTTGTTTTCTTTGAGATAGGGCCTTGCTGAGTTGCTAAGGATGGCTTTGAATTTGTGATCCTCCTGCTTGGGCCTCTGGGATTACAGGTGTGTTCCACTGCACCAGTCCTGAATTTTGGCTCTGTTGGTTTTTATGTTTTACATCACAGGTCGGAGAATACAATTCTAGTAGATAAAATGCTCTTTAGGAACTGTGTATCGATCGAGATGATGAAGAAATGCTTTGTGAATGTATATTTTTAACAAGCGAATACTTTTGTTTTCAGATAAGAACATTCTTAGATTTTTCTTCAATCTTGGAGTGAAGGTAATTTACATTTATCATTTTAAAGTTGTTTTATTATTAAGTTAATTCTGTTTTAAATTATTACCATAGTGTTAATCTTGTTTTATCAGGCAGTAACCTCAGGTTTACCAAATATTTTCTTAAGAACCAGAGTTTTCAGCATTTTACAGGATGCTTTTTGGTGGTGTAGAGGTTCTTGTGTTTGCTTGTTTGCCTCTTAGTTAATGATGGTTTAACTTAGGAATACATTCAGGAATTAACCATAATTCCAGGGACCTCATGGAAATGTCCTTACTGGGGAAAGTGGATGAAACTTCTGGGTTTGAAGTTCTCTTTCACGGCTTATATAGCTGTGTATTCCTGGGTAAGCCACAGTGTCTCTGAGCATGGCTTTCTTCATCTATAGAATGGTGTTAATGTTTGCTACCTGCCTCAGTTATTGAAAGGACCAAAGGAAATAACAAATGAAAGTATTAGTATGTGAAGTGGGAGGCTTGTATGTTCACTAGCATAGCAGAGAGGTCCTTTGGAAATCAGTCACCTAAATACTTTTTCTTAACAAGAGGCTAGAGAACTCTCTGTCAGTGCTAGGCTGTCTGTAGTTTCTGTGGGTTCTAGATATTTCAGAGAGGAAATAAAGCACTCTGTCCTGGTCTAGTGACCAAGTTTCATAAGGCCTTGTGCCATATTCAGCGCCTGGTTTTGCATTTATGTAGGCTTTATCTAATTGGCTGGTTATATTTTCTTCATATTTTGGTATTTAGCTGAACCCATGCAGAGGAAGGATTTGGAGTATTTCATTTTGAACATTAGCCTTCTTTGAGTAGAGGATCTAACCTAATTTTTGCAGCTGGAGTACTCTGGGGTTTTCATACTCATTGAGTCCTGTCAGTAAAGATCATCTACTCCTCTATCAGCATTTTCCTTATAGAATAGGTCCAGGCAAGTGAACCGGATGGCAGGGTCATACAGTCAGTCAGTGGGAGAACCAGAAAGTGAATGTAGGTCTAGTTAAGCTGCCAGTTATAGAGATGATGTTTCCTATCAGCCTCTGTAGCAGGACTTTGGATTGGTTTCAAGACAGGAGCAAAGGATGGAATCTTGAAGGGCAACACTATTTTCTTTTTCCTGATGGGGGTATAGCAATGATCTGGTATTTGGACTGTAGGTAGGTTTGTGTTCTTTATAGGCATGAGAAGCTTCTCTTGAGCCTACTGTTTTGAGATGGGTACACTCAAACCTTTTTAATTTTCCCTTTTATTTACTTTTACTATTTTGTATCTCTTTCAGGCATATAGTTGTCCTATGTGGGCCCCACATTCTTACCTTTACCCTTTGCACCAGGCCTACCTGGCAGCCTGCAGGATGTACCCAAAGGTCCCAGTACCTGTGTATCCTCATAATCCTTGGTTCCAAGAAGCTCCTTCTGCTCAGAATGAAAGTGATTGTACTTGTACCGATGCACACTTTCCTATGCAGACTGAGGCCAGTGTTAATGGTCAGATGCCTCAGGCAGATATTGGACCACCGACATTTTCTTCACCTCTGGTTATCCCTCCATCTCAGGTGTCTGAAAGTCATGGACAGTTGTCTTACCAGGCTGATCTTGAATCTGAGAACACTGGGCAGCTTCTTCATGCTGAATATGAAGAGTCACTAAGTGGCAAGAACATGTATCCACAACCGTCCTTTGGACCTAATCCATTCTTAGGCCCAGTTCCCATTGCACCTCCTTTCTTTCCTCATGTTTGGTATGGATACCCTTTTCAGGGGTTCATAGAAAATCCTGTAATGAGGCAGAATATTGTCCTGCCTTCTGATGAGAAAGGAGAATTGGATCTGCCTCTGGAAAACCTGGATCTCTCTAAAGAATGTGGTTCAGTCTTAGCAGTAAATGAATTTCCAGAAGCCAGGGGTGAAGTTGTACACACTCTCCCTGAAACAAGCGTGAGCAGCAAACATGAAGGCCGAGCAGAGCAGTCATCCCAGACCCGAAAGGCAGATCTGACCCTGGCTTCTGCACTTCCTGGAGCAGAGGGAAAGTCTCATCTTCCTTCTCAGATTCTAAACAGAGAGAGAGAAACTGTGCCTGTTAAACTTGAGCCTAAGAGGACCATTCAAAGTCTGAAAGAAAAACCAGAGAAAGTAAAAGATCCAAAGACTGCTGCTGATGTGGTCAGTCCTGGGGCCAACTCTATGGATAGCAGAGTGCAAAGACCAAAAGAAGAGAGTTCAGAAGATGAAAATGAAGTGTCTAATATTCTGAGAAGTGGCAGATCCAAGCAGTTCTATAATCAAACTTACGGAGGCAGGAGGTACAAAAGTGATTGGGGCTATTCTGGTAGGGGTGGATATCAACACGTGAGAGGTGAGGAGACCTGGAAAGGGCAGCCGAGCAGAAACCGGGATGAAGGTTATCAGTACCATCGAAATGTCAGAGGACGTCCCTATAGGGGCGATAGGAGGAGATCAGGGATGGGAGATGGCCATAGGGGACAACACACCTGATGGTTGTTGCTCTGATGTTTTAGAACAGAAGCCCTTTCTTAGGTGGAGTATTTCTGGAGGCTTTAAAAAAATACATTAAAATAAAAACCCAAATTGGAATTATCTCCTCCCCTCCCCCTTTACCCTCATTCCCATTCTGGATGAGATTTTGGACATGAGTCAGGGGCAGGTGAATTTTTGGCATTGCCATTTATCTTCATTCACAATCTGTTTTCATTTATTTATCGGGTGACTGCCCCCATAAAAACTAGAAAATAAGTTTGTTAAAGTATTTTTTATAAACAGCCTAATATAAAACATTATAGATTTAGTGTTTGGTTTTTTTCCTTGTAAAAGTTTGATTTCAAATGTTGGAAATGTGTGCTTTATAGTGTTTACTAAAGTGACAAAACACCATTGGACACAGTATAGATTCCAAAATATAACATTGCACCAAATAGAAATGTATATTTTATTATGCAATGCCTTAGTCATAAACTGGGCTCAAACGATTCTCAGCCTAAAACACTGTTGTCTTTTAAAATGCTTCCAACCCAAAGGCCTTTCATCTCAATATCTGTCAAACTTGAATAATGTCTTCTCTTTAATATTACATATAAGGCAGCCTATTAACCTGTGTCTTTGAAATGTATATAGTTCTTTTAATATTCATAGGGTATATTTTTGGTGAGTATTTGTTGAATTTGAGATTGCATACAAGAATAAATGTTTAAGAAATAGTAGGAAATTCCAGTGAAATGGCTGTTTCCACCAAGAATTCTTAGCACTGGTGTAAATATCATGGTGCCTACTCGAAAGAAATGTAGATGCTATGCATTTTGAAAATAATCTGCATCTGTTAAAATTGCAGAAGTTTTTTAATGCCACTTTAACACTAATGCACTGACAGATTCTAAATATTTTGTGAGAAGAAATGTTAAAAATTTTTAGCTTGACAGGTTTCTATAGAGAGTGACTGTTTTGTTTTTCCCTTGCACCATTGGTTTTGTATCACTTTACATTTGCATGTTCAATTTGTCATGGCTGGAATTGTACGAAAATAAGAATGATTGTAACTTCTAGTTCTTATCTAGAGGATGCTGCTAGAAAATGGTTTTGCTTTGCATTTTATAACTTGTTACTCTGGTAACATGTCTTCTATCCCTCTTCCTTCCAGTCTTCAGTATTTACTAGAGTTCCCTTTGCATGTTGCACTCTTCTCATTTGGAGATTGGACTCTAACTAACACAGTATTCATTCATCTGTGTTACTTTGTAAAAATAACTGTAGCTTGTATTTCTTATTTGTACATACCAATGTGAAAATCTACCCTTTTTTAAATGTTGAGATTATCTTTTGATCAGGAAGTTTGAGTGCTATGCAAATAATACAGTAATTTTTCTTTGCATGCCATGTGTAATATACCTAGCCAAAATAGATGTGGTGGCTTTTTTTTTTTTTAAAGCAGATTACTTAAAAAGCAAATATAATTCACTTGAATTGACAAAGCAGATGAGTTTTCTGGGTTCTCTGATAACCTGTAGGAGTGTGTGGATGTCAGCTAGGCTCAGTGAATCTCCACTGTACTGTAATAATGGTTATTTACCTCTGTGCTGTTTTAATTACCTAATGTCTATGTAACTGCTGATTTGGGTAGTGATTAGCATTTAGATATTTTGTAACATAGGATTTTAGAGAGCACTTTGAAAGATAACATTTTATTATGATGGTGCTAGGTAAAAATTTGTAAAGACTGGGATGGTTATATGGATAGAAAAATTAAAAGAACCTGTTGAGGAATTTCTGTTGTCACCTTCTAAGCTAGAGCAGTTGTTGAAGGTACTGCTGAAACCTGTTTTTCCTTAACATCAGTAGCTGAATTATGAAATGAGAAGCTTAGATGGCTCTTCTTTTTCAGCCCCCCCCTTTTATTGTAGGTTAGTTTATCTGATAATTTCTATTATGAAAATCATTTTTGATATAAATACCAGATTTAAAAGTTCAGTGTAAGTTTGATCTCAGGAGTAAAAGCAATTGTTTCCAGTGTCCTTTATTGTATTGACTGGGATTTGATCTGTTTCTGGAAATGTTTAAAAATTGGATAGCACAGAATTCTGTTGGTTTCTTCACTATCATCCTACCTTACCTCAATTAACGAAAGACTCATCACTCCTGAGGGAAGCACTGATTTGCTTCCTGTTTCCCATCTCTAACCTCCAGCACAGGGTGGAAACAGTGCTGAAAGAATTTTAGCAGATGGTACTTTTCTCAGTGACCTCTGGAATAAAAGAACTCTGACTTTTGTTAGTTTTAAAATTATCACTCTTTGCATGAAGGTCAGTTTTTTTTTTCCTTTAGATTTGTTTTTAAATGTTTTAGTCCAGGGGATTTTGCCTTATGCTGAGGTCAAACTAAGGCCAAGCAAGCTTTTGTCCTTCATATTATAAGTGTATGTCATATTATATATTGACTTGAGATAATTCTATATAAGAAAAAGGCAGAAGGGTAGAATGGAGAATCATTTATATTTTGATTTGGAAATTATGAAACTTCAGCATATTATGATCAGACATATTTTGAAGAACAAATGTTTAGACTGACCAAAGCTCACTTGTTTTTGCTTAGTTAGGTGCTTCTTCTGAACTTGAGTCCAGCTCCCCTTCTTGTAGTATTGTGCATATGTCTCTTCTTCAAGTTTATTTCCCTCAGATCCATCTTCCATTCTTGCCCTCCATGCTCCTTGTAGCAGGATGCTGGCAGCTGTGTTGTCCTCCTGTTGTTCCTGGTATTCCATGAGTCCACTGTCATGGCAGACCCAAGCTCAGACCTGCCTCCATCTGACAGCGGTGGGTTTCTTGAAACCACAGTGCTGAGACAGCTTATCTGAAGCAAACTCTATTCTTGCAGTGTGTTGTTTCCTTTGTGAGTCAAGGGTGAATTAAAATGCCTGTGAACTGCAAACTTGCTTAAGATTGACTTGGTGCAATAAAGTTTCTTTCTAACCATTTCTGGTTTAGAAAATACTCAGCCATCCTAGAAACTAGCAATATTTATTTTTGCCTCATTTGTTTTGCCTTCAGTTTTAGATGAGGTAAATGTTTTCGTCTTTCACTTATGGGTACTAAGCAAGGCCCATTCCAGTGTTGCTGAAGAGAATGTGTATTTGGCTACACTGTTTCTGTGTACTGTATTTTGCTCCCCATTTTATGTCTAAAGGCTATTGTTTTTGTTTTAAAATCTTAATAATGGCTCATTTCCAGTATGTCAGTTTCAAAGAACTAAGGTTTGCTACTAGTGTCAGCCATTTACTCTCCCACTGATTGGGATTTTTCTTTCTTTTTTTTAGAAGAGATTTTCTCCTCCCTGCCCACTGAAATACAAGTTTTAGAGAATCCTTTAAGAGGGGTGGGTGCATGTCTTAATGCTGGGAAGCAGCAACTTTGGGGTTGGATTTACTTGAATGGATTAAAAATTGCATTGTTACAGAGCTAGAAAAATTTACGTATAAAAAATGATAATAGCCTTACACTGAGTACAAATAATACTTACAAGCATGTGAAGATGTGATCATTTGTGATGTTACTTGTAAAAAAAAAAGTATATATACATATCTTTTGAAGTGTTGAAAGGAAAATAGTACTTTATATTCTTTATCATATCACTTTTTGTAAGTGTTGAATATATTCCTGTTTATTTTTCTATGTTCTGTTTTGTAGCCTTAAGAAGTGTTTCAAACATATCTGAATGTACAAAATAAGAGTAAATGCCCTACATGGTGTGATGCTGCATTATATATAAAACTGTGTGCATATATTAAATTTTGTCTCTTGATCCTACTTGTGATTCTTTGGCTTCAAGGGTAATCAAGTAATATAGCATATAAATCTTAGTAAGCTTTCTTAGAATAAGGATGGTTTCTTTGGCTCTTTCACAGCCAGAAGACAATTCTTTTATGTAAACTAAAAGTCATTTGGGATTTGTGACCCATAGGTGATATTATTTTCCACATTACTTGCCTAAGGTCATACAACTACCAAGTGGTGGGATTTGGACTTGAACCTAGTTCTGTAGTTTTACAGCTGATGCTATCATTTTTTTTCAGCAGCCACAAAATGAATTGAGAATATGCAGGATACTTGAGTTGATGAGGGTAATTTTTTTTTGCATTTCTATTAAATGTTTTCTGAAGGGAAAGCAAATTGAAAGCTTTGAAAACCCAACAATTTTATTTTTAGGGTTTTTTTTTTTTTGCAGTGCTAGGGATTGAACCCCAGAGCCTCTGTGCACGCTGGGCATGTGCTCTACCACTGAATTAATAACGTTTCCAGCCCACCATTAAATGTTGATGTTTTGTTTCAGAACTGGGGATTGAACCCAGTGATACTTCACCACTGAACTACATCCCCAGCCCTTTCAAAAAATTTTGAAACACAATTTCCCTAAATTGCTGAGGCTGCCTTTGAACCTGTGACCCTCCTGCCTTAGCTTCCATAGTTGCTGGGATTATAGGTGTGTGTCACTCTGCCCTACTAAATTCATTCTTTTATTAAACCAAGCCAAGTATTTGTTTAAATATATTTAGAATGTGAACTCTCAGGAAAGTTTAGCTTCCTCACAAAGCAGAACCTGAAACAGTGCTCATTCAGTGCATGTATTTAAAAGAGAACCTGATACACATGGGCACAGGAACAGCAAGGGACAGAATGAGCCAGTGTAAAGAAAAATCACAGCTGGGGCAAGGGATGTAGTTCAGGGCAAGAGCGGTTGCCTAAGCCCTGTGAGTTCCAACCCCAGCACTACTTACAAGTTGGACAGCTTGCTTGAGAAGTTTCGTAAAATATGATAACATTGTTGGGGAAGGAGTAATGGGTAAACATTTATCTATTAGTTGGCTAGCAGGTTTGCCCATGGTCAACAGAAGCCAGAGATGAGAACAAGATGTCCAGCTGGGTGGGATAAAGTAATTTGTCCTCAAGAGGTGCAAGATGGGGTTTCTCTGAAGTTTTCTATAATTAGAAGGCCTATCCTTCACCTAGAATAAATAGGCTTTTCTATATAACATTGAAGTACTTGGGTCCAGAACTAGGGAAAAGTGTGAGAATGGAAACAAAAGAGGAAGTCACTATGCCCAACTTTCCTATACAAACCTATGCGTCCTAATCACATCTTGTGAATCCTGGGTGCCTCAATTGTTAAGTACTTTGGATCAGTGTTTCAAGAGGAGCTATAGACCTCATCATGTTGAAGCTTTTTAGATGGATCCTTTAATGAGTTTACTAGAGAAAAAAGGCTTCAGTTCAACCCTTTAAAAAAATACATACTGGTCTTCTAATTACATTTTGTTTTTCATTTGGATTTGGGAAAAAACAAAAATGAGAGTAAAGGCCAAAGATGAAGAGTGTGAGAGAGGTTTTTTAAAAGCTTTTTTTTTTTCCTTTTAATATTAACTGGCAGATAATTGAGAAACTTACCTTTGGACTGACCACCTTTTAAAGATGAGTAGAAAATGAGCTTTTTTAAAAAAAAAACCCACTAGGGATTAACCCGATGTGTTACTTGTTACACGTTTTCTGCCATTTACTTTGTAAATTGGGTGTTAGTAAAAGCATTTAATTAACTTTGTAGTTAATCCCAAGGGCACCTTGCCACTAAGGTACATTCCCCAGCCTTTGGAATTTTTTTTTTCCTTTCTTGGCACAGTTGTCCAGGCTGACCTTGAATCTGTGATTCTTCTGCCTCAACCTCCACAGCAGCTGAAATTACAGGCATGCACCATTGGCTTGGCTCTTCTAGGATTGTAAAAAAGGTGTTTTTATAAATGGGGGAAAGAAAGCAGAAACAGTCTGTTTACTAAGCCTGTGCGCCATGAGAAGGAATGGACCTGGACAGCTGGTCTGTTTCCTTAGCCAAGAATTGTGTAGATACGGGAGATGTAGACTTAGGTACATGCAAGGTTGGGAGCTGATACTAACACAGTTGTGACCTCTGTGGAAAGGTCAGTAATGTAAACTTAACAAGACCATGGTCTAAGTTCCAGATCTTATAAACAAAAGCAAAAATACCCACCCAGCCTGATGTAATAGCACATGCTTATAATTCCATCCACTCAAGAGTCTGAGGCAAGTGGATTCTGTTTGAGGCCAGCTTAGGTAAGTTAATGAGACCCTATCTCAAACAAAAAGCTGGTAGAGCACTTGCCTACTAGCATGCACAAGGCCTAGGTTCAATCTCAAGTATTGGAAACAATAAAACCCCAAAGACTCGCTGGGAAGGTTGCACTTTAGTTTCTAGGCCCAAGAATTTGCAAATTAAGAAAAGTGAAAACAAGTTCCTACTTAGGTTACTTGGCAGAAAGCAAATGGAAAGCCCTTGGAGGGGCAGACCTTGCCCAAGAAGCCAAGGTAACTTGGTGGCCAGCAATAGAAAAACAGCTTGACAAATAAGGACTTATTTTCTTCATAAGAAATATGGAGGAAAGTGACTTGCAGGCAGTTGTGAAGTGTAAGGATGAGCATTCTTCACACATACCTTACATTTTTTTTAAGTTGTAGATGGACACAATATCTTTATTTTTTATTTCTACGTGTTTTAGTGATGTAGATAAAACCTAGTGCTAATCAAGCGTGCTACAACCCCAGCTTCTCCTTACATCTCTTAACCTTGTGGCCACAAGTTCTTGCTCTGTCACACCCACAAGAATCAGTAACTAGATATACATATTCTAGGAAAGCATGGCTTTCAACTTAATTGGTCAGATCTGGGTCATGTGACCTACTTAACTGCAAGAGAACTAAGAAACTATGAAAAAGGATTTGTAGGATTCTTAGGTAGGTTATTCTGACTGATCACCTGGGTTTACAGACACTGTGTATCCTAACCTGGCATGGAGGTAGATGGTGGTGAGCACAGGGAATTACTGTTTGCCACACTCGGTGTCAAAATTTTTGTCTCACTGTACATTGGTTAACCACAAGGAAACAACTCATTAGTATAATAGCAGACAAAAATAGCAAGTTTAATCCTGCCATCAATGGATGGAATGTTTCAAAATATTAAGACAAACGGATAAAAATAAGTGAGTGCTCCTGAGAAACCTGTTATTTTGATAATTCTAGCTGCTTATCTAACTGGCTATGCACAAACAGGCAGAGAAAGCCCATTACTATGTACCTATATATCCTTCTACTCATTTTTTTTTTTTTTTTTGGTACTGGGGATTGAACTCAGGGACTTGACCACTGAGCCACATCCCCAGCCCTATTTTGTATTTTATTTAGATAGGGTCCGTCTTAGTTGCTTAGTGCCTGACCCTCCCGGCTTCAGCCTCCTGAACTGCAGGTGTGCTTGGCCTATGCATCTCTTAGAATGCTCCTTTCTGCCTCTCACTTGTCATATGCATAGCCTGATTTACATGGATAAGTTTTAACAACCTCTCATGGGACAGGTGGTATTATACTTCCTGGAGCTATTTCCTTCATGCAGTACTTCCTGATTCTCAGAGTGATTTTGAACCATTTCATACTTAGAATATGACAGGCATTAAGGGGTTGACATACACTTGTGTTGAGAAACACAATGAAATCACGAATTGAAGTTTTTTTTTTCTTATGGGAATTGAATTCAGGGGCACTTTACCAATTAACTACACCCTGAGTCCTTTTTGAGATAAGGTTTCACCAAGTTGTCCAGGCTGGCCTTGAAATTGGTGATTGTCCCACTTCAGTCTTCACAGTAGCTGGGATTACAGGTGTGTGCCACTGTGCCAGGCACAATTGAGCAGTTTTCTCTCTGGCATATATGCTCATTCCTTCAACTGGCCAGTCCCACATACCATACTATACACTGAGTGATAAGTGAGACAAGACTGGACTTCAACATGTTTATGTTCTAAAATCAGGTTAAACTGAAGAAAATAACTGTAGCAGGACATATTAACAGTTTCTTTTTCTTTGGTGGTACTAGGGATTGAATTCAGGGTACATCTCAGCCCTTTTTGAGACATACTCTTGCCAAGGCTGGCTTTGAACTTGGAATGGTCCTATCTCAGCCTTCCCAGCTGGCTGGGATTACAGGTGTGCACCACTACACCTGATAATATTTGCATTGATGGTGACAAACTCTGGTGTCAGCAAAGTTAGGGCTTTCAACAGCATATAACATTTAAATCTCTGTCTTCAAACTTCATTTGCATAAAATACTACCTTATAATTAATACACATTTTAATCAGTAATACATCCATCCCAAGTATTTTTAGAAATAAAAGCTTGTCTTATTTTACTCAATATATTTGAAATAATCATACATTTAACCCTTCTTAAAAACCAGAACTACTAACTTTAGTGTAATCCCATTTATGTACAAGACAAACCCTTTATATATTCTCACTTAGCAAAGTGCATAGAAAAAAGCATGAAAGAATAAACTCAAACATTGGTAACCCCTGGGAGCATAATGTAGGGAGATCATCTTTTATTCCGTAAGTATACTTCTGAATAGTTCAAATTTCCACAATAAACATGTATTTATGCATTACATAAAATTTATTTTCAGAAGGCCTAATAGGGTCCAATTAAACCAAACTTATTCATTATGTTAATCAAAGCTTCTATTAGTTAATGAGCTATAAAAAGTCTTGTCAAATAATCTCCAATTTTTCTGTTTTGCTTGCCCCAATAATTTATTTATAGTAATCCTTCTTTCTTACATATAAGTTAATTCCAGTTCAGTGTATTAGTAAGGTTTTGATGATAAGTTTACTA
Source organism: Spermophilus citellus (assembly GCF_964194105.1). Classification (NCBI taxonomy): domain Eukaryota; kingdom Metazoa; phylum Chordata; class Mammalia; order Rodentia; family Sciuridae; genus Spermophilus; species Spermophilus citellus. Next base: position 134,911,687 of record NC_138189.1, read on the forward strand.
TGTCCCAACTTAGAAATGAATATGTTTGGTACCAAGGGATGCTTTGTATTGCTATCTCTTGCATTGATGCTGCCATTGGGGAAGTGGTTGACTTCCCTAATCCTTGACTGCTCAGCAGAAAAATCTGTAGTTTTAAAAATACATAGATTCTCAGGCACCAACTCTTAAAAATTCTGAGACTGTAGTTATAAGGGAAGCAAATATTCTTTAGAAATATTTTGCCCTAAATTTTGATCAGTGATTATATAAATGCATGTTTAAAAAATAAGAAAGTAATTATAGAATCTTACAGAATACAAAAACTGAAAAACCCAGTTTTTTTTTTTTTCCTTTGAGGGGACAGTGAAGTGATTTTTGGATAATGATGTTCAAAAGCACCAAAAAACATTAAAACAATGCGTAGGTTGGTAACAAATACCCATTTTCTGACAGTGATGTTCTGCAGCAATCTTCCTTAGGAATCACACACTGAATATACAGTGCAAAGACTGAAAACAAATAACAAATATAGTCCTGAAGTTTATTTATCAAATATCATCAGTATAGTCTTCGACTGGCTTTTAAAATAGGGCAGTTTCATTATACTGGCATACTTGGCAAACCAGATAAGTACAGAAATCCTGTCAAGATTTTTAAAATGGGGCAACACTGGTCAGTATTTGGTACACGAATATAATACACCTACTGAAAATGTTCCATTTATCATGAAAACTTGGAGGTAATTTGTAGTTTGAAATGTCTTCACTTTAGAATATTAAGCACAAAAAGGGCCTTATCATTTCAGAACAGAAAAGTTCCATTTTTTGTGCTTAGACTACAATTTACAATATACCTGGCTTTGGATGTTACATTAAAAAAAAATCATTCTTCAAGCTCCAGAGTATGTGGGGCCATAAAACCTGATTAGTTGACAAAAATCCCAGTAAATGTTTCTTTTAATAAATGGCTTATTAATATTCTCAGATTCAGTCTAATCATCCAAGAAAAAGTAGTTTCCACTCTTCTTTTGCTCTACATCCTAAAAAGAAAAGCAAAAGTCAACATCACCACTCCTTTACATTTACAAGGTATTAGTAAAACAAGTACCTGAATAAACTTCCATCTGCTTTTGGATATTTCTGGGTCCACTACTCAAAAGCAAGATTACTACCTTCTGTCCCCATTCCTATTATCAAAATACCTCCCTTCCGTTAACTCAAAGTTCCTTCATGTAAGATATAGTACATATATGGAATTCCATTCCATTTTTATCTTTTCAACTTTAAGCTCCTGGCCCAAAGATAGCATACTGAATGACACTATATATACATATGAATGAAATAACTTTCCCCAGAATGTTTGGTAGAACAGTCAGTAACATTTACCTACTCACCCATCTGCTCCCTTATTAAGTTACAACTAAGATGAATGTGAATACAGAAATGATTAATAGGTACATCGGGGTCTGAACCATAAGCATACCCCCCAAAATGACAATACCAAGTATAAATAATGATTCAGAAGAAATTCCTGTCCTCTTTTCTGCCTAATATGCCTTTCAAAACTGAGAAAACTAGCACAGGATGTGATGAAAGAGAAACATGGAAATGAGCACTGCAGGGGAGATGAAAACAGTTGAAATGCTTTCATAGTTCCTTCACTTTTTAATTTGTGTGACCAAGAAACTTGCCTTTGAAAAAATAAATACTGCATTTCACATACTAAATCAAACATAGGGTGGACAACTAATTTATGTTCTACAAAGAAAAAACATTACCAACTGATCTGACAAAGTGGTTTTCCATTGTTTAGAATTTTATACTCTAAGAGCTTGTTCAGACTTAAAATATACATTTTAGTCATGAATTGAACAACATAAAAATATGTAGAGAAGCTGCTTGAAATATTCTTGAAAATTTCTTTGTTTCAATGGTCAAGTAGTATAATCTTCCTTAAAACATTTTAATTAGCAGTTAACACAGTACAACTCGAACAGTAGGAAGAGCTGCGTCCATGCAGCAACAGTAGCTGCATCACAGCTGCTGTTTACAGGACTACGTGCCATCAGGTATTAAAATGGAAAAACATGAACCATAGAATGTATGAAATCTATGAAATATTGACTTATAAAAAGCAACAGCCTCTCCACTGTTCATACTGAGAAAGTTATGACTTAAGACAGTTTTTCCACATACCTTAATTGAATTGAGTTTATTTATTCGTGGTCTATAGTTGTTTGGATCTCTTCTGAATGTAATTTCCAGCTGAGACAAAAATTTGTTCATGCCAGCCAGAAGTGTTTGAGGACTGTGGGGGTAGGGGATAAATATTTTTGATTAAATTTTCAACCCCTAAAGATTAATTACCTTAATAATTAATTACCTTAAGGAATAAAACAAATAACTGTTCCCTTGAGTTCTATTACACATCATCTGGATAACAGTATAATTAAAACATATTATAAATCTTATATAATCACAAACAGCTTTGCCTGGACTATACTGTTTGCTTGGCAATAATACTTTGTGCAAGACAAACACAATTGTACCTGTATTTCTGATGTGGAAAAAGAAACATTTTAGAATTATTTATTTATTTAGTTTATTTTTTGCTAGGGAAGATATCTAGGGCCTTGTGCATAAAGTATGCGCTCTACCTCTGAGCTGCAATGGAAGTATTATTATTATTATTATTTAAATTTTGAGATAGGATCTCAAGTTGCTCAGGCTGGCCTTGAACTTGGAATCCTCCTGCCTCAGCTTCTCAAGTCACTGGAATTACAGGAAAGTGCCACCATGCCCAGCCCAGAAGTATGATTTTAGAAAAACAAAAGATCACTAATAAATTAGGAGACTCACAGAATCTCAAATTGACATTTTTAAAGGAGAAGAGAATTTATCAAAAAAAGTTAATTTCTGTTAGAAATCTGACAATGAAGGAAATATGTACTTCCACATTGTGATTTTCAGTAATATTCCTTTTATGCTTTATACATATTTTTTACCTGAGCTAGTTATTTTTTAATTTTTTGGTACTAGGGGTTGAACTCAGGGGCACTCAACCACTGAGCCACATCCCCAGCCCTATTTTGTATTTTATTTAGAGTCAGGGTCTCACTGAGTTGCTTAGCATCTCACTTTTGCTGAGGTTGGCTTTGAACTCATGATCCTCTTGCCTCAGCCTCCAAAATGCTGGGATTATAGGCATTCACCAATGCACCTGGCCTACTTAAGCTAGTTCTTAAATCAATCAAATCACAAAATCGATGGAACACTTTAAACATTTTGTAAACACAAAGGGAAGACCATTATGTGAATAAATGTTTTATATATTCTGAGAAATTTCCCTAACTCTTCAAAAAGGTATAATTCTGAATAACTGAAATAAAAATTTTAAAATGAAAAGAGTTCTCTGGCTGGGGATATAGCTCAGTTGATAGAATGCTTGCCTAGCATGCACAAGGCACTGGGTTCAATCCCCAGCAACACACACACACACACACACACACACACACACACACACACACCAAAAAAAGTTCTGAGAAGCTCAGTACTTTTATTTCCTGGAAGAATTAGTCAAATAGCAACTTCATTTATCCTAGAAAATGTATCTGGAACCACAGTTTATTTAATCTTTGTTGTTTTATGGGTCAAAAAATGTTTGAATACTGGCAATTTATATGGTTCAACCTAACTGATTTTAGCATTAACGACAACAGAAATTTCTCATTATATGACCTGAATGTTAAGTATCTCCATATAACAAGCACCCACAATCAAGTCAGTCAGGAAAAATGACAGGGAAAGGTGACCTCCTTCATTTTTAATTTTGCTATCAGATATTTGGGATCTATTGTTAGTTCAATCACTACCAGAGTAAGTTAGGCAAATCAGGAAATCTCTTTGGCTCCTCTTTTTCCTTTTTCTGTCATGTTAAAAAAGAAAAAAATCAGAAATTTATTTTCATGCAATTATTTACAAAACCAAACCATGTTTTGGAAATCCAAATAATAAAATAGGCAAAAGTTCAGCTGGAAAAAAAAAAGTGAGAATCCCAGATATAAGATATGCTTATATCTAGGGTCAGGGATTCCAACTACAGTCTAGGACTATTCTACATGGTCCTACCAATGTTCAATAAGAATCACCTTGGGAGTCAGAGTAAGGCACAGAATTTTTGGTAATCTCTTTCTTTTAATGTCTATAAGTTTACTAAAAATTTAAAATGTGGTAATTTTCTAATTATTAGAACTTACAGTCAGTTTTTTAATATTTTAATCTTACCTGTTTGCAACTGTGTTCTTAGATGGAATCCCATCAAAAACGATGACTCGATCTGCTAGATAGGTGGCCATGATAAAGTCATGCTCCACAACAAAGGCTGTCTTCTTTGCATGGAGTATGAAACTAAAATACAACAATTTGAAAGCCTTTTATAGCTTTATATCACAAAACATTCAAGTGTGATATTAAGCACACTTATATGCCAGTACACATAATCAAAAGTAATATGCTGTGGCAAGACATTTACCGTTTGACAACACGAGCTGCCATCAGTCTCTGCTCAGAATCCAAATATGCAGATGGTTCATCAATTAAATAGACATCAGCAGGTTTGCCCAAACAAAGGGCTAAAGCCACTCGCTGCAGTTCACCACCAGATAATGTCTGCACCTAAAAGAAGTTTAGGAAACTATGTAAAGAAATCCCAAATCTGAAATAAAATTAAAAAATTAATGAATATACTTATGTTAGCATACCTCTTGATCAATGATGTTTTCAATCTGCAGAGGCTTCATCACATCAGTCACAAATTGCGGATGAGTGTAAGCATCTCTTATCTTTTCATGTAACAACTGGCGAACACTTCCCTGTTTTCAATGGAAAAAGTTTTTAAGTGATAAAAAATCAGTATAGAATTCTTTGTTTTTCTTTTTGTGGACTGGGGATTGAACCCAGGACCTTAAGTATCCTAGGCAAGTGTTCTACCTTAGAGCTGCAGTGATATTCTGAGCCCTTCTGCAATTTTATTTTGTGACAGGTGCTGCCAAGTTGCCCAGGCTGACCTCAAACATGGGATCCTCCTGCTTCAACCTCCTAGGAGTAGCTGGGATAACAGGTGTGTGTCATCACACCAGGTAGTACAGAAATCTTCTACTTAGGAAGTTAAACTGCAGAGAAAATCTATATTGCTTGGCTACTAGGAGACAGCAATTGAATTTTTAATGATTACCCAACATTTATAGCATGTTTTGTTATATTTTTAAAAAAATATTTACTCTTTAGTTTTAGGTGGACACAATATCTTTATTTTATTTTTATGTGGTGTTGAGGATTGAACCCAGCACCCCGAGCGTGCCAGGCGAGCGCGCTACTGCGTGAGCCACATCCCCGGCCCAGATATTTTTTATTTAATAGTCATTACAACAAATAAGTAAAAAGGCAATAATAATCTAAAAATTTTAAATCAGAGATTTCAGGGAAGAAGTAATTTTAAAGTGGGAATAATTCTGAATCCAAAAGTAATCATTAAGAAATAACACAAAATGCACCATAATATTCTAGGGTTGAATCATAAGATGCTTGTGTTTACTATTTCAGGATAGGACTCAGTCTAAGAAAATTATGGAAAGTATCAATAACGCAACACTTATTGTAAATGAAATTGTTTGAAACGGATACAATATTGGCTATTAGGTACTGAAAGCAGATATAATAGTTAAAAAGTTCATCACAATATCTGAAGAAATCAAAGAACTTTAATATAAGTTTCCAAGTTTTATCCACAATGTAGTATTTACCAGTATTTCATTTCTTTATGGTGGAATAACCTTGCATTTTATGGATATACCATGCTGTGTTTATCCATTCATAAGCCATTCATCTGCATTATTTCTAATTTTTGGCTATTCTAAATAATGTTGCTACACATATGTGTATACAAGTTTTGGGTACCAACATATGTGGTACCCAGTGCTTGGATATACATCTAGGAGTTGAACCTGATAACTTTGCTGAGGAACTGCTAGATTATTTTTCATAGTGAATGCATTATTCTACACTCCCACCAACAATGTATGAGGTGCCAATTTGTTCACATCTTCTCTAATAGCTATTACTATCCAGCAGTATTACTATTACTATTGTGGATTTTAGTGATCTTAATGAATATAAAGTGGTATTTCACCAAGGTTTTCATAAGCATTTTCCTTATGATGAAGATGCTAATAGCATCTTTCCTTTTTTCTTTTTTAAAAAATTTTTTAGTTGTAGATGGACACAATATCTTTAATTATTTTGATGTGGTGCTGGGCAACTTGGCAGCACCTGTCACACACACACACACACACACACACTTTTCTTTGATAATCAAATAATCACAATATCTTTAATTAATTATTTTTATTTCAAACACAGTGCCTCACTCATGCCAGGCAAGTGTTCTACCACTGAGCCACAACCCCAGCCCAAATCTTTTCATGTTTATTAGCCACTTGTATTTGTTCTTTTTTAAACACTGACCTCTTTTGGGGAAAGGGCACTTTTTTTTTTCTTTTTAATATTTATTTTTTAGTTGTAGTTGGACACAGTACCTTTATTTTATTTACTTTTATGTAGTGCTGAAGTTGGAACAAGGACCTTGCACGTACCAGGCAAGCGGTCTACCACTGAGCCACAACCCCAGTCCTGGGAAAGGGTACTTTTCAATTGAGTTTCTAGAGTTTTAAAAATATATTCTTGGCAGGCTGGGGAATATAGCTCAGTTGGTAGAGTGCTTGCCTTGCAAGCACATGGCCCTCGGTTCAATCCCCAGCACCACAAAAAAACAAAAACAAGAAACCACAGATCACAGATTAGTTCAAATGTTTTCTTCTACCTTTTGAGTGGCCTTTCCTCTTTCTTGACAGTATCATCATGCACAAATTACATTAAGTTTTTAAAGGTGTAGGAAAAAAGATAACAAGCAGATTTAATTTTTTTTTTTTTTTTTGGTACTGGGGATTGAACCCAGGGGCACTCAACCACTGAGCCATATCCCTAGCCCTTTTTTGTATTTTATTTTGAGACAGGGTCTCACTGAGTTGCTTAGGACCTCCTGAGTTACTGAGGCTGGCTTTGAACTCGTGATCCTCCTGCCTCAGCCTCCTAAGCTGCTGGGATTACAGGTGTGCAACCCCGCCTGCACTCAGATTTAAAAATATTTTCCACTAGTAGTTGAAATGAATCAAGGACTGTAAACATACATTCTTTTACCACTTTTGTGGTGTCTAACTTGGAGAAGAATTTTAATACTGTAAAAGATTTTCTTTTTTTTTTTGGTGTTAGGGATTGAATCCAGGACTCCACATGAGCTAGGCACACGTTATCACTAAGCCATATCCCAAATCCCTTAATACAAGGATCAAACTATAAATATGTGTGTGTGCATACACACACACACACACACACACACACACACACACACACTTTTCTTTGATAATCAAACAAAAGATGAAACAACTCACAGTTGATTTGGGACTGATTTTCTGTGGCTTATAACTGACATTTAGAACTGGCACTTCTCCTGCAAAATAATATGAATACACAACACATGAAATATCACCCAGATTTTAAAGTTTAACTATGTGGAACAGACTAAAGATTATATTTACAACAGTACCTCCTTCATCAGGTTTAAGTCTTCCAGCAAGCATTCTGATAAAGGTCGTTTTACCTGTACCTGGCAATGTAACATACAAAAAATTGTTCTGAAAGATGCTTTACACTTATTGAAAGCACAATGTCATACTTGTTTTTATCTGAGAAATTTGTTTTAAAAATAATACATTAACATTTTGGAACCTGAAGGTTATACAGAAAAATACTTAAATCTTTTGTGGCTTGTATTGAGTAAAGTTTATTACGAGAAATAAAGACTTGTCCAAGTTTATAATAACCATTTTAATAAGTGGTAGGTCCATAAAGCTTGGGATAGTTTTTTAAAAAGACTAATTTAGCTAAATGATCAATTAAAATAATATAGAGCATTTTATAATAGATACCATTATTTGAAATTATTTACATAAAGCATTTAAGTTGCAACCCAATTGCGAATTTATACTGAGTAAGAATATTATATTGCAATAATCCTTACATATTTTTTTTTTCTAGTTTTGTTAGCTGTAGATTACAAGACAATGTTTATTTTTAAATCATAAAAACACCAGATATTGAGTAGTCAAATTAATCTCACAACTATACTTATGGTGACAATTTATATTGAAAATGTTAGTCATACAACTACTTACAAAAGTAGACAGAGTACTCTGAATTGAAAATAAGTTCCAAAGAGAATTGTACAAGGAAAATCTTAAATAGATTGTTTCTGAATTACCAATTTATGTTTTCCTTCCTAGTCATTTTGCAAGATGATTAAATGCCTTAATAATTTATACATAGAAAAACTGAGTAAAAGTATTTTCCAAGGATGTAGTGATACAAAATAGGAAATATTAACTTGCTTGAATAACAGATTAAACTATACAATGCCACAAAAATGTGAAGCTATACCAAGAAATTTATGGATTAAAAACTCAGCTGCCAATTCTAAAAACTGAGTCAAAGTTTTCTATGGACTAGGCAAAACAAATTTACTAGATAAGCAGAACAAACTTCTATATTAAAAAAAAAAGAAATCTTACCATTTTCCCCCAGCATCACCATGATTTCAGAATCTGTGAACTCTCCAGCTACAATTGCTAGCTCAAACTCTCCCATCTTTTTCTTCATACCCGGATATTTATACATACACATCTTTTTAACTTCTTCTTCATTTGCTGTCTCAGCCACTTTAAAAACAAGTGATGCATCTCGGAATCTCAAGTTTTCTGTTGGCACATAGCCATCCAAAAAAATGTTTATGCCTATTGTGAAGAAAAGACCAATTAAATACTAAACTTTCCTCAAATCCTAGAGTTCTTGGGAGCAATCTCCATATAGATTTTAATTTCTGTGGATTTCTGATAATATGTAGGGTACCATATAATAAAGTGACTCAAAAGTACCTATGCACACCCCCTCCACTCATGTGCACACATCAAACACATTATTTCATTATATTATTTAAGATACAAGATTATTTAAAAATTTTTTTTGCCACCAGGTTTTATGCAAAAGATGGCATACTATGTCATTTTTGCTGTATTTTAAAATCAAAGCCAAATTATAATTTTTCTCTAAAAATGTGTGACAGGTAGGTAAGAATGAAATATGTTCAGATTGGCCTAAAATAGCTTCAGAAATAACTCTTTAATAAACAATTTAAGTTATGGGTATTCAATTTTCTATGATAACACATTTTGAAGCTATAGTTTACGGCATTTTTTAAAAGATTAATTTTGTAATTTCATGACAAAAGTGAATGAGCTAACTTCATTTAATATTTGTTCTGACTCTACAAAGATAAACTCCCTTATCTAAAGAGATTTTATTTTTTTTTAAATATCAGGGATTAAACCCAGGGGTGCTTAACCTCTGAGCCACACCCATAGTTCTTTTAATTTTTTAATTTGAGACAGGGCCTCGCTAAGTTCCTAAGGCTGGCTTTAAATTTTCGATCCTCCCTAGCCACTGGGATTACAGGTGTGTGCCACCACATATAGCTACCTAAACAGATATTAATAAATGAAAGTAAACTAACATTGTACATGAGACTTCCTCTCTACTAAAACTATAAGATCCACAATGACAGACACACAGAAAGGAAAAAGTGAATTATTTGGGAAATAATGTAAGATCTTTTTTTTTCAATGTTTCTAATATTGAAGTAAAATAAGAGAAAGATAGCAGCTAAAGTTTTGTAAGGTCTTGAAATGCAGTACAAGGATGTTATTAATTTCATCTGGAATTGAGAGCCACATCAGGGGGCCTGGATCCTCAGCCTATAACACAGTATAAAATAAACTTTGCTGCTAGAACAAATGAACAGATACATTTATTTTGCCAAAATCAGCATGCTTTTCAACCTCATTTAAAAATTAGACATATAAAGAAATTAAAACCAAAAATGACAAAGAAATACCAACTGAAAAAAAAACTAAATAAGCCACTTAATTCAATCTAATCTAATCCATCAATTAAGGAAACAAAGGCTAAAAGAAATAAGTGACTTTGCTCAAAAAAGTTAAAGTCAGGCTTTACATTCCTAATATTTGTCTTGTCAGTTTAAACTAATTCAAACTATATTTATCTTCATAGTACATATAGCATTTTCAATATTTATTCATATCGTCATAAACCTGATTCTAGAATTATTATATGGTATGAAGTACTCATGTTAATTATAGAGAATAAAATATCAACAATTGGTTCTGATAACACCCCTAAAGCTGTTAAGAAAACTTATCTTAGTAGGTAAGTTATAAATTCCTTCCCCACATCTCCCCCTCTGCCCCTGTACTGAGAACTGAACCCAGGGTACTGTACCACTAAACTATATCCCATACCCTTTTATTCTGAGACAGGGTCTCGTTAAGTTGCCCAGGCTGCCTTTGAATTTGCAATCCTTCTGCCTCAGCTTCTCTTGTGTATCTGTGATTACAGGCATGTGCTGGCATGAACTACTCCTTCCCTACATCCTAATTTTTTTTTTTTTTTTTGTACTGGGGATTGAATCCAGTGGCACTAAGTTACATCCCCAGTTCTTTTATTTTAGGAGAGAGTCTAAGTTTCTGAGGCTGGCCTTGAATCTGTAATCCTCCTGTCTCAGCCTCCTGAGTTGCTGGGATTACAGGCATGCACTACCATGCCTGGCACGTTTCTTAAAAATTATAAAAGCCACCACCATCTTTTTTTTTTTTTAAAGTTTGTTTTTAGTTGTAGATGGATATAATATCTTTATTTATTTTTATGTGGTACTGAGGATCAAACCCAGTGCCTCAGAATGCAAGGTAAGCACTCTACCACTGAGCTACAACCCCAGCCTCGCCACCATCTTTTTAAAAAAAGGATATGATATGATATAAATTTATTTTTCCAAAAAGAGTTTAGATATTTCAATCCTTCTGAAGAGATAAAAGAAAAAACATCTATTACACTTCTCAACCCTAAGATACAGACTAAGTAGTTCTTTTTATGTTCTATGTTATCAGCTTTGGACAAAGAGAAGAAATACAAAGTACTATAAGTAAGCAGTGGAAAGAGAAAAAAATCAAAAGGAAAAGGTATGCAAGCTGGAGAATGCATTGCTGCTTTCAGGAGTCTTTTAGTGGTCAACAGTTTCTATTGTTTAGTTTGCACATGAGGAGACATTGGAAGACAGTCAAGAGAATCCCTCTTTCATGACTGTTCAGGGAATAAGTGAAAATATGCTTATTAAACTACCTTATTAGTTTTAGATAGCCTTAGTTCCATAAACTCATGACATAGATTACAGTTAGAATATGATGAGCAATGAATGGATTTTAAGAGTTTTATTTTTGGGATTGGCCCATCAAAAACAAATTAAGATGACAAATACTGCAGAAATAAAAATGTAGTTAAGACTTTTAATAGAGCAAAAATAGTAAAATTGCATTTTTATCCACTCCCAACAGAAAATTCTCTATAAAAGAAATACTTTTTCTATAACATTGATGTATATCTTTTATACATTGTTCTCCTCAGTGATTAAATTCTAAGAGATCAGTTTTGCATAAATAGTAAAGCAATAAAAAAACTAGTCAATATCAACAATACATTTTCTAAGCATCAGAGTGGAAAGGAATACAGCATATGTGAAAACATTTTTTTCAAGTTACCTTCTCTTACACTAAAAGGCATAGTGACAACACCATAAGCACTTGGTACACCATATAAACAGCAGATGAAGTCAGAGAGATAGTCTAATACACTTAGGTCATGCTCCACCACAATGATATATCTGAAAATCAAAACAGACTTTTATTTTAAAATTTAACATAACACATAATTAGATAACTTCTATTTCTTTTTACTATAGCAGCAAATTGTAGAAAACCAGATATATTTTAAACTACTTAAATGTAAAGAATATATGAAGCAAAGCCATAAAATATTTCTTACATAGGCTATCAATGTCTATATTTAAAAATGTTTCCCTAAATTAAAAGGAAAACAACTAATATGAAAAGTTCACAGATATGATGAAATAAATATATTTTGGTAATAAGAAACACATACTAATAAACTCTACAAAGTAAAAGCAATTACAATGATACAGATGCAGTCTAAGTTATTTGAATATTATGCTATTCTATTTAAGTATTAAGCCCTATGATTAACTGTTCTGCCTCATGCTAGCTGTAGCAGAAGATACAGAGAGAAAGATAGAACAAACCCCTTTGCCCCAAAACTTTGAATTTTTATGAAGACAAGAATGGATTAAAAAAATGGATATGAAACAATAACAACAATAAAAAAAGATATGCTGGACAAATAATAAATCCCAATGAAGGTCAGAAAGGAAATAGTTTCCAGTATATTAAGGGACTTTATGAATGAGATATGATATGACATGAAACTAAGATTTGACTGAGGTGATAAAAAAACATTGTTATTAGGTAAAAAATAGTTTGCTTTTATGTATTCCTATTCCAAGACAGTTCAAGATGTTTAAAAATGTTCTGAAGACATCTCAAATGCCAACTTAATGCATCAACCTGCAAAAAAAAATTCTCCATTTTTGTATTAACCCAACAAGTCTCAAGTTTTCAATTCTGCAAACATAATATTCAAATATTATTTCAATGTTACCACAAGTGATATCTTTGTTGTTGAATTTAATTTTTACAGGTATTTCACCTCTTGTATAATGGGACAAAATGGGCTAATGAAATCATTATCCTACCAACAACAGAAAAATAACTGTTTATTCCTATTAAAACACTGTATAAATTGTGAAGTCTGTGAATTCTTTTCCAAAGTGCTGTGTAATAATTTTGTTCTTTTCCTTCTCTTCTTAAATTCTAGTTTAGGCTCCCATTACATTTCTTTCGCTATTACTGTATTTTCAACAAATCACACTTTCTTCAGATCCCCTGATGTGGCTCTCAATTCCACATGAAATGAAATTTCCTTAAACTCTTTCAAGATCCTCCAAAACTTTAGCTTTCTTTACTTCATTTATATATAGAAAAAACTGAAACGTAGTTCTTTTTTGCTGAATAATTCATTTCTTCATTTTGTGTGTCAAAAGGCTGTTTTTTTCCTTAGTCTCCTGCCAAAATCTTCCACCTGCTGAAATTCTACTTGATCCTTTTAAGTTCCATCTCAATTCCTACCCACTGTAGGGAAACTCTTCCTAATAGATGAACTGTTTTCTCCACTCCTGAGGTCCTATTATAAGTATCTGAATATATATTTGTCAAACCTCCTGCCTCCCCCTCTTTCAAATGGAGCTTATGCAGACAAAAGTCCAAAATACGACTTCAGTCTGTCACTGTTTTTTTCTGCAATCCATCCTTTCTTTATTCCTTGCTATTTTTCGAAGGATATGATCTCCAAAATCTTTCTATAGCATTCAAGACTAAATATATGTTATGACATGCAGGAGAATTTCAGTATAAAAATACGCATCTTATGGCTCATTAACTATCACTACATATAGATTATTTTAACTCTATAAATGAGATCAGTATATTTGTGAAAATGTCTCAATCAAGTTTTTCCATTGTTAGTCTAATTTTTCTTAACATATTATTCCTATTATAATTAAAGGTTACTGCCCTGTCCCTCACTGAAAAAATATCTTACATATTATTACTTTCCTTACTAATTTTTTCCCTGAGGTCCATCCATACCTATTACTTACTTCATCTATTTTTCCTATACAGAATAGCTCTTAATCTTTTAATGTTAAATTTATTCCTTACAAATGAGTTTAATCACCTCATGTCTTACCCAGGGGCCTCTACCACTGAGGTATACCCCCAACCCTTTCTATTTTTTGATACAAGGTTGCTAAGTTGAGGTGACTGACCTCTAACTTTTGATCCTTCTACCTCAATCTACTGAGTCTCTAGGTTAACAAGCATGTGCTACTGTATCCAGCTTAAGTTATCCTTTATATAATAGTTAAGAAGTTACTTTATATCTGGCCAAGAAAGACTTTTTACTTTTTATCATGGATATTCATAATTTCACTCATGTATCTAGGTGAATTATTTATCTTCTATAGGACTTTTCTTTAAATTTAGGAACCTGAGATTTTTATTAATTCTGAAAAATTATCAGCCATGATCCCTTCATGCCTTTATCTTTCAGATTCCATTTTGTTTTTATGTATTTTTTTTTATTTTTCAGATTCTTAAGATACAGCAATTACTCTTATTTCATTCTCCATGTTTCTAAACCTCCTTTCCATATTTCAATTTCTTTCTCTCTCTGTAGTATGCCACAAAAACTCAACTTTTAAGGTTTCTAATGCTCTTTTCTACTAGCCCTAATTTACCTGTCTAGGGTTTTTTTTTTATTTTTTATTTTTTTGGTACTGGGGATTGAACCCAGGGGTGCTTAACCATCAAGCCACATCCCAAGCCTTTTTTATGTTTTGAGAGAGGGTCTCACTAAGTTGCTGAGGCTGACTTTGAACTGTGATCCTCCTGTCTCAGCCTCCCCATCTGCTGGGATTACAAGGTTGTGCATCACTGTGCCTGGGTGTTTAGGGAATTTTTAATGGCACTAACTTTTAACTTCTAAATTTGCTTAGGATTTTGAACACTTATTGCTTTTTTATAGCATCATGTTCGAAGGGTTTTTGATCCTTTTAAATATTTTACATTATTTAATAATTACTTCAGCATTTCTATCATTATATTTTCTAACTATATTTGTAAATAGTTTTCTCTTGTAATTTATAACCCTAGATCTGAGCTCATGCTTGATAGTCTTTACATGTAAAAATGATGTGCAATCAGATTTGAGGGCATATCCCTCCAGAGCAGTTTTTTATTTACTACTACAGGTCTAAAAATCCCAAGAGCCTTTTTTTAATATTACTTTCTCACCCTGAAGGGTTTATAGATACTACTGGTTACACATACATTGAATTCCATAGCCAGGTAAACCACTGGCTCATAAACAGAGATTTGAAAGGGAGCTGTCCCTAAATTTTCAATGTGTTTACTTGACATTTCCATATGCTTATAATTTGTTTCCAAATTGCCTGTTTGCTAAGGGGTTCTTTCAGAGTCCTGACATATTATGTGTAATGATCCAATGCAAGGTGTTGCTTCTTTCCCACAGTGGATGTTAAAACCTAAGGCCTATTAGGGATGTCAGCAACATCTGGAAAGCCATCCCCTCATCTCTCCACTTTGTAATTCTCAAAATTCTTTTTATTTTTCCTTGCAAGATAAACCATGTATTTCAAAGGACATTTATTAAAAGTTATTAAGGAGAGAGGTATCATGGTATAAAAAAATGCCATACAGAAAACAAACACTCTCCCTACCCCGTGTTTTGATTACAGCTTTCTCACACACTAAATCAGTAATCTAGGACACATAACTAGCTTTTCTGATCTTAAACTCCTTCAACTGAAAAATGAGAAGTACCTAAATAATCTTAGCAAGAATACCATAAGCAAATGAAATAATGGCTTTAAAAACTAACAAAGCACCTTATAAATACATGGGGGTATGATTACTTAACAGGTGATTAAGAACTCTTTTTTGCTCAGCAAGATTTTAAACACTGATATTCAGAATTACTCTAGTGATTCTTATGTCTTATATTAGTGTATGAGAGACTTCTATTTGAGAATCTAGCAAAAGCTAAAGATCTACTTCCTAAAATGGAATATATTTATGTGAAAAATTGCATTTAATTTCAGAGAATTCATAGGTTTCCTAGAAACAGAGATACATGAATATATGAATCTTGCTCTAAGAACTTTTGTTCTAGATAGAGAAAAGTAAATTTTAGTGGTAGCTCTAAATAACCAAGATTAAGAATCTATACATGTAGATGGATAATGCAGTTAATTTTTAGAAATCTTGTTAAACTCCCCAAATAAAACAAGAGAGGAATATTCCAGACCTATACTTACCTATCTGGATTTATTAAAGATCGGATAGTAATAGCAGCCTTTAAACGCTGCTTGACATCTAGGTAACTAGAAGGCTCATCAAACATGAAACTATGGGGGGGGAAAAAAAAGGAAATAATTTCAAAAGACAAACATGGCATCAATCCACCTTGCATGTTATTTTAAAGCAGTACTAATGGCTTCTAACGTAACTACAAGCAAAATCTCATTCATACCAATAAAGAGCATGTACCCATAACAGTAAAAATTTCTGTATTCTTATCAGAAACAGAAGAAAAAAATCGATTATGAAAAGCAGGACTGTATACCACATTTGGGGAAAGCCTCCTAGATTAGACCAACTTATAAACTGGTTCTACCCTCAAGAAAAAAATATCCCGATATATGGCCTGTAATAGTTTGGAGAGCTTTTCTCTTACTTAGCTGAAGTATAAATGCATTAAAGCCAATAGTTTTTTGGAGGACACTGCACAGAATTCACAGAATACTTTGTGGAGAAGAGCCAGCCTGTATTAGATACCAGAGTGAAAACATGAAAAAGATGGGATCAGTAAACAGCTGGGAGAAGAGCGACACTAGAAGCTAAGAAGGAAATTTGCCTTTTTCACTCTCTTTTTCTCCCTCATTTAGCATGCCACCCTGACATATTACAGTGGTCTAAAAAGACCTTTTTTTAACTTGAGGTATTTAAAAAAGCTTGTTGGGCTGGTTGGATAACTTAAGTCTTAAAACTTGGAATGTATAAATCATAAACTACTTATCAGGGAATAACAGGGAAAATTGGTAGTGGATGCATAACTGCTTCAACATCTTACTTCAGAAGTATAGCTTTAGATGCCATTAATTCCTCTCAAAACCACTGCTGTATTAGCAGTATTACAAATTAGAGCAAAAATAAGGATTAAGATATTTATAAAATTGTAAAGAAACCTACATATCAGCTTTCTGTATGCAAACGACAGCACAAGCAAATCTCTGCAACTCTCCTCCTGAAAGATCTTCAACATTTCGTTCTTTTAGGTGGGTTAAATCTACAAAGAACATGGAGGCATTGTGTTCAATTTATCAATTTCATTTTACCTCTCTGGACAAAATGTATATTGCATGTTATGACTCTGAGTTTGTACGACATTTCAGTTGAAAATTATAAAACATTAATATGTATGACAATTACTAAAGATTTTCCCATTTATTCCAATAATCAATATAAAGATGTACACCTCTATGAATTTAAAACACATTAACAAAATAAACTCTTACCGAGTTGTTGACATACAATTGCCTGTGTCTTTGTTTCATCCTTTCGGTCCAAAATAGACCCGACTGTCCCCTGTCATAAGATACCAGAAATAGTTACCATTATTTTCCTTCAATATTAAAATGAGTTACAAAATAAAATGAGTTTACTTTGATGTAGCTTTTGTATCTCCTTAATAACTATAATATATAAATTCTTCCTGAAAAGCAACTGACCTTTGCAGCCTTGGGAATCTGGTCTACATACTGAGGTTTGATAATGGCCTTTAGGTCATCTTCTAGAATTTTGGTAAAGTAATTTTGTAATTCAGATCCCCGGAAATATGTCAGTATCTCCTGCCAGTCAGGAGGATCCTAGAAATATACATATCAAATTTAAGTTAACAATGCAATTTCAAAGAAGATGAATGTTATACAAAATTGAACATATACTGAAATCGAATACTTCAGGACTCTAACTTTAAATTTGAAGGTAGATTTAATTTTAAATCAAGGCATACCAACTCACAACATTTTAGGAACTCTCAGTTGAGGAAACCAAGAACTCTCAGTTAAGTAGAACTATCAGGTTTTAATTCAAAAGGAATAAAAAAACTTCATCCACAGTTTCTCAGCATTAAATCTACAAAAAAATCTTAAAAACAACATGGAAAAAAAAAATCACACATAAATTTCTCCCTTCAAAATCTTAAAAAACATCCAAAGATAGTAATTTTTATAAAATACCTACATCATATTTTCCAAGGTTTGGCTTTTGCTTTCCTGCTAAAATTTTTAAAGCAGTCGACTTTCCAATACCATTAGTTCCAACTAATCCCAAAACTTCACCTGGGCGAGGAATAGGCAACCTGATGTAATATACAAAAAAAAAAAAAAAAAAAAAAAAAAGCCACAGAATAACCTTCAGACTTAGGTAGCAACAGCTATATAACATCACAACAATGTATTTTAATGCACTTGCACTCCACACACATCCATTAGTAAGCTAAGAAATATGTATCTATGCAGATATTATTGGCTATTAGGAATAAAACAGCAAAGATTAATTTAATCTGTTAATTGTTAGAAATGCATCTGTGACCAATATTACTCTGAATTTTTCTTATTCAATGTCCATTCTAAAGTAAATTTCTTCTTTACATATAAGGCTCAGTTTTAATGTATAGCAAAATGCTTCAGTACAAAATTACATACCAGGTGCAACCTCACACTATCATTTTTATTTTTTTCTGGCCTGCCAATTACTTACAAGGAGAGAAGTGCCACATCAACCAGAAAAATTCCACTTCATTCTCCCTGCTGCAGTTGGCCCCTTAAAGCTGGCAGGTTGAGAAATATCTTTTTATTAATAAAGCCTAGATTTCTAGATTCAAAATATTAATGTTCAGCAGACAGAAACCTCAAAGAACTATAGACCTTGTAATTTAATATGTCTAAGTTCAGAGTGATTTCCTCTGTAGATAGATTAATAGATTAAAAATAAAACTAAGGGCAAGTTCCCTTAGAAGTTATTTTGGGGATAAAGTTATTATGAACAACAGTCATTCTCAACCTGGTTGTATATCAGAATTACCTAGGACTTCGTCAGTCCCTACATCAATAGATAATAATGTAGTTTAACTAGGTGGAAACCTGGGCATTAGCAGTTGTTTCAAAGTCCCAGGATTTAATTCTAATATTAACCAGAATGAACCATTGACATACATATACACACATGTATCTACATATATACAAAATACAATTTTGTACAATGCTATAATATTCTCTTCCCCTTTGATGGATGGTCAATATCAGTTTTCCCCCTAATTTTGTTATTTCTCTAAAAATTCTAAATGTTATTTTATTCTTAAATTGACTGAGTTAAAGAAGAATGCTAACATGAAATATACCTGTGAAGTTTGAAAGCATTGGCACAATATCGATGTGTTGTTTCTTTTTCCAAGTTGCTTGGTAAGTTGACAATTGATAAGGCGCCAAAGGGGCATTTCTGGTTAAAAAAAAATTAATTTTATATCAATTTGTAGAAAAATACATGACTAAATGGATTATTTTTATAAGCAGTCTTCCAAAGATGGGAATTTTACAAGAATGTGAATTTATTTTTTCATTTCCTTTTCTTATTTGCTTAAAAATTAAGTTGTGCTTGGCTCAGTGGTGCATGCCTGGAATCCCAGCTACTCAGGAGGCTGAGGCAAGAGGATGTCAAATTCAAAGCCTGCCTCAGCAACTCAGCAAGGCCCTAAGCAACTTAGTAAGAGCTTGTTTCAAAATAAAAAATAAAAAAGGCTGGGGGTGTTCAGGGTTAAGCAACCCTAGGTTCAATCCTTAGTGCATGTGTGCATACACACATACACAAGGTGGTAAGGTGGCCAGAAAAATTTCACAGAATAGAGGCACATACCCCCCCGCAAAAGCATTTGTTTTCTAATAAAGTAACCACCATCTCTAGATAAATCTTTTAATTCTTTTTTCTACCAGTGGAGTAACTTTTATTTATAAAATGTCTAAATGCATATAAAATGCTTAAAGGTTGCAAATGATTTAAACTTCTCTAATGTTACAAGGAAAGATACCACTATTGTTTATAAGGTGAATTATTAGTATCTTATTGTTCAGAAGTATATATTATCTTTCTACCCCCAGACAGATTCATTTCATTAGTATGTTTTTAGCCACTCAAATGCCATTTCCAAAATTTTGAAATCTCATTTTCTTAAAGCAGAAAATGAAACAAAACAAAAAACAATAGAACAGACGATACTATATTGTTCAAAATAGACTCCCAGCACCTTGGGCACAGGCACATATCTTTAATAAAAAGACTAGTAAATATATGCTAAGGGGAATGTTTCCTGCAAAACAAGAGAAAATGTTTACAGGTATCTAGGAAAGTTTTCTGGATACTTAACTGAGGCTTCAGAAACCAAAGTAAAATATACCTATGATTTATTTGAACAATTTATAGGGTGGTATCCACACTCTGGTGAAGTTTCTTTTTGTATTACCTATAAATAAAAATATCTAAATTAAGACTTTATACACTGACTCCTACCTTACTTTTATGAACTAAATATGGAAATTCACTATTCAGAATCAAAAGTTTAATTAAATTATTCAATGCAACAAACACTAGTTGAGCTTTTAAAAAATTACACAACTGGGTAAACCCCACAGAAGTGTGTGTCAAATACAGTAGAAGCAGCACTTAAGGATTAAATTTAAAAATTTTGGCTGTGTGTATTTCTACTTAAAAGTGGTGAATTTAACATTAATACAGACTTGTTTTTTATATTTCCAAAAGAGTCTAGCAAAGATACGCTGGATAAAGTACATTTCATAAAAAGGCAAATAAAGAGACACAAACTTGGGTTGGAAATGGCTTTACAAAGTTATGTGGGGCAAGGAGAATCTTTCAAAACAGTACTTTAAAACATCAATTTTAAAAAGCGATATCCCCAGTGATAAGAATACTACATTCCTAAATTAATATTTTTTATTCTTTTGGCTCTTTAGAAGTGGTTATAAAGTAGTCAGAATTTTCATAGTTCACTTTAGGGCTAAAGATGCGATACACTAAATAAAATACTATCACTTACCTTAATACAAATACCACAACCAATACAAAGAGTTTCAGAAATCCATGCTATTTTGCTCTGGGGAGTAACCTCTATGCATAATTTTCCTGGTAAAGAAAAAAAGTAAGTCATTTTCCCTTATGTTCTATGATTTTCTGATCATCTTTACTTAGGCAATTTTGGTTCCAAATTTCCATAGAGAAGCAAATTTCAAAAACAAAGACTACACAAAGAAATATATTTGAAATTCTGTCTTACATCAGTGTTCTGTGGGGGTAAATTTCTAAATTCAATTTCTAAGTTTATTAATTACACAAATATTCCTGTCAGATATTAGGGAGATGACTCTAATATATTTTGTTTTATTTACTACTGGGGAAGAAAATATGCTACCGAAAGTACAACAAACCCTGAACCTTTTTAAGCTGACTGACCTGAATCTTTTCTTTTTTTAAAAAATATTCTTTTAGTTGTAGATGAACACAATACATTTATTTCCTTTGTTTTTATTTTTATGTGGTGCTGGGGATTGAACTCAGTGCCTCATGCATACTAGGCAAGCGCTTTACCACTGACCCAGCCCCCTGACCTGAATCTTTTATGTAGTCAAGGATACTATAGGTAGGGATGAAATGTTAACTAGATCAGTTAAAAGCAAAAAAGTTATGCACAGGTAAATATATATATAATACATAGGTGAAATTAAACACGATATTAGGGGATATTAACAATGAAATTTTTGTATGCATGGAACATAGTAATAGATGACATCTAAATTTTCTCTCTTTTATTGTTATTGGGGACTGAACACAGGCTCCACCACTGAGATGTTTGACATTCCTTTTTATTCTTTTTATTTTGAGATAGGGTCTCACTAAGTTGCTCAGGCTGGCTTTGAACTTGTGATCCTTCTGACTCCACCTCTAGAAGAGGTGGGTTTATAAGTGTGTGCCACTGAATACAGCTTAAATTTTCTCTTTAAGATTCAGTAAGTCTTGACTTCACTAGTACAAAGTAGCGATCACATAATATATCCTTTCTAAAGACTACCAACAATTTGTGAGCTTTGAATTGTTAAATTTATTTAATCTTGATATACAGCAAAACTTTATAAATAGTCATTGCTATTATTTTTGTTTGTTTTTTAAAGATGAGAATACAGTAAAATAGAAAGAAAGTTTTTGGTAATCCTCACGACTTAAAATTACAGAATTTTGTAGAAGAGTAAAAATTGCAGTAATCTCTGGTTTTACTTCACATTTAGTAAACAAACGGCTATTTTTTTTTAAACAGGGTCATTTATTCATAAGCAATAAAAGACATTTAGAACAAACTATGAATCTCATCTTTATAGTTTAAAGAAACTAGTGGGGGTAACAAAGGATATGCTAAAGCCCATTAAAAAAACCATCAAACCAGTTTATTTTCTTTCAGGACCTTTTTTTAATCCATAAGTGATCCAGCCGACTTACCCATTCGAACCACAGGACAACTTTTTTTGCACTCCTGTCGACATTTCTTAGGTTTACACTTGTCATGGTTAACAATAGCAATTCTTGTTAATTTGTCTGCCATAATTGTAACAAAGTAAGAATATCCAGCTCTTCTGTTAAAAAAAATTAACAAAATTATGGCAAATTCAACACATTTAGGTAAGAATATTCATGGGCATAAAAAGTAGACAGGAGGACACAAAAAATCATTATATGATTAACTGGAAAACACAAGATAATTTTTTAAAATAGTAAAAAGTATCTAGTAAAGTTGTGAAAACCAATTTTATATACATACCTTAATCAGAAGATTTATATAAGGAAAAACACAAAGCACTTAAAATAGCAATAAAAAAGAGAACACCTAGAACAATATATGAGAACTTTCAAAATCACTAAATGACAAGATCTAACCAAGTAAAATAAACTGCTATCTCAGTTTTTACAATACAGAACAGCCAATACTAGCTATCTGTATTCTCCCTATATTTACACATTTCAACCAATCTCATGAATCAAACAAATATCCCAAAACCAACCAGACAAACAAATCTAAACTTCTTATGGAAAAAAACAAAGAAGTGATAACAGTCTTGAAAGCTGAAGAGAAAGAATGGGGAAACTTCCATTTCAAAAATAATTACAAGGTCTCAGTAATTAATACTGATACCAGTGTGAATAGAGACCAATCAAATGGGAAGACCAGATATGAGAACTAATAAACATGATAAAAATGCCTGCTCTTCCCTACCCTAAACCAATCATGAATATTTCATGTCTTATCCAACTGACTATAATAGATATTATTGATGAAAATGGAATATAGTTATTAAGGCCATGATCATCATGCTGATCAACTGGGAACTTGCAATATGGCTAATATTGGACTTTATGCTAATAGCAATGAAATCAACTATATGTATATGCTGTGCTTATTTTAAGGCTTTTATAAGTCTTCATGTGTAATAGCTATAGAGCATTAAGATCAAAGTGAACTGAAAATTCTTTTATATAATACTGGAATGAATCCCATAACCTCAATTTCAAACCTCATTAGTTATACATAATAACTACAATGCACTAATAAAAAATTTTTATGGTACTGGGCTTAGTGCACAGACATTAATTTTCTCAGAATGGTGATGAAGATAGATTATTCCAAAAAGTACCTTCATACTCCAGTTTATTCCAATATGTAATGAAGAAACCTGAAGCAAAAAAAGACTATCCATTAAAGATATTGTGTTGGCTTTTTCTGTGATCCTCTAACCCGATCTTTTTTCATAGACTACTTCCCTTTTGCACACCTTTCAAATCTTTCTCACACCCACCAATATGATTAGGTTTGGAGAGGAACAAGAGATCTTGTTCTTCAATGTTCCCAGACTATGGTCTCTTTCTCTCAAATCATCCAAGTGCTTTTTTTTAAGTCATTAATGACAATCAGACCTTCAAATTCTTTTCATCCTTTGAAGACTTTAGCCCTTGGCTAACTTTCATTCTTTTACAACTCCTGACACAGTTTTTTATTTTCATTTGCTCATAGATGACATTCTATTAATTGCATATCATCTCAGTTGTTAACTCCTCTCTTCCAATAATGTCTTCTACCTTACCACAGCCACTCATTATTCCCTGGACCTCATCATTACAAGTAACTACAATCCATCCATAACCTCAATTTCAAACACCTCATTCTCCAACCACCACTCCTATAGTTCACCCATCTAATACATAACAATCCAACAACTCTTTGATTCCTCTCTCCTCCAAACATAGTATCTCTTGATCTGCCACATTCCCACTTCACCACAGTTATCTTTATTTCCCTTCAAACTTAGCTAAAATTACACTGTCAATCATTTATACCCTCAACCACAATCTTGGTTAAATCCATTTCTTCATGTGCATGGAGCCAGAAATGGGGAGGAAAAAAAAAAAAAGTCTGCTGACTGGCTTCCCTTTAAATTCATCATCTCAAATGGACCCTCATGCCATTAACGAGCAATCACACTATACTGGTCCCTCATTATCCATGGAGGACTGCTTTCAGGTTTTCCTTGCCCTAGTGTACAGCAAAACCAGATAAAGTGCAAGTCCTTATATAAAGGCGTGTACTATTTGTATATAACCTGTGTACATCCTCTTGTATATTACAAATCCTCTCTGGATGACTTAAAATACCTAATACAATGTAAATGCTATGTAAATTGTTGTTATAATTTTTTCTGTTTAGGGAACAATGACAAGAAAAAAGACTGCAAATATCCAGTACAGATGTAATTAAAAATTTTTTCAATATTTTTGGTTGAATACAGAATCTGCAGACACAGAACCATCAGACATGGAGGACCAATTGTATGTTATTTCCCTAGCTAAGTCTATTTGCACACAGAATACAGTCCCCCAAAAGAATGTTCATTAAATTCTCCCTCCTGTCTTTCACATCAGTTATTTTCTTTACTGGCTCATGCTCATCAACACTGCAGCATTCTGTTATCTTGTTACCATCATCTCCTATTATTTTACCTCTCCTTCTTTAAGGTTACCTGAAAGAACTGCCTATACTCAATATCTTAAACTTCTCTTCATGCGTTCTTCTCTGGAATCCACTCCAGGCTTTAGAGCCCACTGCTTCATTAAGCAACTTATCATGCCATCTTTGTTCACATGGCTAAATCAAATGGTTAATTATCAAACCTTAACTGATCTGACCAAAATATTGCATCTGACATAAATTATGACTTTTTCTTACTAGATTGAACACTTCTTGATGTGGTTGTAAAATACAATACTAATCTGGGTCTATTATTTTCCTGGTAACCCCCTTCCTTTTCCTTAAGGTCTCTAAATGTTGAGAGTGTTCTAAGACTCATTTCTATCTATATTCATTCCCCAAGATGTTCTATTCTTGTCTCATGTTTTAAAATCCCACTTTTATCCTAAATTTCTATTTCTAGTCAGGATATCTTCCCCAAACCCAAAACTTGAATGTCTACCTGATTACAAGACCTCCTCCTCAGTTGGGAGATCCAGCAGCATCTCCCCAACTGAGCTACCGCAATCCTCACTAAAATCCTCTTTTTTAGCAGCCTTACTATTCTGATAAATGGTAACTTATCTCCCATTTACTCAGGTCAAAATCCCTTGTCATCTTTGTTTTCTATGCAACAAAAACTAACCCTATTGAATTTACCTTTAAAATATATCCAGATCTGGCCACTTCTCACAATTTTTATAAGCCATCAACACCATCTCTTACCTGCATTACTCAAATAGCTTCTGACCAGACCTCCTTCCTTTCACCTTTTCCTCCTACTCTAACCCTCAACAGTTCATTCTCAGTTCAGGAACCAGAGTAATCCTTTCAAAGAGTAAGTCAAATTATATTACTCCTCTACTTAAAAATGGTTCAGTGGCTTCCCTTCTCAGCCTGAATAAAAGTGAAGTCCTTAAAATAATCATCAAGATGCTTATCAGCTTCTGTGAACTTTCTGATCTTCAACTGTTCTAGCTCTTGTTCAATGGGTTCCAGCCATATTGGCTCCTTATTGTCCCTAGCACACAGACATGTTCTTGCTGTAGGGTCTTGGCACTTTGTTCCTTCTGCCTGTAAAGCTCTTATCCCTAGAGAGCTACATAGCTCAGTTCTCAAGTCTTTACTGTTTCTTAGGACATCTCCAAAAAATATACCCAGCTGCCTTCTGGTATTTTTTTGGGTACTGGGTATTGAACAAAGAAGCACTTAACCACTGAGCCACATCCCCAGCCCTTTTTAAATTTTGAGACAGAATCTCACTAGTTAATTGGGGCCTCACTAAGTTCCTAGGCTGGCTTTGAACTTGTGATCCTCCTGCCTCAGCTTCCAGAGCTGCTAGGATTACAGGCATGCATCACCACTCCAGGCCACCTAGCTGCCTTTTTAACCCTCTTTTTGTTTTATTTTTTTCTTCTCCTTAGCTCTATTATATGACATGCTATCTTACCTAGTGTATATGTATTGTATAAATGCACATGTGGTTCTCTCTATATTCTCCCTCTCTCTCCACATGCATTTTTCTCCTCTCCAAATAGAATGTACTCCATCATCAAGAGGAAAGGGATTTTTGTTTGTTCCAGTGACTGGACCAGTGCCTACACAAAATAGAAATTCAAACATTTCTGTTGAATGAATGAGAAAATTAATTTAAAGACAGTGATTTTCTTCTAGGTTATAACAACTTCCAAAATCCTGCATGCTACCAATATTTTATGGTGACAGTTGTTCACTAAACTATATACTGAGAAAAAAAGAACCTCCCCCCCCCAAAACTAAGTAGGCATATAATAAACACAGCTATGCTAGCCAACCAGTTCACTAGTCTAAAAACCCACCCAGGCCCTGAAAGGTTAGAAGAAATTAAATGACTAATTCTATGATAAAAGCGGTAGTAATTCAACTACAAAAACCCCATTATTCTGAAAAATGACAAATTCTTAAGAACTAAAGATTTTTTAGTAAGCTATTAAAATAAAACTGGACATCATGCGTTCCAATTTAAATACTGAATGCCTTTCTACAAATTAGCTGGTGAATAAATTCACCCCCAGGGGATAAATCTTTTATCATAAAATTGCTCCAATTTTATTTTTATTAAGGTATTAAAATGTTTCATTTAATTTTTCAAACTATTTTTGAAAACCAAAAGACATGCTTACAGAAGAATATAAACATGTCAGAGGTAGGGAATAGATGGATTTGTATAAAAATAGAGATAAGTTATAATGCACTTAAGAAAAACATTTTCACAATTGTTAATCAACTATGTGAACACTATTAGGTCAATTTTTCTGTTACTTTCAAGACTTAGGGAAAAGGAATTCCCTATGTTCTTTTTCAGTAGGAAAGATCTGGCAGAGTAAAGTTTGGTGGGGAAGATTAGTATATGACTGAGGAGAATAAAAAGGGATTTTAAAATATATTTCAAATCTGAATGAAGACAGACTGTTCAAAATAGGTGCTCAAAAAGGTGACCTTGCTGTCATTCTTCCAATAAGGAGGAAAAAAAAGAGTGAGGCATTTGCAGTCCAAAATCAAAATCATTATAATGCTGTTTGAAAGCATTTAAAAGATTGTTGTTAACTTATGATGGTTGAGTTCATGTGCAATATTCTAACCGATGCTTACTGTAGACTATTAGTTATATAAAATACTTATAAGAATTCTTTTTGAAGTATGAGAGAACCAAGTTTTTAATTAAAAAATGACCCACAAAAACCTTTTGGTTCAACTACAGATAAAAACCTTTTGTTATACCGAAAGCATTGACAGGTATTTGGTACTGAATGAATATTCTCAGCATACAGGACAAATGATTGCAAGGTACATGCCACTACCATAACTGTCTATTTAGCAGTCCCTTGGAAGACAGGGTAAAAGCAACAAAAAGTTGTTTTGACAGTTATTCCTTAGTCATCGATTTTGCCACTTAGAAAAAGGAAAAAAAATAATTATGTAGTTCATGGGTTGTGGGAATTTGGCCATCATTCATTCCAGCAAATACGTATTGAGTACCATCCTTGAACTCAAGGAATTTAAGATATGAAAAAGTGAAAAACGGATAAGCCACCAAGGGGGAAAGTACCTCCCCCCCCCCAAACTATAGGCCTTCAACTGGGAAATTACATGAGATAACCCCAATCATAGTCTAGTATACGTCGCTCTATGATAAAAGCGGAGCGACGTTAGTCCATAATTTCTGGGAAGCTGGGAGTGGACCTAGTATTCGACTTCATGGCGGCAAGATGCCATGACTCATTCCACAATCATCAAACGGCAGAAAGAAAGACACAGCTTCCCACAGCCAAATGTCATATGTGATGATACAGCCGTTTTACTGTGAGGGGATACTGCAAGTTCTGAAGGTGCCTTCCTCTCCAGAAGGGTCAGCTGCAGGGTAGGAGCAGGGAAAAGAGCGAGCGGAGGCGGCGGAGGTTGGATCTCCGAGGCGACGGCATGAAGGACCACTCTCCAAGCCGCTGGCTGGGGTGGACAAGAGCAACAGAGAGCCAGGACTACTGGAGCGGAAGTGCTCCGCGCCCCCGGCTACCGGCGCCACCCGCGCTCAGGCAGTTCCAGCTGTCCCGCGGCAGCCACGCGCTGCTGCTGTCCCCAGCCGTCACCCAAGGCCTAAACACAGGCTCTCGGAACGTCGCGTCTTTCCTAAGAGGCAGAAGTCAGGTAAAGGCCAAACCCCTCCCACCTACTCACGTACCTGGAGAAAGCGATCCCCTTGTGGTGGGGAGTGCACAGGCCAAGACAGCTTTTGCCTTCACGTCTCAGCCAGACAGCGTGTTCCTGCGGCCATCGGCCAAAATGGCGGTGCCTAGCCGCCGCCTCGCGTAAGCCATAAGGACGTAGTACGCGTGCGCGACGGAGCGCGGGGCGGAGCCCTGGAGGTGGGTTAGGAGAGATGACGGTAAGTGATGTCATAGGGCTGCGACCCCCCGTCCTAAGTCGTCGTTGGAGAAGCCAGGCTGTCTGTAGAAGTGGAGTGGGAGTGGCGTGGGTCTCTTGCCGGCCCTGAGAGCCTCAGTTGTGGCAAACCAAGTCTGGAAGCTGTAAGTGCGTGGGCTTTTCCCCAGCGTAGAGAACGGTCCTGGCGTTAGCAGATGCGTCCTCCTCAATCTCAGTGTTTAATTCGCGGTCTCCTCCAGGCTGGTGGGCCAGGTGTGCAGGAGCCCTCGTCATTCTGTCATTCTGGTACACCAGAAGTGTCAAGCAGGTCCTATAGGCTAGTCCCCAGGGCTCTCGCGATGGTGTTCTTGTCTTGGCTCCAGCTTCCTCTGAATTGTGTGCTAGGTTCTTCCAGGGCAGAGACCTAGTCTTCTCCGAGCTCTGTGTTTTAGCCACTTGGTGGCGTCCATCCAACTCAGTTCTGTCCCAATGTACAAATGGGCTTTTAATTTTTTTTCTTTTTTCCTTTTCTTTCTTTTCTTATTTTTCCCTTCTTTCTCTTTTATTAAGATGGTGGCCATTCAGCTTGTAGTGATGGCTACAGGTTTAGCTTATGAATGAACTTATTCAACCATTTATTCGTTCAATACATTACTCATTGAGTTTTTAAGTCTCAGGCCTTAGTTTACAGTCCATTGTTTCTGCCGCCTACGGCCTCCACTGTCATTATTTTGTGGTGTTGGGTACTGAATCCAGAGCATTGTGCATGCTAGGCAAGTACTGTACCCCTGCCGCCTTCGGCCTCTTGCCATGATTTAATGAGTAATTATTAATGTGTGGCTGTATTGGAACAACTTAAGATCTAAAGGGAGATGGTAAAGATTTTTTGGACTTGTTTAGCGTTCATAATAATGTTCAGTAGCAGTAACTGCACAGCCAGAGCAGTTTTATGTACTCTTCAATGTCCAAGAAGTATTTTTTCACATTTGTATAGATTTGCTAAGATTAACAAAAGATATGAAAGATGAAGGGGTATTTGAGTGATTAATTTTGCTATTAAATTTTAATTTTTACCTTTTTCAGAAAGATGCTCAGGTCCTGGTATAATGTGTGTATTCTTTGTTTCTACATAGAATATTTAAAAACATGACCACACCAAACAAAACACCTCCTGGTGCAGATCCTAAGCAGCTGGAAAGGACTGGAACAGTAAGGGAAATTGGGTCACAAGCTGTTTGGTCACTCTCATCTTGCAAACCAGGTAAAATAAAACCAAAAGCTGTTGACAATAGTTAACTTACAATAATATCATTGTACACTGGATTAAGTTGATTATTCTTTTTGTTTAGATGCTTTTTAAAAATTCTAATGATTGAGTTTTATTACATATTTTTGTTCATCTGCTTTTAGTCCTATGTACTTAACTATGTATTTAACTAGAGGTCATAAGGTCTCTTCTTTATCCTCTCCATCTCTGCTATGATTTCATTGTTATTTACTTAACATTTTTTGTTTGCAGTTCTCCTAGATAGATAGATGCAGTTCTCCTAGATAGGCTAAATGAGTGACACAGTTTTGGAGTGATTACATACCTTTAAGAATTTCTTTTAGCCTGGGTTTGGATGGACGTCTTGGGTAGCAATTCTTTTCTCTTAATGTGTTAATGCTATTTTCTTATCCTCTTTTGCCATATTGCAGGTAATAAGACTTATAACTGTCTCCTGTTTTCTAAGTAACTTTTTTTTTTCTGGAAGCATCTAAGATTTTTCTCTTTATTCTTGTAATTCAACACTTGCCAGAATGTGGCAGGGCAGGCTATGTATTTATCTTCCCTCATCTATCTAACCAACAATTGGATAGGTATTTTCAATCTGCAGATTCAAGATAAGAGAAATTTCTTTAAGTCGAGGAACTTAAATTATAATTTTTTAAACAAGATATACTGATACATACCTATAATCCCATCTACCTGGGAGGCTGAGACAGGAGGATCACAAGTTCAGGACCAGCCTTGGCAATTTAGTGAGACTGTGTCTCAAAAAATAAAAAGTGGTTTAGTTGTCAAGTTCCCCTGGATTAATCCCTAGTACCCCTCTCCACACACAAAATATCTGTATACATGAACACACGTATGCGCGCGCGCACACACACACACACACACAATCTATTAGTTTGGTAGCTATTCCTTTCAGAAATTTTTATTACTTACACACTAATAAGACTTCTGTATCCATCCTCTCATGCAAGCGTCTCTGCCCTTGAGGTTCTCTTCTCTTTTTATGAGTAGTTTATTGAGGTATAATTTACATAAAGTAAAATTCACCCCTTTTAGGTGTATAGGTCTCTGAATTTTAACAAAAATATGTGTCATGACAGTCAAATATAGAACATTTTTGACATTCTAAAGGTTTCCTCAAGCCCCTTTTGTAGTCATTCTTCTGCCTCTCACCTTAGCTCCTGAAAATTCTGACCTGTTTTGGATTCCTTTGATTTTGCCCTTTCCAAAATGCCATTATGAATATAACCATATATTATATAGCCTTTGGGTCTGGCTTTTTTCACTTAACATAATGCCATTGTGAGTTTTGCTGTTGCGTATAACAGTAGTTTGTGCCTTGTTTTAGTCAGTTTTTTTTTGTTTGTTTTTTGCTGTGACCCAAAGAACTGACAAGAATGGCATAGAGGAGGCAATATTTATTTATTTGGTGCTCATAGCTTCAGAGATCTCAGTTTATAGACTGCTGACTCTTTAACTCTGGGCCACAAGTGAGGCAGAACATCAGGGCAGACGTGTGTGGTGGAGTCATGCAGCTCAGAACATGGCAACAGGAAGTAGAGAGAGCCGTGCTTACCAGGAACAAAATATAAATCTCAAAGGCACACCCCCAAATGACCTACCTCCTCCAGTCACATCTTACCTGCCTATAGTTTCCACCCTATTAATCCATTAGAGGATTAATCCACTGATCAGGTTAGACCTTTCATAATTTAATCATTTCACCTCTGAACTTATTGCATTATTTCACACGTTTGCTTTTGGGATATACCATATATCCAAACCATAATATTCCTTTTCATTGATGATTATTATTCCACTATACAAATATACTGCATTCTAAAAAATTTGCTCAAGCACCTTTGTAGTCATTCTTCTGCCTCTCACCTCAGCCCCTAAAAATTTCTGATCTGTTTTAGATTCCTTTGATTTTGCCTTACTAATTAATAGATAAGGTTTAAAGGAACCAGCTTCCAAAATGGTCCTTGGTGATGCCTTCTGATAATCATGTCCTCTCTAGGCCCCTTTCACATTTAGTCAGGGTCTCTGGAACCAGCAGAATATGGCAAAAGTGACAGTATGTGATTTCTGAGACTAGGTCCTAAAAAAGCATTAATACCTTCTGCTTAGCTCTTGTTTGGATCTCTCGTTAATGGGGTGCAAACTAGCTGCCATTTTTCTTTTTTTTTTTCCTGTTACAATTTATTTGTTCTTTTTAGATATCATGAAATTAGATTGTATTTTGACATACATACACAGAGTGTATGTACCTATAGTACAGATAGTACAACTTCTATAGAGTTATATATAGTATAACTTTCTATTCTTGTGGTTGCACATGATGTAGAGTTACACTGGTTGTGTATTCATATGTGAACATAGGGAAGTTATGTCGATTTATTCTAATCTCTTTCCTATTCCCATCCCCATTCCCTTCCCTTCATTTCCCTTTGTCTAATCCAATGAACTTCTATACGCCCCCATCATATTGTGTGTTAGCATCCACATATCAGAGCAGCCTTTGTATTTTTGGGATTGGCTTATTTCTCTTAGCATGATAGTCTCCAGTTCCATCCATTTACCAGCAAATGCCATAATTTCATTCTTCTTTATGGCTGAATAATATTCTATTGTGTATGTGTTCCACATTTTCTTTATCCATTCATCTGTTGAAGGCACCTAGGTTGGTTCCATAGCTTAGCTATTGTGAATTGAGCTGATGTGGCTGAATCCTATAGTATGCTGATTTTAAGTCCTTTGGATATAAACCTAGGAATGGGATGACTGTGTCAAATGGTTGTTCCATTCCAAGTTTTCTGAGGAATGTCCATACTGCTTTCTAGAGTGGTTTCACCAATTTGCAGTCCCAGCAGCAATGTATGAGTGTACCTTTTCCCCTCATCCTCACCAACATTTACGGTCACTTTTTTTTTCTTCTTTTTTTTAATTTTTTAAAAAAATATTTATTTCTTAGTTTTCGGCAGACACAACATCTTTGTTTGTATGTGGTTCTGAGGATCGAACCCGGGCCGCACGCATGCCAGACGAGCGCGCTACCGCTTGAGCCACATCCCCAGCCCTCACTTGTATTCTTGATAATTGCCATTTTGACTGGAGTGAGATGAAATCTCAGGTAGTTTTGATTTGCATTTCTCTAATTGCTAGAGATGTTGAACATTTTTTCATGTTTGTTGACTGTATTTGTTCTTCTGTGAAGTGTCTGTTCATTCCTTAGCCCATTTATTGATTGGATTATTTGTTTTTTTGGTATTAAGTTTTTTAAGTTCTTTGTATATCCTGAAGATTAGTGCTCTATCTAAGGTGTACGTGTTAAAGATTTTCTCCTGTTCTGTAGGCTCTCTGGTCATGTTCTTGATTATTTCCTTTGCTGTGAAGGTTTTTTGTTTGATACCATCCCATTTATTGACTCTTGATTTTTTTCTTGCACTTTGGAGACTTGTTGAGGAATTTGGTTCCTAAGCCAACGACATGAAGATTTGGGCCTACATTTTCTTCTAGTAGGTACAGGGTCTCTGGTCTAATGCCTGGGTCCATGATCCACTTTGAGTTTTGTGCAGGGTGAGAAGTAGGGGTTTAATTTAGTTTGCTATGTATGTTTTTCATTGTTCCGAGCACCTTTTGTTGAAGAAGCTATCTTTTCACCAATGTATGTTTATTGTGCCTTTGTTTAGTCTGAGATAATTGTGTTTTTGTGGAATTATCTTTGTGTCTTCTATGTGCCATTGGTCTTCATATCAGTTTTGGTGCCAATACCATGCTGTTTTTGTTATTTTAGTTCTGTAGTATAATTTAAGGAGTGTTATTGTGATGTGTCCTACTTCACTTTTCTTGCTAAGGATTTCAGCTGCCTTTTTTTGAGGAAACATGGTCCTATGGAGAGGCTGGTTTGGCAAGGCCTCTTGTCAACAACCGTCCTCAACCTACATGAGCAAACCATCCTAGAACAGATCCTCCATCCTCAGTTAAGCCTTCAGATAACTGCTTCTGTAGAGATTCAGTTTGACATGACTATTGCCATCTTAAATTGTAATCCCCCTGAGCAATCTTTATCAGTTTTCCCTGCATGGTTTCCTAGTATTACAGCTTGGGCTCTGGTGCCATTAGTAACAGGAATGTGCCTATTAACCATGATAAACCAGGTACATTCCAGCTTGAATGTAGTCACTTTTCTCCAGATTATTATATAAGCCCCCTCCTTCTGTCTCAGATTACAGGGATCTGTAAGTCTATTTTATCTTTCATTTTGAGGGAAAATTTCACTGGATACAGAATTCTAGATTGGAGTTTTTTTTCTTTTTCTTTCTGACATTCTCAGTGTTTCACTCCATTCTCTTAGAAGCAGTCTGACATAATTTTTTATCCCCCTCCCCTACCATGAAGTTCTGAGGATTGAACTCAGGGTGCTCTACCACTTAGTCCTTTGTTTCATATTTTTTATTTTGAAACAGTGTCTTGCTTAGTTACCCAGAATGGCCTCCAACTTGCAATCCTCCTACCTTAGCCTTCTACAGGCTTATTGCCATCAATCTTGGCAGTTGGATATAATTCTTATTCTTATTTTTGTAGGTCAAGTGTTTTTCTGCTCTTTTCCTCAGCCTCTCCTCAATTTTATTTGTCTTTGGTTTTCTTTTTTTTTTTTTTTTTTTTTTTTAAAGAGAGAATGAGAGAGGGGAGAGAGAGAGAGAGAGAGAATTTTTAATATTTATTTTTTAGTTCTTGGCGGACACAACATCTTTGTTGGTATGTGGTGCTGAGGATCGAACCCGGGCCGCACGCATGCGAGGCGAGCGCGCTACCGCTTGAGCCATATCCCCAGCCCCTGGTTTTCTTTAGTTTGATATGATATGGCTAGGTGCAGCTGTTTTGGTGTTTATCATTCTTGATGTTCTCTGAGTTCCTAGATCTGTGTCTTTCATTGATTTTTGGAAAATTCCCAGCCATTTTTACTTTAAATATTTCTTGTGTTCCTTTTTCTTGTTGTTTTCCTTCTGATATTCAACTACACATATTAATGCTTTTTATAATTGCTGTGACTAAGGGGTTAGAAGCTAGAATTCCTGTAGTGTCCTTGTTTTTGTCTCCCCTATTATTTGGGTTTCCTTAGAAATTTCTTTGTAAATGGAATCTGAGTCTATATTTCTTTTAATTTTAATCTCCTGATAACAATAGAGCCTTTTGCTGTTGTGGTCAATTGTTCGGGGATCAGAAGTGTTTTATAATCTTATAACTGGGTCTCAAGTCTTTTTGGGGGCCTGTGTCCCTGGCTCTGACATTTACAAGTCTTCTCAGTTTTTTGCCCCTTTAGATGAGATAAGAAGGCTAGAGGAAGCTAGAGTTGGATTATTTTTTTAAAAAATATTTTTCAGTTGTTGATGGAACTTTATTATTTATTTATTTATTTATATGTGGTGCTAAGAATTGAACCCAGTGCCTCACACATGCTAGCCAAGTGCTCTACCACTGTGCAACAACCCCAGCCCCTAGAGTTGGATATTTCCCTTTAGTTAGGTTCTGTTAAAATAGTTTTCCTTGGGAGTCTTTTTGTTTGTTTGTTTTTGTTTTTTTTCTGTCCTCAGGAGAAGAAAATGTTCTGGTGTATTTCAAAATGATTGCTTTCTTCCCTCTTCTGCAGAAAGCACTGGGGACTTTCTCCATTTTTAAACCCAGAGAACCTGATAGAGTTCCTAGAGATAAAACTCATCAAAGTGCAGAGCCTTTCCATAGGCTGGATTTTCATGAACTGCTTTTCATGATCTTTTCTCACTCAAGCTAATTGACATTCATTCTCTTTATTTAGTCAATTACTCTCTAAGTTTCCTTCCAGTTATTGACTCCCATGGTCATTTCTACTCCTGGAAAGCTGTGATTCTCTGTATTTTCTTCCTCTAGTTTTCTGGGTTTCCTTTGTGCTGCGACCTCATTCTTTGTTGTACCTAAGAAAAATGATTGATTTTTAGTTTGTTCAGCCTTTTTTCTTGTTGTGAAGAATGGTAGTAACAACTTTCAAATTTTTTACGTTTCAGATTGGAAACTGGAAGTTCTTTTTACTTTTACATTACTAATATGTTTATATTTGAAGTAGGTTTCTTATGGATGGCATATTGTTGGATCTTGCTGTTTGGTTTTTAAATTGGGAGTGTTTAGACTATTTACAATTACTGTTTCTATTGATGTTATTAGATTTAAATCTACCATTCTGTGGTTTGCTTTCTCTTTACCAGGAAAGTCTTCATGGAGATATTGTTAGTTTTATCTGATAGAGCAAGAGTAAGATGTTTCTAAACAAGGACATAAGAGCAAGGGGAATAGAATTATGTGCAAAAAGATGTGCAGGTTAGACAAAAACATGGCTAAAAGTATTGTCTTTTTCTAGTCATTAAGACCAGATTAAAAAAAAAAGACCAGATTCTAGGGAAATGGTGTATGTAAAGCTAGGTAGATAGAGGATTAACTATAGAGGGCTTTTCAAAACAGTTGATACTTTATTGTTTAGATAATATGAGCTATTGAAAAATTTTAACTGCAGAGCAAAAGAATCAGAGATTGTTCACATTTAAAATGAATAGAAAATAGATTGAAGTAGGACAAGAATAAAGATTAAAAAAATCAGAAGACATGTAAAATTCAGTCAAAAAGTCATGTAAGGGAAAATTTTAATACATTTTCAAGATGATAATATCAATCTTTAAAAGATATAACTATACTTGTCAGCTACAGAATGGTAAGTAGCACATAGCCTGACAAAATTGTATCTTTAGAAATACTGGTTCAATCTTTCACTTGGATTAAAGTTGGAATGTATTAGTAGATTCAGTCTAGTTGTACACACAGCACAAAAGAATCCCACAGTTCAGCACATTTGTCAGTCTCTGCCCAATAGACTGGAAAAACTAAAGGTTAAATTTATGAGGTTATTGCTAGTATTATAATAGGACTATAAATAATTTAATTATTTCATTTCATAAGTACCAGATTCATGCCATGTTGAAAAATAAAATTAGGGGGAAATTAGATACATTTCTAAGTTTATCTTTATTTGATATAAAATAAGGGTTTCAGTGAGGCTGTATTTTGTGAACATGTATTTTATTTAATCCATATTGTCTATGAAGAAATTGCTTTTATGAGTTTATTTTGAGAGACGTAGTGGGATGGTCTAAGTTCTGTTTAAAAAAAAAAAAAACTCACTAAATTTTTTGCAGTACTGGGGATTGAACCGAGGGCCTCACTCATGCTAGGCATGTGTTTATCACTGAGCTACATCCTCAGCCCATAAACTCACTAAATTTTGATTTAAGTTCATGCTATAACTGACAGTTGTTGTCTTTCTGATTTGAAATATAATATATGCTTTAGAGAAAGTAAAATAGCAAAATAATAGAAAATATATGCTTTAGAGAAAGTAAAATAGCAAAATAATAGAAAATGACTTTTATAAGAGTGGGAAGCTACTTTAGATTGTGTGATCAAGGAAGGCTTCTCATAATAGTGAAATTTGCATTGAGATATAAATGTTTAGAAAAACACATTGTGCAAAGAATTCAGAGAAGCTTTCTGACACTGGGAACAGCTAATTCAAAGGCTCTAAACTAAATGGCTAAACATATTTGAGGTTCAAGGAGAAGGCTAGTATGACTTGAAGTAGTGAGTAAGGAGGAGATATGGTAGAAGGTGGCATCAGAGACATAATTAAACAGGGCCAGATAATAAGAACTTTTGTGGGCAACAAGAAAGACTTCACATTTTAAATACTAAGAGGAACCACTGGAGGAGACCAGGATAATCTGATATAGAATTTTTAAAAGGATCATTATGACCACTGTGGATAATTGTTGGTATTGGAGGTACAGAAAAACAAGTGGAAGAAAGGCAATTTCAGTAATTTATGTCAGAGATAATATTGATTTGGACTAGACTAGTAGATGTTGGTATAGACAGAATGAGGCTTTTTAAAGATGGTATATCATGACTTACTGAAGGGAAGGAGAAATTTAAGAATGACTCCTAGATGTCTGCAGAACAACACATTATGTTTGCTAGGTTGAGAAAGAGCAAAGGGAAGAGGGAGTAAATAGAATTTTGAGTTAAAAAATAAGTGATTTGGATGTTAATTTTGAAATGTCTTATCAGGATTCTAGTGGTGGTTTTTAGTAGTCAATTGGCTATAGAAGTTGGGACTTCTGGTGAAATCTGTGGGCTGGGGATATAAATTTATGGCTGATAGTGTACTAAGTTGGGGAACTAGATTATCAACTCACCTAGGGAGAGAATGTATTTAATAAAAAGAATAAAAGTATTTAGTAAAAGAATATTTAGTATTTAGTAAAAGTATTTAGTAAAAAGAATAAAGATTTGGGGCACTTCATATTGTAGAGATTTAACAGAGCAATGTAAGAACCAACAGAGAATACTTAAGAGAAGTGCATGAGGGCTAGGAGGAAAACCAGGAAAGTTGTAGATTATGGAAAGAAGCTGTTCATTTTCTGTCGCTATAAAAAATTACCTAGACTGAATACCTTATGAAGTAAAGAGTTTTATTTCATGGTTTTGGAGGTTGACATTATAAGATCAAGTGGCTTTTTCTGTTTGGCCTCTAGTCCCCCACCACCCCTAGCTATGTCACAGCAGAATGAGAAGCAGAAAGGGAAATGGTCACATGCAGAAGTGGCCAAATACAGAGACTGGTCTCGCTTTGTAATAATCCACTCTTGCAAGAGCTAACTCACTCCAAGTGTTGAACACCAGTACCTTCTGAGGATGGTACACCCAGAGACCTAACTGCCTTTCACTAGGCGCAGCCTCTTAAAGGTTCCAACACTTCAACATTGTCATACTATAGACCAAGCCTCCAGCAACTTTTTGGGGAAACCACATCCAAATCATGGCAGAAGCCAAGAGAGAGACAGTATTTCATAAGTTAGTTAATTCTTTATTCCTTTATTATAGCACTTAACACTTTATATTTTAATTTGCTTAAGTCCATCAGTGTTGTCCATTAGAATTTATTGCCCTATGTTGCATATAACTATTGAACAGTTAGAATGTGACTCTTGTTACTAAGGAACCAAATTTTAGATTAATTTTATTTAGTTTGAATGCCAATAGCTGAAGTGTATGATGTAGATGCTTCCCCAAAGACCATGTATTATCTACCTTTAGGTCTTCAAAGTGAAGGCATATACCTCATAATAGCTCCATAGCAAATGTGAAAATAATTATGTTGATACAGATACTTGAGAAGAAAATGCCTGTTTTATTCATAAAGGCAATCTAAGGTGAACCATTCAAATGCTTCTCATTTCTGGATGCTATATTAGTCAGCTCTTGCTGCAATAACATTAAATAATAAACAACCCTATTTTCTCAGTGGCATATAACAATAAAATGTATTTCTTGCTTGCCTGTGACTTGGCTTTAGGTTGTGAATCGAGTTCAAGTATGCTCCATGTCTCTAGGGATGTTCAGACATTTAGAAAGCTAAGCCAGACTGCCATAACCAGTGCGGTTAAAAAGGCAGGTTCTGGCGAGGGGCGAAGGGGATAATAAAATAAAGACACACGTATAGATATTTTTGAAGATAAAGCTGGGGTCAGGTGGAGCACTGCTGTCTGATGGAGAAGCAGATCTGAAGAGTTACGCCAGCAATCTTTTAAATTTTTTTTTGTTGTTGTTGTTGATGGACTTTTATTCATTTATTTATATGCGATGCTGAGAACCCATTGCCTCAGACATGCTAGGCAAGTACTGTACCACTGAGTTACAGCCCCAGTCCCCCTGCAATCTTTATATAAGTCTTATTATCAGATTAAAGACTATGCAAGCATTATTCTTTGTATTCAGGAAAGTTACAGGGTTAGCAACACTATGCAGCTTATTCCAAAGTTACATTCTACAGTTGCAATGTGCACTGTTAGGAGCTTTGTGTAGTTCTCAAGAAACTTCATTGTTTGAAGTTACTGTTAGGTGGGCAGGTTCAGGAGCAGTGGAGCTGGCGAAACATTGTGAATGTCTAGCAAGAGAGTTCCTTTATTCCCAGGAGCTGTGTGCCTGAGATCAAGGTCGAAGCTGATAAGGAGCATAGAGCCTCCTCATGGAGGGCATTACCACATCAGCTAGGCATCCTGCTCCTTTGCACAGAAATTTTCCCAGGCACCAAGAATGCCTCAGTCAGGAGTTCATCAGAGACCCCAATCTCTGTTACCATTCTCCCATTTTCTGTTACCATTCTCCACACCAGACCTTGTAAACAAATTTAAAACCTCTGTCACATTCCTTTTTTTTTTTTTTTTAATTATACAGGACAGTAGAATGTATTTTGTATTTTGTTGTTGTTGTTATTTTTACTTATACTTGACAGGAGAATGTTTTTTGATGTACATACATGGAGTATAACTTTCCATTCTTGTTGTAGTACATGATGTAGAGTTACACTGATAGCGTATTCATATATGAACATAGTAAGGAAGTTATGTCCACTGATGCATTCTACTGTCTTTCCCATTCCCATCCCTTCTCCCTTCCTCCCATCCCCCCTCCCATCCAGTCTTAAGAACACTCCCCACCCCCAGCATCTGCATATGAGAGAGAACATTTGGCCCTTGGGATTGGCTTATTTCACATAGCATGATAGTCTCTAGTTCCATCCATTTACCAGCAAATGCCATAATTTCATTCTTCTTTATGGCTGAATAATATTCTATTGTGTATGTGTTCCACATTTTCTTTATCCATTCATCTGTTGAAGGCACCTAGGTTGGTTCCATAGCTTAGCTATTGTGAATTGAGCTGATGTGGCTGAATCCTATAGTATGCTGATTTTAAGTCCTTTGGATATAAACCTAGGAGTGGGATGACTGGGTCAAATGGTTGTTCCATTCCAAGTTTTCTGAGGAATGTCCATACTGCTTTCTAGAGTGGTTTCACCAATTTGCAGTCCCAGCAGCAATGTATGAGTGTACCTTTTCCCCCTCATCCTCACCAACATTTACGGTTACTTGTATTCTTGATAATTGCCATTCTGACTGGAATGAGATGAAATCTCAGGTAGTTTTGATTTGCATTTCTCTAATTGCTAGAGGTGTTGAACATATTTTCATGTTTGTTGACTGATTATATTTCTTCTTCTGTGAAGTGTCTGTTCATTCCTTAGCCTATTTAGTGATTGGGTTATTTTGTGTGTGTGTGTGTGTGTGTGTG
Source organism: Spermophilus citellus (assembly GCF_964194105.1). Lineage (NCBI taxonomy): Eukaryota > Metazoa > Chordata > Mammalia > Rodentia > Sciuridae > Spermophilus > Spermophilus citellus. Next base: position 134,952,964 of record NC_138189.1, read on the forward strand.
TGTGTGTGTTAAGTTCTTTGAGGTCTTTATGTATCGTGGAGATTAATGCACTATCTGAGGTGCAGGTGGCAGCATTCATTAATTCATTAACATTGTATTGGCCAAAATAAGTCAGGATTTAGCTCCAGTAAGACTGGAGTACAGAATCATTTTCTTCCATGGAGTGTGAGGAGAGAAAAGTGTATTTACTAACCAATAATAAACACTGATCCAGTATTGGCTTTCTTTTTTTTATTGACACCTGGTGATGCTTATTCCCCTCTTCCCCCTACCCTGGAACTTTCAGCAATGTCTGGAGATATTTTTGATTATTGTGATTGTAGGGAAAGAAAGTGATAGGTTTTGATTATCCTCTGGTGGAGAGGAGCCAAGTTGACCTCCCCAAACATAAATCGTCTAGTCCAAAATGTCTGTAGTGCCAAGGGTAAGAATCCTGCCTAGAGCACTAATTCTAATATTTTAGCATGCATCAAAATCACCTAGAGGATTTATTAAAACACAAACCCTCAAAGGAGTTAAGCTCTCAAAGTTTCTGATGTTGCAGGTTTAGAATTCTTAATAAGTTCCCAGATGATAATGATGCTACTAGTTTAGGGACTGTAAGAACTGCTGCCTCAGAGTTGGTACATCAAATATTTTTTTTTCTGAAAAATACTGTTAACTGTGTGCATTATCATGATTATCTGTCAAAGCATGTCACAGATCCTGTTATCATTTTAAGTCTTTTGTTTAGACTAAAACAGTTCAGATATAACATTGAGTGGGAAGCTTTAGAATGTGGGTTGCGACATGGCATTGACATGTGAAGAGATGTTTATAAAGTATTCTGCTTATGATACATACTAAAGTAAAAGCTAGTAATCATACTTAGAGGTAAAGATTTAGATTAATCAATTATTGAAGAGACTACACCTACTTAGTTGTACTATAATAAGCAATATCTTAGAAACAAATTAAATTGATGAGTCTTGAGTTATAGGACATCTTTTAATCTAAATAAATCATTCAGAGTGTTTAATGTTTATTTTGCTCTTTAAGAACAAATACCATTTTGTGAAATTCTTTGATACACAAATAAAGTTGTGGAATGGAGGAAAAAAAACCCAGCCAAGTAGCTAAAGTAAAATAAGTGAACAGAAACCACTTTTAATTAGTGGAACATTTAACCATGAAGCTCTTAAGGAACAATCAAGTGATTTAGTTATTTTTGTTAGGGCGCTCATAAACTAGTCAAAAGAAAAGGGATTTAAAATCTAGAAGATTTTCTTTATCTCTTTCTTTCTTTCTTTCACCCCTAGTACTGGGGATTGAACCTAGGGATGCTCTATCACTGAGCTACATACTCATTCCTTTTAATTTTTTATTTTGAGACAGGGTCTCCTAAGTCATGGAGGCTGGCCTTGAACTTGCAATCTTCCTGCATCCTCCAGTATTTGGAATTACAGGCATGCACTACCATGCCCAGCCTAGAACTCTTTATATTGGTAGCAGAACAGTTTTTTGTCTCATAACTTATATAACTGATAATATTCTAGATTAGTCTTAGCAGTATTGCATAAGGAATGGCAGAAGTATGGTCTAGGTTAGCATTGTCCAATAGAAATATCATGCAATTTGCATGTGGAATTTTTTTTTCTGGTAGCCACATTTAAAAGGATTAGAAACAGGTAAAATTAATTTTTTAAAAATATTTTTATTAGTTGTTGATGGACCTTTATTTTATTTATATACGGTGCTGAGAATCTAACCCAGTGCCTTCCATATGTTAGGCAAGCGCTCTACCACTGAGCTACAACCTCAGCTCCCAGAAACAAGTAAAATTAATTTTAATAATATGTTTTTAATCAAATATTCATTTATTATCAATGTGGTATTTTACATTTCTTACTATATCTTCAAAAGCTCTTTATAGCACATCTCAATTTGAACTAGCCAAATTTCAATTGTTCAATAGCTGCATGATACTAGTGACTGTCATATTGGGCAGTACAAATTTGAATTATACAGTGAATAATTAAAAATCCCAATTTTTACAATGTAAGAAGCTTCTCTTTGGAGAAATAGAAAAGTAACATTTCCCATAAGTGCCTTTATTCATAGCATCACTACTTGCAACTGATTACCCTGATAGTTTTCTCTCACCCTGATGCTGAAAATATATCTAGTGATCCTGTTCTTGTAATTTTCTGATTCTATGCCTGACTTACTAAAAATTCTTCAATAGATTGGCATAATTTTCAAGATAATTTACACTTCTTAGTCTAGTGCATAAGAATCTGTATGATCATCTCCTTTCAAGAATCTGGCTTATTTCCTTTTCCCCTACATTGTGTATCCTTAGCTCCCTGAACAACCTACTGGAGTTCCCCATAAATGCCATTTATCTTGGTTCATGCTGTTACAAGTTTTTCTCTTTGCTGAATACCCTGTAGCTTTATCTTTTTACCTCTTTGCATAAGGAATGGCAGAAGTATGGTCTAGGTTACTTTACCTGTATAAGTAGTACTTCAGGATCAATACAAAAGTCGTTTCTGGGAAAATCTCTCTTATTCACTAATATCTTTAGTAAAAGTAGGAGATGCAAATTTAAGATACAAATCTGAGAATGGAGATAACATATTTGGATTCCATGGAACAAAAAGAGTGTGGATATCCATAGTAAAAAAATAAAAATAAATTGAAAAGGGGTGGGGATATAGCTTGGTTGGTAGAATGCTTGCTTCACATACATAAGGCCCTGGGTTCAATACCCAGCATCACCAAAAACAAACAAACAAACAAAAAAACCAAACCACAATTGAAACACCAAAGTTCATTGGAAATATAGCAGGGTATGAATAGGCATTTGATATAAAAATATAATGATTAATAAAAATATGGAATATAGTTTTTTACCTGTCAGGTTAGTAAATATTTAAAAGATTAACTGTATTTTACCATGAGTACAGAGCAGTGCTGTCCAATAGAAATATAATGCCAAACACATATATATTTAAAGTTATCTAATAATCACATTTAAAAAGTAAAAAGAATAGATGCAATTATTTTTTTTTCTCATTGTGTCCATAGTATCATCTCAACATGTAATCAATATAAAAACTTTTGGATAATTTTTTTCATACTAAGTTGAAAAATCTAGTGTATAAATTTCAGAACATCTCAGTTTTTACTAGCCATGGAGAGGAGATAGATGTTCTCATACATTATTTGTGAGGAGGTATTTTGGAGAAGGTTTTGACAAGATTTATCAAATGAAAAATCATTGACTTTGGATTCTATTCCTTGAAATTCATCCTCCAGAAATAGTAACATGTATTTAGAGATTATAGATAGGTTGTTGCAGTATTGTTTGTAATCACAAAATATTGAAAACAAACTAAATGTCATGTAAGGATTTGGTTTAAATATGGTATTTCCAGATGGGGATATACTGTATAAGCTTTAAAAATGTGGAAGCTGCTTGAGATATTGTGTTAATAAATATTAGATGATTTAGTATTTAGAATGCTTAGAATGTGTCTGGCCCATAGTAAATATAGTATCACCATTTGCAGTTATTATTATAATTATTAATTTATTAATATGGAATAATCTTCCAGATATGTTAAGTGGAAAAAAACCCTCACTATAATCCAGAACTATATAGTTTGCTATCATTGTGCCAAGAGATGGGGAAAAGAAACTAGTCCTTGCTTTTATATGCATGTGGTATCTGTGAAAAGACTGACAAAAAACTGATAACATTGACTATATTTGAAGAGGAGAACAAAATGGTAGGGTGATAGTGACTATTCACAATTTTCTTTTTGTACCTTTTAAATTTGATCCATAATGACTATATTATTTAGTCAAAAATGAAATATAAATTAAATCCATTCTTTTTAAAAATGTACTCTTCTGTAGTTAGTATGAATTATTATAGTTTTACTCAGGGAAAAGCACAGGATAGTTCAATTTCACTAATCTATAATGGCTGGAGGACATAGGATTTTAGGTAAACTTGATTTTGATTAATCAGAAGCTCTTGGTTTCACAATGTATATGCCTTTTGAAAATATTTCTGAGTCATCTTTGTCTTGTCATAGTAAGCATGGCATATTGAACTTCATAGAATTAAAGGATTTTGCCAGACACAGGGATCACTCTAATTATCAGCTTCTAAAAAGTATAAGAAACTGATTCAAACATACAGAGTTTAGAGTAAGTATCCTGGAAGATGTTTTTAAGAAGCCAAGAACTAAAAAAGTTCATCTTAATATAAACTTTTGTATGTACAAGTGATATTTGGTGAGTTGGAATCTGGATTAAAAAGTAGAAGAATTCTGGGTTAAGTTTTATATTTCTGACCATCTTGCTATCAAAATTTCTGACAAATATATATGATACTTTTGTGTTTTGAGTATATAGCTCTTTTTCTTGGAAATTTATTGCCTCTCTTGTTTTTTTTAGGATTTGGAGTGGATCAGTTACGAGATGACAATCTAGAAACATACTGGCAATCAGATGGGTCCCAGCCTCATTTAGTGAACATCCAGTTCAGGTAATTTTTTTTAAGAATCAAATCAATATAGTTTATTAACTCAAAATATATTGCATATATATATGTTAACAGGAACTTCTTTCTACAAATGTCTGTGTAGTTTTACTTCTTAGTATTTGCTGTTATGCAATCCTATCAAAACTATGTAATTGTTTATTCTGCATCCCTCAAATACAAAATTGGTTTAGTAGGTTGATTGTGATATTTTTCTCCTTATATGATAGATTTTTGTTTAGTTGAAAGTTTTTTGAGACCTTTATAAAAATTAAAGGTTAAAGGCAATTAATATAAGCTATTTCATTATTCTGAAACTATTTTCTCTTCAGTAATTCAGACTTGTACTATATAGAAATGATACTATATATCTGCATTAAAACTTTTAAACTCTAATACATTTTAGAGATTAATTTTCTACTCAGCTAGATTCTAATCGGTTAAGTTTACTTTGCTGCATTATCTTCTTTGAATTTCTTACAGTACCTTTTATAGTTCCTTTAATGTAGTTGCTTCTTAAATATACTTTTCAATATGATTTATTTTTAGAAGATGCTTTCAGAAAATTCTATTTTGCTTATGGCCCAATACAATGCCATAGTGCATTGAGGGAACCTGGAGTGATAATGGTAAGTTCTGTAGGCATAGATTATTCATATCACTTCTCAAATTTATATTTCTATTTTTAAAAAATAACTATTTTAACTTAGACTCTCTAAAGACTTTTCAGTTTTTCTCGGAGAAAGGAAAACAACCATATTTTGTCAACTGCTTTGAATTTATTGACAGATTGGAAACCAGATAACTGTTTAAACATTCTATCACCATTGCATTTTTAATTGTTTTTATTGTCCTAGGGTACAAATCAGCAAACTTCACTTGAAATAGCTAGATGGTAAATATTTTACTCTTTTAAGGCACTAGGGATTGAGCCAAAAGCAACTATGTCCCCAATCCTTTTTATTTTTAAGATAGGGTCTTGTTAAGTTACTGAGGACCTTGCTAAGTTGCTGCTATTATAATTAAATTAAGATATTCATTATTTAACTTTTAAGCTATATTCAGTTTTTTAAAAAATATTTATTTTTTAGTTGTAGTTGGACACAATACCTTTATTTTATTTATTTTTATTTTGTGCTGAGGATCGAACCCAGGGCCTCGGAAGAGCGAGGTGAGCGCTCTACCGCTGAGCCACAACCCCAGCCCAAGTTTTTAAGTTTGACTTTAAACTTGCAACCCTCCTGCCTTAGCCTCCTAAATTGCTGGGGGATTACAGGTGTGCACCATTGCACCTGGCCAGTTAGTAAGTATTTTAAATCTTGTGGGCCCTCTGATCTCTTGCAGCTATGTAGTTCTGCCATTAAGCACTAAAGTAGCCATGGATAGTGCACAAATGAATGAATTTAGGTCTTCTAATTATTTTATCTTATACAAGCAGGTGGTACTAGGTTATTAAATATATAGAGACTCCTGTGCTAGGTTATTAAATATGTAGAGACCAGCAACAACAGCAGCAGCTATTTTTTTTAAGACTTGAGATTTTAACAGATGCTTTACAAAATTACTTACCTATTCATCTCATTTAACCTTTATATTGATTATTATTATTATTTTTAGTCTCAAAAGTGGAGACTTAGATAAATTAAATAACTTGCCCAAGATCACATAGCAGGTAAGTGGTAGAATTGCAATTTGAACACAAGTTCTGATTTCAGAGCCCGTGCTTTTAATTATTATACTGTACAACCCAGAGTAAAACAGAGGCTTTAGCTTAAAGTTGAATGAGTATCTTAATTTAATTGTATTTTAATTGCAGTATTTTTTTTTCAAATAAAATTCTATGCAGAATGCTAATGCACTGAACAAATAATAATAAAAATAAATCATTTATTACATTTATTGTCTCACTGAATTTAAATTTAAAATTTAATAGTTATAAATTTAATAGTTAAAAGTTTTTGTAATCCAGGTAACAACTTTCTAAGATGCAGGTTCTATTTTTTTTCCCCCTCGTTTACACACGAACAAACTAAAACTTAAGACAGATTAAATAATTTGCTTAGGTCTTACATCATTCATTTATGGAGTCTGGATTTATCCCAGTTGGTTTGACTTAAAAGGCTGAGTTTATAATCAGTACTCTGAGCTGCTTTTCAACATGGGTGTAGCTGGTTTTATTAAAGCAGTCAAGAACTCAAGGCCCTCTTCACTTAGCACTTTTCCTCCTGAGGGAAGCCCAAGGCTTTGAGAAAGGCATTTTTAAAGCAGTGTTTTAGAAAAAGGGAAATTCATTAAGAATTTTGAAATCTCACAGGTAAGAGTTGCAAGTACAGTATGAGGTTTTTTTTTCCTAAATTATTTCATATCTCTGCAATTCTTTAGTATGTCATTCTTATAAAGAAGGATATCTCCTACTAAAAATATACCCTTAGAAAATTAATGTTGACACATTATTGCCACTGAATTCTAAAACACCATTTGGGTTATACCAGTTGTCCAACAAAATTGAATCACAGATTGAATTTAGTAATTACTTCTCTACTTTTATTTATTTTTTTTGGTGGTGTTGGGGATTGAACCTTGAGCATTCTAGGCAAGCATTTACCACTGAGCTACATCCCTAGCCCTCTTCTATCTTTTAATCTGGAACATGACTTCATTTTTTCCTTGACTCTCAGTATCTTAACACATTTTTTTGGAGATTAATGGCCAGTTGTTTTAAAGAATATTCCTCAATTTGGGTTTCTCCAATTTTTTTTTTCAGTAAGTCACTTTAGGCTACGTATCACTGGAAAAAGTAATGCAATACCCTTTGCATTACATTGCATCCTATCAGGTGTGGTCCATGAATTAAATTTTGTCCCATGATGTTTACTTTTAGCACATGATTAAGCAATTGTCTACCAAGCTTCTACACTAAGGAGAGTTATTCTTTGACCTTTGCAGTTAGTTAGTAAGTATTTTGTGGAGAGGTACTTTGAGTATTCTATTCCTCATTTAATTTTCACTTTATTCATAATTACAGTTTTCAGTTTTACTGAATGGGTTATTATCTTTTATCATTATTTGTTTCAGTGCTCAAATTGTTCCAGGTTTGGCCATGGGAAGTCCCTTTAATCTGACTACGTAACTTTTTGATGTGTTCCCATTGTTATTTGAACACTTTTCTTTCCGGCATAAGATTTTCTGCTCAGCCGCTAGAATCAGCCATTTATCCAAGAGATCTGGCTTTTTTTTTGGAGCATAGTACATAGAGACCAATCTGGTGTTGGGTGTGCCTCTTCTATTGGGATATTGCTGTTCCTTTCTCACTGTTTCTGACTTTGTCAGGCTTGATAGTATGGGAATGGAGAAGAGGTAAGGAAAGTCAATAATGGTGATCTGGTATTATTCACTGGACTTGCCTTTAGTTTAAAGCGGCCTCTGTCTTATGGATGCTTTTGTGGGTTGAGAGAATCAACCTTCATAGTCACTTCATGCTGTGGATGATTATCTTGTTGAGGGTGCGTTCATCATTTATCCCTTCAAATTCTCAACTTCTGGTTAATACCTCCAGCTTTCTGCTAAGCACTGTTCATCCTTCTTAAACAGAAACCAAGATAACCCTTCATGTTACCATGTTATGTTTCCTTCTCTTCCTGGAACCCCAAGACTGTTTTTTGTTGGTTTGGAGTAGGGACTATATTTTCTCAAATGCCTTTTCTTATGGCATGCCATCATATATTTTTTTTTACTATGTTGAGGTGTTAAATTTAAAAAATTATAGTAAAATATATTGAACATAAAATTTACTGCTTTAACCATTTTTAACTGCATAGTTTAGTGGCATATTCATACTGCTGTATAATTGTTACCATTTTCCTTCATCCAAAACTGAACCCTTTGAATAATGACTCTCCATTCCCTCTCCTCCTCAGTTCCTAGCAACCAGTTTAATTTGCTTATTTGTTTATTTGACTTTTATAGGTACATTATATAAGTGAAATTATATGTTGGTCCTTTTGTGTCCTACTCATTTCACTTTGGTTCAAGGTTTATTCCAGTTATAGCATGTATTCCAATTTCATTCCTTTTTAAGGCTGAATAATACTCCATTGTGTGACAATACCACATTTTGTTTATTCATCTGTCAATAGACATTGGGTTGTTACTACTTTTTGCCTATTATAAATGATACAGCTGTGAACACTGGTGTTCAGATTTCTATGTGAGTCTCTTGTGTTCAGTTTTTTTTTTTTTTTTGAATATGTGTATGTCCAGAAGTAGAATTGCTAGAAATGGTAATTCTGTTTAATTCTTTGAGGTACTTCCATACTGTTTTCAGCCATAGGTTTACATTACTACCGGCAATGCAGAAAAACTTCAATTTTTCTGTATCTTTGCCCATTCTTGTTCTTTCTTGTTTTTTATTTTTTGTGTTTTGATAATGGCTATCGTAATGGATGTGTAGTGGTATCTCTTTATAGTTTTTATTAGCATTTTCCTATTGGCTAGTGATGTTTAAGCTTCTTTTTGTGTGTTTAGTGGCCATTTGTATGTCTTCTTTGGAGAAATGACCATTCAAGTCTTTTTCTCCTTTTTAAATTGTGTTGTTTGTGTTTTCATTGTTGAGTTGTAAGACTTCTTTAAATATCCTGGTGTAGCCACTCAACGTGTTGTTATTGTAGTAGTATAGCAGCCATAGACATGTGTAAATGAGTAGGTATCATTTTGTTTCAATAAATCTTTCTTTAACAAATAGATGGCAGCCCACATTTGACCTGCTAGCTGTGTCTTGAAAATCCCTGTTCCAGGGCACCATTTCTTGATTATGGTCTTAATACCACTTTAAATTGACAACTTTTGTTTATTTTTATTTTTTTTGTTTATTTTCATACCTAATATTTACCATGTTAGGAATTATAGATAAGGAATTTAAATTTATCATAATTATTTTCATTATTATTTTGTGGTACTGGGGATTGAACCCAGGGGTGTTCTTACATCCCCATTTCTTCTTTCCTCTTTTTACATTAAATAAAATACTGGTTGCTAATGTCTTTTGTTGGAATTTAATAGATTTGAAACCAGATGAGAAATTATTCAAGAGTCAGCAGGTGGAATACTGGTTGCTACTGTCTTTTGTTGGAATTTAATGGGTTTGAAACCAGATGAGGAATTATTCAAGAGTCAGCAGGTGGAAGCCAAAATAATACCTTTATAAAACTGCCAAAGTTGATGCCAAGAAATGTCATAACTGCATTGTATCTGCAGTACCCTGATACTGAACCCTAGTATTAAAAAAAAAAAAACTTACCCATCTAGTTATAAAACTGAGAGACCAGGTAGTGCCTTCTCTTATTGAGTAGCTGGCCTGAGGAACAAGGCAGATGTTTGCTTGCTGCCAGTAGCTCTTTCTCAGGAGAAAGGGTGTAGTGGGTGAGGGAATAGAGGAGGCCAGGAGTGTTCTTATGGCATCAGAAATGGGAAAGTATTACCTCTCCCTTCTCCTCTTACACAACATCCTAGTTGTTTAGCAAGATGTCTGGCATATGATAGGCATTTAGTTTATTATGATGATTATTATTACAAAAGTGATTTGAGCAATTTGAGTAACTGCCACTTTCTCATGTGTGCAATCTTCCCAAATGCATTGCTGTTTTTAAAATTTTTTCTAATTAGTTATACAAGACGGTAGAATGCATTCTGACAAATCATACATAATGGAGTACAACTTCTCATTCATCTGGTTGTACATGATGTAGAGTTACATAGGTCATGTAATCATATATGCACATAGGGGTGATAATGTCTGATTCATTCTACTATCATTCTTACCTCCGTACTCCCTTCCCTCCCTTCACTCACTTCTGTATAGTCCCAAATACTATTCTTCCCCTGACCCCTTATTGTGAATTATCATCCACCTATCATAGAGAACATTCGGCCTGTGGTTCTTTGGGGTTGGCTTGTTTCACTTAGCACAATAGTCTCCATTTATATCCATTTATCAGCAAATGCCATAATTTCATTCTTCTTTAAGGCTGAGTAATATTTCATTGTGTGTATATACCACAGTTTCATTATGCATTCATCTGTTGAAGGCACCTAGGCTGGTTCCATAGTTTAGCTTTTGTGAACTGAGCTGCTATAAACATTGATGTGGCTGTGTCACTATAATATTCTGATTTTAAGTCCCTTGGGTATAAACCTAGGAGTGGGATGACTGGGTCAAATGGTGGTTCCATTCCAGGTTTTCTGAGGAATCTCCATACTGCTTTCCACAGTAGTTGCACCAACTTGCAGTCCCACCAGCCATGTATGAGTGTACCTTTTTCTCCACATCCTTGCCAACATTTGTTGTTGCTTGTATTCTTGATAATTGCCCTCCCGACTGGATATACTACTCACTATAGTTTTGATTTGCATTTCTCTAATTGCTAGAGATGTTGAACATTTTTTTCATATGTTTGTTGATTAATTGTATTTCTTCTGTGAAGTATTTGTTCATTTCCTTTGCCCAATTATGGATTAGGTTATTTGGCTTTTTTTGGTGTTATTTTGAGTTCTTTATATATCCTGAAGATTAATGCTCTGAGGTGCGTGTGGTAAAGATTTTTTCCCATTCTAAAGGCTCTTGGTGTTCTTGATTGTTTCCTTTGCTGTGAAGAAGCTTTTTAGTTTTATTTCATCCCATTTATTGATTCTCAATTTCACTTTGTGCCCTTTAGGAGTCGTGTGTGTGTGTGTGTGTGTGTGTGTGTGTGTGTGTGTGTTTAATTACTTTTTTTTAATATTTATTTTTTAGTTTTAGGTGGACACAATATCTTTATCTTACATTTATGTGGTGCTGAGGATCGAACCCAGTGCCTCATGCATGCTAGGCAAGTGTTCGACCACTAAGCCACAACCCCAGCCCAGGAGTCTTGTTAAAGAAGTCAGTTCCCAAGTGAACGTGGTGGAGATTGAGGTCTACTTTTTCTTCTGTTAGGCATAGGGTCTCTGTTCTAGTGCCTAAGTCTTTGATCCATTTGAGTTGATTTTTGTGCAGGTTGAGAGATAGGGGTTTAATTTCATTTTCCTACATGTGGATTTCCAATTTTCCCAGCACCATTTTGTTGAAGTGGCTATCTTTTCTCCAAAGTATGTTTTTTTGCACCTTTGTCTAGTATGAGATAACTGTATATATGTGGGTTTGTCACTGTGTCTTCTATTCTGTACCATTGATCTGTGTATCTGTTTTGATACCAATACCATTCTGTTTTTGTTACTATGGCTCTGTAGTATAATTTAAAGTCTGGTATTGTGATGGCCCTGCTTCATTTTTCTTGCTAAGGATTGCTTTGACTGTTTTGGGTCTCTTATTTTTCCAAATGAATTTCATGATTGCTTTTTCTATTTCTATGAAGAATGTCATTGGGATTTTAATAGGAATTGTGTTTAATATAAAATGCTTTGGTAATATGGCCTGCCTTGCTATTTGAGAAACACAATGATTTTCTATACAATATAGTTTTTGATTCATCAAGAGATAAGATTGATAAATAGTTTTAAAGGATTTTACTATATCTTTTAGAGTAAAGCATTTTCAACTTTTTTAAGATCATAGTTTCCTTTGTAAATCTAATGAAACACATGTATGTAGCAAAAATTATACATATGATTTCTGGGGATCTAAGAACCTTAGCAGCAAAAGCCCTGATTTGGGTAAAATTTAAACAACTTCAGATACCTACATGTCTCTGTAAACTGGTATCAATGGCTATTGAATAAGCCAATAGATACTCCTGCTTAAAGGCAGTAGGAGTGGCTGAGAACCTGTGAGGCAAACCAGCATACCCTTGAGTTCTGACTCTGCTTGTCTATTAGCTTGCTTTCTTTAAGGCTGGTATTAAACTCAATGTTACATTTTAAAATCAGAAAGAAAGAGATAATAATAGTTCCTGTATATTTGAAGCGTTACTTCTGGGCCAGACACGTGTTCATTTGCTATTCATTGCTGTTGTTTTGATTATCATTAGTGTTACTACTTTTTGCCTTTCTAATTTCTTTCCAATTATCTTGTAGGTTTCAGTTACTAACTTATCCTGAATTTTATAATTTAGAAATAAAATTATTCTGAGCAAAAAGTCTGATCCTTTAATTCTGCTTTTTTTTGTTGTTGTTGTTGTTGCTTAGGTCAGTGTGATCCTTGTGTTCTTTGCTCTTTTTATGGTAGAAAAGACGTTTTACTTCCTGCTTATGACTCATGAAGAAGGTCTTTATTATGACCTTCAAAATTTCCCCTTATTCCTTTGCTTCCTCTTTTGTCTCTTTGCTGGCCCAACAAAAAGAGAAAAATGTCAATTTGATGCCTCTGGCCTCTTTTGAGAATTTAGTAATGGATTTGTCCTGTCAGCAGTTCCAGGGTATTTAGTGTTTTACATCTTGAACTGAGGAAAAATCATTAACTTTCCCATTCCTTTCTGATGAATAGGTTAGGCTACATAAATTTGGTCCCCCTAAGAAGAGCTGCAGATCCTCTGCTGTCTTTACAGGCTGATTTTTGACAGACTATTTCTGTTCGAGGATCTTATTGTTATTAGTACCAGTTTTACTAGAACTTAACTTTTAAAGCACATTTCAGAAAACATTCTTAATAGGTTTTTGGGTCATTTTTTATAATTATCTAATTTTTTTCCCTCATGGTCAAATGACACATGCCCATTCTGAAAAATTATCCAAAAAATATAAAAATCGTGATGAAGAAAATAAAGGTCTCATAGTTTTTTCCATACTTTATAAAGGTAGCCACTTTTACTATTTTTGTATACTTCCATCTTGACTTCTTTCTACATATAAAAAATATATTTATATGTTTTAAATTTTTTTTCCTCCAAAATGCAATCCATCTGTATTTCCTGTTTTATAATCTGGTCCCCCTACCTTTGCTTGTAACTATATGCCTGTATGCTTATTTTAAATACATATGCTCCCTGACTTACTGTGGAATGATGTCCCAATAAGCCCATAGCAAGTTGAAAATATTAAGTTGAAAATGCATTTAATAGCTTATTAACAACATAGTATAGCATAGAGTACAACTGTTTACCCTGATGTTCTTGGGCATGACTGCCAAGCATTGGAAGAAAGCACCATACTGCATATTGCTGATTGGGGGTGAGATCCAAATTCACAGCTTGAAGTGCAGTTTCTATACAGTGCTTATTGCTTTCACAACCATTGTTAAAAAAAAAAATCACAGGTAGAACTTTTATAAGCAGGTACCATCCATAATTGTATAGTATATCCTTGAATGGATATATCTTAATTTAATCAATTCCCTAGTACAATGGATATTTATGTTTATAATTTTGTAATAATTTAATCACATGCCAATATTTTTCTTTTTGTAAATAATCATGTTATTGTTTTTAATGCATTCTTTGAGGTTCATTAAGTTAGTGGGTCAAACTTTATGTACCTACTGACTGGCTATGAAACCACCTTATTCTAATCTAATTTGGTTTTTATTAGACATTAAGTATTTTTCAATATAATAATAAAACTAATATCTGTGTGTTTTATCTTTCTTTGACTTTTAGAAATTGAACATCTTTGCATATATTTTGGCCTGGTGCATTTTTTTCCAAGGTTAATTTTTTATTGTATATTTAAAAAATTTTTTAAATTTTATTCCCTAGAAGATGTATATTTTAAAAATGAGTAGAATTTTAATTCTTGTATTAAGTAATAAATTAGCCTTCTGTCTTTTTAAAAAAATGTTTTTCTCTTTGCTGGACTCAGCTTGTCACTTAGTTTGTTACTTTCAAGAATTAATGTAGGAAATTAAGTAATTAACCAATAAAGAAAACTAAGCTTGTTTACAACACTTGCCTTTTTGAACATATAAATGAAGAGGATGGAAATCCTTAATGTTTGTTTGCTCACTAAGAGACCTGATTTCATCTGTTTCTGCTATGTTGACTTTCTTGACCATGGTCTATATAAGAGATGTCTATGTAAGTAAAGTGTTATATCTATACCTATGTTTTTACACTTTCTTCATTTTCATTATCTTCAAAATTAAAAGAAATGGAAATTATTGATTCATATACTCATTTTACCAAACTATGATTCTTTTAACATCAGAAGAGAAGATGCTTTGGAAATAATCTTTGTACGTGATAAAATGCATGTTATTTTTACTTTATTGCTCTTAGAAGAAAAACAACAGTGAAGACATTATGTATATATGCAGACTACAAATCTGATGAAAGCTACACTCCAAGCAAAATCTCAGTCAGAGTAGGAAATAATTTTCACAATCTTCAAGAAATTCGGGTATGTCTTTTAAAATTTTTCAAATTATGTCATCTTTTAATTCTTGTTTGCTAGAAGATAGTCATAGTTGACATCAGATTTAAATGTTAACATATAAAAGGAAAATCAGTAATATTAAAGAGAACAATTTTGATTATTGTCCTTTTTATTATGAAAATTTTCAGACATACAGAAAAGCTAAAAGAATTGAATGGTGAATCCTGGTATACTCACCTCCTAGATTCTTAAGTTGTTAATGTTTTGCTGTGTTTGTTTTATTAAAATCTGTCCATCTAGTTTATTAGTCATTTAAAAATAAATTGCAGGTATTTGTATATTTCACTCTAAGTGCTTCAGCATGATATATTTGTCTGGTTTTCAAAAATTTTCTTAATATTCATTTTTTAAAGACCTTTATTTTATTCATTTTTATATGGTGCTGAGGATCAAACCCAGGGCCTTGCACATGCTAAGCAAGCACTACTGCTGAGCCATAACCCAAGCCCCCTAAATATTAATTTTTAAGGTAAAATTTATGTGCAGTTTTGTACAAATCTTATATAGATTAAAACTACATGCATACATCTTTGTAAACCCAACTCCTTTAAGATGCAGAACATTTCTGGCATTCTGGAAAATTCTCTCATGTCCCTTTCTAATTAGTCTCCATCTCTACCCTCAGAGGGAACTCTTGTTATGATTCCATTTATTTATTGGTTTGTTTTTATTGATCAGTGTTTCCTGTCTTAGAATCTCATATAAATGGAATCATACAGGATATAGCTTTTTTTTTTTTTTCCTTTTTTTTCATGGTACTAGTGATTAAACCCAGAGTGCCCTACCACTGAACTACGTTGCCAGCCCTTTTTAATTTTTTTTTTTTTTTTTTTTTGAGACAGACTCTTGCTAAGTTAAGTTGCCAAGGCTAGCCTTGAACTTGTGATTCTTCTGCCTCTGCCTCCCAGGCAGGTGTGTGCCACTATGCCTGTCCAGCTTTTATAAAGTTTCTTTCACTCAGCCTTTTTTCATATTTACTTATATCGTTGCATGTAACAGTACTTCATTCTTTTTTACTCCTGAGTACGTTCCCTTGTTTGAATTTACCACCATTTATCATATGTATATCTTTTTGAAGCTATTAGGACAGAGTTTTTATGACCTGAATTTTATTAGTTCTCCAATGTTGACATTTCAGAGATATTTTCAGTGACTTTGAACTGTATATTGGTGAAGTTCGGGCTCTTAGTATTTTTGTCAGAAAATCTTTGAGCTCAAGTTATCATTAAAATCTTAATGGTTCTGAGTGTGGGTAAGCAATTAGAAAAATATTCAGTTAATTTGTGACTTAGAGTCTTATTTGACTTATTGCTTAAATTAAGACCATGTATCCACATTTATATTTCTTATCTGAGTTAGTGATAAAATGCTTAATGAAAACTGCATGGACTTGTTTGTTTTTCATTAAATGCAATATTGTTCACTTATGAAATTTGCTATGTGCTGATAAATGAGAATAGGTAAGGACATTGTCCACATGTATTTTTGTTGTTGTTTAGTCTTTCTTTAAGGTATCTATCGTTTTTAAAAAATTAAGTTTTTAAATTGACAAATGAAAATTATAGATTATTATGTTTAATATTATTTAATATGTATATTTTGTGGAATGATTAAATCAGGACTAATGTGCTTTATATTACTACTAACCATTTTTTGTGGTGAGAATAGTTAAAATCCCCCTTTTTTTTTTTTTAGCAATCTTCAAGAATACTATATATTGTTAATATGTTAACCACATTGCACAATAGATCTCTTGAACTTACTCCTCCTATCTTACTGAAATTTTGTTTCTTTTTGTATTCTTTTTTGTCCCAAACCTCCCTAACCCACTCCCGCTCCTTCCAATTCCTGGGTACCACAATTCTACTTTTACTTTTATAAGTTTAACTTTTTTAGATTCCAGATTTAAGTCAAATCATGCTGTGTTTGTCTTTCTTGGCTTACTTCGTTTTATATAATGTGTACCAGGCTTATCCATGTTGTCATAAATGTTAGCATTTCCTTGTCTTTTAGGTTGAATAGTATTCTATTGTATATTAATATGTATTTTCTTTATCTATTCTTTAGGCTGTGGGCCCTTAGGTTGTTCTATAACTTGGCTGTTGTGAATAGAGCTGCAGTGAACAAGCAGTACAGATATCTCTTCAATATACTAATTTTATTTCCTTTTGTATATATATATATTCATATATGTATACATATATATGTATATATACATATATGTGTGTGTGTGTGTGTGTATATCCATCCATCCATCCCGTGGGATTACTAGATCATATGATAATTCTATTTTGAATATTTTGAGAAACCTGTATATTGTTTTCTTTAATGGCTGTACTTATATACATTTCCTCTGACAGTGTGCAAGGATTCCTTTTTGTCCACATCTTTGCCAGGACTTATCTTTCATCTTTTCTATAATAACCATTCTAATAGCTATGAGGTGATACCTCATTTTGTGATTTTAACTTAGATTTCTCTGATAATTAATGATGTTGAACATTTATTTTGATATGCCCATTAATCATTTATCTTCTTTTGAGAAATGTGTGCCTATTTTTAGATTAAGTAGTTATTATTTTGCTCTTGAATTGTTTTTGTTCTTTATTGTTTTATATTAACCCATAATCAGGTATATGTTTTTATAAATATTTCATGTTCCATAGGTTGTGTCTTCACTATGCTAATTGTTTCCTTCGCTATGCAGAGTGCTTTTAGTTTGATATAATCCCATTTGTCCAGTTCTTGTTTTCATTTTCTATGATTTTGGGGTCCTAATCAAAAAAACATTACACAACTTTTCTTGGCGGTACATACCTGTAATGCCAGTGACTTAGAAGGCTGAGGCAATAGGATCTCAAGTTTGAGGTCAATTTCTACAATTTAGCAAGACCCTGTTTTAAAATAAAAACTAAAAATTGCTGGGGATGTAGGTCAGTAATAAAGAGCTCTTGGGTTCAATTGCCAGACCAGGGGGGGAAAAAGTCATTGCCCAGACCAGTGTCAAGAAGTTTTCTTCCCTTAGTTTCATATCTTTTAAGTTGAGTTGATTTTTATAACCTGTGAGAGATAGGGTAGTATAGTTTAGTTCTTCCACATGTAGATATCTAGGTTTTCCAGCACCATTTGTTAAAGGGACTGTGCTTTCCCTCTTGTATATTCCATGGCATCTTTGTTGAAGATCAATTGCCCATAAGTGAATAGGTTTACTTCTAGGCTCTTTATTCTATTTCATTGATCTGTGTCTGTTTTTTATTCCAGTATTATGCTATTTGAATTAGTAGAGTTTTGTAGTATATTTTGATATCAGATAATATGATGCCTTCATCTTTTTTCTTTTTGCTAAGAACTGCTTTGGCAATTTTTATTCTTTTGTGGTTTAATATGAATTTTAGGATTGTTCCATTTCTGTGAATAGTGTCTTTGGGATTTTGATAAGAATTGCCTTGAATCTATAGATTGTCTTTGGTAGTACGGCATTTTAACAGTATTAATTATTTCAGTCCATGAACATGGAATATCTTTCCATCGATATGTGTCTTCCTGAATTTCTTTCATCAATATTGTATAGTTTTGCTTGTAGAGTGTACACATAATCTGTTTAAATTTATTCCTGAGTATTTTATTTTTTTGTTATTGCTATTGATTTCTTTTCAGCATGTTTCTTGTTACTGATTAGAAATACTACTGATTTTTGTATCCTGCAGGTTTACTGAATTCATTTATTTTAACTCATTTTTGTTGGGGCATTTTGAATTTTCTGTTGAGGGCCACAGCCGAGTCGGGATGAGGCATGGCATTTTTGCCAGAAGTAGTGGTTGAGAGGTGACGCGAGCCATTAAGATGATGACTTTTGAGTTCTGGAGGAGTTCCCCGTTGAGTTCCAGTTGAGCTCTTGCGGGAATTCCTGAAGAGTTTGCGGTGGTTGGTGAAGTTCCGGTGGTGGGAGTTCCGGTTGGTGTTGGTGTGTCCCTGGAGAAGGCCGCGTGCGTGGCTTTCATGGGAGTTGGGAAATAAAGTTTGTTCCTGCTTGAGTGGCTCGTGATTGTGCCCAGCCAGACTGCGGCAATTTTCTATGTATGAGATATCATCTGCATACAGGGACAATTTAACTTCTTTCTTTTCAGATTGGTTCCTTTTTTTTTTCTTTCCCTCTTACCTAATTGCTGTAGATATGACTTACAGTACTGTATTGAATAGAATTGGCAAGAGTGGGAATCTTTATTTTGTTCCTGATATTATAGGAAAACCTTTCAATTTTTCACCATTATGTATGATATTAGTTGTGGGTTTGTTATATATAGCATTTATGGTTTTGTTGAATGTTTTTATCATGAAAGGATATTGAATTTTATCAGATGTTTTTTCTTTGCCTATTGAGAAGATCATATGGTTTTTGTCTTTCATTCTTGTTGTTTTTCACTTTTACAGCTTTTTGAATTTTGGATTATCTTTGTATCCCTGGGATAAATCCCACACAGTCATGGTGAATGATCCCTTTAAAGTGCTATTTAATGCAGATTTTTGCATATATGTTCATCAGGGATGTTGGCCTGTGATTTTTCTTTCCTTGTAATGCCTTTCTCTGCTTTGGTATTAGGATAATGCTTGCCTCATAAAATAAGTTTAGAAGTGTTCCCTCTTCCTTGGTTTTTTTGGAAGGGTTTGAGAAGGATGGTTATTACTTCTTTAAATATTTAGCAGAGTTCATCAGTGAAATCATCAGGACCTAGGCATTCTTTGATAGGAGACTTTTTATTATTACTCATTTAATCTCCTTACTTATTAGTCTATTTCTTTATGATTGAGGCTGAATAGGTAGTATGGGACTAGGAATTAATTCATTCTTTTCTTGTAGGTTATCTGATTTGTTGGTATATACTTGCAGTAGTCTCCTATTATCTTATTTATTTCTGTGGTAAGAGCTGCAATATCTCCTCTTTCATTTCTGGTTTTATTTAAGTCCCCTCTGTCCCCCCCCCCCTAATCTAGCTAAAAATTTGTCAATTTTGTTTATCTTTTTTTTTTTTTTAAAAACCCACCTCTTAGTTTTGTTGATATTTTGTATTGCTTTTTGCCTTCTTTGTTATTTACTTCTGCTCTGATCTTTATTATTTCCTTCTTTCTGCAGATTTTGGACTTTGTTTCTTCTTTTTCTAGTTCCTAAGGATGTAATTTTAAGTCGTTTATTTGAGATCTTCTACAGTAGGGGTTTTTTGTTAAAAACTTTTTTCACAGAACTACTTTTCATGCCTCCCATAAGTTTTGGCATGTTGCATTTTAATTTTCATTTGTCTCAAGATTTTAAATTTCTCCTTTCAATTTCATTGATTGTTCATGAGCATTTTGATTAGCTTTTATGCTTCTATAAACTTTCTGAAATTCTTATTTTTAATTTCATACCATTGTGGTATGATGGAATGGACCTGAAGCCCGAGTTCATGTGTGTTGTTTCTGTGAGGGATAACCTGAGGCCTTTGTGTCTGGGGGCTGACCTGGGTCTGTGATAGCCTTAATCCTGAGCTTTCAGGGGCCTTCTAGGTACCTGATTCCCTGAGGCCATGGAAGTTGGCCTGGCACTAGGGTGGCCCTGTAGCCTGAACCTATGAGGCTAGGCCTGGATCCTAAGTCCACAAGCGCTTGCTTACGGGTATTTCTGGTTCTTCAGTCTGTGGGTTCTGACCTTGCACAAGGGTCTACTGGGCTGGACTTGGACCTGGGATTTCTTAGAGCAGGCTTAGACACTGGGTCCACTGAAATCTGGCATCCTGGAATCCAGCCTGGAGTTTGTGTCTGACATGGGGTAGCCAGCGATTCTGGGTTCACAGGGCTGGGCCTGCAGGTTAGCCTGGAGGCTAGGTCAGCAAGGGCTGGTTTGGGTGCTGTGGCTGCAAGTGACAGCTTGGAACTGGGTTCACAGAAGTGGTCTTGGAGCATGAATCCAGGGTACAAGCCCAGCAGCCTTTGTCTCTGGGTGCCAACCTGGTTTGTAGACCAGAGGTGCTGAAATGCAGTGGAATAGGCCTGAATACTGGATCTGTGTAGAAAACCTGGCTCTGGACTGGTCTGGAACCTGGAGTGGGCTTGGCACTGGACTGGCCTGTTAGCACCATCTGCAGATGCTTGATATATTTAGTGTTTAGTGCTGTGAAGACTTGAGATATTTATTTCCTGTACTTTGCTAAATATTTCATTTTTGTTAAAATGGTTTGCTCATATTGAGAAACCTCTTTGGGGTAGAGTTGTATTGTTTTGGGTTGTATCTAAAGATTGTCATAATTCCTAAGGTAAGTTTGGAATATGTGAAATACTAGAAATATTTTGATTTGATCTGTGTGGTGTATATTTGAAATGTCCACCAGATGTCACTGTTGTCCTTTATAGTTTTTTGCCTTCTAGTTGTAAGTTTAACACCTTGTCTTAGTTGTACTAGTTTTTCCTCAAGTGTATATATTCAAAAACTCTGATGAGTTTTAGGAAACATGCATCTTCATACAAGATTTCTAGATTTATGTATTAAAGATGTTTCGTTCTGTTGTAAATTTTACTATCATTAAATTAAGAAATTTGAGAGGTTAGTGAGAGAAACTTTAAATGATATTTGGACCTTGTGGAATACTTTTAATATTTTTAATATAGTCTTCACTTTTATGACACCATTTAAAAGTTTAGACAAAGGGCTTTTATCAGTAGTCCCTGAGTTTTTCTTAGTGGATTTATATTTCTGTGTAGTGACCATATAGCCCCATGAGACTAGTATCCTAGATGTTACCAGGTAATAATGTTGTTTTCCTGGAAAACTTAATGAACATACTGCCTTTATGCCATTGTTCTCACTAAAGTATCATAAATTTTGGATGTCACTTTAAAATATTAGTGCCTCATTCTTTATAGCTCATGATATGATATGTCTTCTAATTATTCAGCTTTTTATGTGATTTATTCTACTTACCATTTTCTTTTATATGTTAAATAAATGTGCCTGATAGCACATTTTTTTAAAGAAAAGATGAAGCAGATCATGATTATTTTTTAAACACTGCAATGTACCCTCAAGGGGAAAAAAACAAACAAACCAGACCTTACTTCTTCTTAGATACCAAGACAAGTGATTAAAATTCTGTGAACTTTTATGAGGTTTGTAGAGCCATCATTAGTTACAGGAATAATTTAACTGAGTGGAAAATCCAGCTAAATCTTTTTATATTTTTCCATGGATGCTTGCCCACTGGAGGGTGTAGTGTGTACTGGAGTATTTTAATAGGTTTTCCTTTTTTACTAGAAATTATGGATTTGTTTACTTGAAACACACTACTGATTTTCTATAGTTTTATTATTGATTTGAAGCAGTAACTTTCATTAAAAATTAAAGATGAGAAAAGTGAATGACTTTTTATCCAAAAATTATTCTTTTTCTACCATATATATTTTACATGTTTCAATTATGAAGCATTTATTGTATCTAGATCTTTGTTGCCTCTGTTGAAAAATCTCTAGAAAGTGATCAGGATCTTTAGTAGTCAAGAATGAATATTTCAACCTCTGTACCTGAGGAGGGACTTACAATGTGCTTTCTGCTGTTTTGGCCATATAAGTTACTGTTACTGCCAGAATTGATTTTATTTGTGTCTCCTCAATGTACTTTCTTGTGATCAAAATTTTCTGT
The DNA here is from genome assembly GCF_964194105.1 of Spermophilus citellus. Taxonomy (NCBI): domain Eukaryota; kingdom Metazoa; phylum Chordata; class Mammalia; order Rodentia; family Sciuridae; genus Spermophilus; species Spermophilus citellus. The sequence continues at coordinate 134,975,502 of NC_138189.1, forward strand.
CCCACACAAATTGGGATTTAAGAACATTTACAAGATGTTTGCGATGTATTGCTTCTATAAAAGGGACTGTTTCTATACAGAATTGAGAATTTTGCATTTTAAAATCTTGATATTAGAATCTTTTCAGAATCCTTCATTTCAATTGTGTTACTTTTGTGCAGAAAGTCATGTTATTCAAGAACAGTTTTCAAAGATAGCATTTTAAAAAGGTTTGAATTCATTTTATTTTATCATTATGTTTTGAGATAGTATCATTCTATTCTGTTGCTCTTAAAGAAGAAGATAATGCATGGTGGAAATTTTCATCATTTAAACTGAAGAACCAAAAAGTATATCTTAGATATGAATATTTAAACATTTTAGTAAACATCTCCAGCAGAAATACAAGAACATTTTTCAATTTGCTAGATAGTTATTTTTTAAAAAAAAATATTGTTAAGACTTTTTGTATTTATGTATGAAAATAAAGTGATTTATTGACAGCTCTTAGAAGTATTTTTATGCTATTGTATGGAAAACAATTTGTTAGCTTACCATTAAGCAGATATGTTTTCAACATATGTGAAAAGAGGTCTTTTGGTTTATTGTTAGCACTCTGTTTTTAAACTCTGTGGTCATGAAAGAATAAAATATCGATGGAGCAAAGATTGAACCTCTAAGTGATTTTTAAGCTTTGTTTTTGTCTTCAGATAATAAAGCTGTTATCAAGTGATTTTAAAGAGGAGGTGTGAAATAATTCTTCAACATTAAGAGAGCTGTAATGATAGTTTCCCCTTTTTTCCGTGTGGTCAAGTCTTTGGCTCTTTAAATCTGTTTGTGTCTTAAATCAGTAGCTTTGCTATGTGAGTCCATATATGGTGTTTTGACAGAAATGGTTAATAAGTCAGTTCTTCCGTTAAAATAATATTTACTATTATAATTTGAGTTCCATTAATGTGTGTGGTAGAGTAAGAAGGCACAAAGTCTCTGACTATCCGTTGATCTTAAAATTAAAATCTACTTGTATTTACTTTCTTATGAGGGACTTACTTTAAACAACTTGATGTAAAGTGGAATGACTTAGGCAGTATCTCCAAACAAATTGGTTTGATAAGACAGAGAACATAATTTATTGAGTATTTGGAAAAATAACATGTTGAATTTTTAACTAGTTTTTAAAAAAAGAATTTTTAAATTAGTTGTAATAACTAACTTTATTTAGCCTTTTAAGGAAGCATAGTAAATAATTTCTAAGTCAGAAATCTTATTCTTTTATATCTTTTATATAAAATGAACATATGGACTTTTTGAATTATTTTATTTGTAATTGTATGTTACTTGTTTCCAAAATAGAATTGAGATAACTATGCATTTGGGTATATTTCCTTTTGAAACTAAAATATGGTTGCACAGTAGAGTATTACATATATTTTTAACAGAGAAGCAATCTTGTATCTTGTTTTTTTTTTTTCTTGATAAGTTAGATGTAATCTGGCAATCCTATACAAAATAGATTTATGCTTTATTTTGTAAATCTGCATTTGTGGCTTGCTCAGTGCCAGGCACTGTTAGGTACTAGAAATATATAACAAAAGAAGTCACAGTTTCTGCCCTTAAGTGCTTTATAGTTTGGTGGAAGGGATAGGCAAATAAACCAACAATTTACAGTTTAAGGAAAATATAAGTATAAAATATAAATTCTTTTGGTTAAAAGTAGTTTAATTTATACTACCTAACCCCTCAAAACATACTTAGGAATAAACTTAGTTAACCAAAGAGATGAAAAATCTCTAGTATGAAAACTCTAAAACATTGGTGAAAAAAGTTGAAGAGGTCATAAAATAATGGAATGACAGTGGGAGATAATATTTGCAAACTATATGTCTGAAAAGGGTTTAATAGCTGGAATTTATAAGGAACTCAAAGAACTTAAAAACAAAACAAAATTCAATTAAAAATGGTCAATAGAGCTAAATAGATGTTACTCTAAAGAAGATGTGCAGGTGAGAAACAGGTATATGAAAACATAAGAAATCATCAGAGAAATGCAAAACCACAATGAGATATCACTCTGCTCCTGTTATCAAAAAGATCAAATATAATAGATGCTGGTAAGGATATGGAGGAAAGGAAACCCTTGTACACTGTTAGCAGGAATATGTTAGTTTAGCTATTGTGGAATACAGTAATGAGGTCCCTCAAAATGCTCAAAAGAAAATTATTGTATGACTTAGCAACATTACTTCTAGGTATATATTCAAAGGAAATGAAATAAGTATGTTGAAAAGACATTTGTGCTCCGATGTTTATTGTAGCACTATCCGTGGTAGCCAAGAAATAGAAACAACTTAGGTCCCCATCAGCCAATGAAGGGATAAAGAAAATTTTGTACATATACACAATGGAATACTACTCAGCCATAAAAAGAATGAAATGCTGTCATTTGCTACAACATGAATGGAACTGAAGATTATTATGATAAGTAAAATAAGTCAGGCGAAGAAAGATATGAACAACAGGATCTCATTTGTATGAGGAATCTAAAAAGAGTTAACCTCACAGAAGTGGAAGTAGAAAGGTGGTTATCAAAGAGAGTAAGGGGGTGGGGAGCGCGTAGAAAGTAGATAAGAAATTAGAGTGGATACTAACATACAAGTAGCAGTAAGAAGTTCTGGGTGGGCTATTGTATTGTGGGATGATTATGGATAACAATTATGTACTGTACATCTCAAGAAACTAGGACAGTTTCATTGTATATGATAAATGTTTGAGGACATATGTTTAAACATTTAAATATTACACAATGTATATATTTATCAAAACATATTTTGTACCTTTGTTAATATCTGTAATTTTTGTTTTTATGTTTCAATTAAAAATAAATTTAAATTAGAGAAAGTAAATACATGTAAGGGGAAATGGAAACTGTTACGGTTTGGATATGAGATGCCCTCTGTAAAGCTCCTGTGTTAATTCAGGAATGTTCAGAGGTGAAATGATGAGATTATGAGTGAGTAACATAGTCAGTGGGTTAGTGTATTTGTTGGATTACTGTAGGCAGTTGGGGCGTGACTGGAGGAAATATGTCACAGGGGCTGTGCCCTTGGGGATTATAGATATTGTCCCCGGCTCCTTGCCCTCTTGTTTCTTGCTCCTGACTGCCATGAGCTGAGTACCTCTCCTCTGCTATGTACTTCCACTATGATGTTCTTATCTTTCTCAGACCCAGAGCAACTGTGTCATCTGACCATGGACTGAAACTCTGAGCCCAAAATAAACTTTTCCTCCTCTAAGTTGTTCTTGTTGGGTGTTTTGCTAATAGTGACGAAAGGCTAACTATACAGGTGTGCAAAGAATATTAGGAGCAATGGATTTAAAAGTTTTTCTAAAAGAGATGATGGATTATCTGACTCTTAAAGACTGAAAAATAGCCTATTGAGATACAGGATAAAGTCAGGCATTCCTGTAGGGAGCCTGGGGCACATACAGGTATGGAAGAATGGCAGCATGGCAAGTGGCAGAACTGTAAGTGATTCAGTAGGTCAGGACTCTTGAGTAGGTATGAGGGAATGGCAAGAAAGGCTGGAGAGTTATTCAACACATTTATTGTGATTTAACATGGTTTCTACATATAAAGAGTTTACGCTCCTGTAGGGAAATGTAATTTATAATTGTTTCAGGAAATGCAGATGAAAGTGAGGTTTTCAGGGAATTTCGATTTTAAATAAGGAAACACTGATAAAGTTTCATTGTGGGAATGCTGGGGCTGGAGCAACCTGAAGACCAGGTAGGCAGTATTTGAAGCAGAATCAAAAGGACTTGTGACTTGTTACTACCTGCTAAATATTGAGAATGTGGGTAGTGTTTGACTAAGTAGGGGAGGGGCATCTAGAATTATTCTCAGATTCTGGTAGCTGGTCAAATGTTGCCATTTACCAGAAATGGAATACAGAATTAAGAAACATTCTCTAGGGAGTGAGGGAAGTGGAGAAGAAGGTGATAAGATAATGAGATTAATATTTTTAAATTTTTAAGATATATATATATATATATTTGACAGCAGAGTGTATTTTGACATATTATACATACATGAAGTATAACTTCCCATCATTGTGGTTGTATTGTCTATTCATATAAGGACATAGGAGAGTTATGTTGGATTCATTCTGCTGTCTTTCGTATTCCCATTCGCCTTCCCTTCCCTTCATCTCCCTTTGTTTAAACCAGTGAACTTCTCTCTCTCTCTCTCTCTCTCTCTCTCTCTTATTGTGTGTTAGCATCCACATATCAGAAAACATTCAGCCTTGATTTTGTTGGGATTGGCTTATTTCACTTGGCATGACAGTCTCTAGTTCCATCAATTTACCGGCAAATGCCATAATTTCATTCTTCTTTATGGCTGAGTAATATTCCATTGTATATATCTATTTGTCTGTTGGTTCCATAGTTTAGCTATTGTGAATTGAGTTGCTATAAACATTGATGTGACTGCGACACTATAGCATGCTGATTTTAAGTCCTTTGGGTATATGCCCAGGAGTGGGATAATTGGGTCAAATGGTGGTTCCATTCCAAGTTGTTTTGTTTTGTTACTAGGGATTTAACCCAGGGAAGCTTAAGCACTGAGCCACATTCCAGCCCTTTTTAATATTTTATTAGAGACAGGGTCTCACTGAGTTGCTTAGGGCCTTGATAAGTTGCTCTGGCTGGGTTTGAATTCCTTATCCTCCTGCCCCAGCCTTCCAAGTTGTTGGGATTATAGGAGTGTGCCATCTTGCCTGGCTCCATTCCAAGTTTTCTGAGGAAATGAGATTAATTTTTGTCACTGGTTTCTGGTATCTCTTCAAATGGATTTGAATGGGGAATCGGATACATGCATCTGAATCTGAGGAAAAAAGTTTGAGTTAAGGTGTAGTTTAAGAGCCCTCAGTGTGTAAGGAGAAGCTGAGGTCTGGGTATTAATTCACTTAAAGTGTATATTTAGTGGAAAAGAAGAGTGCTATGTCTGGAACCATGGAAATGCCAGTACACGTTGAATGTCCTTTATTCAAAATACTTCAGACCAGAAGTACTTAGGATTTCAACTTTTTTATTTTGGAATGTTTTCCATATACATAATGAGATATCTTGGTGATGTGACCCAAACCAAAACATGGAATTTATTTATGTTTCATATACACACCTTATGCACAGAGTCTCAGGCTAATTTCATGCAGTATTTTATAATTTTGTACATGAAACAAAGTTTCATGGTGTGGACTTTTTTACTTGTAGAGTTATGATGGAGCTCACAAAGTTTCAGGTTTGGGGCTATTTATGATTTCAAATTTTCAGATTGGGGTACTTAACTAGTATTTGAGCCAAGTAAGATGATTACAAGGGTATTCTTGTTTCATAATGCATCGAGTTGGAAGATTTTGTACTGCTAATGCATTCGTAAGGTAAACCTAGAACTTGGTGAGGTTTATTGCAAGAGCATTGAACATAAGGTCACCTATTTTGAATTGATCTCTTATGGCAGTTATAGAAGAACTACACTGTTCCTTTTATGCACAGTGGTCGTAATGATAGCCAAGGGCAAATAAAGCAAAAATAAAAATTTAAAATCCAGCAGGATGTATTTCAATAGGAATACATACTTTATTTACAAAAAGGAAAGTATGCTGGTCAGGACAGGTGACCAGAATGGGATGTGCATGTGTCTGAAATGGTAGGCACTTAATAAAAGTCATAAAATCTGCCAATAGTCGGCCATAGGTTTGCCAGTGACCCATGCTTGTGTAGTTTGCTTCAAAAAGATTAGCTGAGCAAATGAGATTCCCTTTCTCATATAATAAATTTGTTTTTGTTATAAAAAAACATATAATAAAATTTATCATCTTTACCACTTTTTCTCCTAGTCATAGGGATTGAATCCAGGAGCACTTTATCACTGTGCTACGTCCCCAGCCCTTTTTATTTATTCTGAGACAGGATCTCTCTAAGTTGCCTAGGCTGGTCTTGAACTTGGGATCCTCCTGAGTAGCTGGGATTATAGGCGTGCGCCAATATGTCCATCCCATCTTCGCCATCTCTATAGGTAGAGTTAAGTAGTAATTACATTCATATGGTTGTACATTTCCAGAATTTTTCATCCTGCAAAACTGAAGTCCTGTGGGGTTCGGTGGGGCATGCCTGTAATCCCAGCAGCTCAGGAGTCTGAGACAGGAGAATTGCGAGCCTCAAAGCCAGCCTCAGCAACAGCAAGGTGCTAAGCAACTCAGTGAGACCCTGTCTCTAAGTAAAATACAAAATAGGGCTGGGGATGTGGCTCAGTGGTTGAGTGCTCCTGAGTACTTCCCCCCCACCAAAAAAAAAAAAAGCAGCAACACAAAAAACTGAAGTCCTCTTCTCATTAACTAATGAGTCCTCATTTTCCCCTGCTTCCAGCCCCTGTTGACCACCATTATGCTTTCTCTGATTTGACTATTCTAGATATCTCATATAAATAGGATCATATTTGTCTTTTGGTTTTGTTTTGTTTTGTTTTGTTTTGTTTTTGGATCTACAGTAATTTTATTGTAACAGAGAAACCAAGCTGCAGTAAGTTGACATGATTTGAGCAGAAGGTGGTTTTTGTTCCAAGGGTGAAGCCTAAGCCTGGCTGGCAGTACACAAACCCTAGACTATCTCCTTTCTGATCCTAACCTGTGTTGCCTGACTCATGATGTGAGGTTAGTGGCTACACAACCACAAGGAATGAAGGAAGAGGTCCAGCGGGCAGAGGAGCACCCCAGGAGGAGACAATTACACAGTCATTGATGAGGATGCCGGCATAAAGTGCAGGCACCTACTCTCCACTATTCTTTGCCAAGAAAGAGAGGGTATGGCATGAGCAGAAAATTATGTTCTCCATTCTTAAATAGATCCTGATATGATGGGGTTCATGGTTAATCAAGCAATAGAATGGGATGGAAATCTAGGCTGGTTATAGATCTTTGTGTTAAAGAAAAGAACAGCAATGGTAAGAAGAGACAGACATTTTCCTTATTTTCTTAAATAAGACAGGAAACAGCATCTATTATTTTCCTTGCTGCAGTGGCAACAGACTCATTGGTTTTTGTAAAGCACAATTTGTGCAATATGGTCTGTTGATAAGATGCTCCACCATGGAGGGACAAATGTGAGGTGGACTGTTAATGACACAACTCAGCCTATAGCATGAGCTATGTCTCATGCTGGATCCGCAGAGGAACCCCTTGCACCACACAGAGCTTCATTAAAGCTTCTGAAATATAGCAACATCACGACAGGTTTTTGGTGCTGTGACTTCTTTATACATATAACTCTTTCAAAAAAGTTGGAGATAAAAGGATGATGGGGTAGTTTGGTTTAAAGCCATAGAGTTCCAGACACCAGCCATGGATGCCTCTGCCCTATCTTACTACGTGTTGTTTTCTGAGAAACATATCCAATCACTAAGTGTTATGCACTGTGGTTGAAAGAAATGACCTCTCCACCATCCACCCTCCCTCATCCTGCATGTGAATCACACAACAGCAGGGGCTGACGACAGAAAGGTTGTCTCTGTTCTCTCACCAGGAAATTACTTGGTGACCTGGTGGATGGCATGGACAAGGTAGGCCACGTTGTTGGAGGTGACCCCTGCCACAGAGATGCGGCCATCCTTTGTCATGTAGAGGAGAACTCCTTGATCAGTCGCTCTACCTGTTCAGGGTTTAGGCCTGTGAAACAAAACATGCCAATCTGGTCCATGATGTGCTGCCAGTTGTGGGAGGAGCCCTCCTTCTTGAGGTTAGAGACCAGCTGGGTCCACAGGCTAATGATACAGTCAGCCATGCCTTTCACTTCCTGCAACCATTGCTTTTGCAAATCCAGGGAAGTCAGGATGGTAGAGGCAATCCGGGCCCATTAAGAAGAGGGTTGGAATACAAGGGGCAAATCACAATCTTCGGTGTGACTCCACCCTTTTGGCTTCATCAGTATCTTTGCAGACTACTTTGAAGGCTACCACATGCTTGCCATATAAGCCCATGTTCTTGTCATGTGATTGGCAGAAACAGACATTAATGCCCTGTTCGATGAAGTGGCGCATAGCCCAGGCATCCTTGTTACCATCACCACTGGCAAAGCCTTGGTAGGCCATGTCAAAGAATGAAAAGAGATTCTTTTTCTTTTCCACAGACGCTATTTCCTTCCACTGCTCAGGACAAGGGTCCACTCCTGTGGGATTGTGGGCACAGGCATGCAGGAGAAGAACACTCTGCTCTGGCATTTTCGAAATGTCTTCTATGGTGCCTGTGAAGTCAAAACCACAAGTCTTGGGGTCATAATACCGATAACCCTGTAGCTTCATGCCAGCATCCCTGAAAATGGGTATGTGATTTCCCCAAGACGGTTTGGGTAGAAAGACATCTTGGCTGAACTTAAAAAATCTTTCCGTAAAATTGGCTCCAACCCTTAAGGCATCAGTTCCAGAAATGGTCTGCACGGTGACAAACCGGCCACTTTTCAACACCTCACTGTTTTCACCCAGGGCTAGTTCTGCAGATGCCTTACAAAATTCAGCCAGTCCACCATGGACAGGTATTCCTTGTCCAAATTTTTTTGCAGCACTCTGGGCCTCTGCCTTCCGGACGCTAGGGAGCACATAAGGCTTTTCCATTATCATCCCGGTAGGCACCGACTCCCAGGTTCATCTTTTTGCTGTTGGTGTCTCTCTTGTAGGCTTCAGTGACTCCCAGGATGGGATCTGGGGGTCCCATTTCCACATGGGCCCACGAAGAGCTGGCTCTGGCCAAAGCTGCGGCGGCAAGGCCGGGGTGGAAGGCGCCGGTAGCCCCAGAGAGGATGCGGCCGGAGTGCAGCAGGGCCATAGTGGATGGCAAGAGGGCAGGAGGTAGCACAAGACAGAGCGGAGGGCAAGTCAAATTTGTCTTTTGTGACATGCTTATTTCACTTAGCATTATGTCCTTAAGGTTCCATCCATGCTGTAGCAGTGTGACAATTTCCTTCATTCTTAAGGCCAAATATTACATTATGCATATATATCACATTTTGCTTATTCATTTCTCTGTCAGTGGGACATAGTACCGATAACCCTGTAGCTTCATGGAGTGTCTCCATCCCTTGCTTAATTGTAAATATCCCAAGACCCTGCTTTCGGCCCCTTTGGATGTATACCCAGAAGTAGGATTTCTGTATCCTGTGGTATTTCTATTTTAAATTTTTGCTTGTCTTAGAAATTTGACTCATTAGAAGAATACAAGCTATTAGATAAGGGAGGCTACAGTACAGTGTAGAATGAATAGGGTAGATGAAAGAACATAGATAACCAGGGGAGAGGAAAATAGAATTGGACCAATGACTGGTGCCCCATTAGTCTTATTTGCTGACCTTTCATACCTGGTTAGTAGTCACTTTTTCTTTGGATATCAGGGATAGATACAAAGTTTTTCAGCAAACCCCTGTCAACTTTCCATTACTGTAATAAAATCCCTGAGATATTTAACTTATGAAGAGGAAAGGCTTATTTTGGCTTACAGTTTTGGAGATTTCAGTTCATGATCCATTGACCCCATTGCTTTTGGGCCTGTGGCCTCACAGTGGGGAGCATATGGTGAAACAGTTGTTCATCTCATGGCAAAAGAGAGAAGAGGAGGAAGGGGCTGAAATCCTAATACCTTCTTCAAGGCCACACTCCCAATGACTAGATCCCACATCGTAAAGGTTCTACTACCTCCCGATGACACCGAGCTGAGGACTAAGCCTTTAGTAATGGACCTTTTCAGACTTTAACTAGAGCAGCCCCCTCATCCTATGGGAAATTTTGAGTGAATCTTTTTCTTGGTAATTAACCTATCTCTTATAATAATATCAGCAGAATGTGCTGCTACAAATATTGCTTGAAACTATTGGAAGCATTTTATAGTGATTTAAAAGTCAACCTTGGGCTGGGGATGTGGCTCAAGCGGTGGCGCACTCGCCTGGCATGCGTTTGATCCTCAGCACCACATACAAATAAAGACGTTGTGTCCGCCGAAAAAACTAAAAAAAAGTAAATATTAAAAATTCTCTCTAAAATAAAATAAAATAAATAAAAGTCAACCTTAACTGAGGTAAGCTCAGTTGAGCTCAGTTAATGTTCATGAGTGAGCTCACCTCAGTTTTCTCAGCTTCCTGTTTTGTATGTGGTTAATGAAGAATTGTCAAACCTTTCAGTTTCAGTATAAACAAATGAGAATATTGGAGTGGAAGATGGGAATATAAGGCAATTAATACTTTGTGACCATTTCTCCTTCCTAAGGGAATTAGAAGTCATGTACATTTGTAGATATTTGGAGGTCTTTCCTCGTATATTTGAAGTTAATAGTTGATGGTAGGAAACAAAAACAGTAGCCCAGCTCTTTTGCAAATGTTTTTAAAATGAATTGTATGCTTTGTAATTACCTTAAGGATAGTCATTATTCATGTTGAATAATTATTATAATTGAATGGTTTACAGCTAGTCTTGATTTCTTTCTTTCTTTGTTTTTTTTTTTTTGGGGGGGGAGGCACAAGGGATTGAGCCCAAAGGTGCTTAACCACTGGGCCACATACCCAACCCTTTTTATTTTTTATTTTTGAAACAGGGTCTCACCAAATTGCTTAGGGCTTTGCTAAGTTGTTGAGGCTGACTTTAAACTTTTGATATTCCTTCCTTAGCCTTCTGAGCTGCTGGGATTACAGGTGTGCACCACTGCACCCTGCTAGTCTTGATTTCTGATGCTGGCAGTAGACAGGAGACTTTCAATGAATTTCTAATGAGAAAAGAAGATCTGACTTCAGACTAAGTGGTACCACAGCTTTGAGATGCAGAAAAGAGATGGTTTCGCTGATGTCAGCTGCCTAATGATTATTGAGCCCCTAAAGTCTTTAGGCTTAATCTTGTCCGAAATGATCAGAGTGTTTCTTAAGTAGCTCTCTGAATTTTTTGTTACTTGTTTTTTATAACAAGAGCTCTTTCTGTGTATCCTATATTTATTCCATAGGTTTCCATTCTTTGCCACCAAATAAAACCATCACAGAATGGCAGGTCTCTAGATTAAAAATATATCATCTCCCCAACTTTTCTCTCCCAAAAGTCAGGATGAAAGATTTTCTTAGGGTTTGCTGGGCATATTGATCTCAGATAATGTAACACTCCAACAGCTTCTCTTTTCAGTTCTTTCCTGAGACTACATACATGCTGCTTAGAAAGTGAGCTCTCATAATAAATGAGTACCCCCACTGGCTTTTGAATGAATTATAATAGAAATTTTTAGCCAGTAACTACTAAAATGCTATTTTAGCATACAGTTGTCCCTTACTATCCATAGGGGCTGCTTCCAGGACCCCTGCAGTTATCAAAATCTGTAGGTGCTTAAATCTCATGTAAAATGGCATAGCATTTGCATATAACTTATACACATACTCCCATGTATTTTAAATCCTCTCTAAATTACTTACCATACCTAATACAATGTAAATACTATATGATTAGTTGTTATATTGTATTATTTTGGGAATGATGACAAGAAAAAAAATTTCCTGTAGTGTTTGATACTCAGATTTTCTTCCCACAAACATTTTTGATTCATGGTTGATTGAATTCATAGATGTGAAGTCCACAGATACAGACAGCCGACTATATTATATTAGTAGATCTATTTTATCAGTAGTTAGAGACAACTAAAATTTGAAAATATGTAGAGTCCAACTCTATAAACTACATAGTGTTATTTTACTCTTTTGTAAGATTTTAATTTTTTAAATTATTTTTTACATACATCACAATAGAGGAGTGCATTACATTCATAATTTTTTTTGCATTGCAATTCTTATTACACCTTTATACCACAATTTATCAAATCTCTGTTTGTATATAAGGTATGTCGATACAAATTCACATCTTCATACATGAATTTTGTATAATGATGACCATCTCCTTCCACTATCCTTGCTATTCCCATTCTCCTTCCCTTTCCCTCCCACCTCTATTCCCTATCTAGAGGTAATCTTCCTCCCTTGCTCTCCCAACCCCATTTTGAGTTAACCCCCTTATATCAGAGAAGACATTCAGCATTTGTTTTTTGGGATTGGCTAACTTCACTTAGCATTATCTTCTCTAATGCCGTCCATTTCCCTGCGAATGCCATCCATTTCCCTGCAAATGCCATGGTCTTATTATTTTTTTAGTGCTGAGTAATATTCCATTGTGTATAAATGCCATGTTTTTTAATCCATTCATCCACTGAAGGACATCTAGGTTGGCTTCAAAGTTTAGCTATTGTGAATTATGCTGCTATAAACATTGATGTGGCTGTGTCCCTGTAGTATGCTGTTTTTAGGTCCTTTGGGTATAGTCCAAGAAGAGGAATATCTGGGGCAAATGGTGGTTCCATTCCCAGCTTTCCAAGGAATTTCCATACTGCTTTCCATTTTGACTGCACTAATTTGCAATCCCCCAGCAGTGTATGAGTGTACCTTTTTCCCCACATCCTCGCCAACACTTATTATTGTTTGTCTTCATAATGGCTGCCATTCTTACTGGCGTAAGATGGTACCTTAGAGTAGTTTTGATTTACATTTCTCTGATTGCTAGAGATGATGAGCATTTTTTCCTATATTTGTTGATTGATTGTATATCCTCTTCTGAGAAGTGTCTGTTCAGGTCCTTGGCCCATTTATTGATTGGATTATTTGGGGTGCTCTAATCTCTAGGGTATATAAAGAGTTGTTGAGCTCTTTATATACCCTAGAGATTAGAGCTTTTGTATATACTTCTGGCATACAAAATGATATTCTGATAAGTGTTCATGTTGTGGAACAATTATTTTCATAACTATCAAGCTAATTGACATGTGTATTACCTCACATGTTTTTGTGGTGAGAGCAATTAAAATTATCTTACAATTTAAGGTATGCTGTTATTACCTATGGTCACCGTGATGCAAAACATCTTTTAAATTTACTCCTCCTTTAGGAGTGAGATTTTATGTACTTTGATCAACATCTCCCTAATTCTTACACCACTAACTCTGGTAACTATCATTCTACTTTCTGCTTTTATACATTTGATTTTTCAGATTCTTCTTTTAGGTTTCAGATTCTTCTTTTAAGTCAGATTGGGTGATATTATTTCACTCCATTAAAAAAAAAACATTTATTCTTCACATGCTCCCCCTCCTATGAATCAGCCTCCTTATGTCAGTGTATGGAGTGAATGTTAATATTAGATGTTATATGGAATGAATATCAGCCAATAAGCATTAGATATTAAGTTACTATAATGTGTATTAGTTAATAAGTATTAGATATTAGTATTTAGTGTGTGGAATGAATATTAGTTATTAGGTATTAAGGTACTTTAGGTAAAATGTGCTTTAAGTAAAATGCTTTGACATTAGCTATAGCAAATGTGCTTCAGGCAAACATGTTTCTCTGTTGTAAAAACATGTTGGGACAAGTATACAGCGTGTTAGATATAGATAATATTAACTCTAGGCAAATGTGTTACAAGTGCGCAGTGTGGATAAGATAGTGATGAGTGCGAAGTGTGTTAAGCATGGATAAGGTAGTAAAAAAACAAGTGATGTAAAGGAAAAACCCCAAGGTTTAAACTTAGTATAAATATAAGGCACGGAGGACAGGCAGCACCTCTCAGGTTAGGCACTGACACCAGCCGCCTGATTGGTCCGTCCGGTCTCTGCTCCGCTGCTGCTGTGTGAGGACTGCTGTGAGAATAAACGAAGCATTGGAAAGACATCTCCGTGAGTCGGTGTAGTGTGTTCGCGTCGCCGGGGATTCTGGTCCGGGTAGGACACGGCCGGGGACCCGCCTGCGGTTGACCTCCGAGACCAAGGCCCGCTCCAGCTTCGGGAGCTGCTCGCGACAGTCAGAGAAAACATTTGGCATTTGGTTTTTTGGGATTGGCTTAGCATTATCTTCTCTAACTCCATCCATTTACTTAGCATTATCTTCTTTAAATCCATCCATTTACCTGGGTCAAATGGTGGTTCCATACCCAATTTTCCAAGGAATCTTCATACTGTTGTCCATATTGGCTGCATGGAAGGGGAAGGGAGGGGGCATGGGGTTAGAAATGATGGTGGAATGTGATGGACATCATTATCTAAAGTACATGTATGAAGACATGAATTGGTGTGAATATACTTTTTTTTTTTTTTTAACCTGTCCAAGATTTTATTAGCAGGACCGCAGCGGCCAGTCGCAGAGGAGAAGGGAGGAGAGAGAGGGAGAGGGAGAGGGAGAGAGGGAGGAGGGGGGGAGAGAGAGGAGGGGGGAGAGAGAGAGGAGGGGGGGAGAGAGAGAGGAGGGGGGGAGAGAGAGAGGAGGGGAGAGAGATAGGAGAGTAAGAGAGCAAGAGTAAGAGAATGAACACGACCAGGATATTGATATTTATGGGCTTAACACAGGATGAGGAGGAGCAAGGCGAGTGGGCTGTTACTTCTTCATTGGCTGAGAGTTCACACCACTTCAGGGATTGGAGGTGCGCCATTCAAAGTTCCCGCCATTCACAGGGATTGGAGGTGAGGGTATGTCCAGTCTGTAGGGCTGGTAGAAAAAGCCTATGCCCAGGAGCAGGCAGACTAGAACATATAAAGCTGAAAACCAAGGGCTTATTTCTTTTTGGCATGGTGGGGTAGAGATGGGCCTTCGGTGGAGTTGTCATTCAGTATCTTCATCTTTTAGCACTTGACGGAGGTTTCTTGGGATGACTAGATGTTCATGTTGTCCGCTCGTTGGCAAGTAGCTGGTAATCCCTGAAGAGGAGCTGGCATGCGTGCGACCCGGGTTGGTTCCTCAGCACCACATACAAAGATGTTGTGTCTGCCGAAAACAATCTGCAGGCCGGTGGTGGATGTCAGGCAGGCGATCAGAGGAGTGGACTGGAACGTCTGGGCTCGGAGTTTGGGAATGGGGTTCTGCCTTGAGTGACGGGAATCCCCGTCCCGGATTTTGGTACCAATGTAAAGGACGATGGAAAAGCTCCGTAAACTCAACAAGCCAAAACAACCGTTTACCTGTCTGAGATTTTATTAGCAGGACCGTAGCAGCCAGTCGCAGAGAAGAAGGGTGGAGAGAGAGAGAGGGAGGGGAGAGAGGGGTGGCGGGGGGGGGGGGGGGGGGGAAGAGGAGAGTAAGAGAGCAAGCTGAATATACTTTGTATACAACCAGAGATATGAAAAATTTGTGCTCTATATGTGTAATATAAATTGTAATGCATTCTGTTGTCATATATAAATAAAAAAATAATTTTAAAAAAGTTAAAATAATCTTATGTTCTTTAACTTTATAGCTTTTCAATTTTGTGAGTTGACCTAGTATTCAGATTATGGAAACACTTCTGAAATTGAGGAAAAAGTACTTTGTGATTACTTAATAGTAGCTAGTGTCCTTAGACTAAATTCTTGCAAAAAGAATTGAACATTCTTTAAGATTCTGATTTTTGCTCTTTCTCTCATTTTACTTAATTACCAATCAGTATATGTTGTTTAGAGTGTCTCTTTTTACAATAACCATACACAATAAAAACAGTGGCCTTTGGCTCATTCCTCTAATTACAATTTCTTTGAGAAAAAAATATTAAGGTGCCGGGTGCAGTGGTGCATGCCTGTAATCACAGGGCGGCTCAGGAAGCTGAGACAGGAGGATCTCCAGTTTAAAGGCAGCCTCAGTAATGGTGAGGTGCTAAGCAACTCAGTGAGACCCTGTCTCTAAATAAAATACAAAATAGGGCTGGGGATGTGGCTCAGTGGTCGAATGCCCCTGTGTTTGTTTTGCCCCTGGGTTGAATCCCCAGTACCAAAACAAACACACACAAAAAAGTTAAAACCTTTAAAATACAGCATCAATTTTCACTGTTCATTAACTATTATACATAGTTTGGATATAATTTTTAAAATTTTAATCTCAAAACTTTATTTTCCTATGTTTTATGAATTACTACAAACAGGTATTATGTACAATACTTTTTTGAGAAGTTGCTGTGATGCTGCTAGTCTTAAAGAGTCTTTTTAAAAATTTTTTGTTGTTGTTGTAGATGGACACAATACTTTTATTTAGTTATTTTTATGTGATGCTGAGGATCGAACCCAGTGCCTCACATATGTTAAGCAAGCACTGTACTCCAGCCCCTGAAAGAGTCTTGAAGGCTAATTTTTGTATTTTCAGACTGTCCCTCCAAGAGTTGAATTTAATCTTCTTTTGTTTTTGTATTAGAAACTGCTTGAAAGATATGCATTTCTTTAGCTATTATAAATATAATGTTTGGTTTCATTATTTTTTAAAATTGCTTTTATAGAACTTCTCTTTAGTGTTAATCCATAGTCCTACAGGGGGTGAGGGAGAGATGTATATGAATTCTTGTCAGTTACCAATAGATAGTATTAGTAGTTGCTTTTGTAGTTAAAAATTTTCATATGTGATTAAGTAGACTTTATGATGGCTCTTTGGGAACTAATCTTGTCTTCAAGCAGAAGAATCTCTGTGTCAGAAGTAACAATGATACCCATTTTGTTTTAAATGCCAGGAACCTTCCAGCCAGATTTGTGCTCTCCTTAATAGTGTGTGTGTGTGTGTGTGTAATCTTTGATAGCTTCCATTATTAGTACAAGGGCATTATCTCATCTTGATTACCTTCATGGCTAGGTTCCTGGCATACAGTTACTTAGTTAATATCTTGTGCAATTTGACCCCTGCAGTGGCCCTTCATATTTAATTTTTAAAACAGTGCAAGGAGCATCTATTTTAGCCTTATTGAAGGAAGGGGTCCAAGGTAGATTAGTTCTTAAAGTGATCCTACCCTGTGGGCCCTATTTTCTGATAGAAGCATGTGATCTTAGAGAAGATAATTACGAAAGAGGATGCAGTATACTTTGGGGAATCTGGGAGACTCATAATTCGCCTCTTATCGTGGCCCACAGGTGATAAGCCCGGATTAAGTATGACAGGCAGGCACTGTAGGAAATAAGTAGAGAATGAGGAACGAGAGGACCTCTTTCCCTGCCCTCACTCTTCAACCTGAGTATTTAGGTAACCACTTCAATTTAAGATAATATAAGGGTGAAACTCAAATCAAAATTATTCTCAGCTAGTTTGTACAATCTAATTGGTAAGTGTTTGCCTTAAAGATTTAAAGTTTTTATCATTTTATTGTTTCTCTGAGGAAAGCCAGTGAAAGGTATTGAGAGGTGTTCTTGACTTTAAAATGAAGATTTGCCTTGTGTTAAGAGGGAATTGCCCAAGATAAATATGGGATTCAAATTTGAGAGTTTCTGTTGATTAAAATCAGGATTATCAATAGCATGGAATTACCATGACTCACTGAACTCCATTTAACCTGAGGTTGTAGTCATTTGAAACTTGCTGATATTCCCCCAGAGTCATATTGTGCTCACCACTGAACGCGAAGTTCTCTAACCTTGGCTTACAGGGGGAAAAAACAGTCTGTTTTATAATCTGCAATCTGGGTTTTAAATATTGTTTTCAGAGTAGGACCAATGGATGAGCCTAGGACAGAGGAAGGAGCATGTGTCTGGATTGTCTTTGCCACGTGCTGCTTTATCACAAGATCAGGGTTTATTTGTCTTGTGATATAGGGCAATTTCTCTGTCCTCTTTGAGCCTCTGCTGTTTTCTTTAAAAGCTGAGAATCATAATGCCTATATTGCATGGGTGGTTGTAAAGATTAAATGAGAAAAGCAAAAAAAAAATCTACCATATCCCTGTAGGCGGTAGCTTCTTGTTCAGTGTAGATCATGTCCTTCTACACTCTTCTCCTTCAGCTTCATACTAGCTGCTTGCTTTACCTTTGCTCACTTGTGACAGCCAATGGAAAGAGCTGGATAAATGTGTCCTATCTACATTAAGCCATGCTCAAGTGAAATAGCACAGGTGGGTTGTTCTGGGTTTAATTCCTTACTATCAAATCTAAGCATGAAGTGTTGCTGTCATTTTTTCCTCCCCTAATATTAATATTTGGCATTTCAACATCAACTATCCACAGCTGGACAGAGTGCATCTTCTGAAGGTTATCTAGTTTTTTTTTTATTAATGATATTTCTGTTGGTGTTAGATTAGATAATATAAATTTACTCCTTTGAAAATCTGCTATCAATGGCATTATTATTTTGTGGCATATATAAAGTAATAGTTTAGCAATTTTAAGCCTTCTGGTTTTTATTGTTGTTGTTATTATTAATAGAGTAAGATCTAATAGAGCATATGTTTGCTCTCATCAGAGTATTAGATCATTCTTGACGTAGGTGATTGTTTGCTAATGTGAATTCTTCCTTTGATTTTGTACTCTGTTCTTGAAATGTTTTATGCTATGGGATTTATTTTGATTAGATTTATTTAAAAAAAAACACAAAGCTGGCTTAATAATATGGATGACTTTGGGTTTTACTTCTGAACCATTATACTTTACCTAAAAGGTATATTCTTTTAAAGTAATTCAATATTTACAGTAAAAAATTTTTAAATGAGTTATATTCATCTTAACTGCCATGACTTTTAGCCAACCCAGTAGTTTCAAGAAAACTCTAAGTTGCACAAATATTTTCCCAAACTTTTGCACTAAGCAGTGAACGGAACCTTGAGAGTCTCCCTACCCAATTTGAAGGAAAGGAAATTGGAGGTCATAATTGATTTTCTTTTTTTTTTTTTAAAGAGAGAGTGAGAGAGAGAAGAGAGAGAGAGAGAATTTTTCAATATTTATTTATTTATTTTTTTAGTTCTCGGCGGACACAACATCTTTGTTGGTATGTGGTGCTGAGGATCGAACCCGGGCCTCACGCATGCCAGGCGAGCGCGCTACCGCTTGAGCCACATCCCCAGCCCCCATAATTGATTTTCAAGAAATACTCAGGGCATGCTCCTGTAACAAGTATTTGCTTTTAGGGTAGTTTGATGTCAACAATTGAACAAACTGTGTGTTTGAAAATATATAAAACAAAGACAGAAGTAATTATCATGTACTTTTTTTGCTAGAATGTATGTTAAGTTGGCTCACTAAGTTAGTTAAAAAATTATGACATGAAAAGTCATTCTTTGCCAAGAAATTGTCACCTTGACACCTTGTGGCATTAAGGCAGCTTTTCATTTCTGTGTGGTCTGGCATATTAGCCAATACTTTGCTTTAGAAACTGGGAATACTGGCATGTGGCAGTTCAGATGAGTATGTGTGTAAAATGTGAGCATGTATGTAGAAGATCCCTTGTACATTCACAGACATAGGAGTAATTTAGATTGGTGGTAATATGGAAAGTAACTGGAGTTTTTGCCATTAATAAAGCTTTGATTTTGATGTAATTATATAGCTATCAAAATGTCCTTACTTATTAATCTCCTTCAAGTTGTTCCTCATTAATAATTGGCTATCATTCTTTCATAGAGGGCTTCGGAGCTTGGCAATATTCTCTGATCTACTTATTACAAAATGACACTGGGAGATGACCAAGGGATTATCTCATAACTTTTAGGTTATGAAAGACCACAGTTTGGTGAACTAGACACATCTGATTTCAAATCTTAATTTTGCCACTTAGTAGCTGTATGAAACTTGGAGTCACAGTTGATTTCTTTGGAACTTTGGTTTCCTCAAATAATAGGATATCATTGGATTTCTGGGATAATTAAGTTAAGTTGTGAAGTACTTATTCGTGTCACCTGTCACAAAGTAAACAGTTAATGCAGATTCTCTCATGTGTTTTTGAAAAAGCCAGTTGTATTTGACAACTTAAAGGTGTTTTTTTGAATATTTGAAGTAAAGTATGGATTTGTTTTCATATTAATTTCTGGGAAACTAGTGATGTTTTCTGCATCTTGGGGAAAAATCTTACTAGATACTGCATAATATGTGGTTCTCATATGTTTTATTTAATTGTATAAACATGTAGGAACATGTAGGCATAATGCCTGATTTTTAATTTTAAGAAGCTTCAAAATATGAACTTATAAAATAAAAAATGTGATTTGTATATTATTATTTACATATCAGTTCAGTTTGGGGGAAATGTAGAGCTTCTGTCAAATAATAAACCACCTATTTGGGGGAAAGTATAGAACTGTAGTATGTTATTAAGATAAATTTAAAATCCCATTAGATGATCAGTATTGTCTTGTTTCTGAGGTTAATTGGCTGCATTCAGTTATAGGTTATGAACGGTCCCACTTGAATAATCCACCAAGCTATCAAGCAGAAAGACCAATAGTTCAGAGGACTAATTGACCCTGTCAGTATAATAGAAACACTTACAAATAAAATTCTCTTTGCCAACAACATTGCAAATGAAAACCCCAGAAGAAACTGTTATGTCCTGTAGCTGTTCTGGAATGCTATGATTCAGTTAGCAGACTATGGGTGGGGTGGGTCATGGTGGGAGTTGGGGGGACAAGGAAACGTAAAGGATAGTAGGAAGATTTTGGAGGGAAAATAATCAGACAAAACATTACAGAGAAAGTTTTTGAAATGACTTTAACCATTGTGAATGTCCAAAAGGTACTATCATTGCATCTCTGAAAAAATAGTGTCTTTGGGCTTTTTTTCACCCTTCTTCTGAATCTCAGAGCCTTTAGTATTTGGTAGTCATTATTGCACTGAGCTCATTTTTGAAAGGTAAGAAAGGAAAGGGAATTTTATCTTGAAACTCATTTTAGATAATATAGAGTCCAAAATTATTTATGAGAAATTATGCCACAATTTGTAATACTGTAGGATAGTGATAACTTTCCTGTTGCATTTTCTTTTTTAAAAAGTCATCTTTTACATTGTCAGAAAAATCACAAATTGTAAATGAGCTTCAAAAATACTAATAAAAAAAGATTTATAATGGAAAGAATTGATGGTATATTTCACCTAGAGTAAGAAAGACAATGTGTAATAAGGGATTTTGTGGTTTTACAGCTCAGTGCATGTGTTTGAAAGCTGTTCTCTCAGCAACGTGGGTGGCAGGTTATGCTACCATATAATGTATTGTAGTTGGCTCTCCACACTTGTCAGGGTTCGTGTTCAACCATTCGGAAAATTTTCCCATTGTTCTATCATGTGAACCAAGACTAGTGTTGAATTCCCAATAACTTACAAGAAAAAAGGTTTAATTAGAAAGTTTGAGATTTGATTACTTTTATTGTTTCAATACAGTACTATATAATTTAGTATTTTATCTATTAAAATTACTTTTTAGTAAAAAAAAAATATCAAAATCAAAACAATATCTTATTTTTAAACAGATTTTACAGAAATTTGTACACTGAATCCTGTTTTTTTTTTTTTTTTTTTGTAACACTCTATTTCCATCTTTCTTTAGATGGACCATAGTTCTTGGCAGCTAGTGCATTTTTAGGAAATAATACTGTTTCTAGTAAGAGTTGCAGAGAGAGAGAGAAAAAAAAAACTTTGTGTGAGGTCCTTGTAAACTGAACCTTTGGAACATTACTTTATTTCTTTTCTCCCCCTTTTGTGCTTCTTCTCTATTTGTGTAATGGTTATAAATTATATCATTTGAAAAGAAGAATTAAAAACATTTTATTTTGTTATGTTTGTACTTAATTATTTTCTTTACCTGTTATTTTAAAGATATACCGAGAAATAAGCAATTATGGTATTGAAATTCCATTGTGCCAGCACCTCCAGAGCATGATCCAAAAAAAACAGAAAACCGCCTGCTGGGTTGTCTGCAGTGTGCTTGTGTGAACATCAGTGTCTGCTGTTCACACATCATTTTTTTACTAAAAGTTCCTCTTGGAATAAAGACTCTGTGTTTTCTGAGTGTGGTGAAACATTTGCTGGTCCTTATATTTTCAGTTTGCAGGGGTTTCTGTTTGTAGTCTAAGTTGTCATGGATGTATGCTACACTATTGTCATTGGCACATCAAAAAGTAGAAAAATGGACTTTCTGTTTATGTACTATAAAATAATGAAAAATTTAAAATAAAATTTGAAGTATTGAAGGTGAGAAATAATGATCTTTTGTTAAATATCTGTGAAGAAGGGTTGATTTCATTATTAATTCTTACTCCTTAAAATCTATTTTATTTATAAAGTAAAGTATATCTTGGCTAGATACACATAAAAATATAAATGTCCTTATTTTACTTGAATTCAGGTTCGTTACATATGTTGCCTTCTAGGCAATGTTGTTTTTTGAGTTAGTCAGATTTTTCAACTGACCCTACATAATTACTCCCCAATATGTTAGGTGGTGTATTTATGGACCCTCAGAATGATTTTTCATTTCTGATTTTTACTCTTGTTGTGCTTCTGAGTGTCATGTTAGATACAAGCAGGAAATTGCAAAAATATTGTACAGTACGTTGACAGTCTTAATCATCATTGACAGTCTTAATCATCATTTGATTCATAAAACAGCCAAAAGAGAAATTATTTACCAGATCATGAAGACTTCAGGCTTAAATTTGATAAAATGGAAGTTGTAGCCTCTAGTCTCCTATAGGTTTATTAGAATTATTCAATATCCTTTTTTTTTTCCTTAGAAACTTTCCTTCTAGAAGTTAATAAAAGAGTAATTGTGTAACTCTTTGTTGAAACTGGGTTTTGACCATCTTAACTGAGATAATTTTAGTGTTTTTTTTTTGCATTTGAGTTTCTTGATTAATTAAAATGCACTTTCACATTTCACAATAGTTGTATGACTCTTTTAATTATTGTTTCTTCTGATTATTAGAATGAGACTCCTGTATATTGGGGACCAGTTTCTAAATTTTAGTCAATTCGTCTGGTAGATAATGATGTTTGTTAATCCCTCACACATGTTCTTCTTGATTTACTTCTTATTAAGTAGTTGTCTTAGCCTTTCTTTTTTTCTTTCTTTCTTTTCTGTTTTTTTTTTTTTCAGACCAGAAGATGGAAAAGATTGCCATCTAAACAAAATATCTCTCACATATGGCTTTTGGAAGGGGAAATAAAAGCACCAAGTCCTTAATGTGTTAGTTTTCTAAGGGCCTAGGGCCCTGAGTTTCCTGATTGCCAGGAAGCCTAATTGCTCACAGGGCAACCTGGCGTGCTGCCATTTCCCCACTGGGCTGTTTGTTGGTGCTTGTGAATAGAACAAAAATGTCTCTGCCTTTTCTCCTTAGTTGTCGCTGGTTGCATTTTAAGAAACAAGTTAATATTTTCTCAAAATGATGGTTAATTTACATAAAACTGAAGTCAAACTTCATGATAACTGAGCCATAAGTAGTAGAGTTAGTTCAGTGCTTTTGAAATTCATGTAAAATATAGTTTGTTGCATCTCAGTCCAAAATATTCATTTTGTATAATATCACTTTATTATTAGACATTCTAAACTTGGCTCATTACTTTGAAATCAATCATAAGGTCAATTTTTTTTGACATTTGTACTTTAATAGGTAAACAGAATCTGTCATATATGAAATATGCGATCAGTGGAAATCAGAGATCTTATAAACAAAGTGTGTGAGGGACAGGGGAGTTGATATTTCCGTTGTTTTAAAAACCTGTTGTTGAGAATACTTAAAGATAGTTGCATTTAAATTTTTTAAACTGGAAATGTATATTGGACATTCTCTTCTGCCTAAATCTGTAACAGAATTTCATTTGTTCTCATTGTCATGCTTAATTTTTTGCATAGTGACTAATATAAAACCGTAACTATTGAGATTTTCACACAGTTGAATTTTCCTTTTCTTCCAATCCCCTTTAAAGTTCCATCTTTCTTTAAAGCATATATAGGATTATAGCATTTTGAGTTGTTAATATATATTCGCTTGTACTCATCTCATCTCACATTATGTTGTTCTCTTATTCTTAATTCCAGACAGACATACTTTAAGACTATTTTATTACTTCCTGCAATGTTCAGGGGTTTGGCACAGAAATTACTTTGAAATACTGGCTTCTGTCCTCCAGCTTGGTCACCAGACCTAAGGCTATATTATATAAGCTCTGTGAACTTCAGGGAACCTAGTCATAAATTAGAGATGCGGTGTTAGGATGATAAAAACAAATATATATCAGTGCTTGGCACATAGTATCAGCTCAATGAATGGTAGTTGAAAGGAAGAAAAACCTTGAAACTGCTAATGTTTTTATAGGCTCCAAAATCACAGTAGGATGCTTTTCTATATAATCTCATGAAATTGAGGGTTTTGGCTACATCTAGCTGTTGGACACACATGTATTTCTTTGGGCTGATGAGGATTCAAGAGCACAAACTTTGGAGTCATCTTCTTGAGTTTGAATGCCTGCTGTGCCACTTACCCCCCAACAGTAGAAAGTTATCCTTTCTGTGCTTTTAATTTCTTGCATATGAAATGAAGATTAAAATGATGTAACTCATAGGGCTGTTGAAATTAATCAACACATGTAAAATTCTTAAAATAATGCCTGACAAAGTGCTCCAGAAACACTAGTCACTGTACTATTATTATCTCATAGAAAAGGAAAAACCAAAAAGTGAGAGAACTTTTTAATGGAGTTAACTTTTATTAATGTATGTATCTTATTCATTCACTAACTTTGATTGTTTTTTTCCCCCTACTACTGGGAATTGAACCCAGAGATGCTCTACCACTGAGCTACATCCCCAGCCCATTTATTTTTCACTTTGACACAGGTTCTCACTAAGCTACCCAGGCTGGCTTTCAATTTGAGATCCTCCTGCCTCAGTCTCCTGAGTCACTGGGATTATAGGTGTGCACTTCTGCACCTGGCCCAACTTTGAATTCTTAAAATTTAATTTTTCTTTTTGCTATCATAAAACATTTACATATGTTAAAAGCATGAAAAAACTACAATAACATTTATGATGATAGCATTTCTCTCCTTGTCTCACACTTACTTCCTACTCCTTCAGAGCAGTGATTTTAGCCAATTTGGTGGGGAGGTGTTTACTTTCGATATCTCTAATAGATATCTGTCATAGGTGTGTACATTTCTAAATAATGTGGGGTCTCTATCTGTATTTAAAGACACGATGCAATGATGCCTTATTACAAAAGAGTAGGATTTAATTTTACAATGACATTTCTTCTCTAATATACAACTTTCTTTATTTTCCTTTCCTTTTCTTAATTTTCCTAGCGTAGATTTGGTGGGTATTGGCTGAAATCATTATGCACATTTTCCTTATTGTGACCACATACATTTTGTTCATTCCTTAGTCATATCATGTCCTATGCTTAAATTTCCTTTTCTAAGACATAACATTTCCCCAGAATTAATAGTTGCCTCCCTTTTCTTCTTAATTTAAAAAATGTTAGTTATTAATATATTTCTAAATTCACTGACAGATCTGTAAAATACCTCTTGAAACAGCCACATTCTCTCTCATTCCATGTGTTTTTCCTGGAAACATATTTCTTGGCCCTCTAGCGAAGCCTCTGTGTCAGGCCTGAGTTCCATCAGTGAAGTGGAGCTGTGGGTATGGAGGGCAGGAGGATGTATTATAATAAGGGGGTTGCTATAGGGGTTTTACCTCAGGTAGGAGTTGGTTAAATAAATTATGAAGCCTGTCTTTTTCTCATGTGATGAAGGGAGATGTGCTCAAAATTCACAAGGCAGGAAGTTAAAGAGTGAAGATTGATGTGAAGTGGAATGCAGAAACATCTGGAACCCATGAGCATGAGCTAAAACCTGTGAATACAAGCTGGAAACTGTGTCAGTTCTCACTGTCTCCGGCCAGGTGATGTGAATGTCCTGCAGGACAGCAGATGCTCTTCATCCAGACCTGAACCACGTATCTGGCCTAGGAGTTAGAGTCTGCTGGTCTGGCCATTCCGTCACGACAGTGAGGTGAACCAGGAGATAGTGGCAGCATGAGTGATCTACAAAAACACCTATTCAGCTTAAGTGTAAAAAACAAAATAGCTATTGCTTCACTTTTGCTCTCTATTTTCTTCCATGAAAATAACTCTTTGTGTCTCAACTAGCCAAAAAAGTTTAGGGAAGGGAATCCTGGGAAATGTACTTTAGATTAGCCATACTACCACAGCTACCACAGGTGGCCATGAGAATGTTTCTCCCAGATCTCTGACCACAAGTAGTAACTGAATGATGTCCTCAGCTGCTGCTGTCTGAAATCTGTCACTATATGTCTGCCAAGGCCATGCCTTTCACATTCTGCTCCTAGCCAGTGACTGAAAATGACAGGGACACTCAAGAAGGTTTAGTCCCAGGAGATGCTGAGCCCTCTGACAAGCAGCCTTACCCAACTTTGCCTAGAACTGCACTGCAGCCTAACGCACATCTGCCCAGCCTCCCTTCCTTTCCTGAGTCTTTCCTCTGGGGTCAGATCTGCATTGCTATCTTGCAGCCCTATTAAACTCTCTGGCTCCCTCCCCATTTTCTCTCACAGACATTTCCCCTAATACATTTCTAGTGTTTCTAATCTTGTCTTTGTGTCTGCTTCTCAGAGTAGCACAAGTATCTTCTTAAGCCCGCTTCCCTTCAACAGCATCCTGGGAATTTCCCTCACCTTTTCCTTTTGATAAATCCCTTATTTCTGGATCGCAGGTCCTCATCTTTCTTGTTTTACTTCCCTTTTGGTGGAATGCATCCTCCACATGGGAGGTAAATTGTTGAAACCTTGCATGACCAAAAGCTTTATTTTAATCTCACCCTGGAGGGATGATTTGGCTGGGTATGGAATTCTAGTTTGGAAATAATTTTCTCTCAGAATTTTAAACACATTCTCCATTGCCTCATAGTTTTCAGTATAAATGTTGGGAAATACAATGCCACTTTGGATTTCTGATGCTTTGCATGTGACCTGTTTTTCCTCTCTAGAAGCTTTTTATTCTCTTACTACTAGATACTGTGGAATTTCACAATGCTGTACCTTATTATGTGTGTTCTTTTCATTGTCTTGTGTGTTCATTGGTTCCCATCAGTTTGGGGATATCTCTCCTTCAGTTCCTCTCTGTTCCTCTATTCTTTGTGAATTCACATTTGTTAGCCATGATACTTCCTACATTGAACTGCTAATTTTCTGATTTCCTCTCTCTTTTGTTTTCTTGTTTTCTGAGAACTTCATTTACTTTCCATTACAAATTTTTGCTCTCATGTATATTTTAAATTTCTAAGACATCTTTTTGTTCCTTGGCCTTTTAAAAAAGTAACATTCTGTTCTTGTTTCATGGATACAATATGTTGTGTCACTGATGCTTCACTTTGGTTTTTAAATTTTTGTATTCCCTTCACTGTTTTTCATTAGAGTCCCTTTTTTGTTTTTATCTGAATGTGTCTTCCATTTTCTGTTTTGTGTTATTTCTGGCATGCCTGGAGATCCTTGGTTATTTTTTAATATTTAAAAATGAGATACAGATAAGCAGTTTGGAACAGTTTTTGCTCATGATAGAGTTTGTGGCAATAATGGATTTTACTATAGTGTGGTTAGACAAGAGCCTGCAGCTCCTTCAGCTCTTGTACATGTCACCTCCGTGAGGCCTGGTTTAACCCTCTTTAGTCAGAACTGCATATACCCACCCCTAGGAACTTCTTCTAATTCTTTTCTTATTCTGTTTTTTCTCCCATAGCACTTGTTACCTGATGTTTTATTACCTGATCACTTGCTATATTTGTTTATTTTTGGTCTTCTCCCACAAGAAAATGGCACCTCCATGAGAGCTGAGATTTTGTTGTTTTTAATTTTACTGATATTCTCCAACCAACTAGATTAGAGCCCAGGACAAAATGGACATTCAGTCAGTCAACAAAAGTTCGTTAAATTGGAGGCATTCATGCATCATTATTGGTAGATTTTTTTCTTATGGACTTCTCATTTTGCCCAGAAAATACTAATTCATCCTCCTGCTTGGAGCCACCTGGCAGTGATGGGCAGTAGAATGTGTCTGGAGCTGCAGGGTGATCTGTCTAGGAGTCAGTGTTCTTGTAGCTAAACAAGATGAAGGGATCTGAGGTTTTACTGTTAAAATGCAGACATTCATTTATTCCCCCTATTTTTAATAAGTTGCTGTCCATTGCTCTTGTTTTAACCTTAATCTAGAAACCCTACCCACCTTTATTCACCCTGTGTAGATAGTAGTAAACCCTTATTTTTCAGTAAGAGTGAGAAAGGAAATGTCATCTGCCTGCTCATTGGGGGTCAGGTGAGAATCTGGGGCTCTTTGTCCTTATACAGACTTTCCACCAAATTTGTTCTTTGCTTATTGGTTTATCTTTAGCCCAACTTGCCTACCTGTTCCTTCAGGACTTTGATACTTACAATTTCAGAAATACTGGGGTTCACTGCCCTTGCCTCTTTTTAACAGTTCTGAGGTGGAACCCAGGGCCTCACTTGCTAGGCAAGCTCTCAACTACTGAGCTACCCCAGCCCTTCCCTTGCTTCTAGTTGACCTTTTGCCCTCTACCCTTTCCCCTCATCTTCCCTGTTTCTCCACATGTCAGGCCCTAAGAGTGAAGGGAGCTGGAATGCAAGTTAATTACTATTATCTTTCAGTTTACCACCTCTTATCAGTTTTCATTTTTCCATTCCTTTTTGTGTGTGTGTGTGTGTGTGTGTATACATTTTTCAAATCCCTCAGCTGTCATTTTGTGGAATTTGAAAGCAAGAAGAAAAAGATATTTATTGTCTACTACTTTCCCAAAACACATGTAAAGTATGTTAATAAGGGATATCTGCATAAACATTAGGGATTAGATATATTTACTGAATATAAAGTACATTAATTTCAAGTAATGTGATGATTATTTTCTTTTACTCCATCTATTACAGTTTCCTGTTCCTGGTGCAAAGTAGGTATACAATTTTTTGACTGAATGAACAGTTTTTATTCCTGGACTGGAGCTATTATGACATTTTAATAGATTGTTTGGAAAGTTTGAGGGCAGAGCACTTTGTATTGGTTTCATGCTTATGTGTTGAGATAAGAGATTTGCAGAAATCTCTTTAGTGATGAGAGATTTACAGAAAGGCCTAGACCTAATTGAATTGTGAGGTTTAGCATTTAGGGGATAGAAAGTGGGGACTGGAAAGTAGAGGCAAAGGAGTTGAGTATAGTTGTTCACATTAACTGTGAGTACTAGATTCTGAAAACAAAATTCTGTAGTTACTGAACTTGACATTTTTTAATTGGTTTTTTAAAAAAATAAAACAGAATGAATTACAATTTATATTACATATATAGAGCACAATTTTTTCATACCTCTGGTTGTA
The DNA here is from genome assembly GCF_964194105.1 of Spermophilus citellus. Lineage (NCBI taxonomy): Eukaryota > Metazoa > Chordata > Mammalia > Rodentia > Sciuridae > Spermophilus > Spermophilus citellus. The sequence goes on from NC_138189.1 coordinate 135,004,681, forward strand.
TATAAAGTATGTTCACACCAATTCTTGTCTTCCTACATGTACTTTGGATAATGATGTCCATCACATTCCACCATCATTGCTAACCCCTTACCCCCTCCCTTCCCCTCAAGGACCTGAACAGACACTTCTCAGAAAATGATATATAAGCAATCAACAAATACATGAAAAAAATGTTCAACATCTCTAGCAATTAGAGAAATGCAAATCAAAACTACTCTAAGATTTCATCTCACTCTAGTCAGAATAGCAGCTATTAAGAATACAAACAACAAAAAGTGTTGGTGAGGATGAAGGGAAAAAGGCACACTTATACATTGCTGGTGGGACTGCAAATTGGTGCAGCCAATATGGAAAGCAGTATGAAGATTCCTTGGAAAACTGGGAATGGAACCACCATTTGACCCAGCTATCCTTGTCCTCGGTCAATGTGCAAAGGACTTAAAAACAGCATACTACAGGGACACAGCCACATCAATGTGTATCGTAGCACAATTCATAATAGCTAAACTGTGGAACCAACCTAGATGCCCTTCAGTAGATGAATGGATTAAAAAAATGTGACATATATACAGAATGGAATATTACTCAGCAGTAAAAGAATAAAATCATGGCATTTGCAGGTAAATAGATGGAGCTGGAGAAGATAATGCTAAGTGAAGTTAGCCAATCCCCCCCAAAACAAATGCCATTTTCTCTGATAAAAGGTGACTGACTAATAGACGAACTCTAGATGAACTTGACACTTTAAAGGGAAATTACAGGTAGGGGGACCAAGGTCTCATGACAGATCAAAAGTCCCTATAATTATTCTTATATTTATGAATATAAAAATAATTCAGTAAATAGAGTATCCAAGACTTGGCCATTTAAAATGATGTGCAATTAATAGCTCTTTGTCAGTTTTTAATCTTTGGAATTCTTTCAGAATCTGCTTCCTGCATGCTATATATTTATTTTTGCATTTTTGCAGATTATATGATTAAAATATTATTAGTGGGGCAGAAGATTGTCAAGATAAAGCAGAAGAGTTTGAGACCAAGTCATGCAGGCTTGTAGAGTTTTTCTTACTGTAGTGAGAAGTTTATGGAAGATTTTTCAAATTTATATTTTTACCAAATTACTTAACTGCTAAGCAGAGCTTACATGGGAGTAAGACAAAAATGGCTGTGGCAAGACTAGTTAAGAGCCCATTAGTAATAATCTGAGGAAGCAGACATTGTTGGTTACCAATGCAACATTCCTTTCTCCATCTTTACTCCTGGCCAACAAGACTACTTTCCAGTATAAAAACAATATGTCAGATACTCTGTTTTCAACTTTCCTTTCAGCTACTGCAAAGGCATGTGATCCAGATGTGGCCAATAAGAAATCTGATAGCTTCTGGAAAATATTTTCCTTTGAAATTAAAAGAGAGGAATGCCTTTTTGGACCTTGTAGTGTGAGAACATGCTTGTGGCTGCTGTGGGCATCATAGAGCATGTCAGGGCAGAAAGGTCTGGATCTTTTTTTAAAAATAAACTTCTTATTTTTGTATTCATACAGAAAAGTACACATATCATGAGAGAATAGCTTACTAAATTTTTAACAAGTCAACACAGTCATGTATCCAGCAACCAAATAAAAATCCCAAAACCCTCAGCATGCTTCCTGATCCTTCTTGAAAGTTAGACATTGTTCACCTTATAGTATAGATTACTTTTACTTGTTGTGTGTATGTGTATTGTTTTTTTTCCCCTTTACTTTACAGAGATGGAATCATATGATGCATACTCTTTTTTTGTGTGCTTTTTTAAATTCAACATTATGTTTGTGATTATCATCGGTATAGTTGGGTAGTTATGGATCTTTCATCCTTAATGCTCTATAGTATTCCATATTGTGAGTTTATGCTATTTACCCATTGACCATAGATGTATATTTGGATACTTTGGCTCTTATTGATAATGCCCCTATGACTATTTTTGTCCACATTGTATAGTGTTTAATAAACATATATTTGCATTTATGTTGGAGATATATACCTTTTATGAATTGTAGTAGCTCTTTACATATTCAAAATAGATGACTGGGCACAGTGTAATAACAGCAACTCAGAAGGCTAAGGCAGGAGCATGGCATGAGGCCACCTCAGCAACTTTATGAGACCCTGTCTTAAAATAAAAAATAAAAAGGGCTAAGGATGTAGCTCAGTAATAGAGTACCCCTGGATGAACCCCACCATCCCCCTCCCCCCAAAAGATCAAAATAGGTGTGGTTGGATATATATATATATGTATGCTATATCATATAAGTCTGAGACTTACTCTTTCAATTTTTAAAATTTATTTTTAAACTGATACATAGAAACATAAGTAGTGTACATATTAATTGGGTATCATGTAATGATTTAATACATGTATACATTGCATAGTTTTAAAGTTAGGATAAACATATCTATCTCCTCAAACATTTGTCATTTCTTTATGGGATTTTTAAAGTATTTTTTATCAAATGGTGCCTTTGATAAGCAAAAATCTTTAGCTTTAAGATAGTTGATGTTAGTTGATTTTGTTTTTCATCTATCATAAGAGAGTGTTAACTCCAAGGTCACAAAGATATTTTATTTTCTTTTAGAAGCTTTATTATTTTAGCTTTGACATTTAAGTCTAAATGCACCTAGAGCTGATTTTTTCTTTTGGGAAGAAGGGTAAGGGTCAAGAAAACCCCCCTCCCTAAATGAAATCTACATCATCCAACATCATTACTTGAAGACACTTTTCTTTCCTTATTAACCTGAGGTAGCATCTTTGACAAAAAAACATATGATTGTAAATGTGTGGGTCTGTTCCTAATCTCTAATCTGTTTTATTGCTGTTACTCTATTTTTTGCATGAATTTTTGCATTGCTTTAGTTATAACTTTATATTACTTTATTATCCATTTACCTTGTAAAATTAATAATTTTATTAAGGCTCATAGTTTGTAGATTCTTTTGGATTTTCTAGATATGCAATCATATAATTTGCAAGTTATATTATTTTTTTAATTCCTTGTAATTCTTAATGATCCCCTTACCTCCTAGTCAGTTTGTTCTTCTCCACCCCTTTCCTTTGCTGTGTTGCAGTGCGTGTGACCTCCATTCCGTGTTGAATAGAAGTGGTACTAATGGACAGACTTGTTCTCACTGGGAAAGTTTTTAAGATCTTACTGTATCATGTGTGCTGTAGGTTGTTTATTTGAAAGATGCTGTTTTTTATATTATGTGCTGAGAGCCACAGCCGAAGGGGCCCCAGCAAACTTCCAGCTGCCGGCTGATGATTGGCTCACAGCGGCCCCAGCAACATCTAGCTGATTGGCTCCTCTGCAGTGATGCTCATTGGGCTGTTTCCCTGCCTGCCCTTTCAGACCACGGAGCTGCTCATTGGGGCACTTCTTTGGCTCCGCCCACGCAACCCAGCCAATCGGCCTCAAGAGCAGGAGGATTGTGGGAGTGGGGGAGGCTTGTGTGTTTGTGTGAGAGGCTTGTGGGAAGCCGGTGGTGGCAGTTGGGCTCTGAGGGTTTTTCCTGAGGAGCTGTTTTGTTTGGCCTGTGTGGTTCTAAAAATAAAGTTAGTTTCTTTTGACAAGTGGCTCCTGAATTGTGCCCAGCCAGACTGCGGCATTTGGTGGCTCGCATGGGGAGCGACTGAGGGTAAGTAAACTGCTCGCCCCTGAGGGCAGGGCGAGAGGATGGGTAGCCATTCTAAGTTTCCTCTTTTGTTTTGCTTCATTTTTGTTTTAAGTTGCCTGTCCCTGGAGATGAGTGAGACGGAAGAAAAACCGCTCACATCTGAGGAAAAACTATTTGCGTCTGAGGAACAGATAGGGAGAAAGGACGGATGCACATTTCAGGAGGATAGAAAGGCTGATATAATGATTTTGTGTGGTTCCATTTTTATTTCATTCTGTCTCAGTTTTGTTTGGCGTCATCTTGTTGGGTTGTATTATAGTAGAAATACGGAATCAGAAATTAGTAAAAAAAAAAAAAAACCGAAAGACTGTTAAGTAAATTGTTAGAGGAAGGAGGCATCTCAGTAAAATCAAGAGCAGTCAGGGCATACGTTGATACAATACAAAAATGTAGCCCATGGCTTTTTAAGGAGGAGTTGTTAGATATATCATAATGGAACCATCATGGTGAAGATTTAAAAAGAATAGAAAAGAACAACCCAGGGACTCTGCCAGTTGGTACATTGCCATTGTGGACGTTAGTATCTGGTTTGCTTAGTCCAAAGCCTTCATTCAATTCAGACAATGGTAGAGGAAGGAGAAGACATTGATTCAAGTAAAAGAGAAGGTCTCTCAAGTTAGTCAGACAGAGGAAAAGATTCAAGTAGAAGAGAAGGTCTCTCAAGTTAGTCAGACAGAGGAAAAGATTCAAGTAAAAGAGAAGGTCTCAAAGGGAGAGAGAAGGGAAAGCATATGGAAATTGTAGGAGACCTTCAATGATACACAAAATTATAAGAGGTTATGAGGGGCAAGGGGGAGGGGGAAAAAAAGGGGAGAGAATTGAACAACAGCAGAGGAGGTAGAGAGGGAAGATGGGAGGGGAGGGGAGGGGAGGGGGGATAGTAGGGGATAGGAAAGGAAGCAGAATACAACTGTCACTAATATGCCATTATGCAATAATGTGAGTATGTAACAGATGTGATTCTGCAATTTGTGTTTGGGGTAAAAATGGGAGTTCAAAACCCAATTGAGTCTAACGTATGAAAGATGATATATCATGAGCTCTGTAATGTTTTGAATAATCAATAAAAAAAAAAAGAGAGAAGGTCTCTCGAGCTAGTCAGACAGAGGAAAAGATTCAAGTAAAAGAGAAGGTCTCTCGAACTAGTCAGACAGAGGAAGAAAGTGTAAAGCAGAAAAAGCCATCAGGGGAAAAGTTACAACAGGAGACTGCTACTAACACCTTTCTATCACTAGAGGGTGTAAGGATCCAACCAACAGCGCCACCTCTACAGGAGACTGCTACTAACACCTTTCTATCACCAGGGGATGTAAATGTCCAACTAACAAGACCACCTCCATATGCTGGGAGGCCCCCAACCCCCGCAGTTGATAGTTGGTATCCTGAGACAGGATCTCAAGTATTAACATGCCCTGTATATGAGGTAGGAGGGCAGCGAATTTACCATGGTTTAAATTTCAAAACAGTGAAGCAGCTAAAAGAGGCTGTAACAACCTATGGTCCTCAAGCACCCTTCACTGTAAGCTTGGTTGAATCCATTAACAACTTGAACATGACGCCAGCAGATTGGGCTAATATGTGTAAAGCTGTGCTAAATGGAGGACAATACCTGTTATGGAAGGTTGCCAATGAGGAATTTTGCAAGGAGACAGCTAGGCAAAATGCTGCAGTCTGGCTGGGCACAATTCAGGAGCCACTTGTCAAAAGAAACTAACTTTATTTTTAGAACCACACAGGCCAAACAAAACAGCTCCTCAGGAAAAACCCTCAGAGCCCAACTGCCACCACCGGCTTCCCACAAGCCTCTCACACAAACACACAAGCCTCCCCCACTCCCACAATCCTCCTGCTCTTGAGGCCGATTGGCTGGGTTGCGTGGGCGGAGCCAAAGAAGTGCCCCAATGAGCAGATCCGTGGTCTGAAAGGGCAGGCAGGGAAACAGCCCAATGAGCATCACTGCAGAGGAGCCAATCAGCTAGATGTTGCTGGGGCCGCTGTGAGCCAATCATCAGCCGGCAGTCTGAAAGGGCGGGGAAATAGCCCAATGAACATCACCGCAGAGGAGCCAATCAGCTAGATGTTGCTGGGGCCGCTGTGAGCCAATCATCAGCCAGCAGCTGGAAGTTTGCTGGGGCCCCTTTGGCTGTGGCTCTCAACAAAGGAAATTGCATTATGTTCCTAATTTGCTAAGAGTTTTAAAATCATTAATGAGTACTGAATTTTGTCAAATTTTTCTCAATCTGATAAGATGGTCATATGAATTTTCTTCTTTTTACTATTCACAGTTAGTTACATTGATTAATTTTCAAATGATAATCCAACATGGCATTCTTAGAGTGATATATATTTTTTTCTGTTCTTTTCTTTTTATGGGAAAGATTAGTCTAATTTTTTTCTCATAATATTCTTATCCAGTTTTGGAACCAATGGGATGCAGGTGACATAAAAAAAAATAGTTTAAAAGTGTTTCTTTCTTCTCTTTTGTTTGTAAGTGTGCAGAATTGATGTCCCTTCTTTAAATAGTGCAATTTGATGGTAAAGCCATCTGAGCATAGAATTTTGTGATAGGTTTTGAATTAGGAAGCATCTTTGTGTCCCTTATTTCTTAATGTTAGTACTTTTTTGTTGATTGTCAGATAATGGAAAAATATTTTACAAATTAAAACATCTTATTAATAACCATTTATATTGATTAAATATTGAAGTGATAATATTTTAGATATGTTAAATATAAGCTTAATTTCACCCATTTTTAAAAATATTTAATGTGGCTATGAGAAAACTTAAAATTATGCATATAATATATATTTTATTTTTTTTACCTTAAGACAGGTATTTATCAGTATTCATTACTCATTTGTTGTCCTTGTGTGTTTGTTTTCTATTGCTGTGTAATGAATTACAACAAATATAGTAGATTAAAACAATACATATTTATTATCTCACAGTTTTCTGAGAATCAGGAGTCTGGGCTTGGTTTAGCTGAGTGCTCTGCTCTGGATCTCACCAGATTGCAACCAGACTAAGTTGTTCAGGCTGTCCTTGAACTTGTGATCCTCCTGCCTCAGTCTCCTGCTCTGCTGGGATTATAGGCATGTACCATTGTACTGACTAATGCTATCATTTCTTGATTATTCATTACATATTATAAGACTTTCAGTATTTTATAATACAAATAAAATATAACATTTGTTTTATATCTAATTTTGTGACTTTAAAAAATTATAAATTGTTATTTATTTACTATGTATATGACTTTAATTATTATTAAATTACCTGATTTACCTAGAAATCAGTTTTTTCATTTGTTTTGTTTTTGTTGGCTCAAAAATTTTCTGTAATTTCTTCTTAAAGTTTATGTACCTTCTTAGGATTTTTTTTTTTTTTTTTTTTAGTTGTAGATGGACAACTACTATAGATTTATTTATTTATTTTTATGTGGTGCTGAGGATTGAACCCAGTGCCTCACATGTGCTAGGCAGGCACTCTGCCACTGAGCCACAACCCCAGCCCCCTTCTTAGGTTTTTGATGAAATTCTTCTTTTTTTTTTTTTTTTGGTAGAAAGGCATTTATTTTCATGGCGGGTGCGGGGGGTAGTTTCCAAAACATCACCCAAATCCTTAAATCTGGGAAGACAGTCACATGCCCAAACCAAAACTTGGCACGGTCTCTGTACAGTGACTGGTTCACGTACTCAACAGCACACAAACAGAGGTTCAACGTCTTCACAAATTCATTATAGTAATCATAGCATATAAAAGTGTAAACACTACACTAAAAGTGGGGATCTATTCTCACTTGTTTAATTTTTGACTTGATAAAATACAGATTTGATTAATATTTACTGAATATTTGTCCTCTACTGTCTAAGGCATTTTAATGAAAATTAGCATATTAATCCTCATGTCAATAGCCCATGATCTATAGGTATTATTAGCACCTATTTTATCAAGGAGGAAGCTGGGATAAGAGATAACCAATTTACATGCAACCACACAAGTCTAGACACATGGTGAAAATGAGATTGGAATAGATTCCAAGCCCAGTTCTTTTTCCACCTCACCAACCTACCTGTCTTCCATCTCTAGTTAGTGCATCCAAAGTATCCCACAGCTTGCCTCTCATTTCCCAGTCTCAAGTTCATATAGCAATATAGGATGTCTTTTTAATTAATGCTGACTTCAAATTTATTCAGGTTGTTTATATAGATTAGATGGAGCACTCTATCTACATCTTCTTTTTGTTAGATCTCTTAAAAAAAAACCAGCTATATATATAATCTTAACTTCTGGGGATCAGGTTCTGTATGGAAACTTTTTGACTTGCTAGTCCAAAGGAGTGTTTTGATCATTTGTAGCAGGGTGATTGAGTTTGATGTTCAAAGTTGACTTAGGCAGTCACCTTCTTCATTAGGGCAAAATATTGAGTTCTTTGAGTCGACCTCTGTCATTCTCATTCAGCTACTTTTTTATTATCCTTACTTTTAACATATTTGGAATTTCTGAAGTTTCTTTTGAATCATTTTATATTTTTCTCTCCAGAACTGTACATCATTGTTGCTGCTAACTGGTTACATTCCTAATGAAAAGATAGTTATACTTCTGGAAACTGCTGCTTTGTGTATTGATAATTCTCACACTGTCTTTTATACCAGCACCACAGTATTTTTTATTACAATAGTTTTATGGTAAGTTTGGAAATCAGAAAGTGTGAGACCTCCAACTTTGTTGCTCTTTTTGAAGATTATTTTAGCTATTTGAATCATTTAAGATTATGTCTTCAGTAAATCATGTTTATGTTTTGTGTACAAATTATATATTCGTGTACAAATTATGTAACTTAAAATATTTATGTAAAGCTTTAAAAGCCTTAAAATTTTAAATATAAGTAGGTCTTATTCAAGCACATCATTAGATAAAATCCAGAATACAATACTGTCCTTAATTATATCAAATGGTTTTTAGAATTAATTTTACAGGATAAGTGGGGTAATCACTGGTTTTGACAAGAGAAGTTTCAGTGGTAGAGACCAGAATCACATTGGAATGGGGTAAAGATAGGACAGCAGGTCAAAAAGGGAGACACTACAGCTTTTCAAAGAGTTTTGCCATAGGGAAACAGAATGGGAGTTTATGAGGAGGACATACTATTGAGAGTTTTATTTTTAATTTGTTTTTAATCTTTAAAATGACAAATATGATAGCATGTTTGTGTGCTGAAGACAATGACACATTGGAGAAGAAAAATTATTTGGGGAGAGAATGTTTATTCCGGGAGCAGAGTGTTTAGTGGGAAGGATGGGATAGAATCTATTGAGCCAAGTGGAAGACTGGTTTCTAGAAGGTGGAGAGGCAGCTTAAATACTGTTTAACAGCTGATAAGGACATGATAGTTTTCTGATTGCTCCTGTTTTCTTAATGAAATAAAATATCATAATTTTAGAGATCAGAGTAAGCATTAAGATTTGAGGAGAGGCTATCCCAGAGACAGTGAAAGTAAAATTTTTTAAAGAAATTTACTAGGAATTTTGCATGTTGCTAAATATGTACTTTAAATTTGTCATCTTGAATTTAAAGTGAGGCCAGTCAGTATAGCTGATTGTTTTTCTCCAGTAGCATAGAATTTAAGTGTGTAAAGGGATTATTATGATGTACTCTGGGATACCGTCAAAGTAAAGAGGAAATTGAAGATGTTGAATCAGCTAATGAATAATTTAAAAAGTAGATGGAATCAGTTTAACAGTTTTGATGAGGTTGATACAGGTGCAATGGAGTCACTAGAGAAATCTGATGAGTTAAAGGGTTGTAAGATGGGGATGTGTAAAGTCAAGATAATAGCTGTTGATTGTGATCAGATGTGACTATGGGAAAGATAACTGACCTGGAGTGGAGATAGAAATTGTTGGAAGTAAGGAAGTTTAGGAAAGGTGAATCCAGATTATTAAAAGGATTGTTTCTGTGTTGAAATTGCCAACAAGTTAGTGATGGAAAGGAACGAGATTTTAAACCAGGAACTAAAACTGTCTAGAGACTGCCTTTTTTGAGTCCCTCTTTAACAACTACAGAACTAAAAACATTTTTTTTAAATTTTAAAGTAAAGTATGGTTATTGAGAAAAACAGATAAAGTTAGAATAAAATGAAAAGTATGTATGTTCTCACCCTTACAGATAATGTTTTTGATGAATGTCCTTTCAAACTTTTTTCTATTTATACACAATGAATTTTTTAAAAATATATAAGATCATGCAACTTGTTATTTAGTTGTTTGCCTTTTAAAGTTAACCAGAGAAAGCTGCAAATAACTGAAAATAAATATAGAGATGATAATTATTGACCACATAATATTCTGATAAATGACTAACTCCATATGCAATGATGGCTAATGACAGATTCATTTTGTATTTAATCATTTGATTATGGAATTTTCTCTTGCACTTGATTTAATATTGAGTTTCATTTATCATGGCTTCTAAGAAATTTACTGCTAATGTGCCCATAAAGGGCCACATTAAGTGACTGATGTGATAACAGAGTTAAAAGTGACTCAGGACAATGAAGGTGGAAAATCATTGATGATTATTGCTCGTCAGTCAAGTACATCCCATTCCACTGTAGCAACCAGCTTGAAGGACAAGGACAAAATGATGGAAGCTGTTAAAGGATCTGTTTCAGTGAAAGCAATGAAACTAACAAAAATTTCAAGAAGAGAATGTCAAGAAACTTCTAGGGACCTAGTCTGAAGACCTGGCATAGAAGCATGTCTCATTGTATGACTATCATGGCTGAAGCACAAAGTTTGTTTTATGATGCTAATGAAAAATAATAATTATGATTTCACAGAATAAGAAAATATTCTGAGTCAAGTAAGAGTGACCATGGCCTGGGAACATGTATTCAGGTTACCTGGAACAACATGGTAGAAGAAAGAGTTTTCTTAGTCACAAAATAAAGGAGATGGGGTCAACAGGTAGGCAAACCAGAAAGAGGCAGAGAAATCTCTTCTATAGGATTCAGATATTATCTTTAATGAGGAGAAGAAATCTTTTATGGGATTCTGATGTTGTCACATTCTTGGATATAGGGTAGGTAGAGGCCAGAGGTCTACCAAGCTTTGTATGTATTTCAAGAGTTTCACCTTTAGTCACAAGAATGCTAGGACAGATACAGAAGTTGATAGTAAATGGCTACTAAAAGTGACTAAAAGTAGCCTAAAATTACTTTGGCTCTTGATCTGTAGCATGCCCTCCTCCATGTAATCACAGTATTCTAGATGGCCAAGATTAAGCAGTCTGTAGGCTTTTGAATACGGATATGGCTTCTTGAAACTTCAGTTCATAATAGCATTGAAAGAGAAGCCTGAACCCTACTATGAAATTGAATTTAATGCTTGCTCTGGATAATTTAAAATGAGTAGTGAGTGTGTGCTGATGTAAGGCAGCTGGAGAATTTTTATAAATTAGATAAGCTGATTTTTGAAAAAAAAAATTGCCAGACAGAGTCTTCAATATGGATGAAAATTCTCTGTTGTGGAAACGGATGCCTGAAAGAACTGTCATCCACAAAGAGGCCAAATCAACAGAGTTTCAGGACTTCCAAGGACAGGGTAACAGTGTTGCTTGGGGGCAGTGGGGAAGGCTACAAATTGAAACCTTTTCTATCTGGCACAGTGAGAATCCCAGCACGTTCCAGCCCACCAGTAAGCACACACTGCCTGTGTCCCAGAGCAGCAATAAGAACTGCTCCTCTTCCAAGGTACTCTCCTGAACTGCTGTGCCAGGGAAATGGAAAAGTACCGTTTAGAGAACAACATGCCTTCCAAGATTTTTTGATGCTCAAGTAGTCAGATCTGTTTTTTTTTTTTTTTTCTTTTACCATACTACTTAGGTTTTTAAATTATTTTGGAAGGTGAACCCTACTATAAAATGATGAGCTTGTATTTTCTCCTAATATTTTTCTAATAGTTGTGATTGTTTACTTGTATCGACATTTAATTCTTGAGGAATTTACTTTTGTGCTAATTTTGTTAAAAAATACCCTCAAAGCAGCCATGTGCTGTCTTCATCCCTAACTCCAGGGAGTGAGTCCTGATTGAGACCAGCCAATTGTCTGGTCCTGCTCTCCTACTGATGATTCACTCGAGGATGGATATTTACTGAGAAGTGGTCCTTTTTCTTAAAAAGTGTTCAAAGCAGGGAACCCTTGGTTTTTGCCTCTAGAAAAATGTTCTAACCATCCTAGCAAAAGGCAAGCTGGCCTAGCGTAATGCTAACTTACTCATGTTGGAAGAATAGAAAGATAAAAAAAAACTTGGGGTCCTTGATAGCATCCTTGAGCTTCTGAATTAACCTATCCTATGACCATTAACTCAGGCATTTCTGTTATGTAAAGTAAAAATGTCCTCATCACATAAGTCTCATTGAGTTAAATTTTATGTAACTAAATTCATCCTTACTCACACACCTATTGCCATGAAATACATGTTTTATATGCCTGGTTAGCTATACCATCTAGAATTATAAGCCCCATTTCTTAATCCTATTTCTTTTTTTTTTTTCAGATTTTAACTCTTTCTATCCCTCTTCTAGGAAAACAATCTAATTATGTTTCAGTGTCGGGCTGGGGATGTGGCTCAAGCGGTAGTGCGTTCGACTGGCATGCGTGCGGCCCGGGTTCGATCCTCAGCACCACATACCAACAAAGATGTTGTGTCCACCGAGAACTAAAATATAAATATTAAAAATTCTCTCTCTCTCTCTCTCCTCTCTCACTCTCTTTAAAAAAAAATGTTTCAGTGTCTGCTTTCTTTTTGTTTCCATCTGTTAAATATATTTTTGCCATTAGCTTTTATTTAGAATGCCTCAGTCACTGTGCAAAGTTGCCCTTTTAAAATAAGAGTTACATTTTATTTTTTAAAATGACAGCTTCATTAAGATATAATTCTTCTACCATACCGTTCACCAAAAGTGTGAGTAGTTTTTAGCATATTTACAGAATTGTGCAGCCATCACCATGTCGATTTCCAAACACCCGAAGAATAGTAGTCATTATCCAAAGCCCTACTTAGACCTGAGCTCCTGCCAGTCTATTTTCCATCTCCATGGATTTATCTGTTTTGAACATTTTATATAAATGGAGTCACAAAATGTGGTTCTTTGTGCCTGACTTATTGGAATTGCTGGGTTACAAGCTCACTCTTTGTTTAATCACTCCAAGGATTGCAGGATGGTTTTCCAAAGCCAGCACACCATTTTACATTCCCACCAGGATAGTGTTTTGAGGCTTTCAATTTCTCCAGAATGATTTGGATATTTTTTTGGACCCAGACAGAGAAGCTGAAGAGTTTGTGAGGGTATGTGTGCATGGCAGCAGCAGGGCAGGTAAAATATATATATATATATATATAATATAACACATACTATTTTAATCATTTTTAAGTGTGCAGTTCTGTGGCATTAAGTACATTCACATTGTTGTGCAACTGTAACCATCATCTACCTGAGGAACTTTTCTTATCTTCTGGAATGGAGTAGCTGTTCCCTTTAAACAGTAACTCTTCATCCTCCTACCACTGGCCTCTGGCATCTGGCATTCTACTCGTCTATAATTTGTCTGTTCTAGATACTGCATATAAGTAGAATCATACAGCACTATCTTTTTGTGACCTGTTTACTTCACTTAGCATATTGTCTTCCAGAAAACCTGAGTTTTTTAGAGGAAGTGTTTGATGCATGTAAATGTATTATCTTTGATATTCTGTTCTTTTATTTTATGCTTTCCATATATCATCTCCAAATCATGTGGAGAAATTAGAACCTTCAAACACTACTCTGATAGAATATAAAATGGTGCAGCCACTTTGGAAAATTTGCAGGCCTTCATATGATTTAACAAAGATTTACCTGTGACATACCATTCCACACTCAGGTTTATACACAAGAGAAAAGGGTAATGAATGTACACACATGCTTTAAAAGCTTATTTAATATGTGGACTATTATTTATCTTCTTTTCTCCCTAGAGATTTTTAAATCAGTGTCCTGCTTTTAATTCATTATTATTTCCTTTTGTAATTGCCTTTATGCTAGGCTTGTAAATGATATATGTCATAAAAAGAACTGCATTGAGATTAGCAGACAATTTTGTCTTGCCCAAATTTGTTTACTTCATTGTATAGTATTGCTATAATACTTAAATGCTTTTAAGAATAATTATTATTAATTCTTATTGTTCTGTGATGTAAAGTAAATTATACTATGTTTAAGAACATAGACTCTGGAATCAGACCACCAGTTTAAATCACAATATGCTACTTACCAGCTGTTTGATCTCAGCAAAACTACTTAATCTTTCTGGGCCTCTGTTGTCTCATTTGTGACAGCAGGCTATTATCTGCCTTATTGCTAGGATTTTAAGCATATTGGTATGCTTACTAAGAACAATACCTGGCACATAATATCTGCTATAGAAGAGTTTGCTGTTATTATTAATACCATTATCACTGACATTTTTGCATTATTTTATAGGTATATAATTTTGGGTATTCAACTCTGGATTGCTGCTAGTATTTTTATGACAATCTTGACTTTCCTGAAGTCTCAATATGGTGCCCAAATTATTTCTCTTGTACCTCTTTAATTTTTTCAAGTATGAACTTCCATTCACTGTATTTTTAGCACCTAAAGTATTATTTGACACACAGTAATTGCTCAATAAAAATCTAATGAATGAATGTATTCCTGGAGGTCAGAAGTCCAAAATAATATTAGGGATTCAAGTCAAGGTATCAGCAAGCTACATTCTTTTCTAGAGGCTCAAGGGGAACATTGCTTTTTCAAGCTTGAAGAGGCTGCTCATATTCCTTGGCTTATGGATGCATCACTCCAACCTTTGTTTCTACTGTTATCTCTTCCTCTGTGTCTCCTGATTCCCTCTTTTAATGACTCTTGCAGTTACATTGGGTCCACCCAGATAATCCTGTCATCTTCCCAACTACAGATCTTTAACTTAAATCAAATGTGGAAAGTCTCTTGCCATGTAAATTAACTTATTCAAGTTTGGGGAAAGGACATGTTGTCTTTGGTGGCCTATTATTTTGCCTACCTGATCTTCTTTTATTTAAACTCATTGAGTGGAGGGCACATCGGATAATATCTTATCCAGTATCTTTATTTTAAATATGAAAAAACTGAATGAGGCCACAGAGATTTTTTTTTTTTTTTTGCTTCTATACTTATTTATTTTTTTTAAAGTTAGGAACAGACTTCGCTCACTTTTGTATGCTTAACTATACTTAAGAACAATATCTTGAACATTTTATGTGCTCAGTAACTATTTATTTCCTGGTTAGTGATAGAAACCAGATACATTTGTCCTCTGATCTGGTCTTTGTAAATTAGTGTTAATGAAAGTCTTATAAGAAGTCACAGACAGAAAATACCATGAAACATAGTGATCTGTTTTTCTTTTGTAATTAAAAGGATTAAGTATTCAATACTAAAAATAATACCTTTTAAAAGATGTTGGTTTCCTCTCTCTGGAAGGGCAGGCAAGGGAAGGAATAGAGGAGAGGGGAATGGGGATAAAAGAATGAAAAGCAGGAAAAGAAGGAGAGGGGAAGGGAAGAGAAGATAGTACAGTGGTGTTTCTTTATTGGCAAAAGTCATTATTTCATTCTTTATGGCTGAGTAAAAACTCCATTTATACCACATTTTCTTAATTCATTTATCTATTGCCAAGCATCTTGGTTGATTCCATAATTTGGCTATTGTGAATAAACATTGTAATGGCTATATCAGTATATATACTATTTTAGATATTTTGGATAAACACGAAGGAGTGGGATAGCTGGGTCCTTCGGTGGTTCCATTCCTAGTTTTTTGAGGAATCTCCACACTGCTTTTCAGAATGGTTGTACTAATTTATAGTCCTACCGACAATGTAAAAATGTGCCTTTTTTCCCACAACCTCACCAGCATTTATTATCATTCACATTCTTTTTTTTTTTAAAGAGAGAGAGAATTTTTTAATATTTATTTTTTAGTTTTCTTTTTCAGTGGACACAACATCTTTATTTTTATGTGGTGCTGAGGATCGAACCCAGCGCCCCGTGCATGCCAGGTGAGCGAGCTACCGCTTGAGCCACATCCCCAGCCCCTCACATTCTTGATAATTGCCATTCTAACTGGAGTGAGATGACATCTTAGTGTAGTTCCTAATTGCTAGAGATACTGAACAGTTTTTCATATTTCTTAGCCATATATGTTTCCTCTTTTGAGAAGTTTGTATTTAATTCTTTGCCCATTTATTGATCGGGCTATTTGTTTTTTGGCATTGAGTTTTTTGAGTTCTTTATATATTCTGGATATTAATCCCCCTGTCAGAGGAGTAGCTGGCAAGATTTTCTCCCATTCCGTAGGCTCTCTCTTCACTCTCTTAATCATTACCTTTGCAGTGCAGAAGGTTTTTAATTTGACAGCCTCACACTTACTGATTTTTATTTTTATTTCTTGAGCTTTAGTGTGACACTTTAGTAGATACTTTTTAAAAGTGTCTATGGCAATATTCCCTTTTTCATCTCTAATCTTGTTAATTTGGTTCTCTCTCTTTTTGTTAATTTGACTAAAGGTTTATTAATGTTATTTATCTTTTCAAAGAACCAACTTTTGTTGCATTGATCCTGTGTAATTTTTTATTCTCAATTTCATTAATTTTGGCTCTGATTCTTTTTATTTTTTGTCTTACATTGACTTTTTTTTAAATTTTTTTTTTTTTTATTGGTTGTTCACAACATTACAAAGCTCTTACATTGACTTTAGAGGTTTTTTTTTTTATTTTTCTAAGGTTTAAGGTGGAGCTTATTTATTTGTGGTCTCTCTGTATTTTTAATGTAGACACTCAGAGCAGTGAATTTTCCTTTTGTTACTGTTTTCATACTGTACCAAAGATTTTAATATATTGTATTGTTGTTTTCATTTGTTTTTAAGAATTTCTTCTCTCATTTCTTCTTTGATCCATTCCTCATTTAAAAGAGTATTGCTTAATTGTTTTTCTTGCTGTTGATTTCTAGTTTCATTCCATTAGGGTACAGTAGAATGCATGGAATTTTATTGATCTTTTTATGTTTGTATTGTGATCAGAAGCTGCCAAAAGAAGGTGAATTTACTAGTTTGGGTGTGAAATATTCTGTTAATGTCTATTAGGTCCATTTGATTTATAGTATTAGTTAGGTTGGAAATATCTTTATTGATTATGTACTTTGATGACCGGTCTATTGGTGATAAGGGTGTATTGAAATCATCCAATATTATTGTATTGAGAGCTATCTGGGATTTAATGTCAAAGAGTAGTTTTTAAATGTTACTGGGTGCATTGACATTTGGGGCACATATAGTTACTATTGTTATATCTTCTTGGTGGATCATTTCTTTTACCAGGATGTAATGGCCTTCTCTATCGTTTTTGATTTATTTTTGCTTGAAATCAACTTTGTCAGATATCAGGATAGCTATTCTAGCTCATTTTCAAACTCCATGGAATACTTTTTTCCTATCCTTTTACCTTCAGCCTGTGAGCATCTTTGCCTATGAGATGAGTCTCTTGCAAATAGCATATATTTGGATCTTGTTTTTTGATCCTTTCTGCTAGTCTATGTCTTTTAATTGGAGAATTGAGACCACTTACATTCAATGTTATTATGGATATGTTTCTGGTTTGCTGACTTTTTTGGGTCATATTTAATTCTGTCTTGATTCTCATTTAATGATTAGTTGCAGAAAATTTTCCCTGATTGATCTTCACTTATTTGAGAGTTTTGGATTTTGTTTTTGAGTTCCTCTGCACGGTATTTATCTTTGAGGATTATTTGTAGTGCTGGCTTAATTGCCATTTATTTATTTATTTATTTACTTTATCTTTGTTCTAGAAAGTTTTTATCTTCCCATTAAATATGAAAGATAGTTTTGCTGAGTATATCAATCTTGGCTGACAGTTGTTTTCTTCTAGAGCTTGGAATATCTTATTCCAGGCCCTCCTTGATTTTAGTGTCTGTAGAGAAGTCAGAAGTGAATCTTATTGGATTTCCTCTAAATGTGACCTGATGTTTCTCTCTTGCAGTTTTTAATATTCTTTCCTTATTTTTTATGTTAGGCATTTTGATTATGATGTGTCTTGGAGAACTTCTGTTTTGGTCAGGTCTCTTTGGGGTCCTGTATACCTCTTGTATGTGTGTCTATCTCATTTCTGAGGTGGGTGGGTGGGATTTTCTGCAACAATCTCATTGAAAATCTTCTTAATTCCTTTAGCTTATTATCTCCACATTCTCTTCTCCCAGCGATTCTCAGGTTTGGTCTCTTGATGTCCAAAATTTCCTATATACTCTGATCATGTTCTGTATTTTTTTTCCTTTTATTGTATTCCATATACTTAAATTCGTGTATTCCCTCTCAAGGCCTGATGTTCTGTATTTGAGGGCTGAAGTTCTATTTTCTACACAGTCTAATCTATTGGTGATGCTTTCAAGTGAATTTTTAATTTGATTCGTTGTATCTTTTATTTTTAAGAGTTCTGATTTATTTCTATTTCTTTAATGAATGGTCTCATCTCCTGCATCTACTCTCTTAGCTCATTCCTTAGATCTTTTTTTAGTTCATGGAATATTTTAATCCATTTTTATCATTTTTCTCATCCACTTCTGTATCTGTGGGATCCTTTCTTAGAAGATTCTGAGTCTTGTGGGGAGATGTTTGCCTGGTTCCTAAATTTTTTCAGAGGTCCTGGACTTGTGCAACAATTGAAGTGGATTCCCCTTCCTCTTTTAATGCATAGTCTTTATGCATGTATTTTTTTCATTTGTATTTATTAGACACAGTCTTTAAAATGAAATATACCATAAATCTAATGTTATATTTTTTCATAACGTAGTGCATTTTTTTGTTGTTGTTGTTGTTTTGCTTATGTCTGATTCTTTCTTAGAGAAGTAATTTTCTGTGAATATATCATTTTTTATAGATGGGAGCAGTTATATATATCTGTGTTATAAAGGCATAGAATTACATCAAGGGACTGTGTTCTGAAATGAGAAATTATCTAGTGCATTTTTAAAGTTGAGAATTTTTGTTTATTTGATATGGAATTTTGCTTACTTATTATTGACTGTCTGTAAACATTATTCTTAGAACCTCTGTATTTATAGTTGCTATCTAGTTATGTTTGATACTTTGACAGCAGTACAGCATTTTTAGGTACTATGTCATATACTTCATCATACTTTATCTTAATGCTCTGAAAGGTTAATGCTTCCTCCAAGGTTTTGATTTGTTTAGTTTTGCAGTGCTAACGATCAAACGCAGGCCTTGCACATGCTAGGTTTGCACTCTATCATTGACTTATATATGTAGCCCCAGTAAGTGATCTGATTTATTTCCAGACATTAATTACAGTCTGGAGAAAGATGACTGATTAATACATATGGTTCTCCCAAAGTATGAGTGACTCCCAAAGCAATAGTCTAATGTCATTTAAAATTGAGGACATTGGAATGGGCAAGAATTTGGGGGACAAGATCTCCAAAACACAGGGAACAAAAGCAAAAATAGACAAATGTTTTTATATATAATTTTCTATATAACAAAGGAAGCAATGTTCAAAGTGAAGAAACAGCCTACAGAATGGGAGAAAATATTTGCAGACTATACATGTGACAAGGATTTAATGTCTAGAATACATAAGGAAGTCAAAAAAAATCAATAGCAAAATATCTCTATTTAAAAATGAGTAATAGATCAAAGTAGCCATTTCTAGCAAGACATATAAATGGCCAGTAGGCATATAAAATAAATTTTCAAAATCACAGATTATCAGAGAAGTGCAAATCAAAATGTCAGTAAGATACACTTCACTCCAGTAAGCATGGCTACTATCTAAAAGACAAAAAGATCAGCCTAGGGGTGTAGCCCAGTAGTAGGGGGTTTAGCTCAGTAGTAGTGTGTGCTTCAGATGTGCAAGACGCTGGGTTTGATTCTCAGTAGCAGCCAAGGGGGGGAAAAAGATAAAAAGGGCTGGTAAGTGAAGGTATGGAAGAAAGGAACCTTTGCACACTGTTGGGGAGTGTAAAGTAGTATAGCTATTATATAAAACAGTGTAGAGGTTCTTCAAAATTTTCAAAATAAAAAACTACCATATCAAGCAGTCCCACTCCTGGGTATATATCCAAAGGAAATGAAATCAGTATGTCAAGGAGACATCTGCACTTCACGTTCATGACAGTGCTGTTCACAATAGCCAACAAATGGAAACAGCCTAAGTGTCTATTAACCAATGAGTGGATAAAGAATACACACACGCACACACAATAGATTACTATTCAGCCATAGAAAAGAAAGAAATCCTGTCATTCCTGACAACATGGATAGAATTAGAGATGATTATGTTAAGTAAAATAAATTAGGCACAAAAAGAAAAGTACTGTACAATCTTACTCAGTGTGTGGAACTTCTAAAAGCCTGTTTCATAGAACTGAGCATAGTATGGTGGTTACCAGAGGCTCAGGGGAAAAATTGGAAAGGTTGATCAATGAAAACTAAGCTGCAACTAGGAGTGAGTAGTTCTAGTGTGTTGTGCCTCTCTGAGTTGCTGAGGCTGTACTTGAACTTGTGATCTCCTTGCTTCAATCTCTTTTGAGTTGCTAGAATTATAGATTTGTTCCACTTCACATATTTTTAAAAGTTGCAGAGACGTGTGCTTTCTGATGTTATATAAGTTATACAGTGTTCTGTTAATCCCATGATTACATACCTTTATTTTGTCTACTAATATGATACATATAAAGTGTTTAGCATCTGTAAAAGTAGATCGGGTAAAAGTGCATGCTAACTGGTAATGGTTAGTGTCATATTTTTATTCTCTCAGTAGGCAAATGTTAATTTAATTTTAGAATGCATTCATTGTTAAACATTATTGTTATATTCACTGAGTGAAATCATAATCTTTCTTTTTTCTTGTTAGCAACTTGAATTGGTGGAACCAAGTGGCTGGATTCATGTTCCCTTAACTGATAATCATAAGAAGCCAACTCGAACATTCATGATACAGATTGCTGTTCTAGCCAATCACCAGAATGGGAGAGATACCCACATGAGACAAATTAAAATATACACACCAGTGGAAGAGAGCTCTATTGGTAAATTTCCTAGATGTACAACTATCGATTTCATGATGTATCGTTCAATAAGGTGACTTTAAAGTGGAGCAAAAGTGACGAATTCTTTGTTTTGTTCTGTTATTACATTTTATGTTGGAGATCTTTATTGAAAAATGCTTCAGTTATTTTGCAATTTTGTATACATTTAAAAGTATTTTAATTTTTGATAAATAAATTTTGGATCTTATTGTCTCAGTTTTCTTTAACATACAATTAAGCTCACAGATTTTACTTCACTAAAAAAAAATTCAAAGCCAATCTGTATATTTCCCTTGTATTAAAAGAAAACTAGTTTAACTGAAAATTTCAGTATATACACAGTTTTTTAAATCAACCAGTTGATCATTTCATGTAGTGATCATTGCATATTTGAGAACAAAACTGTTTTACCAAAGTGTATATAACCTCTAACAGTCAAGGTTACCCCAACACACACACCTTCCCTTAAAGGAAGCTTATTTTTTAAAATACTGGATCTTTTTTAAAAAATAGTGTCAAAATGAACTTGATACTAGTTGTCAGATAAGAACCATCTGATTTGGGAATATCATTAATTGTCTTATGCTTACTTCCATGAAACACTTATAACCCTAGGGTTATCTATATTCTGACAATATTATGTTGGAGACTAATGTTATAATCTGCTGTTTATCTCAATTCAAGCAATACTTATAGTTAGTTTCAAACTTTGGTGTGACACTGTATCATTTCCTGGAGATAACATGTCCTGTGAAATTTTTTAAAATAAATAAAAGTGTTTTCTATAAAGATTTTAAATAAACACATAAAAATCCCTGGCACCACAGAAAAACAAAACAAAGCAAAAGAATATTATATATCTGACAGATATTTGTGTCTAAAATATATGAAGAACGCTTATGATTCCCCAGTCAAAAGAAAAACTAATGCACTTAAAAAGTGAGCAAAAGATTTGAGCTTCACCAGCTCAAACTATGTGACTGGTCCATTCTATTCCTACATTTGTCTGAGAAATGAAAGCCTATGTCCATATAAAGATTTGTAAGTGAATGTTCACATACAGTTGTTCACGTGTAAATGTAAGAAAAGGAGTAAAAGTAGAAAACATACAGCTTTGTAATACAGATACAGTCTCCTTTACCCATAATGCTTGGAACCAGAAGTGTTTTGAGTTTGGGATATTTTAGATTTTGAAATACTTTGTAGATACATAATGAGATATCTTGGGGATGGGAACCCAAGTTTCCAAACATGAGATTCATATATACCTTATATACATAGCTTGAAGGTAATTTTATCCAGTGTTTTTAGCGTGGAATTTTAAATTAGTCATAGAACACTATAAATGAACAACTCTTCAAAAGGACCAGTTCATTCAACTGAGTGTGTGTGTGTGTGTGTGTGTGTGTGTGTGTGTGCACGCGCCTAGATTTTGGGTATTAAACCGATATATTAAGGAAACCAAGACAAATTGGATGCATGCCTTGCTTTTCATTTGCTTACAGTCCACTAGCAAAATATTACCTCTTTAGTCAAATCAGAAATAGAAAGTGATAAGATAATTAATTGGCAAATTAGAGTGCAGAGGAGAAAGAAAAGTTTACTTCTTATTCCAGGAAGATAGAGGTGAATCTGAAGGCATTTTGGAGGAGGTGAAATTTTGGAAAGAAATACTATCTATGATATCAGCTAGTTTTTCACTTTTCAAACTCATTCTTGAATCCAGACTGTCATTGTTTTTATATGAGTCACAAAAATTAATTTGAAACAGATGATTTATATATTCAGATCCAAGTGATGTTTTGTCCTTTTTCATTTACTCCTGTTTAAAAGCATTCAATGACTAAAACTCAAGACAAATCTTGAAAAGTAATTTTAGACTCCATACATTATTTTATCCATTCTGTTAATTTAGCAGAGAATCAAGTATATATCACTTATTTGATAACATCAAAATAGCTTTTATAATTATATATAACTTATTTGATAACATCTATCTCTAGTGTTTTATAAAATTGTTTTTGCTTAAAATTCTAAACTGGAAAAATATTGGTTCATCATGTATTGTTTTTAATTGAATTCTAGGTTATTAGCTTTAATTTATCAATTAGATTTTTAAAACAATTTCAAAACATTACATTAAAACATTAGGAAATTTAATTTGTGCAGTTATGGTTATATGAGAACATTTTTGCTTTGTAGATCTTTTAAGCCAAGATTATCTTTTGCCCACATTGTTCTGGCTTTCCTGGCTTCTGTTCTGACTCCCTGGAGTATGGTGTGGGAAATGTTTGATGTACAAGGCTCTTTACCAACCCTCTACAGGGAAGTCTCTGTGCTGCCTGTTCTGGCTTCGCTCAGTTGTACCCAGAAAGCCTTGCAAAGAGGAAGATGAGAAAGGAGAAAGCTTCTGGGATTGGTTTATTAATTGTCCATGGTGTCGATTTACTCTATTAACAGGAAAAACCTTAAACCTATTTGGAAAACTCTATGCTATAAGACTAAGAAAATGTATAATCAAAGGCACTTTTATATGAAAAGTAAAAGATAATTTTAGTACCGTTAGCCAGTCTATTTTTCAATTTTATATGAAAGTACCTTCACTTTATTCCAGGACTAGCTCCACCCCCATTGTTTTCTCTTTTTTGGTAAACAGAACCAACTTCTAAATTGCAAGCAAGCACATTTACCACTGGACCAGTTTAGAATTGTTCTACCTGATTGTGAAGCTTTTTCTGAATGAATATTTATTTCCCGAGATGACATTCAATGTTACCTTAATTGATGCTCTAGCATTTACCATTTCAGTCAAAATTGCTACATTTGTAGCCACCGACTCCCCTTTTGAAGTTCACTGATCACCCTAAGATCTCCTTCTGCTATGCATTCGCTTTTCTATTGTTGAGAGCAAATGACTATTTTCTCCCTGTGGTCTTAGAAATAATTCTCCAAACTGTTTTTATAGAAACGAGCTCTCCTCTTTACACTGGCATTCATCTGTAACTGAAGATCCAGATTTTAACACATCATTTCCTGTTATTACTATAGCAGTATCAAAATACTGACCACTTACCAAGAAGCAAAGCATCCAAAAGACTGAAGCAGAGAGTTCAGCCAGCTATTTGTTTTTCAACTGTGAAAATTTACAAGAATCACATGTTAAATGGATATGAAGACGAAGTGGAAGAGAGTAGCCCTGGTAAAAAGAGTTGGTAAACCATTCAGGTATTGAGTTATAGCACAATCAGGTGTTTACCAAAAATAATGGAAAGGAATTCAGTCTGAAAAACAGGCCTGTTTTTTCAGGGTAGAATTCAGCAAAGTTTTCTTACATTTTTTTTCCTAAGCCTTCCAGGCAGTTTAATACAAAATTAATTTCTTGACATTTTCAATTGTTAGATGAGTAACTGGGTGTAATTTTGACTCCTGTCTTTTATCTCTCTATACTAAATAGCCCTAAGTCCTGCAGCTTCTTTCTCCACATTATTACTAAGAGTTTTATCCCCTTCACATTGTTCAAGGTCAATTGCTGGAAACTCCCAGCTGGACAATTGGCTTTAGTTTATGCTAAGATGAAATTATCCAAATAATTTTCCATCATATGGCTTTTTATAAATATCTACACTAATCCTATATTACTTTATAAATTTACCTATATAAATAAATCTAGAGTCTTTTGATGTCCCTTCAAGACCATACATTGCTCTTCTCTGCCTCTTTTATAATTTTTAAAAATTATTCTCAGACTCTGTTCTAGCCAAGCAAATAAATACACTTATCTATTTTAAGCACACAACTCCCTTATTTTAGTGTGTAACACTGAATGGTCTGTAATTTTGTCATTTTCCTGCCAATTTATATATCATTCAAAAGCCACTCCCTGGAATGCCACCTCCAACAGAAACTCCCTGCTTCTCCATACACACTCACCACCTCCAACAGAAAGGAGGCGAGTGTGTACAGGGAAGCAGGGAGTACCCAAGCAAACAGAATTGCCACTGTTGACTTGTTTTCTAAAGCTGAATACATTGTCTCCCTGAAAATCAGCAAAGAACAATATTGTTTGTGCAAAGAAAAAGCGAGAGTGAGTATCAGGCAGGCAATGAAAAGTGTCTGGGCCTGGACACCCTCACTGCAGACAGGACATAATAGCAATATACCTTAGAGGATGAAGTGAGATCATAAATATGAGCACTTAGCACAGTGCCTGGCAAATCATAAGCATTCAATAAAGAAGTAGCAGCTGTTACTGCTGTTATCTTAAGTTGGGCCTGAGAAATCTCTAGGGGCAAAATGGGATTTCCTTCTTCCTCATCAATTCTGCTGGACTTTGGAAGAGAACTGCTAGTTATGTAAAACCATGTTTATGGTGACCTTCAAATTCCTTTTCCAGCCTCTCTGTTTTATCTCTACAAGTGGCCATCTGTGTCCTGAGGTCCCACATCAGTGGATTCAACCAACCATGGATGGAAGATGCAGTTTTTGAAAGAAAGCTTATATTTGTATTGATCGTGTATGAACTTCTATTCTTGCCCTTATTTGCTAAATAATAGGATATAACAGCTATTTTCATAGATTTGAAGTGATAAAAGTGTACAGGAGGCTGTATATAGGTTATGTGTAACTACTACACTGTTGTATATAAGGGCCTCAGGCATCTGCAGATTGTGGTATTTGGTACCAATCCCTCAATACTGGGGGGGGGGACACCTGTACTATCACCTCACTAAAATATCAATTACAGAGAACTTGATTGTGTATACAGCAGTAGAAGTTTCTAAATTCAGTATATATTACAGGGGATGGGGGTTAAGACTGCCTTTTGACTTTGATCAACTACGTTGTTGTCCTTGGAGCCCATCCAAAATATTAAAACTATTTTCAATTTTAGCAAAAAATCAAGGAATACTTGTTAAAACCTTCTTATGTCACAAGCTAAAATGGATGCTGAGCAACCCTGTCAGTTCTTCACACACACACTCCCTGAAAGGGGCACAGCTCCAGCACATTGAGACTGTGTCTAGCTTTAGTTCTAAGGTGCTCACCTAGACCCCGTCCTTACTCCAGATCCTTGTCTGAATCTTTTTCTTATTCCTGCACTTTCTTGACTCTTTGGAAGTTCATAATAAGCGCTATATCCCTCACTCCAATCTTGTATTAATGTGTTCTCAGGTGCAAAATTTACTTTGATTAAATTTTCTTTATTTTGATGAATGGAGTAGAAATCCCTATTCTAGATAATCTCTAATGAAATATACTATATTTAGGAACTCTGTACCAATGAGAAATGATAATATGGTGTGGCTTATGAAGATAAATACATTTTGGCTAGAAAGTACGAAGTACATTTTCTAAAGATTTAGTTAAAAGGAGGAATAATCCAAAGTGTCAATTTTTAATTATTAAGGATACCTGATTGTTCATCCCTATCATATTAACAAGATGCTTACAACTCTATGATAAGTCGTGTTTACAAACAGTTTCCAGGAGGAAAACATTGCATCTTTTTTCAATCAATATATGTTAGTTAATGCTTTAAATCATGTAGAATGTGAATAAGTTGAAAACATGTTTTCAGTTAAAGAACTTACAGTCTAGCTGATAACTAGGAAGACACGAAAACATTGCCAAACGCTCAGTGAGAGGTGATAATGAATGAAACAGATAATCAATATTAATTGTTTTAATAAGGGAAAATATCATTAATGCCTAGAGAGGTCATTAAGGATCTTCTGGGAGAGAAGGATGGATGTAGAGACAGCAGAAGGGCTCACTTTTATATGAAATTGAGGTTCTGGACAAGGTGAAAAACAAAATGAAGATGAAGGCAGAATATTCCCTGCCTTTCTGATGATGGCGTGTTGACGTATGTGTTTTTATGTCTTGGCCACTCTGGGCTTCTCATGAATCTCAGACTTGTGGCACAGCTGTGCTGACTGAGGCAGGATGCGCAGGAAGGAGGGTGAGCCGTGCCGTTATTCTCCATCATTGTTTCAATACCTACTCCTCAGGGATGGAGTAGGGGGTGGAAGTAGGCTCAGGGTAAAGGAATTGAACTTTCTTTCTTCCAGTTGGCAATCATCAAGAGTGGGGATGAAGTGGTCCTAAATTTACTGTCTGGTTCCAAAATAAAATGCAGATTCAAGCAGAGCTGACCTGGGAGTGCATTTTCAGTGTGGAAAAGTGAACACGCTTATATTCAGTCTGGCGTAAAACAGGGTGTTAACATCAGTGACAGACTTAAGGATGTGAGGGAGAGAAAAGTAGGGTGGGCGAATTTTATGTGTTATATGTTGGGGTGCTGTAGTTTTATAGTTATACCCCTATGTATTTATTATGTTTATATGCATATAAATCAAGTGGTACTTATGTATTTATAGAGTATTGGAGGAGAAAGGGTGGCAATAAGATAGTCTACCACACACCCCCGATATCAGTTGTGGAAGAGACTCAGGAATAATACCTACAATTTTTGAGGCAATAACAATGAAAATCAAAATATTTAGCTAATATTTGCCATATATAAATTATGATTGGTCCACAGAGAGGGCTCTCAGAAAATTGCCAGGGGAAACAAGGTGGGTAGAAATCTATGCTTTTCCAAAGGCCATTCCCTAAAGGATGAAGCTTGTAGGATCATGGAAATGCTCACTCAATTTATTTATTTTATTTATAACAGCGGAATACATTACAATTCTTATTATATAGAAAGAGCTCAATTTTTCATATCTCTGGTTGTATACATAGTATATTCACACCAATTTGTGTCCTCATACATGTACTTTGGATAATAATGATCATCACATTCCACAATCATTAATTACCTCATGCCCCTTCCCCTCCCACCCCTCTGCCCTATCTACAGTTGGTCTATTTCTCCCATGCTCCCTCTCCCTAACCCACTATGAATCAGCTTCCTTATATCAGAGAAAACATTTAGCATTTGGTTTTTGGGGATTGGCTGACTTCACTTAGCATTATCTTCTCTAACTCCATCCATTTACCAGCAAATGCCATGATTTATGTCCACTCAATTTTGATCCATTGTTCTAGGTTGCCTTCTTCATTTCCAGAAGTTTAGATAATAAATGGAATTCTTACAAAAATTCACTTGTAAGCAAGACCATCAGAAATCTCGCACAGTTCCAAATAAGGCTTTCAAGTGGTTTTCACAAAAATGGACTATGGCATGTTGTATGTGGAAACAAAATTATCACTAGGAAGACCACTTGATTCGTTTAGGTGCAACTCATGCTTCTCTCAAGTCTAATTACTTTTTTGTGTTCAAAATAAGAAAGCCTTCTTTTAGGACTGAAGAAACTTTGAAACACTTTGTATTATAACCCTTTTTCATGATGTGGCAATTGGCGCAAGTGATATGAAAGAAACAATAATGTAGTATAAGCATAGTTTCTTCTGAGATCAGACGAGATTGGGCACGTTCAGGGTGGTATGGCCGTAGACAAGCATAGTTTCTTGACTAATATTAACCATTTTTCATATGTTCTTTGTGTAGCTAGTGAATAGAATAAGAAGAAATACTTAAAAAAAAACTTAGTTGTAGATGAACACAATACCTTTATTTTGTTTATTTATTTTTATGTGGTGCTGAGAATCAATCTCAGTGCCTCACACATGCTAAGCAAGCGTTCTACCCCTGAACCACAACCCCAGGCCCAAGAGGAGATATTTTTAATGGGAATGCTTTTAACATTTGTAATCTTTAAGTACACAACTTGTAATACAGGGGTTATGTGAGAACTTGAGTCCTGTCTACTACAGTCCTTAGCTGATTGGTGTGTGTGTGTGTGTGTGTGTGTGTGTGTGTGTGTACTTTGTGTTTGGAATAAAGTACATAACAATGAAGTACACCCATACCACTCAGTGAATAAGGTCAAAATTGACATGTACATGCCCAAGGCTAAAACTCCCTTTTACCGTAATGTTTGTGATACATATCCATGTTACGGTAGCTATAGTTTGTTGTGGGTATATACCATAGTTGTTTAACACATTTTTCTGTTATTGGTTATTGGAGTTGTTTTCAGTTTGAGGCTATTACAAATAATGCTCTTATTACTCATTTTAACTCATTTTTATGTGCTTTTCTGTTAGATAGGTTTATATGAGTCAAATGCCTTGTTCAAATGATAGATATAAGCTCATATTTTGTAGATAATGCCAAATCATTTTCCAAAATGGATGTAATCCCACACTTATCAACAGTAGCATGTAAAAGTTGTTGTTGCTTCATGTCCTCACCAACATCTAATCTTCTTGAGCATTTTAATTTTAGCCATTTTGGTGAATGAGTAATGGTATCTTATCGTAGTTTTAATTTTCTTTCTCTGATAACTAAGGTTAGGGTACTTTTCATATGTTTACTGGCAATTTTTTTTTTGATAGACTCTTCTGTGAAGTATTCTAGACTTTTGCTCACATTAAACAATGTCTTTAGTTTCCTGTTGTTTCTAAAAAAACTTCAAGCATTCTGGATATAAATTGTCTTTTGGAAAGATTTTAACTTTTCCCATTTTGTAGCTTACCTTTTCATTCTCCAAAATGGAATCTTTTCATATTTTTGCCACACGCACGCATGCGCGCACACACACACAGACACACACACATACACAAACTATGTGAGGTGATAGAATGTTAATTAGTTTGATTGTGATAATCATTGCACAATGTATACTTATATCAAACATATACCTTGAGTATATGCAAAATTGATGTCAATTATACCACAATACATACAGCTGAAAGGGGATGAAATCCTTATTTTTAATGGAATCAATCTATTCTATGAAATTTGGTAGTTTTTTGTGTGCTGATATTTATTCTAACGTTAATATCTTCCAGATTGATTTGCTTTGTTGAGCACATAAATCCACCATAGATGATAGGAACTAAATTCCATGTTTTTTTCTCCTGTATGGATAGCCAGTTGACCCACTGCCAGTTTTTGAAGAGCATTTTCCTATTGCTTTGCAATGCTACCTTAATTTGGGAGCTTTCCACTCTGTTTAATTTGTATCTTTTTTCATCAGGACCACACTATCTGAATTACCAATTATTGGTAATATATTTTGATATCAGGCAGTTTGAATTATCCTAGTTTGTTCTATTTTTTTTAACAGTTTCTCTGTGAATCTTGGCCTTTTTCACTACCACATGCTTTTTAAATTCAGCTTATCAATTTACAAACATACAAACAATCACATCTTGATAAAATTTATATTGGGATTGTTTTGACTCAACAGATCATTTGAGGAGAACTGACATGATTATGATATAGTGTCTTCTAATTCACGGAGACTCCATGTATTTGAATCTTTAATGTTTCAATAATGTTTTATGGTTTTCTAGGGATACATCTTGTTTATCTTTGTAGATTTCTTCCTAAAAATTTGAACTTTCCCATTATAAATAGTTCTTTTTTAAAAAAAGTTTGATAAATTGAAATAAAATTTATTTTATATCTTGCCTTCATATGCAGCAATCTTTTAAACTTACCTCTTAAGTAAGATAACTTATCTACAGACTCTTGAATTGCTAACATCTGTAAATGATGACTATTTTGTATTTCCTGTATCTTTTCTTTATTTTCTTTCCTTATCATACTAGCTATGTCTTCGAATAAGGTATTAAATAGATTCCTGAGATGTTATATTGAACAGTGAATGAAATCATTCTTGTTTCTGATCTTACTGGAAAACTTTTTAAGATTTCCCCATTTCATGTTTACTGAGATATGTTAGAGAAAGCCTTAGTCAGATTAATATAGTATTTACTCTGTAGTTTGAGGGTACAGTGTTCTAGATGAGTTAATTAGATCAAATTTAATATTCGTTTTATATTCTACTGATTTTTATTCTGCTAGTTCTATCAGTTAGTAAGAAATTTATGTGCAAAGCTGTATATGATTATCTCTTTGTTTTTCCTTATAATTCTGTTAATTTTCTCTTTATGTATTTTGAGACTATGTAAGTACATACATATTTAGAATTGTTGTATTTTTCTAGTCAACATAACCAGAAATTATATAGTGTTTGTTTATTAAGCATACTTCTTTATCTTAGTTTTCTGCCATAAATCTACATTGTCTGATTAAATAAAGCTATGACTAGTTTTTTTACTACTGTTTAAATATTATAATTTTGACTACTGTTTGAATATTATAATTCCCCAATTCTTTTACTTGCTTCCCCTTTCTATTCTTATATTTCTTATGTTTTCTATAAACAAAAGATAGTTGGGTTTTGTTTTTTTATTCCGTCTGGCTCTCCAAGAGGTAGAAAGCTATATAGCTGATTTGCCTCCCAAATCAGTGTCAATCAAGTAAACGTCTAGGAGAAAAGTGTGAGAGAACTTTAGAAAGATTGGGGCTGGATTTTGGAGGGATTTCTAATATTAGGGCCAAAAGTTTGTCCTTTATCTTCTAAATTTCTAGGAAACAGTAAAGGGATTTAAAAAAGCGAGTGATGTCTTTCGAGAAGGTCAAATCAGTTCGATTCAACTGGAGCAGAAAGCACTAAAGGCAATAAAGATGATTCTGAAAACATTTAATGGTAGCACCTATAGCAACAATCCCTGATACTTAGTAAGTTGTAATGAAATATTTATTGACTAAGTAAAAAGTTCAGGGATGATGTGAGGAGAGACCAGATAGAAACACAGTAGTGGAAATGAGAAGGAATAACTTAATATCTAGAGAAGATAGAACTCATTGACTGCTTATGTTGAGTTGGCAAGTTTAAGAAAATCAGCAAATAGATATTAACATCACACTAAGATATTTATATAGCTACCTATTATGTGGGATCCTCAGAAAAATAATGACACCGTGGTGAATATTGATCTTTATAAAGCATTACAAATAGTTAAATGCGGGGGAAAAATAAAGATATGATATTTTTCTTTACTACCACCATCACTGATTTTCAAATTATCATGTTAGCTTTGATTTGTAAATTAACATCTCCCATAGTCTATATGGATAGTAGCTATTTCTACATCCATATTTTTGTGAGCACTTTTGAGGAAAGACATTTAATTTGCATATTTTTAAGAGGAAGCATTTTCATATAGTAACCATTAAGTGTACTTGCAGCTTTATGTTATTACATGGTGCCAACGTAAGTCAGTGGCAAATGATTCAGTTTCCTATTTCCGATCTTTCCCTGAAGTGCAGTTATTTATCATTCCCTTAACAGCAGTTCACTCATTTTTCATTTTTATACTTATTAAAGAATGCAGAATTCATAGTAGTTATGAAAATCTTAGGGGATTTTTAGACTAATTAGTTAAAATATGTGATAATTCTTGTAGTCATAATTTTTAGTAGTCGTCATCAGACCTTTTTATTATATGAATTTCTTGGGTGTTTCAATCTGCTTTTTTTGGCTGCTAAATCCACTCAGTGTGGATTTTCTTCTCTTCTTTTAAACCTCGGATTGTGAGCTTATATTCAGCAGAGCTTTGGCTGTAAAGCTCCCATACAGCTTCAGTTAAGAAGTTTTTTCAGAATAGCTTTAAGTTTATTCTGCATGCATTTTGTGGGGATCACTGTCCAGGGATCCATTTCTTTGTAATTTCTTTACCTACATATTATGAATTCTCAAGGGATTTATTTTCTCTATCAGAAGCCCAAGCATAGACAGGCCAGTTAGTTATTCTATTGTTCAATGTCTTCTTTTGCTGGTGAGCAAATCTACCTCCCCATGATAGTAGGCTTTGCCCTTCTAGGTTTTATGATGGGTCTTAATTTCAATTCACCACCTTGTGAATTCTCCTTTATCCTTTGTAGTCCCTTTAAAACCAAACTCTTATCTTGCAACCCCTACTCACCTAGGCCAGTGAAGAGTATTCTACTCATTTGCTACTCCAGTTTTCAGTGGCTTCATTATTTCTGCCATCTGGGTATTTTTTGTTTATAGTTTCTCTGCCGTGCAATTTCCTCCAGCATTTCAAGCTGATCTATCAGGAGAGTTCTTATGTATAGCTTTTCATGTTGCTGAAACTCAAATCTTTAATTTTCCCATATCTATAAAGATTTTTCTTTATGTGTTTTTAAGTATCTTTTCTTAACTTGATTTTTAAAAAGGACATTATGGGTCACAATTGTTATGGCCTTAAAATGGCATTTCCCTCCCTTTTGATTTAATAAAAAAAAGTAGTACCTAATTTGGATATCACTAAAGCTTGTCACATCGTAAATTTTACTCAGAGGCACAAAGGAAATCATTAACTCTGGAAACTGATAGAAAACTGGCCCCTTTAACTTGACCTGAAAAAGTAACCTTGAAGAATGCATCCCATGTGAAGCAATAACACAAAAGTTGGTGTAGCGATTACCTTGGGGTCTAAGGGAAAAGGAAATGGAGAAATGAGATCATTAGGAAGCTTCAATTACACTTGTAATGTTTTATTTCTTAAGCTAAATAGTGTATGCCCATGGGCTCATTATATGCTCCAAATTAAAAAAAAAAAAACTGAAACACTTCCTAAGAAAAATTATTATTAAAGAAATCATCACCATAGTGCAAGTAGTACTGCACCTGTAATTACTGTAACAGAAGATACTCAGGGCATTTCTTAAGTCTCATGTAGGTTTGTCAAGTGAAAAGACAATTCTCCATCCTCAGGAGGTCAAGAAGTAGCTAGATTGGTGCCATGGCACATGCCCGTGACTTGGAGGTTGAGGCAGAAGTGTTGGAAGTTCAAGACCAGCCTCAGCAAAAGGGCTGGGATGTGCTCCTAAATTCAATCCCTGGTACAAAAGAGAGAGAGAGAGAGAGAGAGAGAGAGAGAGAGAGAGAGAGAGAGAGAGAGAGAGAGAATATTAAGTTGTTCTTCTGAACCCAGGAGCTATATCCTCAGACCATTTTATTTTGAGACAGAGTCTCACTAAAATGCTTAGGGCCTTGAATTTGCAATCCTCCTGACTTAGTCCCCTGAGTCTCTGGGATTATAGGTGTGTGTCACCATGACCAGCTATAACTAGTTCTTTTAGCTGCGTGAGATTTTATTATTTCCACGTGAGATTTTTTTTTCTTGTGCCTGTTGAAAATGTCATACAACATGAGCTTCAGCCTGTCCAGTGCTGATGCCGTCATGCTTAGGGAGTAATTCCATCATTACACAGAAAAGCAGGGAGTTGATCTGAATCATCTGTACTGAAGAGGTGCCTCTGTTTCTACAACAAAGTTCTCGGCTGATTCTTTTTGTGTGTTAATCCCAAGTGTCGATGCTGAGTGATCTTGTTCACTCATGTCCTTTAACACTGACATATGAGAGAGGAAGGATGGATGGGCACTTAGAGGGACCCAGGTCCCTATACCTGGGATTGCCTCACTCCTTTACAGACTCTCATTCTCCTAACACTAAAAGTGGCTAACATTGATGGAGTGCTTTCATTGTGCCAAATGATAAAGTATTCTTTATGTACTGTCTTATCTAATCATGTGACACACCTAGAATGTGGGTCTTATTGTGAACCTCTTTTTAGGATGAAGAAAATATAGGATAGATTAATACAACTAGGTCATGCAGTTACTGAGTAAATAAAATATTTACTTCTGAGGAAGTCTAAGGTAACTCCCCTCTTCCCTCTCTCCCTATATATGTTTTATCTATAGCTATTAAATTCTATTTATTCATTCATCTATGTCATTATCTGTCTTCTTTATCACATTATCTAGTGTTAGATACCACATACCTATAAAATTGATATTATTCAGACACCAGTAAAATCCAAGCAGCTGTTATAATACATAAGATTTAGCTGATTCCTATTTGCAAATAGTAGCTAAGACAAAAATACACAAATGGATGAGCAGTTAAAAAAAAAATCTAGGTCACCAGGAAAGAGAGTAGGGTGCAGGGCAGCAGATCCGTGGAGAACCAGCAGCCTGGGGCTACTGTGGCTGAATACCTGATGAGGTTGATGGTATGTGGATAAGTTAGGCATGCAGCCTCTGGTTTTATGTTTTCTGTCATACCAAAGACTATTAAAAGAACAATTTTGTCCTGGGATTCTCACCTTTGACCTCCTCAAATAAAACCTTCATTCCCCACATCACTACTGTTAAGGGGAGGGGCAGGATGAGAACTCAAAAATAAAGGAATACGAAAAGTTGGCCAGACTATATTGTTTCCTCTTTATTCATAGCGAAGCTGGTGGCTTTTGAGAAAAGAAATAAAGGATGGAAGGAGAGACAAGAATAAGAGGGGAGGAATGTTGGGGGCAACACCTAGAAAAGGATTCAGCTGTGTTTCCTTCCGTGATTGCTTTGCAAATGAGATGCTTGCATGACCATTTCACACCTTTACAACATTGTCTGGGAAAGTTTAAGTAAAATCACATTGATTTAATTTAAATGGGGCCTGACAAAGAGATAAAGATCTCTTTTCTCTGATCTTTCTTGGAGAAATTTACATATCTCCAAACTTGTTGAATTATTGTTTCTACTTCATGCTGATGCGTTTAATTATTTGACTAGTTTAAGTAATTTTGGGCCCAAAGCATTTAGGTATTTAGGGACCTTTTATTGGATAAACAATAAATCATAAATGAATCAGTATAATATCAATTAAATAATACTTCATCTAATTTTCTATTGCCATCTACATGTGGTCTAATTTAAGTGCCACTGTGATAACACCTTAATAATAAAATTGGTTTCTAAGACCCAGAGGCATGAGCATGTTTTCTTTTGCCTTCAGAACTTCACAGGTGTCCAAAAACATTGTAAAGATACAAGAAGGGCCAATCTAAGGACAAATGCCCTGGGGTGGCCAATAAATAGCCCAGTTTGCATGAATATTTTGCTGCTTCGTAGTTTAAAAATTTAATTAAATTTAAATTGAGTCTTTGTGGAAAATTGTGAATCTCTTCTCTAAACTTTCTTAGAAAGATTCAATTACTTTTTGTGCTAACCCTGATGCCAGATTTAGAGGTGTTTTTAAATTCCTTGGGCAGCTACTAACTTGCTACCTCCTTTCCTTTCTGATAAGAACTGGAAAATTTTAGTAGGAAACTTTTAGGAATCATTTTGAAAAATTTTAATAAAATTTTTTCTTTTAAATGCATCCCATTTTCTATACATACAACAGGAAAGTGAATTATTCAAATATTTTGGAAAGTGCTTTATTGTTTATGGAGAACACTCACACCTGTTGCCTCAGAGTTACTTAAAACAACCCTGTCATCTAGATAAAGCCAATGTCGGCCCCAAAGAACAGATGCAACTGAAACCTCCCAGGTGTTTTTACTTCTAAACTAGAGTTCTTTCCATGTTTCATCTTATTCTTTGGATGGCAATAAAAGGGTTCAATTTTAATATAGATTCTTGTCTTTTGATAGCTGATGTTGCCTTTTTGAAATTTTATAGAATTATTAGGACTCTGTTAATTGGGAGGGGGGCAACTGGTAGTTGATAAATTGTCTACCTATATTAACTAACTCTGCTTCCCCTTCTAATGTGTGTTCTGGGTCTCACAAGTGACAGTTCAAGTCAGGTCGAGTCCTTATCACTAACGAAATCCCTGACATACTGCTGTAAATGGCAAGGACACACTAAAGGGCAGCTTCACAAAACATTTCAACACTATGTGGAATTAGATTCTTAATTCAGGGTTATAAGATTTAATTAAACACCATCGTTATGAGAGCTTTGTGGGGCTGCCCATACTCCAATTCCTTCCAGACTTTTGGGGCATTACACATGCTGTCTTCCCACAAGGGCACCTTTAGCTTCAAGTAGGTAATTGTGATGCCTAAAGGTTGTGAACTCTAACACCATAGTGTTTATTTTTGTGAGAATTAGGTGAAGATTAGCCTAAGGAGGCACCAAATAACTTAAGATCACAAGCAGAATGGGGAATAAAAGGCGTTTTATATAGAATCTTTACAGGTGGATTTTGCAAAGAACAGTTAATTAACCATGGGCCCAACTGGGGACATATTTTTAATGACTTACAGGTAGTTTGGAGAAAAGCTAAATAAAAAATTCTAGCTCCAACTGCTCTTCCAAATGGGCTAAGAACCATGGCAGTGAATTAAAATAACCTGTAAGTTTTTCTAACCAAAATAAAAATACCAGGTATGAAATATTTCTTTTACTCTTTGCCAATTCTTTAATGGTCCATTAGGTATTTCTAAAGGTGGAATATTTGAAATGAAAATTTGGGCTCAGAAACCAGAGGGGCCAGAATCTTGAATAAACTGACTGAGGCTAGATAGAACTGGATGTGAATGGAAGCTTTTTTAGTGGTGGGTTGTGTGTGTTTCATTTGGATAAGTCCTTGAAGGTTCCAGGAATCATTGAAAAAGTGAGCTTGAAGGAACATAGAAATAACTAGTTTTATCCTCTACTGCAGTGTCCTCTAGAGCGGGCCACTTCGTGGAGAAGATATTCAACTGTTCTGTTTGACTTAGCTAAAACTATTCTGTCTTTGCAGATCAGTCCCATGCTTCTCTTCATTAGACCCTTAAAATAAAACTGCATTTCTTGCATATCACTTCTCTTTGGCTGACTTACAATTATTGGTTGATTGTGTGTTCTTCATACCTTTGAATATGGGAAGAGCCAGAATGAATATTTGGCCTTTGCACAGTATTTTATTTTAACTTCTATGCCAATATTTATGAAATTTTGTATTTCTTAAAAAATGCACAGAAATTTAATCTTTTAATTATAGTAAAAATGCTAAAAATTATATATTTAATATTTTAATATGTCCAACAGTGGAGCTGAATAGTTTTATTCTTTTTTTTTTTTTTTGCTTTAGATACAATTATATGATAAAAGGTGTACAATGTTTTTTGTTTGTTTGTTTGGGTTCTGGGAATTGAAACCAGGGGTGCTCAACCACTGAGCCACATCCCCAGCCCTAATGTGATGATTTGATAAATGTATACACTGTAAAATGATTAAATATAATGAATTGGCATATCCATCACCTCACACTTCCCACACTTTTTGTGGGTGAACGTTGAAGATCTACTCTTTGTAATTTTCAAGTATTCAATATAATCATTGTTAACTATGGTTACTATATCGTACAATAGAGCTCCAGAATTTATTCTTTCTGTTGACCAAAGCCTTGGTTTTTTACTAGCGTCTCATGATTCTATACCCAACCCCAACCCCAATCCCTGATAACCATTATTCTATTATCAATGAGTTTGACTGGTTTAGATTCCACATGTAGTTGAGTTATTTGTTTTCTGGCTATTCATTCTCTGTGCTTTTACTCCTTCATTTTGGTTTTCATATCCCAATTGTAAAGCTTTTGTACTGAGTATCCTTTAACAAATTAAAGTAGCTATGTAGTTTTTAATAGTCTTGTCTTTTAGCCTCTGTACTATAGATATGTGACACATACCCTATCATTACAATATTATTCTAAATTTGCCTATGTACTTACTTTTACCATTGAGTTTATATATTTATGATTTTATATGACTAGTTTGCATTCTTTCATTTTTGCTTGAAGAATACCCTTTAGTATTTATTGTAAGGTGATGAAATTTGTCAGTTTCATTGGTCTGGTAAAGCCTTTCTCCTTCATTTTTAAAGACTAACTTTTCCAGTTAAAATATTCTTGGTTGTTTTTTTTTTTTTTCCTACAAAGCTTTGAATGTATCATCTCATTTTCTCCTGGTCGGCAGTATTGCTAAGAAATCCACTGGTAGTCTAATAGAGGTTCCCTTGTATGTAAGGATTTTTTTCCTCTCTCTTTCTACTTTCAATATTCTATCTTTGTCTCTGATCTTTGACCGTTGATTATAATATGTCAGTGTAGTTCTCTTTGTGTTGTATCCTACTGGAGACCTTTGAGTTCCCTGTACCTAGATGTTTACATCTTTCCCCAGATTTAGGACATTTTCAGCTATTAATTCTTTAAAGAAACTTTCTGTCCTTTTCTCTGTCTTTTCCTTCTTAAACTCCTTTAATGCTGTGTTCTCTTGATGCTATGGTATAAATGCTCTCTTGATGCTATGCTATAAAACCTATAGAAATTCTTCACTCCTTTTTATTCTTTTTTCTCTTTTGTATGTTTTCAAATAACATGTGTTTGAGTTGACAGATTCTTTCTTCTGCTGTTGACACTCTCTCTATTGTATTTTTCACTTCATTCATCACATTTTTCAGCTCCAGAATTTCTGTTGGTTCTTTTTATGATTTTGATCTCTGTTAAATTGCTCATTTTGCTCATGTATTGTTTTCCTGATTTCATTGA
Source organism: Spermophilus citellus (assembly GCF_964194105.1). Taxonomy (NCBI): domain Eukaryota; kingdom Metazoa; phylum Chordata; class Mammalia; order Rodentia; family Sciuridae; genus Spermophilus; species Spermophilus citellus. The sequence continues at coordinate 135,043,816 of NC_138189.1, forward strand.
GTTATTTCTGTGTTCTCTTTTAGCTTGCTGAGCTTCCTTAAAAGAAGTATTTTGAATTATTCTGATATTAATTCAGAGATCTCCATTTTTTAGGGGTTGGTTACTAGAAACTTATTATGTTCCTCTGTAGTGCTGTTTTTCCTTGCTTTTTCATATTTCATGTTGACATATTCACATTTGATGGAGCAATTGCTTCTTCCATACTTCAGGGACTGTTGTGGGAAAACACCTTCCCATACAGGTGAATACCAGGCTACAAGTTGGGTGAGGTGTGGCAATTCTGGCTCCAGCAAGGGAGCAGCATCCTAGTCTTTGTGCATCTCTCAGCTGAGGCCAGTGTTGACAAAGGCTACAAGGATGCTCTGTAGGCTATGGGTGGGTATCTGTAGCAGCCTTGAAGGCTTTGGGGGTCTTCAATAGGAAAGGCTGCTAGGGTCCTCCTGATCTCTTTTTCTCCCACTGGGGAAGTTCTAGTTGAGAGAATCCCTTTGGGTGCTCTGTTTGTCTTCTGGGCATGCTAATGGTGGCAGTGTCACTAGCATCTGATGGAGTGACTATGCAGTGACTGCAAGGCCAGGGTCTGAGGCATGGCTTTGTGTGGAGGGAACAAGGTTTCTGAGTTCAAGATGGTGGTACCTGGGACACATGCATCTCTGTACCTTATAGGTAATGGTATGCAAGGCATAAGTGCTTGGGAGCAGCCACAGAGCTGGGGTCTGGAGTGTGGGTGTGCAATGAGCTGCAGCTCTCTGTGACAGTGCTGCTCAAAGAGTGGCCTGTGGAATTGGGGTCTAGAGTGCAGGAATGCACAGAGCAAGAGAGTTTCCAAGGCCTGGGGTGGAACTACCCTATAATAGTGATGACGCTGCTGATTGGGGCACAAATACACACAGTATGGCCACAGAGCCAGTGTCTGGGATGCAGCCAAGCATGGACTGAATGTGGATCTGGTATCAGGAGTATATTTTGGGTCAGTGGGTGATGGCTCTGGTCTTAGCTCCTTCCTAGGGAAGGTGTCACAACATCATCTTTCTCTTTAGGGTGTCTTCAATGGGATGGCGTTGGTTATTGCAGAGGAAAAAGGTGCTAACGTCCTCTGCAGAGTGGGGCACTGGAGAACATGGTGGCACCTTCTGTGTGGCAGATAATAATAGCCTCCATCCTTTGTTCTTGGTCATCTTCAGATGTCTCAGGTATGCTGATCTCCCCAGTGGTCCTTTAATGTATTTATTATCTAACATTTTTCACTCCCTTGTGTTGCTGCAGGTTCTTAAAAGCCTTTGAGCCCTCTCAGGCTATTGCTTTCCATGGACAACTGTCTATTTGTTGTTTTATTGTTTGTTTTTTTTTTTTTTGTGGGTGGGGATAAGAAGGCTTGCATCTCCTACTGTCATGTTATTGATGTTACTCAAAAAAGTTTTTTTTATACATTTTCACTTTGATATTGCATGAGAGTGATTATTCAGGTCCTTTTCAGCACCCCCCTTTCTTGTATTAACTACAAAAAGACAGTTTATTCAAAGGAATTCCTTTTTTTGTGAGGCTGTGATCTTGTTTGTCACACGGGGATGCTGGCATATTTATATCCACCTGGATAAGGTAAAAGAAGATGCCTTCATATGTGGCACTATTTCATTGAAAAATAGTTCCATTCTAAGTTATGACTTTTGTCTTCTTTTTATGACTATTTCTCCAAATAGCATCCATTCCAGGTTTCATTCTTTAAATACCACCCTAAAGGAATACAGCAAAGAGAGGTACTATCCATTTTTTTGATACCAAAGAGATTATTTTGGGATAAAAAAAGAAGAGAAAAGATGATTACCTTCAGGCAAAAATAGGAAATTTGGCTTAATTCAGCGTTCTTCATGTTGCTAGTTACCCAAAGAAAAAATGAGACAGAATAATGAACTGTCAGCTCTAAAAGACCATTTAGTTTAATCTCTTTATTTAACAGACAAATAAATGGAGCCTCCACTGGCCAGCAAAGATCTAGAAGATTACACAGATGGATGGTGGGGAAATCTAAAACAATCCATGACAGGTTTATGGCCAGCTTGTTAAATTAAATCCTTTGTATGACACTGTATTGCTTTCTTTGCTGGGTGAGGATTGACAGGTATTGATGAAATATCTGAGGTTCTAATTCAGAATGCTTGGTGACAAATCATAATTTAACAAGTTGAGACAATCAACAAGCCACAGAGTGAGGCTATGGCCCCAGCCTGCAGCAGCCAGTCTCTAGCCAGTCTCTGTGCTTTAACAGAGACATGCTTAATCTCCTCACCCCCAAGAAGTAGATTTAGTGCTTCAGTAAATATGCCATTAAGATAGTTCACTGTGCTAAGCCCTTAATATACACCTCAAATGCACTGGAAGCTGAGGGCCTTTAACCACCCAAAGAGATATGCATGGCCCAGAAAAATGCCTAATGCTCTTACTACTCTGATATTTTATTATCAAATGCAACTTAAAAGTTTCTTTGTACATATTTTTTTTAAAGAGAGAGAGAGAGAGAATTTTTTAATATTTATTTTTCAGTTTTTGGTGGACACAACATCTTTATTTTTTATTTTTATGTGGTGCTGAGGATCGAACCCTGTGCCCCGTGCATGCCAGGCGAGCGCATTACCGCTTGAGTCACAGCCCCAGCCCAGTACATAATTTTTTAATTGGTTTGAATAAAACCAGAATGAAGAAAATAGCAATTTCCTCTCTAATCTAAATAATTTTCTCTGCCACCTCATCTATCCTATCATGGTTCTGACTACATTAATTCCTTAACCTCAGATTCCTGATCTGAGTCAGATTATTGTTGTTGGAATAACTTTTCACCACCAAATGAGTGTCTTCGAAGTTTTACTCTCTTACTGATATAGCTAAATGGAAGTATCTTTGAGATGTTTGCTGTGGGTGTACTATTTGTTTGCTGTCTGCTATTTTATTTCTTACTTTTCTAACCATGATCCTCTTGGTAGTTCATGGTGATAGAATTTTAATATGACATCAGACACAAGAATTCATTTAAACCACTCCTTCATTTTAGAAGTAAAGAAGATCAGAGGTCAAAGATATAAAGTGAGAACTGTTTGAGTTCACTTTGTCTTATTGAAAGGATTTGGTATTTGTAGCTTACTCTTTCCTCAAAAAACATAAAACACATTTTTTTTTCTTCTTACATACTTAGTCCTAACTTGGTTTTTATTTCTAGTGATGAATATGATGTTTTTGGTAAAAAAAAAAAAAGCAAAAAAAAAAAACCCAACTTAGGTATGCAGAGGTGACTTCGCGAGACAAAAATTGAGGTAAAATGCGGTAAATCTGGCATTGAATTTTGGTGTACTGATCCTCAGGAGAAGTTCTTTTTAAAAAAAGATTTTTGCTCATTTCTTTTGATATGGGGGGGGGGGAAGAAAGAAAAATTTAACATCTGCATTTTTCACATTGATCTATTATATTTCATCTGATTCCAGAAAGACTTCTGAGAAGTTAAATACGGCTTGTAAATCTTGCAAAACAACCCTTCAAATGGTTTACCTAGAACAACACATTGACGTATTAAGTTTGTATCATTTAAAAAAAGTATTTATCTTTTTTGGACAAAGGGATGATTATAGCTGATTTCACTGAAAGACTTCAGGTTGAACTGACAGAACCAATAATTATGAACACAAATATAAAAAGCATGCAGTGTGTGGGAGTCCCCTATAGAAGGAGCCATAGGTGCTCATCTCCAGTAGAGCAAGAAATTGCCTACTTGAGTTCTACAGTCTCATAATCATCTCTTTGCTTTCAGTAGGCTCAAATCTTTTACTAAAATTGATCTAGTAACTTCTTCAATATTACTTAGAGCTTAAAAAAAATAAATCCACTGCTTTTTCCTAATTAGCTCTAAGCATATTTTTTTCATATCTTACATGAAGAATGAGCAATGTCATCTACGAGTGACTATTTCCTATATTAAGGAAAAAACTGAGAATAGGGGCTGGAGCTGTGACTCAGTGGTAGAGCACTTGCCTGGCATGTGTGAGACACTGGGTTCAATTCTCAGCACTGCATATAAATAAATAAAAAGTCTATCAACAACTAAAAAAAATTTAAAAAAAACTGAGAATAATGAAGCAATGGGATCATGGACCTTTTTTTTTAACAATAAGCCTGTGTTACTTTTATTTTTCAGTTAAAAGCATCCAGATCAAAACCAAACAATATGACCTTTTATAGTCATTTTTTTTTTTTTCTGATCAGATGACTTGTTTGTGCTTTCAGGCAACCATGTGTCACTACATCACCACCGAGTTTCAATTCTATTTAATTTTGAGTTAATAAAATCCAGGAAGCTTTGACACCAGGACTACAACAGGGACTGACAGTCAAGTCCTAATGTTGTGAAAAGGTTGTAACGTTTATTTGGGACGTCTTCTCTACTGTGTCTTAAGTTCCTCTCGGACTCATCTTTTGTCTCTAGTTCACAGAACAATGAGATACTCAATGAATATCTTCTGAATGAACCTATGAATCAAGTTCTATAACACGGGGGTTATTCTGAGTTTCTCATGGGGAGGATAAAATTCCAACTCTCCATGTTAAAACAGGATTCTGTCCTAATTTGGCATCACAGCTCATTCATATTTAACTTGATACAGCTGTTCCATAAATGGGGAAAATGCTAGAAGACATAATGCTAGAGGCATAAAAATGTATGCCTTTCCCTATGCTGATGACATGGTTTTATTAACACAAACCAGGATTTTCCTTTCAAAGCTGCTGAACCTGTTGGCTACTTACTGTCAGAACAGTTTAACATCAACCGAGCTACAGCGAAAACCATTGTATCTGACAGACATTCTGCAGTATTTAAATGAACAATACTAAGTAACCCCATACAACAGGTCAACTCATTCAGCTATTTGAATGTATATTTTGCATCTAACTTCCTCGGGTGGGTCCACGGGGATACAATTCCAGTTTAAAAAAAAAAAAAAAATCAGACATTCACCAAGCCCAGGCCGGACAGCTTTCATGGGCCAGGCAGCCAATTGGTAGTTTTCAGAGTGCCTGGAACTGCCCCTCCTCCTGGTTTAGAAGGGATCCTAATCCCTCCCCCAGCCTGCGTGCTCAGGATTACATGATTCTTTAGATTCTGAATAAAGCTGTCAGCTGTCATGGACAGGAAAATAGATAAGAGAAGCCTTCCTGAGAGGAGGGAGTGGCCTGGAGGAGGAGAGGGTGGAGTGACGCTCCTGGGGTGGGGGTGGGGGGCAGAGAGAAGAGACACACCCACAGGACAGCTCAGCTGGGTGAACAAAGGCTCCTCAGTGCTGGGTAGAGATAGGATAAGGAGGGGAGACCACCATGGTGGAGCCTGAGGAGGATGGCCAAGTGGTGAGGTCACTGCGTGTGTCAGTGCGGTGACAGAGGGAGGAAGAGCTCGGATCCCCACCCTTCCTTCTGCCTCTGCACCTAGGGCTTAACTCACAGGATAGAGCTTTGCTCCCATCACTTGGGCAAGTGAAATTAAACAGCACAAAATCACCGAGTTCTGAACCTGTGGAACACAGGCCCATGAGGGAGGTACTGCTCCTGTCAAAGCACCAGGCTTGCGGACTCTCCAGGCCTAAATGCATCTTTCCATTTCAGGGCACTGAGCCCAGTAGTCCCAACTCAATTTGGCCTTGGTTTATAAGCAAAACCCCTGTGTCCTGTTTCTGCATAAGGGGAAAGAATGTCAGGAGCTCAAGAATTTTAAAAGCATTAGGTCAGCTCTGCCATACATAGATCCCTAACATAAACAACATGGCTGCTTTTTAATGAGCAGCATGGAATTAGGGCCTCTCAGATACCAGAACTTGATTATGAAATGACAGCAATTTGCTTGCCAAAGCATGGCTGAAACATGCATAGTTGATGGGGTCATTAGGGACAGGGGTCAAGTAAACTGTGGACCAAAATTGTGTGGCTCAATGGAAAACATCATCTACAGGCTTCCAGAAGACCAGATCCTAGCCCTGTGCACTGATTGGAGCAATTTGGCTACTCTTTGTAAACTGTAGTCAAATGATAGATCTGTACATTCTGCCCGATCTAGTAGTTTTAGTTTTCTCTCTCCTCTATGTAGAAAAATTACTTTTGTCCCAATATGCAACCCATCTCAACATTCTTTTGCACCATATAAATTTGCACTATTTTCACTTTTCCTTGGAACTTGTGAGGACATCTGTGTGGTGCCCTCATATCATATGTGTGAGAGAAAAAAAATCATTCACTGTTAATTTTTATACCTGTGTAGGAGCCTAAGTTTTTACCTTTTTGAAAAAGTCTTAACAACTCTCTGTTCTGTGGAGTGCGCAAAGAATTCTTTATCTACTAGGGTAAAAAGAAAAACTATTATTTATATATCTTACCAAATGTTCTTCAGGTGACCCAAGGAACTGCTAAGGCAGATTTTTCAGGGGAAAAAAAAATTATTCTGCCCTAGCTCAAGGTCCACTCGCCTAACATCTTTACTGTTTACCAAGGTCCTGGTGTTTTCATATTGTCCAAATTCTGGTGAGCTGCTGCTCTCTCTGGAGAAGTTGCTTCAGGGCTTTTGAGAATCAATAAGGCGAAGCTTGCCAGTTCTCATCCTTTGGCATGTTGTAAAACGGCCCTAAATTCTTTCTGAAGAAGGAGGACTCTACTAATTTGTAAAGTAATTGACTAGGGATTCCCCACCTTTGGTTTGTTTTTTTCCTTTTCCTATTATCAAATAAGAGAGCACAAGTTTCTCTTGATGAAGTCCAGCATACCTAGTTTTTATTAAAAAAATATATTTTTCAGGATGTCAGGAACAGTTCAGAACTATACAGAAAACTCATTTTGCAGGTATTGCTGAAGTCTGAGATGTTGTTCTGTACCTTTGTTAATGTTCAGTGGCTGTATATCGTGGCCCTCTGTGAGCCAGTCACTATAGGAGACACCCAGACACAAAGAGCAAGAGAACAAAAGCCCGTGTTCAAGGAACTCTCAAGAGAACACTCAGACAACTAACCATAAAATACTGTGGGTCACAACCCTCGCTAGCTTTATGGACATAATGGGAGAAAGCAGAATGGGTCCCCAAAGTGAGCACAATTGCTTGGTAAAGGACTTCAGTTAAGAATGTTAATTGAAGAGGCTTGAGAGTTGTCCTCTCTCCTTAAACAGGTGAGGAACCTGGATCCTAAAGATGCTTTATATGATCATGATTCATTCATAATGGAAGCACAGATACATGTGTGTTTGCACCATGGCTGAAGAGCAGATAAACTGCAGTTGCTACCTTTTCAATATAGTGAATTAACCTGCAAAATGTGTTGCTATGTTTGTAGTCTGCTTGGGAACTTAGAGAAGTCATTTGCAGAAGAATTTGGCAGAGTAATGTCTAGGAACTGGGGGAGATATTTCCCAAGTGTTGTGGGTTTTCCCACTACCTGAGTGTAGTTGCTGGGAATTCTCCTTGGGCCGTGGACAGACCTCTAGGTAGCAGCTGGGGGTGTGGGATGGTAGCGGTGGTGGTGCCACTCCAAGGTCTGTCTCCTGGACTGGCAAGGATTAAGGAGAGCAAAGGCTCCATCCAGCTTTTTCATCTGGGTCTCAAGGCTGGGCTCCTCTCCCAGCAGGGAGCTGGGGTAAAAACCAGAAACCGGGCAAAAGGCCAGTCAGATTGAACGGCAGCTCAGTTCCCAGGGGTCTCAATTCACCTCAAGGAGCACTGGACAAACCACTTCCAGATTCTGCTTACTCGTGAGAAGGAACCTTCTAACATATCGGCTGACAACCATTCCCACCCTCTGAGCTCCCCTACGTGGAAGAGGATGGGTAAGATTGGGACACAAGAATGGATACTATCTTTCAGGGATGTGGGGTTTCTTACAAAGAGTACACCTTTGTTGTTGATGGTAGAAAGTACAGAAAAGCATAAAGAGGAAATACTAGAATTACCTATAAATTCCAAGACAAAGGCTTTTTTCTTTCTCTACACGTTTTAAAATTAATATGGATATTTTTATTAAGCTTTTTCCAATCACTGTTATCATGTATATTTTTGAAATCATTAAATGCATATTTTATTAGACATGATTCTTTCCTTAATACACATATAGATGTATATATACCCACATACACGTATCTGACAATTGTCCACCTTGATGTTCCCCCATTTCTGTAATTAATTTTAATTATGATTATGGATAAAATTTATGAGTAGAGAGGGACTTGATTAGACATCCTGCCAAACTGACATTCTGCAAATGAAGACACTCAGGTCCAATTTGATGCAGTGATGTGCGTGGGATAACACAGTAGGTTTAAACAAAGTCAAGGCTAACACACATTCACGGTACTTGTGCTGCCTAGTGACACCACAAATCATTTATTTCATATGTGTATGACTTACCTGCCTTAAGGATAGAGATAACTTTTTTTTTTTTTAAATAGGTCCCACTATGCCCAGGTTGGTCTAACTTGTGAGCTTAAGAGATCCTCCTGTCTCAGCCTCCCAAGTAGCTGGAACTGTTGGTCTGTGCCATCACACCCAGCTGGGGACAAAGATAGTTCTCTGCAGTGTCTCACTAGCTTGAGTGTGTCCCAATGGCATCACCTGGGATTTGGCTGGAAAGGCAAAAGCTATACTTTGGACTTATTCTGAATCTACATTTAATAAAAGGCCTAGATGATTAACAACTGAAGTTTAAGTAGCACCAAAGGAGTAGTTATTAAAATATTTATGGTATAAGTTAAGTCTTTTGTTTGCAGCAATGGAAATCACATCCCTTGCCATATTTATATGTGTGTGTGTGTGTGTGTGTGTGTGTGTGTGTGTATATATATATATATATATATATATATATATATATATATATATATAGAGAGAGAGAGAGAGAGAGAGAGAGAGAGAGAGAGAGAGATGATCTTGCTAAGTTGTTTAGGGCCTTGTTAAGTTGCTAACACTGACTTCAAACTTTTGATACCCCTGTCGCAGCCCCCCAAGTCAATGGGATTATAGGCATGCACCACCATGCCCAGCTTGGTGATATTTTTTTGGAAAGAGACTGTGTATCACGGAGAAGGCAAAACCATACCTTTGTTATTAAGCTTCAGCAATACTAGAAGCAACGAGACTTGGTTGACTTTTCCTCTACCATTAACTTTATGTCCAGTTGCAATGTCTTTTCAGTCCAGGTTATGAATACAAGGTTTAGGGAGAGGTTTCACTAGCTTTGCTTGGGTCAGGCTATTGGTTCTATCTTCTTGATTAATAGCGATAGCCACAGTGCAGGGTCATGTAGCAGACGTGGGCACTACAGCCCCACCAGTCTAGTCATAAGCCATTCCTGGTGATGGCATGAGGCAGGTACCATCTTAAGAGTTGCCTGCTATATTTTTTAAACCAAATTTTTCACATTTTCTGCTAATAATTGGGCATAAAAATACAAGAGCCTATTTTCAGTCTTTTCCCCTCTGTAGCCTTGTTCTTATGATTTTCTTTGTTGCATTTTTTTTCCATCAAAGAGTTCATACATGCTAATGATTTTAGCAATTAACATTTTGCTTGTGACACAAATGTACTTCCAGCTTGAATCTCTTTTCTGAGTTCCAACCTCATATCTCCAAATGTTCCATCATTGCTTAAAGTTCAACATGGCCAAAATTGGGTTCATCATCTGTCCCTCCTAGCTTCCTTATTTCTGTCAAGATGCTATCTTAACTTAACTATCTTCAATGATAGCTGAGCATCTGTGGCTCTTTCCTTGTTTTTCAAACGCAGCTACCAATTCCTGAACTTGAAAATGTGAATTTCTGTAACATTTTCTTCCTAGCCTAACTAATAACTAGAGTTCAAATTCCCTCCACTCTCACTTAGATATCTATGGCTTCTTAGCTTGTGGTGAGGCCCCTTTTCCATTTCAGTGTTTCTGCCATATCATTGCCAGGCAGATCTTCCTTAGACTCTAGTTGACACTTTAAGACCTTGGGTCTGTTGGGAGGTTTTACGTAGCCGGGGAAATGCCCTTGAAGGGGATGTGGGACTCTGATGCTTTCCTCTTTCTCTTTTTGCATCCTGGCCATGTGTGGAGTGTTTTTTCTCTTACATGCTTCCACCAGGATCTGCTGCCTTCTTCAAGTTCAAAGCCATGGGACGACTACTCCCATTGCTCAGGGAGTGAAATTTCCAAAACTGTGAGCCAAAATAAACCTTTCCTTTTTATAAACTGATTATCTCCAGATATTTCTGAATAGCAATGAAAAACTGATGAACAGATTTCAATTTCCATGAGAAAATGGCATTTGCGAACCAAGATTTGCATGCTAGATATGTTTATTGCTACTGGAGTGTCATTGCATCTAGACCTCTCGGTGTAGGAAATACAGACGTATACCGACACCTGTACGTCTACTACTCCTGTATAACTTCTTAACTTTTAATATGTTTTCGGCGTCCCCCTAAAGAAGTCACAAATAGGTGACTGGAAGGCTAGATATAGACCGCAAATATTTTTTTATTGGTTCATCTTGTGATTAAAAAGAAAACATGAAATAATAGTTAGAATTTATATAGTTGCATAAAACAAGCACATTCCATCCAAATAAGATGAAGCATTTAAAACAGCATCTCTTCCAACTAACTCAGCCCTCTCTAGAAGTCACATAATAGCTCTGCTTACCTCTCATCAGTCACCTCATCAAAAAATGGAGCTAGAAAATGCAGTCTTGTAATTGGGACATTATAGCTAGAATAAAATTGGAGTTCCATCGGTTCAAAAGAAAGGGAGGACAGATATCGAGGGGGCAAGGAACAGTCTCTTTTACAGCACCAACATTTAAACATCCAAAGGCCTCACATAAACTTTGAATTTATTGTGACTTCTCTTGAAATGTCACGAAATCAGACAATGCTTGACTCATATTTGGGCATCTGCGGTCAGATGAAGTTGCCCACTTTGGGTAGAACATTATTTCACCGTGGAAATTGTTTCCTAACTCTTGAGCCTTTTCATGTTGTGATTTCTAGTAATCATAAATCTTTCTACCTGTAGGCTTATAGATGATAGCAAAACACTTAACAACAACAACCGAGAAGCTTAATTTCTTCTTGGTTTGATGGTCCTTAGAGAAATTCTATAGATCAGACAGTCTTGATCCATGATCTACTAATAATTTTTACACTATTGCTGGGACGATGTGTATGGTTCTGAAGACAGGATTCATAATTTTTTTTTTCTGATACAAAAAGGAATTTTTGACTAAGGAAGGGTTGTCTTATTCATGACTCTATGCCCAGCATTGAGCACAAAACTTATTAAAAGAATAGTCCTACAACAATTTTTTCTTAAATAAATGAATTTCATCACATTTATAGCTTTAAGCTGTTATATAATTTAGTAATTAGTTATAGCTAGTTTTCCATTACTTGGTATATAAATTTTATGAATTGTTTCATTTTTGTGCATCTTTCCCATTGATCCATATTTTGAGTATAAAGGGCCACCATATCTTGTTTCTTTTTCCTCTTACATATAGGAAAAAAAATTATAAAAGCCTGTTAATCAATTTGTCTCACTAACTCATTGACCCAGGATTTTGATTTTTATGTAATTAAACACAATTTAAAGGACAGCTTCATAAATAGCCTAGCAATTATGAGAGAGACCCAAGCAATTACTGTGTCTTTCTGGGGTGACTTTCAGTTCTTTGCACTTATGGGAACACAGAAAAAGCATTTGTTGATTTGATTCATGTTTTTGTTGTTGTTTTTATCACCTACATGTTTATTCACCCATATATTTAACAAATATTTTTTGTGTTTCTACTAAGTGTCTTGTACTGTGTGAGGCATTGAGAAATTAAAAACAAAAAAAGTTTGTTCCCTGCCTCTGAAGAGTTTATAGCCTAGCATAGGACCACGCTTATGACAGCTGCAATACAATGCGATAGTGCTATTCTGGAGAGAGCCACAAGATGCTCTCAAGGAGTCAGTAGGCATCTATAGAAGGTTAGTAGGTCTTTATGGGGGAGGTGACACTTCAGCATGTGCTGTGGTTTGTCCACCAAGTCTTCCTGTGCTGGAAGCTTGGTCCCTGGCGTTGTGATGTTAAGAAGTTGTGGGACCTTTAAGGAATAAGACCTAGTGGGAACTAATTAGGTTGCGTGGGGTGATGCCTCTGGAAGGGACTAATGTAGTTTCCATGGGATCCATGAGTTAGTTCTTGTAAAAGGATTGTTATAAAAGAACAAACCACCCCCAGCCTTTTGGCTCCCTGTCCCAACATGTGATGTCTCCCTCTCACACATGCTCCCGTCGTTGTGAAGCCATCCACCCTGAAGTCCTCACCAGAATGGAACCAATGTAGACACCATGCTCTCAGGCCTCAGAACTGTGAGCCAAATAAACCTCTTTTCTTTATAAGTTACCCAGTGCCAGGTATTCCATTCTAGCCATAGAAAACTGACGAATGCTCCATGTTTTCCAGGATCCTTGCTACGCAAAGAATGAGTGTAGGTCAATTTAGGCACATACTTGGAAGCATGAAAAAGATTTTGTAATTATTAAATGAGAGGTCCTTAAGTGTGATTGAGAAGAGATCTGTGTTGGAGATATACGATGGAAAGTTAATGATTCAACAAAAATTATGGATTTAACAAACCTATATAACAGACACTATGCTAGGAAATGGAGGGACGAGGTGAATCAGACAGACATAGGTCCTCATGTGTGTAACATATATTGAATATTGGAGTCTCTTTCTGTCCTGTTATTTTCTATCACCTCCATATGAGATCTACCCACCATTTTCTCTTGCATGGATCTCTAAAATAGACTTCCAGGCAGACTCTCTGAATGCTTCATTGTACCCTAAAATCCATTCTTTACATGGCAAAGTGAACTTTTTTAAAGCATGAAATGGATCAGATCATTCTGCCTCTGGATGCAGCTGAGGGGGACAGAAGCAGGGAGCACAGCGGATGATGGGCCAGGCATATCTCCTGCAGAAGGGACAGAGCAGGTGTTCAAGGAGGGTTTTGATGAGAAGTGACATTTATCCTGAGTCCACAAGGATATATAAAGGCCAGACAGGGAAGAAGACAAGGAAGAGGAGGAGACTGGGAAATTTTTTGTTATAGCCTGGAGCTACTGGATATTCATGTGCAAAAGAATCAAGTTGGACTCTTGCTTCATGCCATCTACAGAGGTTAACACAAAATGGATCAATAACCCAAGATGAGAACCAAAGTCATAAAAATCGTAGAAGGAAAAATAGGGATAAATCTTCATGACCAGGGATTTAGCAATTGATTCTTTGAAATAATACCAATAAAAGAAAAAAAGTTAATTAAACATCATCAAAAGACTTCATTGAAGGCTTAGATACATCAAAGGGTGTTAAAAAAAGTGAAAAGACAATCTACAGAATGGAAAGATCTATTTGAAAATTACATATCTGATGAAAGTGTAGTATCCAGAATAGATAAAGAGCTTTAAGTGTTCAACACAAAAAGATGAAAAAATTGAGAAAGGACTGGAATAGATATTCTTTCAAATGAGATAGACAAATGGCCAACAAAAACATTGAAAATGCTCAAATTCATTAGTCATTTGGAAAATGCAAATCAAAATCACACTAGATTACCACCTCACATCTGCTAAGATAGCTATGATTATTTTCTTTTATTCCTAATCATTGTCTTCACTCTGAGAATTGGATGGCAGTAGTTAATATGCCACATAAAATAAGTGTGGAAGAGGATATGGAGAAGTTGTAACCCTCATATTGGCTGGTGGGAGAGCACAATGTCTCAGTCACTGTGGAAAGTAGTATGGTGATTCCCCCCAAAATCAAACCTAGAATTATATTATGTATTACACACATCATATACATATATAATTATATTATGCCACAATTCCACTCCTTGTCATATGTCCAAAGGAACTGAAAAGAGGGATTTGGATAAGTACCTGTGCACACACATGTTTATAGGATCACTGTTCCCAGTAGTCAAGGTGGAAACAACCCAATTGTCCATGAACAGATAAACGGATAAACAAATCGTGATATATACATACCTATTATTCAGTCACAACAGAAGGGAAGTATGGATACATGCCACAACATGAATGAACCTCCAAAACAATATGCTAAAAGTGATAGAAGCCAGACATTAAAAGCCACATATTGTATGATTCCATGTTTAGGAAATGTCCGGAATAGGCCAGTTCATGGGGCAGAGAGAGTTGGATAGGTGCCAGGGCCTGAGAGGAGGGCTGAATGGGGAAGAGCCGCTTACTGCATGAAGCAATAGAAATGTTTTGGAACAATATAAAGGAGGTCATTGCACAACATTGAAAATGCACTAAACTGTTCACTTTTTAAATGGTTAATTTTATTTTATGTGAATTTCTCCTTAATAAATTACTTTAAAAAAATCTGTTATACATGTCTATAAAGTTTGGAGCAGTGGCAATGGTATTGTGAGAGCAGGGAAGTTCTTAATGAGTTTGAAGAATAGAAATAAGATAATTAAGGCCCAAACACAGCAAACTCAATAGAGTCACTAAAAACTATGCCGAAGAGGTAGGCAGAGGCCAGAGTTAGGATTTAATTATAAGGGATTTGTTAAGGGGAAATAAGAACAAACGGATCCATTTCGTGTATTAATAAAAGATCACTCTGATTGCCAAGTAGAGATGGATTTTAGGGGGTCACCAGCATTCTGTGAATCTGACTGGGAATCTGTTTTAGAGGTCCAGGCAAGGGACAATTGTGGCTGGGTCTTGGCTGGAGGTGATAGAGTGTTACAGGAGGTGAAGAGACTGGAGGCATATTTAGGAGCTTGATGTTTGCTCAGATGAAGGGGTGGGATTGCAAGATAAAATAAATTGTGCTCAGTTAAACTTCACTATTTCACAGATGCTAATCCTTACAAAATTTGTTGTTTATCTGGAATTCAAACCCAGTGAGCATCGTGTACTTTTAATCTGGCAATCTCTGTGGGGGTCAAAGGAAAGGAGGACACATTGATGGCATCGAGGTTTCTAGCTCTAGCACTTGGTGGGTGGCAGCACTCTTCTGAGGCAGGGAGTCCTGGAGGAAGAACTGATTGTTCTTGGGTGAAGGGAGCACCATGCAATTCACTTTGAATTGTAACCAACCAGATATTTGGAAGATTAAGATGAATCTACCAGAGAGTATCCGCAGAGTGGAAAGAGAAGGCTGCGTAGGATGATGTCAGACCATCCATCATTAAGAGATGCCCAGAGAAAAAGGAGCCAGTGGAGGAGACTGAGAAGGCGCTCTGACAGGTGGGATGAAACCGGAATGGTGGTGGTGTGGAAGCCCAAGGAAGAGTTTCATGGAGGATGTGTCCCATAGGTAGAAGTTACAGAGAAGTCAAATCAATTGAGAACTGAAAAGAGATCAGCAATTTTGGCAATTAGGACATTTCAAGGAACTTAAACAACAACTCTTTCAGTGCAATGTGAGTAGTAGGGAGACGATTGCACAGATGCTAAATTTAATGGGTTATGGAATGATGATGTAAGGAAATAGAAGCAGCTACATATTCAGTAATTAAGGAGTTAGGCTAGAAAACCTAGGTGGACAGTGGCGGCAGTGAACATTATCACTTCTAAGTCCTGTATGTTTTTTTTTAACCTATTTTTTTTTCTGTAGAACACTGAAGCAAAAATTAAGAATCCATTGTTGATATTGAATACAAATACAAAATGAGGGAGGATTTTTTATTTTTGCAAGATTTTCTTTGGTTTGCTGTAGAAACCCCCAACTTTTTGTATCAGAACCAATATTGATATGAGTAGTACTACTATAGAGAGACTCTAGATGATTACAAAATGCAGTTTTTTTTCTTTTCCAGATTCATTTTGTTTTTTAATACTGGTGATATTTTATAATCATTCTGCAGAGTTGACTAACCGTACTTATCACTCTCTAATATCCAGGACAGGTAGGTTGGTGGGGGTGTAATGACTGGAGATAGCAGAGTCTGTCTAAATGCTAAGCCAGTTAACATTGATTTGGTACATACTGAAGCATACCATGTTGAAAGAAAATAAATACAACTCAAAGGCAAAACACTAAACACCCAGTTAATTTATGGTGAAACATACTTAGTTTATGATTTTGGTTAATACATACTTTAACTGGAACAGTGTTCTGCACTCATTTTTATTAAA
This sequence comes from Spermophilus citellus, assembly GCF_964194105.1. Classification (NCBI taxonomy): domain Eukaryota; kingdom Metazoa; phylum Chordata; class Mammalia; order Rodentia; family Sciuridae; genus Spermophilus; species Spermophilus citellus. The sequence continues at coordinate 135,060,026 of NC_138189.1, forward strand.
TACTCTAGGTGTTTGCTGGAGCATGAGGTAATAACCCAAATACAATTAAAATGACCATAAAATTAAGGGTCTCCACATAGGCTCCTAAGGATGGGTCTGTTAGAGGCTTCTAGTCGTCAGCATTGGGTGGTCTGCTATTGGTGTATGATACTTAAAGAGAGCTTTTTCTCCCTTAGGTCTGGAAGGTGTTAAGGCGTTTTTATAAAACCCCATAAACCCTCGTTAAACACTTTTTTTTCACAAAGAAAACTTAAATCTTTATTTGACGTGTTTTCTGTGGCACTATTTTGGCATTTTAACAAGTTCTTTAAAGAATCACTCTAATAATTGTATACAGCTCTAAGGGGAGGGGGAAGGACGGGGGATATTTATTCAGGTTTTTGTACATTGCCTGATCCACTAAGTATCAGGCACAGGGTTTTGGTACATTTTAATTTAATAAGGGAAAAAGATCAAAAGCATCTCCAGGTGGAGAAAGTTAGGCTAATTTCAGTATTGTGCATTAACAGGTTGGATGGGAAGGTTTGACTCCTGAATGAATTAACTATAACTCAAATACAGTAGAGTATTTACTGCAGTGAGGTTGGTCTTCCCTAAACACTCTGTAAGAACTAGCAGCACCTCTCTCTCATCCTGTCACTCCGTATTATCTTTCCTTGCTTTATATTTTTTTTCAGAGCACTTACCTCCTTAGAACAAAGGGCATAATTTACTTGTCATGTCTACTATTTTTTACCTACATGTATGCAGACTTCATGAGACAGAGACTTTTGTCTTTTTGTTCACTATTTACACTCCATGTCTAGGACAGTAATTAGGGTATAAGTAGCACACAGTACTTATTGAACAAATGGATGAGTGAAGCAGTGAATGAATAAATCACATTCCATGTGTGTTCCATGGTGTAGCATGAATTTCAATTCTCCCTGAGTCCAGGATTCACATGCATCTCACTTTCTCTTACTTAAGGATCTCATTCTCCCCCATCATATTCAACATCTTGAATCCCCAGATTTTGGCATCATTAGGAATAATATTTGTAGGATATAGTAATGATGTGAGATCAGCCCTGACTTTTTGTGATGTCATGAGGCAGTACTCCATATAGATGCATTTGTACTGTAGAATTTCTCCCAAGTAGAAGCAGGTGGTTATATTAATCTTTTTTCCCCCTCTTTACCTTAAAATAAAGAAAATACCTCAGTTCACAAAAATGTTGGTATTTATGGACTTTGTATTTCTTAAATATACTTAACCAGGGAGGAGGATTCTGGGAATATGGAAGAGAAGGAGGCACCAGGAATCCATCCACACCCCCGCCGGCTACCTTCCAACCTAGACAACAATCTCACAGGCAGAATCTGTCTGAAAGAGCTATTTTGGAACTCTGGAGCCCACTGAATGCTTGCCACTTCCAGGCAAACTCTTGGATGGTAAACAGCAGTGAATTTCAGTAACTATCATTCTTGGCCCAGTCCCAGCTATTCATCGCCCCCAAGCCTCACGGCAGGCACCTGTGCACTTTTTGGAGCAGCTTGTGTGGAGCTGGAGAGAGCCATGGTGGGTAATGAAGTCCCTGTTCTCCAACTACCAGGGATCTGTGTTTGGATTGTTAATCACCACTCTCATCACAGAGGTGCAGGCGCAGAGGTGCCGTCATTGTTACACCTCCCCTTTTTGTTGAAAGTTTCTCCCCCTCAGCTGAGGTGACTGCTGGGAACTTCAAGGGCTGGCATCTTCCTCATCTTCTTTATTTGTCCCTCTTCCTTTTCTCTGCTTCTCCTTGGTGGAGCCAGACAATGAAGACTGGGACTTTAGGAGGAAAGCAATTACATCTACAGGGCAAATCAGAAAGTGACAGGACATGACTAGGGAAAGACAGAAAAGACCTGAGAAGAGCTTTAACCTACACTTCAGGCTGAGCCTTTGCACATAGTAGCCTACAACAATAAAAATAAATAAATAACAAATAGCAGAACTTCGGGAGAAAATAATTTGATGTTCAGAGTTACCATATTATTAGATTCAAATATCTTGTTTTCAACCATAACAACAAAATCACAAGGCACAAAAAGAGAGAAGTATGCCCCATTCAAAGGGAAAAAATGATCTAAAAGAAACTGTCCCATCAAACTGTGCCAGATTGACTAGACAAAGACTTTAAAGCAACTGCTTTAGAAATGCTCAAAGAACTAAACTAAAGGAAATGTGGAGAAAATCAAGAAAATAGAAGTTAATACAAAATATCACATGAAAAAATTTTAAAAAGAAATATCAATAAAGAGATAGAAAACCTAAAAAAAATTATAGAGCATAAGAAGACAAGAATGGAAATAAAAAATACACCAGAGGGAGTCAAATGCAGTTAGAACATATAGAAGAAAAAATCAGCAAACTTGAAGATAGGAAAATGGAAATTATTGAATGTGAAAAGTAGAAAAAAGACTGAAGATTCTAAGATACCAAAGATTGAAAGTAAAAGGATGGAAAAATATGTTCCATGCCAATAGTAATAAAGAATGTGCAGAGGTGGCTATCCTAATATTAGATTAAAAGGTCTTTAAATGAAAAACTTTACAAGAGAAAAAAAAAGGAGGGCTGGGGTTATATCTTAGTGGTGGAATGCTTGCCTAGCATGTGTAAGGAACTGAGTTTGATCCTCAGCACTAGGTAAAAATAAATAAATAAAACAAAGGTATTGTGTCCATCTACAGCTAAAAATATTTTTTCAAAAGGACAAAGAAAGATATTTTTTATTAACAAAAGATTCTTCATATTAAGAAAACATAGCAATTATAAACATTTATTTACCTAACAAGACACCTCAAAATAGATGACATAAAAATTGACAGAAGGGAGAAATAAACATTTCTATGACAATAGTTGGAGGCTTACTTTTTACCCCAATCTTAGAAATAGAACAATCAAATAAGTAAGATAAGTAAGGCTGTAGAGGACTTGAACAACATAGTAAATCAAAGTCTTAACTGACAAATTCAGGACACTCTATATGACAATAGAATACTCCTTCTTCTCAGGTGAACATGGAGCATTGTCCAGGATAGACCATATCTTATGTCACAAACAAAGTCCCACTAGATTTAACCACAACAGGATGGACTTAGAAATCAATAACAAATGGAAGATTAAAAATTTATAAATTTGTAAAAAAATGCACTCTTAAACAACCAATAGATCAAAGAAGAGAAATTAGAAAATACTTAGAGACTGTTATGGACTGAATATTGCATCTCTCCAAAATTCATATGTCGATGCCTTAACATTTCACTTAGAAATTCACATGTTTTTGTGAATTTCTTTGTGAATTTCTTCTCTGTCTTTGGAGATGGGATTTTAAGAAATTAATTAAGGTTAAATGAGGTTATATGTAAGGGCCCCTGATCTCATAGAGTTAGTATCCTTATAAAAAGAGAAGAGTGCTCTCTCTGTCTCTCTCTCTCTCTCTCTCTCTGTCTCTCTCTCTCTCTCTCTCTCTAGGTACACATCCCAAGGAAAGACCACGTGAAAACACAGTGAGTAGGCAGCCATCTACAAGCCAGAAACAGTACTTACCAGAAACCAAATGTTGCCAAACTTTGATCTTGTACTTTCCAGGTTACAGTTTCCAAACTGTAAGAATCTAAATTTTTGAGACTTAAGCTACAAAGTCTGTGACATTTTGTTATAGCAACTGAGGCAGATTATGAGAGATTTTGGTATCACCAAATGATGTGCTGCTGTAACAAATACCTAAAAATGTGGAAGTGTATTTGGAACTGGGTAGTAGGTTGAAACTGGAGGGAAAAGCCTAGACTGCACTGAAGGGACTGTTAATAGAAATATCAATATTAAACGTGATTCTGGCCAGATGTGGTGGCACATGCCTGTAATCCTAGTGGCTCAAAAGGCTATGGCAGGGGGATCACAAGTTGAAAGCCAGCCTCAGCAACTTAGTGAGGCTCTAAGCAATTTAGTGAGGTCCTATTTCAAAATAAAATACAAAGGGCTGGGTATGTGGCTCAGTGACTAAGCAGCCTGGAGTTCAATCTCTGGTACCTAAATAAATGAATAAATAAATAAAGTGATTCTGGTGAGGGGTGAATAAGAAGAGACCTGGAAAGAACACTACATCTTTTTGGAGAATACACCAATAATCATGAACAGGATGTGGGTAGCAATATGGACATTAAAGGCTATTCTACTGAGCCTTTGACAGAAATTAAAGGCTATTCGAATGAGCCTCAGAACAGGTCATTGGAAACTGGAAGAAAGGTAATCCTGGCTCTTAAGTGACAAAGAACTTGGGTAAATTGTGGTCTAGTGTTTTGTGGATGATGAAATTGGACATTCAGCTGAGGAGATTTCAAAGTGAAATGTTGAAGATGTGGCTTGATTCTCCTATTTACAGTAAGTTGCAAGAAAAGAAAAATGAGTTGAAAGCATTGTTAAGCAACAAGAGCCGGATTTTGACAATTTTCAGCCTATCCATATTGTGAAAACTGAGAGAGCATTTTCTGAAGAGAACATCAAGAAGTGGTTGGAGTATCATTCAATAAAGAGATTATATGATTATATGAACAGAAATATTGCCAGTTTGAACTCAAAGGGATGGAGACCAGATGAGATGGAGAAGGCTGAGAGTCACTGGATTCTAGAGGATGGGATGATAGAGATATTCAGTAGCAAATGTGCACTCTATTCTTCAAGAAAATAATGATCCCAAGGGCAATTTCAAGGTCATCAAGACTGTTCCCTTGGTCAGTAGGCCAGATGACAACTGTTTAGCCAAGTTTCAGGGTGCTATAGGGTCTCTGTCCCAGTGGGTCAAAGAAGCAAAGCCTCAAACCAAAGAAGATTAAATTTGAACCTTAAAATCTAATAGGTTATAGATTAGCTGGGCTGGGGTTATAGCTCATCAGTAGGGCGCTTGCCAACATGTGTGAGGCACTGGGTTCAATTCTCAGCACCACATAAAAATAAATAAATAAAATAAAGGTTCATCACAAGTAATATAAGTATATATATATATATTTACACACATGTATATATAATATATATTATATGTATAATATCTTCATATTATATATATTATACATATAATATATATACATACATAAAATCTAATAGTGTTTTCCTTGTTGGTTTTTGAAAGTGGAAAAAAAAATACAACCCCAAATTGATTCTGCCAACAGTTTGAGAAAATTAACAATTCTGTTGCTGGATTGACTAAGAAAAAAAGAGAAGGCTCAAATTATCAAAATCAGAAATAAAAGCAGGGCCATCACTACTGATTTGATATAAATAAAAATAATTATAAGAGAGTTTTATGAATGGTTGTATACCAACAACTTGGACACGTAGATTAAATGGACAAATTCCTAGAAGCAAAAAGTCTACCAAGATTCAATCACATGATTTGGTAGATTTATATCTAGATATGTAAGCATTAAGAAGACTGCATTAGTAATAAAAGTTCTCCCAATAAAGAAAAGCTGTGGACCCAATGGCTGGTGAATTCTACCTAGTATTTTTTTTTAATATCTACTTTTTAGTTTTTTTTTAGGTGGACACAATACCTTTATTTTATTTTTATGTGGTGCTGAGGATCAAACCCAGTGCCCCACGCACGCCAGGCAAGTGCGCTACCATTTGAGCCACATCCCCAACCCTTACCTATTATTTAAGATGAACTAACACCAATCCTCAACTTTTTCAAAAAATTGAAGAAGGAACACTCCCCAATGCATCCTCTGAGGCCAGGATTAACCTGATATCAAAGCCAGAGAAAAATAGTATAAGGCAAGAAAACAACAGACCAATATCTCTTATGAAGATTGATATTAAAATCTCCAGCAAAATATCACATTCAGCAACATATTGGAAGGATTATATGCCATGACCAGGTGAGATTTATTACTGGGATGCAAAGATGATTCAACATGTAAAAGTCAATTCATGTAGCACACATGTTAATAGAATAAAGGGAGAAAACATGATTATCTTAAATGATGCAGAAAAATCATTTGACAAAAGTCAACACACTTTCATGATAAAAACACTATACTAGGTATAGAAAAAAATAACCTCACCATAGTAAAAGTCACTTGTGAAAAACCCAGAGCAACATCATATTATCATGAAAGACCGACAGCTTTCCTTCTAAGATCAGGAATAAAGCAAAAATAGTCATTTTCCCACACTTCCATTCAACATAGTAATGGAAGTACTAGCAGAGCAATTTGTCAAAAAAAAAAAAAAAAGAAGCCACAAAAATTAGAAAGGAAGAATTAAAATGATCTTTATTCATATATGATATGATATTATATGTAAAAATTCTTAAAATTACACATAAAATATTAGAATTGATGAATTCTACAAAGCAGGAAGACACGAAGTCAGCATGCAAAATCAGTTGAATTTCTGTATCAAACAATGAGAACTATTAAAAGGCAATTGAAAGGAGAACTCCAATTATAGTAGTATAGAAAACAATAAAGTATTGAAGAAATAACCAAGGAGGTGAAAGATGTGTACAATAAAATTATAAAATATTGCTGAAATGTAAGAGGATGTAAACAAATGAAAACACGTCCTTTTTTTTAAAGAGAGAGGAGAGAGAGAGAGAGAGAATTTTAATATTTATTTTTTAGTTTTCAGCAGACACAACATCTTTGTTTGTATGTGGTGCTGAGGATTGAACCCGGGCCGCACGCATGCCAGGCGAGCGCGCTACCGCTTGAGCCACATCCCCAGCCCAAAACATGTCCTTTTTGTGCCTGGATTTTTCTAAGGATTGGAAGGTCCATTAAGATGTCAGTGCTATCCAAAGTGATCTAGAGATTCAAAGAAATATTTATCAAAATCACAATAAATATTTTATTTTATTTAAGAAAAAATACCCATCTTTCTAGGCAAGGTAGTATGTGTCTGTTATCCTATCTAACCAGGAGAGTAGGAGGATTTCGGACCAGCCTGGGCAAAATAGTGAGACCCTGTTTCAAATAATAAAAAAGGGATGGGGTTGCAGCTAAGGAATAAAGTGCCCCTGGGTTTAATCCCTGTGTGTGAGAGGGAGGAGAAAAATACATCTTAAAATTAATATGGCACATCAAGGAACCTGGAGTAACCAAAACAGTCTTGAAAAAGGAGCAAAGACAGAGAGGGTTAACCCTTCCTGATTTCAAAACTTACTAAGAGTTACAGTAATAAAACCAGGATGGTATTAACACAGAGACAGACAGAAAAACCAAGGGAATAAAATTAAAAGCCCAGAAATAACCCTCTAGCTATATGATCAAATGATTTTTGACAAAAACCATTCAATTGGTAAATGACAGTCTTTTCAACAAATGAAATTTGGGGACACTGGGTAACTACATGCAAAAGAATGAATTTAGATCCTTTCCTGACACTATAAACAAAAATTAACTCAAAGTGGGCCAAAGTCATAAATATAAGAACCATGACTATAAAACTATTAGAAGAAAACAGAACGAAAGTTTTACTGTGTTGGTGTTTCCAATGGCTTCTTGGATGTGATATCATAGATGTAGGCAACAAAAGAAAAAAATAGATGAATTGGACTTCATTAAAATGAAAAACATCTGTGTATCAAAAGACACTACAGAGTACAAAGGTGATCTACAGAACTGAAAATTCTGAGAACATCTGTTAATCATGTATCTGATAAGGAGTTAATATCCAGAACTTATAGAGAACATCTAAAACTCAAATATTAGGCTAATTGAAATAATCAGCATATAGCTGATTTTATTTTTAGTCTTTGTATGGGTCTCTGTTCTGTTCTTGGTGAATTTAACTATTTGCACATACAATTAAAGACATTTGAATTACTTATGCTATCTTTTAATTTTTAAATTATTTTTTAATTTTTTATTCTTTACAGTTTGGAAGTATAGATAATTTCTATTACTTAAATGGTTACTTTGAAGTTAAAAATAAATTATACTTAATTTACTGACCTAAAATTATTAGGCATCTCTTGTTTCCTCCCAAATAGTATAAGAAACTTAGAATTCTTTAACTCTGATCTTCTTCACTCTTATCTTCCATGTTATTGTCTACCTTCTAAAATTCACATACTATATTATGTCATTGTTGCTATTATTTTAGAAACTTCTAAAATTTATTTTAATTTTTGCTAGTTTATTCTTCTTCCATTGTTAACTTTTCTTCAGAAGTAATTTTCCTAATTCTTGACAAAACTCCTTTATTTGAGGGGGGTCTGTCACTGCTAAATTCTCTTAACTGTTTATTAATCTGAAAAGATTTTTATTTTACTTTTATCTTTGAGTGATAGTGGTAGACACTTCTGGGCTAGCAGTTGAATTTTTCTCTCAGCATTTCAAAAATTTTATTCTCCCTTCTTTTGGCATCCATTATTACTTTCAAGAAGCCTACTTTCAGTCTAATTGTTGTATCTCTACAGTTATTCAGAGTTTTCCTCTCTAGTCTTACAATGCTTTTAACATTTTTCTCTTTGAATTAATACTCTTTAGTTGCTAGAATATATTATGCATACATTTTTCAAAAATTCTGCTCAGCAGTTGCCTTGCATACAGGAGATCCTGGGTTTGATTTTTGGAACTATAGGGGGAATTAAATCTGCTCAGAATTCAGTGGAATTCTTTGGTTTAAATATTTTTACAAAGCCCCCACTCTACTCCAGTACAATCTAATCTTAATTTATTAATTAAATTTGTAACAAATCTGTTTCCAAGTCAGGTCACATTCTGAGGTATTGGGAATTAGGCCTTCAATGTATTACTCTTCAAATTTCCTCTTCATTTCTAACACCTACAGCTTTCTTGTTCTTAATTTATAACTGAGTTATTTAATTTTGTTTGGTTGTACTGTTTTATTTGAGCATGTGTTTGAAGTGAGAGGCAATGTCTCATGTCAGCACAATTCAATCCATTGGCTGGAATTTTTTTCTTCCATGATTTAATAGTAAACAAACAAATTAATGAAAATCATCAACTAATATTCTAAAAGAAATTAAATTAGAACATAAAAGAAGGAATAAACTACAAAAAGTACTATACTAAAGAAAAGGCAGATTTGAAAAATTTGATGTGGCCATTTGATTAGACTAAGGGATGCCCACATAGCTAGTAAAATCTCATTTCTGGTGAGAGTGTTTCTGGCTGAGATTAGCATTTGAATTGATAGACTGAATAAAGAAGATCACCCCCATTAATGTGGCTGGGTACCATCCAATCTGTTGAGGACTCAATAAGAAGAAAAATGTAGGGGAAAGGTAAATTTGATCTGTTTGAGCTGGGATGCCCATCTTCTCATCTCTTAGAAACTGGCACTCCTGGTTGTTGGACCATTGGACTCAGGTGCTTACACCATAAATCCCATCCTGGTTCTTGGACTTGGAGTGAAATACACCACTGGCTTTCTGGTTCTCTTGCTTACAGCTGGCAGATGATGGGGCTGCGTAGCCTTCATAGTTGTGTAAACCAATTCTTGTAATAAATATCTATCTGCCAACCAACCTACCTATCTTCCTTCCATTGGTTCTACTTCTCTGGAATGCTAACTCATACAATAGGTTTAATTGTGTGTCTGGCACAGTGGAAGAAAGAGTTAGTGAACTGAAAGAGAGATAGGTCTGAAGATACAAGAATGTAGCACATAGGGAAGCAATGTAAAAAAAAAGGAAAAGGAGTTTTAAAAAACAGAGTAAAGGTAGTGGGGGGGAGGAGACTAACATTTGTCTTATGAGGTGTTCCAGAGAGGAGATGAAAAAGGTAGAGATGAATGGTGATTGCCATATCTTATGAAACAACTGCAGAGAACTTTCCAGAATTAAGAAAGGCAGTGATTTAGAAGTAGTCTGAGCATGGTTAATTCCTCATGACTCAAGAGTTGATATAGCACAATGAGACAAAGAACAATTTTTCTCTTAGTAGACCAAAAAAAAAAAAAATTTACAGTTGGGTCTTGCTTCCTGTCACTCCCTCCGGAAGGAAACTAACTCTAAGGTCCTTAACTTTGTATTAGTATTTCTGGAAAAAGATTTTGTTGGTGAAAACAGTGAAACTACTGGCTATTCATAAAATTATTTTTTCTGAGGATTTTCCATATTCTTCTCCACTTCCAGATTATAATACAATAACATAGATTATGTCCTTTTAGTTATCAGAGTACATATTATAAAAGTAGGTTTTAATGCATTTGTTAAATGAGCTGGTTAATGAATTAAAACATTTTATATTAAACCTTCTCATTGAAAAACATTTAGAAAATGTTTAGACTGAAGCAATGCCCATCTATAATCATAGTAGATGTGTTTTTATGTACTTAACTAGCATGTGGTCTTTATTCTGAATATAATACTTATTTTGAAATTCAAATAACAAACAATATTATATATGTGTGTATATGTATATGTACATATTTTTGCTTACAGACACATTTTGTCATTTTTGGCTCATGAGCATGTTGTAGAATCAGCATGGTGACTATCCAATGGAAATACCAACAGGACCATACAAAATGGCTCACTGTGTCATTTCATTCAATGCAGCCCCACAAAAATAAACTCTTCTCACCACAAAAACTTGCTTGTCAGTTTCCCACTCTCTAAAATGACCATTCTAACTTCATATCCAGCACCTTTTCCTTTTCTAACCGGTTGTCTACCTTGAAGTGACTTCAAGGTTGTTGATTTTACTTTGGAATCCTTTATTCTTCATTTTTACCACATTTCTAACTATAAAATTCATATTATTGAAACATGTTGAGCCTTTGGGATAGTTCAATGTTGGTAATGTGAGAGTTTTGGTTCATTCATTGAATTTTGTGGGATTTGTATTTTTAGTATATTTGACATTTTTCTATGTGTTTTAACTTTTAGAGATTTTATTTTAGGACATAATTGAGAACCAACTTAATTATGCAGAACATTTAACTTAATCTTCATTCAGTTTTCTTTTCTAGCCTGTTTTCCAGACAGGGTATTAGTGAAGCATTTTTTATCCAGGAAGATTTTATTGACACTTATCCAAGACATAGAACCTAGCTTCAAAAAAATATGTACAAACATAAAAATAAAGATGAATTATTTGAAGATCTTCTGAATGGGTGGAAGACAGATTAATGGCAAATTTTATTTGTATAAGCAGAATAGTAACACGTGATTGACTATTTCCAATTATTCATGGTCTGTACATTCTAAAGGGTCATATCCTTAAATGGGACACAACCTTCTAATAACAAATTGGTACAAAGTATAGATGAGAGGAAACTTTAAATGATTATTATCATTTATTTTAATCAACTCCTGTATTGTATAATTTTCTGATGTGTTTGTTTCTCAACCTCACTCAGCACTATTAAAAATTCAAACCAGATAATTCTTTGTTGTGGGGAGCTTGTGTTGTGTGCAGGAAACTTAGAAGTATCCAGCTTTTGTCCACTAGAGGCTAATAGCACTCTCACCAATTGGTACAATCCAAAATGTCTCCAGATGTGGCCAAATGTGTTGGGGGGGGCAAATCATTCTGATAAAGAGTCACTGGCTTAGGGCATTATGTTGCTTCATCATTCAGCTGGTGGTCACATCCAGTCTTGACCCTTGGTCCTAGTTGTTTTCTTTTGTATTTTTAGTCAGTTATACTTTATAGTGCATCTAAATTCGTTATTTTGATTTCTTGGTCTTTGTCTGTTGCTAATAACACTATTCCACAGGGTAAGTTATAAAAAAGAGAGGTTTATTTTAGCTCACAGCTGTGGTCCAAGGGGCCACATCTGGTGATGGCCTTCTTCCTGGCAGAGTCCTGTTGTAGTGAAGGGCCTCGTATGGCAAGGCACAGGGAATGTGTGATAGACCTACTGTTATTGGCCTTCAGAGCAGACCTGCTCTGGAGATAACCCGTTAGTTGCACAATGAATTAACCCATCTGTGAGTCCGGAGCTCTAACCACCTCTCTTTATTTATTTGTTTGTTTATTGATTTATTTTTGGTATGGGTGATGGAACCCGAGTTTCACCACTGAGTCATACCCCAGCCCATTTTATTTCTTATTTTGAGACAGAAACTCATTAAGTTGATGGATCTGTCCTCAAACGTGGGAACTTCCTGCCCCAGCCTCCTGAGTTGCTGGCATTACAAGCCTGCGTCACTATGCCTGGCTTCTGATCACCTCTTAAAGGTCCTCCTCTTCGTAGCGCATAATGAGGGTTAAATTTCAATGTGCGTTTTGGAGGGGACAAACAATATCCAAACCATAGCATTTTCTAAATGTACATATTTTGTCTTTCCATTTTAAATTTCACTTTGTAGGAAATTTACCAGTTTTATCAGTCATTTGAAATTCATTTTATCTTAAGGGATCACAAGCAGCCACAATATAAATACATAGTGAACTGCATATTTTCAATACTTTTATTATGAGCAGTAGGAAAGATAAGAAATGTGTATGTTCTGGGGCTAATCCCTATTAAAGACAGTTGGAAATTTCTTCGAGGTGATAATGTATCACTGATAATTGCCCTTTAAATACAACATCTTCACTAGTCATTCAGGTCATTAATATCCACAAGGTCCCAAACTTACTTTTCTAAGTGTCCTTATTAATGTTATTTTGTGGTGCTGGTTATTGAGCCTAGGGCCTCATGCATGCTAGGCAACTGCCTTGCCACTGAGCTACATCCCCAGCTCAATATTATTTTGGAATATTGAGGGCAGGACCTTTAAGAGATGATCAGAAGCTGGGCCTGGCGACAATCAAAAAGTCCTATTGAAATCAGGAGATATGGCCCCTCTACTTACCCTTGTCGTTTTGTAGAAGCAAATTAATTAGATCTCTCAAAGTTTCTTCTTTACACAGTCACATTGGTTACTTACTAGTGATTAAGTGGAATCATTCTTTTTTTGGGGGGGGGATACCACGTATTGAACTCAGGGGCACTCGACCACTGAGTTCCATCCCCAGCCCCATTTTGTATTTTATTTAGAGATGGGGTCTCACTGAGTTGCTTAGCACCTCACTTTTGCTGAGGCTGGCTTTGAACTCACGATCTTCTTGCCTCAGCCTCTGAGTTGCTGGGATTATGGGTGTGTATTCTTAATTTACACAGGAGGGCACTGTATAATATATGCTATTCTGTGAAAATTGAGTATGCTGACAACGGCCAGGGTCTGTCAATATGCCGTTTTTAGATCAGGGAAGATGAGGGGTGGTACTTTTCTTTAAAAGAGCTTTATGGTTGACTGTGAATAAGCATTATTATCTTTTCTTCCACATTTCTTCCATCCCTCCCTTCTTTATTTCTGTTCATTTATCTGTTTATTCAACTAAAAATTATTGATCACTCACTATGTGTCAGACATTCAGAGTACAATGATTAAAACAATAAGGTCCTGGCCTTCAGGTATTGGGAAGACCCATTTGTGGTTGTGGAGGCGGAGAACAAATAAACAGGTATTTACAATACAGTGTGTCAACTCCATTGATAAAAGGGAGCACATCATATTATAGGAAGATGTAGGAGGGCTGGTGCCAGGAACCGTTTCCTAGATGGAATGGTGTCTAGATTCACCACTCAATGTGGAGTGGAATCATTCTAGGGGAAAAATGGGAATGATATTCTAGGTTACTGGAGGGACATCTGATGGAAAAACTCAAATAGATCATTCAGGTGGAAAGTTCTCTTGGATCAGAAATGACTTGAGGTGGAGTCAATAATATGATTCGCTGCTCCCTAAGTCTTGGACAGTACATAGTATCTCTGCTGCATAGGAAAGTGTAGATGCAGTATTTGCTTATGCAGTACATTACCAGAGCTCTATTCCAGATGGGCCCCAGCAGAGCTACTGTGAATATGTTGGAAGACCTATGATTTATATGAATACAGTTAATGTTCACAAACTATATAAACAGTGAACTTATCAATAACATGACTATTTATATCTTCCTCCCAAATTTCTACCTATAATGGGAATATCTTCACATTATCCCAACATTTTTGAGTAAGCATTTCTTAATGGAGACATATACTCCATTAGATAGTTTTCTAATGATCTTACTTCCAAATTAGCATTAATTGACTTGCCTATTTTGTAAATAGCACAAGGTTGCATTTCCTTTCAAATGCAACACTGTGTTATTTTATACCAATGTTTCAAATTAAGTTGTATCCAGAAAAAGAAGAAGAAGAAAGAGGAGAGGGAGTGGAGGAGGAGGGTGGCAACTGCTATTTAACCATTGTTAAATCCTCAGGGAAATTGCTCTATCCCATCTATTTGCATTGTCTTTCTTTCCAGGTCTATTTTTTTCTTATTTTTTTTTTTTTTTTTTAAGTTCAGTGTTTCTTTTGGTCTGGCTTTAGAATGCCTTCCTTCACCCTGCTATGTCTTGCTATGTACTGGACTGGACTGTACTCGCTATTCTGAGGATAGAGAATTAGATTACAGCAATTGAATAATCCTCTTGTCCTGCAAGTCCTCACTTAAAGATGGATAGAATCATTTTTGTTCCAGTTTATAAGTTTAAAGAAAAGATTAATGTTGCTTATACTTATTTAGTAATTATAATAAATCAACCCAAGACATTGATCACTTGTAGAGGGTTTGCAGTAAATCAAGGAATGTATCAATAATTAAGTATTAAGCATTTAATTTTCTCTGAGTATACCTTATCAATAATGTATAAATATATCACAACTATACCTTTTCAAGAGACCCTATAGTTAACAAAAAAAAACTTGTTACATTATTTTACATTTCAATTATGATATAGTTGATATTTCTGGAATTTGCATTGGGAAGATCTAATTTGTCTTCCTTAAAAACCTCTGCTTAATGTGATAATAAAATTCAGGGCATCAATATCTAAGGTAGCCTAAGAAAAGTGGTAGGATGAGTGTGGGTTTATGGTAGGCAGAATTATAGTCCCCAAAGATGTTCACTTTCTAATCCCTGAAACCTACGAATATGTTGTTGCATGACAGAGGAATTAAGAAAATTAAATTTCCTAATCAGCTGACCTCAAAATTAAGAGGTTATCCCAGATTATCTAGGGTCCCATGTAATCACAGGGGTCTTTAAGCATGGAAATGAAAGGCAAAAGAATGAGTGTCAGAGTGGTGTGATAGGAGAATCAGTCACTGCTGGATTTCAAAATGGAAGACGACAAGGAGCATGGATTGGAAGCAGCCTACAGAAGCTAGAAAATACGAGAGATGGATTCTCCTTTAGAGCCTCCAAAAGAGAATGCAGCTTATTGACACCTTGACTATTCTAGTGAGGCCCACTTCAGATGTCTGAGCTCTACAACTATAAGAGAAAATCTTAGCCACTAAAATTTGTTGCCATCTGTTATAGCAGCAAAAGGAAACTAATACAGGATGCAGAGAGGGAGTTGGGTTGAGTTGGAGCATTTATTTTTACCAATGCAGCCATTACACCAGTTCTGTTATAATTTGGAAGGGGAAAAAAGAGTATGTGAGATGAAGTATAGCATTAGAGTATCAAAGAAATTCTGTTGTAATTAGATGTACAAACCCTTGGTAATGGGAGAGTCAGATTTGATGTGAACTAAATGCATACAAAGACATACATTTTGCCTAAACTCGGTCAACTGTGGTAAATTACTTACTGAATTTCCTACAATCAGTTTTTGTTATTGTTGTTTTTCCAGGGGAAGGAAAACAGAACCATACTGAAACCCAATGATAGGGTTTATGAGATGCTACCGCAATCACCAGATCAATCTTCACACATCAGGAAACATTCTGAGTTCAATAGTTCCGGTTGGCACTTTCTGTTGTTCTAAAAGTTTCCCTAGGAATTGTGGAAATGCTGCCTTCTAGGACTCTGGTTTAGTGGCAAATGTTAGTGTTAATTTACCAAGGCTCACTAAGGAGGGAAGCACACGGAAGGACTTGAACTCCCGTAGCCCTTCATGCATTTGGGTATGAAACTCACAGACGTTGGGTGTATGCAGCATGTTCACTGCCTTCTACTGCTCGTCAGTATTGTGAGAATTCCCTCCCCTGAGGTCCTGGTTCAGTTATCAAGTGAAAACTTTAAGCTATGTGAGATATATTTATTTTCTAGTCTATTTGTCTTTAAGGAAGCAAAAGTATTGAAAATCTCTTCCTTGCTAGCAGGATGAAGGTGTTCTATCGACTCTGGACTTGACAGGTTGAGGATACTTTCTGGAACACAAATAGTTATTGATTTCTAAAGTTGTGTGTCACAATACAAGTAAGCTCCTGGTATATATATATATATATATATTTTTTTTTTCTGGTAAAATCCCTATTACTTCCTTTATTACAGAAAAATTTTAACAGGTACGATTTGGATGTCCCCCAAAGTTCTGTGTTAAAGGCTTGGTTTCCAGGATGGTGATATTGGGAAGCGGAGCCTTATAGAGGATCCTGAGGTTTTTATGGCATGGCCTTGATTAGGACTGTGGGATCCTGGGCCCTTCCTCTTCCTCTCTTTGCATTCTGGTCATAGGATGAGCAGTTTGGTCTGCCATGTGCTCTTGCCACGATGTATAGACTCATCAGAGGCCCAAAGCAGTAGATTGCTTGATCTTGCACTGGAACTTCCAGAACCATGAGTCAAAATTAGCCTTTTCTCTTGATAAGTCAATTATCTGAGGTGTTTTCTTACAATAACGGGAAGCTGATATATTTATGATAGGTATGGTAAACTGATTGAAAAATTTGTTCCATTTCTCTATCCTTCCTTGTAATAATGCCCCTTGCAATATGATTTTTTGACACTTTACATAATAGATAATCTGTTTTACAACTCCTTGATTATGGAGTGGTCTTACTTGGTCTTGTCAAAGAAATGAGACACCAGACCAATTCTGATATCACTCCTCATGAGGCCTTGTACATTTCCCTTCTCTCTCTTGGATACCTGTCTTCACCATGAGAATAAGTCTGAGCATCTTGCTAGAAGATCTGTTGAAACTGGGACAAGGGTCCTAGCCAGGAACCAATACCCAGAGGTTGATCTGTATACTTGACTTACTTACGGCTCACCTCGGAGGAACTGGGGAATCCAGACATGGCCAGAAGAACTGCCCAGCTAGGTCCAGCCTGAATTGTTGACCAAAGGATTTTTAAGGTAAATAATGCTGTTCAAAGCCATAGCATTCGGAGTGCTTTCTTATTCAGCAAATAGTTAACTGATAGAATGAATTTTATGGAGGCCTGTGAGTTCTGAGAAATTGTGTGTAAAATTTGGTGTGTATTTATTTATTTATTTATTTATTTATTTTGTGGAGGAGCTTTTAGTTTTTAGAGATTCTCGGATTTCTATGGTCCAAAAAGGATTTATAAATCATTGTTTTGTTGGTGCACAATAGGATTAATCACAGGCCAGATGTTGGACCTACTCACCTATTAAATAAATGTGCTCATATTCTGATGAAGGATGATTTTTTGTTAGAGCAAGAGTTATTATTTTTTTTTTTTTTCATGTGTGTCTGTGTGCTTGGCCATGCCTGCTTTTTTTTTTTTTTTTTTTTTTTTTTTTTTTTTTTTTTTGGCAGGAGTTGGGAAGTAGGGATTGAATTCAGGAGCTCTTATCCACTGAGCCATATCCCCAGCCCTATTTTGTATTTTAATTAGAGACTCTGGCACGCCCGGCTGCCATACCTTCTTCTTATCAACTGAGCTGGAAGTCTTCCCTATCTCTATTCTAGGTGTAAGCTAACACATCTTGGTATCACCTTGTCTGTAGAACGTGAGCCTTTTGTACATGGCCTACGATTGAGAGCTAGAGTGTTAGACTAAAATGGCAATTTCAAATGCTGATATTCTAATCAGATGGCCATGATGGATGGCACATATATTCTTCTTTAAAGAATTTGCTGTGAAAATACCTTTAAACTCCACAGTGTCCCCACTCTGAGTAGACAGTCTCCTTTCTTACTTCACAGAGAGAAGGGAAGTCATCAGAGGGTAGCTTCTTCAGTTTCTGTGTGGGACAATGATCATGAGAACAGCAAGTCCCTGTAGCACATGACCTGTCACTTAGTTAAGCTCACCAAGGCTTTGGCAATTGTTTACTTGATTTAATGTTGAAATCCTGATTCTTTTGAATGGGTTTCTGTTTCTGAGATTGTGGAGTATATTGTTTTCATCTGATGTCCAGGGTGCCCTTTGGTGGGCTGAGGAAGCCAACACACGGGGCTCTGCCTGGCGTTTGCTCCGCTCTTACCCACCACCCAGCCAAAGCTCGAGAGCCATGCGTTTTTCCCCAAATTCAGATCTTCTGGCTCATTGTCAGGTCATGCCAGAGCTGTGAGCCAACAAAAGTATATAGGGAAAATAAATTTGTCACAGGAAAAGTACAGGAAAGTGATCACTTTCGGGCAGGACTACAGTAAGAACACTGTTAGGCTGCATTTCACAAATGTGAAAAACAAAATGTCTTGCCAAATATCTTTTTAAGGCTTTTTGGGGTGAGTGTGTGTGTGTATGTGTGCACGCATGTCCAAGTGTGTCAATTAGAACACTTGAGTTTGGATAATTCCACCATATAGTTAGACCCCAATTCAGTTATACACAGAAAACCATAGAGACTTGTAAGTTATTTACCCAGGAACCACGATGGATGTGTTTGAACACTTCCCGCACACCAGACTCACCATGTTTTTGCTAGCCAGCTCCCAGGTGTGAGCAGTTGAGAGATGTGGGGGTTGAATTGCAGTAAAACATAGCAGGTGTAGTGGAGGTCCCAGAGAAACACCTCCTTTCTTTTCACGGAATAACAGGTCATTTTACTGTTTTCTCTAGCACTTACACCTTACAGCTTCAAATACTTACCACATGGAGAGAGTTTCTAGAGGACTTAGAATGGCTGCTATAAACACCCAGAGGGTGGGCACGAAGGTTCCTGTCTGTTCTTTGTCTTTTCTCTAGGGCACAGCATAAGAATAACAATGTCACCCTTCTTTTTGGCTCCAAAATTTCTTTGAAATTCATATAAAAGATAAAAAGAGGGGGCTGGAGTTGTGGCTCAGTGGTAGAGTGCTCACCTAGCACATGTGAGGCCCTGGGTTTGATCCTCAGCACCTCATGAAGATAAATAAATAAAATAAAGGTATTGTGTCCAACTACAACTAAAAAATAAATATTAAAAAAATATAAAAAGAGGGTAAGGAGAGCTACAAAAGGTGCATGTTCTAGATATTTGAATACATCTCCAAAGGCACCATTGTCTGTATGCGTCTCCCCCCGAGACAGCAGATTTGGTTGCCTAAAGACATAGAAAGGAATGGGAATCTGAAGTGTCCTTCAAATACTGAATGTGCAGTGAAAATAGTTTCTGATGTTGCTGCAACAGGGGCAGGACCACTTGCGGGGCTTAGAGGTTGAAGCTGTGAGATATAGGTACCTGAACTTGCTTGGTGAGATAGTGATGGTGTGAGAAGGAAGAGGTGCCTCCTGATCATGGCTGAGAAGAGATTGGAACTGTGCCTAAAATCCATACGATGCTGAGCCAGCTGTAAGAGCCCTCCCACCCCTTTCTTATCCTGAAGCTGCGTGTTCTTTTTTCACATCTGCATCCCTTCCTTTTCCTAGCAAGGTGGCCATTACTGTTTGTTTTCACTAGATACTATCTGAACAAACATTTTGGATTTGCAGAATGAGAGATGCGCAGTGTGTTTTGCCCTGACCCACATGTCTCCTTAAGGAAGGCCGTGTTTACTACATGCTCTTCTCAGAAGATGAACATGATTGAGTGATCTCTGTTGTGCTTGTCCCAGGAGGTATGTGTTGGAATGAAAAAATACCACACAAAGAGATTAGGCACAAGTTGAGTTCTGAAGTCTCAGTATTCTGGTTCCTTTGATTTATTTCTTTTTAAAGAAAACCTTCTCAGATTCTTCCTCGTGTATTGACCCAAGATAGTCTTTTGAGCAACTTATAACTTTTAACTGCCTCCACCCTTTGTTTTTGGACACTTTTGTTTCCTAATTCCTGTGGCCACTTATTTACTGAGGGTTGAAGTGTCAAAGAGCAGACAAATTACTTGCTTGATACACATAACTACTGACACATTTTATACACACACACACACACACACATATACACACACATATACACACATATAAATTTGTATGTATGTAAATGTATACTATATATATAAAGTGTATATATAAATATATACATACACACACATAAATTTGTCTCTAAATTTTTTCTAAGGGGCTGGAAGAGAATCTACAGTTGGTCTAACTGCAGATAAACTTGTTTTGATAGTTTCCTCCTTTAGCAAGAATCTAAAAATATTTCTGCAGTAGATGAAACCTGATAACCTTTGCTTAAAAGTATTCTGTGCTGTAAAAAATGTTGTCGACTATTTCTTAAATTTACCTAATCTCTCTTTCAACTCAGGATTTACAGAGACATTAGGGTTCAACTTCTTCCCCAGTTTATATGACAGTTTTCTATAGATCAGAAACAAGAATGCAAACTATTACTGGAGTCAAGGACAAACTTAGGCCTTGCCTCTGAATTGTTATCACTGACGTTAAACTTGGTCTGAAATCCAGCGATGGAAAAATTTTCATATTTATGAAAAGCTGGGGGGATCATATGTTTATAATTTGAACTACATTTTAAGTAGATTTGGAGAAGTTGGTATTTAGAAGAATTCTATGATGAGTCTTTTTTTTTGTCATAGAAAAAAGAATTATGGAAAAAATTATCTTGTAATCTATTTTGGGTATAAATCCAAATGCCCCTGTATGTTGGCTTGAGGGATTGCCGTAGTCAGGTTAGGCTCAAAACAAAATGTCTTAGACTAGGTGGTTGAAAAACAATGAACATTTATTGCTCACAGCTTTGGGGGTTGAAAAGTCCAAGATAAAGGCACTGGCAGATTTTATTTGTTTATTTGTTTATTTATTTATTTATTCAGTCCTAGGGATTTAACCCAGTTGTGCTTAACCACACTGGGTCACATCCCCAATTCTTATTTTATTTTGAGACAGGCTCTCACTAAGTTGCTGAGACTGACGTTGAACTCATGATCCTCCTGCCTCAGCTTCCTGACTGTGGTGATGACAGGCATCATCCATAGCACCTGGCCAGCTTTGAAATTTCGTGGGGGCTTGCTCTCTGCTTCAACGGTGGCTCCCTCTTGCTGTGTCCTCACATGGCAGAAGGGGGCAAGAGAGTTTGCTTGATCTTCTTTCTTAAGGGTACTACTCCCATTCGTGATGGTGCAGCCCTTATGAGTTATTCACTTCTCTAGAACCTTGCCTCCTTATACTATCACTCTGGGTATTAGATTTCAACCTAGGAATTTTGGGGGGACATTAGCATTCAGAACATGGTATCCATTCACACCATCTATGCAGATTCCTTGCCTCCTAGCTGACAATATCCATATCATGAATTCCATATTGCTTATCAATAGATACAGCACTCCAACATTATCTCTAAAACTTTCACACTGAAGTCCCCTTAGTAATGGAAAACACAAACACTGAATTTGCCCCTGGTTAGTCTGGACCTTAGTCCAAAGTTGACCAAATCATATTCAGACTCTCTTTGAATGCTTTACCTTAAATATTAATGCAAGATTTTTACTATGGTTCATAATAAATCCTGCTAATTTTAATTTAAAATGTTTTAAATTACTTATCATTACTAGCGCCATCTTCATATTTTTCTACCTTGGTGTCTCCAGCATAAGCACTAAGACAGCTAATGGGTTTCATGTTCTTCATCCACTCATTCTCATATTTAGCAGGCATTTTTTTGAGTGCTTACATTGGCCGGCACTGTATAAGATACCAGGCCTAGAGAAGGCATGCCATTTTTTTCCCCCAAGTATCTAATAACCTACTATGGAGGACACAAACATGTGAACTTATAAAGTAATAAAGTATATCAGTATCCTGATTGAACTGTGTACAGAATACAGTTGTGGTCCCAATGCAGGGGCCAAAAAATATCAAGAAAACTTCATAGAGGAGGCTGCATCTATGAAAATCAAGCGAGATGTTCACCAGGATGAGAAGAAAGGGCCTGCGGACAGAAAGCAACATGGACACAGATGTCCAGGTGTGAAAGGCTGGGGATTTTAAGAACTGTTTCAAATGTCTGGTACTTGGGAGTGCAGTGTGGAGGAGAGGGAAGTTCAGGGATGTAGGAAGAGGTCAGATGGAGGCGGGCTTTCTATGCCTTATTTCAATAGAGGCTTTGTATTGAGAGCAGTGTGGAACCCCAAAAGCGTTCTGGAAAGGAGACTGATGTAATCTGTTTAGAGCAGAGTAGATAATGATTTAAAGAAAGCAGGACCTGAGGCACAGAGATGGGTTAGGTGACTACATCAAGAGTCCAGGTGCAAAGTGACAATAGCCTAAGCCAGAGTCATACAAGTGGGTGATGAAGAACTTAAGCCAGAAACACTATCGAGGTAGAATATTCAGGACTTGGTCACCAATTTGGTGGAGAAGGATAGGAGAGAAGATCGAAAGAAAAGAAGCTCATAAAATGATTGCCAGGTTTTGACTCTGACCATGGCAAAACTGAGATGTGGAATACTAGAGAAAGATCATTTTGTTTATTGTTTGATGGAGCCTAGATGTTTTTATGTCCAACACAAGTGTACACCTGGTTTGCCAAGGACAGTCTGTGCTGTGGGCAGTGTGAAGCCAGTGTGTGATGGGTCAGACCTCTGTGATTCCCACATTGCAGATGGATTTCTGCTCTGTCTTTGGAGATGGAGAACAGCAACTTCCTCACTAATTGAAGTACACAGAGATATGAAGGGCTCTCTACCCCTGATCTTGGCCACCCACCAGTTGAAGTCCTGAGGCTTTACTCTGCCCACACATTTCCAACCTCTGTTAACTCAATGCCAAACTTTTTATGCAATGTCTTGGCCATTTTCCTCTTTCCTTCCTTGTGTAGGCACGTAACTGTCAAGTCATCCAGCAATCTCTAAGCAGCAGTGACTACCGCAGCTGCTAGACTGGCCAGCCACACTTCCATAACTTCAGTGGGTAGGAAAACAGTGAGTCAAAATAGATGTTGATAGTTTCTTATTCTTGGCAAAATAGGCAGTATGAGCTTCATATTGGTATCACTTCTGATTTACCAAGTCTTGCACTCGTTGTGAATCAGACCCTTGTGGATGCTAACCGCAAAGGGGTCTGTCAGACCTCGGGATCCCTGAATAAAGAAATCTCCCAATCTTTTAAAGGAGATGCAAGCAAAACTGCTCAACCTTTACCCACAAGGAAGAAATTATATTTATCATTCTGATCAGAAAACATGTCTGACCTCTGACCCATGTGAAGGTACTCCCAAAGACACATCTCCTGATATTATCACATTGAGGATTAGGATTTTAACATAGGAATTGGGGAGAGGCCACGGTTTCACAGCAGCTTCTATTTTCCAAGTTTTTTTTTTAAATACTGATGACCTTGAAAAGATTATCTGAGACATGTGATGGAAATTCCAAAAGAATTACCTCTGGACCATAGTTCCAATTGCTAATTGCTAGTTGGTATTAGCTTATTTCTGGTGGTGAAATTAATGTTTAATTTTGGAATATTAAATTTGAAGTGTTAATGTAGATATATGCAGTAGGCAGTTGACTGTATTGAGAGCCCCAGGGGAAGGGCTTGTATCAATAAATTTATTAAATTTTGGTCTGTATGGGTGATATAGAGCCACAGGACATGATGAGGTCATCTATAGAGCATATAAATGAGAGAGAAGTCCATGAGTAGAGGGAGCTTTAGAAAATAGCAATGTTCACAGGGCCAGGAAAATAAGATTAACAGAGGAGTTTTAGAAGGAATAGTCAGAGGGGAGAAAGAGAAGGAAGAGACAATTATGCCTTAGAATTCAAGAGAAGGAAACCTTTCAAGAAGGGAGATGTCAGTGTTATCAAATGTAACCATGAGGTCAAATACAATGAAGGTTGAGCGACCCATTGGCCTAAGCGACTGTGAGAACTGGGGTGAGTTTTGCAAGAGCAAATGGAGTCCTATGTAGAGAAGTTTGAGAGTAGCATGAAGTGTGGGAGGAAGGAAAATTTCAAGGACCTACAGCTAAAGGAAAAGATGCTGCGGAGAGGCTGAAAATAATGGAGAAGGAAGACTGGTTTCCTCTGGCCAGGAAGGAATATTTAGTTCCTATGGTTGCCAAAACAAATTACCATAAACTTGGTGGCTTAATACAACAGAAATCTATTCTTCCATAGTCCTAGAGGCCCTATGTCTGAGACCAAGGTGTCAGCAGGGACACACTCCCTGTAAGCCTGGGTGATGGGAGACTCTTTCCTGACCTCGTCCAGCTTCTGGGTGCGGCATTCCTTGATGTGGGCTGGATCATCCATCTATCGCTGACTCTGCATTGCCTTCCCTTAGGTATGTCTGCATCCCCTCCTCTTGTTTCAAATCCCCCTCTGCCTTTCTCTAATAAGGACACTAAATTATTGAAATTAGGGCCCATGGATTATCTGGAATGATCTCTTCATCTTCAGATCTGTAACTTCATCACATCTGCAAACACCCCTTATCCAAATAAGGTAACCCTGTTATGATTTGGGGATTATTACACCCACGGGTGTATCTTTTTCAGGACTGCCACTCAAACCACTACAGAGCCTGTCAAAAGTAGACATAAACAGATGAGTCTGGAACTGGGCAAGAGGAATGGCGCACTCAAGACTAGGGAAAGGAGGGTAAAATAGGGATGAGTAGAAATTGGGAGTTTGAGGGTCAGAAGCACCATGAGTTCTCTCTCACCTAAGGAGGCAAGATCATCTGTCCAGGGACTGAGAGCAGGAGAAAAATGTGAAATGCTGCAAAGGCATGGGTATGAGGATGAGTTGATAAAGAGGAGTTAAAGGCAAAGGAGGAGCTAAGGTGTTGGGAACTGTTTTAGCTTTTTATTGCTGTGACTAATAGACTGGGCCAGAACAATTGTAGGGGAGGAAAATTTATTTGAGGGCTCATGGTTTCAGAGGTCTTAGTCCATAGAAGGCTGGCGTCATTCCTTGGGGCTAGAAGTGAGACAGAACATCATGGTGGAAGAGTTGGCTGCGGGAAGCAGCTCATATGAAGATCAGGAAGCAGAGAGAGATTCCACTCTCCATGTACAAAATATATACCCTATATCCATGCCCCCAATGAACCACTTCCTCCAGATACACCTACTTGCCTCCAGTGACCACTCAGTTGATCCCATCAAGGATTAATTCACTGATCAGGCTAAGGCTATAATTCAAAAATTTCTCCTCCAAACCTTCTTGCATCATCTCACATGTGAGCTTTTGGGGGACACCTCACATCCAAACATAACAGGGACTGTATATTGCTAGGCCTTACCTTGGAAGATTTTCCTGTAGTTTTGTAAATCTTTGATAGTGTGCAGAAAAACAAAGCAACTATAATAACAAATACAACAAAGTTAAACAGCTGCACATAAAGATGAAGCAGTCCCCTGCTAACTTGGGCTAAGCTAGCCCAGCACTTTCTCATCGTGAAGCCTGGGGAAACACGGGTGGTGACTAAAACACACCAGAATTAATGTGAGAGAGAAGGGAACGAAAGCCTTCAGTCATTGGGAACTCCATGGGGAGCAGGGCAAATTGAGCTGAATTTTCTTTGGCTTCTGATCTGAAGGTTCTCCAGAAAAGGCTTTTCGAGGAAGTGACAGAAATGCCAAGAAGGGGAACATGCTAAATGTGGGGTAGATAAGCCTCTGAACATGCTGTACTTGTGCAAGTGATCAAGCCATAGGAACAGACTTCAGTCTGCAACAGTAGCCTTATCATCACTTTAAAAATTTAACAAAATCAAATTATTGAACACCAGCCACGTATTGGCCTCCCTGTCTCCTGGAGTCCATATTTGGTAGAAATAGTGCCAGCATTCATCTCAATGACTCTAAGCAAATTCTGATCTTTATTTTTTCTTACAGCATATCTCTAACCCCTTATGCTAACATCCAGACTGTTTTAATGTATCAGAAGAGAGCAGATATTACTCCAATATCCTTCATGTCTAAGCCAGTGATGGAAATTTTCATATTTGCATTAATGGAGCAGGGTTGATAAGAGATGGGTCCGTCATATTCGCTGGGTTTCTCAAGTCCCAAGATAAAGCCATGTGGGTCCATTGCTAGATTTCTTATTATGTATATATAATCTTCAGGCTCCAGGAGCCAAAGGAGTGACGGTGTACCTCTTGCAGTAGTAGTGTTACTCACATTTTAATGTGCAGATGAATCTTCTGGGCATCTGTTAAAAGACAGATTCTGTAGGTCTGGTGTGAGGCCTGAGAGTTTTCCTTTCTAGCAAGCTCCCAGATACAGCTGATGCTGATGGTCCAAGATTTATGTATTTTGAGAAGCAAAGTGCTAGACCACTTAGAAAACATATGTATTATTTACGGTGGGGGGCGGGGGTGGTCCAAAAATATGTGAACCAGTAGCTGTAACATAAAAAAAAACAGATGACAATAAGTTGGAATGTTTCCTTTATCTTCTGAGAAGATCCACATTTTTTAGCCTCTCAGAAAGTCTTCATATTGACCATAAATCTGCTGAGCTTTCTCTGTAGTGAATATTCAGCAATTAAGAAGAGCAAAAACATCTACTCTAAAAATAGAAATTTCTTTGTTTTGAGGTTGAATGGGCTTAATAAGTGCTTCCCTAAAAATGTACAGGACTTTGATTTTTAAAATAATTATCCTTATGAAAAAAACTGGATAATCTCTTGAAAAGGTAAAAATTTGACTTTCATAATTAGGATTTCAGTATTAATTCTGGTGCTACTTTTCCTAAGATCTATTAAACTACTTATGGATTTAGCTGAGAGGATCATATTGACTCTTCATTTAGCATCTACTTCCTTTTTAAAAAATTTTTTTCCATCAGAAACCCAAGGGGCTGGGGATGTGGCTCAAGCGGTAGCACGCTCGCCTGGCATGTGTGCGGCCTGGGTTCGATCCTCAGCACCACATACCAACAAAAGATGTTGTGTCCACTGAGAACTAAAAAATAAATATTAAAAAAAAATTCTCTCTCTCTCTCTCTCTCTCTCTCTCTCTCTCTCTCTCTCCTCTCTCACTCTCTCTAAAAAAAAAAAAAAGAAACCCAATTTGTGACAGTAGAACCCCAATAGCATGGAGCCATGTGCCTAGGGTTAACCAAGGCCTGTCCAGCTCCAACAGTGGGTCTGGTCATGGCTAAGCCCATTCCTTTGCCACAGGTGGCTCAGGAATAAGATGCGGAAGCTTCTGGGGGGATTCCAGGACATGTTTTCTTTGTTCCTAAGGGAAAGTGATAGAAGAGACAGTCCATTGTCTGCATTTTATTAGTTCATAAGCTCTAAAACTGCTGGAAGGATCTTGTAACCAGCTTGAGACAAAAGCCAACAATAGTGGAGTGAAGGATGGAACTGGTGATATCATTAGCCAGTGGCTTAACCTACCCTATAACCAATTCCTCTACTTCTGGGCCTCTAATTATGTGTAGTAATCTCTTTTTATTATTATAATTCTTCCGATTGGTTTGAATTGAGTTCTCCATGACCTGGAACAAAAAACATCCTTCTAGTTTCGTAACAAATAAAGTTGCAAAGGATAAGACCTCAGAAGGATCATAAAGCATTGAAAAATTAAAAAAAAACATTTTATTAAATCCATATAAACTCAGTTTGGTTGTATTATAATGACCAACCACAGTGAGTCTTCTCTACCAGGTGAATACATGAATTTTTAAAGCATTTTTTTTTCAAAATTGTAGTTAAGGTTAATTTTCAAATTATACCAATAAATTTTGAAGCGGAGCGAGTTTTTAAAAACTGTTTATCTTTAAATTTTTATTTTTCATTTTATGAGTTTCCTTATGGCTTCTGATGAGGTTCTACATTATTCACAGATGCTGTGACTAGGTATATTTAAGGATGACAAGTCACCAGCCACTCTTTTTGCACATTGAGCACACACATTACATGAAAAACTGGAACCCACTTTGCAGTTCAGGCTGCTGTAATGCTTTTGACACTGGCTTCTCCTGAAAGTAAACAGTCTTAGTTTGTTGGTCATCTTTGGTTAAAACTCTATTTGTGAGTGTTGTGAAACATTAAATAATCTGTACATTTGCACTGCCGGGCGTGATGTGTGACGCATGGGGTTGAAGAATGGCTCCTTTATGACAGCATATGGCAAAAGTCCCTAATGAGAGCCATTTACTGGACAAGCCTCTATATGTGGCATTGACAGCAGGTGTCTGGAGAAAATCCTGCAAACATTGTCAAGTATACTGTTACTGGCAATTCACAGGAAAAGGTAAAGGGCTGAATGAGGGGGATTGAACCAGAGAGAAGAATAAAATACAAAATGATAGTGAAAGGGAGAGGAAGAAACCCCACCCCCACCCCAGCTCACCAGCTCATTTTGGCATTAAGGAAGCATATAACTCCATTGGAGGGCACTAAAGCTGACATACTTCCTACAAGGAAGAGAAAGGTCTTATTGTGCTCAAACCACAAAGTTTCTCAATAGAGAATGGATGCGAGTGACTGGCTCACGTCAGTGTGGAGTTTAATTAAACCTCTTAATGCTGGCCTGCAGAAGCTGAGAATGAAATTTATTGGTGGAAAATATACATTTGGACAGGTTTTACATGAGATTTTTGCATCTCATGCTTAATGTTAAATGCAGGGTTGTCACTCATAATTGTGTTTTTGTGCAGTGGACAAAGGCACCTGGTCCAAGGGGTGAGTGAGGACTGTAGTCAAAGCCACACTGCACTTGCCAAAACTCTGGCTAAGGGCTTTGTTTGCTAGGAGTGAGGGGGGTACATATTTTTCTTTCCATAGAGCTACTTTCTTTAACTAAGTCACATGTTCTTCCTTGGTAGGGGATTAGAGGGGCATCTTTTATTAATTCACTGAAGTGCAGAGGTTTTTTTTTTTTTTTTTTTTTTTTTTTTGTAATTTACTCATGGTGGTGAAGGTGTTTTGCTAACTTGTCTACCTAGAGGGCACACCTTTCCCTATTTGGCACTAACACATTATTCAAGTTGTGATACTGGACTATATAGGAAAAACTAAAACAGAGGGCAATTTATCTACTGATTTCCTGTGGCCATTTAGCTACTGACCTTATACTTGGAGAAAGCTTAGTATTGGGTTAGATGTACCTTACTATCCTCATGTTATTCTAGGAGTTGGCTTAATCCACTGGTGATAGGTAAGAGGCAGGAGAGAGGAATGGGCCTGCATCCTTAGAAGGTGGAATCTATAATCCTCCCTTCCTATGGTCACCCAGGGTTTCCTGATCTTGCTGGCTATAGGAATGCAAAGTGATCTGTTGATGAGGAGCATTTTTTCTTTTATTAAACATGGAATATTTTTATGAGTTTATGAATGACTATAAAGGGAGTAAAAAGAAACATTTGAGAGTTAAGCGAATCACAGTTTGTCTCCTCCTCCTTCTCTCCTTATTATTCTTCCTCTTCTCTTCCTCCTCCTCCTCCTCTTCCTCTTCCACCTTATGATTATAAACAAACAACAGCAACAGAGAGATTTAGTGGACATTTTAAACTTATTTATTTATTCTCTTGCTCTGTCAGTATCAAGAGGAAAAAACAGCATATTTCTCAAATAATCATTTTCTTTACCATTATGGTCAATTTGATTGTTTTACCATTTCTTTTTGCAACCCATTTTCTTGTGGAAATATTGTATCTGTTGACCCACTGCAGCTCTAATGCACAGGGAACATTCTTCCTTGTGGCATTGGTATTGGGATTATCAATTTGATTTCCTGTGGCCAATCAAAATTGAGCAGACGTAATATAAGACATTACATTGTTGGCTCTGACACTCTTTTCTATGAGGACAACATGTCCAAAGCAGAGACTGCTTTACTCAGCCTGAGTGTGAGAATGAGAAGCCGTGAGGAGTAGAGCCACAGCCTACTGCACATACATCTGACTTGAGTGTTAAATAAACCTTTATTTTATAAACCATAGAGATTGGGGGACCATTTGTTATTAGAGCAAAGCTGACTAAGAGAAAAATTGGTACTAGGAGCAGAATGCCACATACCATAACCCCCAAAAGGTGTAGCATTGATTTCTGACCAGTATAACAAGAAAGTTTTAACTCAAGACAAGAAAAAATGGCAATCTACAATACGAAGTCGTGAGTACTTGGTATAAATGCTGTCCAAAATAATTTGAAGACAGAAAATAGATATAATATACTTATGACATTAAGTTAAGATGAAGTGAAAAGAATATCAGAGGGGTGTGTGTGTGTGTGAGTGTGTGTGTGTGTGTGTGTGTGTGTGTGTGTGTCTAAAAGAGAGAGGGTGGGGTGAGTGAGAGAACAGTATTTAAGACTAAAGAAAAACAACTGCTACCCCAAATTTCTCTAGGTGGGAGGCTGGCTGAGAAAGATGCTCTGCCACAGAGGGGCATATTCTCCAGTGACCACTTTAGACGCAGTCAAGAAAGATAGTGAAAAAGAAAGACCTCCCAGAGGGTAGGGCCCAGAGCCAGGCAGAAAAATGTTCTGGAGAGATCCTTTCAGGAAGCAGAAGTGGAGCCCTGTCCAGCAGCATTTCCTCTAGACAGCAGACAAGGCCTTCACAACCTCTGCCCAGGAGATTTTGAAACTGCAGAGCTTCCAGCATCCTGGGCTGAGCGCTCAGAGGTTGGAAAGCAGAGGTCTGTTCCATTCCCACTTAGAATGAGTGATTGCTGCCATCTTGGTTTCCCCTCTTTCTGAAGTTGTTTGCTACTGTTGCCTTGCTCCTGAGCCACTGTTATATCATGGGTATATAATCTGTGTTTTTAGTCTCTAGAACTGAAATAGAGACTATCAGGATGGAGCGTCACATGTGGAGAGGAGGGAGACTCTGTTTCCTAAGGGTGGACGGTGGCAGGTTGTATTACTGTCCCCTTTTTATGGATTCTTCCCTTCCCTCAAAGAAGGTTCTATTCATCCTCACCCAGGGCCAGGAGATTTCCATTAATCCTCTTCATCTCACCTTCTGCCATAGGAGGGGTTTATTTTGTGGAAATAGGAAAAGACCACCCAAACGAGAACAAACCAGAGACTATTTATTCAGAGTTTGCTGTATAGCTAGGGAGTCGGCACCGTGACTCGACCTTGTCAGAGATTCAAAGGCAGACGGAGGAGTGGGACTGCTCTGCAGGGAAACAGAGCTGCTTCCACTGGAGGTTCTGGGCTGGGGAAGCTGGAAGCAGGCTCACTAGAAGTGGGGCATGTTATGTGGTTGGTTTGGAAAGACTATTTTGCTTTCTCTGGTTGAGGCTGAGTTGGAAGCAGGGGCAAAAAATAGGGAACCTGGCAGTCATCGATGAAGCCCTGACTGTTCTGGGCTGATTGCCGCAGAGGTTGTGGTCTGGCTTCCTGGGTTGGTTGCTGCAGAGGTTGTGAATAGATCTGGCCATTATCCACTTGCATATCCAGTTGCTCTACTTTTTTGACTCATGGACATTGAGCTTGGCAAGGGGACTACTCTGGTCAGTAGGAGGGGAGAGGGTATGATATATGTCATGTTTGAGTGAAGAGCCGTTGTGTGCTTGACTCTGGCTGTCTTTTCCATCTGCCGTAAGGGTGGCATGTCCTATGTAAGGCAGCATCTTTTGCCTGTGTCCCAGAGTTTGAAGACACGTGGAACAGAGCCACAGCCTACCACTGCCGGCCACACATCTACAGCTGACCAGAGTCCAAATGAAATATCAATGAAAAAAATAAACTTTATTTGGAAACCATTGGCACTTGAAGTTTGTTTTTATCTGCAGAAAAACTAACTAATACAGCCTCACTCTGATTTGGGTTAGAGATTCTGGCAAGAGCATGGTTCTGCTTCAAAGAAAACCTAAAAAAAAAGGGTTAAAGGCAAGTTTTTCTACTTACTGAAAAACAATATATCCACATCAATGAATAAGAATAAAAATCATATTGATGTCATGAGTAGCTAATACTTAGATGATTTGGAAATCTTTGTGTAATGATATGAAGACAATGTTATTCGTTATAATTCCTCTTTAAAAGGAGAACCGTTTGTATTAGAAAAATAAGTTGATGATTGGAAAGGTGAGGCAGAGAATGTTGGTGTGGCCAGAACTACTCTTAGTAAGTGGAGGTTACGTTTTTATTTTTAAAATATTTTTTAGATGTTGATGGACCTTTATTTTATTCATTTATTCATATGTGTTGCTGAGAATTGAACCCAGTAGCTCATGTCATGCTAGGCAAGTGCTCTACCACTGAGCCACGACATCAGCACCCCCCACCCCAGGTTAGGTTTTTGTTTTATGTTTGTTTCATTGTTGTTGAAGCAGAGAGAAAAGGGGAGGAGGGAAAGAGGAAGACAGAAAGTGGAGCCAGTGAGGTCTGAAGACTGCAATTCCCAGTGTAATCCCTCCCCTGAGACGGGACTGCATCTCAAGTGCACTCGTTAAATCTACACAACATTGGTTTAGGGAGCTTTTGATGAGACTGCAAATGGGCTGGGCTTCCTTCCAGATTGATGCGCTGAGGCAGCCTGGTAGGTGCATGTTGTGGTTTGGAGATGAGGTGGCCCCTAAAAAGCTCATGAGACAATGCAGGAATGTTCAGAAGTGAAATCATTAAATCACGAGTGCTGTCAACTAACTGGTGGATTAAACCACTTAATAATTACAGTGGATTACTGGGTAGTCACTGCAGGCAGGTGGGCATGGTTGGAGGAAGTAGGTCACTGGGGAGGTGACTTTGGGGATTATGTTTTGTCCCTTGCTCCTTGCTCTCTCTCCGATTCCTGGCTGCCAGGAGCTGAGCAGTTTCCCTCTGCTAAGACCCTTCCACCATGATGTTCTGCCTCAAATCGGGCCCAGAGCAATGGTGTTGGCCGACCACAGACTGAACCTCTGAAACTATAAGCCCCAAACAAATTTTTCTTCTTCAAGTTGTTCTTGTCAGGTATTTTGGTCACAGTGACAAAAAACTGACCAGCACAGTGCAGAAACAGGAAAGCGGAGAGTACCATAAAGACATGAAGCACCCCGCTGCCATGTATGACAAATTAGAATCAATCAATCAATCAATGAGAACACATAATTTAAAAAAAAAGACAGGAGACACTGGAAGTTATAGGAAGTTGTAGGAAGGGCTTTTAATTGTCACAGGTTGGAGAGTTAGGCCAAGTTTGATCAGATTTCTTAGGTGAGCTCCTGCTGAGAGACAGTTTATCTTCATAAAATCCCATAAAGCAAATATTGTACCCATTTTACTAATGAGAAAATTGAAACTCATAGCAATACCATAACTTGCCTTGAATAACCGCCAGTAGTTTGAAGAGCTGGGATGCAAGTCTGATCTTTATTTCTCCAGAGGCTGTGCTCTTTCTTCTCCGCTCTGCTGGTGCAAGTTGAATTTAAATTCAGTAAATTTTAATGAAGGTAATTATTTTTGGAAATTTTTACTTAAATTTCCCCTTCATTAACAAGAGTCTAGCATTGTGACTTTTCTTAACGCATTCAACACATCTCTTTGAAAACCACAAATTGTTTCTGTCACTTCTGGTTTAAAACCTTTTGGAAGTAAAGAATGAAGTCCAAATGCCCAGTCCAGCCTGGACCACAGGGAGTCATCTCTCCAATTTCAGCTCAAGCCACACTCTGCCTCTGTCTGGCTTCTTCAGAGAAGCCGCTGTACTCTTACATTAACATACCCTTTCCCTAGAAGATTCTTCCTGTTACCCCATCCCCTTGTCAAAACAAACAGTTTTTCAGAGAATGAAATCCTACTCATTTTGTGGATTTTAGTTTAAATATTTCTTCTTCAGGAAAATGTTTTCAAACTATCCACCCGGTCCTTCCAGAATATGTCATGCCTTCCCACAGCTCCTATACTCATAGCTCTTTTTATTTTTTAATATTATTCTAGATGTCTTTTTTCATTAGAGCATTTTAATTATTAATACAATAATCAAAGCATATTGGTACAATGCACATAACATAACATTGATCACATCCACCCCCTGGTGACCCTCTCTTACCTTCCTCCCCCATCCCTTTCCTTTTCTCCCATAGTCTCCCTTCTACCTTCATGTCTTTTTGTTTGGTTTGTTTTCTAGATTCTACACATGAGAGAAAATATCTCAATAGAGGAGGACTGTATTTGGTTAAGGATATAAGTAGCTATGTTCTCCTGCTGGAAACTGCAAGCAAATTCTTGTAGTTCTTTGTGCTTCTTCCTCAAAAATATTTATTCTAGGTTGTAACTACACATTTCTATTGATTGTTTAATGACAATCAGTAGAAAGGTAGAGGTTAAAAGGAAAAGTGATGGGGGTGCTGAGGTCTAAGCCTCACTTTTGTCATTTATTAACGAGGGGCCCCTGGTCTTGTTATGTCAAATCTGTGTCTTCTTTTTCTCTCCTTTGTAACAGGCATGATCTAATAGTACATACTTCAGTGAATGTTGTGAGAATAAAGTGACTCAATTCTTATGAATTCTTTGAATTTAAGCAGACTTACTCTTAAAATAGATTATCAGGGGCGTAAAGCAAATTGCAAGATGGCTGGATACACACAGATGCATACCTGTGCCCCTTTTCTTAATACTGAAGGAATTAGTAGACCCAGAGGGACAAACAGATTGAAAGTTCCATGTGGTAATACAATTTCTTCTTTAAGCCCCAATAGCATATTTTTTAAAACATGCAGTTTTTGAAAGAGATTTCAGGATCCATTTATGTACATCATGAATTGTGTGTACTTATTACTTGTTAAGCAATAGACGGTTATGGAAGTAGAAAGTTAAAAACTTGAAATTAGTAAATTTAGTCAGGGGAAAACACACTGATCAATCCTAAAATGTAATATTTTATATGTTTAACTCTGTGAGCCACACAGCACCCGCTAATATAACTTTGGACTAATCTTATTTCTTGTGTTCCACAACTACAGCCTCTTGCCTGCCCAGAAGAGCCAAAATGATTTTTAAAAAGAGTTTTGTGGGATTTCCCCTACCCGGTTTCATGGCTTTTAAAAATTACGGCAGCATAGTACTATTGCAAGTATAGACTAATAAGCAATAGAGCAGACTGGAAGACCCAGAAAACGCTGTGGGATACATAGAATCCTGGAATACAACAGAGTAGCATTAGATCCCTGGTGTAAGTGGTGTAAGGGAGTCAAGATTTGGAGACAACCATAGGGTCCACCAGCAGATGAATGGATACACTGTCATACACACACACACACACAAACACACACATACAGACACACACTCACACACACAATGGAATACAGACAAACCTAAAGGACATTATGCTAAGAGAAATAAGAAAGATACAGAAAAAAAACTACTGCATATCTCATATATATGTGGAAACTTAAAAAACAAAAACAGAACAACAACAACAACAACAACAACAACAAAAACCCACATAGAAACAGAGTGAAATGGTGGTTATCAGGAGCAGGAAGTGGGAAAAATGGGGAGATGTAGGTCAGAGCATACCGACTTACAGTTATTAGGATGAATAAATCTAGGCATGAAATATATACTGTGAAGACTGTAGTTAATAATGTAACACTATATATTTTGTGAACAAAGTAGGTTTTAGGGGCTTTTACCACAATAAAGAAAAGAAAGAAGTATCTATGGAGGTGATGGATGTGTTCAGAGATGGGACTTTTGGGGGTGATTGGATCATGAGGGCTCTGATTTCATGATTGATTATTCCATTGATTAATGTATTCATAGCTTAATGGGTTTGGGGGGTGGACTTTGTTAGAAGAAGCGAGCTTGCTCTTTGCTTCCTGACAGCCATGTGGTAAGCAACTTCCCTCCACCACGAGGTGCTGCCTGACCCAGGTCTAAAAGTAACTGGGCCAAGTGCCTATAGATCAAAGCACCTGAAACCAGAAGCTTAAATAAAACTTTCCTCCTTTCAGGTTTATTTCATCACAGCAATGAGAAAAACTGACTAACACAATCATGTGTACACCTTAAATACGTACCCCCAAAATAAATGTTTTTTAAAAAAATCAGTACAAACTGTTTAACAGTGTTGAAGCAATTGCTTATCTATGTGCAAAAAAATAAATAAATAAAATTACATGACATATCTACAAATATTAATTCCAGATTTTTTTTTACCAAAGTTAAAATAAAAACATTCAAAGTTTTAAAAGAAAACATACATTGAATACCTGTGTGATATTTAAGAAAGAAAGAGCTTCTTAGATAAGACACAAAAAAAGCATGGATAATAAAGGAAATGATATACACATAATTTCATTAATGGGAAAAATAGTGTGCATAACAAAAATATCACTAGGTGAAAAAGGCATGCCTCTAGCTAGAAGATATTTGGATTTGCTGAGATTCAGTTCCCAGAAAAAAGTACTCATATAAATCAACAAGAAGATAAGCAAGTCAATGGAAAAAATGAACAAATTATATAACCAGGCAATTTATTAAAAAAGAAAACTGAATAACCAAAGTACCAAAAAAAAAAAAGCCCACCATCAGGGAATTGCAAATTAAAATGAGGTCCTTTCCCACATTCATCATTTTAGTAAAAATTAAAAGTGTCATAATCGCAAATTTTGGTGGGATTTTTTTTGATGGAAATGCAAATTGGCACAAGAGTTTGGAGGATAATTTGACAATATCTAGTCAAGTTAAAAATGTATATAACCTATCACCCAATGATTGTTCTTTTGGGAACAGATTCTGGAGACATTTCATGTGCTCTGTATCAGTCAGGAATCATTTGTGTTTAGAAACAGAATCTATTCTAGCTAGTTAAGCAGGAAGGCATTTATAAGAACTTATTGAATGGCTTTAGGATTATTGAGAAGGCTGAAAACTCATACTTTGGAGGACAACCTCTCAAACCCCCAGGTCTGGGCCAAGAAAGGTTCTACTGCCTTCTCTATGATCAGGAAGCTGCTGGCTCCTGGACCATATTGCCACTGCCAAGGTCTGTACGTTGTCACACCAGGTAGTTGTCATAACCAGGAAACTACCTCCATCAAAAAGTCATAGCTACTGTTCCTGAGTCCAGATCAATGTTACCCCAACAAAACAGGCCTGCCCTAGCTTTCCGTGACTGCAAAGCCTGTGCCTAGCCCCTGGAACTCAATTGGCATTGACTCTGTGATCATACTGCCCCAGAGAAGAGGAAAGCAGCCCAAAGCAAGGGCTGCCTCACTTGTGCTTCTCAAGTCTGGATGAGTTCATTTGATGGGCAGAATCTAAATCATTTCCAGAACCTGGATCTAAAGGAAAAGAGGAATTGTTTTTAACTTTCTAGCCTCTACCCTCATGAATCTCAATCTGCTTTGAACATTGCACTACATTGCAACCCAATGGGTGCTCAGCACACAAAGATGCCGATACCATTTAACAAAAGCTCAAGATTATTTTCTCGTGTAAAGCTTCTTCCACTCGGTCACACTTTGTACTTACACCCATGGGTTCTGCTCGGATCTGACTCTGGACTGAATGAGGAGTGGAAGGGTAGAGCAGAAGAATGGGCATCTTCTTGCAAGGTGATTACTACAGGTGCAATCACCTTGGGTCTCTAAGCTTGACGGATTTATCTGACAAAGGGAGAAGTTACATTAGCTAGAATGGAAAGCTCAGTAGGGCTTGGGGGTTCAGGAACTCAGAGTCATCAAAATTCACTTAATGTCCACATTGCAATTCACAGTGTCCCACTATTTCTTTCTTTTTTTTTTTTTTAAAGAGAGAGTGAGAGAGAGAGGGGGACAGAGAGAGAGAGAGAGAATTTTAATATTTTATTTATTTTTTCTTAGTTCTCGGCGGACACTACATCTTTGTTTGTATGTGGTGCTGAGGATCGAACCCGGGCCGCACGCACGCCAGGCGAGCATGCTACCGCTTGAGCCACATCCCCAGCCCACTACTTCTTAATTGATGTTTTATCTTCTACATAAAAGACCAAGCGAATATATGAATTTAAGTACTCTTCCGTTGAACTGTGAGAGTTAAGGCATTCATTTAAGGTAGTGGTTCTCAAAGAGTCATCCCTGAACCAACAGAATTGATATCCCCTTAAAATTGTTTGGAAATGTGTATTCTCAGGTTCCATCCAAGATCCACTGAATTAGTAACTCTGGGGCTTAGGGACCTAGCAGTTTGTACTTCAGTGAGTCCCTCAGGGGATTCTTATGCATTTCAAATTCTGAGAAGTATTATTTTTGGTTAATCATGAAAGTTCTCTGGGTCTCTGATAGTGCACTGAGCTAATAATTAAAAATGTGAAGTTTGCTATTTTCTTTTTTAAAAAACTCTCCAAAATGTTTAGAATTACCTACTCACTCCATATTTTTTTTTATTTCCCATTTCCACCATAGGGGATATGCAGCAGCCAGCTGGTCTTCCAGAGCCTTCCATATGGTAGAGACTTCATTTCAGGCAAGCAGAGGTCATTATCTGTTGCTAATGAGAGTATCACGGTTTTCAAACCCACTTAGGTGAGATAACCAATCCCAGAACTCTCATTTTCTTGAATTCTATCACATGCAACCATATTTAATATTAATTATCTAATTTACTAATTTAGAATTCTGCTGAGGAGAACAAAATTCACTTTAGTAAGCAATTAACAATTAGAAGATAAGGGTTTAGCTGTTTGGGGCATGAATTTAACATCAAATTTGGGAGTTGCTATAGGAAAAAGAATACAACATTACATATGCAAAATTAGGTACTAAATTCAAATTTACTGATGATGATAAAGTAAATTATGACAAGTTTAAAATTTTATTTTTATTTATTTTTTAAAGAGGGAGGGAGGGAGGGAGGGAGGGAGGGAGAGAGAGAGAGAGAGAGAGAGAGAGAGAGAGAGAGAGAGAATTTCAACATTTTATTTTTCACTTTTCGGCGGACACAACATCTTTGTTTGTATGTGGTGCTGAAGATGGAACCCAGGCTGCAAGCATGCCAGGCGAGTGCGCTATGGCTTGAGCCACATCCCCAGCCCCGAGTTTAAAATTTTAAAAGCGGAAATTTACCCAAATATCACAAAATCTAGACAAGTAGCATAATCTTTTTATTAAATAAATGTTTGATGCATCTTTATAGTATTTTCCCAACATTTTTGCCTTTTATCCTCTTTGATCACCTCTTTATTTGATAATAAGTTTGTAATATCACTTTTTCATGGTTGACTAAAGTTTTTTTGATTACTGATAGCTTCATGACTTATTATTGAGAATGGCATGAAAACTTTCAGAATTATTGCCCAAATAGGGAAAACCATGTCAACCTCCTTTTCTTAAAGGAAGTATGAGTTTTGGAAGAGTTTTCCACATATCAGCTCTGATGCTGTCCATGTTAAGCTTTGCTGTTCCTCCATTCCTCACTCACTCATTCCTCTGATCTCTAGCTCTGTTCCATGTCATGAAGCTGGATGATTCCACACTGTGGGCATTTGGAGCAACTGCAAACACAAAATTGTTCATTAATCCAATCTAAACATGTGCCATACTCATTTTTTTCCTTAACTGGTTCCCCCAAATGCCTGAAGCTACTCCATCAACACTGGGGAAAAATGAGTATAAACGAGAGGAAGTTCTAGCAACTAAAACAGCTTATTTTGCGATCTTTATTAAAATACATGACCAGGCATGGGCTTGTGCAATGAGGGTCTCTGACGTCTTAAGTTTCAGTAGCTTCATGGTAAATACATCTCTAATTATGGAGTACTAAGAGTCATCATTAGGAGGATGAAAATATAGATGCTCAATTGAACTTTCAAAGCTAGTCTGCGGAATGGGCCTTGGAGGCCATCCGTCTCATGAGCATGAAGCTGCCACTATCAGAGACCACTGCATTGTTAAGAAGTTGTTGCTGCTGCTTGGTTCCAAGAGCAGTCTGCAGAGATTCACGGTGATGAAAAGGATACACCTTGCTTACCTCGAAGACCCTGCAGAGTGACTGGATTGTAGGACTTCTGCCATCATTGAATAGAAAAATTCAGCACCTCTGTGATCATGCTTATCAACAGCAATAGCAGAAATGTCAGCAATGCAGTGGTTATCTTATGTGAAAACCTTTAATAATTGTCTTCAATTGACCAAAAGTCAATCACTTATGGATCTCTTGCCATGAGGAAGTCAGATAACTATGATTTTTTTTTTTTGGCTTTTTGGATACTGATCTAAAGAAGGCACACAGGAAGATATGTGAAATATATCCTGCTCATCAATGTGCTAAATGCAAAACAATACATATTATTGAATATTACTGAATAGTTACAATGCTCTCATCCAAAAAAAAAAAAGTGGGAATTAAAAACTCCTGTCAAAAAAGGAGAATGGATAAATAAATAAACTGGTTTGTTCAGATAATGAAATACTATTCAGCAGTTAAAATTAATGAACTAGTGTTATCGACAGGAATATATCTGAGAAGTGTAATGTTGAGTTCACAAAAAGCAAGTAGCAAAAGGATTCATAAGAAATGCAACTGTTCATATATGTTCAAAATAGAAAATATATATAAATAGATGTATAGTAGAAGTAGAGAAATTGGGTCCGGAATAATAAACACCAAATTTAGGATGGTAGCACCTGAATGATATAAGAGAATGTTTACTGCAGTTCTTTTCATCTGGGTTGGAGGCTAGGAGTTCAATCCCAGAGGGCACCGTTTCCACAAGAATACACTGTGTGCTACCTGGGGTGGGAGAATCCTTCACTCTCTAAGAAGAGCAGTGCCTTTCGTCCGCCATTGTTCAACATGGCAACCCTGAATATACTCTTAATGCTTTATTATTTTTTTTTTAAGCTGGGTATAATGAGTACACTAGTGTTGTTAAAATGTGTGATAATGATACAGCTTCTAATGAAAAGTTTAAAAAAATTGACTTCTGGCATATTTACTAAACATTTTGAGGTCTTTGATTTCTACTGGTATTACCTTTAGAATTCAGAATTTTAGGAGCTGAACATTAATATTTAGTTCACTCTTTTTGTACCTTGATCTGAAATACAACAATAATAATTCCTAACACTTACTGAGTACTTACTATGTGCTGGGCACTGTTTTAAGTGCTTAATATTATACATCATTCATTTTAAACTTGGAACAATTTTAGGAGGTAGGTACCATTTTTGTCACCATTTTGTAGATGAGGAATAGAGTAATGGAAGTAATAAAGAACATGTCCTAGGTAACATAACCAAGCAGATCACAGGACTGAATCCAGGTGTAGGTGACCCCAAAGCTTGTGTAAATAAATGTTCCATTTCTAAGACACACCTTCTTAAATGCTTGCAGATATCTTTTCATTCAAATTCCGCAGTAGTATTTTCCTCCTTCTTTTTTTCCTCTTGCCTTCCAGAATTATTCACCTTAAATGTTGACTACCCCAGGAGATATAATTTCCATAGAAGAAAGTCATTCCAGAATGTCAACTTAAAAATTAGACGAAGAGAGGGAATTCTAATGTTATTCTAGAATTCGGTAAAATTTATACACCCACACCCACACATGTATTTACATTCTTTTAAAATGAGGATTTCTAAGTATTAATTTCATATCATTTGCAGAGTCTGGTGAATGTAGCCTTTTAAAAATTCCAGATCTATGGCTCATCCTGTTTTGTGGTTTGTAGAACTGACAGGCAACTCCTGAAATTATTCCCCAAAGCAACATTAAGAAGCCCACCTCAAACATAACCATCTAGGCATTTGTCAGAGATTAAAAACAAAAACAAAGACTTCTGGCAAAAAGCAAGTGCACTCATGGAAATATTATGTTTTCAAAAAACAAACAAATACAAACAGTGAGACCTTATGTCTTGGGTCAAAGATTTGGGAATATTTTGTGCATCATTTTCGTGGGTGTAGGTCAAAGGCTGTCTGTGTTGATGGCTCATCTTAGAGAGATTAAGACCAATTTCTGTGAATGCTGACAGAGAAGGAAAACTCACAGAGGCCCTTTATATTCAACCTTGGCCCAGCAGCAGCCACCAGAGGGTCAGAGGTGGCTGTAGCAATGACCTGCATTGCATAATGCCTCCCATCTGTCTGCAGATGTGTGGGTGTGCTCAAAGGTTTTATCAGAAGTTTATTACAATTTCATGAAGCCCCAGCCCATCTGCACTTGCTAGCCTGTTTGCAATTTCTAAATACCTAATCCATTAGCTATTTAATATATGCAGATATGTATTGAGATACGTTCTCTACCTAAGTCCCTGCTGCCATTTTTGTGACACTAACACATGCTCTACATGTGGCTATAATGAATAGATTGGTAAAGTAGGAGGTGTCTTGCTGCTATTGCTCCTGATGGTGGTGGGGATGTTGGTGATGATGACGACAATGGTGGTGATGATGTTGCTGTTGGTGATGAGAGTGGTGATGGTGATGATGATGGTGGAGGTAATGTCTGTTTGGATCACCTAGGTGCCAAAGGCTGTAAATGAGAATTAGTGTCCTGTGGTTTGCAACATTCACACTGCTCCAGTCCACCCACAATTTGATCTGCAAGAACAGAAGGAGAACAAAAATAGCAACAAAACCAAAACCAATCGAAAATAGTTCACACAAACTCCATACAATATTTTTTAACTGATTAAAGTGACCAAAGCATGTTTCTTCTTTTGAAGCCCCATCAATCGTTTGGCCTTGAGAGAATTAGATCTGAGAATTTTGTCATTTGGACATCAATGATGATGGTACTTTTTTCAACTGGAGCCATCACTATCGCTTACAATTTTGCAAGCCCAATAAGAAAGTGAGATCCTTTTTTACGCACTGTGAGAAGAGCACCATGCCAGTCTTGCTCACGCTGCAGCTCCTGGCATGGTGCTGAACATGTGTAAGTCCTCAATAAATATTTACTGAATAGATGGATAAATAGATATGGGTTTGAACTGGGTGTGTCTTCTCTAGTTCCCCGTTACTGAATGTTTGCAGAATGAATAGATTATGAGTCTACTGTCAACTTTATTTGTTTATTTTTCAATTTTTTTAAAGATGGACACAATACCTTTATTTTATTTCATTTATCTGTATGTGTTGCTGAGGATCGAACCCAGTGCCTCACATGTTCTTGGTGAGCATTCTCCCACAAAGCCACATCCCCAGCCCTCAACTTTATTTTTCATGGTAGAATTTTAGTTTGTCATAATCCTCATTTGTCATGAGAAATTCAACCTTGGAACTCCCCTGATATCTTCAGATAAATGTTCTATTGCATATTAGAGATCTCATGCTGGATAATAATGACTTAAGCTAAATTATTCAAATGGTTTGTTAGAAAGATCTATGTACTAAAGTTTAGTGATTTTCATCTTTTGATTTAGGAGTGGGACTTGTAGGAGACTAACTTTATTCTTTAATTTAAGCTGAGAAAAATTTTGGATTCTTAGTATCCATTTTTGGCAGTCTCCTGTCAATGGAGGGAGTTTCTCTTCTTTCTCAGT
Source organism: Spermophilus citellus (assembly GCF_964194105.1). Taxonomy (NCBI): domain Eukaryota; kingdom Metazoa; phylum Chordata; class Mammalia; order Rodentia; family Sciuridae; genus Spermophilus; species Spermophilus citellus. The sequence continues at coordinate 135,103,513 of NC_138189.1, forward strand.
CTCAGGAGCAACAGATCTGTTCAGATGCCATTTGTGAACATGACACATTTTCAAGTTGTTTACTCCAGTACAAAATGTGTTTTACATATATGGGAAGGTCAAGGAATAACGTCCTCTCTTTTATATTTTAGTCATGTGCAAAATTCATTGTGGTGTTATCATGTGGTTCATTATTTCATTTTTATTTCAAAGGAAAACAACATCGAAGGCATCCTGAAATCGTATCCTTTTGGCAGGTAGACCCCTGGTGTTCTGCTTCGGATTCCAGGCTTAGCTGTGCCAAGTCCAGACGGAAGCCAAGTCCAGTCAGAAGAGGAGAAATGGTTTGCAGGTGTCATGGAATTCCAGTGTTCCGCTTGCATTGGGTAACCCTAGGAAGGAGAATTTCCATCTATGAAGCCAATGTTGATTTGTCCAAAGAAAGCATCCTTGAGGCCCAGGCTGAAAAGAAGATATTTGATGGTGTGAGAGGATGAGCCCAGTGGTTGGTAACCCAGCAGGGGATTTTTTTTTTTTCCCTGAGAAATTGTGATTATTTTCACATGTAAGGAAAGGGACACATGAGGATCATGTCCAAACCTAAACTCACCAAACAGAAATGCATCTACCTACATCATTTTCAAAGAAATCCAGTGGGGCTCTGACAGCTGTGAGTTATTTCCATTGACCTTATTTCACTGGGTGTTTCTCACACTTATTTGCTCTCTATTTTCATGTTTATAAAATGTGTTCCCAAGCCCTTTAGGATAAAAACAACAATAGTGCCCAGGACTCCAGCAAAAGATTCCCAGTGGGAGGGTCTGAGCCTTTTGTTCCGGAGGATCTGATAGAGTGCGAAACTGACACAGAAATGGGAGGACCATTCAGCTAAAATTAAAGTCTTTGTTCCTTCATTAGTTGAACTTGAACTTCACATTTCTGAAGTTCTGCTAGGTTACTTTTTCTAAAGTTCTGATTTAATCAAGGTGAACAGGGAAGCTCATTAAACTCTGTTCTCCTCTCCTCTCACTTCAGAAAAGAGATTGCAGAGTCGCATTTTAGGGGGGACAGTTAGCATTCTTGATTCTTGATGAAATTTGGGGGAAATTTATTTAGATCTTAAATATACCATTATTTTTAATCATTGAAGAAGTCTCCCTCCGCCCCTGTTGTTGTTTTTCTCTCTTTTTAAAAACACTTGGACAGAGGCTTCGTTTTACCAGTTTTGTCGGTTTACTGACTTCCTCAGTCATATTGGGAAAGGTGAAGGGTCAGTCGCTAAACCTTTAATGTGATTAATGAGCTAATGTGATTACATAAAATTTATTTTCATCACCTTTGGTTTGGGGGAACTACCGAAAATAGGAGGAAATGTTAGACATCTTATTATTGATCTCCTAACTTTTATGGCAATCAGATTTGCCATATATTGTTTCTTATCTGAACCCATTTCTTGCTTTCTTCAGTCAGCAGAAAAAAGAAAGATGAGAAAATTAAAGGACAGTAGCACCCTGGAGTTGAAGTATTTCAATGCTTTAACACATGTCCTTGGTCATGAATTATTTTACATTTCCAAATCACAACAAGAACGTATTGCCAAAAGCCAATGAAACTTTTGTCACATTCTGATTCAACTATAAGGTTGATTTTTCTCCTTCTCTATGGACATGTCTCTTCTTTCACTGTTTTTCTCTCTCTTTGTTCCAATCATCAAAGTGTATGATCTCAAGTCCTTCTCTATTATGTTCCTAATTGAAGACGGGAAAGGGAAAGTAAAGAATAGCTTGATCAACTGAAAAGGAGATTTCTTTTTTTTTTTTCAGATTTTTTTTGAGGTTTAACCGTATTCTTTGACATAGAACTCCGATACCTCACTCTGGATGTGCAAACTCTTGCTACTCACAGCAGGAGGTAAGAAAGCTTCTGTAGGACCCTCAGATTTTAAGCAAATTAGATGCCTAAGAGACTGTAACTGCTTTCTTACTCTGATCAGAGTGGATGTTTAGGGTAATGACAGTGAACTGAAGAAGGAACTATGAACATGTTTTGTGTTAAAGTAGCATCAAATTCAGTTTTTAAAAAAGTTTTTTTTTGATATATGAACAATGACTTATTCCAAACCCAAACAAAAAAGCAAAACAAGACCTTTAGAAAATGCTTAGGAGATACCTATTATGTGCAGAGCCCAAGGAAGACTTCTATGTGAATAAAAAGATGAATAAAATCTAATCTGAGAGAACTTGTTTTTTTGTGAGAAGAGATGTTGGCTAATAGCAGTTGTAGCCAGAGGCAAATTCATCCCCTTTTCCCTTCTAGATTACTCTTCTGATTCTACCCAGTCACAAATTCAGATGCCTACAAGGAGTGGGCAGGTAAATAGAATAATTGAAGAATGATGGTTAATAGAAGGACTCGCCTTCATGTTGAAGGCAGCTGTCCCTTCCCAGCTCTAGTTATTGCTGAGTGGCAACACTCAGGCCCGGTGTTGCAGTTTCTTCTAATGTTTTAAAAGAAACTTGAATTTTATTTTTCTGGATAAAGTTTCCTGATGTTTGAATGTCCACGGAGACAGGAGCTGGTGTGCACGCCTGTAATCCCAGGCTGGAGCAAGAGGATTGCAAGTTCAAGGCCAGCCTTGCAACGTGGCAAGAGTCTCGGAAACTTGGTGAGACCCTGTCCCCGCAAACATAAATGAGTAAAATAAAAAGGACTGGGGATGTAGCTCAATGATAAAGTGCTCCTGAATTCAACTCCCAGTACCAAAACAAAACAAAACATCCCTAAATGTGGCAGATAGCATGGTTATTAAAAACATTAGGCCAAACAAAACTCATCTGTTGGCTCAGGCAAAAATAGGCCACCACTTGTGACCTCTGTTTTCCCCACTTCCCTCTGGTTGGCCTCAGCCATTCCCATGGGTCTTATACCTGTGACTTAAAAATCAGGTATTGGTGGTAGCTGATTCTCTTTGTGTAGCCTTTGAAGGTATCTCCTGGCCTTTCCACTGTTATTCCTGTTCTTAGGCTGTGTTGGTTCAAGTAATATCCATCTATGTGGAGATCACCTGCAAAAGTCATTTGTAGGACATAGATGGCAAGAAATGGAGGTACATCTGCACCTGTTCCCGAGCAGTGGAGCATTGACTGACCTCAACTCCAGCTTCGCTCATAAGACTTGGCCCATGAGGATGCTATTGCAGCTTCACTCACTGAGAAAAGTTTGATAATTCTTTAATTATCTTTGGACCAAGGCTTGCATTCCTAAGATGACCTCAATATTTTCCTGGTTAGGACAAATGTATAACCCATAATTTTTTTCTTATATGCTGCATTTGCCTCAAATAAGCTTCTCAAATTTCTTACAATTTACAGTCAATAAATCCCCTATATTCTGTTTTCATCCCCTCCCCCTTTTTATGAGCTTTGGGCCAGGTGCACTTGTCTGTAATTGGACATATTCAAAATAGGATTTCAAAAAGTTACTTTGGTATTCTCTTCTCGGTGAGTTTTATCACCGTCTCCATTTGTGCAATCAGTATCATCCTGGATTGTTTTCTGTCTTTATACCTCATCAGCCCTTTGGTCCTGGTGATTGGACCTTCTGACATCTCCCCTGTCCACCTCATGGCCATGGCCTGAGTTCAGTCTCCATCACTTCCTGCCTGCTCTGCTGCCAGCTTGCACTGGTCTTTTCTCCAAGCAAGCAGTTCGATTCTCTGTCACCAGGACTTTTTCGAAAATGTAATTCCTATTATTGGCATCAGATCAATATTGGCATCAGATCCGCCATTTTAGGTTGGGAGCCATTTTTATCTAGGGATTCCTAGGTTTTGATTTGGGAGCCCTTTTATTTAGAGACCCTGAGGCACTGCTAATTAGCCTCCCATAAGAACATGTGCCTGCTAAAGGGTCGACCCCACCCCAGCCCATGACGTCACCCCTAAGCATGCTTGGGAAATTCCTCTTGTGGGCTCCAAAGCTGCCCTGTGAGAGCCGATAGGTGCTGCTCTCCTTGGAGGGACAGCCTTGTCAGTTTGCTCTATGCTCTGACAATGAATCTGTTGAGTGGGATTCTGGTGTGGTGTGGTCCTTGGACTTGGTGTGGACTTTGCGAGTGTCCTTTTACCTATTATGCTTTTTCTTTGCTCAAAAACTTTCAGGGGCAGAGCCTTACAGTTTTAAAATGCAAATGTTCATGAGCCCTTAAAATGGCACATAAGCCCTTAAAATCTTGACTTCAGTCTTCTTCAGTTTTATCTCCCACATCTTCACTATGTGTCTTTCTCTACTAGTACAACAGACAATTTCTTTTCTTTAAAGAAACCAGGAAGTTTTACCTGTCCTTGTTGTACCAGCTGTCCCATTGCCTGAAGGGTCTTTCTGTCTGTGATGTTCCTTCTCACACATGGGAAGAATAATTTCTTTGAGAAAGCACAAACTTCCTCCGGAGATTGAAGTTTTCTTCTCTGTGTTGCCATATTACCTACCACATTCCTCTATTATTGGCTTTCAGCTGTTAATTTGTGTTTTTTATAAGTGCGTCAATATCCCCCATAACTGTCCTGCATTAACCATTTGTTGAGAGACCAGTGGTTATTTGTTTATATATTTAAAATCTTATAAAAACTATGAACTTCACTTCTCTAGATGGAAGACATTTGAGAATATGTTAAATCTTGCATATAATTTTAGAAAAAATGTAACATCTTTTAAAAACCTATTAGTGGGTCCCAGATTAAAAGAATTTGCATGACATGGGCAGATTATTTATATTTTTAAAATTATGCCTATTAGGTATTATCAGTTATCACAATAATACTGCTTTATAAATCACTGCATAACTTAGGTTTTTAAAACATTAACAATTGATTTCATTCACAATTCTATGAGTTGGCAATTTGGTCCGGGTTCAGTGGGATGGCTCTTCTGCTCTTGGCTTGACCCACACATGCATATGCTGTTAGCCATAAGAAGATTGGGTAGCCACTTCTGGGCATTGTTAGCAGTCATCCAGGAAACCCCAGCTCTCCTTCATGTGGTCTCTTGGCTAGCATGACCCACTATCACCTTGGCCACATTGTCCTGGCCAAAGAAAATCTCAAAGTTGGTTCATTGTCAAGAGGTGGGAAAATATACTCAATTCTCAGATGAGAGGAACTCTAAAACCACATTGCAAAATATAGGTACAGGACAGGGCTATTTTTGCAATCAGTCCACCACAGTAATATGTAGTATGTCAAGTAGTTGAATAAAATTTATTGGAAGGTCATCCCAGCATACAAAGAAAACTCAGATAACACAAAAGAAGTAAAGGTACCCTAAATAATGGGAATGATGTTGCTATTTTGTGTCATAATTTTTTTCTTTCTGCAGTTGTGTTCCATGAAGAGAGAGAGAGATCAAATGAAGAAAGTACCATACTATTGATTTATGTGATTGCTTATTTATTTAAATATGTTTCATCATATTCCAAAACAAATGTGAGAAGCCTTATAATGAAAGCAGAGGTACCTTAAATATTCTAAAGGAAAATCTACATATACAGTGTTATTTCACTATCAAAATGTCAAGAAAAGACTGCAGATATATACATTGGATGCTTTCACGGGTGGCACTTAAGACAAGAGACTACATAGTTTTCCTATAAATAAAATGAAATAATCTCTCTAGTCCAAGGGAGAATTATACCTAAATAATTTTGATGAATGAGGATTTGTTATTAATCCTTTGACTTCATCATAAAGAAAAATCTTTTGCTACTAACCTTAGTCTTTCATATTGAATTTCAGACTATTTAATTTTTAACTCAATGTTGACAAGTATCTTCCTAATTGGTTTCCAATAACTTTTAGAGCAATGGTTTATAAATTATATATGTATATTAACAATTTTAACTTTACACTATAGATGACAGAGCTGTAAATATGAGGATCTAGTTCTAACTTTTTCCTGTGGTTGGCTAATGCTTGGATCATTGATATTTGTATTCAATTTGTAATTTTTTAAGTAGAATTACTTTTAATAATAATTTTACCTTCATTTCATATCAGAGAAACAGACTGAGAAACATGGCAGGACACTGTGGGGGTGAGGGCAGCTTTGGTAATGACCAGATGCCCACAGCTTGTTTCTTTTTTCTCGGCCCCTGATCAGACTATGTGTCCTGGCTTCTGGTATGTGTAGGTGCTAGCCAATGGAAGGTGAGCTTGAATGCTGTGTGCCCCTTCTAGTCGGGGCCATAAAAAACATCCTAGACGAGCTTCTCCATGTCCTTTCCTCCTTCTGGCTAGAAGCACAGCAGATAGCCAGGCTGATGATGAATAGAAGTTAACAGAGCCTCTAAAATAGCAATTATCAGGAATATAAGCAACAATAAATGTAGGTGAGGATGTAGGGAAAAAGGTATATTCATAGATTGCTGGTGGGACTGCAAATCGGTGCACCTGCCTTGGAAAGCAGTATAGAGATTCCTCAAAAAACTTGCAATGGAACCACCATTTGATCCAGCTATCCCACTCCTCGGTCTACACCCAAAGGACTTAAAGTCAGCATACTATAGTAACACAGCTACATCAATGTTTATAGCAGCTCAATTCACAATAGCTAAACTATAAAACCAACCTAGGTGCCCTTTAACAGATGAATAGATAAAGAAACTGTGGTACATATACACAATAGAATGCTACTTAGCCATAAAGAAGAATGAAATTATAGCATTTGCTGGTAAATGGATGAATATCATGTTAAGTGAAATCAACCAATCCCAAAAAACCAAAGGCTGAATGTTTTCTCTGATGTGAGGATGCTGACTTACAATAAGGGGGTTGGAAGGAGCAGGGGAGGTTCACTGTGTTGGACAGGGCAGAGTGGGGTGAAGGGAGCGGGGATGGGAATGGGAAAGACAGTAAAACGAATCAGACATAACTTTCCTATGTTCATATATGAATGCACGACCAATGTAACTCCACATCATGTACAACCACAAAAATGGGAAGTTACACTCCATGTATATATGATATGTCAAAATACATTCTACTGTCATGTATAACTAAAAAGAACAAATTTAAGAAAACAAAAAAAGAAGTTGACAGAGCTTAATTCTCCTGCAAGACTAAATTACTAAATTACTGCCTTGCTGATTTGATCATGGCAATGGTTATCTAAAGAGCTAAGCTTCCATGATGCCAAGCCATCGTGTGCTTGTTCTACGGGGTGCTGCCGCCCAGCCTACCTGAACTGATGTGGCATCTATCACCCCCTAATGCTGGTGGAGGCTTGGCCTTCCTTCAGGAAGACTCACAGTCTGTGTCTGCACCAAGAGAGGATACCTTGGGTCATTCCTATTTGAACTCTTAGTGAAGTTTACTTTCTTTCTTAGTATTCAGACCAAAAGTCAATAGAAATAAAAGTTCCAAAAATTTCTTCTTGGAAAAATAAATAAATAAAAATTTTTAAAAAGAAAAAAAAATTGTCCTGGATTCTGGAATATGTTACACTTCATTCAGCAGAATGTTGCCTGAAGCAACCAGGGGGTTTGTATTTCTTTGCTGGGCCAACTTTGCAATTGCTATGGAATAGCTGAAAGAGGTGGGCACTGTTGGGAGTACATTCTTCTCCAACAGTGCTATGGTATGGGACTTTAAATGTCCCCCAAAAGCTCATGAGCTGAAGGCTTGGTTCCCAGGGTAGCAGTGTTCAGAGGTGGGGCCTTTGGAGATGATTGGATTGTGAGGCTCTGAGCTCATGGACGAATCAATCCACTTATGGATTCATAGCTTAATGGTTTTGGGGAGACGGATTTTGAAGTCTCTCTGCTTCCTGGCTGCCATGAGGTGAGCCACTTTGCTCTACCTGGTGCTTCCTGCCATGATGCTCAGCCTCACCCCAGGCCTGGAAACAATGGAGCCAAGTGACCTTGAACTAAAATTGTGAACCAAAATAAATCTTTCCTCTCTATCAGTGGATTATCCTCAGGTATGTTTATCACAGTGGCAGAAAGCTGACAAATACAAAGAAGAAAAAAGATCTGATTCTCGGTCCATTGTCTTGGCAACAGAAGTAAAAGTGCCATGCAATGTAACTTCTTTTTATTTTCCATTGTTCATGGGCCTTTAGTGACCCTGTAGGGCCCTCAGTTGTTAATTTGCCACAAAGGGTTTTTAGGTTGCTGCCAATTTTTTTCTATTTTGACAATTCAGTGATGGCAAAGAGTTTTACCTGGGTTCCAGTCCCACATGGCATGAGACTGGGCACCCTGTTCCAGCTCAGATCTGACTCTCTTCCTATCACTGGGCTTTGGTTTTGCTAGTGGAAGTGTGTCTCTTCAGTTAGCCCTACCCACTGCCCTCCCACCCATAAGAATAAATCCCAAACGCAAAGAGAGCCACAACCTAGCTGATTCGCTGCCACTAAACAGCTTCGTTCCATTTTCCTGGCCCCTTTGCCCCGGGCCCACCTTCATCCTCCCCGAATTGATAGTAAGAAAATCTATCACCATGCGAAGCAGACGACACATTTAAATGCCGTTGGACAGGCTGGATCTCTCCCCACTGGTTGACAGGACAGAAACTGATGACAGGGTGAAACATGACTTCAAGTGTTTGCTTAAGGATGGGGAAGTTGGGCCCAGCCCCTCCATGCTGCCAAATGTTACATGGAGCATCGTAAAATCAAATTCTCACATCTTGTTGTCCTCCCATTAGATCCCATTAAACTCTGGCAGCCTGGCCAGGCCGCCTTGGTGGTTTTCTGATTTGTGGTTTGCACTTGGCTCTCCCCGAAGGCTTTAAAAATGATTTTATTCTGTGAACAGTCAGTGATCGTCAGACTCCGGAGGACACTTGCCAGGGCCAACATTTGCAGTAATAACATCTCACATTATCAAGCGTTTCCTGAAGGACCGCAGAGAATGAGAACAAAGAGGAGCTTTTCTGGAAGTGGCTATTTCTCTTCAGATGCTGGTACCCTCCCGCGTGGGGCGGGGGCCGGGGGGCCGAGAATTTCACTTTGGAAGAGCTGCTCACAGGCATCCACAGTTCTTTGCCTTTAAGGTGAAACCGGAGAACTGGAACCAACTTGGGTTTCCTCCTTCCCTGGCTTGTTGAACATGTAACCGACTCTCCCTTTTCTTCTTGTCCTGGGTGGTTTTTCTCATTATCTCCTTCCATCTTTGGGGGTGTGGGGCTGGAGAGAGGTTGTGTGGGGTCAAGGAAGGGAAAGTGGAGTTTAGGTAGGTCTGGCTACATTTTTCCCAAGGAGAACTTTCTCAAGGCTCTTGGTAGTGTTTTCACCCCAAAATATTTCTTGGTTGTGTGTAAAAGAAAATGAAAAAAAAAATAATAATCTAGAACACCACCAAAGACTGCTCTTCTAGATAGTTGGATAATGATAGGGATGGTAAAAATGGTGGTTATGATTCTGATTTATTACTAAAAAATACAAATGAGCTTATGAAATTGAAAATCAATGTCAGAGAAGTACATTATCACCTTGAAGGGCTTGCGGATACAATTTTTATGTTGATTTTTTTTTGTTTATTTTTAACTGTGGTACAATAACATAACATTTACTATTTTAACCATTCTTGACTATACACTCCAGTGGTATGAAGCATATTTGCTGTGTTTCAACCATCACTACCATCCATCTTCAGAAATTTTTAATTTTGCAAACTCAGTCCCTATTCAATAAGTCCTCATTTCTCCCCCACACCAGCTCTTGTGAATTACTGTTCTACTTCCTGTGTTTATTGATTTGCCCACTCAAAATACCTCACAAGAATGGAACCATAAAGTATGGGTCCTTTTGTGACAAGCTTATTTCACTTAACATAACGTCTTCAAGGTTCATCTTTTTTGTTCTGTGTCTGAATACACACACACACACACACACACACACACACACACACCACATTTTGTTTATTTGCTCATCTGTGAATGGACACTTAAGTTTGCAGATTCAGTTTATCAAGGGCATCAACAGAGGTTGGATGGCAAGCATTGATGTTTGGGATTGAAGATCTTGAATAATGAGACAAATTCTCCAGGTTGAAAGTTCTACGTGCTGTCAGGCTGATAAAACTGTATTAATCAATTCATCAACAAATATTCACTGAATGTTACGTGCCCTCCTTTTCTCCCTAAAAAAATAGTGATAGGGTTTCATGATCACAAAGATATAGCATTGCAAAACAGCATTAAGCAATATGGAAATATATGAAGGAGAATACTAAGGTAAGATCACAGTCCTGTCAACCCTGACAATTTGGGGTACATTTTACCAACAAATGGTATCAATCTAAATGCAAATACTGTACACACTCAGTGCAATCAATGCAGGAGAGTGTCACTTGACAACAAGGATATATTTTGAGAAAAGTGTCTTTAGTGGCATTTGTTGTTGCATGAACATTACGGAGCACACTTAGACCTGGGTGATCTAGAGAAACCACTGGATGTGGCCTTCTGATGCCATCAAAAGGCATGGTAAACATGAGATGCATGAGGCTGCTGCCTGTGTAACCAGCATACAGTAAATGTTAAAAAGTGTCTCAGTAGAAGGAATATACTTCAGTAATCACAGTATGGTAAATATATAGACCTGTAGCAGTCATTTATTGTCATTATCAAGTACTATGTATTGTACATAATTATATGTGCTATACTTTTGTGGGACCAGCAATGAAGTACATAAGTTTACACCAGCATTATCACAAACATGTGAGTCACACCTTGTGTTCCTACATAACTAGGGCACAGAAATTGTTCAGCTCCATTATAATCTTATGGAACTTTTGTTGTATTGATCTGTTATTGATAGAAATGTCATGTGGCACATATTGATATAGATAGGGATTTAAAGAATTTTATGGAACTGGGTACATTCAAACACTTTCCCTACTGAGCCACATCCCCAGCCCTGTTTTGAAGACTTTATTTAGAGACAGGATCTCACTGAGTTGCTTAATGCCTCTCTTTTGCTGAGGCTGGCTTTGAACTCATGATCCTCCTGCCTCAGCCTCCTGAGCTGCTGGGATTACAGGTGTGCGCCACTGCACCTGACTACTTTGGTAGCTTTTAAACATTTTATATAGTAGAGTCCTTCTTTCATATGAACTCTCAGAATAGTAATTTATAAAAATGAAATTTTCTAGTTAACATAGACAGGGGAAGTCCAGAACTGACCAGCTCAGGACCAAAAGTTAGTTGCAGTAATTTTTGAGACACTCCTCAAAAACTCTTATCACTCTGTTATGGGTTGAATTGTGTCCTTGAAAAAGATACAGAAGCCCTGACCCCCCAGTATCTGTGAATGTGGTTTTATTTGTAAATAGGATCTTGCAGATGATCAAGTTAAAATGAGGCCATTTGGATGGACTCTAATCCAACGTAACTGGTGTCCTTACAGAAAGGGGACATTTGCACATGGGCACAGACACACAAATAGGAGGGACACCAAGTAAAGATGGAGACAGAGATAGGGGGTACATCTAAAAGCCAAGCAAGTCCAAAGATTGCCAACAGAAACCAGAAGCCAGGAGGAGCACAGAAGGAGTCTCCCTCATAGCCCTCAAGGGGAACCAACTCGTCTGATACCTTGTACCAAGATTTGGAGCCTACAGAACTGCTAGACAATACATTTCTGTTGTTCTAAGAAATACCTGTTTTTTTTGTGCTTTGTTATGGCAGCCATAAGCAACTAATATAGACTTCTAAAAACTTAGTTTGAAAACCATTACTTTTAAAATTTGTTCTAATTAATTATACAAAACAGTAGAATGTATTTTGACAGATCATACATAAATGGAGTACAACTTCTCACTCTTTGGATTATACATGATGTAGAATTACGCTACTCATGTAATCATATTTGTACAAAGGTCATAATATCTGTTTCATTCTACTCTCCTTCCTACCCTCAAACTCCCTCCTCTCCCTTTACTCTCCTCTATCAAATCCATATCAAATATGCTATTCTTCCCTAGCATATCCCCTTTATTGTGAATTAACATCTACATGTCAGAGAAAACATTCAGCCTTTGTTTATGTAGGATTGGCTTATTTCACTTTGCATGATATTCTCCAGATTCATCCATTTACCAGAAAATGCCATAATTCCATTCTTCTTTATGGCTGAGTATATTCTGTAGTGCATATGGACCACATTTTCTTTATCCATTCATCTGTTGAATATCTAGGTTGGTTCCATAGTTTAGCTATTGTGAATTGAGCTGCTATAAACACTGATGTAGCTGCATCACTATAGTATGCTAATTTTAAGTCCTTTGGGTATAAATCCAGGAGTGGGATAGCTGGTTCAAATGGTGGTTCCATTCCAAGTTTTCTGAGGAATCTCCATACTGCTTTCCATATTGCTTGCATCAATTTGCACCATTATCAAGAGACATTCTCACCAACATTTATTGTTGCTTATATTCTTAATAATTGCCATTCTGACTGGAGTGAGATAAAATCTCAGTATAGTTTTGATTTGCATTTCTCTAATTGCTAGAGATATTTAACATTTTTCATATATTTGTTGATTGATCCTATTTTTTCTTCAGTAAAGTATCTGTTCAGTTCCTTTACCCATTTATTGATTGGGATATTTGTGGGGTTTTTTTGGTGTTTTTTGAGTTGTTTATATATCCTGGAGATTAATGTTCTATCTGATGTGCGTGGGGTAAAGATTTTTTGCCAATTCTATAGGCTTTCTGATCATATTCTTGATTTTTTTTTTTTTTTTTTTTTTTTGCTAAGAAGAAGCTTTTTGGTTTGATTCTATCCCATTTATTGATTCTTGATTTTACTTCTTGTGCTTTAGGAGTCTTGTTAGGAAGTCAGGTCCTAAGTTGACATGGTGAAGATTTGTGCCTACTTTTTCTTCTATTAGGTGCAGGGTCTCCGTTCTAATGCCTAAGTCCTTGATCCACTTTGAGTTGATTTTGGGGCATGGTGAGAGATAGGGGTTTAATTTCATTTTGCTGCATACAGATTTCCAGTTTTCCCAGCACTGTTTGTTGAAGAGGCTATCTTTTCTCCAATGTGGTACCATATTTATGTGGGCTTGTCTCAGTGTCTTCTATTTTGTACCACTGGTCTGTGAGTCTGTTTTGGTGCCAATACCATGCATTTTTTGTTACTAAGGCTCTGTAGTATAATTTAAGTTCTGGTGTTCTGATGTCTTCTTCTGCTTCACTTTTCTTGCTAAGGATTGCTTTGACTGTTCTTGGTCTCTTATTTTTCCAAATAAATTTCATGATTGCTTTTTTTATTTCTATGAAGAATGTCATTGGGATTTTAAAAGGATTATAAATTAAAATCTGTATACTGCTTAAAATCTGCAAAATCACATTAAATCTGGATAGCGCTTTTGGTAATGTGGCCAATTTGACGATGTTAATTCTGGCTATCCAAGAACATGGGAGATCTTTCTATCTTCTAAGTTCTTCAATTTCTTTCTTTAGTGTTCTGTAGTTTTCATTGTAGAGGTCTTTCACCTTTTTTGTTAGACTGATTCCTAAATATTTTATTTTTTTTTGAGTTTATTGTGAATGGGGTCGTTTTTCTAATTTCTCTTTCAGTGGATTCATCACTGCTGTGCAGGAATGCATTTGATTTATGGGTGTTAATTTTATGTCCTGCTACTTTGCTGAATTTATTTATTAGTTCTAGAAATTTTCTGGTAGAATTTTTTAGGTCTTCTAAATATAGAATCATCAATCAAAGAGTAATAGTTTGAGTTCTTTTCCTATGCGTATCCTTTTAATCTCTTTCTCCTAATTGCTCTAGGTAGAGTTTCAAGAACAATGTTGAATAAAAGTGGTGAAAGAGAGCATCCTTATCCTGTTCCAGTTTTTAGAGGGAATGTTTTCAATTTTTCTCCATTTATATGATGTTGGCCTTGGGTCTAGCATATAAAGCTTTTACAGTGTTAATGTATGTTATAACTAGCCCTAGTTTCTAGTGTTTTGAATATGAAGAGGTCTGTATTTTGTCAAATACTTTTTTGGCATCTATTGAGATGATCATATGATTCTTGTCTTTAAATCTATTGATGCAATGAATTACATTTATTGATATCCATATGTTGAACCAACTTTGCATCCCTGGGATCAACCCCATTTGATTGTGGTGCACTATCTTTTTAATATGTGAAAATAAATACTCTATATCATATTTAAATACCTGCAAATATTCTGCTATGTGGAAGTATATAAGGTACTTATTCATTCCTTTGTTAATGTACAAAAATAGTGTTTTAAAATTTTAAAGAATGATACCATGAACATGCTTTTAGGTAATTCCTTGCAGGTTGTTTCATTAAAACAATTTGCCAAATTAAAACAATTTGCCAAAGAGGAATTGTTATACTAACTGGTAGGAACATTTGAAATTTGGGTATTTATTGCCAATGTGCCCTTTCAAAAGCTCATTCTTGCACCCAAGTGTCTTGTCTAAGGGTCTGTACATTTCTCCACATCCTTACTGGATATTGCCATTCTGTCTTTTAAAATATGAGTTAATTTGTATCAAATCAATAAGTAAGTGAAGTAGGTCTGAAGGAATAAAGAGCAAACAAGTAGTTAAACCTGTATCCTTTACCTCTTCCACTCCCCAGTGACAGCCACTTTTAATTCCTAGGCTGTTTCTTTTTGTGTTCACATTTACATTTTTAAAATAACATGCTTATCCTATTATTTTTTATTTTTAAATTTTATCTATTACTTTTTAATTTCTATCATACAGAAAAGAGAACTAGCACTCTTGTATACCCTTTCATCCCATTCTCTCAAACAGGTTACATCAAAATTCTGGTTAAATCAATATTCAGAGTTTACTTTTTGCATTTTTATGTGTATAAATACTATTAGCAGCCAAGTCATGTTGTATGCTATAATTCAATTACTGGGAAAAAAAAGAATATTTGTTGAATTTCAACAAGTGACTTTTCTATGCACTGAAATATTCATTGAATTATTCCTTTTCACATACATGGATTTTTTTTTTCTCAATTAAGCTCTTGTTGTAGTGAATTGCTCTAAAGGACAGACTGATACTAACCACCCTAGCTTTTCTGTGCAAAGGATAGTAGTTCATGATGTAATTCTCCTAATTCACTACTGGATTAAATTTCCCAATATTTCTTGGAGGGGTTTTTGCCCCTATTTGTCTTTGGGGTTTTGTTTGTGGGAGGTTGTGTTTTTTTCCTTTCTATTTTTATCAGGTTATGATTCACTGTTTGTAGAATGAACCAAAAGCCTTCCATCTTTTTCTATGCTCTGCAGCAGAATAAATAATACAGAAATTATCTGTTCTTTTTATGTTTAATACAGTGTGCCATAAGATTGTCTGGGAGTTATGTTCTTTGGGGGATTTTGATTTCCTTTTAATTTCTTTTATGGTTATTCATCTTTTCAGAGTTTCAGTTCCTTTTTTAGTCAATTTGGGTTACTCTGTTTTTTCCTACTAAATCATCTATTTCAACTACTTTTCAAATTTTTTTGGTATAAACTTGTATTTGATCTGCCTGTAATTTAAGTTTTTTTTTACCCTTTTTTCCCTTGATTCTAATTGGTTAAGTTTTTCCCTCAATCACATTTGATGAAGTCTGTTTATTTAATTGTTCTTTTTAAAAGAATTTTTAACAAAGGACTAGCTTGTTTTATTAATTATCTACTCATTTTCAGTTTCTACTTTCATCTTTATTAATTTATTTTATTTAGGCTTCTTTAATTATTCTTTTTCTCAAAAAAGAGAGTTGATACTTTATTTATTTTCAGGATCTTATTTTACCTTCTCTCTCATAAATGCAGGCTTTGCTCTGTAATTTGCATCATTGGTAGATTCTTCTAGTAGGTGACATAGTTTCTGGCAATATTAATAAAAATATTCCTCTTATTTCTACTCATCTTTTAAAATTTTTTCTGATATTAACACTCTTTTCATATTATTTTTCTAATAGATCTTTCTAGTTCTTTTTGGCAAATTTTCTGTGCCATTTTTTTTACACAAATGCTTCTTATATTTATCATCTAACTGGTACATGATGAATATTTATGCCATCTGAGCACCACTATCTCTTTTTTTTATTGATTATTTAAAGCATTACATAGCTCATGATATATCATCTTTCATACATTTGACTCAAATTGGGTTTTGAACTCCCATTTTCACCCCAAATACAGATTGCAGAATCACATCTGTTACATATTCACATTTTTACATAATGGCACCACTATCTCTTAATATGACTGATGATATGCTTGGATTTATTATTTCAATTATATTTACTCTGCACTTTTCTTTTTCTTCCTGATTTCTTGCCCTCACTTTCCAGCATCCAGCATTAAAGATGAAAGTGGGTACCAATCTGTTTCTGATTTCCTTTTGAACAATTCTTTATACTGGACACTTTTAGGATTTGTTCTTTAGGCTTGATATCCTGAAATTTCACCAGGATATGTTTAGATAGTTTTTTTCATTAATTCTGAAATTTTTAAACCTGTGGATTAATTTCTTTGGGTAATTTTCTTCTTTTAATTTTTAAACAGTGTAATCACCTCCATTCTGCTGCTTCTGAACGTATGTTAGAACTCCTTCATCTACCCTTCACATCTCTGTTTATCTACTGACATCTCTTTGTACTAGCGTGCCGTGTTTCTCAATCAATCTTATAGCTAAATTACTTGATATTCATATATCAAGTATATATTCTCCTACTCAGTCTATATGTCGAATTATTTAAGTCAATTGTTACATCTTATATTTCTAATTATTTGTTCCATGATTTCATACTATTTTTCATGCTATACCTGTTCTATTTTATGGATGCAATAACTATCTATATATCTATCTCTTTGTGTGTAAATGTATATATATATGAGATTTGAGTATATTAATTTAAGTGTATTAATATATATTATATATAAAAATATTTAATGCCATATATTATAATATTATATTACATATGTATGTTATAACATATAATATTATATATTATGTGTAATATATAATTATATATAAATAGTGTTCTTGCTGCTTCCTTGAGGCAAACAGACTTGCAGCAGCAGCATCTTGGTGAGAGAACATCCCCACTGATGAGCCAAGCGTCACTTCCATTGCTGCCATATGGCCCTGTATATTTCTCTACCCACTGAAGAAGCCTTAGGGTAGCTAGGAAAGAGGTCTAACTGATATTCACAGAGGAGGTCTTCTCCTCCTAACTAGGTAGGTTTCTCCTCAATGGAAAACAAATCTTCTCCCATTCCATGCCATCCGGAGGAGTCCATCAACAGGTCTTCCCCAGACCTTCTCAGAACCATTTCTCTAAGCTTGTCCCTTTTCTGTCCATGCCCATCTGGCCAGACCCTTAGCTCTTGCCCATGAACTGCTTCTCACTTCTATCTCCCCTTTAAGGCAAAGTGGACAACCAGATTCACTGCTTAAAGTTTTGCCCATAAGTACGTATCTCTCTTTCTGATTGTCTTTCTACTGGTCTACTTTTAACTTGGTATTCTTTCATATGCAGCAGTTCAATTTTTGTTGGTTCCAGCATATCTCTAAGCCAGGTTGACCTTTTATTTTATTTCATTTGGGGTTTTTCAGTCAAGTGGTTATAGGAGTTCCTCATGAGGTCATGGTATTAATTTGGGGCTGCTGTGGAACAGAAGTATTTGATAAATATGTATAATACTTATTTACCAAAAAGAAGGTGTAGCTTGCTCGGAAATGTCTGGGATTTTCTATCTAGGTTTGCTGGATGGCCCATATGGCATCTGTATTTTCAACAGACTCTTTAAAAGTCATTGATATACGCTGAATCATAAGTCCAGAGCAGCTTGACCTGCAGCTTGGACTAGATGAAGAACCTTCTCTTACTCTGGGCTCTACTCAAAACTGGCAGCTCTAAAATTCACTCAGTTTGGTAGATGCTTGCATTAATAGCCCCAATTAATGGGCTCTATTTATCCATCACTTTGACTTCTAACTTCCTGACTTTGGCCTTGACCATGAGACTTGCTGGGGTCCATTGGATAATATATGACTCCAGAAGAGGTTCAGACAGGTGCTTGTGTATTTCTGTTTCCTTTCCTGAATCCTATATGAGGCTGCTGGGGAAAGTGAAACCCTGGGGAAGAGAGATGTTTTCCTATCTGTTATCCCAGAACAGCAAGACCTAGTTGATTAATGAGAGATAATAATTGATTTTCATTTTAAGCCACTAAATTTGGGGGTCAGTTTGTTTGGCAGCATTATTGAGTTGACAGATAACTGGTACTCTTGGTAATTGGCACTATACATCTGGCATTTCCATGGCTGTAGAGTGTCCAAGGTAGCCTCTCTGATCATGTACTTTGGAGGTGATATTCCTATGTGACCTCAACTCATAAATCTGGACTCCTGAAAGTTTCCTTGAAACCTCCTCCATATTTTCAGTCTCACCCTTCTTCCTTGCAAACTCAGTGAGAGTACATATTACTGACAGAATCTAAATCCAATTAAAATCTTAACTTCAAAAGAGTCTGGCACATGTCATATTTAGCTTTTCATATGTTGACATATGGGGGCCAGATACAGAATAGAAAGGGCTGTGAATAGACATCAAATACCAGTAAATAATGGTTAATCTATTCATAACCTGCAGCTCAAGAAAGCACTGCTAGACTAAATCTATCTTTCCAGCCTTAGCCCTCATTTCTCTTTAAATATCCTCTTCCCCAGTCGAACAGGATGACTGGTGAGTCTCTGGCCATTCCTTCTGTCTTCTAGAAATCCTGTTGAGTCTTCTAGAAATCCTGTTGATTTGTCAGGGTTAACTCACTCTTTCCTCCAGTTAGAGATACCTCCAGAGAGGGCTTTTTCTCTCAGTCTGTACTTTCAAAAGAGGAAAAAGTCTATGATACTTTAAATAGGGCAACAGTTAGTGAGTTGGGTCATGTCCCAATCGACTCACACAAGATTCCACAGGGGGAGTGTGGGGAGAGGTAAGGAAATGCATTCCCTTGAAGCTCACGTTTAATTAAGATTTTGCTTGAGAAAGTACTTGAACTAGAAGATAGAACTAATAAAATATTCACAAGCTTGCTTCATATCCTAGTCGGTTCTAGCTTATGCACAGCGGAAAAGAAGCTTTTTGGCTGTTAGTTATCACAGCATGTATTCTTTCTTCTCAGTTTCTGCAGTGCCTGCATCTTCCAGACACTTTATTCCCTGACATGGTGACCGCTCATCCCTCCCCAGCTTCCCTTCCTCCTTCTGATAGAAGAGGCTCCTAGCTGACTTTGACCCCAGCGGGGCCATCGTTAATGGAGATCCTGTTGACTTGACATTCATAGGGTTTTTCCTCTACCATGTTCTATTAATAGGAGAAAATGGGTGGAGTAGAATCACTTGTGCCATATTCTATTCAGATGCTGGTGGTGCTCTGGGAAAAGAAGGAAGCCAAGAAGGAGAGGAAGAGGTGTAGTCTGTGGTCTTTGAATCTACCAGACTGTGGGCATATAAATTTCTCTTCTCTGTGGGCCCAAGCGCGACTGATGTTTTGCAGGCCCAGAGAGGATGAGCTTTTCGCTACAAAAACATGGATATCAAGTGTTGTATTCAGATGTGAGAGATGACTGCCCTCTGTTGTTTCAAAATTAGGAAAATGGGACTCTCCAAAAGCTGGTTACCAGTGGAAAAACCAACCAATATAACTGTCACTGAGGAAAGGAGTACAGCAAGACTTTGTTTTACCCCTTGCCAACCTCAACTCACCAATGTGCAGGCTACATGTGTTTAGAATTAGCAAGTGATGTTTTCTCCTCCATTTCTCAGGATCCCATCCTCCACTCTCTCAACTGCTTATTCAGAACGGGACTAAGCGCCCAGGCTTCTTGGAGGTCACCCGTCTCTCAATACAGGTACAGTGCAAGCAACTTCCTCCCGGCTTAGCTCTTCCAACTGACCACCTTGCTCATTAGGTCTGGGGCCGCTTTCTTTTCATAGTTCTCTGGAGGGCTAACGAGCTTTTAAGAAACACCTGCAGCAACTCCTGATTCTGCACAGCAACCAACGTTTTTAGCAAAGGTTTTAAAGAGGACCTTGTTGGGGGGCCAATTCCTTGCCCAGATAAATGAAACTGTGGCCATGAGACCAACTTAATCCAACATCCACATTCACTTCTTCTCTCTCTCTCTTTTTTTTTTCACTGATATGCCCAAGCTCTAATGCCTTCATTTCCCCTTCATTTGCAACAGCAAAGCCTCCTTGACCAGAAAAATAAATGTGCAGTTGGCAAGAGCTGAACAGAGGTCTGCTTAAATGATTTTTAATTTATGTTAAAATGCTAAGAGCGGTTTTCCAGGTCCCCATTGAATACCTCACAAAATGAAGTTTTTCAAAGCCTGCGTTTATAAAAGGAACTAAAAGATTTAAAAACATTCCCTTTAACTTCAACTACCCCAACTGTATCTTTTATTCCTGCCCTACTGGGATCAAGCAGCGGCTTAGGAGTGTATATGCGGTTGGTCTTAGGACTCCCGACTGAAAGTCAGAGACCTGTCTTCTTTTCCTGCCTCCAGAACGAAGGTGGTGTAACATTGAGCTTATTATTCACTCTGGACACCCCCATTTCTCTTTTTATAAAAATGGACAGTGAGTGGGATGTAAAATATGTGAAGCATCGTGATCACTTATTAAAGAAGATTCTTAGCATTTCTGGGGATTTCTACATTTGTAACATGAATTATTTCTTTTGATTTGTATCTGCTCGGAAAGGAAACCACAGAATAATTGTGAACTCTCAAAAGTCTTGATTATTATGCCCTAATTTTTAAACCAGGTTAACTTTTGTCTGCCACTTGATATGCATCTAGGTTAAAATTTCAGCAATTGTGTGTCGAACAGAGATAAAGCCGTGGAGATTCACACCAGGTGGATGAGAATCTTACATATTAAAACTAGGTCACAAATGTGCTCTTTGAAAGAAAATGTGCAGGATGCATTCTCCCAATAAGTAGAAATACCCTTTAAGATCACCTTTCCAGTGATATCGCAGCATTGCTTAGGAAGACAGCGATTGTTCTTGACTAGAGTATAAGTTTTAAAATCTTAAGTTCTTCAATTTGCCAGGCAGTGTGTTAACTTCCAGGGGAAATACTAAAGACCTGAAAGGTCTTGTTGTCATGGAATTTTACAGTTTACTTTAGGGCACAAGATTTATATGTGTGTCCATGTGTGTGTATGTATAACAAACCATCTGTGTTAAATGAGACATGCTGATTCCTTCGTAGACGTCAACACCAGAAGTGTGCACACTCTAGAAAATGTAAGAATTTGGATAGGCGAGAGAGGGGGGGGGCATTCTCAGATATGAAATCATCATGGAAGACAAAGGGAGGACCCTCCACAGCCCGATGTCCAGCACCCTATGGGCATGTCCACTTAGATGGCTCAAATCTCAAAACCGGCCTGAGTTTACCATCTTCTCTCTGAAACTCTTTTTGTCTGGGTTCCATAATTCAGTAGGACACTAGAATTCAGCAGGATATCAGCATCTACCCAGTTTCTTCTGGGTGGTGTGGGCTTTGGGATCTAACCTTGCCTTTACCAGTTTCTTATTGTGTTGACCTAGGGGATGTTAGGCAGCCTCTTTGTGCCTCCGTTTTCTCATCTGTAAAATGGGGTTGAGCAAAGTACTTGTAATTTTTAAAGTCACTATCAGTGTGTTAGGTGTTACACACAGAATTCCCAGGATCATTTCTGGAACATAGTAGGAGTTTGGTACTTACTCGCCGTTATTGTTATTTGCTTATCTGATGAGTGATTTTGCTCATGGTGCAGTCTCTTACAGAAGCTGAAGCTGTCTCCTGTTTATGGTGCTGGTTCAACAGTGAACCTTACATGGGCCAAGAAGCGATGCCAGAATCAAATTCTTCTTTATACTTGGCCTCTTCTCAAGGGTAGTTCTCTCTCTTTTTTCTCTATTTTTTAAAATGTCAGGGAAGAGACATAAGAAGCTTTCCATGGAAATAATACCCGGAGGAAGACACAGCACTTAGTCATGGTGCTTTCTTGGGGTTTTGGCAATGTCCTAGGTGGGTGTGGGTCCACATGGCAAATATTCTAGCGGTTAGAGGGGACTCAGTCAGGACTTTGGGTTTTTATGGACTGGCTAACCGACCTCCAAGATCTGTGATTCTTAACAAAGGAAGCCCAGCCTTCCTAGGGTGCGATTTGGATTCCTGATTTAGTGGTTGTTTGGGCTCTGAAAATTCTGTTGCATCTTTAAAGCCATGATAGAATCGTTACTATGCAAATTTTTCCTTTGAGTCTTTATGTCACTAAAATACCACGCCAGTGGGATGTCTGTTTTCATCTGGCTTTTATCTGGGATTTAACATACATGGATGTCTTGTTAACTCTGAAACCATTAACACCCTATCTTCCCCAGGGAGGAAAAACACAGACCTTCTCTTGGGTGTGTGTGTTTCCTTTCCGGGGTGCTGAGGCTCGAACCCACCATGAAAGCATGCTGGAAGAACCCATCCCCTGAGCTCTGCCCCTACCCTAATGGGGCTTGCCTTTTGCTTGGGGAAGAATCATGCCTGCCAGCTGTCCCTACTCACATCTCCTTGTCACGTGGTTCCTGACCTACAGTACTTGATGACTCTAGGCTCCTCTCAACCTTCTTTCTGAGCAAAGAAAAAATAATTGACCACACAAACTGCTGGGGGTTGCCACTGTTCACACTTGTCTGGTCTCCTAAGGAGAATTGCTCTGCTCAGTGCCCCCTAGGTTCCAGCCACAACATTTTTTGCATTTCAAAAAATAACTTCCATGCATCTGTGCTTTTACTTAACCTTTTTTTTTTGTTTGAAATTCTGCTTGTCTTTTGCAGCAGAGATCAATGTCACCTTCTTTGTGTTGTCATTCTGATGTCAGAATGAGATCATTCTTTCTGATCCCTTTGCTCCATTGTAATAGTCCCAACAGTCAGAGATAGAGATCACAATTCAAAACTCCAGGTGTGCAGGCAATGCAATTTTATTTTTTCAGTCACTCATTTTTAGCTTTTGTCAAACCAGACATTCTTCTTTCTCTTCCAGGGGTTTCTTCCAAGCTTAGGCTGCTAGAGATGGAATTAATGATTCCAACTCGACCTTTTTCTTTGCTGAATAAGTTTAACAAGACAATCATGCCCTTCATTCTGGGCTTACCTTGCTTTGGTCTGTAGGATATTAGCAGGTCTGATGTGATCAGAAGTTTGAGGCATAAATATGGAGCTGGATTTGCTCACTCCTGGGGCTTTCCTCATGTTACGAGAAGAGGAATCTCAGCCCACTAGTTTCAGAAAAAGGGTAAGAGATAGGTACTGCAGCATTCACCCCCAATTTCCCCAGTCCAGGTCAGCTAACTTCCACCTGACCTACAGACACATAAGCTAAATAAATGCATATTATTGGAATTTCTGGATAGTTTATTTTTTGCAGTATTTTTCTAGCAAGAAGTTACTGATGCATTATTTCTCATATTGATGAACAGTTCTCTAGAACACAGTGTTCCTTTCTCTCAGCAATTTTAATGATTTTTCTCATGTCTCACTGGGGCATGGAAAACCCAGGCTGTCTGGGGCAGGTCTGCTTAGTTACCGTGTGTTGTTTAGGCAACTCTGGGATTTAACACACATGAGTTTCTACACAAGAATTAAGGCATAGCTTCCTCTGACATTGAATCCCCTCACATATTTAAGGTTTCTGTAACTTCCTCTCTCTCACTCCCAAGACTCAGCCCAGGTTAGATAGGGGCTCATGGTGAGGAATATAACCTAAGCCTAGCTTATCACGTTTCCATCTCTTTCTGTTCCATTTTCCAAATCTTTATCTTTCCTGGGATAGGACAATGAATTCTAAGTATGAATTTTTAATAATTTGTTCAAATTAGTTGTATATGACAGTAGAATGCATCTTGACATATTGTACACAAATGGTCCACAAATTCTAATTCCTCTTGCTGTACATAGTGCGAGTCACTCCAGTAGTGGAATCATACATGTATATAGGGTAACAATATCTGTCTCATTTTACCATCCTTCCAATACCCACTGCACCCCCCCTTGCCCTCACTCTCCTTTATACAAACCAAACTTCCTTCATTCTTCCCCACCACCCCACTCCACTATGGATCAGCATGTGCTTATCAGAGAAAAATTTTGGCTTTTGTTTTTTGGGGGTTGGCTTATTTCACTTAGCATGATATTCTCTGGTTCCATCCATTTACCTGCAAATGCTATAATTTCATTCTTTTTAAAGGCTGAGTAATATTCTATTGTGTATATATACCACATTTTCTTTATCCATTCATCTGTTAAAGGGCATCTAGATTGGTTTCATAGTTTAGCTATTGTGAATTAAGCTGCTATAAATGTTGATGTGGCTGTATCACTGTGGTATACTGATTTTAAGTCCTTTGGGTATGAACCGAGGAGTGGGATAGCTGGGTGAAATGGTGGTTCCAGTCCAAGTTTTCTGAGGAATCTTCATACTGCTTTCCAGAGTGGTTGAACCAATTTTCAGTCTCACCAGCAATATATGAGTATAGTTTTTTCCCCACATCCTCACCGACATTTATTATTGCTTGTATTCTTGATAATTGCCATTCTGACTGGAGTGAGATGTAATCTTAGAGTAGTTTTGATTTCCTTTCTCTAATTGCTAGAGATGATGAACATTTTTTTCATATACTTGTTGACCAATTATATTTCTTCTTCTGTGAAATGTCTGTCCAGTTCCATAGCCCATTAATTGGTCGGGTTATTGGGTTTTTTGGTGTTAAGTTTTTTGAGCTCTTTATGTGCCCTGGAGATTAGTGCTCTATCTGAGGTGCGTGTGGTAGGAACCTTTCTCCCATTCTGCAGGCTCTCTCTTCACATTATTGATGTTTCCTTTGCTGTGACGAAGCTTTTTAGTTTGATTCCATCCCATTTATTGATTCTTGATTTTATTTCTTGCACTATAGGAGTCTTGTTAAGGAAATCAGGGCCTAATCTGACGGGATGAAGATTTGGGACTACTTTGTGTTCTATTAGGTTCAGGGTCTCTGTTCTAGTGTTTAAGTCTTTGATCCACGTTAAGTTGATTTTGTGCAGGGTCGAGACAGGGGTTTAATTTCATTTTGCTACATATGGATTTACAGTTTTTCTGGTGCCATTGTTTAATAGGCTATCATTTCTCCCATCTATGTTTTTGGTGCCTTTTTCTAGTATATTTATGTGCCCTCCATTCTGTACCATTGGTCCACATGTCTCTTTTGGTACCAATACCATGATGTTTTTGTTACTGTTGCTCTGTAGTTTAGTTTAAGGTCTGGTATTGTGATGCCACCTGCTTCATTTTTCTTGTTAAGGATTTCTTTGACCATTCTGGGTCTCTTATTTTTCCAAATGAATTTCATGATTGCTTTTTCTTTTTCTATGAAGAATGTCATTGGGATTTTAATAGGAATTGCATTAAATCTGTATAATACTATTGGTAGCGTGGCCATTTTGACAATGTTAGTTCTGCCTATCTAAGAATATGGGAGATCTTTCTATCTTCTAAGGTCTTCAATTTCTTTCTTTAATATTCTAATATTTTCATTGTAAAGGTCTTTCACCTCTTTTATTAGATCAGTTACCAAGTATTTTATTTTTTTGAGGCTGTTATGAATGGGTAGTTTCCTAATTTCTCTTGAAGTGGATTCATGGCTTATGTATAGAAATGCATTTGATTTATGGGTGTTGATTTTATATCCTGCTGCTTTGCTGAATTCATTTATTAGTTCTAGAAGTTTTCTGGTAGAATTTTTTATGTCTTCTAAATATAGAATCATGTCACCAGCAAACTGTGATTGTTTGAGCTCTTTTCCTATGTGTATCCCTTTAATTTCTTTGGACTATCTGATTACTCTGGCTAGAATTTCAAGGACTATGTTGAATAGAAGTGGCGAAAGAGGGCATCCTTGTCTTGTTCCAGTTTTTAGAGAGAGTGTTTTCAATTTTTCTCCATTTAGAATGATGTTGGCCTGGGGCTTGTTCTCCTGATTCAATTTGGGCAGATCATATGCCTCTAGAAATGTCTTGGTGTCTTTGAGATTTTGTATTTTATCAGAGAATAAATTTTCAAAATAGTTTCTAATTATCTTCTGTATTTCAGTAGCATTTATTATGATATTTCCTTTTTCATCATGGATTTTAGTAATTTGAGTTTTCACTCTCCTTCTTTTCATTAGGGTGGCTAAGGGTTTATCAATTTTATTTATTTTTTCGAAGAACCAGCTTTTTGTTTTGTCAATTTTTTAAATTGTTCCTTTTGTTTCAGTTTCACAATTTCAGCCCTAATTTTAATTATTTCCTATTTTCTGATACTTTTGGTGTTTATTTGTTTTTCCTTTTCTAGGGCTTTGTGATGTAATGTCACTCATTTATTTGTTGACTTTTTATTCTTTTTAAAAATTTTTCTTTTTTGACTTTTTATTCTTTTAATGAATGAACTCAATACAACAAACTTTCCTTTTACCGCTGAATTCATAGTGTTCCAGAAATTTTGAGATGTTATATCAGAGTTCTCGTTTACCTCTAAGAATTTTTTAGAATCTCCTCCCTGATGTCTTCTGTTATCCATGCATCATTCGGTAGAGTATTGTTTAGTCTTTAGGTGTTGGAGTAGCTTCTAGTTTTTATTTTATCATTGATTTCTAATTTCATTCCATTATGATCTGATAGAATGCAGGGTAGTAGCTGTACTTTTTTGTGTTTGGTAAGACTTGCTTTGTGGCATAAAATATGGTCTATTTTTGAGAAGGATCCATGTGATGCTGAGAAAAATTGTATTTTGCTTATTGATGGATGGAATATTCTATATATATTCTGTTAAGTCTAAATTATTGATTATATTATTGAATAATATAGTTTTTTTGTTTAGTTTTCATTTGAAACATCTGCCCAGTGGTGACAGAGGTGTGTTAAAGTCACCCAGTATTATTGTATTGTGGTCTATCTGATTCTTGAAATTGAGAAGGGCTTGTTTGATATATGTAGATGCTCCATTGTTTGGGGCATAGATGTTCATGATTGTTATATCTTGTTGATATATGATTCTCTTATTCGGTATGAAATATCCTTCTTTATCCCTTCTGACCAACTTTTGTTTGAAGTCCACTTTATCTGATATGAGTATGGTAACCCCTGCTTATTTATGTGGTCCATGTGAGTGGTATGTTTTTTCTGATCCTTTCATCTTCAATCTATATATGTCTTTTCCTATGAGACGAGTCTCTTGAAGGCAGCATATTATTGGGTCTTTTTTAAAAATCCAATCTGCCACTCTATGTCTTTTAATTGATGAGTTTAGTCCATTCACACTCAGGGTTATTATTGAAATATGGTTTGTATTCACAGTCATTTTAGTTTGTTTTTGGTTTTTAACTTGAGTTGGTTTCTCCTTTGATTGACTTTTCCTTTAGTGTTGTTCCTCCCTTTGCTGATTTTCATTTCCTTCTCATGTAATATTTTGCCAAGAATGTTCTTTCTTATTGTAAATTCCTTTAACTTTTGTTTATCATGGAAGGTTTTTATTTCATCATCAAATCTGAAGCTTAATTTTGCTGGATATAAGATTCTTGGTTGGCATCCATTTTCTTTCAGAGCTTGATATACGTTGTTCCAGGATCTCATAATTTTGAGGATCTGGGTTGAAAAAAATCTGCTGAGATCTGGATTGGTTTTCCCCTATATGTAATCTGAAACTTTTCTATTGTGGCTTTTAAAATTCTATCCTATTCTGTATGCTAGGCATTTTCATTATAATGTGCCTTCTATCCCAATAATTCTTAGATTCAGTCTTCTCATGTTATTCCATATTTCCTGGAGGCTTTATTCATGTTCATTACCATCTTCACTCTGTGGTCAACTTTATTTTCAAGTTCATATATTTTGTCTTCATTGCTCGAGTTTCTGTCTTCCATGTGATCTAGTCTGTTGGTAATGCTTTCTATTGAATTTTTATTTGGTTTATTGTTTCCTTCATCTCGAGGATTTCTGTTTGTTTTTTCCCCCAGAATCTCTCTTTCTTGAAGTAATCTTTTGCTACCTGTATTTGCTCTCTTATCTCTTTGTTGGGCTGCTCAGTTGTTGCCTATATTTGCTCTCTTATATCATTCTTTGCTTCTCAGGTCATTTTAATTATGCACATTCTGAACTCCTTTTCTGATATTTCATATACTGTGGATTCTATTATTATAGTATCCTGGTTTGTTTGGGGCACTTTTTTCTCTTGTTTTTTTTTTTTTTTTTTTTTTTGTGTCGTTCATGTGTTTTCTTCTCTAGCAGTGTGGATCCAAGGTATTATGGTTTCTACCCAATAATCTTATAGTGCCCTGCAGATTACCAACACCTGCCTTTAAGAGGGAGATCAGTATTTACAGCACCCACTGCAAACAATATGCAGCCTTAAACCATATAGCTCCTATTTAGACAATTATGGTTTTGTCACAATAAACAGAAATGATATGTTCAATTAATAGCTACAATATAAATAGTAGGTTTGCATAATGGCCTACAGTTTCAAATGGTGGACAAAGACAGAACTGGGAGCTGGTGTCAGATATAGGATGTGGGGTTTATGAGGTATGGGGTGAGACTATAGAGGTATTAGATCACAGGAAGAGTGAAAGAGGAATCAGGAGAAGGGATACCTCTGGTGTAACCAGGCATGCAGGGAACTTGGTTCAACAGGTCTTCCAGGTCCTGGATGTTGTCTCTAGATGGAAGTGGGCACATTTCTAGTTGGTAGCAGCGGCAGCAACAAACCTGTAGGTACCTTGATGTTAGCTTCCAGGCCCTAGCTGGTATCTTAAGATGGAAGCTGCCCCAACTAAAGATGGTGGTGGCAGCAGTGGAGGTAACCCAAGGTGGTAGCAGAGGTGTCCCAAGGTACAGGCGACTGCTTTCAGAGGTGGGGCTGAGAGGGCAGGCCATGTGGTGGCATTGAGCAGCCTGTTTGGAGATGTAGCACTGTGGTGTGCAGAGCTGTGGTGGGCTGCTGCCTCCAGACCCTGTCGTCCCAAGGTGGAGGCTAACATGTGCGAGGAGCTATGGAGATGGCTGCAGTGTCCCAAGATGGAAGCAGGCCAGGAGAGCCATGTGTTGGTAGATGGGAGGCTGCAGCCCATTGCTCTCCTCCTCCTTTTGAGCTGTGGCTCCACCTCCTCCTCCTCCCCACAAGTGAGGTGGCCAGGTGGCTTTCATCCTCCACACATGCACTGCAGGCTGGGTCACCTCTACATATGCCTTCTTTTGCATATACAGTTGATGATAAAAAGTTTGACTCTTCAAGTTCTTCTTAACTTTAAAGTCTAAGATTTGTCTTTTCTTTTGGTCCAGTCGTTATCTTATGGTAAATTCTTATTGCCTGAACAGGGGCAGGTTGTGTAGTAAAAGAGAGTACTAGAGGAAAAACAAAGTATGTGCTCATATTAGAAATTGCCTTCCTGGCACACAATCTGTTACCAGTAAACAGAATTGCTAATTGACTTCTTTCCTAAATTTGAGACCTGTCTCTTCTAACTGCCTCCCATAGAGGGCCTATGGAGATCTTGAGTTCAACATGTCCAAAATGGAACACATTCTCATGCCTTGATCTAATCCTTATTCAGGTTCCTTATTTCAACAAGTGGAATCTTCATCTGGGAAGTGCTAGGGCTATTTCCAACTCGAGATTCCTTTATTCCCCACCATCTCTTTTTAGGAGCATGAATGAACAATACTCTTTTATGCCCCCAGACTTTGCTCAAATAATTTTTCCCTAGATGAGCTTTCCCAATTTCCACCCCTTACAACCACAAACACTTCTCCTTGGCTAATTCCTATATGTGAATCTAAATAGTATGTCCTTCAGAATGCTTGTCCTGACTTATCTGTCCTCCATGACATACTTGTGTGTCATCCTGCTAGTTTCCAAAATTCTTATCAGATTTTCAATTCCTGACATTTTCTTTACTTAAGTAAACTTTAAATGGAAGTACATCACACAAAAATGTGTGCAAATTGAAAATATGTATCTTGATGAATTTTCACAAAATGAATGTTATCATTTGTCCAGATAAAGAAATAAAATGTTACCAGCAATGTAACCCTCTGTCCCCTATTCTAGTAGCAGCCTCCTCCAAGGTAACCACTATTGACTTCTAACACCACAGATTCATTTCATATTTTCTTGAGCTTCACATAAATAGAACCATACCATGTGCATTCTTGTGGTTCAGTATTATGTTTGTGATATTCATGGTGTGTGTGGCAATGATCTTTCTTTCACATTCCTTTGAGCAAAGATCTCACAATTCACTTATCTATTTGATTGTTGGAAATATCTGGGTTACTTTGAGTTTCTGCCTGCTGTAAATTCCACAGCTATTATGAACATTCTTGTGTCTTTGTATCTGTTTTTTTTCCCCCTGAAAGGTTTGTGCATTTCTACTTTGTGTACATATAGGAATGAATTTGTAGGATTGTACAATGGGCCTATATTCAGCTTTATTAGATAGTGTCAATTTTTCAAAGAATCTATAATAATTTAAATTCACACCACAAATGTTTGAAAACTTTAGTGGTTTCAAAATAATCTTTGATTATGGCAGGAGGTAGGCATGAAGATTCAGTTTTTTTTCAGGAAGGCATGGGGGTGCATACCTATAAACCTGGCTACTCAGAAGCTGAGGGTGTAATTATAAAGCTAGTCTCCACAATTTAGTGATATCTGTCTCAAAAAGGAAAAATGGTGCTGGAGATGTGTTATGATGATAAAGTATCCCTGGGTTCAATCTTCAGTACTGCCCCCCCCCCAAAAAATCACTTTTTCCATATATCTGATTGTTACATCATTGTTTACAAAAACTATCACTTTCTCTGCATAGTTTCAGTAGCAACTTTTCTGTAAATCATTTGATTATGTATGAATGCATCTAAATATGATTCTCTTTTCTGTTCCCTTGGTCCAATATCATACTTTCTTAATTACTGAATCTTTATAAGAAATATTGCAATCTCATAGTATTATTGCTCCAAACTTTTTCTAATTTAAGATTTTCTTTCTAGGTCCTTTAAATTTCCATATAAATTTTAAATTCATTTGTCAACTTCCAAATTAAAAAAACAAATCCCCACTGGGATTTATTTTTTGAATTTCCTTGAGTTTATAGATAAATTTTGGAAGAATAAAAATTTTTAACTATCTTGAGCTCCTCTAACCCATTAATATATTGTCTGTCTTGAATTCTTCATATTTCGCAGTTTTTCACCATACATGTTTTGTTAGATTCATTTCTACTTATTTTCTTTTTATGAGACTACATGTAATATCTTCAAAATTTTCGTTTCCCTTTTATTTTTTAGTTCATAGAAATACAATTGATTTTTGTATGTTCACTTCTAGTGACCCTTTAAATTAATTAATTAATTAATTTTTAAAAAATACACGACAATGGAATGTATTACATTTCTTACTACACATATAGAGCACAATTTTTCATATTTTTGTATAAAGTATGTTCACGCCAATTCATGTCTTTATACATGTACTTTTTTTTTGCATTACAATTCTTGTTACACATATATCAATTCTAACTGTTTCATGTTATTTTGGGTTTTCCATGTATATGACCACAAATAAGGACATTTCATCCTCTTTTCCAATCCTTATAGCTTTGTTTCTTTTGCTTTTGTCTTCCTGCTGCACTGACCAGAGCCTACTGGATATGTTAGGTTATGTGTGACAACACTGCATGATCTCATCCTTATGACGTTGTTGGTTGTCATCCCTCAAGGGATGACACTACTAGCACTCCTGGGTAGAGGCAAGGGATGGTGCTACACATCCTACATTGCACAGGCCACGTTCCCCCAGTGAGGAATTATCTGACTCTAAAGATCAGTGTTGCCAAAGTTGGCAACCCCTGGCATGAAGGAAAGCAGACTGGTATGGCATAGATCATCTCAGGTGTGGCTGTTAGTATTGAGAGCACTGGGCCAGCATCATTAGGAAAACATTTGAGCATAACCAACACACTCTGAACTGTGTTCTAGCATGTTTTTATGTAAAAATGGTAAATGATTATCAATATCAATTTGGGACACAAAGCCATGTTTCAGTTGTCTAAAAAGTTAATTTATGGGGAAGAGCTCATTTCCAAATAATGCCAAAACGTATGAAGTTGTACAGAAAGGCAAGACTTCTTTATAATTTTTATATTGTTCAACAACAATTTAAAAACCATTTCTGGCTTACTGGTTGGATATCTGCACAAAAAGATTATGGAAAAAAAAAAGTTCTAAAACAAACTGTGGTTTGGACTCAGGGCCCCATTGAGCATTCTTCCTCCCCTTCAGGGACTTGACTAAACAGCCCAGCCTCAATAGCATCTGGCGATCAGCTGGGAGCTCATTCTGAAAGAGGTCTCCTGCAGTCTAGTCATCCTTTATGTCTTCAGAACCAGGGAACACTCAGCTGGAGCATGGAGGAGCCAACTAAATTTGGTGGCATTGCAGCAAATTTCAGGAATTTGCCTGATTAGGGTGGGTGAGGGGGATACAGGGTGGCATGACATGGATTATGCAGAAATTCAGGAAAGGATAAAATGTGCTGGAAATAAAATGCACAAGCGACAACATCTGGAAATTGATTGAAAAAAGGCAACAAATGAAAGTGCATCTGTGGAAGAGAAAATAAGACCCAGATTGCCACACATCTAAAAGATTGGGAACCTAGAGAAAGTCCTATTGACAAGAACAATAGCAACGACAGCAGCAGATCCTGTGGCCTGGTGACATGCATCAGGATGCAAATTAGACTTCCTGAAGAAATCACTACCTGTATCCCAGCATGCTCTCTGAGCCATGAATTATGTGCAGGAAGGAAGCCCAGAGAACCCCAATTTCAGTGGTAAGAAGAGATGGCACTGCTCTATCAAAATACCAAAAAGAACAGAGTTGGGTGGATATGGCCTCTGTACTGACAGACCATTTGTTAGGTTGAAGTAAGGAAATTTCATTGCCTCTTAAATCACTGCACTCATTTCTTCACATTCCACGGTTTCATCAATGAAATACTTTCTTGAGCTCTGGGTCATGACATCACTAAGTTGCTCAAATGACACTGGCTTTGGATACAGCCTAGGAGAACATCTTTCTCAGTTTATTCATAATTTAACACTGAATAATAGCCACGTCGACACTGCTGGTCATAAATCATGCTATCGTCACATTCTCTAATCATTTGGAGCCTGACAGCACTTTCTCCATCCATCCACAGGATGAAATGAGACTCCCATTGTCCACTGACCCCTAGTGTCCTCATTTAAGTCATGGAAGAATGGATATTTAATGCAGTCTTGAGACTCTGTTTTAGTAAATCTCCAGGTGACAGGACGGAGACACCAGAGCTGTTATTTCTTGTGGACACTCAAAATCAGACCAGAAATGCCTTTCATTATCAGGAATATTTGCCAAGAAGCTGCTAGTGCTACTCATGAAAGTTATAGATTTCTTCCTGTTAAAGTTGGTTGGTTCTGCCTCATTTTCAATATCTCTTCCTTCTAGGTTATTTTTTTTTAATTTTATTTTTAAAGATGAGCCTCAGCCCACTCAGTAATGCTGAGTCTTGAAATTTAAAGAAAAAACATTCTCTCTCTTTCTCTCTCTCTCTACTGGGGATATTGTCGTACAAGAAAGGAGACTGATCTGTGGAAAGGAAGGTGGCAGGAAAGTCATCTATGCATTGAACATTCTTCCTTTAAGGACAAAAATCCCATAATACATATACACTCACTGTTATGTGTTGAATTGTGCCTCTTCTGGATTCATTTGTTGAAGTCCTAACCCACAGGGCCCCTCAAAATGTGATTGCATTTGCATTTGTAGATGTAACCTTTAAAGAGGTAGTTAAGTTAAAATGAGGTCTTTAGGGGGGCTCTAAACTAATCAGACTATTGTCCCTTTAAGAAGAGGAGATTAGGGTCCAGGTATACAGAGGGATGATGATGTGAGGACATAGGAAGTAAACTGTCATCCACAAACCCAAGAGAGACAAGTCTCAAAATAAATCAACCCTACTGAGACCTTGATCTTGGACTTGCAGCCTCCAGAATTGTGAGATAATAAATTGTTGTTGAAGCCACCCAGTCTGATACGCTGGATACAACTTGATACATTTCTCTGGATGAACAAATATTTTTTCTAGGTTTAAATGGACTCTTAGTCAAACACATTTTTAACACCCAACATGTCTCAGACATCTACTCTGTTTTAAATTTAGAAAACAAAGAGATACTCCCCAAACAGCCCCTACAACTTTTCTATGGACGAAATGGACAGATGGTGGTACAGAGCCACTAGCCATGATACGAACATCCCCACAGAATCAGACCCTTAGACACAGATGGGAATGTCCACAGACTGATTTTTCATCAGTTGTGGTAAAATATACATAACATTAAATTTACTATTTAAACAATTTTTTAAAGTGTACAGTCCTGGGCGTGATGTCCATTCACATTATAGTGCAATTGTCACCCCTGCCCATGTCCAGAATGTCCCATCACCCCAGCAGAAACTCTGTTTATTAAGCAGTGACTCCCCATCGTCCCACTCCCCTCAACTCCTAGTAACCACGGTTCTACTTTCTGTCTCCATGAATTGGACTTTTTCAGGTACCTCATATAAAAGGACAATCTTTGTCCTTTTAGACAAATGGCTCATTTCACTTAACAGAATCTTTTCAAGATCTATCCATATTGTAGCATGTATCAGAACCCCATTCCTTTTTAAGGCTAAGTGATATTCCATTGTATATGTAAATATACCATATTTTGTTTATCCATTCATCTGTTGATAGACAGTTGGGTTGTTTCCAACTTTTTGGCAATCATGAATAATGCTGCCATGACCATCAGTGTACCAGCATACTAATTCTTAATCTAGCAAGTAGAAATTTTAGGTCAGTTCTGAGGCATCATATAGCAGAAAAAGGCCCAGGGCTCTGTGGATAGGGGTTGGCACCTATAACTTTAATATTTTGGGGGGTTGGAAAGATATCAGGGATTGAACTCAGGGGTACTCAACCACTGAGCTATATCCACAGCCCTATATTTTTAAAAAACTTATTTAGTTTTTTAGTCGTAGTTGGACCCAATACCTATGTTTTATTCATTTTTATGTGGTGCTGGGGATCAAACCCAGGGCCCTGCACATGCTAGGCAAGCGCTACACCACTGAACCACAACCCCAGCCCCTTGCCAGCCCTATTTTGTAGTTTACTTAGAGACAAGGTCCCACTGTGTTGCTTAGTGCCTTGCTTTTGCTGAAGCTGGCTTTGAAATTGTGATCCTCCTGCCTCAGTCTCCTGAGCCGCTGGGATTACACAACTTCAATCTTGGTGAAGAGCTTGCTTGCTCACCTTCTCTTATTCCTGCTCACAGTCTCATCCTCTTTGCAGAGCACTGCATACATCGATCCTGGATCGGGACAACTGTGTGTGATTCCTGCTGCTGCCAGACAGAAGCTGTTTGGTTAGTTATTTCACCATCATAATGATCCCTGCTAACAATAGTTATGAGACATACTAATGATAACTATGAACATGAGTTCACATCATGAGAATAAAGCATTTAGACAACTGTATGTGTTTTCAAAATGTATTATACTTAGGGAGAGCTTGTCACTTATGGTTATTTGTTTGCAAGCATCAAACTCCACCTCTGAATAAAGAAAACCAAACAAAATTACATTTATTTGAAAGCTGTTGTGGTGCTCCCCAAACTAATGGGGAAACAAGGGGAAAAAAAGGAACAGACAACCATTAGGGCCTTCCCCTGAAATGACAGAACTTCAAATATCTCATTTCTCCTTGGCTCATTCCATTCAAGATTTCACGTTCCAGGAGAATCTAGAGACAGAGCTCAACCTATCCCCATCCATCCCTGGGTTGAGGGCAGGATGAGTGGGGGTGAGTGGGGAAGGGGGAGACAGGAAGGAGGGAGAGGCCATCACTAAGACAAAGAATGTTCCAGGACCCCTTTGACCTCTGGAGGCCAGTTGGCGACATCTGAATTTTCCATGGCAATAAGATGGCAGGAGTAGGGGAGATGCGATCTCCAAAGAAAATCAATTGCTAGGAAGGAGGCTTCTGGATTCACCACTTTTGTTTTTGATTTACACATACCCTAAAATGAGAGAATAAAAACTCTTACATTAGACCAAATGATTCTCAAACATTAGTTTATATGCATATTTATATACATATGAATCACTTAAAAAGACAATTAAAATATAGGTTCTAATTTGGTTGATCTGGGACAAGCCTGAGATTTTGCATTTCAACTCTGAGACGAATGCCCTTGTGCTATCTATGACCCTTGCCGTGAGAACAAGGCATTGAAAACTGTGTGTCACCCACCGTAGGAACAAAGCAATTCAGACTTTGGGAATGACACCAAAAGATCTCAGAAATGACTATCTCCCAAATTAACAAGTGGATTCCAACTCTGGACAGAGGATACCTGGAATATAGCCTTTAAATCACCTCTTTAAAATTCCCCTGCTCCCCTTGAAGGAGAGAATCACAGCTTCTAAGATTGGGGAACCCTGTGCTTCTCCTTTCCTAGCAAAACAATAGAACTTGTTTTTTTCCTTTTTCTCAAGAAAGGAAAAAAAAAAAAGAAAAACTGTGCGTGAGCAAAGGTGTGATGCTTCTAAGTGTCTATTAATTAATAATTAATTAATTAGTACCAGGGGTGGAACCCAGGGTGCTTAACCACTGAGCCACATTCCCAGCTTGGTTTTTATATTTCATTTAGAGACAGTGTCTTGTTACGTTGCTTAGGGGCTAGTTCAGTTGCTGAAGCTGGCTTTGAACTTGTGATCCTCCTTCCTCAGCCTCCCAAACTGCTGAGATTACAGGTGTGCACCACTGTGTCTTGCAGCACCTTTTTATTTCTTAATGCTAAAGGTAATTTAATTTTAAAATTTCTTTTATTGGGATACAGTTCACATGCTTCAAATATACCCATGTAAAGTGTACCATTTGGTGGCCTGTAATATATTTACCAGGTAAACTTCATCATCTAATTCCAGAATATTTTTGTCACCCTGAAAAGAATCCCCATACTCAGTAGTGGTAATTCATCATTTACTTTGTTCCCTCTGCCACTCAATCACCATCTTTCTTCCTTATTGTGAACATTTTACATAAATATAAATCACACAATATGTGGAGTCTTGTGTCTGACTTATTTAACTGAATGTTGTGGTTTGAATACTAGGAGTCCCCCCAAACTCCTGTATTAATGCAGGAATGTTCAGAGGTGAAATGAGTAGATTATGAGAGCTATAACCTAACCAGTAGATTAATCATATGATGGATTAATAATTTGAAAGGACTGTTGTAGTAGGTGGTAACTGTAGGCAGGAGGGGTATGACTGGAGGAGATGGGTCCCTGGGTACATGCCCTTGGGATTATATCTTGTTCTCCTGGCTCTTCCCTCTCACTCTCTTGTCTTTCTGGATGCCACAAGATGGGCAGCTTTTGTCCACCACACCCATTCTCCATGAAGTTCTTCCTCACTTCAGTCCCAGAACTATGGAGTCAGCCAGCCATGAACTAAGACCTCTGAAACTGTGAACTCAAAATACCTTTTTCCTTCTCTAAGTTTTTCTTGTTAGGTATTTTAGTCACAGTGATGAAAAGTTAATATATAAATTGGTACCAAGGAGTGAGGTTGTTGCGGTGATTAACCTGATCATGTAGTTTGGAAGACTGTAGGACTGATTTGTGGGAGGAGTTTGGAAAGTTGTAAGATGCAGGGTGGAGAAGCCTTATTATCCTGTAATGGAGCTTAATAGGCAATTATGGTAACGCTCAGAAGACTAGAATGCTAATAGTAATGTGGACAGTAAAGACTGTGCTCATGAGGTTTCAGAGGGGAATGAGAACTGTTTAGAATTGAACTAGAGGTCATTCATGTTACTTTCTAGCAAAGAATGTGTCTACATTTTCCCCATGTCCTAAGATGATGTGAGACTGAATTTAAAAGTGATGGACTAATTAATCTGGCAGAGGAAATGTCAGCATAGCATTCAGGCAATGATGCATGAAGCTGTGGGAAGGAAGCCAAAACTGGAATGGAGATTTCCAGGATTAAGAGATGCCAGTAATGTAAAGTGTCTACCGTGGAAAGTTGTCAGCTGAGGACAGAGCCAGCCTCAGAGAGAGACCATGCCAGCTGCTACCAGCAAGGTCAAGTACATCTCACTGCCATGTACCCCAGATGTTGGAAATGGAGTTACAGAGCTTATTTGCCCATCTGGGTTTTGGTCTTATTTTGGTTCCATTCCTCCTTTCTATGCCCCATTCCTCCATTTTGGAATGAAGATGCTTACTTTGTACATTATATATTGGATATGTGTAATTTGTCTTTGCTTTTTACAGGGACTCAAAGCTGAGAGTTTGTCTTGAGCTTCTGATTAAACTTTAGACTTGGACTTTGAAAGTGCTGGAACTGTTAAGAATATGGGGGCCCTTGGAGATGGACTAACTGCATTTTACATTGTGAGATGGACATGAATTTTTGAGAGCCAATAGTGGAATGTTATGGTTTGGATATGAAGTAGCTATAAAAAAAAACCCTCCTCTATTAATGCAGGAATGTTCATAAGTGAAATGATTAGATTATGAGATATGTAACCTAACCAGTGAATTAATCCATTAGAAAGATTACTAATTTGAAAGGACCACTGTACTCGGTGGTAATTGTAGGCAGATAGACAGGACTAGAGGAGATGGGTCACTCACTGGGGGCATGCCCTTGGGGATTATATCGTGTTCCCCTGGCTCCTCCCTCTTACTTTGTCTGCTTCAAGATGCCATGAGGTAAGCAGCTTTCCTCTGCTATACCCTTCCTCCATGATGTTCTGTCTTACCTCGGGCTCAGAGCAATGAAATCAGATAACCATAGACTAAACCTCTGAAACCATGAACCAAAATAACATTTTACTCCTCTCAATTCAGGTATTTTGGTTATAGAAAAGAAATAAAGAAAGAGCTAACACACATAGGATAATGTTTTTCAAGTTTCATTCATTCAGTGCAAGCCCAAGACTTGTTATCTTTTTTGAGTTGAATTATATATCATTATATGGGATATACCACATTTTTATCTCTCATCAGTTGATGGATATTTTGGGTTGTTTCCACTTTTTAAGTCTTATTAATAATGGTGCTGTGATCATTTGAGTAGATGTTTTGTTTTGCTTTGTTTTATTTGTTGGTGGGTGTCCTGGGGATTGAACTCAGGGCACTTGATCACTGAGCCACATCCTCAGCCTATTTTGTATTTTATTTAGAGACAGGGTATCACTGAGTTACTTAGCGTCTTGCTTTTGCTGAGACTAGCTTTGAACTCATGATCCTCCTGCCCCTGCCTCCAGAGTCATGGGATTACATGCTACCATGTCCTACTTGAGTACATGTTTTTAATTCTCTTTGGTATATATCTATATTAGAATTAATGGATCATGTGTTAGCTTTCTTTAACTTTTTGAGAAAGTGCCAAACTGTTTTCCACAGAGAATGTATCATTTTACACACCCAATTTATGAGAGTTTTAATAGTCTACTCCTTATAGTCTTTTTTTTTTTTTTAAAAAACAGCCATCCTTGTGGATATAAAGTAGTATCTTATTGTAGTTTTTATTTGCATTTCTCTAATTATGAATGATTTTGGCACCTTTTAAAGTGTTCATTGGTCATTATATATTTTCTATTCAAATACTTTTTACTTTCTTGATAGTGCTCCTTTGGAGCACAAGACTTAATTTTGATACAGTAAAGATTATCATTTTTGAGAGTGAATGGGGCTGTTTATGCTTTTGGTATCATGTCTAAGAAGTCATGGCCTAATCCAAGTTCAGGGATCCCCCCTCAGCTTTTCTTCTAAGTATTTGTTTAAGACAGCTTTTTTTTTTTTTTTTTTTTTTTTTTTTTACCACTGTGACCAAAAGACCTAACAAGAGCAATTTTAGAGGAGGAGAAGTTGATTTTGGAGCTCCTGGTTTCAGAGGTCTCAGTTCATACGTGGTTGACTCCATTGCTCTGTGGCAGAGGTGAGGCAGAAGATCAGGGCAGAAGGGTGTGGAGGAGGAAAGCAGCTCAGGACATGGCCACAGGAAGCAGAGAGAGACAGAGAGAACTCCTCTTACCAGGGACAAAATATAAACCCCAAAGGTGTGCGCTCCATGATCCAACTCCTCCAACTACACCTTACTGCTTTAAGTTACCACAAGTTAATCCTTATCAGTGGATTAATCCACCAATCAGGGTATAACTCTCTTAATCATTTCACCTCTGCAAGTTTCTTGCATTGTCTCACACATGAGCTTTTGGGGACATCTCAAATCTAAACCATAACAACATTTTTGTAATTTAAGCTCTTACACTAAGGTTTTGATTAATCTTTAATTGATCTTTGTGTATTGTATGAGAGAAAGGTCCAAATCCATTCTTTTGTATGTGTCTATACAGTTGTCCCAGCACCATTTGTTGAAAAGACTATTCTTTCCCTGTTGGATGGTCTTGGCACCCTCATCTAAATAAATTCACCACAGATGTGTGGGTTTATTTCTGGACTTTCAATTCTATACCATCAATCTATATGCTATCGTGTGTGTGCATGCTTATGTGTGTATATATGTGTGAAAAAAAAATATATATATACATACACACAAATACACACACATTATATATATATATATACACACACACACATATTATGAATTTATATATATGTAAAATGAGGAATTGGCTCCTATGATTATTGAGACAGAAATCCCATGATCTGCCATCTGTAAACTGGAGAACCAGGAGAGGTAGTGATGTAATTTAACCTAAATTCAAAGGCCTGAAAACCAGGAACTAATGATTTAAATCAGCCTGAGGAGAAGATGGAATAATATGTCCCAACTCAAGCAGTGAAACAGGAAAAAGAAAAGGCAAATTCTTCCACCCCATGCCTTTTACTCTTAATCCAGACCCTCAGTGAATTGGATGATTCCCAACCAGGTTGGAGGGTGTGCAATCTCCTTTACTGAGTCCACTGATTCAAATACTAATCTCATTAGGAAACAGTCTCACAAACACACCTGGAAACAATGTTTGATCTGAACAGCTCATTGTCCATGCCAATTGACACATAAAATCAACCATCCCAGCATATATTGATCATGTGTTTCCTGACCTTTATTCTATTAATATGGAGAATTACATTGAGTGATTTTATATATATTGAACCAAACTTGTACTCCTGGTATAAATCTCACTTCATCATTGTGAAAAATACTTTTTAAATGTTGCTAGTTTCAGTTCACTAATATTTTGTTGAGAATTTTTGCCTCTGTATCATATGGGGTATTGTCTGTAGTTTTTTTTGTGAAGTCTTTGTCTGGTTTTGTTATTAGAGTAATAGTGACTTCAAAGAAGAATTTAAAAATGATTCCTCCTCTTATATTTTTGTAAGATTTTGTGAAGTATTAATGTTAGTTCTTTAAACATTTGGTAGAAGTTATCATTAAAGTCATCTTATATTAGGCTTTTTGTGGTGAAACATTTCTGAGTACTAATTTAATATCTTTACTTGTTATAAATCTATTCAGGTTTTATTTTTTCTTTTAGGTCATTTCCCCCAGGAATTTGCTCATTTTATCTAGGTTATCTCATTGGTTGGCATATACTTGTTTGTAGTACTTTCTTAAAATCCTCATTAACTCTATAATGTTGATAGTAATGTCCCCTCTGGGTTTTTTTTCTGTTTTTTTTTTTTTTTTTTTTTTTTTTTTTTAGCAATTGAGTCTCATCTCCTTTTTTTTTCTTGGTCAGTCGTGTTAAGGTTTGTCAATTTATTGAAAGAACCAACTTTGGTTTAATTGATTTTCTCTACTATTTTTACGTTCATCTCATTCAATTCTGCTCTTATTTTATTACATAGGTCCTTTTGCTTTCTTTGGGTTTCCTTTGCTTTGCTTTTCTAGGTGTTGAATGTGGAAGATTAGACCATTGATTTGAGATACTTTTTCTTCTTAATGTAGACATTTATAGATATGAGTTTCTATCTATGAACTACTTCAATTTTATCACATGTTTTGTATAGTTTTAGTTTTGAATAGTATAATTTTATGCTTTAGATCCATTCATCTCAAACATTTAAACTTTTTTTCTGTTATTTATTCTTTGAAACATTTTCTTTTTTTTAAAGGAATGTTTTGCTTAATTTCCACATATTAGTGATTTCTTCAAATTGCCTTCTGTTATTGATTTCTAATTTTATTCTGTTGTGGCTAGAGATCATATTTTATGTGACTTCATTCGTTTTATATTGAATGAGACTTGTTTATGTAATAACACATGACTTAACCTGAGAAAAATATGTATACTACTATTGTTGGTGGAGTGTCCTATAGATCTTTGTTAGATGTAGTTGGCTTATAATGTTATTTAAGTCTTTGATTTTATTGTTGGCCTTTTGCCTAGTTGTTTTATTACTGAAAGTGGAGTAATGAATCCCCAATAATTATCGTTGAATTATTTGTTCTTAATCCATTGTTGATTCAGATGTTTTGGTGCTCTCTGGTTAGGTGCACATATGTTTTTAAACCTTATATCTTCCTGATGAGTCAATCCTTTTATTTTCATAAAATTTCCTTCTCTAGTGACAATTTTGTTTTATACTCTATTTTTTATACTCTATTTTTGCCTTGGTTACTATTTAAATGATTTTTCATTCCTTTCACTTTCAACCTAATTATGTCTTGAATCTTAAGTCTGTTTCTTATAGATAGCATATTGTTAGATTTTAAAAAATGTATTCTTCCAATCTCTGTATTTTAATTGAGGTCTTTAATCCATTTACATTTAATGAAAACACTAATAATTTCGGTCTTCCTCTTACTATGTGTTTTTTATATGTCTTAAGCTCTTTTATTTCCTTATCCCTCCTTCTGCTCTCTTTTGTGCCATATAAATGTTTTCTAGTGTACCATTTTTATTCCTTTGTCCTTTATACATAACATATTTTTCAATTATATTCTTAGTGGTTTCCTTGGTGGACCACTAGAGTGTAATAATCTAGATTAATACCAATTTACTTTCAGTAGCACACAAACACTTTACTCCTGCATTACTTTGTTTTCTTTCCTCTTCTTTATCTTATTTTCATATAAAGTACATCATTATACATGGTGTGCCTGTCAACATATATTTAAAACTCTTTGCTTTATACAATTGTCTTTTAAATCAGACAGGAGAAAAAAATTACAAGCAAAAAATCCACTTATTATGTCTTTCATTTTTATGTGGATTTAAGTTACTGTCTGTTCTTTAATTTCACCCTGAAGGACTCCCTTTATTATTTCTTATAGGGCAGGTCTCAAGTTCATTTATTGAATTCTCATTTATTTCTTTCAGAGGGGAGATCATGTAACCACAAGAGTAGCTATGAAAACCATTAGAATGACCGATAAAATGATAAAACAATAATTATTCTTTGTTAAAAATGTATTTCACATTCTTTGGAAATACTGTAGTTCTTTTATTTTGAACTGGCTTTAAAGGTCCTATTGTTTTTAAAACTTTTAGAAAATTATTTTTCTGTAAGAGTGATGGAAAAACCCTTCCTGAATGTAGCAATACTAATAATTAAGTTATGAAAAGCACTTTGGCCTTAAATTGTGAAATGAATTCTTTGTGAAATCAAATCTGGATCTGTAAACAATGGTGTTTGTTTTAAAAAACTGAACAAATAATGGAAAGTTTGGATAAAGGCAGAGCACATAATTCTTGAATATTGAGTGGTAAGATTGTCTTTCATAACTTCTTTCAAAGTATTTTATACATATTAATTTAAACCTCACACATGTTCATCTGTAGAATATTTATCCACAAGTGCCTGCCAATATACATC
The DNA here is from genome assembly GCF_964194105.1 of Spermophilus citellus. NCBI lineage: Eukaryota > Metazoa > Chordata > Mammalia > Rodentia > Sciuridae > Spermophilus > Spermophilus citellus. The sequence goes on from NC_138189.1 coordinate 135,147,506, forward strand.
ATTGACCCCAGAGATAGGAGATAGAATTGAAGGTTCAGGCTCAAATCATATTTTTCTACCAGAAGAAAATTCTAGTTCCTTTTGAATAGCCCTGGACATTTAGAAAGAGCCAATAGACACTTGTCTGTTAACAGATGCACTTCCTGCTGCGGACAAAGAAGAATCGAACATGGCCTTTGGCTGATGGCCAGCCTATTTAGTGGCTCTTGAAGCATGTGCCTTCTCAGTGTGTGGTAATGCCAGTCTATTTCTGACCTTATCCATCACAGACTCTTGGGTTTCCTAGCCAGCTGGGCTGGGAGGCAAGTCTAGCCCTTCAGGCCACTGAGGAGCTGATCGCTGTCACACACATCTGTTAGTATCACTGGGACCAAGCATGCATTGTAGCTCTTACTCAAGAATAGAACTTTGCTCAAAGCCTTTCTGGGGAGTTCCTTCCTAGCCTGATTTGCTAGGAGGTTTTCTCAGAAACAGTGGCTATCTGTGAGGTCTGGCCACTAATGATCTCCCTCCTGGTCAAGCAGGATATTTTCCCTTATCTAACTAAAGAAATCCCTTTTATAAGGAGTCCTCCTGCTGAGCCTTTGGAGGATTAAGTGCCTGGTTAAGTCCCCTCTACAAGAAGCTGGTATGAATTTGGTTTATGTCTTAACTCTGAGGAATCCATTTTGAAAACTGTCAATGGAAGCAGATTAACAGACCGATTACCCCAAGCTATTTATGGATTCTACCCATAGTTCGCTAGGCTTGAACTCAAGCCTTTTCTGTCCTGAATGGGATGGCTTTGAACACGAAAGAGTAAAATTACCCATTTCTATTAACCTTGACACTGCATGTGAATTGTTTCTAAAGCCAACACAACGTGATTTTTCAGGGGAAGTCTTTATTGGTGGAGATGTTTTTCCTCAGGGTCTCTCTTCATCTGGCAGGTTACCTGAGGTCGACTTTATTCATTTCCTCCACTAGGTGGCAGGACTTTTAGGCCATGTTACAAATGTGTCCCAGAAAGTCCTCTTGGAACACAGCAGTTACAATTGTTAACATTTGGTGCAGGTCAAGGAGTTGAATTTCTTCTGCCTCTGAGTTTCTATGATTACCTTGTTCCACATTCCTTCTCGGAATGCAGTTTATTTTTTCAGGCAAACAATGTACAAACAACGTTGTTTTTGCTTTTGGCACCATGTCTCCATTGCAGAAATGATTTTTTAAGTCACAGATCCTTGACTGAAGAGTATGTGGTTTCTTGTTTTCAGGAGGAAAGAGGGTTGCCTTCTGGACTATGGATAGAATCATTTATTTCCATCTAAAAGGACAAGGGTGAAAGATTGGAACTTTGGTACTGTTAGGAGAGAATGGAATGAAAACACTTTAAAAGAAATAAAACAAATGATATTAAGACATGGCAAACACTACAAATGTAGGAGAGAGTCAATGGAGTCTAAGAATTTTAGCATCTTGTGGATCATTGGGTCCAGATTATGTTCTGCTAAATTTTCGATACTGAATAATGGCCTTTTTGGCTCATGATTCCATGTGAGTGGCATTTGGGGTGATCCTGGCTAATTGAGAGATTAGGCAAGATGCTTTTGAAACCATATCATCAAATGCAAGTGGAAAATATTTTCCCAGCTATCTGAAAATAAACCAATGAAAACTGAAAAGGTCAAGTTGCCATAAGCCCTTTGGGTTTTCGTTATGGGCAGTTGTGAATAGCATCACTCTCAGATAAATGGAGCTCGAGTTACATGAAATAATCCTTTGGAATTAAGTTGATGGGTGGTCTTTACTTTAATTTGTTACTCTGGCACTTGGGTACCAGTACTTAATATTCATGATTAAATCCAAGAAGGAAAGTGCTTGAAATTATAATTTCCTTTTGTGTTTGGAGAAGAATCTAGTTTCAGCCAAACTTTTCATTTAACCAACATGTTTCAACCTTCCTTAATGGAGAAGGGATAGAGTTCCAAGAACTCCTAAATGTTTACCTTTGGTTCACTTGCTGTAGAATATGACAGGTTTGCAGATGTGTTTCCAGTGGAGGAAAAGGAACCTGTTTCTCTCTTTTAACACGAGTCTCACAAAAGCCTATGTAGTGCAGGTACAGCTGTTGGAAAAGTTCAGGCAAAGAAACTTCCATGTAATCTATTGTCTCCTCAGCCACTCCTGTCAATGTCTGGCTTTCACAGACAGGTGCTGCTTTTATTTATAAACACCTCCCGTGAAGACAGCCAAAGGAGCAAGGTGTGCCTGTCAGGGTGAGTGACAGGTGTGGTCGGAATAAATGGGTGGAGGGTGGTGAGCTGAAACCTGAGCTGTTCTGATCCCTTGGAGCGCGACACCTGGAGACTCCTCCTGCCTCTTCCTGAAACAACTCTGGTTTTGCCAGACACAGGAGGATGGAGAGAAGGAAACGAATTGCATGTTTATATGGGTGGGGGATGGGATGGGGGGTATTTGGGGAGTTTAATTCTAGCCAGGGAAGTCATAGATGAAAACAAAGCCACCAGGAGGCGGTTTTCTGAACTCCACTCTGATGGCCCTTGTGCTATAACAGGCTCTGCCCAACCTGTTTCTCCTTCCTGTCTCTTTTGCCCCTTGAAACACTCTGGGTTGAAGCCAGGTTTGGAGGGGAAACATTAGTTGAATAGAGTATCAGGGGAGAACGTCTCAGTCTAACATATAATGCCTCTAGTGACTTTTGAATCATAAGTTCTATCTTCTACGAAGGAGATCATACATTAGTTAACTAACTAAAAATATTTTCTCTCTTATTTTGATTTTGTATTAGCATTCTTCAAATCCTATAGTTTGTGCTTGACAGTTGAAATAAAGTGTGGTAATTACATAACTATGTGCTTTGAAGAAAGGAAACCTAACTCTGACATTCTTAATAAGCTAATTCTTCTGTTAAACGCAAAACACTGACTATAGACATTCATACGTTATGGCAAAAGACTTTAGGATTAGACACATTTGGTTTAAATGTGTTCTAAAGTTTATTATTTATGTGAGCTTGGACAAGTTATTAAATTGCTTTGTACCTTGGTTTTCTACCAAGGGACAAGGGATATTAATATTTGTCCCTTCTGTGTTGATCCGGGCATCACAGACTGTCCAACAGGGAACATCTGCTCTATGTGGAGGGTCAGCTTGAAGCCTGCTAGCTTTTTTTCCTGCACAGGACATCGTAGAATCTATTTCAAAACAAAGATTAACCCGGAAGCAATGGTTCCAAGAAGGTTGCCTTCTTGGTCAATTCTTCATCATTATAGATGAAGTTTCTGGGGATGCATTTGAGTTTCCTACTAATTTCTTCTTCAGGGTAGAGAAAGAAGAAGATAAAACAATGCTTGGTGGGTGGGAAATCACTAACAAACAAACAAACAAACAAACAAAAACCCAAACCAAAACCTGTGGGTGTTCCGATCAGGAAGGGATTTGTTTCCCTCAAACATTACCCTCCAAGGATACCCATCTCATGAGACATATGCCTGTGTCTTTCTCCACCCACGTGACAGCCGTTTTTAAAAATGACTACTGGGGAGAAATCAAATTTCAGAGATAGGAAAATCAGAACATGCAAGCTGGAAGAGACTATCTGTATTATTAAAAGAATAGCATGCTAAGCCAAATAAGCCAAAGGCCAAATATTTTCTCTGATATGCAGATGCTAATTCACAATAAGAGGGGCGTGCTAGGGAAGAAGTCACATTAGATGAGGTAGAGGGAGGGAAGGGAGGGGAGGGGGCCTGAGATGGGAAGGACAGTAGAATGAAAGAGACATTATTACCTTAGGTACCTATATGACTGCATGACTGATGTGATCCACAACATGCACAATCAGGAAAACGAGAAATTATACCCCCTTTATGTATGTCAAAGTACACAAATACATTCTACTGTCATGTATAACTAATTAAAACAAACAAACAAAAAAGAGTATGTTGTATGCCAGAAGTCTGAGAGCCTAGGGATGATTCCCAGTGAGTTCAAGGCAGACCAAGGGTTAGAGTTCAAGTTTCTTGGTTTTAATCCAGATATCTCTATTTCAGGAAGAGTGTTTCATGGGTGGTTTCTTCCTTCCCTTTTCTTTCCCTTCCTCTCTCCCACCCCCTTCCTTCTCCTCTCCTTACTGCTCTTTGTTGACCAAAAGATGAACGTCAATATTAGGAAGGGGGACTTTTCTTTTTTTAACTTGTCCTCCAATGATCTCCTGTTGAGTTGGAAGAAATAAAGGAAAAAAATTCAGGAAAAGACCTTTCCGGTCTGGAATTTCTACACACACACACACACAATTTCTTCTTGGGACAAAGACTGGAATTGAATCTTGAGTTTGTCCTATTTTCCTACAAATTAATGATAAGTACATACTAACTGATGTGGGAGGTAATTAAAATAATTTGTGGGAGGCAAGAAGAATATCGTTTATAGGAATTGTTTTTATTATTGAAAAAAAAAAAAAAGGAATCGGAGTGAGATTTCTCAGGCTTTACAACTATGAGTTAAAAGTTCCTCAACCATCTCTGGTCCGAATCTTCTCTGTAACCTGTGTCCTGCACCTTGTTCCAAGGGCAGACCTGGCTGCCAAGCCTCCCGGATGGGACATCCGCAGCGAGGATTGGAAAGGAGAATTCTGCCCTGAGTTTGAAGGTGTTATTTTTCCCAGGGTTTGATTTGCCTGGCATTTTTTTCCCCTTTTCCTTTGCAAGGAAAGGGAGAAATGAGGAGCATTAGTTGCTGACGAAGTCAAGAGGACGCTGAGGTTGGTGGGGTTTATTACTTTTGGCAAATGCCTGGTGTGATGTGGTTTGACTTCCTATTTGCAGAGCCTTTCTAGAAACCTGGACTGTGTTCTCCAGCGAGTCCTCCTTGTTGGCTAATATATATTAAAAAAAAAAAAAAAAAAAAAGAGAGAGAGAGAGAGAGAGAAGAGTGAAGGTCCCAAAGAAGGAAAGAAATGTAAAAAATAGATTCTTGAAGAGAACAGGGGATCCCAGGAGAATGCAGAGGACACTTACCAACGTGTAAAAAAATAGCCTCTCTGCCCAGCGCAGATGTTGCAGAATTTGCACATGTAACTCTCGTAGCCCCATGTCCACAGCTGTGACAGCAGCGGCATCATTTCAATTTGACTTGTGTGTGTGGTGCTTCCCAGTTGTTGGTCTGCCTTATTTTGTGTAAATAAAAAAGTATGGAACATCAAACAAATTTTTTGAGTATTCACATTAAAAATTCCTTGGGCTTGTGCTTCAGGAGCCGGGCAGTTTTAGTAAAGGAGGAGACTATGGGTCTGGCGTCTAGCACTTGGTTTTCAGTTTGGCTTAGTCATTAAAGTCTCAAATAAGGCACGAGCTCCAGGCCTCAGTTTTTCACATCTGTAAGAATTTGAAATTATATCAGATGATCTCTAAGAACCCTTCCAGCTTGAATATCCTACTTCTAGGATCTATTTTCTTAAGTGGGGATGAATTTCCATCTTAAACAAGGCACCGTGTGATTATTAAAATGTGAATTCTGCTCTTTAAGGAAGTCTCTTGTTGCAGCCAGAAGTTGGTTCAGAGTTTTTCGCGTGGTTTATAAAACCATTATCTTTTCAAGCATGCAGCTAGCTGAAAATAAATAAATAAATATAAAAATAAACAAAAATAAAATATATATATATATTGCTTTCACCACCACCATTTCTATTTTGAAATGGAAAATTCTCCCTGGAAAGATTTAGACGGGTGTGTGGAGTCATGTATTGTGTAACCACTCCACAGTGTAACAAGTCTAAAAAAAACAAGAATCACTTATCAGATGCTGTAAGCCAAGTCTTGAATGTAATTCTAAGCCAGGAATATCTTCAATCTGCACACATAAATATTTGTTATTTTACTTAAAAAGAAGTGTCTGCATGTCCAGGAAAATGAAAAGGGAAGGACAAAGCATGAGGCCAGAAAGGATGGAGCAGAGGAATTATCAACATGTAAAAAAATAGCCTTTCTATTCAGTTTGGATGTTGCAGAATTTGCATGTGTAACTCTTATAGCCCAATGTGTGTAGTAATGATGACCGCAACGGCCATTGCAAAGTCCAGGAAGATGCAGGGCACTGTGTCTCAGCCATGATCCTGTGTGTGTGTGTGTGTGTGTGTGCGCGCGCACGTGCATGCGCACACTTGCACACACTAGCACATGTGCATTAGGGAAGGTGGCAATGAACCTTCATAAAGAACAAGTGTATTTGGAGAGTTAAAAAAAGAAGAGGAAAATGTAGGTATTTTGCCTCTTTAATTAGAGACTACGACTTGTGTGTACACTTTCTTTTGCACATACCTTAAAAGGAGAGCTTAAAACCAAGGAAGCAAACTTGAAGTAGCACAGGAGAGAGAGGGGGGAAAATCCAATGAGAATATTGTTGTTAGTAGGATATCAGTTTCTGGGCTGTAGGTTCCTTGATCTATTTTTCCTTAGTTTCAGGAAAGAGTTGTGTGTTGTCATCAGGAACTGTGTCTTGCATGCTACATGCATTTGTTCTGTTTTAATAGCTTTTATTATCTCATATATATATATATATATATATATATATATATATATATCCTGTTTCCTAAGTAAATTAAAATAAAAACAAACCTCTTATTTTGGAGTAGTTTGAGAAGTACTGAAAAGTTGAAAGATAGCAGTGAACTAAATTGTACCTTGTTTGTACCAGGGTTCATGTCTATATTACCATGGCATATATACTAAATCTATAAAACACTGATATTGATGCTACTATGTTCTATTTACCTTCTTTCCAATTCATGTCATTTATCTGTTCCATATTCCAGTTTATGATTTGGATATGAGACGTGCCCCCAAAGCTCCTGTGTTAATGCAGGATATTTGGAGGTAAAATGATCACATTATGACAGCTCTAATCTAATCAGTCCATCCTAGCTTGAATGGACCAACAGGGTAGTAACTGTAGGCAGGTAGGGCATGGTTGGAGGAGGTGGGTCACTGGGGACATGCTCTAGAAGGGTTTATCTTTCCCATGGCCCCCTTCTCTTCTCTGCATTCTTGCCTTCATGAACAGAGCAGTGCCTCTTCACCATGCCCTTCCACCATGAGAGTCTACCTTGCCTTGGGTCCAGAGCAATGAAGTGAGCTGACCACAGAATGAACTTCTAAAACCATGAGCCAAGATAAACTTCTCCTCCTCTAAGTTGTTCTCATGAGATATTTTGGTTACAGCAACAAAAAGCTGACTAACCACTCAGGATCCCATATTGCATTAGCCCCATTATTTCATGTTGATGAACAGAAGGTTCTGGAGGAAGACCCCTACACAAATGCCTTTAAGGAGTTTCACCTGTTATCTGGACTTTTCTGGTGTTCTAGAGGGAGTGTCACAATGACTAGCTAGACTTTGATTTTATGATGGAGCCCTGATTGCAACAAAGGCAGATTTGCCTTGGTAGTGCCATTGGCCAACCGCGAGCCACAAGCTCAGCAAATGGTACAGCAGTCTCCCTTACAGAGAGCAGGGGGTCAGCCTAAAAAGCTACAGCCTGGGGAGAGAAGAGATGCCACTGATCCATTCATGTCGGCATCACATGGGTTGGATGGCATAGGGTTAAGGAGTCTTGAGGCCTTTGTTCCTAGCAAGACTAACTCTAAGGTGCATAAGGTGAGGGACTCTGTGTGTTTGGGCCATTGCTTTCAGGTGCACCTGGTGCCCACTGCATAGTAAGTTCTCATGAAATATTTGTTGAATGAACAAATGTGTGAAGAGATGAGAAGCTGCTGAGCTGCAGGAAGACCAGCGAGACAGGGAACACCACGGTTGGCAAAGAAAAGGCCTTTGGCCTTCTGCATCCCCACCCAGGCAGCTTTGGCAGGGACAGGAAAGGGATTCTCTCCAGTGGGGCAGCTTGGACCTCTTCAGCTGTTCTTAGTTGGAAGCCTCATTCACTACATCACACCTGGCTATATTTCAAAGATTAATGAACAGCATCTTGTCAGGTTTAATATATTGCACTTGGGGAGTTTACTTTGACGATGTAATCATAAATTCCCTGAGCTGCGAATTACACCTTAAGGACCTAAATGAAGTTCCAGTGAGAACCGAAGAAACAGGAATCACTGTAAAATGTAAAAAGTGCCAGTTTTGAGAGAAAACTGTAAATTTTCTAGGACATTAGGTTTCAAAAGAAGGATTACACACAGACTAAACAAAGTAGAAGTCATAAAAATTTAAAGACACCACAAAACATAACAAAAATAAGATCCTTTTTAGTTATGACAGAATTCTAAAAGGAAACTTACACCAAATTATGCCACCCAAGCAGAGCCATTAATTAACCTAATGAGGAAATATGTTCCATTTCCATGGCCAAAGCATGTCAGGAAGCCTTTGACATTTTAAAATGGGGAAGAAGAAGAAGAAGAAAAGGCAATTGCAGTATCCTAAACATTTCAAACATTAAATTATCAGTTCAGGAACTCTGAGGTACCTTTGATAATAGCCTCAGTGACACTCCCCCACCCCCCACCAGGGAAATTTTTGCATTGTTGCATTAGGTACAATGTGCCTTACAAAAGCAGTAAGGGGAAGAGAATTTGGAGTCAAAAGAAACATCAGGAAATGCAGGATGAGAATGTTAAGAAGATGCTTGGTTGCTGACCTCTGGGTAGAACTTCACAAGATGAACTTGAGCAAAGAGGAGAGAGAAATCAGTGGCCTCCCTTCACCCTAGACCTCCAAAGCCACATTGGCTGGAAAAACAGACTAAAAGCTGGGGATATTAAAAAAAAAATGTATCCTGTTTCTTAGTAACACTATTGGTTCCAAGATGAATGTTGCTTATGTTCGAATCTGTGTTGTTTCCTTTCTGTTTTGTTGTTCTTCTGTGTCCCTTCTCTCTGTCTGCTCTTAGCCTTGAACTTAACTATGAGATCAGAGCGACACCTGGGCAACACATACAGGCTTTCTTTTTTCCTCCTGAGAAATGGAGATAATGCTATTTCCCATATATTTCACAGAAGTTGTTTCAAGGATTAGTGAGGTCATACAGGCAGAGTGCTTTGAGGTCCTCAGATGAAAAGGGTTATAGTGGTCTAACATGTTATTAGTCAGCGTTATTCAAACTGCTGCACAGTCTCCTACTAGCATAGTTATAATCGAGAAGGTATTAGTCAGGGGTTTATGTATTTCTCCCCAAGATTACTCTAAGCTGAAATTGCAAAGTGGTCCCAGTTGTGAAAGTTGAAACCAGAGTAGGTACGAAGGCTCTACGCCTGTTCGCAGGCGTCCCAGGTGGTGTGATGTGGCCTGGACAGGCTCCAGGTCCCACCTTCTCCTGTGACCTGTGGGGTAACCTGCCCTTTTGCACTTTGGGAGGTGATAGGTAGTTAACTTGGTCCTGGCAGCCCTAGAAATTTTGTTTCAAAGTCTGAGGTCAGAGATGTTTGTTCAGCCTTCACTGGGAAGGCAGTCTAATTCTTACTAGCTTTATTGACCCTAAAATGTCAATCATTTTAGCAGGTTATCCATTTGACTTACTCTACTCCAGGAGAAGTAATTGATTCCTGAGTCTACGATTTTTCAGTCTGAGACCACCCTGAGCTTCCAATGTGCTTCTATTCAGGGATAACCCCAAGGCCACTGCAAATGCTCAAAAATGTGCCTAAACTTCAGAACTCCAGCAAAGATGCTATTATTCAACAAGATGTTTGGAGAAAATTATCTTTTTTTTAGTATTTTTTTTTTTTTGGTTTTAACTGGACACAATATCTTTATTGTATTTACTTATTTTTATGTGGTGCTGAGGATCGAACCCAGGGCCTCCCACGTACTAGGCGAGCACTCTACAGCTGAGCCACAATCCCAGCCCTGAAAATTATCTTTTTAAATGCAAAACAAGTGCTGAGGATTTTCATATGAGAGTTGTGACTTAATGATGGGGATAAAATATTTTGAAATGGATTTAAACTCTAAACTCTAGTTTTGAATTAGGTACATCATACTTCCCGATTCTAAAGCTGTTGATTATTAGATAAAAAATTGGAGGCAGTGGCTGAAATTCTTTAGTTCACTCAGGAGAGGAAACCGTGATTATGTCTTGATTATCAAATGGCACTCTTCATTAGTCAGAATCTCTTGAAGGGCCCATTAAAACACCAGAATTTCTGATCCAGTAGGTCTGGAGTAGGGCTGGGAAAGCTGATGTGACTGGTCCTGGTTTGAGAACCAGTAGTGCTAGGGACATGGGTTGCAGACTCTATAGTTTAGACTAGACTTTCGCTATGCAAAGTATGGTCTTGGGCCAAAGCATTGCAGTCAGCTGGAAGCTGTTAGGAACACAGTCTCAAGCCTCACTCCAGAAGTACTGTATTTGAACCTGCATTTCACAAGATACCAGGTGATTAGCATGCACATTAAAATTTGAGAAGCACCACTGTAAAGGCCCCTGCATATCTGTCATTATCCAACAGCCTGTGAGTTTTCTGGATTCTCAGGACGGAGGGCTCGTTGAGCCATATACCCATTAGTTTAAATATAGCTCTCACTGAATGTGGTCAAGGACCCCCTGAGAATCATCCTAGCACCACAAAGTCTGTGTTTTACTCACCTCTCAGTCATGTCTCATCAAAGAGTGAATTAAAACCTATAAAAATGGCCAGTGAACACAAGCAAATGGCTTAAGAATACTGACAAGCTTGCTTGACCCCAGGAACCGAAAACACCAAAAGAGACTATAGTATTTCTAAAATCTTAAGTGATGTGACTTTTTTTGAACCAGAATCCTATGATCCAGATGGAGCCCATGGGTGTCCCCACTGTGCAATTCTATAAATTCTACCCAGCTGAAATGTCAATACTGCTCTTGGCAGGGCTGGCTGCGGCTCTCGGTGTATAGAGGCAGGTGTTCAACATCAAATAACACTGCCTCGGACCTGAGAAACCCAGAGAAAAATGTAAATGAAACTTAAACAGTTATGATAAGAACCAGTCGACCACCCAGTCCCCCCTCTCCCAACTCACCCCACCCCCACCTTTCCACCTCCCTTCTTTGCTCATAGAGCTGAAAGTCCTAGGAGTGTCTTTGGAGTTACAAATGCTGTTTTCAAAAAATAGGCCCCACATGCCCCAGACACCAGGGCAGATTTACTGAAGGCCCTGAGAATTAAAGACTGCCCCTAGAAGGATCCGTCAAGACATACAGTTAAGAACAAGGTTAGAAGATTGCAGTTCACTGAGCAGATTTTTCTACTAAGTCAAGCATTTGTGTGTCTTCCACGGTGGTTTTGTGTTGGTCTAGCAAGTCATTCATTCACCAAGTATATGCTCATTGCTAGAATCTATAGGGAAATATGAACACGCAACTCCCCAAAGGGGAAAGAGGTGTGAACATAAAAAAAAAAAAGAAAAAAGAAAAAAGCTAACAAACTAATAAAACTAGAGTGCAAATTTGAGAGATTTCAGGATGAACAGCCTGGGTCACCAAGGAAACCCTATACAGAACAGAGGTCCAGTCTCAGAGGTATAAGCAGAGTGGGTGGAGAGTGGGAACCAGGGTTGTGGCTCTCCTTTCTCCGGGTGTTACTTTATTTAGGTTCCAGTGGATCTGGATGTGTCTTATTTGGATGACTGTACACCAAGGCAGATGTGGATGGGAGGAGAGAGAGCCCTAGAACCAGGCAGCTGGCGTTGTGGGTGTGGCCTGGTGTGTGTCACTGGTTGTAAACCACCCAAGGACTTTCCAATGCACTTAAAATGGACCCCAGACTTTTTATCAGTCCCAGAAGAGCTTGTGTAATTTTCTCAGGCCTGAATCTCCAATTTCATTCTTGCTTTTCCTTCCAGTACTTCAGCCATTCTGGTACCTGTCACCATTGCCAATTTTCAGCCCCAATCTGGCTCCTTTTCCCTCCCCAAATTGTGGAATCCATAAGAAGATGGAGCTCTGATGGAACAGTGAAGGAGAAGTTTATTCTTGACCAAAAATAGGAGAAGTGAAGTACATGTATGAAGATATGAATGGTGGACTCTGCTTTGAGTAGAACCAGAGATGTGAAAATTTGTGCTCTATATGTGTGATATGAATTGCAATGCAATCTGCTGTCGGGTATAACAAATCAAAATTAAAAAAAAAACAACATAGAAGTGGGAAATGGATTTGCTAATCAACTTCTTAACCTGCTGGGGGTCAGGAGATTAGAGATACAGGTTAAATTAAAAAAAAAAAATAAAAGAGGGGGACAGGCTAAGAACAGAGAAGAATGTTCGTGACTTTTCTGGATTAGGGTAGGGCTTTTATGGGAATTTTAGAGCCACTTCATTTTGCTCCATTTATTCTTTCAGGTCCGTGTCGTGGGAATTGTCAACTGTCAGAGTGCTGCTACTGGTGGTGGGGTTGTCTTTAGCATGCAGATGAGGTTATAATGAAGTCAGAGGTTGTGTGCTGGTCACTCTGGCCGCCATCTTAGATTCAAACAGTTTCAGCTAGCCCACCTCAAGAGAAGCTTCTGGCCTATAGGCATCCCGTCCTCAAAGATGAAGACAATTAAGGCAGGGTAGAAATTCAGCGAGGTCACCGAGGCAGTGCAAGGTAGGGTGGGGACATAACATGACCAGTCTTTTTCTCCCTCCAAGTCCTGGATGGCATTTCTTCAAACTCCTCATATCCTTATCCTGTGGAGGGACTTCTGTGGCTTCCTGTTTCAAGGCGCTCTCTGCCAGTAACCCTGTCGTCACCTTCTCTGTTTCCTTCTTGACTGTCCTGTTTATCAGTTATCATGAAAAAAAAAAAAAATCACTCCAAAACCTAGTGGTTTAAAACAAAAGCACTCAATTGATTCTATCTCATGGTTCCTTTGGGACAGGAATTGAGGCAAGGCTTGGCTGAGCGGCTTGTCTCCAGGTTTCCTTGTGCAGTTGCTGTCGGGGGGGGGGGGGGGGGGGGGGGGGGGGCTGGAGCTGGAAGAGCCTGAGGCTGCAGCACCTGGGGCAGGTTGGACATCTCTCTCTCTCTCTCTCTCTCTTGTGATCTCATGGACTCTCTGGGCGGGCTAGTTTTAGCTTCAGGGCCACAGGGCAGTCTGACTGCTTACATGGTGGTTGGAGTCTTCAAGACCAAATGTTCCTGTGGCAAGGGAGACATTGCATCACCTTTTATGACCTAGCCTTGAAAGTCACTCACTGTCATTTCTACTTTTTATTGGCTCAGATTCACAGGTGAGGGAACAAGATGCTATGCCTTGGTGGGGAGTGCCTCTAGGAGAAAGCTTGTGGGATAGCAGATTTCATTGCAGCCAGTTTTGGCCTGTGCAATCCACCACAATGCCACTTATTACAGATTTTTAATTATAGTATACTCTTAATTCCTGTAGGATGTCTCCCTCTTTAGAATGTAAGGGCTGGAACCTTGTCTGTCTTGGTTATTCTTCTATTACGAATTCCTCTATTACTAGCCCAAAGTGGGTGGGCAATCATTGTGTAGTGGAATATGGAAGGAATGCCCACATACCAGGATAAATCAATGTTTCAACTCAATTCTTTCATAAAACTGAAACACATCATTTTTGAAATTGACTTTCTCCCTTGATCCATCCATTTTCTAAAGAATGTAGCAGTCACTAGGCTGCGGCATTAAGAAGTCTCTCCTGCCCCTTCTTCCTTGTAGGTTGAAATTTTTCCAGTGCTATTTGGTTTTCATGTGAAAGACACAGACATTCTGAGTTTCTTCCTCTGTTCCTTGGCCGTCTCGCCCCAGAAGCTTATGACCCTGACCCACTTCTTGGAGATGCAACCTCCTTTCCTGCACTTTTCTGCCCAATCTAGTAGTTTCTGCAGCACTCCAAGTTCTCTAAAATAGGGCAATGAGCATGTCAAAGGAATTCTCTACTATAGAAACCTAATACAATGATTATTGATCATCTGGTCAAATAATGAGAAAACTGGTCACTGATTATGTGATTTTTTTTAGATCCAAGTAAGAAATGATTCTATGAACTTTTTGCAGCTCTTTTAGTTGTTTTCCTCAATTAGCTCAGCTGTCTGCTACATTCGACACAAGTGTTCTGTTCAATTGCTGTGTAAGGAATTTGGGGACAAATGGAACTGAGGGTGAATAAATCTGGACAAAATTTTCCAATGAATCTCATGAACTGCTCTTAGGGATGTTGTGCACAATATGCTTTGATCATCTCTCTAAGGAGTAGTAATGACATATCTTTTTTGCTGAGGCTGGCTTTGAACTCGAGATCCTCCTGCCTCAGCCTGCTGGGATTGTGGGCGAGGGCCACCACACCCAGCTGTAATCATGTATCTCTACATGATGGTTTTCAGATGAGGATTCCTTATAAATATAAGCTCTGCTGTTTCTTTCCATGAGTATAGAAGCAAGTTGGGTCATGAAGTAATCTGGAAGTATAAAATATTGATCTTGGGAAACTACGCATTTAAGGTTTGCTTCTTTGGTAACATTCACATGTATGTGTTCATTAGGGAATGCCACTTCATAGAAAACTACATTATGTCTGGAGCAGTGTGCTCGTGCCATACTGTTATTGGCCCCGGCTGCCTCCTGCAAATAAACTGTTCTGAATCTGTGACATAATTTGTTGTGCTGCTTCAAGAAGATCCATTGTAGTTTGGTTTCCAGCCACACTGTCCTTTCGCGACACACAACTAAACCTGTCAGGGTAACTCCAGGTGAACTGGGCTGGCACCAAATGATCACAGAGAGACAGAGAAATACCTTTTTCTTTGGGTTCTGTGATGGCTCCTCTAACCCAGGTCCCCCAAAGGAAGCAAGGCAGGCAAGAAAAAAAGGAAGAACTCTTCGAACCCAGGTTTTATTGAGAGAGGCTGGAGAAGAGCGGCAATAAAGAACTGGAGTTCAACAAAGAGGCTGAAGTTGGGAATCTGTGATTCTAATGGGCATGGTGGGAGAAGTGGCTTGACTAGCCCAGAAGTTCAGCAGGTCTGGATGTGGGTACAGCCGTAGCAGGGAGGACTAATGTCCAGAGTGACAAATGATTCTGGGCTGGTTTAATGGACTAACTGAAAATCTTACCTGGAATCTGAATTCTGATAAGAGTAGGATCTCACCCTTCTCTCTTGACACCCAGGCCCCAAACATAGGCCTTACATAAATAACCAAAGTGGATTGGATTCAAGCCAAAAATTTGCTTTGCTTGCTAAGTACTTTTAGGCCCTAAGAGTATTGTCTTTTCATATCTGGATATTGTTTCTCCTCTCAGAGTCTAAGCATTGTATACCTCCGTCTAGGAGTCATTTATCAGTCGATGGGTGGATTGCTGTTAGTGTTCTTAACAGGATGAAACCAGTGTTTTCTGGTCCCCAAGTTAGGCTTTATTGTGTAAATGAAAAAAGAGACAGTATATAGAAAGGAAATCTCCAAGTCTCTTCTTTCCCCCTCCCTTCTCCTTCCCTCCTCTCTCCCTCCCTCCCTCCTCCCTTCTTCTCTCCCTCCTCCCCCTCTCATTTTCTGCTTTGGTTTTTCTCTCAATGTAGACTTACGGGACTGTGTTCATGTTGCTTTTGTTTTCCCCTAAATTCTGATGATCAAACTTCACTTTCTCCTTTTACATTTGTAGCAACTATAACACAGTGATACAAATGCTTTCCTTTTTGGAAATCTAATATGGGAGAGAGAATAATCAACCAGGAGGAGCACATTACTATGATGTAGTACGTCAAAACAAGTGGAAGAGAAAGACTTTAAGACAACCTTCTGAGAAGCCAACAAAGATAAATCAAATAATTTCTTACCATGAAACAAAGATGTATGGAAGTCAGTCTTCACTTTACCCAGGGAGGGAGATGTTGAAAATAGATTAAAAAAATGAGTTCATGTCCAGAATGCCAACACAATGCTTCGTGGGATAACACAGCAGAATCTCCCCTTGTTTACAGTGTTTGATAAATTGGCATGCCTTTGACAAAACCTGTGGACATTGTTTTTGCCAAAGTTGGTAATATTGCCAGTCCAGCAAGATAAGAGCAAACTTTACCAAGTGTGACTACATGATTGTGTATTAAGCTCATCATCAGAAATAAATGTTTGAAAACAAGATGAAAATATTTTCATTAACGTGGCAGTCTTGTGGGAGGGTGACATAAATACCTAGAAATTTGGAGTAATTAAGTCATTGTGACCTAAATTGACTTTAAAAAAATTTTTTTTTAATGAATGGACAAATTTAAATAAACTTCAAGTTCCCCTTCCCCCTTTTTTCCTTACTGGAAACAATCAGACACTATCTTCAAAGGACTTTTATTCTATTACTTCATTTGTTGTTTGCAAAATGTATCTGTTGTTCTTAGATCCATTTTTTATCTGTATTTTTTTCATTTTTTATGTGGTGCTGAGGATTGAACCCAGTGCCTCACATGTGCTAGGCAAGCGCTCTACCACTAGCCACAGCCCCAGCTCCCCTTATATCCATTTTAAACAATGTAGAATGAAGCAGAGATGACGATTTCTTCCAAATGTAGGTCTTCTCATATCTCTGAATCGGAGACATTGGAAAGACCACTGTCCTGGGACTGCTGAGAGTCTGATTCAGTTTCCATTGCTGATCCAGGACCTTCATGCCACCCCATTATTATGGTCCATATTATGATGAGCCTTAAACCGTGATCAGAGAGTAACTTAAAAAGTCAGCATTAAGTCATGGTTTAGCACATGACCTTGAGCTACATTCCAAAGTCAAAGGCATGTAAGAATTGCACACTGGCCTGTCACTCTAGTTGTCTCTTGCTGAGGCTCTTTGCTTAGAATGCGTTGTTCTCTTTGAATCCATCCTTAAAAAATTCGGGTGTATTTATCCACTTAGGGCTTTTGTTCTTACCCCTGTCTACAGGAGAAAGAAGACTGCGCTTCACTTAATTCTGTAATTCCTTATTCTAATGGGTTTGGTGGTTCCTTTAGAAAGAATTTGATAGATAGAATTGCCTAAAACATTGCTACTCAAAGAGGAATCTGTGGTGAGCTTGTCTTAAGTGTTTTGTTCAATTGTTTGGTAAGGAATTAAAGTCTGAGAAGCACTGGCCCACAGTGAGTGCTAAATAATGGAACTGGGAACTGGAAACGTGGGTCACACACAGCATCTGAGGCTGAGGAAGCCACACCTCCTTCAGAGCCGGTGGTGTTCTGGAGGTTTGGTTGGGGATGCCTGCTGTTCAAGGTTTTTGGCACTAGAGGGTAACATTGGGCTGCATAGCGAAGAGAGCCAGTCCTCTCCCCAGAAAACAAATGGGCATCTTAAAATGATCTACTATTACATTTTTGTTCGTTTTTTTTCATGTTAAATTTATTCTAGTCTCCAAATAATAACTGACATTTACTGAGCATGAACTAAGTGCCAAATACTGAGCAGGGTTCCTTACACGAATCACCTTATTTTATACTTAGAGGTCCTGTAATTGCCCAACTGTCAAGGTGTAGAACTTAGAGCTCAGTGAGGTCAGGAAATATGATATGGTCACACAGCAGAGTGGAGCCCAGAGCATGGATCCAGACCAGGTTTGTGTGACTGTGTCCTGGGTTCTGACCCTCCAATCTGTATTACCTTCTCTTGACTTCTCTCAACAACCCTCCAGGGGCAGGCATGTTGCTGTAAACACCTGTAACTCCATTAGCCAATCAAAGGAAAAGAACCAACAGGTTAAAATCCTGTACCTTTTTAAGGTACTTTCTTTGGAAGGCAGGAGAACATGGTGGTTAGGTGCATGGTCTCCAGAGCTAGGCTGTCCCGTTTGAGGAGTCACTAGTCACCTGGGGCTCTTGAGCACTGGGAATGTGGCTACTGTGACAGAAAAAAAAAAAAAAAAAAACAGAATAATTTAAATGGTTTCATTTTAATGAACTTAATTTTTAAAAGTGATAATTGATTAAGCCACTGGAAAGCTTTTAAACCTATCTGGAAAAACTTGGGTATGTGATCCACTTTTACAACTGTGAATTTTATGCAAACTAGATATAGATCAAGTATTTTTATGAAAAATTTGTCTCTAAATTGAGATGTGTTATAAATGTAGAATACTCACTGGCTTTCAAAGAAAGTATAAAAATGTAAAATATTCTATTAACTGTTTTTAATACTGATTGCATGCTGAAGTTATATATATGAATTGAATTATTTAAAACACATGGTTAAAACTTATTTTCTCTGTTTCTTTTTACTTTTTAAATGTGATTACTAGAAGGTTTAAAATGATATATGTATCTCACATAATATTTTTATTGAATCATGCTTCTCCAGAGCCAGATTGCCCGGGTTCGAATCCATACTCTGTTATTTAGTAGCTATGAGAACTCTTTGTCCCTCCACTTCCTTATCATTAAAATAGCATGAGTACCTACCTCTCATATGGGTGTTGAGAAGGTTAAATGAGCTAACATATGCAAAAATTGATCATTAAAAATAATTATCCGGGGGCCTTTGTGTTTCTTTTTATCTTGTAAGCAAAAGCACTGAAAACCTTTATTTGGAACTAGTTTTCATGAATGCTTGTTTAGCAAATGAACTTGGAAGACAGAGCTAACTTCCTCCTATATGGCAAAGGCCAGGCAGATTTATCTATTGTCCATTATTAAATATCCTAGTTCCCTAAATTCAAAGTTTCTCTTCTAAAAGTCAGCCCTCTGCCTGGGTAGATATCATATGGCCCCTTCTGTGTCACCCTGTGGGCATAAGGACTCAGGTGTCTAATTATTGGTTATAGTTATTTCCATGAGTAATAAACTGTTCTTTGTCTCTGACCTAGGAGTCTCATGTCTTCCACCAGCATCCATGAAATGGTGGCAGTGCAAACTTGTTAGATTCTAAGCAGAGTGAAATCTCAGACCTGCCACATTATTGACAGTTCTTAGAACAGGTGCCTGGCCAAGTACCATCCAAGTGTTAGCTACTACTCCTATTCCTACTTATTTCTGTTCAGTTTAGCTATATCTTATCTCTTACCATAATTTACTGTCATATGTCTACAGTGTCTGACCCCATTTAGGGAAACATATTTCCTTTAATCTTTCTTTGGACCTCAGACATTTCCCTTGTTTTTATTGCCTAACTCCTATGGGTTATTTCAGATTACATTTGGAGAAATTGTTAGAACAGACCTTACAGATCAGTGTAATGCATTTGATTTTCTTTGTCTAAATAGTGCCTTACTGTTTCATAATTTTTCTCTTCCAGAAGAATTTTGTAGAAAATTTTGTAGTCTCATGTCCCTGGTTCCTCTGTCTGTATTTTCTTTAGTTGAAGAGAGTTTGGCATGTGACAAGTATCTGTCACCATTACTTTGGTTCATTAACAATTCCGTGTGTATAGTACTATTTCTTCAATTGTATACACTCAGAGATGTGCATACACATGATCATAGTGCATTTTCTGCAAGTGCACAATGGATTTTTAACTACACTATAAAACTGTACATAGAGTTAAGAATTTTACTGGTTTTGGTCAAAGCTCGATATAAAAAAATTTAGAATAGTCTGTACCATAAACAATTTGCATTAAACTGCAGAAAAAAAGTTATAGGGAATATTAAACATTTATGTGTGAAATATAAGTAAGAGATTATCAAATAAGCACATTACCAAAAGGTTATAAACTGAACTTTATGAATTGCTTTTAGCTCTGTTTTTTTGAAGTAGCCAATATTGTATTTAACATAGCAGCTCGGGGATCTAATCACTGTCATGGCTAATGCCATGAGTAATGATAAACTGCTCTTTGTCTTTGACCCAGAATCTCATGTCTTCTACCAGCATCCATGAAATTTTGGAAGTGCAAACCTGTGAGTTTCTAAATGAAATCTCGGACCTGTCATCACATTCTTGACAGTTCTTACCATAGGTACCTGGAATGCAGTACTATACAAGTGTTAGCTATTATTACAATAACATACTATTTTAATATGGGTGCTACAGTTTGAATGTGTCTCTCAAAAATTCATCTGTTGAACACTTAGTCTCCAAATTCAAGTTGATAGCATTTGGAGGTGAGGAAGTAATTAGGAATACATTAGAGGTCCTAAGGATGGGTCCCCATGATGGCACTAGTGGCTTTACAAGAAGAGAAAGAGAGATCTAAGTTTGCATGCATTTGCTTTCTGGCTATGTGATGCTTTGATGAGGCAGCAAGAAATCATCCTTACCAGATGCCAACACCCTGATGTGTACACACTCGCTTCCAGAACTGTGAGAAATAAATTTCTATTCATTAAAAATTACTCAGTCTGTGCTATTCTGTTTTAGCAACATGAAATGGACTAAGGCAACTCAAATTTAAATTTAGTTAGAGTTAATATTCAGTTCCTTACTTACACCAGCCACATTTCAAGGGTTAGACAGCCACATGTGGCTAGTGGCTATCCCATTGGACAGTATAGATATAGAAAATTTCACCATCCCAGAGGATTCGATTTGTCAGACCTGCTTTAAAAAGTCCATAAATATTTGATAGTTAATATCATTCTTTAGTGAACAGAATCAAATTTGCTCCTATGGAGTTTTTTGACATTGTTCCAGATACGACTCTATCTTGGTATTGGAATAAATTTATACAACTTTATTTCTGAAAATTCAGTACACACTGAAAAAAAACAAATACTGGTGAGGATATGGAGCAACAGGGACTGTCATTCATTTTTTGATGGAAATGCAATACTGGGGAAGAAGGTTTGGCAATATTTTACAAAACTACATGTAATGTTACCATATGATCCAGTAATTGAACTCCTTGGTATTTGTTCAGAATTGAAATCATTTCCACACAAAAACCTGTTCTCAGGTGTTCATAGTAGCTTTATTCATAAATTCCAAAACTTGGAAGCAATCAAGATATCCCTCAGTAGGTGAATGAATAAATAAGCTGCAGTACATTCAGACAATGGAATATTGTACAGCACTAAAAAGAAATGAATTCTCAAGTCACAAAAGGCACAGAGAAAACTTAAGTGTTTATGTGAAATGTCTCCCAAAGGTCCACGTTAAAAGCTTGGTCCTCAGCTTAGCACTACTGAGAGGAATGGAACCTTTAAAAAGTGGGGCCTGGTGGGAGGTTTTATGTCCCTGGGGGAGTGCACTTGAAGGAGATTTTGGAACAAGGTTCTCTTACTCTATTTTTTTGCTTTCAGACATGAGGTCAGCAGTTCCTTTCACCATAAGCTCCTACCCTGATGTGCTGTTTCACCACAGGTCCAAAAGCAATGAGACCAAACAATCACGGACTGAAAACTCTGAAATTATAAACCCAAAGAAACATTTCCTATTTATAAGTTGATTATCTCAGGTATTTTGTTGCAGTAACAGAAAGGTGACAAACCCACAGGTCATATCATTGTTTCCTTTGTGGAGGCATAAAGCCATGTTGCCTTTAGGTCATTTCTAGTATTACTATTCTGAAGTTAAACAGAATTAGATGCTTTCTCCTCTAAGCATTGCCCACATACCAGCAACATGAGCACAACCTTGGAGTTTGTTAGAAAGAATCTGAGGTTCTGCCTGAGACCTATTGAATCAGAACCTATATTTTAACAATGTCCCCAAGTAACTGAAGGCCCATTCGAATTTGAGAAGCACTGCTTTAGACAATGAATATGAGACTTCTCCTAAGTCTGTAATCATTCAGGTACATTCAGACAATGGAATATTATTGTACTATTGTTGTACAATGAAATATTCTTATACTATAGCCATGGTGTTATGGAGGAGTGGGATTGTGTGACTTCCAACCCACGCTTCAAATTCATATGTTCAAGTTCAAAACCCCAGTATCTGAGAATGTGACCTCATTGGGAGATAGGGTCTCAACAGAGGGACTCAAGTTAAAATGAGGTCATTAGGTTGGGCCTTAATCCAGTGTGACTTGTGTCCTTAGCAAAGGAGGAAAATTAACTAAAACAAAAACAAAACCAAACAACAACAACAACAAAAACAGAAAGAAAAGGTGATACAAAGAGAAACAGGGAAAAGATGACCTGGGACAGATCTTCCCTTACTTCCCTCAGAAGGAACCAATCCTGTTGAAACCTCGATGTTGGACATTCAGCTTCTAGAACAGCGAAACTATAAATTTCTGTTGGTTAAGCCACCCAGTGAGAGGTACTTTGTCAGGGCAGCATGAGCGGAATGGTCTTCATAGTTACTCTTCTGTATCTTGAACACCTTTTAGGTGACATCAACCAGGCATTTACGCCCTTGTATGTACCCAGAATATGCTATTAGCTGTTGGGTGGGTGCCTACAGCAGTCCTCTGGGAATAGCTTATGAAAGAAGCAGTGATATTTCCAACAGTTGCAAAACCAGACATGAAGGTCTCTGGAGAGAGTGGCAGCTTCCCGTAACCGTGCACTTCTCAGCATGAAGGAAATGATAGGTACAGATGGGACAGTGTTTAGAGTGAATACAGAGTGAGAGGTTTAGATGACATGAATGGACTTGAAGAATGAGCCAGGCCAGGATGGAAGGAACAGAAGATGAACATTCAAGAATACATCAGAGGAAAGCAGACCAGGGGAAAATTAGTAAGTGTCCTTCTCCCTTCCACACTTAGAAATGTAGTTCTGCCTCTGAGCTACATCCCCAGTCCTTTATTTCATTTTGAGACAGGATTTTGCTAAATTGCTGAAGCTGACCTCGAATTTTTGATCCTCCTGCCTTAGCCTCCTGAATGTCTTTTATAATTATTTAACCACCAAAAATCAATGAAGTGAAGTGGCTCATTTATATCTCTAGTAAAATTTGTAATTTCAAATTTGCAATCCACATGGATACTGGAATTAGCAGTATTTCATGATACCTGTTAGATCTAAAAGGAATCTCTCATATTTTACATAAGGAAGCTGACTGTCAGTGCGTGAGAGATATACCCAAGACCAACTGCATAGTTAGTTGGTGACCCAGGCCCAGCGTCCACATCTTGCAACCTTAGCCCAGGGACCCTGCCAATACACCTGGCATGTGTGGCTTTGGTAGCTGTAGATCATAGGACAGAGTGTCTATGATAAGCTTTACATGAAGCACATGGATTTTGCATCAAGGAGGTTTAATTATAAGGCCATAAATATGTCAAAGGGATCTGACAACATCTTATTAAATTACAAGAGTGAGCTCAAGTAGTTTCTGATGCTGGCATAATCCCAAGTAGAATGAGTTTTATAGTCAGGACCTACCCAGCCTTCTCCCTCTCCCAGTCCCCTCCTTTCTCCTTTTAAATTCTTTTTATTAATCATAGAAAATATTGCATAGAAATCAAATATAATCAAATGGTGAAAACTCAGAAGAAATATTTCATGCAAATTGTTTTCCTTCCTTTTATCCCCTCAGTTCTTTGAAGGATAGTAGGATTTAGTCTCCAGAGAGGCCTCTTTGGAATTCCAAAGAGAAGAAACAAAACAAAACAAAACAAAACTATTTTGTTGTTGTTCTGATGAGGTAGTACCTGTGGTTGGTATTTTAAATTGTGTTTCCATTGGAAATATTACATTAGCTTCAAAGTTTCTTTTAAAAAGCAAGTAAGTGTAAAGGAGCCTGTTCATAAAAACATCTATCCCATTAGCTGTCAGACTCCCTCGGAAACTGGCAGCTGATAGTTGCAACAGTACAAATGTGAGCTATGAAAATTCTCAGAGACAACTGTGGAAATAATGACCTTTCCCACTAGTAGCTGCCTTGGAAACCAAGGGATCTGCATCAGGTTTGGAAGTCGGAACCCTCCAGCCTCATTTCACCGCTCACATTGGGGTACTGGGTTCACTGCGGTCTTAGTGATGTGCTCTCCTAAAGCAGACTCCATCGAGCCCCTTTTAAATTGATTAATTGACTGATTAATCTGTTTACTTGTGATGCTGGGAATGGAACCCAGGGCCTTGCCCATGCTAGGCAAGTGGTCTACCCCTGCGTCACACTCCAGCCCTATCTTGTATCCTTTTAGTTCTTCCACACTGTTTCTTCTCCGTGTCTGTCACTCTTATTAATATATGTATGGATCTGTATGAATCAGGATATAAAAAAGGGATGTGGCAAAACTGCAATGTGTATGACCCAGGGAATTTAAAGCAGGGAACTGGTTACACTGGTCGATAGCAGAGTTAAGAAGCCAAACATGGGTCAGGGAAGGAACTCAGAGAAATTAGCCACAGCAAGAACTCACTTCCACGGCTGGCTGGCACCTGTGTATTGTCACTTTCTCTCATTATGCAGGAGCTGTTCTAGTCGGCCAAGGATTCAAAAAGGAACACACACACACACAGAGGAATCAAATAGGTGCTCCTGGGCTAAGTTAGGGGGCCAAATTCTTTTTTTTAATATATATTTTTAGTTGTAAGTGGACACAATACCTTTATTTTATTTCTATGTGGTGCTGAGGATGGAGCCCAGTGCCTCACACATGCTAGGTGAGTGCTCTACCACTGAGCCACAACCCCAGCCCCAGGGGGACAAATTCTAATAGCCAGAAGGGCAGGGTCTGAAGGAGGACTCTGGAGCTTTCTGTGGGAATCAGCGGAAGGACGCCTTCCATGGTGTCACCTTGCCTAATTGAAAACTTCTAGGGGACACTTTGTAAAAAAAGCACCTTGTCACACATTTTTAGTCTCTCAGGAGTAATAACCTCTTACAGAGAAACAGCCTTATCTTTTAATGAATCAATGAGATACATTTATCCAGGAAGACGGGGGGGGGGGGGGGGGGGGTTTGACAAAAGCAGAAAATTTGGAAGGAGGTTGGGCATAAAACATTTAAAATTTGGTGTTTATAAAATCAGTCTGAATATGCAGGATTATTTTTTAAATTCTAAAGTAAAAAAGAATTTTAAAATAGCACATATACATTGAGTCATAAGATAAAGTTTAATACATTTGATCACGTTAAGACACAAAACACAGCCAATCTAATCCAATTTCAGGCATGCATTTACATAAATATATTAAATTAAGAAAGGAAATTATACACTTAAACATCCTTTTCACCTAAAAATCATTAAATCCACAGATCAACAATAAAACCAATTCTCTGCATTTACCACTTCAAGATACAATTGATCTATTTTTAAAGATAACACAAATAACACTTGTTAGAATTTATATGCATTATACATATATTATATATTACATAGATAGTGTGTATACATATGTAGTGTTTGTACAGAGATAAATATATATACATGGGTGTGTGCACACATACAGATACACACAGATGTTCTTTAGATCATCTGTACTGTTATGCTGTATTCTAATGTTGAGCTGAATTGAAGCTGGTTGGACGTGAAATTGTCTTTTGCTTCCAACACGTTCATGATACCCATTGGGCTCACAACCCCATCCTTGTAAACGTCCTTGCCTGTTCTATAGCACTTAATCATGCTAGGCACTTCAATAAATATTTTTTTGAGTTAATAAATGTATGAATGGCTGAATAGTGGAAGATTAATCAAGGAGAACTGCATATTATGTAACTTGATTAAATAAATCAGCTCAGTTCAAACTCAGAGGGATTATGGGAACCAATAACTTTGCATGTTACTTTTCTAAAGAACATTTGTAGAAATCCCAACCGGGTCATGTATTAACTCTGCTCCTTTTAACCTGGACCTCATTTTACTAATTGTTCCTACAGTCTTGTGCCAAACATGAATGGGTTCTGGAATCTTCCATGAGTAAGGCTGTGGACAAACTGCCCTAATTTTCAACCGTCTAAAAGAAAATGAACAGCCAGGAAAACCAAAATACGTTAGAAGAATGAAACAAATAATCAATCTTTAAAACCAGACAAAACTAATCACAGATTAATTAATTAAGTCAGAGAGGACACAGGGTTTGCCTTTCATATTCTTTCAGGCTTTTAAATTATAATTATTCACTATGTAATGTTTTGAACGACCAACAATAAAAAAAATAAAAAATAAATTATAATTATTCAATTTAAAAAATTCTAACTAGATGGATGTCTTTGAAATAAATAGTCTACTGTGGCCTGCATAGGGAATCAAGTTCCATAAATTCCTTGGACATCAGCATCATTTTTCTTGTTACTTTCTGATTCCTGGTGAAACTCATGTCCAAACACCACTCATAACTTTAATGAGATGTGGGAAATATCTGGTATCTTATATGTTTGTCAGTTTGTCTTCTTGGTAATGGTATTATGAAAAGAATCCTATTGCACATGAAATCTTAACTTATTCCAGGAAGGTCGTGTCTCAGATTTAGGGTATTAAGTGAAGAAGCATGCAACATACATTTTGGCATAGACCATTCCAAACCTGATCATACATCATTCATGTGAATGGAAGCTACTGACTAGTTTTTCGTTTTGGTTTTGCAGTGTTGGGGATTGAACCCAGAGTTTTGCACATGCTAGGCAAGTGCTCTACTACTGAGCTACATCCCCAGTCCAGCCTGATTTGTTCTTTTTTTTAGTGCAAGAATTAGTTTTTAACTGTGAAAAAAAAAAAGCTTGCTATATTTAGCCAGTATGAATAGTCTTTCCTATTCTGTATGTACTATGTGCTAAAGTATGTGTGTGTGCTTACTTAAAAGGTTCTAATCAACTGAGATAACTCACCATACATGTATATTAACTTGCCTGTATACATACACATATATTTTTGGATTAAGTATAAATAATCTACATAGTCCAAAATAAAAAAGAAAACCCCACATGAGAAATAATGTTTGACTTTATGATGTACATGGGAGGTAATCTTTGAGTTAATGTTGAAATTAGTAGCATTTTTTTTTAATGCACTGTTGCCTGGCTAAAAAAAAAGAACAACAGATTTTAGGTGTAAGGTTTTATGTTTATGCAAGAGATTCATTATTTTTTCATTTTTTTTCCAGCTGACTGGTATCTGACCTCTACAAATGGTATGGGAAAGCAAGGTAAATGATGGGTGTGTCTTGGGCTCATATTTAATAAAGAATTTAAGAAAATTGTAAGTGAGCAAATCTCTCCATAGCAGCTAGGGACACTGCTGTTCTAAGAAGGGCATGAGTGTACACACTCCCTTACACTCCCACAAACACCTCTCACTTTCCTAAAAAGTTCCTTGAAGGCAATTTACAAAAACTATTCAAAGGCAATAGTCAAGAGGAAGAAGGTCTGAAGTTGGCTGGCATTTGCATTTGTCAAATTTCATGGCCATATTTTTTATATCTAAATGTTTCTTTTTCTAGGTTTCCCACCTTCCTGATATCATATTAATTACTGGAGGAGCAATAAAGAGAAAGAGGGTAAGATAGCAAACATTTATTTCTGATAGTCTCAGAGAACTTTCTGCAGAAGGTATTCTAGCTGTGTTCCTAGGAACTGACCCATCAATTTTCTGGATGTGGTACTTTGATCTGAGTTCTCTACAAAGTTCAAATTTAATTCCAGGGGTGGAGAAAGAAGATTCTGAAGTCTGCATAGAGGAACTATTTCTTCTTATTTTTTTCCCCCACAGATTTGGAATAATCTTCTTTAAAGTAGACTCCTTAGAGATGGCAATTGCTGGATAGGAAACAGCTACTCCTATTCCTGACTGTTAGCTTCAGCTATTGACTGGGGCTGTTTCAGTGTCTTTCCTGTGGCTACGACAGACTAGCTGCATGGGAGCTCCTGGACCAGCAGCCACGTGGCTCATCACGATTTCTCTAAGTGACTGTAATAGATCCATCTAGTATGTTATTTGTCTACTCTTCCTCATGGTATACAGAATTTGAACAAATGTGATACCAGAAGAGGGTATTTTTCAGGAAAATAAAGAAAAGATCATAATGAGCCAAATTCACAGCTACTGGCCCAGGATATGTAATTAATGGGTATAGTAAGGACAGGTTTATTTAGCCCAAACGGAAAGAAAATAGAGGAGACGGAAGAGGGAAGAGATTAAGAGAGAGAGAGAAAGTGAGAGAGAGGAGAAGGAAAGGTGGAGGCAGAGGGAAGGGAGAGGGCAGGAGAAGACCGATATCTTCAGTAACGTTCTAGACAAAGGCTCAGAAACTCATTTGTTAATCTCTCCACTGCAACTTCCCACGGCATGCTTTATTTTTCCTCTTAAAAATTTAGACATGGCTCCTCTTTTATGTGTTAAAGCTAAGAGACTTAACAGGAAGTTAAAAGACAAATAAAGGTTTAAATTAATGAATGTAGCATCTGACCAATAATCTTATACCTAGTCGACTTTTTGTAGGGTTATAATTCAGAGATCAAAACAAAATAGAAAACAAATGGATTTAAACATTTTAGTAAATTATTCTGTAATTATTTTCACATAAGTGCAGAAGTGATCATTCTGTATAAATGACTATTCTGTATATTCTGTATAGTATAAATGATATGCAGAGAATAGTTTTTAGCCAGGCTGTGTGTATGTTATATGTCTGGGTTTCTTTGCTCTCTTTATGAGACAGACCCACTAATCTGAGAAAACTTCTGAGTATTCTTTGTAATAATATAAGATACTTTAGAATAGCTCTACTGCAATAAAATTCTAAGAAGAAAAGGTATCAATGGAAGGACTTCTGCCATCACCTAAGTTTCTTAAGTTTTCCCTCCTTTTCACTTTGGTGATCTGCCAATTCTGTTTTCATCTCATTATCTTAAGTAAGTGTCAAGAAAAGAAGGTTCTATGAATCAGGACAAGAGTTTGGCAGAGACAGTGGTAGAAAGGTTATTTCAAAATATTTAAAACTACCGTAAGCATCATTCCACATTCAACTGACACCCGACGCTTAAGCTCTGAAATGGACAGGGCGTCCTAATACACATTCGTCTCTTTTGTTGTTTCACCTTTATCTTACACATTAGGATTCATATCAAGGAGCGTTTCCTTCTATTTTAGATTGTATACTTTATGAACTGAGCAGATTTTGCCTTTTGTGTGATGAAACAATTACTTTTCCCTAACTCATCCTTTTTAACCAATTCCTACCTGCCTCTCATCATAAATCACTGAGGTCATGCATTTAAAAAAAATCTACTTCAAAAAGAGGGTCAAAGAAGTTTCTCGAATTGGCCACTTAATTTAAAATGTGTAGCCATCAATTACCTTTGGTGGCTACTTTTCTCCTAAGAGCAGAAAGAAGTGACTCCAAAGGCTGGACTTTCTTTGCTTGGGTTTAATATCCATGGATCTTGCTATCTCCTTTTTAGAAGAATTTGGTCTTTTATTCTCTCACAATAGAAAAGACAGTGACACCTGGGGTACATGTGTTTTTCCAAGTCACTTGAAACTCTTTCACTTGGGAAACAGACCTATAAAAAACTCTGGGTCTGGTTAATTTAATATAGATTATTTTAAATAGGAGAAGTAATGGCAATAGAACACCTTTTCTTTGGGGGAAGAGATGGAGAGATTAATGATGTAAGAAGATACATTTGATTTTTAAGATTTCACTGACTATATAGCAGTATCCTTATTGTTTTCACTCAAACTATGAATGGGAGAATGTGTAATAAAACTGCACGATTTGACAGATTTAGACAGCTGGCTCCCTCACAAGAAGTTCACATTTTGTTAATGTCACCCACGTTGAATAAGGGATGATTAGATGGTAAGGTCCATTTACAAAAATGGTTGTCAGGACATTTTTTTTTTAATTGTAAAACTTTCTGTGATGGAATTCAGTAAAAGGGCTATGAAGAGAAAGCAATGGAGACAAAAGATTGCTATTAACCTACAGATGCAGGCTACTGCATGGTTCATTGCAAGATTTGTCACACTGTTGGGCCAATGAAGTGTTAGTGAGACTAGAAGGGACCACCCCTTTTCTGGGGTAAGAGGGCAATTTGGTCTCCATGCTCATTTAATCCTGAGACTTCTTTGAAAAGACTGCCAATTGAATCTAAATTGTGCAAAATTATGCATGCACTTTTTAATGCAGGCTATTGTCCCCGAAGCACTGAACCAAGATTTCTCAACCCATTTCCATTTGGCATGAGGTCACTTGAAACTTAAGTAATCATATATGGAAGACAAGAGCAGTGTACTTAACCAATCTTTCTACATTGTGGTTTCTATATAAATGTTCACTGTGCTTTAATTGTAAGCATCTCACTTAGAAACAACAGAGAAGTCCTAGCTATGAAATGTTCTTAAAAAATTTAATTGAGGCTCATATTCCTAAAGGTAAGAAGCAGGTTTGGAAAGTCAGCCAAAGCTGCATAATCTATACACTTCCACAATTTAGATTGCAGAGGAGTGGATGTTTACAGTAGGACAGCTACAGTGGGGTATGTGCTTATCACAGGTGGACGTGTTTTTTTCAGTAGTGCATAGAGGCCTTATAATTTTTTTAGAATCCAAATGGGAAGAGGTGGCCTGGGAAACCATTAAGAAAACGGTGTACCAGGCTTTCTGCAGTCTTGTTGGAACAGGTCATTTCTTTTAAAAACCTGAACAGAACATTTACAGAAAATTTATTGATATATTAGCCAGAGAGTATTTTCATTGAGTTCTAAAGGAGAATATACATGAAAATCCATATTTGGCAAGAATTATTATATGAAAAATTTGTACAAGTGACAGCTTACACAGCCCAGATTTGATATAAATGAGTGAGCTCTCTTCCAGTGAGGTTTGATTCAGTGTGGAATCTGTAACATTCTAATCACATGTACTCTGACAGTCCTGCTACGGTGAGAGGCACTTTACAAATGTTTAATGCTGCAATTTTATAAGGATTGGCTGTTTTCTTGCTTTTTCATCCGTCGTTAATGATTACATGTTGGCAAAGGATACATTGTTAGATTAGATCCACAGCACATTAAAGACTGCTTTCTCATTCCCCTTCTCTCCAATTAAGTTGGTGAAAAATGTAACTTTAGTATTTTACAGGACAGGGTAAAGGTGTTTCATCTAGGTGATGTCTATATTATAAAAATAAAATAAAAAATATAAATATGTAACACAAACCCAGTGCCTATTGTTAAATAAAATATACAATAAAAGCAGACCTTTTAGGAAGTTTTGATTTAAAAATAGGCTGTTATGATTTCACTATAAAACATTTGAAAACAATCTTGAGATTAAGCCAAAGTAACCAGATTGCTTTGCCAAATAAAAAGGTAAGTGGGTAGGTATCATTCTGCAAAGGGATACATTGATAAAAACGAAGATTACAATTTTATATCAAATTGTTCATTTAGAAATTCATCAGGGAGTTTTGAAACATTCTCTCATATTATAGTCTTTTAATATAAAAATATTGCCATTTTTTATTAGATCCATCAGATTGCACAGTGATGTTTCAAAACCTCATTAAGTTGACTTCAGTAATTACAGACAGAAAATTCCTGGGAAGTCAAATACTCTCTTATGGTGACATAAAAATTCCATTATCAATTTACAACGGAATTTCTGTGTCAATCACTCCACACAAGGAAGTACATATTTTAAAAACCCATCTGTTATGCAACCACGTGGACAGGGGTTGTGAGTGTGGGTGTGTGCGTGCATGTGTGAACAAACGTGCAACATACACACAGAGGATCTGCACATTTCTGCAAATTATTTTTAAATTAATAAAAGGAAATGAAATCACAGGAGTGTGTAGCAGGATAACAGTCTTTCTTTTTAATGACAGGATAAAAAATAAATGCCCACTGGAAAAGAATATTCAAACAGTCCCAGAAACTATACAATGTAACTTGTTAGATCCAGTAAGTAAGATGTCATGTCAATGATCTGATCAAGAATACCTGCCCTGGCCACTCTGCGGATGTTTCTGTCCACTTGTTCACACTGAGGACCAAGATATCCTTTCTTACAGAGGCACTTGTTGGGTCTAACACAGACACCTCCATGACGACACGCTGGCTCACATTTTGCTGGAAAGGGGAAAAAAAAAAAGGAGTAATAATACGGCTCTTATTCTGTGAGTCAGAAACAGGGCCGAGCAGGAGGCCAATAAATATCTGATGAATAAGGGAAGGCGAGGAAAGGAGGAGGAATGATTTGAAAGACAGACGTGCAAGTAAGAAGGAAGGTTTCTCAGATCCAGGGTAATTTGGAGACCAGAACTCAGGATAATGGGAGACATTTCTAGAGAAGCAGAGATCCTGAGAAACAATTTCAGTCCTCCACAGAACTGACTTCATTTAACACAAAGATTTCATCTTTTTCAGATCTCTGCTCCCCAGAGGCCTGCGGGAGGCCACTGGCTGGAGCATCTCCAAAGCAACACCCAGGTGAGGTCAGTTTTGGATTTCGGCTCCCTCAAACTCCTTCCCTCTGCTTGCAGAGGGCTTAGGGCACGTGCTTTGCTCCCTGATCACACCTTAAAGCCCACTTCTGGGGTAAGAGCAGTTGGCCAAGGAAGGACGTGCTAAGCAATCTTTTTAGAGTTACTATACAGCACAGCATTTCCTCATTAAAGAATGGTTACTCCTGCAATATAGGTGACTTACTCCTAAAATAAGATGCAGACATACATTTGGCATATAAATTAATTGTCTTTAACTGATAAGATAAATCTGGGGAGTGCAGCTATTATAGACAGATTCAAATTCCTTGAATACATTTCTCTACACTTTGAATGGCCAGGTCATTTTCATCTTTCTGAACACATTATTCAAAATCCAGGGTTCTGCAGTTGACACATGGAAAAGAAGAAAATAAAGACAATTTCTCTTTAAATGTTTGAGAGAGGAGTAAACCATGTGCATATACAAATCAAATTCCTGCTTGGGACAAAAATATCCTGAATAGATAACTTAAAAGAAGTTTTTTGTTTTTCTTTTTTTAAAAAAATATGTTCTTTTTAGATCTTAATGTGTGTGTGTGTGTGTGTGTGTGTGTGTGTGTGTAGATATACCAGGGATTGAACTGAGGGGAACTCAACCACTCAGCCACTTCCCCAACCCTATTTTTTTGTATTTTTTATTTAGAGACAGGGTCTCACTGAGTTGCTTAGCGCCTCAATTTTGCTGAGGTTGGCTTTGAACTCATAATCCTCCTACCTCAGCTTCCCAAGCCACTGGGATTATAGTTGTGTGCCACTGTGCCCAGCCTAATCTTAAATTTTTTTATTAGTGCATTTGATCATACAAAATAATGGGTTTCATTGTAGTATATATATACTACAATGAAATATATATGTGTGTATATATATATATATATACACACACACACATATATATCATACTTTGATCATATTCGTCATCCCCCCCCAGCTTTTCTCTAATAGTCTCCCTGTGACAACTTTCATGTCAGATTCCATATCCGAGGGAAAATATCTAAGATTTGTCTTTCAGAGTCTGTCTGATTTAACTTAACCATATGATTTCCATTTTCATCCATTTTCCTACAAGTGATATGATTTCATCCTTCCTTACAGCTGAATAATGGGGAAAAACATGAAATTATTTCCTCTAAAACCCGTTTTCTTTATTAGCCTTCTGAGTTGCTGGGATTAAAGGGGTGAACCATCCTGCCCACATGTCATTGGTATTATGATGGAGATTGCATTCAATGTGTACATGACTTTCAGCAATATTGCCATTTGAACAATATTAATTCTGCTGATCCATGGACATGGGAGGTGTTTCCATTTTCTAGTGTCTTCTTTAATTTCTTTCTTCAGTGTTCTGTAATTTTCATTGAATAGGTCTTTTACCCCTTGGTTAGATTTATTCATAGACATTTTAGTATTTTTAGAGCTATGGTGAATGGAATGATTTCTTTTTCAGCAGGTTTGTTATGAATTAGTGTATAGGAAAGTTGTTGATTTTCTTATATTGATTTTATATCCTGCTAATTTGCTAATTTTATGGGCTCTAGGAGTCTTCTGGTGGAAACTTAGGGTCTTCTAAGCCTAGGATCATCTCTTCTGTAATAGGAATAATCCGATGACTCCTTTTCCTATTTGTATATCTTTTTACTGCTTTCTCTTGCCTAATTGCTCCAGCTAAACTTTTAAGGACTATACTGAATAGGGGTGTTGAGTGAGTTAACTTCTTTGTCTCAGTCATGACTTTAGAGGAAATGATTTCATGTTTTTCCCCATTAAATATAATGTTGGCTTTAAGTTTGCCATATATAGCCTTTATTGTGTTGAGGTAAGATCCTTCTATATCTTTTTTCTTCAGGGATTTTTATCATGAAACCATGTTGAATTTTGTAAAAGGCTTTTCCTGCATCTATTGGCATGATCATGTGATTCTTACCTGTGATTCTGTTTATGTGGCATTATTATGTTTATTGATTTGTTTATATTGAACTATCCTTCCATCTCTGGGATGAAACCATGGTGTATGACCTTTTTGATGTGCTGCTGAATTCAGTTTGAAAGTATTCAGAATTTTTGCATCTGTTTATTAGGGATATTAGTTGCTAATTTTCTTCCCTCCCTCCCTCACTCCCTTCCCTCCTTCCTTCCTTCCTGCCTTCCTGCTTTCCTTCCTTCCGTTTCTGTTGTTTCCTTATCTGGTTTTGGTATTAGAAGGCTACTGCCTTCTAATTCATGGAATAGTTTGAAGTGCATTGGGGTTAGTTCTTCTTTAAAGGCCTTGTAAAATTAAGCAGTGAATTCCCACAGTTCTGGCTTCTCTTTGTTGGGAGACTTTTCTTACTGCTTCAGTCTCATTGTTTGTGATTGATCTATTCAGGTTTTTCATAACCTCTTGGTATCAATTTTGGTAGATAACAGCTATCTAGAAATTTATCCATTTCTTCTAGATTTTCTAATTTATTGGAATATAATTTTCAAAATAGTCCTCAAAGATCCTCTGGATTTCAGTGATATCTGTTGTAAACATCCCCATTTTCAACTTTAATTTTGTTAATTAGGATCTTCTCTTTCTTTTTGGTTGGTTTGGCTAAGGGTTTACTGATCTTATTTATCTTTTCAAAGAACCAATTCTTTGTTTCATTTATCCTTTGTATAGTTCTTCTGGTCTAATTTCACTTAGTGGAGCTCTGATTTTTTTAAAAAATTTTGTTTGTTCTTTTTAGTTATAATGACAGTAGAATGCATTTTGATGTAATATACACACATGGCATATGACTTCTGATTTTTATTATTACTTTCCTTCTATTGATTTTGGATTTGGTTTGTTCTTGATCTTCTAAAACCTTGAGATACATCATTAGGTTATTTGAGATCTTGTTTTGATTTTTTAATGTAGGCAGTCATAGTTATAAGCTTCTCTCATAGAACTGCCTTTTCAATATTCCACAGATTCAGGGTATATTGTGTTTCCATCTCCATTTGAGTCTAGGAATTTTTACATTTCCTCCCTGATATCTTCAATAACCCACTGATCATAAAAAGTGTATTGTTCAATCTCCATATGTTTGTATAGTTTCTGTGGTTTCTTTTGCTGTTGATTTCTAGTTTTATTACATTATGACTTAATAAGATGCAAGAAGTTATTTCAATTTTTTTGTATTTGTTAAGACTTGTCTTATGGTATGAGATATAACCTGTTTTGGAGAGAGTTTCATAAACTGCTAAAAGAATGTAAGAATGTGTCTTCTTCTGTTGGTTGATTTTTTTTGTCTAAATGACCTACTTGTGAAAATAGGATATTGCAGTCACCCACTATTACTGTATTGGGTCCTCTCTTTCCTTTTATGCTGGGTAGTGTTCATTTTATAAAATAGGGTGCACTGATATTTGCTGCATCTATATTTACAGTAATTACATATTCTTGGTGGATTGCTCCCTTCAGCCCAATGTACTGGTCTTCTTTGTCTCTTCTGACTAATTTTGGTTTGAAGTCTGCTTTGCTGGGTATGAGCATAGCTACTCCTGCTTGCTTTCAGACCCCATTTGCATGGAATATTTTTATCCCCATTCTTTCATTTTCCATTTGTGTATATCGTTAGTGGTGAGGTATGTTTTTGGCAGGCAGAACAAAACAAAACAGTTGTCTTGTATTCACCAGTCTTTGTCTTTTAATAGAAGAATTTAGGCCATTTACATTCAGAGTTATTATTAAAACTTCTATTAATTCTTGTCATTTTATTATTTTTCTAATGTTTGTGTCTTTCCTGTATCTCATATGCTTATCTCCTCTTCTAGTGAGATTTATTCTTTCCCATGCTCTTGTGGTTGTGTTTATCTTCCTCTTCTGTTTTTGAGATTCCTTTAAATATCCTCTGCAATTCTGGGTAAGTGATCATAAATGCCTTTAGTTTATGCTTATCTTGGAAGTTTTTTATTTCTTCCTCCATTCTGAAGGGTAGGTTTGCTGGATATAGTAACCTGGACTGGCAATAATTTTCTTTCAAGACTTAAAAAACAAAATTCCATGCCCTCCTGGTCTTTAGAGTTTCTGTTGAGAAACCTGCTGTTATTCTGGTGGGTTTTGTTTTTAAAGTGACTTGTTGCTTCTCTCCTACAATTTCCTTTTAACATTCTTTCTTTGTTCTGAATTTTTGGCATTTTCACTGCAATATGTTATGGAGAGGTTCTTTTTTGATCATATCTATTTAGGGTTCTAAGTACTGCCAATACTCAAGTATCCATCTCATCCTCAGAATTTGGGAATTTTTCTGCTATTATTTCATGGAATAGGTTTTCTATGCCATTAGCTGGTATCTGGTATCTCTACTCTGTTCTGAAGACCTGAGAGTCTTAAGTGAGTTGTCCCAGAGATCTGCATTTTTTGTTTATAGTTTTTTGTTTATAGTTTTTTTCTTTACAACTGTCTGAATCTTCTAATTCATTCGCCTTTTCTTCAAGCCCTGAAATTCTGTCTTCTGCTTGCTCTAGTGTATTGGTTGGGCTCTCCACTGATTTTTTTTTAATTTGGCTTATTAAGATTTCATTTCTAGGATTTATGTTTGGTTCTTTTCAAAATTTCTATCTCTTCATTGAATTTTTCAACTGTATCTTATAGTGTCTACATTAACGCAACCAATTATTTTCTGTGTTATTTTGGAATTCACTGATCTTGTTTTAAACCATTCTTTCTATTATTTATCTGGCATTTCATCCTCTTCAATATCTTTGGAGTCAGTTGGTACTGAGTTATGAACTTTAGGAGGTATCATGTTGACATGTTCTTTGATATTTGTATCTCTATGTTAAGATTTGTTTACCTGGTGGGTTGGATTTATCTTCCACTTTTATGTGAAGTCTTTTTAGGTCACAGTCTTCTTTTTTTTTTAAATTTTTTTTAGTTGACTTAGTTGACTAACACAATACCTTTATTTTAATGTGGTGCTAAGGATTGAACTCAGGGCCTTGCACATGGTAGGTAAGCGCTCTATTGCTGAACCCCAACCCCAACCCCCATAGTCTTCTCTTGATGATGGGTCTTGGTATAATGGATTGTTGTGAAGTGTTGGATATATTTCTATATGGGTTTCATAGTACCGATTCTTTGATAATACTTTGGTGGTAACTAGTCCACTTTGACACGATATGTACTGTGTGTAAGCCTGAGGATCCTTATTTCTCTGTAAGTCTCACAAGAATGGGATCTTTTTGTAGATCAAGCAATTGTGTTGTAGACAGTGGAGGTTATGGCAACACCCTCTGTGATTGCTTCTCTGTTCTTTTCAACCCTGTTTATCCAGAAAGGACATGGGGCAATCTATGCTGAAGCCCCTCAAAGGTGTGGTATCCACAGCCTTTGAGTTATTTCTCTCTGCTATTGCTTAGGGGTGAATGTTCAGAAATGGGTCTTCAGGGCCACTTGGTACCTACTTGGGGCCGGAGGTTGACTGGGGAGTTTTATCTTCCTTCCTTTTTCTTTCTTTCTTTCTTTCTTTC
The DNA here is from genome assembly GCF_964194105.1 of Spermophilus citellus. Lineage (NCBI taxonomy): Eukaryota > Metazoa > Chordata > Mammalia > Rodentia > Sciuridae > Spermophilus > Spermophilus citellus. The sequence goes on from NC_138189.1 coordinate 135,185,213, forward strand.
TTTCTTTCTTTCTTTCTTTCTTTCTTTCTTTCTTTCTTTTTTTGTTGTTGCTGGGGATTGAACTGAGGGCCTTGTGCATGCAAGACAAGCACACTACCAACTGAACTATATCCCAAGTCCTTTGACTTCCTTCTGAATGATTACTTTTATAAAATAATTTTGACTTATCTTACATTTTAAAACTAAATAGTGGCAAGATTAAAATTCTTCACTGAAATAAAACTTCATATTGACTTAAAGAATTCCTATATTCACTTATATCACATATTATTATTAATATTTATTAAGCCATGCATAATGCCACCAGCATTCAAAATAATTTGTTCACCCTTAGTTAAAATTTGTCACTAGAAGATACTCAATAAATGTCTATTAACTGAATACTTGAGGTGACATAAGAAATTAGACAAAATGTAAAGTAAAAATTATAACACAATGAATTCTATGTAAAAGAAATGGAGTTAGTACTGTCAGGGATCAATCAAAGGAAGCTGAAGGATGATAGATTATCAGATATATGAATATTATTATACTTGGACACTGATTCTACAAAAAGGGAGACAGAGAGGGTCAATAAAATGAAAGCACTCTTCTTAGATAATGGAATTATGCAATTTCTATTGAGTTTCAATTAGGAGAGTTCTTTCCTAGGTATGCAATCCTAGTACTAATCAATCACATAATGTTATTTATGTTGCAAATTACTTTGACAATTTAAGCTTAAAATTTATATTGTATGTGTAGCTTTAAATATTGGCTATTTTTGTTAGATAATATATTAAATAGACAAGTTATGGTTATACTTTTGAAACAAATATATCTTTAGAAAGCACAATAAAGAGCACATACGTATAAGAATACTATTAAATATTATTTTGGGGCTTTGCTTCTCATCAGCAAGAGGTACTTTTATAGCAGTGGTCAAAATATTTTCTAAGTAATATGTATATGCTGGTTGTCGAATATACATTTTTAACATCTATATCTTAAACTCTACGTTTTTTAATTTATCCAATTTTCCTACTTCATGCCAAGTAGAACTTAAACTTTGCACAAAATTGAGGAAATCTTATGTTAAGGGATAGAATAACCCTGAATAAATCTCCCTTGCTTTTTCTGAGCAGCTGCACACCTAGTCAATGGTTCCCAAGGGAGTGGCAAACAGAATTAAAAATCTTATAATATGCCCCCAGATAATTGCGTTTTCCCTTTTTATTTAGTAACACTCACTGAAAAACCCTGTTTTGAGTGTGGTGTGGCAAGAAAGTGAGCAGTAAAGCGAGGGAGGGCATTTATGGGGTGTCTGGAAAATGCTAGCACATGGGTAGGGCTCGAGTGGAGCTCAGGACCCAGGGCTGAGCACCAGTAGAGATGACCTGGTTGGGCTGTTTTCATTTTTTTACTTTTTGAAGGGACTCAAGTCATTTAAAGTTTTCTCATGTTTGTAAAGAGCTTACCCACGTGAATAGTTTACATTAAGGAAATGGAAAAGATTTCATGTATAAGTTCAGAAGCCAGTAGACATTCACAGTATTGTATTCTGAACCCTAGATGGTTCTGGAAGGAATAGCTAATGCTGAGTTCTTGAGAACCTAAGGATAATCCCATGCCCCAGTCTTTCTTATGACAACAAAAATACTAACCGATTCTGCAAAAGTCCCCCTCCCAGCCTGGACTGCAGCAGCAGGTCCCTGTGGGGGTGCAGTAGCCGTTTCGACAGAGCCGGGAGCACTCTGAGTTCAGGGTCTGCGCAGGTTGTATGGAGGCTCTGCATTCCGCAGGCATTACAGGTCTGTACAAAAGACAAGAGTTGACATTGTATTTTGGTTGAAAATCAGTATCGGAGTGAAATCTAATGGTTTTGTAGTTTAGTCTACATAGCACGTAAGACCTTTTTTAAGTGACTCAGTCAACCTGCAACTTTGGAAGAATGGAAAAAATACATACCAGTGAGGAAACAAAATAATCAGTCCCAAACCCAAGTGAACATATTGAACATTCTAGAAACTTTATCACAATCAATTCATTGATGAAAATGTAAATTTAATTATAACGGCATTTTATATTTGGGAGCTAGAATTTCTATTGCAATTTGAAAAATAAAATGTATTTATATTTTTAAACTTTTCCACCCAGATCTAAAAAAAAAGTTTGGGGATAGTACCTGAGATATTATATTTAGGGAGAGTACAATTTCTCTTGCCTTTGGTCTGCTCAGCAATATTACAGGGCTGCAGGCATTCATCAAAATGAACACTTGCAGCCTAAATAGCTTAGGAATCTATATTTGGTTTCACTTTACATTTCTTCTGAGATTATTTTTTTTGAAAGGTTGCCATAATATTTATGTATGTGTGTATTTGTATCATTGGGTCAAAATTCAAACTCTGCAACAAGAAAGGCCTGCACATAAAATGGAGATTTTTTTAATGTACATATGCACTGAAATCAAATTATTTTATTTTAATATGTGTGAAATAATTAGATTTTATCCTGTTATGGAGAAAATGGAAACATCTTATTTGCCATGTAAAAAGTCATGGTTTTTGTTTTCATTGTTCTATAACTAACTGCCATTATTTATAGAGGAAACCAAGAGCTTCCAAAAGATTTTCATGGTTCCTCTGTTTTTGTAACGTTCTTACTCAGTCTGAGTCAGGCTGGCCTCTGGGTCACAATTGCTCATTACCTAACTTTGGGGGAAAATGTGGCACTTTCAATGGTTCTGGGGGCCTGAGTGTGGTCTTTCAATTCAGGCTGTAAAAGAATGTCATCACCATCAAGTCACTGCATTAGGGTGGCCAAAGCCAGTTCTTTAAAGGACTTATTTTCTTTTAATGGTGCTAAGGATCAACCCAAGGCCTCCTGCATAGTAGGCAAGTGTTTTGCCACTGAGCAATAACCCCAATCCAGCTGGGGTCCTTAGGAACCAAACAAAGAAGGTGATCATTATAGATCAGATTACCACAAGAGGTAAATTACAGAGCTTCTTGAGATAAGCAAATAATTAAGCCCTGGAGAGTGTTTTCTTGAAACTGGTTACCTTGTTATGTCCCTATAGCAATGGAAACAGTGATAATAATTTGGGACTTGACCTCAGGCTTTTTCTACAATGACTCAAAACCATATATATTAAAAGCCAAAATACAAAACATGTACATCAACGTCTCTAGTTCCTCTTCCCATTAAAGTTCTACTCTGTTGAAGTCCTGGGTTTGCAATCAACATAGCAATTCTGAAAACTCTCATGAATCTAGTCAGCATCTTATTTAAATCTGGAAATGGTCGATGCACATGAAAGGACCTTAAGGAGTTCCATAAATGGAACATATTTCCATTCAGAAAGCATTCAGTGTTTTCCGTGTTTCCCCAAGGAGAAAGGAGGGACTGGGATAGGAAAGAGAAAATGTTAAACAGTTATACCAAGAAAAGTAAGGACATTATCTTCCCTGCCTTCTTGTTGTTGTTAAGGACCCCATATTGGCTCTATTTCTGTCCCATAAAATTCTTATTTCGCTTGTGACACGATGGTGGCATTTCTGGCCACCCGAAAGGCAATTTTTCAGATCTTTGAATCCCAGGCTAGGATCATTTATGACGTGGCATTCAGTAAATGGGGACTGTTCTAATCTTACCAGTAACTGATAGTATACAACTCTGTGTATCTAATTTCTATTCATTATCACTTGTTCACTTTCCTTATGACTCATTTAAGAAAAGATAAGATGGAAGTAGAATTACTAACAAAGATATTACAAGTTGTGGGTGATGCAAGATTTTCAGGCACACAGCTTACACACAAGTGCACAAGATAGTTTAGACCTCAGCAGATAACTCTGAAGAGAAGACATACTCTAGATAAGGAATGTAGGCAGATTCAGTATAATAGCAATAACTAGAGGTGAAGTGTCCAAGGGACACTGATTACTGTGCAGAGGGGAGATGAATGAGAACATGATAGGATAATTCTTTAAGGTAGAGCAGGGTAGGGTAGAGTATATCATTCTTATTGGCCTACTGACCAAACATTCACCTACGTGGAAACTCAGATTATGGAGGGAATTCTGAATTATTTTTTTCTCAAGATTTATTAAATGCCTATCTGCACATACAGCTAATTCATACTTGGGCTTCTTTATTTCCAGTTGTGTAAGACTGGAGGGCTGTGATGTATAAACATTTGAATTCCCTCAAGGTTTTTTATTTTTATTTTTTTGCATTACAATTCTTATTACACCTTTATACCACAATTTATCAAATCTCTGATTGTATATAAGGTATGTTGACACCAAATTCACATCTTCATACATGTATTTTGTATAATGATGAGGGTCTCCTTCCACCATCCATGCTATTCCCCTTCTCCCTCCCTTTCCCTCCCACCCCTCTTCCCTACCTAGAGGTAATCTTCCTCCTTTGCTCTTCCTCCCTACCCCATTTTGAGTCACCCCCCTTATATCAGAGAAGACATTCGGCATTTGTTTTGGTGGGGGGTGGTGATTGGCTAACTTCACTTAGTTTTAATGTAAATACTTGAGAAAGTTATCTTCTTTTTCTTTTATAAAGTTGGTAACTAACATTCCTCATTTAGCATGTTAAATAACTCTTCTCCCTCTTTTTTTTAAATTGCTTTTATTTTTTAAATACACAACAGCAGAATGCATCACAATTCTTATTACACATATAGAACACAATTTTTCATATCTCTGTTTGTATATAAAATATGCTCACACCAATTCATGTCTTCATACATGTAAAGCTGCTTTTTCCTTTTTTTTTTTGATAGGAGGGGAGGGGGGATAGTAGAGGATAGGAAAGGCAGCAGAATACAACAGACACTAGAATGGCAATGTGTAGATCAATGGAAGTGTAAATGATGTGATTCAGCAATCTGTATACGGGGTAAAAATGGGAGTTCATAACCCACTTGAATCAAACTGTGAAATATGATATATCAAGAACTATGTAATGTTTTGAACGACCAACAAAAAAAAATAATGATAAGTTATTGATTTAAGAGGATGAAAGTTACCTCTGTAATCCAGATTTTTCTTAGTATAGATTGAATTCTAGCATTCTATCTTCTCCCTCTTTTTAAGACTGTTGTTATACTGGGGCTCCCTTAGCATGAAATTTACATGAAAAGTTGCCCACCTCTTAAAGAACTCTTTGTCTCCTAAGGAATGAATTATTCTATCTCACTTTCCCCTTCTCCCTTGAAGGGAACGTATTCTGTGGGCAGAGTTATATACTCCATTGTCTTCAGCTCCCATGCTCTTGATGGGGATAAGACATCACAGGACCTGTATCCTCATGGAGACATGGAGGGGAAGATGGATGGGTAACCACAGAAGCTTGCTGTAGTGTGATCTTCGTTTTATTAACAGGTGCACACAAAGTCTCATAGGAATACAGATGAGGGTGGAATTGTTTTAGGATGGGGAGAAAAATGCCATATATCTATAGTTTCAAATTGTAAGTAGTGGAAGAAGATACACCACTTTGGTGGTTGTATATAGAGAGATGACACTAGAGTTAGGAAAATACTGCATAGACGGTCAATAAATGTTTATTAAATTGAATGTTTATAGTAGCAACTTTCTCAAATAAACTCTGTGAGAATAAATATTTCCTTTCTTCTCCTCATTTCCCCAGGACCAAGAAGAATATGTAGCCCATGGAAAATGCTTACTAAAAATCTATTGAAGGAATGAATAAAATTAATAAGAATATGAAATTTTAAAAGGGTATTTGTTTCTTTTTTATGCTATTAGGTATTAGGAATATATAAACAATTTAGAAGGATATCATTAAAATCTAATTGTTAGACTTTTGTATCATAAACTTAATACCAAAAACATTTGCTGTCTTTCTAGTGCCTAAATTAACTCAATTCTTATAAAATTCTTCTAAGACATAGCTAAATTTTAAACAATGCATTTTTATCCTAGTTATGATCCTAGTTAGTAAACAAAAGGTCAAAAAAATCAGGGTATGCTTGGCCTTAAGAGATAGGATTGTTTTCGAAACGAGAATTAAAGTCAATGCATTTACATTCATTTTTCATATTTGGCAAAGTCTGACAAAGACTGGTGACCCCACCACTTCTCTCTACACAATGTTATGGTGACAGTTTCTCTTCCACTAAGAAAGAGCATTCCCCCTTTACGTAAAATGAGGAGGTAAGAGAATGCAGTAGTTCAGGGGGATTTTGTTCCTAGAATCAGACCATGTTAAATATACATAAATACTACATGTTCAGACCTAATGGGATCTAATCAAAAATCTCCAGTATGAATCTGTGACAGATTAACTCATTTTCATACTTATTTTTATTAGATTGGAATATTGGGTGTTTAGTTTATATTTAATAAGAATCATTTAAATAGTTGTTCTTTTAAGCAATTATGTTTTAAGCCTTTGGACTCTTAGCTCTCCTGAATAGAATCAGAAATAGGTTTCAAAATAGAAGCTTAGCCAAGAGGATGTTTAGGCTTGCAGTAAAGAAAATATTGAGCCCATTTGTTGACAGCTATCTCCACAGCCCTGGAACTTAATTTAAATCAGAAAAACATATTTCCTAATCTCACATGACGAATAATGAAACACTGAGGGCCTGGTGCAGAAAACAGCCCAACATTCCTTAATATATAAAGCATTGTTTTCAGAAATTGAAGACAGTTTTTTAGAAACCTACTTTGGCTGGCTCTGTTTAGTGGTGCAAAGGTTTGGATACTTTCTTGAAACAGAGAAGTTGGGATGCTTAAGTAATTTAAAACACACATGGTATGTGATGACTTTTGTGAACAGGAAAGGCCAACGGTGAATGTCCCTGGGTAGTGGGATTATGGGTGGTTTTAATTGAATGACATTTAATGAATGGACAAGTAAATCAAGGGATGCAAAGTCCTTTGTGAATGTGTGTGGAAGTGCTGGGATTCATCCCATCTGAGTAGGCCGGCCCCTCAGAGTGAGCATGCAAAAATCTATTTTGTCTTTCACAAAAAGGAAAAGGGGTTCATTCTGAAATTTTTGTTAGGTGTCCAGATTTTAAATTCATTTTGTTGTAAAACAAGATCTATAGATTATGCATAATAATATGCATTCATAAATGCTGACTCATTGGAAGTTTTAGGAGATGTAATAATTCTACAGCCTCTCTTAGCAATCTCTAGAGGTGGGAGTTGGGGGAAAACTTGATGTAAGAACTGACTTCTTTTTTTTTTTTTGGTGCTGGGGTAGTGCTATATCCCCAGCACCCCCCACTCTTTAAAAAAAATTTTGAGGCAGAACCTCATTAAGCTGCTTAGGGCCTCTGTAAGTTGCTGAGGCTGGCTTTGAACCTGTAGTCCTCCTGCCTCAGCCTCCTGAGTCACTGTGGACAAGCATGCATCACTGCACTCGTCTTATTCTTTATCCATAGTCACACTGGGACACATGGAAAAGTGTTTCCTATGCCTGTAACATATATAAAACGATTTTCCTTCCATGCTTTTTCCCTTTCTCATGAGTTAGGAAAAAAATCTGTAAGTCTTACTATAGTCCCAGGTCAGCAGCATGAACATGACCAGGAGTTTCTTAGAAATGCAGGATCTCAGACCCTACCCCAGAGATACTGAGTTCAGTTCAGTCCAGACAGAATTCAAGTCTGTCAGGTGATTCATATGCATGTTCAAGTTTGAGAGGCACTATTCTAAATCAGGATCATTTTCAGCCAGGAGCAACAAATGTGGCTATTAATTATCGCGTTCAGGAGCTTCCAAGTACAGAATGCTCTGAGAACTTATAGTTGGGTGGAGTCTCTCCTCTGGACAGGGAGGCAGTCTTTCTCTGTCCCAGAAGATTCTCTGGTGTAATGAATTTCCCCACTGTACGCAGTTTGGTACACAATGATCATCTGAACAACCCATTATTTTAAAAGCTAAGACTCAGCACTTTTACCTCAAAAAGAATAAAGAAGTGGAAAATGCCTTGTGATGGGACATTCTCCTGTTCCTGTTCCTCGAGGCAGTGCCACCAGCACTGGATGATAACTGCTGTGTCATCTTTTAAATGCTCATCTTAGTGGCTTTCTCCAAGGTCAACACACAGAGTGATTCTCTCCCCTCATAACTGTCTTTAGATGGCTCACTGAATCTTTTTCCTGGACACATCAACATTTTTCTTTTTCTGTGTCAGTTTACTTACGAGGAAGAGAATTCAGGATTTGGATGGATTAACAGTATATTCTGTGACTATATTTGGCCATTTGGTCATAGATTTTGAAGGGAATTTGACATTCAAATTCATTTGGGGTGTTAGGAATCTCATGCACTTATAAAACAACCATATTATAGGTAGAATAGGAGAGGAAAGGGAATATATTTATTATAATCATGCAATTTTGATCCCACTGGGATGTCATGTCTGGATAGATGGAAATACAATTTTCCTAACAGTATTTTTCTCTTTGAAACATACCAAAAAAATCAAATGCCATTTCTTTGACATTATATCATATGTTCGTTGCAGAAATACTGTTCTATATATTTCCAAGTAAGCCTGACATTAGAATAAAGGCAAAGAATACTTAAACTCAAGAATAGCTCTGAATTTATGTACAGTACATATCATATTAAATTTTTTTCCACTTGTACTATATATTTCTGAAATTCTAAATTAAGATGGAGAAAGTCAATGTTCTATCTTACTTCTGGATAGGTCTAAAAATTTCTTTGTTTTGAAACATGCTGAAAAAAAAACGGGGGCTGGGCCTCAGCTTTCTTCAGCTGACCAACTCTATCTTCATTTTGTGGTTTTCTGAGGTTTAGGTCTCTTCCCTCACATGTCAGACTCACTTCATCTGATCACTAAGCCTGTTGTCTGGCTGTAACACCCGGACACCTCAGACTGAGTTGTTGCTAAGTTCAAAGGAGACAGAAGTCCACACAGTTATGGCTGCATAGTGCTAAAAAAATTACAAGAAATTTCACAAATACCTGTTTAATTTTGTTCTATGGTTAAAGATGCAACCATACGAAAAGCAACTGCTGGAACCACTTACATTTTTTAATAACTTCCATGTTAATTCTATCTCCATGACAGAGGTCTGGCTTTGCCCTTCCCAAATTTGAAAGATCAGGAAATATATGAGGGATCAAACAGCTTTCACACTGCAACTAGTCACAGACAGTACTGGAACTCTTTCCTGCCCTAATATTCTTCCCACTCACCTGGCCTTCTTACTTCAGGAAAAGATAACAAGGAACCCACATTTCAGGCCCTATTAATCTCACTATGCAATCATCATCACCTCAATACGCACATATCTGAAAAGGAATATATCCAACACTAAATTTATTAGCTTAACTCATTGTCTATAGTTCCATGGGAAAATAAGGATATGAAATGTTAATAAGATTTCTTAAAGGAAAAACCTGGGAGAAATGATAAACAAAATAATATTATCTACTGCTAGATAAAAAGACAAAGTCTAGTTTATCAACTTCCCTTAGCTATTTGTTACATTATGTTTGCAATATCCTGACTTCAGAGATTGGTCGACTACAATTATTAGTAGTAAATGTAAAATAATAGATGCTTCTACTTTAATCCAAAGCACAGGTTCCTGAAAAATCTTTCACATAATAAGGTCTCACAGATTTCCTGATATATTTCCTGTTCTGGATAGGATTTGTGTCTTCCTAAATTCATGTCAAGGACTTAATTCCCAATGTGGTAGGAGGTGGGCCTTTGGGAGGTAACCAGGTTTAGGTGACTTCCTGAGGTTGGAGCCTCCCAAACGGGATTAGTGTCTCTGTCTAAAAAAGAGAACTTCCCACTCACTCTCCATGGTGTGATTCAGTGAGAAGGCTGCTGCCTACAAGCCAGGACGAGAACCTTCCCAGAAATCTGACCAAGCTGGCACCTGATGAGAAATCAATGTCTGTCATTCAAGCCAGACAGGTATTTAGTTATAGCAGCCTAAGCTGGCTGTAAGACAAGGGTTTATGGGAAAATCCAGATCTGTGCCATGCTGTAAGTAAAGCATTAACAGAAACAAAAGTTACTACCTTGGGAGATAATTTGGGCAACTCAGCAGCTCAGCAGTAGGTGGAGTCTGCCTGGGGAGATTGAAAACAAAGCCCAGCATGGTGGCACAAACCTGCAGTCTCAGCCACTCAGCAGACTAAGGCAGGAGGATCACAAATTTGAGGCCAGCCTCAACAACTTGGTAAGATCCTGCCTCAGAATTTAAAAAATTTTATAAAGAGGCTGGGGATATAGCTCAGGAGTAGGGTGCTTACTTAGCATATCTGAGGCCCTGGGTCCAGTACTCTCTGAAGGAAGGAAGGAAGGAAGGAAGGAAGGAAGGAAGGAAGGAAGGAAGGAAGGGAGGGAGGGAAAGGAAAGGAAAGGAAGAGGAAGGGAGGGGGAGGGGAAAAGAAAGGAAGGAAGAAAGAAGAAAAAAAATTAGGCAAAACCAAGATGGTGATGGAAGAGGAGCTTCGAACTCAGCAAGAAGTACAACCCACAGAGAGCCATGTTGGGTTGGGGATGCCTCTTTGGGATGCAAAGACCAATAGATCACTTTAAAAAAAATTTTTTTTTAAGTTATAGTTGGACACAATATTTTTATTTTATTTATTTATTTTTATTTGGTGCTGAGGATCGAATCCAGGGCCTCGCCCATGCTAGATGAGCGCTCTACCACTGAGCCAAGACCTCAGCCCAATATATAGCACTTTTTATATGATCACCCGGCTATGAAGGTTATGCCTGGGCAATAGCTGGGCTCAGGATGTTCTCTTTTCCTTAACCTTCTGGCTACACTTCCCTGTAAGCTACAGAGTTTTCATGTTGTGCAGAGACATGAAAAGCTACATGCGATTCATATATTCATATATATATATATATATTTATTTTCATACCAGACAGACATCACTCTCTTTCATATTTGAGCTTAACAGTGTTAAAGAAAATATCACTGTAGCAGAACAGCGCTGGCTCAGAGGCCAAATCATAGTGATAGTGACACCTACCTCAGTACCTTCTACCTCAGGCCATTCATTCGACAATATATAATGTATAAAGTTCTGGCATGGATTTTGTTTTTTGTTCTAAAGTGTTATTATCTCAAAAAAAAAATTTTTTTTTATGTTTTTGATAATACATGCAATCTCCCAGCAGTAAAATGAGCTCCTGGGGGGATGGACCATGTTCTCATTTATGTTCTCCCTCCATAGCACATAACACTATCTTGAACACAGGAAGTACATAAAAAATAAATGCGGACTCATTAAATCAGAAACCTTGCATTATATTTGTATTTGCTTTTATATGAGGAAAAAAACTGAAAAATTAGGGTATAATCAAAAAGTCAATGCCATCGCTTCCTAATTATCCTTTTAACTTAAATGTTTAATTCATAAAACATGATTTATAAAAATGTTATAGTTCTAAATTTTAAAAAAATCTGTAATTGGAAAAATAATGTGCATGAAACATAATACCAGTGGGTTTTGTTCTAAATTTATCCATTTTTTTTTGAGACAAAATTAATTCAGGATAGTGACAGTAATATTAGTAAGTAGAATAAATAGCACTTTGATTACAACATAATTAAAAAACTTAAAGAATGCGGTATTTTTCTTTTAGAAATCCCCTGAAAAATAAAGTCTTATGTCTTTTCCTCCACAAAAGAACAACAGATCTACCAGTGTTTATTTAATTATATGAAGGTACACATTTAAAATATCATTAAATGCTTTAAAGGAAAATTAAAATTTGAAACAAGATTCTGTCCTACAAAAGAGCCCCCAAATGTCAGTTTACATTTTCTCTCAAGACAATTTCAGTGGCAAATTACCAAGGATTGAACTCAGGGGCACTTGACCACTGAGCCACAACCTCAGCCCTATTTTGTGTTTTATTTAGAGTCAGGTCTCACTGAGTTGCTTAGCGCCTCACCATTGCTGAGGCTGGCTTTTTTTTTTTTTTTTTTTTTTTAAAGAGAGAGTGAGAGGAGAGAGAGAATTTTTTTTTATATTTATTTTTTAGTTTTCGGCGGACACAACATCTTTGTTGGTATGTGGTGCTGAGGATCGAACCTGGGTCGCACGCATGCCAGGCGAGCGCGCTACCGCTTGAGCCACATCCCCAGCCCCTGAGGCTGGCTTTGAACTTGCGATCCTCCTGTCTCAGCCTCCTGAGCAGCTGCACTTACAGGTGTGCGCCACCAAGCCCAGTAAATGCCAAAATTTTGATGTTATACTTATTGATTCATTTACCAATGTTTAGAAAAAGAAGTCATTTAAGCAAGAAATGTTTTAACTCAACCCAAATGAATTAGCAACAAAATGACGCTAAGATGCAGGTATTTTCTTTGTACGTTATGCCTTCCTATAGAAAATGTCTTTTTACAAAATCTGCCTGCCTTTCTCTCAGGTACTGCAATATGACGTGTCAAGGCCTTTCAGTACAGGTCTTTCAGAAGGACTAATGACATCAGACTTGTAGCACTGTCCCCAAAGGAAGCATGGTGGGGGAGGGGTAGGCATGGGAATTGAAACAAATTCTTGTGGGCATTTGACAATAAATGAGTCTCAATTTAGAGAAGGTATTCTTCGTTATTCACATTCTCTGCTTTATATACATTTCAACAAATGCCATTTCTAAGTACCTATCAATTGTTTTCATAGCAATCTTTAGTTACTAAAAGTGCTAATATCCCAATACTTCAGAATTAATAAGAAAGAATATAATTAGTATAAAGCAAAATTCCTTTGAATGCTGGGATCATGTCACATCTCCAAGAAACAGGGAAATATGCATCAGAAGACATATATAGTCTCACCATTAAAAAAAGCGATAAGTATGTGAGATGTGGATATGTTAATTAGCTTCATGGAATCATGTAATCATTTCACACTTATCAAAACATTGTGCATATAGTTGTTTACCCCTCTAGCTTTCTGAGGTTTCAGTTACTTGCGATCAATCATGATCCAAAAATATTAACTGGAAAATTGCAGAAATAGACAATTAATACATTTTAAATAGATTTTTATTACAGCATATTGTTATAATTGTTTCACTTTGTTATTGTTGCTGTTAATCTGTCACTGTACCTGATTTATAAAATAGGCTATCATAGGTATGTATTGGGGAAAAAGAAGGCACACATATAGAGTTTGGTACTATCTGTAGTTTAAGACATCCTCTAGAGGTCTTAGAACATATTCTCCAAGAATAAGGGGAGACACTGTACACTAGATCATATACTGTTTTTATAAGTCATTATACATGCAACAAATCTGGGGAAAAATAAAGTTTAGATTTATCTTAATGGCTGTGGGAAATCAGCAGGGAAGAAACAGAATTAGTTGTGCATTTCATAAATATAAATCTATTAGCATTTTGAGAATAGGCCTATGACTATTAAAAAAAACAAACAAGACATATAAAGTGTTTAAAAGTAACATGGGGGCTGGGGCTGTAGCTCAGTGGCAGAGCACTTGCCTAGCATGCGTGAGGCACTGGGTTCGATCTTCAGCACCACATAAAAATAAACAAATAAAATAAAGGCATCCTGTCCATCTACAACTACAAAAAAAAAAAAAAAAAGTAACATGGATAGTAGCCAGGCACAGTGGCACAAACCTGTAATCCCAGCTACTTGGGAGGCTGAGGCAGAGGGATCGAAAGTTCCAGGCCAACCTTGGTAACTTAGTGAGACCCTCGGCAACTTAGCAAGACACTGTCTCAAAATTAAAATTAAAAAGGCTGAGGGCAGGGACAGAGCCCCTGGGTTCAATCCCCAGCAAAGCAGGATGGTTATATTTTTTTCACAAGTTATTTTATAATATCTTCTGTTTATTAAAGAAGACCAAAACAATACAGAAGGTGGTTCAGTGGAAGAGAGAAGGGGAGGGAAAAAGAAAGTTCTGGGGATTGAAATGAAGAAAATTATATTCTATGCATTTATGAGTATGTTAAAATGAATCCCAATATTAAGTATAACTATAATATGCTAATAAATAACAAGAATAAAAACATTTTTTCTATTCATTTTAAAATAGGAAATGTCCCTATGTAACATGGCAGGTATTGTCTGAGTATATTTAAGTGATCCCTGTAAGTACACAAACACACACACACACACACACACACACACACACACACACAGATAGACACATACATACACATGCGTATGCAAATCTTGCTACAGTATGAATAAAATTCTAGTTACACTAAGTCCATTACCATATATTATATATGTACGTTATCCATTCATTGGAAGTTTTGACTTTGATCTTTCCCAATTCTTTGATAAAATATCTTTGAAATTTCAGGTGCTATGTGGCAGCTCAGGAAAGATTTGTCTGTTAGAAAGGTATTTTACCACACATGAAATATAGTATATAAGGAATAAAATACAAGCAGTCAGATAACTGTGTATCCATTTTTGGTTACTGGAGAAGCAGAATTAATAATAATAGCAAAAAATGTGGAAAATGCTTCCTTGTCTTTCAGACTCCAAATCCACCATGCTGAATGGATTTTTATAGGGCATGTACTTGTTCATGACCTCTAGTGTTAAGAAATTCGGTCATGTTTGAAAACTGGTCCCTGGTGGAGCCTGTATCCCTGTTAATAGCTGAAAGGTCAATGGAGCTGCTAAACAGTTTGTATTACTGCCAGGGTGGCCATGAAAACACCACCTGCTGCAAGAGGACTTGGCAGCTGGGTCAACAGGCACTGTGGGAATTTATCAACTTAGGGGGCCACTTGCATAAAACTTGGGCTGATGAATTGGGACTAGACTGGCTTATTGGGCTAAAGCTGCTCTATTATGTATGACTTTCTTTACGATGAGAGAGCTGCCTGCCAGATCCCTGAGACACATGCAAAGGATAAACAGAACCCATTTCCCCTTATGAAGTGATTGTTTCGGAGGAAAAAAAAAATTCAGTCCTGCAGCATCCAACGTCAGAAGGAATAGGATGACGATATTAAGAAAGAATAAACAAAGGGTGCATGTGGCACCTCGGAGGGGGAGGGCAGGAGTGGGGAAGGAGACGTGAGGGGCAGTTTTGATATTAGTCATGGAGGAGTTTGGAAATACCACATTTCTATAAAATGACCTCTCAAGCCTGGAATTTGCATTGTTAGTTTATTGACTCTTAAGGAAATGGTCTGTGGGACGTGATTGGGCAACAGATAAGCAACATGCTGAAATATAATAATAGTGGGTACAAAGTAAGTGAATCAGCATGGTTCAGAATCACTTTGCCTTACAGATTCCTGGAGAAATAAACCCTAGAAACATTTCAAAATTAAAAGAAAGAAAGAAAGAAAGAAAGAAAGAAAGAAAGAAAGAAGAGAGAGAGAGAAGCAAGCAAGCAAACGTCATTTGGTTTAGGTTCATCTGAAAAAAAAATGTTGAAGGACCATCTGTTCATAATTGTCAGAAAAAAATGTGTTCAGTAGAAATAAAGCTTGGAAGTTACATAACTCTGTCAGAATTCTTTAATTCCATCCTCCAGGACCATTTGATTAATTCTGAAAAGATTTAGTAAAGACCAAGAATCAATGATGAGACTTGAACATTTGAAAGTTAGGTATTAAATGCTCATTAAACCTCCATGGACCTCTGGATCCCAATTTTGGTACTAAGAGAACCTCAAATGTTGAGAAATTACCTGAAAATAATTACAAAAATGAATGGAAAGAGCACCATTAATACTAAAGATTTATTTAATAGGTCTTAAATACATTATTCATCTCTTTGGGGCCTTCTGTAGAAATGTGGCAGGGAAAGAATGATCATCTGTACTTTTTTTTTTTTTTTTTTAAAGAGAGAGTGATAGAGGGGGAGAGAGAGAGAGAGAGAGAGAGAGAGAGAGAATTTCTCAATATTTATTTTTTAGTTATCGGCGGACACAACATCGTTGTTTGTATGTGGTGCTGAGGATCGAACCCGGGCCGCACGCATGCCAGGCGAGCGCGCTACCGCTTGAGCCACATCCCCAGCCCCATCTGTACTTTTTTGATGTCAACAGGGCACAGTCAACAGGGCACAGTAGGTGAAATGACCTGGGCGGATCCCGTCTGAGGAAGATTCAGAGAGCAGACACTTGACTCTGTCCTACTAGGACAGCCTTGCTCCTGACCAGTCCAGCAGGGCACTACTAAGTGGAACTAGAAGTAGTGCCCAGATTCTGTGCTCGGTATATGGAAACCTATTTGTCTGCCAGGTCAGGGCATGCTGAACTCAGTACTACAGACGTTTTGGAACCCTGGGAGCTGGGTGAGCCAGCCAGGTGACTGGAATTGACTTGATCCTACCTCCATTCTGTCACGAGATGTGACTGCTCCATCCCCAAGGATATCCCATAAGTGTGTTCAATGTTCTGACATGAAGGCGAATGTGCTGTTTTCCTACAGATGGTTTTTTTTTCCTTACGTTCTTTCTGAAGGCTAGGTAAGCCTGAGGGAAATATGGTTGTATTCTTTTATTTTTGAATTTTCTTTTTTGTTTCACAGTAAGTAATGACATTTGATATTCACTGCAGGTTATCTCACCATCTTTTTCTGGGAAGGTGGGCCTACTGTAAATGACCTGAAGCTTATGTAAATGGTTAGGTAATTCATAGCCTTGGACCAAATTGTCCTTAACCGATTGAAGTGGTAATTTTGGAACCTTCTCAATGACTCAAGAGATATTGCATATGATTTCTAAATTATCTCATTGTGTGTGTCTAGCAAAAAACCATTTAAAAAAAGCATAAATCCTACAGTAAAAATGTAACTTCTTGAAATAAAAAAAAATTATAATTTGGTATTTTTCTTTTCCAGGGCCACAAAAGCCATTGATGTTTGAAAGTTATTGTGGAAACATTATTCTTACAAGTCTGGGGGCTTCTCCACAAGAATACAATTAAGAGTTTAATTTGAGTTGATTTTTACATAACAAGGAATGCCTTTATATTGTTCTCTTTTTAAAGTTTATGTTCTCTAAATTCTGCCTCAAAGGTTTTGAAAAAACACTTACGCTGTGATGCCGACAAGCTGAACACTACTATGCTAGTAATTAGCTCATATTTCCAAAATAATCCTGTTCACATACTTAAGTGTCTGCTTATAAAGAACTTCAACTCATCTAGGGAGAAATACTATAATAATAAACGTTGGCGACCAAATAGAAACAGCATGAGGCTCCCAACAAATGTTTATGGAAACATTAGTTTTCTTATAGTCGGTTTGATTTTAAAGTGTTCGCCTATGCCCATGTCCAAGGACGGTGTCTTAGGGACTCTGTCACTTCCCCCACCTCCTGAAAAGCAAACACAGATCCTAACCCTGGCCCCACACATGACATGACTCACCAGAAACAGGCACCATAATGAGAAGTCAGGCTTTCAGGATGTCACTCTGAGACCACCCTACTAGAGGGGGCCCTAAGATCAGAAGCCAAGGTCCCTTATGGCAACCCTGGTAATTAGACACTAATAATAGACTGAAGGTGTAAAATCCACCTCCACTCACCAACAGACTAAACAAACCAGATGAAGACAGATTTTTTTTTTTTTTTTTTTCTGTGAGAAGGGAGACTTCATTACAATACTACCAGGAAGCTTGCAAAAAGCACATGGAGTTTGACAACATAATGGAGCAACAATGACTATTTTGAAACTAACTGCATTAGATCTGAGTGAAATCCCTACACCTCATTAAAAATCATTAGAAAGCTGCTGTTTCATGAATTAACATTAGTTTAAATTTTATTCTTAATGTTGCCAATTTCAACAAGTACCTATGTGTCTGACAGCTTTTTCATTCATTTCTCTGCTTTTCTTAAAGAAGACACTGGTTTCACACTCAAAAAGAAAAAAATAAAATCCCTACCGTGTATGGATGGATAATTTTCCCATTGTGAAAGATAACGTGTATTTTCAAATAGGGAAAGCAATGCTATCAGCATGTGACATGTGATACTGGCCAGAGACCATTCAAATGGGGCTTATTCTTTCTTTTTTTTTTTCTTCTTCTTTTTTTGGTACTGGAGATTTAACCCAGGGGCACTATGCCATGAGGCTATACCCTCAGCCATTTTGCTTATTTATTTTGAGTTAGGGTCTTACTAGGTTCCTGAAGCTGTCCTTGAACTTGTGATCCTCCTGTCTCAGCCTCTAGAACTGCTGGGATTACAGGCATGCACCACTGTACCTAGCTAAAATGCGTTACGTTATTCTTCTTTTTGCTCTGCAGTAGCCAATGTCAACTTATATTTCCCCCAGGAAAGAAAGGGCTTTATTGTATAAAAAAGGGAAGAGGAATGCGTTTTGTTAGTCAGTGGCTCTTTCAGGAAAACACACCCAACTGACAATTTACAGATAGTAATTTAAAAACGGAACTACATCAATGCCTTTGGTCAACTTTTCAAGGAATGCCTTTATATTGTTCTCTTTTTAAAGTTGATGTTCTCTAAATTCTGCCTCAAAGGTTTTGAAAAAACATTTTTGCTGAACACTACTATGCTAGTAATTAGCTCATATTTCCAAAATAATCCTGTTCACATACTTAAATCCTGTTCACAAACTTTTCAGATTATTAGAACTTATTCTTTTGAAAGAGACTTAAAATTCTACAAAATTCATGTAGGAGCAATCTGGAATTTGCAGCATCATTTGGTTAAAGAGTAAAAACTCTTAGGTCTTGCTATATAGTGAGTTTTTTCTAAACTTTTAACTAATGTCTATTTAACAGCTATAATTTTAGCAACTTATGGTACTTTGGGTCTCATGCATGAAATTAACAACTGATTAATGATGATTTAAGCTGATGGGCAAGTTGTATGTTGAGATGGGAGAACGGGAAGGAGCAGGAGCAGGATGAACATATTCTTTAAAGGCTTAAAACAGTCAACTCTATCCTTGGCTGAGGCCAATAACAAAGTGCTTCTTCGGTTTTCATTTGTTTGGTCACAGCCATCTTCATGAGAGCCTTGAGCTCTCAGATAGTTTCGAAATGAGGCTCAGATGTGGAACTGCCAAAACAACTCATCCTGATGACCTAAGAAAAATCATACTAGCAGCTGCAACGTCTGCCAGCATGTTTCTCGTTTTCTCAAAAATAAGGGGTTTATTCCTTCCAACACCAGAGCTGAAGCCACTGCCTCACACGTCGAGTTCCTCCCCTGGCTTTTAACCGAGAACTCAGATTTCACAAATACAATGCTGGGGTGACAGGAGCATGAATGAGCCCTTAGAGTTCCGAGAGGTTAAGTGCAGCCCTGGAAGATGGGGTAGAGGGTCCTCTCGGGATGCCCTTAGCACATGGAATGGGTGAAGTGTTCATCGCAGCTGACTGCTTAAATACGACTCTTCCGTGCCTCATTTGAATGAAGTCAAATAACTGGAGGAAGACTCTTACCTGATTGATTGCAAAGAATAAAAAGAAACCTCACCTTTTTGGATCTACAATCTTGTAGAGTTTCCCGTTGTGAGTCTGGGTCATACTTTTACTGCTTGATAAAATGTAAACTTCACCTGTTGGGGAAAGAAATAACAGGAAGTTAATTTATAGTACTGCATGCATTTGTCTCTGTCTCTATCTGCATTACTCTTCAGGAAGCTCCTTGGCCTAAAGATGAAGACCGTGCGCCATCAGTCTAACTTCAGGGCGCGTCCAGAACACCCTGGACTCCAGTCACTTCTTTCCATATCCCATTAAGGCTCCAGGGCAAGCCCTTGCTCATCCTTCTCAGCAAAAGTGAGTCCTGACAGTGGCCTCTTTAGAGCCCCCCCCTTGCTGGCCCTGATCCATCCTTCTCTAGCCTCTCTGGCCTCTTGGCTTTGAACATGTGAGGCAGGCTTGTCCCAAACCTCCACTAGGGTCACCATCTCCCTTCCTTTGATTCTGTGCTTAAGTATCACCATTTCTGACTGCAGTACTGAAAACTGTACTTCTTCAACTCCCAAGTACCCCTCTTTGCGCCTAGATTTTTCTTCAAAGCGCTTATTACCATTGACTTACAGTATATTTTAAAAGATTGTAATTGTCCTCCTCACTTACAAGTTTTATGTTAGCAGAATTTTTTTCTGTCTTTTATTTATTACTGTATCCCTTTAGAACAGAGTAGGTGCTCAATAAATATTTATGGAATGACTGTCGAATGGATACGTTTTACCTAGACTTATCTTTTGCCCAAGATTGAAAGGTTTTGGTTACCAGGTTGTTACTGTTAATTTGAGCTGGATGGAATGGAGGTGCTCATTTTTAATCTGGAGCTTTTAAAAAGATATTAAAATAACATTGAGGAGAGAGAGGGAAGGGAGAAGGAGTGAGGAGGACATTGATATCATATGTCAATGATAGAATGAGTCACATGAATAGAAATTAGAAGCTGTATTAGTGATTATATGTCTATCAGGTTTTAAAATTTTCATTCTGTCCACACTCATGAAATAGTGTTTGATGTATTCTGGAAGAAGATTCCATGTTTTTACTGGGCATATAACTACTTTTCTGTTTCTGAAAAGATGTCACAAGGTTTACGATAAAAATATAGACTCTTCAGAGAAAATAAACATGAGATGGAAAAAGTCAAATACTTTATAAGTTTAAAGAAAAGGGAAGAGGACATGCGTTTTAAGTCAGTGGCTCTTTCAGGAAAACACACACAACTGACAATTTACAGATAGTAATTTAAAAATGGAACTACATCAATGCCTTTGGTCAACTTTTCAGATTATTAGAACTTATTCTCTTGAAAGAGACTTAAAATTCTACAAAATTCTCATTTAATCCTTACATCAAAGCCATCCTGTCTTTATAGTTGAAGAAAGTAACACGCCCCAAACACCAGACTCTCAAAACATTTTGCTTCAAAAGGTGCAAAACCTTGCTCATTTTCTTGCATGGCTCTTGAATTAAAGCTAGAGAGTTCCAGTTAAGATGTGTTTCATCAAAAGTATATTTGTTTATTTATTGGGGATTGTACCCAAGAACTGTTTACCACTGAGCCAGTCCTTTTTATTTTTTATTTTGAGACAGGGTCTCACTAAACTGATGAGGCTACCCTTGAACTTGCAATCCTCCTGCCTCAGCCTCCAAGTCATTGGGATTTCAGGTGTGCACCACACTTGGCTTATTTATCTTAATTATGAAGTATATACAGGGTTGTAGAGTTAGGAGTGCATTCGCTTTATTTTTTTAGTTTTGCTCCCAACGCAACATACTCTTAAGTGTTAACAGATATTTGGGATATCTGAGCCAATAGCAATGATGCTAACGTGACTGATGTTGAGTTCTTGTCCATGAAACAAGAAAATCAAAACCAAATGATGTCCGAAAATCAAAATGACTCAATCACAACATCTACACATTAATTTCTAACTCGGCCACAATTTAATTATTCTTAAAATCAAAGTTTGCCCATAAAATTTAAATTACATTACAGAAGATGTAAGCAAGAAAAAGTATCTGTCGGGTTTCTTTGAGTGGGGTAGGAGGATGTCAGGGAAAAAATGGTTGTAAAATGCTTTCACTGCTGGGACAAGAACAGATGGACTTCTTTCCTTTGAATCATTAGGTTCCCATGACTCTGAAATACTTTATGTGTTGCAGGAGTCTTGTCTGAGTTCCTTATTAATCTAAGTGAGTGGCATGGAACTATTTCTGATGAATCTTTTCACTTAATGTAAAAAGAAAATCAATCTGGACTTTTAGAGAAAGTGTTCTGATTGAAATAGGAAACAGGTACTCTTTCAGTGACTAGAAATTCATTTCTGAGGCTGATGAAACATAAGAGCCATGGTTTATTTGGATATTGTTCTTTAAAGGAAATAATAAAAGCTACCTTTATCCCTGTAATTTAAAATAGAAAGAGAGTAAAATTTTCACTGTCTGTTTGATCACATTCCAATTTCAACTTCTTTTTGCTTCCTTGGTACAGTCTGCTAAGCTTGCCAAAAAAAAAAAAAAAAAAAAAAAAAAAGTCATTCTATGGATCATCAATAGGTAATTTCTATTCTATTGGAAAGAAAATGTACAAATCAGATACCATGCCCAAATGGGGGGAAATTTTTTTTAAGTTAAAATTAAAAAATAAAGGGTGTAGGGAATTTCAGATTCCAACAAGTATTTATATATATTTATTCCAAGTCACACAAGTAGATGGAAGGTTTTCAGATAGAGAATATAAACAGAAAAAATATCAGAAGACATTTAAAAATTCTTGCTTTGGACCTCAAAAGCCTTTCTTGTCATGCCTCCTCTTTTCCTGTTTTATTAGTTTTATATTTTGAGAATGAAGATAAGGTATTTTTCCTCAGGGAAAAGTTACTAGAAAAGAAGACATAATGGGCCCATCTTTCATCTCCCCAGTAGATTTTATCCTCTGCTGTGGATGACATGTCCAGCACTGTAGGACAAGTCTGTTATTCTTTAGGATAGAACAAAGTATCTTGAGCAAGGAAGTGAGAATGGAACTTATTTGAAGTAATTCATACAGTACCTAATTCATCTTCTCCAAATCCCAAGATGTGACCGGAAAAGTAGCCTCGACAGGAGCCACTGGTGCCAAGACAGAGTGGTTTCTCTTGCCATTGCTTGGTCACTGGACTTTGTTGGAGAGTTAAGAAATTTCTAAAGCAAAAACATACCAGATACCTACCATGAAAACATGCTTTTGATTAAAGATGACAATAAAATGTTTCAATTAAAATTTGCAGTGAAGTAATTGTTGTGTCATAGACCTGGCTTCTCAAGGGAAGAATATATAGCCCATTATCTGTGTGAGTACTGTGAAATTCCCATCTGCTGAGAAAGTACTTAAAGATAATACTTTGGAGGGGACACTAAAAGTACCTGAGTATGAGAAAAGCCCTCCCCTTCATCCAGAGAATGATACTTCTTCTCCAGGACTAGACTCCATGTTGTGCTATTGATCAGAGAGAGGGACAGGAGGAAGAGTGTACTTTTCGGGTTCCTTATAGCACCCAAGCATTTCAGCTCTGCCATGTGCCGGCATGTTAGAGACTTGGGGAACAAGATTCTTCACGTGGATTTCATCAGTTTCTTACAATTATCCACAATATGACTTCAAAAAATTGATGCTAAAATTTGATTTTATAATATTCCTACCCACAGAGACGAATTATGTTCTATTGTTCAAAGTCTTAAAAATTTAGAAAGAAAAATTTAGCCTTCTAAGATAATTTAAAAAGTATTTTCAGGCTGGGGATATAGCTCAATTGGTAGAGTGCTTGCCTTGCATGCACAAGGCCCTGGGTTCTAATCCCCAGCATCACACACACACACACAAAATCCACAACTCATGCAAAACAACAGTTTTCAAATTATATACTTGGTAAATTTATGTTGAAGATGAAGGGAAAAGCCTAAATACTAAGAAAAGTCCATCTGAAGACTTCATGGGCCCTTAAACATTTTATGAATTTAATCAAGGCTGTTGAAAAGCATTTCTGTAATATTCATGTGTGTCCCAGGTCTGACTCCCTAAGGCAGACAATCATTTGAATACAAAGTATTCAATTTGATGTACCAAATGACGATGAATATGTCATTTGGTATATCAAAATGTGGTACCAGGAAACATACCCATTACGATCTCCAAAAACATAGCTTCCATACAGTCTTTCAGACTGGCAGCCTCGGTAAACGAATCCACCAACCAAAGGACCATTACTGAACGGCTTGAATTCTAAAAGCGATGGTTCACTTTCTGGAAACAAATATAGCATTAGATCAAAAGAAACATATTTCCATCAAGAAAAAGAAAATATGCAGGCCAAGAAATGATTATTTCAGGAACCTGACTCTGAAATAAGTTACATGCTGCAAGAGATGAATCCTTGCTTTAGCTATTTAGTGAAGATAATTAGTCTTATTTTAAATAACATCAAGATTTAAAAGATCTCTGGGTAAATTTTAATGAAATAAGAATACAGATTCTGGTTATTGTCATAAACACCAGGATATATCAAGTTTTCAATATAATTAGTATTTGGGTATTTTGGAAATTGTGGTTATTTACTTTAAAATCAATGTACTTTAAAAAAAACTTAATTTTTAAGATAGTCAATGTTTTGGAAGAATACTTCCACTTATATTTAGTAAATCAAACCAGACCTCTGTCAAATTATATAAAATCTTTAAAAGTTCACACTTAACTGAAAATAAAAGCATAGTACATAAAAGATATTTGAAACCACATTTATTGTATATTTAAAAGCACTGTCACTTAGTCAACATCTTCACTTAAAATATTTTAAGAATTTAGTTTATAGAGTCGTGTGGTTAACAAAATCCACTCCAATAATTTCTTTGGAATTACGTTTGTATAGTCATGCATCTCAGTTTTGCCGTGCTTCCTATTACTTACTTGAATATATGTCTGGTAATTGCAATAGAAAAGTTCCAAAGCCAGTTACAAATTAACCTGAAAATTGCTTTTTACGTCTTTAATATCAAATAAGTCACCATGAACAGGCAGTCTGTTATGCCAAAGCTTTTGTGGAAAGTAATTTCAAAGCCCTCTGCTTGGCTCATACCATTATAATGAATATGATGTTATGACAATTAGAAAAGGCTAGTTTTATATACTTAGCACCCTGAGAGGCAGTGTAATTGACTGTGAATTCTACAGTCAGATTGCTTGGGTTCAAACCCACCTTTTCCCATTCTGGGTGGCGGGATAATTAACCTATGCCTCAGTTTACTCATCCAAGAGAGATGTGGCCAATGACCGTGCCGGTCACACAGAATTGTTCTATTGATGAGATGAATAAGGTTTATAAAGTGCTGACTACAGATCTGGCATGCAGTCAGCCCTGTGGACATGTTTTAAAATACAAAAATGTAAAGCTGTTGATGTTGTAATTAGTTTTAGCTCAACCTCAATTAATGTAATTGTAGAATTTAATCTATGATATAGGCCAAATTCCATTGATCAAGTGCTCACTAGATTTTTTTTCCCCCCAAGCCACATTATTCTTTGGTTTGGCTTTTATAAGATGCTCACATATACACAAACATGCCCCCCCCCAAAAAAAAAATAAATAAAGTACAAGAACTGAATACCACATGGACTAACACAGGTGTTTCATTCCAGGTGCTAAATAAATATCAGTATTGAATGAGCAAATAGAAGAAGAAACCATTTTAATAATGTTAATCTACTATGTTTTCTGAACTATACTGATATCTAATATACAGCCACCTTCAAAAGGAATCTATACTAAAATATTGAAAAATACTAAGTATTTTGGACTTCACAATTACCCATTTTATATTTTTATATGTCCTCTCTAAATATCCCAGTAGTCATGTTATTAAAAATAATGTTTAAACACCCCATTCCCATGACTTGTTTTTACAAGTTGATTACTTTGTTTTCTCTAAAATAAACACCTTTTAAAAAATTACATTCTTATTTGAAGCACTTATAATTTTCCTAATTGCTGAAACTAGCACGTTGAATATTGAGAAATTTCTTACCTTTAAGACTTTTTTTTTCCCTTGTGTATAAGATGTTAGGACAAGTTCTCCCTTATTATATTAAATAAGTTGAAGTTATTCATGTTGATTTGCAGATGAGCAAAGTAGAAGCCACTAAGTTTTGAAACCATTACATTATTTGGACCTACAGGGGAACTATTCAATCCGTGGGAATGGCAATCAGCTAAATAGAACCCTTAGGACTTGTGAGAGTCCCCAGACCTTTAAAACATGAGTGATTGACCTCCTCACCACTGTTTAGATCAGTGTTTTCAGGCCTGCTCAAAATCTCATTTTGCAGAAATCCTTTTCTCTTCAATTAATATACTAAAACCAAACTGGAAGGAAGACAAAAATCAACAAATTATGTTCAACTTACCATAATCTTTCCCCTTTATTATCTGTAGGATTCTGGCTGACGATCTGTTTTTTCCATTGGAGTCTGAACAAAGTATTGTTAAATTGATGTTTATATCCATGGGATGTCGATCCACAGCGCATCTGCATAACGGAAGAGGTGGATACCCATTAATTCCTACCAGGGCATCTTCCAAGCTCAGACTGGAGACTCCCGACATAGGAAGGAACCCTCTGTGAGCTGGACAGGATCCTATGAGCAATTTAGTTTGGATTTTCTAGAAACCAAAACGGAAACATCCTGGTGTGTTTTGTTTACTCTGCTGAAGCTTAATTACCTCTGGAGTCTATTTCTTAATTTCTCTCGGTATCTCCCTTCTTTAGGATTGTGTCCCCTGTCTTCAAACACTTGTTGGTCTGTTCTTAAGGGCCATCTTATGTACAAGACATTGGCAAAGAACTATGAATAAAAGTCAGTGCTATCAACCACATCTGCACCACGTGATATCATCTTCGTTAGAGGGTTAGTTTTGGGTAGTATTATTAGTTCTGATGCTACATTCTAAAGCTCAGCATGGCTCTGCTCCAACTGGATTCCAATGCCAGAGTGAAATAAAGTTGGTCCCACAAACACGAAGGACTTTTATGTCTACTCTGTCTTCATGGTCTCTGCACCTCATCTGGGGTCCAGAAACCTCTGTGACTCCAGCCACGGACTTCGGCTCTAGCAGGGGCAGACATCACTTGCAGCTTCCTTATCCCTATGTTCCTGTGACCTAGTTCAAAGCTGAGGATGGAAGAGGGGCTCAGTATTTGTTGAATGTTTAAGTCAGTGAAGGAGTAAGCATAAAGAATCTGGAGAAAGAATGAAGTTTGGATAATCAGTTCTCCAAAATGTGAAAAACAGGCTTGTATTGCTTTTTAGGTTGCTCAAAAATTTGGGCCAGGTAATCTTTATTTTAGAGGTGGGGGGTGGGGCTGTCCTGCCAGTCAGAAGATGTTTGGCAGGATCCCTGGCTTCGACCCACTAAATGCCAGTAATGTCAGTTTACCCCCATCCCTATCCTACCCAGTTGTTAAAACCAAAAAAAAAAAAAAAAAAATGTTTCCAGACATTGCCAAGGTCCCCTGGAGGCAAAATCATTCCATTGAGAATCACTGTGTTGGGCCAACAAAATACATTAATTACTTACAAACCAAACCAAACCACTGGGGCTATTAAGTGAATTTTAAAAACTAAAAAAAAAATGAGCATAGAGTCTGGGCCTTAGAGACATGAGAGTTATGTAGCAATTATTTTTAAACAAAACAAAACAACAACTTTTTTGGCTCCAAATGATCCCATTCATGATAAGGAAACTGTTCGCCTGACCTGCCAAAGATGGGTTGGTTATTCTGAGGCAACAGTCCTTTTATTGTCCCCTTTTAATTCAGTGATTCACCCAAGACAATGCCTGGCAGGGATCATGGCACAGACATGCTGTGACTTAAGGTGGAACTAAACCCACATGGCATGAGAAAATTTTCCTGTATTACGGTTCTTTTGAAGATGGAGAAACTATGCAAAAAGAGGTCTGACTTGTTTCCAACAAGAAACAGCAAATCTGGAAGAGAAGGCCAGTTCTCCCAGAGGTGGAATGGCTGGGGGCTGTGAGCTCTGGCTCCGGCTGCCACGAGGTCCACTGAGAACTGGGGGACCCTTTACATTCAGTTTCTTACATAAAAGGGGCCAGACAGTGCAACTGCTCAATAGGATGCTACTACGGTGGCTACATGTCATTATCCATTTGTCCAAACCCAAATAGTACACCACCAACAGTGCTCCCTAATGCACTCCATGGGTGCTGGGTGATTTTGTTGTGCCAATATCAGCCCATCACTGGAACCCATGTCTCACTCCAGCGGGGTGTGATAATGGCAGAGGCTATATTTAAGAGCAGATGGGGTGCACAGGAAATGTCACTACCTTTTGCTCAATTTTGCTATGAACTCACAAGTGCTCTAAAGGATAAGTCTATTAAAATAGAGGGTTTTGGGGGTGCAGATGCTGGCTGCCTCTGATTACTGCTGAGAGACATAAAGGAGATACTGTATATGGGATGCCTAGGTTAGCACCCTGCAGTCAGCTGCGTAATAACAGCGAGGTTTGCTTTTAGCCCATAATTTGAGTTTCTTTTCAGCTTTATGAAACCTTTTTCAGCTTAAAATTCTCTTGGAGGGAGGTGGAATATAAACACTGACATTTCCTTCTGTGGCCCTCTGCTGCCAGAGGAGGTGGGACTCCACAGCGCAGGCATCTTGCCACACTTATGTTCTGGGAGGCACCTCATCTGTGTTTTCACACCGAGATTCAGGACCCCCAGGAAGATTGCAAGAAGGCTCCAGTGGGCTTGTGGTGACTCAGGCTGCTGGACTTCAAAGTGCTGCTTGGTGGTGGTATCTGTGAGTTCTGAGCCATCGGAATGGAATGTGACAGTTTCCCCCACATCCTGAACCCACCTTAAGTATTCCCTGTCGAACAGATTTTAAGATCTGCTGAGATGCCAAAAAGGAAATGAACTGTGGGCCTGGGCTTTGATGGAGGGGAGATGAAGGGCATGAGGGATTATGAAAATAAAAAATTTTGAGAAATATTCACCTTGCACATAGTGAACACTCAATAAACATTAAACAGAAATAATAACTCAGCTAATAAATGAACGAATGTGGCCAGATACCCCTTAGTAAGAATAATAGACTGCAGACCGGGTGGGGCTTTCATCATGGAATTCTGTGTTATACTGAGGAGTATTTTTCAGGGTACCTAAAATTTCTCACTCTATGCACTTCTTAGTTTTTGTTTCTTTTTTGGTGTGTTAGTACAGCAAGCAGCCAATGAGTTCCTTTAGTATTTGTATTTTTTTTCACATAAAAAAGTTAACATTTAGTTCAACTCCTTGCAAATTAACTCTGCTCATCCTATGTTAAGGGAAGTTATGGTAAGAACTATCAAGAGTGGTACTTTGTGCTTTACCTATAGATTTTTATTGAATCACAACACCATCCTTACAATGTGGTTGTTATCACCCCCAATTAATAGGTTAGAGCTGTGGTTTGACTGTGTCCTACCATGTTCATGTGCTGGACTCTTAATCTTCAGTGCAACCAACCGGGTTGAGCGGTGAGGCCTTTTTTGAAGGTGGGCATACCGGGGATTGAACTCAAGGGGCACTCAACCATTGAGTCACATCCCCAGCCCTATTTTGTATTTATTTAGAGACAGGGTCTCACTGAGTTGCTTAGCACCTTGATTTTGCTGAGGCTGGCTTTGAACTCGTGATCCCCGTCTTAGCTTCCCGAGCTGCTGATATTACTAGCATGCACCACCTCTCCCAGTGAGGTCTGTATGAGATGAGTGGATGAATGATGTTATTGTGGAAGTGAGTGAGTTATACCAGGAGTGAGCTCTGATAAAAGGATGAGTTGGCCACCTCTGTCTCTGTCCTCTACCTCCCTTCTTGCTCCCTCTCTGGCCCTCTCTCCTCCACCATGGGATGACACAGCAGATGCTACACCTCTGTCTCTGTCCTCTACCTCCCTTCTTGCTCCCTCTCTGGCCCTCTCTCCTCCATCATGGGATGACACAGCAGATGCTGAGCAGATGCCAGTACCACACTCTTGGACTCTCCAGCCTCCGGAATAATGAGCAAAATAACCTCTACTCTTTATAAATCACCCAATCGGTGGTATTCTGTTATAGCAGCACCAAACAGATGAAGACAATAAAGAAAATAAAATTTTGAGCTTTGTAATGTTTTGAACAACCAATAAAAAAAAAAGAAAATAAAATTTAAGCGGATTTAAGGAAGCAAATCCAAAGGTTAATGATCGCTTAAAATTATTCAGATTGAAATCTACTAGTTCAATAATGTTTAGCAAATAAAAATCCCCCCCAAATATGAGACAGATTTTCTCTATGAATTTGCCCTTTCCCTTGTCTAATCTGCTTTCTCAATCTGCTTCACACATTAATAGAACAAAGAGGGCTGAAGACTTGCTCGGATAATGACCTGGTAAGATTTCCGTCACCCTGGGCAGTCTGTGATTTGACACCCTCTGTCTTTTCCCAGTTGCCAAATTCCAGCCCTGCTTTAAAGCAGCAGCGAAGACAGGTTTGCATTCTCACCTGCCTGGATCGTGGAGCCCGTGGGCAAACACTTCTGGGGGCTGGTTGGTGCTGTTGAAGTGCGGGTTGCTCCTTGGTATGGAATAAGGCACACTGCACACATCTGTGTCCACATCCAGCCGTAGTACCGAGCCTGTGAAATCACTGAGAAATTGGAGGAGGGCATAAGTGCTTTCCGTTTGCCTAAACTAAACGTGGTGACATTGCTCTATGAATAAAAGAACCATCTGCTTATTCAAGACAACATTATTAAGGTTCCAAGTTCCATATGGTGGAAAATGAAAGGAGGGGCAGAGAAGGCACTGCTAAATGGGTTCAGATAAGGCACCCATCTAAGACATAGCTAGAAGGTGACCAAAGACTATGTGGGCATGCAGGGCTGCTGACACCAGAGAGGGGAACCGCTCACTTCTCAGTGCTGGGTATTATAGGCGCAGTCCCACAGCTCAGAAGTATGTAACATTATGTCAATATTATATCAGCATGATATTGAATTCCTCTTCAGTTTACAAATGCTGACACTGACAACTAAAGTCATTTACCTAGGCAAGTGATGTGATTCAAAGATGGTTCTTTCTTTCTTTCTTTTCTTTTTTTTTTTTTTTTTTTAAATGGTACTGGGGATTGAACCCAGGGGTGCTTAACCACTGAGCCCTTTTTTTAAAAAATTTTATTTAATTTTTTAAATTTTTAGTTGTAGTTGGACACAATACCTTTATTTAGTTATTCATATGCGGTGCTGAGGATGGAACCCAGGGCCTAGCACGTGCTAGGTGAGTGCTCTACTGCTGAGCCACCACCCCAGCCCCTCCAGCCCTTTTTTTATATTTTATTTAAGGATTCCTAACTCACTAGCTCAGACCCTTCCTTCGGCCAGTGCTAACACCTTAACACCAATGAGCATGTGTTCCCTGTGACTTTTACCTTAGCCCATCCATTTCTTCCATGTCGTCCAGCGTGATCATCCCATCTCCAAGGATGATATACAGAAAGCCGTCAGGACCAAAGAGCAATTGTCCTCCCAGATGCTTTCGGTGCAGCTCTGCAACTTCCAGAAACACTCTGGCTGTCCTCAAATCAACCTGATGGGGATTCTTCCTACATTGTGAGGAGAGGAAATAAGGAGATTGTTTAAGATGAAAGGTGAATCTTCTACTAAAATGTTAAGAGTACACAGACAGAAATACAAACATCTCACACATAAGGAAACATACGCTTGAATGGAGCTATTAAAAAAAAATCACTGAGAATGTCATTGATTTCTAAGTTTTAGAAGCTGGGGTGAAGCTGAAAGATAACCAAGAAAAATGACAGAGCTATCATTTTTCTCAATTTCTCTTAAATATATACACACATGGGATTTTAAGCAAGATGGAGATTTTTGCTTTAATTACTGCCACCTTTTGGCTAATTATTGGCAATTTCTAAACAAAAAGCTTATGAAAGGATGAAGAGAAAACAAGATTACAGAATCAGTATGCTCTGATGGATTTCAGCCATACCTGGACACTGTGTATTCCACGACTCTAAGAATGTGGTCATGAGGCCCGATAGCCCACCGTTCTTGGTTGGTGGTATAAGACACATACAGCTTTCCATTTTTCTTGTAATTGGGATGGAATGCAAGGCTTAGCAGTCCTCTTTCATCTCCTCCCTGCAGTCAAATGAAAAACACAAAGAATTGTGAAGTTAATTATGTCCTTTATAGTGTTTCAACTGGAACCCCCAAAAGAGTCTCTTTCTTTCTCCTGGATAATCTTTGCCCAACCGCTTTTCTTTTCTTCCTTGCCTTACTGCACAAAAAAGGATTATAAAACATTTCACTGCGTGGAACTCTTGAAGGGTTAGCACAAGACCATTGTCTTGTGTGGTTATCTACACACAAGAGCCTTATACCACTTTTGTCCCATGATTTGTGTATGTAATCTCAGGGAGCTAGGACGACAAGTTTAAGCGCTGTGAAGAATTCTTTCCTGGGTTACTAGGTTGCTTGTTCATTCGTAGAAGACAAATAAAAGGTTCCTAATCAACAGTCACTTCTAATCCAAGTCTCCCAAACCTAAAACACAGTGTGGGCTGCCAACTCCCACTGTCTTGGCAATATGTTTAGAAAACAGTTAAATTGCTTGTGTAATATGTAAACCCCTGTTTCACCCCGAGGCATCTATATCAGTTGTCACAAGGATGGTGGTCTATTCATCATAGCTAGGTAACAGGCAGCCGCAGCCTT
Organism: Spermophilus citellus; assembly: GCF_964194105.1. Classification (NCBI taxonomy): domain Eukaryota; kingdom Metazoa; phylum Chordata; class Mammalia; order Rodentia; family Sciuridae; genus Spermophilus; species Spermophilus citellus. The sequence continues at coordinate 135,217,471 of NC_138189.1, forward strand.
GGCCTATCTATATAGAAATGAGGTCCTCTTACATGCGTCTCTTCTCGCACAAGGCTTTCTTTAAAGAAGGATGAGGAAGTGGGAGGAGAGCTAAAGGCCAGGGCTGGGGTAGGGATGGGAGAAATAGTAGAAAGGAAATCGGACACTAGGAAATAAAAGAAAAATTCCAAACAACTTTCTTTTGTTATTATATGAATGTCAAGGACTGTATACATTAGGCAGGCCAAATGCGATGACAATTAAAACATTATCATGTTCTTAAATAGAAAGGCATTTTATCTTTATTTTCTGCTAATTTAGTTTGATGAAATTCAATATGGTCAAAAGCATTTGCTTTATCCCACAAGTAGTCTAGGAATTTCTACAGTGAAATCAAAGCATCTAAAATTATCTAGATCAGAGACTTAACTGTTGTTTTCTGGTAAACCGGTGAACGTTTTTCTCTGCAGTCTGCTGAGTTACCCACAACTGTGAAAAACACGTCACAGAAACTGAACGCTCCGATGCCCATAACACATCACCTTATTTATTCCATTAACCATTACAACCTTCCCTACGGCAGAAAACTGAGGTACCATCTCAAGCTGAGCATCCAGACTTGGAGAGGGTATAAATAGTAAAGTGGTTGGAAATATCCAAGAACTACCAAATTATTATTCAAGGGTCATCAAAGTTAAATGTTTTGACGTCTCAGTATCATGTGTAATTTTAGTTTCTAGGATGACACTGATGATTTATGAATGAGCCCCTGTGTTTTGGATTATCTTGTGATGGTGGTTTTAATGTTGATGTGGCTGGTTTTTCTTTTTATATCTTTGTTAATACATATCTCCTGACTTTCTTAGGAGACTTTGGAAGCTGGGATGGATAGCTATGATTCAATCATACAGAAGCCCATCCATACTTAAAGTTTCTTGACGGATTGTATAAGGAGGCCCAGGGGTGGGATTTAGTTTGTGATTGATTCCTCTCCTGAATATATTTCTCTTGAAATCCCTGAGTGCAGGGTAAGTGCGGCAAGCTTGCTTCACTAACATTTGTGTTCATTCTAAGAAGCTTTAGTTTCAAGGAGTTCTTTGTAGCTTTAATCAAATCATCAGACAGACAACTTAAACTGGATAGTGACATGGTTTAAAATGGTGCTTGTTGCTTTTCAGGAATTAGGAATGTATAACCAACACACTGTAGGAGAACAGACGGAAATGAGATTTTAAACGCACCTACAAGGGACGGTAGACAATTGTTCACTTTAGAAAGATGCCGATCAGATCACTTGAATGAATTTGGGGCCACCACCGACATTATAAAAGTGTCAAGCAGGGAAACAGAACGAGACAAGTGAATGACAGAAAAATAAATCAAAGACACAAGTTGAAAACTATCAATAATTCTGAATTTTTCAGCTGATAGGATTAATATTGGATTGATTATCATATATGATCTCATAGTTTTAGTCTCCTTCCAAGTGTAAATGAGTAATCTGATTGGTTCAGAAACTTGACTACACTTAAGTCATTTCAAAGAAAAACTCACTTTCATGACCATATGGATGAAAAGTAACATATTATGCAAATATCCCAGAAAGTATCTCAAAAATCACCTTTTAAAATTGTATAACAGGGCTCCAAAATGTTTAGAGATTAGGAAGGTTGGGTATTTTTCTGCTGTGCCAGGAGATTAAAGTATTGATAGGCTCACCTTTCACTTGAATTAGCCTTCAGAGTTGAGTTGTCTATTTCTTAAAAACAGCATACTATAGTGACACAGCCACATCAATGTTTATAGCAGCACAATTCACAATAGCTAAACTATGGAATCAACCTAGGTGCCCTTCAACAGATGAATAGATATGTGGAATATTACTCAGCATTAAAAAAAATGAACATAAAATCATGGCATTTGCAGGTAAATGGATGGAGTTGGAAAGTATCATGCTAAGTGAAGTAAGCCAATCCCAAAAAACCAAATGCCAAATGTTTTCTCTGATATGAGGATGCTGATCCTTCATGAGGATGCAGGGGGAGCATGGAAACAATAGAGGATCTTTAGATAGGGCAAAGGGGAGGGAGGAAAAGGGAGGGGACATGGGGGTAGGAAAGACAGTGGAGTGAGATGGATACATTACCCTAAGTCCATGTACGAAAACACAAATGGTGTGACTCTATTGTGTACCACCAGAGACATGAGAAATTGTGCTCTATATGTGTACTATGAATTGAAATGCATCCTGCTGTCATACATAACAAATTAGAATTAATCAATAAAATTTAAAAAAAAGAAAAAAAGCGTATTATTGACAAATCATGACTTAACTCTTAAATGCAAACCTATCTTTGCGTTCTGGATCATTTTTCAAGGTCTATATGGAGAAACATGTTGATTAGACATTGAGGGTTACTTTTGACCAAGGTCAATTAGAGCCCATATCATTAGTGACACCCCAGACATTTCAGGCCCCAGGCGCTCCAAGGTTACTCCAACTCAAGTATCTAACAGGACACTGTCCCAGCCTGAGAGCCTGAACCCTGGCCCCTAGAGCCAGGACTGGCCAGTAGACAGGATCTCCGGGCTCCTGTTCCTCCTTCCTATTACCTTAGTTCCCTCTCTCGCAGCTAATTGTGTTCACTGCTTTGTTTCGTTGGTCTGAGCCCCAAGCGCAAAGGCTCCCTTCTCTTTGCTGTTTCAAAATCTAAAAACAGCTTTAGAGGCTAATCAGTAAGAATGATTCAAACCCTTGTGCCAATGTCACGGACTCCTCTGACTCCTTCTCATCCTTTCCCCTCACGATGGGTGGCTTTAGGGCTCAGAATTTATGGAATCAAAATCATGCATTCCATCCAGAAGTGTCAAATTAATGAACAGATTCTGGGGAGCAACTGGGGACAGTGAGCCTCTAATGATTATTTGAGTCAATCTGGCTAAAAAGGGAGAAAAATATGTTATTAAAAGAATGGTAAGTGGAAGATTTGTGGTCTGGGAGCCAGACCTTTCAAAACAAACAAACAAAAACAACCATTGGTTTCTAACATTATATTTCTCAGTACTGTTAACGAATGTCCAAAATGGTGATCTTCATCCATGTGAAAAGTAGTGATTTTTCCAAAAATTCACATTGTACATTGGACTTCCTTCTTCACACGGAACATTTTGAGTGCATGTTTTATTTAGAGGAATGTAAAGACAACACTGCTAGAACTTCACTGCAAGTCAATCAGACAACAAATAATTTGTAAATGGTAATTTAAACTCAGGACTGGAGCCTGACCCAAGTATTACACAGCACTGTGACCCTCTCCATTGCTCAGTTCTCCAAATACTCCATCAACTCTGGACAGCCCACACCAAACCCAAATAACTGCTCAAAATTGGATTGTGAAATGATTTGGAAATCCTGTCCTGCTGCACTTTGGAACCTTGAGATTGACGCATGTTTCAGAGTAAATCATAAACCCTTCTGAGGCACTCTTAGTAAGTAGCTCACAGTCTATTGTTTTAGTTGACAGCTGACTCCTAGGAGCAACTTTATGGTGTCCACAGCAAAGAGATAACTACCCAAAACAAACAGTGTTTGAGGTCTGGATCACTGATGACTTCAGTATAAATACACCAGATCTGTGCCTGCAGTTTGGATCCGGTGAGCAGATCAGAGTTCTAACCAATCAACTAAGAATGTTACTTCTCTTTGAATAATATGAAATATCTATTTGAAAAAGAGAGGCAATCACAAAAGGATTACAACAGAGAACATTATTTTTATTCTTTTTTTGAGAAAAACTGTGGGGCATTAGTCTTGCATTAATGATATTATTATTATTTTTTAAATAAAACATTCCATTCATACTTTCAATACAGTTAAAGTTCATTCCTTCTGATTTCTGTTTTTTCTTACAAATGCCTTATTCTTTTTCAGGGAAAGCTGACTTGGTGGCATTCAGGACTGGGTGGCACCTCACTGAAGCTGCAAGCACCCTTACTCATTTTCACATAGTTTCCCTTAGTGACCTTGGCAAATGACTGACTGGTTTCAAGTTCTGCCTTAATTTCACTGCAGCCTTCATTCCCTTTGCCATCTAGGGTAAGATATTTTCAGGTTCTCGGAGTTAGGACAAGAATCTCATCTGGGTAGGGACATTACTCTGCCTACCATGTGGTTATTTCAACCTGTCTTTAAAAGAGAATCCTAAGCATGTATAACTTAAGCCTCCTTGGCCAAGGCCTCATAGTCTGCTAAATGGCCCAACAGTATTGAGAAAGCAATAAAAAGGAAATAATGCATGCTATAATCAAAAAGTTACTTATTACCACCTTGTCAAAACTTTTGTTATTTAACATTTATTCAACATATATTTATTGAACACCTACTAAGGGTCAGGCTTGGCGTGGCACTAAGGATAAGACAACCAATTAGAATAAATCTCTGTCCTCAAGCTTATACATGGAAGTAGATAACAAAATATAGTATTCAGGTGTTTTGTTTCCACCATAAATCTTTATGATGCTGTATGATGCTGATTTTTTTAGAGATTAAACTATGCTATACTATTAACAATGTGCCTGGACAAAAAACAAATATTAAAGAAAATAGATACTCTGGGGAGTTTTTAACCAAAGATTAATTTGTGTATTAGTACTTCATTTTCTCTACCCTAAAACTTAGTAAAAAAAAAAAAAGGAAATGGTTGGTTACATGGGAGTTAAATTATGTGAAGATTCCGCAGGGTTTCTACAAATAGTAAGACCATCTTCTCATTTACTTTCTATGCAGGGCCTAAGCACATGCATAGGCATAGTGATCTTTAGTAAAACTGTTGTTCCCTTAATACTGAAGAAATTTCTAGGAATTAGCATAAGAACAAAGTGTCTCTAAAGTATAAACCTTTTCCGTGTGGCAGGTTTTAACATTCTTAACCGTCAGGTCATTCACTTGCCTAGGTTTCACTGGTCCACATCAGAAAGGGAAAAGCCAACTTGGACACCAACATGGGTGCCTCCTGGTGCAAGCCTTTTGCTTTCTCTGAACTTGGAACATTTTTTCTTTTTCTTTTTTATTAAGTATTAATTTATTTTAATTAGGTATATATAGCAGCACAATGCATTTTGATTCATCATACATGATTGCAGCACAACTTTTCATTTCTCTGGTTGCAAAAGAGTACCACAAAGTTTGTGGCTTGAAACAACACAGTTATGTTGGTCCATAGGTTAGATGAGTTCACAATGGGTCTAACTGGCTAAAATAAATGCTAGTAGAAGCTGAGTTCCTTTCTAGAGGATTCAGGGGATGACCCACTTTCTTTCTGTTTCCAGTTTATAGAAGCTACCTCTTTCTTTGGTCAGTGTCTTCCCTCCATCTTCAAAGCCAGCAATGGTACGTTAAGTCTTTCTCATATCAGATCACCTTGACCTGCTCTGCCTCTCTTTCAAGAATTGTGATTACACTGACAGCAAAGGAGACAACTGAGAACAGGAAGAGAGAGCCTACAAAATGGGAGAAAATCTTTGCCACCTGCATCTCAGATACAGCATTAATCTCCAGGATATATGAAGAACTCAAAAAACTTAACACCAAGAAAACAAACAACCCAATTGATAAATTGGCAAAAGAACTGAACAGACACTTCACAGAAGAAGAAATGGGAAATGGGAATGGGAAAGATGGTAGGATAAATGGGACTTTGTTCATAAATGAATACATGAGCAATGAAACTCCCCATCACGGACAACCACAGGAATGGGAATTTATGCTCCATGTGTGTATGATATGTCAACATATAGTCTACTGTCATGTATAACTAAAAAAATCAATTAAAAAATTTTAGAAATAGGACTACATTGAGCCCACCCAGATAATTTCCCTATGTGCTGTTTACCATTCTTAATTCCACTGCAAACTTAATTCCCCTTTACCATCTAAGATAATATACTTGCTGGTTTTAGGGATTAGAACAAGGACATCTATCAGGGAGGGACATTATTCTGCATACCACATGGAGATTTTAATCTGTTGTTGATAAATGACCCTAAGCATTTATAACCTAAGCCTTTTGGGCCATGGCTGCCTGTAAGCACCTGGTGGGAGAGTTTTGGCTTGTTCTTTTACCTGATGAACATCATCTGCAAGTCTATCGGGAGCTAGAGAAACCTAAGAGCTCTGACACCACAGGCTCTTTATCTTGTCAGGATGGAAAGAATATCCATTGCTCTTCAGAATGCACTGAAAGCACCCTCTAGAATTCAGGAGGAGGAAGAGGTCACTTGGTAAGAAGTGGGCACGTGACACTTATACTCAAGGGCAAACTCACATGTTCACTGCAAGAGCATGCAAGACACAGGAAGGTAATCAAATGTGAGAAAACCACTTGTACCTAGTGATTGACAATCTCTCCATTCTAAGCTCATACTACTACTTCTCTTTTGCTCATTTTCTGAACACACTGTAGGGTACTGATTTCTTCTAATTCCTGGAAAAGTTTGCAAAGGATTGATTTTCTATAGTTCAAAAAGTCAAACTTGACCTTCGAAGAGTCAATCTCTCAAGGACCCTGCTTTAACGTATGGGAAAGAATACATAATTTGGTTCTACAGAATGATATAAAATATGTTTGGTCTCAGCCCTGGCACAAAGCCCCTCAAACTCTTAGGATTTCCTGATGAGGGAGATATAGAAGGGCCTAGGCAGCTGAGGCAAGATGGTGAGTGAGGAGCTCAGGGGAAGGGCCAGATCAAAGGAGCACAGATAGGGTCTTCTGATGAGGTCAACTTCCTGCTCGGGGACACAAGTCGGGGAGACCCAATCAGAGAGACGCTTCTATACTCGTGCTCCTAAGTGGAGGATCCAATAGAAAAACTAAAACTGATGTATGGACAGAGAGGGGGTACCAACCCATAATAGTGAGGATCATGTGGACAGTGGAGGAGGTAGAAAGAAGAACTTCCAGAGATGGTAAAAAGAACAAGCCCAAACTCTCCCGCCAGCTTCTCAGCTCTGGGGCCCTTTCCTGCTTCTTGCTTGCTCTCTGTGTCCTGGTCTTCAATTCTTTGCTGAATGGAGGCAACAAACCTAGCACCCCAGACAGGAATACTGAGTGATAGGAATATCTTCTTTTATTCTTAAGGAGCCCCTTTTAAGACACCTGAATTTATGCTAATGAGGTAACTACTGGGTGGGCTTCTAGACAGATTCATGGTGGGGGCTGGTAGCCAGAGGAATGCTCCATGTGATTAGAAAATTGAAACTCTCTCACCTTGGGGGAGGAGATGGAGGTTGGGTTCAAACACCAATGGCCAGTAATCTAATCAATCACATCTACCTAATGAGCCCTCCAAAACACCCCTAAACAAAAGGGTTGAGAGAAATTGGTGGATCCAGAGAAAGCACAGGAAATCCATGCAAACCCCCCTCACCCCAGCATCCTGCTCTATGCATTTCTTCCATTTGGCTGTTCTGAGCTGTAATAAACCAATGAGGGTAAATAAAGTGCTCTCCTGTGCTCCATGAGTCATTCTAGTGAATTATGGAGCCCCAAGTGGGGGTCAAGGAACACCAAATTTATAGTCATTTGGGCAGGATTATGGGTAACCTGAGCATGCCATTTGTGGCTGGCCTTCAAAATAGGGATCGTCTTGAGGGACTGAACCCTTAATCTGGGTGGTCTGGGCTAAGTCCAGACAGTGTGAGACGGGAATTGGACCCTTGAACACCCAGTGGTGTGGCAGAGAACAAAACAAAACAAGGAAGCAAACAAAAAGCCAATTTTCATTTGCTGTTAGAAAACACCCCAGAAAGAACCTGAAAGGTTTCTTGACCCATCCTCCTTTCCAGGGAGAAGAACACAATGAAGTCTACTGGTACCAAAGAAGATAAAGTCAAAGGATATTTGGAATAATTTGTTAAGTCTTCCACTCATACAAATCATACTTTAGCCATGAATTACTTTTCTAAATTTGATTTTGGGAAACACTACATATCTTGTGTCATTTTTGTTATTTACTTTCTTGGATTTTCTTATTACATTCACTGTTCTCTGAGGATGAAACCAGTCACAACATATTGGAGACTTATCACTTCTAGATATTTTTCCTTTTTTCCTTTAAAACTCCATCCACTTTTCCAAATTTACTTTTTCTTTTGGGCAAGTCTTTAACTTACCGCAACTGAACCACTGGTGAGACTCCACTTGCCTTTTCCGCTTAATCATATTTATCCATTCTTCCAGGTCTCCAAGAAAGTATGTAGAGTTATCAAATGCTAGTGGGACACAAGGTCACCCTCAACCCACTTGCCTGACAAAGATAATGTGTCTCGCTTCAAATGAAGTCATAGAGCTGCTAGAAGACACCAGTGATTCTGAACTTTCACAAGTGTCACATGGGGTACATGATTTCTAGTATAAAATAGCAACGGTCCATGTCTCCTCTGTGTCCAGGATTGTATATATCATATCTTCTGGAGGTACCAACACAAAGATAGACAAGAAAGTACAAATGGAGACTAAAAGCTATTCCACATGGAGACCAGCTACTGAAAGTGGCAATACCTTTCCTCAACAATTCTCTTCACGGTTCTTTTCAGACATATAGAAAATAATCAGTCACATGATCCTTAAGTTGTGGCCTATTCAGAGTGAACATATTAGAAGGGATTATTTTCTAGAAAATTCCAGCTTCCGTGGGACTGCAAATTGGTGCAGCCAATATGGAAAGCAGTATGGAGATTTCTTAGAAAATTGGGAATGAAACCACCATTTGACCCAGCAATCCCTCTCCTTGGTCTATATCCAAAGGACTTAAAAACAGCATACTACAGGGACACAGCCACATCAATGTTTATAGCAGCACAATTCACAATAGCTAAACTTTGGAAGCAACCTAGATACCTTTCAATAGAAGAATGGATAAAAAAATGTAGCATATCTACACAATGGAATATTACTCAGCAATAAAAGAGAATAAAATCATGGCATTTGTAGGTATATGGATGGAGTTAGAGAAGATAATGCTAAGTGAAGTTAGCCAACCCCCAAAAATCAAACGCCAAATGTTTTCTTTGATATAAGGAGGCTGATTTATAGTGGGATAGGGAGGGGGAGGATGGGAGGAACAGATTAATTCTAGATAGGGCAGAGGGGTAAGAGGGGAAGGGAGTAGACATGGGGTAATTAATGATGGTTGAATGTGATAATCATTATTATCCAAAGTACAGGTATGAAGGCACGAATTGGTGTGAGTATACTATGTATACAACCAAAGATATGAAAAATTGAGCTCTATATATGTAATAAGAGTTGTAATGCATTCTACTGTTATATATAAATAAGAAAAAGAGAAAATTCCAGCTTCTCAGCTCTTTCTTATTCAATATACTAAAGTTCTTTTCAAATCTCTAGCCTATGGGAGAGAATATATATATAAAATAACCATTTATATACTTAAAATGATTATTGACACAGTATCATCTGTACTTATACATATGATTTATGTCATACAAAATTTGTACTTGTCAAACAAAATTAAAGTTATTATGTTTACATTACCCCCTAAGCCTTTCACCTATTAGGACATTTAATACATTATGGTGTGTTAGAATTGGTACTTTTTACTTGCCCAGGTAACAGTCAGCTGCTGTAGAACCTTTAATATTTGTGCCTAAGAATCCAACACAATGTCAGAGGGATGTTTTGAACACCAGGGACCATTTGGTTCAACCATGTCACATGTTAATAATATCTGTGGTATGATGTGGTATCCTGAAGTCCAGTTTACCAAAACATCTTCTCTAAAGGATGAAATGCTTCAGTAAAATCAAACTGTGTGAAATATCTGTTTGAAATAATAGAATAATAAAATTATAAGCCTACAAAAAGCATAAACTCTTCTTAAAAACAAAGTCTTGGCATTTAGCATTTTTTTTAAGAAGAAAAATTTGCAGAATGTTGGTGATGTTTAGGGAAAGCAAAGATTTTTATTTTGTGCCCTTTAAGCTAAATTAAAATAAATTAATCAAAAACTACAAGAATAGAAATAGACAAAAATAGAAATAGACAAGAATAGAAAATCGACAAAAATGATAATTTCAAAGTTCTGTAACTTCCCCAAACTCTTCTCACACAACCTATTTAATACTTGGTCCACCTTAAGTTTTAAAAGGTATGCATTTCTGGCCTGGATATGTAGCTCAGCAGTAGAGCCTGTGCTTAGCATGTACAAGGCCCTGGTTTCCAATGCCAGCACCAAAATACTAGTACTGCTAATAACAATAATATTAACAATGTAGTTACCCAATATTCCACTCTTTTACAGTTTGGCTTAGAAATGAATAATAAGAAAAATAATAATTATTATATTTATAATATAATTTGCTATTTATAATTATGTTGTTATAATTATAGATTACATTACTTATAATTATATTTATTATAATAATTATTATTTTTCTTATTATTCATTTCTAAGCTAAACTGTAAAAGAGTGAAATATTGGGTAATTATATTGTTAACAGTTGATACAACAAAATGTCAGATACGTTAGGAATTAGAGCAATTCTCTACTGGATAGTAAAGTTCTAAAAACTGTCTAAATATAGTACCTTACTTACTGTGGGAGACTTGTCAAAATAGTGGCATGCATTGAACCCTCACTATGTGTCAGAGACTATACTCAGAATTTTGCAAATGTTAGTTTAAACTTTATAACAACTTTAGAGTTGAATACTATTTTATTATTATCCTTATTTTCTGGATAAGGGAATGGAAGCACAAAGGGACTAAGGAACTTTACAAAATGCACAAGAAGGGGACTGACTGTGATTAGAGGACGAACACCCTAAATCATTATGTTACACGGCTCCCTGATATATTTCCTAAGTGAAGAAATAAACACATGAAGGATGGGCAGTATTCCCTGGCCAACACTCATGGTAATGAACTGAGGAAACTTTCAAACAGGCTCAAGTTTCTGAAGTTCTATAGGGGGAAAAAAAAAGTGAAGCTTTTGTCTTAACACTTTAACTGATAGTTGTTATGTTATTGCAACTAAAATGACTCAGTTATTTTAACTTACGTGGGATCTAATGAAGCATATGTATCAGTTATTTTAAGACAAAGGTTAATTTATGTTTTCAGGAAATGTTGCGCTGGTCAATGGACTGAGAGAAAAATAAGTCCTGATTTGTGTAAGTACTCTCAAATGCCCATCAATGGCAAGTCGATGGCATTGATGGCAGAGTTCTAGAGAGCCATGCACAGTGGGGTCTCCAAGCCCATGAACCCCTGGTAGAAGACTGCGACTCTTTCAGACCCCATCTCTCTCTCTCTTATCACTGTGCTGTATCCTTGATGCTCCTGTATCAAAACTTAATTCTTCCCAGGTTTCACAATTTTTTTTTTTGCAAGGGTTTAAAATAATTAAACAAATCATTCCAAACATAAAAGAAAAGGTATTTCTTATTGGATTTTTAGATATAACATGCAGATAAATAGTGCACCCTCTTTTCACCTTCACCCCACTAACTCAGGCCAAATCAGGCCAAACACGCAAAGATCCTTTCATGGAACGTGCTTGGTTATTTAACAGGGGGCAGATGCAAAGGAAAACTCTTTGGGAAGTATCTTGGCTCCATTCCCTAGCATTGCTCAAATAGTCAAGGAAGATAATGAACGTAAAACCATTTTATGAGCTCTAAAGTGCTACTTCAATTGAAGATTGAGCTACAGTGGTGCTCAGAGAGGAAAGGACCATCTTCACATTCAATTGCCTCATAAAATAGTAAGATGCTGAGAAGGGAATGTGGTTTGGAAGTAAAGAATGTGAAGCTCTGCATTTAAATCTGACAAGAAATGCTTTCACACTATGTAGAGGAAGTATTTTTTTGCTCCCTGCCATCCAAAGAACTTTTGGACTTCAGAAAATTGCAGGCATGGAAAGGCATATTTCTACTTATATTTAGCAGGACACTCACCACATACTTTTGATAAAGATCTCTGTGTGTCCTCTCAGCAGATTTAGGTGGTGTGTATTACCAGTAGTTTATTAATGATTTGCAAGGCTTAAAGTAACATAACTTATTCTAATGTTGAAACACACATACTTGATCATTGTAGCAATGTAGCTTTTTTTTTTTTAGAGCATCAGTTAAAAAACAAACACTGTCAATATACTCTAAAGTTAAGCATAAAGCAATTTATTTAGTAAACAAAGGATGGGAGAAATAAATTCACTCCATATTAATAATACTTATGGTAAACCATATTATTTCCCTCAACCAAATTCTACATAAAATGCTCTTCCAATATTTATGATAGAAAAAATTGCATTTTTGATAATGGAAAATAAAATCACTTTAAAGTAATGTTAACTAATTTAATGCATTTATGAAAATAAAAGATGATACTGAATTTAGATTCAAATTCAGATATTCAATTATACACCAAAGATAAGTAAAAGACTCTTCATGGAGTCTAGGAAAGTATGCACATCTATTAAAAATAGTACATACCCCCAAAGATTAGATGATGTTAGAGAATTAAGGAAACATTATTTGATGTGATGAGAGCAATTCAATTTTTCTTCTCTTAAGGATTCTTCTTAGGACAATTCATCAAGTATAAGTAGTTAAAAAATATTTTTTTTGAAAAATATGGGGGGTAAACCATTTTAGGAAAGTAAATAATTACTTTGAGACAAGAAATGCAATTTAGAAAATACATTCATTTCTTCAGACCCCATTATGATTTATTTTATTTCATGGGTAAGAACTACATGTCTTTCTATTATCTTGCAACTTGGAAATGTCTTTCTTAGAACGACTTGGTTTATAATAAAGACAAAAAGAATTGTTCATACTTTATTAATAATGCTTTTATACACAAAGACTACACAGTTAATTTTATGGGATTATTTGGAATATTAGATTTTCCTATTGAAAACTAATGAAATAGAATGGGCTTTACTGATTTCATTTACCATCTTAACTTTTTAATTTGTGTGTGTGGGGTGTGTGTGTGTGTGTTGGGGATTGAACCCAGAGCTTTGCACATGCTAGACAAGAGCTCTACCACTGAACCACACTCCAGCTCATTGACCACCCTGAAATTAAAATTTCTGAAGCCTAAGATCTGACTATTTTGTTTTAAACATTAAACTCGGGAATATAAAGTATGCTTCCTTTGTAATTTTTTTTGTGTGTGTGTGCGATTTGCATCTTTGCAGTTTGGAAAACCACTTTTGAAATGGGGTGATTTGAAAATGGGCGATTCAGGGCCCTTTCAATAAAAGAAAAAATTGCAATATTAATGATGAATACTTAAATATAGCAAAGGGTACAAAATTGTTTTTAATGAATTTGACCTCATGCTTTTGTAAAGCTTTTTTTTTTATGATGTGTGGCTAATATGGTGGTCATGCAGCTAAAAGCATTATCTTCACATCATTATACAGAAATATAACACTGTATACTTGAGTTTCCTAGTCATGCTTCACTACTCTTGGCTATTATATATTTCCTATTGTTACTCTAAATAAGAACTCAAATTGACTTATATGAGAGCAAACATTGAGCAATTAAGTAAGATTATTGCTTTGAAAAGGAACCTTGAAAAAAAAAGCAGCAGTTTAGACCACCAAGGAGCACTAATAAATTTAAGGAAATATGAGGTTTCCTTCATGTGACTTCTTTTGAAAAGTTATGCAATAGATTGCTGGAACTTCAAGGTCACTTAAAAATTATGGTACTTTAAAAATTATTTCTGAGTCAAGTTTGTATTAACATGATTTATATGTCAATTAAACTTGCAATTTACCAAAGTAGCAAAATCAAATTCTTCAAATCTTTGATATTTTCATTAAGCAATATTTTACAAAATGATCAAACACAGAATTCTAGCAACACTAAAAGACTAAGAAATCATCATTCATTTTTACATTAAGAAATCATTCTTATTCCAAAAATCATTAATTACAAAATCAATATTTAGAAAACTAACATATTCATATACCTCAGTTATATGAATTAAGCAACTCTGGTTGATTTTTGATAGTTTATATATTTAGACTAATTCTGAATAAAAGAGATTATATATTTTTGAATAAATGTATCTTTCATAATACATTATATAATTATTTAAAATATACAGTTTTGCACTTTCCTGTTTTCTATCATCAAGAAAAGTACGATGCTGTTCCGTTAAAATGGAATAAGTGTGGGAACAACATATTACAGGTAGCGGAAAGATCTGGATAAAGTCCAGGTTAGATATAGTAAAATGATTATAAAATCAGATCAGGACTCACAGAGGACTAAAAGGAGAACTTGGATTTTTTAATGTTTCAAAAAGAAAACCTTTGAGGAATACACATTACCTTTCCTAGGCACACAAGGTTGTATTTTAAGGACAGCGTCCAGCTGTTCACCTTTTCCATGGATATTTTGCCAGTCGGACAGTTTTTAATGGAAAGAGGCTCTGTTCCCTGTAACTCTTGATATGATAGAGATTTTACTTTAACTATTTAGGGACGATAAGATTTTAGCCTAAAAGGCCGAACTTTGAGGAACTTCTGATATTCAATTTGCATAAGACCATGTTCTTCATTAGCTGAGGGAAGAGTCAAACAGTGAAAAACAGGACAGTGTTTTCTAGCATATTCATAATGACTTGTAGTGATTTGGGCAAAATTAATGCTTCCCATTCTCATTCTCAGAGTCACCATGCAGAGACAAGTTCCTATTCGAAATCACAGGGCAAGTGAAGTATTTACAGCCATTCTACTTCCTAACTGCCAGCACCCACTCTCCTCAACATCTACGATGGTATTAACATTCATCCTTGCTCACTGTATGGTGCTTGCTCTCAGGTCCCAGCCCTTCACTCAATCCCTGGCGGGCAAATATAGTTGCTTCTGTGTCGTTGTTCATCAAATTCCTACTTGTTCATAGCACAGTATTGAAGAGCATGGACTTGGGGGTTGAGCCCACTAAATTTTGCCACCTGGTTTCCCTACTTGCTAGCTTCTAACTTTGGGACATTGCTTAATGCCTCAGTGCCTCATTTTTATCACTTTCCTACTTCATAAGTTGTTGTGAGGCAGGTCATGGGAAGACAGGGGATCGGCCCTGATACCCTGTTGGTGCTCAATATGAGTCAGCTATCATTACCAGATGCCAGGGCCTGGGCTATATGTTCTACTTGAGGAAAAAAAACTTTAAAGAAGTACAGCTACAAAAAATGCATAATTTAACTTTGGACAGGACTATACAAGAAAAGAATAGGTGTTATTGGAAAGACAATTGGGGGTACATAATTTAATTCAGGAGGGTCAGGGAAGGCTTCCCTGAAGATGTACATTCAAGTTGAGACTTCAAGGATGAGAAGGAGCTAGGAAGGGAAGACAGAGTCTTAGGGAGAGAAAGATCAGTCTCCCAAGGATGCGCTTCCCGAATACTGGGTGTGATTCTTTGGAAAAAGAGGAATGTAAGGGAAGACACAAAAATATCTACACTTTCCCACCTTGCTCTCTGATTGTGGAAAACTTTAGGTATCTGAGGACACATGTAAATATAGTGGAGAGAATATGGGTTCTGTCACGTGACTATTGGGTTTGAATCTTTGCTTTATGACTTATAGGCTGTTTGACTTTGGGGAAATAATTGAACACTCCTGACCTTCAGGGGTTGTTTCTTTGTTTGTTTTCTGTTGTAGAGGCTTATAACTTCTACTTCACAAGGAGCTCTTTAAGTGTGAGAAATACAGAAAGTAAAATTTAAAGTCACAAGTACTGTGTTGGCCCCTAGTTACTGCTCACCAATCAGCTCTTTTCCTCCTCATGGATAATGATCATAATAATGATAATTCCATTATTCCTCCCAGGAAAACTGTTCCCGCCCCCCATTTTGATGGCTTCTAATGGAAAACTATAACTGGATAAAATGCATTTTCCCTTATTTGATGACCTGGATGATCAAGTGATTTTAGGATGAGGGTGTTAGAAGGAACATTGCTAAGAGAACTTAGTCTTCTCATATATGGCATTTGCAGTAAAGTGCTTATTTTACTGGATGGCTGGAATTATTTGAACTAATTTAAAAAGGCATCTCTCTTCTTATACATGAAATCTAAGTTTGCATAGACTTGCTTAATGATATAAGTGAACCTAAATATAGCTGTATTTATATATTTTGTAAAAAAAATAGACAAATACACTAAGCAAAAACTTACAAAGGTAGTTCAAGAATCATCAAATGGTTAAACAAACAAAATTCCAAAAGCAACAGTTCATCATCCTAATTATAGGCACAGTATAAACAAGCTGCCTTGTTCCAATAATTCTTAAATACTTGCAGATACAAAGTATAGAGACTTTTCTGTTGCTTCCATAAGCCCGGATA
Source organism: Spermophilus citellus (assembly GCF_964194105.1). Classification (NCBI taxonomy): domain Eukaryota; kingdom Metazoa; phylum Chordata; class Mammalia; order Rodentia; family Sciuridae; genus Spermophilus; species Spermophilus citellus. The sequence goes on from NC_138189.1 coordinate 135,233,849, forward strand.
GCAAGAATCAGGGACTCAAGAAATGAGAAATCACCTATCAAAATTAATATGATTGATAGAAAACAATTTAAGGATTTTTCTTACACTTTAAAGTGCAAGACTATGTGAATGTTACAAAGCCAGCTGGAAACCCACGATTTATCACTGTAAAAATAATAAAGGAAGTCATTCTTTTCTATCGGAAAACGGACAATCTCTCCTTTGTTCTGATAAAAGGTAGACTATTACTGACACTTGCAAGAATATCTGGGGGACCTGCAAATATACAGGGAAACATTATTTTGAATACTACTACCCATCACTGATGAAAAGTGTAGAAGCAGAAAAGTCACCTGAGTGAGAACTGCCCCATTAACACCAGAGCGACTTTGACTTCTATTGCTGTAGAACTGGTTAAAACACAGATAAAGCCAGGTTTTCTTTGAATCAAGTGATTTCTTGATATAAATCTGAATGGAGATTTGTTTTTTAAATCACAGATGGGGTAAAGGGTGAGAGGTTTTTCTTCTTTGTTCTTTTAATTCTTGTTTCTATTGAACCATGCCTCATAAGACATTGTTCCATCCTTTACACAGATTTGTTTAAAAAAAGGGGAGGGGGGAAGAAAAGAAAAGCAATCATTTTCATTTACCTCCTTAAAAAAAAAAGAACAAAACTTTGACCCTCATCACCTATAAAATAAGCCCCAATAACTTTTCGGTAAACCTAAGTCTTCTCCTTGTGCTGTTAGTCTCTCTCTTCAGCCTTGACTTCTGCCCCTCCCGCTCAAGCCCTTGCCTTTCCAGCTACAGTCATCTTTGATGCTTCTCAGCTTTCACACTGGGACTCCTTTGTGTTTGGTTATCCCCTCTGCTTGAAGGACTGTTCCCCCTTAATTTCTTTGGAAGAACTTATGGATCTTTAAAGATCCCATTCCAATTGTCCTCCAAGTCCTCCCTGCCTCCAGAGATCAGCATGCCTTTCACTTTTCCTTCTAGCACTTTCCATGAAGCACTACTATACTTTTTGAGTTGACTATACCTGCCAGTCTTCCCTAAAGAAGGAATCTCCAGTGGAAACCAAATTGCCTTATTCTTTGAACACAGACTTACACCTCTCAACATTCAAATATTAATTGCATGTATGATTAAAAGGCTATAAGATTGATAGTTCTATTTTATGCGTTATATATATCTTTATGCTCTTCTCTTTTAAAGCATCATTTTATCAAATAAATTATTAAAAGCATTTATCTAGAAAAAGTATTAGAGGAGGGCTGCAGTAAAAATAGAATGTTAATGGCTTTCCCTTGGTATTAGTAGAACAAGCACATTGCTAAAATATGTAAGTTATGAAATGCTTTGCTCTAATAGTATCCAGCAGTGATCTACAAAATATTAGTCTAGAATTTTTTTTTCAAGTTATAGATGAATCCAAGCAGTAATTTGAACAAAAATTAAAGTTAATTATTTCTATTCTGAGTTTTAAGAAAATTTGCACTTGCCACCCATTATTATTATTATTATTATTATTATTATTATTATTATTATTATTAAATGTGCAAAAGAGTCCTAACGTAGAATAGTAATCCTGGAATTACTTCCCATGATTAGTGTCACTAGAAAACATCAAGTAAAGTATTAAGGGATAAACTAGACAATTTGTTTTCTTTATAACTACTTGTCTAGAGCTTCAGAGCAAAAACACTAATAAAAGTCAGTCATCATTATGATGTCATTCCCATAATTTCCTTAGAAATAAACTAGCCAGTACAAAAAATATTTATAATGTACGACATCATCTATGTGCCTTTCCACTGCTCAAACTTTGGATTATCTTAGTGAAGTTTCCTGTTTGTTTTAAAGAACACCTTCTGTGCAAAATAAAATATGTTAATAAAAGCTCTCTGAAGTCAAATTATCTTTGTAAATCACCTTTGTGCAGGTGTCTTTTAATCCCCAATGGATGGAGACAATTGTATGGTCTAATCCAGCAATTTATGAAAAGATTTTTAAAAGAAATTTTATTGCAGCCCACATTCTTGGGAAGGTATTTATCTGTCACTGAAATGGATACAGTGTTTAAAGCAAGTTCCAAATGATATCTACCTACAGACATTCTAAGGGGCCTAGATGACATTTATAATGCACCAAACTTGTTGAAGAAATGAGCATTCCAATGAGACTTATAGTTATGGTTGCTGGTACTCTCACTTGATACACATAAGATGCCTATGATCTTCATGGAGATCCAATTTACAAGCAATTAAAATTTAGGCAGAATCTGAGACACAGAAGAACTGATGAGTTCTGTGTGTATGACAATGAATCCTCGACCCTCCCATTCTTGCATATTACCTCTTAGATAAAACATTTCTTCATTTTCCCTATCCTGTGACTGTTTCATCTAGTAGAATTCACTAATGTCTACCAATTTACACAGTTTCTGTGACATTTAACAAGCTCCTCATGACACATGTCATTTGGAGTATGAAATCAACAAGAAAAAGGAAGAAAAGAGCTTCAGGTTTCTTCAGATTTGCATTAGAAAATTCAGCCTTTTTGCATAAGTTCTATTACACAGATCCTTAGTTTACTTTGGCAGAAACAGAAAAAATCCCATTCATCCAGAATGGGAAAAACCTTATCTCAGCACAGGTGAAGGTTTTCCCCAAGACTTGCATCAATTATGCATTTCACCTGTTGGCTGCCTGGAACTTCAAAAAAAAAATGAATATCCAATTAATTCTACAGAAGGTCACCCTGTCAAACAGCACCAAGCTGGGGCCCTTCTAGCAGCCATACTAACTTCCTTTGCAATTCACATTGCAGCTCAAGGCCACATGGTGCATAGCTTCTTTTTCAGCTTCAGCAATAGCTTGTTCCAAAGTTGATCCACGCTTGGGAACAGAGGCTGCCCAAAGCAGAACCATGGTCTATGTCTAACTTTGCAGTTGTTTATTATGAAATGTTCACAGAAGAATTGGACATCAGAGATGATTCTGGAGCAAAATTTCTTCAAATGTGTTCATAGACTGGATTTTGGATAGTTTGCGAATAAGTCATGCCTGGGTTTTGTAGTCAGACAGAAATGAATGCTCACATCCATCCATCAAGATGCTTGCACCAGGGGAACTTCATGGCCCAATTTTAATCCTGGTTCTGCTGGTTAATATATATCACTGGGAAGATTACTTAACTTTACCAAACAAAAATTTCCTTATTTATAAAACAGGGTTAATCATATTTAGATTACAGGATCATTACAAAGATTAAATGAAGCATACCTCCTGAAGACCCTGAAATGTTGTGGGGCATCACAAAGGTGAGTCATCATCCCTATCAAGTTAAAGAGTGTAAGCTATCAAATTTAGCCAATAGCAAAAAGTTGTCAAAAAGTCACAGACACTTTTAACTTCTACACTAGACCAAATAACTTTGGTGAAGGGGGCAGGGGCGTGGGAGTATGTGATGCAATTGATTGTATGAGGAGTGAAGACACAGAAGCCCCCACTTCATCCAGGGAAGCTCCTTACAGAACCAAAGAATTGTAAGCTGTTGGATTCCCTTTCCCACACCAGCCTCCATGAACTATAAGCACATCTAATAAGCTTTCTTGCTTCCTATTTGTAAGAGATTGATGTCACCTCCATGAGGGTCCTGGAACTTGAGCAAGGAGGCACGAAGCTTCATGTATTAATGTGTATTTTAAACCCAAGGGATGTGCAGGAATGGCTGTATAAAAGACGAACTTGCCAAGTGCTACATTCAGCTCTTGATGTGTTGGGCCAGATCCATCTGTGGGTTCTTACTTGACATCGAATGGATGTCCTTCTCCTCTACCCCAGTGTACTTTCTTTATATAAAAGCAGTGTTTATTGCAATGCAGTTTCTGGACAGTGCACACAAAGAGAATGTTGTTAGGATATCCTGGGAGTTACTGCATGAACGGCTGATGCCTAGCAGATAAACATCAGCAGGATTACCTGCTACATTATGAAATTATAACCAAGGAGCAGCAGACTCGCTGACAATAGCAATCCCAGTGACAAACCTGTGGCATACTAACAAAAAATAAATCACCCTTGAACTGGAGACTTGGTAAGTTATTTTAGGCCAATCTGTCATGGATTTATCTTTGCCCATGATAAAAAGTACAGTATCTTGTCAGTGAATCAAAATGCTTTTTTTTCTGTCATATATAACTAATTGAAAAAAAAAGTACAATACCTTGAATGGCAATGATTAGAACAAAATATGGGTTAAATATCTTTCTTTTAGATCCTTTTGCTTTCATATATGTTCTCAAGACGTTTTTTGTTCCTGTGCCTATCAGAAAGCTTGAGGTCCTATCAGAAAGCTCTGGCAATTGCACATGCTGTCTGCTAAGAATGCTGTGGTCTTACGCTGAGCTGGGTTTCCCCTAGTTCCACACAGAGTTGGCTATGTCTTTAGTAAACTTTTAATCATCTTTATTGAATTATGACTTAATAGTCTAAGTTGTTACCAGAAATTTTTTAAAAGTACAATTTAATTGAATAAGTGGAGGATGAATGTCTGCCCAATAATTTTTAATAAAGACAATTTTAACTTATACTTTATTTTCAATATTTCCAGTGTATCTTTAACCCTCCTTTCTCCCTCATCTTATTTCCAATAGCATCTTTAACCCCAAGATGCCCTACTTTTATGAGAGAGAGTGACTCAATAGTACTCAAAATCACATATAACAAGCTACTGTATTTGAACCAGGTTTTATACTTGAACAACCTTTATATCTTTCTGCTGATTTCTTCTTTAACTTTTGAAATATTTCCTCAAATACTGCTTCTCGTGAATTTTCTGGCTCTTAAAAATTCCTCTTCTTTAAGTTTGGTGTCATAATAATACTTCTTAAAGCCTCCAGGGAGGATACTGAACTTAGTTATATTACGGCCACTGTAATTTGGTGGATCGGCCACACTTACTTCCTTAACCAATTCATATGCTACTCAAGGCGAATCCAAGAGTAACCTCTATGCTTCAGCAACAAGCTGTTCCAAGAAAGCAGTTGTTTATAGTATTGAGAAACTGCTCCTCCAAGCCACATCCTAGTGTAATGTTCAGTTGGCAAAAAAGAAGGTTGTATGTTGTTCAACAGGGAAATCTGCCTCATTCGACCACCCAAGAGGGCAGCAAAAATAAGTCACCTAGTAAAGGTGGTCTTTATACAAAGGTCAAACAGAACTTTACTGGAAACTTTGGGTGGACTGGAAAGTCCTGGCTTAATAGAGTGAACTGCATAATTTAAAATGTGCTCAAGTTTTACTGTATAAGTAAAGCTCATTGCAAGATCCATGCATGCCCCATGATGCTTTTAAAACGGTGTTTAAAAAGGGAGAAAAATGAACAAGATGGTCTGTGCAAGATATCACTTTCTAATCCTGACACAGCCCTAAATCAGTTCTTTCTGCCATCTCCGCCCCCTCTCCCTTTTAAATTGACAATTGTCTATAGTGATAGCCACCTGCTTTTCTTGATGATGGAGAGGAGCAGAAGGTACTGTAGAAGTAGGAAAGCGAATGAAAAGGCTTGGTCATTGTGTTGTTCCCACCAGGCACAAGATGATGTGAAATTCTTCCACTTTTAAACCATTTTGGGTTTTGGTCACTTCGTTATCACCTTCAAGGTCACCTTCAAGGTCTATCTTATGACAAGGAGTTCTTTAGTGATCAAATGTGGTATAGTTAGGGAAATACTGCAATTTTTAAATCTATAAAAATTATGTGACCATCTGTCCTAATTTGCCCGGACATGATTCTGGTCTATCTTGTAGTCAAACTACTCAGAGACTCCCAACACTCTCAAAAATGTCATCTTTGATGACAGATTAAACAGAACACTTACTTTAATACATATTAGACAATCTATAAATATGTAATGCTTTAAAAAGTGCTATTAACAAATAGTCTATATATATTAAACTGTAACTATTGAGCTTGGGCAGAGAAGGAAGATTCCAAAAACATACTTTTAGATAACAATTTCCATTTTGTATATCAAATGGTGCCAAAGGCTGGCACACAGGAAAATGATATTAGTGTGGTCCCTCTCCTCCAGGAGCTCATGGCCCTCTTGGAGAGAAAATGTTGGGGTGAGGTGGTTATGCTGTAGTAAATGATGTACCACATAAAGAACAGCTTGTCAGCCATCTTGGATCCCACAGAAGGCTGCAGTTCTATATAGATAGTATTGCATTCTTAACATCAGAAAATAGCAGTATACCCAGGGGGCCAAAATAATGGGGCTGGGGTTCAAGGTATGTAGATAACACCCAGGAGTGTTCATGACTGATGGAAATCCTACTCAAGTCATCTAAAGTTGAGCACTGTTTCAATTTCTTTTCATTAGTCTCATACATGGAACTCTTAAAAAAAAAAAACAATCTGTTGTAATAATGTCTTAAAAATGTCAAAGTCCTAGGAAATATAAACCAAAACAAAAAAAATTAGAATTCTTTCAGATAGGAATAAAATATGTATTTAAAGAAATATACTAACTTTTTTCAGGATATCCCTAATTTTGTTGAAATATCCTCATGGAGATGATATTCTAGTGTCTTCAAAGATTTAAGGCAGAATGACTTTTTAGAAAGGAGTGTACTTAGAATCATTTTTTTTAATCATCCAAATCCAGGGAAGGCAAAACTTTTTCTTAAAGGGCCAGAGAGTATATATTTACGGTTTTGTGTGCCATGTAATCTCTATGGAAACTACTTGATTTTGCTGTTGAAGCAGAAGAGTTGCCATAGATAATACATAAACAAATGGTGTGTCTGTGTTACAATTAAACTTTATTTACAGAAACAAGCAATGGGCCAGATTCAATCCATAGTTTGTCAATCCCTAATCTAAGTCACTACCACATAGTATGTTAATTATTCTTTACTTTGGCCTGTGAGATATATAATACCCACTTAAGTGGAAGTAGTTGGTATAATTTATTACAAGTCTTAAGTTCAATAATTTGACAAGAATCTTTAATTTCCAAGAACCAACCATTGTAACCACAATGATCTTTTGTTAATTCATTAATGGTTCCAAAACAAAAGGAAAATGCCTGTATTTAGCTCTAATTTTTCAAACCAGGGCTCAAATTATTCTTTGTTTGTTATATAAAAATGAAGACTGAAGTAAATCTCTTAGCTCTGGTCATTTATCCCAAGTGAGGACAGAAGTTAAGAAAATATTTTTATGTCTATTCAATTTGATTCAAGTTCCTTTATTTTGAAAAGAAGAAGAGAAATATTAGCCTGCATCTTAATAAAGTTTAAGAATTATTGAACAAGAATATAAAATCCTATGATCTGACAATGGAACTTGATTCTAGAAATTACCACCTCAATGTGAGTCAAATTATAAAACCAGAAACGTTTTCAGTGTCCAAAGCCTCCCAGGTTTTACCTTTCTCTCTCTCCTTTTTTTTTTCAACTATCTAAACCCAAAGATTCCACAGCTCCCTCCCCATCAAAATCTGTATTTGAGAAGAGAATTGAAATTTATTCTCGCTAAACCAAAAACCACGTAGGATAAGAGTCAGCTTTGAGAAACTTCTGCATTTTAAAGATTAAGCTAATAAAAATTTGGCCAATGATGTTAAAATTTGGCTAATACACACTTCCCTTTGCAAAAGAAATTTTAACTTTTTCTTAATGTCTTAATGTGATTCCTTTAAAACATCATCTCATCTGTATTTTGTTTCACACAGAGATTGTGTTTGCTTCAGAATAACTAATCATCAATAGCATGCCTCTCTTCCCCAAATTTTCTGTTAAGAAAATTCCACTTAATTAAAATATCATTGAGAAGGGAATGCAGTTGCCTCTTTGCCCCACCTGCCTTTAATGGACTATTTTTTAGAACAGTTTTAGTTAGAGTCAATGAAAACTTGAATGGGAGATAGCATTTCCAGTGTATTCTGGCCCCCTGTAAATTCTTTTTTTTTTTTTCACTTTGATATTTGGGGATATTTTAAAAGAAAGATCTAGTTCAGGATGAATGGGTTGGCAAAATGTGGTGGCACATAGACCTTCACCGTTTTTTTTCCCCCAGGGAAAAATGTTGCATTTCCTTTGGCTGAGAATACCTGAACAACCAACAGGTATTGCCATCCTGAAATGAATCTGCTGGTCTGCAGTCTAGCTCTCAGAACGTGTCCTCCATCCTGTGGCTTCCTACTCTTCTATCAGTTACCAGTAAATTACATCTCTTGAGTGCCTTCTGTATATCCCTCATACTTCTAACCCACTGTTCACCCTCACTAAGGACCACGGACATTCTGGGAAAACCATCAGCAAAACCTCACGTTTGTTAAATAACAAAGATTAACTTCACAAAAAAATTCAATGTCACCATGGCGGGATGTGGCTAGCCAACCCCACAGAAATTATTTCGTCTCTCTAGGTTCTAGTTTCTTTCATTGTAGAATACAAGATCTAGGTTAAAAGAGTCCAAAATCACTTCTACTTCCAAAAGTATAAAAGTATATATAAGTGTGTAAATATAGGCGTGCATATATAAGTGTGCATATGTGTGTGTATATATGTGTGTGTGTGTACACACATTATAGTGATGACCTGAAAACTATAATATTGCATATTTTGCATCTACAAATAGTGATTACTATTTTCATGATTCTGCATGAAATTGGTAATCTTCAGCCAATTATCAGTTAATCAAAATAGTTAGTTAATGAAAAGTTCTCATTCCTAGAGATAAATGGGAATTTTATGCATATTAGTATTTTTTAGGTCAATACTGGAAACAGTGAGCCCCCTGCACTATAAGTAACAAGTAGCTGAGGAGACATTTGAACCTGCTTAGAAAATAATTCTGAAATACAAGTCCAGAAGACCTCATTTCTTTCAATACTATAAATCTCTACCTCAATATCTACAGTTGGTTTATCATAATCCATCAACATGTAAAGACAGAGTTTCTGGACTTTTCCAAGTTCCTCTGGCTCAATGAGGAGATGTCCAGGAATAATTAGCTCAATGAATGAATCCATCTTTGAGTACATCAATAGAGCAATTCATGGCAACTCAACAGTAGTAATACATGGGGCTTAGATGTATCATCTTTGCAGATCTACAAAGCACAGGAGGACTAAAGTTCAGTAAGTTCCTCAACAGAGAACTATGAAAAATGGATCATTCTTCTGAGCTGAATTTTATAACTTCATCAACTTTTTGATCAAACAGAAACTAGATTTATAACCACCTTCTGGTAACAATCGTGTGGCTGGGTTCCACCTTGAGCTTCCATAGGTGAAAACCTAGTTTTAAAGAAAAACATTTTCCCATGGTTTGATATGATCAAGGGGCAGAATCAAAGTATGGCAACGGGTCAAGGTGGTGAAGTAAAGCAGAAAGGTCAAGTTAACACAACTTTCTCTAGAAGCAAATTAAACTTTGCTTTTAAGGGGAATGGATTCGATAGACAATGGTATAATATATGAGTAGATATTTTTAGTAAGGTATTGTAAGTACATAGGTATAGGTCTAGAGGGAAAGTCTGCCATTACATAAATAATAATACTCTTATTTTAAACACATAAGACATAAACTTTCATTTTTCAATAAGAAATGAGCTTTTGATTTTTGAATGCTTGCTTTATGTAGCTGGCATTAATTTTAAAAACATGTTTAAATATGACAAAGCCTGTCAATGAGAAAACACATGAACTAACTTAAAGTTTGTTTTTTTTTCCTCTAATTGTTCAAGATAAAACAAAAACACACATTCTTGGGTAGAGTCAGGATTCATGCTTTTCCAACTTTCTCCTTTTTTCGCTTATGTGAATAAAGAACAACAGTAACACGCACATTAAATATCTACCAAAGGCACACCAAGACTCATGGGAATATTCAGAAACATCTTACAAATTTCAAAATGAAAGGAAATCATGACCATATTTCACTTTAAGTAGTCTACAGCACATTAATCATAATATTATAACTAAAGACAAATTAAAACATGTCACATTTGTTTACCAAAGTTAACTAAATTGCACATAATGAAACTCAACAACATTAGATAGAAAATGTGAGCTTTAAATTTGCAGGGCACAAAGTATTCCAAGATTATATGTTACGATAGTACAACACTTTATTATCAGATGTTTCATATTCTCCATTGAGGCATATTGGAGGCAGTACTCTACATATTTCTGTTATTCTCTTGCAAGTTTGGCTGCAAACTCTACAGCGACTCACTAATAAATCTGATTAATGGATGGAAGTGACATAGAAATTTTACTTTCAAAATAAGGAGAAGACTATGACTTTTGTAGGTGTGCTCTAGACAGGGTTTCAACTCCCCTGTTTTGGAGATGAAGCATTTTCTGCAACTAAAAAGTTAAGTCAGTCTTTTTTGATCTCGTTGTTTCTGAAGATTCTGCAGTGCTCTCTGATATGTATTTTACTGGTGCACCAAATGAGAGTACTAGATGTCTTTTAAAAAGAGGACAGGGGGCTGGGGTTGTGGCTCATCAGTAAAATGCTCACCTGGTATGTGCAGGGCCCTGGGTTCGATCCTCAGCCCCATATAAAAACAAATAAATAAAATAAAGGTATTGTGTCCAACTAAAGTAAAAATAAAATATTTAAAAAAAAAGAGGACGGATAATAAGAAACAAGTATTGTGTGAACATTAAGAAAATTACACCTGATTAGGTATGCTGTGCCTATTGAAAACTCTAGTTAGGTTACAACCCTTGAAAGTCTCTATGATATGTATTAGAGGAAATCTCAGGAACAAGATGCATGAGAAAGGCCGACAGGACTGCCTAGGAAGAGCCTTGGACTCTGACCCCATGTGGAACCACCTACCCAGTGAGTAGTGAGGGTTCATTGTTTAGACTACCCCAGAGTCCACCCCCTCTTCCTGATAACAACAGGAAGTTACCCTTCCCCACTTGTGGCTCAGTGCTTTGGACTCTGACCTTGGCTCCATGGAAGGACATGTGACCCAGGGCCAGCCAATCACGGCCCTGTGTGTTCTGGGACCCCTGCATGGCCCAGGTTGGCTGTGCCCAAGTCAGGGCGTTTGTCATGAGGCTTGTGGGGACACTCAGGGAAAAACAGCGTGACTGGTAGGGTGTAAGCCCCAAGATGTGACAGACAAGGAGTAAAAAGGGAGCCAACATAGGGGAAAGCAAAATTTGTTTCCTGATTAACCCTATTTGAACTGAATTTCTATTTTCCCCAGAATATTCTTCCTGCGTAACCATGTTCAATCCAATTTGTAATTCAAAATGCCATATAAGAGGCAACAGGGCCAACAAAGGAGCTAAGGTGACATTTGCTTTAAGAAAACAAATTAACACAGTGGCCTGACACATGGCTGGGGGGTGGCTATACTGTCCTCGCTATCTATACAGAGAGAACTTTGGAATCCCTAGTGGAGTATGGGAGATGTTACAGGTATGCTCTCTGCTTCGGTTGACATGTCCTGCCTGACCCTGATCCCTTCATGATGTTCCCTGCATCAGAGACTTCTTTTCTCTGCCTGCACCCTTTCCGAATCCTTTCCCAGGCCCAGCCTCCCTCAGGTGGACAGTGTCCTGTTCTTTCCTCTGTCATCTCTCAGATTGTACCCCCATAAGAGCATGTACCAGGTGTTGACAGTTTTTCCTCTACTTCCTCTCTCTCTTTAGATTTGAGTTTCTTGTATCCTGGTTGCTTTTCCTGCTCATTGCACTCTGATGTTCCTGTGGAGAACTACTGTCTACACTCCAGGTCCTGTGTTTGGGGTTGAGTTCCAGAGATGGTTGAGTTCCAGAGAAGCCCAAATTGTAAGGACTGTGTCTCATGGCCCTGGTAATTGAATAGTGAGTCGCCAGGGGATGATAATGTAGACATGGAACTTGGCATGATGGTTAAAACCATTATTGTCCTTCTATTTGAAACTTGACAAAACAAAAACACAAACACCTAGCTGTATCTCAGCAGGAATGTACGGGTGGATGCACAAATGCTTTTGGCAGAATTGAAATAAACAGTCTAAGAAAGACTGAATGTAAGTGCCTGGATGCAGCACCTCTCTTATTCTAATCATGATTTCCAAACTTGTTTCAAGATTGTGATTTTGGTTGCCATTTTCTCAAGTAAAATCTTCCAAGTGTATGGAAATGCTGTATCTACATTCTACTCTACTATTCTCTCTCCCAAATCACAACAATTGGGTAAGGTGGTTGTGCTTAATGATTTGGAAGCACATGACAGTGTACACTGTGTACTCACAACATTAATATCACCAGTTTAATGTTTTTTCCTATCAGTTATAGATTGCTTCCAGTCTGCTGATTACTCTTTCACCACTGGGGTTCTCCTGGTGGCATTTAAATTATATTTATTCTTCCATCTTGTTCATATTCTTAGCCAGAATCTTTGGTTTACAGGAAAGAATCTGCTGGTCTCTTTCATTTTCCATTGAAAAATTACTTAAGTTACATTGATTTTTTTCTGTAACTGTTTATTGTTGATCTTCTCCAAAAGGTTTATATAAAATGCAAAGTTTAAACTGCTTGGCTTTGCTCATGCTACCTACCACCTGAAACATAAACCAAAAAGGATTATAGAAGCAGTCTACATTTAGTCTATGTAGCCAATACGTAGACATTGTCTGATTAAAAATTAGGTGTGCAAGGCAGGAGGATTGCAAGTTTGAGAACAGCTTCAGGTAACTTGTGAAGCCCTAAGCAATTTATCAAGACCCTGACTCAAAATAAAAAATAAAAAGGGCTGGGAATATGGCTCAGTGGTCAAGCACCACTGGGACCAATCCCCAGTACCAAAACAACAACAACAAAAACCCCAAAACAACAACAACAAAAATAATTAAGTGTGCAATTTTGGGGGAAAGACGATCTTTAGTAATACAATATTTTATATTAATACATACATATTTTATAATCATGTGATATACTGTAGACAATAAAATTGAGCTGTGAAATACTTTCCTTAATGAAGGAATTTGAAATACTAGCTCAATGTCAGCCAAAACGAATGGGAAAAGAAGAAAAGTTAGACATTCATAGGCTGGAACCCACACATTTGAATCTATGCAAGTTATACCCTCACCATTAATGAGAAATTAATGATCCTTTATATTTTATATCCTGCAAAACATTATATTCCAGTATTTTCACTTAATAAATATATTTTTCATTTAAATTTCTGTTTTGCCAATTCCAAAAACCAGAATCTAAATTCCTATGTTTGCTATCCCCCAAAGCACCATAAAATCTTTCCCACAATGGGGACAACAAAAGAACTGACAAAATTTGTCTCCAATAACTAGATATTTTTGTGGGGGAAAAAAAAGAATTCTGACGCGATATCTTCATTCATCTCTAATGGTTTTAATAATTTTTCAAGTGCCACAATAAATTCAAACTAGCAAAATTAGAGGAATTAACAACTTTCTATGGTGTTTTCCAAATGTCACCCAAGGCAGTCATAATTTAACTGTGATCTGTTTTGAACCCATTTCTGTTTCAATTCATTAAATGTTTGGGATTGAAAATTAAACTGTAGAAATAAAATGCTTATTGGCATGCTTCAACTGCAAGTAAGACAACAAATGTATGGTTAGCACAGTCCTCTGGGTAGAGCAGAAATCCCTTTTAATATGATAGGCCAAAATGCCACAAACTGCCTCCCAGAAATTTAGAATTAGCAATGCAAAGGTTACACAAAGTTAAAGGTCATCCCCTTCAGGCAAGAGGGGCCAGCTCCCTACCAAGCTTCTAGCAGACCTGCTTCCCTAGGGGACATCATAAAAGTAATTTACTGACAACTCACCTTACCAGGGGTCATTTGGGGCCTCGAGTTTTCTGGAATTCACTTTTAAGAAGCATGATTAAGTGGGAACAACTATTGGCCCTAAAGTATTTATGCTGAGAACAAATGTCTGTCAGAATTAAATTCTTTGTGGGTGGTGGTTTCAGTCTTAAAAAGATGTGTGCTCTGATGAAAAGCACTTATATTCTGTTCACCAAATTAAATATTTTAAAATGAATGTTGGTTAATTGATTTATTAGGTTAAAAACAAAACAACTCCAGAGACCCCAAAAGACAACAACTGCCTAATAAATAAATAAATAAATAAAAGGAGAGAAAGAGTACATTTACTAAGTTAGTTATACCGTTTTCCATCTTTTCCGTACCCATTTGTTCTCACACTGGGGAGAAATGCATTCACGTTGTTTCAAAGGAAAATGAAGAGGCTGAACCACACCAAGAAAGTTGACTTTTTGAAAAAAATTTGCAAGAAAAGCTATTTTCTGATTAAAACAAATCTGCTTTTAGGCTTTTTCTTGTGGGGGGGGGGATATTAACATGAAATATCTGGTTTAATAATTAGGTAGAGATGGCTTTCACACATTTAAAAAAACTGTGAAAAGTTAAAATATGTGTGCATTGGATAAAATTAAAACAGATTATTTGACACTGTGTGTGGGATACAACCCTAATCTATACAGTGCGTGGAAATAAGGCTGGTACTTTCAATTGCACAGCACACATCTCAGTAATAACAGGGGATGAGGCATACAATTTCAAGGAACACCCACAATGAAAATTATTCTTTCCAAACAGAGAATTGTTTTGGAATAAGTTAGGTTAATTGGCACCATGGGATTTGTCTCAAGGAAACAGAGCACAGAAATCCTTACATGTGCAAGGAAAATGATCAAGAATTACCCTTTTTCCCGGTTCAATTTTTCACGTCTAATTTACTCTCTCCATAACCAAATTAACTTCTGCAGATTCAGATGCAGGTAGAAAAAGGGAGCACTCTTTACCAGAGTAACAAACAGCCTGAAAGGCTGATTTGTTGGATGAGGTTATTTGCTCAAATATCAACAATAGAGAAGAAATCCACTGAGAATATTTGGGAATATGCTACTTTTGAGAATGAATTATGAGCACTTCATTAGATCATTATTTTTCATTAAAAAGGTTAGAACTCCTTCACAATAACATTTTCATATCCTCTTTATTTGAGGTCTACCTTTTTATATTTCATTATCATTTTAATCTTCTCCAACTTTGGGATGCCTGGATTTTGACCTTTTTTATATGTTAAATCTAAGTATAATTATCCTTTTAAAAAGTAATCATGTGACCCCTTTCCCTCTTAATGTACGTTTCCCTGGGAGTACACATGTGTGCATATCATTCACAGCGTCTTTGGTCGCGGTTACCGTTTTCATGAATTAGCATTTACAACTGGCTGAAGCGAGCCCTCTTTGTTACCACAATTGATATTTTCCTGTAATTTACAGCCTTTCACCGGAACCCATTAAATATCCTATGTTGCTAATGTACCAAGTTTCAAAATTTGCCTTTTAAAAAACACCAGAAAGGCGGTACAAATTCAGGAAACCCCCCTGTGTGAAAATGCTTATGCTTCATAGAGGGAATTTCTAAAAAGTCCTCCAAGTATTGATCCACCAAAAGTTGAAACCGATAAGAACTTCAGGTATCGCTGACCTTGTTTTACGGGGAAACACAGAGGCTGGTGAAGCGGCTCGCTCACCAGCACAGGGCACCTGCCTAGCAGGTCAGGAAGTGTAAGTCGGTGTTCCACCCCACAGGCTGGCTTCGCTTCTTGCCCTTGGGACTCTATTCTTGGTATGGCTGTTATTGATCTGGTTTAAAAAGCTTAAGTCCAATCATATCACTTTTCTGTTCAAATGCCTCCAATGAGTCCTCATTCCATTCAGAGTAAAAGCTAAAGACCCAGCAGGATCTGTAAGGGGCTGCACAGTGTAGTGCACAGACTCCCCACCCCACTTGGCTGCTCAGCTCTGCAATTTCATCTCCTGCTTCTCTTCTCTTCCTCCGCTCAGCTCCAGACTGTCCCCATCCCTGCACACCAAGCATTGTTCTCCAGGAGTCACACTGTACATCTTCACCTGCAGATCCAGGTTGCAGAAATCACGGCACCGACATCCCTGCACACTGAGGATGTTACCGTGCCGTGACCTGCAAGCTGAAGTCTCAGTACATGCTGAGTTACTGCAGCTTTGAAAAGTGTAACTGGAGAAATGATGACCACACAGAAATGTGAGTGCCCTTTTGTGTCAATGTCACAAGGTGCCCGGGAGGCTCTGAAATGAGCAATGCTGGCTGGGTTTCCAGATCATTACATATGGAAACTTGTGCAACTTGCTGTTTTACAGACATTTAGAGCCAGGAAGATTCTAAGTTATCACTGAGCCTAGTCCTCTGACTTCAAAGATAAAGATGCAGAGATGCCAGACAGTTATGTAGATTGCTACAAATCACACAACTGCTTTGTGGTGGAGCAGCGTCACTGGGTGTCTACCACACACTGATGAGTTCTCACACCCCCCAGGAGAGGTGGGATATTACAGGAATTTGGCCCCCCCAGGGCTCAGACACTGATGACCAATGCTAGCTCCTGAAATTTTTACTTAATAATTACTACTACTCACTAATAATTAATTCTTACCAAGGGGAGAAGCTCCTCAGCCGTGTCCAGAAGATTGGTTTTGATATTTTTTTTAACCCAAAAAATTTATCTGGATTGTTTGACATTTACTCAAAGCCAAAATCTTAAAACAACATCACAAACCAAACTCCTTGGACAAAGAGACAGTATCTGTAGGTTGCAGCGAAGGAATTAGGCCAACTGCTGGGTAAATAAAACCTTTTGGTAGAAGGAGCCACATCCCAGCAAGTCACTGAAGCCTAAGATCAGCTCCCAGGGTGACCTACGTAGAAGCCTCGGGTGTAAATACACTATTAATGTCATGGGGTCATCTGATCTTCCAAATCCCTAGAGATGTAAACAGAAGCTATAATGGTGACACAGGGAAAAACCACAGACGGGAAGAGAATGTGCTACATGGCTTTTTCAACCTCGGGTCACGGGCGTGAGTCCCGGTCGAGGGTAGTCGTTGATAACTTATGACAGATGTTTGGTGACCTGTGTGTGGGGGGAAGCTGGCTCAAGTTTTGTCTCACTTTTCCTGAACAGGTGTGCTCACATCCATCCACTAAGACGTAGGCACCGTGGGAGCGGCATGGCGCAATCTTTCATAGGAAGTCTAAGAATTTAATGGGAATTAAATGTGGCTATCTTTTCATCGTTTTAAGAATAGCACTTTCCCATTTTTTTCCCCTCAACCTCAAGCATCTTTCATTCACACTGTGTACAGTCTTTTTTTTTTTTTTTGTCTTAAGAAGTTCTTCTGAACAGTTTGAAACTGCTCTGGAGCAGATGTGCTTCCCAATCCAGAAATAGCCTGAGGACAGATGTCATCTTATTTAAGTTTGTGATCCATTTGGATCAAAGGTGCTTTAGGCTAAGAAGCTGGTTTAGAAACAGCTTATTAGAATTAAAAAGAAAAAGTGAATAATTTAGTTCTTCTTAAAGCCAGATTATTCAATAATTGAATATTTGAAAGAAATGTGCTTCTCTCAAGAATTTTGTGGCCATATGTAAAACTCTTAGATCCTTTTTCATAAAGTTTTATTTTTGTGTTAGCTTCAGCTAACTGGATTCAGTTCTATGATCACATTAAATAACCTCAACTGCTAGCAATGATGGAATTAATTGAGATCAAATTTATTGTTGTTCTTTCTGTGTTCTTAATTAATAACTAAATGTCAATTGATGAATAATACCTTAACATGTATTACAGTGATCGATAACCTGTTTTTTACACATTTATTATATATAAATATTACATACCTTATAAACACATTTTCTTTGTGGTGCTGGGGATTGAATCAGGGCCTCACATAGGCTAAGTCAGTGCTTTACAACTGAGCCATATCCTCAACCTCTATGAATACATCTATATATTTGTTATGTAAATAAAAGGATGAAGGAACATTAAAAGCCACAGGCTGCAAATGCAAACTCCCAGAGTTGATCCTAGAAAGGTAGACACAAACCAAAGACCAAATATGCTTAGAGATTTGGGAGGCTTCCATGAAATACTGAGTCAGGGTGATAGAAAGAGGGTTTTTTGCAGCCTGAAATCTGAAAAAGTGGTAGCTGAAGTATTCAATTTATACATTCTCACACCTGATCTTCAGCCCATTTCAGTGATAAGTTTACTGACATTTGCTCTGGCAGCTTAACTTTAGAACTTTTAAAGTTTTTTCTTTCTTGACTTCATGGTATGTTTTACTGATCTGCTTTAAAAAAATTAATTTAAGTAATGTGTTCTCTGTAACATGACATTACATATTAATTTTATAATAACTGCTCCCCCTTCCAACTTCTGACATTCTAAATCTGTGCTTTGAGCAATAGTTGCTCATGGGCAAAAAAATATGTGCCTTCTTAGTTTCCAGTCGCAGTATATTTCCTTTGCAAATCCTACAATTTATTAACTCTTTGGCAGATTGACATAAACCATGTTCCAAAATAAACACAAAAAAAGACCTACATTACTATAATATCCAGGTTGAGAAGAACTACTATGAAAGCCAGCAAATTCTCATGAAAGATTGCCGTGGTACTCATGGGTCAGATGCATTGTGCTTAATCATCATGAGGCATGTCTGTCTCCGAGAAACTCCAGAATGGGGGGCTTTGGCATCATGAAGTGGGCAGCGATACCACACACCTAATGTCAAAAGGTGACTTAAAAATGAAGGTGTTGTTTTTCCCTAGTGACACATTTCAATGAAGAATGACGCATCTAGTTTTATCTTTTGGAGGTAAAGAAAACTCCCCCATGTGGATCAATATAACTTGGTTTCCACGGGACTGCCATATAATTTTGGCATAAACGCTAACACAATGGGAAACTGTCCATAAGCAATTATTCAAACCCATCTTAAGAGGGGACTGCTTTAAATACTAGGGAGGAGGGCTGGGCGTCTTTCCTTTCCTCCCCCTCCTTGATGCATGAGAATGATAGATGCTGACAGCACCTGAGGCTTACGAAGCACTTCACATTTATGGGACACTGTGCATACAAAGTGTTAGTTGCGGCTTTCTGATCCGCACTCAGATGATGAAGAAAGTAAGCCTAAAGAGCCTGAGCATGCTCACAGCAGATGTCCACCAGGCCATTTCTAGAATATGCCCTGCAGTCTTTCCTCTTGGGCAGAAAGGAAAGCTCCTGGATGTCTTTAAAGGGGAATTCTGGAATTCTGTGATACCCTGGTCCATTTAGAGACAGTTACTGTTTTCTTTTCATGAGGTAATGCGGTCTCTGGAAAGCCAGGACAACTGACATCACCAACAGGTCTTCTCTGGTCTCTTTCTAGTCAGGGAAAGTCTGTAGGAGATAGTCAACATGGCATGCAGAGAGACGCCTTTGAAAGACAGCAGAGACTTGCTCTAGAGTCCAGGTTTCTTGGGTTTCCATTTGTTTCATATGATTACCATAAGATTTCTTAGATTGATAGCCTCTGTTTCCTTTGCCCTTCAACTCTTGAGTAAATACAAAGACATTAACATAAGAGCTTTCCTCACCTCCTCTGTGACTTATGAGATCTAACACACATGAGAATGCTGGCCTGTCTCTGCTCAGCTGCAGCAGAAACTGCAGTACCACTCCGGTTTAAAACAGGATGCACAGTGGAAAATAATTTGTAGATGAAACTGGCTTAAACTGGAACAAACCATATTTATATATATGATATTTATATATGTGTATATATATATATATATATATATATATATATATATATATATATATATTCTACTTATTAAAGAAAAGCAAATACCCAATAATGAAAGAATAGCAAGTAAAAACATAACCAAACAAAATTACACCAAGATTATTACACATTACAGGTTGAGAATTCCTTATCTGAAATGCTTCAACAAGAAGCATTTGGGATGTTCAGTTCTTTTTTGGATTTTGGAATATTTGCACATACATGATTAGATATATTGGGGATGGGACCCAAGAATAAACACAGAATTCATTTGTTTTTATGCACCTCATACACCTGGCTTGAAACTAATTTTATGCAAAGTTTTTAACAATTCTGTGCATGAAACCAAGTTTCACTGGAGAATTCTCCACTTGTGGCATCATATCGAGGTTTAAAGAATTTAGATTTTTTTAAGCATTTTGGATTTCAGATTTTTGGATGATGGATTTCATTTTATAAACAACAACTTTTTTCCTGAGGGCATTCATAGTAGATTTAAAATTAGATTAAATTTATTTTTAAATTGAAAACACTGTTCCAAATACAGAGCATGTCAATGGAAAGTATCAGTACTGCACAACAAAACATAGTTGGGCTCAAAGCCATGTCATTGCTACCTGTACATTAACAATCCTAAGACTCCAATAGTTCAGAAAATCATAGCAAGTACTGACAAATAGACTGCATCATATTAAAAAGCTTCTGCACAGCTAAGGAAACAAGAGCATGAGGAGAGAACCTACAGAATGGAAGAAAAATCTTTGTCAGCCACTCTTCCAACCGAGAATTACTATCCAGAGAATTAATATAAAAACCTCAAAAAACTTAACACCACCAAACCAAACACACAATCAACAAATGGCAAATGAACTGAACAGACATTTCACAAAATAAGTACAAATGGCCAATAATTACATAAAAATAGTGTTCAACAGAGGAATGCAAATTTAAACACATTGAGATTTCATCTCACTGCACCCAGAACGGCCAACATCAAGAATACAAGAAAGAATAACTGCTGGAGAGGATGCAGGGCAAAAAGAACCCTTGTACACTACCGATGGGGGTGCAAATGAGTACAGCCACTATGGAAATCAGGATGGGGTTCCTCAAAAAGCTAAAAATAGAACTGTCATGATCCAGCAATACCACTCCTGGGTATATCCTTGAGGGAATTAAAGTCACCCTCTTATAGAGACACCTGCATACCCATGTTGATTCCAGTACAATTGACAACAGCTGAGTTATAGAATCAGCCTAGATGCCTGTCAACAGATGAATGGATCAGTATTGTGGGTATATATACACAAGGGAGTATTATGCAGCCATAAAGAAGAACAAAATCATGCCATTTGCAGGGAAATGGATGGAAGTGACAATCATAAGATTAAGCAAAATAAACCAGACTCAGAAAGACAAGTATTGTATATTTTCCTGCATATGTAGAATCTAGGGATGGGAGTGGGGAGACAATATGAGAGTGAAAGGGAAATACTAGAGAAGAGGAAGGGGACCAGGGGAACATTGGGGGGTAATGGAAGAGTGGATCCATGTATGCTATTTGCATGTACAAATATCCCCCCATGAAACCCATTATTCTCTATAATCAAAATGCACTAATTAAATCATGACAGTCAAAAATTTTACTTGCAGGTCCACATTTTGTTTACATTTTAACTGCATGGTTTGGAATCAGAAACTATAAAAAGAAAAGGTACTTAAATTTTTTGTTTGGGGGAAGATAATTTCTACCTCTTTATTTAATGTTTATTTCCACCACTTTCTTTCCAATGAGTTTTAATAACGTCTAAGCAGTAATTTGATATGGCAAAATGTTTTAAATGGCATGCCACGTACAAAAACTTTCTAGAATTCTTGCATTGTAATGTTTTACAAATATAATTTGCTGCTTTCTTTCAACTGAACATATGCTTTCTTTCAACCTAAAGCACGTTTAAATGCAGAGTTCTAACAATTTTTTAGAAGAAGCATTTCATACATGGTCCAATCACTGCCATATGTATACATATATGCATGCTATGTTTCCAATACTACTTTTCAAAAGTAAATTGCTTCTCACTTCTGCTTTGCCTCATTTCACTAGAGCGAAAATACAGCAATATTTCACGGGCTGCCATAAGATTGCAAAGCAAAGACAGAGAAAAATGTGAAAGGTTAGGTCTCTGACAAAGTTTAAAAAAATAGAATATTCACCTCAATGTCTTGATGAACACTTGGATCTCACTAAACTTTCAATGCTCATAATTGTACATGTGATTTACGAGCATGTGAAACCAGAGGCTGCCCAGGCAGGGCTGGCCCTGGCGGACCCTGCATCCTCCTCCAAATGCCCCTGAAATGGCCTGGCACCAGGACCGCTGTCTCTCAAGAGCCTCACCTCAATGGGCTCAGTCACCCGGACAATCAGCAGCTTTCAGCCTTATGTCCTCTACTCCCCTGGTAAAAGGACCGACTAGATAGAGAAGGACAGGGGTCCGGTGACACTTGCTCCAATGACAGACAAGTCTTTCAGCTTTGTCTGCTGAGCGTGTGGCCCTCTCTGTCCTCTGACTACTCAACAGAACTAAGTGGCAGAGAGGTACGCTTGCTAGTTTCCTTCAGGGGCCACCCTGTAGGTGACAGATGCAGCAGGCTTGTCCTTTCTGCACACATGCACAGCTAAGGCTGACTTTCAGATGCTTGCTGATGGGAGGCTCTTGGGTGAGATTACACTAGAGTAATCTCTCAGGTCCTGGTGCTTCTTAACGAGGGTTTACAGATAGAAGAGCAAACTATGTGTTTTAGGTGTAGGAACAATAATAATTTTGGAAACTAGATGAGCACCAGGTTCCAAAATGGAAAAAATAAATAAAGCAAAAACCAGAAAGAAATTACTGGATAAAGCAATTTCTCCGTTAGAGTTAACTGTTGAGATTTGTAAGTTTCTTTTTTTAAAACTTCTTATCAGTCACCTTCATGCTGCTGTGGTTAACTCATTTTTTCACTCACACTGGACAAGTAGTATGTAGAGGCCAAATAAATAACAAAAGGCACAGGGCAAATGACAAATGGTGTCCAGTCATTTGTTCCCAATGGTCATGTCAGAAATAGGAACTTGAGTATAGATGAGGCAGAGGAAATGTGTCACATTGTTGTGTAGCTGACCCAAAGTCTTGGCTCAGTCTAAATCAGTGATTTTCAAATTGGCTACATAATGAGAGTACATGGGAAAGGTGTATGTCTGGGTCCCAGCCCCAGATATTCTGATTGAATTTGGGCACTGGAATTTGTGGAAGCTCCCAGTTTATTATAATAAGCAGCTATTTTTGAGAACCACTGGTGTATCATCCCAAGACTTCAGGAAGAGGAAGCTGATTCTAGTACTTGCAGAAGCTCAGATTCAAAATTCAGATACAAACTAAACTGAAAGATTTTAAATGGCCACATATCATAGATTTTTCTCCAAGAAATAGAACAACTTTTGAATTTTCCCCTTTGGGATTAAAGCATCACACACACACACACACACACACACACACACACACACACACACAAATGAAGACTGTAGTGTTCACTTACTAGTCTGATACTTGGGCAGTCTAAGTCTGATACTTAGATGTCAGTATTAGCAATTAGTTTGTACAGTGCACTGCCATCAAAAATCTATCAAATCACTACGTTTCTAAAACACATTCTGACTTACTCTTGAGTCAGACACAGTGAAATGAATCTGAATTAATTTTTGTGTGTACATATATGAATACACCACAGTGAATCCCACCATCGTGAACATCCACAAGAATGGGGTCCTAATTAGAATAAGATATATTCCATGCTTGTATAATTATATCAAAATGAATTCTACTGTCTCATGTTGAACTAAAAAGAACCAATAGAAAAAAAAGGAGTCAGATATTTAGTTTGAACTTTGCAGGTGTGCGGCTAACTTTTGCCATGTGAGCTACAGGTAGGTAAGGCCCCAGGAAACTACAGTCACCTCTATTTTAGGCGGCACAGTCTTGCTATTGAATAAAGCATTATATATTTTTAACTTCAGTCAGGACCCATGCAGGAAGAGTTGTCCAAGCTCCTTAGTGATCAGCTCTTTGCAGATGGCAACCCTCTCAAGCAGTTTTAAGAACTGGGGCTGGAGAAGTTTAAGATCTACCAAGTTTAGCTCCTTGCTACAAAAATGGTCTACCTATTCCATATGACAGAAATTGCTGTTGAGGCATTTTATGTATGTTGTGTGTGTGTGTGTTTTGTGTGTGTGTGTGTGTGTGTGTGTGTGTGGTATTGGGGATTCAACTTGGGGCACTCTACCACTGAGTTACATCCCCAGCCACATCCCCATTTAAAACAATTTTTTGAGACAGGGTCTTTACAGGTTGGCCAGCTGGTCTTCGAACTTACAATCCTCCTGCCTCAGCTTCCCAAGGTGTTAGAATAAAGGCCTGTACCACTACACCTGGCGCTGTCCATTCTTCTTCTTCTTTGTTTTTTTAAAATATTTTTAGTTATAGATGGACATAATCCCTTTATTTTATTTATTTATATATGGTGCTGAGGATCAAACCCAGTGCCTTACACATGCCAAGCAAGCGCTCCACCACTGAGCCACAACCCCAGCTCCACGCTGTCCATTCTTAATCAACAATTAGTTGACAAAGCATTCCATAGAGCATCATAGCCAGTACCAGTGTTCAGAAACTCTTATAATTAAGGATTCCTCTTTAAGTCTGATTTAATTTACTCCTGCTGATCATTAATTAATATCACTCTTGGGGGGGATATTCACTGTGGTTTGTATATTTTCATTTCAAAATGTGCAGAACAGGCTTAGGACGTATCATTGATTCTGTGATCTGAATATTGCAATCAATAATTTGGCCTATGAAATAGCTTAATGTACTCTCTTTGCATTTTAAAACTAAAAGATTAGAGAAGAAGGAACTTTTTTGCATTATCTATGCAAAATAATTGTTGAAAAAACACAAAATACTTCCATGAACATGTTAACTATTCATATATCAAAGAAGCCTGAAATACCATTGTGAAATAGTCAAGAAACTGTTTTCACTCACAAGCCTCCACGGGGTATAAGACCAAAATCAGTAGTGGCATGAACCTCTGATCAACTCATGAGTGTATTGGCATCTGCCCCTTCACACTGCACACTTAACTCTTCCAATCTAGAATTCCTCAGAGAGCAAGATAAGGGACACATTCAGCATGACCTGCTTTATCAGCACGTGGCCTGTGACTCACTATACACACTCAAACGTCTGCACAACAAATTCTTACTGATCACATTTGTGCCAAACAGCGAGAATTTAAAATATTGTGCTTTAAAAATATGACATATCCGTTCTATAGAATAATGGATTTTAAAGTTTATGTCAAGCCCCAGAAGCCTGGAGCTCTTCTGGCAAAGGGGATGCCAAAGTCTATAATATTTCTTGCCAAGGTTTGGCCAAGTTCTGCAGAATTCCCAGGGGCCCCCAACGCAAACATACTGCAGAGCCGTGGCACTGTTACGATCTGGCTTCTACAGTTTTATTGCATGATGAAATGTTTCCACATCAGAACAGAATATCCCAGTGAATCTTTCATTCAGTATCCTAATGAATGGGTGTAAATTGAAATAGAGGGAACTCCAAAGTAACCCTAATTTAAAAGGCAGCTCAGGTAGTTAAACTGAAGTATAAATAAGAATATTAGTTTTATTACTCCTTAAACAACATTTTCCAGGATTCTGAGCCCTTTTTACATCTCCATTTTATCATAGATATCTAAGACCAATATTTTTAATCAATTAGTATTTGAAAACTATAGTCTCCCAAATATATTTTAAATATATTTTAAAGCAAATTGGCAAGGTGTATTATGGTATATATCTTTCAACTCAGTAATCATCTTTCTATAAACACACATTAAGAGAGTCATTCATCAATCAGGTTAAATAATAGGTATGAGAATGATAATGGTATTTACAAAGGTAAAAAAAATACTGGAGTCATTCTAAATGTCTCTAAAAGGTTTTAAAAATTAAGTTTTTAAGAAAAGTTTTCAACCTGGGAAAGATCTCAAGACATATTGTTAAATAAAAAAGAGTGGTTAAAAGGATATATACAATGTATGAGTGTATCTTTTTCCTGCTTCCTAGCCAAGACTTTGTGTTGTCTGTATGCATAATAGCTGCCATTCTGACTGGACTGAGATGAAATCTTCGAGTGGTTTTGATTTGCGTTTCTCTAATTGCTAATGATGATGAACATTTTTTCATGTGTTTGTTGACAGATTGTACATCCTCTTCTGAGAAGTATCTCTCCAGGTCCTTGGCCCGTTTATTGATTGGGTTATTTGTGGGGTTTTTTGGCATTTAGCTTTTTGACTTCTTAATATACTCTTAGTGATTAGTGCTCTATCTGATGTGTGAGGGGTAAAGATTTGCTCCCAAGATATAGGCTCTTAATTAATGATGGTGAATGTGATCATTATTATCCAAAGTTCATGTATGAAGACACAGATTGGTGTGAATATACTATGTATACAACCAGAGATATGAAAAATTGTGCTCTACATATGTAATAAGAATTGTAATGCATTCTGCTATCATATATAAATAAAAAATAAATACTTTCCATTAAAAAAAGGATATACACATATGCACATGTATACACAAAGGTGTATATGTTCATACATGGGATTTCACTTTAATTTTATTTGCCTAGGAAAAAAAGGTAAAACAAAACCAAAAACAAATAAAAAACTCAATAAAACAAAACATCTCTAAAAGCACATTCCTTGTCTGTTTTTACATTTACTAACATGGACCTCAATTATCTTTGTAGAAAGAAAAGAATTCCTTTAATTTAATATCAGAACAAAGTCTATCAAATGTTAATAGTGGTTTTCTTTAATCGACATGATTATGGAAAATGTTTTTAAAAATATTTTCCCCATTTTTCTTTTACAGAGAGCACATTCATTTCCATAGGGAGAAACAACATACAGCTAGTGAGTAAGGCTCTTGATGGGGCATCTGAATTTTCACCCATTAGAACCACCAGCAGTGAGTTATCAAGACACATTTCAAAAGGGATTTTACAAACCCCGATGTGCAAAATACTAATGCTTCACTTCGATTATCTGCTGTGAATTGCAATGAAAATTTTATTGGGTGAAAGTTGAAACCACTGAATTAAAAAGATTTTCCAAATGATCCGGTGTGTTGATACCCAAGTCCTTTTCCATAAAAGGCATATTTTCTATGCAGCATGCTTAGTGGTACCCTCACACCATGAGCTTGAGATCGGGTGGTCCCAATTATATGGCATTATTACCTGTATTCTAGTTGACTTTTTTTTTTTTAATGTGGTAGGTACTGAATACATATCAGGGATATATCATACTTTTTTTTCTAACTTGTCTCTTCTGGTTTTGATGGTGGTATATTTGAGTAGAGAATAACAGAGCAAGAAGGAATCCATTTTATATAAATAGAAAAAAAAGCCATCCTCCTTTGGTGTTTTTGTTTGTTTTTTTCAGTTAAGAAGTGCACGGTGGCACACACCTGTAATCACAGCGCCTCAGGAGGCTGAGGCAAGAGGACTGTGTGGGTTCAAAGCCAGCCTCAGCAACAGCAAGGCACTAAGGATCTCAGTGAGATCCTGTCTCTGAATAATATACAAAATAGGGCTGGGGATGTGGCTCAGTGGTTGAGTGTCCCTGAGCTCAATCTCCGTACCAGAAAAAAAAAAAAAGAATGAAAGAAATGGAAAGGATAATCAGTTCTCCTGAAAACATACTGTTATTATGTTTCATTCTAAACTCATCATGAGCTGTTAGTGTGTCTTCATTTTGGAATGCCATAATTTGCTTTATAGCTTCCTACTGCTAATACTGTACTGCGTTACTCATGGGAAACAAACCTGATCAAGTTTTATTCATATATTCAGATTATTTAACATGAGAATTCAAAGTACAGAAGTGAGAAAGAAGAAGTAGTCGCACTGATATATCATATAGGTGTCTAATTATAGATAAAAATATTTGACTTACCTGTAAAACCATTGCACAAGGAAGTGACAGTATAAAAAGCATTTTGATGACAGACTCAAAAATACATACGATAAAAAATTATTTGTAATAGCCAAAATAACCAAAAGATCTCTGTTTCAACTAGCAAGTGCTGATATATAATCGTACTGTATATCCATTAAACAATATTTAAACAATCACTTTATAAAGCCATAAGTAATTTTAAAAGGGAAAATTACAAAGAATGTCAAAATACCAAACTGATTGCATTCTTCACAGTCAGCAAGTAACATAAAAATGTCACGCCATTACCCCTTCAGCTGTCATAATTATTGTTCCCTTATGTTGCCTAATTGTTTTCTCCTTCAAATTTCTTTCTTTTATTACAAAGAATCACCTTCAATGACGAAGATAACACTAAAATAAAATCAACATAGCCAGAGCAAAGATAAATAAATTGAAAAAGCCAACCTTTATTCCACTTTGAACAAGTTTGTGAATGTCCAAATAAGGCTCCTTGAATATTTCTCCTTCAGGGGTGAGAATCTTCACGTAACCTTCTTTTTCCAGAATGAAGAGGCGGTGGGAGCCATCCCCACTGTGCAGGGCACCCACAGGCTGCCGCAGCCCACTCACAACCTCCTGAACGCAGAAGCAGTTGTGTTTGTGCTTTCTAAACAAATGAAAGAAACCCAGTGAGCTTCTTTTGAGATGAAGCACCAAAGGGGTAATCTCAGCATCCTTTCCAAACTTTATTTCCCCTAGAAGTCAGTGCTTTGGAGAATCAGGAAGGGCTGCTAACCTGAGAGTCAGAATATGATTCTTTCAGATCTTTTCCATGGAAAATGATCAAACAGAGTTCTGTCAGAAAGTAAAAGTGAGAATCCAAACACATATGCATTTTAAATTTTCATCAGCTCATTATCTCATCTGTCAGCCTTTACTCTGAATGATGGAATCTTATAAGAAGGCACTCAGAGAGAAAGTCCTATGATCTATATGTAAAAGTCCGATTTGCTCATAATTGTGCTGAACAGGTACACAGCACTATAAGTGAACAATCATAAAATTCAAGTTTAAAACTATACCCATAAAATTCACATGAGTCATAGAGAAGCCACGCTCATAACACAGGATTAATAGTCTTAAGTATTTAAGCTATGATTTTAGAGGAGTAAACTACCCAAAAGGGGGGAAAAATAGCATCTGGAGGACATATCTGCTGAATATAGGAATCACAGACAGTCGTGTTACTGTCAAAGACATAAGATTTAGGACTGGGGTGTAGCTCAGTGGTAGAGCCCTTGCTGAGCGTGTGCAAGGCCCTGGGCTCCAACCCTATCACCTCAAAGACAAAAAAAAAAAAAAAAAAAAAAAACAACCAAAGAAAAAAAATCTCATAATATTTGTCACTTTTGTTTGGGGGCAGTACTAGGGATTTAACTCAGGGGCACTCAATCACTAAGCTACATCCCCAGCCCTATTTTGTATTTTATTTACAGACAGGATCTCACTGAGTTGCTTAGGGCCTCACTAAGTTGCTGAGGCTGGCTTTGAACTCGAGATCCTCCTGCCTCAGCCTCCCAAGCCACTGGGATTATAGGTGTGCGCTACCACACCTGGTTGTCACTTTTTTTTTTAAGATTATAAAGAACATTTGTCTACGGACCTGCTTATCTCTTCCACTTTGTCATATTCTTCCATCTGGTCCAAGTAGTTAGATGCTGGTCCCCTGACTTGTTTTCTTGGAAAATCTGGAAAGCACAGCCCACCATCTTTTCTTGCATAGTAAAAGCAAAACTCATCCGCCGTTGTTTGAAGAAAACCTTAAAGCAATGCAAAAAAACACATTAGAAACATTTACAGCAAAACCACCTCATTGGAAAGAGGTGACACTGGAAAAGAGACTTTTTCAACACTATGTCAATATTCTAAGGGGGGAAAAAAACTAGAGTAAAATAACAGAAAAGGGAAAAAATCAGAGGGCGTTTGGGATTCACATTTCTTCTTTAACTAAAATTATCAATTTCATGACATACATGTAATACAAACCCAGTATTAATCTTTTAGTGCATTGATTCTTTTCATATTTCCTCACTGATCATGACATAATCATAAGCTCTTTTCAAACAGTAGGTGTCTGTTTCTTGCACTTCAGTCACTTAACAGATGATACTGATGGTTTTGCAATATAAAAATTATAAATTATCCCTTCTATCTTCTCAAGCTGAAAAGTTGACACCAGTAAGCCAAAAGAAAAATACAAAACAGCCTTATTTGATAGGATGTAAAAGATGTTTTTTCTTTTCTTACATATTAAGAATTTTATCAAATAAATACAGCTATCATAGAATATAAAAGAAAAAGATTTTGTAATAATAAGAAAAAAAACAAGAGTTTTACATTACTTTTTCAATTTGAGTTTATAAGGTATTGGCTTTTTGTGCATATTAATAAAACTCACTTTTGTATTCTGATAAGTTCTTCTTTCAAAATATGATGTTACCAGAGTCAGCACAAACCAGAATCTGTAGTTACCAGTAGTCCTATATTGCTTCTTCTGGTCTCCTACTTTATCATCTTAAAAGTTTCAATTTTTATCTAATGAATTAAATTATTGTGCTCTCTATTATTTGGTGATAAACACACCAAGTAACATAGCTGAAATTTAGGAATTTTATAACAAATTCAGGTTTACAAGGTTTCTAAGAACAAGATTCTGGGGTCAACCAAGTATGGAGCAGGAAAGACACTACAAGTTTATTTCCTATGAGCTTGATTAGAATGTCAGGGTCCTAGTTGTTTAAAGTCTGAAACACATTTTTACCTAACTTTTGGATGAAATGTGTTACTTTTCAATATCTGAGAGACAGTCTTCCAGATTGATTTCCTCCTAGACTATGGAGAAGGGTCTTGCGTTTGGGCACCAGACAACTAGAGCAGATGTCCTTGAGAATATGTATGCCTATGGCAGAGGACACAGAGATTGAAGTTCTGGCAGTTAGATGGGTGCTCCCTAGGAGGGGCAAGCGCCTGGAAGGTTTTCTTTGAAAAAAATCAAGGATTAAAAACTAGGGATCCCAGAGGCTTGGGAGGTTGAGGCAGGAGGATCACAAGTTCAAAGATAGCCTCAAAAACAAAAACAACAGCAAAAATGGGCTGGGAATGTGGCTCAGTGGTTAAGTACCCCTGGGTTCAATCTTCAATCCCTGGTACAAACAAACAACAATAAAACTTGGGAAAGGAAGGAAGGCAGCCATACATTTACTCATCTTCAGCAATTCACTGTTTGCCAAAGATTTATATTTTTCCTGATCTCATCCTTTAATGGCTAAGCATACAGATGAAAACTTCCTAATAGTGGCAAACAAGTCTCTTGGAACAAAAATGAGAAGGAAAACAGAATTGCTAAATTCAACTCTCTGTACTGTTTGGGGCTGAATCTTACTTTGAAGAGAGAGACATACACACACCTTTGAAGTATATACTATCAGGCAGCAAGATCTTCATGCCAATATGCACACAGGAAGACTGTCAGGCAATGAATCTGTTTACAACTGAATTTGAAAAAATTTGTTTTAATATGATGTTTGCCTGTAAGGTCACAGAAAAAAAATTTAAATTCAATTCGGAAGAAAATTTAAGTTTGCTTCAAAAAAAGAAATTTGTATATTCTAGCATTACAAGCTGCAAACCAATATCATTTCAAGGGGAAGTTAATGGACCATTCATTCCATTTTATAAGGACTTCTTAATTGGGGACAAATGGGAGGAAATGAGAAATCATTTTCAAATGGAATATCTTAAGATTAATAAGTGCATGTTTATAAACACTGTTACCACAGAAGTACTATGCTATCTTTGCAAATTAAAAAAAAATACAGAATATAACCACACATTTTTCCTAGCTTCTTACAAAATCTATTCTTACAAAATTTATTCACATTGAATAAATGTGAAGAAGGGAGCCAGCTCAGAAGACTTTATATAAAAATATGGGCACTGTTTTTACAATCATGATATATTAGTATCTAAGCCTTTTAAATTAATATTTTCCTTTAAATTACCTGATTTTGCCGTGGGAAATGATGAAATAGACACATTTGTTGTGAACAGCCCAAAAGGACTTGGTCTCAGGGCTTTGGTTAACACTTATTGCAAGGGAAGGTTTAATCCACCCTTTGGTTTGGAAGAATACACTAATGAGCTTTCACTGAAGGTGCATGCTTAGCACATCCTGGGTCATCTTTACAAGGTTAGGTCTGCTGATGATGGATGTATAGTGAGTATCAAACAGCTGCACCTTTTACATCCTAATTACTTATTGAGTCTCCTAGGCCGGTAGCCATTCTCCTGGATTGGGAGTCCAGTCCTGCTATGCTACAGAACACCCTAGAAAATACTGATCTGTAACAAATACCCGCTATGGGCAGTCTGGGCTCTATCTCTATTCTCAGAGAAGTTCTTATTCCTTGTCGTAGGTATACTCATTGTGAAAAAGAAAAAGGAGGAAAGAGCTCCTGATCCCTTGGCAGAAGGCCTGCACTTAGGGACATTTTCTGGTAGAAGCCTTAGGATTTGAGGTAGCCATCCATTTCCTCCAGTTTGCGCTTGGGATAATAAGACCCGTGTGAAAACAGCTGATAAAGTTGGGAGTGGCTGTGGGTCATGGGAACTTGATGGACTCATGATTCGCAACAGGATTAAACTAGCTGAACTGACTGTGTGCAGATCTTTGACACCACAGTGCCCTACTCCTGGGGAGACCAAGAGTGACAAGAATCACCGTGATACCAGGTGCACAGAGAAGCAAGGCCCACTGGGTGCCTTGGTACGCCTCTCAGAGTGCAAGATGCAGTCGTTTGGTGAACAGCAAAGCATCCCATGTGCTTGTGCAGGCAAGTAAAAAGACCTGAGGGGTTGGACAGAGGGCGCCTGTGGTTTTTGAATGTAATGTTGAAATTTCTAGAAATTTAAAGAATTTACCTCTCTGAGAAAATTAATAACTGGAGAACATTATGATTACTATAACTCTAGTGTATGAGCACTTCTATTGCTTTTTAATTTCTTTTCCCATTTTGGGGAAAACAAGAAAACCATGACTATTTCTGGATTTAAATTTCTAGAAATGATCTGTCTTTCAGGTTATACGAATACTCTAAGATGACCATACTTTTTTTAAAAAAAATTCATTCTTTCTAGATATTCACAATAGTAAGAGTGTCTTCTGACACATTCTTGAAGAAGAAAGGCAAAGGGTTCGCTCATCGACACGGGTTTCCTCATATACTCGGCAACACAGGGAAAATGAAGATGCTTCTGAAGTTACTTTCTCTCTCCTGGTCCCTTTAAGTATTTTCTTTCATTTAGCAAGATCCACCTTCCTTTTCAAGTTTTTGATTTGTAAGAATCAAAACTTGAAGTCACTGGTGAGAACAGCTGAGATCTGTTGACTAGTCTTTTATAAATAAGAAACCCAAAGTAGCTGTTTTCCACAATTATGGACTTCAGAGAAATGCAAACCCATATTATTCAAGAAGGTGAAACTAATACCAACTTGCTCTCACAACCATTTCTGAAAAATGAGTGCTCTAGAAGTCTACAGACACTTCTGTGCTGGCCGCAGGGGCTGAGGGGAGGATTTCTACCTTATTCATCACTCTTCAGGAAATGGTAATCTGTGTGCCAAGGGTCAGTCTGAGTAACAGATTAATTAGCATAAGTAACCCAAAGGGTGTGTCATTACAACTCTCTTTGGGGACAAATATTTTAAATGATGTTCAGCATGTGATATGGGAAGGGGAGGTCCCCTCTACTTGCTGCTGAAGTCTTCTAGTGTCTCTGGAAAGCACCCTTACAGCTCCATCCACCTCGAAAGTGGAGCTTTCATCTGGTTATCTTTCAAGGCAGCCTGGGTGGCCACCAAAAGCACTTGACATCTTGATGCACTTCAGCAGTTTTACATATACACAAACTTTGTAGAAAAATAAATTTGTCATTCGTCACCACATATGTTGATCTGGGGAGTGAGGTGCTTGCAATTCTCACATGCTAAAATGACTTTAAATATATAAAGACCCCCACTGACAAGTCCACAACTCCACCATCGCTGTATTTATCTATAATCGATAAAGGTAAATAAAGATGCCAAGTGTTCGTAACACTTTCAGCTTAGTTGAAGGCCAACTTTTAAGATTTGGCAGTTTGCAGCTAACCTTTATGGTTTCTAATCTGTTATCAGCTCTCTGCAGGCCATCTAGACACCCATGACCTGTTTGCTTCGGAAAGTGATAAGGAGGAAGAAACAACTGGTTTAAGGGAAGTCTTAGAAACATGACTCTAAGTTTATAAAGACAATAATATTTTCTCATAGGATGGGTTTAGGTACATGTTATGCTAAAGTCAAAGGAAGCAAGTAACCAGTCAAAATACTTTAGGTTATTAAGAGAAATCTATTAAAAATACAAAAATCTGCACTTCTCTAGGCCAGAAAAAAATATAAAATATATATAGCAGTTTGAAAAGTTCTCCAAGTGCATCCTTTGAAAAGTTCTCCAAGTTCTTAAGGCTTATCTTTTCTTTAACTACCATTTAGTTTTATAAACAGCTAACTTCAGTAGTTTTGTTTGTGTGTGATTTGGCCTAACTAAACAGAGTCTGTCTCATTAAATTCTTTTCTTCCTCTTTGTTGATCCTTCCAATGAAAGCAACAACAACCCAAGCTGACAAACTCTGGATGATTAACTTATTCAATGCCCAGGAATCTCTGTTTATTAGAGTCTTGTGATAACTATGTACTTTCCCATTCTAATGACTTTGAATGAGGCATGTGACTTCTGAGGGCTTGGTTTCCATCATCTGTCTAAGAGAGAGGACTCCACTGTCCCCACCAACTTCAGGGAGTTTCGGGGCAGCAAATTAGCCTTTTATGGAGTGCTTTGTAAGATGTTATTTGTTAGGGTTCCCAGTCATATTTTATTTAAAGGAATATCTTAAAAGTCAGTAGGCATTCTCCAATCATCTATTAGTTTTGTAGAGGAGGCTGACTTTGATATTAACAATGGAAGGTAAAGAAATATGTATGTAGCTGGGGGTGTAGCTCAGCAGTAGAACGTGTGCTTAGCATGCACAATGTCCTGGGTTCCATCCCTAATATCAAAAGAAAAATAAGACAGAAAAAGAAATCTATACTACCAATCCAACACACATAGAGATTACCACCTGTATTATGAGTTCAATTAGAAATGTAAAACATTTCAGCAAGACCAGTATACTATCTGTAGACTTTAGAAATTACAACAGTAGAAATTATAATACTTCTTTTTATAGAAATAAAACTTAGAACTTTGGAAGGGTTCATTTAAAAATAAAATAGGTATTTTGAAAGGCAAGATGCATTTTACAACTTGTTAACAGGTTTTTTTAGAACAGGCATCTAACAAGGAAAATTTGCAATGGTTCATTTAACTTTTTCTTGTCTTTTTACCTGGAATATGGCCTCGGCAAGTATAAAAGAATTCTTTGCAATAATCTTTGCAGAGCAGGGGAAGTACTAGATCTCTTTCCAAGACTTCTCTTTCAGGTGAGTGAAACAGGCTCTGAGAATGTGGAGAGCAAAGTGCACATTTGATTTCCTCCAGTAACTTCCCACATTCTGTGTTGTTGGTCACAGAAAATATCTGAAAGCCATAAATCAGAAACAAATGATGTGAAGTTAGGTTTGGTCACGTTTTTCTTGCAATTATGTAAGCAGATAAGCTTAATTCAGCCAGTGAAGTTTTCTGAAAAGAGTTCCTGGGTCATAATCCAGGATGCCTTTATAAGGATATGAGCTCTCTCTGGGGTGGGTTGGGGGAAACAGAAGTCAGGGATCATAAAAGGGATCATCAAAGTCTATGACTCTGTCTTTCAGGTGTGAAGAATTAGAAGACAATTACATTTAGACTGTTGAGTGCTTTAGCGCCTTTTTCTGCCTCAAAGTGATATTTCATGTTCTGCCATTGAATGATAATTCCCTTAAAAAATCCCAAATACCTTTATGCAACTGCACACAAAGCCTAATTTTTAAAAACATGGCTCATTTGTGTCTTAGGTGAAAATCTATTTCATTCTTGAAATTCCCAATATGATATTATAGTAAATGTGCTCAGATAACATTTTTAAAAATTTCTACTAATTTTCAATCTAAAGACTACCTAGGGAAAGTTTTCTAAACTGCCTTTCATGTTCTATAAAAATACCCGAAGCTGAATCAAACAGGTTTAAGACCAATTTTTATTATTCATTATATCTTAGCCAGGAAAAACTTTCTAACTAACTCCTCAGGTATGCTATATGCATGAATAAACACAAGAGTTTAATGAAAGTGCTTTTGTATAACATGAATTTTAATGAAACAAGGCATACTTTTATTATTATTTTTAAGATGATACACCTTTTATTTCAATGAAACTGATTTCAAATTTATTGATCCATAGAGGTTAGTAATTAGTAGAGAGAATAGACTTGGTATTTCATGCTAACATTAAAAAGCTGGTATCAGGAGCACCTTTAATAAATACTGAAGACAATATCAGCACAGCATTTGAGACAAGAAATGCAAAGCTGTCCAAATCAAGCATTTTTCCATATTAAAAAAAGCTAATAAATTTCATGTTTCCCCAATTCATTCAATTGCCTTTCTATTATTTCTTTAGAACTACGCTCTCAAATTAATGTTTCAAACTCTAGATCACTGTTTAAAGCAAACAGTTCATTCATAAATTGAGCTTCTAATTTGAATAAATCATATGGCCTCTATATTTTAGGATTATGACATCATAGGTGATCATGAAATGCCTGATGTAGAGGAACAAGGTAACAAAAGAAATACAAGCATGCTGACATTTAGGCATGCAGTATTTAAAAGTCCAATAGAAATTACCCTATTTCAGGTAAAAAAAAAATATGATATGCTGTAACTATATACAATATTCAGAAAAATCATTCTTAATCACAATGATATTTACATTTTTAATTTTATCAATTTATTTAAATGACAATTGCTTAAATGGTTAAAGTTTTCTAAAGGGAAACATACACCAGACACTTAGAATTTGCATTCCAAGAATGTTTTAAATGTCTTTTATTGTCCATACTCTGGCGGACCTCACCAGATCTATTCCATATTAATTGTGCTCAGCTTGGTTTTGCTTGTTTATCATCTAGCAGTGAAAGAACAAAACAACTACAGGATGCTGAAGCCACCTTTTTTACTGGATGAAAAACTGGGTTGTAATTACTCTTGGTTTTATGAAGAATATGAATGCTTCCCTTTTTTTTATAGTTGAAACAAAATGGTCCCCAAATACTCTCCTAGAGGCTATCCAGGAAGAGCTTGATTTTAAGTGTCTAAAGAATTTTGTCTTTCCAATTTTTGGAATGTGTCCTGGCCACAAGATCCCTCTTCAAAAGTTGCAGAAATAGGATTCAATAAATTATCTGAAATCGAGTATAATATTATTCTTTTTAAAGTTTCATGCTGTTCCGGCCCAGCAGGATGGTAACATTTTGCTCTGTGTGAGGTCTGCAGTGTAAATACCTATTTGAAGATAGATAGAGCCATCATTCTGGCTTGGGTTTCAATGAACATTGCAATAGTCTTACTGAAGTCAATTAAACTGACTCAGCCAAAGCCACTACTCTGGTTTAGACAGATGAGTACTGGTGTGGGTATGGTAGGGTGATTTTTTTTTCTTTTCCTTTTTTATTTATTTATTTTTGCCTGTATATCTATGTTCATCCAGGTCCTTAACTTTCTGACAATACAATCCATCTTCAGAAGAATTTTAAGCTAATTTCCTGTTTCAATTTTT
The DNA here is from genome assembly GCF_964194105.1 of Spermophilus citellus. NCBI lineage: Eukaryota > Metazoa > Chordata > Mammalia > Rodentia > Sciuridae > Spermophilus > Spermophilus citellus. Next base: position 135,271,423 of record NC_138189.1, read on the forward strand.
TAAAGCCATATACAAAACCATCTAATTTATAGTGGTTTAAACTGAATATACTTTGGAAGAAATCATGTTAAAACTTTGATACATTATTGCAGCATGCCCAGTAATGAGTGTGGCAGTGACTGACTAATTTGTAACATCTGGCAGGTCATCCTTTTAATCTTGGGCCACATGAAAGTGAAATCCATATAAGAAAGTTAAGATAACTCCTGGAATACAGGGTCGAGTGTGGCCTACAACTATAGCTTATCAACAAACAGTAAAACCGTGACAGAGACCTTCTGTATTTCTCCTTATTTATCAAGTAACTAAACAAAGAGGGTAAAAAAGACACCCACGTGGGTTCCAGAAAAGGACAAAAGGAGAAAATAATGACAGTATATTAAAATGTCGCCTTAAGATCACTTGGTTACACAAAAAGTTATTTCTAAAAATCATATGCCTACAAGGTTGTTCAGCTGTTCCATAGAACACTTGCGTCTCTGGACTATATTGCTGGATTATGTCATTAAAGAGTTCAGTTTCAATTTTAGGCTAATATGTAAATAGATCATTGTACTAAGGCAGCTGTTAAAGGGACCCCAGGATGAGTTATTTGTTTAGTTGGATGTGTTCAACAATAGCCTTTGTCCCTGAAAGAGCCAGAGCAAACAAATGATTGTAAAAGGGCACACTTGAAAACAATTACTTTTCACCCATTCCTTGACAGCTTTGGCTGTGAAACCACCCAAGGTAGAGAGAGCTTCTATGCTCTGTGGCTACAAGTTAAGTTTTAGAAATGGGGGCAACTCATTTGGTCCGGGTTTAATTTGGCTAATGGAAATTAGATCTTTTTAGCATGTTGTATTTAGGAACTGCAAAAATATTCCTGAGACAATATAACTTCCTAAATTTTGGCAGTACTTATTTGAAAGGCAGTTTACAACCTCATTACAATACATGACGTTATTATAGTGTACAGGAATTAAAATACAAAAACACAGTATCATGGCTAAGGAAATGAACTCAATGCTAGTTCATTAAAGAAAAACTGTTAGTGTTAATCTTCTTCTCATGCTCTTCGTCCCTACTCTGTCCTTAGTTACTCCCCTTATATCAAAGAAGACATTTGGTATTTGTTTTTTAGGGATTGGCTAGCTTCACTTAGCATAATCTGCTCTAATGCCATCCATTTCCCTCCAAATTCTATGATTTTGTCATTTTTTAATGCAAATGATGTGATTCAGCAATCTGTATATGGGGTAAAAATGGGAGTTCATAACCCACTTGAATCAAACTGTGAAATATGATATATCAAGAACTATGTAATGTTTTGAACGACCAACAATAAAAAAAGAAATAATAATAATAATGTACCCGTAAAGGCAAAAAAAAAAAAAAAAAGAAAGAAAAACTGTTAGTGTAGAAACTAGATTTAATTGCAGAGCTAAGCATGTTTAATATTCCTACCTAGTTTCTTACTATCTATTTGTCAAAGAAATTTTTTCCCTTAGGAAAAAAGCTACTACTGTAGTTTCTTGAAAAACTGCAGAAATCTTTCCTGGGGAAATATATTTTTTTCTCTCCTAAACAAAAAAGGGCCCTTTTGAATAGCCATCATCTCTCCTGTATACACATTATGAAATAAGACCCTAACATATATTATAATCCAGGAAGGCTTATGGGGGAAAAAGGAAACACTGAAGTTTATTATAAAATAACATGTTTTAAAAACTATTAAAATTTGAGAACTAACATAGGTCAAGAATGCATATGCATAGCTATATCAAATCTCTGGTTTGAACAATTTGAGTACTGTTGGTTTATAAACCACTTGTAATGGAACCAGCAAAGACCAGTGTGCCCAATTTAATAATTCAGACACATTTTCCAAATGAGTAGGGGTTTGTTGAAGATTGGGAACATGAGAGGAAGAAAGGAATGTGGATAGCTAACGTGGCAGATTGCTTCCTAAAGGATGATTTCTTTTAAAAAAAAATTTATACAGCTTCTCTTAAGGGTTGTAATTCCCCTGGTCCCTCCTCCCCTCCCCTTCACTCCACTATATTTAGTTAAGAACAGAGTTTTCATTGCACTATGTTCCTGGGAGAAGTCAATATTGCAGGGGTCTCTACATCATCTGTATACTCATAGCCCAGATTGTACACAGGGACACTTCATGGCAAATGTTTCTAAACCTTTCTTTGAGTTTCTGGTTCCTTGGGGCTCCTGGTAAAACCTTTAAGATAATCTGAATGTAGCTGTTTTGCAACTTAACTCAATTATAACACTGGAGCTTAATGACATTGTTTTGAAAAAAAATGCTGGAATATCTATTCCCTGAATCTCAGACTACTGCTGCATATGGTAAGAATAAAGAGTGAGTTGCAGCTGAAAACCTGCAGCAAGACAGTTCTCACTCATCTGGGAATAGAAGGAGTTGGACAAATGCTCCCTCAAAAGGCATGAACATTTGGACAGAGCTGGGGACTGAAAGAGAATGATGTTCTCTAGTTTCACCCATTAGTGAACCAACTAACAAATACAATGGTGTTGTTGTTATTCTTTTGCCATAAGCAACAGGACTCTGTGTGTGGGCAGCAGTTTAGTGGGGAGGAGGATAAGTCGACCCCTTTTTGTCCTATTGATTTTTTCCTATTTGCATGACTTGAGCAAATTAAATGATGCAATATGGCTTTTTGTTACAAAACAAAGTGAGAGATACCACCCAGACACATATGTTGATTCGTAGGAGCTGTTTACATGAGAATAGAGTGAAATCTACCGTGAACTGAGCATAAAAATTAGATTCAGCCTGGTTTTTTTTTTTTTTTTTTTTAATGCCTGGGCCAGCAAGACTGAAGCACAAGTTTTCCAAGAGTCTCTCAGACCTTGACAACTGCAGTGTTGTAACAGAGGAATTCTTAATTAAACCTAAAATGGGGAACGGGAGGGGGAGCAAAGACACCTGATTGTTTATTTCACGTGCAGTGATTGTTAATGACGTGATCCAGCAGTCTGTACAGTGCATAGCACACATTACTGCATCCCAAGGGAGGAAAGAGATTGCAAACTCAAAAATAAGCATGGCTTTGCACTCGACCGACACTATGTTCCTATTTGGTTAACATTTATCAACATAAGGGAATCATAAACACCATCGCCCCTAAAACAAGTTCCTAGAGGTCTTCCTAGACGACTCACCACCACGGCAAGCCTGAATATATAAGGTTACAAAATGACAGAGAATCGTATCAGTTTTATGTGATAAACACGACCCAGCAAAATCACTCGCCAGTTTTTCGGGTTCTCTACCGGAGGTATCAGGAGTTCCTTTCCGCTGGCTTAACTATTGTAATGCAAGACACCCCCCCACCCCGACGGGGCTGAGGATCATAAACCAAACCATGCTTCAACATCCTTTACGATTCAATCCTCCCTCTAATCGAGCACGTGGAGAAAACTGCACAAATCTTTTTCCCTAGAAAAATAAACCGGAAACCACAGCCACCTTAATTTACAGTTTCACCGCAGCCAATACCCGATTTGATCCAAAATACACTGTTAATCGCGATTCTTTTAAAATATTTACCCGGCACGGGATGAGGGTACCACAGAAGCGTTTCTTTTCTGAGACAGACAAGTTTGCACAGCATCCCGACCGCGGGCTCTGGGGGCGGGAGAGCTATCTGCGCACCCCAGAGGATCACACAACGGAATCACGTTAGCGCTTTAAACAAGTTATCAGCAGAACTCCCCCAACAAGTTTTGCACTTCTTACAGCGACCAGCATCGCCAGAGCCACAGGGAACCCCACCCAGCCTTATGCCAAGTTCGCATCCGTGAGGCGGGCGAGTCCCTACCTTGTTCTCCAGGCGCCCCAGCCCCGGGCTGTCACTCCGCAAGCAGCAGGACAGCCGAGGGTAGAAGCCACCGCACAGCATCTCTCCCCCATTCAGCAGCTCCAGCTGGGACATCATCCGCCGGTCTCTCCTTTTCAGGCGCTTTGGGGGGTTCCCATTCAGGCACCTTCTCCTCCTGGCTCCGCTCCCGTCGCTCCTTTCCCCAAACTTAGCATCTCCTTCAAAGAAGCCCAGAGCCACGGCCAGCAGTAGCAGCTTAAAGGAGAGCATCTTCAGCATCGTCTGCCGTGAGCGGCAGGGGCTGGGCGCGCGAGGGTGGGGGGTAACGCCACTGCCCAGCAGGGGCACTAGGGCGCAGCTCCAGGAGGAGGCTACGGGGCGGCGGGACACTGGAGAGGCTGAGGAAAGTGGCCGGGGCGAAAATACGTAAAGCGATGCAACTTTGCAAAAAAGAAAAGTCGGGGCGATGGGTCCAATGCCTCGGGGGAACCGCAGGAGCGAGATAAAGTTGTGCAGATGACACCGTTTGCGGCTGTGCCAGTGTCAGTTGGGTTAGGGGCTTTCCGCTGCAGCTGGGACGTGGGAGGAGAAGGAGTTGGAAAAGGAGGAGGAAGAAGAGGAGACGGCCACAGAAGTTCACTTGTCCGTGTAACGGGAGTTGTTTAGGTGAGACAGTAGCAGGAACAGAAACGTCGGCGGTGGCGGCGGGGCAGGCGGAGGCAGGGCCAGCGCTGGGCTCTAGATGATGCTGAGGTCTCCTCTGCCGGCGGCTGCAGCTTCTCACACAGCCTCTCATGTTTCGCTCCCTCTTTTCTTCTTCTTTTTAACTAGCGCGCGGGGAGGTGCTGCCACCGCGCGCCCCTTGACGTCACCACTTCTCGCGCGCCCCCGCCCGGGTGGGGGAGAGGGGAGGGGGCGGCCCCGGGGCGAGCGCGTCCCCGGCCCCGGCGGCCTCTGGCTGCGGCTGGGAGGGGCGGCGGGCCGCGGCGGACAGAGGGGGAGGGCGGCGGAGCCGGCGGAGCCAGCCTTGAGGGCGCGGGACCTAGCGCGCCCGCCTCTCCGCTGCGCCCGAGTGGGGGCGGCCGGGCCGAGGCACCCAGCCCGACCGGCCGGGGGCGAGGGCGCAACCCAGAGGCTGCCCGGCGGCCGCGCTCCTCGCTCCGGTCCGCAGCCCCTCCGCACCTCCCGGGCTGAGGCTCCCAGAGAAAGTGAGTAAGAGTGGGGCCCCTTCCAGGGCTCCCCGACCCCGGCCCGCCCCCAAGCCCGGGGGAGGATGAACTAAGGCGGCAGAGCGGGCGGCGGGGAGCCTTTTGGCTCCTTTCCCTCCCCCAGCCCGCACCGGCATCCCCAGGTCCCCAGAGATCCTTGGGAGCTCATTTCCAAGCGCCGAGGAGCGCGCGCGGGGTGTTTGGGGTGTGGGTCCCAAATGCTGCGGACTTCTGAGTCAAGTTGAGTTTAGTTTGGAGACTTTGGGAAAAGGGTCACTCATCCTCTCCCAAAGCCCTCAATCTATTAAGGTGGCACAGACGTGTGAACGTGGCATAGGCTGGGGTGGGGTTTCGGGGAGCAGGTTGAGCCAGCGCCTACCTCCCGCAGGGTTTGCCGCGGTCTGGGCAGGTTGGCCACAAGCTCCTCTTTGGAGGACCCCACACATGTCCAGGAAGCAAACCTCCTTGCTTCGCAGACTCAGGACCCGGAATTCAGGTTCCGCTGCTCTAGGTGGGCATAAAGAAGGTCGTTGTGGAATCAGCGTGCATTCTAAATATCTCACACACACACACACACACACACACACACACACACACACCACTCCCCCTGGGTCCCCCGGCGTGTAAATACAGATGTGTTAGTTCTGGAGGAAGAATTAGTTGCAGGTGTGTGGGCGTCCAGAAGCGCTGCCCTCCATATCCCCGTGTATACAAATAAATTAACCTTTCCCCCAACTAGACAAAGTCTGTGTAAAGGAAGTGTTTATTAAAAAAAAAAAAAAGAAAGAAAGTCTCCGTTGTCGAGGGCAGTGACTTGATGTTCATTGGATCCCTCCAAGTTGGCATCAGAACGAGTCTCTATCGGGTTACACAGAATGTGCTTTTTGCCCGTTTAGGTGTTTAACAGGGGAATTGATTTTCTGGTGGATGGGTTTTGATGAGGAGATAAGACAATTTCCCATTTTGGCAATGGAGGAACGTTCACCATATTTGGATTTGCTTCATTTCTCTGACACTGATTTCACCAAGCTCATGTAAAAGTTGGTGATGGTTGACATAGTTAGCTGATTAAACTGATTACTCAAGTGGTGGCAGTGGCTAGGTTAGCCTTCTGTCCCTTTTACTTTCTGGACCTGGGTTTATGATTAGAGCTAAGTATTTACCAAAAGAACTGACCGATTACAATAACTGAAAAGAACCTTCTGGGACGTTTGGCCCAGTCCTCTGCTAAAGGTAAGGCCCTTAAGACATTCTTAACATTTCTGCCAGGAACTGTTGTATATATCTGTATACATGTGACTGTAAATGCTACTTTGGATCCCATAGACTGTTTTATTTGACTGTCTGCCTGCTTGGAGAACTTTAAATATAAAATAAATCAGCTATAAGGACTTTAAGACTTTAAACTCTTTTATTTAGTAGATCTTGAGCTGAATCCCATCAAAGTTAAATCACTTGCACAATTTCATCTAATTAGGAAATCTAAAAATCAGGAACCAAGAACCTGATCTAAGATACTTTTCACTCTTTAAGGCTTTATGTCCAAATATGAGATTTGTGTTCTTTTTCCAAAATGAAGATTCTTATAAAATCATATTTCAGTGGTTCCAGCTCCTGATCTAAGTGATGAATTCATCTAAGTACTTTGGAAACAGGTCCTCCTTATGGTTTATACTTCAAGACTAAGGACACTTAAAGTATATTAATATTGGTTTTTAAAAATGATGTATCTGTTATAACCTATGGCCCTAAGTTTCAAGATATACAGCATTTCTAAAAGATTACTGAAATAAGACATGCTGGTTCTTTCTTGACATATGGATCTAAAATTGACCCTGTCTACTGTTCATTATGAAAGTCAGTAATCAGGGCACTAAGGAGGTAGCTGAACTAATTCTTAGGACACTGATATAATTTCCACATAGTCACTAAGCAGTGATACAAGTAGACTAACTTCTGATTTTTCCCCCCAGGGAGAACACTACAAATCTCACCCATATCCAGATCAATAGTATGATTTCTTAGGAATCAAGAATCAACACTGGGTTATTTCCGACTGTTAACCTTGAGAGCCCACTTGGACACTGCAGCAAGAAAGGATAACCATCCATACACTTGGACATGAAAAATGATCTTCGATCAGGGAGTTCTCTCTCTCTTCAGCTAAACCACCAGAAATAGAAGGAACACCATTCTGACCAAACTCATCCAGATGAATCAAGTCAACCCTTTTTAGCAAGGAGTGGAGCTGCAGAAGGGTGGCCAGGTCACTGTCTTCTGCTCGCACCATCATTGAGCAGCCTCCTCCAGAACTGCCACCTGGAGTGGTCCTCCCACTCACTGGTCATTGTGTATTGGGGTGTTACTGTGTCTTCCCAGACAATGTGGCTCTTTTTCTAATTTGCACCAAGGCATCTATATGGGCTAGTGCCCACTCTGGCTATTCTGCCCCTAACCTGAGTCCTATCCAGTATTATATTCCTTACTTTGAATGAATAAGTAATTCTCAAGTACAAATTAGGTTTATTGTGAAAGATGAGATATTTGATTTAAATTGAAAATGAATTTCATAAGTAAAACTCAAAATATGCAAGTGAATTTTGTATATATGTGTCTATGTATATATATTTGGACATATATTTCTATCATCAGAAGGTAGGACAACTTTGAAAAAAGAAGTTAGGCCAACTTAAATTGCTAAATGTTTAAAAGAAAACTATTTGGGGTTTTGGAATCAGTTTAATATATGGATTTCTGGCCTTCACAGAAATATGTATTATTTAATTCCATTTCAACAGTCCCCTATGCTAAGCAGTATGTATACAGTTATGGAAAATGATACAAACACTCAGCCTCCAGGTAGTTAATCATCTAGTAAGGAAGACAAATGATAAGGTCACAAATAAATTTATAGCTGTAAATTATAATAAGTGCTTTGAAAGAAATGCCAAGATGAAGGACAACAAATCACATCCATCCCAAGATTAAGTGACTGGAAAGAGCCTCTCTGGGGAAAAGACATTTCAACTGAACCCCAAGGGTGCTTCAGAGTTCATGAAGTGACTTCACCTTGCCATTTAAAGTAGAGAAGCATTTGAATTGAGAACAGAATTTGGCACATTTAAGAGAACAAAAGTGCAGAATAAAATAGATAACTAAAAAAAAGAGGCCAGAGACCAAAATTCACAGTATTGCCACTAAGGAAGTTTGGGAGACTGTGTGATTCCACAGAGGAAGTTCGGCCGACAGAGGCGAAGAATAAATCCACATCTTTTAAAAATTGAAGATTGGTTATAGTTCAAGGGCACTGACACAGTGGTTGGAGCTACTGGTTAATATGTCTTTCTGAAGTTGGCACTTCTGTGTGCCAGACACTGCTCTGGGGACACAGCAATAAGCAAACTTCTCTTGGAGCTTGTTCTCATGGGGGAAATAGAGAACAAATAGCTGTGGACCATACATGGCATTCAATGCATGGACCAAAGGAATCATGAGGAAGAGGGTGCAGCAGTTGAGAGAAATAGTTATTTCACAGACACAGGAAAGGTGTCTACTGAGTGAGTGATTGGTCATACACGAAGCAGCAAGCCCTGAGGATGCAGGTATCTGCGCACAGGGAATGGCAAGTTAAAGCTATGAACACACCAGCACTCTTGTTGTGTTCAAGAGTTATCAAAGAGGCCTATGTGACTGAGGGGAACAGGTGACTGAGAAAATGACAAGAAGGAGGGCAGAGAAGTAACCAGGGCCCAGATCTTGTGAGCAGTTACGGACTTAAACTCTTATTGAATAAGTAGGTCAGGGATCTTATCAGAAATAAACTCTTAACTATTTTCACAAAGTGAATTAAATGTAAGGAATTGGCTAAATGGATGTCCAAGAACTACAAGAGCTAAAAGGGAACGCTAAAGAGGAATTCCTGAGGCTGTTGCATGCCCAGGCTTGGGGCAGCTGGGGGAGAGTTAGTGTTGACAGGACCCAGAAACTTGCACCAGCTCTGGAGATGTGGTTGCTGCCCATTGGTGCTGATCCCCTGAGATGGTGAAAAGAAGTCCATCATAGGAGTGCCCGCTAGCCTTTTAATTAATTAATTAATTAAATTTTTTAATGTAGGTATTTTCTCCTTTGTTCTGCCTTGGCCACTTCCCACCAATTTGAAATGTTTTGCCTGTTTGTTTTCATTCAGTTCAAAATACTTTCTAGCAGTCCCCACCCCCAAGTTCTTTGACCCAGAGGTTATTGAGAAGTGGGCTTTCTAGATGCTTGGGGATCTTCTGTTGTTAATTCTAACTCGGTTCCATTGCAGTCAGAGAGTATACTCCATATGCATTGAATTTTTAAATTTTGAGACCTTTTTATGGGCAGGAAAATTGTCTGTCTTGGCAAGCATTTTATGAACAAAAGAATGTTTTGCTGTTGTGGAGTGGAGGGTACTGAAGGGTCAGGTCACTTTGGTAGATAATGTGGTCCAAGTTGTCCCTTAGATTGACTTTCTGTCTGTTCATTCTATCCGTTATTGCAGAAAGGATACTGATAACTAATATATGGCGGATTTTCTGTTTCTTGCAGATCTGCCCATTTTTGCTTAGTATATTTTGAAGCTTTGCTTTTAGGTGCATGAATGTTTAGGGTTGTTATGTCTTTGTGACAACTCGACCCTTTTGCCATTATGAAATCTTTCTCTATCCCTAGCAATATGTTTTGTTCTGAACTCCTCTGCCTGCTACTCATTTAACCAATCCCACTGTCTTTTGATTAGCACTAACATGGTGTATCTTTTCCCATCCTTTAACTTTTATCCTGTTTCTGTCTGTATATTTAAAGTATATTTATTATAGGCATCATATGGTTGGGTTTCACTTGTTTTTGCCAAAGTAATATGCTATGACTTTTAGTTGAGATGTGTATACCCTTTACATTTGATGTGATGATTGAGATAGTTTAAAATCACCTATTTGTTTTCTGTTTTGTCTTATCTATTCTTTGTTCACGTCTCTTTTCTCTACTTTTTGATTAATTAAATATTTCTATTATTCCATTATATTATTGGCTTATTAGCTCTTATTTCAAGAGGTCAACATTATATTGTATTATAGTTAATATCATATCACTTTATTATAAGAACTTTAAAGCAGTGTACAGTTGTCCTTTGGTATCTGTGGGAGCTTGGTTCCAAGACCACCTGCAATCATACCAAATGCTTATTGAAATTGGCATACTATTTGCATGTAATCTATGCACTTCCTCCCCTGTACTTTAAACGACTTCTAGATTACTACCCCGCCCTGTGTTATACTTTTTCTCCCTCTCTTCTAGATTACTTATAATAGCTATAACAATGTAAATGCTATGTAACTAGTTGTTATTTTGTTTAGGGAATAATGAGAAGGGACAAATATCTGTACATGTTGAGAGCAGATGCAGTCTTTTTTTCTAATATTACTGATCTGCCATTGATCTGCAGCGTCCACAGATTTAAAAGCCAAATGTCTGAAGAGCCAATGGTCTTCACCTCTCTCTCGTACCCTTTGCACATATGTATTACCTATGTTACAAACTTCAATGTGAATTGATATTTCCTTTTTTAGATATATATTTATCTTTTAGAGAGATTTTAAGACAAGAATAAAAGTCTGTTACCAATATGCTCATTATTTTTGATGCTTTCCATTCATTTCTATCTAGTGTGATTTTCCTCCTGCCGTGATAACAGTTCTTATAATACAGGTTTGTGGGTGATGATCTTATTTTCATTTTTTTGTGTCTAAAAAATATCTTTACTTTTGAGAGACATTTTTACTGGGTGTAGAGCTTTAAGTTGACAGTTTTTTTTTTAATCAGTATAGATTATTCCTGACTTACCATGGTTGGAAAGATGACTGTTCAACTTTCCAGTGGTGTAAAAGTGTTTCAGTAGCAACTGTAGACTGGATTTTTAATTTTGATCTTTCCTCTATGTCTAGAACATGCAGAAGAATGCTCTTGTGTGATACTGGGCAGCAGAAGTGACCTACAGCTCCCAATCACCCATGTGATCACAAGGGGAAGGAACTGACTCTCTATATGTACTGTGTTGCTGAACTATGATGTTCAGTAGGTTAGATGCATTAAGAGAATTTTTGATTTATGATATTTCTAACTTATAGTGGATTTATTATGATATAAATTGAGGAGCATCTATACCTTAAATATTTTTGAGATAGCTCCACTGTCTCCTTAATTACATTTTCCAGGGGGAAATTACTCTTATTTTGTTCCTCTGTATATAATTCCTTTATACTCTAGTTGCTTTTCATATTTTTTCTTTATCAATTGGTTTCAGGTTCTCTCTGTATGCTATTTTAGATTTTTTTTTTATGACTCCCAGGTTAATTATAAACTACTGTTTATCCCATCCAGGTTTTATTTCTTATTTTTTATTTTTTATTCCCTTTCAGGTATTGAATTTTTATCTCAAAAAGTTTGGGTCTCTTTAACTCCTTGAAGTCAGTCCTTTACCAGATTAGTCTTTCCTCTACATTCTTGAACATTCTTGGACATATGGAGTGCATGGTTTTAATAACTATTTTAATGTTGTCGTGAACTCATTCTTTTTGATTTTTTTCCTCCTAACTGTGGTTCATATTTTCCTGCTTCTTTGCATGTCTGCTATTTTTTTGTGTTGGGATTCTGTTATGGACCAAATGTGAAGCCACAAAATTCATATATTGAAACCCTAGCCCCTAATGTGATGGGGGTGTCACGAGGTAGGACTTTTAGGAGGTCATCAGGTCATGGAGCTGGAGCCTTTATGAAATGATTCCCCTGAGAGCTCTCTCATGCTTCTTGTGCCATGTGAGGATCCAGGAAGAGGTGGACTACCTGCATTCTGTTAGAGGACCCTCCCCAGGGCCCGACCATGCTGGCACCCTGACCTGGGACTCTCTAGCTTCCAGAACTGTGAGAAATAAATGTTAATTGTTTAAGTCTTAAACAGTATCATTTTTTTTGTGTATAGGAAGGTTTTTGACAACCAATTAATTTCTTTCATACATCTAGCATGTAACTGTGCAGTGGGTGATTCATTTCCATAGTCATTATAGTAGCCCAAATTAATTAAGGCAGATTCCAAACTTTGTAATTACCCTTGTAGAATGTTTGACATAGTTTCCAATAAATATTTTATTTTATTTTGGTACCAGAGATTAAACTGAGGGATGCTTAACCATTGAGAAACATCCCAGCCCTTTTTCCCCCCCCGCTATTTTGAGACAGGTCTTGTTAAGTTACCTTAGGCCTCGCTAAGTTGCTGAAGCTAGTTTTGAACTCTTGCCTCAGTTTCCCAAGCTGCTGGGATTATAGATGTGTGCCACTATGCCTGTCTACAATAAATATTTTTGAGCTTTATTCTGAAATGCAGTTAAATTATTTTCTAAAAGTCGGATCTTTCGCGTTTGTGATTAAATTTTGCAAAACCAGAATCACTTTTAACCCAAGGCTAATTTTCTCATCCTGGATACACTGTCGAATTTTCCTTGATTATGAGGAACTTTTCTTAGACCTATGTGAGATCTAAGGTCCTTCTCCTTCCAATTGGCTCTTTCCATTTTCTTAGGCAATTTCCCCATATGTGTCTTCTATTAAATAGTCAGTGGAAGACTTGGGGGTTTCCTCTGTGGCTCTCCTCGGCTCTTGCCCTGGGCAGCTGTCCCTTCTCCTTTTGAATTACAGTTTCTATGGCCTCTCTGGACTCCATGCTTTTCTCCTTATTCAAGGTCGTTGCTGGGCTGTTTGGCTTTCCCTCCCTGGATTCCTTCTTCCTGTAGGAAAATAGGTACCGAGGGCTAGGACAGTCTTCAACTCACCCTCTTTGCTTTCCCTCTCTCAGGGATCAGTGTCCTGTCTTATTTACTTGATGTGCAAGACCTAAAAGCTGAGCCCAGTTTTTCAGTTCCCATCATTATATTACAATATTAACGGGTTGATAGTTTGGGCTGGGGTGGTAGATCCGGTTCCTGTTACTCCATCTTGGCTGGAAGCAGAAGTCTTAAACAGTTTCACTTTTGTGTCTGTGGGAAAGTTTTTGACAACCAATTTAACTTCTTTCATACATCTAGGATGTAACCGTCCAGTGGATGATTCATTTCCATTTATTAATTGTCAGTTCGTATTCATGTCTTTCCTTGGGCCTAGCTTCCTTACTCAACAGCTTCACAAAAAGTTGGTGTGGATTTATTTCAGCCTTTTCCCACTGGTGCCCTCCATGAGGAACAATGGTCACGACTCCAGGTCCCCATTTCCTATGGGGATCTTTTAACTCTGCCTGCCGCCTTTTGTTTCTAAAGTCAAACTCAGGTCTTCTTCCAGGCTCCACCGTGACCTTGGGGACCCATGGTGCCCAGGATGTGATTTTCCTGGTGCTCCAACACCAGCAGCTTCTTCTTCTGATTGTGCTAGACAACACGTTGAATTTATTTAGAAAATATACCGAAAATCCGATTATGTTCTCCTAGAAGGTAAACCTTGTTGCTGTGAGAAGGGCAAGTCCGCGGACAGGCTTCAGTCCTCCTCCGTATTTGCTATGCGCCACACCCAGCATCCTTGCCTCTTCTGCCTGTTGAAAGGCAGATGGCTCCCTCTGGGCTGCAGTCCCTCCGTATTTATTCTGGACTGTGTCTTCATATTCTGCATCATTGAGCTCCAATCTCCCACCCACTTTCCACCTTCTAGAAAGGTGTTGAGGTTTATCCACTGATAAATTATCTTTTGTTTTTTTCACTACTGTGTGCCCCCCCCCCCCGCCGCCGTTTTAAATTGTCATATCTTATTCTAATGGGATCCCAGGAACAAGAGGACTGTGCTCTTTTCGTAATCTCCAAATGGCATCAATTGTTGGTTGCTAGAGCTGAAGGTTATTTTTTCTGAAACTTTCATTTTGTTCTTTGATGCTTGACAATTTCCTTTCCTTGAAATTGTGTTTGCTCTTCTTTCAATAACTTCAATCTCAGTTGGGTTTACTCTTATTTATTTGGATACAATATCTCAATCTTCACTTCCTCTCGGCGGAACAGTCCCCCTTCCTTCCTTCTTTCCTTCCTCCCTCCCTCTCCCTCTCTTGCTTTGCACGTGTCCCTACCCCCCTCATAATGAGGATTAAAGCCCGGGGCACTTTAACACTGAGCTAAATCCCGCTTTTTATTTTTAGATATAGTCTTGCTTAGTTTCTAAGACTGGCCTCAAGCTCCATGATCCTCCTGCCTCAGCCTCCCAAGTAGCTGGGATTGTAGGTGTGTGCTCTACATTCCTTTACAGGTTTCCACTCCCCAGATTTCTATCTTTGACCTCCTCCTCTTCTTAGTGTGCCTTTTGGACATTTCCATTTGATAGCCAGCCAGTGTTTCAAACTCACATACCCCAAACTGCACTTGTCTTCACTTCTGAATCTGCTGCCCCAAATGAACCTTGTGTCTTGATGAGCAGTGCTTCTATATTTCTAACCATCAACCCCAAAATTCAGGAGCCATTGTCACTTCCCATTCCACATATAATTGGCCGTTATGTCCTGTCTATAATACCTCTTGAGTATGGCTCAGAATTATTCATTTCTTTCCATCATCTCATCTATTGCTTCTTTTATTTAACTATCAATAAATTTTTTACTACAGAAAATTTTATGCATAGTAAAATGTACATGTTCCTCACCTTAACCAATTACTGACATTTGGCTAGTCTTGTCTAATTTATATTCTTCCCTTACTTCACACCTCCACTGAGTTAGTCTAAAATAAGTTCCAGATGTTGTCCTATCATTTCATTGGTAAAATCCTCAGTACGTATTTCTAAAAGACAAACTTTTTTTTTAAAGACCTGAGTATAAAATCTTTATCATCATCACAATAATTTCTTAATAATAGAGTCACATGTCCAGTAAGTGTTTACATTCCCTAGGTTTTCTTGCAAGTTTTTTTTTATAGTAGTTTAGTTCAAATCTGTAACTAAGCAAAATCTACACACTGTATTTGATTAAGACATTTCTGAGTCTCCTTTGGTTTTTTTTTTTTTCCTTTTTTTTCCCCTGATGTAATCAAGTCATTTGTCCTGTAGAATTTTTTTACAATTGGGAATAATTTGATTGCATCCTCCTGGTGTCTTTAAACATGTTTTTCTATATTCATATTTTTGGTAAACTCACATTTAGATCTAGGGGCTCGATTAAATTTTTGCAAGAATGGTTTCTGTTTCATCATATTGGGAAGCATCTAATGTATGCCTTTTGGTAATGATAAGTTATTTTAATAGTTTTTTGTATTATTTTACTAATTTGGTTTAAAAATTTCTATAGCCTTTCATTTGGTGGTTTCAGTAGCCATTGCTGATCATCATCTAGGCACATTATTGGGGGATTATCACGTCTTACTAGCTTTATCACAAAAACTTCCTAAGGTCTCCTTGCCTGTAATTTTTTTCTTCAATTCCAGTCCATTGTGCCCACTCCCACTAAATGCATGTTTATACACCACAAGTCATTTCATGTGACTCCTCTGCTTCAAGTTCTTCAATGGTTATTTAGTCAATTCAGAATAAAGTCCGAAATCTATAGCAAAGTCATGTAAAAATCTTTATCATCTGGTCCCACAATCTATTCTTTGCTTTACATATGTAAGCATTTGAAATTTTTTGGAAATTCCTCTTTTTTTAATTTATTTTTTTATTAGCTACACATGACATTACAATGATCTTGGCAATTCATACATTTGAATCATTGGGGTATGATTGCAGAATCACACTGGTCATAGAGTCACCTATATACATACAGCAATCATAATGTCTATTCTATTCTGCTGCCCTTCCTGTCCCCCCTACTCCTCCCCTCTCCCATCATTTCTCTCTATCCAATCTAATGTGACACACTTTTTTTTTCTTTATCTCATCGCAACATCATACATGTATTCTGTATAACGATGAGGTTCTCCTTCCATCTTCCATCTCTTGTCTGCCCAGCTCCAAATCTGGAAATTCCTCTTGAAGCAGAGAAGTTATAAAATGTTGGTTGAGTGTTTATGCTACTCAGGGGTAAGTTGATTGACAGCTGAAATACAGGCAGGTTGCAGAATTACTTTCATAGCGGCGGCATCCAAGCCATTAAGAAGCAGAACATATTGAGAGGTCTTTGACCACATCAACAATGACAATGTGGCATGCTCAAGGCCAAGAATATTGACTCCAGGGAAAGGAACTCAGAGGAGGGTTATAAGATAAGGAAGTGATGATTTTTGGAGAAAAAGCTAAGTTATATTTTACTTAATTATTTATTTCTTATTTTTGTGGTACTGGGAATTGAACCCAGAGACCTTATGCATGCCAGACAAATGCTCTACCACTGAGCTTCATCCCCAGCCCAATTTCAAAATGCATTAATTATACATTTGCCACAAGAAGTAATTGTTTGCTTAGGTTATGTTGTCTTTAAGCTCCATTCCCATGACATTTTTCTCTTGAAGTTACTACGTAGATATAAATACGTACAGTTTAATTCACGTGAAACTTAATTATATAATTGATTTATTTTAACTCTTCCATTTATATTTAATTCACTCATAATCCTTTGCAGCTGTTTTGATTATTATATAATTAATTCATTATAAGAACAATTTTTAAAGACTACCTATTTTGTCTTGATAATTTTACTATGCAAATGATATTTACTTACTTAATTCAGCTGGGAAAAAATGTATTGCTAGAACAGAAGCACCAAATAGCAGATGGTATTGACATATATTTCTGTACAGACAGTTGGCAATACTCAGTGTCTACAATCCTAATCGTGTCTGGATCGTGGTGTAATGTTTTCTCAGCAGTATCTACTGGACCTGGTCATAGCTGTGGATACTGTGATTTGCCGCCATCACTGTAGCGTCTTGTCTGCCCAGCTCCAAATCTGAAGTATGTTTTTGAGTCTCCCAGGCTCCACTGATGCCCCCACTGAACTGACTTTCTGTCTGAACATTGACTGGAGTCTGTGGGTGAGGGTTCAGGTGGGAGAGTCTCATGCAGATTTTCTTGTGGTGGCTGGAGGTTGCGTGTCTTTAGAAATTGTGTTTTATCAATTCAAACACATTGAAAAGAAATACTTATTTAGTGGTACTGACTTAAATTGTAATTTAAGTACATGCTAGAATTTTCCTTTACTAAAGGTCAGTTTCCTATAATATCTGAATCAATTGCAGTGCTGTAATTTGCTAGTACTTTTTCTTTTGATGGAATTGGAAGACTGAGCTAATGGGACCAGAGGGTGTGCAGAATTGGTACTTAATTATGAAATAATGGAAAACAGTCTACATCATGAAATTACCTCATAAACAGAGTGATCAGAACTGAGAGGATTTAGTAATTAATGATTACATCAATTAAATTAACTCATTGTATCTCAACCTCACACAAATGATGTGAGAAAGTATAATATCTTAACTCTGTAAACAATAAAATATGGAAGACTTGATAAGTTCACAGAATTGAAGCCCACACAGGTATAGAATTAATTACTTTTGTGCACATTAGGTGTTTGGGAAACTAAGCGTTAATTTCCTGGCTTTGACTCATATCAAGACCACCCTGTAGGAAAGTTTAATTCCTCAACGAATATCTATTTACTGTTTAGCTAAATGTGTGGTATCTAACCCACTAAAACAAAATATGTAAATAAACATTTACTTATGGTTTAATGAAAACATGCTTTATTTCTAGATGTTTTTAATTTAAGAGAAACATAAAAATATTAAGACTTGTTTATTCAAAACAGATTACCTTAATCAAGATACAGAATTAATCCTCAAAGATTCTAAGCTATATGCAACTTGGGCAATTTGACAGTCTGGCCAAACATTTCTTTAAAAATATGAAAGATAAGTACAAATCCAACCTAACAAACCTAAATATATGATCATTTAAACATTGTCAAATAAACATTTAAAGTGTCACTTAGAAATAATTGTCCTGAAGAATATTCCAGATTGCAAAAATCTTTATAGCACAGCTTAAAATGTGGGTTTGCAATAGGGTCTGGCTATTTGGTATGGTAGGGAACTGATATGCTTCTGAGTGTTTTAACAGACTAAAACAAAAACTTAGCATTGAAAGTTTTGGACCAGAGAAACCATTAAATTTAAGGTAGCAAAATATCTGATTTAATAGAATGTTAAACAGCTAAAAAATTATTTGTATGGTGTCTTCATGATCACACATTCTGCCTTATTCTAAAATTTGTGAATTGCACATATTCTTTTATTTCTAAAATATGTGTTTTGCTTATAAAGAAAATTGAAGAAATTCTTCAGGGTTTTTTTTTTGTTGTTGGAAATAAGTCTAAATTTTATGTCTTGCCCAAAGGCATGAAGTTCTGCAAACATTTTAATTTATTAATGGTTGCAAACACCTGGGAATTTTGTAGACATTACAGATATTTTTATATGCATAAATTCAGAATAAATGTTGGCTATAAGAGAAGGCTTTCTTACTTTAAAATCTGTTTGTATTTCATAAGACCTTAAGTTCCACGAGATTCAACTTTTTGGTGTTTGGGTTTGTTTATCTTACATAAAGTATGATTTTTGTATTTAAAATATTGAAAAAATATATTCTCAAACATCAACTAGTTCTTGAAATATACTTTGCATAGTTGTAAGTGTAGATTAACCCAAATATCAGAATTTTCCATCTTTTAAAACAGACTTTTTTCTTCTTCTTCTTGTTAAAGGGATAAAGAATTTCAATGTGGGTTTTTCTTTGTGAGTATAAATCCAAAACATGTTGAGCCGGGCTTATTTTTCCATGAAAAAATCATTCTGTCCTCATCACTACAGGAACACTGGCTTTTGCTTTTAAGAGATAGCTTAAGATGATTGATAAACACAGAAGAATAGTTCTTAGTTTCATTCTGAAAAAACGAGAGACCACAAGAGACCAGCCTAACAGCCAATGCTCTATCTGGAGGTACGACATCTTCGTGAAATGAAGCCTTCATTCACACAATGGGGGGAAGAAAGCTTTTAAAAACATGGTGATCTTTTGAAGGATGGCCATCAATTTACTATCTTCTCAGAGGGAAAAGATGGTCATGTTTCTGAAATTCAGTATTCCCTTCTGCAAGTTTGTGATCCAGCCTTGCCTCTTTTCTTTTTTAATTGGGGTTTTCCTCTCCTCCCTCCTGGACATAGTGAATTTCTCACTTTCTTTTATGTTACTCTGCCTGCAGGGTTGGATGGCTTCTTTTTTATTGTTTTCAGGTTCTTCTGAAACCTTTCTCTCTTTGTCCTCTTGTGAGACTTTCCCTCCAGTCTTTGAATCTATTGGATGGATTGTTTTTGTCAAGAAATTTCTTCAATGAAAATCCAGCAGAAAGAGCCATCGTTGAGCCTTTACCTTATGCCAGGTGTGGTGATGAGTGTTTTGCATCTATTTATCTCATTTGTCGTAGCAACCCTTCAATGAGATAAATACATTTTATGTATAAGAAACAAAAAATCAGTGAGATGAAGAAATTCTGCCATGGTCACATAGCTGGTAACTCTCAGAGCTATGTGTAAACACAGACATGTCCAAAGACCAAGATCAATCCATTCACGAAGGGCTTCCAAAGGAGCTGGGCTGTGATTTATTTTTTATCCTAAATATCGATGTCTATTATTATATGTATTTTCTGATTACCAATCTAAAATCTCTTCTTTCTGTATATGTACTGCTAATAGTTTTCAGTACCAGTATTTATCACAAGTCTTCAAAGTCTGAAGTTCACTTTATATAAAACTCCTTGGTCATAGTGGAAATGACCACATGGTACTATAATCTAAGCTGTTCGCCTCATATCCACTACCCTTTCCTTTGCTTCACCTTGTCCACCTGCTATTGAGATAAAACCTCATACCTTATCATGACCCTGGTCTGGCATTTTTTCTGATGATATTCTCTGCATTAGTTATATATGCTTTGTAACAGTATCTTCACAAACATAGCAGAACTTTTAAAACAAAACACCTCTATAATCTCACAGCTTGTATGAGTTAGGAATATAGGCTTGGCTTCAGGGTCTCTGAATGCTGCTGTAAAGGTATTGGCCAGGGTGCCAGTCTCCTCTAAGGTTAGATGGGGAAAGGAGCCCCTTCTGAGCTCATGTGGTTGTTGGCAGTGTTTGGTTTATTGCAGGCTGTGGGACTGGAAGCCTCTGTTTCTAGTTGGCCGCTTTCCAGAGAGCACTTTAGTTGGCCCAGCTCATGACATGGCAGCTTGCTTCTTCAAAACCAACAAAGGAGAGAGTCTTCTCTCAAGATGGCCTTTGCAGTCTCGCATAATATAATCATGCACAACCCATCACCTTCGCTATATCCAACGGACAAGTCCCAAATCCTTCTCACGCTCAAGGAAAACAGATGCCACAAATATATGAGTTTCAGGAGGTGGGCATCAAGGGGCCTCCCTATGTCTGTCTACCACATCCTCCTGTACTTCAAGACTTCTGCTTAACTATTTCTGCCACGCCAGCTCCTCTGCCTCATTTGTCTGTCCAGGCTGTTGATCACTCTTCTTTATCCTGCTTTATCAGGCTCCTGTTTTCACATTTCTTGTTTTCTTCCTTAGATTGGATTCCTTATCCCTCTGAATAATATTCAGGTACTTCTTGTCTTTCTTGCCCCTTCACATCCTGACATCTTGAAAGAGCTGTGTACACTGACCATTGCATTGACCTTCTTTCCTCTGGCTTCTCAACCTTCTCCTATCTGCCTTCTGACTCTAATTCTCCACTGAACGGATCCTGCTCATCTCACCAATGGCTACCGTCTCCAGTTACTACAGCCCCATAATATTTTTCAGTCTTTAACTTAATGAACCACTTAGCAACATTTAATAAAGCTGACCACTGTCTTCTTAAAATTCTTTCCCTTTTATTTTCATATCAAGACACACTTCAGATTCCCATTCTTCCAGGGACTTCTTCTCAGTCTCTTTGCTAGATTCTCCTTCTCTATGAAACCAGTAAGTATTGGGGTGCACATGAATTCTGTCCTGGGCCCTCCATTCCCATTTACAGTGTGTCTCCTCTAGTCAACATCATTCACTCCTGTGTGCCTTCCATTTCATATAGGTAGACCAGATGTCTCACAGAGCTCCAGAATCACATAGTTGCATTTTTTATCTCTCTCCTTCAATATTTTATGAGCATTTCAAATTCAATTTCTTCAAATCTAAATTACATAGACTTCTACTACAGACTTTCAATGTTCTCTTCCACAATATATAGCACTATCATGTGATACCTTGCTTACACCAGAAATCTGTGAGCAATCCTTGATCTTTCTTTTTCCTCTTTCCATATTTCTAGCCAGTTATCAAATTCCACCTCTTAACTAATCTCCTCCTCTTTATGTCCACTGATATCATCTTAGTATAAGTTACCTTATTTGCACTTCTTCCTCACCTAGACTCCTGCATCAGCCACCAAACTTGTGTTTAGTGTACACACTTGCCCCTTTCCAATCCATCCTCTGCATCGTAACTAGAACACTGTTTTAGAAGTGCAGATGTGCTCAATTGCTTCCTTGCTTTAAAGACTTCATATAGTTTTCATTGCCCTTATGACACGTCCCATTCCTTGGCATGGCCAAATGGAAGGGAAGATCCATATGTATGGGGACCTCGTGTCTTGCACGTTGCTGCCTCTCGTATCAATGCCCACTTAGCACAGTACCTGGTATGGAGTTAGTGCTTAATAAATTTTGAATGAAATAATTATAACAAGATTCCATACATGCTGCTCTCTATATTAGTTAACTTTTGCTATGTAAGAAACCATTTCAAAATTTAGCAGCTTAAGATATCAATTTATTTGCTCATAATTCAGGAGGCCAGCCAGACATTTCTCATCCGGGCTCTCAGTGGATCTCTCAGGTGGTTCGGTTGCAATGCTGGGCCTGGGTACTTTACAGCAGCCTCACTCATCTTATTACTGGAGTCCTAAGCTAAAAGCCTGGCTCTGGGGGTCCCAGCAGACCACATTCAGCCACTAGCCAAGACAATCCAATCAACAGAAAGAGAGGAGTGGTGGTAAGCAGGAAAGGAATTTATTTTCTGTGTGGCCACAGCATGAAGGAGTAGGGGAGGGGGTGTCCTAAGCCCCAACTTCAGGGTATTAACAATGGCTGTAGGATTTCATAGGGGGAAAAACTAGGGCAGGGGGCAAGAAGTATGCAGAGTCAAGCAGTCTTGGTCAATCCGTGGTCTGGTTGATCATTATCTCAGGTCTGGTTCTACGGGGTCCTGCTGGCGCCACAGAAATCATTATTGCTTGGGGGACAATTCTGTTGCTGTCAGGAGATGATTGCTCCCCCTTTGGGGGGCAGCCTCTGTTCCCATCATGAGGTAATTGCCTGCAGGGCTTGCTGTTCCTGGAACTTGAGATAAACTGGGGAGGAGAAATAACTCAAAGAACAGGTCTGAAAAACAAAATAGAGTCAGTTAAGACAAGGACTGGATCTTCCTTCCAGGGAAGGAAAGGACAATTTCAGAGGAGCTGAGCTAGAATATGTCTGCCGTGCCAGCTGGTTGGTGTGTGGGGGCTTCAGCCGGGATGGCACCATTCTGCTCCACATAGTCTCTCATCCTCCAGGAGACTAGCCTGGGTTTCATTCACAAGTGATGAGAGGGAAATCCAAGTGTGTAAGTGCTTTTCAAGACTTTGCTAAAATTGTATCTGGTTCTTTCCTAGGGGTCAATGCAAATCACATTGGAGTGAGCAAGCTTGGAGTGAGTGCTCAGAGGCAAGAACAAATCAGGGGTCCTTATTCCAGTGATGTACCCTAGTGCCTCTCCAGCACCATCCTGACAAATCCTCCCTTTTCATTCCCCACTCAAGTCACTGAAATGATTTATTTCCTTGAATTATTGATCTATAATGTATCATTTGTGTGGTTTTCTGTCCTCCTCCTCTTCTGAATTATTTTTTTGCCTCGTCCCTCAAGGAAGTGTTAAGATACATATATCAACCAGTGTAAAATAGAGACCAGAAATGACACTGGTTTAAATGAGTCTGAGTTTTACCTTTCCCTAGGTTGGTGTCGTTGCTCTGCTCTGCCATTTTTTCCTGACTTTCCTATCAACATAAAGTCCCTCTGATATGGTTCAGCTTGTTTTCTCCCCACATGCATTCCCAGCAGCAGAAGGTGAGAAAAGAAAGGGCAAGAACTCGTGCTCTCCTTCTTGAGTACAATTCGGAAGTTCCATATACTTCTCTGCATATTTCATCTGCCAAAAATTGGTTGGCTTAATTCAGATGAGAGAGAGAGATGGGAGAGAGGGGGGGGAGGGAGAGGGAGAGGGAGAGGGAGAGGGAGAGGGAGAGGGAGAGGGAGAGGGAGAGGGAGAGGGAGAGGGAGAGGGAGAGAGAGAGAGAGAGAGAGAGAGAGAGAGAGAGAGAGAGACACTTTATTCTGAGTACGTATGTATCCAGGAAAATTCTACTACTGTGAAATAAAGGGAAAATCAGTATTGGAAGACAACTGCTATTAGGTTTTAATTCAAGGACAATTTCCTCCAGAGTCTCTTTTATAAAACCCCAGTCAAGATTAATTCTCTCTTGTGGGATTTCATAGTAGTATACATTTTACATAGAACACATTATTCTTGGTTATTATTGGTTTAATCATAATTATTTGTCTTATTCACATCATTATTTTCTCAGGATGTAGCATAGGGCCTGGCACACCAGAGGCAATTAGTGCACATTGGTTGTCTATAATATACACTGTAGGCATTTAGTACATGTTAGTTGTCTAACTGTGACCAGGGCCAAACCAATTTCATATTGGTCCAAGTAAAGGAAGTCTGGTTGCTTTTATAATTTTATTGTCTACATTAAGTTCTTGAATTTTAAATTAAAAGAAAATAACATTAAAATGTGAACTGAAAGTCAAGATGTGGTTAATAGCAAGTAAGAAGCTGTTTAAAATAAATGCTACTTCATCCCAATTAACTGTAATTAAAAGCAATTCTTGGACATGTGATTTAATGGGACTGAATAGAATGGTTTCATCAGCATAGTTAGCAGACAAAGCAAAACAAAAACACTATCAAGCAATTTTCATCAGAATATAAGAAATAGAGATAACCTCTAAATTGCAGAATTAATCAGAATAATCCACTTCCCAGATCTCTGGGAAACAATTTCGTAAGAGATCTTATTACCCAGGGAAATTAAAAGTAAATTATTAATATCTTAGACCTTCTCAAAAAATTAATGACTGTAACATTCATTCAGTGGTAAACATTTTCACTATTTTAAAATGCTTTTAGAAGTATTCTGATTTTTAAAATTTACCCTTATTTGAGGAACCAAAATCTTTATAGATCCATGTACATTTATTCCTTTTTGAGATACTCACAAAATAGTATCATAATGTGAAGCTTTTTAAAGAAATACATAAATTATAATTGCTTCCTTTGTATTAGTCTGGTATCAAGGTGATGCTGGCCTAGTAAATGTGGTTGGAAATATTCTCCCTAGCTCTAGTTTTTAAAAGAGTTTAAGAAGTACTGGGGACAATTCTTTGATTGTTTGGTAGAATTCAGCCACAAAACCATGTGGTTCTGGGCGCTTTTGTTGTTGTTGTTGTTGGAAGTTTTTAAAATTACATTTTCAATTTCTTTGTTATTGGTCTGTTCAAGCTTTCTATTTCTTCCCAATTCAATCTTAATAGGTCGTGTTTCTCTAGAAATGTACCCATTTCCTCCTGATTATCCAGTTTATTGGCATATAATTATATATAATACTCTCTTTTATGATCTTTTTAATTTCCGAGACATCTGTTGTAATGTCTCTACTTTTATTTATTTGAGTCTTCTTTCTTTTCTTAGTCTCGCTATGGGATTATTAATTTTGTTTACTTTTTCAAAGAAGCAATTTTGGTTTGATTGATTCTTTTTCCTATGTTTTCTCATTCTCTATTTGATTTATTTATGTTCTGATCTTTATTAGTTCCTTCCTTCTGCTAATTTTGGGTCTAGTTTCCTCTTCTTGTTCTAACTCTGTGAGGTATAATGGTAGGCTATTGATCTGAATCTTTTTCTTTTTTAATGTGGGCCTTTATTGCTATAAACTTTTCTCTTAGAATTTTTTTTTACTGCTTTCCATAGGATTTGATATATTGTGTTTCCATTGTCACTTGTCTCTAGATACTTTTAAATTTCCCTTTTGATTTCTTCTTCAACCCCCTGATTCTAGAGCATGTTTAATTTCCACATATTAATATTCCTGATGGGAACTGATGCAAAAGCAAACTAAATTCAATGTCATATCCAAAAGACGGTTCATCATGATCAAGTGGGATCTATCACTGGCATGGAAGGCTGGTATTTAATATGCAAATAACTCAATGTGATCACAATAACAAAATGAAAGATAAAAACCAAATGCTCATCTCAATTGATGCAAAAAAGCATTAGAATAGTTCAACTTACTTCTTGATTAAAAAAAAAAATAGGGCTGGGGATGTGGCTCAAGCAGTAGTGTACTCGCCTGGCATGTGCGGGGTGCTGGGTTTGATCCTCAGCACCACATTAAAAAAAAAATAAAATAAAGATATGTGTCCACCGAAAACTGAAAAATAAATATTAAAAATTCTCTCTCTCTCTCTCTCCCCCCCCTTAAAAAAATCCATTTAGATACAGAAAGGAAAGTTCCTTAATGTAAAAAAGGCCATTTATTTTTTAATAATTCTGTAGCTGAGTTTATAATTAATGGGGAACAGCCAGAACTTTTCCATTAAAATTTTGTACAAAGAAAGATTGCCTACTCTCACTATTTATATTCAATGTAGTAAACAAAGCAATGTAATAAGAGCACTTAGATTAATAAATAAATAAATGGAAGGTGCCAAAATGGAAGAAAAGTAGAATTAACTATAGTTGCAGATGACATGATCTTATATGTACAAAACCCCACACAATAAGCCCTGTAAAACCAAAAAGTCAATTCAGTAAAATTGCAGAATACAAAATCAATGTGTAAAGATCAGTGGTATTTTTATACATAAATTTAAAAAACTCTAGGAATAACCAAGGATATAAAAGATCTATACACTGAAAACTATAAAGCACTGATGAAAGAAAGTGAAGAAGACACAAATAGATGGAAAATTATCCCACGCTCCTGGATCAGAATTAACATTGTGGGTATGTTCATAACACCCAAGCAATGCACCAATTCAACACAAAATCACAACAGTTTTCTACATGTAAATAGAAAAACAATTGTAAAATTTGTCTAGAACCATTAGATCCTGAATAATCAAAATAATTTTTTTTCCTACCAAGAGATGTTTTATTTTCCAAATCAGAGATGGCCTAAATGGTCCCAATACCTAATTCTTTCATAGAAAGAATAGCATCACAAGCCAAAAAGTAAAGTTTTAATGGCAAACATTCTCCAAATATTCAACTGGGTCATATTAACACTACATGCGTATTCCATATGAGTACATTTACCTATGTCCAAAAATTGTGAGTAGCCAAAATAATTCTAAGAAAGTAAGCAAAATTGGAAGCCTCACAATTCCCCATTTAAAATCGTATTGCAAAGCTACAGTAATAAAAATAGTATGATACTTAGCAAACACAAAAGCAACAACAAAAACAAAACCAGACGCCTAGACCAGTGGAACAGAATAATCAAGAAATGCATTGGAACATGTATGTGCAACTGATTTTTTACAAGGACGCCAAGAGGACATGATGAAAAGTGGTAGGTTTCTTCAATAAGTGGTACTGGGAAAACTGGATTTCCACATGCGGAAAAATGAAATTGAACACTTATCTTATACATATATAAAAATATACTTGATATGGATAAAAAACCTAAAGGCACTGACCTTGGCAATGATTTTTTTTTTTTTTTGGATGTCACACCAGAAAGCTCAGGTTACAACAAAACCAGAAATGAGTAAATGAGACTATGTCAAACTAAAAAATCTCCAAAAAGACAGGGAAATAATTGATCAAATGAAAAGACAATCTATTGACTGGAAAAAAAAAATATCCGTTGAGATACTTATACTCTTAACTTCTCAATAGCAGAAGAGCAAATAATCTGATTTTAAAAATGGACAAAGGCTCTGTTTTCTTCTTCTCCAAAGAAAACATAACTCTGAAAAACAGGTGTATAAAAAAATGCCCAACATCACTAATTTTCAGGAAAATGCAAAGTATAAGGATAGCAATAGCTATTATCAAACAATAACAACAAACAAAACAAAACAAAAAAACAAGTGATAGCAGACATTGCTGGCAGCCTGGAGAGACGAGAGAATCTGGTACACTCTTGGTGGGAATGTTGATTGATGCAGCCATGATGGAAAACAATACAGAAGCTCTAGAAGAAATTAAAAATAGAGCAACCATATGACCCAGCAATCCCTCTTCTAGACATATGTACCCAAAGATGTCAAAATCACACTCAGAGATATGTGCATTCCTATATTTATTACATATAGCATTATTTACAATAATCAAGATAAAGACATAATATAAATGCCCAGGGATAAATGCACCATTTTAAATGTGCTGTGTGTCTGTACCTATATCCTACAAGGCATTTCTGTTATCCGTTGGAGAGTAGCTCAGAGAAGCACAAGGCTTCTAACAGGTAACTTGGGTAGCTATTTTGATCCATTGTTCTTCAGCAACCTAGGATAGTGTTTCTAAAATCAATGACACTATAAATTGAAAATATCACCCCCTTAGAATCTTGGGCATTTCAACTATTCTGTCTCCTTAATTTTGATCAATACTCTCATAAGGATATGCTACCACCAAGAATATATCTCTTATATTCTCTTCATTATTTGTTTTTATATTTTATTTATATTTAGGTAATAATATCTATTAATAAAAATCTAGGGAGGTAAGGCAAACTTGAAATTTGTGCATTATGAAAGATGCTGTTGGTTGCCAGTACTTTCTTAACTGATAATTATTTTGTACTTTCTATTTAAGTGATTGTTAATGTCCATGTACACTGAAAACAAATAAATAAAATGGGGATGAATTGCCCTCAGTGCATACAGTAAAGTGAAGTTCGGCAGCCAGTCTACTCAAGAACCATATGGGAAATTTATTTATTTTTTTATTACTTGTTATCCACTGGCACAATTAGATTTTCATGTCTAGCCCTGTGTGTCATTGATACTACAACATATTTAAAGGGTAAAGTATTGGATCACATATTCAGAGAAATAGAATTCATGATCCAATGTTCCTTATGGAGTTGGGGGAAAACGATGAAAACCAGAAGAATCTAATGTTTAACTTCCACTCATTAATGTATGGCAGGTAAAATCAGGTCTTACATTGATAAGTGAACCAGTAGAGTCAATGTCAAAAGAAATAAAGAGGAAAGTCCTTAGGGAATTTTTAAAGCATTACAATGCAAACACTAGAATAATTTTTAATGAATAACTATTTGGGGGGGGGGGTTTGCCCAGGTGTCAATAAGACAAATGACATAACTGAGTGTGAGAAATAAGTGTGACAAGTATTTTTTTAAATTAAGCTTTGTACAGTTGAGGACGTTAGGGATACATACAGTAAAATGATTCTTATAGGGAAGTAGATCAACACATCTCTCTTCTCACAGTTACTTTTTCATATGATAAAAGTGACTAAAATCTACTTGTTTAACAAAAATCCTGAATACAATTTTATTAACCTTAGTCCTTACATTATAAATTATATGTCAAACTTTTCTGCTATTTTTTCCCCAAAATCCTTTGTGTTATAAAAACCATGGCATGCATTTTCTCTAAATGAGGTCCCTCTTAATTGAAACCCATGGGCATTTTAAGGAAAACTTAATAAACAAATGCTTTCTTGGCCAAAAAAATTTCTGTGCTATGCAAACAATGAAAAGAACAGGAAAAGAAGATACAGATGGCCTGTTGGGCCAGGTCCTAGTTCCCCTCCCTGGAAAACTTGTCCACACACACAGCTCACTGGAAATCAATGAAGGACAATTAATGTGCCACCCAGAGCAGAGAAAATGGAAATGTGCTGGATTAATATTTCAGGTCATAAAAGTCACTCAAAGAAAATTCTTTCAATAGGGTGCCAACCAGAGTTTGGTTATATAATCCTTCTAAAAACCTTATTTTTTTTTCCTTCTGAAAGAAAATTTTGGTTTTTCTCAGAAAGATTAATGATACCGATTAACACCCCCAGAACACAATGTGAGTAAGCTTACTTACTAACAACTCTTAATTTTTTCTGATTATAAAAGAAATACATTCTTGGTGTAGAAAGGAAAGAAAACATAAAAAGCCCCAAAGGGACCAAAAATTTCAATAATCCCTCTCTACTCTCCACCCTGAGATGAAGGCCAGTAACATTTTGGTGTACTTAAAATTTTCCCATTGCTATGGAGTCAATAAAGTGGGTACCTATTTTTATTGAAATTGTATTTTATCTGAATTATGGATATGGATAACTCTTCAATAGCAGGGTCAATTTTTTAAAACATATCTCAATACCTGTGAAGTGAAGTAAATACTGTGTTTTTGAAAATCTTGAAAAACTAGACACTTCTGTATTGCTGCTCCCTTGGCTTGTAGTATTTTAGACTCTTTCTTGGACTTGCTCTCAGAACTGATTTATGAACCAAAAGACAAAATTATCTTGTAATTTTAAAGCCTCTTCATCCCCCTCCCTCTCTTCCTCCTATGCCCCTCCCGCTCTCCTCTACACCCCCCCTCCAACCTCCATCCTCTCTTCTTTCTTGTGTTGATTGCTTTGTTTTTCAGGTCATCTTTATCTAGAGAAGCAAAACAGAGGGATCTGATCAGTTGTGGGGATTTGCCTCTGAGTAAATTCTTAAGGCTTCTCTAAAAGTATTTAAGATATTTCTGCTGATGTGAAGTGATGTCTTGTATAAATATTCCAAAATTGTACATTAACCATTGGCTCCAAACTGGGCCATACATCTGCTGAAGAGCAGTTTAGCAGTTATGACACTATTTTTTTTTTTGCATGGATATTGATTTATTTAAATTTGAGACAGGCTCTCACTGGGTTGCTTAGGGCCTTGATAAATTGCTGAGATGGGCTTTAGACTTGCAATTCTCCAGCCTCAGCTTCCCAAGCCACTGGGGTTACAGGTGTGCACCATTATGCCCAGCTTCCTGCCCTACCAACCAAACAGCAGAGAATCATTCAAATTCCTTTCTTAGGGCCCTCTCTACCCTGCAACCAGTTCTGCTCTGTGAGCTCTTTTTTTCCTTTTCACTCTGAGCCTGCCTGGGCCCCCTTCTCCTACCATCTCTGGGTTTCACTCAACCATTCACAAAGCTCGAGCTGAAATGGCTGTCTACCCTAAATTGAAGAGTGCCACAGGAGATTAGCTGTCCCTTCAACAAGTGTTTGCTATGATTATTAATAGTCTATATAGTGAATTCAGGGTGAACTTGTATTCAACCACAGTAAGAGGTTGAGTCTCACTAAGTAAGATCTAAAATTGCCTTTCAATGCTTGATATCATTTTTTTTTAAGAGCATACAATTATCTTTCCTTAAAAACAGAAAAGACTATGTAAATGTGACGAATCAAGCTGGCCGCCCTCTGCAAAATGGAGTTTTGATTCAAAGGACAACACAGCCTCTCAATGACAGCCCCGGATTGGGGATGCTGATGTGGCTGCAGGCAGACAATGGCAGGGCTCATCAGTTCTGGTGGATGAAGCTCCACTAGGGATGTGTGCAGCTCTCTTTCCAATCCCCAGTGTCATCTGCGGAGGCCATGCCGACATCCTGCTTGCCCATCAGAACATTTAGAATTTAGTTTTCAGTGATTTAATGATGGAGACAAACCTTTTTCTTGACCCTCAGCCTTTTCTCCTTCAGTTAGTCATTTTAAGTATTGAAAAGACTGAGGAAGCTGAGAGCTGCATCCTCATACCCCATACAACTGTAACTGTACCTAAGGAAGACTGCATGTGTGTAGGTGAATTGTAGACCATCTCTCTTTATAAGCATAGTAAGCACTAGGGATCAATGAATGTGGTGGTGGAAGTTGAATTGTAGACCATCTCTCTTTATAAGCATAGTAAGCACTAGGGATCAATGAATGTGGTGGTGGAAGTTGAATTGTAGACCATCTCTCTTTATAAGCATAGTAAGCACTAGGGATCAATGAATGTGGTGGTGGAAGTGGGGTGTGGAGTTGTAAGGTCCAGTGTCTCCTATTAACTGGGGAGATGGGACTAAAGAGTGCTTTGAAATAAAGAAGCTCTTAAAAAAAAAGAAAAGAAATGGGTAAATCTAGCATTTGACCCTTTGACTATTGCTATCCTAAAAGCCACCCATTCTGGCTCTTATTTCTTTGGTCACATTTAAGTAGATTTTTTTTCTTTTCTTTTTTTGTATTTCTTTTTTGTATTTCTATTTTGTATTTTATTTAAAGACAGGGCCTACCTAAGTTGTGGAGGCTGGCTTTGAATTCACCATCCTCCTGCCTCAGCCCCATGAGCTGCTGAGATTATAGGTGAGCATCACCACACCTGGCAGTACCTTTTATTTCATATCAAAAATCTTCCACTGATTTTCATGAGGAATGTTAATAATAAGCACTATTGTCTTGAGGAAAAATTTGATTACATATTGTCCCTCTTCTGAGTTCAGCTGGGTATAGGTATGGCCTTGGAAAAAGCACTGATTATAAAGGATAGAGACTGACCATAAAGACTTCCACTGTTACTTGCTAACCCATGTGACGGCCAGGAAACTGCCATTTTACTTAGAGTAAAATTAATTCATACACCTGCAATTAATGAGCACAGAGAGATTTCCATTTCAGAAATAATGACTGTGCCTAATGCCTTCACCCCAAAGGCCACCATCACCTTTACCACCACAGAATTGTCATGGGTAGAAATGCACACGCATATCTTTATCCTTTGTAACTTCTCTGAGGCACAGCACAGTGAGGTGAGAGGTGAAGCTTTGGTGGGGTGGGGTGGGATGGGGGGAATCAAAAACATTAGCAACAGCCACCTGGGAATAACAGGAATTGAGACGGTGCAGCTTACAGAATGGTGTTTGCCCTCTAGGATTGGTTGTGTAACCCAAAGCTCAGTCCCTGTCCCCAAATTTCAATCAATGCCAATTTAATAATGAGGACACGGTTTTGAGAAAAAGGAAAAAAGAAAGTTTATGGCTTTGCAAGCAAAGGAGAAACTCGGGACTCCTGTCCCAAAGGCTATGACCCTCCTGATCAGGAGGGACAGCGGGTGGGGGTGGGGGGTTCAAAAGAACTATTCAAGTGTTACATTCCAGGTGTGCTCTGGTAAGGGGTTCCAGGGCGCCCTGGTGGTATGTTAGGATTTACTTGTTAATTTGGGAGATAGTCACTTCCTAGATCCTTAGCAGACATTTCCTTCCTGTGGTGGGTGTGTTCAAGGGCGATTAACTAGGGGGAGAAAGATAACACCGTCTCCCTAATCTTGTTAGGGATGGAGACAAGGGAGAAGAGAGAGAGAGAAAAAAAGAAACCAACACATTTTTTAAAAAGATAAACCTTAGAGCAAGGAGGGCTACATTCAGAAGGTGAAAGCACCACTGTTACAGTTGGTCCTCCCCATCGGATCTCCTGGTCTTGGTGAGCCGTGCCTGTGGAGCATGCTATGATAACATCACTCCTATGTGTTTGTCTTCTGGAATATTCCTTGGAAATTGTGATGCCACAAGCCCCTAGTTTGTGGTGGGTATGTTTCATACCATTTCTCAGGATCCCCGTTCTTTCTGTAGAAGTGGATCAAGTCAATGAGGTCCAGAGGAATAAAAGGTCCTTTTCTTGTGCACCTAAAGCCAGAGTTCTGGGTTTTTGTCTGGGGACCCACTTGTTCTACAGTTGCCTGACTCTGGAAGTGCCCATATCCATCCAGGGAGATCATACCAACTCATGGCCTCATCTGGTGCCCCATATCATACCTCTATCTAAATAGCACAATAACCCAACGACCTTGTAAGAGCTGAAATGTCAGGGAGGCTGCCTCCTTACTGTGGTTATGAGGAAGCCACACTTGAACTTGATGAGATATTGGGCCTCCACACATAAAATGTAACAGCACCAATCTCACAGATTTATTGTCAGGACTAAATGAGATTATGCCAGCAGAGATTCTGTAACTGTGACATAGCACACTAATCTAAATATCTCTTATCCCTCCAATAAATTCTGCCCTTACTTGGTATATGGTTGTCTACTGGTTTTCTCTGTTCAACTTTGAGCAATAAATTCTTTCCTTATGTTCGATTGGTGAACAAACCAAGGTTTTATTTCTTCAATTTTTTTTAATGCCTGTAGTTTCTCCTTAAACTGCTTAGCCAATTCCTTAAAGATAGTTTGTCACTCTGTGTCACACACAGTAAGTGCTTGGTAAGTCGTTGTTGGTTGGTGTCCTCCATTCAACTCTGCCTTGGCTGCTAGGAAAGGCCCTGCTCTTCTGATTTATATCCCCTGCGTCTTTAACGGTGGCGGTAGCAACAGCAGAAATGATAATCAACTGCAGCAGCTTTTCTTTCTCTCTTGACTGTATGACTCAATCCCATGCTGTCATCGTCCCCATTAAGTGACCATTCTGTGTGATGCAAAGGGAGGGATGGAAGTGAGTCTCGCCCAAGACAACATGAAAGTAAAGATAATGTAATAAATTAAGACTTCTGTTAAAACTACAGAGCAAACGCCATGATTCTGAGAAAGACACATGTGCAGTTCTCCACAGTTTATTTCAATTACCCCAACAGCCTCGTCACTAATTTTTTATTCCTTCCAGAAGCTATTTGCTGAATGAAAGGGTAGAGGTAGGCACTGGAATGGCCTTGGTGAGCGAGGGTCGTGGAGCATGTCACGATACTGTCACCACTATGTGTTTGTCTTCTGGAATATCCTTTGGAAATTCTGATGCCATCAGCCAAGAATCTGCTAGTAATGCAGGAATGTCATGTGTGGGGTAGCTCATCTTGTTTAAATTAGCAACACCCTGACAAAACTCAAGTTATTTGATGAACAAAATTAGTGCCAAGCATGAGTATTTCTGGTTAATTTACACTTAACTCATTCAAAAGATGCATCATTAAATTTCTTTATTAAATGAACCAAGAATTATCTATCAATTTAAACTTGGAAAGAATTCTAACACTCGTGTACTTTACCAAGGCAGAGACTTAATTGTTTTCTTTTCCACAGGGTTCTTTATTATGCAGAGGGGAAATTCAATCTTGCAATCACAAGTCCCATTCTAGAGAGGCCATTTGATTTAATTACTTTTAATTTTGCTCCCTTGAACTTTTTTATATTTCATCCATACAATACCAACAACTTCTGCTTTCCCTTTGGGGCTTTCCAAAGGTAACCGTGGGTTTTCCCCTGCTAAAGTCTTAGCATAAGTTTGTGATTCGCTCTTTTGTGCCGGTCACCTTTTCCTCCATGACTGTGGTCCTCACATTGTTGTGCAACGTTTTGTTCTTTTTGTACCCTTTCCCTCTAAGGGTGATCATATCTTGTTGCATATTTTCAGTGGCTAGAATAGTCCCTGCCATTTTTCACCTGAAGCTGCTTTTGCAAGCTAGAGGGAAGGGGGTGATGCCACCTTTCTTCAGTGTTGAAATGCAGGCAAGTGACTTGGGGCATGATGAAGACCCTGCAGTAATTGGGGCCGGCTCCTGCAAATAGTGAAATAGACATGTGTTTGGAATCTTGTCCCAAATATGTCCTTTTCCTCAGAAAGGCCAGAAGTCATGGACAGTCCTTGGCAGGGCTGAATCCCAAGTTTGTTCATTGAATAAGAGTAAATAACAAATGGTTACTTTTTTTTTTTTTTTTTTTTTTTTTACTAAGAACAGTGCAAATAATTAGCTCTTTGGAATTAGCATTGAGAGAGTTTAAGGGTTTTTTAAAAATTTTTTTAGTTATATATGGACAAATATCTTTATTTTGTTTATTTATGTTTATGTGGTGCTGAGGATTGAACCCAGTGCCTCACATGTGGGAAGCAAGCGCTCTGCTACTGAGCCACAACCTGGGCCCTGGTTTAAGTTTTTTATTTATTTATTTTTTCCTCTTGTGTGGAATAAAAATGAAGCAACTGATGAGATCTCTAAGTTTGCAGAAAACACAAAATTTTTTATACAAAAAGTGCCAAACTGGAACATAGTAAATTTTAGGCCTATGAGTTTTAATGTGGTAGTACATTTGGGAAAAACTATCTTTCTTAATTCTAAGATTTTAAGCTCTCAGTTACAGCTCAGGAGAGAGACCTAGACATGTTTTGTCCTGAGTGGAAATTGGCACTCTTCTGAAGGGGGCTTTTAAATATGCTATTTTTTTTAATGTTAGTGGCTAATGGTGCTTTCTCTTTGCTGGGCAGTGTGCTGAGTGTCTTAGAAAAATCATTCCATTTAATTCACAAAACGAATCAGTGAATCAGGTACCACTGTCCCTACATTTCATTCAGGAAGGTTAATAAACTCATTTCAGTTCCCACAGGCTTTGTATGTCAGAGGACACAAAAAGTCAAGTGAATAGAACTACATTAATCATTCAGCAAATTCAAATGCCCATTATCTAGTAGACATAGTCTAGATACTTGGCATACATCAATGAACAAAATGAAGATGTTCCTGTCCTTATGTCACTCACATTTAAATATACTATATATATTAATTATAGGTGGACACAACACCTTTATTTGGTGCTGAGGATCAAACCCAGTGCCTCACGTGTGCAAGGCAAGTGCTCCATCTACCACTGAGGCACAACCCCAGCCCATGTTACATTTTTATAAAAGAATAAGTAAAAATAATAATGGATATGCTAAAGTTACTAAATTATGTGGCATATTGGAAAAGGATATGTACTGTGGAAAGACCCCAAAACATAACAAGTATAGAGAAATGAAAAGGGGCAGAGAATGTGAATAATGATTCTTAAATAGGATGGTCAGAGTAGGTCTCAATAAGAAAGTTACACCAGAGCAAAGATTTGAAGAAGTGAGGGGTTTCCCCGTAGATATCTGTGGGGGACAGTAGTGCAGAGGTAAGTAACAACAATGCCAAGGCTCTCAGGCAAAAACACGCTGGTGTGTCCAAGGAAAAACAAACATGTCAGTGGGCTGGGCTGGAATGAAGTCAGAGCTGGGGGCAGAGGAGGGCAAATCATGAGCTTGCTAAAGTCCATGTAAGACTTTTTCAGGTCTTTATTCTTTGAGTGAAATGGAGAGGTCACCTCAGAACCTGAAGATATGCTTTTCTGCCTCAACCCTCGTTTCATCTATTCTGGTGATATAAACAGAGGGAGAGAACTGGCTTGGAAGGAGAACCATGACCTAGAACAATGAAAATCCTCCCTCCCATCTTTACCCAGCCCTACAGTGGGTGTTTCTGCTTTAGGAATATTGTTCTCCCACAATTTCAATAATTAGAAGCTCATTTGGGTTTAAAAAATACTCTTGATCTACAAGTAATGCCTCAGGACTATCATTTTTTTGAGCATGTTTTTGAGAATCATTTCACTTATCTAATAAGATTAGTTTCTTTTCAACACTTCAACAACTAGTTGAGGCATACTTTTTGTTTTATTCTCATTCTTCATTGACAATGACTGTTTTCAGGGTCAAATTGCAGGTTATCATCTCTGAAGGACAGTATTCTGCTAGTTTTCTGGAAATGAGAGTATGTATATGAACACTGAATATTCCTAAATAATCCATTGCTCAATAATCAACCTTAAAAATGTACATAAGCAATTCTGTTTTACAATTGCTCTAAATATTGAGGTTATAATAAGTTTAAAACGGCGATATAAGAATCTTTGTAGCAGATGAAAGGTAGTTGCTTAAGAGCTAGTTCTTGAAATTGACTATGTAAATTTGAATACTTCTTTCCCTAGAGATAATTGGATCATAATTTCTCCCCAGATCTCATTTATTTCTGCAGATTCTTGTCAGCAAAGGCACTGATTACCTTGATTTCAAAGTATCTTGTTAAGGATGTTTGTAGAGTGAATAGTCTTGGAAGATATAGTGTCTTCCATTGCAGCACTGTCTGGGGCAAAAGGCAGGCAGGCTTACTGCCCATTATAAAAGAGTTAGACTCCCTGCTTTTATATAACACCATCTTCTCCCTGTGTCAGTGTCAATTTACTCTGTAGGAGCTGGGGTCTGGGGAACCATAAAAAATGCTGACATTCCAATCATTGCTATTGGTGTGAGTA
The DNA here is from genome assembly GCF_964194105.1 of Spermophilus citellus. Lineage (NCBI taxonomy): Eukaryota > Metazoa > Chordata > Mammalia > Rodentia > Sciuridae > Spermophilus > Spermophilus citellus. Next base: position 135,308,744 of record NC_138189.1, read on the forward strand.
ACAAACTATCCTTTGTCTCTGATCTAAGAATGTCTTGCCTCTGCAACTCTAGCAGGCTACCTAGTTAGCTGGTGAGTGGAGTAAAATCTCAGACCCTTCATACTTCTTGATGTTTATTTTCCATGAAAACAACAACAACAATATCAACAACATAATCTCATTTTATTTCAAAAGTATCTCACAAGTGCTTTGTTTATTGTATTTTTAAAAGAAGGTAGAAATTGCTATCAATTAGGGCAGACAGTTTTTTAGGCTGAGTTCTCTTTCATACCAGATGTAATAATTGCTATTCTTGGTTGTAAGTGGAGAAACTACCTTAATTAAAGAAAAAAAATATTTATACAAATATCTAGTGTATAGGAAGGGCATCCAGAGAGCTCCTGTGAGAACCAGGGGTTGAAGCAGTAGAAATGCATGTTCAGCATGCCAAAGTTTTGAGTGTCTCTCGTGTGCTTGACTCTGGTTCTTTCTGTTGGTACAATGTGCTCTTCCTTCTCTGTGACACAAAGAACATTTTCAGTGGCAGCCTTAGATTAGCAGTCTGGGAAAAAAACAGAATTTGTTTGCTCTTATTGATCTCTAGATAGGTCATAATGAGCATTCTTGTGGCCAGGGCAGGTCGTTAGGAATAAGTGAAATGCAGGAGCTGAGGGCCACAAGGAGATGCTGAGCAAACATAAACAGCTTATGCCCACTACAATAGTGTCACTATGAATTAGAGACAATTGTTCTCTGCCTGGAAATGTCTACGTGCAACTAGTCACTCTATGTACTAGCAATTGCAAGTCATCTGAGATTTATAACAGCATTAATATAGTAACTTGCTATGCAAAAACTTTTATTTTTTCCTCTCAAAGTCTAGTTATATAACAGCCTCCTAAGTCTAGGGTCTAGTTATCTAACAGCCTCTGAAGGCAACAGATAAATATCACTATGCCTATTTTATTTTATGGATAAGTTATCTGAGTTACAAAGAATTTAGTAACCTCTGAAAAGACCACACAGCAAGTCAGAGAAAGGCAGGGGATGAGCAGCCATAATTTCTAATTTCTGATGATGTGTTTGCCCAATTAAGTCAAAGGACTGTGGATTTAGAATGTTGAAGCTTAAGAAAAATATCACTAGCTCCTCTTTCCTAAGATAATCATTTTATTATTATTATTATTAGTAGTAGTAGTAGTAGTAATAGTAATATGGTATAATATGATCTATGTGATTGTATTACTATATGATAGTATATATGGTGATCATAATGGAAGAATAATCAAAAACTTTTCATTCAAGAAAACAACTAGAAAATCCATTTAACTATATGAAAGTAATGATAAGTAAACTTTTGAATTCTGTCCCTATGTTTACAATTTTTGTCATTACCATTCTGTGATGTATTTGCATTAATATGTGCTAGTAGCACCCCTGTGATTTTTAGCACCAGCATGAGAATTGACATGTAAGACAAATCAGATTGCTTATACTGTGTTTTAAATTTTGCGCTATATATTTAATTGGCTTGACTTCTAATCTGGCTTTGTGCAAATGTTGAAATCTCAATGACTATGTATGTCATAGTTGGGAAAAAAAAAAGAAAAAAAATTTGCAATATATCTTGAAAATATAGGGATACAGAGAGGAATTTGGTGGTATGCTGGAATTAGTGCTTCCTGACTCATGAGAACCAATTATTTGCAGAATAATGGACCTCAGAGAGGTTGACATTCTAATTCCTAGAGCCTATGAATATAGTGCTTTATGTGGGAAGAGGGATATTGCAGATGTTAAGGACCTAGAGATGCAGAAGTCATGTTGGATTAGCCAGCTGGGTCCCATCTAATCACAGGACTTCGTTAAAAGTGGAGAATAATAACACAAGCTCAGAGAGATGGGATATGAACAAAGCTTGATCTGCCATGGCTGGCTAAGAATATGAAAGAGGGGGACTGTGAGTCAAGGAATGCAGGTGGCCTTTAAAAATTAGAAAGAGCACAGGACTGGATTTTTCCCTAGAGATTCCAGAAAAGATTGACTTGGTACCATCTTGATTTTAACCTGTTGGCCTAACAACTCATACAAATGGAGGATCATAAACTTGTGTTGTGTTAAAACACTATGTTTGTGCTCATTTTATTTATTTTTTCATGCGCTGGGGATTGAACCCAGGGCCTTACATGCAAGACAAGTGCTCTACCACTGAGTCATATCCCCAGCCCCTGTGCAGACATAGAAAACGAATGTACCTCCCAACTCTACATTCAGTAGCAGCGTACTGGTTTCTTAAAATTGGTCATTGTGTACATGACTACATGGCTGAATTTGGCAAATACTATAAAACATGGATTCATTTTGTCAGAGAGCCAGTTGCTCAACATTTCTCAGCATACAACTGGAAATAATTGTTCTTCATTAAGGCTACTCAAGCAAAGTTAACTGAGTTGAAAAAAAAAATATCCAATGAACTCAATCACATTAGGAAATCAACCTGTAATTTTTGGGGAAAATCACTGTTAATTACTGCAGTAATTCATAATAGTAGTCAGGGTGGCTTGTAGGTTGGGGCAGAGATGTGGTAGGGAAGGTGGTGACAGGTCAGAAAATGGATACTAGAATCCTGCTTCATTTTACACCTGTTAACACAGCTTAAATGATCAAAACTTATTCTTATGTACTCCTTAGTAGCTTATAGACAATGAGGAGCAAAATATTCTTGGAAAAGCCATCAGAATGTGGGACTGACCAGAAAAATGGATTTCCCAGGAAAACACTCTGTTTCTGTTATATATTTGATGTTTTAAAATATTTTTGCCAGATGGTTTTCTACCCTTTACTTAAACACCTTCACTGAATGAAAATCAAATTTGTTCTAGAGCTATGGACAGCTGTCAATGCCAATAGTTTTGTGTTTTACTGAACCATAAACCACTTTAACTTCAACAGTTTTCCCAAATAGGGTCCTCTAAGCTGTATTCAATCCATATCCAAGTCATAGTCCCAGAATATCATAAAATGATAACTTCTCCTATTCAATACATCATGCTTTAACAAGTAAAAACCCAGTGTCAATGAACTTTTCTTGGAATGTTTCATCATATGTCAATTTACCATAAGGCAGCTATAAAACAGTGGTGGAGTTTGTGGACTCGGGGCCACGTTGCCTGAGCTCAGATTCTATTTTCCCACTTACTATGAATATGAACTTGAGCAAGTTACTCATCTCCCCATGCCTCAATCTCATTTTTCCCCCTTGTAAGTGGTGATATCAATAGTACTTCTCTAATGAGGTTGGTAGAAGGGTTACATAAGCTATTGTAGGGGAGAAAATGTATTACCTTTTCCTCACTCATTTCAATGTCCACAGCGGACACCCCTGTGACAAAAGATAAAAGATAGCCGTGTTATCAAAAGAAAAACATAACAAATGGATTCAACCAAAGTTTTACGTGACATGAGAATCTGTAGAAATGAAGACCTAAAGACCCAGGGAAAACTGCATTTGTATGCTGTGGATTCAATGAAGAATGTTCAGTTGTGTCAAAGTATGACTTTTCAAAAAGGTATAATCTAATGGTCATGGACTATGTGAAGAACCCAGCAAGTTCTGGGTGTTTAGATTCTTCTTGGCCTGTGCATTGAGGGCAGGATCATTCTGAAATAAGGCCAGTTAACACATGGAAATTGGGGGAAGGTCAGGGTGACCTTTTTATTTCTGAGGCTCTTCCAACTTCCTTCATTTCAAAGGACTTTGGGATAGTGTTTTCTGAGCCTCCGCACTAATATCTGTAAAACATTTAAAGCAGCACCTGCCACATAGTAATTATTAAATAAATGCAAACCATTAAGGAACAGTCAACTAAAAATGCTGAGTATTCTCTAAATGTGCACTTATTCTCATTCCTATCAAACGTAAACTCATGAAGTTTGCTTCTTGGACTTCATTGTCTAACTTAATATGTATCCTAGGCAATATTTACCTTAATTGATTTAGTCCAAGTTTAAACTCATAAAAATGAGCTACCCAGCATTTGGATCCTCAATGTTCTTTCCACATGTGATAAATTATCTGCTGATGTCTCCATTTTGGGCAAATTGGTCTAGATGTGCATCATCTTTTAAAGCCTACATTGGAGGATTTTTTTCCCCTAATCATAGTTACAGAGTTTTTATTTTAATCTCTCCATCTTTTCTGACATGATAATAAAGAAATACATGCATGACAACTGGGATCCTGGTTTGTTAAGTTTTGGTAAATTTAAGTTTTATTTTTGATGGCATATACACATAAATATAGTAACAAAGTGAGTTAAGTATTTGTGCTAAGAGTTTCATTGGTTGGTAATAAAAGAAAATATTTCAATTTAGACTCACAACCCTTTTTGAAGATAGTCTGCCACCCTATGTTGTTCTTAAAGGTGGAGAAAGGTTGGATATGCAAAGATGGCTGGGTCTGAATTTGAAAGACTTGGTGGTGGGGGGAGACTAGATTTCTTTGCATATTAAAGTGAGAGAAATTGAAAGTGGGCACCATAGAGAGGAAGGACTGAACTGAAGAGATGGAAGGTATTGAAAGAGGCTGGTGCTTAAGAGTAGGAAAAGTGACAGGGACACTGAAGAACCTTGAAGAACAGAACGGCTGAGAGCAAAATCATAAACCAAGATGGCAACCAGAAGGTACCAGTGGTAATGTGAATGGATTGGTACCCACAGGATAATGAAGATTAAGGGTATATCAGACAAACAATGCTTTGGTTTAGACAAGTGTCACTAAAGTCTGTGTGTTAAAGGCTTGGTCCCTAAACTGGCATTATTAGGAGATGATGGAACCTTTAAGAAATGGGGAGCAGTGAGAGATCTTAGGTCATTGGGGGCTCATCCTTAATGGACGTTGTGGGACACTGGTGTCTTCCTCTCTGTTTCCTGACTACCATGATGTGAGCAGTTGCCTTTGCCACACACTCTTGCTTTGACACAGATCCAAAAGCACTGTGGCCAACTGAACATAGACTGATACCTCCAAAACAGTGAACCAGAATAAAGCATTCTTCCTTATAAGTTGATTATCTCAAGTATTTTGTTATAGTAATGAAAAATTAATAGATCCATACACATAAGTACACATACACAATATGCATACATGTATGCTTAAGTACATATGTTCTATAAAATATTCAACTGATGAGTGTGCCTTTGTTCACTTTTTGACACTTTAGTAAGATATATAGCCCTTAAACTCAGGGACCCAGAGTTTCAGCCATGTGACCTCCTGATCTTATACCCACTTGGGAGAAGAGAAAAAAAATAAATTATTTTTCCCTCTTGATTATTTTATTGTGTAAAAATATTCACAGTGAACTAGTAAAAGATAAGTGTACAAGATAAGAAATCAAGTGACTTAAAATCCAGGGGCTCTGTCACAATCTTAAGTGACCTAAAATAATTTTGCAATCAATATATACTAAATGTCCATCTGATGCCAAATATTATTCTAAGCTTTCTGGATATAATGATGAATAAAGAAAATTTCACCTCTTAAAGAGCTTATATTTTGGTAGAGATAATAAGCTATAACATGATTAATAATATGCAGAAGAGATCATACTAGCCTTAGAAAAGAGGAAAAAATAGATGAGGCTAAATAATGTGAGTAGTGAGGGTGGCTTGGTGGCAATATGACACAGAGGGGTCTGAGTGGGCTTCATTGAGAGAAAGACATTTAGGCAATAACTTGAAGAAGTGAGGAATCAGTCCTGTAGGTATCTGGAGAAGAGGAGGGACCACCCAGAGCAAAGACTCTAAGGTAAGTGTTGTTACTGGCTTGTTAAAAGGGTGTTGCTGTTCTTGTGAAAGAGGCCATTTATCCTCTCTGAATTCCATCGGTGCTTTCAAACTGGATTGAGACCATAGGGGTTCCTTGGAGGTAGCTCAGGCTCATTGTTGTGGGTGATAATAATGCCAGTGGAGAGGGGCTGTCATCTCCCCAGCCTCTGCTAAAATCAAAGACGCTTAGTTTTTATGCATTTCACGTATTTGGCTTCTGTGTGTGATAGAATTTAAAGAGAGATTTTCAGTGCTAAAAAGAAAAAGAAAAGCTTGCAGTTTGTAAACCACCATGCTAGATGTTTCCAGTAGTCTCTCCCAGTGGCAGCCCTTCTGGTTTTCTTTATGGAAAGTGCTCGATTCTCTATGAGTACAGTGGGAGTTATCTGGGCTGGAGCAACACTGTGGTATTATCTCACCCTGTTATCAGTGACTCAGCTTGGTCCTGAAATACAACAGAGACTTGTCAAGAGAAAGTCTATTCCAAAGGCATACCCAGCCTAACTTCCCATCAATCACTGGGCTGCATCAAAGTATAAACTTTCCATGATATTTTCAAAGGGATCAAAATATTTGGATGAGAAGTTCTGGGAAAAGTTTTACGAGGGTAATGCTACTTGAGGAATATTTAAAAATGCTGCTTATGGCAACATTTTAAATATTTTGTGTTAGAAGATTTTTTTAAAGATATTAATTTTACTGAAGTCTAGTGGACTATTTTGGCAAATGCTGCATCTATGTAACAACTATTATGATCAAGATATAGGCTATTACCTTCACCCAAAACCTTTCCTTGCCTTTACCCCTTACTAATCAATAATATCCCCATTTCTCGCTCCAGGCAAAGCTAGTCTGCTTTCTTTCATTGAGGAATCATTTGTCCTTCTTGAAGGTTTTTGTTTTCTTTTTTTTTTTTTTTTAAATATAAGTAAAAAGTACAGTTTCTACTCTTTTCTGTCTTTGATCATTTAGTGAAGTGCTGTTCAGAGTCATCTGCATTGTTGTGTTTATCAATAGTTCATTACTGCAGATCAGTATTTAATTGGATGTATATATCCAAGTTCATTCATTTACCTGTGAACGCATGTATGGGTTGGCTAGAGTTGTGGCTACTAGGAAGAGACCTGCTAGGAACAATCAAGCCCAAGTCTTTGTGTGGACATATATTTTTATTCTCTTGGGAAAAGAACTCAGTGTGTGTTGCTGGGTCATATGATAAGTGCATGTGGGACTTTTTAGGAAAAATTTCCACAGGGTTATACATTTTATATTCCCACCAGCAATGAGAGCTCCAGCTGGTCTACATGCAGGCCAAGACTGTTGCTTTTTCTTTTCAGCCATTTCAGTGGGTATATGGTATTATTCCATTGTGGGTTTTAACTTGCATCTCTCTTGTTCTTGCAGTCGAGATGACTTTTCGAGATTATTTCTGTCTTTATGATTGTGATCTTGATTCATTTGCCCCGCCATTTTGGTCTTCACTGAGTGTGTTTACTTTTGCTCTCTGATGTAGATAAGTGGGTTTCTCCAGTTCCACTTTTTAATGTCGCAATTTACTTTTACTTATGTTTTCCAACAAGTTACCTCCAATTTTTTTGAATCTAAAAGGCTATGTTATATGTACTACAATTAATTAGCATTATACTCAATTTCTAGCTAAGCTTCAAGGCAAATTAAAGAATTTTTTAAAAATTTAAATGACTTGTCATTGTTATAAAAACATTGTCATGAAGACGTTCTTTAAAAGCAAACTCTTCTGACATGAGAAAAATTATTTGCATATGTTAAATGTTTTAAATATTTCTATTCTTAATATCTGAACTCATTTTGAATGTTACTTTTCAGTTTAGAAGGTTCATTGACAATATAAGAAAAAGTCAGTTGGGGTGGAGCACACCTGTAATACCAGCAGCTCAGGAGGCCGAGGCAGGAGTATCATAAATTCAAAGTCAACCTCAGCAACTTAGCAAGGCCCTAAGCAACTTAGTGAGACCCTGTCTTAAAATAAAATATGAAAAAGGGTTGAGGATGTGGCTCAGTGGTTCAGTGCCCCTGAGCTCAATCTCTGGTACCAAAAAAAAAAAAAAAAAAAAAAAAGAAAAAGATATAAGTAAAGGAGTCATAGGTGCTTAAACATATGCTGTTTCAATAAATTATGTATTTACCTCCTAGAAAGATGTTTGACATAATCATTATTGTATGTTTTCTGGTTCCTATTATTACTCGGTTACATGACTTCAAATTGTTTTTCTTTGCCAGATATTTAAAGCATATATGTGCTAAAAAGCTCTGCTAGAATTTATTAGAAATATTTCTTCTTTAGACTTTTCTCTGCATGTGAGACATAAAACATTTATTCATTAGCTCAACAAGTGATCATTATTTTCTGCACTTTTATGATCCTGTAAAATTACTTTGTCATCTGCATTGCTTATATTTTAAATGAGTCCTAAAGATTGTAGCTTAAACTTGGGACATTAAGAAATTATTGCCCACATTTTTTCTGGTTTTTTAATTGTAACAGAGACAATGATCATTCAGCAGGGCAAGAAGCTGGCCATGAACTTATTCCTGTTTATTTTGGCAATAGCACACCAAGGAAGAGAAACTCCACAAAAATCTATCTTCTTAAGTATGTTGATTTCAAATCCATTATGTTTCACGACCAAGTCAACTGCAAAAAAATATCAAAGATTCTCACCTGGTGTGTTTCTTATTTCTCCTGGAGTTTTGCAGAACACCAGAAAGAAAATGGTACTTGCCTGCAGCTACATATGTGCCTGTGGGATAGTATATATTCTTTGAATTTGTCTGGAGTAGGCTGAGGTCTGGAAGTATATGTGTGGCCTAGTCATGTCTTGACATCATCCAAATCTCTGCTTGATGGCATGCCATCCCATGAATTCACCAGAACCACTTTATGAAACAACATAGCACATAGCAACTCACCCTAAAAATAATAATACCATAAAGCTTACAGCCAGGCACATCAGTTCAGAGGAGAGGATGATGGCTATTAAATCTTCTGGCTACTACTATGTCACCGGGATTTTTTTGTAATCTGAGTCTTTATTTTTTTAAGGAATTAGTCTGAAGGACAAGTCTTTGACTTCTATTTCATCATTCTAAACATCTATAGGCTATCTCATTAATGTTATTTTTTCAGAATTTATTATATTTTTTTGCAAAACTTGCATGCATTTTGAGACCTGGAAAGGCAATTAGGGTTTCCTAAACCTAGTCTAGCCATCACATTCCTCTAGAATGAGGAATTCTGGATTTTTTTCTCCTTCCTCTGTCCAAGAGAAATTGCACCATTAACAATTTATTTTTGATGTAATACGAAGTGCCTGGCTTAAAAGAGAAAAATCTCATTTTTCTGCCCTGTTGGAAGCACATGCCATTATTTCCTTTATACATCATGTACATGCTGTCATATGAAAATAATTTAAAACTCTTTTCATTAAATGTCACTAAATAATGACATATACTTAAAGAAACTTATTATTGAATTATTATATGTATGTAGAAATCTCAAGGGTATAGCTTAATGAACCTCACAATGTGAACACATCTGTGTAATTACCACTCTGACCAAGAAATAAAATATTAGCATACCAGAAACCCTTCCTGTGCCTTCTCCCAATTATTATTTCTCTATCCTTCCAAAAGGTAATCATCATCCTATTTTCTAACATCATGAATCAGTTTACTTGTTGAACTTTATGCATAAGTTTCACTGCAGTAATTATTTTTTGGTGTTGGGCTATTTTTCTCACTATTATCTTTCTCAGATTCACCCATGTTACTTCTTATAGCAGTAGTTGGCTTATTTCTGCTACTATATAGTATTTTGTTATAGTCATATGCTGTATGACACAGTTTTGGTTAATGGTGGACCTTATATATGACAGTGGTCCCAGAAAACTACAACGAAGTTAAAAAATTCATATTGCCAGTGATGTCATAGCCATGAAAATATCATGGTGCTGGTGTTACTCATGTTTGTAGTGATGCTGGCATAAACTGCCAGTCATGTAGGAATGTAGCAAAACAATTATGTACAATACATAATGCTTGACAATAATAATAAATGATAATGTTCCTGGCTTATATTTACTATCCCATATATTTTCTTCATTATTTTAGAGTGTACTCCTTCTATTCATAAAACAGTTTCCTGTTATACAGTATGCAGTGTTACATCTCCTTCAGTCTTGTACATCTTGTGCTTACCACACTTTTTTTTAAAATAATTTTTTTGTAGTCGTAGATGGGCAACATGCCTTTATTTTATGGGTGTGTGTGTATGTGTGTGTGTGTGTGTGTTTATGCAGTGCTGAGGATTGAACCCAGTGCTTCACATATGCTAGGCAAGTGCTCCACCACTAAACCACAACTGCAGCCCTTACCACACCTTTTGATTGTGTCAAGAGGCCACGTTGAAAGAGTGACCTCGGCTATCTAGGTTTGTGTCAGTATACTTCCAGGATGAAATTGGCTAATGATAATTTTCAGAATTATCCCCATCATTAAGGGATGCATGATTATATCAACTTATTATTTATTGATTGGTTCTATTGATTTAGGTTTTATTTGGAGCTTTAGCTGTTCTAAATCATGTTGCTATGAATATTCTTGTGTATGTCCTTATTTTCTTTCTTTCTTTCTTTCTTTCTTTCTTTCTTTCTTTCTTTCTTTCTTTCTTTCTTTCTTTCTTTCTTTCTTCTAATGAAGTTGACCACCTATTTATAATTTCCTAGTTCTTTGGATATTTTTGTGTGAATTTTCTGCTTAGAACACTTTCCATCCAGTTTTTCTCTGGGATTATTTATGTCTTTCAAAAGGATTTGGAGTTCTTTATATATTCTAGAGCTGGGCCATGTATGTGTTCTAAACATCTCTTCTAACTATAAGGGCTATCTTTTCATGCTCTTAATGTTGTCTTTTTAAATAATTAATAATTCATGCTACAAATTACCAGGGAAATGCAAATCAAAACCACACACGTGTTAGGATGGCCAGCATCAGAACAACAAAAGACAAGAAGTGTTGATGAGACTATAGGGAAGCCGAGACCCTTGTGCATAGTTAGTGGGAATGAGAAATGGGACAGTTGCAAGGGAAAACAGCATGAAAAGTTCTCAAAAAAATTAAAAACAGTATAAATACATTTATATATTTAAAAGAGCATATAAAACATTATATATATATATATACACACACACACACACACACACACACACACACACACATACACATACACACACACAGAGTTATTATATTATTCAACAAAAACACTTCTGGGTATTTATTCAAAAAAACTGAAACCCAGGATCTCAAAGAGACACTAATAATCAATATTCATTGTAGTGCTACTTTTAATAGCCAAAATGTAGAAATAACCTAAATGCCCATTGAAGGATGAATGGATTAAGAAAATGTGATATATCCACATAATACAATACTATTTAGCCTTAAAAGAGCAGGTAAATTCTGTATGTGCCAACATGGGTGAATTTTAAGAGTATTATCTTAATGATAGCTTTGGATGAAGAATTTAATTTTTATGATATTCAATATATCAATATTTTCCTTTTTGATTAGGATGCATAAAAATGTTACTGGATGAAAATTTATGATCTGATTGATGGAGGTTTGGAACACCATGTTAAAGAGTCAAAAAAAGTATGTAGGAAGAACAAAGGAAACTTTTTTTACTCCACGTGAGTGATTTAGTCAGTGATATTTTAAACATTTAGACTAGTAGTGACTATATAATGAATTGAAAAACTGAAGAGGAAACTATAATCTTAGATATCAGAAATTCGTAAAGTAGACAGTGGAGAACAATAAGAACCCTGAAATACACTAAGAGAATAGAAGTGAGTGTAGGAAATATTTCAAAGGATCAATGGAAACTACTTAATTAATCATGTCAGTTGCAGAGTCCAGAACATATCGTTATCCTGATACTGCCAAGTCTCTCACCTGTTACATCCAATGAGTCATTAGATCCTACCAATTCTGTATGTTATAGGACTTTAGGATCCATCCACCTCATCCCACCCACCTGCTGGTTTTCATTGTATTCAACCCAGGTACTGCAATGACATCCACAGTGTTCTCTTCAAACCAACCTCAATGCTAACAACTGGGCTTATCTTTCTGAAATATGAGTTGAATTATCCCATTTATCTGTTTAAATGTCTTCATGAATTCTTCATGGTTCAAAAATGAAGTTCATATTCTCCCCCCCCCCGCCTTTGGGCACATTCTTTTATTTTGTCTCATAGTATCATCTGTAAACAGGGCTCATATTTCAAATATCACCTTGTGAAGTTCATATTCTTATATAAATCAAAAGTTCCTTTGTCATTTCTCCAGGAAGTCCTTTGTGCTCACTGTCTGGCCATTTCAACATTTGCTAGATTTTCTAGACAATTCAGAGATTTGAAATCTTCCTGTACATTATAAATATATATATATATTTGTGATATTCAATAATATTTATAATTTTAAATATCTTTAAATAATAATATTTTAAATAATGATAATAGTACATAAGCTTCCTAGAGAATAGTGGAAATTTTTTTACAAATTTATAATTCCAACATTCAGATATAACTATAAGTTATATATTACTTCTCATTTTTTTTTACTAAGCTGATGGATTTTTATTGCAAACTCAGAATCATTGTACCCCCAAAGTCTGGTCTGGGTCCTGATTTTTGTTTTGAATAGAGGTACAGAGGCCCAAGTGATTAATATCTCAGGGTATTGTCTACTGTAAACATTGGCCTATGCTTTCTCTCTCTCCCTCCCTTCCTTCTTTCCTACCTTCATTTCATCTTTTATATTTATCTTTATATTCATCTATCATCTTTATCTAACCATCCATCCATCCATCCATCCACCCACCCATCCATTTATCTACTCATTCATCCAATTGGTCATCTTCATCCTTATTCCCTTCTGAACCCAGAAAACTAGTCTCTATAATTGACATATAGAATTTTTTTTGCATATGTTCCTTGAAAAATATTTAATTTGTGTGTATATGTGCATTCTCTTTCTTCTGAGATAATTACAGATTTACAAGTTGCAAAAAAAATGTACATGAATATTCTCAATACTTAACTCAGACCACCATAAAGCCATGTTAACTAAGCCATGATATTTTATAATCACAGCACGCCATAAAAAACAGAAAACTAGTCATTGGCCAGTCTGTTATCATTTAGATAGGAGGTGTCCCCCAAAAGCTCAGGTGTGAGATAATGCAAGAATTTTCAGAGGTGAAATGCTTAGTTATGAGAAATATAACCTAACCAATGGATTAATCCAAACTGGGCAGTAACTGTAGGCAGGTATAGGTGACTGGGGATACCTTTGGGGTTTATATTTTGTTCCCAGTGAGTAGAGCTCACTTTCTCTCTGTTTCCTGGCTATCAGGGCCCTGAGCTGCTTTACTCTGACATACTCTCCACCATGATGTTCTGTCTCACCTCCAGCCTAGAGCTGTGGAGTCAGCTGACCATGGACTGAGACCTCTAAAATCATGAGCCAAAATAAACCTTTCCTCCTCTGATTATTCTTGTCAGGACTTTTGGTCCTCAGTGAAGAAAAAGCTGACTGAAACACAATCTAAAGAACTTAATCTGGGTCTAGGAGTTTCCCAGCCACTCATTTGCCAGTCTATGTGCTTACGATTCTATATGATTTTAGCCTCTTGTAGCCACGGGTACATTTGACACACTGAATTACTCCATCATGGTGGCTGCAGGACTTTCACCTGCTACCCCTTTAGAGCCACCCACTCCCTCCCTGCTCATTATTGAGCTTTGATGGCCACTAAATCTTCTCTATCTCTATAATTTTATTTCCAGAGTACCCAGAATAAATGAATAAACATATTCATTGTCTTAGTTAGCCTTTCTGCTGCTGTGACTAAAAGATCTGACCAAAACAATCGGAGAGGAGGAAAAAAGGGCTCACAGTTTCAGAGGTCTCAGTCCATAGACAGTGGAGTCCATTCCTCAGAGCTCAAGGTGAGGCTGAACATCATGGTGGAACCCTGTGGCAGAGGGAAGCAGCTCACCTCAGGAAGCAGAGAGAGGTCTCCACTTGCCCCCAACAAATATATACCCCAAGGCCTTGCCCCCAATTCCCACCTCCTTCAGCCACACCTCACCACTTCAGTTGCCACTCAGTTAATCCCTGTTAATTCACTAATTGGGTTCAGATGCTCCCAATCCAATCATTTCTCCTCTGAACCTCCTTGCACTGTTTTGGAGGACTCCTCACATTCAAACCATAATATTCGTAGAGAATGTAACCTTTTGAGATTGGCTTTTTTCACTCATTCTAATTCCCTTGGGACTTATCCATTCATATATCCATTCATTTTTATTACTGAGGAGTAATTCATTAGATGTATCACAAATATTTGTATTTTTAATTTACGCGAATGATATTTTGCTATGGACAGTGTGATGTTACGTATTCATTTTCAACAATACATTTTTAAGACCCATTTGTGTTTCTGTGCGTTTCTAACCTCCACATAGTATTTCTTAATGTGTGCCTTTCACATTTTATAGATAGATTCCCTCAAAGATGGATACCTAGATGGTCTACCACTCTTTACCATCACAAATAACATTCACCTTATGGTTATATATAAAAATGCCTCTGGAATACTCATATCTAAGCATGAAATTTCTAGGTTAAAGTGATGTGTATGTTAATTTGACTAAGCCTTGACAATTTGTACACTTGCCAGTGGCAGAAAAGGGGTCCTGTATTTCCATGTCTCTAACATCACTGGCTATTATAATGCTTTCTGGTTTTGCCAGTATTATAGGCATAAATTGATAGCTTATTGTCATTGTTATTTAAATTTCTATAATTTATTAATTATTTTAACCACTTCTTCATATGATTATCTTTTGGCTTATCTCTTAGTTTTTTCTTTTTCCTCTCCCTCCTTTTAAATTGTGGTCTGTCTTCTTCATTGTTGTTTGTTGTTTTGTAAGACTTCTTGATATATATATATATATATATTTTTTTTTTTTTTTTTTCTTTTTCTTTGTAGTTGGGATTAAATCCAGGGGAGCTTTGCCACTGAGCTACATCCCCTGCCAGTTTTATCTTTCATTTTGAAACAGAGTCTCGCTAAGTTGCTGAGGCTGGCTATGAACTTGCAATTCTCCTGCCTCAGCCTCTCCAGCTGCTGGGATTACAGGCATGCAGGTGCCTGCCTCATATTTTAGGTATTAACCACTTACGAATTTTAGAAATTTCAAATAATTTTTCCTAAGCCCTCATCTATTTGCTAACTTCTGCTATGATGTTCTTCATTTAAATGAAATCCTTAATATTGATGTGATCAAAAACATTATTTTTTTGGTTTTCTTCTTTGTGCAGAAAGAAATACTTCCTTATCGCTAGCTATATACTCCTACATTGTACCTTTCCTCAATTGATGGTTACTCCATCCTTTCATCCTTGGACCCCAAACTCATGTCACCTGGGCTCGTTCTTCTCTCACATTCCTTATCAATTTGTCAGGAAATTCCTGCTTTAGTTTCAAAATGTATCTAGAGTCTCACTGCCTTTTTGCACCTCTACTGCTACCATCCAAGCCACCATCCCATCATCTCTCATTGGGTTATTGTGAAGATCCTTGCTCCCTAATTGATGCATAAACAAATGCAAATACAATGTATAAACAAATTAATTTTATAATGTAATGTTTCACCTTTAGATCTGGGGAGTTCAATTTAACTTTTCTCTCTATAGTGAAACAATTTTCCAAAACCGTTTACCAAATTACCTTTTTTCCAAGGATTTGTTGTACTGCCTTCATTGCATATTAAGCTCTCATTAATACACGATTCTGTTTCTGGCCTCTTAATTCTGTATCACTGGCAGTATATAGTATACAGTATACAGTATGGGTTATTGTGCTTATATTATTGTATTATTATTTTTTTGGGCGGGGGTACCAGGGATTGAACTCAGGGGCACTTGACCACTGAGTCACATCTCCAGCCCTATTTTGTATTTTATTTAGAGACAGGGTCTCTCTGAGTTGCTTAGCGCCTCACTTTTGCTGATGCTGGCTTTGAATTTTTGATCCTCCAGTCTCAGCCTCCTGAGCCACAGGGATTATAGGTATGTGCCTATTATGGCACTGGGGTATACTTTTATTTCGATAGGGCAACTAATCCTCTTATTAACCTTTTATCGAAGTTGATTTAGACATTCATGAAACTTTTTCCTTCATATAAATTTATTGATTTTTTTCTTAGAAAAATGAGCTTTAGATTGGAACTATATTTATAGATAAGTTTGTAATATACTGGGGGAGGGGAAAAACTATTTTTTAGAATATTTTATAATTTCATCTATGAGCATGGACTGTTTTCTCTGTTATGTCACATCTTGTTTTACATCCTTTAATATAGTTCTAACATTTTATCCATACAGGTATTACTAATTCTTTGTAGGTTGGTGAATACCTTAAAATGCTGTTTTGAATAGTCTTTCAAAGATATTTTAAAATAATTACTCATGCTGTAGAGAAGAACTGATTGTTATTTTAAGTTGTAGATTGCGCTTGGATCCAGTGGCACTGCTCCCTCCTTTTAGCTCTAATGGCTCACTCTTGAGTTTTGCCCCCAGGTGTACGGTACCACTGTGTGAAAATAACCATGGCGACATCTCCTTTCCCATGCTTGCAGCTCTTACTTCCTGGGCTTTACTTACAGCAGTGACAGTGGGCTTGTGTTCCTGATCTTAGCACCTAAAGTTTCTTCATAACATGTCATATTTGCTCTCGGGAATGTCTGTCAAGTTATGGAAGTTCTGCCTTTTAGCTAATTTTGTAACATGAAAGAAAAAAAAAATCCCACCAAACCCTAAGTGTTGAAATGCACCAAAGCTTGTCAAGTGCCCTAACCCTGAAACTGTCTGCTTTGTTCCAGAGAGTGAAGAGGGGAAGGAGAGGAAGCTCGTCAAGGACCAGGAGCCCCCAAAGCTGTCCTGATCTTTTCATGGAACATTATGGCATCTGTTTCCCCCACCTCTTTCAATACTTTTGATGAAAAGATTGAGATCTATCTATCTATCTTTCTTTCTCTCTCTCTCTCTATTTTTTTTTTTTTTTGGTACCAGGAATTGAACCCAAGATGTTAACCACTGAGCCATTTCCCCAGCCCCACCCCCCCTTATGTTTTGTATTTTATTTAGAGACAGGGTCTCACTGAGTTGCTAAGGACCTCACTAAGTTGCTGAGGCTGGTTTTGAGCTTGTAATCCTCTTGCCTCAGCCTCCCAAGCTGCTGGGATTATAGGTGTGTGCCACCACATCTGGCCAAAGGGATGATTTTTAACAATTGTGAAAAGTATCACAAGTTAGAATATGTAACCATCTCCCATATTTTATAATCCTTAACATTGTTCTGTAATAAAAGTATATTAATGACATCATAGTATAAATGTACCTCAAAATCTTACCTTTGTTATACTAAAAAAGAACAAATAGGAAGTCCCTAATTGTTGAGAGCCACAGCCAAAGGGGCCCCAGCAAACTTCTAGCTGATTGGCTCACAGTGGCCCCAGCAAACTTCCAGCTGATTGGCTCACAGTGGCCCCAGCAAACTTCCAGCTGCCAGCTGATTGGCTCCTCTTCGGTGATGCTCATTGGGCTATTTCCCTGCCCTTTCAGATCATGGAGCTGCTCATTGGGGGACTCTTTTGGCTCCGCCCATGTGACCCAGCCAATCGGCCTCAAGAGCAGGAGGAGTTGGGGGTTGAGAGGCTCAACAAGCCGGTGGTGGCAGTTGGGCTCTAAGGGAATTCCTGAAGAGCTCCTGTGGTGTGGAGTGTGTGTTCTAAAAATAAAGTTTGTTTCTGCTTGACAAGTGGCTCTTGAATTGTGCCCAGCCAGACTGCAGCACCTAATTATTACTATTCAACAGTATTTTAAAATTAGACATTTTATGTGTTTTAGGAGCATAGTGCTTACCTAATTTTAAGGTCCATTCAGATGGACAGTGAGAACTAGGCCTCCATGAGGCTTAAACCTGAAAATTAATATCAGTCTAATTTTGAATATTTAATTCAATGAAGAAAAGACCCTCTATGAAGATCACGTGTCTACACTAAATTTTCAAAATCAATTTAAAAGTATTTCAGGAGGCCTGGAGAACTAAAACAAGCCAGATCCAGGCAGACAGAAGATTTTTTTTTTAAAGACATTTTATGGTTGAAATGATGAATATTCTGAAAAACAACTTCGTGTTTTGGAAAAAAAAATTGAATGTGGAAAGGTCTATAAATTTTCTGGGTTTCTCACAAGCTTCATATTTTAGCTTTCTGGCTAGAAAAGAAAAGTCATGAAACCATAATCAAGAAAGGTCACAGGCAGGGTCCACTTAAGATTTCAGGCACAATAAAACTGTGAAGTCTGCCATTTTCATGCTGCTTTGCAATTTTCTGGTTTGAGTTTGGTGCCTGAGAACCCCCGATAGGATAACCTTTTCGCTTCCTCCCGTGCACGCGCAATATTTACTCGACTGCCACTTCTCAACACAGGAGAAGTGTGTGGGATTGTATGCACACGTCTGTAAATAATTACCTTCAAAACTACCTCAGGAAGACTGCCTCATTGAAGAAAGACGACTTTATAATTATAAGATGCATCCTCTTATAATTAATGGCCATTCCATTTTATA
Source organism: Spermophilus citellus (assembly GCF_964194105.1). Classification (NCBI taxonomy): domain Eukaryota; kingdom Metazoa; phylum Chordata; class Mammalia; order Rodentia; family Sciuridae; genus Spermophilus; species Spermophilus citellus. The sequence continues at coordinate 135,327,294 of NC_138189.1, forward strand.
GGATAGTGGAAGACGAAAGAGACTAATAAACGCACAAAGCTCAGGCTCATTTTAAGCTTAACATCAGTCTGGACATTTTCTCTTCCTCTCAGACTTTCTGTTTGGGGGCAAAGACATGGCAAGTGGGAATGGGGAGAGTTTGGAGGATTTGGATTTTAAGGTAAACAGAAGGTGGGAAATTGAAAAGCAAGTCCAGCTCCCTTTTAGGAAGAGGACCAGTTATTAAGCCACAAATAAAGAACCCAGGACTTGGGTCCCTCTCAAGCACTGAGGGCCAGGAGGTAGTTTCCTCTTAGATCTTCAGGAAGTGCAGCAGGGGTGTATACAGTTGACATACATTTCAAGGCCATTCCTTCCTTCTGCATCCCAAATTTGGGAGCCGTATTCAGAGTCCATGTCAACATTCAGGCCTGGCATTTCAACTTCCTCCTCCTACCACTGGGAGGTGGGGAGAAACTCGGACTGCAGATGGCAGGAAGGCCATGGTTCTGGGCATCCAGCACCAGGTGCAGAGGCCAGTTCAGTGCTGACCGTGGGCTAGAACAATGTTGAAGCCACTTCACTTCTCTGAGCCTCATTTTTATCGCTTGCCAAGTGATACTGTGTGGCACCTATGGTCCCTGTTTGCTCAGGGGTTTGGTGACTGACTGACTTCTCCCTCCCCAGGTGTCTGACTCTGGCTCTTTGTTAGCACACTCTCTCAGGTCTTGAGTGGCCAGTGCTTCCTTCCCACGCATATCATTCCTCCATGGGTCCCAGTAGATGGCAGAGACCCCCTTAAGGTATGGTATACTCTGAAGTTAGAATCATTGAGGGATTTTAAAAACACCCTAAGAATTTTTAGAGGTGAGGAAGACACAGCACCCGGCTTCCACCCTTCTATTTTCTCTTTTAATGGGTGATTTAGGGAACACATCCCCCTTCTTTGAATCTTAATATTCCCATCTGTAAAACAGAGTGTTCACTCTCCTTATTCACACAAAGGTGTGATTAATGCTTATAAACCTTGAGGTTTTGATGAGAGACACTACAGCAGCATAACATATAATTATGCCTAATTACAGAGCACCTGTGTATAAAATGCACTCAAAATGACAATAACTTTACCTGAAGACAGAGACAGAGAAATGTGGAGATGATGGAGAAGAGGTGATGAAGGAAGGAGAAATATAGAGGCAGAGTGACAATAGGCAAAGTAGAGTGGGAGAAGGCCAGAGGAGAACAGTTTTAAAAATGTAAGTGGAAGAAAAAAAGAGAAGCATAATAGAGGGACAGATGGTTCAGAATTTATTATGAATTTATTAGGGCTGTTATAAACCATAATACACACAATGGCTAAAATTAGCGACGAGTAGCCCTAACGCAGTTCTCAGCATGTGCTGTAGGCAGAAACAATTCTACGATGGTCTCTGCTGGGCTAGAACAATGTTGGTCAGCCCTAGAACAATGTTTCTTAAACATGTTATTTCACATGGCAAAGGGATTCTGGAGATGTCATTACAGCTGTTGATCAGTTCCTACTCCAATAGAGAAATTGACCTCATCCTGTGAGTTCTTGAAAAGCAAGGGGTTTTCTTGGCTGGTAGTAGACGAGGAAACCACAATGGTGTTCTCTGTCTCACCCGGAAGGAAGCAATTATCATATAGTGAGCTGCCCCTGCAGGCCACTGGGGAAGGGCCCGAGATTAACCCCCAAGAGCTAGAAGTACACTGCAAGGACAAGCAGACTTCAGTCCTACAACCGCAAGAAACTAAATCCTGCCAACAACAAATATGAGCTTGGAAGTGGATTTTCTCCCACTTCACACAGCAGGTCAACAGTTGGGTTTCTGCCTCATGGTACCCCAAGCATGGAACCCAGTCATGCCACGTGGGACTCTGACAGGCAGAACTGAACCCATGAAGAGCTGCTAAGCTTGTGATAATTTGCCACTTAGCAATGGAAAACCAAGGTACCTTGTTAATACAAAATAGAAATAACTGCTTTATAACATTATTCTATCAACTAAAACTCTTTCATTGATTGGCTTCTAGGCCACTAGTTAAAATTTAGAAGTCATGATAGTGAAAATTTGGGTTCCAAAGAAAACAAGGAAAAATTAAATTTTAACAAACTCTGTTACCTTATTTAATGCAGATTTAACCTGTTGAATAAGAATAGCATTGCTCTACAAGTACAGGTAACATATTTAGTTGTATGTTTGTAAATGAAGCCAGGTTTGGGGAAGGAGTGTTACACAGGGCGTTGGGGACCAACAGTTTTGAAAGGAAGGAGTTTCCTTATGGCAATCTCCTCCTTCAGGAAGAGTTTTATTGACAAGTGGCAAAGTAGACTTTTTAAAATTACATCTTCTCTGTATATTTTATGCCATTTTGTATTAGAGCACCTGCCATACAATGAAGGGAGCAAGAAAAGGAAATCATAGGCAGATTTGGAAAGGTGGAAAACCACAACTAATCAGTGTGTTTCTTCTTCTGCCGTTTCCAGCACCAAGCTTTCCTGTTTTACATATCATATCAAGATCCCAGTAAAGGACCTTTTTGTTGTTCTTCTTCTTTTTAGATAGATATGACAGCAGAGTGTATTTTGACCTATATTACATACATTGAGTATAACTTCCCATTCTTGTGGCTGTGCATGATATGGAGTTACATTGGTTGTGTATTCATATATGAACATGGGGGGGGGGAGTTATATCTGATGCATTCTACTGTCTTTTCTATTCATTTCCCCCCTCCCTTCCCTTCAATCCACTGAATTTCTATCCCCTCCCACCTTCATGTGTACTAGAATCCACATATCAAAGAGAACATTCAGCCTTTGGGTTTTTGGGATTGGCTTATTTTACTCAGCATGATAGTCTCCAGTTCCATCCATTTACCATCAAATACCATAATTTCATTCTTCTTTAGTGCTCAGTAATATTCCATGGTGTACGTATACCACAATTTCTTTGTCCATTCATCTATTGAAGGGCATCTATGTTGCTTGCACAGTTGAGCTATTGTGAATTGAGCTGCTATAAACATTGATGAGACCACATTACTATAGTATGCTGATTTTAAGTCCTTTGGGTATAGACAAAGGAGTGGGATAGCTGGGTCAAATGGTGGTTCCATTCCAAGTTTCCTGAGGAATCTCCATACTGCTTTCCAGAGTGGTTGCACCAATTTGCAGTCCCACCACCAATGTATGAGGGAACGTTTTCCCCACAACCTCACCAACATTTATTGTTGCTTGTATTCCATTCAAGGACGGTTTTAAGAAATTAGTGGCAATGACCTGCCCTTCCTCCTACCAAGCTAACCAGCAGCTCTGCTTGATGTACTTTCTCATGTGTGTGATGCCACCACTCCTTCGGCTCCCAAGACTTCAAAGCTCTGAGTCATCATCCCTCCCTCCCGTTCCCTAATCCCTCATATCCTTTAGTTGCCAAAGTCCTACAAAATGTGTCTTTTTTCCCCCCTGAGCCCTGCTGCCATTTACTTAATTCAAGTCCTTGTTAGGGTTTGCCAGATTTTCAGCACAGCCTCTGAGGTCATTCGGTTTTCTCTGTCCTCATCACCATCCATTCTACAAATCACTTACAGGACATTCCTTCCAAAATACTGTACAGTTCTAGTCTTGCCTTTTTGCACTGAAAGATTTTTAATATCTCCTTTGGCTCACAGATCCAAGTCCAGACTCCTTACTTGGGTATTAAATATCTCCACAATATGAACCAACTTGTTTTTTTAGCCTATTTTCCAGGGCTTTCTCCATGTGCACTCTACTCTTTAGAATAGAGTTTGATTCTCGTGTTCTGAAGTGTTTGTGAATTTTGGAATCAAATAAGGTTGCAACAAATTTCTAATTCTACAAGTTACTGGATATGTGAACTTGGACAGCTCTCCTCAATCTCCATTAGCTTCAATTTTGTCATATGTAAAATGGGGGAAATATGATCTCTCATGGAGAGACATCCAGAGAATGAAATAGGATGCTGTATGTAAATTTCTGGGAGAGGCCTGACATGCAAGTGCTGAATAAAGGATACTTTCACTCTTACTTTTCGTCTTCTCCCTTTCCTGTTTCTTATATGTCCATATTCTTATTCTCATGCCTGGTATATTTTGTCTCCTTGCTTTTTGTTTGTGATGCTTTCTTGATTGGAGCGCCAATTCTGCCTATTTAATTGCACATTACCATCCATGGTGGTGACATCCCCAAATCCCTCCCAATGCAAGGATGGACAGTCTAATCCAATTCTGTTGACTCTTTTCTTTGCAGAAACTGGGAAACAGTATGTGGCTCAGTTCTAGACAATGAGGTGTGAAATAAATCTGCCACTAAAGGCCTTTTTTTTTCCCCAATGGAGGAAACTGTCCCTCATCATCCTTTGGACTTGATTGTATCTGAATGTGGTTCCTGAACTAGTATTACCCCAAAGTGCCTCCAGGAATGGAAGAGAAAATGGAGAGAGAACTTGACAGATGTCCTGACATTAGCCACGCTGAACCTAGAGCCTATTCTCTCCGGCCTTCTGATCATGTGATATAAAAATCTTTCTTACCTGAAGCTTGACTGAGTTGTGGCTTTCTTCTTGCAATAGAAGGAAGCTAAAATTTACTATCTTTCAAGGCTAAGTTAGAATGCTATTTTCTCTCTCTCTCTCTCTTTTTTTTTTTTTTTTTTTTTTTAGAACTGGGCATTGAACTCAGGGGCACTTAACCACTGAGCTACATTCCCCAGTCCTTTTTTTATATTTCATTTAAAGACAGGGTCTCACTGAGTTGCTTAGCACCTGGCTAAGTTGACGAAGCTACCTTTGAACTTGTGGTCCTCCTGCCTCAGCCTCCTGAGTGGCTGGGATTATAGGTGTGTGCCACCATGCCTGGCAAAATGCTATTTTCTTGATGAAACTGTCACTGCTATTTCTCCAGCAGATGTGAGCATGTTCTATCCTCCTATGCTCATCAGAGCCATGCACCTATCACAGGCTGCGATGGAGGGTGGTCATGTGTACAGGTACCTATGACTTGCTGGAGAGGTGTTCCATTGAAGGTAGTGACTGCATCTGAATCCCCTTAAGAGTGTGCCATGGTGTCTTGCTCAAGAACACATCATCTTCCAATGGGCCATTTATTATTTGTTGGGCTTCTATATGTTGATTTTTTATAGTTTAGATGCAATTCAGTTATTCTTTTAAAAGGACAATGGTCCACATAGAGAGATATACAGGTTCTCTTCCAAATTTTCTTGTGGGAGAACATTTTTTTTAAATCAACACTTTAGAGGGGAACCCCAAATATATTTTAATTGGTAGCAGAGAACCTAAGAGATTAAAGAGTAAAGAGAATCTGAGCACGGTGGCGCATGCCTGTAATCTTAGTAGCTTGGGAGGCTGAGGCAGGAGGATTCTGAGTTCAAAGTCAGCCTCAGCAATTTATCGAGGACCTAAGTAACTCAGCAAGACTTGTCTCTAAATAAAATATTTTTTAAAATGGCTGAGGCTGAGACTCAGTGGTTAAGTACCCCTGGGTCCAATCCTCAGTGCAACAACGACACAGTGAGGAGCAGAAAATCTAGGAAATCTGTTTCATGCATCCTATCAGCAACGCTAAGGGACACTGTGAGCAGGTTCATGGAAAACTTATGTTTCCCACATATACCAATGGCCTGACTTGTGACATAGGTAAACATGTGTCCTTTAACTAGTATATTTGCAGGGCAGGAGGATAAAAATTGTACACAAGTGTTTTTTGAAAAAAAAATCAATAAACTTATGATTTCTTCAATTTGATCCATCTCCTTATTTCATTTTCAGACTCCAAATACCAATCACCTTGAAGACGTTCACATTAAGAAAAAAATACTGGGCTGGGGATATAGCTCAGGTGGTAGGGGTGCTTGCCTGGCATGCATAAGGCCCTGGGTTCAATCCCCAGCACTACAAAAAAAAAAAAATATTTAAACAGTCTGACTTCAGTTCCACATGGCAATTATTCTTAATATAAGCCTCTGATAACTTTTTAAATGTTTATGTTATTATTTGGAATTGAAGCCTACATCATGGACTTCCTTGGGGTGAGAGCTAAAAATCCCTTGCCTCTGTCACTAACGTGTAGTATTATGAGAGATCATGGAATTTGCCTCCAGGATTTAAGGTAGATTCTCATCTTCAATGTGCCTGTGTCTGAAATAGGGAATATTTGACCCAAATTAACTCTCAGCCGTGGGATATTTATATTTATATATATATATATATATATATATATATATATATATATATATATATATATATATATATATCACTCCAGAAGGTTTCAAGAAAAGAAAAGACTTGAAGGAATTAGACTATCTTGAAGCCTAGAAATGGAACGTGGGGGAGGAAGGGGCAGGAGGCTCGGAGGCTCCGGGAGGCCCTAGGGAGGTGGGTACACTTACACAAACTCTCTGATGTCAGGTTTGGCACATGCACCTATGCTGTCAAGGAAGCATGCAGCATCTTCCCGGGGCTGGGCAGGCCGGGTGGTTCACCGCGCCTTGGCCGGAAGGAGCCCATCAAGCTGGGAGAGAGAGATGGGCGTGGGCCCGAGTTGGGGGAGCGGGCACATCTGTACCCCGGCAGGAGTTAGTTATGACTGCACCCAGCAACTGCTCTGCTCTTTAGTAAACACCACTTACTGACCCACTGGCAGGGCTCCCAGAGTGAGGCCTTTCTTTCCTCTGTGTCTGCTGGTGGAGAAGCACCGTCAGAGAGGAGTGAACCGCTCCCAACCCAGTGGACCAAGGGGTGATGTTGGAGACCTCCCTGTGTCAACTGGCCTAGCTCCCTCTGGGGTCTTTTTGAAGACCTGGATCTTCTGTTATTTCTTAGTCTTCCTGAGCTTCACACTTGAAGAATTAGCAACGTGTTTTTTTTTTTGTTTGTTTTTTTGTTTTGTTTCTGGTTGTTGTTAATTCAATTGTTTTCATCACTTTAATCAAACAAAAAAAAATTTTTTTTTGAGCATATGCTTGGTGCCAGGCACATTTGTCTGTACTGAGGACACACAGCAGCCCTGGACCCAAGAAACTCGGTCTCTGTGGTTCACTAAGTTCATGATCAAAAGTAGGGGTCTGAAAGTTAAAGAATTAGTTACGGCTGGAATGGCTCTTCCAGTCTCCAGGGCTCTCCCCCCGCCCCCCGACTTTCATAGATCAGGCTTCTCAGGCCAGACCTCCCCGATCACCCAATCTCAAGACACCCCACCTCCAAGGCCTTCTCTGTTCCATCACCCGCACCCACAATCCCCAAATCCAAACATCTCTGACACTAAAAGTTTTCTCCCCCATAATTTTGGTGCAAACTAATTGGTTCCAAATGCTGTGAGGCTATAACCTTTATTTGTTTAATTTATTATGAATATTTATATATTTTACTGCAGACACATTCATGCGTTTGACCATGAGAGGCTGCCCCAGACCCTGTGCTTTAATAAACAGTATGAATGCTGTATGGGTTTCCTAAAATCCTAAAATCCTGAATCTAGTCCTAATGGTTTTAGATAAGGGACTATGAACTTGTCCTCCCTCATTTTCTCCTATTTACTTCCCAATCAAGAATCACAGCAGCTACCTTGTCCCTCTTGTTCTCTCTATCTGGAATCCAACACAAAAATGAGTTGCTTACTAAGTAGCTGTTAAATAAATCAATGTTTTTGTATGTCAAGTACATCGTGCTCTGGGGTCAATTTTTGTTGGGGGAGGACAGAGGGAGTGCCAGAGAAGTTTTCTTGAAATAAATGAAATTAGATCTAAGATTTACTATCCTTCCTACTCCCATACCCCTCCCCTCCCTTCATTCCCCTCTGTCTAATCCAAAGTACCTGTATTCCTCCCTAGCCACCAGTCCCCCCATTGTGAATTAGCATCCACACATCAGAGAATACATATATATATATATATATATATATATATATATATATATATATATATATATCACATTTTCTTTATCCATTCATCTATTGAAGAGCATGCATTCTACTGTCACATATAACTAATTAGAACAAAAAAAAATACAGGTTGTCATTTATTCACCATGAAATAAGGCCTATAAAAAAAATCTAAGATTTAAATAATGCCCTAACTAAAGTCAAGGGGAGTGGGAAAGGGGAAGAGAAACAGTACAAGCCAAGGAGAGTCTTAAGTTTGAAGGAGGGAACAAGACTCAGGGGGGATGAAGCCGAAAATTTCAGGGAATGGGGATTTGAAAGGGATAAGACAGCAAGTGACAGATTTAAAAACCATGTTAAAGGATCTGGGTTTTCTTCCTCGGGCAAAAAGATCTCTTCCTAAAGACAGCCACTCATTTAGTCTTGCCAACCTGTGAAGCTGCTGCTGTCTTTCTGTCTGAGGGTCTGGGGAGCTCGGGGGAGCTGACTGGCATTGTGCTCTGGTCCTGGCCTCTGTGCGGTGTGTCCTTTTACAATGATGGTGAAAAATCTTTATGGGAAGCAGGACACCTGTGATGTCACCGCCATCACCATGAAATAAGGCCTCCTGAGGGTCCAGGCTCTCTGCAGCACTAAGCTAATCATGCCAGCAGCTTGGAGTTGGTCTCCGAATGTGCTGATTAGATCTGGTCTGTCCCACCAGCTGAGCCGGTACCTCTTCTCCATCCACCAAGGGTCTTACAAATCCAATGGCTCAGTCGCACAGCGGATGGCTGGGTGTGACAGGAAAAGCACACTGCATAAAACAAGGCCACCTTACAAGCCCAGACTATTTAGGCAGCAGGGTTCCTGTTCACAGAGGACTGCATGACATTAGCTATCCACCTGGGTGTTCTAGAAGGTATGGGACACTTGTTGGCCACTCGCAGAGGTGGTAGGTAACTAGGAGGTGGATAAGATGTGAAAACGGCTGGTAGGGTTTAAATATCACATCCAGGCATGCCTTCATCTTCATTTACAGAATCCACTGGCCTTCACTCTGCCTTGTAAGCTTCAAAGCTCCTTCCTGAAGAGCTGCCTGTTGTTCTCCACTGACCTCATGGAAGCATGGAAATGTGTTATTCCAAAATGCAGAGGGCTAAACCATATGTATTGACTAGAGTTGCTATTTCTGTTAGCAACTGGAATGTTTCAAATCAACTTTTGTGAGTAGTAGCATATTTCATGGGCTACCAGCTCCAGCAGAGGCCTGACTTGAACTTCTGAAATGATTGGGTCAGTCAGATCATCCCAAGGCAAATGCAAATGCACACAAATTGACACTGGCTTATCTCTGTAGCATGTTCTAAGGCATTCATTATGGATTTCAGAGTTCTTAGTTTCTCTTTGTTAACTCTGGGAGCCCTTCCTTCAGTGAAAAAAGAAAGGGTATATGTTGACTTCTGCTTCAGGTCCTTATAAGATTTTTAAAGAAAGTTGTAACCAACATGCAGCTGCTCTGTGGCATGATGGATGTGGCATCGGTTTGGGGAGTCAGAAGACCTAGGCCTGATTGCCAAGTCTATTCCTCCCTATGAATTCTTGGAAATGTAGCTAATCTGTCCAAGTCTCAGTTTTCCTGCTTGCAAAATGAGAAAATATGGAGGATTAATTGAGATCATACATGTGAAAAGCACGTTGATAGAATTGTGCAAGTACCTGCTATGAATAGTGCCAATTTATACTGCAAATAGGGAAACTTTAGAGATTTGTTTTAGACATAAGAGTGAATTCTGTTGTGTTTGGATGGATTTAAATGTGGAAATTGACAAAGTGGGTTCTTTAGAATGAGTTCCACTTTCATTTGTAGTTTTATGACAGTTGTATGTAAGAGGAACAGTTGAATTACGAGGAATTTGAGAAAATGCTAAAAATGTCTTAGGAAAAAACCCTTAGAGCAATACTATGTTTAACATTAGCATGTCAGCTAAAATGTTTGAAATATTTTAGTGATGTTTTCTAGAAAGTTCCTTGGCTGTCACTTTCAGGCTGTCAATCTGATGTACTGGGGCAGGCTGTGACACTGATTTGTGGTAGGTCGTAGGAATCAGTCAGTGACCCATCTATTCAGCAAGTGGACCTGACATAGCTGGGGAGATTTAGAAGCATACTGAATTATCCTGGGTCTTTGATTTACCCTGTTAAACATATCAGTAATCCAGATTTTTACAAAATGTAAATAAATAGAGAAGTTAGTAAAAGAAAAAAATGTTGGCAGATATGGTGCCTTAAATTTTGAATATTGTTACAGAAGTTTGGACAGCTCAGATAATGTAAGTTTGTTATAAAGGGAGATTGTTTTGTAGGGAAGCTGGTGGCATACATTTAGCAAGCTCTGTATCATGCCAGACGTAGTGGCACATGCCTGAAATCTTAGTGACTTGAGAGGCTAAGGTAGGAGGATCGCAAGTTCAAAGCCTCAGCAACCTAGGCCCTAAGCAACTTAGTGAGCCCTGGCTTCAAAACAAAAAATTAGAAGGACTGGGGATGTGGCTCAGTGGATAAGCACCCCTGGGGGCAATCTTCCATACCTAAATAAATAAATAAATAAGTCTCTACTCATAATTGTGCTTTGATAGTTCCTTGTCTGAGACCCTAGTCTGAGCTTTTTTATGCATCTATACAATAGGGATAGTGAATGGTACCTTCATACTATTACTGCTGGATGGTTTGAGTGTGGAAATTGAAAAGTGGGCTCTTGAATGACTTCTACTGTCACTGGTAGAGTTTTATGAAAGCTGTGTAGGAAGAAGTACAATGGTATTAATGAGGAATTTGAACAAATGCTGAAAGGTATCTTAGGAATTAACCTTTAGAGCAGCACAATGTGAGGGAGTCCCCATGAACTATACTCCGGTGCCTAAATGGGCAGTTCACGATGTCTATCATATTCGTAGATTATTTAACAACGTTTAAAAACTGGTCTTTCAATCCATTTCTGCAACGTTCTTTCCCCAAAGAAGACAATCAGTCAGAAGCAAAATCCGATGCTATTATATCAACTCCAGCTTTATTACTCTCCTAAGGAAAGAATAGAGAAAAAATCTTAGAAGTGCAATTGCTGCAGAACTGGGCCACAGCCTTGTGAAAGCCCAGGGATGAGCAGGGGTTAGGGCTCGTGAGCGCGAGGCTTTGCAAGTGCTTGAACTCAAAAATGAATCAAAAAAGGAACAGAACAGAAAAGAAAGCCCCCTGATATTTCATACCTAATATACATTCATGGGGTATAAGGCTTTTTGGAAAGAACTCATAAGTGGAGAAACAAAATATTAAAGCAATGGAGTTTTACCAGACCTATGAGCATGTAAAAGAAATTCTTTGCTAAAGAAATGACACTCTTAATATTTGCAGCAATGGGGCAGTAGTCAGAGACAAGCAAGAGGCTGCAAATAAACAGGTAAGATACGCTGCAATAATGCTCCAAGCCTGATATCAGCCTTGCACAGGAACCTGCTTGCCACCTGCAGTTAGAAGCAATAGCAACAAAACCTTCCCATCACAATCAACCCATTTACTGCGGAGAAGTCCCTGCCAGAGACAGCAGCGATGTTGACTGAGTGGGGAGACGTCTCAGTGGGGCCTGTAAAGGGAAGACATTCAAAAGGACTTCAGGGCAGGAGGACAGTAAAACACTTATGTTCAGAGGTGGCTCAACTACAGTTCTAGGCTCTGTTCCCTGGGGAGGCCTGGTGCCTCCAGAAATCTGGCCTGGAGCAGAGACCACAGGCTGAGCTGTTGTGGAGAGCACAGCTCGCCGCCTTCGCTTGGCTCTGGACGCAGGGCATAGTTTATGGATGGGCAGAAGGCGAGCACAGTTTTGTGCTTCCTGGCTCTGCTTTACAATGCCCAGTGGTCCAAAAGCGACACACGCTCCCTCTAGAGATGAATGGTGTGAAACTGGGAAGGCAAATACAACTTGCCCTGCCTCTCTGCCCATGTCAAATACTCAATTGAAAAACAATCTCATAAAGAGAGCTTTATTGTATAATAACACTGAGAGAAGGGTGGGAACCTCTGGGGATCAAGTATGCACAGACACTATTTTGACAGTAAGCAGTGCTGTTATTAAGCCCTGAGAGGGTAAACAGCTCTCCTCTTAGCGCAGTTCATTGCATGGATCAAACTGCACTGGCAATGCAGAGGGAGACAAAGAAGAGATGGCGTTTGGGTCTTTAGGAACTCCAGCCAGGCTGGAAGTCACTTCTGAAATGGACAAAAGGGCCAAATGACATTAATAACCTTGGTTTTGAAACTATGAGGGCTTCCACGGGAGCTAGTGTGCAGGCTACAGGCCCAGGGGCCTGGGGAGTCTGGTGAGCAGCAGGGAGAAAGGGCTGGTGGGCAGACGGGTAGGTGCAAAGTGGCAGACAGTTCTCTTCCTTTCCTTCCACCACCTCTGCCTTCTAGACAGTACCCCTGCCTCTAGGTCTGCGAGGTCCTGGGGTCTGAAGAGGCAGAGGTGAGGAGCCACGGGAATGGGGAAGGAAGGCCAGGGGGAGGAAGGTCAGTAAGTGTATACCGGAGGACCTTTTGAAATCTTTTCAAATGCAGAGATGTAGTAATATTCAAGGATCGGGGATGTTATTCTTCCTCTCTTCACTCCACTTCAAGCTTTGATACCGCTGCTCTATGTTGCAACCTCAAGTCCTGTGACAGCTTTGGGAGTGAACGATTGACAACATTGGATTTTACCCAAGTATAGGCCACAGCAGAGTACAGGGAGCTACTGCCATCATGGCTGCCCGCCCTTCCTCCCTCCCTCCCTTCCTTCCTTCCTTCCTTCCTTCCTTTCTTCCTTCCTTCCTTCCTTCCTTCCTTCCTTCCCTTCTTCTCTCTCTCTCTCTCTCTCTCTCTCTCCCTGTCCTTCTCCTTCTTCCTCTTTCTTTCTGAGGGAATTGAACCCAGGACCTTGCACTTTACCCAGGCTACACCCCTATATTTTCTTCTCCAAATAACAATTACCTATTTTTTTCCTTCCCCTCTCCCCTCCCTTCCCTTTTCCTATTCTTATCCCCTCCCTCTTGTTAGTGTTGCTTTTCTACTTAAATTTACTTTAACCCCCCCCCCCCCCAAGGAGACTGTCATTTGTTTTCAGTATCCTCACATGGGAGGAGAAACACTCAAACTTCTGGACCTAGGAGCAGCACCTGGGTGGCAGAGATCTCACCTGAGTTAACCTCCTAGGCCGCCCTCTCTCCTTTGCCGCCTGCCCCTGTGGCCTCATTTCACCATGAAAATCAAGGTATCATTTAACACATGGTTCTAAGAAACACTGGGCCAAATACTCGGCCCCTTGGCATAGGCCACGCTCAGGAGCCACAGCGTTTTTCTTCACTTCACCGTCATGGCTGCTAAAGAAAGGAATACAGAGCACTTGAATTTCAGGGCACTGGGGAAATGAAGACTGTTGAGCAAATATTAGTTCATGCATGGTGATCCTCTCCTTTGTGTACACTTTGAACTAAAACAACAGCCTCTTAGTAGAGCGGTTGAAGTTAAAGTGTTCTGACACACATTAAAAAGAAAAAAAAGAAGAAGAACATTTTAAACAGCAGCCTGCCTCTGTGCTATACACAAAGACTCCCCAAGTCTCAGAACAAAATTAATGTGCTTGCAAGATGTCTGCTTCTTGCCCAAAATTAAATAGACTATGATCAGCAATTCAGTAATGTTGGAATCCAAAAGGCGATAAAAGACAAGGAAATGTGCCCTTGTTTGATGACTTATAGGGAGTTAGTACATGAACGAGGAAATACTGGACCTCAACAGACGAAGGTCATTATTTTTTTCTGCTGCTAAAATTTTGTTTGGACAACTGAAGAAGATGAAGTGGAAAAAGGAGACATTCATGTCTCATATGGAAGGAAAGACCTGGTTGCGTCTGATATTGGAGAACAAATTTTTCTGGGACTATTCATTCTAATAAAAATATTACCTTTGTGTGTCTGCCAATGGGAGCGTTCTCATTTGTGATTCAGGATTATTTGTCCTGTTGTGGTTGTTTGATTCTCTTTTAAAATTCTTCCCTTTTTCTTTAGTATTTGCTTGGTTTTCCAACTCCAGCTGATCAGGACAGCAGAATCGTTTTCTAGAAGAAGATGCTCAGTGTTGGTCCCTGACTTCATGACCATGGACGTTGCTCTTTGTCCCAAGGAGACACATGTCCTCCCATTTGGAAACAGATGTGGGCATTTCTGATGTAGGCCTAGGCAGCAAATGAACAAGGTCTCTTGTTTGGAATGCAGGCATTACTCAGTGCCTTTTGTCATATATCAAGCATGAAAATGACATGTGTAACACAGGAAGGATGTTTTGATGCCAGGCTAATCCTGGGCCTGCTTCAGGTTCTGAGAGTCTGAGGGTTGGACCACTGGGTTCTTTGTAGTAGGTCCAAATTGCCCAGCTCCATGACACTCAAAGGATCTCTGGAACAGTCTGGGATCATGCTGGATCCCTGGGCTGCCAGGGATTCATAGCTACTTTGAGGCTTTGTTTTGACCTTGACCTTCTCTCTTCCTAAAGAAGATCTCCAGGTGCTTTGAAATGCATGGGAGAAAATGCAAAGCCCAGAGGATTTCAGTTTTTCAGACAGATGAAATGTAGTTTTATGCAATTCTGTAAGTGCTCACCTGCTCATGAAGGTTCCCCTACCTACTCTAGAATCTTTTTTTTTTTTTTTTTTTTTTGGTGGTGGTGGTGGTACTGGGAATTGATCCACTGAAGCACATTCCCAGCCTCATTTTATATTTTGTTTAGAGATTGGGTCTTGCTGTGTTGCTTAGGGTCTAGCTAAATTGCTGAGGCTGGCTTTGAACACACAATCCTCTTGCCTCAGTCTCCCAAGCTGCTGGGTGCTCTAGAATCATCACCTGAGGCAGTGTTAATTCTGAAAACTGAAGGAGATTCATACTGGAGAAGAAAAGTGTGGATCATCAAAGTTCCTTTCCCTGAAAATCCCAGACCACTCACTCTTTACTCTCCCCAAAGTGGATTATGAGCTTCAACCTATTACCAATAGGAATTAGACATCTTGACCTTGCAGTCAAATCAATCACGCATTTACAAGTTCCCCCCTACTTGTATTCTCCTGTGGATTATAACC
This sequence comes from Spermophilus citellus, assembly GCF_964194105.1. Classification (NCBI taxonomy): domain Eukaryota; kingdom Metazoa; phylum Chordata; class Mammalia; order Rodentia; family Sciuridae; genus Spermophilus; species Spermophilus citellus. The sequence continues at coordinate 135,342,352 of NC_138189.1, forward strand.
TGTAAGTTTGCCCAATTCAGAATCATGACATAGATCTGACATCTGAAGTCAGCCTTGATGTCAGCAGTGATAAACTTGTTTCTTTCATTTTCACATAATGTCATGACTATCTGCTGTACCATGACATTTCTGTAACAGGTTGTTTTGAATTTCTGTACTCAAAAGAATTTTATAGTCCTGAGGAATATTTCCAGAGTGGAATATTTGGTTGTAAGCAGAATAATTTATGATGAGATTCATGTAGCTATCCCTTTGATGGTGAATTTGAAAACTCAGGGACAACAGGTGGGTGAGTTAGACTTTTCTAAATGAGGGCATACCAGTGTGATGGAACTGTTTATGATATCTCAAATGGTCTTTTCTTTCTTTTTAAAAATTTTATTTATTCTAATTTGTTATATATGATGATGGAATGCAATTCAATTCATATTACACAAATAGAGTCCAATTTTTCATGTCTGGTTGTACACAAAGTAGAGTCACACCATTCGTGTTTTCATACATGCACTTAGGGTAATAATGTCTGTCTCATTCCACTGTTTTTCCTACTCCCATTCCCCCTCCCTTCCCCTTCCTCCCATTCCTCCCCTTTTCCCTATCTAAAATTCTTCTATTTGTCCTACGCTGCTCTCGCATCTCCATTACGAATCAGCATCTTTACATCAGAGAAAACTTTCAGAATTTGGTTTTTTGGGATTGGCTTAGTTCACTTAGCATTATATTCTCCAACTCCATCTCAAATGGTCTTTTCTAAAGGTATTTATGAAGCAATAGCATACAGGAAAGAATAAAAGTATCTATAAAAATCTTCATTTTTATTGGGAGCAGATTTGGATTATACTCAGTAAGTTACTTTGAGTTGACTGACAAGGGGAGATAGAGCAATTGCAGAATTAAGCAATAATGTGTTTCTCTTTTCTGATACCAATTAAAATTTTCCCAGTAGCTAAAGAATCAAGTTAAATTTCCCACCGTTGGGACCATATTTTGAAGTGAAGAAATCCTGTATCTGAAATCACCCTTAGATATATATTTTCATCTTTCTAAGTCTCAGCTATTTCTCATATAGATAAAAAGACCTGACTCACAGAGTAGTTGTGAGAAATAAATATAGTATAACATGTAGGTAGATACCATCGGCACATATTGGATGCCCAAGGGATAGTAATTACTTTAATTATTTTTATTGTCTATTATTATTATTATTATTATTATTATTATTATTATTATTATTATTATTTAGATGGTCTGCCCAAGCATTTCGTCTTAGCTCTTTTTCTAGGTATTTCTTCTTATGCACTCTCCTTTCCTAAGTTCTGGACTCCTGGCCCTGTAACCCAGCCTCCAAAGCACCCATCCTATCTGCAATGCATCCTTGCTGGGAAATCTCCATCCTTCTGATTGGATTCCTTCTAGATATTTGGACCTTTGCTTATCTGAGGATTTCCTAAGTTCTCCAAACTCTACTTAGACTCCAGCTGTCCCGGGGGGAAGTTCTCAATGAGGACCAAGAAATTCAGGATTGCAGAAGCTCTGAATTAGGAAAACACAACTAAACAAAAACAAAAACCCTGCACTGGATATTTGGCTATTTGTTGGTTGTTTGCTTGGTATCCACTCCCCGCTACCTTTTGTCTTCCTGAAAGGTGTGAGAGAAGAATTTGTTTGCAAATAACTGGTGACTGGTGAAAATAACTGGTGCAAATAACTGGTGACTCCAGCTCAGAAATGTTTGGCCTCACCTGCTGGGGTCCTTTTTCTCCCTTTGGTGCTGGGGAGGGAACCCAGGGGCCTTGTGCATTCTAAGCACATGTTCTATGGGGGAGCTACAATCTCAGCCTCTACCTGCTTGTGTTTTAGACTATTCCAACAGCCTCTGAATCACTGTCTTCTTCCACACCCAGTTTGTTCTTTGCAGTGTTCATCTGTGCATTTATCCAATGAATAACACGTAAGTCCTTTGGTGAGTCAGGCACTGAACTGAAGGTAAATGATAAATTAGTCTGTGGAGACGTCAGAGGCTGAGATTCATGTGTTGGTCAATCTCCTTCTCTCTGTCTTCACCTGCAACTTGATATGGATGAGGTCTTTGTTGCTAGAGGCAGAGGTAAGGGGCAATTTGTGTGTATATGGACTTTTAAGGAGTGGGGGAGAAGGAAAAATATAGTGTGTGGACCTTACCATTTCCCTTGGAAGAAAGCTGAACACCCATAATTAATCGGGCAGGCACTGAAGGAATTATGTCCTTGTTTTTGCTTTTCTTTTTGGCACTGGGCATCCAACCCAGGCCTTCAAATATATGAAGTGAGTGATTGACTATTGAGCTCAATACTGTTGAGCTCTGAAGGACTTATTTTTATGAAATTCTTACTTTGTATATTTTGGACACAATTATTTTGGAGTCCAAGTGACGAGAGTTAGGGTGAGAGCCCTCTGCATCCCTGTGGATGGGACCCAGTGCCATTTTAAAGTCCTGCAGACCAGTTGCTCCCTGTTTGATAGGTAGGTCAGTACCCTTGATACTGATTTTTCTTTTAGTACCTCCTTGGACAGTGGATACGGACAAGCAGAAGACAGAGCAGGGGAAGAGAATACGGCTGATGTCACTTGGTGACCGAAACTAACAGTCTGGGACTGTTTCAAAGATGAGACTTCAGAAGAAACCGGGGAAGCTTGAAGGATATACACAAGTGGAAGATAAAGAGGACTGAGATTGTGCAAGGACTTAGATAGGATTGTAATTGGGTCACCTGTATTACGTATCTGAATTATATAATACGTCTTTTGAAATTTCAGCCATGAGGTCCACTTGCCCAATCTGAGTATGTTTATACCTGATTTCCACAGACCAAGTTCACTAGGCCCAGACTGGCACAACGGCTCTTCATAACACGACCCAACCTCCTTCTGAGCGTCATCTTTTCCCTCTGCCCCCTTCTCCCGTTCAGCCTGTTCTACGACAGCTTTCTTTCTCCATGTTCCTCAGATGGTTGTCTTATGCCTGTTATTCCCTACACAGTACATTTTCCAGAATACGATTCTGATGTGTTTGTTCTCATAAATATATCCTTGGGTTACTGCAATATGGTTTCTCTTGTCTTCCTCTCTAACTAAAGTCTCTTTGGAGAAGCCAGGAGTATCATTCAGGTTCTAAATAAATGTTTCATAAATGCTTACATGCAGTGAGACCTAACTCAGAATAGTAGAAAGTCAAAATATGTAAAGCAAACAAGAAACTCTTCACAAACAGGGCATTTGTTGGTTATCTACTTAGCATCCTTTTTTTTCCACCCTGTTCTTCTCTAACAAAGAGCACATAGCTGAGGTACTTCTAGGGTGCAATATCCATTAGTCTAATCAGAATCAAAATGGAAAATTTGCCTAACATGTGAGACATATCAGATGCATTGTGTCTGAATGTGTGTCCCCAGGTTTGGGCAGCCTTCTGGTGACCATGAGGGTGGAGGGCTAAGGAAGGAACAGGAAGTAATGGAGACAGGGAGAATTAGCTCTTAACGGTGTCACTGAGATGGTACCCAATACCTTCCCCACCTGCACTTTCACACTAAGTCAGAAAAGCCCTTCTCTGTGTTAATTTGAGCTGCCTGTTTCTGTCCTTGTGCTAGCTAACACAGAAGATTATGCATCTTCTGCTTCCCACAAAGGCCTGAGAGCAGGAACTAGAGGCCCTGAACCAGGCAGCAACTTCATAACTATCTGGAAAGTAGAACCCAGATCTCTGCACTCCTCTTCCAAACCTCTTTATGTTAAATCATGCTTTATCATAGGCATTTTTAGTGTTGCCACTTTCACTTCTAAACAGAAAAGAATTAAAAATTTCTTACCAATTCATGGCTTTTCTACTTGTTATTAAATATGAATATATTTACAATCTGGCCCAATAATTATTTAAATTTACATAGATGAGCCTGGAGAAGGTGATGTGCCGATTTATGCAACACAGTGTTCAAATTGGGCACTCAAGAACTGCTTTTTGTTTAACTAGGACTGTAACTTTAGCATGTATGGTCTTTTTTTTTTTCCCCTGAAAACTGTTGAAATTGTAAATTGTAGGAAAATGAACTAGTTCATAATTCTGGGCAGAGAGTATCTGACTCCATAAAACTTGATGGGAAAGTTACATTAACGACTGTGACAGTAGCCATGTGATTAAGATAAAAGACTTATCATTGAGAGTTTATAAAAAGTGCTTTAGATAATTGGCAGTGCAGTCCACTTTAATCAAAATTGTGATAGACACCAAAAGCCATGTTATCAAGGGAATATAGGCGTCTCACGCATGGATAATGATGTTTGGCTGCAAAACACAACGAGCATTTGAAATGGTACATCTTGTTTCAAAGACGTTGTTTAGCAATGTAACTGCATGCTGGCCAATGATCCCTGATGAAGCGTGGATGGCAGGTCATGCCTAGCATGGTGAGCTCTGCTAAGTGTCTCACAGTCTAAATAAACTCCCTGCAATAGTTTAGGAGCCAGTATGAGGCAAAGTTTATCGTTTTGGGTTCCTTGTGAAGAATCAGTAAGAACATTCTGTTTACTTCTGCAAAGAAGTGTTTTTGATGGGCCCAGTCATGCAGGCAGTTGGGGGAGTCCTAACTGCTTACTACCGGGAAGCTGAGAATAGTCTTCCCTTCCTTACACTTTCTTTCTAGGCAGCTCTTCTTGCCTGATCTTCAGCTCTCGGTGAACAACAGCTGCATACACATCACTGAACCTGACACTTGGAAAACAGACAAGTAGCCTTTTCTATTACTGCCATAAATGCCACTCGGTGAACCAGCCACTAGGTCATGCTCATGTGCAATGCAATCTGTTTCCTCCCTGCTGGGCTCCGGCCTCACCTTCATAATGACTAGAGAGGGAGCTGTTCCTGGGGGAGCCTGTTGTTCTACACTTAAGGCTTTTGGCTCCTAGTAAACATAAACCTATTATTTTCCAAGTAAGCTCATTACACAAACATGAAATTTCCAAGCTGAAAAACTGTGTTAACTAGGATCCTATTCAATCAAGAAATGTGTGTGAGAATATAGAATATGTGCGAGAATATGGAATGATGGAAAATATACTGATGTTTTTATTTTTCTTACATAGAATCTAATGCTTCTAAGAACATACCTTCACGGCCTAGAATCCCTCTCTTTCACATGTTCCTGAAGAAAACCCATATTCTGTTTCTAGGATGTATAAAAGGCATGTTGAAAAAAAAATAAAACAAAAACCCAACAACTCACAAAGTCAAGAATCTTGAAGGTAAAGCTTAGGAAGCAATTCCAACTTACGTCATAGTAGAAAGTATGCCAACTCTAAAATTATTTTGTTAGTTACTAGGAATATAGAAATAAACGTACAAGGGAGTTCAGCCGATTTTGCACTTAAAAAGTAGGCTGCATCTTACCATTCTCTAATTATGAGCTAGTGCTTTTCTCTTCAAGTGTTCAGAAAACCATATCCCTGGTTCAAGTTGTTCCACCTCTCAAAATGGACATGGGGTAAATTTAGACAGAAGGACATTGGTCAGATTTGTGGTTTTACGTGCTTACTATGCCAGTGCAAGAAAAGGATTCTCGTTTTAAAGCATGTTGGTCCTTCATAAATTTAGTTTTAAAAAGCCCAAAGAATGCCTACTCCAAGAATTCCTTTCTGTGCTTGGAGAACCATTCCGAATTTCCCATTCAGTGCCTACGGATGCCATGTGTGGCACAGAGCAGTTCCTCAGTAAGTATCTGTGGGAAGATGAATACATGGATGAATTCTCCCTTTTGGATAGATTGTCCTTCACCCTGCTCTGCCTCCTGAGGAAGGAACTCCCCCTGGCCCTGTTCTGGACACTTGACCTTGGGTTTTCCTCTTTGAAATTTCAGCAAGTGTCCGCTAAGTTTAGTACGCAGTAGCAGAGTCCTTGCTGCTCAGCATAAAGATCCTGGCAATGAGGAGAATGTGTTTGCAGTCCCGCAGGCCTAGTGTTGCCAGCCTCTCTGCTCTCAGCAGCTGGGTGACCTCAAGCTCTGGGGCTCATTTCCTCACTGGTAACAGGAGGGCGACAATCCCACCCTGCTAGGCTGGGTGGGAGAACTGAAGGGGATGACATATTTAAAGAATTTAGCATACTGCCCGGCTCACAGTAAATATGTAGTACATGTATTATTATTTTAGCTTTGCACCTGTGGGAAAGAGTCCTGTTCCCTAAAGTTTATTTTCCTAAGCCTCTCACCCCTGAGATGGTCCTAGTTTTTTTCTCTATAGAGGGGCAGTGTACGTACAGTACACCGTACAGTACCCCAGGGGCCGTCCGCTGTTGTTCTAAATGACATTTCCACAATGTCTGGTATTTATTGCTCCTTTTGACTATGGCGATGTATTAGGATCTTATATTCAGGGAGCAGCAGGCAGTGATCCGTAGATTTCTTTCTTAGACATAATTAAGGACTCAGAGTTCTTCATTTTATAAGCATTATTTGGATATTTCTTCCTAAATGCAATTCTTCCTGTGTGTCTAATCTATAGCTCACCTGACTATGTGACGATACCACCATTTCAGTAGCCAATGTAGTTTTATATTTCAAATCTTCCTTCTTTCTGAAAATATTGAAGGGTGTTTTCAGTACTGAAGATTTTATGACTGGCACTAGCCTTAGTCCCAGGAACAGCTGTGGTTAGCACAGCTCTCTTTAGTTCCCATTGCTGTTCTTAGATAACCGTCCCCCAAAGGGCCATGTGTTAGAGGCCTGGTTCCCAGACAGTGGTGCCATGGGACACGATGGAACCTTTTAGAGGTAAAGCCCCATGGGAGATTTTCTAGTCATTGGGGTTATGCCCTTGGAACTAGGCCCTTTCCTTTCTCTCTTTTCCTTCTGGCCATGAGATGAGGGCTTTCTCTGCCACATATTCCTGCCATGATGTGTTGCCTCACCACAAGCCTAAAAACAACAGGCCAAATGATCAATAATTGAAACCTCCCAAACTGTGAGATGCAATAAACCTTTCTTCTTTTTTCAAATTGATTTGTTACAGTAATGGAAAGCAGACTACCACAGTAATTAATGTTGTTTTTTTTTTTATCCTTTTAGGACATTTGTATATGATAAGAATATTGACTGTCATTATATTTGTTGAAACATTTTTTAATTTGCTTGCTTTTAATTTTGATTATACATTTTTGACATAGAAATTCTATGTTTTACCTAGTTGATTCTACAGTGGTTTTCATCTTTGTGTTTTCTTTTAAGACTGTTTAAACTTAGAAATTCTATTGGACTCATTCTGATCAAAATTCTATTGTACTCATTCTGATAAAAATTCAGCAACATGTTCATCTAGATATTAATGGTTGCCATTTTTAAAGAAATATATCACATTAAATTGATCTCTCTGTGTCATATGTAATGCTAAGATTATGACAAAAATAGGCAATGATTATCTTGAAACTACTGATGGAATAATTATTTCTTTCTCCACAGATTTGATTTGTAGAGCCAAGCTTATCATATACCAGATTTATAAAATATTCTATCATCTGTTGGCAGGTCATTTTTCAAATATAGGTCTAGCTACTGATTCCTGCATTGCAACTCTCCTTTGTTATTGTTATTATTAGTTTATAGGATGTTTTAACCATGTTTTAAATATAAGTGCCCTCGCTCACCAGAACTTGTGTTGGCTCCATGCACAGTCAACATGAAAACCGCGTCTGGCCACTAATGTGCTCAGCGTCCTACGGCTTTGCCATGTCCACTGTGACTGTCTTAGTTTCCGACACTATTATCTCCTCCTGGGATTGTAGTAATGACCTTTTTGTTCCTCCAGCTTTCACCTTGCACCCCAAAGTCTATTCTGCACACCACAATCACAGCACGTACCTCAGATGTAGGTTAGATCAACTCAGATGGAGAAACTGTGGTACCTTTCTTCCTAAGCCAGCGTCCATGCCCCCAAGGCCCAAGGGACTGGGTGTTACATTCTTTCTAGCCTCTGTGCACACAAAGCTCCAGGTGCATACTTTTACCTCAGGGTCCTTCTGTGTCTGCTTCCTCTAGCACCAGCTTTCCATATTTCCTTTGTGGTTTACTCCTCAGCTGCTCATAGAACACCAGAGTCCTTGTCCACCCACCTGAGGAATGACCTATGTCTTCCTTCCCTTCCCCATCCTGTGTTGGCTTTCTTCATAGTGTGTGTGTGTGTGTGTGTGTGTGTGTGTGTGTGTGTATCTTTAAGAAATCTAACACATTAAATTTATTATTTATGTGGCATATGTAATAGCTAAGACTATAACAAAAATAGATAACCAATTATCTTAAAACTATTGAGGGATATTCCCAGTATCTAGAGTAGGGCTTAACATATAGTATGTTAATTTGTACTCCAATAAAATAGAAAATATCAAAGGCATTGACAAATTTCTAGAAGCATACGATATGCCCAAACTAAATCGGATGACATACACAATTTAAACAGACCAATTTCAAGCAAGGAAATAGAGGATGCCATCAGAGGCCTACCAACCAAGAAAAGTGCAGGTCTGGATGGATACACAGCTGAGTTCTACAAGACCTTTAAAGAAGAACTAACACCAATATTCCTCAAACTACTTCATAAAGTACAAAAAGAGGAACACTTCCATACAAATTCTATGAGGCCAATATCACCGTGATTTCAAAACCAGACAAAGACTAATCAAAGAAAGAAAACTTCAGACCAATATCTCTAATGAATATAGATGCAAAAATTCTCAATGAAATTCTGGCAACTTGAACACAAAAACAGATCAAAAAGATAGTGCACCATGATCAAGTGGGATTCAGCCCAGGGATGCAAGGTTGGTTCAACCTATGGAAATCAATAAATGTAATTCATCACATCAATAGACTCAAAGATAAAAATCATATAATCATCTCAATAGATGCAAAGAAAGCATTTGACAAAATACAGCACCCCTTCATTTTCAAAACACTAGAAAATCTAGGGATATCAGGAACATATCTCAACATTGTAAAAGCTATCTATGCTAAGCCCCAGGCCAACATCATTCTAAATGGAGAAAAAGTAAAAGTATTCCCTCTAAAATCTGGAACAAGACAGGGATGCCCTCTTTCACCATTTCTATATAACATAGTTCTTGAAACTCTAGCCAGAGCAATTAAACAGATAAAAGAAATTAAAGGGATACAGATAGGAAAAGAAGAACTCAAATTATCATTATTTGTTGACAATATGATTCTATACCTAGAAGACCCAAAAATTCTACCAGAAATCTTCTAGAACTAATAAATTATTTCAGCAAAGTAGCAAGATATAAAATCAACATGCATAAATTAAAGGCATTTCTGTACATCAGTAACAAATCCTCAGAAATAGAAACTAGGAAAACCATCCCCTTTACAATAGCCTCAAAAAAAAAAATACTTGGGAATCAAATTAATGAAAAAGATAAAAAGACCTCTACAATGAAAACTACAGCACACTTAAGAAAGAAATTAAAGAAGACCTTAGAAAATGGATAGATATACCTTGTTCTTGGATAGGCAGAATTAATACTGTCAAAATGACCATACTACCAAAAGCACTATACAGTTTCAATGCAATCCCCATCAAAATCCCAATGACATTCTTCATAGTAATAGAAAAATAAGAAAATCTGGAAAAATAAGAGACCAAGAATAGCTAAAGCAATCCTTAGCAAGAAGAGTGAAGCTGGTGGTATTACTATTGCAGACCTTAAACTATATTATATACAACAGAGCAATACTAACAAAAACAACCTGGTATTGGCACCAGCTACCCCACTCCTCGGTTTAAACCCAAAGGACTTAAAAACAGCATACTTTCAGAGACACTGCCACAATTCACAATAGCTAATATGTGGAACCAACTTATATATCCTTCAGCACATGAATGGATAAAGAAAATGTGGTATCTATATACATGTGGAATATTATTCAGCATTAAACAAAAATAAAATCATGGCATTTGCAGGTAAATGGATGAGGTTGGAGAATATAATGCTAAGTAAGTTAGCCAATCCCCAAAAAACAAATACTGAATGTTTTCTCTGATATAAAGATGCTGATTCATAATGGGGTTGGGGTTGCATGGGAGGATTATATGAATTCTAGATAGGACAAAGGGGAGGCAGGGGAAGGGAGAAGGCATGGGGGTAGTAAAGACAGTGGAATGAGATGGACATCATTACCCTAAGTACATGTATGAAGAACGAATGGTGTGAAATATACTTTGTGTAAGCTAGAGAAATGATTGTGCTCTGTACGGGTAATATGAATTGTAATGCATTCTGCTGTCATATATAACAAATTAAAATTTAAGAAACTAAAAAAAAAAGATAAATTCCATGCATGTATGATGATGTCAAAGGGAACCTTACTATTATGTACAACTGGAATGCGCTAATAGTAAACACACACACACACACACACACACACACACAAAACAAACAAGTGTGCACGTATTGTTCTACTGATCTCTGGTTTTCCTGTTAAAAGAAAGCCAATCTAATTTCAGTTCATGGTAATTAACCTGAATTTTCTACGTAGATATTTAATAGGATTTTTTTTTCTCCATTCGCGTGTTTCAGGATGTGTCTCTGTGTGGCTCTTCTTTTATTCATTTTATTTCCATCAACATAAGGAGGCTCCGAAGGGCAACAAAGCAGGGAAAAGGTGCCAGATTCCTGGACCCCAGGCTGCTCTTTCCCATACTAAGCTACTGCTGGCACCCACAAATCCATCCACGCTCCATCGCGAATTGACCTTGGCTTCCCTCCACCTCTGTCCACCCCAGAAATCCACGTGTGATAGCCAGGATCTCTTTAAATTGTTTCACTTTTATTTTCTGGGATATGCAGTCCCAAATGGATATATATAAAAAAAAATGCAGGGTTGAGGGTATAGTATTTTGCCTGCCTCAAATGACATCATCTGCCCCAGAGAAGAAAAATAATTCTCTTTTATTTACTTGGTAAAGGGCCTTGGGGCACTGAGGTAGATGTCAGTAGACTTCAGGTAAGACTAAGCTCTGAGTTTGTTTGTATTTTTTTAGATTGATTCCATTTATGAATTTTCTTCCTCCGCTCTAACAATTGATTATTGCCCATTGTTTTCCTTTTGAATGGAACCGAATGAGAGCCTGGGACAATTGCTATTAGGAACCACTTCCTTGACACATCATTTTAAACTGAGAAATCTCATTGATTTTCATTTCTGTTTTTGTGATCCCATGTGGCCTCATGTCAGAAAAACTTTCGTCAGTATCTGCATGCCATTTTAGGACTCTATAATTTTTTTAGACTAAACATGTTTTCTGTATCTTTTAGGCCTCAAACTGCAATTTACATTATCTGAATTGTTTGTCTACTGAGATCGCATTTTCTAGACAGTGTTCAACTTTTTCCTAGGCCGTGGATAAATAGGCTTGTATACAAAACCTTCTATTTATAAAATCTCTCCTTGGGATAACAGAGCACTTTTGCAATTCATTGACTTCTTCTAGTTTTGGATGGCTAACTTTGGAAGTTCTGTTGCCCTAAAGGAATACCAAACTTGCAGTGATGTACTGTATGGGCACATTCCATGCTAATTTATATTTTTACTTTAATTGTGTTTAAAAGAAATTTGCTCTCATGTGTCCTTATGAATTTGATGTCCTAAAAGTCTTTTATGTTATCAGACTTTCACTGTATTGTCTTAAATCCCACTGTCTTAGTATGTTTGGGTGGCTATGCCCAATTGCCTTAGATGGCTGTTCTGATTGGCATATGAGGTGTCCCTCAGAAGCTGCTGTGTCAATGCAGGAATAATCAGAGGTGAACTGTTTAGATTATGAGAGCTCTACCCTAATAGGTGCATCCTAGTTTGAATGGACTGATTGGTTGACTCCTGTAAGTAGATAGGGTATGGCTGGAGGAGGTGTGTTCCCTAAGTCCCCCTGCCCCACTTCCTGGCTGTCATGAGCAGAACAAAGCTCCTCTGTCACACTCTCCTGTCAGTGTTCTGCCTTACCCTGGGCCCTGAGCAATGGAGTTGAATGGAGTTGGCTGACCAAGGACTGAACCTCTGAAAACATAAGCCAAAATAAACTTCCTCTAAGTTAGTCTTGTTAGGCATTTTGGTTAAAACAACAAAGTTAACTAACAAGTTGTGTTAGGTAATTTACAAACAACAGATTTTTTTTTCTCGTAATTATGGAGGCTGGGAAGTCCAAGTTCAAGGTGTTAGTAGAACAGTATCTGCATCATGGTGCATCGGAGATGGCACCTTCTTGTGGGTTCCTCACATGGCAGAAGAGGCAAAGACCACTCAGGCCTCTCTGTTAAGGCATTTATAATCCCATTTATGAGAGCTCCATTCTTGTGATTTAATCACTTCCTATATGCCCCATCTCTTAGTAGAATTGCATTGGTTAGAAGGTCTCAATATAAGAGTCCCCCTGCCCCCTGAAAAACAGACATTCAGATTGTAGCATCTAACCATTGTGTATCTCATCTGTGTTCCTATTCTGAGTGTATAAAAAGGAACAAAGGTAATTCTTTGCATTAACCAGGTTCATTCTAACGAGGCATATTTGGTGCACTTAAGTTTTGGGACTTTTTGGGAAAAAAAACCCAATCTTCCTTTAGCTACAAGTTGTTAAAAAAAAAAAAAAAGCGTGGTGGAGAGGAGCTGGAGCCCAAGCTGAAGGTCTAAAATGAACACGATGACCCAGAGAGGAGCTCCATCCTTACTTGAACACAGACTCTGGTTTTGCCCAGACTCAACACTCAGCAGTCTTCCCTGCATACCACCACACCTCATGGCTCCATCTTATTAAAGACATGTGCACTGTTATTTAGAAAGTATACATACGGCCAAGAACTTTTTCTTCTCAAAGTTCTGTACAAAAGGATTTTTATTTATTCATTTCAGTCTAAAAAGTAAGTAGTTTTATGTCAGTTCTAACTGCCTATTATATATTCTTTCTTTCAATAAACACTGGTCAGTCATCTCTAAGTCTTGGCTACATCCTGAGCCCTGGAAGGTTAAAGATGAACTTGAAGGTTTATTTATTTTTTAATTGAAAACAAAGATGTAAGTGCTCAGTACAATAACCTATGCAATAAAATGTTGTGGGAAATATAATTGAATGATATTGAGTGCCATGGGACAAAAGGTAAAATGATCAATACAAATGTTAGCGTAGGGAAGAGAAGGTGGTTTTGAAATGTTATAAGAGAATCTTAGCCCTGTAAGTGCCTTTTCACATACGTTATTCTTCTAAATGTGTGTTATGTTTTAATGATTCCATACTTAGAAAAATTGCCTGAGTGCTTTTCATACTGATTCTTGTAGGAACTAATATGCTCAACCCATAGTACTCTAGACCAAATGTTGACAGATTCATCCTGCTCCCTTAGCATCGTTTTAGTGCTGGGGCATAGCTGGGATTCTTACAAAGTGGGTTATGCAGATGATCCATATTTTTCTACAAATATTTCAAAACATAAAAGACACCGACTATTTTGAAAAAGAAAGAAGAAAGAATGCAATCATTGGTACGACTATGTAGACACGGATACAGAGTGACATAGAACACAATTCCTTTTCCTTACCTTTCATGTGAAAATAAAATCCAACATTATAAGAAGTCCTGGGAAACAGGATATTTTTTTTCCCTTGGATTTGTAAAGTTGGTTTAAAAAAATAATAATAACCTTTTAATGTTGATGAAAATTTCCTCTGTAAAATACATGCCGGAACACCTTTTGCATTTTTGTCCTACTGGAAAAATAACATAATTTCGTTCCCTCTGCCCCATGGGTTGCTAAAGTAAAAGCAGAAATTACTTTGTGGCCACCACCATGGAGAGAAAATGGCTCTTCTCACATTGCCTAACGCAGGCCTCCATCATTCCCACTCTCTGGCCCTTGTTTAAGTATAGCTCAGGAACTCGTGCTAGGTGGGGTTGTTGCTAAATGGGGTGTACTATTTTCCACCGAGTGCTTGTGGGACACCCAAGTAGGCCACCAGGGTGTTGGGGAGAACCAGAAAAACAAAGGTATGAGGCCTCTCCTCCCACTCCACCCTCCAATTGCAGGGTTATCAAACCAGAGCCCTGGACGGGCCAGTGGCTGAAGGATTTGGGGTTTGGATGAGAGAAGGACAGGAGGGTGGGAAGCAGCATTACAGAAAACTGATCCAATGCAGTGCCCAGAGCAAATGCAAGGCATTTCAGAGGATCCTCTGTTTTTTTTTTTTTTAAATACTGTTTTGCTTTCCATGAAAAATTCATAAAACAAAACCTAGGAATTTCTCACAGCGTACACAGGGGGATGGGTGTTTCCACTTCAGAGCCAGAGACAAGTAATGGGGAAGATTGTTTCTCTGAACATGAATGTAGAATATGCCTAGATGGTTAGGAAATCTTTGGAGTGAGATCTGTCTTTTCAAATGTGGTACATACACAGGCAAAGTTCCCTGTGTGTTCAGGGTTGGTTCTCAGAAGCTCAACCTGAAAACAGAGGAGAAGGTGTCAAAAGGCAGGTTGAATATTTTTCTCATGTGTAAACCTAGAAGATACCCTCACAGTTCAGGAAAAAAACCTCACTTCACCTGAACAAACGTGGGTGGCTGCAGAGTTCCCTTGAAGGAATTCCTTGAGCATTTCTTGGGCATGCACAGGGTTGCTGAGTGACAGCCCCCTGCTTAGGTCCAGGCAGCCTGCATTCTCTCCTGGTGGCCACTTTCTGACCCTCTCAGCAGCCTTAGGGAGACTGGGTGCTCATTTCAAACACACCTGAAGGCACTCACATCATGATACAGTCATTGCACAGGAATGGATGCATGGTACATGGATGGGAAATCAAAATTGCCCATAGGGGACATTTCTGAATCCTCCTGAAGGGCTCAAATCCCACTCACTCATTGTCACGGTTCTGTCTAAGCAAGGGAGCACAGCAGCTTGGCAGAGGTTGAAGATAACCAAGACACCATTGGTGGGAACAAGAAGTTAGGAAAACACGTTCCTCTTTTAACTTGATGGTCTGATTCTCCACTTAAGGGTCACTCTGCGTTTTTGTAATCCCTTTTGTGCTTTCCTGCCCAACCACTTTTCACCCGTTCAACTTCCTGTTCCTCTCTTACATCCAGTTCTTTGTATGACTTGGCGCCTCTTCCTACCTTCACATGTCCGGAACACTTTCTGAGCAAATATTTTATTGAATTTCCTAAAAATACACAGGAAGAATGAAAATATGGCCATGTAAATAAAGGCAGCAGAGTGCTGATATTTACTAGAAAATATGCATAAGTATGCTGGTGCAGGATTCTCTGACTCTGTCCCCACCGTAATTCTTGCCAATGCTAAAATTGCCATTAAAACAGAAATATGCTCATGGCAATTTCCACTGGACTTTCTGAACACCGATTTCCATAGTGATATGTTTTTGAAGTTCACAACAGTCTGTACTGCCATAATGAGATGGCTGTGTTGCTCAAATACTCCTTGTGATAAAAAAAAATCACATGAAAGATATGATTAGAAATTAGAGTGATAAAGTGAACATTTTTTTAGCAGTAAATAAGTGTTTAAGTGAATGCTTAAAAATTAATCCTACAAGTTCTTACTTGCAAAACCTAAATCGACCAATCCAGTATTTGAGTATAACTAACTTTTCCTATCACTATCAATACTGCCCTTCACCTGCATTTTTTTTTAATATTGTATTATTATGGTCACTCCTCTCACTTTCAGCAGGATAAATCCAGCAAAAAAGCCACTACCCAAAGTATCTGTGTTCTAAGATGCTATGGTCTCAATATTTTTGTCCTTTTAAAATTTGTAAGCTGAAATGTAACTCCCAGGTGAAAATACTCAGGTGAGGCCTTTAGAAGGTGACTACATCAAGAGAGGATTAGTGTCCTTATAAAAGAGGCTTGGGGGGGGGGGCTGGGGATGTGGCTCAAGCGATAGCACGCTCGCCTGGCATGCATGCGGCCCGGATTCGATCCTCAGCACCACATACAAAACAAAGATGTCGTGTCCGCCGAAAAACTAAAAAAAATAAATAAATATTAAAATTCTCTAAATTCTCTCTCTCTCTCTCTCTCTTTAAAAAAAAAAAAAAAAGAGGCTTGGGGAGTCCTTTTGCCTTTTTACCATGTGAGGACATAAGAAGAAGGACCATCTTTGGGCCCTGTTGACACAATAGCCACATCCCTATCCACATCCACTGACACTGCCATGATTCAGTGCCAAGCCCCCAGAACTGTAAGCAATAAATTCCTGTTGTTTATAATTTCCCAGTCTCATCTATTTTGTTATAGCAGCCCCCACAGACTAAGGCATTGGGGTAATAGTTTTCTTCTTGCCCAGGTGCTAATTCCTATTTACAACTATGCTATTACTGACAGCAATTTGGTAAAAGCAAATCACACTTCTTCATCAGCTTCATTATATTTAATTGGTGCTATGGAAAGTTGTACTGCATTTGTCGATACAAGTTATGAGTTAAAATTAAATATAAATTCATTTTGGACCAAAACAAGCAGTCTTTTTGAGGTTGAAATATTATCTAACTGTTGACATTCACTGAGACTCTTTTATTCTTTTGCATGCTATAAACTATTGAGACAGGATCCAAAAATGATCTTTTCTAAGGAATGCTTCATCCTTCTCTGAGCACATTTATTTTTGTTTTATTTTATTTTTGTCTATTCTTCCTAATGGGAGTTTTGTATTTGCCTATCTGTAATTGTTTATAACTACACATTAAAAAATAATGGGACTTAATGACTATGTCTCAAATTAGGATGATTAGGATCTACTTTTTAAGTCTATTTCCAAGCAAATCTGCAGCACTGTGAAGATGCTCCAGAGATTTAATGAGGGTGAACCAGGTATTACTAAACAGCTTTTGCAAAGAAGGAACTCTGAGTTAAAGGAAAGAAAGCAAAATTCTTTTTTTTTTCCTTCTCCTCTCCTAACTTAAGAGACGAGTTAACTTGCCAAGTGAAAACTCCAAATCCCAAGAAATGCCCCAAACTCAGAAAAAATAAGCACATAGATGAATGCCTCCCCTTTTGCTCGTTGGTCTGAGGCCGACTGACAGTACCAGGTGGTAGCCCTTGGGAGATGCCTGCTCCAGATGCCCTACCTGACAGCCAAAAGCTGGCAGGAATTAACCAGAAACATGTGCTTCCTGTGGAGGGCAACGGTCGGCAGGTGGGATGGGCAGACTTGGTGCCTGAGCCCAGCCTCTTGTGTGGTCACCGGCCGCCTTCCTCATGGGCACTGAGGGCCCGGAACAAGACATTTTCTCAGAGCTGTGCTGGAAGCCATTCAAGTGCAATTACGCTGTATTTCGCTGCGGAATGGATGACTTAGAGGTTCCACACAAATTGAATTCTGAGGCCAGCCTGAAATTACATTAGATCTGGGGGCTTTGACAAAAGCCTGTCTGAATCCCCCGGCAGTCCCTCAGGGTCATCTTTCTTTAATCATTTGCTAATGTTTTTCTGGTTAGGTCACTGATTAATGGGTGACGTCAATTTCTGCCCCCTCCTTTTAGGACTGTATGCTGCATAACGTTTTATTAATTTGTCCTTTTTGGCTGCTACCAAGACAGCAAATATGAAACTGATTTCTGAGCCTCAAAAAAAAAAAAAAAAGGACATTTCTAATTCTGCTGTGTATTATAAATCTCAAATGCAAAAGGCTATGACGAGAATGTGATAATAGTAGAGGTGTAATAATTCTTTGCTGTTGTCTGTAAGTACACTCTCAACAAGCGGAGAGAAACCGCGGGAACTGAGCACATGGAGCTCATGAGAAAAATAGGAACTTGCCCCTCAGGGCAGGAAGCACAAATGCCCACACTCCTATCCATGCATCCTGCATCTCAGATAATTGCTTCATTTTTCTTGATAACCCATTAAAACAATAAACCGTGGGTCTCATAAGATTAGTTAAGATATAACAAAGCCCCCAAACTCCCCTCATTCTTACTTGGTCTCTGCAAATGTCAGCAGTCACACAAGCACACACAGCACATCTGTAAGGTTATAATACGTTTGCAATAAATTGTAGAGTCAGCCAGGCTATCTACAAAAGCTTTATTATTATTTTTTGAATCTTTCAATCACAGAATTGATCAG
The DNA here is from genome assembly GCF_964194105.1 of Spermophilus citellus. Taxonomy (NCBI): domain Eukaryota; kingdom Metazoa; phylum Chordata; class Mammalia; order Rodentia; family Sciuridae; genus Spermophilus; species Spermophilus citellus. Next base: position 135,360,513 of record NC_138189.1, read on the forward strand.
AAAAATCTTGGTAAGAAAAATACAGCTCATGACTTCTTCTCTTTCTTCTGACCAAAAAGAGTCTGAGTTATTAATATCCCAAGGACAGGAAAAGTTGATGGGCGTTTTTGGTGAAATTTGGGGGGACAACTCAGAAGATGATTGACATATAAGACATCAGACAAACTGCTGCTTCAGCAAACTTTGTTCTAAGTGTGTTTCTGTTAAATATAAAGTAAGAATGTATCTCAGTTTTATCTTGTGTTAATTCAAGAAACATTGATTAGAAGTCTCCTATGTGCCAGGCTTGGTGTTGAATACTGGAGATAGAATGATAAATAAGACGTAGTTCCTGGCCTTAATTTGATTATGGTTGCATTGAAAGAGATATAAACAAGGGATTTCAATGTGGTCCTGTTTTGCCTGCTTTTAAATTTTATATGAATGGAACAATTATGCAAATATTATTTTATATATGGTTGATTTTCTCAATATTATGTTGGTGACATTCATCCATGCTGTTTAACCATAGTTTATTCTTTCTTTATGATATATTACATTCCTATTATGGAACTATACCACATTTTATTTACTCATTCTTCTATGGGTGGAATTTGAGTTGTTTCCTGTTTGGGCTGTTATAAATACCATCCCTATGAACATTCCTATGTGTGTCTTGGTGAACGTGTGCATTCATCTCTATTAGTTATATGTCTAGGAATGGAATTTCTGGAGCATAAGGAATGCATATGCTCAGCTCTCTCACTATCTTGTAGATTCTTTTGCAGTTTTCCAAAGTGTCTTTAGCAGTGTATGTGCCCACCATCTGTGTTTGAGAGTTCTATTTGACCTTCACCCTTACCAACACTTGGCATTGTCTGTCTTCTCCATTTCAATTATTCTCTTAGGTATGTATTCATCTCTCATTGTAATTTTATTCATGCAATAAATATGAAGTCAAAGATGTTTTTCCCTGGATAACTTAATTATAGAGGCAAAGATGGTATATTTTAGAAAGAAAAATACTCAGTGACCTATTCTGTAATTCTGTGCACATTGAGTACTGCAGTGTTGCTATACACTCTCATAACTTTGAAGAGCTCCCAAATTCATGCCTTTTGCACCATCTCTCCATTTTATTCTGCCTTTACCTCTTTATTGGCTTTCCCATACACTGGGAGTAAGATTAAAAAGGACAGTAATAGCTAATGATTACTGTGGGCTACCATTTGCCAGGCACTGTTCCAAAGCACTTTATGGATACGTGTCTTTTAATCCTCAGAATAATTTCATGAGGTAGATGGTGTGATTTACTCCACTTTACAGATGAGAAGAATGAGGCACAGAGAGGTTGAATAACTCATCCAGGTTCCACAGGAAGTCATGAAGTCTGAATCTGAATGCAAGTGAACAGATTCCAAATGCAAATTCTTAAACTTTATGCTATCATGGGCCAGTGGAGCTTGAAGCTTGCCCTTTTTCCATGAGTGTGATTTATACATTTCAGTAGAAACAAATTAGAGAAGCATGGCTTTCTTGGTATATAGCTTCATCTAGGGAAAAAAGGAAAAAAGACCATCAGTTATAGGATATTTGTTGAATACATGTCCAAGCTAGTGTTTGACACTATGATCACTGTGATGCATGCTAATAAGAAGTTTAATAGTTGAACAGGACCTTTGAACTTCCAAATTTCTTTGTCATTGTTATTTGATCTGCATAAGAGTTAACTGAAGAGAGAGTTTAAGACTAAGAACTTCAGTGAATCACTGAGGTCAAATGTCCAAAACAGGTTCTGAGCCTTGACTCAGACCCTTGGATTTTCTAGTCAGGTTTGGACTGTAATGCACAGAGAAGAACTTGAGTGCATGGTCAAAAAGTGAAAAGGGTAAAATTTTATACAAAATTCAAGCTAACTCTAGGTTCTACACATGAAATAATCTCTTAACTCTGCCAGTGAAACTCATCTATGTTGATTTAAATTTGCATGTACTGTAGCATATTTTTCATGATTTTTTCTCCCAAAATTCTGGTCTACTGGGGTGGAGGGAGGATTAGGCATTTAAAAAAACGATACTGATATCTAAAGCTCTTCATAGAAAACAAATTTAGTGCATGAACTTCAACATATTTAAATGTTTGACAATACTAATAACTAAAACCCCAATAAAATTGTACAGTCCTATTGTTCTGGGGAGAGATGAAAGTATGGTCTTTTAATTCCCCAGAAATAAAAAAAAAAAATCTGTTTTTAGCGACTTTTATGCAGTTTGGTGGACAACACTGTGATTTTCCTAACACCCAGTAAAGAAAACAAGCCTAATTTCCATGTGCCACCATGCTGATAAATGTTGACTCTAAAAAGCACATGAAGTATTTCAGTGCCACCCAGCATGTAAACACCTATGTCATATGTTACTTCCAAACTGGCCTCTGTAATGTTGACAGAGAAGGCAGGGTCAACATTAAAATGTGAATCTTGCTGGCTCTACCGCAGTGATATTCTCTATTTCCCTGCAAGATGGTTCTGAAATCAGGAAAACAAATCTTCCCATACTTTCCCTACATTTTCCAAATTGCTGGTAGCCTTATGTTGGATTTTGATCCATGTTCCCTGTCTCAACTTCACACATACAGACAAGGAGTCCCAAGAATCACTCACTCCTTATCCAGAGTTGAGAATATCTTATGTTTTAATAAGTCATGAAGTCAATAGGGAAGTATAACCGTGTTTTTTTTAAAAGTAATATGTCATAGATTACATTAGAAGAAAATATAATGTGTCTCATTGGTTCATGAAGTTTGTTTGGGTTGGACATGTTTGCAAGTGTTGTGTACTGAGTCCTGATGTGAAATATGATTTCTTACTGCGATGGAATCTGTGCTGGCTTTTATCCATTTCCCTCCATCTCCAGATCCACCTCTCCAGCAACAAAGGGTGGTCGAGGCTGAGGCAATGTGGCTGTGGAGGGGAGAGAGAAGGAGAAAATGAAAAATGGATGTCTCTGCTGGGATGAAGGAGCCGGTAGGGATGAGACAGCTGCCAAAGGGAGGGTATTTGGGAAATGTGTGAAGAAGAGGAAACGTGGTTTGTAAAGTGCGATGGGATTAGAGCCCCTTTCTCCTTCTCTCCAAAAGACTGTACTCAGTAATAACTACCTTCCTGGTGTGAACAGGTGTGTGTGCTGGCGCCTGCAAGTCTGGGTGTGTACGTGTGTTGCTTTCTTTTGTGGAGACATCGTTGGCCTTGGTCCAAGACTGATGTACAGATGGGTAGGACAATAGGAACAAGGGTTCAGGAAAGCCAGTGACATGACATTTTCTGAGTGTTTTTTTCTTTTAAGAAAATAATATTTTTGAAGTCCATAGCTATGATTATCAAAATATTAGATACCAAATTTAATTACAATTGACAACACTCATTACATTTAATCAGTCAAAAATATATTGCAAAAATAGCATATTGCAACTGTTGCTTGGTGATAGTCCTCTCTCTCTTTTTTTTTTTTTTGTGGGGGGGGGGCGGGTACCAGGGATTGAACTCAGGGCACTCAATCACTGAGCCACATCTCCAGCCCAATTTTGTATTTTATTAGAGACAGGGTCTCACTGAGTTGCTTAGTGCCTCACCGTTGCGGAGGCTGGCTTTGAACTCACAATCCTCCTGTCTCAGCCTCCTGAGCTGCTGGGATTACAGGTGTGCACCATGGCGCCTGCCAAGATCCTCTCTTTTAACTCTCCCCGAGGTTGCACTTTTCACAATCTTTCATCATGTGGTGCTGCACTTTGAAATGTATACCCAGGTATGACTCTCTTTATGGTTCTATATTCATATATAGATAGATATTTGTATTGTTGATTATAAGTTTATTGGAAATTATTAAAATTGTATGTGTATGTTTTAGCATTTTTCACTGTTGTGACAAAAAGACTGGATAAGAACAATTTTAGAGGAGAAAAAGTTTATTTTTGAGTCTCACTATTTAGAGGCATCAGTCCATAGATGGCCAACTCCATTGCTTTGTGCCCAAAGTATGGCAGAATATTATGGTGGAAGAATGTGGTGGAGGAAAGTGGCTCGGGACATGGCTACCAGGAAACACAGAGAGAGTTCCCTTTGCCACAACAAAATATAAACCCCAAAGGCATGCTACCAATGACCTCCTCCAGCCATATCCCACCTGCCTCCAGTTACCACCAGTGAATCTCTATCAGTTGATTAATGCACTGATCAGGTTAAGGGTCTCATAATCCAATCATTTTATCCCTAAACTTCCTCGAACTGTCACACATCTGAGCTTTTGGCAGACACCTCATAGGTAAACCATAACAGTATACTTTATATAGCTATTAAACTATAAATAAAGAGTGTCATAAAACAACATACAGCTATGAAACAACATACAGCTATATACAATTATATGTAATTATAGAAAGCGATCTGTAGATTACCTGGCTTTAATGCTAGTTGAGAATGTGCACCTTTTTCTTCACCGAGCTTTGTCATTTCTTTCTCAAACCTGAGAAAATTTGAAATATTCCTTAAAAACTAAGTAAAACTGTAGAGTCATTTAAAGTCACCAGTGATCCATGCCCAGATAACCAGTGTTAAAATGCAAGTTATTTTTCTTCTAATTTTTTTTCCTGGGTGAGAATGAATAGCAGATCTTGGTGGCCTTGCCAGAGCCTCCTCTCCCTTGCCCCTTTTCTAAAGGCCCTGTGACTCTTCCAGTCACCGTGATTGGCTGTAATTTACTTCACCTCTGATTGTGGGGGTCCAGAGTGGGGTGGCAGGAGGTGCCATGCCATCTTGCTTTTGGTTCAGGGCTGGGAATGAGAAGCAACACAAACAAAATCAGGATCCCAAACTGGTTGCTGTTTGGATTGCTTGTTCCCACCAATCTTGAATGGGGCTACCTTCAGCCTTGGAAGACCTTTAGGGTAGGACCTATCAATGGCACGGAAGTAGGGCAGAGAGAGAGATGGCATGAGAAATGGGATCCTGGCACAGATTTTGCACCCTGGACCCAGCCTTGTCTGAAGCCAGTTCTATCCTGGAATTGTTCAGTTATAATATCAACAACCCCTATTCTGCTCAGGACAGATTGAGCTAATACCTCCCGATGAGGGATTTGTGTAGTTGGGCAGGGACTAGTATAACAATGGTCACTTGTCTGAATCATCCTTCTGTGGGATTCTTTCTCCTTTTATGAGCTCAGTGCTTTTCTATAGGCCTCAGATAAATCTATCATGTTGTATCCATCAAGTAATTCTCCTCATTTACTTAAAAGTGCCATTTTCTTCAAGAAGCCTGATCTTAAAACACACTGCTGAAAACCACCTTTACAGTAGGACTGACAAATCGTTCTTTGCCAAGTCATTCAAAGAAAGCAATTTTTTTAAAAAAAATTTATTTAAAAGTGGACCTATCTGGTGAGAACCTTCTTCCTGTGTTTCACTCAGCATTAATACAGTCAGTATTCCATTACTATAATCCAACAGCAAGCCTGTATGACTGATGATTTTTAGGTTGAAAAATCTCACCATTAATTCATTTCTAAAGGTGTTTTGATGATTGCAGAGGTGATTAATGGAAAGCAACGAAGGCCCATCCCATTGATTCATTCTCTGTGCTGAGCAGACATAGAAGACTCCAGAAGCCAACTCAGGGCACTGGAATATTGCAAACTGATGTTTCCTGTGCAACCAAGGGTTTGCAACGAGAGATTTGCACCATTGAATGGGGTAGCTTGCTTTGTTTTTGGCAGGCAGTTCCTCAGCACTTATCAGAGATGAAGGGTATCATCCAGGCTACAGTTTCCTGCGTTTTGCCTTAGAAATCAGCTGCAGAGGAAGGAAGCTAATATCCTCAGTTTCCATGAAGCCCTTCTCCTGTCTTCACCAGGTTTTTAATTTTTGTGTAAACTGGGAAGCGTCCTTTTAGATTAGGTTTTTTTTTTGTTGTTGTTGTTGTTTTGGTACTGGGTATTGAAATCAGGGCCACTCAACCACTGAGCCACATCCCCAGCCCTATTTTGTATTTTTTTTAAAGACAGGTTCTCACTGAGTTGCTTAGCACCTTGCTTTTGCTGAGGCTGGTTTTGAACTCTCCATCCTCCTGCCTCAGCTTCCAGAGTCACTGGGATTATGGGTGTGCACCACTATACCCAGCCCCTTTTAGCATTTGAACCATCCATCACTTTCTAACAGCACCTGGTTTCTGATCAGTTAAATGGAGATAAAATATTTCACAGAATGTTGTGAAAATCCAAGGCCACAATGCATGTGTAAATGCTTGGAATGAACAAAACATCAAAATTCTGGAAGTAGAAATGTATAACAGTTCTAAAGCATTCAAATTTTTTTCTTTATTAAGGCAAGATGATTCAGAATGGACAAATTCATAAAATGGAACAAGAACTATTTTCATCAACAACTATATTATGGTTAATTATATATGTAATAAGCTACCAATGCTCTTCCATATAAAACATAGTTCCATCTCATTATAACTTTATCTAAATCTAAACTAAATGAAATGCCTCTGCATTGACCACACTCTTGATTTATTAAACAGGTGAAATGATTCCCTTTGTACAGACTTTTTTGGTGGTGGTGATATGATCACTCACTTTTAGTACTTCTAACAAAAACTAATTTTGGGAATTTTCTACTTTTTTGTCCACAATTGTTGAATATTTATCCCCTATATTTCTAAAGAAATTTACTTTCTTGCATAATATGCTCTGCAAACTGCCTACAACTAGTTTCTATACTATTTTACCATTAGGTCTATTTTTGATTGTTAGTACTTAGAGGTAAGCCCTATGAAGGTAAGGCCCTTACCAATATATTTTTTGTAATATTCCAGATCAGTGTCTGGTGTACAAGTGAATCCCTCAGTAAAATATTTTTTTAAGATATTTATTTTTTAGTTGTAGTTGGACACAATAACTTTATTTTATTTATTTATTCATTAACTTTATTTTTTAAATTTATTTTTATGTGGTGCTGAGGATTGAACTCAGGGGCACATGCAAGGTGAGTGCTCTACCGCTGAGCCATAACCCCAGCCCTCGGTAAAATATTTTTAAAAATTGAGTGAATGAATATATAATTGTAATCATGGCAATCATGGGTTTTAGTTTTTATTGCTGCTGTAACAAATTAGTGCAAACTTAATGTCTTAAAACAATATAGATTTATTGCTTTTAAATTCTTTAGATCAGAAGTCCAAGAAAGGTCTCACTGGGCTAGGTGTCAGCTGATTGCATTTCTTGCTGAGGGCTCTTGGGAAGAATCTGTTTCCTTGCTCAATCATATTGGCAGAATTTCATTCCTTGTGGTTCTAGGACTGAAGTCCCTGTTTCCTTCTACCTGTCAGCTGAGGCAAGTTCTCAGTCTCTAGAAGCCTGCCTTTTTAAACTCATTCCCTTCCTCCACCTTCAGCCAGTAAGAGTGGTTGAGTGCCTCTTTTGCTTGGAATTCACCTGCAAAAGTTTTGTATCCTAGGCTGGGGTTGTGGCTCAGCGGTAGAGTGTTCACCTCGCATGTATGAGGCTCTGGGTTCGATTCTCAGCATCACATGAAAATAAATAAAATAAAGTCCATCAAAAACTAAAACAAATGTATTTTTTTAAAAAAGGTTTTGTATCTTAGAGTGAAAGTGGGTCTTCTGTTCACAGTGTATAATTGTGGTTTATTCTTTTAACACAGGCCTATGTACTTTATGTGCTATCTAGATGGTTTCATCCATTGAATCCAGTTCACAGCTTGTTCATACAGTGGACTTCAGATCTCCACTTTGTTTACCCACCTCTTCTTTATTCCTTCATGCCTCCTTTTTTCTCTAATTGGTAAGACATTTTCATCATCCCATTCTTTATTTCTCTATTGGTTTTCCAGTTATAAATTTTTAAAATCATTTTAGGTGGTTATCCTAAATATTAAGATATGCATTCTTAAGCACATTGTAATAGGACTTAAATTGGTTACCTTAGCACTTCCTGAATAAAAAGAAAGAACATTACCACATTTAATCCCTTCTCTTCCTATGCATAATTGTTGTTACTTGTTTTATTTCTATCGTATGTTAGAGCTTGCCCATGACTTTATTATTACTTTTATTTTAAGCTCTCATTATATATATTTAATGATACCAATACACTTTTTCCAAGTGCTCTTTATTTCTTCCTGCAGTTCTATGTTTTCAACTGGTCTCATTTTTCTTTGGTTTCAAAACTTTCTTTAGTAATTCTTCTAGTGAAAGTCTTCCAGTGAAATGTCTTCTCCACACTTTTGTTTGCCTTAAAATATATGTATATCTCCTTTATCTTTGAAGAATATTTTTGCTGGGTATAGAATTCTAGATTGACAGTTTTGTTTGTTTTTAATTTTCATCAACTTCAAGATTTCATTCTCTTTTTTTCTGGGTTCCCTATTTTTGTTTGAAAAGCTGGTGGTGGTTGTTATTCTTCTTTTAAAGTTTCAATTTTCCCCTCTGGCTCTTGTAACATTTTCTTTTTGTTGTTGATTTAAAGTAGTTTGATCAAGATTAATGAGGTGTGGTTTTCTTTGTATTTATACTGATTGGGGTTTGCTAAGCCTCTTGAATCTGGGAAATGGTGTTTTTCACCAGTTCTGGTACATACTTGGATTATATCTTTTCTGTTTCATATCCTTTTTCTCCATTTTCCTCCTTTCTGGAATTCTGAAGATAGCAAATTCAACATGTCACTGGATACCCCCATTTCTTTTCATATTCAGCTTTGTTTTTCTTCCTATTTTTTTTTTTTTTTGTGTGTGTGTGTGTGTGTGTGTTTCATTTAGGATATTTTCTATATCTGTTTTAATTCAATGGTATTACCCTTGCAAGTCAGACTGTTGTTATTTAAGGGGTTTTTGTTTTTAGATATATTTTGTAGCTCTAAAATGTCAGTTTTTTTTTAAAAAAAATCCAAATTTCTGTTGAAATTCTCCAGATTTTCAGTTTTTTTTTCTACTCTTTTCCTTTCTTTAATTCCTTTGCAATATTAGAATTGGTTATTTCAAAGCTCTTATGTACTAACTCCCATATCTGAATCATCTAAGATTGACTACTGTTATGTTTTATTTTTTGATTACCAACCACACTGACTTTCCACAGAGGTATTAATTTTCAGTTAGAGGTCACATATTGAGTAAAGGATCGTCAGATGCTCCAGATGATATATTCTGCCAGTGAGGGTTCTACGTTCGGTATATAAACCTGCATTAAAGGTGGTTTGGGACTGGGTGGTAGTTATATATGACTCAGTTTGAATCAGTTCCCCTCTGTTTTTTCAGGCGTGTTCTTCCAAGTCTTTTCATTGAAAGCTTTTTATTGAAAGTCTTCATCACCTTAGCCTTGAAAGACTGTGGGAAATTCAGTCATCCCTTCAGAGGTCTGGGACTCTGGTCTCTGGTCTCCTTCTTCCCACTGCTTCTAACTTTGGCCAATGTCTAGAAGAGGAGTCGGGCCATCTGTTGGAGGCAGGTCCCATCTTCAAGCGGGACTTTGTCTCTGAAATACTATGCTACTACAGATTTCAGTTTGTGTTATAAAAGCTTCCTAGTCCCAGAATCCAGCAAACATACTGTGGGAAGAACTAACCATGTGTTTAGGATTCCTGAAGTTTCCAATTGTCCCGCCAACCCTACATGACCACGAAAAGCTTTGCTGATTTCTCATTCTCCCCGTGAAGTCCCTCTGTGAGGGCCAAGCCCAGTCATCAGCCCACGTCCAGAACTGGCCAACCTCCCACAGCAGAAAATGGTCAGTCACAGACTGTTCATCTCAGACGCGCTCTTGCTTTTATGGTTTAATTCCCCTTGATTTCTTGACTTCCAGGGTCTTTTAAAATAATTTTATTTTTACAGTGGACCTGTTTTTAAAATGTTATTATGGCAAAAATAGCGATCCTTGTCACCTACTATTTTCTGCTTAGAAATATAAGTAACAATGTTGACAGGAAAGAGAATTTCTCAAAATGTTGCTTTGAGAATGAAATGCTACAATGTATGTAAATTCTGAGGTATAAAATTTACTGATATATTCAATTTATACTAACTAATATAATACTTAGTTTGTAGTAGAAAACTTTCCATCTATCAGTTCTATTTTTTTTTTTTTTAATGAGCACAGGCACATTTTTCTCCTTATGAGAACATCTAATTCTATTTCTATCTTTTGTTTTTAGGGGTCAGAGTAATTTGTAACTTTGCTTAAGCCTGGAGTTATTCAGAAATGTCTTGCTCCCTTAAATGTTCCTGTTTCTTTTTCTCTTTGCAACTTATGCAGGGGTAGGACCCTATCTGCATGTAGTCCCCACACCACATGGTGAGTCATATGTCACCATGGTTGTGGAAATGTTTCTGCCTGACAGTCCTCAGCAGAGTTGGTAAAGGAAAGGATCAGGTGGTCTGGCTCTCCTTGTTTCTCAAGGGCAAACATCCTTCAAAAAACCTTAAAACAACTTTAGGCCCTAGACAGAAGTTGGAGGGAACGGAAGTAGGATCAAGCTCGTCTTATGGGACATGGGAAAGCCTAGAGTTCAAGAGAACAGAATCTGAAGCCAGTATTCACAGTATTAAAATATTCTTGGTGTGATAACCACATTCATCTTTTGTTTCTGTGTCTAGTTTACTAAGGTCCTCAAAGGTTTTTGATTGGCCTAATACCTTTAACAACCCTTTTTCCCCCAACCACAAAAAACAAAAACCAAATCAGAAGATCAATCAGTCCCCCTGCTCTTACCCTGGGTTGCCTGGTTGTGACATTTTTGCGTATTTGCACTTGGACTTTAAATCCCAATGAGGACTTGCCTTCTATCATCTTTATCATTGGACATGATATAAAACTCTCACAGCATTTTAATCTCCATATATAGACAGGATTGAATATATAACCTTCCTGCTCCGTAACATGTCATGTCATTTATGAGCATGTATCTATTATACTGCACTTTCAACGCACTTTGTAGTCACTAATGAGCTATGCAACATGACACTCCTGTGAAATAGGCCTGCTACCTAACCTCCACCTTGTAGGCACACAAACGGAGACACCAGGAGATTAAGAGACATGCCTGGAGGTGTACCGCAAGCTAGAATATAGAAGCAAGCCAGAACTCATGAGTTCTTGGTGTATGGGAACTAAACATGCATGACACTAAATATTTCATGTTAAAATTTTGGAACAAAAGGAATTTCTTACTAATGCTAAGCTAGAAATGATAGAAAGCTGAGAAATGGAAGATACAGAAGCTAAGCTGGATGTGAGTGTGTGTGTGTGTGTATGTGTGTGTGTGTGTAGAAGGGATCATTGAACTGAAGTTGAGGTAGAAATGAACACGTTCTTTTTCCATTCTGTCTACACTTAGGGTTCAACAAGACTCAAATTGTACCCTTATACTTGAATTTTAAATTCGGCTATAGTTTAAAGCAGAGGCAATCTACAAGGTTTTCATTAAAATATGACTTTGAAAGGATTCACTGATTTTTTTTTTTAAAATGTGCATTTGGTTTCTCCTGACTTTTGTAACATTATCTCTCTAGTAGGTCATAGTAGCCTGGCCAGGACGGAGAACTGGAGGTTGTATTTGAAGTTCAGTGAGGAGTAAACTTCTCCAGTTCCAGTACTCCAGTTTTGATTTGTCCCAGCAAAAGCCTGTTATTACTTTGGGTAAGTTTTCAAGAAAAACCCCAGAAAACTCATTCACTCCTTAACAAAGGTGCCAGGCCTGGTGCTGGGTCCTAGAGAAACAAATCTTGAGCAAAGGATGGTCAAAAACAAATAAAATAACGTTCAAAGCGTTTACAACAATTCGTGTTGTGTAAGCACATTAGCTCCTTGGCCTGTAATCAGTGGCTTCCTCGCTTGCTGCATGTGCCATCCCCATGGTGGCCTCAATGTGGCAAGGAATCCTGTGATTAACTGGCTATGGAAAAGGCAGTGACAGAAGCCAGTCTAATTTTAAACCCTTTAAATGGCAGCAAGACACTGAAGCACAACAAATAACAACCAATCAGAGGTTTTTTCATTAACCACTCTTGCCGGGAGGAAATGGTGACTCTTAAGAAAGAATAGAAACCCTTTTGGGCCTAAAGTAGTTATTCTGCTGTAGATCCCAGGCCTGCTAAGCCGGAGGGATGGCCACACAGGAGGAGGAAGAGCAATTCAAAACCGGGCTCTTCTATGCAAGCAGATCATGCTCAGAGTAACAAGTATTTCTCTGCTTTATTTCATGGGTGCCCTTGAGCCAAACAGCAGAAGGGAATGGGTGAGCGAACAGTTCGGGTGGGAGCAAAGGCAGTTGTCCAAGATGGTGCCAGTGAGTGATTTGGGGGGAATTTAAGAAAGGAGAATATTATGGCCGGTTTTTCCAACAAAGTCTCTAAATCAAGTTTGCAGAGCGGTCATTGGCAATTTTGTGCTTACATCCAAAAGGGTTTGAAAAGCAACTACAAAAGAAGCCAGTTGCCCCATTTCCTTTCTTTTTCTGAGTAGCAATAGCTTTCTATCTTTTGATGTGCTGATTTTAGAAAAAAAATTTCTTCTTATAATCCGTTTTTGCTGCTAGCAGAAATTGATTGCACAAAAGACCAAATTCATCAACACCACACACACACACACACACACACACACACACACACACACACACACTGTTGTTTTGAAACATTCGATCATTTTTATGTTAATTTTTATATTAGGAAGAAGGTTACCTACTTCTCAATGACATTGAAGTTTTTTAAAGTGGTTTCTTTTATGTCTTGCAATAAACTCTAAGGAAAAGTGGTTCGGAGAATTGGGAGAATATAACTGAGCTCAATTCTTTTCTTTCTTTCTTTTTGCTATCTTATGCTATTTAGATTTTGCCCTGAATTAGCCCAAGCCCAGAGGTTCACACTAAAAATTTTATAACTTTCCAGCTTTCTTACACCTTGTAGGATCACCCTCTGCCAAGCAAACAAGACAAAACAAAAAAATCCCCAAACAAAAAATCTATATACTAGCCAAATAACAGCACCAGCAGCCCTTGTCCTATTAATCTTCTAGAGTTGGCAATGCTCTTGGTCTTAGCATTCAGCAATTAAACACTTTCTTTCCCATTATGGAGGAGAGAGGTGGAACTACGCCGCCCATTTGATTCTCAGTCCAGGAGTGTCACCTGTGTTGAAATCAGCTAACTATTCCCCTCTTAGCTTATCTCACTCCCTGGACCTGTTCCCTTACTCTCTGCCTTGCTAATTTCAATGGGGTATCGAACACTCTCCATTTTCCTCTTAACTTTTCAGAAACAACAGCACTGTCTGGCCAGCCCCCTTCTCCATCAGGTACCTGGGAAAGGAATCCCTGACCTTTGCCCAAAAGCTGCAATTAAGCTGGGTGCGGTGGCTCATGCCACTAATCCCAGCAGCTCAGGAGGCTGACACAGGAGAATTGCAAGTTCAAAGCCAGCCTCAGCAGAGGCAAGGTGCTAAGCAACTCAGTGAAACCCTGTCTCAAAGTAAAATATGAAATAGGGCTGAGGGTGTGGCTCAGTGGTCGAGTGCCCCTGAGTTCAAGCCCTGATACCTAAAAAAATAAATAATAATAAATTTTTTAAAAAGCTGCAGTCAGTTATCACTATGGTGTTTGGACTTTCTTGCTGATGGATGGTGTGCTATCCATAAATCAGAACGTACTGCAGATGTGAACTTCTCACACTATGATTACATTTATGGGCATTACGGAGGTTCATGATGTGTTAAATAGAAAAGTAGGTTACTAAATAGTTTATGATGTTTGATTGGATTTTTATAACCATATAAGAATAAAAAATGCCCGAAGGCATATATAACACTATGCTTATGGAGTATCTTTGGGGAATAGGCTCTATTTTGCCTTTAATCACTATTTTAAAAATGTTTTTAAATTCACACATATAAGTATGTAATATAATAAAAATCGATCTTGATTATTTCAGAGTACATTGAAACATTTATCAAGAAAGTATTGGCTACAAAATAACATAGTATCAATACAACAATGTGTTCCAAATATAATCATCAAATTTAGAATATTATACCCGGGGCTCTATGCATATTATCCCTAACCTTCAGGAGAGTTCTACAAAATAAATAGTACTCTTACAATTTTCCCCATTTTACAGAAAAATGAGACTCATAAAGTCTATATAGCTTGTTCAAATAACAGCTAGAAAGTTGTGAAACTGAATCAAGATGGTCAGTTGGTGAAAATACCTGATCATACTTATAATGAGGAGATGCCAACGGACTTTGGGTCCAATGAGAGGGCTCATCTGTGAGTGACCAGTGAGATTTATTGCTTTAGTAAAACTCTTCCACAGGACAGCGTCTCTTTCCTCCAAAAAATCTCCTGGATGAGAAAGTTGACAGTGTGTGAATGCATTTAAAACTTAAAGCAGATAAAAGTGCTTCCTTTCATGGACTTGCAATTCCCCAAATATTATTTAGGCACTGAATATGTGCACGAGAACCAGAAGGATTTGAAATAAATTTTTATTTGGGGGTACTTAATGTTTCTGTACTAGTTTTAGGGGAAAGGCACAGGAAGAAGGAGAACCTAGAGGGAGGATCATGTATAGGATAAAGACAGAAAAAAATAAAAAGGAAAATATGAGAGAAGTAAGAAGAAAGAAGATTTATGAAAAGCAAAAATGATCCAGTCTATTTCCTGGACCCATCTTTTGAAATGACCCAATTCATAAACCAGAAATCTTAAAGTAATTAGGAAAAGAAGACTTGGAAACGATTATGGAAGAAGAAATCATAGACCTAGAATAAGTAAACAACTTGATAGGAGGAAACTTAAAAACAGTTGTGTGCTGGTAAATGATTAGCAACAGGCTCTCAGGAAGGAAAAACAAAAACAAAACCAAAAACCACCATTTGTTAAATCGCCATTGCCCCTAGTGTAAATTCTATTACCACCAACCTTCGTGGAAGGGGAATTGGGAAGACAAGAATACTGTTGGTCCTTGTGAATCAGTACTGGCTAGTTGAGGCCTCCTACCACTTTATAGTGTTACTGAAAAATGAATCGATAGCATAAGAATACTTTTTAAACTTCATACGATGGGGTTAGAATTTATTATCTATATTTATGTATCTATATACATTTAAGTATCTATATACAGATATTAGACTTAAAATTTCCCTTAGCATACCCTTTCCTTGTGGAATGTATACAACAACAATTTAAGCAAGTTTGTTGTATGTAGCTATCTACAAATATTTATGAAAACAATCTATGTTTAGAGTGACAGCAAAAATTTTCAAGCAAGTTATAAGCGTTATTTTCGATATTCAACTAGTATGTACACTTCCTAGACCATTTCTTGATTCTGGCTGTCTCCACTCCATGATCTGTGTCTGAGGAATTGAGACAGGAACAGCGAGCCACAAACTGGACTCATTGTTGGCAAGTACTCGTTAACTGAGCATGGTGAGTGCTCAGTTAATGATGGTGTGTCCTAAAACGTATACGCACAGACACACATGAGTATACACACACACGAGTACATACACACCTTCTTCTGTCCACTTGATTTAGGTCTTCTTGGGACAGGTCTGTTGGGAGTAGGATCCAGACGAGGCACACTCCTGCCTGTTCTTTTAGCAGCTGCCCTGGCTCTCACTTCTGAGTACAAGGGACTTCTTCACCTTTGTGGGGTGATTTACAGTGTCCCAGCTCTTGCATATCTTCTCTCTCAAAGTGAATGGGTAAGGGGTGTGTTGATCCCTACTTCACAAGTGAGAAAAAGACTGACAGAGATCATTTGATTTACCCAAATGTTCATGGGTCAGAGTTACCAGAACTGATAACCAGGTCTTGCTCCAGTGTTCTTTCCAATGCAGTTTTATTTTTAAGATAGAATTAAAATGCGGAGGATTTGTGGCCACACAGGGACCTGCCTGCAAGATTATAGTTATGCACATGGGGAACGGTGCTTTCTAGAAACGCAGCAGAGATGAGTGTTCCTGTTGTTATGGCGGCTTCAATTTGCCTTGGTCTTTTAGTTTTGAAATGAAAAGAGTAGGGAATAGGAGGGATGAATGGAATTTTGGGGCACCCTGCTCTTGCTCTTTCCCTATGAGAGAGGTGAGTGCAGGTTACACATCCATCTCATTTATATGTGACCATCTCTGAGCCAGGAGCTGAGATGCAAATTGAACAGGAGGGATGTGGCTCCCTTCTTCAGAGAACAGACTTGGGAATGACCAAACATACCCTTGTGAACCACGACACTTTGTGTAATGAGAATAAACTAAATGCCTACAGAGATAAATCATGAGCTCATGGAAATGATAAATCCACTATCAGAAGTTCCTGGGCAGGTTCTTGGGCAAATTGGTTGTTAGGGTTTGACTGTAGTTTATCCTCCAGAGGGTCCTGTGTAGAAGCCTGATCCTCAGCGGGGTAGGGTGGAAGGGGTGGAATCTTTAAGAGGTGGGGGCCTTGTGGGAGCTAATTAAGTCCCTGGGGACTTTGACCATGGAAGGGATTAAGGCTGGTCTCACAGAGTGAGTGAGTTATTGTGAGAACAAATTGTTATAAAAGAACAAGCCTGAGCCCTGAATCTCTTTGGCTTCCTGTCTCACCATGTGATTGCTTCCACATGTACTCCCAGCATGATGATGCTGTCGGCCATGAGGCCCTCGCAGAGGCTGCATGGATGGAACCACTGGATCTTGAATTTCTAGCCTCCAAAACTGTGAGCTAACTAAACCTCTTTTCTTTACAAATTACCCAGCCTGAGGCATTTTGTTATAGCAACAGAAAATGGACTAACATTATGCTTGAAACTGATAACTTTTAGATTTCTTAATAAGCTTTGTTTAATAAGTGTGTGTGGGGGGGTGGGGTGTGGGACAAATATCGACTGAGTGCCTACTAAATTCCACTTCCAGATTCGGTCCCTACAATGATGCCATGATGTCAGTTCTATCATCTCTGTGTTAAAGAAGAGGAAGTAATAGCTAAGTGCAACAAATTCACTCGTCCAAATTGACATAGCCAAATGGTAAGTGTTAAACCTGAGTGGACGTTCGTCTTGTCCACTATGCCGTGCTATCTCCTTTACCTAACTCTTGGTCTTAGGATTTGTTTTTCTGGAATGCCATCGGGAGGGAGCACGTGACATGCTCTGACCAGACAGCTCTCGGTTTTCCTTTCCACACATACCCCAGATGCATGAAAGAAAATAGCCCAGCTATTTGCCACCACTGGAAGCTTCCCCATCCTTCCTATTTTAATCATCAAGACAGGTGGCAGCAAAACCCACCCCTGCCACTGTAAGGGACACGGACTTCTCCCTCCAGCACCGTGTGTTACCTGAGGGTCCAGCTTGAGCTGGTGTCAGTGGAGAGACACGCTTTATCAGAAACAAGAAAGAAGGGTTGATTTCAGAATAAGGTAAACATTTACCAGAAATGGAGACTCTTCCCTCATGGTAGGAGCTGTGCAGAGATGCTATCTCCCTCCTCCCAGCCCCCAGAGGTTGGAGCCATGAGGAAATTACAGCCTGACTTTCTCGGGACACCGTCTCACATGGAACCCCAGCATATTTCTCTTGGATAGGGTCCACCCCAGTAGCTTTACCCCCCTGTCACAGGGGGAGGCAATTCCCAGCAGTCCTGCCCCCAATTCCATAAATACTCCTGACTCCACCTGGGTCTGGACACATAGGTTGAGCGCGGAGGCTAAGTGTAGGGAAAGCCTCTGTAATTGCTGATATTTAAATATATGTTCTGGACCCTCGTGGGTGTTCTCTCCCTCTTTCTCCCAAGTAGAGACACACAGACACAGAAACTTCTTCAATTCATCAGGCTTCTCTCAGAAAAGAAGTAACCGACACCATCCATTTTGTAGGCAAATCTTTGCATTTTCTTTTTCTTAAGGAGCCTCTCACAGATCGTCAATAAGATTCCATTTTTTAATAAGTTTACCCAAATCTTTGAGGAAATTCTAAAATTATAATTGCAATCCATTTCCGAGCCAACAGTATAGAGCCGTCTCTTCTTACTTACAGGCATAATTGAAATAAAACTCGATTTGAAAAATGTTTCTGAACTATTGTGAATGTCCTGTTTGTCTGAAAAGTTAGATTTTTAAGTTGTTTTGGGAAAGTTTTTTTTTTTCTTGACAGAGTTTTACTTGTTTGTTTTTCATTTAGAAAAGAACTATTAAAAATAAGGGAATGATTTACTATTATTTAAGATTCTTCAAGAGAAATGGAGGAACATTGTATATTTATCTAGATTGGGTAAAACTAGACTTTGGTGTTTTCAGATAACCAGATTCAAATACACTGAAGGTAAACTTTAAATTGAAAAAATATTCCCCCAAACAGAGCATACCGCATCAATGAAATACAAGGCCAAAAATTTTATCTGAAAGCAATCATTTAACTATGTAACAAAAAAAAATGTCATCATCTAGTCTCAGTTAAGTGACGTGCCTGGATCATCTCAAATTCTGCAACACTGCTAGAACAGCATTCGCTAAGTCCCGTGGGGAAAGAGTATGTGTGGGCTCAAACTCTGGATTAAAAAAAAAAAGAGTAAAGTGTCTGATAAAAATGGTCTGACAGAATAATTTGTTAATTAAATTCATTCTATTATTTATCTGAAATAACTGTGGGCACTGCATGAAGCAAAGTTTATGCTCATTCTCCTCTTTTCAAAATAGGAGAATGTTTTGTTTCATGTGCTATGTGCTTTAGCATCGGGATATTGGGGTTATATAAATTAATTGTATCTTCACAGCACTGACGTGAATAGTCTTTTTAGGAATAACTTGTTGAAGGAGGGATGGTGTTTTTTTTTTTTCTTTTACCACCCACATTATGTTATGAGTAGCACAGGGTATTTAAATGCTTTGGCACCGAATGAATAAAGAGCTGATCTTGAAAATACCATTATCATTATTTATTTTGAAATTGACACTCTGCTCTATTTTAAGGCTTACACCCAGTTTTATCTGTGTGTCTCAGATAATCCAACACATGCATGAGAACCAGCCCCAAATGCTCTTCTTTCTTCACCCCTCTCCCTGAATCCTTCCATTTAATTTTTTTGAGGAAAAAAAATAAAAGGTGAAGAAAACACTAGTTCAGAAAAAGACATCAACTGAGGAATTTTGTTTATTATGATTGGACAGCTGCTATTGGCCCAGAGGGATCGTTTTATGTTTTATTTTGATTGAGGAGATATCACTTTGCCAACCATAATTTTTACAATTCAGCTTTTCAGTCAAAATGAAATGACCTTTAGATTTTCTTTTCCTTTCTTTTTTCCCCCCCAACAGCTGGTTGTTCCCTAAAAGTGTCATTATCTGGAAGATAATTATTCTGTTGCTTTAAAAGTGACCAATTTGATGTTTCATTTAATAGACTCTTCATTTTATTGTATCTTGGCTAAAACCCACATATTGGTGAAATATGTTCAATCTAGTAGTACGAAAACGTCTCTCGGGGCAAGACTTTGGCCTCAGTCTTGGGGATCATGCTACTCATGTGTATTAGTCAAAGATTTTACTTTTGAATTAAGGAGTTTCTTCAAGAATGTACGCTAAGAAATGATGAACACACATCAGGCTGATTGACCTCCAAACATCAATCGGCCTTGTGATTGATCTGGGTAGGGCCTCTGGTCATAGTTCTCTCTCTGTCCCCAGTACCTGGCGCCTAATAAAAACCCACCACATTTGTACACCACACTTGTACTACTGATGCTTTTGGAGAGTCGGCATGCTTTAGATATTCTGGAATGGGTTACTACAGTGAGGTTTTAAAAGTTCTGAGCTGTGCAGCTGAGTTTTATCTTGATGGTCCTTGTCAAGCTCGGAGCAGACACTGCCTCGGACAGAGAACTCATTAGGATGGCCATCCTGAGTGACAGTCTGAAGTTGTGGGGATTCTATTTTTATTGGCCATATACTCTTCATTCCTGAAGTGCTAGAGGACACATGTGGCATCTTATGCATGGCTATTTTAGGGCAAGGTCTGGTATAAGGCTAATAAATATAAATACCACAACAAGTGAATTCTGGCCATGACACACCTACGTCTTTGCAAAAGGAATATTCATGCCTAGAGTAGTTACAGGAGAAGTGGTGATAGGTGTGCTGTTTATCGTCTAGAATTCTGAAGAGGGAAGGGCAGGGTTTTGATGGTCAATGGGTCCATCTTCCAGGACTGCATATATTAGGAGATAAGGTCAAAATCCCATTGCAGTGTCATTTTGTTCATTAAATACAGGGATGTTAAATTGTACCCTAATCTCCTGAAATTTGGGTACGCTCTCAAACGTTCAGTTTGGAAGATTGGAATTCATCAGTTCATATATCTGTAATTTGATTGATGAAGATATTTCATATATATATATATATGTGTGTGTGTGTATACACACACACAGACACACAGACACACACTAGTATGGGGTTTCAAAAGTCAAGTGATTGCTTCTAGCTCCCTCTCTTACGAATTCCCATATTTTTGAACTGAACTCCGACTCCTATGATATCTCTGTTTACATCCCCAGTCTCTAACATAGCATTTCAATGTTTCTTTTTTTTCTTTTACATTTGTTCCCTTAACTAAAACGTGTCATCTTTTTTGCTTAGTTCATAGAGTTAAAAGCATGGCTCCGAAGCCAGATCACCTGAGTTCCAACCTCAGCTTCTTCAAGGACAGCCTTTTTGACCTTGGCTGAGTTACTCATTCTGGTACCTCATTTCCCTCTTCTGGAGAATTTGAAATACAATATACCCAACTCACAAGGGGTTAGGAGGATTAAAGGTGCTAATTTATGTAATTAGGACAGTGTGTGGGTCATAGCTTGCTAAATAAATGCTACCTTGTTTCTGGCCCAGAGGACTCATTCAACAAATAATCATTGAATGAATGATGATCAGCCAAAGCATCTCTTACTGTTGAGGTTACCCCGATTTTGTAAGTTGGTAAGTTCTTCTGAGGATGAGATTGTTCATTTGAAGATGGTTTGATACTGTACCTATTTTCATATTTGATAGTGTGAATCACTAACTTTCTATAAGAAGCAAAAATACTTTCTTTCATCTCACTCAAGTCAGAATGGCAATTATGAAGAATACAAGTAACAATAAATGTAGGCAAGAATGTATGGGAAAAGGTAACACTCATAAATTGCTGGTGGGACAGCAAATTGCTGCAAGTACTCTAGAAAGCAGAACAGAGATTCCTCAGAAAACTTGGAATGGAACCACCATTTGATCTAGTTATCCCACTCCTTGTCATATATCCAAAGGATTTAAAATCAGCATACTATGGTGATGCTGCCACATTATTATTTATAACAGCTCAATTCACAATAGCTAAGCTATGGAACCAACCCAGGTGCCCTTTAATAGATGAATGGATTAAAAAAATGTGGCATATAAACACAATGAAATATTACTGAGCCATAAAGAAGAATGAAATTATGGCATTTGCAGGTCGAAGGATGGAACTGGAAGCTATCATGCTAAGCCAAATAAGCCAGTCCCCCAAATTCAAAGGGCGAATATTCTCTCTGCTATGTGGATGCTGACTCACAATTGGGGGAAGGAGGGAGTGTAGGTTCACCAGATTGGACAGGGGAGAATGGGGATAAGGGAGGAGGGATGGGCATGGGAAAGCAGTAGAATAAATTGGACATAACTTTCCTATGTTCATATATGAATACACGACCAGTGAAACTCCATATCACATACAGCCACAAGAATGGGAAGTTATACACCATGTATGAATGTTACGTCAAAATACATTCCACTGTCATGTATAATTAAAAGGAACAATTAAAAAAATAATTAAAAAATACTCTCTTGGGTTTTCTTTTTGCATTATCTATAAATTTATGAGAGCCTGCTCAGGAGCTATGGTACTGGGGGTGTTAGTTAAGTGTCCGCACTATGATGCTGTGCCACGCCTATCCACCAGCTCCAATTTTGTCTTGTACCACGTCATTGTAGCACCTCTGGCCAGGTCCATGGGTTCAATTTGGGCCTGGATTTCAGGCAAATCAGAATCCTTTTTCACTGAAGTGGAATCTCCGGCAGGAGATGTTCCTCCCAGATTTGACTCAAGACAAAGCAGTTAATTTTGCCAATAATGGAGGATGTATAATGTACACATAATAGTGGATAACTAAGGGTTAAAGCAAAGAATTAGCGCATGTATTAGCTTGGATTTTGTTTATACTTTGGTGCCAACTGTACTCATTCGTTTGAAATAAGATCACCTGCATTTACTTGAGTCATAGAACCTGGTAGAGAGAGATCAGGTATTTAAATTTCTATAGCTTTGGTCTTTTATATTACTTTTATAATTTATATTTCATATTACATTTATATTATGCTTTTTAGTATACAGCAAGACTCTATTTTCTAGTCAGGGCTTTATAAAATGACTCTTGCTATCATCACTGAGTGATTAATGTGTGCAACTCAACAATAAACATTAGTAAATACCAAGTTTTCATTTTGTGTGCTAGCTAATTGTTCTTCAAGAAAATCATATAGACTTTAACAATAATAAGTCCTTGTCAAACTAAATTAGCATATGCTGAAATGTATTTAATCTTTTAATTTTTTAGTGTTTAAAAAAATCTTCTAAGGGGGCAAGAGTTGTAACTCAGTGGTAGAGTGCTTGCCTAGCATGCATGAGGACTGCATCCAATTCTCAGCACCATATAAAGGTAAATAAATAAAAGTAAAGGTATTATATTTTAAAAAATCCTTCTAAGGTAATAGGGGCTTGATTAATTAAATCAAATATTTAAAATGTTGTAAGGTGAAAAAGGAAATCTTCTCATTCTGATTTCACTCCTCTGAGATTACTACTGTTAATGTGGGTTATTTTTATAATAAAAATGAAATCATATCATGTTTACATAGTGCAGCTTTTCCTTGTTTTCTCCTGTCTCTCTTTCTCCCCCCCGCCCCCAGTAGTGATGATTTAACCCAGGGTTTCTACATCCCCAACCCTTTTTATTTTATAGTTTGAAATGGGGTCTCCCTAAATTTCTTAGTCTGGCCTTGTATTTGAGATCCTCCTGCCTCAGCCTCCAGAGTTTCTGGGATTACAGGTGTGTGTGCCCCTGCACCTGACCCAGTTTGTCCTTTTCATTTTACAACGTTCAGAGGATCTTTCCAAGTTATCCCATGAAGACGTCCACAACCTTTTTGAAGTTTATGTAGAATTCTATCATATGGGTTTACTCATCATGGTGGACATTTATCTCATTATTTACTATTACAAACAACAATAATCATCTGTGTACCTATCTGCACACATATATATGGTTATTTATGCGTTTCAAGGTCATAAGTGAAATATTTTGGAAATATTACTAAGTTCTTTCCATCTCTCCCTCATTTAAACAGCTAGGGTCTTCCGTGTCCGCTGAAACTGAGGAGGGATATTCCAGTTCCAAGATCAGAGAGAGAAAACAGAGATAAAAGTCCTCCCGGCTTTAGATTCCAGAAGCTTAAATCCTTAGGAGAATGAAAAAAACTCCTGACAAGGACAAAATATGTTGGGGACACATCACAGATGACCACAAACTTCTGGTTAGAAAAAATTTCTCTGGCATGGTAGAGAAGGAGGCGGGTGGAGGGAAAGTGAGGACAGAAGAGACTGTTTTAAGGTACAAATCACAGTTTTAAGGTCCAAATCCAGGCCCTATATTTCCCAGATTATAGTATTGGAGAGGAAGAAAGCCCCAGAAAATGGAGCCCAAGACAGACCACAGGATCCCAGAGAGGAAATGCTGTGTGTCATAGAGAGACAAGTCTGCCCAGAAACAACCTGGCCAAGATTCCAAGGTTCCACCTTGGAAGGGGAATGGTAGGATTATCCCCAGGCTCTCATTCATGGCATGAAAGCAGGAGAAAAAGATTTTAGACATGCCACCAGGAATAAGGGTCATCTTGTTAGTGACCTTCCTGGAGAGTAGCTGAGCAATGGCTTCCTTGGAGGATGTCCATGTAGAATGGTGGCTCATTTGAGGATTATGTACCTTGCCTGCCTCCCTGACATCTTGATGTGACTTAGAAAGACCCCAGGGGAAAGGGAATCCTTTACTGATTAAGATTAAATATCTGTCATTGAGTAAAATATCTGAAATTGGTTCAGGAGATTTTTGTTTTTTGGCTTGTCATTTTATTTATTTATTTGCAGTGATGGGGATTGAACCCAAGGGGGGCCTCATGCATGCCACACCAGTGCCTCACCATGGAGCACAGCCCAGCCCTGGCTCCTGAGGTTTCTATCTGCTCCAATGATCTGTTCATTTAACATGATTTTATAGCTGCTATAGTATTTTCTCTCCAACAAAGATTCTTCCAAAGATTCTTCTATTTGTTTTTTCTAAATTTTTTTTCCAAATTTAGTAAAATAAGATGCTATGTTGTCACTTTATATTTCCCTGGTCATCGGTGAGCATATTTTTATGTTTATTGAGTATTTATATTTTTTCCTTTGTGAAGTACTTATATAGGTCATTTTATTCTTTTATATTATTTGATGATGTATTTTTATCTTCCTCTTAACAAGTAGCAACTGGTTCATGATGTGGACTGATGCTTAGTCTTCTTAGGGGATGATCTTTCTACCTGTCTTTAGACAAATCTCTACTTGACATTTCTGTGATCCTTTTAAAGCTTAAAATGAATCATTGGTCAGATTGTGAGTCACTCAAATTGCATGTTTGCTGATGGTCTGACACTTAGAAATGGTTTACTTTAAAGGTAGGAAAACGTGTTCAAAGGATGCTGGCCATTGGGAGCAGCCATCCCATGGCAGATCTCTTTTCTCTTCCCCTCTGTCCAGGGTGCCGCATTCTATTTCTTAGCTCTCTGTCTGTTTATTAAGCTCTGAGAATTAGACAGTTTGAAGAGCTGCTAGCTGTTCAAATAGAGGCCAGGTTGTTAGTCTTTACCATCTGAAAGCCGCTTTGATGGTCCCTGTAAAATGAACTCGTGGACACCCACCGCATGGTTGGCATCCTTGGCGCAATCTCAGCAGGGATCAAAGCCTGCCCGTTGCGTTGAGGGAGCTCCCCAGGACAGTGTTGAAGCCTCCTGGCAGCCTCTCTGTGCCGGCCTCACAGTGCCACTACCTGTGCCTGCCGCTGCAGAACCCCACTACCTGTCCTGGGTCCATGGATTAAAGAGGGCTTTCAGTGTTCAAACCCATTCTCTGGCAGCTGGTATTCCAAGTATACTTAGAAACTATAACCAACTCTATTAATTTTAAAATGAAGCAATAATACCACTGCTTTACTTTCTCTAACACTGTTCCTTTGTCTCTTTGGGGCTGATGCATTTTAAATGCATTAAAATGTTATGCAAGGGTGTGCCAGGATGGGTAGCCAGGAACCAAGAGCTGCCTGGTTATCAGAACTGATGTCAGCCAAACTCTGCTGAATGCTCACCAGGACAGTAAAGAACACACATTTATTGCTTTCCAAACACTTTCATTTTTTCTGCCTGCAAGAGCCCATTTTCTTTCCTACCCCAGTAAATGCCCAGCATTTGGGATGGAAAATAGCCTGTTTTATTAAAGGGACTGTAATCCCAAGCACTTTAGAAAGGTGCTTTTGGAATATTTTTGAAAATATTGAATATAGAGTAAAAATTTTTAGCAATTCATTTATTATTCTCAATTTAGAAGGCAGAAAGGATAGAAGTTTCCGTCATGACAGATGCCCCCACTTGGTTTGGTCTGCCATTTTATAATGGTGAGAAGTTGTTCTTTTGGGACAGTCAGACAAGGGTGTCTTCCTCTCGCTATCGGAAAAAAAATCTGTTTCTCTCATGGAAGTCCCACTTCTCTTTTGCAGGCTTTGAACAATAAGAAATAAAACTCAAAAACGAACAGCATAGCCCCCACCTCCCCCAGCTTAGGCAACTAAATCTTCAGACATAACAAAGTCTGTGCTAGACTTTCATTTTTTATCAGTCTGGGGACAGGAGCTAGATAAACAGGGGAAAATCTAAAGATAAAGGAACTCTCCCAAGTCCAGGCTGTGGGAGGTAATTTTCTAAAATGACGACTTGGAATACTGTGGATTTGTGCAATAAGAGCTCGCCTTCATGTGGATATTGTGACATTCTTGTGGAAAAATGAAAACACAGCACACTGTGTATACCACGGCATATTTAACATTGACAAGTGAGGGCTTCAAAGTGCAGTGGGATTGTTGGAGGCCATGCCCCCTGCAGGTGTGTAGTGAGCAGCAGGCTAACTGGGTTCCTGGAAGTGGATGTGGGAAAACACAGAGCAGGCGTTTGGGCTCCCTGCACATCTGCTAGTGCTGAATCCGTGGGTGGAAACGGAGAAACAACTTGCATTCTGAAACTGATGGGCGAAATTCCTTTTAGTACAGAAGAGAGCTGAATGCAGGTGAAGAGTGGAGAGGGCTGGATAGTGTCTGGGCTCCTGGGACTTGCTCTTTGATCTCGATGCTGATTCCTGGGTTTTCCAGTCACGTTTCATTCTTCGCTGTTGCAAGTTTTCACATGATGGTTATCTGATCCGATGCTCCTACTAATACTCTGAGACCTGTAAAGTAATAGTGGTGTCCTCATTTAAAGGTGGGGAAAGGCTGGAGTACCCAGAGGAGTGCTACGACTTGTTGAGCCCCATTGGGTGAGGTACTGAGGACAGAAGTGACTGAGCCTGGATTGACACCAAGTCCCAAATTCCTTCTGTGACCTGTGTCCTGTGTGTATGTGGGCTAGCTCCACTGACTTCCAAGTTTCAATGGATCCACTTACTTCGGAAACAAACAACACAGCCCCACATCAGAAAAAAGAACTTTATGTGCTTTAACACTTTAAATTAGTGATATATATTCATTGTAGAAAAAGTTAGGAATGTAAGAAAAACAAGGAAGAAAATCATTCAATTTCACTACAGGATAGCTGTTCATATTCTGTGAGCTGTCCTGTTGCCTTGGTGGGGCAAATACCACAAATTTATACATGTTTTCACTTTCTTAAAATACAAAAATGAGATTATTTGTATCAAATGGGGCTTTTAAAAATTTACCTATGACATTGAGAAAAATCTTTCAACGTCAATATTACACCCTGGGATGTATGTGCTTTGGCGACTGCCTACTTCTCCATTCTATAGTCGTGAGAATAAATTTTACCTCTTTGCGTTTTCAAGATTACTATATCATAAACGATGCTGCAATGACAATTGCAGCCATTAAATGTTTGCCCACCTCCTCATTATTTCCTCAAGGTGAATTTCTAGAATCAGAACTGCCAAGTCAAAGAGGGTGTGTGTTTTTACCATTCTGTGGCCACCCATAAGCACTGTAAAGGGCTTGTTCTCCGCCCCTTTCAGCAGAACTGGGTCTTACAATTAACACTGACTCTAGATACCTCATATAGCTGCACAGGCAGGCCGTCAGCAAATAAGGATGAAGGAAGCTCCTTCCCTCCTTGCATTTGATTTATAAGCAAAATAAGCACAACATGTTCTTGGTCCGTGTAACTAACCCCACCAGATCACTACTGTAACCAAACAAGATCCATAAGAGGGGACATCAAGGAAGACTGCACTCAGTCCACACTTCAAAGGCTGTAAGGAAGCTCCACCAAGGGAAAGTCTAATCCATCAGTGGCCCATGGCCATATACCTTCTCCTGTGATCCCTTCGTTTTTTTACAAGTTAAGTAGGGTTAAGCCAGGTCAGCACTTGGGAAAAGGTCCTCTAAAGAAATCCTAAGTACCACATAAAGTGTTGTTCATGATTGTGTAAATGTCAATCCTGTGCAAACAAGCATGTGTAGCACTTTCCAAAATACCTGCTTCATAGTGGAGAAAATTCCAGCTCCTTGAACATTGCTGATGAATACAGAGCATAGGAACTAATTGGGAATGAAC
This sequence comes from Spermophilus citellus, assembly GCF_964194105.1. Taxonomy (NCBI): domain Eukaryota; kingdom Metazoa; phylum Chordata; class Mammalia; order Rodentia; family Sciuridae; genus Spermophilus; species Spermophilus citellus. The sequence goes on from NC_138189.1 coordinate 135,388,456, forward strand.
TCTGTTTGGTTTGTTAGATTTCTTGGACAGGAGAGAATCAACTCAGCACCTGATGGCTCTCGTGGTTCAGAAAGAACATCACCCATTTTTTTAACTGTTGCAAGATGGTTCAAGAAAGTATCAGGGACATCCAGCTGGGATGATCACATTTCACTTTAAGGTTGTCTACACGAGCAAATGTAAGCGCTCATGCAATTATCTAAGCACTTTGAGGAAAAAGAAAAACACGGAGGAAAAGACTTTTGGAGCAGGGGAAGGGAATCTCCCATAGTCTCTCTGCCTGATCAAAAAGACCACCAAATAACACCTGTCTTCTCCTTCACCCCCCAACTTCTAGAGAAGAATGTGAAAGTGGCATAAAAGGGGGTGGGGAGAAAAACAGTGCAAGGAAATAACTTTTTGAATCCCTAAAGGGTCCACTGTGATGAGTCACACCAGAGGTGCAGGATGTGACTCCTTTGTTGTGTGAAATGAACAGGGTGTTTTACAGCCCTGTTTATTATGCAAATATAACCCCAGTGGTTTTAAATTTTTTTAATAAGAACTGTGATTCCCCAAAGTACCATGGATTAAAACTAAAACAATTTTTTTAAAAAATCCACCTCAAGAATTGGCCATCAATTAAAAGTACATTTTTCTAATAGTTTCCATCCTAAAGTAGAAAAGTTTCAGGGGTTTTTAACCAATGTGGGTGCATTATCCCAGTTTGCTGATAACTTACGGTTCAAACAAAGTGTAGCAAGCAGTGGAAAGTTGGTGTTTACTAGAGATTTTTAAAAAATGTGATATTATGCATTTAATGGTTATATTGACTTTATCTCTACTAAAATTACTAGATGAATTAATAATCAAAACCAGTAAACTACTGTTTTTCAGCCGTGTTTTCAAAATTTATGTATACAATATATGACATTTTTGAACACAGGTGTTTCCTGTCACTTAATTTAGACTGTGGCACAGAAGATTGTTCAATAAGTTTCCATGAATAAATATCGAAACTGAATGAAGGGGGCTGGGGTTGTGGCTCAGTGGTAGAGTGCTCGCCTAGCATGCAGGAGGCACTGGGTTCGATCCTCAGCACCACATAAACGTAAAATAAAGATATGGTGTCCACCTAAAACTTAAAAAATAAACATTTAAAAAAGCTGAGTGAAGAGCAGGTATGAAAGAAGAAACTGTAGCAAAGTGAGGATTAGCCGATGAAATGCTTGCCATGGATATTTAGTTTCCAACAGGCAAAAGAAGTGTTTTATCAATGGAGCCTTGGGGAACAGGTCCATTAACACCTTCACTCATTCATTGGACATTTCTTGAAATCAGTGATGTGCCACATGTCATCCTAGATGGCAGGAGACCCAAAGTTGAAAAGATAGCTGTCTCTGTCCTCCAGGAGGTTACTCAGTGTCCCCAGGAAACCTGTGATGTTGACAAGTGTCTTCTCCAGCACAGAATTTCTCCAACTATGGAGGTATTTCAGTTTCTAATTTAATCATCTTGCTCTTCTATTAAGTGAGTCCCAGAAAATGAACAAATTTGCTTTTAAAAGGGAAGAGAGAGAGAGAGAGAGAGAGAGAGAGAGAGAGAGGAACTTCTGATAAGTTGAGAGTATTCTACATTTCAAAATCCTTTTCCAGTGGCTTTGGGAAGAAACTTGCCTTGAATAGCTCCTTTGAGATAAGTTTTGAGATGTACCATATAACCTCAAGCTTCTGCCAGCATCTAAGACAAGCAGGCTACCTTCTTCCAATCAATCTGGCGATGCCCCTGAGGCACTCAGGGGTGCTAATCCTTGTTTCTCAGCAAAATTCCAAAATGGCTCAGCTAACTCTCTAAATTACTCTTAGGAGGTTTAGCAGGAAAAAGACTTATTTTCTTTATTTCCTCTCCTCAACAGCTGGAGGGAGTTGAGTAGGCTTTTAAAGCATATTAGGAACTTCTACGAAGATGGCTTACACAGAATTTTAAAGTCTGTGCCGTTTTCTAGGCTAGAAAACTATTAAGAAAATGGGATGTATTTTATGACACCCATGATTTATCTTGCTGAACGTCACCGTTTCTGTTTCCCAGGAGGGAAAATATGCTGTGGAGAAATAAACTAACAATAAGGGAAAGACTATTAGCCTAATGTGAATTGCTATGAAATGTTTCTCTACTGCTCTGTGGGTAAGATGTCTTGAAATAAGTAATTTGAAACCAGCAAGCAGCCCAGCAGGCCCAGGGTGGTGTCATAGACTGGTGACTGGGTACAGGTGTGGGTGGCTTCAGATCCAGTGCCCCCATGGAGGGTCCTTACTGATGCTATTCCATTTTTGGTGTCTTGCTGGAATGGCAGGTTAGACATGTGACATTTGGGCCTGTGTTCCTTTTGAAAAATGTATTTTTCTAATGCCCAAAATATCAAATTTATTTTCACAAGTGAAATCCTAGGGGAAATGAGGAAATGGGCCATAAATTCCTTTTTTAACTATTCGCTAGTGACTCTGTTCTGTTTATTTTAGGTTTGAGCTTGCAGTAGGTCCTCCAGTCTGCTGTCCTTCCTCAGGTAACGTGTACAGTGCATGTTAAAAAGCTGACGTGCCACTGGGGGTTAATATTCAGCTGTGCGGCCTAAAGCCAACCAATATGAGATAACAGGAAGAGGCCGGTCTGACAGTGAAATAACTCAGCTTCATTTCAATTGACAGAGAAAAAAAAATGTTCTATCCTTCAAGAAGAATCTAAATGCCTTCATTAAATCACTGATTTTTATAAATTCTTTCTACTTTAGGAACATCCTCTCCCCTTCCCTCTGATGGCTTACAATTAGATTTCTTTCTCTGTAACACACAATCAACTTTTGATCTTAAGCCTTTATGTTCCAGGTCATAAGGGGCTTCTTCTTGTTTTTCATTTTTACTCCGTATCTTTTTTCTTTTCCATTTAGAAAGAACCTAAGCTTTCCTTCTTAAAATTCACTTCCTAACTTCAAATGTTCTTCATTCCCTTTCTTTAAAATGCAGCCCATATTTGTGTTCTGTTCTCTCTCTCTCTCTCTCTCTCTCTCTCTCTCTCTCTCTCTCTCTCTCTCGTTTCTGCTCAAACACATTATTGACTACCTTATCAGCAGAGGTTTAAAGGGCTGGTGGTGGAAACTCCTGAGGACACTTTACATTATGTGAAGGGGCGTTTGTCATTGATGAACCATGGGACAAGGAGAGCCCGCTTCATATGGAAAGCTCACACTATTAACATGGAATAACAGTTCCCTATGAAGAATTACCTGAGATCTGAGGAGGATCTCAGAATACCCTTCAGGTTTTTTGCCCAGAGCTGCTAAAGTTTTTAACTTGATACCACCCCTGCTCCAAACACTCCCCAAGTTCTCCCAAGTTCAGGACCCAGTTGTCCTGCTCCCTTGCTGTGGATCATGAGAGGAACAGAACTCTTGCCCCTTTGAGAAGACCCCCTCAGTTGTCGCGCCTGCTGAAGCCTCGCTGTTTTCCTTCTCGTTGTGCCATACCTCTCAGACAAAATGAAGGATGTTCTTTCCACACTTGCATTCCACGGCCACCTTCCGCCTTCTCCGGGATTCACCTTGAGTGGCAGGCACTTCTGCGTCTCTCCCCTGACCCATCATCTGGGGCATCTCCTTCTCAGAACCTCTGGCAGGGAACATCAGTGTCTTTGACGGCTCTGCTTTCGTTACTTGGAAATAGATAACTTATTTGTTCAAACCAGATAATTGTTAGAAGGGCAACTCACAATTTTTACTTATTTTTTGCAATGTTCCTCAGTACCTCATGTGGAAGACATAATTGATACAGAATTGGGTGACCTGGTGAAAGCTAGACAGTTATGAGATGCCCCTTCGGACTGGCTGGGGGTATGGCTCATAACACCCCCGGGGTAAATAGAGGCCATTCTATTTGACATGAAGAGTGATCTCCCCAATTGCAGTTAAGAAAAGGTAGGAACCATCTCCAAGAGTGAGGGGCACTGCCTTTGGGTAAAAATAGACTTCACCAAAAGATTTTCCCTAGGGTAGACAGGTGATCCTTCTTTGCTTATGGAAGAGTTGTTCCGTTTTCTAGGGCTTTCTGCTGCTGTTTTTGAAGAGGAGCTATAATCGGGGGTCGGGTGGGAGGAAGGAAGCTGAGGTTACCCCACTATTAGCAAAAGGCTTCACTGGATGTGACTGCTCCATGCACCTTCAAAGACTAGAGTAACCCAGAAAACACAGAAGGAGAAGCAAGTTTCCCCAAGCAACCGTGGATGGGTCCCATGGGTGGGATGTGACAATAGGTAAGCAATCATCAGGAGGATGGAGATGGAAATCACTGGATAAGGAGGGAGGAAAGCAAGGAGATAAGTGCGCACCTTGGGAATGAAGCTGAAATTGCACACACATGTTCTTGAGGTGAGATGCCCCACATTTAGTTCTCAGATTTCTAGGGCCAAGTCAAAAAATTATCTTATCAATTATGCACATGTCAGTTGAACCAAAAGTGGGAGGTAGACTCTTGCTCTTTCTTAGGAGTCCATTTTCTTTTCTCTTTTAAACAAAAGTCAGTAGGGGAGGAGATTTAAGATGGGCACCTGGGGAAGAAGGAGGTGTTATCAGGATGAAGAGAGGACACAATGACCTCTCACTAACCAGTTTGTGCCACCGTGGGGGAAACAGGACAGTGAACAAGGGAATTCTTTATGCAAGGGAGTTTATGAGGAAGTTGCTTGGTGCTATTTTTTTTTTGATTCTTTTTTTTCCTAAATTTATATATGACAGCAGAATGTATTACAATTCTTATTACACATATAGAGCACAATTTTTTCATATTTCTGGTTGTATACACACTATATTCACACCAATTCCTGTCTTCATACCTGTACTTTGGATAATAATTCCACCATAATTAATTACCACATGCCCCCTCCCTTCCCCTCCAACCCCTCTGCCCTATCTAGAGTTCGTCTATTCCTCCCATGCTCCTTCTCCCTATTCCACTGTGAATCAGCCTCCTTATATCAAAGAAAACATTTGACATTTGGTTTTTGGGGATTGGCTAACTTCACTTATCATTATCTTCTCTAACTCCATTCATTTACCTGCAAATGCCATGATTTAATTCTCTTTTATTGTTGAGTAATATTCCATTGCATATATATGGCACACTTTTTTTTTTATCCATTCATCTATTGAAGGGCATCTAGGTTGGTTCCACAGTTTAGCTATTGTGAATTGTGCTGCTATGGCAGGGACACGCCTTTTATTATTGGACGCATGCTGGAATTCTTCAGCAGGAGAGGTGGAGTGGTGAAAGGCTGGTAGGATGGTACAAGTGTCCCTCAGGCATGATGGATGCCCTATGGACAGGCAGACCTGTCTACGGGGAGACAAAGCACTGGAACCCATGTGCCCCTTTTTCAGTTCACACCTGAGGCATCCATGGGGCTTCTCCAGAAATGCTTGCAGATGGGAGAACCTTGCAGGTAAATGAACTATGAAGGAAATGGAGGTGCTTAGAATTTGTGTTTCCTCCAATATCCTATTGGTACACGCAGAGGATACTGGATTGATTACACACTGTTTAAAATGTTCGCTGGATCAAACACAGCAGATGTTCAGGAGATGGATGACTCTTCTTGGTTCTCAGATCACAGAAGAACTTCTGCTTTAGGTCACGAGAAAGATACTGTTTGAGGGATATCTGCTGGCTCTTTTTTTTTTTTTTGTATCGTTCCTTTCACCCTTTTACAATGGTACTGATTTCTGTTTTGAGGTCTGTGTGATTTTGAGAAAACTGATTCTGCCTGATTCTACTGATTCTAGGGTGGACTACATGACCCAGATAATCTAATCTATGCATTCTATGAATAGATTGTAATAATTGTCAGGGTTTGAGCATGTATTTTAAGGCACCTGATTCAAGCCATCCAAGCAGATTAAGTCTCATATCTTTTCCCAGAAATGTTGGAACACAACAGATTAATGACATTAATGAGGAAGTTTATTACTAGAGGTATGGTTGCAGCCACTTTAGCACCATATGATAAGCCAAGTTTTAGGGAAAAAATAGGTCTATATAATTAAGTATTTTGATTAAGTTTCCTCTGTTGTCTCTGCATTTTTCATTACAAAGGCAGTGAATTCTCCCTTGTAGTTTAAACACATTGCATGAAATTTTCTTCTACTTATTACTGAAAGCAGTCTCACTAGTAAAGATGTAAAGTACTGAACCAGCATCCCCAGTATCATTCTCAACACAGTGTAAGAGGCTCTACTTACTCAAAGAGACAAGAAAAATGCCCACTATACCACAAAATTGGGCAAAGTTGATCCAAGCCTTCTTCCTGGAAGACTCCATAACTGGAGGGAATCCCATAAACCATATTCATTGCAATTTCAAGTGACTCCATTCTAGACGAAGCAACAAGGGAACAGAGAGTGTGCCCACTTGTTTTGCTTTAAATGCTTCTGACTATAGTATTTGTAAATAAGCATTTAATGGCTAACATTTTATGATGTAATCAAAATGTTTAATATATTTTGGTAAATTAACACAGCACCAATTTTCTAGGAAAATGCAATCAGGAAAGAAATAATCTTAGAGTCAATGGCAGAGTCAAAGAGCTCAGTGGCTTTCAATAGGTGTTTGCTGAGGACCACAGTGTGCCAGAGAGCTGCTCTCATAGAACTTAAGAGTTCAATCCAGAGAAAGCAAATGAATTTTGATAAATTGGTTGTGGTTACCTACAGGCTTTATTGAGAAAAAAAAAAAATTCCAGCTGTGTCTTGATTTAATCAGACCGAGCTGTTGGACCCAGGTTCACCTGAAGCCTGGGCTGCTTCTGTAACCCATTAGTAACATCTGCTGTGGACCCAGGAATGGCCACCATGGCACAAGAGCTCATTTATGCTGTCACTGGTTAAGGGCATAGAATCCAGGGGTCAAGTCTGAGTCCCGTGGGCTTCCTACTAAGTCACTCTGATAATAAAGGTTCAGAGCTCATGTGCTAACAGTCCTGTGCTGAAAAGCATAATAATTTGTCCATGGAAATATATTTGCACCCCAAACCTAGATTCCAGAAAGAATTTCGATGGAAATCATAAAACAAGCTACAAGAATATGGGAAAATTCTCCTGAAAAATAAATATTGTGTGTTGTCTTTCTTTTGCTCTGTCTTCTAGAGAAAACGTCTGTTGGAATTTATGAGTGAGATACTTGAATTTTCCAGTGACCTTGGAAAATGATGAGGCTGGGTCAATATGATAAATATGGGCAAAGCAAACCCAGAGTTTGTTGCATCTGGTGATTTCGCACAAGAGGGTTTTTGCAAGGCAGTTTGGTGACTCCAAATTTCCTGAAGATCACATTTTCTCTAGTGGGACTCAGCCCAAGAACGCAGTTCAAAACGGTTAGTGCGGATGGAGAAAAGAAAGGGTATTTTAGTGTTCTCTTGTCTCTAATTTAATCCCAAAATGTGAGTCCTATACCCCCAGCACAGTTAAATGCTTTCTGTAGCACGATGAAGGGTGGTAGGAGGGAATTCAACCTGCCAGAGCCACACAGATTTATACCTCATAATAGCTACCAATGCACCACAGTAAAATTTTACGTTTCAGCTAAATTACTAATGACTTTCAGGCCCGTGCCAGAAATTTTAGAGTAGGCTTATAAAGGGGGACGAGAGAATGCATAGTCAAGCATTCTTAAGAGTAGTGTGTGTGTGTGTGTGTGTGTGTGTGTGTGTGTGTACGCGCGCATCTGTGTGTGTGCATATGGGTATGTTTTTCATTTGGGATTATGGGACACGTGCTCATCATTTTTCACCGACTTGATTAAATGTAATTAGGTTCTGGCAAACCGCACTGCCCCTCTCTTGGACGCTGGGGTGTCTTTGCATTTTCACATGGGTTATCTGCAGGAGGTTAGGTCTGGAGTTCGCTTTGTAGCCTTGTGCTTTTGCTCCAGGGGTGGCCACATTTTTTTGACATATTGGGCTTCACAGTGATTTACAGATTAAGGCTCTGGCCTGAACTGGGGCCAGCAGGGCTGCTGTTCTCTCTCGCTGACACATCTCACAACTTGGAACCAGTGGCTCTTTGCTTACCCTCTCATTATAGTTCTTAGCCCACATTTCCTTTTGGCACAGAACACTTGGTTATTTTGACTATGTGCTGGATTTGCCTCCTGCCTGTACCCCCTGCTGACTCGTGAAAATGACCACAGCAGAGGGAAGCAGGTGGGAGAGCTACACTGACCACTCACCCCTGCCCCCACTCCCAGGAATTGTTTCCTTAACCCCAGAGAAGCGCTTTAGGAGAAGCCTCAAAGTGACAGGTTAGCTTTGCTCATGTTGATGGAGTCCACCCCAACCCCTCACTCTCTTCACTCCTCTCTTTTCTACTGCACAATCTTTGGAGAACATAAGAAGCTCAGAACATCCTGGATGGGGAGGGCAGGACTTCGGGCTTGTCTTTTTTTTTTTTTTTTTTTTGATACTGAGATTGAACCCAGGGGTGCTTAACCACTGGGCCACATGCCCAGTCCTTTTTTATATTTTTTATTTTGAGGCAGGGTCTCACTAAGTTAGCTAGGGTCTCGCTGAGGCTGGCCTTGAACTTGCAAGCCTCCTGCTTCAGCCTCCTGAGCAGCAGGGATTACAGGAGTGCACGGCCACACCCAGCTTCTGGTTTGTCTTTTTACATTAAGGATATGGACCACTTTTTCAACCATCTCAGGACCTTCTTCATTAAAACACAGCCCCTGCACTCTGACACCACCCCATGTGGCTGATGTTTACTCCCACTGACTTTGCAAATGTACAAATTCAAAAATTCAAATACAGTTAAGATTATTCTAAGATAAAAGCAAAAGCAATTAAGGCATGAGCATAATAATTTTTTTTAAAAAGCATAAAGCCCAATGTTCACATATATGGATTTATCTCTCCATTTTGGTACTTTGTATTTTAGTAGGATCACCCACTTAAGCCATTTTGGTTTGTTCTTTCCTATCTCTTTTACAACCTGAACTTTTCATATGGGCCTAATAAGAACCACTTTTTGGAATCTTTCAAATTCTCATGCTTCAGTTGTGTGTATGGGTATGCTCGTGTTGCTGAGTCATTTTTACTGATTTCTGTTGTATCCTTATACTTTTAAAATTAAGGATGTTCCACTTTAAGTTATGTTTGGGCAGTACTTTTCCACAGTCATGGGTGTATTTCTTTCAAGCCCAGTGATAAGCACAAGCTCATACTGGATTGATTTCTATAGAAGTTGGTATTATTTAGCTTAAGACAGACTTGAAAGTTATTAAATCCTGGTAACCTCTGAATGCATTTCCATAATCAAAGTTGTTTTTTGATATTCTGCATTTTCTCCAAATATGCTTTTAAAAACAGCCTCCTTATCTTTTCTAATGAGGCTCCCTTATACCTTACAAATGAGAAAATTGAGAGACAGGTAAATGTGCCCCTTAATCAGCTCATTCAAGTGATCACATCTAGGGCTCGAATCCAGACCTGTGTCAGTTTGGTATTCTTTCCAGTTCACTGTATTGAACTTAATTAAATCATGTAGCTAGCATGACAGGTTGCATAAATCATGAACGTAAAGGAGATTTTCATTCTAAATGTAATTTAATTGGATAGGAGGCAAGGAGAAGCAAGGAAGTCAAGTGCTCCTAACGCGTTTCCAGGCTGATGTTAAAGCACTCATTTGTAAAGCTGGGCCAGCCTCAGCCTGTGTTCTCCTTTCTCTGTTGTTGCCTTCCTTGCTCTCCTTTTCTGAACATTCCTGGTCTGGAGGCAGCAGGAGAACTGTAGCGCCTTGCCCCAGCCTGGCAGACAAGCTGTGTGTTCGCCCTGCTGCGAAGGAACCAGGGCTGTTGTGTCAGGTCCGTGTCTTTGGGGGGGTACATTACTGGACTGTGGTTCTGCTCCGGGAGTTTGCTCAGCTGGTTTGGCTTTGGCAGACAGGCCCAGGAGACCTTCCTTCCAACCACTGCCTCAGCCGCTCTGGGTTTCTTTTGAAACATCCCCAGTCTTGGCTCAGAGGCAGGACTGAGTGGTCCCAGGCTGTTCAGATATCTTCCAAAACTCCCAGAAAATACTAGAGTAGGGACCCAAAGTCCAGGGATGGTGTTAGATTCCACTTGGCTCTGAATGTTAAAGCCCCCAAAGATAGTCAAGTATGACTCCTGCTCTTCCTTTTTGTGCTAAGGATGGAACCCAGGACCTTGCTCATGCTAGGCATGTGCTCAACCACTGAATGACTCGTGATTTTCACGTCAATCACCTGGGAGGAAGAAGGAACAGAGGACCATCTGTGACTCTTGGAAACTCATCGGAGTGACTAGGTGTCATTGCACACTGTGGGCTATGTGGGGTTACACAGTGTCCTGGAGGGTGAGTAACTCCTAGTCATTACTTGGATTCAGTGATGCATGGGACATGACCTCAGATTTTTTCTTCTTTCTGTTCCTTTCTTCTCTAGTAACATGAGCTTCTTTTTGTGGAACACTATTACTGTGGCCCGTTTTCAGAGCTATTATTTTATGATTCTATTTTTATGTCAAGACTTCTGTGCCATCAAACACATAGAGACAAGGTGGAAAAATCAAGACCCAGTCTATGATCATGGACAGCAATCATGTCAACCCCTGAAACTCCATCTTTCCTTCCATTACCTTACATCACTGTCTACGGGGTGGGGAATGGCCATGTCTGAGATGAATTTATGCTCTGTGTTAGCTTTGTATCACTGTGACTGAAATACCTGCCAAGAGCAAGTTAGAGGAGAGAGAAAATTTACTTTGGTTCACGGTTCCAGAGGTTCCGCCCATGGTGGGCCTACTCCATTGCTTTGGGCCCAAGATGAGGCAAAACATCATGGCAGATGGGCATGGCAGAGGAGCACTGCTCACCTCCTGGTGGCCAGGAAGCAGAGAGAGAGGGGAAGAGAAGGGAGCCACAGGGAAGATACATCTTCCAGGGCATGCCACCAGTGACCCACTTCCCCCAGCCCTGCTCCACCTACTCATGGTCGCTATCCAGTTAGTCCATTCAAACCAGGATGGACCAGCAAGGTTACAGGTCTCATAATCCACTCATTTCACTTTTGCACATTTCTGCATTAACATAGGAGCTTTGGGGGGACAATTCACATACAAGCCATAACATGCTCTGAAAACACAAGCTTTAATGTAACTGTGGTACAGCTTGCAGGGGTGCCTCTGAGCAACCTGCCATGGAGTCTGGCTAAGCTGTTTCACCCCTTGTCAATTGCTTTTTCTTCATTAAGGTAAATAAACTAAAATAAAGGCCAAATATACATTTCTAACCTTTAAGCAATCAGAGCCTTCACATATGGCATAGGCCATTCCTATGGCTGCCCCAACAAATTATCACAAACTTGGTGCTTTAAAACAAACGGAAATTTATTCTCTCCTGGTTTTGGAGAACAGAAACCTGAAGCAAGGTGTCTACCAGGCAGTGCTTCCTCCAGAGGCTCTCGGGAAGAAACTTTCCTTGTATTTTCCAGTATATAGAGTTAGTAGAGTGTCTTGGCTTATGGCAGCTTCATTCCAGTCTCTGCCTCCTTCGTCACATGCCCTTTCTCCCCTGGGTCCCGCCCTAACCCAGTATGGTCTCATGATCCTTAACGAAACTGCATCTGCAAATACCCTTTTCCAAATAATGTCTCACTAATTTACGGATGTATCGTTTTAGGGTTCAGCATTCAACCCTTTATGGACGATTAGGAAAAAGTGCTTTGTACACATATAGTATAGGGGTCAGAAGTACCGCGCCAGTATAATCCAAGGCAGATCATGGAGTCCGGGAGGGCCATGCAGTTCAGATTGCACTGGTGCTTTAAAAAGAGAATATTTTCTGAAGGAAATCAATCAGACCTTCTGATTGATTGTGAAGATACAGAGATGAGGAGTGAAGGAGAAGGAAAGGGAGCCGGAGGGACCAACATTCTCACTTGTGCATAGCCCCAGATAATTCCTGCTTCCTGTTCCTCAGTAGCAGTAGAAGCAGGAGGGATCCTTCACTCCTTGGGGTTTCTTGGATATTCTGTGCCAGCAGAGAAGTCACTGGACAGAATTTTAGGTCAGAGGCTACCTGTACTTGCCCCAGTACTTCATGGAAAAGCCCTTTCCCAGATTATTTTCTTGCCTTTATTTCAGCGCAGTGATAAGCAGGCTAATAAAGGACACTGGTGACTTTGGTGATCCGGGAAAGAAGAGTAATAAGAATTTTCATCAATTTCTTTCTGACTCCTACCAGTACCCCTGCTACAATTGCCCATAAATAATAGTATAATATTAAAATTAAAAGACTCTTGGAGAGTTTTAAATTTAAGAGAAATACCAGAAGCACAATAAATAAAACCAAAAGTAATTAATGGGTTATGAGTTAAAGCTACTGAAAATATTATATATATTCACTGGAGTCAAATTTCCTGTTAGGAATGATAATAGGAGAAAGAACAGACTTTGATGTCTTGCCAAAAGCCACCAGTTGTGGGGATCCAAGTCACTGTGATGTGGGCACCTGGCTTACAGATTTCAGAATTCTGTGTGGTTTCCCTCAACCAAATTTCTGAAGGAGACCGCAGAAAGGGGTTGGGGTGGGAAATGTGTTATCTATAAAAGTAAACCACAAAAATAATTTCCAAGTGCCACTAAAGGCCTCAATTTAGGCTGTAAAAGCCAAGACATTTAGAATAAACTATTGTAACTCCTTGCAAGGGTAGCAGCACACATGGCCAGCAGCATAAGGGACTGGGTGAGTGTGCAAGATGTCGTCGTGGGAGGGGCTGGTGAAAGGGGAGCGGATAGGCAGGGATGTGAGCACTGTGGGTTTTAAGGTTTGCTCTGTCCTTTTGGCAACTTTACTTTTGAATCTTAAATTTATTCTCACTCTGTAATTTGAAACGTATTGGGATTTGTCTGTTACATTATTCAAAAATATCTGTGGGTATAAAAACAAAAAATATATATGTATGCATGTATATAAAAAGAGTAAAACTCATCTCGGAATGGCAGCCCATTTGATAGATTACATCAAAATCCAATACAAGCCTGGTGCGGTGGTAAACACCTGTAATCCCAGCGGCTCAGGAGGCTGAGGCAGGAGGATCGCAAGTACAAAGCCAGCCTCAGTAACAGGTGCTAAGCAACTCAGTGAGACCCTGTCTCTAAATAAAATACAAAATAGAGCTGGGGATGTGGCTCAGTGGTCAAGTGCCTCTGAGTTCAATCCCAGGTACCACCCACTCTCCCACAAAAAAAGATTGAATATAACTGAAATCAGTGGCTTACTAATGATTAGGAAGATCCAGTTTACTTTTTTTTTTTTTTGGTACAGGAGATTGAGCCTAGGGGCGCTTAACCACTAAGCCACATTGACACATCCCCAGCCCTTTTCAAGATTTTATTTAGAGACAGGGTGGCGTTGAGCTGTTTAGTACCTGGTTTTGAACTCTCTATCTTCCTACCTCAGCCTCCTGAGCCACTGAGATTACAGGAGTGCACTACTATGATCCTCGATGACAGTTGTTTGAAGCCAAGAATCATTCATCCAGAGATGTCCTTGCTTCAGACTGAGAAGTGGTATGTTTGAAGAGATAGATGAATGCATATGTTGCTCCACTCCATTATCACAAGAGCAGCATTTCATGTTTTTTAGCTCCTACTGCAAAATGACAGAGGTAGCCAAGGAGTTTTTCCTACAGGCTGTTGCCTATGGAGGGTGCTTAGAATACCCTGGGACTAAAGAGAAGGAAAGGAAAGACTAAAAGTAGGTTTGACAATGCAGAGGTTTCATTGTCTTGCAAACCAAATGCTCAGGCAGGTAGACTAGAAGGCTGATTTTCTTCTTCTCTTGGTTAGCTTTCCACCCTGCCTGTGGATTGCAGGATGGCTGTACCAATTCTGGGCAGTCAGTCTGTCCTCACCCAAAGGTGTAAACTGATAAAGAAGACATGTTCACTCCATGCCCTGCCTTTTAAAAGATAGCTAGTTGTTCTCATGCATCCCACAGTGAATTTACCCTTAGTTTTATTGGCCAGATTTACAACTTGTACCAAATTCCCAAACCAATGGAGTTGCCTCCACTAGATTCATCCAAACTCACCTCCTAAAGATGTGCAGGACCTCAGCCCTCCCCGAAACACAGGGCTGCCTCATTGTGACCAAAACCAAGGGAGAATGTCTGTTGTGGAGGCAACCGTCAGTGTTTGCCCCACAGGGAAAAATATTTAGAAAAAGCTTTCATCAAGAATTCCTTTGGACCAGGGATAGTTAGTATTTTTCTCTTTGTACTTTCCTCATGTCTCTGTCCTAACCAATCTAAAGTGACATCACATTCTGTGAGTGAGGTCAGCCATCTCTCTAATCCAGGGGTCCGCAAAACTTTCCTATAAAGATATCTAAAGCTTTGCAGACCACCCATGTACCATCTCTGCTACCTCTGCCACCATCCCTGCCTCCTCCTCTCCTGCCTTTCCCCTGTCTTCTCCTTCTTCTTTCTTTTCTCATTATTCTTTTGATTGCTTCTTCCTACCCTTCTCCCTCTTTCACTTCCTCCTTCTGTCTTCTGCCAATTTGTATAAAAAAAATTCTTAGTTTAAGTCTTGTACCAAAAAAGACTGGGATCCTCTAACTGTGAGCTGGAGTTTGCCAACCTCCATTGTAGACAGAAAACACAGAACAGGGGAAAACACAACTATGATATGAAATGCATGAAATCTCTTGGATCCAGTGGATGAAAGTGCCACTCACTGGCAGTTTGCTGGGTTCCAGAGTAAGCAGGGGGCTTTCCAGCAGCAGGAAGAACAGTATTGGAGGAAAAAGGCCAATGCCATATTGAGGCCAGGGAATTCTGGCTGCCATGATTGTGTGGCCCAATGGTGTTGAGGAGGGCTGGAGAATCTAGGATATATACCAGCTTTTGAAATCTCAAGATAAGTTCCCAGCAATTTTCATGTATTGCCAAGAGTAAGTGTAATAGAGAAAAGTTCATGTTCTCCCTTTTTAATTGAAGCATGTCTTATTCACATTTCTTTATCCAATTTTATATTAAGCTTTCGGCAACTTCCTAACAAGGATTGATCATTTAGCTAATTTTAAAAAATCCCATTTATTTTTATTGGAAAGGAAGCAAATGAAAAAATAATAAAAAAAAAAACTTGTATTAATGTGTATGTAAGTACAAATATGTATGATCTAAGTCTAGCAGTTAAAAGTAATTAATATATTTCAACAGGACACTTTGCAATTCCACAAAATCCTGACAAATAGATCTTAGAGAAATAAGGGATGTCTTACCATCTTGAATTCAATCTTCCTAGTGAAGGATAGCCTGTCTTCATAATGATAAAGAAAGGTAAATCAGATAGTGCTGGTAATCCATCGTCAGTCTGAATTTGACCTTAATTCTCCCTCTTTTCTAGTGTTATTGTAGGCAACTGGGGGGGGGGGGTAAAAATCAGCCTCAGGAAGAACCTGGGTACTGTTTGTTAAGTAGTGACTAAAGACCAGCTGAGCCATGCAGCCAGGGCCACAGGATGAAAAGGAACCAGATGAAAAATAGGTGGGGGTGGGAGGGTGAGTTCTTGAAAGGGAGCCTCCCAAGCCAGTGGGAAAAGTGTCCAGACAACTTGGAGTGCAATAGCCATTGCACTTCTTCAGAAGTAACGGGAACGAAGTTTGAAAAATTCCCATGAACTCTTCCCCCTAATGAGTGGGTTTCGTAAATTTCAGATATAAATAAATTAACTTTAAGCCTTGTAATGGAGAGAAACCTGTTTCAGGTCTTCTACTAACAGCTGAAGTTTTATAGGAAGTTCAGATGGTATTCCAAGCCTGGTCAGGATTATTATTATTTTTTAGAATGGCCTAAATTACCAGCTACTCTTAACTCAATATCTACCTGGAGAGGTGTGAGGGGGCTAAGGATTTTTTCTCACTTATTTGTTTGAGGTTTATGGAGAATTTAAGGAAGAAAATTTATTGTAAATCTGATTATCTTCAAATTTCATGTTATTATTGGCTTTGGGGACCATTTTATTTAGAATTATTAATTTGCAACCAAGTTATATTTAGAGAATTAATGAGCTCAAAAATGTTAGTAAGTAGAATGGAAAAATGTTACAGATATAATTTATTAAATGGAATAATAAGATATGGATTTTAAGTAATTTATACAAGAAAACTCCTTAACCTGTTTGTAACATTGCTGTACTTTCGCTTTTTTAAAAAAAAATGTTTTTAAATTTTTGTGCAATATTGGAGATTGAATCTAGGGGTGCTATACCATTGAGCCATATCCTTAGCCCCCACCCTTTTATTTAATTTTGAGAAAAGGTCTCACTAAGTTACCCAGGCTGGCCTTGAATTTGCGATGCTCTCTGCCTCAGCCTCCCAAGTCTCTGGAGTTACAGGCACGCACCACTGCACCTGATGTGTCCACCCTACACCTTCTGACTGATGGACCTTGTCTGTGTAGACTTAGGAGACTGGCCTGGAGTCCTCTGTGTCCTCTACTCCACCCTGGCTGCTTTTGACTGTAATATGGTGACACTGATGCATGAAAATTTACTTTCAAAAATAACTGACCACTAGAATTTTCTTCCCTATCTTGATAAGGAGCAAGAATTGAGGGTGAGCTATTAGTGATTTTTTTTAATCACATTAGACTACAACTAAGGATATACTATAATTTTCAGAATAACATTGTATAAGTCAAATAAAGAGAAACAGTGTACCTCTTGTGTTTATTTCCTAAATTTGTTTTGTCATAGCTATGTTTACATGATTTTCTTTTCACAAAAAGTAAATTTACTGTATTATCTTGGACGTGTCTACCTACCAAAGATAAATATTTATAATAAACAATTGTGAATGAGTGCTGGCACTCTACAGAATCCTTATGTTATTTCGACTCGGACGTCTATAGCAAGCTGTTGCAACACACACAGAGGATAATGCATGGGAGCAATGGCATCTGTCCAAAGAGGAACGAGAACCTTTTGGCCTTTCCACAATCTACAGTGGTCCATTCTCCAGCATGTCTGGATTCCTGGTGTATCAGCTGATTTCTTCATGTGGATACATTCATTGAGTGCTCACTAGTTTTTAGGAAGTAAGTTCCATGGGCTAAAATCTATAGTTCTTATTGAAGAGGAACAACTGATTTTTCTGGTATTAACATCCAACTAGAGCTTGATAAGGGTTTTCAATATCTTATTCTTTTTACATGTCTTTTGACTAGAGAAGAGAGAGAAGCAAATATGCACAGCTGTGATTATGTGGGTGTGTATAAATGTGTGTGTGTGTGTGTGTGTGTGTCCACAGAACACAGATGTACTTATACCACCATCTCGAGGACCCAGGATGAAGATAGCTGGATGATGATGAATTATTGTTCATAGAAGTTAAATATTTTTATACATTGAGGAGATGAAACTATAGGAAAAGCATCAATTCACTTCCCTATTGGCTCTGAGAATAGGATAGACCAGCTCCTCTGTGTGTCCCAGATGCCCATTTTGGTGAAGCTTGAGAAATCTTGTATTTAATAATACCTATTATATAGCAGGCAAAGGCTTTAGAAAGATGAATAAGATGTGGTCTATTGGAAGCCATGGGTGTGTGAAAAAAAGTTTGTAAATCAGTGTGATACGCAAAATGATATCAGCATAATTAAGGATTTATGAGAAACTCTCCCCAGCCTAGAATGAAGGGTACGTTCTGGAGCTTTCTAAAGAAATTATATGACAGAGGTTTGTTTTAATAAAGAGATGGCAAATTTCTGTGGACAACTAGTTCTAATTAGAACTGTGCTTTTAATAGCATCACTTGTATAAAATGCACATTACTAGGCCTGTTTTTCAGCTACAATATACGGAAGAATTGTTGTTTGTTTTATTTCTGCCTCTCAATCTTGCTGCGTTGGATGATACTATTGCACAGCCAGTGGTAATATGATCCTGCCTCATTTAAAAAAAATCAGATTTGAAACCAGGAATCCCTAGTAACTGCAAATAAAGTCATCTTCATAATGTAAGTCAAGATTCTTACTGTATGAGTAAGACTGAAAAAGCCGCTAAATGACTTGTCCAAGGCCACACAGCAAGTGGGTGGTCAAACCGGCTTTAGAAATGAGAAATTTCTGATTCCTGGCCACAAATGAGTGGAGGAGTAAATAATATTTATTGCTGGCCATGAGAGAAACCTCAAGAGGGCTGAGTGATCATTCAAAAGAGTGGGTATTTCCCTGTACTTCTTTCTATCTCCTAGGATTGAACATTGAGGTGGTTATTCTACAATGACTGCTCACTGGCTTCACTTTTGCACTTTTTTTTTCCAGCGTCACTAAACATCCCTGGGAAAGCCTTGTCAGAAAGCACTGAGGGATGTGACATTTTTAAAACTTCAGAAAATGTCTAGGTATTTCCAGCTTAAAATGATAGCAGGGGAGTGTTGTGGGGGATCTGAAATAGCACCTGACGCAGATCCCAGGCCTTTGAGAAGGGACCCAGGTTTGTGCTGTTGGCTCAGACATCTGGGAACCCTAGGTCACATAACTTTCCTGGGAGTCAGTTTTTTCTGTAAGATGTAGGGGGTTAGAAGTGTCTGATTTCAGTGTTATAAATTCTTTGGTGGTTATCAGATAGAAAAAGTATTCACTTTTGGCCAGACTATAGCTCTCCTTAGCCTGGATATAACCAGTGAGTATTTCCTGCATCAATGTTATAGAATCAATTTAGAGAGACATTGACTGCTACTTCTTCTTCTGTGTATATTTTATTTAGAGACAGGGTCTCACTGAATTGCTTAGCACCTTGCTTTTGCTGAGGCTGGATTTGAACTTGCGATCCTCTTGCCTCAGCCTCCAGAGCTGCTGTGATTACAGGCGTGCACCAATGCACCCAGTTCACTACTTAATGAAAAAGAACTTGTATCGGCATGACTCATCTTACTACTAGAAAGTGATTTCTTAAACCATAGGTGTGTATTTTAGTTGTAAACTGCCTGCTTAATGTTAATTCTTCTTTATGTCATATACAAATTGCAATGCTTAATTGCAATTTGTATGTCATGTTGTGTTGAGAGTGTGCTGACTCATGGAGTAGAATAGAAGTGGGAGGTTCAGATAGGGTCCTTGTGATTGTACCAGAGAAATCATCATTATTGGAATTTAAAAAAATAGAAAACTATGAGATCTACTTCTAAATGAGACAATAATGTAGAATAAAATGGGAAACTTTCAAAGACACCATCCAGTTGTCAATACATAAGCCAGAAACTGTAGAAAAATTTTTACCAATTGAGATCTTACCAACTGCTCTACAATAATAAGTGGTAGAGTCTATTGGTTTTCCAATGTTCTTATTTAAAAGGAATGAGTAGGAAAAAAGGGGGTGAGTAGGAGGCAGCCACTCTCTGCCCTGAAATGCATCCCTGTTATCCATTTAATCTTTACAACAATGCAATTGTTATTACTATTATTACTATTGTTGTTGTTGTTATTATTATTATTATTATTATTATTATTTTGTCCTAACACAGAGGAGGCTGCGACCCAGGGAGTCCAGGAGATTTGCCCAGGACTGTTCAGTTAGAAGGTAGTGAAGAAAGAATTCAAATGTGGATCTGCCTGACTTCCAAGCTCTGGCTCCTTCTACTCAGTTCCTTGCCCACTCTGAGTCCCCTGCCCTTGTGCTTTGAGAGCCTGTGCCAAATGCAGGCTAAGATCCAGATGAAGTTATTTCAGCCTATTCCCCCCACCCCGCTCCCATTTAGAAGCCAACCTTTTCTGCTTGCTTCTTCTGTCAAGGCTGTGTCTCCCTCAGATTGTTAGGCTGCGAAAGGACCACCCCTGATATGTTGACAAGAAATAAGCTTCTAATTTGCAACACTTCTTTATATGGCTTGTCAGCTCGGAGCTCCTACCCGAGAAGGATTTCACAACAGGCCTGGCCACCTTATCACATTCCAGGCAGAGCCAAGGCTGTCCCAGGCTGTGATACTTGGAAACCCTTACAGTGACAAGATCCTTACCCTCTGGTTTAATGCCACCCGTATTTATCCTTTCCCTCTTCTTTTTTTCCCCCCCTCCACTTCAAAGAAGTCTTATTATCTTCCGTCATACACCAGGGATCTTGTGGCTTTGAGTTATAAAATAAAATAAATCACAATATTATCAGTTTATTGTTCTAGTTCACCCACTTACGCACACATTAAACAACACAAAGGGTCAATGTGGGCATTTCAGGTGGGTGTCATCCAGCCAACTATGAAAGGAATTTTATATTTGGTTCTTGTCCCGGAGACTGATTTGTGAAACGGGGATGAATTTTGTCTCTCAGCTTGAATGAGAGGTTTTGTTCTCTCCTTCTGCCCCTCCGAGGACTCCTGCTTCTCCTGTTAAACCATCCAGTATGTGCCTGAAAAAGCTTAAGAGGGTCCGCGGGGGTGGGAGACTTTTCATCAGAATTTATTACTGTTCAAAGCCTCCATAAAGACTCTCATTTAACCCTGGCCTTTGTATTTCTATCCATGAAAATTATTCATACCATGACCAATCTGATACATTGTCAGTGTTCTTCATCCAGACAAGACCACAGTAAACCAACTCCTCAGTGGGAGGAAAAGGGGAAGATATTGGGGGCATCCAAAAACTATAGTTTGCTTTAATACTCTGTGGCATTTTCCATCCAGGTCAAAGATCCATTAGGCCAGGACTAATGGAAACTCTGTTTTGACAGTTAAAAGAATAACTTGGATAGATGGTCCCCCACCATGTGGATTCTGACAATGAACCAAATTTTCAATTAGACTCAAGGAAAAGGGTAGATCTAAAATGTACAGTCTTTTGTCCGAGTGGAAAACCCAGCATCTGTCAATCACAATAGCCTATCTAAACTGTTATTTATGTATTTTTCTCTCATTTAACAAAATCTTTCTTAGTATCCATTAGAGCTGTGTTCTAAGAAGAGAGAATTGTATATCCTCGCACGCTCTTTATAATTCTGTGATTTAAAACATCTTGATGTGTGTTAAAGACACACATGCATTCCACAATTGCCATCAATAGTATTTAAATCAATCCCAAATACAAAAGAAAGAAGGCAGGAAGAAAAAAAGAAAGTTCTTAGGAATGGATAATTAATCCAAAGAAGAACTGGTTGTACATTAGTCTTAAAATACAATTTCTGTAAATTAGTGTTAGATGAACAAAAGCTTACAGTTTAGGATTTGAGTTGAGAGCTGTGGGGACTGCCACTTGGAATATGTAGTCAATTCCAGCAAATACACTGAGGCTACAATTCTAATGACTTAAAGGCTGACAATAAAACCTTGAAAAAAAAAATCTGCATTTTAAAAGCAAGCACTGTAAATCACGCACTAAAGGGGGTAATGTGAACAAGAACTGGAATGTGGAGCCAGGGAGAGCAGGGGCATTATTTGTTTCAGGGTTTACAAGTATCAGCTGTAACTGGAGGGTCCCGAGAATGCATCCTTTGAGTTGACAGCTTGTGTCCTGACCCTGTGTTTAGAAGATCCTTTGGGGACCTAGCCTCCCAGCACCCTAAAAGAAATTTGTTTCTATTGCCTCAGTTGCATGGGGAGTTGGTTGGTAATTTATGTTATGTCTGTTCTGATAAAGGGCCTTGCACTTTGTAAAAATCTTCCCTGTCCCTTCACCACCTCCAACAACTTGCTAACTCTTGCCAACTGGAAAAAAAAAGGAAAATCATTCTGTACCACCCATAGCAGCTCCCTTTCCTGTGTGGCAACATTTATCTCTACCCTGAGAGGATCAATGTGCTGCACTGGCCCAGGGCTGCATCTTGACTTTTTTTTTTTTTTTTTTTTTTTTGCCTAGTGCCGAGTATAGTGTCCACACAGAAAAGCTTGAAATGGATACAAAATCTTCCAACTTTTGATAGAAATTGTCAAATGTTGTCTGATAAGGTGTTCAAGAGTGGCATGAAAAACAGTATTACTTAAAACACACACACACACACACACGACACACACACACACACACACACACACAAACTTTGCTCACATACTGAGGGTAAGGAGATAATATTATCTTATTTCTATTTACCAAGGCTACATGTTTTTAAATATATTTGTTGTTGATTTCTTTCTGTGTGAGTGAATTTCCTATCCTTTTTCTTAGTTTCTGTTTTTGGGGTTTTTTTTTTTGTATGCTTGGCCATCAATTACTTGTTGACTTTACCTAGGTTGGGCAATGCTTGTACCTTGTTTCTTGCTTCATGGAAAATGGTTGTTATGGCTGCCTTTGGCCTTGATGGGTGATCTAGCTCATGTGGGGACTGCCACTTAGAATATGTAGTCAATTGGAAAAAAAAAAAAAAAATATATATATATATATATATATATATATCAGCAAGTATGGAATCACACAACTCAAAGATATCAAAGGTGGAAATACACATTCTTTTCCTATCCTTCATATATTTTGTGATACACCATCCAATCACAAAAAAACTTTCTTTAAATGGCACTCAATGGAGGAAATATTAAAAAAAATTGTGGTCAATTAGATATTTTTTTTCTGGCATTAATATCTCTAGTTCACAAAAGCAACCTATCTTGATTTTATGAAGCAAATTTCCCCTGTGTTATATCTTAAGACCATTTTGGGTGGGGAGTACTGGGGATTGAACTCAGGGACACTGGACCACTGAGTCACATCCCAGCCCTATTTTGTATTTTATTTAGATACAGACTGTCACTGAGTTGCTTAGTGCCTCAATAAGTTGCTGATGCTGGTTTTGAACTCTTGATCCTCCAGCCTTAGCTGAGGTTAAAGCATTTGACAAAATATGGCACCCCTTCATGTTCAAAATGCTAGAAAAACTAGGAATATCAGGAACATACCTCAACGTTGTAAAGGCTATCTATACTAAGCCCCAGGCCAACGTCATTCTAAATGGAACAAAAGTGAAAGCATTCCCTTTAAAATCTGGAACAATACAAGGATGTCCTCTTCCTCCACTTCTATTTAATATAGTTCTTGAAACTCTAGCCAGAGCAATCAGACAAACAAAATAAATTAAAGGGATACAGATAGGAAAAGAAGAACTCAAATTATCACTATTTGTAGACGATATGATTCTATACCTAGAAGACCCAAAACATTCCACCAGAATCTTCTAGAAGTAATAAATGAATTCGGCAAAGTAGCTGGATATAAAATCAACACCCATAAATCAAAGGCATTTCTGTACATCAGTTACAAATCCTCAGAAACCACCCCATTTACAATAGCCTAAAAAAAATACTTGGGAATCAAATTAATGAAAGATGTAAAAAGACCTCTACAATGAAAACTACAGCACACTAAAGAAAGAAATTAAAGAAGACCTTAGAAGATGGAAAGATCTACCCTTTCTTAGATAGGCAGAATTATACTGTCAAAATGACTATACTACCAAAAGCACTATACAGATTAAATGCAATCCCCATCAAAATCCCAATGACATTCCTCATAGAATAGAAAAATAAGAAAATTTGGAAAAATAAGAGACCAATAGCCAAAGCAATCCTTAGCAAGAAGAGTGAAGCTGGTGGCATTACTATTCCAGACCTTGAACTATACTACATACTACAGAGCAATACTAACAAAAAACAGCATGGTATTGGCACCAAAATAGACCCATAGACCAATGGTACAGAATAGAGGACACAGATACTAACCCCACGGCTTAATTAACCCTACGGCTTAATTTATGTTTTAAAAGGCCAGTTCTAGGCTAGGTGCAATGGCGCACATCTGTAACGACTTGGGAGGCTGAGGCAAAGAGGATCAAAGTTCAAGGGCAGCCTGAGTAACATAGTGAAACCCAGTCTCAAAAAATAAAAGGGCTGAAACTCTAGGTCAGTGGTAAAGTGCCCCTGGGCTAAAATAAAAGACCAATTCTAGACTATATGTTACAGAATTAAAAATATGAATCTATAAATATATTTATAGAAGGATGGACATTATTAGATTATTTGTGTTAGCCAAAAAAATTGGTAACTGCATATTAATGATATGGTTGTTTAATGAATTATAATATATGTGTTTTATGGAATACTATTCAGTTATTAAAAATAACAAAGCAAGATTATGTATCTTGATTTGGAAAGGTATTTATTGTTTATTATAGAAGAAAAAAATAAATTGCAGCTCACTATGTTGGGAAAAAATATTTCTATTTATGACTAAATGTAGAAAAAAAGGGGGAAAATTCATGCTGTTATGATTATCTGTGAATAATGCCTGTATACAAATAATGACCCAAATTTGAGAAATTTCATTCAAACATGAAGACATTTTACAATTTGTTTTAATATTTTTACACATAAATAGGAAAAAAAAAGAAAAAAGAAAGAAACTTAAAAAGAAAGTTCCCTGCCACTAGAACTAATTTGATGTGCATCTTTTAGTTCTTGTCCCGTTAGCTGAGATTAGGTGATTTCTTCAGAATGGATTCAATAAACATTGAAGCCACACCTTCTGGAAGCGTTAACTAACCATTTTTTGCAAGCCCTCCCTAAAACTTGTATGAGGCACAAATAGAGTTCTGGTGGGATGATTCCATATCTATTTCTCTCCAAAATTAAGGGAGAAAAACACTCTCGACACTAGTTCACCAGAACCAAAGGCAGTCATTTCCATATTGCTCCCAGCTTAATCGTGGTAATGGGCATGTTCTGGGTTTTGGCCGCTCAGTAGGCAACATTCTTCCTCGTTTAGAGGAATCTCTCCTTTTGTGAATCTTGAAGGGTAGAACCCTTCACCTCCTCTGCTGAGAAACATGAACTAGAGCCACCCTGTGTAAGGAGGAACCTCAGCAGACCTCTCTCCAGCATTAGGGCCACAGCAGGTTGCTTAAATTCTCTGGGCCTCAGACTCCTCAGCCATAAACTAGAGAGAACGAGAGCGAGAGTTCCCACCTCACAGGGCTAGTGTGAGGCTTCACTGAGTGACCCAGATGTTCCAGACACAGCAATGTCACATGATCACTGTCCTCCCAAGCCTAGCACTGAGGCATCTGCTTGGTATGCCAGAGTTGAATTAAAGGGTCAGAGTGTCCTCAAATTCATTCTCTCCGACACCTCTGCTTGCCTAGAATGATTGTCTTATCAGTAAGATTTCAGGCTTTAAGAAAAGAATTTTCTATAAATGGTACATTCACCTGGTTTAAATACCCCATTGTTCTACCTGACTTTAGTGGAAAAAGTGCAACTCTCTGTCCGCACTGTCTCCCCATTTTCCACTCCCCAGTTTTTTAACTCTTGTTAAAAAACGTGCTTAGATGGCCACTTCTTGACTTTGAAGTCGAAGTGTTCCTACCAGGGAAAATGAAAACTGAACTCTTTTCACCCATTCTGCTCACCACAGCTCCCACATTTTCCCAGCCTCCAAAATAGTTATATTTTTGGGTTATGTCAATATTGCATGTGTAAATTATAATGACCATGTAAATATTTTCATTGTTGAGCCATGGCATATACTATGACTACTTCCTGTTTTTTATTCTTGCAAAACTTTGTGTCCTCAAGTTCATTAACTGTCAAGTTTTCTCAGTCCCTTGTTTTTCTATATATTTATCATTAATTCATTCTCAAAATTCTTCCTGATTTTCTAAGCCTCCTCTCAATATATGCAAGCATTATAATTCACAAACTGCTTCTTTTGACTTGCTTTAATCAGAATAGGTGACTTCTTCCTGAACCACTCTCACACTGGATTTCCTCCACATCATCTTGGGATTTCTCTTTCACTTTCGTTTACGTTCCCTGGATTTCTTATTTTCTTTATTTTTTTGAGATGGGGATACTAGGGATTTAATCCAAGGGTGCTCTAGCTCTGAACTACACCCACCATCCCTTTTTATTTTATTTTCAGACAGAGTCTTGCTAAGTTGCAGAGGTTGGCCTCCAACTTGTGATCCTTTGGCCTTAGCCTCCTGATGGGATTATGGGCATGTGCCACCAGGCTCTACTGGCCTTATTTCCTTTTACATCTACACTCTCCTTGTGGTAAAGCACCTCACCCAGAAACTTCTGATATAGAAGGAACATTCCTTAACATGCTCAAGGCAATTATGAAAAATTCACCACTAAACCAGGCACAGTGGCACATGCCTGTAATCTCAGCAGCTCAGGAGGCTGAAGCAGGAATATCACAGTTTCAAAGCCAGCTTCAGTAACTTATCAAGGACCCAAGCAACTTAGTGAGACTCTGTCTCAAAATTAATTACAACAAAACAAAACAAAAACTCATCTACTAATATAATCAATGGAGAAAAACTTGGAGCTCTTTTACTAAGATCTTGTTCAAGTCAAGAATGTCCACTCTGGCAAGTTCTATGCAACATTGAACTAGAAGTCCTGGCAAGAGCAATCAGACAAGAAAAGTAAAATAAAAAAATAAAAAGTATCCAAATTGGAATGAAAAGGCAAAATTATTTTTATTTCTAGATGTTGAAACTCCCAAAGATTCCACAAAAATCTGTTAGAATTAATAAATGAATTTAGTAGATTTGTAGGATAAAGTCAGATGTACAGCAACCAGCAATACCTTTATATATGAAAAACAACCTAACTGTAAAGGAAATCAGGAAAACAATCCTATTTGATAGCATCAAAATAAATAAAACTTAACCAAGTTTAAAAGAAAAAAAAGAAAGACCTGCACATTGACAACTATGAAACACTGATGAGAGAAATTAAATAAGATGCAAATAAATGGAAAGATACCCCATGCTTGTGGGGCAGAAGAATGAATATTGTTAAAATGTCCATATTACCCAAAGCAATGTACAGATCTCACACAATTACTATCAAATCCCAACAGCATTCTTCATTTTAATAGAAAAGACAATTCTAAATTCATATCAAACAATTAAAAAATCCTAAATAGCCAACACAATTCTGGGAAAAAACAAAACACAATTGGAAGCATCACTGTTCCTAATTTAATATAATGTTGAAAAGCTACAGTAATAAAAACGGTATAGTACGAGCATAAAAACAAACACATAGACCAGTGAAATAGAATAGAGAACATAGAAATAAATCCAAATGTAGATGATCAACTAATTTCCAACAAGGGCACACCAAGAGGACAATGAGGAAAAGATATTCTCTTCAATAATGGTGCCAGAAAACTAGATTTTCACATCCAAAAGAATGAAATTGGGTCATTTTTTTTACACCATACACAAAAATAATCTCAAAATGGAAAAAAAAACAACCTAAATAAAAGACCAAAAGTTATGAAACTACTAGAAGAAAACATAGAAGAATAAGTCCTTGACCTTGGCCTTATATATTTTTTTTAATGTCATGCTGAAAGCTCAGGCTACAAAAACAAAAATAAGTTAAATGAGACTACATCAAACTAAAAAGTTTTGAAAAACAGTTAACAAAACCAAAAGTCTAAAACCTAAAAGACTCAAAACCTAAAGAAAGACTGGGAAAAATGTTTGCAAATTATATATCTGATAAGGTGAATATTCAAAATTTATTAAAAAACATACAATGCAATAGCAGAAAAACAAGTAACCTGATTAGAAAGTGGGCAAAAGACCTGAATAGGCATGTTTACAAAGAAGACATAAAAATGGTCAACATGAATATGAAAAGGTTTGGAATATCATTAATCATCAAGGAAACACAAATCAAAACCACTGTGAGATACCACCACATCCAATAGGATGACTCTTATCAAAAGTCAAGATTCCAAATGTTGGGAAGAGTGTGGAGAAGAGGAAACTCTTGCATCCTGATGGTGGGAACATAAACTAGTACAGCTATTATGAAAAACAGTGTGGAGGTTTCTAAGGAAATTAAAAATAGAACTATCAGATGACCCAGGAATCCCTCTTCTGTGCACACATCCCAAATAGATAAAACTACCTCCTCATAAAGCTACCCCCACTCTGTGTTCATACATTGTCATTCTCCATAGTTGAAGTATGGAAACAACTTAAGTGTCCATCCACAGATGAATGGGTAAAGAAACTGAGGTGTACCTACAGAATGGAGTATTATTCAACCCTAAAAAGGAACGATATATTACCATTTGCCTCATATGGATGAGCCTGGAGGACAATGTGCTAAGTGAAAAAAGTCAGCCATGGAAAAATATTGGATGCTCTCACTTATATGTGAATTCTAAAACAAAACAAAACAAAAACAAACAAAAAGCCAAAAAAATTCAAGATATAGAGACAGAGGAAATGGGTGGGTCAGAAGATACGATACAGCAGATAAAAATCTAGAGATCTAACATAGAATAAGATGTTGATAGGACATAAAGTCACTGTATACAGAATTCATGTGAGCAGATTTTAGCTGCTTTTGCCACAAAGCATACAAGGGGACCATGTGAGATGACTATGCTAACTTGCTTCACTGTGTAACCATTTTACTAGCTCTATGTATCCCATAATAACTGTTGTTTACCTTGAATACACGCTCTACAGTTTATTTGAAAGGGAAAAGCACTGTGCCTTATTTCTGATCCTTTTCTGTTGGACCTGCTCCATGCCCTGCCCCAGTCCACGGAAGCTCTGGCCCCTGTGTTCTGGTTTCTCCCATCTGCCAAGCAGGCAGTGGGCCCTTTGAATCAGAAATCTGCTGCCTGTCAGGTTTTGAATTTTCAGGAAATTAAGTTTTTTCTTTGATGATTTGTTCTTCTAGATGTTCTCTGTTCTATTTTTCTAGAATTCATATTGTTCAGTTATTGGATCTCTGTACCTATCTTTTAAATGTGTGACCTCTTCTCTGTTTCATCTATTTATTTCACATTAGTCCTGTTTGTTGGTTCAGGTATAATTCATGTGCAATAAAGTACACCTTCTACACAAACAGATTAGAAGAGTCTTGACAAATGTATACAAATAATCACCACCTAATTAAAATATGAGTGTGTTGTGTCTACCCCTTTCAGTGAGCTCAATGAGTGTATCAGGAATACAATTATTTTCATTATTAAATAGTATTATTCTATTGTAGAGATGCGCCACACTTAGCTTAGTTATTTACTAGCCTACAGATATGTCAGTAATTTCTCTTTTTAGCTAATATAAATAAAGGTGCTGTAAACACTGGCATGCAGGCTTCTGGGTAAACATATGTTTTCATTCCTACTGAGTAAATACTGAAGAGAGGAAATGGTGGGTCATATGGTAAGAATAAATTTTGCATATATGTGTGTGTGTGTGTGTGTGTGTGTGTGTAAAATAAAGATATTGTATCCATCTGCAACTAAAAATACATTTAAAAAAAAAATTTTGTCTTTTGTACCACTCTAGGAAAGCTTTACCAAACCCTACTTCATCTGAATTTTCTCCTAAGTTTTTTCCTGAAAGTTTTCCAATTTCTGGCTTTATGTTTAGGTCTATAATCATCATTAAGTTAATTTTTGTATAGAACAGGTGGTAATGTTTGAGACTGATTTTTTTGCATATGAATATTTAGTCTCCAGCACTCCTTGTTGAAGAGTTTCCTCTCTGAATTACCCTGACACTACAAACAAACATCAGTTTGTCATGTACAGGTAAGTCTGCTCCCAAACTCTCTGCTCTATTTCTTTTATCTGTATGTGTGTTTTTATGCTGATACCGTTCCTTCTTATTTACTTAGCTTTATAGTAAATCTTGAAATTAGATACTATGAGTGCTTCAACTTTTCTTTACTTTTTCAAAATTGTTTTGGGTCTTCTCAATGTTTTCATTTTCATATACATTTTAGATTCAACTTGATGATTTCTAAATAACAGGTGAATTTTGATTGGCGTTATGTAAAGTCTGTAAACTAACATGAACAAAATCAACATTTTAACAATATTCACTCTTTTGATCTATGAACATGATATTTCTCCTCATGTATTTAGGTATTTAAAAATATTTCTCTAATATAAGTCATGCAAACTACACATTTCCCTTTTAACACTTTTTTGGTTGAATACCATAAATTTTGATATTTTGTACTTTCAACATTCAGTTCAAATTATAATCCCAATCTCTTAACATTTCTTCTTTAATCAAAAGTTATCTTAAAGTATGTTACTTAAATTCTGAATATTCGGGAATTTTTTTCAGCTCTTTAAATTACTGATTTCTGATTTGATTCCATTGAAAGCAAAGGGCATACTTTGTAAAAGTTTATTTAAAAATATGTTAAAGTTCATTTTGATCTATCTTGGTGAATATTCCATTTGTACTTAAAAAGAACGTGTATTCTCCATAGACTTTGGTTGGAGTGTTCTGTATATATTAATTAGGGCAAATTGCTTAATGATATTGTTAAGTCTTCTGGGTCCTTATTGATATTTTTGTCTGTTTGTTTTATTAATTTCTGAGAGAAGAGTGTTGAAATTCCCAGCTATAGTGTGGATTTATTTTGCCTTTACTTCTATCACATCTTTCTTGTGTATCTGGGAGCTCTGAGATTAGCTGTACATATATTAGGTTCTCTTGATATATCAACCTCCTTCTTCTTTTTCCATGGTGATAACAACCTCTACGAAGCTTATTTATCTAATAGAGTAAGTCGGTTTTCTTCTCCTTATTCTTTGTATAGTATCTTCCTCTGTTTAACTTTCAATGTATCTTTATTTCTACATTTAAAATAAATCTTATTACATTTCAACAGGTAGTTTAAACATCTGCCTTTCAACAAGATTTTTTTTTTCCAGAGACACAGGCTTTATATTGTTCATCTTTATGTGGCCCTGTGATATGTCTCTCACATAATCGGTCTCCAAAATAAAATGAAGGTCCAGAATGGCAGCAATGAGATGATCACAGTGGACAGTTAGTGTCAAGCTATGTGATGTCCTTTCCATGAAAACTTACATATGAGGCATTTGGTTATGACCAGAGCACTTTTGAGAATAACTGGTGGAGGGAGTATATTTACCTTTGCACATTGAAAGACTTAGTTTCTATCCTAAATGCCTCCATTTTGTTTTCTCAGTTGTTTAAAACAGGCTTGAATGATTTGTTTTTTCAATTTCAGACCCCAAAGATTGTTACAAATTAAAAAAAAATTATTTCTGTATATTGCAAAAAATGTCTCTTAGGGTTTTGTAAAGGGGATTGAGGGGGAAATTATGCATTAATAACTTTGGGGAAAATACAAAAACATAAAATGCACAAAATAGAACATTTGGAATCTTATCTCCACTCCAGTCCCCCCCACCCCGGGATAATAAAATTAAATACGTTTTAAGGTTATGATGACTGTAAGAAATGTGTTCTGTATAGCCTTCATATCTCTTCTGAGTGGGAGAGGAATAGTTTAAATGACAAAGATCTATAAATTATCTAGGTTTCTTAAAAGGCAGAAATATTTTCAAAAATTATTTGGTAATAACTAGATTTAAAGCAATTAGCAATGAATAGTATATCCCATGCATAAGGAAATAAAATGGGAAAAAAAGTATTTGCCAAATAGTCACATGATTGAAAATTAACTTTTGAAAACATAGGTTGATGATATGCAGTGGTTAATTTAGCATTATAAGCCCAGGCATATACTGGGGCATATACATGCCAACCACATGTAAGGGTGCAGTCAACAGCCATGCTGAGTTGTTATGAGCAGAGAAAATTACTTGTAGTCAGGTTGTATCTGAGAAGCTGTGCAGGCTAGCATTCATGACAATCAAAAATTTATTACTACCTAGCATCTAGTCTTGAGACCAGCAGGCTTTGCATGTTGATTTTATGTGCACTCTGAGAGCTGACCTTCTTTAGAAAAAATGAATGAGACTCATTTTGAAGCCAGGATACCATTAACTAATTGGCAATGATAGTGATAGCCATTGGAATTGCAGTACCTTAAGTCCATTTTCTTCCGGTGGTCAAATTTAATTAGAAACCAAATTATAACCTGAAATTATTTTACTCTGAGAAATTGCCCTTTTGTGGACCAGAAATACCACAAATCAGACCAGAATTTCTGTTTATACCACAGACTGAGTCTCATCGACCCTCTCTTTCATTCTAAGAACCTAGAAATAATTGATACAACAGAAGAAGAATAGAAGCAATACACAACCAATCACAAAAGAAAGAGAAATATCCAGATGTCAGAAACAAATAGGGAATTCAGTGCCAGACAGTGGGACATGGGATCAGACACAATGAAGACTCAAGGCATCCTGCTCAAATATTTACGTGAGAACTGATCTGGGACCTCTGGGGCCCAGCAGACTGGGAACACCCTCACCAGCCTTGGAGCACAGGACTCCCACTGAATAGAAACCACAGCTGTGCTGGGGATTGCTCACAGCAGAAGGCACAAGTCACTTGAGAAAACAACAAAAGCAAATTTATGTGACAATATAAACAAATGGTAAAAATAGTACCTTTAAACTCATTTAAGAGATTAAAGAAAGATGGGGGAAAATGATAACTATTTTAGGGACACCTGACTGGAAAAAATTAAATGGTTAGAAAATACTGAGTATTTGTGAGAATATAAAGCCCTGAGAATACTGAAATTCTGCTGTTGAGCATTTAAAACTGAAGAGCTCTTTAGAAAACAATGCTGTGTTACCTAGTTTACAGATAAGTACCCACAGCTCAGGAGTCCACGTCTAGGAATGTATTCTAGAAGAAGTCTTGTGTTGGTTCATTAGAAGGCAAATGAAATCATGCTTAGAGCATGTTGTTTGTAACAGCAAATCCTAAGAACAGCCCAAATACATACCAATGGGGAAGAGAAGGATCAATCACGTTGTGAAAATGGAATGAGAAATCCACAGCAATAGAAATGGATGAACAATACAAATATGTATATAGTCTTCCTACCACTTCCCTGAAAAAGGGGAGTATAAATTGTGTAAAGAACTTTAGATCATTCTATAAGATTGATGTTCTCTCTTCTGTCAAATTGTGAAGCCTGTAGGCTGTTTCCTAATGTGTAATAAAAACATGTTTGCTGTAATCTAAAACCTAAATTTCATAGTGTGTAGTTAGGTGAAGCTATTTTTTTTAAAATTTTAATTTGTTATATATGACAGCAGAATGCATTTCAATTCATATTACACATATAGAGCACAGTCATTTCTCTAGCTATATACAAAGTAAATTCACACCATTCTTGTCTTCATACAAGTACTTAGGGGAATGATGCCCATCTCCTTCCACCATCTTTTTTACCCTCATGCTTCCACCCTTCCCTTCCCACCTCTTTGCCCTATCTAGAGCTCATCTAATTCTCCCGTGCTCCCCCTCTCAACCCCACTATGAATCAGCCTTCTTATATCAGAGAAAACATTCAGCATTTGGTTTTTTGGGATTGGTTAACTTCTCTTAGCATTATCTTCTCCAACTCTATCTATTTTTCCTGCAAATGCCATGATTTTATTCTCTTTTGTTGCTGAGTAATATTCCATTGTGTATATATACCACAGTTTCTTTATCCATTCATCTACTGAAGGTCATCTAGGTTGGCTCCACGGTTCAGCTATTGTGAATTGTGCTGCTATAAACACTGATGTGCCTGTGTCCCTGTGGTATGCTGTTTTTAAATTCTTTGGGTATAGACCGAGGAGAGGGATAGCTGGGTCAAATGGTGAATCCATTCCCAGATTTCAAGGAATCTATACTGCTTTCCATATTGGCTGCACCATTTTGCAGTCCCACCAGCAATGTATGAGTGTGCCTTTCTTCCCCAGATCCTCCTCACCAACACTTATTGTTTGTGTTCTTAATAGCTGCCATTCTGACTGGAGTGAGATTAAATCTTAGAGTAGTTTTGATGTGCATTTCTCTAATTGCTAGAGATATTGAACACTTTTTTCATATATTTGTTGATTGATTGTATATCATCTTCTGAGAGGTGTCTGTTCAGATCCTTGGTCCATTATTGATTGGGCTATTTGCAAAATGAAATTAAACTCCTATCTCTCACCATGCACAAAAATTAATTCAAAGTGGATCAAGGACCTAGGAATCAAACTAGAGAACCTGTGTCTAATAAAAAAAAAAAGTAGGCCCAAATCTCCATCATGTCGGATTAGGCCCCAACTTCCTTAATAATACTCCTATAGCACAAGAATTAAAATCAAGAATCAATAAATGGGATGGATTCAAACTTAGAAGTTTCTTCTCAGCAAAAGAAACAATCAGTTGGTGAATAGAGAGCCTACATCCTGCGAGCAAATTAGATAGAGCACTAATCTCTAGGGTATATAAAGAGCTCAAAAGGTGAAGCTATTTTTAAGTTACAAAACCATAAGGTTAAAAATGTACCCATTCTGGGAGCTGGGACTTAGCTCAGTGGCAGAGCACTTGCCTAGCATGCATAAGGCACTGGTTTCAATCCTCAGAACAGCATAAAAAAGAAATAAATAAAATAAAGGCATTCTGTCCATCTACAACTACAAAAATAATAAAAAATTTTAAAAAAAACTTATTAAAAAATGTACTCATTCTGGGTATCCCCCCAACAAATCTTCCTTTGTCCTGGTGTTGCAATCATAATGCCTAGAGTGTATTAGGTGATCTAATTGTAACTATAGCCCTTCCCTTTGCTCTCCCCAATTTTAAATTAGCCTAGTGTGTAGATGTGTAGATGGTAACCCTGAACTCTTCATATCAGAGCAAAGGGCAGCATTGTGTTAGGGATAAACACCTGGGCAGACTCCCCACCCAGTATGCTTGCTTGCCAGATATTTTGGTAGCATACCATCTGCAGAGGTAAAATTTGATTGGCTCAGTAACTTTTGAGCATGTGTCTGATTTCTTGCAGCACCCCAATATTTCAAACAACCTCAATTTATTTTTTTATTGTTTTGCAAATTTTGACTCCATGAAAGTGCATTAACACAATATTGACTTTGTAAGTACTGTGTAGGTACTTATCCACACTTCCTCAATAAAGGAAAATTTGTCCTTCCTTCTGTCTGCATTTGTGAAAGATAAAATTTCTCAAGATATTGGCCTTTGGGGCAACCTCATAGGCTCTGATGCCCCTTTGTGCTTTTTGCTCAATCTCATGGAAAGACTTTTCTTATCTGTAACGGTTAATTTGAATTGTCAACTTGATTAAATTAAGATATGCTGATGATTAAGAGACTTCTGAGTTTAATCAGTGAGGGTGTGTCTAGGAATGATCCGCATGTGGGATAGCCAACTGAAATGGAGACCCTCCCTAAGCATGAGCAGCACCATCCAATAGGAAGATGGCTTAGATGGAATAAAAGTTGGAAGAACAAGGGAGCAGCTGCAAGCTCAATCTTCTTGAATAGGTCCTTGATTGCTGGTGCGTTTGTCTGAGGATATGGGACTCTTGCTTCCTCACTCTGGTGGACTCTGCCATTCTCCAGAAGCCTTTGGTCTCATACTATGGTAGCACTGTTGATCTCTCTTGTTCTGGGGCTTCAGCCTCTTGAACTACACAGCTGGTTCTTCTAGCTTTCCAGCCTGCCGATGGCCATTGGACTGTCCAGCTTCTGGTCGAATAAGCCAACCTTATAATTCCCTTTTTATAATTATACTTCCTGTTGATTCTGTTTCTCTAGAGAACCCTGACTAATACATTAGCCATCATGGTATTTCAGATGACTGCACCTGTAAAGACATGAGCACCCAATCAGCAGCCATAGTGATACATGTTCATATATTCTGCTTTTTTTTTATTATTGGTTGTTCAAAACATTACAAAGCTCTTGACATATCATATTTCATACATTTGATTCAAGTGGGTTATGAACTCCCATTTTTACCCTGTATACAGATTGCAGAATCACATCGTTACACATCCACTTTTTTACATACTGCCATACTAGTGTCTGTTGTATTCTGCTGCCTTTCCTATCCTCTGCTATCCCCCCTCCCCTCCCCTCCCCTCCCATCTTCTCTCTCTACCCCATCTACTGTAATTCATTTCTCTCCCTTGTTTTTTTTCCCTTTCCCCTCACTTCCTCTTATATGTAATTTTGTATAACAATGAGGGTCTTCTTCCATTTCCATGCAATTTCCCTTCTCTCTCCCTTTCCCTCCCACCTCTCCTCCCTGTTTAATGGTAATCTTCTTCTCATGCTCTTCCTCCCTGCTCTGTTATATTCTGCTTTGGGATCTATTTCTTTTTGAGTATGGTTTGTCTCATAATTGTCATTTACATGTTAACTGTTGTTACTATACCTGAGCATGCTTGCAAAGATATGTCTTATTATTATTACCCAGTTTATTGTGTAAAGTGACCTATTCAGTGTTATATGACGTTTTTACATGTTTCTGAATCTCCTTTGAAAAATCTTGAATGTCTTTTAAATAATTTGTAAGTTATTTTTCCAGAGTTATATGTTAAAATTTTTAAACTTTAGGAACTGTAGATTTAAGGAAATTTTATCCTTCAGGATTTAAGCATTTAGGATTATGGCATTTGTGTCTGTGTCTTTGGGGATTATGGTACAAACACCTCTTTTCACATCATGTAATATCTCTTTTTGTTTCTAGTAATTTACTTTGCTTTGAACCCTACTTAATGATATTAATACTTAATATTACTATAGCTACCCAACCTCTATAAAAATTGATATTTTCATAGCACATTTTCCATTCTTTAATTTCTACCAGTGCTATTAAATTTGAATTGAGTTTCTTATAAGTGGCATTTCTTATAAGTTGTATGATTTTATTTAATCCACCATATAAATCTTGTTTTTTGGTGTATTTAGACCATTACATGTAACTATTAATATATGAATGCTTGAAGTCAGATTTTAATTATGTTTTCTACTTGTTTCTTCTGGGTTTTGTTCCTTTCCTTGGCTTCCTAGGAGTTAATTGAACATTTTAAAATTTATCTTGATTTATTTATAATGTTTTGGGGTATGTCTCTGTATAATTTCATAGTGGTTGCTCTGAGACATTAAAATATACACATGTAACTTATCACAGTCTACTGGTATCACATTTTACTACTTCCCATGAAGTGTGGCAACTCTATTTCCATTTAGGTCTTTTTACCTTCCCCACTGTTAAAATATCATTGTTTTCAGTGTGAAATGATACAATAATTTTTATTTGATACATCAACAACAATTATAAAATCCATGAGTAAAAGGATGGTCTATTTTATGCACCACATATATTTCCACTTTTTAAAACAAAATATTCATGATGCTCTAAGGTTCCTTCTTTTATAATTTCCTTTCTCTAAAGAAGTTTTTAAATGTCACTCTAATAGTAGGTCTGCAGTAACACATTCTTTTCATTTTCCTTTGCTTGAGAATGTTCTTATTTCCTCTTCATCCTGGAAAGAGTTTCCCTGGACATAGTCTTTCAAGTTGATGGCTCTTTCCTTTCAGCCCTTGAAAAAATGTAATGCTACTTTTTTTATGGCCTTCATACTCTTCCAGGGCAAAATCTGCTGTCATTTAAATGAATGATCTCCAGTAAGTTATCTGTTTCTCTCTGCATGTTTTCAAGATGTTTCTCTCTCTCTCTCTCTCTCTGTTGCTTTAAAACCTTTGACCATGATGTCTCTTGGTATGGATTTCTTTCAGTTTATTATTTTTGAGGACTTACTCACTTCTTGGATCTATATAGGTTCATGTCTTGGTAAGTTTGGAAAATTTTCAGTAATTTCTTTTTTCCAGACATTTTTTCAGCGCTCTCTCTTTCTTTACTCCTTCTGATGAGATGAGTATAGTATTTTTGTTATTCTTCTACAGATTCTTCAGGCAGTGAGTGTTTTCTCTCTGTTGCACAGATTAGGTGACTTCTATTGTTCATTCTTAGTTTTCGGATTCTGTCCTCCATTGTCTTCACCCTATTACTTCGTCCATCCAGTGAAATTAATTTTTTCTTCCTATTACTGTGTTTTCTTTCAATTTCAAAATTTCCATTTAGTTCTTTTTTACTCCTTCTCTATCTTGGCTGACATTTTATTTTTCATTTGATGCAAGAACATTTTATCACTGATTTTTTTAATATTTTATTTTTTAGTTGTACACAATACCTTTATTTTGTTTATTTATTTTTATGTGGTGCTGAGGATCAAACCCAGGGCCTCACAGGTGCTAGGTGAGCACTCTAACCACTGAGCCACAACCCCAGCCCCTTTATCATTGATTATTGAAGCCATTTTTAAGGTGACTGTTTTAAACCCTTATCAGGTAATTCCAACACATAACTCATCCCACTGTTGACGTCAGTTGACTCTTTTCCTCATTTGAGTTGTGAGCTTTTTGGTTCTTGTTATGACAGATAATTTTCCACTCTATCCTGCACATTTTTGACTATAATGTTAGGAGTCTCTGGGTATCATTTACATGTCTTATTTTAGCAGGTGTCACCCTGTTTAGGGTGACCATGTGAGTCTTGGTGTATTTTGTGAGCTTTGATTCCATTGAAGTTTACTTTTCAGAATCTTTACAATGTAATTTGGGTCCTTGGTTTAGCTTGTGCATAGGGGCTCCCCATGTTCTTGCTGGTGTTGCCTAAGGGGAAATAGAATTTCTCTAGGCCTGGTCTCCACGTATCTTCCAGTGAGTGAGGGTGTGGTGGGACTCCCCTACTTGTGTATCTAGACTACTCTGGTATCTCTGGGTGGGAGAAGAGACACTTGGTTCCATGGAAACAGAGAAACTTATTGGACTGGGCTTCTTTCTGTAGCTGAATTCCTTGGCTAGTGTGGCATCTCCTGGTGAGAGAGGGTGCTCTCAGCCCTAGTGGAGGAATAGAGTGCCTCTCTAGGCTGATTATGATGGACAAGGCTCCTAATCAATGCCTTGTGTGATGTCAGCTCACCTGATGTCAAAGGTAGTCTTCATCCATCTAGGAGAGAAATGGCCCACCTACGTTAGCTTCCATTGCTAGGACAAGTATCAGACATGATGACCCTTTATTCCCATGGTTTGGGTTGAGGGACAGACATAAGATACCCTTTTCTATGTTGTTCCTTTAAGCCTGTGATGCTAAACAAGCTGCCCCCTTGCTGCCTCTCAGAGTCCTCCTTTGGTTGTCTCTGGTGTCATTTTCTGGGATTGTAACTCGCTTTCCAAGGAGGAATAAGGGAAATGCATCTACACTATCTTGTCGAGACCAGAAGTCAACTGTCTTTTTTTGAAACAATGATTTTTTTCATTATCGACATTTGACTCTTTAGAAAACCTGCTTATTTTACAAAATATATGCAAGTGTACTTTTCCCTAAGCCATGCAGAAATACAGTCTTTGGTGTTCCCACATATACTGACTTGGAATTATTTAAAGCTTTCTCAGCATTAAGTAATGAACCTTGGAACTTATCTGAAACTAGCATAGAGATTGCTCCATTCTCTTACTGGACTTCATTGTGACATTTCTTTATCTTTTCTTCTCTCTGTATATTTTAGACACTTTTGTTTTACCCATTACCCTGTTTCTACTTCATTAATCATGCTTCATAATGTGTGCAGTGTCTGCTTTATGTTGTGCTTTCTGATTTGGGCACTAGCCCACATTCAGCTTCCCTGATTTTGAATGATCAAGACATGTAGCTACTGCAAGTGTCGAGGTCAAAGTGGGCGTTAGAGATGGAAGGAACAAAGGCTGTTGGATGTACTCAGGTTTATTCTAATCACCCCAATACTAGTCTTCCTACCAGAGTAGTATTTGTGCATATCAGTTCATTATAAAGACATCTTTAAAATATATATATATATATATATATATATATATATATATATATATATATATATATATATATATCTTTTTAGTTGTAGTTGAACACAATATCTTTATTTTATTTATTTTCTTTTCTGTGGTGCTGAGGATCGAACTCAGTGCATTTCACGTGCTGGGTGAACACTCTACCACTAAGCCACAACCCCAGCCCCTAAAGACATCTTTATTATATTATTGCTTTTCATGAGCTTTAGATAGTTTGGGCTAGAAAAACAGGAACCATGATATAGAGAAGAAAGAATTTGGGAAATCATGTAGAGAATGAAGAATATGGTTAGATAGTAACATAGTCTGAATCTTGAGAGTCCCCCAAAGGCCTATGTGTTAGAGACTTGGCCTCCAGGGAGGCACTATTAGGAAGTGGTGAGAGCTTTAATATGTAGGGCCTAGTGAGAGTCTTTAGGTTATTAAGGGTCCCTCAAAGATTGAGGGACCCAGGCTCCTTCTTTGCTATTTAGCTTTGGCCATGAAATAGGCAGTTTTGTTGTACCATGAAGCTAGGTCATGATGTACTATTTTACTACAGATCCAAAGAAATGGGACCATGGCATAGAACTTCTAAAACTGTGAACCAAAATAAAACTTTTCTGTTTATAAGTTGATTATTTCAGGTATATTGTTATAGTGGCAGAAAGCTGACTAATACAGATGGAAAACTCAATATAGACACAAAGGAGTAAGAAGGATAGGGAATGTGTCCTGGCAAATTGAAAGTATCTGAGACATGCTGCCATCTCTGGCCAAAGTTTTACAAACCATAAAATTATAGCAGCCCTTCTGCCCTTTGGCCTTTGTTTACTTTAGGTCTCAGCCCTAGAGGAGGAACAGAATGTCTTTCTAGGCTGATTATGATGGACAAGGCTCCTAATCAATTTTTTATATTCTCCTTTCTCAAATCCTAGAAAGAAATTATACCAATTTATATGTGCTCTACACTTTTTTTTGTTGTTCTGAGCTACAAAAGAATATTTAAAATCAGTTGCTGTATTGTGATCTGATCTGTTTTAATTTGATGGCAAAATGCCCCTCTTTGGAGTACATTCTTCTATAAAGAGTTCTCAAAATAAGAGAAAGTGTACTAACTTTGAATTATGACCTTGCAAATATTAAAGACACCAAGTGCCAATATGGCATCAAATTGTCATCGAATCCATTTAAATCATTCAATGTTTCCTTTCTTGAGAAACACTGACTGTGGATTCGAAGTCACATGAAGTCAGATGGAGTAAAGAGAACCCTTTGTAAGCAAAGTGCATG
The DNA here is from genome assembly GCF_964194105.1 of Spermophilus citellus. Classification (NCBI taxonomy): domain Eukaryota; kingdom Metazoa; phylum Chordata; class Mammalia; order Rodentia; family Sciuridae; genus Spermophilus; species Spermophilus citellus. The sequence goes on from NC_138189.1 coordinate 135,429,433, forward strand.
AATTCAAATCAACAAATGCCACCATCTTCAAATAACACGTATGAAGTACACAAGTGTTTAAGGTCTGTACTCTGTTTATTAATAGAAAAAAGACATATGTTCTAAAGAAGATGGGAGGTGTCCGTGCACTTTTGTCATCGGAGCGATAGGCAAGTGAGGTGTCAATGCAATCTTATTGATAAAACACTTCTTGGTTCATTTACTTCACATGAGACTTTATACCCGTCTGATCCTTTTCCTCCACAAGTCAGAATACACGGAGGCCACCATCACCGGGTGTGTATGAAGCTCCTGCCAGCTGGGGCTTTGCTGGCTTCCCAGGTCCCTGAACAGGCTGTTTACAATGAGTGGCCATTTGAAAACAGCAGAGCTTCTCACTCTATCTGACAGAATGGCTCCCAGTGCCCCAAGCCAGGCCTGTGTTGCTCACACAGTACACTCTTTATAAGCCCAGAGATGGAATTTCAACGGGGAGCACTGAGGTATGTTTTTCCAAAAGCGGCATCTGGCTCGAGGATTGGTTACGTGAATGGCCCAGCGGTTGGTTCTACCTGTGGTTTCTGCTAATTAGCCTGAGGTTTGCTGGCTGCCTGCTTGGGCTTTCAGAATATATCCAAGTTTTCGTCATCGTCACAACTCTCAAGATGGCCTAAATGTGTGTGTGGTCAAATCCAGGGCCTTTGAACTCGGTGTGGATACCTGTCTTATTGTGGACAGAGGGGATATTTATTCCCTGGCCTACACTTATCCACTAATGATGGGTCAAGTCATTTGGATTTCGAATACAGTAATAATTAATCCTGAGGAAGTTTAGCCTAAGTACAGGTTTCCTTTCCCTTAGAACTGACTGTTTCTCCCCAAAGCAGGCAAATGTTTTCTTAAAAAATTAAAAATATTTCTACATCCATCTGTCTCTGTCATTCTTCTTTCTGTATTTATCTCTGTGGATACAAAACTGCTCTGAACATTTGAGGGATGTATATGTTTGTGTATGGGTACATATATGTTTATAAACAGGGTTTTACTGTAAGTGGAAAAAAAGTTTCCTGGTACAACTGTGGCCGGAAGGGCCCACTTCCTGTACTAAAGGCCTCTGGACCACACCGAGAACAAACCCATGCAGTCCTCCTCCCACTTCTCTATTCAGAGCTGGCCCAATGCAGAAAGTTTCTCAAGCAATGTGCAACATATAGTAGGGCCCCTTTTGTCTCTCTGGTGGGCTCTCTTGCAGAAGAGCCAAATAGATACTGTCTGGAAGAAAGAGTTAGACATCTGCAGACACAGGTCAACTTCTGGGTCTATTCACAGACAGAGGTGATGCTCCTGGACAAATTCCTTCAGTTTCTCCGCCCCTATTTTTCCCAATTTATTCAACATGGTTATCAGTACATCGTATATGTTTGTATCTTGCCTCACAGACTCTAAAATTGACCGTTCTCTGAAATGTTCTCAGGTAAGAATCTGGGGGAAGGATTTGGGAAATGTACATAATTTATGCAACTCAATCCACAAGATTGCTATAAATTCATAAAATTGAGGGAACACTTGTGAGTAGAAGATTGAGTCAGACTATATCAAAATTGGGTCTGTTTTGGCATCAAGGGCACATAGAGACCATGGTTAATAAGTCTGTAGCATGGTTGACTTCGCCATATGGTCTGCAAACCCACTGAAGATTCATGCATTTGACACTATCCGTTCCTTTGCCTTCTCCTTCCTTTTCTATACCATCCTGTAGAGCCACCCACAGAAATCTAAACCGCCCAGCAAGAAAACTAAAACAGGAACACATTTCAAAAAAAAAAAATCTTTTGCTGCTTCTTTCTAGGAAATCTTCTATCGGTCCTCTTTTCCATTTTTGGGGGGAGGGTGGGGCTCTGAAATGACCTTTAATGTATTTTTGTCATCCACACTCCCAGACCCCTGCCCCACCTTACATGCACAATTCATTCCTAGGTATTAGTGAGCGATGTAGAATTTTTCAAAGATTTCATAGGTGAAACAAATTAAGGTGTTTATATCGCTACCCTTCTTCAGTAAACAACCTAATACACCATAATTTGGCAACTACTTTTTCCAATAAAACATGTTTAATCTCTGATCCAAGCAGTGATCCCTGTCACCCAAATTGCTGTCCTTGCTCCCCTTCCATAATTCTGCTTCAAGAAGTCTGGCTGTCAGCCTGACACATTCTTCAACCATACAGTAGCTATTTGAAATCTCTTTCCCTGATATTCAAATCAGGGTTTTCGTGGAGCCTGTGAGCATCTCTTCCCAATTCTGCCTTTAATTAGGTAGGGTGCTTGATCTTGCACCTGGTGGGAGACCACGAATATTGGCACATGCTATGCAACAAAGTGTTCTTCTCCCCACTTTTTCCCAAAAGGCCAGTTGCTAAACATTTACCAACACTCAAAGGGGTGACGTTCAAAGTCTGTAAGGACAGCTATAGCACGGGCACTGAACAATCCGAAACGACAGGCATTTTTGCCCCATGAGAGCATCCAGCTGAATAACGGCCCAGTTTTCACCAAAGCAGGTGTCTCCTTGCAAAAGAATGTTCCTCCCACTTCTAAGTAATTAAATATTTCTCCAGATCTTCCACAATGGCTTTTATAAGAATTCCAGAAAAGAGTTTATAGTGTGCATCCTTCCAAAATGTAGAGGGATGGCTTAAAGTCTAAATGAAGAAATTTAACAATATGCTTACTATGATTTTCTATGTGTATTGTTTTTATTTTTATTTTTCCACAGTGGAGATATTATTCCTTTGTGAAAATAATTTTTAGGTGATACTTTATATTTTGCAAGTTTTATGTAGGAGGTAAGTCGTCATTGTCATTAAAAAGCCTGCTGAATTCTAATTAAGATGAGCACAAGTTAATAAGATAACCTTGGCGAATTCACATGAAAGTCCAATTTTAGCAATATTAAAAAATAAAAAGTAAAATGTTTCTTAGGACTCAGGAAATAGGGCGTTATTGGGTTGAGGCAGTAAAACAGAGATAGGCAAATTGAGACAGCAGTTGAAATTGGAAAAACAGCTGAGAAGTCCCTTCTGCTGACATGGAGATGGTCCACCTAATTTCTTTGTAGATTTCTTTGTACTTCCAGGAAGAGTTGGACAAAAGTCATCTGTTACCTCATTAGGTAGGAGAAAGCATTTATACAAAAACTTTTTGATAAGGGAGTTAGCATTTCCAATTAGGGTAGGAGAAAAAGAGGATTTGGTCTAAGACAAAGCTCTGGTGTTCTTGAAGCAGGCCACTCAGGAAGCAACGGGAACTTAAAATTGGGAGAACAGCATGAGACAAAGTGCCACTTTACCTAAAATCAACAAAGGAATCGAAAGTTGCACCGAACTGTTAGGACAGATTGAATAGGGATTAAATCTTTACTAACCACAACTCATCTTTCAAACATGGAGGATGTCGTGCTATTGCATAGTAATTTTATTGAAGGCTACTTTTAAAATTAAAAAGAGAGAGAGAGAAATTTTCAGTGATTCTAAGTGTGCAATTACAGTCTAATCAAATCAATTCTTTTGGATTCATCAAACCTGTGCCTTCTTCTCAAATGTTTTATGAAAACTTTTTTTTCAGTTTTCTCAAATATCATTAGTGTCAATTTTTAGTTGGATAATTTGCATAGATTTCTCCTTTTTTCTCTTTCTAATTCATAAGCGTTGACAAAGTTACCTAAAAATGCTATGTGTTAGTATCTATCTGGATTTCTCCCATTGATTTTTTACCCCTTTGGAAGAACTTCTCATCCAGAGATAAGTAAACACTAACCTGTGTTTCCTTATTTTTTATGGTTTTATGCATACAGTTAACTCTTGAGTATAGAGAGAAAGTTTTAGTGAAAGATTTCTGAGAAAGCTTTCTTTTTCTTTTTGGTTCTGGGAATTGAACTCTGGGACACCCAACCACTGAGCCACATCCCCAGCCCTATTTTGTATTTTATTTACAGACAAGTTCTCACTGAGTTGCTTAGTGCCTCACTTTTTCTGAGGCTGGCTTTGAACTCTCTATCCTCCTGCCTCAGCCTCCCGAGTCACTGGGATTACAGGGATGCGCCACCACATCCAGCAAGTTTTCATTTTACTATTAACTTTTCAATTACCTTAACATTGGTACCCACACCTTTTCATTTATGTTGGCTGAATTGTTTTGTAATGTGACTTTTGTAATGTAGTATTCCTACATAGAATAGGACCTGTTTTTGACTTTTCTTTCTTGGGTCCTTTGTGTGTTACATTATATAGTTGTATATAAATGCTTTTAATTTTGCACCTATGTAAATATTTTAACACTGAGAATTAGATGTATCTCCCCATTGGTATTAATTTTCAGTTTTCCTTGTCATTTTTACCCACTACTAATCTTTGTAACCTCAGTAGACAAAGCCTAGAGTATAGGTGAGATGTATCTAATCTTCACCATAAAATGAAGCTAACTAACTAAGGAGAAGGAGGGAAATAATGGTCTCTTAGTGATCTGCTGCACCAGTCTAGTTTTTCTTCTGGTAATTCTTATGGTTTATTTCTCCCTCACCTCCAACTCTAACCCCATTCTCACTCCACCCACAGTCTTTTCCTTCCTCTCTTTCCTTCCACACCTGGGCTTCTCTATGAGTAATTACCAGTTTTCCCCATGATTACCAGCCACCCACATCTACTTCCATTTCCATATCATTTAGTTTCTAAATAATTATTTTAATAATTTGATAAACTTTACTTTTTGGTAGGGTTTCTTTAGTAATTATATGTTTTTTTTTCTTGAATGGGATAAACTATGTTGTATTTTCTAACTGGTTATTAAGGTATTGATTTTATATATTTTTCTTAATGTCCACCAATCCCCTTGCTGTGATTCTTTTGTTAGTTCTAATGGTTGCTCAATTACATACATTGGCTTCTTTTATTCAAATAATTGTATGACAAATTAAGATAATTTATATTTCCCTTTCAGCAGTTAGTTTTCTTATGGTTAATATTGTAATAATTGCCTAAAACATCCAAGTAACCATTAGTAATGGTGGCAGTAATGGACACCTTTACTTTGCTTCTGAAGTTGGTTTTCAAGTGTCTTGAGATAAATGTTATTTATCATAAAAATATTTTTGTTTTCCTAACCTGTAACTAAAATTTTAATGAATAAATAAAATCTTCATTGCTGATTCCTTGTTTTGAAATTAATAATGTGTCTTGCTGCACTTCGATTCTGGAGCCCCATCTAAGGTGGACTGATCAAAATCAGAGAGGGGACACTCCTGTCCACTAGTGGTCCTGAGAGGCCTTAACTGTTCCTGGTTCTTCATATCCTGGCAACTTATCTGATAGCTTCCAACCTTCTATTGCTACAGGCAAAAAAAAAAAAAAAAAAGAGAGACTCCAAATTGTAAAATGGCCATCCAGAGAGCACATGACAGCGTCTGGGATCTTGGCTCCTTTATGTTTGATTTACTGCCTTAGTGTCTTTAGGGAAACCAGCTTTTTCCCAGGTTGCTTCCCCAGGGATGGTTCATGCCCACAGAGTTTCACATTCTGATTTTTCTGTCAATAAGGACCTGACACAGGACCCATCCAGGGACTGTGGAGTGCACTAGGGTGAAAGCAACCCCAGACTGTCGGACCCACTGAAGGCACTCAGGTGCTGTGTGTTCAACCCCAACTTACAGGACATGAGGGAGAGAATGACCCTCGGTCAGCCTGAGCCGCAAGAAAGTCAAGGACAAGTAGAGAAAGTTTGAATGAAAACAAGGGAGGCCAACGACAGAAACTCTTCTTCTCCTCCCCTTTCCTTCCTTCCCTCCTTCCCTCCTGATACTCTGACCATATGAAGAGGTCCAGCAGGAATCACATAATTAATACAAGTCCATCAGTATAACCTGGTGACCAGTGAGAGTCCACAAGACCAGGATTTCCACAACAGATCAGTAAAATAACAAAGAAGGGACAAACACAGCAAGTGAGAAAGAAATCAAGAAGGAAAGGAAGGAAGGAGAAAAGAAGGGAGGAGGAAAGCAGGGAAGGAGGGAAGGAAGGAGGGAAAGGACTAATGAGGCTTCCATCTTTATGTTAAGCAAAGTGAGGACACAAGGGAAGCGTTGCCACCCATTAATCACCATCATGTTTCAGAAGAAAGAACACCAGAATGTATAAAGGTGGGGCCAGAGAAGGTTGGGCTTGGAAAAGGCTGCATTTAACTTCATTAGAAAAGTTACCTGGGCCTTGGTTTCTCTCCTAATTTTTTGCTGTATTTTGTTAAAAAACAAAAACGAAACCACGACAACACAGCAGAGGGATGCTTGTCTCTGGACTTTTAATGAATAAATAAAATTTTAACGAATAAATAGAACTGTCAGTCAAACCAGAACGCTATGGAACACGGTGCTGCTTGGGGGCTAGAAAAGTCAGTGCCATGTTCCTTGGGCACTGAGTTCAAAGGGTCTTTCAATGCAAGGGAATGTGAAGGAAAATTGACCCTCGTATCATGCAGTGTGCAGCTGCCCATGGGGTAGAGTCCTTAGGAGGTGAAGCCCCTGGCAGGAGCTCAGGCAGTCAACAGAGCCTGAGGCTTGTTTCAGGCTGAGCCCAGCCTGGAGACCAGAGTGAGGATAGTGGTGTTGTGAAGAGGGCATAGGAGGAATCGGGGCTGAAAACCCAGCTCTTCACAGGGAGACAGGCATGATCCTTAAGGCAAAAACAATGGTGTCTTAATGAAAGCACACCCTTGTGACACACGGGTAGCATCTGTGTCAACCTGTTGTAACAGCATCTCCTTACATACTGATTTCTACTAAATGTGCTATTGTGTCATAGGGTCTTCTTTTCTAAAACTGGGGCTGTCCTAAGGAGGAAAGGAAGAAAGTTACCTCTAACTATGAAGAGTCACTCTGATACACTTAGTAGCATAAAACAACATTAATTCTAAGAATTAATTATATGAATTAAGCTCAATTAATTTTTCAATGTTTCACTTTCTCAATTTAATGAGTATCCATTGACTAAAAGTACTTGATTATCAACTTCCTCTTCAGGCTATGGATGGTTTCATCTTAAAACCTGGACAGCTCATTCTACCTGCTCTTAAGAATCCTTTATTGTAGCACTAAATGTTAATTTTCTGTCCATATGTGGATTTTCTTTGAGCTCAACTTAGTTTTGCCGATGGCAATCATGACTGATTTCTCTGAATGTGCCATCCACAGTGTTATTTTAGTTATTCTCAATTACTGTTTTTAAATTGTGTTCTAATGTCCAGCTTTACATAACACTTGACTTGTCCAAACCAAAAATTCTGGATGAATGTGAACCCAGATAATCACCAGGTACATGAGAGCCTTCTATATCACTGGTAGGTTGGAGGATCTGTCTCTGATTTCCCAGCAAGTAGTTTACAAAAGCAAACTTTGGAAGTAAAACACTTAAGGAAAATGATACTTTGCCTTGGTATTTCTTAGCAGAATTACATAGTCAACAACCTGGGTCGCTAGGCAATAATCTCAGACTTCATCAAAGACCGGAGGAAGCAGAATCAAGTGAGGCAGTTACTCTGCTGAAAATTGCTATTTCATGCTCATCTGCTTAAAAATATCTTAGTTAGTTGCTGTTCTGTTAGGAATGGGTGGAGACACCATCTCAGGGTAGCAGATGACCCCTTCCAGAGAGAATCACTTTCCTTACTGCTTCCTTCTGTCTGATTCATTGTGCAGAAGTACATCTATCCATTCTGTTTTCTACTTGGACTGACATCCAATCTGCCTCTTTGTCTAGAGTGGTGTGAACTTCTCTGGGACTTCAAAAGTTGCAAAGTGCAAATGGGCTCAAGATACCTCCTGAAAGACTCAGTGACTCTGGCTGGTGAAAGGATGACCAGCCACATGGGCCCCGGGGATTCAGAGACACTCCAGTCATCTCAGCCTGTGACCATTAATTACTACACAACGATGCATTCTGCACCAACAGCTGGAGCTCCTGGGAGGTCCTTCACCATAGTCCTGAGCAGAGAGCATTGAGGTAATCCAGGATGGAGGTCACCGATGGGTGGAAAACTGTGGTGGGATTCTCCCTAGTGAGGAGAGAGAGGAGGTTACGGCCGTTTTGCCAAATCCTCTGTGGCTGGATTCAGTGCCCAAGTGATGATTTCCATTGCGAATGCAGGGTTACATTGGTGGTATCTGTCTTCAGGAGGAAAACAAGTCCTGATACTGAGGCCCACTCTTTCCTGAAGAGGCACTGCCAAAATGTAGTCTGTGGGCCTATTTCAGTGGGAGAGTTTCTTATCTCCACTAATTATTTCAGGAATAAAAAATGCCTTTATGCAATTAAACAAATGGCAGAGCTCAGTGCATAGACATCCTTCCACTGGAGTTGGAAGGCCTGTATTGTTCTCTCACAGAAACTACAGGTGGAAAAAGAAGGTGATCAGTTCATCTAACTAAGCAAAATGCAATTTAAAATATGAGCCAGTTTTTTCTTCCTCCACTTCCTCTAACCTGCAAATTTTTCTTTGAGTGTATAGTGCTCTATGACTCATTAGTACTTCAACTCACAAAAACTGTAGTTCAAAATGTTCTTCAGGTCTCTACTATAAACAATCATTTGCAGCAAAATAGACCCCTGACCATGTACTTTTGATATTGTGTTGGTATTAGTCAAAATGTTTAAGGCTTTACTCTCTGAGGTCCACTTTCCCAAACAAGAGGGAGGGCAGAAATATGAAAGAACACACACCCAGCAATGCCTAACGTAGTACCAATGCTTACAGTTAAAGTATAACTTATGTGGCCAGCAGTACAAGTGAGTTTAGCTTTATGGTTTGGAAATTTTGTGACTCTATGATGAAGGGAGACGTGTGAGTTTCACATGAAGCAACGATGTCTTCCATTCACCTCTGACGTATGCACCAGGGCCGTTGCCGTTCATAGTCGAGAAAGCTGAATAGGACATTAACTTTGAAGCAACAAGCTATTGCATATAAGACTCTGGTCCTACTACCAGAGCTGTTCTGGGATCAAGATCATTAGAAGTTTATTATGTTTATATCTGAGAATGAGTATTCACTTGGAGATGGTCCCTGTCACAGGTGGACATAGACCACTGGAAAATGTACCTGAAAACAGAAAGCTTCCATGTCATCTTCCTCCTCCTCACTGTTAATGACACTGGCAGGAGGGTATCTTTTTTGCCTGCTCAGGTTCTTACTCTCCAAACTTACATTCACGCTTGTTTATTTTATTGGATTCTCTATGTCACACAGGAGTCTCAAGTTGCCAAACACGCCCAGGGATCTCTCTCTCTCTCTCCTACACACATGCAAACACACATTTTTTTTATTGCACTAGAGTTGGTAAAGTATAGAATATAGCAAGTAACATGCCTTCTTGTAATAATACATGGGTAAAAATATACAAAGATCACCATAATATATTTCTTACATTGGTTGAATATGCAACTAGATTTTGAGAATAAATGAAATGCTTTCTGAACCTCAAATAAGGTCACTTTTACCCTTTTTACCCTGAGCTGACCATCAAATTCTGACAATTGTTCCAAAGTGATATTGTCATGACAGTTGTAGGACAAACCCCAAAATAGATTCATGGCTAGTTTGCCTCTTTCAAGTCTCATCTCTCTTTGATCTTCCTGACTAGAAACGGTGGTCCTCAGGATGTGCTTTGATGGTCACTTATCTTCTTATATCATAAAAGTGGTTCTAAGCACTTTTCCTATTACATGTAACTGTTGATTTTTGTAAAAAACTTTTCTAACTGTTCTCTCCCCAACTTGTCCCAAGGTTCATGTCACCACCTATGCCATTCATTGCTTTTGTCTGTCATTCCTCATTAGGAATCCTCATTTCCTGTATAACTGCAGAGTTCTGCCTAGCCCTCTGACGGCTTATAGATCTAATTAAATTCAATAAACACATGTTAAATGCCTATTTTCCAGGCTGCGTGCCAGATTCTATCCAGTCAGTTAGAACTAAATTATATACTGTTCCCCCTTTTTTTTTTTTTAACTTTTTCCTCTAGGTATGCCATTTAGCCAACCAGAAAGCTAAGCCTTCTCTGAGAGCGTAAGCCTGGTCATACACCTCTTTCTATTTCGTTTTGCTTTACGAATGCTTAACACAGGTGTGCACATCATGTGCACACAAGCACGCGCACACACACACATATACACACACACACACTACTTGATTGATTTGTTTGTATTGATTTCCTAGTCTCCTGCATATATTGTTCTCCAACTCTCCAATAGTTCTCCCCTCCCATGCTATTTAGGCCTTAGAGCCACATCGTGGTAAGCTGCAATGTGTGAATCCTGATCCTTACTCTTATCGTGCTCTAAGCTTTGGATTATGAGCATCTTCAAAACGGTAGCCACATCTCTGCTATAGAAAACTTTCTGCAATTGTGATTACTTAATGTGAGATGCTTATAGGGAATGGAGAGCTGGGCACCTTTCCTGGCTCCCTCTTGTCTGCCTGCTCCTGGCTGGCGTGTGCATGTTTGTTGCTCAACTTTGTTTGGCCCACCTGTTGAAGTGAGAGAGAACCCAGGTGCTTTTGTTCACTTGCAGAGGAAGGAGATTTGCAAATATGATGGAATAGTATTTTGGTCATTGGCCAAAAGTTGACTTTTGGGAGAAAGAACATGAAAATACTTTGCTCTAGATTTGGTCTCCTTCTTATAGACTACACTAATTATGCAAGTGATTCAAAGCTCGGTTCAATGAATATTTTTCAGGTGCACCAATTAGGAGTAGAAATAAGAGCCCGAGGCACTTCACATGACATTCAATACTCAACATTCAACACCCAGCCCTGCAAGACGGAGCTGTACTCATTGAAGGTGTCTGGCTCTAGTTATAGCCCTAATAGAGATTTGAATGCTTGGGAAACTTGAGAAAATAGGTCATACTCTATACACCTTACTCCCATGCCAAATAAAATAATATTAAACCTTAAAATTGCTATCGATAACTTTTTTTTTTTTGGACAAGAAGTGTTATAAGAAAACAAGGCCAACAAATACATTAATCATCTTACCTAGATAGGACCAATGAGCATAGACTATTCTGGGACTTTTGTTTTCTGCTTTTTAAAAAAATATATATTCTTAGTTGTAGTTGGACACAATACCTTTATTTTATTTATTTTTACGTGGTTCTGAGGATCAAACCCAGTGCCTCGCACGTGCTAGGTGAGCGCTCTACTGCTGAGCCACAACCCTAGCTCCTTCTACTTTTTTAAACTTTGTACTTTTTAAGTTAATATATGTTAGTAAATATTTTTCTAGAGCAGCATATTCACACATTGGCTCTGTGTGTCATAGGTTATGAATAAATATTACATTTAATAAAGGGAAATGTTTTCATGGTGAGATAAATTTTTAAAATGTTGGATTAAATAGGTTCTTTTGTTACTAAAATCTTTAATGAATTTATTGTTGTGATTCTCAACAATAAAAGATATAGTACAGTATTTTTTTAGATTATCTTCTCATGTACATTCTTTAGGTGCCTTTTCATTTGTACATATGTGCTTATGTGGTTTTGGTGGAATGAGTATCTTTTTGAACATACTCTGAGAAAAAAGGTAGAAATAAGACACAAAACTGTGCCCAGTCCTAGGACATGTCCAAGGAGCTTGCTTTTATTTTATTTTTTTTTAACTTTTTGTTTGGTTGGACGGTCGTGTATCCATATGTTCCTGCTTCTTTATCATCAGTGAATGAGAGATTTGATACCACCATCAATTTGGCTCATCATCTGCTAACGTCTTATGGAACTGACATTCCTTGTGATGTAATGGGAGAAGCTCTCTGTTCTGTTCTCTGAAATGACAGACGATCAAGGTGACATGTTCTTTATGCATCCTGAGAGTATATGCTGGTCTTCTTTAACCATGTACTCCAAATGGGGTAGCATAGCTTACTCTATTAAAGACACAATATGTCAGGCATGGGGCACACGCCTGTAATCCCAGTGGCTGGGGAGGCTGAGCCAGGAGGGTCACAAGTTCAAAGCCAGCCTCAGCAACTTAACAGGGCCCTAAGCAACTCAGTGAAACCCTGTCTCTAAATTTAAATACACACACACACACACACACACACACACACACACACACACCCGTATGGCTGGGGTTAAGCGCCCAGTGGTTAAGTGCCCATGGGCTCAATCCCTTATTTAAAAAAAATAAAAGACACAATATGATCCACATAGGTTTGTTTATTTTTCTAATTCTATGTTTGGGTTTCATAAAAATACATTGGCCAGAAAACCAGTTATTAATCAGTACGCTATAAAAATTCAGTTAAGAATGTCTTATGAAATTTAAATAGAAATAAATGCTCCTTTGTGGTAGAAAAATAGCAACAGCTTGATTTTTTTCGACAGGGATTCACCTTCACTCACAGTGACCCATTCTTTCTTTGACTTTGTGCCCTCTGGAGGATTTTGTCCCACCCAGCAGGCAGTTTTGTTTGGCATAAGCATTTTTCTCTTCTGCTCCCATATTTGTACATGTCCTGTGGTTTTCCATTTGCTCTGTGTTTAAATGAACAATGTATATAGTTTCTTTCTCAAGTTGTGCTTATCAGTAGTTTGCATGGAACGGTTTGAAGCCAGATCTGTACCAAATGAGTTGCTTGGTATAGTTGATACAGTTTCTTTCAAAAACAGAGGTTTCAGGAACAGCTTATCCATCAGTAGCTCCAAGGGCGCACTGTGATTGCTTTGCACAAACACAACCCCTTTCTCTCCCAAAGCTGTTACTGCAAAAGATAATTGGCTTGCTGTGTTCGACATGTTTCTTTTGATTTTAAGATTCCTCCCTCTCTTATTTTGTTATCGGGGTGGTGCTGAGAGACTTCTAGAAATGTACAACTCAAAGAAGTGGATGTGCTTCAAGTGGGGCCACAAGAGGGAAACCAAAGTCAACATGGTTTGGACTCCATCCTTAAGAAGAATGTAAGAGCAGCTGATCATTAAACTTCAGTTTCCTAATGAAAATGCATTGTTCTGGTGAATGACATCATCGTAAAGATTTGAAAACTGTAATATTCATTTGAAATAAATGTGGAGGGGATTTTTATTTTCCATATGGTGATCTTTATTCTAAACACTTCCTCATGTTCTTAACTGACTAATTTATTCATTTATTGGCATAGAACTTTATGGTGAACCAATTTTTTAAAATGTCAATCACCCTTCATTTATAAAGCATTTATGATATGCTAGTTGCTATGAAGTTCAGAGGGCACGGTCCATTATGTGGACTTACCCAGAAGTTCATTATACTCTCTCTAACACACTTTTGTAAAAAGAAAAAAAAAAAAAACCATTACTGGTGATGCACATTGGCTGATCAGAAACCATGCTCAAAGGATGTTCTGGGCATGGAAGGAAGGTGTAAGATCAGAGCCCTGCTCTTCAGCAGCTGAGAAGAAGTTGGATATGTTTCTAAACAGGAAACTGTGTGGCTATTGCCTGAGTGATCCAGTCAGACATTCAGTAATGGGACCCCAGCTGAGTTGAAGGAAGGAAGGGCAATATTTAAATGAGCAAAAAGGCAATGTGTCTATTGTAATCAAGGATGACAATTTGGAAATTGTTTTCTTTGTAACTTTGGAAAGATTAACTTGTCTGGAACAAACGTATTTTATTTCAGTGATAATGTTTTCAAAATTCCTTCTATTATTCCATGTTTTTTAAAAAAAATTATTTGGTGAACTCTTGATAAAAATTGTGAGACTTTTTCCTAAAATCCACTCATGGGCACTGAATTTCCAAGGTTTCAGTGATGCCTACTAGGCCATTGTTTTGGCTGTAATTCAGTATTCCGTGGGCACAGTGATGGACTAGATGCGTTATATACACATTACCTCATTTGATCATGAAGTTTCTGTGATGCGAACTCTATGACCAGCTTGCTTCACAGGAAACTGAAGGCTCTCCACTAGTTAGAGTCAGACCTGGAGTCAAACACCCTTCCTTCTCTTTGTGACTGCCCAGCTTAGTTCCCTGACCAACCTCAGGGTCAACCTGCTGTGGTCTCTTTATCTGGCGTCTGGCTACTGTTTGCTTTAAGGAATGGCAAACAAACCCGGGGCTTCCTTGGGGGTACTTATCGCCTAGATAGCCCCATCCTCTGCTTGTTTACAGAAATCAGATATGTGTTTGTGTTGGCACAGGAGTGGACAGCTGAGTGAGAATTTACATGGCTCCTCCAGGGGTGTCATTAAGTAAAACAAGAATTGTTCTTGAAACTTAAGTGATAAAGAACACAGATATGGTATGGAGAGGAAGCTTTAGTACTTTTGTAAGGAGGCTAAGGACCAAGAAGCAAAGTAGAGAATTCAGATCAGATTCGGTTCCAACTTTCCCAAGCACTGTGAGATTTATGAAGGTCTCAGTTATTAGGATATCTGGGGACATGGACTTGGAGAGGCTGCCCTAGGGAAATAGGAAGTCAAAGAGAAAACCAGGATATTTTCCAAGTTCCGTAATGTGTCACCCTGGAGCACCAGTGAGGAGGCTGAGAGGTGGCCTAACTGCCCCTTTCAGCACCTCTGGGGGGCCTCTTCCTTCACATGTTCTTCTATTTCTCCTGGAGGTGGTTGATTTTTAGACTGAAAATTACTGTCATATAAGTTCAGCCAAGTAGAAGCTGCATCCAAGTCATGCCAGCCCCACCCTGACAGGACGGAGGGTGACTCAGGCTTTCCCTGGGATTCAGGGAACCTTCTGTGCATCCAGAGAAAATCCCTCAGGAAGTCACGCCTACCATAAAGGCTGCTGAGCCAGTGTGAATCTGTCACCGGAGAGGAAAAACACTATCTTCCCCGTGATGAATAAGGGGTCTGTTCCCTCACCGCAGTGTCTCCAAAGTGCCACCCAGAGCCACAGCTTGGTGGTGAAATGACCCATTTTCCGAGGGCTGCAGGCTAGCTGTGGAGACTCTGCTTCGCTGGAGAAGACTCAGACAACTCTGTCCAGCTTCTCTGTCTCCTTGCTGAAGTCATGGCCATTAGCTCCTCAGATGAAGAAATGGAAACCTCCTTCATGGGTCTGACACAACACACGTCCAGCATCTCAGCCCTGGTTCGGGCCACTTGTCTTTTGCCAACTAGGGACACTCCCATGTATGACTACTTATCTGAGGATTAATCAGCATCAGAGACAAGAGTGATGAAAAGGACTCAGAGTAGCCCAAAGGAAATATCGTGCTTAGAACACAGATGGCCACTGGCTAATAATGGTTAAGCAAAAAAGTAAAACAAAATGAAAATTTGGGAAACACTAAACAACATCGTATCAATTCCTTCACTGAATAATTTATTTCTTTTTTAAAAATACGTTTATATTCACCATGAATCTCCAAGAGATGAGTAAAAAGAGGTGATATTTCTCAAGTGCTCTTCTTGGTCATGAAATACTTTTTAGGTGAAACATTCCACAATATTAGTGTGAGTGTAGGTGTCCAGAAGGTACCATGGCATCACAACATAATAAAACATTTCAAAATGAAAACACTTAATATATAGAGAAGATTCTGTTTTGTCCATAAAATATGCTTTATGATGGGGAACTAAACCATTAAAAATAACCCAAAAGATATATATATTTTTAAAGAGCAATAATGAGAGAGGATATTTGGGTACACTGAGAATACGTCCTTAGATATGTGAACATACCACAAAGTACTGATAATTAAATCTCTATAGGCATGGCTCCAGACTCATTTAAAATAAATAACAGAGAAAACCAGAAATAGACCTGAGTGTGTGTGTGTGTGTGTGTGTGTGTGTATACACATCCACATATGTGTATAAGTATATGTATAAATATGTATGTATGTATGTATATATATACATATATATAAAGTTATTATTTTAAAAAAGGGATGTCAAAGCCATTAAGAATGAATGGATTACACAAAAATATTAAAACTGTGAAAACTGGTTATCTATTCAGGAAAAAAGAAACACATCGGATCCAAAATGACAGGCCAGAGGAAGGCAGCATTCTGTGTTGCTCCATGACCTAGGACTCAAGTTGTGAGAATACTGCTTCTCTGAGAGTGATATTTCTGCTCCCAACCACCATGCCTGTTTAGGGCTCCAGGCCTCAGTGTTGGGGTAGACCTCCCAACTACTCATCCACGCAGGACTATCAGGTGCCCCAGCAGGACCATCAGCACCCACACAGAACTTTTGGCCACCCACCCAAGCAGAAATCATCGATGCCGCTGCCACGCAGCATACCTGGCAGCTTCTCACATGCAGGAACCCTGGCTGCCACATCTGTGTGGACCCCCATCTACCGACGATGTGGGGCTCCACCAGTTGCCACCATGTTGGGACTCTGCTACAGCAGAGAGAGTCCCCTGCATGCAGTAGCCCGCCTGCACCCGAGAACTTCACACAGGCTCTGAAGTCAGCTGACAGCCACACACTGCAAGCCACAGATCTCATCTCTGAACTCATCCTCCAACGCCTCACCCAGCTCCCCCCACAATCCTTGACAGCCCACCACTGAAAGCAGGTGCCTCCATCTTGGGCCACCTTCAGCACCATCTTCAGTGGGGGCAACTCCCAGGTTTGGAACTCCGGCCAGGTACCCAGTTTCTAACTCCCCCCTTCCCAGCAGCTGCTACCCTGGCACAGTGACACCCTGGATAATATCACCACCCTGAAGGCGGAGATGCCAGCTAACAACAGACAACCCCACCTATTGGATGAGAAGGGAAGCAGGAAAGACACGAATTTCCAACCAAAACAATCCTGTTTCTTCCTTTAAGATTTTTTTTTAACCTCTCCCTCTCTATTCTCCTGCCCTCACATCCCCAACATATGTGAAACCAAGTGCTTTGCATGAATTAGGATTTTGAGGACTGGGATGACTGAATAGTATATTACAGCTGTGATTGGTATATATATATATATATATATATATATATATATATATATATATATATATATCTTTTATCCCCCAATTTCTACTATTTTAACATTTTTAAATTTTTCTCAGTATATATGTATGTTTTATGTACCCTACTGTCTTCCCACTTACTTGTCTACCGGAAATTACTTTCTCTCCCTTCTCCTGCCACTAATCTTCCTCTCTAGATTTCTCTGACATATTAAGATATAACAACTCTGTATCCTTACCTCCTATCTCCTCAGTATATCGTCCTACTCCTCACCCACGGTTCTTTGAAACTGTATGCCTTTTTACAAACCTACTAAGTATATTGGAAATAATAATTGAATTCACTATTTCTGTGCATTGTGACCAAACTGTTAAATGTCTAAATAGCAAACGTTTGTTTTTAGAGTGTATACTGTTTATATTGGGATCTGATAACATTGTCCTTCACCTCAAAGGAGAGGTATGGATCCCTAAAGAGG
The DNA here is from genome assembly GCF_964194105.1 of Spermophilus citellus. NCBI lineage: Eukaryota > Metazoa > Chordata > Mammalia > Rodentia > Sciuridae > Spermophilus > Spermophilus citellus. The sequence goes on from NC_138189.1 coordinate 135,446,857, forward strand.
GGCACTATAAGCCCATAGGGTAAAAACGGTAATACCTCAGATCCACAGTGCTAGAAGGGAAGACACACAAGCAATATGAAAAGACAAAGGAAGATAATACCCCAAACATATCAAGATGCCACATTATTAGAATCCATGGCAAACACAGCAGAAGACATGACAGAGCATGAGTTCAGGGTGTACATGATTAGAATGTTCTGCGAATTAAAGGATAATATAAGAGAGTAAATACAGGTAACAAAACATCATTTCGACAAAGAGCTACATAAACAAATAGAGGAAGCAAAAGATTACTTCAATAGGGGATAGAGGTTATAAAAAAACCCCAGAAATCCTTGAAATGAAAGAAATAATAACCCAAATTAAAAGCTCAATTAAAAGTATCACCAATAGATTAGACCACTTGGAAGATAGGACCTCAGTCAATGAAGACAAAATATATAATCTTGAAAAGAATGTATACAACACAGTGAAAATGGTAAGAAATCAATGAACAAATACACTTTCTTCCCAGCAGCACATGGATTCTTCTCTAAAATAGAACATATATTATGCCACAAAGCAACACTTACCAAATATAAAAAAAAGTAGAAATACTACCCTGCATTCTATCAAATCATAATAAAATAAAAACTAAAAGCTACTTCAACACCTGGAGAGTAAATAATACACTACTGAATGAAGAGTGGGTTGCAAAAAACATCAAGGAGGAGATTACAAAATTCTTAGAGGTGAATGAGAACACAGATAAAATGTTTTAAAATCTCTGGGACACACGAAGGTACTAAGAGAAAGTTCATTGCATATTTCTTAAAAGAAGAAAAAGTCACCAAATAAATGACTTAACATTACATCTCAAAGCCCTAGAAAAAGAAGAACAAATTAACACCAAAAGCAGAAGACAGGAAATAATTAAAATCAGAGCTGAAATCAATGAAATTGAAACAAAAGAAACAATTGAAAAAGTTGACAAAACAAAAACTTAGTTCTCTGAAAAAATAGATAAAATTGACAGACCCTTAACCATGCTAATGAAGAGAAGGAGAGAGAAAACTCAAATCACTAACATACAGGATAAAAAAGGAAATATCATAACAGACACTACAGAAATACAGAAGATAATTAGAAATTATTTTGAAAACTTGTACTCCAATAAAATAGAGATTATCAAAGGCATCAACAAATTTCTACAGTTATATGATTTGTCCAAATTGAATCAGGGTGATATCACAATTTAAACAGATCAATTTCAAGCAATGAAATAGAAGATGCCATCAAAAGCCTACCAATCAAGAAAAGCCCAGGACCAGATGAATACACAGATGAGTTCTACAAAGAATACACAGATGAGTTCTTTAAAGAAGAACCAACACCAATCCTCTTCAATTTATTTTAGAAAATAGAAAAAGAGGGAGCATTTCCAAACTCATTCTATGAGGCCAATATCACCCTGATTCCAGAACCAGACAAAGACACATCAAAAAAAGAAAATTTCAGACCAATGTCTCTAATGAACATAGATGAAAAAATTCTCAATAAAATTCTGGCAAATCGCATAAAAAAACATATCAAAAAGATTGTGCACCACAATCAAGTGGGGTTCATCCTGGGGATGCAAGTTTGGTTCAACATATGGAAATCAATAAATGTAATTCATCACATCAATTGACTTAAAGATAAGAACCATATGACCATCTCAATAGATGCAGAAAAAGCATTGACAAAATAAAGCATGATTCATGTTCAAAACACTAGAAAAACTAGGGATAATAGGAACATATCCCAACATTGTAAAAGCTATCCATGCTAAGCCCCAGGCCAACATCATTCTAAATGGAGGCAAATTGAAAGCATTCCCTCTAAAACCTGGAACAAGTGGCCTCTTTCACCACTTCTATTTAATATAATTCTTGAAAAACTAGCCAGAGTAATTAGATAGATGAAAGAAATTAAAGGGATACAGATAGGAAAGGAAGAATTCAAATTAGCACTATTTGCCGATGATATGATTCTATACCTAGAAGACCCAAAACATTCCATTAGAAAACTTCTAGAACTAGTAAATGAATTCAGCAAAGTAGCAAGATACAAAATCAACACCCATAAATCAAAGGCATTTCTGTGTATCAGTGACAAATCCTCTAAGAGGGAAATGAGGAAAACTACCCCATTTACAATAGCCTAAAAAAAAAAACCTGGGAATCAACCTAACAAAAGAGGTGAAAGACCTGTACAACAATAACTATAGCACACTAAAGAAATAAATTAAAGAAGACCTTAGAAGATGGAAAGATCTACCTTGTTCTTGGATAGGCAGAATTAATATTGTCAAAATGACCATATTACCAAAAGCATTATACAAATCCAATGCAATTCCAATTAAAATCCCAATGACATTCCTCATAGAAATATAAAAAGCAGTAATAAAATTCATCTGGAAAAATAAGAGACCCAGAGTAGCTAAAGCAATCCTTAGCAAGAGTGAAGCAGGTGACATCACTATACCAGTTCTTAAATATCCTACAGAGTAAAGTAACAAAAACAGCATAGTATTGGCACCAAAAGAGATAGGTAAACCAATGGTACAGAATAGAGGACACAGAGACTAACCCACAAAATTACAGTTATCTTATATAAGACAAAGGCATCAAAAACATACATTGGAGAAAAGATGGCCTCTTCAACAAATGGTGCTGAGAACTGGAAATCATATGCAACAAAATAAAATTAAACCCCTATCTCTCAGCATGCACAAAACTCAACTCAAAGTGGATCAGGGACCTAGGAATTAAACCAGAGACGCTGTGTCTAATATAAGAAAAAGTAGGCCCAAATCTCCATCATATCAGATTAGATTCCTACTTCCTTAACAAGACACCTATAGTGCAAGAATTAAAATCAAGAATTAATAAATGGGATGGATTCAAACTAAAAAGCTTCTTCTCAGTAAAAGAAACAATCTAAGCTTCTTCTCAGTAAAAGAAACAATCTGTGAGGTGAATAGAGAGCCTTCAGCTTGGAAGCTAGTTTTTACCACTTGCACATCAGATACAGCACTAATCTCAGGGTATATAAAGAACTCAAAAAGCTAAACTCTAAAAAAACCAAATAACCTAATAAATAAATGGGCCAAGGAACTGAACAGATACTTCTCAGAAGGTGATATACAATCAGTCAATAAATATATGAAAAAAAAAGCTCAACATCTCTAGCTATTAGAGACATGCAAATCAAAATTACTCTAAGATTTCTTCTCACTCCAGTCAGAATGGCAGCTATTAAGAACACAAACAACAATAAGTGTTGGCGAGGATGTGGGGAAAAAGGCACACTCATACATTGCTGGTGGGACTGCAAAATGGTACAGTCAATATGGAAAGCAGTATGGAGATTCCTTGGAAAACTGGGAATGGGATCACCTTTTGACCCAGCTATCCCAGTTCTCGTTCTATACCCAAAGGACTTAAAAACAGCATACTACAGGGACACAGGCACATTAGTATTTATTTTATCACAATTCACAATAGCTAAACTGTGGAACCATCCTAAATGCTCTTCAGTAGATGAATGGATAAAAAAACAGTGGTATATATACACAATGGAATATTACTCAGCAATAAAAGAGAGTAAAATCATGGCATTTGCAGGTGAATAGTTGGAGTTGGAGAATATAATGCTAAGTGAAGTTAGCTAATCCCCAAAAACAAAATGCTGAATGTTTTCTCTAATATGAGGAGGCTGATTCATAGTGGGTTTGGGAGGGGAAGCATGGGAGGATTACATGAACTCTAGATAGGGCAAAGGGGAGGTGGGGGAGGTAGGGGGCATGGTGGTTAAAAAATATATATATATGATGGAATGAGATAGACATCACTATCCTAAGTACATGTATGAAAAAGACACAAATGGTGTGAATATACTTTGTATATAAGCAGAGAAATGAAAAACTGTGCTCTACATGTGTAATGTGAACTGTAATGCATTCTGCTGTCATATGTAACAAATTAGAATAAAAAAAATTTTAAATAAAAATAATTAAAAAATTCAAACACCCCCAAAATAAATAAATCTAGAATCTTAACATCTTTAAATGTTAAAGTAATTTCAGGTCAATAAGTCTAGTAATATAACAAATTGAATTATGCAAAAATAAAAGAAAGTAGAAACAGATATTTGTTTAGTCTCTAATAAGAAGGGAAGGAATTAAAATAATTTAATAACTTATAAAATTTAAAATTGATACACTTGGATATCTAAAGGCTAGAAGTCTTTTTGTGTGCAAAATCTTAAAAACAAAAATAAAGTCAATATACTGGGAAAGTGTTAAAAATCAATTGTTAATATATCACTATCCAAAACTTACTCAGACTCAAACCATGTGGAGAAAAAATATAAACAATTATTTCACAACAGGAGAAATGCCAATGCTATTGAATATTTATAAAGATATTCACTCATATTTAGTGTTATAATCTTAAAAATTAAAATTTTAAGTGGCTAAGCAAATTAACAATGACAAAGAATAAACCCACCTTCAGTGTGTATGAGGATATAGTAAAATATTGAAATTTCTAGAAAGTTAATGAGAGAATATAATCAAGAATCCTGCAAATGCTCATATCCTGAAGCTTAGTATTTGTCTCTTATTATTTAAATAGCAAAAATACGTTAAATTGAGAAATTTGATATTATTCTTAAACCAATATGTTTATGTTCTTTTTGCTACTGAATAGTAGATCTCCTTTATAAATCTATTTTTAACTATAAATTTAGCCAATCAAAGGAGACTTCTAGGAGACAAGAAAAAGAGATGCTGATGACTTCCTATTTTGGTTCTAAGTCATAAAAATGTTTATAGAACCCAAGTTGTCCCACTTAGGTTGCCTTATTTTTAAAATTAATGTCAGGCAGAATTAGTTGTTTTTTTTTTTTTTAATTCCTAAAAATTCAATATAGAAATTTTTTTTTAAAGGAAGAAAAAAAATTAAAGAAAGAAAAGAAAAAGAAAGAATCTGGCTGTGGTAATCTGAGTGTTCACACACACACACACACACACACACACACATACACACACACACACTACATCTAGAACAAATAGCATGAAGACAGAATAGGGGAGAAAAAAACAAAAAAACCAAACCAAAACAAAACAAAAAACCAGCAGGATTAGTGTAAAAAAAATATTCAAGGAGCTAATGATATTAAAAAAAATTGGATTTGGTTAAATATATGAAATCTCAGATTAAGGAGATACAGAAAACCCTGGCTATGATAGAAAATATGAATGTCTTGCTACACATATAATGGGAAATATCCCCAGAAAACCAAAGGCACGGATGTGAAAGCCACCAAAGAGAAAAGATGCAGTTCTCAGGAAACGTTGGCAGCACATTACTTTCCTAAGTGAGGGGAGCATCTGAGTTAGCCAAGAATCTGACATGCATCTATGGGACATGGTGCTCATTCCAGAGGCAGGAGCTTTCCTGGATCATCTTTGGTCTCAATGAAAAAGGCTGAATGAGGTACAGGTAATTTGTATTTGCAGAAGTCTGTTGTGCATGCTAGTTCCCCACCTCACCCCCAACCCCCTGCTGGGATGAAGTCCGTTCACACAAGACACTCTATTCCATAAGGAGAATAAATATTTGCCAGCCTAGACATAGTTCTGACGGCTTGCTGGTAAATATCTCCAACAAACAGAGATAAACAACTAAGAAAGTAAATAAGTACACACCAAGAGAACAAAAAGATAAAATAAATTGGATAAAACAAATAGCATATAAAGAACATTTATCAGAAAAACATTGTCTGTAATGAAGACAAAGTAGAAGCACCATTAGGAATAATATATATATTATCAAAAACAAACAAAAAAAAAGTGAGGCATGGAAAAAAGGATTAAGAGGTTCAAGTAAAATAAAATGGAAATGAATGAAAAGCTTAAAAGTCTTAGTAAAGACAATGTATGTATATGGTAAGCAAAAGCAAAGCAAATCCAATATGTATACAATTGGCCACCTTGAGAAAAAGAAAGGCAAAAATATAGGGAAATTCCTTAATGATATAGGTTAAGAGAATTATTTCAAAACAATGAGAAAATTCAGAATAGAGATTGAAAAGATATATTAGGAGATACATTATCACTGAATTTTAAAAATAAATTAAGAATTTGTGGAATACCAACACAAAATGTTTTGCTGTGTCTAAGGGAATAATTTCGGAGTTCTCCTTGGTAAGTTTGGCCCCTAAAAGCTAGTGCCTGTAATATCTGCAAAGGAAGAAAAATGTGACCCCAAATTTCAACTCAGCTACTGTTGTTCAGGGAAAAATTCAACATAAAGGCATTTCTAACACATTAGAAGAAGTGAATACAATTTTTATAATCTATCTTAGAAAAAACTACTAGATTATAAGATAACCAAGTCAAGCAATATTCATTTGTTATAATTAAGGCATATATGTGGATTATGCTTATAGGCATGATATAACTATTACACAGCTTGAAAATGTAGGAGAGATAACAATAATTAGGAGGAGAAAAAAGTGTGAAAGGATACAATTACACTGATTCATTTTTATTTTGTATTTGAGGGTAAAACAGATTGTTCAAAATTGATCATTGAAGCAATAGATCTATAAATATATTTAAATGCATAAGGTAATGAATAAGAAAAAATGTGACTAATATGTAAATTTGTAAATAAGAACAAATGCAAGTATATCAGCATAGTATAATCAGGATATGAAGAGAAGAAGAAAAGGCACAAAGTAGAAATATACTACTTTTATCAGTGCTAACAGTAGGAGTCAAAGACACATCAGAAATGAAGAATTTTAATTAAAGAATTTAGTTACCAAAGTAACCACCAGAAGGATATTGTAAAACCTTCTGGAATTTTCAAGAAAAACACCTTCAATACAGAACAAAGACAGGATATAATAAAAGATTCTCAAAATTAATAAAAATATAAACATTGGCTAACATGACAGCAGGGCTGAGGACCAAACCTACCTGTGATATCAATAACGCTGGTCTACTTTTTAAATAAACTCAGACTAGATGACAAAGTCAATCCATCCATGTGCTATTTATAAGACAAAAGTCTGAAAACTGTTAGAGATAAACATGAAGTGTTCAACAAAGAAATATCAGGAAAACATACATTATAAAATAGAAATAACAATAATGTCAAAGTTGACTTCAGAAAAAAATCATTATAGTGAAGAAAAATGTGATCTGCAATGAATATATAATGTTGTGAATATAGGATAGAAATAATATAGCAAAAACATTTAAAGCAAAAGCACAGGATATACAACAAATGAGCATAAATGTGGTGTTTTTGAAGAGTTAACTTGATGCCTCACAGCCCACCATGAAATGAATATATAAGAATATATAGAGAGAACAATTCAATACCAAAACTAGTAAAGTAGATCTAGTTGATATAGGTGTCTCTCCACCTTTAATATTGAGTCTGAACCTTTCCCAATGCCCCCCCAAATGATAAATAAAGACAGAGAATACATCACAGAGTCTACTTTAATACATGCTAAATCACAGGAGACATCACAATACCAGACCCTAAATTATAAGTTAAAAAAAAATCATGGTATTGGCCCTGGACCATACATGAATACCAATGGAACAAAAGAGAAGACACAGAGATAAACCCACATAAATATAGTTATCTCATACTAGACAGAGGCACCAAAACATATATTGGAGAATGCTGGGAAAATGGGAAATCCTTATGTAGCAGAATAAAATTTAATCCCTATCTCTCACCCTGCACAGAACTCAAATCAAAGTGTGTCAAGGACCGGCACATACTAGAAGAAAATGTAGGCTCAACTCTCCCTCATGCAAGCTTAGGAATCAACTTCCTCAACAAGACTCCTAAAGCTCAAGAAGTAAAATCAAGAATCAATAAATGGGATGGTATAAAAATAAAAAGCTTCTTTATAGCAAAGAAACAATAAAAAATGTGATGAGAGAGCCTATAGAATGAGAGAAAAACTTTGCACCTGCACCTCAGATAAGGCATTAATTTTCAGGATACATAAAGAAATCAAAACACTCAACACCAAAAAACAAGTAACCCCATCAATAAACGAACTGAACAGGCCCTTCATAGGAGAGGAAATATGAATGGTCAACAAATACATGAAAAAAAGTTCTAATTGCTAGAGCAATTAGAGAAATGTGAATTAAAGCTACACTGAGATTCCATCTCATCCCAGTCAGAATGGCAGTTATCAGGAATACAAGTAATGATAATTGTTGGTGAGGATATGGGGGAAACATTCACTCATATATTGCTGGTGGGACTGCAAATTGGTGCAACCACTCTGGAAAGCAGAATGGAGATTCCTCAGAAAACTCAGAATAGAGCCACCATTTGACCCAGCTATCCCACTCCTCGGTCTATACCCAAAGGACTTAAAATCAGCATACTACAGGGACATGGCCACATTGATATTTATAGCATCTCAATTCACAATAGCTAAGCTATGATACCAACGAAGGTACCTTTCAACAGATGGATGGATAAAGAAAATGTGATATATATATATATATATATATATATATATATATATACACACACACACACACACACACACCCACACACACACACAATGGAATGTTACTCATCCATAAAAAGAATGACTTTATGACTCTTGCTGGTAAATGGATGGATCTGGAGACTATCATGCTAAGGTGAAATAAGCCAATCTCAAAGAAACAAAGGCTGAGTATTCTCTCTGATATGTGGGTGCTAACACACAATTAGGAGTGGCAGGGTGTGGAGGGGATAGAAGCTCATTGGAGTAGACCAAGGAGAATAAAGGGAAGGGAGAAGGGAAAGAGATAGAAAAGACAGTAGAATGAATTGAACATCACTTTTCTAAGTTCATATATGAATACCCTGCCAGCGAAACTGCAAATCATCTATAATCACAAGAATGGGATCCAAATTAGAATAAGTTATATTCCATGTACATACAATATGTCAAAATGCACTCTACTTTCATGTACATACAAAAAAGAACAAATAAAAAAATACATGCTAAATCAAAAGTAGACATAGTAAAGGCCGCATTGTCTCCCAATATAATAAAACTAAAAACAATGATAAGAAAAGCAAAGACCTGGAAGTTTTAAACTCTCTTTTTAAAAATTCTCAGGATAAAAGGAAATCCAAGGGCACTCAAGGTTAATTTAAAATTATTATTACTTAACAATACTAACATTGATAGTAAAGATGTACGAAACACTCAAGTTTAGAAAAAGAAGTATAAAATAAATTAAGAAATGTGATAAAACAATAAAGACTAATAAAGAAATTAACAGATTCTGAAACAGGTAAACAGAAGAAATAAAATGTGCTGATTCTTTGAGGAGAAAAAAAGCAAAGTAGATGATTGGATAGCAAACTAATGGAGAAGAATAAAAACCATAAAAGGATAATAACAAAAAGTAGTCACACATACTTATGAAGTGAAAACTTGAAATGACTTTGCTTGACTCTATGCAAATAAATTGGAAAAATGGAATGAAAAAATGCTGGTATGAAAACCTAAAATAAAAATGATCCAAATAGAAAAAATGAAATAATTTATGAAGATGGATAAGAGTATTCTAGGGGAAATATTAGTAAAAAGAATCTTTCACAGCATTCCAAAGGTAAAAAAAAAAAGAATGGACAATTATTTTATTTTTAAAAAATAAGTGTAAATCCATATTCAGAGTTGTTAATACTAAGGATAAAAAGGGAAAAATCCTGTGGTCATTTCCATAGATAGCCTAAATATTTTTATTGGTTCTTGATGAAGAAAATAAAAGAAGTAAAAGCCTCTTAAGTATGAAAGATTTTGTGATTTAAAATAGGCACATGCAAGAAGTGAAATTGTGGAGATCAAGAACATGTTCGTCTAGAGATTATATAAAAATATTACTGAATGTAATGCAAATTGCTTCTTGTGGGCTGGGAGGAATTGCTGCCATCATCAAACGATGGATTTTCTATAGGTGTGCATCTTAATCTAGCTAAATGGCATCAAAAGTCAGTGCCCTGCAATTCCATGGAAGACAAGTAAAAATGTGGTGTCAGGTATGATGAAGTCATTGATAATGAAATGGCAATTATTGAAGAGTTGGAGTATCACTGTTTCATAAAATATGATCACAAAGTAAAGCAGAAAATGTAACTTAATATTTTATCATGTGCCATATATAGCCCCAATTTTATATCACATAATGGTTTTGTAGTTAATTAAATTTCCTTAGAATTACATTGTGAGTAAAAGGTTTACTCCAACATAATTTCTCTCAATTGGTCTGTTCTTCTTGTTACTTTTTTTTTTGGGGGGGGGGGGTACTGGGGATCAAGCCACTGTGCCACATCCCCGAGGCTGACTTTGAACTCTCCATCCTCCTGCCTCAGCCTCCTGAACCCCTGGGATTACAGATGTGTGCCACCATGCCCAGCTTCCTTGTTACTTTTTTAAAGTCACGTTTTGGGTGCTGATGGTGACTTCTATGTATTCTCAAGAAACTACATGGGTGGTCAGATGAATTTATGGTAACTTAAATCTAAGAAGAAAAGTTAGAGAAAATATTTTTCTTTTACTCCTTATCCACTTAGTTTATTAATAAATCAATTCTCTTCATTAGCGTGTCTTCATACAAAGCACAAACAATGTGAAGATGAGAAAAGAATCTGCCCGGTGCAGTTTCAGTTCTCTTCAAAATCCGTTCAATTATGGACTTCATAAAATAAATGCACCTCTGAATCAATTCTCCTTCAGTCTTGAACTCACTGTAACAACACAGAAGTTTCAAGTGGAGAGTTAGGCTTCCATGTCTGGTTACACTGTACCACCAAAAAAGCTCTAGGTTTAGTGTGAGAAGACTTGGAGAGGTTTTAAGGGTCTTTCTCTTCTTCCTGGATCACTTCCCACCACTCTGTCAACCTCAATTCCCTTATCTGAGGACTAGGATTAGATGAGTGTGATGTTTAGTTTTATGTGTTAGCGTGGCTAGGCTGTAGGGCCCAGTTACTGAACCACACATCAGTCTAGATCTTGCTGTGCAGGTGTTTTGTAGATGTGGTATCATATAAAATCAATTGGCTTTAAGCTAAGGAGATGATTGGTCATGTTGGTGGTCTTCATCCCCTCAGTTCAAGGCCTTAAGACAAAAATAGAGATTTCCCAGAGAAGAAATTTTGCCCTAGATTGCAGCATCTCTCCTGCCTGAGTTGCCTACTAGCAAGTGTGTCTTATGGATTGGGGACTGTCCAGCCTGCACAGATGCATAAAACTATATGAGACAATTCCTTTGGAAAGCCTCTTGGTACATGCATACATGTATACATACATATGTATACACAATATCTATTGTCTCTATCACCATCCTATCTATCTATCTATCTATCTATCTATCTATCTATCTATCTATCTATCTAATCCATCTTTTGTTTCTACTCCTCTGGAGAACCATGACTGATACAATGAGATAGAGAATATGAACATTTTAATTCATGGTGCAGATGTGTCATTTGTAGGATGGGCTAGACTCTGCCCATGCTGTTCCACACCTCAGGACTCCTCTCCAGATACCTACACCATCCTCTGATTTCACCTTCTTAGTAAGACATTCCTTAATCACTCTACTTAATGGTGACCCATCAATGGCCCCTCCAAATCCTTCTTGCTTTCTTTGTGTTTATCTATTGCATTTATTATTCTCTGGATTATTAGGTGTTTTACTTTTTTTTTTTTTTTGGTCTGTTTTGCCCCACTAGAATGGAAACTCTGTGAATCATTAAAAGACTCTCTCCTCTCTTCAGTCTTATCTCTTTGAATCTGTCCTCCAGAGTTGGCAGGTGAGAATCTAAGACTTGACTTCGATTTTCCTATATAAAACACTTCAGAGATTCAGAACTGCCCAGTAGAACTTTCTGTGCTGATGGAAATGTTTCATAATCTGCACTTTCCATGGTAGCCCTGACTTCAGGGGGCTTTTGAGCCCATGAAATGAGATTAGTGAAGCTGAGGAACCAAATTTTAAAAATATATATGACTTACTTTAAATTTAAACAGCTCCCTGCGGCTGGTGGGAGAGTGTTGGACAGATGGGTCTATGGGGTAACCCCCAAGCCCTCCACACTGTTGCTACCTGATTTCTTCAGCACATATTCTCTTTGGCCACAGCTCATGGACTTCTAACACAGAAAAACGGCACTCTGTGATGTCTTCCAAACCCATCTGTGGTTCTCACCTGGTGTATTTGCTCACGTGTTCCTCACAGTCTCCAGTTCTCCACCAATTTATTCATTATTAACAGTTTAACTCGGGTGTATTCCCAAGGTCACCTCAGCAAAACTAAGTGCCCTTCCTTTACACTCTTAAGGCTGAGAGTGCACAGCTCTGTGCTTGGAATTCTAGCACTGGACTGTGTTTATCTATTTAGTCTCTGTCACCCCTTTGAGGGGTTGACCTCCTTGAGGTCAGGCCCCATTTCTATCTAGCTTTATATTTTGAGTTCATAGGTCAGTATATGGCTCATCGAGGCACCCAATAAATTTTGTTGAATAAATGAAGGAAGGAATGAAGGCCTTGGGCCAATGTTGCCTTAGCATGCAGGACCTAATAGGCATGCCAATCTCAACAGCCCTTTATGATTCTTTTGTTCCTTATATGAACCTGGAAAATTGCAACAAGGGTCAGGTAGCTCTGTTGTCCAACAGGATGCCATTGAGTATTGTGGCCTATCTGCTCTTTTTTTCCATAGTCAGGAAGATCACTTCCAACACCACTGAGGTCAACTCTGCTGGGCAGCCTTACCCTTGTTTAGCCCTTGTTATTCTAAGTCACTCAAAAGGCAACTTTTAAAGCATTTTAATTACTTCCTTCCTGTTCCTTTCTGTCCTTGAAGTTCTGCTTTGGGAAAGCAGTCTGTGAGTACTGCAGAGTCATTCCCTCTGCTGGATTTAGTTTGGCAGAGGATGTATTGATATCACTCCTGATCTGTGACCAGGGGCAGTTCAGAGAGTGACCTGACTCTGAACATGTTTATAGGAAAGCAACTATCTTTGCCCTAAAAGCTATATCTGATTTTTCAATTGACACAGAAAAGTACAAATTTATAATATAAGCATTTCTGTGGCTAATGTTTTGAACGAGGGTTGGGCTTTTGCTGTAGAGTCCTGATATATCTAAAACACATCCCCAGTGTTGTTAGTCAGAGTCAAAAAATGGGGAGGGTGGCAAGGGTCTAGGGAGGGGTGGGTAAGAGGAAAAGGCCATAAATCTCAGACCCAAGGGATTTGGACAACGAGCCGCATGGCAAATCCAACAACTGCCAGCTCTGGAATGTGTCAGCATAATATCATACTAACTGTTACCTGGTAGCTTGTCAGAATTCTCAGAAACGTGAAGATCAAAATGTTGCAACTGGGAGGTATTCCAAAGGCTTTCCAATGTATATCTGCTGAAACAAGGAGGCTATTAAAACGCCCTTTAAAAAGTCCCATTAAAATAACAATCCAATAAAAGGAGTGTATAATCTGAGAGCTTTGAGGCCAAGGGCGAGTGAGTGCCAACATTGCTTACGGATTTCGGTGGGTGGCTTTCTTCTATCTTCTTCTTTGTGTGCTGAGCAGGAACTTTTAGGTTTTCTTCCCTGGTAAAGCCATTCTCCATAACCATCTCTACCATTAAAAAAAAAAAAAAAGTACAACACACATGTGTATCTGTGCATGTAAATGAAAATGCATAACAGTTGTACACTTTTGAAGAGATGGGGGTTATCTGAAGAAAATTCTGGGTTATGAAGGAAAGTGAGATCTTGATTCATGGTCCCTTGGGATGCTGACACTGTGCTCCAGGAAATAAAACATATCAATTTTAAGTTCTAGCAGAAACATAGGCACACTGAAAAAGTTTCATCAACTTTTGATTATCAAACTATTTTAAGAACTTAATGGCATGATGTATGAATAGCTGAGAAAAAAAATTATTTGAAAGTTTCAAAAATCTTATCCAAGTTTTGCTTAATCTCCTTAACCAACTAGATTGTCCATCGAATTCATTAAGTAGAAATCTCCTGCATGGTTTAAAATCTTCAGTATCTTCCAGAGGGACTAAACTTGTATTTTCCATCTATCTACTTTTATTCTTAAATTTTTTCTTTTAGTGTAGATGGACATAATACCTTTATTTTTATTTATTCATTTTAATGTGGTGCTGAGGATGGAACCCAGTGCCTTACACGTGCTAGGTGAGCGCTCTTCCACTGAGCCACAACCCCAGCCCCTCCTATCTATTGGACATTTCAACCTGAATAAATCCCATTTGAGAATAAGTGATTATCTGATTTTCCTTGTCAATAATTGATGCTGTTATCCCTGCAGGTGCTTAAGCCAAGGATTTATCCTTGATTCTTTCCTTTCTATCAGTGAGTCCTGTCAAATTTGTCTCCAAAATACATGTGAAACCTAACCTCTATCTGATTCCCCACTCCTCTTTGAGACAAGCCACTATGGTCTCCCCTGCAAAGCATCTCCAGCACTGCTCTGGCTTCCATGTTTATTTGGGAACTGTGTAGCAACCATTCCAGGTCTTTGTAGTAGCTGGGATTATTAAAAAATAAATAAAAACAAAACAAAAAACCAAACTTCAGATCTTGTCACCCTCTGGCTTAAAAGCTTCCAGTGTCCCTTTATGACACTTAGAACTAACCTCTGGCCTTACTAGCCCTGCTTAACTTTCCCCTTTCCTGACTCAGCCACTTGATTCTTCTCTTTGTTCTCCAGTCATGAAAAGTTAGCTCCTACCCAGAACTTCCACCCTAGGTCCTTTGCACTACTTCCACTCTAACAGAATACTGCTTCTCCTTAGCCTTCCTGTAGGCTGCCTCCTTTGGGTCACTCAGCTGAAATGTCACCTCCTTCGAGACCATTTTGCTTGTTGCAAACCTAAATTCACCTCCTATATCCCTTTTTAGTTGTCATCATAGAAACACCAGGTGTTTTTCCCTTCATTCATTCATTCTGTAGTTATTTTTAACCAGAAAGGAAACTGTTGGAAACAGGACTTCAGTTTCCTCTCAGCTGTACCATTAGCACCAGAACAGGAACTAGCCATCGCACTACTGAAAGAATGAATCTGTATAAGGCTCACTTGAATCTTAACTGTATCCCATGTACCTTTACTATTCCCTAAACACAAATTCAAGCTTCTCAATTGAGTATAAACCACCCCTTGGCTTTGTATTCACATAACATATAACAATTTAGATTGTAGTTAAGTACTTTATAAATGCATCCTTGATCCAGAGATAAAAATTGTTAGAATCGTACAATCCAGCAATCCCCTTTCCAAGTATATATCCAAAGGAAATTAAATCCATACCTCAAAGAGATAGCTGCAACTCTTTATTCATTGGGGGCATTATTCATAACTGATAAGGCATGGAAACAACGTAAGTGTTCCACTATTAGATGAATTGGTTAAAAAAAAAAGTGTAGCATATACCTAAATATTTTTTTTAAAGAGAGAGAATTTTTTAATATTTATTTTTTAGTTTTCGGTGGACACAACATCCTTATTTTATTTTTATGTGGTGCTGAGGCTCAAACCCAGTGCCCTGCAAATGCCAGGCGAGCGCGTTACCGCTTGAGCCACATCCGCAGCCCCAATACCTAAATATTATTCAGCCTTAAAAACTAATCTGAAATTTGTTTAAATATCTGTCATCTGTGCCAACCTGGATGAACATGGAGGAAGTGAAATAAGATGACATAGAAAGACAAACTCTCTAAGATCTCACGGACATGTGGAATCTAAAAACGTCAAATTCACAGAAGTGGAAAGTAGGATTGTGGTTACCAGGGTCAGGAATGTGGAGAAAATAAAGAAATGCTGGTTCAAAGGTGGAATATTAATAAGTCAACAGGTTGTAAGGCAAGGAAGCTCAAGGTATCTAGTGCTCAACACGTGACTGGAGCTAACAGTGTGTTGTTTACCAGATATCTGCTAAAAGAGCAGATCTCCAGTGTCATACCATCTATGCACACACACCCACACACAAAGGACAGCCTTGGCAACAGATGCATCCATTTATGTGATACATATACAACGGATACACACATCCAATCATCTCATTGTATACCTTGAATATAGCAATTTTTGTCAATTACAATTTTGTCAATTACACCTCAATTAAATAGACAAAAATGTTGCTTAAATGTAAATAAAAACCAGATATTAGAGAAATCTATTATACACTCTACTATTTTGGTTGTCCTTGTTAGAATCATTGCTTTTGAAATCTTACCTTTTCTGCAGGGCAGTGTACAGAGGCCAATGAAGGAACTGTTGGGAAATAATGATTTATTTTTTCTGATTTTTTTTTCAGGTTATATGTAAGCTAACGATGTGAAGATTAAAATTATCAGTTTGAAAAGTTGTACATAAATTTTATCATACTGTTTTTGAGTAGGGTTGCCAGATTTAGCCAATAAAAATTCAAGAACCTCAGTGAAAACTGAATTTCAAAACAGCAACAGATAATTTTAATGTAAGTATGCCCATGCATTCTATGATGTATACTTGCACTAAAGGATTATTTGAAATTTATTCGAACTTCAAATTTAAATTTTATCTGGCAATCCTAGTATCATGAAGTGTGTGATCGACTCGCCAGATCCTTGCCATGTGTTAGTTATATGATAGTGATCATTTAACATTTTTGAAATTAGCATTCTTCTGGCCACTAGTGTGCTTGTTTTGGATAAAGAGAACCCATTTGATATCAAGGCCCCATCCTAAGTTGGCGGCCAGTCTGTATTAAGAAGATTCTACATACCCCATTTGAATCAAATGTATGATATGTCAAGATCATTGTAATGTTTTGAGCAACTAATAAAAAAAATTTAAAAAAAAAGAATAATTACTGTTTCCAGGAGTTCCAAACTAAAACCCAGACAAAACCAACAGGGAACAACATGTGTCTCCTTTGACAACAGAAGGCATTATGGAGTGCCATGTTCCTGAATTGCTATCTCGACATTGACCTTTTTAAAATATGGTTTATTTGTTCTTATTAGTCATATATGATAGTAGAAGGAATTTTTGATATATTATACATAAATGGAGTATAACTTCTCATTCTTCTGGTTGTACCTGATGTAGAGTTACATTGGTTGTGTAATTATATATGCACATAGGATAGTAACATCCGATTAATTCTACTACCTCTTCTATTACCATCCCTTCTCCTTTCCCCCACTTCTCCCCCGTGTCCAATCACATGAACTCCGCCCCCTCCTCATTGTGTGTTAGCATCTGCATATCAGAGAAAACTTTTGGTTTGGGGGGATTGGCTTATTTCACTTAACATGATATTCTCCAGTTCCATCTATTTTCCAGCAAATGCCATAATGTCATTCTTCTTTATGGCTGAGTAATATTCCATTGTGTATATATATATACCACATTTTCTTTCTCTATTTATCTGTTGAAGGGCACCTAGGTTGATTCTACAGTTTAGCTAATATGAATTGAGCTGCTATAAACATTGATGTGAACTACACTGAGATCTCATTTCACTCCAGTCAGAATGGCAATTATCAAGAATGCAAGTAACGGTAAATGCTGGTGAGGATGTGGGGAAAAAGGCACACCCATACATTGCTGGTGGGACCGCAAACTGGCGCAACCACACTGTGAGAAGTATGGAAAGTCCTCAGAAAACTTGTAATTGAACCACCATTTGACCCAGTTATCCCACTGCTTGGTTTATATCCAAAGGACTTAAAACTATATTGACCTTTAATCCTGGGGACAAGGGTGATCTATTGAATTTAGTTTGGGACCTTGGCTTGTGGGCCTTACTTACATTGAACTCTGAAACCAGAGTAAATAATGCTCCAAGACAGTTTCTTCTGAGCAACATTTGGTCCTTTTTCTTTATTTTTGTCCAATTCAATTAATGATACTTAAGCTTTAATAGTGTTTGTGTTGGTTATGTTTCTCTAAAATTAAGAAAAAATCAAGTATCGAGAGTTTTTTTTTAAAGAGAGAGAGAGAGAGAGAGAGAGAGAGAGAGAGAGAATTTTTTAATATTTATTTTTTAGTTTTCGGCGGACACAACATCTTTGTTTGTATGTGGTGCTGAGGATCGAACCTGGGCCGCATGCATCGAGAGTTTTTATCGAGAGTCATATAAAACCTTTTTGTGGAAGCAAAAGAAAAATATGCTCTGGAAATGCACATTTTTTTATATCCTTTGTTCAAAAGAAAATTAGATTTCAGAAGCATGTAAATCTTTCAAATTCCCACCAGAAAAGACTGAATTCCTGAATCTGTGTGATCCGTATAGCAGTCTTCCACCAGCTATTCTGTATTTAGTATACTGCCCGCTGGAATTCTCAAACTTGTTTGGTTAGGAGATTTTTTTTTTTTAACAATGGGAGAATCATCAGGAGAAAGATTATATACTTTTCCTGCATTTCACACAGAAACATTGTGCTGGATCCTGAGAATACAAAGTGGGGCACTAGTTGTTTTCTTCTGATTATTGTCACAAACACTGTGAGCCTTTAGAGAAGTGCAGAATATAGCAGATGAACATCACTTGTAAAACACGACTTGAGTGTTTCAGAGTTTAGTCTGCAATTCCAGTTTTTCTCCATCTGGGAGATGGTGGCAACTCCCTGGAAGAGATGTAGGGTATCCTGAGGTTGATGGAAACATTTTTGCACAATGATCCAAGTTTTTAGATAACTGGATGATTTGGATGTGAGGTGTCCCCCAAAATCTCACATGTGAGACAATGCAGGAAGATTCAGAGAAGAAGTGACTGGGTTGTGAAAGCCTTAACCCGATCAGTGAATTAACCCCCTAACAGGGATTAACTGAGGAGTAACTGAAGGTTGGTAGGCTGTGGCTGGAGAAGGGGGGACATTTGGGGTGTGGCTTGGGGTATATTTTTTGTATCTGGTGAGTGGAGTCTCTCTCTGCTTCCTGATCACCATGTGAGCTGCTTCCCTCTGCCACACTCTCCACCATGATGTCCTGCCTCAACTTGAGAGCAAGCCACTTATGGACTAAGACCTCTGAAACTGTGAGCCCCCAAATAAATTTTTCCTCCTCTACAGTTGTTCTGGTTGGGTCTTTTAGTCACAGCATCAAAAAAACTGACCAAAACAATAGCTGTGTTTATGTGGGAGTAACATGCCAGGCAAGAAGACATAAAGGATTCTATTCCATTGAAATCATGGTCCTGAAACTCTGTCTCATTGATGCTGTTTTCTACCTTGTCAATGAGGATTTTATTTGGTGATTTCATTTGGGCATATCATAGTGTTTTAAACATTTCATTAAAAAATGTTGCAAACATTTCCTTACAAACATCATATTTCCCTTAAGTGTTTGGTTAGAAAGTCGGTCTACTTTCTTCCTTGCCTACTGCCCACTCCTCTACCCCATTATAATCTGAAGACATGTTAACATTTCTAATTCTCTCTCCCATCAATATGGCCAATTCAGCCTTGTTGAAGTCATTCAATAATTCAGGAAATAGTCATTGAATACTTATCATTTACAAGGTACTCTGCCAAAATAGATCCTATGAGAAACAAGATTCCACTATAGTGATAAGGGCTTGTTGGATTGATGATTGATGGATGGATGGATTGATTATTGATTTTGTGTGTTGATTTTAAAGGAAATACAAACAACAACACGGAGCAGTGCTACCCCGGCCCAGAAGTGAGAGGGTGTTTTCCTCAGCTTTTGCCTCACGTGGTGACCAAGAACAACTTAGAGGAGGAAAGGTTTATTCAGGGTTCAGTTTCTGAGGTCTCGTTCCATAGATGGCTGACTCCATTGTTCTGGGCCCACAGTGAGGCAGCTCATCTTAGGGGAAGGGCCCAACAGAGGAAAGATGCGTAGGTCTTGGCAGCCAGGAAGTGGAGACCAAGAGAGGATGGGGAGGGGCAAGAAGCTGCAGAGAACTTGCACCTTTCCAGGGCACGTCCCAGTGACCTACCTCCTCCAGCCATGGCCCACCTGCCTGTGGTTCCCCGCCAGTCACCCAGTCATTCCATTCAAACTAGGATGGACTGAATGAGTAACATCTCTCATAACATAATCATTTCACCTCTTAACCTTCCTGCATTAACAGTAGCTTTGGGGGGACACCTCATATCTAACCTTAACAGAGGGGTTTTAGTTCTGTTATGATCTAATTGAAAGTAAGTCTTCATGTACATTCTCTACCTTTGTGCAAAAGAACTCTGGAATAAATCTGAAAATGTTTCCACTGGCTGGGGGTGTAGCTCAGTGGCAGAGCACTTTCCTAGAATGTTTGAGCCTATAGATCATTTTTTTTTTAAATTTGTAATTATTAATAATGTACTTCAAACTTTTCTGAATCTCAGATTCCTCCTCTATGTAATAGGAAGACAGGGGTATATCTAGATTTCAACTCAATGATTCCAAAGACCAAATGAGTTTGCAAAAACAGATTGCAGGTACATATCATCAGTTGTGTGAATACTGTTCAGAAGAATGAATATCATGTTGAGGATTGGCTAGGAAATTAATTATCAAATAGTTTACAAGGCCTCTGAGTGAATTGATATGTTCTATATACCATTTTCCCATTATGACATGAAAAATTATCACAAATTTAGTGACATAAAACAATAAAAAATGATCATCTCACTTTCCGTGAGTTAAGCCTAGGCGTGGGTGAGCTGAGTCTCTGCTCATGGTCTTTCAAGGCTGATCAAAGTGCTGGCCAGGGCTGTGATCTCATAGAGACTCAAGGTCCTCTTTAAGTTCACTCAGGTGGGTGGAAGACTTTGGTTCCTTACAGCTGTAGGACTCAGGTCACCAGTTCTCACAGGCTTTCATCCTGAGGTCACTGTCAGCCCTTTCCATAACTTAGTAGTCACTCTTTCAAGCAGAGGATGAAATCGTCCTACTTGGAAATTTTTCTTTCAGGAAGGTGCCTTGCTCATTTTCAGGGCTCACCTGGTGAGGTAAGACCACAGAATCTCCCTTTTGATTAACTGAAAATCAACTGATTTGGATCTTAATTACATTTGCATATTCTTTCTACCTTTGCTATACCAAGTAGTCTAATTATGGGAGTGAAACCCATCATATTCACGGTCCTATTGTCACTCATAGAAGGAGAGAATAAAAGGTGTGAATACTATGGGGTGGGAATAATTCTGTCCACCACATTGATGCTAGGTAGTAATAACCCAAAGAAAATGAAGAAGTCAACATAAAATGGGTCATACAGCTGTTTAAGATCCTGTGAACAGGACTTAACGTCCAGTCTAAATCATCTCAAATAACGAGAGGACAGTTTTTCTCTTGGTTAATAAAAGTTGGATATAAAAGTAAAGTTAGGGAATGACATGTTGAGGATGAGATCCTCAGTCTCTTATATTAATGGACTTTATGATTAAGGATCCTGTTAAAATAAAACCATTCAACTCATTATACACAAAAATAAACATGGGTTTGAGGGATGCCTAGACTCTTCCAATGCAATCTCTCTAGCCTCCTAGTTACTGAGTATTTCATTTCTAATACCATATTTTGAATATTTTTCATGAGCAAGAAATTTAATTTAGCACTTCAGAAAATTGTATTTAGTTTCACAGATTATAAATAAATTTTAAAAAAGGGGTATTTTCTGAGTCAAGGGCTTATATTCAGGAGAGAAATGCAAAGACACAGTAGTACCTAAGTTGACCAACCACTGTCTCCATGTTAGCAAAAAATTGATTTTGTACTATATTGCAATTCTGTCTGGTTATATAACTGATGAAGATATATTTTGCTCTCAGGGGAATCCAAATCCTACCTCTTTCTTCTTTGCCTGAATCTCTTTGTAGCTTCTGTACCTCTTTCATTTTTTTTCCTCCTTCTGGAGGTCAAGGTCAAGAAGAGAGAAAAAAGAATAGAGCAGCAGTCTGAGACTTTACAAGAAAAACAGAGATAAATGAGGCAACTTTTCCCTAGAGCACTGTACTAAAAACTAGTAGCTTCACAGAAAAACAGTAGCTGCCTTGCATCTTGGGTGGCTGTGCCGTGGTGATACATCACATTTATGATGGCATGTGTCGTAGTTCATTAACTTGCCTATCCTATTATATTTGGTTACAATGGGACTCCACTCAAAAACAACATGGCTGAAATTGAAGACAGATGGCCAAGTAAGGACCAAAGAGCTTCTTACAACCATTCTCTATTTCCTTCTCAATTTTTTTCTCTCTGTTTATTAGAGTGCCATGCAAGGATATTTGTGCTTTTAAAAAATAGTGTTATTTCTTTGGAAAGGAAGCAACATGTCCTAAGTCAGGGCAAGGGCAAGTTGACATTCTCTTCATACTGTCAACCTTTGGTGATGTTTTTCATCTCTACATTTGCACAGGTTTATGACTGCAGAAAAATAAAAAGAAAGAAATTTACTTTTGCTTCATCTTTGCAAGGGGTTTTTGTGGCTAAACCTTCTGATTCCTGAAATGATTCCTTATTCATGATGAGTGTAGTGAAGAGTTTCTGAAACCAGTCCACAAAAGTCTCCATTCGTGTAAAAGCATGTAAGGCTATGATGTTTTGACTTTTTAACAAATGGGTGGCACTGAATTTGATCTGGCAGTTTAGGATTTAGAAAGTGCAGCAGCATATCCATTCCTTCCTAGCTTTGTATTCTTCTCACTTCCTCTGAGCCCAGTGTTACGGCAGAAACTGAGCCTTGGTGAAATTACCTTCTTCCAAATATTCAAACATCTACCACCTCATAATTTCTCTTCCTGGGGAAACTTCCCTCGGCTTATTGATGGTCTACATTTGTTATTTTTTTTTTATTGTGTAAAACACACATAAAACTTACTGTCTTAACCATTTTTAAAAAATATATAGGTCAATGGTATATCTGCAAACATTTCAAGGCTTATTTCTAGAAGTTTTAATCAGTACCAGGACTTCCAACAGTAAGCTGCTCTAGAGATACAATTCTAGGGAGCAGTGAAAGATGCTCAGGTTTTGCAAAACCTTCCCCATGATGATGCTAGAGATGCAAACTGAATTGGAAACAAAAGAAGAAGGAGCAGAATAAATAGCAACCTGGGACATTTTATACATACTTTATTCTAGGAGCAAAGTCTATAATTTCCTACATGGTTTTATACTGGGTTTTGTTTACAGGAAAGTCCATTTATTTGGGTACATAGTGATGTAATTATATTCATTTTGTTTTCTAAATGAAAAAGTGATGACATTTAAAATTGCAACAAGAACTTTATAATATTGATAGAATGTATGTAGATGTGTTATTGCCAGACACACAGGAATAGCCACACACAGTAAGGGCAGACAACAAATTTTCTTTCTGTTTACATTTCAATTCCCAAAGATAATTGTTTAGTCAAGATGTTTAGCCTTGATTGTGGGTCATTAGGGGTCACTAATAAAAGACTCTGTTTGGATTTTACAAGTTTGTTTGAGTTCGTATGCATTTTTTTCCCAGGAATTTAAACTACTCCAATGCTAGTACATTGACTCTAATAATTATGGCATTTAAACAATTGGTCACATTTAGAATTCTTGTAAAGGCAGAGACCATTTATAGCAGGTACTTGCTCTATGCATTTTAAAAAGGGAATTCCTTTATTTTGCTCTTGGAAGTTTACCTTCCCACTTTCTAGGAGGGTGTATATGTTGCCTCCCCAGGGTCTCTGACATAGTATGGTGAGTATAGGGCTTGCCTGTTTTGATCAATTTTATTGCTTTTATTTAAAAATAGATATTTAACATACATAATATAAATTTTAAAAATTTTTGCATCAACCCTAATCCCTTTATTCTGAGATACTGATTTTTAGTCAAAAATGGGACCTATAATTTAAAGTTGTAAGATGGGTGCTAACTTCATGGATTACAGGAAGGTCACTTTCATGGATCATAATCAGAGATGAAACTAGAAGAAGGGTCGCAGAGGGACACCGCAGCATGAAGTGCCGAGCATCGCATGAGGCTCTGTGTGCATGTTAATTTAATCCCAGGCATTATCACCATTGTATAGCTGTCTCAGCCATGGTTCAGTGAAGGTTAAGAATCTTTCCCAGCATGCCATGCTCCTGAGTGCCAGAACTCCCCCATACTGTGGTACTGAGTCACACGCCTGTCTTCTGGTGAGTACCACACCCACAGTTGGGCACACACAGGGATCACTGTATTCCCTGGAGCATGTATTTCCGTGTATGCTAGGACAAGTTCATCCATCTCTCTCTCTGTGCTCAGTTTCTGCCTGGGAGGTAAAACAAAGAATATCAATGTAGAGAACTGATATGAATGAACTACCATGTGCCAGCCATTACCAACAGGCTTCCTACATTTTATATTACAGTGAGTATTTCCCAGTGCTCACAGTAGATGATGAGTGGTGGTTGGGTGAAAGGGAATCATGAAGCTGGTGTTGAATCAACAACTTATGAGCAACAGGACATGAACAAGTACAATAGAGAAAAAGTGGTCAGAATCAACTTGCCAGTTGAAGAAAGAATGGAAGGACCCATTGCCATATTCTAGAGAGAGAGAAAGTTGACCTGCGGTTGACTTCAGCACTTGTATTTCTTAGGTCCACTCCACTAAAGGCTCAGATTGGAGGGCATTAAGGAACTGCCATGTGGGTTTAGATACAATGAAGAGCAGGAGAATCTTGAGTGGCTGTTAGATAAGTATGTGGAATCCAGTGACAACTTTTTGAAGATAAGGGAGAACTGTGCATGCCTAAATAGGGCCTAAAGATCCTGGGGAGGAAGACAGGAGAAGGGCTTGCCTGTTTTGGTCAATTTTATTGCTTTTATTTAAAAGCAATCTTTTGTTTAAAAGATTGATATTTTTTTTTTCTGCCCAAAGAGCAGAAAGAATTCAGTGATGACTCCTTGTGGAAATTAAAAGCCAACATTCTTGAACAAATCAGAGAAATATCCCGGGGGGGGGGGGGGGCGTGAAATAGATAAATGAAGGGTGTAAGAGCAGGGAGGGGGAAGTATGGGGCAAGGGTTATCAGTAACTGAGAAAAGATGGGGTCGAGACAGGTTGCAAGGGTCATGCTCTTGGGGGTCTGAGGGAAGGAAAAGAGAATTAGAATTGTCATCAGGTTTGGGAGTGATGGGGAAAGAAAGAGTTTTTAAGGAAATTAAAAGGGAGGACAAATCTGTATGGTTTTTAGGTGACTGAAAATGTCTGGCTGCAATTGTCTAAAGTAACTAAGGAGGATGGTCTTTAATTTCTAAAACATTAAGTTGAACATTCAGAATTTGGTTAGTAGGATAACCAAAAAGTAGTAGAAAGGGATAGTTCTTTTTTAAAAAAAATTAATTAATTAATTTTTTTTTTTTAGTTTTTCAAGATATACATGACCGTAGAGTGTATTTGACATACTATACATTCATGGAGTATAACTTCCCATTATCGTGGTTGTACGTGACTTGGAGTTACACTGATCATGTATTCATTTATGAAAGTTATGTGCAATTCATTCTACTGTCTTTCCTATTCCCATCCCCTCCTCCCTTCCTTTCATTCCCCTTTGTCTAATCCAATGAGTTTCTATTCTTCCCTCTCCCTTACCATCCGTATATGGAAGACAACATTCAAAAAATATTTCATGAAGAAAAAATGAAAAAATAGAAGTGAAAACTAGCAAAGGGTGAAACTATACTAGAAGACTAGTCAATCAAAGGAAAAATGAATGCAAAGTTAAAGAAGGGGATAGTTCTTTTGAGCACTTAGCTATTGCAAGAGCATCAAGATTATAAAATAGAGAACATTAGAAAGAGAAATCTTCTTGGAGACTAAAAAATGCAGAGGAAGTTTCAGGGTAGCTAATCAATCTGTAATACTGTAGCCATGGCTTGATTTATTTACCCATTTTCTGGTCAACAAAGTTTTTTTAACTAGATTTCCATTGAAATTCTAGGAACCGTGTTATATGATTTAGCAGGAAGATACAGAAATGTATCCATGAAGCGCGCGCGCACACACACACACACACACACACACACACAAATGTACTTTCTGTATAATTACAGATGTTTAGAGAGAGCACAGTAGCACTGCAGGTGAGTGTGATCCCTGACTTCAGGGGCCAGCGTATCAGTTAGGTGTCAGAGAGGGGGAGGGACTTGACTAGAATAGTAAGAGATGATATGCTTGACAAGCAGGGGTGGCTGTGCAAAAGGAGCAGACACAAGAAGTTAAATGGCCCTGCGTCTCAGGGATATGCTACAGCTCAGAGCAAGAAAGTGGCCGAGGCAGAGCAAAGCCTGCACTAAGCCCCGTTCATCTAAAACCATGCGCTGTCGTTGCCACAGTATCACCTTCTAGAACAATTCCAGCAATACTGACTTGACTCTCTAGGTAAGGTTCCACTGACACCCCTGGAGAAAAAGCACCCAGGTTCTTGCACCGTCTCTGAGAGAAGTGTGAACTGGCCAAGGGACACCCCACTTTCTTATTCACATGCAAAGTGCAGGCCATGGAGGTTCCATTATGTCATCTAGTAAAGACTCTTCCCCAAAAGACAAAAAATCTAGCTTCCCACCAGGCACGAGGTTCACAACATACTCATCTTTCAGTTCTGCAGATAGCAGGAACTTTAAAAAAAATTTGCTGAGTGAAGAGCAATAATTATATCACAGTTCTGGAGAGAAAAGGGGAAAACCAGAAGGTCACCAGTCATAATAGTACTTATAATGTTCATAATGACAATAATAACGCTGTTAATAATAACACGGACGCTAATGACATATAATAATAGATGTAATCTAGTGAGTGCTCACTCAGTATTATCATCCAGTGACCACTAGTAGTTATTTGATTTCACCTCTCCCAAACATAATGAAGGGAGAAATATTATCGCTACTTTACACATGAAGACACAGGCTTGGACAAGTTTAGGAAATTATTCAGAATCACCTAGGCTTTTAGACACGGAGCTATGCTTGAATTCAAAGTCTGCCTGGCTCCAAATACTGCATCTATCTGTTTGTCTATCTATTTATTTATTTTTGGTACTGGAAATTGAAGCCAGGGGCACTTTAAATTGAGCTACATCCCAGACCTTTTTGGTTTTTTTATTTTGAGACAGGATCTCACTAAGTTGCTGAAAGCCTCTCTAAGTTCCTGAGGCTGGCTTTGAACAAGTGATCCTCCTGCTTCAGCCTCCTGAGCCATTGGAATTACCGGTCTGTGCCAGTGTGCCTAGCCATACTGCTACCTTAACTCATTCTGTAACAGCCACAGTATCATCATTGATTTGAAAGAGGACTTCTCACGTCAGAGATCTTCACCCACCGGTACTCTTGCTGCCAGCAAGGTCTAGCAGAGTCTGGTCTACATTTTCAGTGATAACGACCCAGGAAGCATCCTCGCTGCTGACTGCCAGGGCCTGGGGAACCTGCCCACTCCAGCTGATCCCTCCTGTTCGCCCATCACCCACTGAGTGCTTCTCGCCTTCTGCCTTTCTCCAGACCCACTGACAAATGTCTCAGCTATGTTCTGAGGGCTTTTGAACTTGAGTTCCTGCCCGTTTCCTGGCATAAAGGCCATTGTGTAAAAACAGACAGGCTGTAAGGGAGCTCACCTGTGAAAATCAGGTGTGGTTCAAGGGGAAG
The DNA here is from genome assembly GCF_964194105.1 of Spermophilus citellus. Classification (NCBI taxonomy): domain Eukaryota; kingdom Metazoa; phylum Chordata; class Mammalia; order Rodentia; family Sciuridae; genus Spermophilus; species Spermophilus citellus. The sequence goes on from NC_138189.1 coordinate 135,474,576, forward strand.
GTAGAGCTTCAGCCTTGAGTCCTAGAGGGAAAGAGCACCTGGACTCTTAGATACTCCTGTGCTTCCTCCTTTCCTCACTCATTCTCCTCTCATCCCTTTCTTCCTTCTCCTTCCTTCCTCCTTTCCTTCTTTCTTGCTCTTATTCTTTCTTTTCTTCCTTTATAGATAAAAATTAGTAAGAGGTGGTTTTACAGCTGGGTGTGGTAGCACCTGCCAGTAATCCCAGCAGCTGAGAGGCTGAGGCAGGAGGATAGAGAGTTCAAAGCCAGCCACAGCAAAAGCAAGGCGCTAAGCAACTCAGTGAGACCCTGTCTCTAAATAAAATATAAAATAGGGCTGGGGATGTGGCTCAGTGGTCGAGTGCCTCTCGGTTCAATCCCTGGTACTCCCCTCCCTGCAAAAAGAGGTAGTTTTGCTTCTCGCCTGTGTGCACACACACTCATGCACACCTAAAAGGAAGTGTACAGACAAGATGTGATAGGCTGAGTCCCAGTGGTACAGCCCCATCTCTTTCCTGGTTCAGTGTGTCATCCAAAGTATCCCTTAGCAGGGCTCATTTTTCCCCTGTTCCTCAAAATTTCTTGGACAGAATGCTCCCTAGCTTCTGGAGTAGTCAAACCCCCGCTCTCACTAATCAGTAAAGGTGAGATGATCATACAATCAGCCATCCAAACTGTGACCAGCCATAAGACAGAGACACTTAAACTTATTCAGTTATATAATTTTTTCAATGTTGATTAAACTGACAGATCTGTTTTAGAAAATTGGTGGACCCATAAAATAGTTTTCCTTCAAAAACTATTTTGAAAAACATGTTTTTAAAAAATGAAACCAAGATGCCTGTGTAAATTAAAGCAACATTTAAAAATGCTTCATCAAATTGATTACCTGAACACTTGCAAAATCATAGATTTATATAATTTTTTGTGCATACTTCTATACTGGTCAATTTCTTTCTTTCTTTTCTTTTTTAGTTGTCAATGAACCTTTATTTTATTTATTTATATATGGTATTGAGAATTGAACCCAGTGCCTCATACATGCTAGGCAAGTGCACTACCACTGAGCCACAACCCCAGCCCCCAGTCAGTTTCTTAACTGCATCTCTAAAAATGTATCACTGGCATTTTTTTTTCTGCAGAATAAATTATTTTCAGTGTGGCTCTACTATTTTAAAAATTTTAATAAAATTTCTGCAATTCCCTTCAAAGTTGTATTTTATGGTGAATGTATTTGAAATAACCGGCATCATCACCTGACCCTTTTCTATATATCAAGGTATTTTTAATTGATAAATACTGCAACCCATCACACACACACACACACACACACACACACACACACACACGCATACACCAGGCTGAGGTGCCTGGCAAGCTCTAAGAAAATTCAGCTAAAGAAAATTCTCAATTCTAATTTTCTTCTGCATTAAAATGTGTAAATATTTTCACAGGTGCTATGTTTTTCACTCTATTAAGAGTGTGTTTCTTCTACACATGTAAGTTCTCTTCATAATTCCTTTAAATCTTTTCTTGAATTTGGGTGTTATAAAATTGTGAGCCTTCTCAATTTCATTTCATTCCCATTTAGAATTTAAATGTATCTAATTAAAAGTTGCAACTTGATCCAATGATTTTTCCCCATGATCCAAGATGTTTCCAAGGACAGTTATGGAATTTCAAAATAAAAATCTCATATAGAAGTTGAGCTCTCAGGGTTTACTTTGCTCAGCTACTCAATTCTGCAGGATGGAATTCACTGCTGGTTCCCAAGCTTTGTTTCCAATTATGTTAATTTTCTTAAAGATTTGCAAGCTTTTTAAAGTTTTCATTTGTTAATTAAAGTTTTTATTATTTTTTATGATCTTAATTGATTAGAAAACCAATCACCCACATTTAGAGAACTTACTTACACAAAAAATTAAAAAGAAGTCCCCTGACATTAAGCATATTTAGATAATTTGCAAAGTGGTTCTTCAATGCTTGACCACTTCCAGTACTAGATTGATGATGAGCAACGTGGTGAAAATTACCTGTTGCTATGATAAATTAACTTATTTTATGCAATATAGACTACATCACAATATTTTTTTCATCTTATTACTCCATGTGTATATAAAAGTATTTGTCCATTCTAGCAACCAGAGATTCTCCCTCTACAATAGAATATCCCAGTTTGTCTGGATGATTTATGAATTATTTGTGTTGCAGAATTAATTCCAAGTATTTTCTGCTTCACAGGTTTTTCATTTGGAAAAATATATTTTTAGCGTAATAATCTGCTTCTCTAAAATTCATGTTCATATAACTACTGCATTTAATCATTGGTATGTTGGAGACTTCAAGTTGTAATTCATTTAACTGATTTTCCAGTTGAAGCATCCAGTACTCACTGACATGAAACTGGCATCATTTAAATGTTTGCTAAGATCTTCTACTACTAATGAAATCAACACCGATTTATGGTGTGGTGGCTCAGGTCTATAATCCCGGTGGCTCAGGAGGCTGAGGCAGGAGGATCGCAAGTTCAAAGCCAGCCTCAGAAACTTAGTGAGCCCCTAAGCAAATTTGTGAGACCCTGTTTCAAAATAAGAAAAAGGGCTGGGGATGTGGCTCAGTGGTTAATGGCCCCTGGGTTCAATCCCCAGAATAATAATAATAATAATAATAACAACAACAACAACAAAATTTTAAAATATAAAAATAATCTTAAGATGGAAAATGAATTAAATTAGTTTATAGAAATAGTCATTTGATTCAATGAAATGTCATGCTTCGAGGTATGATTTATAAATGCACCTTCTGCCACTGTTCATGTTAAATATTAAAATAACTAGTAACTTCTGAAGCATTATATTAAATTTATATAGTACCAAAATTCTGTTTTTGACCTGCAAAAGAGCAATTTCATATAGTTCAACATAAGCACATTAATGTTTTCCAGCGAATTTGCAACTTCTGGTTTTCATGTGGCCAGTGATGTCACTATGGCCCCTGTGTGGACAATAACTGTCGACAAATATTTTGTGAGATAAATTGGAACTTAAGGTTTCATTGAACATACAGTTTCATTTTCTTCAGCATATTGCTGCTGAAAGGGTTTATTGCAAAGCAAAATAGAATTAACAAACAGTAAAATGAGTAAATAGTTGAAGATTAACACCATGCAAAGTTCTGAAAAAAACCACAGTAACAAGAGTGTTCCAATTACTTGCTCTATGTTCTTTGGCAGAACTCCTTGGTCTTTATTTCCTGCACATACTTACATACACCTAATGTATAATTTTCCACACTTTCCTCTGACCTTGCTTACTGGTCGCATGGCTGCTTGGCCCATCTTCTGGGTGATAGCATGGGTAATGGCATGGCAGGTTGGGACGGCAGCAGGGGGCAAGGGTAGCAGCATCCATTTCTATCTCTTCTCCACTTGAGACTGGTTGGAGTAGCTACCCTTCACTGTTTGGGTCCCAAGGTAGTTATTTTATCAGCAAGTTCTCCACAGGCTGTTCTATAAAGGGAAGTGTTAATTATGTTACAGCTGGAACAGGATAGGGAAAAGAAAGAGGGTTACTGTCGGTCACCTTGCAGATTTAACCACATGTTAGAGGTGAGAACTCTGTTCACCTGCCTTCACCTCACAAATGGTGGTGAGCACACAGCAGAGGCTGGGAACATAAAGGGGGAGTGGGCTCCGTCTGCCCTGTCTTACATTAATACAGACAATGATGATGATGATGATGATAAGGATACTTTGTATAGAGAGAGAACTGTGGGAGAAATGCTGAATTGGAAAGGACATTGGCTTAAGAGGTAGAACTAATAACTGCCTCCTCAAACCAGAATATATGGTCCTTTTAATAACAGAGAGATTCATTCATTCGTTCATTCCACAAATATTCACCCAGCATCTCTAAAGTGAATGTACTTTGTTAAGAAATGAAGGTATGGAGAGGAATATAAAACAGTCTTAGATGAAAAAGTGCTTCTGATTTCAAGGGGTTAATGATACTGAAATCTGTCTTCCTGTGGTTTTATTTCCATCTTTGAACCCATACCCGTGTCTTCTCACCTTGTGTACCATGACAACCCACCAGCTGCTCCCAGTGGCTGTCAGTCTCCTGTTTTCCAGTGGCCTTCGGCTGCATGTGTGCATAAACATCATTAGAGAAATTTTTTTTAAGAAACGTTATCACCTCACAACAGATCTCCAAGATTCCAATTCTTGAATTATCAGGCAGAGTCAAGAAATCCACAGTATAGAAAGCACCTCAAGTGATTCTGACTCTGGTGATCAGTAGAGTATACACTGTCAGAAATGAGTGCACACTCTTTCTGGAATCTGAGATAAATATGTTGACTTTGTTTTCTGTTCTTCCTCAAGTATCATATGTTCTAGCTAGGGCTACTCAGTGCCATTATTAGATACAATCTATAGACTACCATCTTCTTGAGATCATGATTGTTGATTAGATGCAATCCTCAAAGCAGCATGGGAGTAGGGGCATCCAGAGGGATCACTGAATCTAAGATTTAGGTGCTTTACCTCCATCCATGCAACCTCATCTGCTCTTCCTTTAATGTTTAAAAAAAATCACATCAGGGCCTCATATTGTATTGTGGCCATCTATGAATAATCAGTAAATTGTATCTTTTCCATCTTGTACCAAAACATTTGAGTATGATTATCTAGGCAATGGAATATTTATTTAAGCAAATTCCACAGTAAATCCTGCTTTCTTTATCAAAACTCTGAAATAGAAAGTCTTTCTGATATGCTCTTTTCCCCTTATCCCTCTTTTCCTCCCTCCCTTCCCCTTTCCTTCCAACAGAGGTTATTCCTGGCAAGGCCTCTGCAAGGGAGCATGATACCACCTGAGAAGCAAAGCAGACCCAGATACAAATCATTTCACTCCAGTCTTGGAGCAGCCTTCAAAGAAAAACAAATTCCATACCAGCCAGAACCTGAGTGGAGGCCAAGAACTGCCAACATATTTGGAAGGCCAACCCCCTACAGAAATATGGTCCCTAACCCACTTCCAGAGAGAGAGAGAGAGAGAGAGAGAGAGAGAGAGAGAGAGAGAGAGAGAGACTATCAGTTGAGGATGAAAGTGAGTAGGAATTTTGTTACTTACAAACCCATCTCTGAATTCAGTGTTCAGAGTTTTATTTCTACAGCAGACCTAATGCATCTTCATGAAAATAGCACCAACTAAGACTAACCATACCACATAAGGGTAATTCAGAGCTATCCGGAATTCCCGTATGCTTAATGTTGCCACAAATTCTTCAATTCCCAATCACAAAGATGCGTAGGGAGAATTTAAAACATGCAATGTGTTTGAATAAGAAGTTAGAGGTATCAACTGAAACTGAATAGTTTGTGGGCTATCAGAATCAATACAACATTTTTCTTATATCCTCATGAATCTGTGACTTTATAGTTAAGCCAAAGTCAGCCCCTTGCACTTATGCCTTAAATTAAATTGAGAACATTGGCAAGTCCCATGGGGAGAAAAAGCAAAACCATAAATGAGGTCCTGGTTTTCTTGTATATACAACTGTATGAACAGGGAAAGGGAATTGATATCCTGATGGTTGAAAAGGCAGCCATGCCAAAATCGTTCCTTTGAGCATCAGCATTTAAAAAAAAAAAAAAAAAGTTTCATTTACACTGTTTTCCTTTTAACCCACATTTCCTTCTGTGAAGATAACCTTAACAAGTCAAGAACATGGCTAAATGTTTGAAATTATCCTCAGGATTTTTTTTCTGGAGCTTTTCATAAGGAAAGACAAGTTATTTTTTGAGCCCTTTAGTAGTCGCCAGATTAGATGGAAAGAACAGATGTTTTATTTTTATTTTATGGAAAAATGAATAGTAAATAGGTACCTTTGGTTATTTGATTTCTGCTGTCAGAGCATCTTATTGGCAATTTTTAATTCGGCGTTCTGGAGGTAATAGCTCCTAAAAACAAAACATTTAAAAAAATTAGTGGCAAAATGCTTGAATAATGGATGCAAAATCCACCAAGGAGAATTCTAGAATGACAAAGCCACCCGTGATATTTTTGAAGACATGGCATGCCCGCTCTGTACAAATAGATATTCCCCTCTTGTAGGATATGCTTAATAATGAAGTTTGTGTTGTTTTGTTTGTGTGTGTGTGTGCAACACAGTACAAATTTTATTGTTAAAGAAGCCATACAGGAAATGTAGAAAGCATTAGTTCAGCACCCCCATGTGAAAGTAAGGTCAAGAGACTTACTCCAGAGCACGAGTAATTAGTCACAGAATAATGAGAATGCAAAAGACCTTTTCAAGTATTTTGTGTAAACTGTGTATGGAATTATGATACATAAAACCAATAGTCTTTCTTCTGAAGGAGAAAGGAGATCATCAATCCATTATCTGAGTTAGAGCTCTCAGCATTAATATACGTGCACATGAGACAGCTGCTGGCTATTGTGCAACAGGAGGGAATCAAGAGTCCTGTGACACACTCTTTGTATAAACCAGAAAATCATTTCTTCCACATTTTATTTCAATGATGGACAAAGATGGTGTCTGCTGGCCTCATTCTTCCTCTGACACTTACTGGCCTGTTTCTTGTTGTGCTTAAGAGACCGTTCTTCACTCAGTTAATGCCTTAGGTCCAAAGCAGAGCTATCTTGGCCTATTCCTCTTCTGTCACCAGCCTCATTCCAACAGGACAAGTCATAATGATCCATATATGTTCCCCTTTTTCTGTACCCCTGAGATCATCTTAAACCCTTGCATTCTTCTACTGTACTATGGTAATAGGGATTTTCTAGAATTATTCTTGTTTAATTTTTTATAGAACCTCACTCATCTCCATGATTTTATTCACTCTTCAAAATACCTCCAGAAAAATCTTTTTATAATTGCTTTAGTCAATTGCTGTCAGTTTGTCAGTCACTGTGACCAAAAGACATGACAAGAACAATTAGAAGAGAAAAAGTTTATTTGATTCACAGTTTCAAAGGTCTCAGACCATACACAGCCAACTCCATAGCTCTGGGTCCAACGTGAGACAGAACATCATGGAAGAAGGGTGTGGCAGAGGAAAATAGCTCAGGACACGACATCAAGGAAGCAGAGAGACCTCTGCTCAACAGGGACAAACTAGAAACTCCAAGGGCATGCCAGTGACCTACCTTCTCAGCCACGTGCTACCTGACTACAGTTACTGCCCAGTTAATCCATATTAGTGATTAATGCATTTATTAAGTTAAAGCTCTCATAACCTAATCATTTCACCTCTAAACTTTTTTGCATTTGTCTGACAAATGAGCTTTTGAGGGACACCTCATACCTAAACCATAAGAATAATATAAATCTAATTCTCACTATTTACCTTCTTGGAAGACTTCAGTAATTTTACTATTATTTACAGAAATAACTCCAAACTAAAACATGGTTGAGTGTTCTCTCTGATCTGTCCTTGACCAATATTTTAACTCTCATATTATGGGCTGTTACCTTCTCTTCCCTCATCCATGCCCCACCTCATACTAATATCCATGCTGAGAACCACTTCCTTCAGATTATGCCTTAGGGAATATTGCTCCCTCTGCCTGCAATACCCTCTCCTGCTCTCCCATCTTATCCAATTAGCAAACACCCATTAAGAGTGGTCTACATGAATGCTTTCTGTGGTCTTCTTCCTACATGTTTCTGGACTCTTCTACTGTGTCCACTCTGCTCATTAACTCATTCATTTATGTATTCATCTTCTTTTCCCATAGTAGTTCTTGGTTTTATCTTAGTGGCAAAATATATGACATACGCTTTTCACATGAGTGACACTTCATGGGCACATCTAGATCCAAGGGTTATAACCACACCCTTTTCTTTTTTGCTTAAAATGAATATAAAAGTATAAGTGACAGAGAGTGATTTTCTGATGGGGAGACCTTCAGAATCATATGATTTGTAAGCTTCTGTGCTTTACAAAAATGGAACTCACGGATATCTCTAAAACCCAGTGTTTTGAGATGCTTTGCCTTCTTCATCTTTGTGATCTCAGTCCAGTCTGAGGCCCAGCACATGGAATGAGTTGGTGTTTAATGAGTGAATAAGGGACTGAACTCCAGTTAAGCATCTGGAATTTTCAATCTTGAGTAGGAGTTGTGATTCTACGTAAGTCTCAAATAAATTAATCCATAATGACATAAACTATTCTAATACAAATTAGTTTATTTTTCTTTTCTTGGAAATGTGCCTTAAAATGACAAAATATATCAATTATTTAACTATCTATGTGTCTTCCTTATGGATTGCCAACTATAAGGCACTGTGTCAACATAAGTGAAATATATAAATCAAGTTAAAGATTAAGAGCACTGTTTATATTTCTAATTAAATTATACTTCTTTAGGGTCACTTTAGTCTTCTGAAAGTTCAGTTCCACCACATACACACACACACACACACACACACACACACACACACACACTCCTCATTTAATGGAAAATTTGTGAGAGAAAAGGAAATTTTGGGATAATTTCCACTTACATCTAAAAAGAAGAGGGAGGAATGAAAACAAATTCAGCTTTAGAGCAGTAATTCTAGAAGCCAAAAAGTAAAGTTAGGCAATTCTGTGAACAAATCCCATTGAGCACTTTTATCAGACAGTACTCGGTCTCTCACAAATCAATTGAAAACAGTGGCTTAAATTAACAACCACCATTCTTTGAAGTTACTGATTTTCAGGTCAGCAATTTGGGCTGGGTGCAGCCAGCTGCTGCAGCTGATGCAGGTGTCTTTGGTCAGCTAAGAACTGGCTGTAAGTTAGAGCATCTTAGTTCTTATCTGAACGGTCTCTTACCACCCAGCAGGATAGCTTGGGCTTGTTTCCGTGGTGTGGCTGACTTCCAAGAGAGAAGATCTCTTGAGGGCTACTCTTGAACTCACTTAAGCCACTTCTACCACTTGCTATTGGGCAAAGCAAGTAATAAAAACAGATTCCTCTCCTGGCCAGTAATGGAGAATGGTAAAGTAACATTTCAAAGGAGTATGGCCTCAGGAATGGGAAGAATCTGTGGTTATTTGGGCAGTTTACCAGAAGCCTAGGGTTAGATCTTGGTGGATTCAAGGAAAGCAATTGCAACCTGAAGCTAATCAGAAAACAGATTCCAGGCAGAAAGAAAAATTGTTCTTTTAGAGAATAAGAACTAGAATAATGTCCTCAACTTTGAACAAAAACATAGAAGGTAAAATTGAAACAGAAAAGAAAGCAATTCTGATGTTTAATTAGAAAATACTGAGAGAGAACTTTATTTCTAGATGTCTCTTACTGTTTATCTGTTGCTTTGTTGCAGTAAATTTCGGGATCTCCAGGGCATGAATAGAAGAGCTGAGAGAAAATATCTTGTCTTCTTCTTGATCTTATGGGGAAGGATTTAGTTTTATCATTAAATATATCATTGACTGTAGGTGTTTCATAGATGTACTTCTTTAAGTTATAAGTTTCTTTTTAATGCTAATTTTTAAAAAATTTTTCATCAAAATCCATGAACTCTTCAATGTAATATTGATAATGATCACAGTCGAAAGAAAGAAAGAAAGAAAGAAAGAAAGAAAGAAAGAAAGAAAGAAAGAAAGAAAAGAAACGAAACGAAACGAAACTTTTAGACATGTGAAGGGTAAAAACAACAGAAAATATGATCCACATTAGAAGAGAAATTAATCCAAAGAAGTAGATTCAGAAATGACAAAGATGAAGGAAATTATTGATATAGTATTTCTGAAATGAAATTTTAGTTGAAATGTTCCAAAAGCAGATTAGACACTTAAAAAGAAAATACCAGTAAGCTTGCAACAGAAATCATTTAAACCAAAGCACAAACTAAAATACCAAAATGAAGTTAAGAGAGACTCAATAATGTGGGACAACATTGAGTAGTCTAATATTTATATAATGGTAATCTTGGAAAAGGAGAAGATTTATTTGAATGAGGAGTGGTGGCGGAATATTCAAATCTGATAAAAACAGCAAACCCATAGTACTAGAAAGTTCAATACCCACCCCCCGCCTCTTTCCCTCTCCCTCTCCCTCTCCTGATGTTGCTTATTAACCACTTCTCAATAATTTCTGCGGCCTCATTTTCTTCCTAAAGTTTAAATTTTCAATTAAGGCTCAGTTTTCCTTTCTTTTCTTTTCTTTTCTTTTTTTTTTTTTTTCTTGGAAGGGGTGTGGTACTGGAGATTGAACTCAGGGGCACTTGACCATTGAGCCACATCCCCAGCCCTATTTTGTATTATATTTAGAATCAGAGTCTTACTGCGTTGCTTAGCATCTTGCTTTTGCTGAAGCTGGCTTTGAACTCATGATCTTCCTGCCTCAGCCTCTCGAGCCACTGGGATTACAGGCTTCTGCCACGGCTTCCAGCTCAATCACGGCTCAATTCTAACTGCTCTTTTCTTGTATCTCTATTTTGTTCACTAGGTGATCTCAATCGTGCCATGACTGATAATAGGGTTCCCAGGGATATATATCCAGTTAAGGTGTCACCTGAGATTCAGATCCTTCTGTGCCATTCTTGAGGACATTACTACTCCTCAAATTGCTGCATTTAGAAAGTGAATGTGCCCCAATGTCACAACCATTATTTCTCTGCAACTCCTCATCCAATTCTTTCAACTCTACTGCCCAAGCCTTTGACATAGGAACCATTCTTCACAGTCCCTCTTTCTCCCTCATCTTTCTTAGCCAAAAGATAGTTCAGCCAATTTCACCTCCAAACCATGTCTAAGTTTTGTTTACTCCTCTGTTCTCTGCTCCCACCCTTTTCCTGGTCTTATGTTATTTTTCACTCACACATTAGTCACTAAATCCATAGTCACTCACCTTTGATCTGAACTCTAGACACTAGTCCCAGGGATCTATTTTTTTTTAATATAAAACTAAAGCTATATATATTAAAAGTATATTAAAAGCAGAGACCTATTCAAACATAAGTCATCCCTGCCTAAAAACCTTTAATAATTGCACTCAGGGTATAAAATAGAATGCATAGCATAGTGTTTTGCTCTATATATCAGTCACTTAGGACTATCTTTGATTTTGGAATTTTTCAAATGCTTTGCATGTTCTTCCTTTTGTTAATCTGTCCTCCACATCTCAGATCATACTTGCTAAGACAGGATTTTTCAGATAAAATCAATAGGATGCAGATATCTATACATCCATACATATATTTATATGCTGTGGTTGGAATGCTTGTGTCACCTTCAGAATCTGTGTTACAACTTCATCCAGAGGGCAACAGTGTTAAGGGGTGGGACTTTAGGAAATGGTTGGACCAAGAGGTCTCTGCCATCTTGAATGGAATTTGTGCCTTATAAAAGATTTAGAGGCACCTTCTTTGGCCCTTTTTACCCTTATTTCACATGGAGGCACAGCATTTATTCCTGTGGAAGAGGCATCATTCAAGGTGCTGTCTTAAAAGTAGAGACCAAATCATCACCAAAACTACCAGTACCTTGGCCTTGAACTTCCAGCCTCCAGAACTGGGAGGAATAAACTTTCTCTCTCTCTCTCTCTCTCTCTCTTTCACACACACACACACACACACACACACACACACACACACACACACGGCCAGGGCAGGAGGTGGGGAGGAACAGAGACAGAGAGAGGGACAGATTTTAGGAAAGTGGTTCATGCAGCTGTGGAAGTTGACAAGTCTTGGGATCAGCAGTAAGCAAGCTGGAAACCCAGGAGAGTGATGGTGCTGTTCCTGTCCAAAATGTCTGCAGGCTTCAGATGATCTAGGGAGAGAAGATATTTCAGTTTGCATTCAAAGACAGGAAAATTCCCGGTGCCTCATTCTGAGACAAGCAGAAGGAATTTCCTTTTACTCAGTCCTTATATTCCATTCAGAACTTCAGTTGATCGAATGAAGCCCTCCCATATCAGGTAGAGCAATCTGCTATATCAGCTAATTCAGATGCTAATCTCATCGCAAAACACACAGACATATTCAGAATAAATATCTGGGCACCCCATGGTCCAATTAAGTTGATACATAAAATTATCTGTGGCCTAAAAACACCTGAATAAATCCTACTGTGCCCTGTTTATTTCCTTCATTGCATGTACTATCATTTATGTAATTATTTGTTTATATATTTGTTTATTTATAAGTTCTATGTACTTGAACCTACGTAGTCTAAGCTCACATTGTTTTGTTCATCATTGCACATCTAATACCTAACATAGCACCTAACTATCTCTAAGATTAAAATTCTGAATAGCATTTAGATCACATTTAATATAGCTCCCCATGGAGCATTCAATTATGCTACCTCTTCTCATATGCTATGCCAGATTATTAGCTTCTAGTAGGTATTTTTGTCAAACTCTATGCCAATATGTGAATTCATGAATTGAAATGCCTTTTTTTTTTTTCAATTTAATGACTCATTCTGTGATCTTTTATCATTGCAGGGAATTTTAAAGGCCTTAAATCAAGTATACAAGCACATTTCAAAACTAAAACAGCTGTATATAAGATACTGTTGTCACTAGTATTATTCTTTAGGAGAAAACATTTTCATGTAGAGTATTCAAATATAGTTGGAGAAAGTGGTATACCGTTGGTATTTTTGGATGCGGGGGGGGGGGGCAACAAGGGACTGAAGGGCTTCGTTATTTTCATGAGGATATAAACATTTCATATGATCTCATCTCTACCAACACCTGTGGAACTATGACTTTTGGTTTGCTGGAATTTTGGAGTAGTAACATTCTGTGCTCTTGATGGCTGACTTCATTCCCCTGTCACGTGGACAAGCCAATACAGCCAACCAAAATTTGAAGGGCCAGTCCATTCGGTGTCAACAGTTTTTAAAGGATTAAACCAGGAAGTTTGTATGCTGCACATGTGTGTGATATTTTGTGAACAAATATTTTTTTTTTTTTGACCTAAAAATCTTAAAGAGAAAAATGTATTCTGAATGGCCTTGATTCCATGGCCCCACCCCACCCCCCACATTTCTAAGGCATTAATGGACCTTGGCTTACTTCAACCTGGTGAATAGAAACTGATCACAGGCAGAGTCCACTTTTCACAAAAATGTTTTGGATCTTTCAGACTTGATATTGATAACAGAAACTTAGCAGAGAGACATTAGCATCTGGTTTTGATGAATGTAGTCTGCATGTACTTTAAAGAAAAGCATTCAAGAAAGGACTGGAAATTCCTGCTCAGAAAATCAAAGTCTAATACAGCTTTTCAATACCCGATCTTGTATGTTACAAGTGACCTTGGTGACTTTATTCTACCAGTTCCACATATTTTTTAGATTACAATGTTATGCTTCACTTTAGAATATATTTAGGTTTTTGTTCTAGTGTTTTTCGGGTAGGATTTTTTTTTTGTATACTTGTTTATTTTTCTACTACATATATACAAAAATAATGTGCTTTGCTTGAAGAAAAATCAGATACTTTCATTTTTAAAATAAAATGAATCAGTTTCCTAACTTCAGGGGGAAAAACTGCCACAAAATCAAAATAATCTCTATTTCTTATTAAACTGGTGGATATCATGCCTCAACATAGCATACAGAGGAACTCAGCAGATTGTCACATTCTCTGCTATATGATAATTTTCTAAGGTTATTAACCATGTCTTTTATTGTGTATTCCAAGGTTTATCCCACTCAAATTGCAGATTCTTAAATCAAATCATAAAACTGAATGAATGATTCTTTTAAAAAATATTTTTTTAGTTGTAGATGGATGCAATATTTTTATTTTATTTATTATTTATGTGGTATTGAGAATTGAACCCAGGGCCTCACACATGCTAGACAAGTGCTCTACCCCTGAGCCCCAACTCCAGCCCTGAATGAATGATCCTTGAATGTTTAGGAACTTAATTATAAATGCATTGGATAATCATTTTAGTGAAATCATTGTTCTGATTTCTAAGGGCTTATAATTGGTTCTGTGGTCCTCCACGTGTGGATTTTCTCCCTTTCCTCTGTGTTATCCTGCCTGCAATCAACACTATCAGAGAAGAAAAGACTGGACACAAACGTTTATTCTTTTATGTATCACGTCTTCTGAAATAGTCTGGTCCAAAGCTGTTTTGAGAAAGCAATTAAAGTCAGAGGCTAAAATGAGGCTCGGGGATTATCAGTAGACATCATTTGTCAGTGTTGTCCCTGTTCCACATCAAAAGAGATCATCCTGAGAGCAGTCACCGGTGACTAGATGTGTCGAGTGTGCTAAGGAAATGACTATATTCAGAATCGGAAGAGTAAAATCATTTGTGCATGTAAATATCTAACTACTTTATAATTGAAGTATTTATCTTTCTGCTTCTCTAATGAAAGCCACAGGATAATTTGGATCTATGTACAATATAACGGTTCTAATGTTGAGTGGAGTCATAAAATGACCTTTTTCTCTGTATTTCCACTAATTGGCTTTTAAGATGCTTTTGATGTGGCTGAAAAGGTCAAAGATCAATGAGTGGCTTGTTAGTCCAGATCGTTTATCAGAAAACAAAAATACAAGCTATTGAAAAAAATAGAATTTTGAAAGAAATACACACAGTCTATTTGCCTCTGGTGGCCTCCACGGCTTCTCTTTGGCTCCTGTTAGCAGGAGATGGTTTAATCAGGGGATTATCAGGAAGACTGAAGAAGTATAACAAAGTTCTGTGCTGCGGTAAATATTTGCAAAACAAAACGTTGGAAAACTCCATGATACATTTTACTGTTGCTAATTTTAAAAATCCAAAGTATTTCTGAAATCATTATCTAATGGCCTCAAGAAACATGAGTCACACTGTCACTCCACAGTGACCATTCTATAGTTCAAGGAACTAATCAAATCTGTGCTGAGAGAAAAGGTAACGAAAAAGATGTAAAATTGAAGTAAAAATTTTACCTCAATTTTTAATTAAAAAAAATTCAATCCTAAATATGATGACATTGATCCAATGTCAAAAAACCAATATGATCTGGTCTCAGAGACTATGCTTAAATTTTTATGAAAATAAAAGACACCATTTTTGTTATTGCCAAGAAGCAACTGATATGTAAACAGCTGATTAAATTCACTGAAGTTTATGCTCATTATATTTAAAGGGCAGAGAGAGGCATGTTCTGTGAAAACAGCAGATTGTGCTTAAATTAAGCAATACTCGTGGAATTTCAGAAGACAGAAGGGAGACTACTGACTGATTAGAAATGATTTGGAGCCTAAAGCAAAACACTGGGTCATCAACCCTTAATAGTCATTTGTCCAAAAGAAATGATATAAGCTGAGATCCTTGGTTCTCTAAAGTAACAGGCAAAGACAGAAAGGTATGTTGACAGCAGGTGTTTCAGTGGTTACAGCTGATTAAGGAATTCACCTGGTCACGCCGACCAGGTCAACATGTCCCAGGTGATTGCACAAAAAGAATAGACAAAATGGCAAGCTGTCATTATACAGGCAATGTCCCAGATAGGTAAAATTTATTTCCTTTTCTGTTTATTTATGTATGGATGTAACCATTTATTTATTCTACTTGTTTATTCATTTATTCAATAACTAGAGTTGAGCACTACTCAACAACTAAGACTTTGTAGGATGATGGGGGAAAACCGTGCTCTCAAGGTAGTTACAGCCTGGTAGGGAGAGACACTAGATACAAAGACAAGTTTTATACAGTGTTGTAATGGAGCATTTAAACCTTCTTGAGGAACACAGAAAAGACTGATAACCTGGCATCTGGAGGCATTATAAGGAGTTAACCAAGATAAGACTTAGAGAGTTAACAAACATCATGCTAATTTGGTTCTATTTAGGGGGAAAGTTGAAGGAGAGAGAGAAAGTAAGAGAGAGGGAGAAACTCAAAGAGAAACAAAGAAAGAAGAAATATATTTTTCTTTTTTTTTTGCCTTACCATCAAGCTGACAGTTTTAAATCCCTAGATTTGCTCTGTCCTATGGTGAGCAAATTTATTTTTATCCCAATGCTTTTAAACACCTGCAGTAGCTGTGAACTTTAAATAGATCTAGCAATCGTATGGTACTTAATATAAAATCCGACTAGACCTTGACAATTAGCATTGCAACCATCTGTCCATCCCCCAAACCCATTTCCTTGCGCCTCTGGTTGGGAAATCTTGCCTTTTCTTAAATCATGGACAGACTAGATAACCTTTTGCTTAATATGTGCAATAGTAATTAATTTGGCCCAAGTTATGGGCATTTTTTTTTCAGTTTATATTGGACAGTCTAATTTAGGCTTAGCAGTTCATTAAGACAATTCTTTTCTGACTTTTTGGCTTTTCTTCCTACAGCAGAAATGGCCTTTAATTTATTTTGTAGCTGTTTTCTTTAGGAGATGGTGCATAAAGATTTGAGGAAAGAGAAAGACAAACCAGTGTGAATAATATCCTCAAAGATTAAATTCTCAGAGGCCTAGGACCACTACCACTCCACTACAAGGAAAACACTGCTTTGAAGCAAAAATGTTGCCACCTGAGTTTGTCCAAATGGAAAAAGAAGGAATTCATAAAGAGCTGAGGTCTCCATTACATACATTCTTACAATTTAAAAAAAAATGAAAATGTACTCCAATTATGTCTTTTTCTATTTCTTCCTGAAATAAAAAAAAAAATTAAAAGTCATACAAGACAAGGTTTAATAAAATGCACTGGCCACAGAAGTATACTGCTTTTATAATTCTATATCAATTATGTTACTACCTCTACCCATCCACAGAAAAGCTAATAGTGCAGGTACAGGCGATTTGATATCACCTTTAAGTTACTTTTCTGAATATTCATGTTCTTCTACAGTGAAAATACATTAGGTTTATATTCAAAATAACAGTTAGTTTTATATGAACGTGCTTCTCTTTTTAGTCATTTCCTTATAAAATCCTTGCAATAGTGCTCATTTCTTATTATTTTCTCTCAAATACTACCTGATTCACATCCTTATAATGAATACTGAAAAAAAAAATCTGAGAGTCTTCATGAATTGTTATTTGAAAATAACTCTTGCTCTTGGCACAATGGTAGATGCCTCTAATCCCAGCAGCTTGGGAGGCTGTGGCAGGAGGATCAGAGTTCAAAGCCAGCCTCAGCAACTTAGTGAGGCCCTAAGCAACTCAGTGAGCCCCTGTCTCTAATAAAATACAAAATTTAGACACCAGGGATTGGCTCAGTGGTTTAGCACCCTGGGTTCAATCCTCAGTACCCCGCTACTCCCCCCCCCCCCCGCAAAAAAAATAGGGAAAATAACTCTTGCTAGCAACAGGGATGCTGAATTTCTGGAATTCCTTCGTAACACATTTTTTTGGGGTATGTAATTAAGGAGCATCTCTTCTCTTTCTTTCCAGAGGAGAATCCTTCGCCAAATGAAATCTTCTGATGAACTTCAAGGTATGCAGTAGTTTCAAGTTTGGTTTCAGGTGCAGTTTTCCCTCCCAGCCTCTACTCAGCAGCACTCCATCCCTACCTCCTACAGAGGCTCTCAATAGTAGCATTTGAAAACCTTTTACTCTGAATAAGCTCTAACTGGTTCCATGAATTTTTTGAGTTTAGAAACTTGAATATGAATCATACTTTCTAAAGAATTTCCTGAAGTTTCCAAAAAATTGAATGTTCTCATGATTTGGGGTTGTGTTTGTTTCTTCTAGAACCCTGCAGACAATTGTGGACAACAAACCTGGAATGGGAAAGGATTGAAATAGAAGGTAAGAGTCTTACTGTCCATTAGCTGACATTCAAAGGGTAACTTTCCAAATACCTGCAAAGGGTACTACGTACGTCTGTTGGTCTTTGTGCCTCCAGATGCCATCCCTAAAGCTTGCAAGCTCCTGTTGAGAGTCAGGAATGAGAAGGGTCTAGTTTAGGGGGTTGTGGCACCCACGCCCATAATCATAGTAGCTCAGGAGGCTGAGGCAGGAGAATCTCAAGTTCAAAGCCAGCCTCAGCAACTTAGCGAGGCCTTAAGCAGTTTAGCAAGAACCTGTCTCAAAATAAAAAACAAAAAGGCCTGAGGATGTGCCTCAGTGGTTAAGCACCCCTGGGTTCAATCTCCAATAACAAATAATAATAATAATAATAATAATAATAATAATAATAATAATAATAAAATCAAGAATCAATAAATGGAATGGATTCAAACTAAAAAGCTTCTTCTCAGCAAAAAACAAAAACAAACAAACAAAAAACAACAACAACAACAACAAAAAAGCACCAATCACTGAGGTGAATAGAGATCCTACAGAATGGAAGCAAATTTTTACCACATTCACTTCAGATAGAGCACTAATCTCTAGGATATATAAAGAACTCTTAACACCAAAAAAAAAAAAAAACCTACAAATAACCCAATCAATAAATTGGCCAAGGAATTGAACACTTTTCAGAAGATGATATACAATCAATCAACAAATATATGAAAAAATGTTCAGTCTCTAGAAATTAGAGAGATACAAATCAAAACTACTCTGAGATTTCATCTCATCCCAGTCAGAATGGTAGCTATTAAGAACACAAACAACAATAAATGTTGGCAAGGATGTGGGGGAAAAGGCATACTCATA
Organism: Spermophilus citellus; assembly: GCF_964194105.1. Lineage (NCBI taxonomy): Eukaryota > Metazoa > Chordata > Mammalia > Rodentia > Sciuridae > Spermophilus > Spermophilus citellus. The sequence continues at coordinate 135,493,158 of NC_138189.1, forward strand.
CATTGCTGGTGGGACTGCAAATCGGTGCAACAAATATGGAAAGCAGTATGGAGATGCCTTGGAAAACTGGGAAAGGAACCACCATTTAACCAGCTATCCCACTCCTTGGTTTATACACAAAGGACTTAAAATCAGCATACTATAGGAACACAGCCACATCAATGTTTATAGCAGCACAATTCACAATAGCTAAACAGTGGAGCCAAATTAGATGCCCTTCAATAGATGAATGGATAAAGAAACTGTCACACACACACACACACACACACACACACACACACACATATATATATATATATATATATATATATATATATATATATATATAATGAAATATTACTCAGCATTAAAAGAGAATAAAATCATGGCATTTTCAGGTAAATGGATGGAGTTGGAGAATATTATGTAAGTGAAGTAAGCCAATCCCAAAATACCAAATGCTGAATGTTTTTTCTGATATGAGGATACTGATCCATAATGGGGATGTGGGGGGAGCATGGGAGGAATGGAAGAACTTTAGATAGGGCAAGGGGGAAGGAGGGGAAGGGAGGGGAGAGGGGGTAGGAAGACGGTGGAATGAGATGGACATCCTACCCCAAGTACATGTATGAAGACACAAATGGTGTGACTCTACTTTGTGTACAACCAGAGACATGAAAAATTGTGCTCTATATCTGTACTATGAATTGAAATGCATTCTGCTGTCATATATAACAAATTAGAATAAATAAATAAAATTTAGTTCAGTTATTTAACCTATTGACAACCTTTGCCTTTGCTGCTATCCCCTTTGCCTCTTCAGAAGCAGGTAAGAGAAGGTAATAGCAAGTCACTTTGGAAAGAGGGCAGACCATTACACACACTTGAAGGCATTCATGTGACCTTACTTTTGGAATCCAACAAAAGAGAATTTGACTCAAGAAGATTTTGCTCCCAGGCACATTGGGTGAAGAAGCTAAGACCTCGAAGTATCTGAACCAGGTTTTCAGCATGCCTACCAGAGCTCCAATGTCCTGAGGAGGCAAGAGATGGTCCTCAACAACCTGGTATTTTCATTATGGGGAAAACTGAGACTATTATTTGAATCCATGAATGGATAAATATGCACAAAGTAAAGAGCCTTTAAGTCTCAATCTCTGTATCTATTATCTTTTATCTCTATCATATCTCTCTCTCTCTCTCTCTCTCTCTCTATATATATATATATATATATATATATATATATATATATATATATATAATATTATATATAATAAAACCTGTTTTATTTTTTTGCCAAGGTCAAGAAACCCATGTATCTAATCTTGATTCAGAAACGTTGATTTCTTAAATTTGAGGTGGCAAGTCATGTACACCTGCTTTTCAAAACAACTACTTCAATATTGTAAATTATCTCCAAATCAAAGACTCCCTGGTACTAAATTCTGATCACTCAAACCTATGAATGGCAATGGTTGCAGATCCTTCCAAGGAGAATTTTACACAATACTGTTTTCTGGAACAGTAATATTGTTTTAATGAAGATTTATATTATATACTTCAGGAATTTAGGAAGGATCACCCTTTGTGAAGAAAACTGAGAGTCTTCCACTCAATAAAAACAAATTGAACAAATATCCTAAAATAAAAGATTTAGAAACCTGTATCCAAGGGAGACTGTGACTTGCAGATAAAAACACAGTATCATAATGATATGTTCCTGTCTATAGAAAGCAATGTTATATAACTTGCCTGGCATCTTTTACTGTAACTAGTAGTTCAATAAGAAAGTAATTACTGTGAATAATTTTTAAAGAGCATTCTTCGCTCTGTCCGTTTTGAACAGAGCTAACTCAATAACTGCTTAACCATGAAAGAACTCCTTTAGACAAATACAGGTCACTTGATTTATTTACTGCTGCAGCAAATAGAACCACGAAAGAGTTAATGCTTATCCTTCTAAAGTGCCTTTATTCCCAAAGAGAAAATAACCCACGGTGGGGGATGGGGGCGGGTTTGGGGGTGGGGTAGCCTCCTAAGTAATGAGAAAAATTCACCAGGCCACGAATCTTTAAGACCAGACACTGTAGCATCTGTTAACTAAGAGCAGGATGACTGGGAACTTCTGTGAAAGTGTATGTTGGGAACATAAATAGTGGAATACTGTAATTTATTACAATTACATTGTATAGAATGAAAACAAAAGAAATGCCTCATGACTGAAAGCTGAGAACGTTCTTATATCAATTTTAATAAGGAGAAACGGTTCCAAGGCCTACCCATAAATCAGGAAAAGGAACTTAACACCAGTCTAAAATATAACACACAGACCTCCTTTCTGTGTCGGTTCATGAGCACAGAGCAAGCCAGCAGCACCCAAGTGCCAAAGTCACACAACTGCTGGTGTGCAAGCTACCAGAAAACCTGGTTTCACCCTGAGTGGTTCCCCCCATAACAGTAGCTTGTCACTCAATACAATGCAAATATCTTGATGATGCCTTTGTGCCAGTCGTGTTGTGGGGGACCTTAGGTGCTTTAGCACAGTCCCGACCTGATCTGATAATGCATTAGTCATTATAACAAACTAAAGAAAGCAAATCCTTCAGTAGGCTGTGAAAGGCACAAGAAGGTCAAAGGCATACCTTCCCTACAGCCATATATGGCCTGAGGGCCACTGGGCACTTAAAAAAAAAAAGATGAATGTTCTGGTATGAGCATGCTCCTAGAATCCAATGACGTTCTTACTCAGGGTGGTCTGTAAATATTCTAAATCTTTGCTTACTATATAAAATTACAAGAAATTGTTATCTTGCATCACTCATAGATACTAGACTTCTTAAGCTATGCAAACCCTACTAAGCAGTTCACTCCCTAAAAACACAAGAGGGCTTGCTTTCTTTCTTTCTCTTTTTTTTTTTTCCTGCTTTTAGCAGGTAACTGTCTTTTGGCTCTATGCATTCTAGTTTATATAAGAAGCATAAAATATTATGCTTGTGAGTCGTTTTATCACAGAGCTTTTGCTTTAAAATACATGGGGAGATTGGTTGTCTAAATGCAGTTTGGTCTTCCTCTCTCTGACTACTTCTTTCCTTTTCTCTCTGGCTTCACGTTGGGTTTGCCTCACTTTGAAAAGGAGATTTTTCTTACCTCACCTACTTTTTGATCTTTCATTGAAACCCCACAAGCTCATGAGCAGAATCTCAGATGAAGATGGAAAGGAATGAAAAGACACTTAAAATATACCCCAGTTACCCAAGGAAAGGGTGGGGGGAGGACATTATAGCTGGGGTTGAAATAGATCCATTTTGAAGTAAATGTATGTGTAAGTGAAAGATGGGGATTTTGTCAGAGCTGTATTATTGGTTATGTTGGTTATTATTATTTTTTCATGCTTGTGGTCTAATTAATTGTATTACTTTTAAGTTGATGATGAGATACAAACCACAATGTTGAATTCATACTGGCACGTATCCCGGCTAGATCATACTGTTCATGTCATGGCCATCTATTAGAATTCCCTCTCAAATTAATATTATCTGGTGACCAAATGTGGAAATCTGGACCCATAGCTATATACTCTTTCAGTTTCTAAGGAATTAAAACGGTTTTTCCTGCCTATGGGTCTGATTTGGGGAAGGCAAAGTTGTGCACTTTGCTGTAACACATGTAACGTGGTTTTGCCAAATCAGACGTCTTTCCTCGTGGGATAAGATTATAATGGCACTGCAAAGTAGTTCTCTTGAAACCTTCTAAAACAGATTATGTTCTTAAAAAACTTGATTCTTGACTTTGCATGTTTTAGCACTGCATTCCATTAAACCTGTGTTTGAAGTTACTAGGATTTGCTAAAATATTTGATAATGCCTAAGCAGATAAGAGATTATATGCTTTATGTATATAGTGGAAGGATTTGTTCCAGCTTGGTTACAGGGTATTAATTGGCCACCTACAGTGAGCAGTGTTTAATATTTTGCCCCCACCCGCTGGCTTCCCTCCTTTCTTGCTGCTTTTCAGGCAGAAGATCATGTACATATTCACTGAACTGAATTTGCTAACTTTCTGGAACACATTTAAACAATGTGAGCTACTTGTGTCATATTACATTAACTTCACTTCTAATGACAAGTTGTATATATCCGTAATAAATAGCCCCTCAGGGATCAGATCAAGATTAAGGGAGAGAAAGTACACTGCTGTAGTTAAGTAATTTACAATATCTCAGTAAATGCTTGCAAGAAAATGTTTGCATCAGTGGAGCTGGTTAATAGTCTTGGTGAACACTGAGGAGTGAAGGGTGCTAAATCCTCTGGGGAAAGCTTTAATCATTTGACTTCCATTTTTTTTTTTTTCCAAAAAGCAACCTTTACTGTCTGTAGCATTTGACACAATGGTGACCACCATATCATAGAAGGTTTAAGGCAGGACATCACCAGCTTTAGACAGCTGGACATGGGCACAAGCAAAGGTGGTCCTGGCCAGGCTAAACTCAGCTGTGATTATGGAGTAGAGAAGAAAAGCTTTCTTAAGTTGAAAAACTTTCCTAATGTGCTCATTTCAAATCAAAGCCTTTTTACTTAATCAGAATATCCCACAGAAGAAAAAAAAATCACATATTTGGGATGGGGGCAGGCAACACAGTCAAGTTGAGCAATTGGGTCTGATTAACCAGGGCGTGTACAGGGTTGTGTTAACAGTCTATGAAGAAAAGCCTGGAAGACTGGCCCCTTCACAAATGTGGAATTAAAATAGTCCAGAGCACCCAGTGAGTCATCCGCACGGGGCCTTCTCAGATTCTCTCACAGGCATGGAAACCTGGTATCACAGGATTTCAAATTTTATCCTTTACTCCTTCACATTTTCTGTCCTGTTCCAAATCTGCATTTAAACACTGAGTCACCTTGGGATGATTAGCATTTGAGTGACATTTGGCGAATCTTGGTGTGCGGTTTGGACAGTTCTTACCTACCTCCATGGCAGGTTGTTGGCACTGATGTCCTGTGAAACCAGAACACTTAACTCTGTCTCGTCTTTCGGGAAAGCTGTGAGAGAGGAGATTTTCATCACTCTACTTCAGAAGGTTTAGTCTATTTCTAAGCAAGGAAAGAGCTAAGCAGCTGCCTGCCCTTGCTGAGGTTCCTCCTCAGAGTGACTTCATGCCGGCTAGCTGACTTTGAAGTGAGTGGACTATCAAATGCATTCTTACCCCAAAACTCAAAAATCGAGTTAGATGCCTTCGAAATCATCCAAAACATGGTTAGAGTGGGATTGTTTATCTGCTGCCTAAGTCGTGATGGGAGGTACTGCATCATTTCCTGGTTTATAAGGATATCACAGAGTACCCGGGGTTACCTGGGACTTTCACATGGCTTTTGAATCTCTTGAAAGTGTCCACTGGAAAAGTCCAACGGGAGGCATTCCGGGGGGGCACTCTCTGGTTGAGGTGTTGATAACAGGAGCACAGTGGTCTTCACCTAATGCTGAGGTAATGGGAGATGCTCCCTTAAAGGACCCTGCGGCTGCTCTCTGTTAAGAGGTCCTGAATTCCTACCTACCCACCTTTCAGTCTCACCCTTAGCCTGCCTCCCAGTAAGTTGCCAGGCAACTGGAAAGGAGTTCTTCAATCTATCCATATCTCTTCCCCAGTTTTCTCTCTCTGGCTCAAGAGAAATTTCAGAGAAGCAGCAACAATTAAATCCTTGGCTTAGAGGAACTATCCCTAGCCTGATATTTGCTCTGTGCTGATGGCAGGTACAATAGTCTTAAAGGATTTAAGCTTTGAGCATTCAAATCCAGGGAAATGAGCTTGAGATCCTTCTGCCCCTTCAAATCGATTATTGTTCCCAACAGATGTATCACTGATTAACTTCCCTGTAAGAGTTTAACTATCCTATTTTCTCTGTAATATCTTTATAAATATAAAACAAAGCTATTCGCATTTTCTACCACTGGTGGACTTCCTTTCTAAAAAGCAATAAAATAATGTTTATGCAAAGTACTGAGGACCAACCTATTTTTTAACAATTTTTTTTTACTAGATTTTGGGCTTGGGAGGGTCTTTAATAATCTTGGGACATACCAAAAAATTATTTTTTAAAACACCTCATCTTCAAAGAAGACCTGAAGGTGCACTTTCCTTTATATATCAGTCTAATCTTCAAAATAAATTATTGCCAAGTAAAGTTTTGTGAGGCATGATAGTTCAGGAAAAAATGAACTACAGAGTGACGTCTAGGGAATTGCAAAGAGGGTTCAGATAACTGGTCTGAGTAATATGAATAACTATTTGATTCCTTTTTTTCTAGTTTGTACAAGTAAGCTCCAAATGTTATTCTTCCTATTTCATATTTTTAAAATTAAGAACAGAAATAAAATGTAAATCCTAAAATGCAAAACAAACCTCAGGGCTCCCAACTTGATATTTCTATGTTGTAATTTCTGGTTCTGGCTTTGACTTTGTATCACATTTCCCAGAAAAACAGGTCATTCCTATATAGAGAAATTATTTTGGGGGGGAGGGGAGTTGCTATTGTTTAAGTTATACTTGAATCATTTAATAGTTTGACTTGGTAACTTTTTAAAATTTTTATTTGCTCTTTTTAATTATACATGACAGTAGAATCTATTTTGTTATATTTATACAAGCATGGAATTATCTTACTCTAATTTGGATCCAGTCTTGTGGATATACATGAAACTATTTTTAACTAAATCAGTTTTAAAAATTAAATTAAGCTCTGTGGGTTTTTTTCAGGGTTTATCTATTAGTTAATTTATTTTTAAATATGCCAAGAGTTTTTTAAAAAAACAATAGTAGGTAAAGTATTCAACACCATAAATAAATGATATCTTCAATATCTGACAACATGAACAGCCTTGAGAGAGCTGACCTCTTTATTCCCAGTTAGTGATATTCCAAGGACAACGGAGTTTGTTTCAGGCTCTCTTCTGCGTCAGCAGCAGTTCTTAGGCTGGGCCTGGTTGAGAGCAATATATTGAACTAGAGTCTGGCCTTATTTCCACATAATGCTTTGTTTTGCCTGGAGTAGACGCTTACCTACTATCCTTTCATTTTCCTGGTGTGAGAAGAAGAAGAAATGAAAAATCATCACTTTCTTTCCTACAGTGGTGTTGGGGGCAGAATTTAGTTGCAGGTTGGAAAGCAAGTTGGCAGTAATAAGGTGAGACTCAGCGGATTCTTCATGTTCTGGTGGCTAAGCACCCACTGAAATATCCCAACAGAACACACCTAAAGTAATTTTGGTAAGTTTCTGGTGAATAAATTATCCCATGGGTGTGTGTGTGTGTGTGTGTGTGTGTGTGTGTGTGTGTGTAAAAATGTTAGCTTCTCCAATAAAATTAATTCATTTGCCATGATAGAGGTAGATTTCTCCCCCTCATTCAAAACCTCTGTACTGCTAGGTCTCTGGAGGGGGAAACTCAGAAGAGGTTATGAGCATTCAATAAGTGAGAACACATAATTTCTGCAAGTTTCTAAATGATCTGGTTTACAGATTGGGATGCGGCCAATTATAAATATATGTGATATTTTTGTGTCATTGTAGCAATATAACCTTGGGACAATAATCTTCATGGAAGCCGGATTTTTCCATGTTCTCAGAGGCTTCATGCCCACCCTGGGATGCCAGTACAAACAGGGAGTCCCCTTGACCTCAAAGGGAGCTTTGTGCTTAGATTCGCTACTTTGGACACAGAACAAACTGAAAAAGGGGACATGAAGTTCTAAATTCCACCTGATTTCATCGGCCTAGGATCTACAGATATTTCTCGCAAATGCTCTATTTTTTTCTAATTATTTTATTTTGTCATAAAGGCAGAAAAAGAAAAAAAAAGAGACCGAATTTTATACTATATACTCAATGCATGCTATTTTTGTGCCCAGGCAAGGACAAGTTCAATTTCTAGGGGGTCGTGGACACACCAGGCTTAATGGTTGTGTACATTTCAAAAACCTGTCCAATCTTAGTTGTTTTTCCCTTTGAAATTTCAATGAAAATAGCCTCAGAGTTGTATCAAGTGCAACCAAAATAAAACAAAATAAATTGCAAGCCGACCACGAATTCAAGAATTATGTGGACACCATCTAAGTTACTTTAACGTAAGATATAAATCCAGAGATTTCTCATGCCATCATTTTGTAAATAATTACAGTTCTGCTGAATCTGTTGTATAAAGTTTACATGGGAGGTTCAGTGCACCCTTGCTCTTGTTTAGAACATTCGGAACCACCAGAGAGCTGTTGATATATGGCCGTGCTCTGTCAGTGCCTGAGACATCTACTGCATAGGGGCACAATAAACAGGGGGGAATAAAGACAGGTTTGTGCAAGCAGTTTGGAGTGACCTTTCTGGCAGCTGAAATCCATCTTGAGTACATGGTGCTGATGTGGACAGACATGTAAACTTAGTCTTGTTACCACAACTACTAGTTCTACAAATATACTCAGATGCCCGAAATGTACATCACTCTTAGGAAAGTGACTTTAAATGGAGAGGTGTAGCTGAGGAACAGCAAGGCAGATAAGATCAAAACCCATATATTACCAAGAAATCTCTGTGATTTGAGTTAACAAAAGTGTTGAAAGCATGGAGTTAGGTAGATTTAATCCAAAAATGCTATAAAGTTAAGATCTTCTTGATGGCTTATTTAGATTAAAAGGTATAGCCTGATGGCTTTTTAGAAAAGCAATAGAAACGCCTTAGTTACTTGCTTCTCAAAGTTCAAGATAGCCTAAGAATGGCCAAGTCAATGTACTATACCACTGCGTTCAAATAGAAGGATAGATATACTTAACCTAAGAACTTAAGAAATAAAATGGGCACTTGTATATTGAATCTGAACAGCTCGACAGAACTTAAACTTGAACCCAGTATTGAAATGTCTCTTAACCAATGAGGTCAGCCCCGTCTCAAACCCCAACCCCTCTCTCCTAGCTTGACTGAGGCTTCCTGGGCAGCAGGAACAGGGAAACCCTCTGATTTAGCAAAACAACTTTGGTCCAGCAAAATGACTTTGGCTTGTGTTTTCCTCTAGCCGTAGACACACCAATGACATCAATTTTAGTCTCCCGATGTGTCTGATGCTTCAGAGCCCTTGGATTTTCCTCCTTGTTGATTCAGACAAGCCTCTGATGAATGTACTTCTTGTTTCTTTTGAAATGACTCACACCCTTTCAGGAAATGTTTGAAGCTTATCTTCAGTTATTATTTGTTAAAAATCTTGGAAGATGGTTGAACAAACACGGTTATCTCAGCAATTAATAAGAAGCCTGAATCCAGTAGAAACATTAAACAGAAAAATTTTTCACCGGTCATGTCCAGAAGGTAGGTTTAGAAATAAGGGAGGGTGTTGTGTGGGAGGTCGGATTGGAGGAGGCATTTATCCCCACTTCCCTGGTTACCCTGAAATGAGATTTTTGACTACATTCCAACCCTCTTGTCCCTACCCCACCCCATCAGTGAAATTGGAGACTGTCTGATTAATGAGTTCAGGAAAAAGAATTGGACTTGCAGAAATGGACCCCCATTCTTCTCCCTTTACTTAGGAGCCAACTGCCTGCACTGGCAGAGTCTGATCTGTTCTCAGCAGCTCCAGGAACGAGTGGCCAGGCCTCCCTGTGGATTCTCACCTGTGCCTAGCTGAGTCAGAGGGTCTAAGTTCTGGGGTTCAGTATTTGAAACTATTTTTCAAGCGAGATTCTTTATTGATACAATAGGGACTTGTAATCTTCTTGTGCTTTATGCCTTGTTTTCTTTTTTGTTTTTTTTCTTCATGGACCAACTTGGTGAGGAAAACATGGTGTGGGGAAGAAAAGGTATCATTTCTGTGCCTTCTCACAGAAAATGGAGACCTAATTAAGGCAAACCTTTTTATTGGTCAATTTTAAACACATTTAGGGCACTTAGAATCTATAGCATAGCATGATCCAATTCTAAAATTATTCTACTGATATTTACGATTCTTCCAGTAAATTTGGGATATACTGGGAAAACTTTCCCTAACCCAGTTGTGAAAGAAATGGATGGAACTGACCCACCAGGCAAGAGTCCTCCACAGAGTTGCCTACTCAGCAAATATCTTTATGTATCTCTCTCTGTTGATGGTTGTCAGGAACCTGAGCTGAATAAAGGTTATGCTCAGAGTATGCAAGAAATGAATAGTCCTTTTCATCCTGAGACTCAGATTTATATTCAGAGAGATGAGTTTAACTATTCAAGGTAAGTGAATTTTTTTTCCTTTTTTTTTGCATTATAATTATACATAATAACAGAATTCATTAAGTCATCTTTATTTATGCACACAACAAGTAATTTGATCAATCTCATCCTTCAGGATCTTCCCTTTTCCTCCCCTCCTCCCTCCCCCACCTGCCTGCTCTACTGATTTCCCTTCTCCTGTTATTGTTATTTGAATTAGTGCATTATACTTATAAATACATACATACACATATGATTCATCGTGGTACTGTGGTATATTCAGACATGGACATAGCATAATTGGTAGATTGCCCTCCCCAGCACTGCCCCATGCTCTCCCCTCCTCCCTCTTTCTTGATCCCCTTCCTCTACTCTGTTGGTCTTCCTTCAAACAAAGTAAGTTCTTAGTAAGTTTGCCAATCTGTTGTTTTCTTTCTCAACCATCCTTTCTTTTCTACTTTTCTGGTTACAAAACCAGAAAAGATAAAAGATGCTTTAAAACAACTAGTTGAGAATTAAATGTTGAGATCTGAGAAAATAACGCATGCATATGTATGTATGTGTGTGTGTGTGTGTACGCGTGTCTATACATACATGTACGTAGAATAGGTTATCTAGTCTTACAGGTGTCTGTTTATCACCACCATCAACAGAGAACTCACAGAATTCTTACCATTGCACATAATGCTCTGTTACGTGGGAAATAAACACAACAAAGGCATAAGCTCGGTTTCTGCATTTCATTTTAAGGAGCTTATATTCTCAGGCAAGGCCAAAATCCTCTGAAAGAGATGATCATTCTGAAACATCCTAATAGGCAAAAAGATTGTGGACACTGAGGACCTTAGGCATTGCCACAGCACCTCAGGAATGGGTGTGAAAAGTAAGGGCACCTAAAATACAACAGGGGTTCATTTTTCTCTCATGTAAAATGAAGTCTAGGGTATGCAGAAAGCCCAGGGTTTCAAAGGCTCTACAATGTCACCATGCTCCAGGCTCCTTTGTGCTTCTGTATCTTTGTCATTGCTCTGCTCAAGGTAATCCCACCTTCGCAAAAATGGCTCTGTGGCTCCAGCTGTCACATCCATATTCTAAGAAGGGAAGAGGAGCAAAAGAACTGCTGGAACTATTTGAATGCTCCACTTAGCAACATCCCCTGACAGGTCATTGCTTTTCTTACCCATGAAGGAGCTAGAAAATGAAAATTTGCATCTGGTTGCATTGCTTGAGTAGAGGTAGAATGGCTATTAATATCCAATAGAGCAGTTTCTCCCTTAGGAACTTGAGAAAATTCTGTCAAGTAATGCAAAATGAAAGGAAAAATGCGTTGATAACAGAAAAACACAAATTTCAGAGATTTAAAGTTTCTCACCATCAGCAAAAGAAATATTCTAAAGATCGGCAAGAAAACATGAAGAGGCCCATAAGGTAGACTACAAAGAGCAAAGAAGCCAAGACTTCAGTCAAACATCTGTCTGTGTTCAGTATCAAAGCACATCTGAACTGATTCTGGACAAAGAAGGAAATGTTCTTTCTACAAAAGCTTAAAGACTTTTTCTACATATGTACATTCATTTTTTTTTCCAGATAAAACCCTTTGTTAGGGGATAGACAAACATAAATGGTGGGAACCCAAGGTTGAGAATAATTTTATAAAATGGGCTTAGCCCACTGTGCTGACCCCCACACGCTTTCTTTTCCAAGAAACCATTTACCTGCAGCCCTGCCTGGCCTCAGTGGACAGGACATGTCACATTCCTCAGCAAACTACTTGTTCACTACAGGACAAATGGAGACCCAAGATAATGTTAATAAAAGGAACCCTAGTTACCCTAAAGGAGGAGACTTTTGTGATTAGATTCTGAAACTCTGGGAGATGAGGATAGTTCCTCCTAACCATAACATCTATAAGAATGTATCGATAAGAATCCACTTAGAACTGGTCAGCATGGGCCCAGGTGACGTAGAGTTGCCATGACAGTGGGGACTTGAAAGTCTGATGTCACCCTATTGTCAGTCAAAAGTCAGGTGGTGGACCTGGTCAGGACTCTCTGGAAAACTTTTTTGGAATCTCCAACAATACTGGAGTTCAAGAGAACACATAGTCCCTCACCTTACTGAGAGGACCCATCCTCTCCCTTCAGAGTGTCCCCTTTCCCTATTCCCTATCCCTTCCTGTCACTCTGAGTGACATCTCTGAAATCTTTCTGATTTGACCGCAAGAATCAGGGTTTCAAGAGGGGACTTCGGGTTGCCTCAGTTTCTTAGAAGGCCCCAGATTCGTATCACCTCTAGGGCTTAAAGAAATTGCCATGTACCTGGTTTTAAACCTATTCAAAGGAACTAGTTTACAAAAAAGATAATCCCTGAACCTTAAGACACAACTATGTACTGAGAATTTTTATGGTAAATAATAATAATAGCAATTATATTCATAACAGCAAACATTCCTAGGACATGTATTGTGTGCTCAGGTCTATGTTTATATACATTAAGTCTTGGTGGAAGTCATACTTAGATATCTGAAGAAGCTTTTCCAATGATACATGTTTTCTTTTGGGGGGGGCGGGGGTACCAGGGATTGAATGCTGGGCCACTTGACCACTGAGCTCCATCCCCTGCCCTATTTTGTATTTTTATTAGAGATAGGGTCTCACTGAGTTACTTAGAACCTCACTATTGTAGAGGCTGGCTTTGAACTTGTGACCCTCCTGCCTCTGCCTCCCAAGCTGCTGGGATTACAGGCATGCACCACCGTGCCCAGCCTATGATACACATTTTCTGATGACATTCTTTTGATTCTTCCTGGGTGATGTTTTGCTCAGAAACCTGAGCACAATTCCTAAAACCATAGGCAGGTTTGACCTTAGCGATGCAAGCTGGATAGGATCTTGATGGACACAGAAGTTCAGAAGATGTTAGGACTAAAGGCAATGCTCATAAGCATCTGGGAACACAGACCTTAGCAATTTTTTAAAAACCTTGGCTTCCCAAGCAGTGTTTATGAAGATCTCTGGGCTACTTAATGAAGCTTCATTCAGTTGTGTCCCCATCAACATCATCAGGGCCAATCCCTTCCTCATTACCAATGGACTAAAACAGAATTCTGTCATAGGTCAGTTTTTATTAAATCCATATTCCACAGCCATGTTCCAAGGCTCAACAAAGAAAGTGAGACTCAGTCAATGTAAGATTTTCATTGGCAACATGGCTAAAAATCATCACTGAATTTTCTTTCTTTGGCAGCACTGTATCTAACAGTGTGCTGATTGACCATGACACAGAAAATTAAATCCATAAGGCTAGGATGTCTTTCAGGAGGCTGGTGGACAGCATGAGACACCATTCTCTCAAGCATCACTCTGAAAATCAAAGCTTTTCCAAACCAGTATTCATGCCAATCTTTTCTTGCCGCTCCAAGGTCTGGACTTGCTAAAGGAATTGATGCAGGGTATTTAGTAATTCATCAAAATCACTTATGCCATTAGTTAACATTAACTAGCAGGAGTGAATTAACAGAAGTCTGTAATGCAGTCAGTCTAACAGCGTGGAGACAGAGATTGTTCCCTGGGTGAGACATAGATGGAGAAGGGCTGACAGCAGAAACCACAGTGGCCATTGTCTGTATAGCAAACCATGCTGACACAGCCTAGAAGAGGAAGAAATTAAAATGTCTACAACAGAATTTTAAAGTAGAGAAGCAGACAAATCAATAATAGGGGATGGAGCAATCTGAAAATTTATTATTGCAGATACCCTGGACCCTGCAAAATTGAATGAAAGTATCACCAGCTGTAATAGCTTATGATGATGGTGGCTACAGTTTCAAAACACAGGTCAGCCTTTAGGGGTCCCTGTCGTGGAGTAGCAAACTACTCAAGTCATATTCTATGTCAGATGTTCTATCTTCAAATGGAGAAGACTTGGGAATGACATAGAGAATGCACATATATGCATTGTATATTATTTTAATAATACAAAGATTGTATATATTATGTGTATGTATAGAGTATGTGTGTATACATCTATGTGCATAGTATCTGTTTACTTTTTAAATAAACATGTTACTTCCAAGGGTTCAAATGCCCTAGCCTGGTGTTCCAGCCTAGACATCATCTTTAATTAATCTACCTATTCAGCCTTATCTTTGATGCACTGTGATTTTGATTTATATGCTATTGTCTGATGTGCTCTTCCCAGCATGAATTCTCAATCTACTCAATCTAGCGGCCTTACTGTCTTCAAAAGGCCACACACACACACATACTCTCTGGTCAGAACCTTCCCAGTGTTCCGTCCCTGGCTAGAATGCCCTGCCTTCTTCTCTTCATTTCCTCATTCCCTCACTAACCACCCCAAAGACTAACTCTATGAAATAATTTCCCTATGTTGATCATGTTCTGCTGTGATCTCTAAAAAAAACCTACTGTCATCACCATTCATCGGCACTAAATCATAAGCTATATTGCATTTTTCTGTAGCAGCAAGCATATCCGTTTCCCCCTCCTCAAAATGAATTCTAACCTTCACGAGGCTGGGGATCCAGTCTTAATTTCTTTTGTACTTTACAGAACACCTAAGATATATCTATGCATGTTCTATCAATCATTTGTCTCAAAAACCAAAAGTTTTTTTTTTCCTCCCAAACTGGTAGTTTTGCCAATACTTTTTGCTTCTCTGCTATATAACACTTGGACCTACTACAAGAGTTGATTCAGACCCTTTAGCAATTCATCAAAATCACTTGTGCCATTAGTGAATATTAACCAGCAGGAATGAATTGTGATGCTTTTTATGGTCAAAGCATTTGACTTTATTATTACAATTTAGCTCGCAGTAACTCCCTGAGAATGGCAGAACAGATGTGATTATTTGCATTTTAAAGATGGGAATGTGAAGCTCAGAGATATTAAATGCTTTGTCTAAGGATATGTAACTAGTCTGAGGCCAGACTGGGCGTAGGGCCTGTATTTTCCATTCTCAACATTACTGAAGACTATAATTTGATATAAAATATAATAATCAGTAATATACATCTAGATTTTCTGTACTCAGATTTTGTTGTGAATCAGCAAAGGAAACATTATCAGAGCCAGCATTTTTATAGGAATTGCTGTGTAAAATTGTTTGGCCTCAATTATTCACCGACTGTTCAATTTTCTACTATTTATGGTTTTTTGCCCCTGGTTTACAAATGAAACTCAGGGTTGGTGAGCTTTCAAAGTGAAGCTCCTTGCAGAGTTTAGCTGACTGATGGCATTTAATAGCATTAAAACTGCCACTGACGATTGCTTTTTTTCTATTCATTTCCACAATACAAACAATGTTATTAAAAGTAAACTGTCAGAGATATGCTTACAAGTCGAGTCTCTCAAATCTTGCCCCACTTCCCTTAATACATAGGCATGAGAAGTCAGTGGGCAGAGGGGAGGGGCAGCTGGCTCCCTCAGAATCAGCTGGCTGACTCCTCCTGGTGCTTTGTATCATTACCAAGTCCATCTGTGAAAGCCCTTTCTGTTTGCACTGTCAAAGCCTCATTTTTACCTTCGCCTAATTGACTGAATCAAAAGCAAGGGCTAGCAATGAGACTCGCTCTACTCCTAAGCCCACCCACTCTTTCAGAATCCATTCCTTTCACCCCTTCCAACTCTGGCAAAGGGGTGCAGTAGAGATACCCCACGGTTCATTGTTCACATCTTGCAGGAGTCTTGCTGCTCCGAGCTATCACGGGAAAACTGCGATGTATTCAAGATTGCCAGATTTAATAAGAGACAGCCAGTTAAATTTGAATTTCAGATAAATGGCATTTCATTTTATTTTTTAGTTATAAGTATATCCTGTGGAATATTGGGGACATACTTATATAAAAAAAATTTTCATGGTCTATCTGAAATTCTAATTTCAATGGCCATTCTGAATTCTTATTTGCTTACTCTGGCAATCCTGGGTACCTTATTTAAGATCTGTGAAGCCAGGTTTTTTCACAATGATCCCAGGTAAGCCAGCATTTTGTACAGCAGGTGATCCAGAAGTGGCATTCCACTCTCACCTGGATGTTGCTTCTGTATTGGAGGGAGACATTGGAGCAGTATCACAAGATTTTTTGCTATCTTGATCTTCTCAGTGTCCTCAACTGCTGCTCTGTGAGGAGAAGAGAATGATTCCTGTCTCAAAGTAGTCCCACAGAAGTATAATTTCTCACGCAATATTTTAATTGTGATTAAAAATAAGCTAACTCTAGAGCACTGCTTCTGACAATAATTGGATTTGATAATACGTATTACTTAACTCATAAATGTATGAAAAAAAATGTTTTCCCTAACTCAAAAGATACTTGAACCAATTTTTTAAAATGAAATCTCATAGGAAAATAAGGAGCTTAGTATTTAGCAACATAACCCAAGTTTTTTTTTTTTTTTTTTAACTGAGCTTGAATTCTAAGGAAATTACTGGAAGTGCCACTGAAGAAGTCAACACCTTTGAGAAGTGATTCATGAACAGTGAGCTTTCAAGACCACATAAGCATATTAAATCTGTGTGTTGGTGAGAGGGTGGAAAAGCTCTCATTAGACCTACCATTTATAACCAGGTCTATTATAAAGATGTGCTCAGTATCACATGGTGATATTCCAGGGCTTGAGACTTAATCATTTTATCTCAGAAAGATTCTCTTTACATCTTTTCCTGAAATAAGAAAAACAACAAAGCTTCCACATCTTTTTTTATTTTTTTAAGAGAGAGAGAGAGAGAGAGAGAATTTTTAATATTTATTGTTTAGTTCTCGGCGGACACAACATCTTTGTTGGTATGTGGTGCTGAGGATCGAACCCGGGCCACATGCAGGCCAGGCGAGCACGCTACCGCTTGAGCCACATCCCTAGCCCCAAAGCTTCCACATCTTTACTAGGCATAACAATATTCCTAAAATAGTTGTAGAGGTGATTTTTAAAATTGGATATATCCTACTCACCGAGTGTAGGTGAACTAAAGAAAACAAACCCTTAAGCTAATGGAATAGACTCATTTAATGAAGGTTGGTTGAGTGTTCCTTACACTCCAGACCCTCTTTAGCACTAGGACATAGCTGTGAAGAAAACACATCAAAATGTCCATCTCTAGGGGCTGGGGTTGTGGCTCAGTGATCCAGTGCTTGCCTTGCACATGTGAGGCACTGGGTTCAATCCTCAGTACCACATATAAATAAATAAAGGTATTATATCCATCTACAAGTAAATAAATAACTAAATAAATAAAAGTAAAGTCCATTTCTAGGAACTTGTCGTGACTGGGAGAGAATTTTAAAACAGAGTTAGCATTAAGTGCTAAACAAGGGTGGGGGGAATGAGAATGCTTGGGAAATACAGATTTCTGATTGATTTAATTATTTGACTAAATTTTGTTAATCAGAAAGGCCACTTTAAGACGTTGTGTTGAAAATCTTTCTAAATTATATCCACTGTACTTTCAGCAAATGTTTAGTGACAGCACAGTGATGCCATGCTAATCCCCTCAGTCAGTCTGGCCCTGCTCTCACAAGATGGAAATCCTGAGGGCAGACATCCAGCCATAATGAGCAACCTCCTTTTGCCCTTGAATTTCAAGCCATTGAGCTTTTGTACCCACTCCTTAGGTTAGTTATCTACAGATTTGTTCATAATTCTCTATTATTAACCTAGGTTTTTTAGGCCACTTTCCTACCTCAGTTTCACCAATACCAATCATGAGAACTTTCAGTTGCCATTTGAACAAGAAGAAATCATTTAACACACCAGCCTTCCAGTTCTTTGATGCCCTCATTGCCAAAGACAACAGCTCAACTTGAACAATCCTCTCCTCTAGGCACCATCTTGAGCAATGTCATTGTGAAAAATCTCTCCAAGTCTGAAATCCAAATCTCTAGCATACCTTGCTCTCCTTGGGCTCACTCTTGGATTTCCTACCTTGTGTCCTTGTGAGTGTATTGAAGATTATAAGCTCATGTCATCACGATTTCAACAAATGTTTATTGAGCATCTACTCTGAGCAAAGCCTTGTTGGAGACACAGGATGTAGCAGTAAAAACGAGAAAGGTATTCAATGATTTGCAGTATAGGGGAAGAAAGAGAGTGGGTGAGTAATTGCAAGTGTGCTAAACCTTAGACAGTGAACAGTAGGTGCAGAGTTTACTAAATCAGAGAACCTAAGCATGTTTCTCTGAGACAACTGACACATTGAAGTTGAAACCAAATACTGAGAGTCTAGCCAGTCAGCATAAATAAAGACATTACTACAGAAAGAACAATACATACCAAAGCTCTGTGGCTTGAGATAGTTGCACTTCCAATGAGTACAAAATGACTGAAGTATTCAAGTCTAGAGTGCCAAAAAACGAAGACTGAGAGAGCAGGAGTAGGAGCTAATGGGGCCATGTTTAAGGATTTTGATCTTGATTTTAACAGCAATAAAGGGTTTTGCCCAATCTAGACCCCCATCCATTTTATAAATTACTATTTTACCAGTATCTATAACATCTTTGAACCACAAAACTGGAAGAAATTAAAATCTGCCTCCTTTACCTCTTTTTATTAGTTTGGTGCCATTGAGGGAAATCACATTGCAAAATGATTGGCTGCATTTTAATCTCCTGCTTTCTATACTCGTTGGGAATTTTCCTGCCACTTTCCCATCTCTTGGCTCCTCTTGGGTCTGCCTTCTCATTCCTTGCAGTGGACATTCCAAGTCTCAGCCATCCTTTCTGATCTTCTATTTCCTTACCCCTACCCACAGATGTCTCTGTCCCAAGAGGAGCAAGTCAAGTGGGCAGGACCTACTCAGTATCATACCCATTCCACCTAAACAGGAATTGAATGGGTAGCTTCACTTCCCAGTTATCTCCTTTCCTCCATCCGTGTGTCGTGAGTCATTTCCCTATGTAACACCCATTTCTCGACTTTCCCTTGGGACCATTTTCTCAGAGCTTGCTCCTGCATCTATCCTTCATTTCTCCACATCTTTAGCCTGCCTACCACTCCTATTTTGTTCCTATATGGTGTAAATAATTGCCTTGTATTCTGCATCACAGTATCAGGAATCATTTGTTTATATGTCTGTCTTGCCCAGTGGACTATTTGTTCATCCAGGGTAGGGGACTGTTTGGTTCACCTTCTTTCCTGTCAAGGGACATCATCTATCTCTCAGAGGAGGACTTCCTCAACTCTCCAGGCCATTTTGTAACAGAATAGCAGGTGACCGTTTCTTCTATGTTTAAAAGATGGTTTTGAGGTTGTATATACCAGTGCACTAAGGACACAATCAAACAAGAAGCAAAGAGGGATTCCTCAGGTCTGGCAGGAAGGATTCCTTCAGAAAGTACTTTAGGGGTACGTCTACATCAGGGGTAAAGCTCAATGCCAGGACTGGGATGAGCTGCACCTATGGAGGCCTGTGGACATGGTGAAGAGGTGACAAACTGTTGGGGAGCTGTGTACAAGACATGGCTACTTGCTCCCAAAAGTCCTTTGTGCAAAAAAATTGAGTATTCAGCACCAACATGGAGGCCAGGGAGAAGCAGAAGCTGGGTTGGAAGGTAGTGGGGACACTAAGAAGCCATACATCTGTAGCACTGAGAAAGAAGGAAAGGAAAGGAATGCCCATACACCACGCACAGTGGAGCTGCTCCTACTGCAGAGGCACACGTTAAGTTAAAGATGCCCTATGTTCAATGAGCTGGCTTTAAGTTAATGTCTTTGCTTATGTTCTAAGCCTAGAGCACGGCAAAGAAGGTCTAGTGTCACTTTCAAGGAAGCTCTCCAAGTTGCCTACTACATCACAACACCCTGTGTCCACCTCTGTCTTAGCCCTCCCTAGGACTGCTGCCTGTGATTAATTAATTCAAAGCCATCATGTAAGCCACAGCCCAGAAACTCATGTGGAAATCATATGGACACACTACATCCTTGCATACTAATTTCCTCAATCTGAGCCTCACAGAGACAGGACCATGTCTTTGGTCTTCATCCTGCTTCGGCCTCTGTTAATATTTATTGAGGTCCATGATTGATCTCTATTTATAGATAAGACTCCTGAGTCACTAGAAGGTTAAGAACCTTCCTCCACATTACATGCTAGTGTTAAAGGGGAATTCAATGCTTTATTATTTTCTGTTTTTTAGTATTATGCCTTCTGTCTCTAATAGTACCAGGTACCCAGGACGTTCTCCATATAAGGATAAATCATATGTAGACCAAAAATAGTTGCTTGATACATGCTTTGGGGGAGTGATGGTAATTCCTGTTAGTGAAGGTAGTATTGCCCATTAATTTTAGTCTTTAGATTAGGGAGGGAATGTCTGTTGATCTTGTAGTGACTTGGTATTTTTCCCATAGTCTATGATTGGTATAGCAGCTAAATAGCTGCTTATCTTATGATGGAGTTCAACCTGCCAAGGGAGGACAGATTAACTTTGGGGAGAGGACAAAGGAAAATTAGGAGGAGACAGACTGATGACTGGCTAGAGATGACTGAAGAGAGTAGGATCTGGAAGGAGAGAGATAGGTGGTGGTCTCAGATCCTTCTTGGGAAATATAATCAGATGGATCTACAAGTAGGTAACTTATATTTAACAGTGTTGTTCATAAAGTAATCCCTTTCAATGCCACTATCTTAATTTCCATGACTTAAAGTTCAGCTTCATTTTTTTTTTTCACCTACGGGAGGAAAAATTCCTGATCTATGTGCATCCAAGTATGAACAGTTTACACACACGTCCTGTCGTAGGCACACACAGCTTTAGCAACACACACACACAATTCTGGCAGAGGTTGTATAAACGAAAAGAGTTGCAAATTACAGAGCACCAGAGCTAACCTCCCATGTGACTGATGCCTATTAATAATGAAAGGAGTCGTTTCCAAATTTATTTCTTAAATCTCATCTGTTTTCAGTAGAGTTTCTGTTGCTTTTGGACTATTTTCTTTGGAATTGTTTACCTTCTCCTGCAATACGGAGACCCCACAGATGCAGAGGCGTGCCATTTTGTCTATGTTGTGTCCATTCTGATTAGAGGGACATGGCCCTGTTTCCAAGAGAAGTCCGGTGGGGGTCACAGATAAGCAGTTGGCCAAGATGCAACAGTTGGCCTGATTCTTCCAAGCACTCTCTCTCAGGAAAGATGCTTTGGTGCATCTGCTTAAGAATGTTTAATGTTCTCAACGATGTGGAAAATACGTGCATGAAAAAAGAAATGAAAGTCATTGCACAAGAAAGAGTGAAAGCTTGTGAGGGAATGCTTTGTTAGCCATGTTCTGGAAGCATGTTTTTTTATTATGTACTGGAAGCGGCTTTTTATTATGTAGTAAAAGTTCTATGTAACAACTTAGCAAATGCAAATTTTATTTAGCCAATTCACAATCCAGCTGTAGGTCTTTAATAGGAAGATTCACTCACCTTCTTGCTGAGATATTTTAGGACATGGGCTGCTGACATTGAAATGGTTTCAAAACCTGACGTCCCTGATTGAAAGTGACGTTACAACTCACCATATTAAGTCACAAATGTAAGTGATCTAAGTGAACTTGCCCTCCACCTTGGTGGGTAAGAGTCACAAAAAAATCACCGTGTAACATGGCCCAGTGGGGATTGATGGGTTGTCCTTTCTTGAACTGCAAGAGGTTTCTTGCAGATAAGGGCTTGGAGAAATTCTCTGAACTGTCCTGACTTTAAGCAAAGGGTAAATAGATTCAATTAACTTAAGAATGTCATTCTCCTGGAATAACCAGTGCAAGCTTACTAACAAGTTCCCAAGTTTATCAGACACCAGAGAGGCTGTTCATGAGGGCAAGCCACTGACCACTTGGTTTTTAATGCCTTCAGGAGCTTCTGGGAAATCACTGGAACCCACGTTGAATATTCCTACCTTTAGGCCAAATTTTACCTGGTCAAGGAGTAACAGGAGGGTCACAATTTCGGTTGCCTCTTGGACTTCTGCAGAGTTGTTTCAAGTTGAGCGCCCTTTTTAAAAAAAATGCATGTAAAAACACACAACCCTGGCTCCCTCCCTGCTCCCTTCCCCCGCCTGCAAAAAGACTGTTTAACATAATGAGCTGCGGTTTGTTGATGCGATAGCAGTTGCCTGCTAATAGTTGTGTTTAAAATTCCTGTTTCTTATCTTATTTACTGATTGATGGGAACGTGACTTGGAAGACCTTCCTCCCCACCATCCTTCCCAGGGCCGAGTGAATCACTTGACACAGGGGACAGTAGACAACAAGTTGTCCTCCTTGTTAAATCCTGTTTGACCAAGTCAGGAGCCGGATGCGCAGCCCCCCAGTAGCGTCTGCATTGTGTCTTATCGGAACCACCTGAAGAGAGCCGGCCACACAGGGTGGCCTTCCTTAATTTAAAATCCGCAGGGAAGGAAAAAAAAAAAAAGTTGTTTTTTTTTTTCAAACTCCAGTTTATGACACAAAGCATGCATGTGACTTTATTTTCTGACTACTTTCCTTTTTAAGTAAGGCTCCCTTGGTTTTAACAAAATAAATAACTAAACAACAACAAAAACGCCGGGTTATTCTCAAAGACATCACATTTTTAAAAAATCAAATGATTTCCTACAGCCAGTCTGTTTTGCAGTGTTTTTTTTTTTTTTCTTTCCCCCTTGTTTTTCTTTTTCTGCTCCTTTTTTTTTCCCCCTGTAGATTCTGAAAAGAAATAACCGGCTGTAGGCATCGCCTGTGGCTTGCTGGTCGTGCTCCTTGGGTGGTCCAAGCCGACTTTATGATTTATTCAGCTAATGGGAGGGAGCATGACCCCCAGTGGCCACAGAAAGGGAGCTGCATGTGGGTTTAATGCTTTCACCACAAAAATGTCTGCTATGACTAAGCTCTGCGGCTGAAGTCACTGTCTGAATGGTGCTAAAAAGGAACTTAGGCATTAAGTGTGCACTATTTACTATAGATCGGCTCTTGGGATTAGGCCAAAGGGTTCGTACTCAGTTTCAAAGAATAGCATGGAAGCTGCTAGAAAAATTAGAGCTGTGCAATTTATTTTTACCAGTCTCCCTGGTGAGTTACTCGGTGAAGGATTTACCTCATAGGCTTTTTTCCCCCTCCCCTCTGTGACTAAAGAGTCATTTAAAACGTGCCAGTTTGTGCATTTTATAGAGTTCTTTTTTTTTTTTTTTTTTTTTTTTTGGTGGAGGTAGCCCTATTTTTTTCCCTTGCTGTTTATCACAGCCATGAATCACTATGTTATTGTTCTTTAATGTTAATTTGAAACGATAAAAGAATGTCTGATGCTGAGAGAGAGGGAGAAAGTGTGTGTGAGAGAGAGAAAGAGAGAGGCAGGCGGTAGAATCACTGCCCTGCTGGAGAGGCCTCTTTGATCCAGTGAGCCGTCCCCCTCCCTGACAGCATCATTATTGGTGCAAAGGAATGAACATATTTTGTTCCATGTTGATTCTTTTACCGTGAGGGAAGGGAATGGGTGGAGGAGGGAAGAGGGAGGCAAGGAGACCTGTTTGCAATTTTGACTAAGATGAATGATCTTTACAGTCAGTATAATACCTGCTGTTGAAGTTCCAGCACATTTGCTTCTGGTGGACTTTGCAAATGTGCAAAATGGAGAAGCGAAGCCCTTTGAAGTCCGGGGCTCAGGTTCCTGGGTCCAAAATGCGACTAACCCTTTCAGAATGTTCCTTCCAATATGTTTTAAGACTTCAAGGGCCAGAGAGAACAGCCCGGCCGGTCCAAGTCACTGACTTGCAAACATCACACATATGAAAGCCCTGCATTACTTAGTTGCTTGGCGTTAGCAGCTTAAACCAATTGAAAATTAGTACAATTTAGCTCTGTGCCAGCTGGAGTTCATGACTACATTAATACGGGACCCCTCCTTAGCTCCCCAGCTTCATTTTCAGTTTCTGTTCCAAAGATTTCCTTGTAAAAACATTTTCCTCGTATCCCAGCAAATCAATGTTATTTCTTATAATAAGGGCTAGCCCCTGAGACAGAACTCAGGGCTAAGCTTGATTCCTCTTAAAGCCTTAGTCTTAGTCTTCTATGTCAGACTTAGTCTCCCTTTGTGGTTCTAAATAATCATTCAGCAAGGCAGGGCTTCATTTTCCCCATCTATGAAATGGAAACTGTCATCCAGAGCTGCATCCCACCGAATGACAATTAGTCCCTAGAGATTAACAAAGTTATGGAAAGAGTGCACTTGACCTTTTGTTTTCCCAGGGCTGAGAAGAGAGGAAGGGTTAGGAAAACCACTTTTCTTAAACTCACTCTATGCCCCCAGCAGGTAGACTAAAAAAAATGTTTTTAAAAATCTTGAAAACTTTCCCCCTTTCCCACTTTACCTCCTTTCCTATCTCCTTTTCTGCATTTGACAGATCCAAATATTACCTCTGTCCAAAAATGGTAACACATTGGTAGAGCATCTACTGAGGATATAAAACTGAGCAAAATGTAAATTCAATGTAATACCCTGGAGTAGATCTTAGAATGGAAAAAGGAGGTTAGTGGAAAAACTGGTGAAATGGGAGTCAAGCCTGCCATTTAGTTACTACTATGGTACCAGTGGGAATTTCTTAGTTTGGACCCATATGCCTTGGTTATATAAGATGTGAATATCAGGAGCCACTGAGGGAGGGACCATGGGAACTCTTTGGACTAACAGCACTTCTGTAAGTCTGATAGGATCTCAAAACAAAATGGATAAAAATAAAATAACAAACACCTATTGTCCAAAGACTGATTTATTTGAGGTCCTGATTGATCACCTCCCCCTTCTCCCTGCTAGCACCCACTCCTACATCCCAGACCGCCTCCTAGAGCTGTATGGAAAGCTCATTTGTGTAATACCCAGAGCTTCGGCAACCAAAGCCTCCAACTCTGAGTGTCTTAATTATCCTTCAACGGTCACAGGTTGCCTACACCAAGCTAGATATTATGCAGAGCAGTTTAGACCCATTCTCTGTTCTTTGGGGACAGCACCCTCTATGAAAGGAAAAGAGAACCAGGTAATAGGTTAAAAGAAGCAGTATGCAAATGGTGACCAGATTAAAGGTTACATTGTTTTGACACTATGCAGCGCTGGCATTTTTACTCCATTGACCAGTGGATACTGGTGTGGTCATTTGAGCAGGTACCATACCTCCCATACTTGACACAAAACAAGCCACATCAGTGCTCCGTAAATGGGGAATGAATGAAGCTCAGCACACATTTCATAGGAGCAGGAATTCCCAGCTGTCACATACAGGGCCAACTCTGTGACAAAAGTTTGGTTGGCGCTGGGTGTTGTGTTGTTGTTCTTTCCATCGGTCCTTCCAGCCCAAATCAAGAAGGCAGGGTGAGGGATGATGGGGGAAGGTACCACCTGGAGTCCCACTGCCTTTCTGGCTGTCTTCAGCCAAGGGTTGTTTTTGGCATTGTATATTCATACTTGGGCAGAGCTCTAGTGAGAGAGAGAAATGTGAGAAGAAGAATTGCAAGGGAATGGGGATAATGAGGACCAAAGGAATCTTTCCCTCTGGTGTGGGTTTCCCACCCTAATTGGTCACCACCCCAAACCACCCGAGTGCAGCACACTGGGCAGATGGATCGGCAGCAGTGCTGGGCCTGTCGACATCTGTGTGTTTCTGGCACACAGGTGTTTCAGCTTTATTCAGCCAGGAAGCAGCTTTTCCCCCTTCTTTTTTCAGGGGAGGGAGTTTTGGGGAGGTGGGAACACCCACGATTGTTTCTCAGAATAAGAAGGAGGCAGAGGCTGGGGGGTTGGGGGAGGGAGCCCAGCCCACCCACTGCTCATAGATTTGGTCGCTTTCCTGCCGGTCAGCCTTATTCTGCAAGGTGTAAATCAGAGGGCAGATGCATGATCTGGGAAGTTTTCCAGATGCACGTTGCACAAAGACCCATGTGTTCTCATTGTGTGGAAATAGCATGCCATCGGAGGAGTTCTGGGACACCAGACCTGTGTTGGGACATGTCATCCTGTCTGCACGTCTTCCACTTAGCAGAGAATGATGTTGCAGACGCGGTGTGAGAGCTTGGAAGCCAAGGGAGTGGACAGTTAAGCAAAGCAGCCTTGTCCCTAGGTGGAGGCTGCAGACAGGTCCAATGGGCTGCCTCAGGAAGCCCAGTGCCAGACAGCGCCTGCCAGATGTGTTTTCAAGGGGCGGGACCCAGACCCACCCAAGGCAAGGGCAGGCAGCTCCAAACAGGCCACTATTGCACCAGGAGTTTCTGGGGTCTTTCTCCTCCACTATTAACTGGCAGCAGCACCAAAGAGGCAGCAAATGTTCCAAGTGGCAGTTCCTGCCCTTTCTATCTGCAATTGACCCTGACTCTGTCAGGCCTGTGTAGTTGAGCTATTTGTACATATTTACTTTTTATTCACTCTCCTTCTCCTTCTTCTTCTTTTTTAACTGAATTTTCTGGGCAGAATCTATCTGTGAGTAAATTGTTTTCCTGAAAGCAAATCATATATTAGGAGCTTGCATTAACTTTCAGATCATTTGGGTGACATTTGGTTATTTCCTGCCCCAGTCTGGAATTAATATTGCATCCAGAAACCTCTCCAGGGAGGGCTTATTCCTAGGGAACGTACATTTCCAGTTGTGCTAACTTCTCTGGTACTTGAATCCTTTCCTTTTCCCCTTCCTCCTTAGGTTTTGAGTGGCTGCTGCGTGCTGGCACTGTTTCCTCTCGCTTCCATCAGATCTTCTGGGATCCGACCCTGTTCTCTCTTGACAATTGCTCTTCCAGGGTTTGTTTGAATTTTTCGCTCTTAATTGCTCTCACTAGGGGGGGGGGGGTAAACATATTTTCAGAGACTGCTGAGAATGTGGAAATGTGCATTCCTGCCCCGTTGTCGTGATTATTCTTAGGCTCACATCATGTCACAACCATTTCTTAATAACATAGTCCTTTTCTTCTTTCCTTCCTTCTTGAGTTAATGATTGTTGGGCATCTGGAATGAGCCACCTCAATCCCTTTTAGGAAGCTAACATGTAAAACATAATTAATTAATGAAACAGGGGAATCGAGAATCAAGACAAACAGAACAGGAACTAGGCTCTGGATTCTATAGAGAATATTGCCCTCAGTCCCAAAGGCTCCAGAAATAACCAATAATAATATTGTGAGTTATGGAAATTCCATTCTCTGGAACCTATTTGAGGTCATAATTCAACTAGAAATTATCTTGGTTTTTCCCACTTTATTTGCAATCCTGTTTTCTCCCTCAAAACCACTAAATAAATCCCAGACATTTAACTCTATTAAGAAAAATAAATGTCTTATCCACCTGTTAATAGGATTCAGATAGTAGGACGGTTGAGACCTGAAGGTGTTTTATCCCAGTTTCTAAACTCAGCAATGAAGAGTGAAAATAGAACTGCTTTTTTTGTACTTTAAGAAATTTTAACCTGATACCTTTTAAAATTTTCATCCTTTTCTACAAAGGAAAGGAATTTTTTTTTTCTCCAAGCAAAACAAATGGTACCACCTGGCACCAAAATTAGAATCTTGTTTTAGTCATTACATGTTTTTGTTCTTTGCCAAGGTCTAGATGGCACAGTATAGTAGATGCTTTACTATAAACAGTTTTTCAGTGGGATGAACTTTATGATGGTCAAATTTAAAAAAGGAAACAAAAATTAAATGAAATTTTTATTATTTGTAATGAATGGATAAGTCCAGCCATAATCTAGTCTATTATTCAGCAAAGAAAGAAACAGCTTTTGCATTTACTTAACAGACATTGACAGAGTATGTTCTCATACATTATTGCTTTCATTTCCAACTCCGAGTTTATTGTCATCTATAGCATCATTTCAAACACAAAGATAAGTAACCAGTACATTTCAGCATTTGTAAATGTGATTTTGCAATACAAACAATTTCAAAGTGATTCATGGAGTTCAAGACAGGCAGTAATCCCTAATTTTTTATTTTTCTGGTATTGGGGATTAAACCCAGGGGTACTTAATAACTAAGCCAAGACAGGGTCTTGCTAAGTTGCATAGGGCCTCTCAAAGTTGCTAAGGCTGGCCTTGAACTTGTGATCCTCCTGCTTTAGCCTCCATGCTCAGCAGTAATCCCTAATTTTGCTAAAGGGTAAGTTTAAGAGAGGCTTTGGAGTTGGAGCTAAAGTCAAATATTTACTTTGTTTCCATTAAGGAGAACTCTTGAACAAATTATTAAACCTTTCTAAGACGGTTCCCTTATCTGTAAAATGGGTTAGTAATGGACTTCCCACATAAGATTATTATGAGGTCTGAGTTTATGAAATGCAAGAAAAAATGCATAGTACAGTCATTTATGTTTGTTAAACAGGGAAAAAAAAACTATAATAAAGTATAATTAGGGCTGGGGATGTGGCTCAAGCGGTAGCGCGCTCGCCTGGCATGCGTGCGGCCCGGGTTCGATCCTCAGCACCACATACCAACAAAGATGTTGTGTCCGCCGAGAACTAAAAAATAAATATTAAAAAAATTCTCTCTCTCTCTCTCTCTCTCCTCTCTCACTCTCTCTTTTAAAAAAAAAAAAAGTATAATTAATGAACTGCACAGTCTGTGAGACTTGCATCAGCTGTATGGTACTAAGTCTGTGAGTGAGCAAACTTGGATTGGGTTAGTATCTGTAGCACAAATGCATATTTATAACTTTTTTATTTTTTGTTCTTTTCTACATACCGATGAACTTTCATGAAAGAAAAAAATACTTTCTTTATGAAAAATTAGCCTGGAAAAGAAAACTAAGAGCTATTGCAGGAAAAACATGGGGAGACTAAAGAAGCGATGGTTCTGAGCTGGGAGATCAAAGGCAGGCGGAATCCTAGCAGAATGAGGATCCATTTGTGTATCAGAGCCATGATGGGAATACGTACTCACTACCCTGTTGGAGGATGGATAATTTATAGAATTATTTCTGTAACTGCTTCAACCAAGACACAAGCTGTTGGATGAGATGAAACTTGGGGGACATGAAAAGGGTACTTGACTTGTGGAATGAGAAACATGTAACTTTCAACAGGACTAAATTCAGGGAAGTGTATGATGCACTTGTAGTTTTAAATGTACAAACAAGGAAATGAAGGAATCCACTTGAGTTATATCTACGATTAAATCATCAGGTGCCCAATTATACATTGATCATTGCTCATATTTTCAAACAACTGTATTTATGACACTGCTGAACACCTCAAAGATGCAACAAGAGTAAGTTCACCTACGGGGCAATCATTCAACAAAGTGGCTTTTACTTTACATCCTTTATCCATACTTAGTCTTTATAAGGCCTGTCCTAGTTCATTTGAATTGCTGTGGCAAAAATACCATAAACTCAGTAGCTTATAAATAACAGGAATTTATTTCTCAGAGTTCTAGAGAATGGAAAATCCAAGATTGTTGCTCTAACAGATTTGACATCTGGCAAGGGCCTGCTTTCTGCTTCAAGGGTGGCATCCACTAGTTTTGTCCACACATGGTAGAAGGAGGAGGTACCTCTCCAGGTCTCTTTTGTTAGGGCACTAATAACGTTCATGAGGGCTCCACCTTCCAAAGGCTGCACCTCTGAATATCATCACACTGGCCATCAGATTTCAACATGAATTTCCGGGAGATGGAAACATTCAACACCTGAGAAATTACCTCCAGTTAGCTCCTGGCTTTGCCTATCAGAAAATCTTGGCCCCCGAAGGTAAAGAGACTTTTCCAAAGCCACAGCAGTTAGTGTGATATCTGATGTTAGAACTGGGGATTCTTGGTTTCATTATTCCAAGTCGACTCTTGGCTTCAGTGTAGCACCCAACTGGCCCCAGTACCACCTATCTCTGTTCTTGTATTCTGACCCAGTTGCATTTTTCCACTGTGTGGCTAGAACATGACCAAAAACGGTAAATGAGAAGCTAGACAATTTAGTTAATCCCATCCATTTATCAAATTAACTGGTATACAACCAACTGGAATGCTTTCTTATCATTAGTTTGTTGAAGAAAATGTTTGCCTTGATATTAGATTATTCTGAACTGGTTAATTTCTATTTCCTTGTACATTTAAATTCTGTACCATTTTATGTTTTCAGTTATCAGAATATAGATGTGAGCATTAATTTATTCTATAATAGCTGGTGACCAAAAATTGAGGGCAGTAAAATTATATACAGGGAAGTTCTTGATTCTTGGCAGTTTTAGCATTCTTGTGTAGCTAATGCTTTGTCCCTGTTATTAGGTGAAGTTCAAGTCTTTCAGTAGAACTTAGGACTAAGTTGTTAAAAGAGTATGCACACTTTTGAGATACTTCCACTGGTTACTGTGAATGGTGTTGATGTGAGTGATTTACTGTATGTCTTCATTTCTCCTCTTACAACTTTGTTTTAACACTCATCTATCATACTGGATGGCATATTCCTTCTCTAGACTCCCATCTCCTTTGCAATAGCTGTCACTGTCACACGTGACAAGTCTCTTCCAGATGTGACTCACTGACTTTGCCTTTCACTCCGTGCCTTTTCTTTACTATCTTGTTAAGTTCTCCCAAGAGAAATTTTCTTAGTCACGGATAGAAATTCCTTTCTTCTACTTTTCCTTTTTTGCACCATGACATTCCAGCGGAGCCATACAACAAGCTGCAATTTTTATTTCAAAACCATCAATGAGCTGCGCGAGCCTTTCAGAGGGATTCTCTGCTTCAGTTTTCTCTTAAGAATCTTCTTCTTGTGTAATAAGAATTATAATGCATTCGGCTGTCATGCATTTAAAAAATAAAATCAATTTTTTTTAAAAAAAGAATCTTCCTCTTGCTTACTAATCTGAAGTACCCTGTGGGAGATTGAGAAGCATACTCTAATAAAACGGAGACTTATTATGTTTGCTATGTCCTAGGCACACCTCTAAGTTGTCTAGTCTACCTCATCTAATCTAATCTAATCTAATCCTTTTGATAACCTAAGAGACAGTCAGCAACCTTAGCCCTTTTATAGATGAACAACACCTTCAAACATCTAGGTTTCAGCAAGTACTTTTCCGAGGTCCTTCAATATTAGGAAGCGTCAGAATGGAGTCCGACTTGGCAGTAAGACCACCAAAATGTGTGCTTTCCCATTGGCTGGCTGCATCTTTGCTGGGGGTTTCATACCTGTTATGACATCAGTGGTTTTGGTAGAAAAAGTATGTTATTCATGACAACTGCATTACTCTGTGACACATCTATGAAACCTGTTCAAAAGGAATTTAGACTTTAGAAGGTATTTTAAAAGGCTCCAGTTGAAGTTATAAATGACTAAATTATATGAAAGAGTAAAAAAAAAATACATGAATTACATATGGAGTTTCTTGTTCTTTAATAAATTTTATATAAAATTTCTTTTTTTTTAAATTGCTTTTATTTTTTAAATACACGACAGCAGAATGCATCACAATTCTTATTACACATATAGAACACCATTTTTCATATCTCTGTTTGTATATAAAATATGCTCACACCAATTCATGTCTTCATACATGTAAAGCTGCTTTCTCCTTTTTTTTTTTTTTTGATAGAATGCTAGAATTCAATCTATATTAAGAAAAATCTGGATTACAGAGGTAACTTTCATCCTCTTAAATCAATAACTTATCATTTTTTGTTGTTGTTGGTCATTCAAAACTATTACATAGTTCTTGATATATCATATTTCACAGTTTGATTCAAGTGGGTTATGAACTCCCATTTTTACCCCGTATACAGATTGCTGAATCACATCATTTACACTTCCATTGATCTACACATTGCCAATCTAGTGTCTGTTGTATTCTGCTGCCTTTCCTATCCTCTACTATCCCCCCTCCCCTCCCCTCCCCTTCCCTCTTCTCTCTCTACCCCCTCTACTGTAAATCATTTCTTCCACTTGTATTATTCTTCCCTTACCCCTCACTTCCTCTTGTATGTAATTTTGTATAACCCTGAGGATCACCTTCCATTTCCATACAATTTCCCTTCTCTCTCCCTTTCCCTCCCACCTCTCATCCCTGTTTAATGTTAATCTTCTTCTCATGCTCTTCGTCCCTATTCTGTCCTTAGTTACTCCCCTTATATCAAAGCAGACATTTGGCATTTGTTTTTTAGAGATTGGCTAGCTTCACTTAGCATAATCTGCTCTAATGCCATCCATTTAACTCCAAATTCTATGATTTTGTCATTTTTTTAATGCAGAGTAATACTCCATTGTGTATAAATGCCACATTTTTTTAATTCATTTGTCTATTGAAGGGCATCTAGGTTGGTTCCACAATCTTGCTATCGTGAATTGTGCTGCTATGAACATCGATGTAGCAGTGTCCCTGTAGCATGCTCTTATTAGGTCTTTAGGGAATAGACCGAGAAGGGGAATAGCTGGGTCAAATGGTGGTTCCATTCCCAGCGTTCCAAGAAATCTCCATACTGCTTTCCAAATTGGCTGCACCAATTTGCAGTCCCACCAACAATGAACAAGTGTACCCTTTTCTCCGCATCCTCTCCAGCACTTGTTGTTGTTGGACTTCATAATGGCTGCCAATCTTACTGGAGTGAGATGGTATCTTAGGGTGGTTTTGATTTGCATTTCTCTGACTGCTAGCGATGGTGAGCATTTTTTCATGTACTTGTTGATTGATTGTATGTCCTCCTCTGAGAAGTGTCTGTTCAGGTCCTTGGCTCATTTGTTGATTGGGTTATTTGTTATCTTATTGTCTAATTTTTTGAGTTCTTTGTATATTCTGGATATTAGGGCTCTATCTGAAGTGTGAGGAGTAAAGATTTGTTCCCAGGATGTAGGCTCCCTGTTTACCTCTCTTATCGTTTCTTTTGCTGAGAAAAAACTTTTTAGTTTGAGTAAGTCCCATTTGTTGATTCTAGTTATTAACTCTTGTACTATGGGTGTCCTATTAAGGAATTTGGAGCCCGACCCCACAGTATGTAGATCATAGCCTACTTTTTCTTCTATCAGACGCCGTGTCTCTGATTTGATATCAAGCTCCTTGATCCATTTTGAGTTAACTTTTGTGCATGGCAAGAGAAAGGGATTCAGTTTCATTTTGATGCAAATGGATTTCCAGTTTTCCCAGCACCATTTGTTGAAGATGCTATCCTTCCTCCAATGCATGCTTTTAGCCCTTTTATCAAATATGAGATAGTTGTAGTTTTGTGGATTGGTTTCTGTGTCCTCTATTCTATACCATTGGTCCACCCGCCTGTTTTGGTACCAGTACCATGCTGTTTTTGTTACTATTGCTCTGTAGTATAGTTTGAAGTCTGGTATTGCTATACCGCCTGATTCACACTTCCTGCTTAGCATTGTTTTTGCTATTCTGGGTCTTTTATTTTTCCATATGAATTTCATGATTGCTTTATCTATTTCTACAAGAAATGCCTTTGGGATTTTGATTGGCATTGCATTGAACTTATAGAGAGCTTTTGGTAATATCGCCATTTTGATGATGTTAGTTCTGCCTATCCATGAACAGGGTATATTTTTCCATCTTCTAAGATCTTCTTCTATATCTCTCTTTAGGGTTCTGTAGTTTTCATTGTATAAGTCTTTCACCTCTTTTGTTAGGTTGATTCCCAAGTATTTTTTTTTTTTTTTTGAGGATATTGTGAATGGAGTAGTTGTCCTCATTTCCATTTCAGAGGATTTGTCGCTGATATACAGGAATGCCTTTGATTTATGCGTGTTGATTTTATATCCTGCCACTTTGCTGAATTCATTTATTAGCTCTAATAGTTTCTTTGTAGACCCTTTTGGGTCTGTTAGGTATAGAATCATGTCATCTGCAAATAGTGATAATTTAAGTTCTTCTTTTCCTATTTTTATGCCTTTAATTTCTTTCGTCTGTCTAATTGCTCTGGCCAGTGTTTCGAGGACTATGTTGAACAGAAGTGGTGAGAGAGGGCATCCCTGTCTTGTTCCAGATTTTAGAAGGAATGCCTTCAATTTTTCTCCATTCAGAATGATGCTAGCCTGTGGCTTATCATGGATTGCTTTTACTATGTTGAGGTATGATCCTGTTATCCCTAATTTTTCTAGAGTTTTGAACATAAAGGGATGCTGTACTTTGTCGAATGCTTTTTCTGCATCTATCGAGATGATCATATGGTTCTTATTTTTAAGTCTATTGATGTGGTGAATAACATTTATTGATTTCCGTATATTGAACCAGCCTTGCATCCCAGGGATGAATCCTACTTGATCATGGTGTACAATTTTTTTTGATATGTTTTTGAATCTGATTCGCCAGAATTTTATTGAGGATTTTTGCATCTAGGTTCATTAGAGATATTGGTCTGTAGTTTTCTTTCTTTGAAGTGTCTTTGTCTGGTTTAGGCATCAGGGTGATGTTGGCCTCATAGAATGAATTTGGAAGTTCTCCCCCTTTTTATATTTCCTGAAATAGCTTGAAAAGTATTGGTATTAGTTCCTCTTTAAAGGTTTTGTAAAACTCTGCTGTATACCCACCCGGTCCTGGGCTTTTCTTAGTTGGTAGTCTATTGATGATTTCTTCTAGTTCCTCAATTGTTATTGGTCTGTTTAGGTTGTCTATATCCTCCTGACTCAATCTGGGCAGATCATATGACTTAAGAAATTTATCGATGCCTACTATCTTCTATTTTATTGGAGTATAAGGATTCAAAATAATTTCTGATTATCTTCTGTATTTCTGAAGTGTCTGTTGTGATATTGCCTTTTTCATCCCGTATGCTAGTAATTTGAGTTCTCTCTCTTCTTCTCTTCGTTAGCATGGCTAAGGGTCTGTCTATTTTATTTATTTTTTCAAAGAACCAACTTTTAGTTTTGTTAATTTTTTCAATTGTTTCTTTTGTTTCGATTTCATTAATTTCAGCTCTGATTTTAATTATTTCTTGCCTTCTACTTCTTTTGCTGTTGTTTTGCTCTTCTTTTTCTAGGATTTTGAGATGAAGTATGAGATCATTTATTTGTTGGTTTTTTCTTTTTTTAAGGAATGAACTCCAAGCAATGAATTTTCCTCTTAGAACTGCTTTCAATGTGTCCCATAGATTCCGATATGTTGTGTCTGAGTTTTCATTTAACTCTAAGAATTTTTTAATTTCCTCCTTGATGTCTTCTAAAACCCATTGATCATTCAGTAACCTATTGTTCATTCTCCAAGTGATGCATGATTTTTCCTTCCTTCTTTTATCGTTGATTTTCAGTTTCATTCCATTATGATCAGATAAGATGCATGGTATTATCTCTACTCCTTTATATTGTCTAAGAGTTGCCCTGTGACATAATATATGATCTATTTTTGAGAAGGATCCATGCGCTGCTGAGAAAAAAGTGTAACTGCTTGATGTTGGGTGGTATATTCTACATATGTCAATTAAGTCTAGGTTGTTAATTGTGTTATTGAGTTCTATAGTTTCCTTATTCAACTTTTGTTTGGAAGATCTGTCCAGTGGTGAGAGAGGTGTGTTGAAGTCTCCCATGATTATTGTATGGTAGTCTATTAGACTCTTGAACTTGAGAAGAGTTTGCTTGATGAACATAGCTGCTCCATTGTTTGGGGCATATATATTTATGATTGTTATGTCTTGTTGGTGTATGGTTCCCTTGAGCAGTATGTAGTGTCCCTCTTTATCCCTTTTGATTAACTTTGGCTTGAAATCTATTTTATTTGATATGAGTATGGACACTCCTGCTTGTTTCCGCAGTCCATATGAGTGATATGATTTTTCCCAACCTTTCACCTTCAGTCTATGTATATCTTTTCCTATGAAATGAGTCTCCTGTAGGCAGCATATTGTTGGGTCTTGTTTTGTGATCCATTCAACTAGCCTATGTCTCTTAATTGGTGAGTTTAAGCCATTAACATTTAGGGTTATTATTGAAATATGGTTTGTTCCTCCAGCCATATTTGTTTATTAATGTTACTAAACCTGATTTGTTTTCTTCTTTGATTATTTTCCCCCCTTTATTGTCCTACCTTCCACTGTTGGTTTTCATTGTTATTTTCCATTTCCTCTTCCTGTAATGTTTTGCCAAGGATTTTTTGAAGAGATGGTTTTCTAGCTGCAAATTCTTTTAACTTTTGTTTATCGTGGAAGGTTTTAATTTCATCTCTATCCTGAAGCTTAATTTCGCCGGATACACGATTCTTGGCTGGAACCCATTTTCTTTCAGTGTTTGAAATATGTTATTCCAGGATCTTCTAGCTTTCAGAGTCTGTGTTGAAAGATCAGCTGTTATCCTGATTGGTTTACCCCTAAATGTAATCTGCTTCCTTTCTCTTGTAGCTTTTAAAATTCTCTCCTTATTCTGTATGTTGGGCATCTTCATTATAATGTGTCTAGGTGTGGATCTCTTATGATTTTGCACATTCGGCGTCCTGTAGGCTTCTAGGATTTGGGATTCTGTCTCATTCTTCAAGTCTGGGAAGTTTTCTCATATTATTTCATTGAATAGATTGTTTATTCCTTTGGTATGGACCTCCATGCCTTCCTGTATCCCAATGACTCTTAAGTTTGGTCTCTTTATGTTATCCCATATCTCTTGGATGTTCTGCTCATGGTTCTTAGCAGACTTGCTGAGCTGTCTATGTTCTTTTCAAGTTGAAATACTTTGTCTTCATGGTCTGATGTTCTATCTTCTAAGTGATCTACTGTGCTGGTAGTATTCTCAATTGAGTTTTTAAGTTGGTTTATTGCTTCCTGCATTTCTAGGATTTCTATTTGTTTGTTTTTTATTACCTCCATCTCCCTGTATAATTGATCCTTTGCTTCTTGGATTTGTTTATGTAATTCCTTGTCAAAGTGATCTTTCATTGTCTGATTTTGCTGTCTCATGTCTTCCTTGAGACTCCAGATCATCTGAAGCATGTATATCCTGAATTCTTTATCTGACATTCCATCTGTTGCAGCTATTACCTCTTCTAAAGTTGAGTTGACCTGCATTGCTTGTGGTCCTTTCTTGCCTTGTCTTTTCATACTGCTCGCGTTTCTTTCTGCTTGGTAAAACTGTTGTGTTTTTGAAATTTTCCCCCTATTTATTTATATTTGTCTTGTATAGTTGAAAATCTCCCTTGCAGAGGGGGTAGTGGCTATGCTCCTCCTCCAATTGGGGTGATCTGTCTAGTACGCTGGCGGGCCGCTAGGCCTGCTCTGCCGGTCGGTCGCAGGTGTGCCCACCCTGCGGGCGCGGTTGGCGGCTCTGCTCTGGCCCCACACCAATTGTGGTGACATGACTACCACGTCCACGGGTCGTTGGGCCTGATCCGGATTCGGGCGGCGGCTCTGCTCGGCCCCCACTCCAATTGGTGTGACGTGTCTACCACACTGGCAGTCCTCTGGGCCTGTTCCGCCGGTGGGTCTTAGGTCTGCCTACCTTGTGGGCTCGGGCGGCAGCTCTGCTCGGCCCCCACTCCAAATGGGGCTACCTGACTGCCACTCCGGCGGGTCGCTGGGCCTTTTCCGGACACGGGTGGCGGCTCTGCTCCGCCTCCACTCTGACCAGTGTGACGTGCCTGTCTCGCCGGCCGGCCGCTGGGCCCATTCCGCCTGTGGGCCACCGGTCTGCTTACCTTGCGAGCTCGGGCGGCGGCTCTGCTCGGCCCCCACTCCAAATGGGGTGACTTGACTGCCATGCCGGTGGGTCGCTGGGCCTTTTCCGGGCACAGGCAGTGGCCCCGCTCAGCCCCCACTCCAATCGGTGCGACGTGTCCACCACGCTGGCAGGCCACCGGGCCTGTCCCGCCGGTGGGTCGCAGGTCTGCCTACCTTGCAGGCTCGGGCGGCGGCTCTGCTCGGCCCCTACTCCAAATGGGGTGACTTGACTACCACACCATCGGGTCGCTGGACCTGATCCAGGCGTGGGTGACTGCTCTCTTCGGCCCCAGCTGCAGTTGGGGTGACGTGATACGACGCCAGTGGGTCGCTTGGCCTGTTCTGGGCACAGGTGGCAGTTCCACTCTGCCCTTCTGGCCCCCACAGCACCCAGCAGGACCCGGACTGAGAAGCAGTTTCCGCGGGATCCCCAGCCCAGGGCCAAAGCAGCTCCGGGAGCCAGAACCCGGCCGCCCTGAGCTCGGTGCACGCTCTGCTGGGAGCGGGCTACAAGAAGCAGACTCCGCGGGTTCCCCCAGCCCTGGGCCAAAACAGTTCCGGGAGCCAGAACCCGGCTGCTCAGAGCTCGGTGCACGGTCCGCTAGGAGCAGGCTCCAAGAAGCAGTCTCCGTGGGTTCCCCAGCCCTGGACCAAAGCAGCTCTGGGAACCAGAACCCGGCTGCTCAGAGCTCAGCAGCATCTACTTTCCATGCCCAGAGAAAAGAGGATTCACATGATGAGCATTCACTAGTCATTGCTAATAATATAATTAGTGCCTTCAGTGTGTGTCCTGACACGTGGAAAGAAAGGGCCAGGATCTTGATTATCAATCCCATCTCTGTGTTCAATTTCTTAATGGTTTGTGAAATAGAATACACCAAGTGAAAGTGTGTGTGCTTGAACTCCTTGAGCCTTGAACACAAAATCTAGGGGCGAGCTCCAAGAAGCCGTCTCCGCGGGTTCTCTAGCCCTGAGCCTGAGCTATCTGTCTGCGAGACGCAGGCAAATAACAGCCTGAAATCACCTGTTCCGTAGCTGAATGAGCTGAGATCAGTAGAAAACAGGGATGATTACGTCAGCTCTCCAAGATGGCGGCCGCTGGCCTCCTCCGTGGACCGACAGGTGTGGAGAACCGAACTGGACCGCTTCCCTCCTCCGTCTCAAACCCAGAACTAAGCACTGAGCGCAGCCATTCCACTGCTGGCAGAAGCCCACAGAATCCACAACGCTGCACCTCCTTGCCGCCACCTCTCCGCTTCCCAGCATGCGCCGCAGACTCCGGCCGCAGGGCAATCCGCCGAACAAGCCGTGCGGAGAAATCGCCCGCGACCGAGCCCCCCCGCCGCCGATCCTCACGTGATGAAAATCCCTCCACTAGATTCTGGAGCACCTCAATTTCGCTGGAAATTCCCAACAAGACAGCTTTCAGCTGTTTTAACTCGTCATTCTTCCGCACAGTGATGCGGCACATGGGGGTGATGCACTCCCTTCGCCGCCATCTTCCTCCAGGACTATATAAAATTTCTATGTGATGTCATTCCATCCTCATTGCAAACTTATCTTCAAACAGAAGCAAAGAACTAAAAGTAGTGATTTCCAACATTTTCACTGCCATTTTCTGGCATCCATTCCTAAGAGCCTTTTGTGTTGGAAGTGACTCCCCTCCTCCCATCAAGTCGTGTTATTAAATGGCAGTTCAGGGTCTGGGAATGTAGCTCAGTGGTGCAGCCCTTGCCTAACATGTGCAAGGCCTTGGGTGAAAACAAAACAACAAAACAAAACTTGAAATGTAGGTGTCCAAGTAGCTGAACAACTGGGACTTGGATTCATCGGATCACATGAGTAGTAGCTCTTGAGTCCAGGTACTGGAGCTTTGTACTGTAGAGAGAATCATAATGTAGTTAATGAAACAGAACTTTCTAGTTTGTGATTGACTACAGTGGGACCCGCCTTTTCCCACTTCCTCCTCATGAAATGAAAGTCCCTCCTGGAGGACAAAAATCCAAAGGCTAGGATTTGCCTAGGGACCAGCACAGGGACAGGAGCTGCAGGGCTGTGCCCTGGGGGGTAAAACCCCAGCACTAAGTCACCACCTCTGCGCTTCTGTAATGGACCAGAAGCTCTCTTTTCTCCTTGATGTGGTTCCTTTATGAAAAGCTCAGGGACAGCGGCTGGGAGACGTGCCTGAATACATTATTGTGCCACTACTTAGTTCCTTCTTGGTTCTTTGGTTCTTTCACTAGAAGAAAGGACACTTTTTCCCCCCTTTAACTGGGACCGAAACTTTCCCCTCTCCTTCTTGTGGTAGGGCAATAAACATGAAGAGACGAATCTTACGAAAGCCAGAGAAGAGGAGACCAGGGCTAGGGATGGATGCGTCTCCTAAGAGGCTGCAGAAAAGCTGTTCCTTATAAACAGAGGAATTGCTGTTATGAAGTACAAAACCACATTGTTCCTTTCTTTAGTTCTGAATGGAGTTGGTTAAGCTTTCAGTGTTAAGTGTTTACAAAGGCAAGAGAAAGAACATATCCATGTTCAGTGACTTGAAATAGAAGAAATTGAGGACAGTTGTGCCAGTTGGAAAATGTTTAGAATTCGTGAATGAGAGTATGTGTCTTTAGTTAATTTCTGAACTATAATCTCAAAGGAAGTTCACCAAAGAATAATATTACAGCCCATTGAATGTGCGACCTCTTAGCATTGGGGGAAATCATAGCAGCAGCAGCATCTACTTTCCATGCCCAGAGAAAAGAGGATTCACATGATGAGCATTCACTAGTCATTGCTAATAATATAATTAGTGCCTTCAGTGTGTGTCCCGACACGTGGAAAGAAAGGGCCAGGATCTTGATTATCAATCCCATCTCTGTGTTCAATTTCTTAATGGTTTGTGAAATAGAATACACCAAGTGAAAGTGTGTGTCATGATCAGTGTTCATCCCCCCATGTTCATTCATTGCTACTGAGAATGTCAGGTACATCGTTTCCTGTGTGATTTTCTGGGAAAAACTGTGCTTGAACTCCTTGAGCCTTGAACACAAAATCTAAGTGAAGGAGAGGCTCAGGCAGCAAGTTTTAAGTTTTCCATTTGGATCTCTTCTGATTCCTGCTTGGCCTTCAGAAGGACAGCCCACATGTGGGAGTTCTTTAGGCCTGAACTTACTACAGTGGTCCCACAATTGGCAAAGGTAGACAGCACAGAGACAGAGTGACCAAAATCAGAAAGATGAGAATTTGATTTCTAGTATAATTTAACATTAATTAATTACTCATTTTTTGGTACTAGGGATTGAACCCAGGGGCACTTAACCACTGAACCACATCCTCAACCCTTTTTATTTTTTTTATTTTGAGATAAGTTCTCACTAAGTTGCTCAGGTTCTTGCTAAGTTGCTGAGGCTGGCTTTGAACTCACAATCCTCCTGCCTCAGCCTCCTGAGCCACTGGGATTACAGGCATGGGTCATTATGTCCAACTCCAGTTTAATTTTAAATGTTTAATCTTGTTCCTCTTCCCTCTCTTCCTGATTTTATATATATATATATATATATATACACACACACACACACACACACACATATATATATTATAGTGACCCAACTATGAGTCTTCCTTGGACCCTACATGGGGAGTGATGGGGAGGTATCCATGAGTTCTTGCTAATTCAGAGTGCTATATCTCTTCTGGTTAATTTTTTTTCTGAGATTTATTAATTGATGTACTTAAGATACAATAACTGGATAAATAGCTTCAGTACCATGAACTTTAGCTGAAGTTCTAATGAAATGTTAGTGTTAGAAAATTTATTTTTATATTCTATTTTGCTCATTAATGTTCAAAGTCAAACATGTTCTAAATATTCCAGAGTATAGGTATAGCGAAAGTAGATTTTTCTTTAGTGTGCATGAACTTAAGCTTATTAAATTTATAAGGAAGACAATGAGATTTTTAAAAAGATAATATCTGTTCAACATGAAGTTATGTGTGAGGCAGAAGACAATTTGCTGGCAGGGGTGGATGGGAAACATCATTTAGTTGGGTACATCCTGGTTTGAGCTGCTAGATGCTCCTAGAGGGCATTTAAAAATTGGCTAAAATAAACAGATGATCCTTGGGCATAAATTTCCTCCTTTGCAAAGTGAAAAGATAATAATAATGCCTAATTGTGAGGACTGGATGAAAAATAGGTGTGCACTTAGCACAGTATTTAGCACACAATATTTGCTGAATTAACTCTAGTCGTTATTAGTGTTATCACTGCTACTATGATTAGATTGGCATAAGCAAAAAGACTTGATGAAACAGCTATTAGAATAAAGCCTGAAGAGTAAAGAGTTTCTGGAAAAATTAGGAAGAACACGGGGGGGGGGGGGGTGGACTCTGAAGGGGGTTAAAAACTCCACAAAATGTTCTAATGCAGTTTGGTGACTCAACTCAGAGAAATTGAGTAAGATGCTAGGTATATTCACCATCAGGTGAAAAAATAGTCCAATGATTTCCTGTGGGCAAGAAAAGAGGCATCAGGGCTTAGTTAGAAAGGTGCCAGGGCGGCTGGTTAGACTGACATATAGTCCTCACAGTGAGAATCACACACTTTGATTTTAATTCTTCAGGGAGCTGGGACGAAGACAAGACTGAGCTAGGGAAAGGAAACAGTTCATTTTTAACTTGTAACTTGCACAAGTGAAAAATGTTCACCAAGTGAAAAATGTTTACTAAGTGAAACTTTGACCGGGGGAGGAAGTAATTCTCTCCTGGAAACCGGAGAGGTCTAAGGAAGGTTTAAGGAAGAAGAATTCTTAATTACTCCCAGAAAATGCTGGGCACATAGTAGATTTCAAATGGTATTTGTTAGTTGATTGAGCAATGGTAGGTATTTTTTAATGCACAAAGGAAGGTATGACTAGACGATAGAGATTTTTAGTTGAAGAGATCAGACTTGTACTTCTGGTTATTAAAAAAAAATAGTAGAGATTTTGGAATTAGAAAATGATACAATGATTTTCCCAATGTTTAAGGGTGAGAATAGAAGGGAGGGAGCGGAGGCAAATAGAGTCGGATGTCGAGGGCTTTCACTGGTGCATTGGCTGGAGGGACAGTTCCCCTTTGGGGAAGCGTCCTGTGAAGAAAAATAGCCAAAAAAGAGAATCAAGCTTTTGAGCCCTGTAAGATCCTGGGAAAGCCTATCGGCACTGACAAAAATATGCTCCAAGCGTGAAGTTTTAGAGGATGTGGCAGTAGGGGAAATTATTTAGAACTCCAATTCATAATAGGTCTTAGAAAAAAGAAGCAGAGATTTATTAATCCTGGCCAGAGGTGTTCAAATAGTTGAAAAGAAGACTAAATTTCAAATGAGGAGATAAATCTGACACTGTGTGTGGCATTGAAAAGTCACTTCATTTTTCGTGACCTGGGTTTCCTGATGCATCAAACGTGGGAACTGGGTGCGTCCCCTCTGGGTATCCTCCTGTGCTGAGCTTCCAGGGCCCCAGGGCAGCAGGCCAGCACCTGTTTTCAATTTAAGCTCCTTATTCTTTAAACCTGCCCTTCTAGTAAGCTGCTACATTTATTACTGGGCTTGTAGTCATTTCCTTTTATTCTAAGGAGAATATATATATTCCATTTTTCAGCTCTAGCCTTTCCCTATTACATCCTCATAGCGTTGAAACCATTCTGTGAGAACAGCTGGAAAAGTCATCTCTCAGTTTTGGACACGGTCATGGCCGGGAAGCTACGCTGGTCAGGCTGCCTTAGGAAGCGTCCGCCTGAGACAGTGGCTTCCTCACTTTGATGAGAATTCAAAGTGATGTTTTATACCAGTGGAAGCTGTTTTAACTTATCTGGAGCAATAAGGAAAGCCTGTGACAGCCCCTTATCCTGGACTTCATTATCTCCACCTTGGGCTTCTTGTCTAACTCTCACCCTGTAGCAGAAGTCCCACCGCAGGACTCAAGGGATCTGTTTTTCATTACTCCCTCTTTTTCACTTCGTTTCTCTATGTTCAGTTAAACAGCGTTAACTGTCATCATTATCAGTCATGAAATTAGCCCATGCTTTCACCCAGGCACCTTGGAAAAATGAGGATGGGCTTAGAAGAAGAAGAAGAAGTACCATTAGGCCTGAAGAGGTTCTGGCAAAATTTGGCAGAGGTGGGGGAAATTCTGATCCTATCTTTACATGGCAGAGATGCTTCTTGGTGGTTCAGATAAAAAGAACGAAATGAGCCCTGAGGTACCCACAACTCCTAAAGAAAAGGACAAGTGTCCCTTACCCACCTCACATAGATGGAATCCGCATCATGATGGTCACCAGGCAAGATTTCCCTTTGTAGGTTCTGAATGTGCTTGACCCTGGAGGATGGAAATTGAAAAGACTTCATAAGGCAGCTTCATAAGGTCTCTTGCTTACGTGCTCTTTCCCAGGTTCCTGTAACTACCCAATCGGTCAGCACATCATGATGCAGAAAGACATCAAAACGTCTGCAGAGAATAAATCTCATCTTGGGCATTTACCCAATACTCCCACATCCCCACCATCCTCTCAACCCACAACTCGCTGCTCTTTGATGCTGTGTCTTGCAATTCCAGATCCCCCTGTCTGCCCCAGGGCTTCCTTACCACTCTGATGACCCTTTGAAATTCTAGCTCTGGATTAGTGAAGAGGCCCCTTCTCAGGTCTAATATCCAAAATAATTAACAGTACCTAGCAGAAGCAAGGACCAATTAGA
This sequence comes from Spermophilus citellus, assembly GCF_964194105.1. Lineage (NCBI taxonomy): Eukaryota > Metazoa > Chordata > Mammalia > Rodentia > Sciuridae > Spermophilus > Spermophilus citellus. The sequence continues at coordinate 135,537,637 of NC_138189.1, forward strand.
ATATTGACTGTAAACAGTCAGAAGAGCAATTCAAAGGGTTCCAGCAAATACCACTCCCTTTCTTCTATTAGATTCTGACCCAAGCTTTTTCAGTTTCCAGGATGAAAGATATTTCCTGCTTGAGATACACAGGACAGCTGCTAGGTACTCTTATCTCCTCTGCAACCCCCTACCCACACCTAACCACACTTTTCCATACCTCAACAGATGTGTGTGACAGCATGAACTGAAGATACATTATAGTAAGGCTATCAAGGTGTCCCCCAACTATGTGGCAGGTAGGGGTTCCTCTTTTCCTTGCTACTGATAGGGAAGTGTGTCAGCCAGCCTTCTGTTACTGTGACAAAATACCTGAGAAAATGAACTTGACTCATGGTATCAGAGATTTCAGCCCAGGATCTACTAGCCCCTTTACTTTGGGCCTGTGGCAGAATAGTACATTAGGGCAGAAGGGTCTGCTTACCTTATGATGGTAGAAAAGCAAAGATAGAAGAGGGGGTCCATTCTGGACCTACTGAAGTAAGGTCAACTGTTGCCTCAGATTGCAAATGGGAGTATTAGTTCTCTATTGCTGTTGTAACAAATCATGACAAACTTAACCACCAAACTACATAAACTTTTATATTATCACACCGTTCTGGGGGTAAGAATTTGAAATCAATTTCACTGAACTAAAGTCAAGGTATCCACAGGGCCAATTCCATCTAGAAGAAGCTACATGCACCCTTGGCATACTGCCCCTTACCCCATCTTCAAAGTGTGACATTCCAGTTCCTGCTTCCACCATCACATGGCCACCTCCTCTGTCTTCACCTATGTTATATCCCTCTTACAAAAGAGTCATTGTGACCATATTTGCCACACCCAAATAATTCAGAATGATCTCTTCATCTCAAGATCCTTAATTTAGTCAGCTCTGCAAAATCCTTGTAGCCATAAAAGGTTCTGTGATTAGAGGGTGGACATGTTGGTGGGGGGCATTATCTATCCTACCACATGGAGGATGAGAAGGGGAGAGAACTTAATCTCTTTCTTTTTTTTTTTTTTGCTTGAACAACTGAAAAGATGTGAAGCTATGTGTAAAGAGAGGGACAGGTGGTTCATCTGGAACTGTGACTGCTCTCACGTTCAAGTGGAGGTATTGAGGACAAATAGGATGGGTAAGTTGGAGTTCAGCAGGAAGCATGAGTTGCAGGTACACTCATTTTAGCATGAGAAAGTATTAAAAAGTTAAGCAATCAGAGGGGATTAATACCAGCAAGGAGATGTTTGTGAAAGAGCTTCACTCCAGAAAGTGTAGAAATCCATAGTAAAAGGTCCTGTCAGCTATAGAAGTCCATAGTAAGAGGTCCTGTCAGCTTTAGCCACAGGGTGAAAATGACCCACTGGATTCTGGCCGAGGTGGAAGCCTCCAGTGGTCAGGGTGGAAAGGGAGGAGGCAGGAGGCCAAGTAGGGACAGGTTCTGGTTTTCCATGTGAGGTGGTCTCCACACGGACCAGTGTAGAAGAGACACAGTGGAGAATAAGGAAATGTTCTCGAGTTCCTTTAAACCCAGAAGATGCACACCATTAGCTATTAAAAAAGATGAAATTATTTCACCCAAACTTACACTTCTTTTCATGTGTCATAAAGTCAAAACAGCAAGTTGTACTTCCATTTGCTCCTAGGCAGGGGAAAGGGGGGCTTAACCCATGGGGTGATGGGAGAGAATGATGGAGTTAACCAAATTAAACAATCCATTGAACGTGGAGAGTGAGGGGGGAGAAACCAGCCTGGTCTCTCCAGTCGTCAGGAGCTAAAGGGAAGGACGTGGAGTTGTGTCATTTTCCACATGGAGAGGTCCTGATCCAGGTTAATGCTGAGTTGACTGCTGTGAAAACAGCCCTTTGGTATGAGGAACAGTTGGACCAGGATGAGGACCGCATGTGGGGGCTTAGAAGGGAGAAAGAGGCAGGGAAGGGTTAAAATTCTAAGCCACAGGGGTTGGAGGCAGTGTGGGTAGGGCACAGATGGGACACTAGGTCCATGCCAGGGGATGTTGGCAGAGCAGAGCTCCACCTGCAGTGTGCCCCCGCCCCCCACAGGCCTGCACTGCAGCCTCTGCTGGGTAGGGGCAAACTGGGTACTCCACGTTCACCTGGGTGAGACACATGGAACAGGTCCCCAGGAGCCCCAGGAGACCATGGATTTAGTTTTCCACAAGTTTACTTTGAGGACATTCATAGGATGCCAAGCAGGAGGAAGAAATGCACAACTGGGGGACTTAAGAGACTTGAAGGGGTCTCAATCTCCACATGAGAAGGGATAAACTTCTTATGTTAATTTTATTTAATATATTCAGTTTCACAGCAGTGACAGCAAATAAAAATACATATTACGTGTGTCATCAAATTGAAAAACAGAAAAAGATCCCAGAATTGGGAAGCCTAGATAATTGTCTAGGTGAACTTGTGCTGGTTGTTACATTTTGCAGCCTAAGTTTCCTCATCTACCCTCTCTTCCACAGAAGGTTGTAGTAAGGATGAAAGGGGAAAAAAAAATGTGGAAGTAAGAAACTGGATTGCAAAAGTAAAGGGTGGTTACTATTAGTATTTCTCTAGTTTGCTCAAAATGTCAGGGAAAAAAAGTCAAACCTTAAAAACAAAACAAAAAACAATCCTGATGATGTTGGATTAGATTTTTCAAATTAAATATCCACCAAATAAATATATTGAAGACCCCACTTGGTGAGTACTGTTCAGAAAATAAAACCCCATGTTTGACCCAGTGGCAAGAATTCCATGTGTTCAGCCCTCCTTTCCTCATTTTTACTTTCCCCCCTAGTTGGTGGGTGGGCTAGCTAAACAGAGGTATTCTACACGGTACTCTGCTGTTTTCTAAACAGAGTGGCTACGCTTGCTTTCTGGTTTATATACAATGTATTGTTGTTTTTATAAGGCACCCTTCCTTATAAATACTGAATTCTGAGATGAAGCGTGGCAGGAAATAATTATATGAATTATTTTACATTTGCATTGCATTTTCTATTATTTCTCATTTTGTATTTCTATGTGTTTTTAAATAACGATGTTCAGGCCCCCAAATTATAATAATGGCTTTAACAGATCTATTTATATTTTTTGTCTTATTGGACTAAAAGTTTATGAAAATGAACAATTTTCTTTGGACTATTAAAGTACACTGTGTGAGTACCCAATGCATTTCATGATCTTATTGTCTAAGAGGTTCTCGAGGAATGTTGAGAGCAGAAAAAATAAAATGATGTGATTAATCTGGAATAAATATGATAACTCTCCTACTTAGATAATAAAAATAAGAGAGGTTCATTTGGAGCCTGGGACCTGCATTACTTCAGATTAGAATGTTATTGCTTGCTTATTGCAGCTGTAACCTCATAGAGAGGAAGAATGAGCTGATGACAGAGATCACAATCCCTATTAAAGTCTGAGTAAGGTGACAAGCCAACTGGAAAAATAAAATATCACACAGGAAAAAAAATCATGTCTAAAAATATCATTAAACCTTTGTTCATATGTAGGTATACCATTGGCCATATTAAAAAATAGTTTTAGATTGAGCTTCCTTAAAGTTCTGATATGGTTCGCATAGTTTTGCCAAATGTGAAGGCATCTCCTAGGATAAGTTAAAATACTGGGATCATCAAGGTAGAAAATGTGTGTTCAAAACCATCTGTATTCATCTATTGAAAGGCACCTAGGTTGGTTGCATAGCTTAGTTTCTGTGAATTGAGAGTGAAACTCCACATCATGTACAACCACCAGAATGAGATCCTAATTAGAATAAGTCGTACTCCATGTATGTATAATATGTCAAAAATACACTCTACTGTCGTGGACATCTAAAAAGAACAACAACAAAAGAAAAAACAACAACAAACCATCTTCATCTTAAAAGTTGTATTTAAAACAGAAAATTTTTGGAAAGACACTTGGTCCAACTGTTAGAAACATGTTCTTAATAGCAGTGAAGGTTTAGATCATACACTAATTGGAAAGAGTTTCACTTCTGGAGTAGAAATCATTTTCCTTTCCCTTAGCAATATGAATTATTAAAGCAACTTGATTCCACGACCCTCGGGTGTTCTGGAGTTTGATGCAATTTCACAAATGAAGCAGGTGATGCAGAAAGAGGAAAGATGGCTAGAGAGCATAAAAGCACATGATTATGATAAATAACATCGAGAAGAGACCATCGAAACTCAGAACAAGACAACCAGGCTGCACCAACAGAAGCGATTATCCCAAATTCAGCACACTACTAGAAATTATTCATGCTATGTTTTGAAAGTCAGGCAGAAAACCTGAAATACATCGAGACGGAAACTGTAAAACAATGGAAGGAATTCCATACTTGTTGGAAGTGAGTTTCATTATAGTTGTTCTGTTTGTTCAAAATTGTGTACCCTGAAAAGAAAGTCATTTAACCAGCGGGATCTCATCTTTACATTGGGCATCTATAAAACCAAAGAGTACACTTGATGAATAAAGACATCTTTTAGTCTTAAAATTCTATCATTTTTGGCAGGATACTTTGAGGTAATAAAATAATAAGGTTTTCCATCCAGAATTCTTGCTGTGGCCTTCCCGCCATAGGGCCACTAGCTTTCGTTATTTAGGACAAGGGTAGATATGGTAAACAGTGAAGTCATCTGAATTCTTATTGTTATTTTTAAACTCACATCAGCCACAATAATCTTGAGACCCAAGGCATTTGATTGCAAGTTTGAACTATTTGGTAGAAGGCTCCAAAAACATTTTGTAGAATATGAGAATCAAAATTTAAACTATGTCTATGTAAATAATGTGGCATCATCTAAGAGCTAGTTCTTTACCAAAAAGAGATAAAGTTGACTTTCTGGGAGGGGAAACTCCGAAGGGATGTGACTGGGCCTTAGATGGTGATGAATCCCTGGAAGGCCATTGCGCATGGCCCAGCGTTCCAGGCAAGTGAGGGGAGTGCGGAGAAACAGTAACAACCTCAAATTATTTGGGGGCTACTTCAGACCACAGCGAACCATTGACCAGTTTCCCAAGGAGGTGTAAGCCTCACAGAAAAAGCAACATTCGCCAAGTCTTCTGCCTCACAGAACTCCAAACCTCCCAGCAAGATGTACAACAGAACTCATTCCTCAAGGGGAACTCAGAAGTGACTGAGAGAGGGCAGAAGAATAAAGATCTTTCACAGACAGGGAGAGGAGGATAAAGGGTGGCTTATTCTTGGACAAAAAGAGGATTAAAGGGAAACCTGCATTTTGATTTAGATGCTGTAGAGTGGATATTGGGGACAGAAGACAAGCAAGGCCCCTGCCTATGGGATACAGTGGCAAAGGCACAATCGTTTCTCACTCCATGAAAACAAGATTCATAAGGATAGTGTCCCCAAGCTCATTTTCCATGAATTTTCAACTGACTTTTTTTTCTCTTTAGATTTACATGTTGAAACAGGAAGCTCCAATGTGATGGTATTTGGAGATGAGGGCTTGGGAGGAAGTGAGGGTTAGATGTGTCGTGGACATGGAGTACTCATGGTGGGATCAAGCTCCTGGGAGAGAGACCAGAGTGTTGCACTTGCTCTCTGGCATCTCAAGATGGGATTTCATGCCATACCCAAAGTGACTCTACAAGCTAGGAAGAGAGCCCTCACCCGGAAACAGACCCTACTGGCACCCCATTCCTGTACTTCCAGCCTCCAGAACCGTGAGAAAATGAAGTCCTGTTTTTTTAGCCAGCTGGTGGGTCTATGGTGGTATCTTGTTACGGCAACCTGAGCAGACGAAGACACCAAGGCAAGACACGTTTGTGAATGAAGGGAGATTTTGAAATTTATTAGTTACATTTTTAAAAACATTTTTTTTTAGTTGTCAATGGACTTTATTTTGTTTATTTATATGTGGTGCTGAGAATCGAACCCAGGGCCTCACACATGCTAGGAAAGCACTCTACCACTGAGCCACAATCCCAGCCCCTAAAGTTACATTTTTTGAAGTACTTATTAATGAATGACTTAATTATTTATGTTGATTGGCTTATAAAATAGCTTTTTTTGCAAAAATATTTTCAAAAATGGCACTATTCCTAAAATAAAATACAAAAAAATTATTTATCTAAACATAACAAAAGCACAAATCATATTTTTTTCTTTACTGATTCGTTGAAATTTTATGTCATTTTATAAACAAAAAAGATGTATTATTATTTAAGTGTATTCTTATTCTAAATTTTATTCTTTTTTGAATTTTTCAAATTCTCAAAGTTGCATTTTATTAGAAATGGACACATATTTACTTTTCTCTGTGCTACGCGACATTTTGATTGAGAAAATACACTAGGTATAGATGTCATTGTACCTAGTAAGCGCAGAAAAAATTCTGCAAAGTGGAAAATATTCTCCATCCTAATTTTTATGAAATGTGTACATGTACCGGCTCATATATTTTTATAGATATTGTCTCTTTGTCTCAATTTAGAGCTTTTCTTTTTCCATGAAGTATTTTATAAAGCAAAACACATAAAATAAATTCTCTGTTCATAATTCTTTTTAATGTTTTGCCAAATAGATGCTACAAAATCATAGGACTTTTCAATTTCATTCCATTCCAGTACACGATATAATCCAATTACAAAGATGGAGTTTGATCAAAAGATTTTTTTCCTTCAAGTCATTTACAGAATTTTAAAATTAAATCTTGCACACAGTTTGAGGTCTCATCATTTAATTTGTTCATCTCCCTGTTTTTGTGGGGATAAATTTGACTTTGTAATTATTGCAAAACTTGAAGCTTTCTGGTTTCCAATGCATTGATAAAAGATTTCCAACCAATTATCTTTTAAATGAAGAATTGTTCAGAACCAACATAGGCTTATAGATGATTTACAATGTAGTTCTCCTGAATGCAGAAACATTTCTAAAAACTGATTAAAGAGAGAAAACAAAAAATCTTGCAAAAGGTGGGTTGTTATTTGTGTCTTGTTTTGTTTTGTATTTAAGTTTCATCATAATGTTTTTGTAGTCAGTCACATCACTTAAATGTTTATAAATTTTAATATCAACTATTTCTATTTTAAATGGGAAACTACTGCAGTTTGTTACATAGAATTATCACTTACTTGTGTATCACAGCCAATTCCAAGAACTTAGTTCTCTAAGCTTATTTTATATGTTGTGTTCTGCCAAATTTGTGTCCATATTAATACTGCAAAAACAAATAATTGCATATTCAAGGCTGACTCTTTTAAGTGAACTTATAATAGATTCATTTTCAACAAATGATTTTCTTTTTTTTTGAATTTTTTTTTAATATTTATTTTTTAGTTCTTGGCGGACACAACATCTTTGTTTGTATGTGGTGCTGAGGATCGAACCCGGGCCGCACACATGCCAGGCGAGCGCGTTACCGCTTGAGCCACATCCCCAGCCCCCAACCAATGATTTTCTAAAAGCTTACTGTGTTAGGTGAATTTGATGGAAGAATTTCAACCAATAATAGAAATAGTGAATCTTCTATGGGTAGCATCAGATTAAATTCTTATAAGATGGCATCCTTTAACAGTTTACAGATTTCTGCAGGACACTTGTGTCCCCCTGAAATACATATGTGGAAACCTAATCTTTAATGGGAAGGTGTTAGGGGGCAAGGCCTTGGTGAGGTCAGGAGTTCACAGATGGGCTTAGTGCCATTGTTTTTTAAAGAGACCCAGGAAGGCTGTCCTGTCCTTCTTCCATGTGGGTGACACAGCAAGAAGGTACTGTCTATGAGCGAGGAAACAGGCCCTCACCAGACAATGGGTCTGCAGGTGCCTGGATTTTGGACTTGCCAGCCTCCAAAGCTATGAGAAATAAATGCCTGTTATTTATAAGCTTCTGAGTCTACGGCATTTTATTTATTAACCCAAAGAGATGCAGACATTTTTCTTTGCCTCTCAATCCAATATATTATAACTATTACTTCACTATTCGAGGGTGTGCAGAAGCCATTCAGATCCAAATATGAATAAAATCTATTTAGAAAGAGTTTTTTGTATGTTTGTTTGTACCACAGATTGAACTCAGAGGCATTCAAATACTGGGCCACATCCCCAGTCCTATTTTGTATTTTATTTAGAAACAGGGTCTCACTGAGTTGCCTAGTGCCTCACTTTTGCTGAGGCTGGCTTTGAACTCATGATCCTCCTCTCTCGGCCTCCCAAGCCCCTGGGATTACAGGCATGCACCACCATGCCCAGCTAGAAAGAGTTCCTTAATCCAAATGAAAAGTTATATTTCAGAGTAATATGTAAACACACTTTCTGCAAATGCACTTGTGATATTGGTATGTTTTAGCACCTTTATAAAAATAGTCAATAACTTTTACATTGATGCTGTTTCTTCCCATTTTTATATTAACAGTGATTTTGTGCAATCTACATGTTTGCCATCAATTCTCTTGAAAAAATGGGGCATTGGTAATCAATTGCTTATTGTCACTTATTGGTGCTAAAAAAACTGATTGCAAAAGAAAAAATTAACATTTATCAAATTTGTCAGTTTTCAAGTAATTTTACTCTTAATCCTCTTTCTATACCCTTTTTGGCTGGATTTTAAAAACCTAGAATTTCATAGTTGGTTCCTGACCAGGCTCTGGTAATAGGGAGAGGAAGCCTTAAAATTTGGAGGATGAAGAAGAAACTTTGCTTTTTGGTTTATTTCCTATAGGCTTCCTATCTGTTTTTTATTTCTGTGAGCAGCATTCTAGCTAGAAAAGTTTCTTCGCCCCACCAACAGCCCAGCAGCAGATGAATCTAGTTTGCAGTTTTTCCAACATTTGGAAAATAAACTGGATTCCTTTCTCTGTCATAGCAGTAATAACTGCTTCCTTCAGGGGTGGGTTCTATGATACTTAAATGTAATTTTTGCCTATTAGTTACTTAGTTTTCTTTTCACCTATTAAATGACTCATTTAACATTCTATATCTAGTTACAAATTATTTATGTGAAGTTCTCCCTTTTCAAATCATTGCTATGGTTTTCTTTTCTTAACAGGACCCTGACTGGTAAAATAATTACTAAGAGAGTTAGACTCAGAAAATTGACCTTTAAACATGGGATTTGGAAAATGGATTGACTGTGTTTTTGGACTTGATCTCCATGTTGAGCTTCTGACCAATGTGAAATAGGATGCTATTAATTCATTGCAAGTAGTAGTCATTAATCAGTATGTGGTTAGTTATAATAATATTCCTACTTAAGTAAGTATTTAGAGGTAAAATGACTGCTTTACTTGACCATTATTGCAATAGTGATGATTATAAAGTCTCTAGTGTGGAATGGATTCTTCTGAGTGCAGATGAGTAATTCTAAAATAGAATTTGATAAGTTCAGTTTTAAGTTCTCAGCTCAAATTTGAAAAAAAATTTTTTTTTCTCTGAAAGCCCTAAAAATTTCTCCTTCTTATTTTTAATAGCAACATAACCAATATTGTTGGAAATTAGACTCAAAATTTAATTGTTTTTTTTTCTTTGTGGGGGTGAGTAGTGGGGATTAAACTCAGGGGCACTCAACCGTTGAGCTACATCCCCAGCCCTAATTTTTGTATTAGTTTTAATCAGTTATACATGACAGATGAAAGCTTTTTGAGGCATTGTACATAAATGGAGCAGAATTTTTCACTTCTCTGGTTGTACATGGAATAGAGTCACACAATTTTTGTAATCATGTACCTAGGGTAATGATGTCCATCTCATTCCACCATCTTTCCTATCATCTTACCCTCTCTCTTTCCTTTGCCCGATCCAAAGTTCCTCCTCTCATCCCATGTCCCTCCATTGTGGATTAGCATCCATTTATCAGAGAAAATATTCAGCCCTTGGTTTTTTGGGATTGGCCTATTTCACTTAGCATGATGTTCTCTAACTTCATCCATTTACCAGCAAATGCCATGATTTTATTCTCTTTCAATGCTAAATATTATTCCATTGTGTATATATGCCAGTTTCTTTATCCATTCATCTACTGAAGAGCATCTAGGTTGGTTCCACAGTTTTGTGCTGTTATATACATTGAAGTGGCTGCATTCCTGTAGTATGCTAATTTTAAGTCCTTTGAATGTAGACTGAGGAGTGGCATCGTGAGGTCAAATGATGGTGCCATTCCAAGTTTTTCAAGGAATCTCCATATTGCTTTCCAGATTGATTGCAACAATTTGCAGACCCACCAGCAATGTATGAGTGTGCCTTCCCCCCCACATCCTCACAGTACTTATTGTTTTTTTTTTTTGTATTCTTTTAATTTTTTAGTTCTCGGCGGACACAACATCTTTGTCTGTATGTGGTGCTGAGGATCGAACCCAGGCCTCAGGCATGCCAGGCGAGTGCGCTACCGCTTGAGCCACATCCCCAGCCCCAGTTTTTTTTGTATTCTTAATAGTTGCCATTCTGACTGGAGTGAGATGAAATCTTAAAGTAGTTTTAATTTGCATTTCTGTAATTGCTAAAGATGTTGAACATTTTAAAATATATTTGTCAATCGATTGTGTATCTTCCTCTGAGAAGTGTCTGTTCAGATCCTTAGCCCATTTATTGATTGGCTTTTTTTTTTTTGGTGTGTGTGTGTGTGTGTTAAGTTTTTTGAGTTCTTTATTTATTTTTATTTATTTTTTTAATTTTTTAATTTTTTTTTATTGGTTGTTCACAACATTACAAAGCTCTTGACATATCATATTTCATACATTAGATTGAAATAGGTTATGAACCCCCAATTTTACCCCAAATGCAGATTGCAGAATCACGTCAGTTACACATCCACAATTTTACATAATGTTGAGTTCTTTATATATCCTGGAGATTAGTGCTCTATCTGACGTGCATAAGGCAAAAATTTGCTCCCAAAATATAGGCTCTTTCTTCACCTCATTGATTGTTTCTTTTGCCAAGAAGAAGCTTTTTAGTTTGAATCCATCCCGTTTATTGATTCCTGATTTTATTTATTTAGGAATCTTGTTAAGGAAGTCAGGGCCTAATCTGACATGATGAAGATTTGGGCCTACTTTTTCTTCTATTAGGCATAGGGTCTCTGGTCTACTTCCTAGGTCCTTGATCCACTTTGAGTTGAGTTTTGTGCATGGTAAGAGTCAGAAATTTAGTTTCATTTTGATGCATATGGATTTTCTGTTTCCCTAGCACAATTTTTGAAGAGGCTATCTTTTCTCCAATGTATGTTTTTGACACCTTTGTCCAGTATGAGATAATTGTATTTATGGGCCAAGCCCTATTTTAAATTTTCATTTAGAGATAGGGTCTCACTGAGTTGCTTAGTGCCTTGTCATTGCTGAGGCTGGCTTTGAACTTACCGTCCTCCTGCCTCAGCTTCCCAAGAGGCTGGAATTACAGGCATGTGCCACCATGGCTGCCTCAAAATTTAATAGTGTAGCTAGCAAAATTATTGAATCTCACAGCTTTTCAAGATATGTAATGTAAAAGTTAAAAGCCTGATTGAACAGCACAGGGACCCCAAAATTTGCAGTAGCACATGTAGTTGGACCCAGAAGAAGCTAGAGATTGGGAACCCCTGAGTCAATCTGGGCCTTTCTTGTCATGGGAATAGCTTGCCTCTGGTGTCTGAAGATAACATCCTTGCTTTTGCTTGAAAAGCCTGCAGTGACTTCACTCTGGGAATCTGTGGTGCCACAGTGATGCTATGTCTCCTTAAGACCCATTCATGCAATCTCCATTGCTATTACCCTTATGTCTAAGGTTGAATTTCATTATGCTCCGAAGAGCAAATTACCAATTTTGACGTAGAAGCAAATAACTTATATACCAAAAGAATTAGAAATTTTATATTGACAGAAACCTAGGAGAATATACGAGACAATCAATTTTCAAGGTGTGAGACCCAGAAGGACAGAATCTAACATCAGATTGGGTCAAATTGTTTGGTCAAATTGGGTCAAATTGACTTACCAATGATTTCAGGTTCAATGTGTCAACCCTTATTGGAAGATTTATACTACGGTAATTTAGGCAGATGGACAGGAACTATATTTTTCAAAATTCCTTTGATGAATAGTTCTAGGTTAGACTGGGCCACAAGACATATTTTGTGTGAGATTTGTAAGATGGTGGTGAATCAGCAGCCTACTCTTTTTTATGCTAGGAGATGCTGTGCAGATCGCTGGGGCTATTGTAGCTCTTACACTGTCACTGGGTTGCTGGGTCACCTTGCTGGCATAGGGCAGCAGCCTGGCCACAGCTCCTCAAGCTTTGGCTTTATCTTTACTTTAGCTTCTCTGAATTCTGAACTAGTTGCTAAGATAAAGGGCACAGCTTTTTCTGCAGGCCACATTCAAGATCAAAGCTGGAAACGTGGAAACCGTGAGAAACAGTATTGCTTTGTTGCTTCCATAAAAAACTGTCACAAACTCCAGGTCTTAAAACACAGATTTTTTATATTATAGTTCTGCAGGTCAGAGGTGTCAGGTGGACTACATCCTTTTCTGAAGGCTCCAGAAAATGAGCCTCACTCATTCAAGTGGCTGCCTTAGTTCAGTTCTGAGCTATCAGTACTGAGGTCCTTATGTCCTTGCTGGCGGCCAGGTGAGAGACACTCCTAGCCTCAAAAGGCTGCCCTGATTCCTTGGCTCATAGTCCCCTTCCTCCATCTTCAAAGCCAAAAACAGTGGGTCAAGTCCCCGCACACTTCATCTCTCCATCTTCTCCCACTACACCTTTCTATCCTAGATCAGCGGATGCACGACTTTAATTCCATCTTGAAAGTTAATTCTCTTTTGCCATGTAATGTGTCACAGTCACAGTTTCCAGGTGTCAGCCTTTTGACATCTTCAGGAAGGCTATTATTGCGCTACCACATAAATCAACATGGATTCCCAGTCATTTTGACAGACTCCTACTTTTTCTTGTTCTTCCCTGCATCAATGTTCATCTTTCCTTTCTGACTTCCAGCTCTATTTGATTTCAGGACCACTGTCAGAGGCAAAACAGTTACAGGTAAATTATTTGGGCTAAGGTTCCATAATAAATCTCACATTTCATATCATTCTTACTGGTTTTATTTTGTTTATTGAAGCCTGACTGATAAACGAATGCACATGAAAATAACTCTAGCCATTTATTTAAGTGGTTTACTATGCTTTATACTCAGTGACGGTCTATGCTAGAACTTCCCTGGTATAATATAGAATATAGGAATTCAAAGACTTAGGGAAATAGAAATTTTGGAGTGGATTCACTCCACTTGTGCAATCTTCATTTATACTCCTCTATCCCAGCCTATGAAATGGACCAGAAAGATGACTCTTTCAGTAAGACATTGAGGAAAAAAAAAAAATTACTGAGGTGAGCAGCTATCCTTTGAAATAGTTCCTGGTATTTGTCTCATCTAGAAATGATAGTGGATAATGTTTCTATCAAGATGGATATGCTCATTTCAATCCAAGGAAGCAGAGATCAAAAGTATTAAACACCAAAGACAAGATGGGTGCATTTCAAATAAAAGGCATTAGGGACGTAGTGTGATCAAAATGTTTTGGCTTATAGGAATCTCTGGAGTGAGCTAAAATGTCACAGTTTCCTTGCCAATGATACAGATGTATAACCTTCTACAATATTTCTTTATGTATGGTACAAGGCACATTCCAAATATAGTGATCAAAACTCAATTTGGGTTACTACAATGAAGATCATGACCTCTCTTCTAGTTTTTAGATTTAAGCCAGCTTCCAAATGCAGGCCCTTCTTCTTGATAAGAAAGGAAACTAGAACATTGTTACAAGTACATACCATAAATCATCTTCTTAGGAAACACTACCTATTAAAAAAAAGTGTATCTGTCATTGATTACTCTATACCAACTCTAAAATAATGGTGATTTCTTAAAACCTAAACACCACCCTGGTCCTTTAATCACAATAGGGATTTATGATGATCAAGTGACTAAAAGGAATCTTAGCCCAAATATAGATCTACTACTTCCTCAAAGCTATCCATAGTTCCTGTCTCAGTCTTGATTAGTAATCAGAATAGATATATTTGACAACTGACCCAATTCCTACATTAGCCCTCTGACCCAGGAAGAGCCAAGTGAAAGGCCCTGCACTACTTCTTCCTATCAGTGCAGCAAATCAAAAGTAATATGATATTCCCGGGAGGGAAAAATGTGTGCTACATGATAGATAAAGGTCTATCTACCATGACCTTATTTTAATTGTTTATCTGTATTGGGAAGAAGGCAGGTAAACCTTAGAAGATGTCTGTAGATTATGGTAAACTTGGGATAACTCCAAATGCCATTATGCTATAGATCTGATGTATTTATTGGAGCAAATTATACAAACTCAGATATGTGATATGAAGCCATTGATTAGGAAATGCTTTTTTCCCGAATAACAATGTGTAAAAAACTCAAAGAGTAGTTTTATTTTACCTGACATGGCTAACAATATACCTTTACCATCTTGTCTTAGGGGTTTATCATTTTTTTCTACTTTCTACCATAAGATAGTCTGAGATCTTGATTATCTTTATATTCCATATAAAATCCCACTGGCCCAGTACAGTGATGACATTATTCTGATTGCATCTAATGAGAAGAATGCAAAAAGTACCCTAGGTGCCTTAGTTAGACATCTGTAATACAAAGGATGAGGGTGGTGATCAGCTCTAAGAAACTTAATCATTTTTCAGTCTCAGTGAAGTTTGCTGAGGTCCAAGATATAAAACAGGTTCATATATCCTCTCCAAAGTGAAAGACAATTAGCTGTACCTTGTACCATCTACCACTGAAAGGAGGCACAATATTTGGTTGGATTTTTAAAATTTAAGTGGGCTATTCTGACTAATTTGCCAATTAATTCATAATTTTAGCAGTTCTGAGTAGAAGCCAGAAGCACTTAAGCTGCTGCAATAAGTGCTGACTGAATTGCAAGGTACTTGACCATGTAGGCTTTATAACTCAGCGCTTCCAACATCTGGAACATCTTGTGGCAATAAGGTTGCTGTGTGAGCTTCTGGCAAGAATACATAGGAGGGTCACTTCACGAGCTCTGGGTTTGGAAGCCAACCCATGCTCTTTTCTACAGTTAAGTACTTTTGAGAAACTCCTGGCTTGAAAAGGAACCTGGTAGAGTCTGTGTTCCTAATCATAGGACAAGTGACCTTGTATCCTGAGTTCCTCATCATGAACAGCATAAATTGAAAGGAGTCTCTTCCTCAGAGAATTGAGTTTCAGCTCATGGGAGTCCCTCTTCTAAACATGTTAGCATTTCAATCACTTCCCTTTGTTCTTCCAGCTTTAAGGTAGGCAAATACTTTATGAACTTGTGATCTCTGTATTCTTATCTTATAGTTTTATGTGTTTTTTTTTTTTTATATCTGTTCAGTAACTTGGTTAACAGCTTACATTTAATTAACAATTCTTTATATTTAAATAAATTTCTCTTCAGTTAACTAGTGTGGTATCTATCTCTTGAATGGTATACCATATATTAACATATTAAATAATTTGCTTTACTTAGAACACAGAATAAATAGCAAAACAACCAGAGCATCAGAAATCAAAGCACTATGTATTTTATAGCAAGAATGTTCAACCTCTACTCTCTGCACATATTTTATGGTACTTAATATATATATATTTTTTCAGTTTCCATTCTGCTTCCATGAGCTGAGTGACTCTGTGAATGCCAAAGAGAGGCCATGGCTAATGCCCAACTGACTGACACCAAGTGACCAGCAGGAGCAGCAGTCAGGATCTTCACTACCCCTTGAGATACGAATGAGTTCTCCTTTCCTAGTTGCTCATGAACCAACACATTTCATCAGTAGGTGTCTCACCTCCTGATTTTTGAGAGAAAAATATTAGTTACTTTGACCTTAAGAAACAAAATAGAAGCAGGTTATCACTGCTCATCTTTCAGAATTATCAAATGTAAATTGAAATATCTGTTCACTGTGCACATGCCTTCCACACCATTTGAAGAAAGCAAGGTAAAAACTACAAATTTAAAGGGCATATCTACCAAACTGATTCCAGATTATTTCAGTAAAATTATTTTTAACAGTACTCATTGAAATGTAAATTTTTGGAGCTATTGCTAAGTCAAAGGGGAACCCATGATAAAGAAAATAAGCTAAGATTATAGGATATATAATTACTGTCTATGTATATTCTCTTCTTCTCACTTCTATCTGTTCAGTAACAAGGATAAATAACAGAGATAAGAGAATTAAAATGGAGAAGGAAAATCTTTGAAGCAACAGTCTTTGATTGAAAAGAAACTAAGAAAATTTCATATTAAGGTTTTAGTCTGAACTAATAAGATCAAGTTTTGTACCATCTGTGGAAACAAACCCCTAAGAATAAATATAAAATAGGGGACAAAGAAATTGTCTTAAAAAAGATAGTCATTGAAAATAAAAACTTGTCATATGAATAAAGAAGTAGATTAGGTAAAGCTAAAGAGGAAATTTATGAACTGGAAGATAAGTCTTAGAAAAATTACACATAATTTCAGTGCCATGCTAGAGATGTGATTCAGTGATAGAGTGTTTGCCTAGCATGCACAAGAACCTGAGTTTTATCCCCAGCACCCCCCCCACACACACACACACACACACTCATCAACCCATTGGCACAATAGTGCACACCTATAATCTCATCAACTCGAAAGCTTGAGGCAGGAGGATCTCAAGTTCAAACTTAGCCTCAGTACTTTAGAAAACCCTGCTGGGGATGTGTCCCGACCGGCAGGACACATCAACGTGGGCAGCGAACCTAGATGGGGAGGAATGAAGGGATTGATTTTTTTTAAGAGAGAGTGAGAGAGGGGAGAGGGGGGGAGAGAGAGAGAGAGAGAGAGAGAGAGAGAGAGAGAGAGAGAGAGAGAGAGAGAGAGAGAATTTTTTTTAATATTTATTTTTTTTAGTTCTCGGCGGACACAACATCTTTGTTGGTATGTGGTGCTGAGGATCGAACCCGGGCTGCACGCATCCCAGGCGAGCGCGCTACCGCTTGAGCCACATCCCCAGCCCCTACATTGATGTTTTTATATTAACCAAGTTTAGCTTTTAAACAAATAATATTACAATATTGAAATATAACAGTTGTTGTTTAACCATAGTTGTATAATTTTTAATTTCTTTAAGATTACTTGCTCAAAAACTTACACATATAACCAATTAACACAGACCTTTTTTATCACGTACTTAAACCCTTTTATTAACTTAATCACATAGACTTTCTTGTCCAGAAGCACATTTTCCCTCTATAAAATTCATATCTAGAACCTTTTAGTTTTTCTTTTCCATCTGTTAACCTTCTTTTTTTGTTCACATTTTGAAACAATACTTGTAAATTTCTGAATTTAAGCAATTATTTCATAGACATTTTATTAGGTTTTTTTTTTGAACACCTAGAAAAACTTATAAGCTTAATTTTAAAGACATCTTTACTTTTATCTGTTTACCCAATTTAAATTGAACCGTTTGAATCACATGAATCAAAGATATTTGGATCCATTTTTTTAATTTTTTATGAGCGCTCCTCATATATCTGCCAATTGTCATCTAATTGCATGATATATGGACATACACACATACAGACATACCGACATACAACACATAACACAAGTGTGTACACATATACAAGGCCTTGTAGCTGTTTTTTCAGGTGAAATCTCCATTGCAATGTTTAAAAACTCCACAGTTGATCAAAAATAGAACTGATCAGAAAACATTAACTTTTCTGTAGGATCAAAATATTGAGCTCAAAAAAAAAAAAAAAATACAGAATCTAAGAAAAAGCAAGAGTCCTAAAAAAGATGACCGGCCAGTAATTAGTAAATACCATACAATTTACTTTTTGGTTTGGTCTAGTTTGAGTTCAGGTAAAAAGACACTTTTACTCTATCTCCTACTGAGTGGACTCCAGGCTTCTTCTATTTGCATATCAACTTAAGTCCTGGCTGAGGTCTGGAAGGAACTGGGAAAACTGGAATTTTGAGCAGAAACTTCATGTCTAAGGCATTTTAACCATAAGTCACAATTTTCAGGTTTGGATGTTGAAAATTATGATAGAAGTTTAAGATACAATTCACAAAATTTCACATCTTTATATCTTCCTACACTAGAAAAACTTGCTCACACAAAACTGAAAATAGGATCTTAATAATATAAAAGCTACCACAGAAGAAATTTCTTCAGGATCATTAAGCCACTTTCTTTGTTCTTAAGTTCCTAAAGTAGTATTAAGTTACATTAAATTGCCTGAAAAATTTTAAAAGAGAACCACACACTACCATGTATATCCAAAATTAAGCTTTTAAAAATTTCCAAGACTGTTGCTATTTAATGTCATTTTAATAAGTCAGACCAACGTTTTAATTCAACACTTTTTCCTAAATCTTACACACTGAGAGAAACAGATACCAAATCATAATTTACTATCCTTGCCCAAATCAATGCACTGTATACCTAGTGAAATCTCCTTAGGCTACCCAGTTCAAAAATTGATGAAAAAATAAAACTGAATGATTGGGAGTTACTTGCCAACTTGGAAGTAGAGTTCTTTTAATTTTCTATCCTAAGTATTTAAGTTCTCTGGCATGAATTATCTTAAATCAAACTAATCAATTACCTAACCCCAACTTTTAACTGCAAGATTATGCAATGCTTCAAACTCATTTAGATACCAGATGTTACAATGAAACATCATCTTTTAGACACAGATTTAACCTAGATTATCCCCAAGAAACAATCTATAATAAACTTTAAAACAGACCAGATAAGAAAAAATCTCTCCAGGTTTTGAACTTCCATTTAATTATGACTCTTATCAGTGGCACCTTAGATTTCCCCATGAGTGGACCAGATGTTCTCACATAGGGGCAACTATAGGTGTAAAATCAAGGGTCTCAGTGTGACTGACTTTACTTCATTCAGGTGGAGTAATCCTTACAGTGCAGGGAAAGAATGAGGAAATTTCCCCAAAGCGAAAATGGCTCTGGCAGCTGCTGGGAATTCCTCAGTTTCCCTTTTCACTTACAGGATTAGCTTCTTTGGATATATCCTATCCCAGGCAATCTAGCATATCTCCTAACTTTCCAGTAGAGTCAGTTTTTATCTGCCTTAGGTCTTGAAGGGGGAAGGGAGTATGTGCTTTGATCGGCCCAAATTCTCTTGATTCTTTTTCCTCAGTGAGTCCAAGATTTTTTCTCTTCATGGCAGATATCATAGCTAAGTCTACTTTACACTGTTGGCATAATTTAGGATTTTCCCTTAGAGCAAAGAAAATCTGAACATACGGCACCTCACACCTTTTCCTTTTTTTGTAAATTTTATCAAACTGTAAAATTGTATTAAAATTGATATTTTCCTCTGGTGGCCAGGTTTGTATTGAGGCCAGGCCAAGAAAATGAGGTGCTTTTTCTTGAGCACCTGAGGTTCAAATCTATCCCAATTTTTCAATACGCAGGCTAGTGGTCCACCTGGCGTATTGGAGAGAGAGAAGCTCCCATCTGAGTGAGAAGAAACAGGATTCAGGCGCCCAAGCCGCGCCAGAGAAAACTGTTCTCATTAGGGACGTCTCCCTAACCTTGAGCTTCCTAAACGGTCCAGAAAACCCGTCTCTCACCTTGCTTTGCCAAGGGGTTTCTGGTCCCCTTTAGCAAATTGCTAGGGTCTCAGTTTGCCCTGTGCCAGAGACCCTGGGAGGATTCAGACTTAAGGGCCTTACTGCTTTCCTCCCGACCACTAAAAACCCATTGCAAAAGAGAATCGTGTGCTCTTCTGCTGTTGTCTTTGCTCTGTAGACTAAAGGAGCCGCCTAAGTGTTAAGGGATATCTACTGGTTGTAAGGTAGCAGATTACCTTAGAGTTGATAAGATTAAGGAGTTGATTCTAAAAATGCCTTTCTAGTAGCCTAAGGAACACAGAACATTTTAAACATTGGGGCGGTAAAACAGACTAGTAAAAGTTACCTATGCATCTTAGGGAACCTGGGCAGATTTTACTAATTATCTCATGCCTTTCTCAGTCGTGCAACCTGAATTGCTAACATTTCTGACCTGCGAAGGAAGGGATGCATCCAGGAGAAATGGACTCGGGGTTGGGAGTGTTGCGCGTAGCCCATACAGAGGCAAATGTGATTGGGGCTTTCCCTCAGTGCCATTCATCTACCGATCACCGTACATACCCCTGAGGGCTGTCAGAAGGGGGCTCAAGAGAAAGGAACCTTAAGAATCCTCTGAGAGTCGCCCAGACCGGAATTCTGCAGTTGTTCCAAACTCCTTCCTCCACCTCCACGCATCCGAGGCAGATCGGGATTAGGGACACTGTGTACTCACGCCAATTGCTCTCCGGGCCCAGACAGAAAAGTTGGAAGCGGCTTTGGCAGTACCCAACATGCCTGCTCTGTATTGAACAGGTGATTGAGAGCTGCCTAGGCCGGGAAACCTCTCACCCGAGTCTTGAAGAGTGGCGGCTGCACTAATTGCGTTTAAGTAGCCGTCGGGTGCCCACCTTACCCTCCAGAAAGAGAGAAAGATGCACCTCAAACAGACATGGGGTGCGTACACTTACCTCCGTCGGTGTGGAATCTCGGTATGGGACCTCCAATATGTTACCGCTGTTGACCGGTGACGAGTTCTTGCTTCCCCGATGTTGAAGAATAACACCAGAAAAGCACACACCGAGGCAAGGTCAGAGTAGAAATTAGAAGTTTATTAAAGGACAGCAGAAAAGACTTCTCCCGGAGGAAGAGGGGGACCCAAGAGGTGGAATCCGTGGAAGTGCGGTTGTCTCCCCTTTTTATAGTTTTGGTGATGGAATGTAGGTTGGAAGGCCCAAGGGGTGGGACACAGGTGGGCCAAAGAAGTAGTCTGAGCAGGAAGGACTTCATTAACACTTCTTTAGGATGGACTTTGGCCTAGGGCCTTTTCAAGGACTTCATTAACATTCCATGAGTTGTCCTGCGTTTCCCTGAGTCATTCTCAGCATGGTCTCCATTTTAGATTTCACTCTGTATTAGACCCGATTTACCTAACTACACTGACTACCTAACTTTAAATCTGGCTTCATTAATATCATTAGTTTAAAAAAATTGTATTTATGGTTGGGTGCAAACCTGTAATCCCAGTGGCTCAGGAGACTGAGGCAGGAGGATTGCAAGTTCAAAGCCAGCCTCAGCAACTTATTGAGGCCCTAAGCAACTTAGCAAGACCCTGTCTCTAAATAAAAAAAAGGGCTGGAGTTGTGGCTCAGTAGTTAAGTACCCCCCAGGGTTCAATCCCAGTACCCTGCCCACCCCCCAAAAAATGTGTTTATGATGGAAGAGAAATTTCTATCCTTGAAAGTCTAGTCTGAAAGGCACACACTGTCATCCAATCCCCAGCACCTTCTTCCAAATTATGCAGAACTTTATGAAGATGTAAGTGTCACAGATTGAGAGGTAAAGCCTCAATTTTCTATCAGACCCTGGAAGAAGACAACCCAGGGCATGAGGATTTTAATGATGCAACAGAACTTAGAAAAGATGAGACATATGGTAGAGCATAAATTCAGTCCTAGGTGGGAACCACGGTAGACCAGGAGACAGCAGAACATACTCTGCACGAGAACTTGGCTGTTGGATCAATGATTCTACCCAAGATGCACTTATTGGTACATTCTCAAACATTTGTGGTACCAAGAGAGAATTACCTCATATCTCCATTTAACACACTTGGATCTCTCCTAATTCTTATTACAAGTTAAGAAGGGGCATAGATAATTTGAATAAAATTTGTTTCTTGGGATAGCATATGCCTATCAGATCTGATTTTACTGTCCCCAAATATGAAACCAATTTGAGGACTTAATGGGGTCTCTGTTACTTCCCTCTAAAATAAAACTGTTTATTGTCACTCTTTAATGTATCTTGAATTCAATTGATTTTCTCTCATGACTAGAAAATTTAAGGAAAAAAATGAGTTTTTAAATTTTAATTTGTTAAATATTACAACAGAATACATTATAGTTCATATTACACATACAGAGCACAATTTTTCATATCTCTGGTTGTACACAAAGTAGAGTCACACCATTCATGTCTTCATACATGTACTTAGGGTAATGATGTCCATCTCATTCCACCATCTTTCCTATCCCCATGTCCCCTCTCTTTCTCTCCCTCCCCATTTCCCTTTGCCCAATCTAGAATTCATCTAATCTTCCCATGCCCCACCCCCCCATCACATTATGAATCACTATTCTTAAATCAGAGAAAATGTTTGGCATTTGGATTTTGGGGGTGGACTAACTTTACTTAGCATTATCTTCTCTAACTCCATCCATTTACCTGCAAATGCAATGATTTTATTCTCTTTTAATGCTGAATAGTATTCCATTGTGAATATATATACCACATTTTCTTTATTCATTCATCTACTGAAGGGCATCTAGGTTGGTTCCACAGTTTAGCTATTGTGAATTGTGCTGCTATAAACATTGATGAGGCTGTGTCCTTGTAGAATGCTGTTTTTAAGACCTTTGGGTATAGATGGAGGAGTGGGATATGCTGTTCCAAGATCTCCCAGCTTTGAGGGTCTGGGTTGAAAAATCTGCTAAGATATGAATTGGTCTCCCCTTATATGTGATGTGATTCCTCTCTCTTGTGGCCTTTAAGATTCTATCCTTATTCTGTATGCTAGACATTTTCATTATAAGGTGCCTTGGTGTAGATCTGTTGTAATTTTGTATATTTGTTGTCTTGTAAGCCTCTTGTGTTTGATTTTCCAATTCATTCTTCACGTTTGAGATATTTTCTGATATTATTTCATTGGAGATATTGTACATTCCTTTGGTTTGAAACTCTGTGCCTTCCTCTATCCCAAAAACTCTTAGATTTGGTTTTTTGATCCCATAATTCTTGGATATTCTGCTCTTGGTTCCTTACCATATTCACTGTGTGATGATCAACTCTATTTTCTAGATTGTATACTTTGTCTTCATTATCTGACATTCTGTCTTCCAAGTGATCTAGTCTGTTGGTGATGCTTTCTATTGAGTTTTTTTATTTGGTTGATTATTCCCTTCATTTCAAGGATTTCTGATTTTTTTTTTCAGAATGTCTTTTTCTTGAAGTAATCTTTTGCTACCTGTATTTGCTCCTTTTTCTCTTTGTTGGTGTGATCAATGTATTTGCTCCTTCATCTGTTTATTGGTGTCATTAATGATTGTCTCTATTAGGTCTCATATCTCTTTGTTGGAGTGATCAATTTTTGCCAGTATTTGCTCATTTAGGTCATTCTTAAATTCACAGATTATTTTAATTATGAACATTCTGAACTCCTTCTCTGACATTGCATCAACTGGGCTGTCCATAGGTTCTGTAATTGTAGTGTCCTGGTTTGTTTGGGGCACTTTCCTCCCTTGTTTTTTCATGTTGTCTATGTGATTTCCTTTTTTTTGCAGTGTGGATCTGAGGTATTACAGTTTCTACCCTATAATCTTATAGTCTCTGTGCAGATTATCTGTACTCCACCTTGGTGTTGGGCTTTCAGACCCTGCTGGTGTCCCAGGATGGATACTATTGCAACTACAGATGGTGGCGGCAATAGCAGGAGATAACTCGAGACAGCAGTGGAGGTGCCCCAAAATGGATGCAACGACTTTCAGAGATGGGGCCAAAAGGGTGGGCCTTACACTGGCTTTGGGCTGCCTGCTCCAAGATGCAGCTGCTCCTAGGCCTTATCTGTTGTAGAGACTACTGCATGGGGGGATGGCTACAGTGTCTCAAATGGAAATGGGTTAGACCTGGGCTCCCAGGTGTTGCGGGGGTGGATCCAAGCTTACCCTGGGCCCTGGCTCCCACACAGGTCATCGAGGTGGGTCTGGGCCAGGCCTGAGCTGCGGCAGCTCTGCCAGTGGCTGGATGGACCCAGGCCTACCCTTGGCCCGAGCTCCCACACAGGTCAGCGAGTCGGGTCTGGAAAAAATGAGTATCTTATAAAATCTCTGTCCTGCCAAGAAGATAGTGGCATGTACACTGAAAAGGGAGTTATATATATTAAGAACAGATAGGGTCACATAGGAGCAAATTCCAGCAAAGAAATAAACAATAAACATAGAAAAAAACCCAAAGGAACACTGATTTATTTTTCCAAAATTATTCTGTGAAAAGAACTACAAATTGGTCTGAAATCTGGATTTGGTTTGCCATGGAAGGACAACTTTTACCTTGTCCTTGACTGAATCAATGAACTACAATGTTTAAGTAAAAGGCTTTTGTGTATTTTCAAAAGAAATTGACCTTGAAAATTTGTTTTGAACTTGGTAAAATCCTGGTGGTTTGGTTGTGAGCTTTTAGCCAGATTGGCCACAGGCTGCCTAAAATATGCATAGATTATTCCTTCTAACATGGTTTTTATACTGAGAATACTGATAGTTTGAAATTTGAAAGTTCTTTTTCCCCACCATCATTTTTGTAAAAACAATGAAAAGTTTCCACCTATCAATACTTGGAGATTCTGTTTCAGTATCTTTTCTTCAGCTTGTCAAAACTAACTTTGCCACATCTGGTTAATTTTTCAGAGTGAAGTAGTTACTTGCCCCTGGACTTAGCTTCTCCCCATTTCTTAACTTGCAGCTGGAGAAAGATGTTGATCCTTAAAAAAGTCTGCCTTTTCATCTTCTCTTACTGTATCACAATATATGAAACCCAAGGACACAAAAGAAGTGTTATAACTACGTTAGGTGCATTCATTATAACTATAAGGAATTTTTAACATCAACAAAAGAATGCAGGATTGTTGTCAATGTGGTTAAAATGATTATCAGTTCATAGCTAACAAAATAAGCAACATATAACAAAAGGGAAGATGTCATTCCATCCTCATGTAGTTATCTAATATGAAAAAGAGCAGTAAAGACATTTTGGAGGCCAGTCGTGGTGGTGCACACCTGTAATCCCAGCAGCTCAGGAGGCTGAGACGGGAGAATCATGAGTTCAAAGCCTGCCTCAACAAAAAGCAAGGTACTAAGCAAATCAGTGAGACTCTGTTTCTAAATAAAATACAAAATATGGCTGGGGATGTGACTCACCAGTTGAGCTGAGTTCAATCCCTTGTACTCAAACAAGAAAAGAAAAGAAAGAAAGAAAGAAAAAATTGGAGATGTTTTCTATTAGGGAAATTTTCTATTAAATTCTTCTTGGAAACTTTCAACACTGTGTTCAAGGTTGAAAGGAATTTTAAATATCATTATTGGCAGCATTTCATTTAAAGGTATCCTTTCTCCTTGGGGAAGGTAGATGGAAGATGTTTTCCTGTAGAGCTGCTTTCTCCCTAAATCTCAGTCTCTTGGGCAGGGGTGATGATAGCCTGGTCATAGCATTATTTTGCAGACACTGCGTACAGTGACATCCAGTGAAGAGTTTGGGTGGTGGACTCCTTTCCTTAAGACATGATATTAAAATGTATGGAAAATGATACCGCCTTTATTTTTACAGGTGTAGGGAGGTTTTTTTATCAGCAGATGAAAAATGATTCCATGACTAATAGGACATCATTTGGTCCCCCACAAAGTCAACTCTTATGCAAGCTTAGGAAGTGGCAGCTGTGAGGGAAGCAAAACACCAAGTTCATTTCTGCTTGTGAGAAGGTATCTATAATTAAGAGGTTGGGAGAAGGTATGAGCATTGATAATCTCTGAGGACCTCCAACTTTGGTAATAGCCGAGGACTGTGCAAATCCAATGCATATACAGAAGATTCAGTGATCTAGTGTTTGAGCATTTTCATGCACTCATGCCAACAGCTGTCAGGGGCTCTAGCCTGGCGAACACAGAAGCCAATGCTACACCACAGCATACCATTTCCCCAGGGGTCTCAGCTTAGACACTGTCTCTTCTGCTCAGCTTTTATCCTGACCTTAAATTTATAGAAATGAATGCTTCTATTCCTCTTCTGCCAGTAATGCTGAATATACGCAAAGAACTAATTAATTTAATCGTAATTTAGGAGCAGGGAGAGGGTACTTCTGCTCCTAAGCAAACTGATGGGGGCTCCCTGGATGCACAGAGGCTAGATTAGGAAACGCAGCTAGGTCCTGGCATGACTTAGTCCACCTGTGGCAAGCATAGCTCCCTCTTCTCTCAGTTATCATAGCTTTACCTAGGAAGCTGGGAATCCTTTTATTCTCCAGAATCTTTCAGCGTTTCTGTTCACTAACTTACTGTGGTCCTTGGATCTGAGCCGAGACCTCTGTTTCCAGCTCAGCACCTGATCAGAAGGTGGGCTGGGAAGGGGAATTTCAACCTGGCCATTTAGTAGCTATAAAGGTTTGGTGGGAAAAGGATGAAAGTAATGACTGAAAACGAGGCTTAGGAATCCACAGAGAGCCTCCATTAGCCATGCTCCCTCGCCCCCGGCCCCATGGGTGAGCAACAGTTGACTGGAGTCACACCACTTCCTGGGGTCTGACGGGCTAGAACGTCAGAGGTCAGAGAGGCCCTGTAAGTGCTTTCTCATGCCTATCGAATTTCCCTAATGATCCATTTGCACGCCCCTGGTATTTCAGAACAGGAATGTCTTCTCATGCATATTTTCTAAAAGAGGTGTGAGTGCTAAAATTTCACTTTTCTCTTCCTACTAAAAGTTCAGCTGGTCTCAGGACAGGTCTGGTCTTGCTGTTCCTTCCTGAGCAGTAGACAATTTGCTTCACACTTAATTCTCAGTATTTTTGTCATTGGATTTTGGCCTGGAAGGAGGCTAGTTTTGACAGGAGAATAAATGAGGCTGAGCTCAGAGCTCTGCCGAGGCAGCTCTACCTTAGCAGGCAGGAGTGTAGGGCCAATGCTGCAGACTGTGGAGACGGAGGAGAGGATGAGGGGGCTGGGAGACACCGGTGGTGACGATGATTTCAGGCAGGCCTGTACCAAAAGTTGCATCATTCTCTCGTAATAACTCTGCTATGGTAATTGCAAATGGCCCCTAAAAAATTTAAACTAAGACTAACTTGTCTCTACTAGTTAGGTAAAATCCAATATGGGCCTGTCCCAGAGGACTGGCTAAGAGGTTCAGCTCAGTTCTCTTGCTGGTGGACCAGCATACTAGGTGGCTCCCAAAGGCCTCAGAGAGATCTTGGTGTCCAGGTGTCTTGGAATGACCACCCTCTAAAACATCAGGGAGTGGCAGGATATCACTGTTATAACGTCACAGGGGTTCCTCTATTTGTTGCTTGGGTGTGACATTCAGTTAGCAACCAAAGGATGGGAGAACATCAGCAGTTAGAAAACTAAGAGACAGGAAAAAAATAAAAAAGAAGAAGCCCAGGGCAGTTAGCAAAGTTAGAAACTTATTAAGACCCTCATTAGACTCAGGGCCTCATGCATGCTAGATAAGCATTCTGTCACTGAGCTACCCCCTCCAAATAGCTCCCCCATCTTGATTAGCATAGTTACTAAAGAAAATTCTTTAAGAACCAGATAAAACTCACCATCATGAGTTTTTTTTTATTGTGAACCTAACGTGACCAGAGACAACTAGATATTTCAGGTACTCATATGCTGAAAATAGTCATGGCTCTTAAGAAACAATCAAGTACAGGATGAGACATATATACACATGCATACACACACATATGTATATGGCATATATATATACATAAACAGATGTATGTGTGTGCATACATAATATGCATATGTGTTATGCATATATATTGTGATTACATAGGTAATTAATGAGCCAATGTGATGTTATGCATATATATTATGATTGTTTCTCTCTACACATACACATACACACACACACATACACACAGGTATACATACAGCAACTATATCAATCTTGCACATGAATCGCACATAATTCCTGTGACTTCTCTCCTAGGTTCTCATTTTTAATTATTTTAAATTATTTTCAAAAGATTTCTAATGCCTTGGAAATCATGGCCACAGTGGGTATCTCCTAAACTAGACTCCAAATATGCTTACATACCATGGGTAACCTTTTCTTTGGTGGGTGATTTTGGTCTGGGCTATTCTCTTAGAATTGAAACTTTTAATCTTCTTGCACTTTCCTTCAACTAGGCCTGAGGCCAGTGCCATATTCTTCAATGCCACGGCCCTGGCCCGAGAAGAACAGAGCCTCAGATCTCCTCGGTTTCTGAGAAAGGATGGTTGGACCCTTGCAAAAGTGCTCAGATTCCCAGGGCCTTAGTTAATGAGCTGAGACTAACAGTATGAAAGAACAAACAGATCAATTATTGTCTAAGTTAATTTCACCTCTAAAATATTGGATTTCTATAGAAATGTGATGATAGTTAAATCAATGGTGGAAAAAAGAAAGTCCCAAAAGAAATTGAGAGGGAGATAAATCTCACAGGGCTAGGTCCATGGGAGGCAATGTTCATGGGAGGTGTGAGACTGGAGCTTGATTTTCAAGGCCGACTGGGTGACAGCAAGTGGGAGCAACTGGGGGAAAGAGAGGACGCTCCGTAGGCAAGCCTACTGTGAGCAAAAGTAGACACATGGCAAGGTGCATAGGTAATTAATGAGCTAGCAGGTCTATTGAATCAGACACTGACTGTTAAGAATGGAACGTGGGGTGGGCACTTCATTCCAAACAAAACTTTATTCCCTCAGGCCCTGTGACAATGGAGAGGACAGTTGTGAAGTCTGCTGCACCCCGTAAGCCAGAGTGGCCCCAGGATGGCATGGAGTGAAATGCTTCCTTGGTGGTGGCACTGAGTTTCTCCAGGTGACTTCACGCCTGGGAACAGGAACCACAGGGAAAGGGAACTCCTGGGCCAAGTGTGACCCAGCAGCTATAGCTTATGGGCGGCAGGTCAGAAGGGAGGATGACCTTGACTGAGAGTGTTGGGGAGTTAGGATTTCCCTGGGGGCTGAATGACATGCCACTGCCCAGGAACCACAATGAACTGCACAGTATAACATACCTTAGGTGCAATCAAACCATAAAACTCCGACAGGATGCCCCAAGAAACTATGGCAGCCAGGTTACAGAAGCAGGTAAACACAAATTGATTTTATGGAATAAGCAGGAAGTTGGTAAGGAATGGAGGGAGAAAGCTGAAAGGCTGAAATTACCTCTGGAAGAATTGCTAAACAGGCAATTCTGCAGATTTAATAGGAGAAGAAGAGACAAAACTTAGAAAATTTAACTATAGGCAAAACTAAGAATGAGACAGAGTCACAGAGAGCTCAGTTACAGTATGACTTTCACTTGAAAGGAACATGATCATCTCATGAGTCAGATATAGACAGCCTATCATCTCTATTTCCTTAAAGAAGATGGACTTTCTTTGGTTCAAACTCTATATGCCACATTATGTACTCCCATGGGATGTGTTAACCTTGACCCTTGACCTTGACCATGGCTTGGGAGGACATCCATTTCTCATGCAGCAGTTTCAGAGAGCTTTATGGTCACAGAGTTAAGGGGTATTGAGTCTCCTAATTATCCAGAGATACCAATGCATCTAGAAACTAGAAGGGCTACAGGACATTAATCTCCATCAGTACAAATATTTAATGTTATTTTAAATTCTAAACACATACATATATAAGCTAAATGTGCAAGGTAATTCACATTACAAAAAGAACTATCACCACACAACAGGAATCAGTCATACTCTCAAATCTTCAAATATACTGCCTGGACTACTGAACTTTTCAGAAACACACCTATTATAAAAATAATGCAAATTTGAGTTTATCTGCTCTGTTTTTCTGAGTAAAACTTTTATAAAAACATCATCATTTATATGCAAAATCTCAACAGTAATATGTATTCACTACCTCTACTCACATTACTAGTATACTACAGATTATTTTCCATTTTGAACAGTTTTTTACTTTTCCTTCCTCTTTTTAGAAGTGCTGATTTTACTGTAAATCAAGAATACTCTGTATTTAGCATGCTTACTACCCAATCCTTAAACATCCAGTTAGATTCCTTACCCATGATCAAATAATATTGATTGTACCTTATGTACTAATTTTACTATAAAAATGGTAGGTAATGCTCTAAAAAACCCCAAGCTTTTCAGTTGGAATTAAAATTTATGATGAAAGATATTATAATAGTCTATTATAATATTATATATATATACATATACATACACATATAATAGCCTATTTAGCATTTAGTTCCAGTTACTCATAACTTCTTAAAACATACTGACACACTTAAACTTTACTGCAACTCTCCGAGATAGTTATAATATTATAAGAAGAGATCTTGAAGGCCCAGAGAGGTTAAATCCTTGTCCAAAGTCACAGAGCTCCACAGCAGCAGATCTGGAATTCATACCCCAGGGAGTCTTGCCTTGACCTATCTACATACTTACTCCACTCTTCTGCCTCTAGGAACTTATTTTTTTAATGTTTTTGTTTTTGTTTTTGTAGGTAATATGTTAAGCAATCACATAGCTCTTGGGAGTCTACTCTGTATAGAAGCAAATACCAATAACTTGTGGTTTTGATTATAAAATGAGCCTCTTACATATTCACTGACTTTTGTTAACTGAATTAACATGCTTCTAGTTTCAATTCTATGACATTTCCTAGTATGTTTATATCACATTATTAAATAAAATGGCCAGACATGTAGCCAGGACTGGAACAAGTGAAGTCTAGTTTAGGTGTAGTTTATCTTTCTAGCTGTTTTTTCTAATGTTCTCTATATCTGCATTTCCCTACATCACTTCAGGAAAAGCCTAAGGACTTTGTTGCCCCGTATTTCCTTCAGTTTGATTGTCCCAAGCTTTCCACATTCCCCAAAGAGCATCCTTAAAGCCAATCCCCCCAAAAACTAAAGGCTGAATGTTTTCTCTAATAAGTGGATACTGATCCATAATGGGGGTGGGGGGGGTCAGTGCTCATCCAGAATGGAGGAACTTTGGGCAAAGGGGAGGGAGTGGTGGGAATGGGGCATGGGGGCAGGAAAGATGGCGGAATGAGATGGACATCATTACCCTAGGTACATGTATGACTGCACATATGGTGCGACTTTACATTGTGCACAACCAGAGAAATGAAAAGTTGTACTCCATTTGTGTACAATGAATTGAAATGCATTCTGCTGTCATATATAACTAATTAGAACAAATAAAAAAAAATAAAATAAGAAAAGACTGACCCCAAGCATGACTGAATGTGGGAGGTAGTTGCAAGGGATTTATCTATCAGTTAAGTTGCAAATCCTATTTTGACTGTGCAGAGTTTTCTCTGCATTCCTTCTAGGGTATGACACATGCATTGCATCAAGAATGACCATGTTCTGGGAGTCCTCCCTCCCAAGATCCTGGCTACCACTTAGCGCTTGTAGAATTCTTTCTATAGTTCTTTCCTTTTATCTGCTCTTTAATTTAGCCTACTCCCAAGGGCTGTTTGTATTTTGTGATAGGAAAATCAATTTTGGGTTGGAGCTCGTGACACAATCTGATATCAGTACTTACGTAGTCCCTCTCCCAACCCATACCCTTGCACCTTTTATTTTTTGCAGTGTTTCCCATGAGTCATCTTCTTTCATCTAGCAAAGTTGTGAAGACATCAATCAGCTGGGAATTCCCCTTATCTTATACTCTGCTAACTAAAATTCATATTTGGTTCTTATAATGTCTAGGGTTCTTCTTCCAGTAGTCTGCTTTTGGTTTAACCTATGTCGTACCACTTTTTGTTTTGTTTTGTTTTGTTTTAGTTTAGCTTCTGCTTTGTTTTATTTGCTTTAGAAGAAAATAGGATGACATGAGTTCCCAATGTGAAATGAGTTCTCTCCCATTCCATGAATGATGAAATTTAAAAATAATCAATTCAAAAGAACAGATCAAGAGATCAGTGAAACAGAGCTAAGGGTCCAGAAACCCTAATATCTATGAAAAGTTGATTGTTAATGAAATTTGCAAAGCAATTTTAGTAGGGAAGGACCAGACCTCTTTCCAACAAATGGTACTAGGACATTTAGATACTCACAAAAAAGATGGACATATACTCTCTCTCAGAGTAGAGATAAAAATCAATTGGAAATAGTTTAAAGTCCAAGATAAACCTAACATGGCTAATTCATATTAGACAAGGGTGCCAAGAAAATTCAAAATGGAAAAAAGATCTTTTAACAAATGGTGATGAGAAACTGAATATCCATAAGCAAGAGATGACATTAGATCCCTCCCTTATACAATATATGCAAATTAATAAAAAAAATTACATCAAATACCCTTGAGTTCAATCCCTGGCACCAATAAAATAAATAAAAAATAAATAAAAATTAAAACAAGAATTTCTTCAACTACCTAGATGTGATAGTTAAATCTATAAAACTTCCAGAAGAAAGTATACATGTAAATTTCTGTGATTTTTCAATTAGGCAGTGGTTTCTTAGATATAATACCAAAACCAAACAACACACAATGATAAATGAATTATACTTTGTCAAAATAAAAACATTTATACTTCAAAGGACACAGAATGGGAAATATATTTGCATATTATATATCTGATAAAGACCTAGTGTCCAGGATACATAAAGAACTTTTACAACTTGACAATAAAATGCAACCTGATTTTTTAAACTTGCAAAGGGTTTGAATAGACATTTTTCCAAAGAAGGTATATAAATAGTCCAATGAACACATGACAAGATGTTCAGCATCACTAGTTATTAAGACAATGCAAACCAAAACCGCAGTAAGATACTACTTTACATCTACTAGAATATTTACAAGTTTTTTTTAATAGTAGATGGACACAATATCTCCATTTTATGCTGAGGATCGAACCCAGTGCCTCAAACATGCTAGGCAAGCACTCTGCCAACTGAGCTACAACCCCAGCCCTATTTACAAGTTTTTTTTAAAAAGAATAATCCCAAGGATTTGGAGAAATTGGAATCCTTATGTCCTGATGGTGGGAATCAAAAAATGCAATACCTAATTTGGAAAATAGTTTGGTGGTTCCTAAAAGATTAAATTGGTGTTATCTTAAGACTCAGCAGTTCTAATAGATAGGTATATCACAAGAGAATTAAAAATATCTTTACACAAAAACTCGGGCATGAATATTAATCATTACATTATTCATAATAGAATGGAAAATGGAAACAGGCCAAATGCCCTCCAGCTAATGAATAAACAAAATATGCTATCTTCATACAAAGGAGTTTTATTTGGTCATAAAAATAAAGGAAGTACTAATATCCACTTCATGGATGAATCATGAAAACATGCTACAAGAAAGAGGCCAGATATAAAAATCCACATTATTGAATATTTGCATTTATATGGAATATCCAGGCAAATCCACCCAGAGAGACAGAAAGCAAATTGGTGTTTGCCTGGGTGTCATAGGGGAACAATGATTTACTTACAGTAAATAGGTACAAAGAGTCATATTGAAATGACAAAAATATTCTAAACTACATTATGATAATGGCTTCATATTACTAAAAATTATTGAATCGAAAACTTAAAATTTAATTGTGTGAAAATTATACCTCAATGTAATTGTAGCAAAATAAAAAGTAGGAATCTATATATAAGACATGCAAGCAAACCCAAAAGTATCTAGAGTTCACTAAAAACTTTTTGTGGGCATAGGGCCAATGGCTCATCCCTCCTGGGCCAAGAAGCTAAACTTCACTAGGTCTGGAAGGAAATAAGTCAGGCTATGATTAAATTCTGTCACAAACAGAATTTTTCTTATGTCTCCAAGAAGCATCCTAAGTAATTGCTTCACCCACTAAATGCCATATATGGATTATTTTATTTAATCCTGAGTAAACACCATGAAGTAGGCATTCATTTTATTATGTCCATTTTTTAGAAGAGGAAACTGAAGAAAGGGAAGTTGAGTGATTTACCAAAACCACACAACAAGCAAGTAGCACAGGAGATTCAAATATAAGGCCATTTGATTCCCGCACACTGAACCTTTCTGACATATGACACAGATGCATAGTTATTCAATAAATCATGCTTCAGGACTTAGCAGACAAAACATGATCCGTGGTTCCAGCGATTTTAACATGATGGAATCATCAAGAATTTCCTTGAGGAGACCTCATTTCAGGGCAATTGGACAGCTCTCTACATCATTAACAAATATTCACAAAATATTTTCTAAATCATTTAAAAATATTGTGTACAATGAGATCGTGCCTTTGGCAGAAACCATGTTAGGTTCAGTGAGGCCTGGCAGAGTCTACTGCATTCAGTGAACGGGGATGCCCAGGCCCCCACAGTGGACACAGTGACCCCATGAGCTTCATTCACCTCCCTGTTGGTATTTCAGGTTACAGTGATTTCTGCCCCCAAATTCTTTACACAGGACAGATGTTTCAAAATTAGAATATTTATAAACTTCCTCATAGGAATGGTAAAATACATGCCAATACACAGATACAAATCACACTCTTCAGTGCATTGTAGATCCAAAAGAAATGTATTTTTATAGGCTTATTTGTAAGGGATAATGGAAATGATACAATCTCAGGTCAAACCTTACTAATTATGAACATCTTAATTAGGGGTAGTTTATCTAACTTCTCTGAGATTTTCTAATTCAAAAATTAAATAAAAAAGAGAGGGAGAGAGAGAAAAAAAGAAGAAAGGAAATATGATCTACTTCACAGTTAGAACAAAGATGAAAATGTACTTTGATCACTATATCCTTGTTTTATCTCAAAAAAACAAAAAACACATGGAGGTTAAAGTATATAAAGCAGGTAACACAGTGGCTAAAGGAGATAATAGGTCCATAACAAACACTGGCTTTCTTCCTTTTTTCAATCATATGATAGAAAATAAGAGGAGGTTTGAAGTCAAAAGACCTGATTCCATAGTCATAGAAAAATCTAGATTTCCTGATGAAATCTGTCTCTCCAAAAGCAAACATATACCCTTTCTGAATTAGATTTCAAATTCTCTCTGGTTATTTATTTATTTGTTTATTTTATACACACGATGTCCAACACTCAATAAAAAGGTAGGTGTTGTCTGTATGCAAACTAAAATATTTGTGGATAAAATGATACAAGATGAGAGATTCACTTTAAAACAATATAGAAGATAGAGAAGAAGATGGAGGTTTATCTGAACTAAGACTGACCGTGCCTTGGTGATGCTTGAAACTGGGTTATAGGGACATAGCTTTCAAATATTAGTAGGACTATTTTTGTTAAGTGTTTGAATAATTTCATAATAAGAGTTTTTCAAATAACCAAGCTTTTTCCACCCAGAGCTTTCTTTGTCTTAATGTAAACAAGCTTACTACCCACCCTATACTTAGAAGACCAGGCCTGACTATGTGGCATGTGTTTTATGAATAGAGTTAATACATAAAAGCTCCATTCCAAAGGTAAAACCATTCAAAAAAAAAAGTTCCTCACATCCAAAACAGAGTTTCTCCCCTGTGGTGTTTCAGAGTCAAGCTTTCCTTTCTGACCTGCTCACAGACTTTTTCTATTTGACTTGGTGAGTTTCAGGCTGACTCCACGGGTTTTGGGTGTCTATATTTCTTAGACAATCCTCACTGAATCTACGTTCGGACTGCTCTCATGCTCCTTACTAAACTTCAGGATGAACTCTGGCCCAAGGACTGCAAACAATACAGAACAGTTACCAGAACGATGACTATAATCCCCTCCAAACGTGGAAGACAAGTCTGAGGCCTGACCAGGTGCCACAGAGGGTCCATGACTCCTGACTGGGCCCCACACACTACCAGAGCCACTGGACCCCAGGAAGAGGTTTTAGGGAATAGAGGAAAGCTGCTTAGATTCTGGACTCTGCACCTTCCTTTGTAAGATGGAAAGAATTGTCCCCCTTCCCAACATAACAGAGTTTGTGAACATCAGAATAGATGACCAATATGATGTCCTTTGAAAGCTATAAAAAACCAAGTCATGGTTATTTCTGCAGGATACATTTTGGGTATCAAATCTGCTTTTGCTCCAGAATTCTCTTTTGAGTGAAACTTAAATCCTGCCATCATTATTATTGAACATCAATTTTATAACATGAAGCCTGGCCCAAAATGCTGACATCACAATGCATCATTTTGGAAAACTGAATGACACATGGCATTGGGAAAAGTTAACATTAAAAAATAAGTTTTGGGGCTGGGGAGGTGGCTCAAGCAGTAATGCGCTCACCTGGCATGCGCGGGGCACTGGGTTCGATCCTCAGCACCACATTAAAAAAATAAATAAAATAAAGATGTTGTGTCCACCGAAAACTAAAAAATAAATATAAAAAATTCTCTCTTTCTCTCTCTCTCTCTCTCTCAAAAATAAAATAAAATGTTTAATTGTTCACTAGCAACATGACACAATTACCTATAACTGAGAATTTAGAACCATTTATTTTTCTTCAAAATTGATTTAAAGAAATGAATGTTCCAACATCAAAGGGAAAACTGAATATCCTTAAATCCTAACATCTCAGTAAGTACTGATGGGTTATCTTTGTCTTCTGGGGCATATTACTGTGTTTAGTGGCTGTGTCCTCCAAGGCTTTTATTTAAGACAAAGATGATTTTATTTGGCTTTTGTTCCTAGGAGAGGAGGATGGAGATCCTTTGCTGGTGTCTGGAGAATTTCAAATCTCATTCTTTCATTTTTTTTCTTTTTCCCCAAAGATCAACTTATCCCCCTGTGCCTTCTTAATCCCTTTCTGTGGACTCCTGAGTGAGCACACAGTGTTGGAACTTGTGTGCCTGCTCAGGCTTCCAAGTATTTAATGCATATTGTAGAACCATTGTGTGTATTTTTCTTGTCCATGGGTCATTTCATTGCCACATACCTAAACAGCTGCAAAGAACTGACACTCAGCATCGGTAATTCACTCTATGTGATGTTTGCATTTGTGTCTCTTTAGTAATTTAAAGGCTAGTTTGGGGGTGAATGTCTATTTTATAAACTTCTCTTCAAATTTAATGTGACTTGTCTGTTGCTTCATCTACTTTTTCTTCATTTATTATAAGGAAATAGACTCTTTAAAATATAGATTACTATGCATTCTTTTAGCTGAGAAATTCTAAGAAGCTTATAAAGTATTGACTGATCAGAGGAAAAACATACATTTAAGAAACACAGGTCAGTAGTAAACTAGTAAATTTTTTTTTCTTTTTATATTGTGTACTGATTTTTATTGATAGTTGCAGGTAGAACAGTACAGTTCTTCAAATAATTTCAGAGCAAAGAACTTTGAAATATTTTTTAAAAAAAGGTTTCCATTGAATGTGTCCTTTCTTAACATATACCCAACCATCAATACTTTATTTTCTGGCCCTATATATGAATATGGATGGATGTGTGTATGTGTGTGTGCACATAAAAAATCATCCTTGGGTTTGACTTTTGTTGAAATCACACTGGGAAGTGTTCATAATGTGAAGCCCCGGAGAGTATTAAGGAAATCAAGTATAGAATTGCCCTAGTTATTTTCTGAGTTTTAGTGCCTTAGCGTACAATTTGAATTCTCTTTGACTAAGTAAAAATCAATTCAATCAAATCATTTGGTGTATTTTTCACTAAATTGATGAACTTATGTTTCTTTTTTTCTGTTGAAAAAGGGGCGCCTCATTCAACTAAATGGACCAAATGGATCACAAACCTACAGAGCGGCTGACAGGATCTGAATCATCTAGAGGGCTCTGCTGGTCAGGGTTAGGCATGAGTGAGCTGCGAGACCTGTCCCTCCCTGGCTCAGTTCTCCTTTGGTTCCAGCTTCTGGGAAGCAGTGATTCTAACTTCACTCTATTATTAGAGGAGGCAAGCATGATTCTACTTGTACACATATCTAGTTCTCCAACTTTATTCTCACCTAAGTATTTCCTGTGTAAAGCCTCAAAAAAAATTAAAAAGTCCTGCCGAATTATTTATCAACATATACCAAAAATCTTCTTCAGCAAATTGGCTTTGATTCTTTGGCTTGCAACATTGTTCCTTGCCAAATTTAAAAAGCATTCTGGAAAGTTAATTCACAGGCTAAGTGATCAAAGCTGTGTCTTTTCAGTTTTTTTTTTTTTTTTTTTTTTTGGAATTGCCACAATTTCATCATAAAGAAACAATTTCAAATAGAGCCAACTTCCATAGCAAAAATGCTTTTTTGCCCACATACATGTCCAGGTAATTACCAGGGTTAACCGGTAATGTTACTTAAGTAATCATTTTTATATTGTATAATTATGTAATTGTGATTCTATGTAGCATATTATTACAGAGGTTTTTAAAAGTGTCTGGCTGTTGAGTATAGATAGATAAATTCAAGCATGACCAGGCAATTGGAATCATCCAAATTCATGTGGGATATCAACTCCCGGAATTTCTGTTCTCCTTCTCTCTCTGTCTCACTCGTTTCTTTCATTTTTTAAGTTGCTATGATCCAGAATAAAAATATATGGAAGTGTTTCCCACTTAAAAAAAGAGAGAGAAGGGAGATTCTGAATATGTGT
The DNA here is from genome assembly GCF_964194105.1 of Spermophilus citellus. Taxonomy (NCBI): domain Eukaryota; kingdom Metazoa; phylum Chordata; class Mammalia; order Rodentia; family Sciuridae; genus Spermophilus; species Spermophilus citellus. The sequence continues at coordinate 135,576,097 of NC_138189.1, forward strand.
GTGTCCACTGACATAAACATGCAACTTAGCAGAAATTTGAAAAATGCTTCTAAACAGTTATTTCCTACTCTATAAAACTCAAAACTTCAGACAAGATTGGCAAGGTCAGAGTAGACTCATGAAGACAGAACTGAGAAATTGAGAACTGAAAATAAAGTGAAGGAATAGTGTAAGTGGAAAGTTCTTGCCCTGTATTTAATCTTTCCTTGTCTTCAGCCAAGAAGTGGGTACTATTCCCAAATCAAAGAGTTTGCACCGTAACAGAACTTCTGTCATCATGTGTATTTTTCTGTTAAATCTATTTTTCTTTTGCTGGAAGACCCAATTCTCCTATCCACAGGTCCCACCAGAAAATGAGAATTTTACTGAGCATGTGCATTTTCTTAGGACAAGATTGTTAGGCATTTGGAAATGATAAAGTGACTTGATAAATGATTGACATCCACTCCTTAGTCATTTTTTCCTGTACAATATATGGTTTAATTATACATCTTCATGAAAACATGGTCTCTGAAAGTGTTTTAGGAATGTACTTAAAACAGTGCCCTGTACCAGTGTTTTAGTGAATTATAGCTAGACTGTAAACATTCCTAGTTTATATGTTATGTTTTATATAATACAAAATTCGAATCATTGCAACACCTCAAGTTCTCTACATTTCTATTGTGTGGTTTTCACAACTTTTAGGCTCTTTTCCAATTTTTTGATTTAGCAGATGTTTATTATATCAACTTCAATAGGAAAAAAATTTAACTATTGCAAAACTGAAATTTCAGCATATGAAAAGTTGATTCATAAGGCATTTGATTTCTCTTTCTTGTTCACATCTTTGATAACTCAGAAATATTTGTAATGCTCACAGAATAAAGCCCGCATTTAAGTCTGAGATGTGTCTTTGAACAAACACTGGGCCAAACACTTAGCACCTCTGGGCTCCCATTTCTTTCCCTGCATATTAGGTCTTAAGTCCCTCCCAACTTCGAGGATATGCTGGGAGGGAGAAATGACTCAAAGGGTAGAAAGGACTCAGCCCTATGCCTTAAGCATAGTTAGTTTTTAATACATGTTAACTTCAAAATAATGACATTTTAACATGGCAATTTTTTTCCCAATTAACTCTTAAACTATTTTTAAGAGCCGAGACATGAATTTTCTGGCCAGTACCTACGAACTAAAGCCTTCTTATTCTTCTTTCAATCAGCAGAGTCTCTCCTCCTTTATTACTTTACCTGCTGCTGAGGTCCTGTCCCCTATTGCCTATTTGACCATTTTTGTGGATACGAGTTATTTCCTACCTGCTCCAATAAAGTCTTTCCAACAGGTTAAAAAAACAAACAAGCCCCCCAAAAGTAACTCTTACATGTTCATTGTTCTAATTAGTCAGACAGCTGCAATTTAGTTGTGCTTACATTTGTTTCAAAGTGTGCATGTGTGTATGATATGTGTCTGTGTGTCTGTCTAGCTTCTTTTTTTAATCTAGAAGAGCATGATCTGTAGACCATTTGCAAAAATGCCATTCTAGAGTCTAAACCAAATCTTGGGTGGTCAGCCAATCTACTCGAGTCGCCTTGGAAACAAAAGGATCATCCAGATAACTGTTTTTGAACTTTAAGAATACATATTTGCACATGTTCCATCCTTACATATTACAGTTGTAAAATCAGGACCCATACTTAAAGGAGAACAATAAATATGTTTATTAACTCTATGGCCCCAGAGCCCCCTATATAGTTTTACTATGAAGGAAATTTTAGGAAGTTTCTTTTGCTTGTAAGAAATAAGAAGAACCATTCAAGTTATTACAGGCATTGAGGGAAAGCAATTATTTGGATCCTTTTGTTCAGGAACCAAGGAAAGCCAAACCAAGGAAGAATGGGAGCTCTAGGAACCAGGAGCAGCAGGATCTTCTGTCTCCTGAGTCCCTACTCACATGACTCAGCTGTCTTTGGTCGTGAGGACTGGCTCAAAATTTGCCACGCCTCCCTCATCTACATTGCACCATCAAAATTTTTGCCATGTCAGACCACTCTTAGACTATTGGCCACTTTAGCACCTTTCTGAAAACAACACAATTTCTGTGGTTGTTGTTTTCCCCTTAACAAAATGATTTTAAAAGGAAACTATAAGTTAATCATAAGTGGGGAAATGCTGTAGCTTATTACTGCAAGACAGGACACATGAGCATAATGATATCCTCAGCCCAGGGCTCACTTCCATTCTCATCCTGATGGAGCAGAGGAAATTGACAAAGTTCTTTGTCTCCTTTCCCCTATCTATGGATTCCAACCTTGGCTATGTATTAGAATCACCTAGGTAGTTAAAAAAAAAAAATTGAACCACTTATGACTGAAAGCCACCCTAGGGATTAGCTGTTTTGCAGTGGGGCTTGCACATCTGTATTTTCAAAGCCATCCCCTCCACTCAGGCGATTCTACTGGGCAGCTGAGGCTGAGAAAAACTGCCTGAGAGATGTCCTTCCCCCATTACCTCTACTTTTAATAAACTGCAGAGATAAGTCAAGACTTCAGGCCATAAATAAGATCAAGGAAGACCACATATGCCCTGCCATGGAACAATCCACCGAGTCATCTGACTTGGAGTCAAATGGTGTGTCTCTCAGTTTTAGAAACTCTGGATGCTTTACTTGCTCCAACTATTCTGCTCATTGTTTTTCTATCTCATCACTTGTTTTCTTCCTAGTTTCTGCTTCTTCAACTTGTAAAACAACCATAGTTCCAACTTGTCTCATGAATGTTTGCTATGCATCTTTGATGTAGATTCCCTGAGCTCTGGAATCCCATTATTCCTGGATTTTCTGGTGTAAAATGCTGAAGGGTAGGGAGTGGATTGGCACACGTCATCTTGCAGAATGGTCTGCTCCACTACTGGTGTTGGCATTGCCAGCATGTGGGTCCAACGTGCCCCTGACTCACTGCAGAGGGCAGGGAAGCAGGGTCATCTGCTCTCCAGCATTGTTGTCTCTGCAGTGAGACCTGGAGATTGTGAAGGAGTCTTGACCTCCCCTGGGCATTGATAGTTTGGTCTGGAGAGTATGGCCCAAGGCTGACAGATTCAACATGAGACCTTGAGAATTTCAGTTCTATCCACCCAAATTCTAATTCAGTAATTCCGGGGGGAGGGCCAGATTTTGAGAGCTTGTGTTTCTTAATGGCTACCAAGGAAAATGTACTAGTCACGTTGTTCTGGGAACCACTGGGTTAAGTGATCTTTACATTCTTTACTCTAAAATTTTATGGTTCTATAATAACCTCTACAATTGTGATATCAACCTCCCTTTTGGAAAGCAAAGACCACAACTCCTATTTACTGAGATTTGTGAAACACTCTTTACAGGCAATATTAATCATTGCCTGTAAAAACAAAGGGGAATGATGAATATTAAATCTTCCTCTTGAATATTAGCAATGTGTTATTACATTAGAGGCTGAGAAGCCCTGTTGCAAAAAGATACTTATTTCTTAATCATTGAACTAAATTATTTGCAAAGATGACAACTCAGTCTCAAGAACCCTGGTGACATTCCCTCAAGTAATTTTCTCTACCCTCCAAACAGGGGTTGGAGGCTGTAAATCTACATAATGTTCTGTACAATGTTCTGTAGTTAGCAAATACTTAATAAAAGCTACTGACTGACAAATGACCGGTAGAAGAGAGGCAAAACACTGAAAGTTGGATTCATCAATTTTGTTAATGGATAGCAGCCTGGGCAAAAGTTTTGATAACGAAGTCAGGACTAATGGTTCCAATGAGGTTTTAATATTAACTAAGTTTTTCTTCATCTTAACTGCCAGTGTATTTGATTAATCGACACTAGTATCTCCTCCCACCCAATGAGAATAGTAATTTGTTTTTATACCACATGGTGGTAGAACAAAAACGGGGCTTCTAAATGTGGACTGTAAGCTATTTATCATCCTCTCCAATCCCATTTACATTTCAGAATTCCAAGTGCAGTAAAATTAATCTTTTAATTAAATCTACCTTCTCCCCAGTGCCTGTAACATAAGTGGTACCTAATAGGTGTTTGATAAATGCATCTCAGAGAATTTTTGTTTCTTTGCTCTCTGGAGTTTCTTTCTTAACCACACCTAAGCCAAATACTACACCCAACTAGGTTAACTGGCATTATTGATGTGAGATAGAGGGAGTCAGTGTTTGCCAGAAGTTGATCTTTGTCTCGGGTGGGTTAATCACAGCTGAGGTCAAGATGAATAAATCTATGTTCCAGAATGTCTCGGTTATAGTTCAAAACGGAAAGAAAACAAAGGAAGCTAGAGGGGAGAAAGAGGAAGGAAGTGAAAGGCTTTCCAAAAGAAAATACAGATGTTCTAAGTGTCACATTGTCGTAATTTTGGTTTGTAAAAAGTCCAGTTGGACTTGCTGATGTTTGGTCTTAATCAACAACATGCACTCTGTGTCAACTCCATGATGTAAAAGAGAAGATACCATCTAGGGGTCAATCTTTTCAAAAAAACATATTTACATGCAAAAAGGAATAGGTACTTTTGATATTTTTGTACATGTATGCATATATTGTATAGACATGTATGCATACGAATATATTAAGCAATATATATATATATATTAAGCAATATATATATATATATTAAGATATATATATATATATATATATATATATATATATATATATATATACCTATACACAGTTGCTGTAACTTTTGCTCTTTTGTACAGAAAAAGGAATATTTTCTTTTGAAATTTTCCATGCTATTAAGCTTCAAAATAAAGTAGGACCATGAATAGCTATATTTTTACAAAAGTAACTAGGTAAAAACAGTTTAAACAACTAGATGCTTACAAATGTACTTAGGATATGTTTATAAAATAGAGGATTCATTTCCAGTGATATTCCACTGAAACAGTTGCTTACATCATTGGAAATGGGGAAACTGTTGCCACTTGGGTCAGTGCATTCCCATCTGACTCCCCAGATGCATGTGAGCACATTAACCCTTCCAGGGCCTGCTCAGACTCATTGTCCCTTGACTTCAATTGAATGAAGGTAGAAAAGTGACTTGTCATAAAGCTTCTAGTCTGGGTGTCTAGATAGAATGGTGATAAGCATCACATAAACACAGAAGGGTTGGAATTCAAGTTACCTTTATCTACGCCTCCTTTCATGTACAGTATGTGTCATAGACAGACACCAGTGTCTCATTACATGACCACCCACAGAACATTACCCAATGTGACATTCTTCAGGGGAAATTAACAGAAGGGGTTTACCACATCAGTCTCTTCCAAGAATACTGATTCAATAATAGTACTTAAAAAGTGACCAGATGCCCAGGGAAACATCTCTCTTCTGCTGTTTTGGCTGAAGGGCATAATAAATGTCTCGCATTCTAAAACTTCATAAAGCAGAAGGAAACACACCCACCCACAAATACACCCATGGACACACACACATATATGGATGTCAGCTTATAATCCAACTGGCAATTTCATTTCTCCAGGATTTTCTTCGTTGCAGGCATACATCTACTCCTTCTGTATCTTCAGAGCTTCCTACTGATTATGGTACAAAATGATAGTAAACTCATAAGAGAACTTTTTCTCTTTTAAAAGCCTTAAATTAATTCAGGAAACTCAACAGAATTCAAATGAAGATGATTATCACCAAAGAAGTCCCAGACTAGTATTAGGAATCTTCAATATCTAAATTCGTATTAGGAATCTCAGTATTAAGAATCTTAGATGTGGCATTAGAGCCGATTATGCTAAGTGAAGCTAGCCAAGCCCTAAAAAACAAATGCCAAATGTCTGCTTTGATATAAAGAGAGCAACTAAGAACAGAACAGGAAAGAAGAGCATGAGGAAAAGACTACAGTAAACAAAGACGAATGGGGGGAGAGAAAGGGAGAGAGAAGGGAAAGCATATGGAAATGGTAGGAGACCTTCAATGATACATAAAATTATAAGAGGCTATGAGGGGCAAGGGGGAGGGAAAAAAAGGGGAGAGAATTGAATAACAGCAGAGGAGGTAGAGAGGGAAGATGGGAGGGGAGGGGAGGGGAGGGGGGATAGTAGGGGATAGGAAAGGTAGCAGAATACAACAGTCACTAATATGCCATTATGTAAAAATGTGAATATGTAACAGATGTGATTCTGCAATCTGTATTTGGGGTGAAAATGGGAGTTCAAAACCCAATTTGAGTCAAATGTATGAAAGATGATATATCATGAGCTATGTAATGTTTTAAATAATCAATAAAAAAAAGAATCTTAGATGTCTAAATTTTCATTAATCTATAATTTCCTGAAGAGTTACCACATATGATAACTATCTTTGTGCATATTTCATAATAGTTGTTCTTTCTTTTTTTAAGGAGAACCTGGCATAGATTTTAATGTATCTTACTTTGTTCTAAAGAAGCAGAACTAATTTGAGGGTTGACATATTTGGTACAGTTAATTGGAATATCCATGGCAGACATGAAAGGCCCCCTTCAATCTCATTTTGTTTTGATATAAATAGTAGATTTTATTGTGACCTGAGAAGGAAACTGCATATATTTTTTCCCCAAAAGTAGGTACAGAATTTGGTAATTAGGGAGGGTTTGATAAAGATGAAAGGATAGGGAATAATAGGGATAGTTCTGTAAAGAGGGTGAGGCCTGGTAAAAAAGGAGGAAGAGGATTAGGTGCAGAGTCACCATTTATTGGAATGAATTACAAGCAGTTAGTGAATATTTTTGAGAGAAAGACTGTGTGTGTTGTGTATTGTGTGTTGGTTGGTTTGTTGGTGTTTTTTTTTTTTGTGTGTGTGTGTGTGTATGTGCTAGAAAACATCACTGATTATGGGGCTCCAAGCTTGCCAGCTCCCGGAGATACTCAGCTGTGGCTATGTGTAAGAACTGGCATAGCAGACTGAACTACTCAGCTACTTTGAGTCCAGTTACCTTTATACCAACCATAAAGAAGTTCATTTGGTTGGATGGAGTCAATGTGCATTCTCCTTTCCAAATAAGCCTATATTTATGGTCTGACCTTTGTATCTATCACTTGTGTGCATTACCAAATAGGAACTATAAAGACAATTTTATTTTCCTCTCAGTTTGCAACTGTTATCAGTTGCCCTAAAAATAATTAGTAATTCCATGAAGACTTTCTCTAGTTCATCAAAATTGAAAATTTCTCAAGCTTTTTATTTCTTTTTAATCTTAAAACTAACTACTTTGGGGGTAGGAGTATGCTAGCAAGAAACTATTTTGGCTGTTTGTTCAGAGTTCTCTTCATGTTAGTTAAGTAATCTTTAGAAGAACAGGAGGTGCTGATAGAATAATTGTGTTTATTCTTCCCACTTCATGATTTCTCTCTTATAAACATTGTTTTGCATTATTGGGCTCCACGTTCCTTTTTCTCATCTGATGTTTTACAAATATTTTTCTAATTGCCTGAGACAGTGTGGTCCAATAAAGTTAAATTGACTTTGGGTTGAACTTGTTTGTCTGATCTCTTGCCAGAGGTTATAGTCACCCACTTGAACTGACTTTCACTCTGTTTCTTGGTCTCTGTCTCTTTTTCTCTCCCTTTTATGTTCTTTTGCACTCATTATGCCCCCCTTCTCCCTCTCTCTCTCTCTCCCCCCCGTAATGCACAACCCCCAAATTAATTCTCAAGATTTCCATAAACAGAAATGATCTCCAAAAGTTCATGTATCCACTATCTTTCTATCTATCATCTATGATCTCTCCTTCCATCTTTCACCTAAATACTTTAGCCATCTAAATCAACAGATCAGAGTTTCAACCCGAGTCACTGGAGGAGATGCATTAAATGCTTAGAAAATAAGAGTGCTTGGAATAACCCGGTTGTTTGACGTCTGGAAACACTTTACAAACAAGCTCCAGGAAAATAACAAAGCAAAATAGTGCTGGTCTACCACAATGGAACAGATATGGTGTGTGATCAGTTAGCCACAACCCGCAAATAAACACAGACAGGCAATCCAGCAAGCACAAACAGAAACCACATTATTGTCCATCACAGACTGAAGGGTTTAGAGTAAACTTAAAGCCTCATATGTGTGACTTCGAAACTCTGAAAAGAAGGTTAAAAGCTTCAAGGACTCTTCTTGGTTTTGTATAGTAAGCTCCCGAGTTTCCCTTTAACCCCAAAGATCAACATTTATTTTAACATCTACCCACTTTGACCAAAGCCTAAGACTTGGGAGTCCTCATTATTGTAGCTCTCTCTGACTACTTTAGAATAGTGCTGCATAGCATTGCAGACTTTGGCCTCCTGCGGAGCAGTGATAGTTTCTTTGTCATATTTTAAGTAATTAGACCTAGGACTGGTCTGCCAAAATGGCATCAAGACACATGAACCGTTTTCCATGCGTTCAACTCATTTTTATATGAAGTTGAAATGAGTATCTCTGGACTAGAGACCCCCTTCTTCCAAGATTAATGATCGTTCTCTGCTTTGGGAGGAATTTACATTAACTTTTTAAAAGGTGTACCTCTTGGATCTATCATAACTTTCTTTCGCTCAATCTCAAAAGACAGAGGAGCATCATCTCTGCATCATATTTCAACTAGAAAGGTGAGTTGCTGGACTTCCCTTTCCTGTCTCTAATTATACATTCATTTTCACCTGAACCTATTTGCGAAGTGGGGTACACCATAATTAGGAACAATGAATTATTTTTGTTTTGCCTAAATTTAAGGTAACAATAGTATACTCGTTGTCCCAAAGTGTCATCTTCCCTGTTTAAACCCTTAGTCCCAAAGTGTCATCTTCCCTGTTTAAACCCTTAGTCCCTTCGATTTCTTCTAGGCAGATTCCTGGTTACAAGATTTTTATTCCCTTTTTCATGACCTGGGGGGGACCAGATTTCTAAATCAGGTTGATGGAGGTTAGATTAATATTATATTAGACGTTAAACAGAAGGAAAACAAATATATTTTGTTTGATATATTAAGATGAGGTCAGACTTTTGATTAGGGTAGAAAAGAGGATACAAGGCAACCCATTTCTCTAATTAAAGTCAGTGAAAACTGGCCACCAACTTTTACTTCTCTAAATGATTCTCCTTCAGAAAATGAAGGAAAGAAAATGAAAACTATGGTATAGGCTGAAGGCCCAAAGTGATTCTTTTATTGGAGAATAAACTCTAGAAAAACTACCTTCTGACCACACTTACTGGTATTCTGGTAAGAAATGGCACTGTTCCATTCCTCTTATCCCCACAAATTTAACAGAATGTATCAAAAGAATTCAGTTGGAACCAACCTCATGCGCATTCTAACAAAAAGAAAAAAAAAAAAAAAGAAGACATTAACTGTTTTTCATTGTCTCAGATATGGAATTTTAAAAAAGGTTTAAATAGAGTATATGATATGATTACATATAGGCATATAATATGTAACATAATTACCTTATAAGAATGGTGATGTATGATATGTATGTTTTAGATTATGTTATTCAATTTATTTTAATGCATCTGTGTCAATTTTGCATTGACATAGGTACATTTGAAAAACCAGCCTCTATCTCAGAGCAAAGCCTGTCCAAGGAAGGGACATGACCCACAGAGCACTCCTAAGCACATTCCCACCCTGCTGAGTTGTTTATCTACAAATAACAGGAGAGATCTGCTGCGCCAGGTGTCCCTGACTCAGTCAGACTAGGTGGGGATCCATGGCAGCCCCCTAGCAGCCACCAATCAGCATGAGACAGGGAAATACCTGGGATGCCAGTGGTTTATGGTGGTTGATAACAAGTTGGGAAACCATGTAGTTCAGCATGTACACCCCTCTTGGCTCAAACCAATCAGTTCAAACGAATACCCCTTTTGTACTGACCAATCACCCCTACCCAACTTGTTCCCGCCAGTGAATGTGCTAATCATGTTTTAGAGTTGTTATTTGATTTTCCCGCGGTGTGTGATGATTTGCTAAGGGATGCTATGATGTATGTGAAGTCCCTGCCTTCCCCAAAGAGTGTATAAAACTGCTGCAAACCCTGGTCTGGGGCCTCTCAGCGTCACCAGTTGCTGTGTGTGCGCCCGGAGGACCGAGCTAGCTCGAAATAAACACCTCTTTGCTGCTTACATCGATCTCGGGTCTCTGGTGGTCTTTGGGGGTCCCGAATTCGAGCATAACACGTTAAAATAGTTTGAAAATAGATTTGGAAATTTGAGACTTGTTAGGTTTGGATTGGAGGTCTCCCCCCAAGATTCCCGTGTTAATGCAGGAATGTTCAGTGGTGAAATGATTGGACTATGAGAGTTGTAATCAAATCAATCCATCCTACATGGAAGGGACTGACATGGGGGTAACTGTGGGTAGGTAGGGTGTGACTAAAGGAGTTGGGCCACTGGGGATGTGCCGTGGACAGTTTCAACTGCCCTGTGACCCCTTGCACGCTCTCTCTCTCTCTCTGTCTCTCTCTGCTTCCTGGCTGTGATAAATGGAGCAGTGCTCCTCCACCATACCTTCTGCCATGATGTGCTGCTTCACCTTGGGCCCAGAGCAATGGCGTTGGTGGTCTATGGACTGAGACCTCTGAACCATGAGCCTCCAATAAACGTTTCCTCCTCTAAGTTGCTCTTGTCAGGTATTTTAGTAACAGCAATGAAAGGCTGGCTAACACAGGACTTAATGGATTAAAAGTCAGTGTAGTTCCTGGGTGATGCCACCAGTCTACAGAGAGGAGGAAGAGTCTGACACTCCTCAATCCAATTATGAGAAATCGTAAAGTCTGTGGGGAAGGGCCAGAATTCTACAGAGAAGAGAAAGATTATTTCTTTAATATATTGCTGACTAAAGTAAGTAATGCTTGTGTTTAAAAGATATGATTATTAAATAAATGTCATTAAGGACCCAGGATGTCTACAATTTTCATTGGTCAGAAGATTGAAGCAGAAATAGTGCACATTAGCTTATGAGCTGGAGCCAACACCCACCCCTATTCTTCTTCTTTTTTACACAACTTTAAAAGAGGATAAAAGTCAATGTCAGCCTTTATCCTGCTTATATGTGATAAGCTACCATGCTCTAGAAGACTTTCACCAAGGAATGAGAGAAACATCTTCAAAGAGGAGGGGATAGAGGTGTGGTTGGGTTGTAAATTAAAGAGCCTGGAAGAAGGAATTCTTGAGGGTTGGGCTTAAACCTTAAGTCCAGAAAGCCAAGGTCCACCCTTCTTCAGGAAGTCTGCATCATAAAATGACTATTATTTTTGTTAAAAGGCTAATATTTATTTATTTTGTTATTATTTCTTCATTCTACAAATATTAATTGAAGAGTTGCCATGTGTCAGCCTCCCTTCTAAGTGCTATGAACAAGATAATGTCCTTGCACATATGGGCAATTTTTTTTTCTTCAAAATTCAGTGAAAGCAAATGAAAATTTTATACACACAGATGTGTGGGTGCCTGTAAGATTTCAAATTAAAATACATTTTATAAATGATTACTACTTAATTGGGACCATTAAAAGGTCACAGGAGAGTGTTGGAAGACGAAGGCAGATATGGCAAGTCAGCTCACACAACATCTATTACAACTGTCTTCTCCTTGCCTTCTAGATGAGAGATAATTTTTAAAAATATTTTTTAAGATCCCCTTGAAGGTGATGCAGTTTCCACCAATCATGTGTCCTTATGAAAGACTTGAATTCAAACACAGGTTAAATAGGAGGCAGTGGCCATGAGACACATATTTTGCTACCAAAAATCTAGCAAGTACAGAGGGGCTCTTGAACTAATAGCTATGCCAGGTACTCTCCTGGAGGTACCAGTACAGCCTTCACTTTCTGGTCCCTGGATATGTGGATGTGATTCTGAAGCCACAGTCCTCAGAGTGCCTCCTAGTATCCCAAATGTGGCCAAAAAAATATAGCAATTCTTGTGGTACATTTTTTATAATCATTTTGGAGGCTGTGATGGTTAATCTTGACTGTCAACTCCATTAGAATAAGAGATGCCTAGGATTAAGAAACTTCTGCTGTGTCAATGAGGGTGTTTCCACTGATGATTGGAAGTCAGTAAACTCAAACAGAGAGACCTGTCATGAATGTGGGCAGCACAGTCCAATAGGTTAGGGGCCTGGGTGGAACAAACAATGGAAGAAGGAGGATGCTGAGGCACATGCAAGCTCAGTTCTTCTTGGACAGGTGCTTCAATTACTGCTGCTATCACCTGAGAACCTCAGACTCCAGCTCTTTTGCTTTTCCAAAGGGGACTCGGACCAGCAATTCTCCAGAGTTTCCAAGCCTTCAGTGTTGGACTTGGGCTGCATCATTGATCACTCTTGTTCTTAGGCTTCAGCTTCTTGGACTGAGCAGTTACTTATTCTTCTGGCTCTCTAGCCTAGAGATGGCTTTATGGGACGATCCAGATTCTGATTATGTAAGCCAATCTAATAAATCTCCTTTTATAATCATACATTGACATATCCTGTTGGTTCTGTTCCTCTACAGAATACTGGCTAATACAGCATAGAACCTCCTATCCTGGCGTTATTTTTGGATATGAGGTGTCCCTCAAAAACAAATTGTATTAGGAAATGCAGCAGTGTTCAGAGGTGGAGTAATTAGATTGTGAGAGCTGGAACCTCCTTAGTGGATTAATTCATTGATGGATTAGTAATTTGAATGAACTACTGAACAGTAACAGTAGGCAGGTGGGGCATGGCTAGAGAGAGTAGGTCACTGGGAATGTGAACTTGGACTCTCTCTCTCTCTCTCTCTCTCTCTCTCTCTCTCTCTCTCTCCTTCCTGGCTGCCAGAAGCTGAACAGCTTTTCTCTCTCATACCCTTTTGTCACAATGTTCTGTCCATCTCAAGCCCAGCACAATGGAGCATGAACTCAACCTCAGAAACTGTGAGCCCAAAGTGAACTTTTTCTCCTCTCAATTGTTCTTATCAGGTATTTTGGTCTCAGTGATTTCAAAGCTTACTAATACACCTGGCCATTTTCATAATTTGGTCAGTACCTAATGGCTTTTGTTTTAATATAGCAAGAACAATTTTTTATGCTTATAATTAAATTCTGACTTATACCAAGAAATTTCTTGAGCTGTGTGGTCAAGAATCATCTCCTGGAGGATAATTTGAACTGAGAGCTCAAGAATTAGGAAGAACCTAACCTACAAGAGCCTAGAGGAGTGTGTTCAGATAGGAGGATTAGCGGATGAGAACATTTTATGGCTGAAAGACCTTGAATGTTGGAAACCAAAAAAGGAGACTTGTAATCAAATTATTTAAGATGAAAGAATGCATAAAGAAAATGTGGTGTAGATAGACAATAGAGGTTTACTCAGTCATAAAAAAGAACGAGATTATGGCATTTGCTGGTCAATGGATGGAACTGAAGAACATCACACTAAGTGAAATAAGCCAGACTCAGAAAGTCAGGGTTGAATGTTCTCTCTCATTTATGGAAACTAGACCAAAATAAGGGGAAAAAGAAGGAGGAGTGGGAGGAAAAAAAGGAATGAAGATGAGGGGGAGGAGGAGAAGAAAAAGGGGAGTGGAAATCCTGTGAAAATAGAAGAGAGATCAGTGGAGAAGGGGATTGAGAAGGAGGGAGCAGAAACGGGAAAATGGAAGAACAGTGGAGTGAATCTGCTCAAGCTTTCTATGTACCTTTATGAATAAACCACAGTGAATTTCATCTTTATAATTTTTAAAAAGTATATAAGAAGAAGAAAGATCAGTAGAGTAGAGGAAAGAGAACTGAAAGAGGGAAAGGGGACATACTGGAGAGTGAACTGGAACAAATTATTCAATGCTGGTATAATTATGTCAAAATGAATTAGGATCACCTGTAACGAACTAATAATAAAAAAGAAAAATAAAAAAATTGATAGGGAACAAATCATGACAAAGAATTTTAATATCACAATGTGTGGCAGGAAGATTTCAGATGATATTATGCCATGAAGTGCTTTGATCAGACAGATGTTTTAAAAAGATCCCACTGGCTAATATATGGAGGATGGGTTGGACAGGGAGAAATAGAAATATCCCCCCAAAAGCTACTTTGGGAATTCACACAAGAGGAGATGCTATTTATAGAGAATTAGAGTAGACCAAAAAGTTCAGGATGGTAAAGAGGACCTACGTAGGATGTACTTCAAAGTGACGATTGCTGGTAGATTGAGCAACTGGGTGGAATCAGGGGGAAGAATACAGAATAAGGATCAGATTTGGGTGGGGTAATAAAGAGTTCAATTTGGTATGTGTTAAGTTTGATACAGAAACTATATCAGTTCTCTTTCATTTTGTTACCAGCTACTCCAAAATAGTGTCTTAAAACCACTGTTTGTTATTTCTTCCAATTCTGCAGGCTGCTGGATTATTCTTCGACCACTCTCCCTGGACCTCACTCATATTACTGTTTTTGGCTGAAGGATCTAAGACCTGGAAGACCTGAGATGAGTTCACTTATGTCTTTGCAGTTGGACTTGCTGTTGGCTGGGCTACCTCAATTGTCCTCCAATAGGCTGGAATGTCTTCTCATCTAGTAGAGTGAAGGCTCATGAGTTCAGGGACACTATCTCATTCAAAGAAGAATTTAGGATGGAGCGTGGTACATAGACTGGTTTCTTATGTGGAGGTTTGTCAGGCTAGCAGTCTGAGAAAATAAATCTGAGGCTGCAAGTCTTCCAGGGACCAACACTTGGGTCTTGCACTTTTACCCTATTCTGTTGGTCAATAAAAGTCATACCAGGTTAGATTCAAGGGAAAGAGAAATGGAATCTAATTCTCATTGAGAAGAGTTACAAATCAAAAGATGATGAGAAAAATTGTTGCCTCTATCTTTAGAAGAAATCTGCTAGAGACATCCTGGTAAAGATAACATGGGGACAATTAGATATGATTCTGAATCTAAAAGGAGGCATTTCAATCTACTTATGTGACTTATTGCTAAGTAGTTAATTATCTAAGGACAGAATACACATTCAATTACTGATCCCTTATATTAGATGTTAGTGCTTGAAGACTACCTTTCCTCCTTCTAAGTCTGCTGATTTTTCAAAATTATATAGGAAAGTCAGATAATAGAAGTATCATCTGACTTTTGTCAGATCATTTGTATCTATTACCTATTACTCTAGAAGAATTTTTTCTAAAACTTAACAGCCTAAATCAATAAACATTTATTTTCTCAGAGTTTTGATGGGTCAGTAATTTGGATGGTTCTCTGTTACAGTCTTTCATGAGGCTGTAATCAAATATTTGACCAGGGCTACAGTCATCTGGAGGCTTGACTCGGGCTAAGGATACATTTTTAAGATGATTTATTCCAGCTGGGCATGATGACACATGCCTGTAATTCCAGCAACTCAGGAGACGGAAGCAGGAAGGCAAGTTCAAGTCCAGCCTGGGCAATTTAGCGACATCCTGTCTCAAAATAAAAAACAAAAAGGCTGGGGATGTAGCTCAGTGATAGAATGCCTCTGCATTCAATCCACAGTACTGCAAATGAAAAAAAAAAAAAAAAGACATTCACATGGTAGAAATTCTTAGTCTTTGCCTCATGGAGAGCTTTTTCACAGCATGAATTTTTTTCACATGTCAACTGACTTGCCCCAGAGACAGAGCAGGAAGGAGGACAGTGTTTTTTTAATAACCAAGTCCAACATGGCGTACTGTAACTCTCACCATATTGTTTATTAGAAGCAAGTCACAGTCAAGGAGTGAGGAACTAAGATTTTCCTCTTAAAATGGGGAATTTGAAAAAACTTGAAGAAGTTTGAAAGTCACCAAAACCATAGATGTAGATGTGTAGATTTCATTGGGACAAAAAAAAAAAAAATTCCTTTTTAGTCACTAATGTGTTAGACTTGGTGCAACACAAGGGAAAATCCAAACTAGCTGGAAATTTTGTTTCTCCCATTTTGTGTTCAGAGATATTTCACTTGCTAGAGAGAACAAGATATTTCTATTTTGGAGACTGAAGTGTTATGCTAGTAGAAGAAGAGACAGAGAGGCAGGAACAGTGGGTGGTAGAGCTGGCGGGAGGAGCATCTCCCTATTATCTCTGAAAGCCCCTATTTGTCACTCCAAATAAACACACAATAAAAATATTATTCCTGCTCTGAAAAAGTAACTTCAAGACACATTCCTTAAGTGTCCCTCCTGCTCCCATTTTCTTATCAGACTTCTAAGCCCCCCTTCAGTGCAGCATTCCAGAGCTGCCTGAGGGTTGGGGGAAGGGGGTGTGCTCTATGCTCTCCCCTGGCTTCAGCAGGGCCGGGGGTCTTTGGCTCCCTGGAGGGCTCTGAGACTGAGTCATAGGCAGTGACTAGCTTCAGAGGAGACACCTACTTCCTATAGACGTTGGAGATGGCACCAAAGAAAGACAAGAGCAAGTCTTGGATGGCACTGTGAGCTACCAAGAGTACCCTAAATATTTAACCTCTACTCTTCATTTACACCCAGTCTGAGGCAGGGTGCTGAAGGAACAAAAACTTCTGTCCTCAAAAAACTTCTGGCACAGAACAGGAAGCCAGAAGGTGTAAACAGGAAGTGCACTGCATGGTGTAGACCTGTGCCAGATGCCTCTGCAGTGAAAGGATGTGGAGGCAGGGATCCCCCAAAATCTCTTAGAGGAGATTATATTAGAGTTTTCCTTGAACAATAGAAGAAAAGGGCATTCAGGCAGGAGACCCATCAGGATGGAAGAGAAAAGGAATTAACATGAAAGGAATGAACATTAAATTAATACAATTGGAATTAACTTCAAATGGTATGGGAGGTATCACCAACTTTGGAATCAGACAGTATTGGGTTTCAGGTTTCAGTATTGGCTACATTAGAATTCAGCTGGAAGGAAGGAGTGATATTCATTAGATGCTTTTTGATAAAGACAAAGATTAATTTCATGTATCCCAATGGCCTTTTGAGACCAGTCCATAAAAATGAAAGGAATGTGCATCTAAGTGTTTGTCTTTGAGGTGCTTATTCAGGATTATTTTTTTTAAAAGGAAGGTATCAATCCATTATGTGGATCCATGTCCCGAATTCATAGATAGTTTTTATATTTCAGGATGTGTGCACCTGATAAACTAAATACCTTGACTGAAATTCTTATTCTTCATTAATGACTAGGATGACACTTAAGTATATGGACTAGAAAATATATGTTCTACTTATGGTTAGTAACAACAAATGTTCTGTGAGCCCAAATCCATGAAAACACAGAACATGAAGAAAATATGGGTGAATGACTTTAAGACATGTAGGGAATGGTTCTGATTGAATTTCCCTAAGAAAAATATTCAAAGCCACCATCATTCCCATAAAAGAAAAAAAAATGAATAACATTAAAGAATTTCAGCCTTCTTAAAAATATGTAATTCAATTAAAGAGCATTTTAGAAGATTTACCATAATCTTTTTCTTTTTATCAAATTATTTTTATTATTGAATTAGAATAATTTCTTTAAAATGACTTTAGGTTATAAAGATGAAAATTTGAAATGTCTTTCTTGTAATCATCTTCCTTCTGATTGAAGTTATATTTTGTGTTTTGTTTTGTTTTGTTTTTCATAAATAGTCACATCCCATAACGTTAAGGACGAGCAGATGTGAATGGTGAGAACATGAGGTTAAGAGAATAATTTTGTAAAACGGGCCCCTGTGCTGACCCCCACATGCTTTCTTTTCCAAGAAGCAATTTACCTGCAGCTTTCCTGGCCTCGGTGGACAAGATATGTCACATTCCTCAGCAAACTTCCTGTTCACTGCAGGAGAAATGCAGGCCCAAGACAATGTTGGTAAGAGGAACCCTAGTTACCCTAAAGGAGGAGACTTTTGTGATCAGATCCTGAAACTCTGGGAGATAAGGATAGTTCCCCCAAACCATAAAATCTATAAGAATGTATAGTTAAGAATCCAATTAGAACTGGTCAGCATGGGCCAAGGTGACCTAGAGTTGCCATGACAGTGGGGACTTAAAGTCTGATGTCACCCTGCTGTTAGTGAAAAGTCAAGAGGTGCTTGTTTTATACATTTTGAAGCTATTATTACATAAAGATTCATTATTTTTAGTGGATTGTTATTGTTTTACAACTTTTGGAAATCGATTGCCTTTGTCTCATAATGCTTTTCTTATTGAATTCTATTTTGCCTGCTATTAAATATTTCCAAACCTGAAAAAAAAAAAAATGTCAAGAGGTAGACCTGGGCAAGACTCTCTGGAAACTTCTTTGGGATCCCTAGAGATCCCAGAAAATATGGGTGAATTATTTTAAGATATTCCTGTTACTCTGAGCAACATGTCTGACATCTTTCTGACTTGATTGCAAGAATCAGGATTTGAAGAGGGGGTCTTTGTAGTGCCCCAGTTTCTTGGAAAGCCACAGTTCCATAATAATGTCCCTTAGTTCAGGGGACAGTAAATGATGACCAATGGAAAAATGCAACTCAAGGTAGCCATGAGCTACCAAAACAGTTGGAAAAAAAAGTGAAAGAATAATATTTTGTGACACAGGGGAAATTATATAAAATTTAAATATGAGTTCATGAATACAGTTTTATTTGGAGCACAATCATTCTGATTTATTCACATATTGTTTCTGACTGCTTTGGTTCTGTTATAGCAGATTTAAGTTGTTAAAATAGAGATGATACAGTCCTCAAATCCTAAAATTCTTATTAACTGGCCCTTTGCAGATTTGCTGGCCCTGGCCTTAGGTAATAGGTTGAAATGCATTTCCACAGTATTGCATTGCGCAGCTCTTATTCTTAATATTATTTTTCTCTCTTCAAGTTAAGGATTCAGAGTGTTGGCCTTCCTTCCCACTTTAAAGAACAGAGAACCGAAAACATAGAAACAAAATTTCTTAGATCAATATTTCAACTTATGTTTTACTATCTGTTGGCCATTATCCACCAGGGTTGAATCAAACTATTCTCATTGGGGCCTCTGGGTAATATTTTCTCTGATTTTAACAGGAGGGCTGGAAATGTGTGCCTGTACTGAATGCCATGGGGGCACTCCTCAGCCCATGAGAATATCAATATAGAGGGTTGCCATGTTTTTTACACCTTCGTAGTCTCAAATCCTGGAGGGCAATACATGAGGTATAATATGAATTGTTTCTCGGCATCACTGGCCCCATAGAAAGCTCCTTGCATTTACACATCTGTGTCTGCAACAAGAAAGAGTAATTGTTCCACTCTCTATTGCTGTTTATGAATCAAAAGAACAAAAAGGCAGCAGAATAAACAAAATGTCATGTTCATACAAATCTTGATTATGGTAAAATCATCTGGTTGGCATTGCCTGTGTACAACATCACCAATAAGATTGCCAGCTAGTTAGGGAAGCCTGCGCAGGACCCTTGTCTTGGTTCTTCAAAGCTTGGCAGAGCTTCGTGAGGGTGTACACAAATGCTAGACCTTCCCCAAACAAGCAAGATTTACTTTCTGAGAAAATATGGATGAAAGATTAAGCTATGTAGAGAATGTTCCTGATTGCAATTATTAGCCAACTGATGGTTAGGAATCTCCAAAGTCTTAGAAGGTTTCAGAATAACTACAGCACCCAGTATAAGGTATAGACAAAAAATCCTTGCTCCACATCAGAGAGCAGGGTCTCTCAATCTCAAGACTATTGACATTTGGAGCCAGATAATCCTTTGTTGTGGTGTCTTCTGTGTGCACTCTGAGATCCCTGGTCATCTTTCCAGTAGATCCCTGTAGTGCCAGCTCATTTGAGACAACTAAAGTGTCAATAGGCCCATGCCAAGTGTAGCATATGGGGCAATATCACCCCTTGCAAGAACCATGATTAAGAAAATGTGTTTAATTCCACAATGTATACAAAGAAGCCCTGAGGCGCATTAGGGCCTGAGAACAGAGTTAGATTAAAAAGACTCTGGATATGAAGTTTAGAACATAAAATGATTATCTGAAATAATGGTTCCTGGTTCCTTGCCTAGTCACAGTACCTGGCTCGGTACTGTCATCCTGGAGCAATGGTTCTCAAACTTAGGTGCCTCAGAGTCACCTGGAGGAGTGGTCACAGCACAGGCTGCTAAGCCCCACCTCTGCAGTTTCTCATTCAGGTATTCTGGGATCTAGCCCAAGACTGCATTTCTTTCATGTCCCCAGTGATGCCATAGAGGCTGGGAAATCTTTGATGGACACTGTCTATACCAGTCCTTACCTGGTTTTGAAACTAACAAACAGTAGAGACACACTTCCAAATTTTCAGTAAGAGGAAAACACAAAGTTAGACTTCGGCTATTTTTTAAGTCACCAACTACTTCTTTTTCTCTCCTTCAAATCCTTCTAATTTGCATTGATTTCTGATCCATCTAATTGGAACAGAGAAACCCAAATGTACAACTTTTTTGCCTTTTCTTTTTTAAAATAGCTTAAAAAATAGAAGAGATTGTAAAATACATTTTGGCTAAAAGGTGCCACCAATTTGATTTAAAAATCCTCAAATCTGACCTGGGAAAAAGAAGAGAAAATAATAATAAATTTGTGATAAAAGGAGCTAATTTGTCATAATAACTATAAAATTTCCAGTTTGGGAAACAACGTGTCCTTTGAAGTGGCAGAGAATTTTGAGTGTGTTTTTAAATCAGCATTTTTCAAACATTAGTTTATTGAGGCTTTATTGCATACGAAAATTTATTTTCTTTTGAAAACAATATCATTAGGCACATAATTTTTTGTTTAATAAAAAAAATTTTCGTCTGATAAACCTCTTTTGAATTTCTAAGTTAACTGTTTTGCTTATATTGTCTAGAAAACACTGAATAAAATAATAAAGTATCTATGTATGGGTCAAACGAGTTGCTATGTCATAAGGAATCATGATAGAAGCCTGTTTGACTCATTTACACTGGAACCAAACTTTAGAGTACGCAGAACAGAATGCAATAGAGCACCAGTTGGAAAGAAACATAAATGTGATATGCTAATCTGACTTTTCTTTCCAGAAGAAACAAACACTGAGTAACAGTGGGTAACACTTTAAACCAGTGGATTTACCAAGCATCAACTCAATGTTTGCCAAAGGCATTTGCAAGACCATGGTGAGCCTAAAATGGAAGGAACTCTAAAGAAATGACCATATTGCAGAAGAGGAGACCCTTCTCCTAAATATGAAAAGTGGCTTACACAGTTTTGGCAATAAGAGCAAAAAACCTGCAATTTCTGAAAACTGGGGATGTGTCCAAGGCAGCCGCCATGTTAAGGTGCTATAACCTGGTATCATTAGAAGGGTGGATTGAACCTTGGATTTTTAAAAAAATCTGTGTGTCTTAAGAGGCTTCATTTAAAACATGTATGTGTCACCTGTGAGGAACAGAACTTGAAGTCAAGCAGAGCATGGAATAGAATAATTGGCCAAGGAGAAAGAAAATAGAGAGCATGCTTTAGGGGCAAGGAATTGTAATAGAGTATGGGAGTAAGACAAAGTTCCTAGCAAGCAAACAACAGAGTTTGGGTCCTAAGCAACTTAACTTTCTGGAAGGTAGAAGTCAAGAGAGTCCCAAAGAGGAAGATGATGAGATTCATTATCCAAAGTGGGACTCTGTGGAGTAAAGTGAATGCTGTTGATAACCTCCCAAAGGTGATAGCTACCAATTGGAAGGTCTTAGAAAAGCCTGGGGTATGTCCCTTTGACTAATAAGTAAAGGAGAGCCCTGGATGTACTTCAGGTGATGATGAGAGTTAAAAACTAAAAAAAATAAAAATAAAAATAAAAAAAAATTAAGGCAAACCTTGGTTCATCATATTGATTTTAGGTCTGGTGATTAAACCTTAAAATTTTCTGGACCAGTTTTGAATCCTTTGTTTTCCTTTTTAAAAATCAGTATTATTATTTTTCCATGTTATTAAAACTTCTTGGCTCACAGAATACCTCTAGATCAAACAATGTGTAGGAAACCAGTGTGCACAGGGTGAGTGTGACTGTGATACCCACACAGACTTCAGTAGGATGCGAGGCTCCACCTCTTCCCAGAGAGGTGCTCCACCTCTTCCCAAAGAGGTGATCCATCTCAACCCACATCCTCATCCTTAAGACTAGGGCAACTAGAGTTTCGAGATATTGTTAGGACTGAATTAGATGATGCAAAAAAGTGCTTGATACAGGGCTTGATATGCACTCAATAACTCTATCTAGAGGACCATTTAAACTTACGAAAGACACAAAAATCATTTCCAGATCTTTGTCCTGGTTTGCTCACTTATTCCATGGATATTTATTGTTTCCCCAATACCCCCTAGGTATTCTTCTAGGCAGGCATCAATCGTGAGAAAACAAAAGCATCTTGCCTTGAAGTGACAGAGATTCTAGAATAACGAGGAAGAGGAATATCCAATAAGCAAATAATCATACCTAAGTTTTCAAATGTTAAATGGACTACTGCTGTATGGAATTCCTGCTGCAAAAGTTAGTTGCCTTGTATTAAGAAAAGGAAGATTTGACTGAATCTTGGGAAATGAGATAGATAAGTTTCTCAGTTCCAGAGAAAACATTTGTTAAAATGGTCATTTTAATTGAAGCTGCAGAACAGAATGGAAGAGTATCAGAGTCGTGGTCCACTTAACAATGTATTAGCCTAAGAAAGAGGTTGGTTCCCTCCCCTATGACCATCCCCTGCCAAAATAAGGTGATGATTATACCACCAACACTAGAGCCTACTTATGAGTAGCAGTTTGTTTGGGGTTCACTGGACAAAGAAGTTTATGTCTTCAATGTTTATTTATCTATTAGGTAGATGCTCAGATTAAACTCATCTTTCAGGTTCATGGTTAAAGCAAATTTCCTGGTTATAAAACCATTACTTTATAGCTAATGGTATTTATTCAATTCAAATGTTGGAGTTTAAAGCAATATGTTTATTTAGTAACTGCATTTCCTTGCTCTATGAAAGGTTTATGAATATTGCATGGACAACATACTTAAAAAATCTTCATATCTTAGACTTAGCATCCGGACAAGTTCTTATGAAATCATGAGATAATATAAATTTTCCTTTGCAACTCTTTTCAGTAAGCTTTCCTTAATTCTATAAATTCATGATGTTTAATATAAATGTACATCTAGGAACAGAGTATAGGAGATTATTTTCTTCAACGTCATGCAAATTTCAGCTCTCTTGACATTTAAACATACAAATGAAAACATTTTATGGTCAGTGTGGAGACTGTGGGGTCAAGATAATGGGAGCAGAGGACATAGCAGTTCCCCACCCAGAACTTCATGTCAGTATCCTGATATGCGTCTACTTTAGGTACTTCCCAACAGCAAACTAACGATAACAACAACAATAATAATAAATAACCAAGAAACACAAAGCAATCAATATTTCCTTAAATGCTCAAGAAAATGTGTGACTTGGTGCTATTTCTATTCACACTCTGCCTAATGAGGGTCCCCAAATGTCAAGAAGAAAGCAAGATTTTGAGAAAAGAGTCATTTTTTCTGTACTTCTTAGTTAGAACCCAGTTACTTAATGCAATAAGATTCCAATCATCATGAGACTTGAAAGTTTTGCAAATTATGCTTCTCACCTTAAGAAGCACTGTAATAGAGTAGGGTTGATAAACTTCATACTGAGGCAGGATTGGATTTGAGCATTGATTATGAAGTAATGGTATTCTAACTCAGAATTTGCTTAACCATAAGTATGAACAATGAGATCCATTTGAACATCTACCTAACAGATAAACATCAAAGACATAAATCTGCTCTTCTCTTTCAATGAACCCAGATCAAACTGCCACCTCACTAAGTATTTGACCCTGGGCAAGATACTTTGACCTTCCAACTCCCAAGCAGCTCAAAATAAAGAAAGGCACCTGTCTCCCAAGCGTCCTGAAAGAATTAAAGGAGATGATATAAGAAGGAGTCTTCGAAATTACAAGCACTTATATATTAACAGTAATAAAATTAAAAGTAGTCTTTAGTTAAGTACTACAAAATATATTTTTATCACAAAAATGCCAGAGTATGATTTTTCACTCACACACACACACACACACACACACACACACAAACACACACACACAAATGGCTACTGATTTTTCATTCAAGGCAAAAGACTACTTTTGCTTGTTTAACATTGTGTTCCCAGGGACTAATACTGTGCTCACAACATAGTATATGCTCAAAAATTATTATTGAAGAATTCATGAATAACAGCCCAAGATGAAAGAAATCTTGTTTTATAATTAGTCAGCATCTGTCCACATGACAAACTATTGATCAAAGAACAAAACCCAATATAATTAGAAAGATAATTTAGTAGTTGGAGATGCTATCATTTCCTTGAAGGAATATGTGATAATGTTTGGTAAATACTTAGAAATGGAGGAATGGGCTAATAAATACTTCATGGCTTTAAATCATTGTTACAGTGGGTATCATTCTGAGGTACGTTAAAGGTGAATGAGCGTTTTCTGATGCCTTTCTATTTCCAAGTCAAATACTCACAAGGGTCATAGAGAAACAAAAAAAAATTTGCCTTTCCCATTTGGGTCATTGTGCTTATCCACAGTAACTAGCTCTTTGTGGTCTTGTAATAAGTACACGGCCCTTCAGAACTGACCTGTGCACAGTGCTCTCATTTCAGCGACTGATGTGTCTGATCCTGCAGTGGAGATTATCATAGGTTGTGGACGGCCGGACTTGCTCTCACATTTAACCTCCATCTTGCTTCAACATGGAGGGCTCTAATTAACTTCAAAGGCCATTCCATGTGTAGAAAAACTCTGATGAAGTGGAACACAATCTCGCTGTATGTTTGAAGTTTGTAGGAATGTTA
Source organism: Spermophilus citellus (assembly GCF_964194105.1). Classification (NCBI taxonomy): domain Eukaryota; kingdom Metazoa; phylum Chordata; class Mammalia; order Rodentia; family Sciuridae; genus Spermophilus; species Spermophilus citellus. The sequence goes on from NC_138189.1 coordinate 135,600,889, forward strand.
ATGAGACGAGATCATGATTATCACTATGTAAAAATAGAAAGTCAATGTCAACCTCCAGTCATATATATACATTTTCATTATTTGCCACAGACAAATTCACCCAAGATATGCAAGGACAAATAAATACAACTCAGTGAGGTATCTCCTAGATTTATTTACAGTGAAAAACACCACATGTTTGATAACCATTCCTTAATTAGGGGAATAGTTTGTAACTTCTCCCTTTGTTTCACATTCAAGACACATTTGTTTTCCATTATGAAATAGTTTGAAAAGAGCACTGAACCAGAAATTTAACTGTAAGCAAATTGTGCTTTCACCTCCATCCAACGCTCTTTGATAAAGTATGTTTCATGGCAATTTTACCTATTGTTTCCAGATAGCTTGCAAAAATGCCCCTTCCCTATGATTTGCTCTCAAGAAAGTCAGAGTTCAGTGGAGGGGAGTACAGACAGTCAGGTAAGACCCATGAGCGTGTGTGAGAAACTGAGAACACTGATATCACTACACATCCAGAAAGGAGAAGATAATAGTGAGGAGGACTATAGGTGAGTTGTCAACTCCATATTTTGTTGCACTGTTTGAACTACTAATGGCCAAAACTTAGACTGTTCATGTTTCTCAGGAAAAAAGAGAACAGAGATGGTAACAATATGGGTAGAGTGGTTTCAGGTTTCAGAACGGGTTTTGATCTCTGAGTTCTGATGCAATTCTTAGAAGACAAATCAGTGTGCCCACTCTGATCCTTGGGAGTCAGCCCACCGGGCACAGCCTGGATAGTGCCCTGAAAATATCCCTGGATCAGGTTGGAAATAGGCGATGTTTTTCAAAACAAGGTTTGGTTTCAATGGAAAAAAACACATCTTTCTCCATATACAAAACCCTAGAGATTTAAAAAAAAAAAAGACTCTTCTATTTTTAAGTGACTACATAGTAGATGATTACTTTAAATAAATAAATAAATCTTAGAGGACCAGAAACATTGAGGAAATCATAGCCCCAGACTTTACTACAGAGTGGTAAAGGAATGTCAAGGGACTTGTGCCTGAACTTGACACAAGAAGAAAGTAGAAAAAGACTGAGAATTAATTGGAGAACTAACTGCACTAATGCACCTGCAGCAGGAAGTGGCAACAGGGCTCTCTGTCCCCAGATTTTAGAAGTATTTAAGGCAAATCACAGAGCAGTGGTCTGGTGGCTAGTGACACTAGCAAGGAATAGTAACAGTTCAGCTCAGAAAAACTCCATTAGAAGACAATCCACGAAGACTCTATGAAGACACTCTATTAGATAGCAGCCCGCATCAGTCAGTCTCTGGTATCAAAAGCAGCAAAGAACCAAGTCTCCAGAGATCTCTTTTGTCACTTCTCCCAGGCAGGGGGCAAGTAGGGGGATTTTATGATCTAGCAGGAAGTTTCAGTTCCAAAGGTAAATAGAGGACAAACATGTTCTGTTCACTTCTTTTAGGAAAAAAAATTAACACATAGATGTGTTTATCTTTGGCATTCATTGACTTGGAACATCAGCACTTTAACCTCTTTCTCTGTCATCAGACATCATCCCATATGTCTGTTTCCACTTATAAAAATACCAAGATATCTATCTATCTATCTTTCTATCTATCTATCTATCTATTGGATTAAGCTATCTCCTTAGTCCAGTATGATCGCTTATGAATTTAGCTAATTACATTGCTCCTATTTCCAACAGTCACATTCTGGTTTAGGAATTCAAGGAATTCAACATATCTTTTGAGAGGACACCAATTCAATCCGTAACCTATATACCATATTCATGGAATATGAGTCATTATTGTTAAGATGCATTTATGTCCAAATCAAAGTGTAGATTAATGCCATCTGGATCAAAATCCAAGCAGGCTATTTTTTAAGAACATGACAAGATAAATCTAACATAGGAATTAATAGAAACTATTATAATTATAATTAAAGAAGCTATTATAACAATAGTGAAAGAAGAATAAAATCAGATGATCCGTATTGCCTAATTCTAGATTGAGTATACAGCCGCAGTAATCAAATGTTGCAAAAGGGTAGACAAGTAGATAGGAGAACAGAATAGAGAGCCCAGAAAAGTATGGGTTTTTTTCCAGTTTCTTCCCTGATGTGACTAATGGACCCGACCAGAACAGCTGTCAAGGAGGAAACGTTTACTTAGGGCTCACCGTCTCAGAGTTCTCATTCCATAGAAGGCCGGCTCCATACCACAGTGCTCAAGGTGAGGCTGAACATCTTGGCAGAAGAGTGTGGCAGAGGGATGAGCCTCACATGATGATCAGGAAGGAGAGAGAGCGAGAGTGCTCCACTTTCCAGATACAAATATATACCATAAAAGCCACATCCCCAATGCCCACCTCCTCCAGCCACAACCCATCTGCCTTCAGTTACCACCCAGTTAATCCCCTCAGGTAATTAATTCATTGATTGGGTTTAGGCTCTCCTGACCCACTCATTTCTCCTCTGAACCTTCTTGCACTGTCTCACACATGAGCTTTTGGGAGACACCTCACATCCACACCATCCCATATCTATCACATATTGGCTGAAACGATTTTTGACAAGGATACCAAGGGAAAAATAATAACTCTTCCTCAGATCATAAATGATATTAACTCAAATAAAGAAGCTGGGCTTCTAAAAGAGAGTATCTTCCTCACTTTTGGGGTAAGTCATGATTTCTTTAGGAGCACTAAATATAAAAGAGAATATTGATAAATTAGACTTCATCAGACATAAAACTTGTCATTATTAAGCCAAGAAAACTACTGAGGAGAAGAAAATATTCACATTAAATATCAATGACTGAAGCCTTGTATCCTAAATCTAAAGAGAAATCCCAAAGTCAAAAATAAAATGACCAAAAAAAAACCAAAACTTTTTAAATTGAAGAAAAGTACATTAGAAAAACGGCAAAAGACTTGGAAAGACCTTTCATAATTATATATAAACATATAATATGTATAAGATATTATATATATAATATATCCACATTACATATACATATATATACACACAATTGTGAAGGATCTTCATATATATGTGTGTGTGTGTGTGTGCGTGTCTGCTGTGTGTGTGTATCTAGTAAATAAATATGCTTATCATGATTATTTGCCAGAGAATTTTACGTCAATTATTAATGGCTAAACTTAAAAACACTGACAACACTAAATTTTGGTGTGTGAACCATCTTTTTATATTAGTGATATGGGAACAAAAAGTTAAAACTGTTCTATAAAATTGTCAGTTTCTTAAGCAGTGAAACATACATCTATCCTATGACCCAGCATTCTACTCCCAAGTATTTATTGAGAAAAATGGAACTTATATCCATAGAAAACCTTGTAAATAAAATTTTGCAGCAATTTTACTTATAACTACCAAAATGTAAAAATCACTCAATGGTTTGTCCATTGAAGAATGAATAAGGAAACTATGGAATACTCATGTAATGGAATACTACTTGGCAACATAAAAGAACAGACTATTGGATGCTTAAGGATGTAGTTAAATCTCAAACACAGATTCGAAGAATCCAGGCACAAAAAAATAGATTCAGTGTGTGACTTCATTTATATAAAGTTCTAAGACAAGTGGTAGAAAACAACCAATGATAGGAAAAAGATTAATGGCTGCTTCTGCATTTGGGAGTGGCTGGGAGATGAACAATGAAATTTTCTGGAGATTCAGAAACGTTCTGTAACTTGGTAGAATGTGTGATATGTTTGTGTGTCAAATTTGATCCAACTATTTACTTGAAGTGTGCATAAACTTCACTGTAGGTAAATTATATCTTAGATTTTTTTAAAAGGTCTGGAAATCCACATTAAGCTATTAAAGATGCCTGGTGACCTTACAACAGTTTCTGGACGACATTAACAAAGCATGGTCTACTAGCCTGGCTTCAGTGATGCTGACATACAAAGAGCTCTGAGACCAGAGGAAGGACGTTGTTAAGATCTCCCTGGAAGAAGAGGACGTAAGAAGATTCTTTGGCAGGAGATCCTCCCGAGCCTGTTAAAGAGCAGCATGGAATTAAAATGGAAGGAGACGTCACTCCCTCTCAAGTTAACGTTTCCTGATGAGCAGTTTCATCTTGGAGGACTGTTTGCCAGCAGTGGCAGCTTCGTGACAGTCATTGTCACCGTGACCTTCATATTAGTTCTTACTCGGAAGATCAGTCTCAAAAATGTTGCTATGACATGTATCGAAGAACTCTGCTCTTTTCAAAGGGTAGCTTCCAAATACAACTGATTTCTCTGGACAAATGGATTGTAACCACAATAGAGGACGTGGGGGACAATGAGCACTGACAACAGTCCCCTATCGTGGCCTGTCACTCGGGTAGGCAGATAGAGTAAAGACTCAGCACTTCCAGCCTTGTTTCATTCACTGACTCCGCAAGCATTCACGGGTCAGGCATCTGATACGTGTTCAGCTGATAGTGATAAATGAGGGTCTAGGAACCTTAAATTTAGAATGAAGAGCCTGGAGTAGGTGGTCTACCAGCTTTGAATATAGGACTGATCCTCTATAGAGACCTAGAGAAAAATGGAGGTAAGGTGCTCAGGAAATGAGATTGAAATAGATAAACTGACATAATTCCCAGGAGACTGTGAAAGAACTAGCTTTTCCTTTTCCTAATGTTTTGGCTTGGTTTGGTTTGTCCTGGTCCTGGGGATACTGGCCAGGGCCTCACTGTGCTAGGCAGGTGCTCTGCCACCGCCCTGTGTAAGCCCAGCCTTCCCATTGTTTTTCTTCCTTGTCTCCACCTGCTCCCGTGTCCTACGACCATCCCAAGTCGATGCAGTACCATTTTCTCCTTTATCTTTTCTCCTCTTATCTTTTCAGTTCTTATTTCCCATATGAGCCTATTATATGCCCCCAATTTTCTAGAGTGATATATAAAGAGATTATTAAACAAACAAAACACACGCACACACCGAGTATTAGTATAAGCCCAAGGCAGATGCTTGAAATTAATGGAATCAATATTGGCCACGGGCCTGTTTCTTGGGCAGGGATGAAGGTGATCAGTAGGCTTGGTGATAGGACTGATAAGCAAAGAAGAAGAAGACTATTAAGAACAGAGAAAACAAAACCTGGTGTGGTGGCACACTCCTGTAATTCCAACAACTCAGGAGGCTGGGGAAGGAGGATCTCAAGTTGGAGGCCAGTCTCAGCAATTTAACAAGTCCCTGTCTAAAAAAAAAAAAAAAAAAGAACTGGGGATATAGTTCAGTGGTGAAGCACTCCTGGGTTCAATTCTCCTGTACCAAAAAAAAAAAATAGAGCCAATGTCTTTTTTCTGCTCTTACACTTAACTCAGAACTCTTCTTGGGCCAGATGTTTGAGGAGTACCCCCCTCATACACAGACACACCCAGCAGTCCTGCAGCAAACACCAACTGGAGGTCCTCTAGCTCAATTCAATATGACGCTATCTACCTGGAGTTAGCATCAGATCCCACTGGTTTGAGGCTCAGTTCTGCAAGACTGCCCCCACTTCAGATGCCCATCACAAACCCCAGGTTGTGACCTGTGCTTCTGACTATTTGGGTGTAAATTGGGGTTCCAATGACTCTCCTTGGCTTTAACTTGTTAGAGGAGCTACAGAACCCAAAGATACATTTTACTTACGTTTACCGTTTATTAGTTGAAGATATTATGAAGAATAGAGATGAAAAAGAAAATACACACACCTGTATCACCCAAGTTTTGTCCCAAAATATCCTGAAAAAGCATTTGACAAAATTCAATATGAATTTTTGATTTTTTTTAAAAAAAAGCTCTCAGTAAGCTAGAAATGGAAGTGGACTCTCTCAATTGCTAGAGGACATGTATAAGAAAACTGCTTCCAACATTAGACAACAGGGAGGAGATTGAGGGATTTCTCCTCAAGATCCTAAACAATGCAAAAATGCAGGCTTTTGCCATGTTTATCCAGCATGTCCCAGAAGGCCCTGTCTGCAGAATAAAGGAAGAACTGAAATGCATACAGATTGTGATTAAAGAACTAAAGCTGTCTTTATTCACAGATGATGTGAATTCTCACTAGAATACTACAATAATGCTTTAATAGTGGGTTTAGCGTGACCACAGACATAGATGTCAATATGTAACAATTAATTGCTTTTCTACACACTAGCAATAACCTTTAAAACTGAAAAAAAAATTACACAATTTTTTGTATATATATATGTATATATAATGTGTGTGTGTGTGTATGCACCCAAAATAGAGCCTCAAAATAAAAATATATGTGATCAACTTAATTTTGGTAAAGATGTCAAGAACCTTTGTTCTCTGTTTACAGATAATACTTTTTCAGAAAATGATGTTGGAATAATTGGATACTCACATGCAAAAGGAAAATATGTTTACATCATGCTATATAGAAAAACTAATTGAAAATGACTATAGTCCCAAATGTAAGAGCTAAAAATAAAACTTCTAGAAGACATCATAGGATAAAATCTTTTTGACCTTGGATTAGGCAAACATTTGTTAAATTCAATACAAAAGAGACAAACCATAAAAGAAAAATAAATAAATAACTTGGACTTCAAAATTAAACCTTTGCTCTGTAAAAGCCACTCTTCTTAAAAAAAATGAAAAGCAATAGATTAGAAAAATAAAATTTTGAAAAACATCTTTCCAATTAAGTTGCATCCAAAATATAAGAAGACAAACAATCCAATTAAAGATGAATAATTTGAACAAATGTTTACCAAAGAATGTATTCACCAAAAAAAGATATATAGATACTATTCATCAAATAATTTGTTTATTATTGGTAATAAACAAATTAAAAGATATTTTTAACATTATTAATCATTGGGACAAAATCAAATTAAAATGGTAGTAATATTCTGTTGCCCATCTAGTTAAATGTGTAACATTTTAGCTGAAAATATCAAATGCAAAAGAGAATTTGACATATCTGCTGATGAGAATCCAAAGCCACTCAGACACTTTAGAAAGCATTAGGCTTTTTCTTTAAAGTTAAGCATATAATTACCATATGACTAAGCAATTCCACTTCAAGATATTTAGCCAAGATAAATAACAACATATTTTCACAGACTTTTACCTGAATGTTTATAGCAGCTTGTTTATAATAGTCAAAAACTGGAAACAGTTCAAATATGTATGATGAATAGATTAAATTCGAACTATCCAACAGGGAAACCAAACACTGATACATGAAACTACATGGCTAAATCTCCAAATCACTCTGCTAAGTTAGAGAACATAGACCAAAGCACCATGTAACATATGATTTTGTTCATGTGAAATTCTGGGGTAAATAAAACTGTAGGGGCAGAATCAGATCAGTGGTTACAAGAGAGTGAGGGTTGGGGGAGGAGATTAATTCTTCTATATGCAACATAAAATCTATCATGACTTTGATGGTAGTTAAATGTCTGTATATATTTGTTGAAATTAGTACAACTGTTCTGTTGTAAAGGATGAATTTTAATGTTTGTAAATTATACTTCAACAAACTTTTAGTGTTTAAAATAAATAAGTAAGGAACATAGCATGAAGTTTCCTCAAAACATTAAAAATAGCAATATCAGGACTGGGTGTGTAGCTTAGTGGTAGAGCACTCACCTAGAATGCACAAGACCACTGGTTCTGATTCTCAGCACCGCAATCAATTAATCAATCAATCAAATGGAACTACTAGACTAACAATCCCATTAACTGATTATATCTAATGGATAGGAAATCAGTTTATTGAAGAATTATTTGAACTTCCACACTTTTTGCAGCCTCATTCATTATAAATAAGATACAGGATGGGGAAGTAGCTCAGTGGTAGAGAGCTTGCCTAGCGTGCCTGAGGCCCTGGGTTTAGTTCCAGCTCTGCAACAAACAACAAACAAACAAACAAACAACAAACAAACAAAAAATACATCATAACAAGACATGGAATGAACCTCAGTGCTCATCAATGAATCAATTAATAAGGAAACTGTGGGATATGTACACAATGGAATACTGAATATTTGAACAAATACTGAATACTGAATATCTGATACAAAACAGAAAAAAATGGACCTGGAGGACATGTTGTTAAGTGAAATAAGCCAGGCACAGAAAGACAAATATTGTATGAAGTCACTTACATGTGGGATCTAAAAAGCTGAGCTGATGGAAGTAGAGAGTAGAATGGTGGTCACCAGGGATTGGGGCAGGAGAGGGGGGAAGGGGTAGATGCTGGCCAGTGGACACAGTTTCAGTTAGGAGGAGGAATCCGTGCAAGAGAGCTATTTTACATAGTTCAAGAGACCCATGTTTTTCATGCTGGCTATACAGATGTCCCTAATAACCATGGGGGATTTGGCCCAGGACCACCTGCAGATACCCAAATCCACAACCACTCGAGTCCCTTATATTAAATGGCATAGTATTTGCATATAGCCTACACACATCCTCCTCTATATTTTAAAACATGTCTGTATTACTTATAATACCTACTATAATGTAAATGCTTTGTAAATAGTTGTTATACTATATTGTTTAGGGAATAGTGATAAGAAAAATGTCTATACAGAGGATTGAATTCAGGGGCACTGGACCACTGAGCCACATCCTTGGCCCTATTTTGTATTTCATTTAGAGACAGGGTCTCACTGAGTTGCTTAGTGCCTCACCATTGCTGAGGCTGACTTTGAACTTGCGATGCTCCTGTCTCAGCCTCCCGAGCCGCTGGGATTACAGGCATGTGTCATTACACCCAGCTTTTCCAGTATTTTTGATCCACAGTTTTGGTTGAAGCCAGAAATGTGGAACCTACAGATGCAGGGGGTTGACTGTATTGTCAACAGAGAGAGAGATTTTAAGTCAAGAGAATAGATTTTAAGTGTTCTTACCACAATAACCAATAAGTTAATTAGCTCGATTTAGCATTCCATGGTGTATGCATATTTTAAAATATCATGTGTACAATATAAGTGTACAATATATGTATCATTTTTATTTGTCAGTTAAAAATAAATTAACTATGAATAGACAAATGCTGAATAAACACCCTGGAAAATTGATTTACATACAGAAAAGTCTGCAAAATAGCAATATCAGGATGGGTGTGTAGTACTCTACCACTAAGCACAGTGAAAGCCAATGAAAAATCAAATCGAGAATAAATAATATATACAGATAACAAAGATATAAGAGGATAATAGTATGAGATTTCCCTGAAATGGACAGTGCACAATCTGCAGTGGAAGATATATTCAAAGATATCATAGAAGAAAAGAACCATGTCCGCAGCCTTAGAGGAGTGCTGATTAACATGATGAGGAACTACACTATACACCTATTAGAGCAGCAAAATGAAGAACACTGACCATCCCACGTGGTGGTGAGGGGAGTACTGAATGCTCATATATTGCAGGGAGCAAGGCAAAACGGTACAGCCATTCAGAAAGATATTTTCTCAGTTGCTTGTGAGTTTAAATATATTCTTCTCCAATGACTCAGCCATCATATTCTACATAGTTATCTAAAATAAATGACATTTTATATTCAAATATAAGCCTGTTCATGAATTTTGGCTACAAAGGCAGAGATGAGGTTAGTATTGGGAGTGTTGGAACTGCTTGGTTTCCTGATTGTGGTGATGGTTAAAATTCATAGAACTCTACAGTAAAATAAGTCAAGTTCACTGTATAGTAATTATGAAAATATATTAAAACAATACATAATAAAATGAAAAACACTAAAGAAATATAAAGAGTTTGTAGCAAGGACAAGAAATGTGAGTCCCTGAAGGACTTCTTTCTACAAGAAGATCACAGTCCTTCCATACTGTGTCTCTTCCACTCACAACAAGCCTAGGAATGTGCCTTGATGTGTAATTTTCAAGTTTCAGCTGGATCTTTACATTGCTAACCCTGAGTAGGTGGCTTGGTGATGAGGAGGCCCCTCAGTAAATGCAGGGAGGCCCCTGAGTAAATCCCAATCAGAAAAGGGACCACCTGGCATCACCCTACTGGAATTCAATCTTGTGCAGTCATAGTGCTTAGAGAGATTTTATTTCTTTTTCCATAGGGGTCTAGGAGCTAGACTGTAATGTCTGTGTGATTCCACGTGCGTATCTTTGGGAATTCTATGTGCACACATGCCCCTGCATGGTGTCTGTGGTATACATACATGCTCTGACAACTAGGCAAATTGGTCTCTCTGCACCTACAACTGCTTTGAGGCACTTTGAAGGATCTAGACCTAAAGTGTCAAAGCAGACACCAGGCTATCCTGCTGGGGGCCTCTCCTATTCCTCCTCACTTGCCCCACTCCAACCAGCCTACACGGCTCTACTCCATCTCAGAAACTAAGAATGTATTTCTGGGGATCCTGCATCTTTGAGAGTGTTAGACTAAGGAACAAGAATCAGTCATCAGGTACCCAAATCCCTCTGGGAGAGATGTATATCTAATCCAAAGAAAAGTCCACACATTTTTGGAGAAGTCTGTGGGCAGGAAGGAACCAGGATCTGTCTACGCGGGATCACCTGAGGAGGGTTAATTTGGGCCCATTTCCTTTGCAAAGGAGCTTAGAACAATCTTATAAATTTGTCTTACAGCCTATGTGTTAGTTTCCCTTTGTGAGTCCTGAACCCCAGTCCTTGCTGCTGTCTGGGATTCCTCTTCCTATAATAGCTTTGTGTGGCAAGAGAAAAAAAAAAAACAAGAGAAAGGGCCGGAGGGCACGAGAGGAAACGTAGTTCTTCTTGTGCTGATGATAGGTCGTGAAGCCACAGCTGTGGATGGAGAAGGGTCCAGGAGGACCAGAGGGTCCACAGTTATGAGGTGTGCAATGGCCCTCAGCAGGGTTGCAACCACAGACAGATGCTCAGTGGCTGCCTTCAGGAGCTAACTTAAAAATAATTTTCATTTCCTAAAATAGTACAGCATTGTTTTAAGGTACTGTCTGCAGACCTAGGATTCACATTTTATTTATTTATGTATGTAAGTATTTATCACAGTGCTGGGAATCAAATCCAGGTCTGGGTGTGCATTCTGTCTCTGAGCAGTCTACCCACTGAGCCACACCCCAAGTTCCTATGGGGGATTGTATTTTAAAGGTAAATTCCTGGGCTGTACCTCAGACATATTGAATAAGGACGTGAAACCCAGAAATACGCATTTTAAAAGCAGTCCTCACACAGCTTAAATTTTGAGGATCTTTATCCTCAGGGAGATCCTTTGTAGTGAGTGGGCAGCCTGACCTTGGGCTCTATCTTCCTCCTTTTTCTCTTCCTCCTCCTCCTTCTTCTTCTCCTTCCTCCTTTCTTTTACTCTCCTTTTTTTCCTCTCCCTCCTCATTATTTATGATAATTATTACCATCATTATCAGAGAAATGAAAGGGGTAGGGATTTTTCTCCAACAGGCTAATTTAGTTATGAGTCAAAAATTTAAAAAGAACTATGAAATGTGGTATCGCCTAAGGCCCTCCCTCTACCTTAATTAGCAATGAAAAATCACAGGATTGTATGCCTCCAAAAGAGAATGCCATCTCTATAATTAGGGATACTGCCTCCAGTGAGCTGCCACCATGGAAGAATTATTTTATATACAAAGTCATGAAGCAAAGGTTCTCCCCAGTGAAAAAGGTCCACATTAGTTATGCCAACCTACTAAATGAATTTCAGCAAAAAAGCAGTCCTAATTCAGTGTACATACATTTTATGTTGCCATCATTTTCATAAATTAAATTTCATACTCTGAGTGTATTGTTTTAATACATGAAAACTCATCATCTGGAACATTTCCCAAGTATTTTGGATTGGACTGGATTGGCAAAGCCACTTTTTTTTTTTTTAAGCATTATAAAATTTCTTATCCTCTGAGTGACTCAGGTTATAACTTTGACAATATTCAGGGCAGTTTTACTACATTTTTAATTTGATGTTTCATATTATTTCATAGTTAAATGTACCCTAGGTCCTGACAGAAAAAAAAGCAATAAAAAGATGCAACGTTTTATTGAGAGAGGAGAGAAATGTCATTCTCTTCTCAATATTCAGTTTTCCTATATCAATTTCAAAATTCCTCATTATTCTATGCTCTATTTATAAAAACTGCATTCATCTGTTGTGTTTTGTTGCCGTAGGAATCTAGTGTATTAAAGAATGCTTTCAATATCCCTTTAGCAAATTTTTTTCACTTTAAAATAATATTCTTATATATTTAAAATTGATTGTGTTAGAGAATATTAGCTTGAAAATATCCATTTTACTTTAAATTGCATCCTTATAATTTATAATATGGACATATTTATAGATTCCCTTTCGTATACTTTATAAAATACTCAGTAAATTAGCTCTTTATCATAATATCCAAACATCTTATTTATCTCCACTTTATAGATAGAAATATTGAGGTTTAAAGAAGTTAACAACCTGTCAAAGCCCATATAACCAGGAAGTGAGGCAACTGAATCTCAAGTTCATCTCTGTAAAATTCTAAAGCCTTTAGATTTCTCAATCAGCCAGGAATTTCTTAAAGCAGGCAAAACACTGCAAAATGAATAAATCCATTACAACGTAAATTTATTTCAGTGTATAATTTCGAAATAAATTTCAAAAATTTTAAATAATTTTGTTTTATTAAAAGTTTTCTTAAAACTTAAAATTATTAAATAAATGGTGGCAAGACCACTAAATGTATTTTATGAACACCACTCCTGACAAAAAATTAAGAATAAAAATGATATCTCTACCTTATGCCTCTTTAAGTTTCTCTTAAAAGATGCCCATCCATTTCTATAGTATTGTATTTTTCACAAAATGTAAGAATATTGTTTGAATAAGTATTTTATAAATTAAGAAATTCACGATTTGAAGATATGAGAACAGAAGACCTCATTTACAAAGAGTATGACCAGTCTGAACACTGACAGTTACCTTAACTCTCTGCCTCTTTAATCTTTTGAAATTGTTCCAATAGGAATTAGTGCAGTGCTTTTCTTGTAACAAAAATGATAGAATCCACAGGCAGTTTTACCTTAACATAAGTTTATTATACGTTTTGAAACTTCAAGATTATTTTCAGAAGTTCAATGTAGCTTTTGCAGTGGGTCCCTTCTCTGTAAGGACTCTTAGTGATTGACCTTCCTTGAGGAGGGACCCACTTGGCTTTGACTCCAAGATGGAGGGAATCTCATCCCTATTTGAGTCCTTTCTTTTTCAGATCCCTGCTACATGAGGATTGAGGCAACACTGAGATGAACACACAACTTGAGACTTAAGAGTACCTCTTCATTCCCCAAAGCCCTCCTTATTTATACAAACTCTTTGATGGGCTGATTTCATTTATAAATTTAATTTATACATTTCTAATCATTTTTATATTTCTATATTACTCCACGGTAGTAAGGTTAAAAACTAAATCACTCACAATAAAGTGAGTGATTTTTAACCTAAGTCTGACAGCAAATTCTGTGCATTTTTAGGTGGGGCTCTTAGTCCTTATGAGTATTTTCAGACCTTTGTGTTATCTGAGTTTATTAAACCCACAGCATATTTCAAATTCATTCTTTTTATCTAATAAATTTCTGATAGCAGTTTTGGTTTCTGATTTACTCCTTCCTCTGAAATGCCAAGTGATGAAAAACAATCAGTTAAAAGCTCCTGACTCAACTTTTTTGCCCATATAAAGCAATTCACATGGATCAAAGATGGGACAGAGGAAAAGGCAGAAATATTATACAACTTGTTTGAAACACCAACTGCTTTTGTTTCTTCCCAGCAATTTCAGATTTAAATCACAACATGGCTCTTTTGTCCACTTAATCTTTCCTTTGTTAGTTTTAAAGCATTTTGGTTTTATTGTTTTTCAACAAAAAATGGAGTTGATCAGTTTCAATTAGAAGTAGAATTTTATTATAAAACCATGTCAAAAAAATTCCTTTTCTTTTATTGTTTTTTTTTAAACTGGTTTTATTTATGCTGGGTTCTTTAGATTCTAAAGTTTAGGAAATTTAAAAGAAATTATTTGTTACTATCCAAAGGATCAATTCTTTCCATAGAAAACAGAACATATACGTGATAGAGGAAAGATGGAGAATATGAGGAAGGATCAGGCTGAGTTGGCATACCAGTGGCAAGGTGGTAACAACTTCAAAATGGTGGACAGCCAACCAGGCAGCTCTTGGCTTGAGCCATTTCACATTCTTTTTAAATGGAAAAGCCCAGCAATCCCAAACAGTATAACTCTATGGATCTATGAATGTCACCAGTTTTATAATGTGATTTTTTTAAACAATGTTTTCTGGTGTTCATTTCTCTTTCACTATCTGTGTTTATGTCTCATTAGGCCATACAGGAAATCCGCTACTTGTTTATATTACTGTGCCTTGGGAAAAGACAAAGAGACAACTTTTTTTTTTTTTCTAAAATGATTTCACATTTTTCAGTCTTGTATGAGAACTTCCCAAAAATTATCTTTGCAAAGATTTTGAAAAGTTCTGTCACTTCAAAAGAGTAACCATTTAGCCAATTTGAATCTTTTTTTAAAAATCTAATTGAAGAAACCAAAGCCATATTGGACAATTTCATTTAATTTTGAAATAGTTTTGTAAGACATTTTCATTTTATACTTTATTCAGTAGAAAACTGCAGCAGAATTTCATCAGGAATAATGTAAAAAAAAAAAAAGGACAATTTTTCTGATCACTTAGGTACTTCTTAAAGCATCTTTCATCTAAGACATTGTCCTCTTTTCCCTAGAATATGGCCTTTTGTTTTTTTCAAACAGTCCTTGGAAAAATACTACTTCCTATTATCTCTCTAGCTTTCTTTTACTTGGCTCCAATCATTTAGCCTATCACCAACACTAATAAACAGCTGTATTTAGCACATTTTTGTGTGTTTATTCATTAAATGCATCTTTGTAGCACTTTTTAATTAACTTTTGAATTTGTCTATTTAAAATGTATTTAATACCCTGTAAAGAGAGGGATTTTGTCTTTTTTAAAAAAAAACCTTGATAACTTGAGACCTTAAAAAACTTGCCTACATATGGTTTTGTCTTCATCAATTATTGATGGATTAAAAAAGAGAAAAATAATCCATATTCTTCAAGAAGTAGAAATCAATCAAAGGAATACTAGCCACCTTATCCCAAGAGAACTTTGTCATCACCTTTACTCATTGGATTGCTTCCTGATTTTTATCTTCTTAGATAAATAATAGGGAAGAGTATTTTAAGCAAGAAGTCATAGTAACTAGAACAGGCACAAGTCACATGAAGCTAATATAAAATTTAAAGAATTATGTTAGAAATCCATAAGAATTCTAATTTCACACACCCACCCACATAAACACACACACAATGTGTAGCCATCCGTGGGAGTTTATGTAATGTAAATCCTGCTAAAACTTAGCCTGTTTTGTTCTCTTCAAGATGGATAATGTGTTAGCAATATAATAGAGGGATTTTGTGCCACGTAAACCAAGAATTCAGAATGCAAACCATTGGACCCACAGGATAGGTTTGTTTTATCTGAACTTGGAAGAAAAGGACCTATGAAAACAAACCAATTTGCTTCCAATCCAAATTATCAACTGGAGAGATTCTTCAACAGAATACCAGAAACAGATGTGAATGCCTTTTCTCCATGACTGCAAGCCAGTAAATGCTTTCTTGCCATTTTATCCCTTTATGATAAAACCTCAAGTTCCCATCTACTCCAGGAGAGAGGAAAACCCCAGAAGAAATACGATACCATTTGGCTCGAAAAAAATTTTTTTCATCTTCTCTGTAGACTCTGGATGTGTTACCAGGTCTCTTAACTGTGTGTTTTATACTCACCGTGTTTTTAGGATATTGTCTCATTAGCACATATTTTCATCAGTCTATAAAAGGAACTTGCTCTCTGAGTTTAGAAAAGTTGACACATCAGGGCATCCTTCCATTTTTAAAAGGAAAAGAGCTCATGTATTAATGACTGAATGTATCAAAACGACTGAATTTTCTTTTGACAATGATTTTTTTTCTCCTGTGGACTGTGTTTTCTAGGAGAAATTTAGCATAAGTTCCACTTTGGTCCATAGTAAACGACAAGCAACAACGTTTGGCCTGCTCTCAAACTATTCTCTGGGTTTCTGCATCACCATACCCCACTCAAAACTCAGCACCATTAGCACAACTGGAAACATCTGCTGGACCAGGCTCTCCATTCTGAGGAGAGAGGAGAGCCAAATACTCTCAATACCTCACTGTTAAAACCCCAAACTTATCACTGTTCTTCCAGTGCAAAGTCAGGAAACTATTTGAGACTCACATAGATTTAGGGAGCTGGCCAATAGGTTCTAGTATTCTTTATAGAAATCTGGATTTTTTATTTTTAAACCATGCAGTTCACTTGCATTTACAACTATTTGCCTACTTGGGTGGGCTCTCTCTGAAGATAATTTCACGGAGACATCTCCTCCAAAAGCACATAGGTTGTAAGTTTCAAATTGGTGCACAATGTCCTAGATCCCTATGAACTTAAACTCAACCACAGATGTTCTGGAATGTGGAAAAGGGCTGTGCTTAAAAACCCTAGAGGCTAGAATGGTCACAGTTTAAAGCTATAGAGACTTACTTTCAACAAATTTCTTGCCTTGTTTTTAGCAAGTCATTCCTTCCTCACCCCACATACCCAGTCCTTAAAGACAGAGAGAGAAGGAAAGAAATTTTAATCTTTGAGCAATAGAGGACCTTTCAATAAAATAGTAAACCTAAACTCATTTGTTGAGAGGATTTTTTTTTTGAAATCTGGTATTTGTCTTAGGTTTGGAGTTCATCATCTTATAGTATCTTTTTTATGCTAGTCAGTTTTCCATTACTGTAACAAATACTTGAGATAATCAACTTATTAGAGAGAAAAGGTTTATTTTGCTTCTCAGCCTTAGAGGTTTCAGTCCATGATTGATTGGATCCATTGCTTTGGGTCTCTGATGGTACATCATAGCAGGAGTACGTGGCACCAGATATGCAGATTTAACAGCAAAGATTCAGTGCCACGGAAGGCTTCCCACCAAGATCTCGCTGCTTCACAGCAAGCCCACAGATGTCCCAAACTGACTGCTGCTAAGACTTAGGAAGGAACAGAACTCATTGATCAGTGATTCCAGACTCAAGTCGAAGAGCATCATCAGGGTTCCTGAAGTCCTGGCAAAACTCTGCAATTGTAAAACCCAAGTGTTAGAGGTGAGGTGTCCCCTGAAAGCTTGTGTGTGGGACACTAAAAGAAGGTTTAGAGGTGAAATGATTGGGTTATGGAAGCCTTAATCGAATTAGTGTGTTGATCCCCTGATAGAGATGGTAACTGGATGGTAACTGTAGGCAGTTGGGGTTGGCCAATAGAGACGAATCACTGGGGACATGCCTTTGGGATATATAGCTTGTCTGTGGTGAGGGGTGTCTTCTCTCTCTCTGTTTCCTGGTGTCATGTCCCCAGCTGCTTTCTTCTGCCACTTCCTTCCATCACGATGGTCCCAAAGAAGGAACTGACCATCTATGGACTGAGACCAACTGTGAGCCCCAAATAAACTCTGATTGTTCTTGTCAGGTCTTTTGGTCACAGTGACAAAGAAGTTGACTAAAACACCAAGGAATTTTTAGAGCTAATGAGAATGGAAATTACCCAGTCTTATCTCCTCATATTTTACTCAAGAATACAAAATGGAGAACAGACAGAGCCAGTTTCAGAATCTAGGTCCTCTGTTTCCCAGTTCAGGGCAATATCTACCACATCACCGTGCCTATGTGAGTTGGTGGACATTGGGTAGATCCAGCTGATGGTCTCTCTGGCTGAGCCCTGGCTAGTGCAGGGTTTGTGCTACATGGCTCTACACCTTGAAGTTTCAAGGAAATAGAGTGTCCACAACCCTAACTATATCTGCTTGCTTTCATTTCTTTTATGTCACAGTGGAATATGCCCAATTTACTTCACTTTTGGAAGCCCAAAAAATGCAGTTTCAGGGGGAAAAGTATAGAGTGAATACTGATTAAAGACAAAGCAATCTCAAAAAAAATTGCCCCCAAATTAATTGGCTGATTATGAGTTTGCTGAATAATCTTTAAATACTTTGAGTTGGGCCTGAATCAGTGCAAACAGCTTTCAGCAAAGGCAAAGAAAAATAGTTCAGTTCATCCATGAGTACATTGCAGATTCCAGTATCTATCTTAAGAACTACCTCTGCTATAGTTTGAAAAGGTCCCTTCAAAAGCAGACTTTGGAAACTTAATGCCCAATGCATCAGGCTTGGGAAATGAACCCTAGTGAGAGGTGATTAGGAGAGGGGGTTTCTGTCCTCATGAGTGGAGGAATGCTACCACCAGAGGAGTGGGTTCTTACCAAAGGATGACCTCAGGACCCATTCTGTGCTCTCTTGCACAATTGTTCTTTTTCTCTCTCCCTCTTTCCTGTCCATCTTCTTCCATGGGATGATGCAGCAAGAAGGACCCTCACCAGATGCTGATCCCTTGACCTTGGACTTATCAGTCTCTAAAACTATGAGCCAGTAGATTTCTGTTCACTATAAATTACTTAGTCTGTGGTATTCTGTTAGAGCAACACAAAACAGACAAAAACGACCTCCAAAGAGGAGATACAGGCTACACAGGGACAGACTAATTAAAGAGACAGATAATTTAAACCCCCATGTTAACACATACCCAGGTGTTTATAAAGCCTAAACACAGATGTGACTTCAGGCAAGGTCAAATACCCAGGCAACCATGGAAGTCAGAGCCTGATATTCTAGCTCATAGCCCTCTCCATCCCACACCCACACAGGCTACCTTCAGCCTTGAAACAAAGAACACTCAAAGAGGTCACTGCTTCTCTAGGTTAGCAGAGGAGTGGTATATGTTGAATGTCTAGAAATTTATAAACAACAGTATATTTATCATTCTGGAAAGACTATCCTTGCAACCAAACTGTGCTCATATTTGTTCTTCCATGAGTGGTCTTTTCATGACTAAACCATTTCTATGAATTACTGAATGCAAATGCACCAAAGGCTAAACATCATGAGAATATGCATGTAAGTTCTTGCCTACTTCTTTACCCCCTTGTTAGAAGGCAGTGACAGCATATAACATGGTTTTCCTATGTGCTCTACTATAAATCCTTCTGTCCTACATGGGTGGTCAGGACAACCTATTCTTAGGTAGATTTGTATCAAAGAAAAAAATGTGTGGGAAGTAAAAAAAAAAAAAAGGCTTAAATTATCTGTCTTTTTAATTCAATATGTCATGGAATAATAGGAGTAGACAAACCCTAAAACTTTCCTCTGGTCCTGAGGTTTTCATTAGAAGGAGGCAAACTAGGGAAATATGAGTTTTTGCAAAAATTCCATTTCCCCTGATTTTTAACATCTTACTCTTAGGCAATAAAAAATGTCATTTCATTTAGGAAATCAGGAAGATTAAAACATAGCAAACCCATTTTTCATGTTACACTTGGCAAAATAAAATACCAATTTTTCTATTTAATAGTGATTTAACTTCTCCTAATTTCCTAATCATAAATATAATAATAATTTCCCTACCAAACTCAGAGGTGCTGTATGATTCAATTAAGATCATGAATATATAAGTAATGCAAATAAATATAAATATTTAACTTAATATATTGTTGTCAATTTTCATTGTTATTATGTAAAATAATTGACTGTGTACTATAATCAAGAGGAAGCATATTTGAGTGGAGAAGATGCAGTATGGAATATATTTAACTCCATTAGTAGGATAAGTGTTGTTGAAGTTTTTAATAGGGGGCATTATTAATTTAACTTCAATCCAGAAAAGCTTCATGGGAGTTAGCTGATCCGGGAATGTTTTGGATTTATCTACAGAGACAAGGGGGGGGGGGGGCTTTTCCATTGAGTAGAATTAACATGTGTTAAAAAAAAAAAAGAAACAGGAATAAGCAAACTTTCAATGGAGGATGGTGAAGGACCCACCCAGCTAATGAGAGAAATATTAGGAGAAGTACTCAATGTCAACACATTAGGTGAAGCCAATTTGTGATGGGCAATGGAGGTCAAATTGGGCATTTTTACTTGCTTTGAAAAACAATAAGGATCCAAAGACAATTCTTAAGTTGAGGGGAAAGGAGTGGCATGTAGCAAGAGGTATATCTGCTTTATCATATAGGATGTGGGGTCTCCCAAAAGCATACATTAAGAAACCATGGAGATCCTGTGAGGTCTCACTTTTTTAGGATGAGAAATGCTTTCAGCAAAAGTATACAGGAATGAATTAATTTGTCAAGAGAACACAAGAGGACTAGAGAATTTCAAAAAGAGATTAGAACATACTTTAAATTGTATGAGAATTTTTTAAAAGGCCATGAGAACTTGCACAGCTTTTTTCAAGATAAAATTTCTATGCCTTATCATCATGTACAAACTAAGCTAACAAACTCTTGACATTGGGCCTTCGATGTGCTTTTGCAATAAAGTTGGATCATATCTTCTACACTGGCATGCATTACTAGTATCTTTCTTACTAGAAGATCATTTGGAGAACAATGACTAAGCAAAAAAACTAAATCGTCATTTTTAAAATTTTCTTTTCATCTCATTTAATCCTTTTTGTTTTGACTGATGAGAAATAGTGGGTACACCAGCAAAAGCACTGAGCTAGGAAGCAGGACACCATAGTCCCTGTTCTCGTTCTGCCACTGAGTAGCTGAGATGGAAAATCATTTCATCTCCTTGTGTCAGTTTCCATCTCCTTAAAAAATGATGTGGTTCAACAAGTTAATTTCGAAGTTTTCACTTTTACATATGGGGTTAAATAAGTTAACTTCCAGGAGTTTTTCCAGCTTTGAGATTCCCTAGTTTCATGACATTGCAGTGAGTTTTTTTCCATGTGGTCTAAGAGTGTCATAGATAAAAGTACTTTGAGGGAAAATTGAACCTGTCTATAAGGCTCTGGGAAACAGGGTTTGTTTTTACACTTTTGTGTTTTTTTTTAAGTAAAAATTATTTTATTGTCTTCTATTTAACATTACCCACAAGCAATTTCAAATCAAAATATAACTGAGAATGGGAATGTCTGGTTCTAACAATCACAGCTTATGGAACACAAAGATATGCAGGGTTTTTTTTTCTCTTTTATTTATTTATTTTTTTAATTGGTTGTTCACAACATTACAAAGCTCTTGATATATCATATTTCATACATTAGATTGAAGTGGGTTATGAACTCCCAATTTTACCCCAAATGCAGATTGCAGAATCACGTCAGTTACACATCCACAATTTTACATAATGCCCTATTAGTAATTGTTGTATTCTGCTACCTTTCCTATCCCCTACTATCCCCCCTCCCCTTCCCTCACATCTTCTCTCTCTACCCTATCTACTGTAATTCATTTCTCTCCTTGTTTATTTTCCCATTCCCCTCACAACCTCTTCTATGTAATTTTGTATAGCAATGAGGGTCTCCCTTCATTTCCATGCAATTTCCCTTTTCTCTCCCTTTCCCTCCCATCTCATGTCTCTGTTTAAAGTTAATCTTTTCTTCCTGCTCTTCCTCCCTACTCTGTTCATAGTTGCTCTCATTATATCAAAGAAGACATTTGGTATTTGTTTTTTAGGGATTGGCTAGCTTCACTAAGCATAATCTGCTCTAGTGCCATCCATTTCCCTGCAAATTCCATGATCTTGTCATTTTTTAGTGCTGCGTAATATTCCATGTTTTTACACTTTTGTGTAAAACTATGTTTTACGGGTGAGTTTCAATTTTATTCAGGAGATGAAAGCCATGGAATTAACTATTCTAAATAAAATTAAATACTGAATCACATTTGAATCTACGGGGAAAAATGCTAAAGGAAGGAAAGAATATTTAAAATAAGGTTCATTTTATAAGTTCCAATCTCTATGAAACCTAGAATTAGAGTCTGTGTTCCAACAAGTTCTGCTTAGAGAATATATTTCCATTAAAGATACAGTGTAAGTGTGGATGAATGGTATATGCACACACAGGTGCACATAAATGTGCAAAATAATTTATATTCCTTTGGGGGGGGGGCTAAGGAGGAAGAATGAGAGTATGCTCTGCATATTTTATAGAAAATACAATTGGATAGAGAACCTTTCATACTTGGAAATATGAAGCCTCCTGAACAGGCAAGTAAAGAGAGAATTGTAGTCACAAATAGATTTCATTCTACTAAAAAAAAAAAAATCAGAAGTTTGCATATTGAAGTTATTATATTTTGAGGTCAAATATCTAATTGATGGTTTGCCTTTTTTATAGAGAATTTAATATATTTCCCAAATTTAGACTCTTAAGAATGTATCTAATATTTATTGGTTCTTAGAAAATTGTTATAGGGCTATTACCTAACCTAAGATTCTGAGTTTATTGTGGATAACAGACTGAATTAAAAGATGTAATTCTGTTGTTATTTAGTTGGTTCTTGTGGTTATTTAAGGAAAAAAACAGTATGCTAAAATGTTTGACTTAGAGCTATAGTTTGTAGGAATTAGAAGGTAAATATCTAATCAGATTTATAACTTTACTATCCTAACACTGGATGCAGTTCTAAGCTGTGCTTTTTTTCTTTCTTTAATTTTTTTAATTTATTTTTATTGGTTGTTCACAACATTACAAAGCTCTTGACATCATATTTCATACATTTGATTCAAGTGGGTTATGAACTCCCATTTTTACCCCAAATACAGATTGCAGAATCACATCGGTTACACATCCACGTTTTTACTTAATGCCATATTAGTGACTGTTGTATTCTGCTACATTTCCTATCCTCTAATATCCCCCCTCCCCTCTCTAAGCTGTGCTATTTAAGCTGATTGGGTGGTTTAGATTAGACTCAGAGGGAAGAGCTGCAGGCATCGATGGGAGAGACAGAGCATGGATCAGAGTGTCCCGCTCCTTCAGCCAGGGCACTCTCAGGGGCCACAGGTTATATGTGCTACAAGATATGGACTATCCCAATCCTCCCAACAGTAGAGAGGGCCTGGAGACTTTAGTAGG
Source organism: Spermophilus citellus (assembly GCF_964194105.1). NCBI lineage: Eukaryota > Metazoa > Chordata > Mammalia > Rodentia > Sciuridae > Spermophilus > Spermophilus citellus. The sequence continues at coordinate 135,623,927 of NC_138189.1, forward strand.
TCACTTTCTGCCTCAAGAAACTTCCTTCACCTATGCCAATGTACTGTACAAAATATTAGCATTTTCTTTCTGCTCCTTTTGAAAAAGATTGGGAAGTACTGGGTTAGCCTATATTTGAGAAATCAAAGGAACAACTTTAAAAGTCCATATGTGGAAGATAACTATAAAATATCAATCAAAGAAACATTTGTTCCACCTCCTTTCAAACACCAGGATGTTCTGTGTTTCTATTGAAATCAGGTCCACATGCTTTGGGGGTTAGACCTCAGGTGCCCACAGACACCAAATGTCACACAGTGGGGGACAGTTGCATCATCACTCAACAGCACAGACACAATAAACCCATCTCCCAAATGCATTTTGCAAATTCACACAGACATCAAGTTAAGCAAGACTTGACTGAATCTACCCCAAGGTACATTATGAAATAGCCGTTGGAGGAAGTCAGGAGAGATGGTGGGACTCACATGGAAGTTCAGCCCTCCCATTTTACCATGATCCAGAATGCATCCCTGCTTGTTCCATGGGGTCTACACACTGGTCATTTAATAATGGGAGCCCTGATAGGGACTTGTTAGAAGAGCAATCAGAAGGGCAAAGCTTTGAGTTGTTTTCTAATTATGAAGTGGTATCCCGAGAATGTAGAACACTTATTAATAATGATTACATTACAAGAGCAAATTTTCCATTTCTCACATCAGAAAGATTTATGAATCTGTGTGGTCATGCCTTGTAACTGATGTTTCCAATGAAGGATAATCTAATTTCCCAGTGAAAATCATGCTGATGTGACCTAGAGACATTTCTGTTTTGTCACAACAGCATTTAATTTGAGCTGAAATTAGCCAGAATTACACCATGTTCCTGGCAAACAGTATGCTCCCAAAATATCACCATGGTAACAGTGTAATCTATCAACAATCCCCTCTTGCGATTTTTTAAGGTCTCATTCTATTAATAATTCCAAGATGGATGAAACACTTGTTTTGTATCACCAACCTGTTGCTACAAGGTATTTGCAGCTGAATTTGAATAGCATATAGGGTTTTAAAAAATATATTTCCTTTTACTTAAGGAAACATTTACTTGTTCCTTAGGCCAGATCAACTTCACAGATGTAGTGAGAGCTTCCAGAGATGTTTTATATGACCAAGTGCTGAAATTCATTTTCTTTTTACTGTTTCTTTCATCACCTTCTAAGAAATTATATGTTCACTCCAAGGAGTTAGGTCTCAACTGACCATGGAAAGGTAATTTTAAAAAATTTGCTTCTTTCAGCTAAGAGAAATCATAGAGGAAACACTGAATGTTCTCATTCTCAAAGAGGTCTTAGTTCTCACTTCAGCAAATGAAGGAGAAATGTCTTTTGATTATGTGTATGAAGCAGTTATAACTGGCCCTTGCTAAGTTTAAAGCCGTTCATTTCCTCCCTTCATCAGCTGGAGTTCTGAAATATTTGTGGAGGTAACCACGTGCACAGGGATGGATTTGAAAAATGATAATTAAATTTGTTAAAATGCCCCGGGTTGATGAGGAGAAGAGAGAGAACAGTAAGAGAGGAAATGATATTTCAACACCACTGGTTCTTAGACACATGACAATTGGATCTTGAAGAAAAAAAAATAATCTCTTATTGGTTATCTTGAAAAATGAGTCAAAATTATGTGATGCTAAACACAGTTTCTAGAGATAAAAAATATAATGACAATGGAAGATGGAAATGATTTCAAAAAATTGAAGCTGGGTGAAGATCATGTGTGAACACTTTAGCTTTTGTGTCTAATAAGCTTCAGCTTGATGCTGTTAGGGATGAAAAAGATTGTTTTGTATAAAAAGATTACATTTGATAAATCAAGCTCTGGGTACAGCTGATAAATGATGAACTTGCCAAAGATGTTAGCTTTATCTTTATGTTTTTGTCACTGTCAGTAGATTAATGACCTTGAAAGTCAAACATCCCATGTAAAGTCATTTATTTTTCAGTTTGACTTGAACTGCTGAACCATATTGCAATTCTGTGTTGGGATTTTTACTTATAACAACATACTTCTTGTGCTCCATTGGCCTCATTTGAAATAATTTTTGTTTGTTTTCCTCTATGTTGTTATCTTTCTGGTTGCTTGTATCTCCTTCTATTAAGTTTATAGCAATGCGGACAGTGACCCATATTTTATTTCCTTTAGTACAATCCTTCTTCGTTACTTGATAAACAGTCATTCATAACTTGTGGGAAATTTTGAAATAAACAAACAGTACTATTTTTTGTTTAAACTCTGATAAGAGAAAGACTTTCTTTGATATAATGTTCATTTATTCAGCAACGGTTTAATAACTCTGCAATGATAGGTCTTATGCATGTCAATGGGTAGACATTGTCTGTCCCACTGAGGCAGATATCAAACAAATACATAGCAACATTTCCAGTGATTAATATTAAGATATTATAATTATAATATTATAAATAGAGCTGGGGCTAGAGAATAAGAGGATGGGTTATAATTTAGTTGGGAGAAATAGGAAAGATCGCCTTAAAATTTAATCTAATGCCTGAAGATTAGTCAAAACTTAACAAAAAAAAGAGTGGGCATGATACTAGTTGGTGAATTGGGCATAGGGGGGCAGGGGTGTGCATCATAAGGAGGTAAGTCAGATGAGCTCAGAGATGGGCGGGGGTCAGAAACAGCAGTGTCCCCCAAGGCCCATAAAGAAGTATGGGTTTTATTCTAAGGTTGATGGGCAGAACTAGAGAATCTCCAGAGTAATGTGGGATGTTATCAAAAAATCATTCTGTGTGCTCTCTGAAGAATGGGTCAGAGGAAAGTAAGAATAGACTTAGGAAACCAGTTAGAAATAATAGTCCAAGAGAGCTATTAGGGTGGATTTGATTAGAGACCTGACAGTGAAGACAGAAATGGGGAGAAGTGAGATGGGTTCTGTAGATAAATCAATAGGACTTGATGAGACGATAAATCTGGGAAGAAGGCCACTCTTAGGTGCCTTATAATGGTATGCAGCCTCTGTGATGGCCCTTAATTATCTCCACGTCCTATAATTCACCCTCACTGTCACAGAGAGGGTTTGTGGTCAGTAGGATGTGGCAGAAGTGATGCAGGTGGTTCCCCAGATCAGGTCACTTGCTATGGGGAAAGCAGACAAGGAAAAGGCCCAAAGATTGGTCCCTGAGGACTCTTGCTAACAGTTCCATCAAGAAATTTCTTCCTACCAAAATCCATGTGAGTGGCCAGCTTCTAGAAGCAAATCTGCCAGCTCTCCTCAGGCTTTCAGATGGTTGGAGCCCCAGCCCATACCTGCTGGTAACGACAGGAGAGGCCCTGAGCCCTTCATCTGCTTCTGAACTACAATGGACAAATGGTGAGATGGTGCATTGCTATTTTAAGTCAATCAATTTTGTGGTAATTAGTCACATAATGATAGATAAGTAATGCATTTGCTTAAACAATTGGAGGTACTGTTTTCTAAACTTCTCAAAACTAGGGATGAAATAGGAAAATATCTATAATTAGGTTTTTCAATTTATTTGAATTAAATTTATTTTAAACTGATAAATAAAAACAAAAATTTTGCATATTAATGGGGTACCATGTGATGACATCATGTAATGTTTAAATCAGGTTAAGCACATCTATCTCCTGAAACGTTTGCCATTTCTTTATGGCAAAAACATTCAAATCCCTTTCTTCCAGCCTTTTGAAATATACAGGACATGATTACTATCTCGAGTCACCTTCCTGTGCAAGAGCACACCATAACTAACAACTTACCCTTATAAAAAGTTAGATTTGCACATGGAAAACTATCCTTGAAAACATTCCTTGAAATATTCTAAAGTCAATGCCTCACAGAGAATAGAAGAAAGAAATATGGAGTTCAGAAATGTGATTTGAGCTAACAATATAAATTGGGGAATTATAAGCCTGTAGATGATAATTTATAAGGATAAATGCATTCACCAAGGAAGGGTCTGACCTAAGAGTGAAGAGGGCCCAGGGAACCCCAACTTCAGATATTTGTATATTTGCATTTCTTTTGCACCACTTTAATCCATTTGACTTCTCTTATTCCAGCCACGGTCATGGAGGCCAGGTCCTCTGTGCTCTTCAACAACCTTGGCAAAGTTGAAACCAGACAAGGCCACTTGTGACCCAAACTGGGGCTTCTCTGGTGTGCTGCCTGGGACACTCTCAGGAACAACTCAGCATTCCGGCATGTGACTACATCATTAATCCACATCATGTGACCTTCACAGCAGTCTTATCAGGTGGGGAAGACAGATGTTATTAATATGAAGGACCAGGTAAGGTCATTATGTTCAGAATAGCTAAGTGATGTATCCAGGTTCATGTGTTAGGGAGGGCTCCACGTGTCCTGACGCCAGATCATTTACTTCCCAAGCCATTACTTACACGATGGTGGTCCAAAATCAGCTTCACTGAGTACAGACACAGGCCATCATTTATAATTTAATCACAGGCACATGTTGAAAAGATATAGTTTTAATCCTAGAAATATTTTGAGAAATTTTATATAATGAAATGGGATGTTTTTAAAAAAATTAATGACTAACAATCATAGGGTATTATAAACTGGAACTATTTTTTGGCTCCAAAAAAAAGACTCCTAATGAAATGACAGGAAAGCAAAAGGAAACACTTCATTCTTACTGAACACTGAAGACTGAGGCCACGTCAATTTGAGATTGATTTGAGCACTCGATTTTCCTAAAATAATTCTAAGCTAAATAAATCAGAGAGAGAACTTGAAAATCTGGGTTAGAGTAATCGTTGAGAGTTGAGGATGCTCAAATCAATGATGCCCCTTTTCCCTGCCTAGGTTCTAGATGTGTGAAAGAGGAGCCAGATGGAAAAGAAACAGCCAACTTTAAGCAAGAACTAGATTAAAGAACATGCCTGATAAATGCAGTCAGTGGGTTTTTGCCATTCAGCACCCCACAGTCCAGACCTAGGCCTTGTGAAAATATATATCAGCCACACCCAGGGTTGTTGTGCACCAGACTGTTTAGACAGGAAAGAAAAGTGAGGAAATCCCTGTATGCACAGCATTTTAATGTATTTTCCTTCCCTATTAAGAAATGTTAACTAATAGATGTTTCCTACCAATCAAAGGGAGGAGGGGATAAGGAAAAGAAGTTAGCAGGGGTGAAACAAAAAGCCAGAAGTATAACTCTGTTAAATGGCATTGCTCTTTAAACTAATGACAACTGAGGGTCCCAGGCTTGTCCACATCAGCTAGAGCTTTATCCTACAATGAGAATGTTGGGGTAGAAACAAATACGTGACTGGACAGAAATAAGTTACATGAAGAATCCTACGTAGCCTGTAAAGGATGTATAATTTTGGATGCACACAATGGCACACACAGAAACACAGAATTGGTGAACTGGGAGCCTCCTGGGTATATATAATTCATTTTCTACCTGGTGGCGTGGCTTCCCATCAAACCCAGCATACCAGGTGTTTCTTTTTTCATGACATTAAACATCATCGGGACATGATATCAAAATTTTCAATCCCATGAAGCACATCAGAAAGAACCATGTTTGCAAAACTCTTCCTTCTAGTAATGAGTCCTGATACTCCAAAACAAACAACGATTTTGTCTCTACTAAACATGGGTTTCTCGGAACAAGAGCTTGATTTTTTTTTTCCTTGACGGTAAGAAGTTCAGTCTTTTACCTGATTCTAGAAAATACAGTGTTCCTCGAAACAAACACGACATAAAATTTTAAAAATGACTGAAGCAAATGTAAAGGAAATAACAGAACACATAGTCAAAATAAAGAAAATCAAAGGAAAAATTCACTTTTCATTTTTCCTAAGTAATAGTAAAACCTATATGGACTAAAAAAGAGTCTATCATTTTATCTATGCAACAAAACACAAAAGAAACAAACTATTTCTTCCTGTAGAACTGACATTGTTGTTACTCAAACTTCATGATCAAAATTCAAGTCCAAAGAATACAGACTAATTAGTATCATTTTCTGAGGCTAATGACATATTCAAGCCCTCTAGATTTTTAGTAACAAAATTGAGACTGTGCTTAATAGTTTTAATTTTACTTTCAATGACTGTATAGCAAAGTATCCTGTACAGATTATGAAGGTTAATTTAGTTTAAAGACTAGAAGAAACACACACAGTTGGATGCCTAAATGCAAATTAAGGAAAAGTACCAGTATAAATTTCTAAACCAGTAAAAAATGGGATTATTGTTGAGAATCTATCCCTGGGACTTTTTCCTGCCTTTAGAATCTGCTTAGCTACTAAGCAACACCCCCAGCTCTTTTTATATTTTATGTTTGAGATAGGGTCTCCCTAAGTTGCTGAGGGCCTCACTAAGTTGCTAAAGCTGGATTTGAACTTGTGATCCTCCTGCCTCAGCCTCCCAAACTGCTGGGATTACAGGCATGTGCTACCATGTCAGGCCTTCCTTTGTAATTTTTTCTTTTTTCTTTTTTTCTTTCTTTTTTTTTGTTATTACATTTTTTATTTGTTTGCTTATTAAATTTTTTAAAAAAATTTTATTCTAATTTGTTCTATATGACAGCAGAATGCATTACAATTCATGTTACACATAGAGAGCACAATTTTTCCTATCTCTGATTGTGGGACTTAAAAACAGCATACTACAGGGACACAGCCACATCAATGTTTATTGCAGCACAATTCACAATAGCTAAACTGTGGAACCAACCTAGATGCCCTTCATTAGATGAATGGATAAAGAAAATGTGGTATATATACACAATGGAATATTACTCAGCAATAAAAGAGAATAAAATCATGGCATTTGCAGGTAAACGGATAGAGTTGGAGAATATCATGCTAAGTGAAATTAGCCAATCCCCAAAAAACAAATGCTGAATATTTTCTCTGATATAAGGATGCTAATTCATAGTAGGGTTGGGAGGAGGAGCTTGGGAATTCTAGATAAACTCTAGACAGGGCAAAGGGGAGGGAGGGGAAGGGAGGGAGCAAGGGGTATAAAAAAGATGATGAAATAAGATGGACATCATTACCCTAAGTACATGTATGAAGAATCGAATGGTGTGAATATACTTTATATACTTCCTTTTCAATTTTAACACTCAATGATAGAATGTATTTCAAGTCTGCATTGTTCATTGGCAAAAGAAAAGATTTCAAAATCTGTTAATTAACCACATTGTGTTTAAACGAAAAAACTTCCCTTGCCCATGAACACCTACAGGGTTGCTTTTTGCTGTTGCTGATGGATGGGTGCTACTTTCCCTACTCCTGTCTTACTGGTAAGAAATGCCCTTCCCTGAATGCTGTTTTCTAGTGACCACCTGATAGAGACAAAGGTATGCCTTTGGGGTTTTTACAGTTGCTCTCTGGTCTAACAAATAATTAGGAGTCAGTATGATGGGACAGAATGTTTTACAGGAACCATGTTGGAGACTACTTGTGTAAACTGGGCACTTGTCTTTGAGTGCCGAAGCTGACTGCTTGTGCCCAGTTTCAGGGCAAGCTTCTACACAGAGTATTTGCTCACTGAGAGTCAATGGGTGGCCTTGCAGCTGATGTGGCCTGGACATGTGATTACATGTGTGATGGTGTTCCACATTGAGTGGGCTCACAACTCCTGCTTTCTGAATAGTACTTTATTGTGCATTTTCATCATGTAAAAAGATTCAATCTGAGCTCCAGCAATAAGACATTTTATAACCTCTGAGGATTTCAAATCAATCAAAAACTCAGCCAAACCCTATACATACCCTGCATTTGCCTCCGTTCTGAAGGAAATCTGAAAACCCTTTTAATCAGAGTCCTTGACCTTAAAAAATAATCCACCCAGTCTGGAAGAAAGATGCATATGTAAATGAAGTCATGAGCAATAGAATTGCTAAATTTTGTACATTTTGTCGATCTCATTAGTTTCTTACATTTATCAAACAGCTTTTATGTATCTGTACTAAGCAAGTCACATAATGCAATGGTTTGGATAACTTTCCCCCAGGGGTCCATGTGTTAAAGGATTAGTCACTAAACCTTGGTGCTAATTAGAAAGAAATAGAACTTTTCAGGGCTGACGTGCTATGATGAGGTTGTGACACCTTTAATAGGTAGGGGATCGTGGAAGGCCTTACGTCCTTTGGGGGATGCCCTTGCAATGAATAGTGGAATTTAGTCTCTTCCTTTCTGTTTCACATCCCATGCATGAGCTGGGTGTTTTCTATACCACATGTTCCCGCCATGATGTATTTTCCCCTCCACACACATACACACCACAAGCCTAAAAATAATGGGTCTACCCAAATGCAGACTAAATCTCCAAAACCATGAACCAAAATAAGCCTTTTTTCATTATAAGTTCATTATCTCAGGTATTTTTTTTTATATTTAACAGAAAGCTAACACACATGCAATATCTCATTGACTCCTCATACCAACTCTCTGAGATAGATTTTATTATTGGCTTTATATAATGGCCATGTTTCTAAATGTGATCTCTAGATTCAATGCAATACCCATCAAAATACGAACAACATTCTTAATAATATTGGAAAAGGCAGTCTTAAAATTCACATGGAAGAATGAAAGACCCAGAATAGCCAAAGAAACTCTGAGAAAAAAAATATGCTGGAAGAATCACAATACCTCATTCTAAATTATACTACAGAACCATAGTTTCAAAAACAACATGGTATCAGCATAAAAACAGACACATCAATGAGTAAAGTAGAATAAAAGACACAGAGGCAAACTCACACAGTCATCTGATCCTTGACAAAGGTGCAAAATAAAAATATGGGAGAAAAGATAGTCTTTTTAATAAATGGTGCTGGGAAAACTGGATATCTGTATGTAGAAAAATGAAACTAGATTCCTATCTCTCATCACGCGCACACACACACACACACACACACACACACACACACAACAAAACAAAACAAAACAAAACAAAAAAACCTCAAAATGGATCAAAGACCTAGGAATTAGAACAGAAACTTTGCAACTGTTGGAAAAAACCCTAGGGAAAATATTCCAACAGTCCAACATATAGGTGCAGGCAACAACATCCTCATTAGGACTCTTAAAGCTCAGGAAATAAAATCAAGAATTAATAAGAGGGACAGTTTTCAACTCAAAAGCTTGTGCACAGCAAAGGAGAAAAACAAAGAGCATGAAGATAGAGCTTATGGAATGGAAGAAAAACAAACAACCCAATCAATAAATGGATGAATGAACTAAATAGTCACTTCTCAGAAGAAGAACTGTCTAACAAATATATGAAACAAAGTTCAACATCTGTAGCAATCAGAGAAATGCAAATCAAAAATACACCGAGATTTTATCTCACTTCAATTAGAATGGTAATCATCAAGCATACAAATAATAATAAATGCCAGCAAGGTTCTGAGATGAAAGAAATACCTATACACTGTTGGTGGGATTATAAATTAGTACCAACACTGTGGAAATCAGTATGGAGCTTCCTCAAAAGATCAGGCGTGGAAGCACTAAATGAGCCGGGTATGCTCCTCTTCAATATTTATCCAAAAGAATTGAAGTCGGCATTCTATAGCAACACATGCACACCCATGTTTTTTTTTTAATTTTTTTTTTTTAAAGAGAGAGTGAGAGAGGGGGACAGAGAGAGAGAGAATTTTTTTAATATTTATTTATTTTTTCTTAGTTCTCGGCAGACACAACATCTTTGTTTTTGTATGTGGTGCTGAGGATCGAACCCGGGCCGCACGCATGCATGCCAGGCGAGCGCGCTACCGCTTGAGCCACATCCCCAGCCCTGCACACCCATGTTTATGGCAGTGCAGTTCACGATAGCCTAGGTGTCCCTTGACAGATAGGTGAAGAAAGTGTGGTATATGTGCATAATGGAGTTTTATTTAGCTATAAAGAAAAACAAACTTATGTCATTTACAGGAAAATGGAGGGACTTGAGAACCTTGGGTTCAGTGAAATAAACCAGACCCAGAAAGTCACTGGTTGTATGTTCTCTCCCATGTGGGGAAGTTAAAGAGAAAAAAAAAGGGGGAGAAGTGAGCATCTCATGAAAATAGAAGGGAGACCAGTAGAATAGAGGAAGGGGACCAGGCGTGAGGAAGGAGGGAAGGGAAAGGGGAAGGGCTAGGGAATGAAATTAACCCAATTATGTTTTGTGTAGTACGAATATGTCACAGTGAATCCTCAATTACACACAATTACAATGCACCAAGAAAAACAACTTAAATACATCTGCCCAGTGTCAGTCAGCTACTAAACATAAAGCTAAGACTAGAACACAGGCGTCTTCAGCCCTATCTGCTCATGCCCTCAGCAACTGGCAGGAGAAAAGCAGGTTCTGGAGCTAAACAAAACCCAGAGTTCATGTTCTGAATTCAAGGATGAACCCAGTTTTTTTGGTTGTGGTGGAGAAGCCAATGCCAGGCCAGAGTGTACTAAGGCACAGTTCTAAGCTGTTTTGGTCAAAAGTCATAATAACTCCTGAGGATGCAATACTGAGCCTGCTAAGGGAGATAATTGATCCCCAAAACATGTGGAAAGGAGGGAGACAGAAGCCAGGAATGGCAGGGTATTTTCACAGAGTGTATTTTCTCAGGATCCCAGGGCTGTGGTACAAACAGGCCACTAGGAACTGGACGATCACTCAGTGAATGAAACTCAAAGCAGTACTAACCCTGGGGGATGACCACTGGAGGTCATGGCTGTTTCTCTCCCAACAGTGCAGTAGGTGTAAAATGTACCTGGTGTGGATAATAGGCGACATGAGTCCTTTTTATGTGGCTGAGCTCCTTACGATGACTAAAGTCCTCTTGGGACTTGGGGCTTTTCAAAACCCCAGTAAGGCAGACCATCTTCACAAACTGCTCTGGAGGAAGGTGCCCGAGGGAACCCCAGGTCTGTGTGCCAGGTCCCTCTCTCTATATCAGCACTGACCTGAGCCTGTGCATGCTGTGTTTCATGTCACATTAGAAACCCCTAAATAGCCAAAGGACTAAATGCCTTTTAAGTCACAATCTCTTATCTCTCAACCTTCCTTTAGCAAGTCACAGCTATTTTTGTACAATCTAATTCCCATCACTCTGAGACATTCACTTATTTTATACTGCAAATTAGTGAGATCATTTAGGATAATGCTTTTTATCCACTAATCCCAGTGATGGTCCTCTGAGCATGTTCAGGGTTTAAGGAGATCTTTTCTTCTTTGCAAGGGATTATCCTTTACATCCTGTGTTTGCTTGTAGATTGTGCTTCAGAGATGCTGTGGCAGGTGGGGTTCAGTAGCTAATCCCACCTGAATGCTAGAAATACCTGTGTGAGTTCCAGCATCTGTCTGTCATCACAGATCCTTATCAATGGGTGGCACTGACAATGGAGTGCTTTCAGTAGACATGGTCAGAGAAGAGAGAAGACCCAGTTTAGAAGACAAGGAACCTGCAGGTCATTCCCAGCCTACTGGCTCAATATTTTCCTGGGAATCAGGGGCTTACCTGTCACAGATTCCTCAACCTCGAAGTCAGATGGCAATAACAATTAACGTATTTCAGTTTGTAAGTCTCTTCCTGACCTAGAAAATTGAAGTGATTTGTCCAAGGTGAAGAGTTCCTTAACACCCAGGCAGGGAAGGAGTCTCAGGATGCCTGTCTTGCAGCACAGTGCTCTATTGACAACACTGTCACCGTGATGCTACCGCCAGACCTAGTTAGAGGAAAAAAATTGAAACAGTTTTAGCTTGCTTTGGCTGAATATTCAACTCAACATTTTATGAAATTACAGATCAATGTTTCTTTTAAAGGCAAATGTTTAAAAAAATATATAAATAATCTGCTTCAGGGTTGCAAGAAAGCTTTGTAAACTTGAACTTCATCCTTGTTTAGAAGCTGACTCAAGCTGGATTTTACTCACACTCCTATTGCAGCTCGAAAGAAAAATGGTTGCTGAGTTAGCCTCTTAACACTTACACTTCACACTGGCCCCTGGATCCTGGAATTTCAGATATTCATTCAGTTCTGAAGTATAAAACAATACTCCAAATATAGGAAAGCATTCATCAGAGTTGGTGCAGCCATTGTTGGATACTGGCTCCCGCTGAACCATGCCTCTTTATATGCTTGCTCTCCCATGGTCCCATCCCATGCTGACTCAGAGCTGGCCTATGTGGTTTGTTTTTGGCAACAGAACTCTGGCAAATGGGAGCCAAGCAGAGGCTTTAAAAATGCCTCTGAATTGGCATTTGCCTTTTCTCATGAAGAAGTCCAGGCTAGCATGCTGGAGACACAGGACTCAACAAACCAGCACCAACTTCCTAAGAGAGGCAAATGGGACCAGTCAGCTCCCATCCAACTCACCAAATGACCTTAAACCCAGTTAGTTTCTTGACAAGAAAAAACAAGCCATTCCGGCTGAGCCCTGTCCAAGCTGCTCAAACATGGAGTACTTTTTACCTTAAGGGGCCAGTTTTAAAGTCTTTTGTTATATAACAAGATTGCTTACAGCTGACTCACAGTTCTACAAGCAGTTAGAGTACCTTGATGCCTTAACACTGTGAATTTGTTGCTTGTGAAGTCTGAGTCCATTGTTAAGTTGATGGTGGTGGAAGGACTCTCTATTCCACGTAGCCATTCAGGGATGCAGGCTCCTTTCTTGATGTGATTTAGGTCTATGGAGTCCTATCCATTTCTGTGGCAGATGAGAAACAGAAAGAATCATACGTAGAATATATGTCTAGGGCAGGTCTGAAATAGGCATGGAATTTCCACTTTCATCCTGCCAGTTGGGATATGGTAAAGGAGATTAGAAAATGCTGTTCATATGTGTGCCCTGAAAAAAAAAAAAAAGAATGCATGTTAGTAGGACTGAATGCTCAATAGCAAAGGCAGAAATGTCTTATTCCACTGTGTGTGTTCCCTCGTGTCCAGCACAATGCCCTGCCTGTAGCACACACTAAATGAATGAAATAGTTGATGAAACTAAAGCATCATTTTAGATAAGGCCTGAGAAGCATGCATGGAAGACATTTGTCTCATCTTGTAAATTTTTGAAGTACTAATTTTATGACAAAGCCTTTGCCAATTCAAAAGCCAAGGCAAGAAATAGAGGTCAATGTTTGTTGTGGCTGGCTTCCTAATACTGAAGGGATGACATAATAGCTTTGTTTTATCCTGAAATCTGTAAGGATACCAAATTCAAAAGGACAAATTGGAAGTATTTTTAAAGCTAAATCTCTGAACCCCTAGTCTTCTTGCATATGTGTGTGTATACATGGGTGTGTGTACATATTTGACAATAACGCACTATTTAAAGAAGTTACCGGTAACCAGTAACATATGCAATTTTACATGAAATATCTTATAAGTAGTATAGTTTCATTAATGTAGTAATATAAATTTCACAGCAAGTGGTATGGTATGTAAGCACTGTGAATTAAAAAAGATAATGTTGTTGGCTGGGAGTAAGATGTATGTGGAACAGAGTCTTGGGTTGTAGTCTTTTTCTTATTATTAATCATTTAAATCTGGAGGTGGTTTATTTCTCTTAGTTCCCTATCAGCTATGGAATCCTTTAATTCTCTATCATAGTGCATATATTAGAGGTATCCATTTTTCTCTACCAACTCATTAAATCAAATAAATATAAATCAAGCCTGTTTAAGCTAATTTCAAAAATTATTTCTTTTTTGATTAATTTTACCTGAGAAAGGAGAGTGTGAGTAAATAGACTTAAGGTAAAGTCTCTAAACAGCAAGCATCCAGGTGGGGAAGGTTCTAGGGACTCCAGGCAGCACGTGGTGGATAACTGGGGCACCTACTCCACCATAAGATAGGATTCCAGGGGACACTGGAAGCCTTCCTTTGCTCCCTAATAGCATCTTCACAGTGAGCCAATTATGATACATTCATATTTTTCAAGGTGTGGTCTCTCCAAGCATCCCATTGTGAATGCACACAAGAGGGCTTGAGTTAATTAATTAACATCACTTTGGGTGACGGAGCACTGTTAGATTATCAAGTCCATTAGTAGGAGCTTCAGAGAAAGGAATGTGTTAGGAAGAGGGAGAAGACAAGGTATGTTTTGGTAGTGTGCATTGCAGGTCACAGGTGTGATGGGCCACCAGGGAGCAGGAAGAAAACCCTAGGCCACAAAGCAAGAGTACCAGGAACCCTGTGCTCCTGACTGACCCCTGCACAGAAAGCAAAACGCTAAGGACCAGGGAGCGAGTAGGAGGAGCCCACATATGAGACGCTCTTGGGCAAGTGGGAAGCAGGAAAAAAGATAATGTTGCTGGCTGGGAGTAAGGTGTATGTGGAGCAGAGATGAGAAAGGACACAGAGAGTGGGACGAAGGGAGTGGAGGTGGCTGGACTTATTCACCCATGCACTTGTCCTGCATGCAGATGGTACCCCTTTCCCGCCAATATTGCCCTTTGTTGTGGTTTGGATGTGAATTGTCCCCCAAAAGTTCCTGTGTTAATGCAGGAGATGAGATGATTAGATTATGAGAATCACAACCTAATCTGTGGATTAATATATTTGATTGATTAATGATTCAAGTGGATTACTGGCTAGTAACTGTAGGCAGGTGGTATGTGAATGGACGAAGTGGGTCACTGGGTGTGTCTTGGGGATGACATATTTTGTCCCTGGCTCTTCCTACTCTCCCTGTGCTTCCTGGTTTCCATGAGCTGAGTAGATTTCCTCTACCAGCCCCTTGTGCCATGATATTCCACCTCATCTTGGGCCCATAGCAGTGGAGTAAGCCCACCATGGACTGAACCTCTCAAACCATGAGCCCAAATAAACTTTTCCTCTGGAAGTTGTTCTGGTCACATAGTTTGGTCACAGCAACAGAAAGCTGAACTGCTTGAGAGAGTCCTTGTTCAACTTACTGCTAGACCATACCTATCACATTAACTTGTCAATTCAGCGGAGCAAAAGTCATCCAGTTAATTCAAGGAAAAGAATTGTTTGCATCATGGTTATGTGGTTTGCATAAAGGTTTTACCTTTGATTGGTCACTTTGAAGTTGGTGGAAACAGTGATGATCCACTTCTGAAAACATTTGATGTTTGGAACTGTTTGGATGGTAGTGGTATTACTCCCTCATCTCCTCACTGTTCAGTGCGCTTTTCAAAAGAACTCTACAGAACAGATTAATGGGACGTTGGGCTTCCGTAATTCTCCGGTTACTCTAACAGGATCGGGGTAAATTTAAAGAGAAAAAAATGCAAACCAGCTTGAGGCAGCATTGCCCAATTTGATCAAAACTAAATGCAACCACCATGGGTTCGAGTTTGGTGGTCCAAAACATTGGAATGTTTCAAAGACATCTAAAATGCAATGCCAGTGTTGTTTTATTTGGTTTGGGGTTTTCTATCCTTTTATGTTAAACAGGAGTTTGGAGAAATTTGCACAAAAGACTCCCTGTCTATTTTCATGGATACCTACATACTAAGTAGCCAGTGTTACTGATAAATGAAAACATCAAACAGGCCGTGAACAAAGTCTTCACTCACCTACCTCATGAACTTAGAGGAAGCTGAGGATGAATCACATCTGATCTTTATTTAGCATCCTACCGAACAACAGCCATTCTCTCAGGAACTCTGAGCCTCAGAACTGCACATAAAACAGACATTCACCTGCTGTGTGTCCTGTATGATACTAGCGATGAGTCGTTTTTGCACCAAGATCACTCTCTTTGAGTCTGGACCAGGGGTTGAATTTAACACCATGCCGATCTTCTTAAGGAAGATAAAGGAATTACATGCTGCCTTTGAACCCTGGAGAGATATTACACTATAATCCAGGACAAGAGGATTTTCAGTTCAGAATCCAGATCTGCAAATTATGCCTTCACAATTCACCAAAACATATTCTTCTAATAAACTATTTTTAAATGTTTTGTTTGTTTAGCGCATATAGCAAAATACAGTCTTGTCAGTCAAGACAGACTTCAAACTGCCTGGTCCTGTTAGAAACGTTTCATTAATAACATGTGTTTACCATCGAAAGGAGCAGGCTTCGTGTGCTAAGATTTTGTTTGTCAGTCATTCATTGGAACCCCACTGTTAATAGCATACAATGGTTTGTGGTTATGCCACAATTTAACCCAGGTTTAAAAATACAAACTAGAGCCCTGGTGGTCTAAAGGAACAAGAGTGAGTGAAGGCATTGGCTCAACCTGCTTTGTGGGCTGGTGGCTTGGAATGCTTTACAAACTAATCAAATTTATTGACTATGATCCTGAGGAGGGGGGAAAATCCCATGCCGGGGTGTGCATCCTGGGTTGACTGCAGTTTAGTGAGGTTCTGAATGTCTAAAGGGAGAAACAAGGCAACTATTTGGCATTCCTTTCCCCAAAGACAAATTAGAAACAGATATCACAGAATATGAGTTTTTTTTTCCAGCAGCCTAATAAGAAAAAGAGGTTTCCTCTATAGCTTTAATTCTACTGTATGTTAAGGATAAGTAAACAGAATTAATATTGCACCAGGCAGAATAGGCAGTGAAAATTCTATTGATTCAGTAGTTTGAGCAGCAAGAGTTCTGAATGCAAGAGATAAAAGAGAACTGGTTTTACATGTAATATCAGCTTCCATGATAGACCTGTGTGAAGGGTATTTGGCATCAAACACTGCTAGCTACATATGCATTTATTGTGTGTGTGTGTGTGTGTGTGTGTGTGTGTGTGTATATATATATATATATATATATATATATATATATATATATATATATATATCCATTCCAAGGGGAAATTTTACATTTTGCACAGATCTGTGTATAAAATGTTGAGTAAGAATACAAGAAAGCAAAGCATCTACAATAATGGGTAGAAAGGACTTTTGTGTTTAATTAAGCACCTCAGTTGTGCAGAAACACAGTGAACCACAAAGAGTAGTTGCTATAGAATGTGTTTATGAAATCTCATAGTCATGGAAATAACACCGTGATCCTAAACATTTGTGAAATCGTATATCACATGTGCTTAAAACCAATTTTCCAGTTGCTAGCAATTTATGCTTTAAAAATATTTATATTTCAAAATAAAACAGATCATATTTGGAGAAAATTTAACCCATAAGAATATTGTTTAGGCTGCCAGGAAATTATCTCCTTACACATTCCTAGAGGGAGATTTGACCTTTAAAACTTTTTAATGATTTGATCACTTTTTATATCAGAAAACAGAACATTTCTAGAAAGGAGAATTTAGTATTAAATGAGTCATTTTTCCAAGTTCTGAGTAATTGGACATGTAGCATCATAAGAGACAATATCTGTTAAACTCATATCTTACATTTCAAAAGTTAAAGTTGACATTCACTTAAACCATTATAAATTACACATATACAACATGGTAGGAATAAAGACCTTAAGAGGAATGGGACCATTCTACCTTTGAGGGGATTGTGAATTCCCAAAATACACACTTATTAGTTCCTAAATAAATTCTTGAAAGTAGGACAGAAAAATATTTTATTCTATTATTTTTATATGATTCTCAGATATAATTTTTCTAATATTTCCCATGATATTTTTGTAGTTGTAATGGGACATTGCCTATAACCATTTTTCTGTAATTAACTACAATGGAAATATAAAAAAGGTTCAAATAGTGTTTAGATAACTGGACCCTTCCCCAGGAAAGACAGTAGGCCGTGCACACCTGGATGATGAACTTGAAGGTCACTGGATGTATCAAGCAGCTGAATGATCTTTTATATCCAGGCTGAAGGAAAACCTTCTAGAACTTTGCCCTCTGCTTCAACTCTCACCAGACCACAATACAGTTAGCTTTAATCCTAACTTCTAGCTCTTCTAACTGGTCTACTATAAAAGAGCATTTTGAGGTTGTAAAATGTTTAATAATATGACAAGAATTTATTTTGTGTTATGAGGAATATAATCATTTCACCAAATCACTCTAGAGCCAAGATTTTAAAATATGCCTTATATATAAGATTTCACATAGTAAATTCCATTTTTTTCGGAGTAATGTGTTCTTCATTCATGTTATTAATCAGAGAGCTGTGTAATATGCTTTGTTTTTTCCAACATAGATCTTATGCTGGATTTAATTCTAGCATTGAATTCTATATGTTAAAATAATACCGTCTCATATCCTGACTTTTAAAAAATAAAAATATCACCATTATAGGATCATACAACTCCAGGGTCCTAGGAGATTCTTACAGGCAAATTTACAATTTAAAATATTAAACTTAATTGACATCTTCCCAGTGTTATTGGAAACTGGAAACTGATTTTTCAATTTATTATTTTCAGAAGAAAATGGTTTGAAGGAGTCTGTGGCTAGTGTCAACTTTTCAGTAAAAACTGCAGTGTCTTGACTTTTCTAACCATCTTTACTAAGCTTTTTTCATGGTTCAAATATTCACATGGGAATTCTTTGGTGGTAATACAATTTTTAAAAGGTTACTCCTGTTATTCCTATGACATTATGGGGGTAACTTGATTTCCCAGTGTAATGAGTAGAAAGAGGAAAAAGAAAAGTGGCTTTGAGAAGCTTGAAAGGCAGCTCTACAGTGCTGGGAATCCCAGTCCTCTTCCATTCATGGCACCACGTCACTTCCCTTTAACATTTAGTCTAGTATCATTCTTGCCTTAAAGCTGTGTTTAATTAAAATTAAAGTATATGTGCGTCAAATTTCTATATTAAAGAACAAAAGGCCAACCCACAAAGTAGTAAAAGATAATGTGTGTATATGTGTGTGTATTCATATAGGATTATATATATGTGTGTGTGTGTGTGTGTATATATATTATATATATATATATAATATATATATATAAAATATATATATATTATATATACCAAAGGACTGTTATCTACAGCCTATAAAGAACTTTTCATAGACAAAAGGGTAAAAGGGCTGAATAGTGACTTTATAAAGGATGGTATCCACCTGGTCAAGATACATATTTCTGTATTCTCAAATTCATTAGTCATCAAGGAAATGCAAATTAAATCATAATATAATATAACTCCAGTCCAATCAAAACAATGAAGACAAAAATTTTCCAATTGTTGGCAAAGATATAAAGCAACTCAACTCCTACACACCTGGTAAAGTGTAAATTGGTACAACCATATTGGAAAACTTTTGACAGTATTGATTAATTCTTTCTAGTATGCATATGTATATATTCAACAAAAGCACTTGTTTGCCACAAGACTTAACCAGAATATGCATCATTGTATTGTGTGCATAGCTCCAAACCAACTGGTTATTGTGCAGATGTCTGTCAAAGGTAGAGCATAGAAATAAACTGTGGCATATTTATTCAATGGAATTTTTATACTGCAGCAAGAATGAATGGCCTACAAGTAGATGCAATGATAGGGTAACTCTTACCAACAAAGCACTTAGGAAAAGATGTCGGACACAAAAAAGTATCTACTATATAATTCCATTCATAAAAATTCTAAAACAAGGCAGAACTAAGTGGTGCTGTTAGAAATCATAATAGCAATTAATTTTGTGACTAAAAAGGAGCATGGGAGGGTTTCCAGTGTGTGTGGGTTTTGCTGTGTAAGTGCTATAGGTCTCTTCAGTTTGAAAAATACATCAAGGTATATACAATACACACACACACTCACATATAATATATATGTTTATATGTACATCATGTGTGAATATGTGCATATATACATATACGTGTATTTACACAATACATATATACATAAAATTTTTATATCAACTAATTTTTAAATACCTTATGTCTTCAGTTCATATTGCTTAGGAAAACAATTATGATATATCTTCTACATATCAAAGTAATAATCATGAAAGATGAGTTTAATTACTGACAAAATGAAACACATGGACTTCTGTTTCATTCCTTCTCTATCCAGCTTGCCTCCTTCCTTCCTTTAATTATTTAATCAGTGACTTTAAGCATACTTTGTGTAATTTGGAGAAACGACATTGTACTTGCCCCTCTATCTAGGTTAGTGTGATTAAGCTGTCTGGCCTACACTGGCTGCGTCTAAAGCCAGGGAAGTACTGACATTTAATCCTTGTGGTGGAGGATAGTACAGAGAAGCAGCAGAACTGGAGGATAAATATTTCTGTGTCCACTCCTTGATCAGGAGACAAGAATAAAACTCATATCCTATAAAAAGTCCCTCACATCTTAACACAGGGAATCCACCAAACTAATTATTTTATAATGGACCTACTCAATCTGCAAAAAGATAAGCAAGAAATCACTGAGAGACAAGCATGAAGATAAAGAAGAAGTAATCTACTTCTTTTCAAGTGTTAATACAGCCATTGCAGCGAAACCAATTGTCACTGAATCTGACAGCAATTCCACAGAAACCCAAACAGCTGAGTCCTGGAAATCTCAGTTGCCTTTCAGGGAAAGGCAATTGTAGGTTCTTAATCCTCGGAAGCACAAGACACAAAGACAGGCAGATAAGAGTTGGTTTGACCTGATTAGAAATTTCCCACTACCTTTAAAAGTCTTTATTCACAAATTCCTCTTACTTGGCTCTTTTCAATCACTAACCAGGGACCTGTTTCTACATCTAAAAGGCAAAATAGTAGTGATTCTCATTTAAAGAGTTATTTTCAAAAGAGTACTTTAAATCTAGAAGTTGAAAACTGGAAAAATAAGAAGTATCTCTGAAGTTTCTTCTCATTCATAGACTGCACAACTATTTCAAAATTTCCACCAAATCTTCTTCTACAATTTTCCTAGGCTGTTGTAATAAAACAGATGACACATATATGAAAACAAACAAATCCCCAAATTATAAAGGCTTGACCCAATATTTAAAAAAAATTTTTAGGCGCTGATAGACTTTTATTTTATTCATTTGTTTATATGTAATGCAAAGAATCGAACCCAGTACCTCACACAAGCTAGGCAAGTGCTCTACCACTGAGCCCCAATACAACCCCAGCCCCAGTAATTGATTTTCTATTTATTTAACATACTGGTGTTTCACCTAGAGATAGCATATGATTTTCTTCCACATAGTGATTCAGAGATCCAGTTTTCTTCCACCAACAGTATCCACCATGATAGGAGCTCATTTCTACTCTCTGAGAAAAGGAAAAAGGAAATATTGTGGAAAACTTACTTACTACTTCAAAAGTCATCCCTGAAATGAACCGTACAACTGTTGTCCATTCTGAGAACAAATCGTAGGGCTGCCCCACGATGAAAAGAGAGGAGTTTGGGATATAACCCTTCTCAGCTAAGCATATGCCTCAAAGCACTAATGCCCCATTTTAGGAGAGTAAATGTGGCCATCTGTGCTACAACCATCTCCACCCAACATCAATGATGAAAGTTAGCATTAGACATGGTGATGGTCAGCTCAGGCTTGATATTTCAGGTACACATGGACAGCCAAGGGCATTAGGCAAAGGGAGATGTTAAAAGAGAGAGTTGAGGCTGAGTGTGATTTTTTTTTCCTTCTACTTCAGATTAAGTAAAATATTCATAGTAACACAGTATTAAACTGAATCCAATAAGTATTTATAGATTATCTTTTAAATGCTGGCCACCAAGTCATCCCTGAAATGCATGGAAGAGTAAACAAAACACACAAAGTTCCTGCCACCACAAAGCATGCATAGTAAGGTAGATATGGAGTGTTGTGTTGAAATAAATGCTACGAAGAAAATTAAGGCCAGTGAGGGAATTGTGAGCAACAAAAGTCATTTTCAGAGGGGAGGTCAGGAAAGTCCTTTCTAGGGAGGAGAGGTAGTAACTGATTAGAATACAAAGGGAAAAAGCAAGATCCTCTGGTAAAAGCAAATTTGATCTTTCCAAAACAACCGAGTAGCTGATTCCATTTCAACCGTGGTGCATGGGCCATTTCTTCCAGTACTGCTCAGGAAAGAAGACTGGGAAGAGTAAAGAGAATGGGGTTTGGTGTACAAAGACATGTTTCAAAGATGGAGGCCACAACTCACAGTTATTTTTGGCAAATCATTAATATATCTGACCTCTAACTTTTTCATTAGCAAAATGATACCTACTTCACTGAATTGTTGTAAAGTTGATGTGAGATAATGCACACAAGTTATTGCTATAACATAATATGTTGCAAACATTCAATAAATATGGATTATTTCTTCTTTTACACATAGTGCAAGGGTAGTGAGTGGGAGAAAACTCCTTTCTCTCTTTCCATTCTTCCTCATCATGATGAACACGTGCCTTGTCTTCTATGAGCTTACAAATTTCTTTTCCCATCTCAGAGAGTCTGCCTTCATCACCATGATGAAGATGACAATGATAAGAGAGTACTTAGTCATAAAACAAAAAAGATAGCACTTGCTGGGCATGGCAGCACATGCCTGTAATCCCAATGGCTTGGGAGGCTGAGGCAGGAGGATTTCGAGTTCTAAGCCAGCCTCAGCAACTTAGCAGGGCCCCAAGTAACTTAGGGAGATCCTTTCTCTAAATAAAATTTTAAAAAAGGACTAGGAAGTGGCTCAGTGGTTAAGAACCCCTGATTTTAATCCCTGGTCTCCCACCCCCAAATAAAAAGAAGAGAAAAAAGATAGCAAAATATCAAAGACATTGATAGAGTCGCCCACCCATATGCAGGCTCTTTCTTTGTAACTCATCTGTGTTTATATATTTAATGATTTGGTTGGACAAAGCCAGAGGTTTGTGGTTAAACTTGAAGATCCAGAGCTTGAAAGTTAAACTTCTGAGTTAGCCACCTCTCCATCTTCTTCTACGTGTGCTCATTATTCATTCATCTAATTTAAGCTCTCATCTAATTTAAACTCTGGGGCAGGTTGTCAGCATTTGGGGAGGTATAGGGAAAAGTGAGTCTGTGAAGTTCTTTTTCGTCTCAGACTAATCTTTACATTGGCCTCATGACTTGAGCATGGCCAAGAAGTTTCTGCATTCCTTGGCACGTTGAGTTGGTCTGATTCAGTACAAATACAGACATAAAAGCCCTCTAGGCTTCCACTCAAATAGGCTTATATTAGTCCACAAACTAGAGTCTGAATTACTTTTTGTGCATTACTTTAAATGAAATTTTGAGTACACATATTCTCTCTTTCAGGATGCATCCACTATCATAGCTTACACTGTACTAAATTTGACTTTTGACTTAGTTTGGTTTTTTGTGGTGGTGGTGGTGGTGCTGGGGATTGAACCCCAGAGCCTTGTGCACGAGAGGCAAGCACTCTATCAACTGAGCTATATCCTCAGTCCCCAACTTAGTCTTTTAACAGCACGATCTTCAAGGCATTTCTTCCTCTCTTGTAAGTCCTCAGATTTGTAAGGCCCAACTCAGTACTATCCATCTTCCAGGAAGTACCCAGAAACTCAAGGGTACACCACAAATTATTAAACATTTAACTATTTTATGTGTACCCATAGTCCCCTACAGCCTGGAGGTGCAAATCTCTTCCCAGTGGCAGTAGTTTTCTCACACAGGTAGCATTTTGAGATGTGCTTATTAAGTTCTTTTGATAAGATTTTATAATTACTCATTCCTCTTACTTGCTTGGAGTTAAATCATTTCTTCCTTTTTCCACGGACCAACTTTCTGTACATCCAGGTCTCTTTATCTCAGACACTAAGAAATGCTCTGGTGACACTTCTTGAGAACAAACACATTATCTAAGAATGTCACCATCACGGGGACTTTTGGATTTTGAAAAATTGAAAGAATACCAGAACTTTCCTGGCCTCTGGAACAGCAAGAATTCCTTCTCAAAAGACAAAAGTGAAGTTGTTTCCTAGAGAACAGATCACGTTTCAGTAGCCTGCAAAGCCCTGCCTAGCTGCCTTCCTCTCTTTGCCCTGACAACTCCCCTCGAGCTCTGCCCCTTCTCTCTCGGCATCTTGCTCCAAGTAAATCCATGCGAAGATGTTTTCAGGAACATCTGCACTCTCTCATGCGGGAAGATAAGCAGGGCGGACATCCTGCAGAAGGAAATACCAGTAAACATTAAAACCCCAGGAAGGTCTTTGGTTGGGGTATCTACAGACATTGCTCAGGACTAAATGAAATGCAAATATGGTCCCCTCCAGGTAGCAGGCTACCGAAACTCTGTAAATGCTGCAGAAAACTTTTCTACAACTTTTTACATCTCCAGATGCCAACCTCTGGTGTGTTGGGGCAGGGCCTAGATTTCATGGTGCAAGTAAAAAATAAACATTTGCACCAACTTTTCTTTCCAAAAACACCATCGAATCCTTCATGAATCTTTGGATGTTGTACAGTTGACTAAGAAAGCACTATGCTTTAAATACTTATTAAGCATTTAGTAAATATCTGATGAAAATTGATGAATTTTAGAGTTAGAAAGTTACCTTCGAGCATATTGAGCCTAGGCACAAAGCGCCCTTTAATAAAGCGAGAAAATTGAAAAACCAAAATAACTTAAGGGCCATCCACCAGAAGCTTAGTTATGATACTTAAATTCCTACAAAATACTTATGCTGGGGGAACATATGGAACAGCTCAAAAGGAAATCAAACTATAATCTCTTGATCCTTAGCTTAACTGATTGTATTAAATTAGTACACTACTTCAGTGTTTTTTAGGCAAGGACTTGAGTTTTATTGAACATCTTCACACCAAATGCAGAAATGATTAATATTAAAAGCTCCATGTGTTTTCTGAGCTTCTTTAAAATTTGTGAAGACTGTAAAGAGTCAAATAAATGTTAAGCCAAAATTGTTGCAAAATATCACAGACTAAAAAGAGGAAAATAAAAAAATCATAGCCATACAACAGAGATGAACACAGTTAATATTCTGAGTACATATTCAGTTAATATTCTGTTTTTTTCCTATTTTATCATTGTTTTACATTGTCTTCTTTCTCTAAATTTTTGAAGAAAGTTACTTTTTATGCCCTTTATTTCACTCAGTTGTTTCATCTTCAGCAATGCCCTACCTGCCATAGATGTCCTTGGATGATCCCTGCCTCCTGACATCTATCTTAGTCTCCTCCCTCATAGTATCAGGATTGGTCTAAGTGATCAATGGCATTTGACAGAAATGGCAGATGTCACTTCTAAGATTAGATTAGCAATGTCTGTATGGATTCTCTCCCTCTCATTGTTCACTCTGGGGAAGCAAGGTTTCGTGCTGTGAGAATCCATATGACAGGGACCACCTGGGGAGAAACCAAGGCCTCCAACCAGCAGCCAGAAGGTCTTCCAATAGCCACATGCATGAGCCTGGAAATGAACTTTCCCAGCCCCAGACAAACCTTTGGAAGACAACAACCCCAGGCCAATAGCTCAAGGAAAATCTCATTAGGCTCCTGGAGCCAGAACAACTATCTTGCCCAATTTCTCAGATTCCCCATCCTGAGAAATTGGGCAAGATAATGTGCGTTTGCTGTTTCAAGCTGATGTTTTGGTGTGATTAATTATGGCAGCCAAGGAAAAACTAAAAGACTCACATTTTGAAAGATTCTTCAAGAAAACCAGGTTTCATGGTTGAATAATAGGCTGTTTATAGATATATTATGATTTATTTTACTACCTTGATGGATTTTTTCAGGTGATGTCAATATTTTGCTCCTTTAATTTGTTGAGGGATACATCACTGTGTGCATTTTTACATTTTAACCTTTCCATCGTAAAATTATTAAATAAAGTATCAATATTGTCAGTGTTCTTGACATTTATTACCATATTTTCCCCCAAATTTATTGTGCAAATAATGAGTAAGCTCAGAAAGTTAAATTTTATTGATCATAAAAGACTGATCTATGTCAAAATTGAATTGAGTCTGTTTATAGTGCCAATTGTTCTTGGTGCACAGTGCTCTGTATTTGATTTCCTTTTATCTCAAATGCAATAAAATAAGTAAGTCCTCCTATCCACTTGCTTATTGGTTATGATTCAGCCTGCCCCTCTACATCTGTTCTTTTCCTGATTTTTCTCATCTCAGGGAATAGCACCCCAGTTCACCTAGACAGAAGCCTGGGAGGCACCTTAGCCCACCCCTGTATCTCACCCCACAAATACTCTGCTCCTTTTCCTCAACCTCCCTCCCCTTTCCAGCCTCATGGTTACTGCCTTACTGCAAATCTTGGTCAACTCTCCAAACACTGCCCTCTCCAGCTTATTTTTTAAATCTTCTTTCACCCATGGCTTTATTTTGCCCTAATGGATTTATTCTTGAAAGACCTTATGATAATTTGATTCTATTCTTTTATAATCACTTACTATTTTTTTTTAAATTTGTTCCTTTTAGTATACGTGACAGTGGAGTAATTTTAAAATATTATACAAAATGGACTCTAACTTCCAATTCTTGTGATTGTACATGATGTGGAATTACACTGTGTATTCATATATGAACGTAGAAAAGTTATGTCTGATTCATTCCACTGTCTTTCATATTCCTGTCCCCCCTCCTTTCCCTTCATTCCCCTTTATCTAATCCAATCAACTTCTACTCCCTCCTTTATTGTGCATTAGCATCCACATATCAGGGAGAACATTCAGCTTTTAGATTTGGGGTATTGGCTTATTTCACTTAGCATGATAGTCTCCAGGTCCATCTATTTGCCAGCAAATGCCATAGTTTCATTCTTCTCAATGGATGAGTAATATTCCATTGTGTATATGTACCACATTTTCTTTATTCATTTTTCTGTTGAAGGGCACCCAGGTTGGTTCCATAGCTTAGCTATTGTGAATTGAGCTGCTATAAACATCAATGTGGCCACATCTATAGTATGCTATAATCACTATTATCATCAATTTTTATGACTTCTTTACTGAATATTATACTGTTAATATTTTATGTACCAAAGACATTTTTATTAAAAAATGTCTGGATAAGTTATACCTGTTGACTGTGAAGTCATGGACTTTGATAACCATGTCCATGAACCATCCAAGATGATGTTGTGATTGGGAATGTCAATCTCAGTGATGTCAAGACAGAATCTTCCCTGAGGGAGAAGACTCATTCCATTCTTTCTTCTATCTCTCCCAGGGGTTTTGGATCCCCAGGGAACTCCTCATCCAGGTAGATGTCACACAAGCACAGGCAGCAACAAAACAAACACAGTAAGAAAAGTAGCACATTAAAGATAACGCACCACTTTGCCATGTCTTTTCAGAGTTTCATGCTTTGCAACATTTTGGTGCTCAGAGGAAGAAAGATGACACATACTGTAAATAATAAAGTTTATTCTTTGTTATTATAAAATTTTTCTTGGAGAGAAAATATATACTGTCTTAAATTTGACTTTGTTTATCTGTTAGAATTCTCATATCAATGTTAGTTATCTATTTCATTGTCTGAAGCTTTCAGAGAACTGAATGTAGATCAAGTGCAGGTGTATATGTATTTTACAGATATTATTGGAATGCAGCATATTTAATATAGTAACTGTAGCTGATTAGTTTACAATAAAATTAAGTACAGTTTTAAATGATGCCTTCTCCAGAGGTAAAAACAAATAGTTTGTTTAGGTTTTATGGGTACAAAGATAATTGTCACAGTTCAAATGATGAGACTTCTGTGCCGAGGTTGTTTCTATTTAATCTAACATGACTCTCATTTCAGGAGACATTTGAAGAGCATATTAGAATACAATTCCCATTTTGTTTGGTTGTTGTTATCTAAACCATCATTTTTCACTTTCAGTTAAAGATAGAACAGAACATTCTTCTGGACAGCCCCCCCCCCCATTCCTAACATAGTTCCATAAAGGGCGCTTGATAGGCGATTTTTGTTAATATTTTATTAAAAATATTATTTATCATCATAGCTACTTCTTGGGTCACAATGCCAAAACCTTTACATGCATTTTCTTACTTCATCTTCCTTCCAAGGCCACAGGGTGTTTTATTATCGCCTTCTCCCTGATGAAGAAATTGAAGCTTGTCATTTCAGCAAGCTAACCAAAGTTACTAAGGAAAAGGCCGTAATGGGCTGGTTTTCATAGCAAGATCCCAGCTCCTTCTGTTCTTCTCTGTGACTCGTTGCTCAGTCATCCCATATCAGATTGACTTGTGACCTTGATTCTTCTAAGATAGCTTCTCAGACTTTGAACAAGTCTCTGTACATCAGGGCCCTGATTTATGAGGAAACACCCCTCCAGAGCATTAAGTTGGATTGGGTTAGTTCTAATTGCTTCCTGCTCACAGGAGAGGCCTCTTGGTTCTGTGCTCTAGTGACTTCTAAACCAGTTTCTATTTTTAGTGCCCTTCACGGGTATACAACACTGCTTCTCCCAAGGGACTAAATTCTCAAGGCCTAATCCTCCAGGGGTATCAGTTTTTGCCAGGATCCACTCATTGAAACTTTTCTGACACCTAAGTGGAAACTTCAGGAATACCTCCTGCTCCTCAAAAGTGTGCCTCCTCCCCAAGAAACACCTTTTCCAAGCTTTTTAAAGGGTATATGTCTAGCCATAAGTGTCAAATAAAAGTGTCCTTGAAACTAAATTACATTCCGACATGATTTTCCATTCCTTAAAGTGGTGACAAGTATAATCATACTCACTCTTCCTTCTTCTTCTTTCTCTTGCTCTTCCTACCCCAATTCCCAACTCAATGTATTTTCTTATCTACTTCTGGAGCATTTTGTGTCTAAAGAAAGGAAAATGGTAGCTATTCCAAATACTATAGTTCTTTGTTAATAATATTTTCTCCCCTTGCAGGAAAATGAGCGCTCTCTCAAATTCGACTTTGAATTATCTGGTAGAACTTCTGTATACATTTTCAGACCATTTGTTTTGTTGGCTAAATTTCTCCCCAAAGAAATAAGTGCATATCAGCTATAAGTTTGATCTGGGCACGGTGGAACATGCCTGGAATCCCAGGGATTTAGGAGGCTAGATAGGAGGTTCATGAGTTCAAAGCCAGCCTCAGCAACTTAGTGAGCCCTAAGAAATTCAGCAAGATTTAGCCTCTAAATAAAATACTTTTTAAAAGGGCTGGGGCTATGGCTCAGTGATTAAGCACCCCTCAGTGGTTCAATCCCCAGTATCAAAAGTAGCAAAAATAACAACAACAACAAAAAAAAACTATAGGTTTAAAATAATAACGTTAACAAGTGGAAATTTGATTAAGAGTAGTTAACAGAGCATTTTTTTTTTTTTTTTTACAAATTATTAGTCATTTAACTGCCTAACAACTTCTGTGGAAGGAAAACAACTCCTATTAAATATTTTCATGAGCTAGATATTATGTTGGTGTTTTACATTTAGACTCTTGCTTAATTTTCATCACAGCCTTTCCAGGTAAATATTATCTCCATTTAATAAATGATGAAATTGAGGGCTGGGGATATGGCTCAAGCGGTAGCGTGCTCGCCTGGTATGTGTGCGGCCCGGGTTCCATCCTCAGCACCACATACCAACAAAGATGTTGTATCCGCCAAAATAAATAAATAAATAAATATTAAAATTCTCTCTCTCTCCCTCTCTCTTTAAAATAAATAAATAAATAATGAAATAATGAAATTGAGAGTCAGAGATGTTAAGTATAGGGAAGGGCATGGGGAAGTACTGGGGAATGAAATGTGCCAAATTAGGCCATGTCCATGTAGAAATATACCACAATAAGTTCCACTTATATATAAAATAATAATGCAATAATTAAAATAATAATAATAATAGAAGGGATATTAGTAAAGTAGAGGAAGTAGATAAGGGGGAGAGAAAAGGGGTGGAAAAGAGAAAGTTGTAGGGAAGAAGATTGAACAAATTATGCTATGTGCTTATATGAATATGGCATAATGAATCCCACTTTTATGTACAATTATAATTCACCAATTTTGGCGGGTACCAGGGACTCAGGGGCACTTGACCACTAAGCCACAACCCCAGCCCTATTTTGTATTTTATTGAGAGACAGGGTGTCACTGAATTGCTTAGCATCTTGCTTTTGGTGAGGTTGGCTTTGAACTCATGATCCTCCTGCCTCAGCCTTCCGAGCTGCTGGGATTACAGGCGTGCACAAACATGCCCGGATTATAATTCACCAATTTGAAAAAAGATGTTACATATCTCATCTAGTATCACACATTCTTAAGATTCCAACTAAGAGTGTAGAGATTGAAAAATCTAGGAGCGGCCCTTCCAACCTGCTAACATGGCTAACATGGTTCCCAAGTCATTCCAAGGGACAAATCAAAGCCATGGGTGTCTCAGCCAGGTCTCATTCTACTAGCAACAATTTTCATGGAACAGAATGAGCATAGAAGCTTACATATTTTTATCCGCATCACCACTACATATCTAAATTCTCTTCTTTAAAGATTCTTCCTAACTTGCTCAATAATGCATAAACAAACAAATTTCTTTCTCTTTTTCTTACAGATATTCGAAGGAAGAGAAAGAACTGGAGCAGGAATGAGAATTTTTGTCTCCAGAGATATGAAGAGTTTTCAGTTTACTCCAAAACCTTTTTTTAAGCCCACAGTTGGTAACCATACCAAGTTGGTACATGCTTCACTGGTCAGATTATATGTCTAATATAATTATAACTACATTGATTTGTAATTTGACAGGATCAGGCTTTCCTTGAAGAGATTTTAGCCTTTCTAGGTGACCTGAAAGGTAACTCATAATTCTTTGCTTCTTTCTGGAATAAGGATGAGATAGTAACATGAATTGTCCCAGGACACCCTGCAAATGATCTAGCATACATAAATTTGCAGCTTTCTGTAGTAAAGGAAAGTTCCATTTTACACACTTAAGATGATAATGAGGTGAATGGAAGAGATAAATGGTATTCAGGTAGACCAAATGTTAAAACTTCTCAATTAATAAATTTTCTTTATCAATATCCTTTAAAGACAAATTTGTATAAACAATGCATAACTGACTCTATTTTTCCAGGTGATAAGTTCATAATACACTTATCATGTATATATGTGTAAATTTATATATGAATCTCATTGTTAAATATGACTGCCTTTATGAAAATAAGAAAGTAGTTTCATAATGCAAGGTATAATAGTAAAATAAAAATTAGTGAGTGTTTGAGATATGGATCTGAATCACCTTATAAATATAAATGCAAACCCCAGTTTCTAGTAGAATTTGAAATTCAGAGTCTATGAAATTTCATAAAGGACCTAAATTTAGATATAAGATCTCAAATATTAGAATTCCTATGTAAATGTTTTCTTTAGGTTAACAGCTATTTTGTGGTAATAGTTTCTAGTACATCATTAACTAGAATATATAGTTTTGCATCTAACTAAATTTTTCACACAAATCCTACAACAGGTTCTCAAGATGTGTTCAACTGTGTCTCCTAAGATTCAGTGGAAAATGGGACTGTTATTTACAACTTAATAAATAACCCACTGATGTGAAGTGTTTTAAGTACAGCAATGTGCTACTTTAAACAAAGTAATGAAAATATATAACTCTGTCTAGTTGTTTTTACTTCTTTCAAGATTCAGATTTTCCTTGACTGCCTGTCTGATTTAACTTATAAATAAAAACAAAAAGGAAAGAAAAAAAACATGAAAAATGTGAACCTTAGATACTTCAAAGTTAACTGAGATCAAAATCAAATGAAGCCCACTGACTAAGCAACAAGACTGGATGCAAAGTGTGTCATATCTATACTGGCACACAGTAGCTTGGTGTATGGCTTGTACCAAAGTCTTAAGCTTGGATTTGTCAGGTATCTAAGCACTGGGAGTTCTCACGGAAAAGAATGATTTGCTTAGTTTCTTCAGGAGATCCCACAAGCACAGGCTCATCCACATAACCTGGTAACTAATCTCATTATTGGTAACAAAATATTGGAAATGTGGGTGGCTTCTTGCGTCTTGCAGCCTGTTTTATTGTAACGGATGACAAATGTACACATTCTACACAGTACATCTTGCTCAATTACAGAAACTTCATCTTTTAATATGAATCATACTCCCTTGGAATATCAGCATGCTAGGAACATGGAAACTAGTTTCTATATTTTTTCTGGCTCTGCTTGATGAACCCTTTGAAGTGAGGTGACTTTTTTGAATGTTTGCAAAATCCAATCTGGTTTTTGAATCTTTCCTGCTTCTTCATAATTGGGGCTAATGTTGAGTTACAGAGAAAAAAAAAATGCAGAATAGCCAACATGCAAAAAAAGTAGTGTGGTCTGTTAGTCGAATGATCTAATGGGCGTTCTTGAACGTTCTGCTTCACTGAAGCCCTCCTTCACCACACGTTACCAGTAAAGGCACGATGCTTTTTCCTTGAAATGGCCCATGCTGTTTCATTTGAAACGGTGTGTGCTGCTGCTGGGTGTTTTGTGGTTCTGTCTCAACAAAGTTACTCAGAACTCATATTCAGCAGGTATCAGCCAATGGGCCCTTTGGTATCGGAGCAGGAAATAAATCACATTCTCCAGAAACACCCATCTGTTTTGAATGGTCCCATAGATAGATGGCTGTCTGTTACAGGGAATATTTAATATGAGGGGGAAAAAGCTAGTCCAAACAGTTTACTCTCTTTAAGTCTAAGCGGCAAGAGATATTCCAGTAAAGTGCATTAACAGGAGAGGCCAGAAACATCCCTCTGATTAAAAAAATAAAAATTTAAAAAAAAAAAAAAAAAACAGAAAAACTCCATAATCTCTATGACTTTGGTGACCTCTAGCGATCAAAACGGAAAACAAACGCGATAAGTATGTAATTTTTTTGTAATTTTCTATCCCTTCTTTAAATAAAACAACAGTAACTAGCTTATAAATATATCAATATATCTCAATATATTCTCAAGTTAAAATATTTAATAATAGAAAGAAGAGAACAATCTTGCTTAAAAGGGTACCCTTTCAGTTTTATTTCTACACATTTGCACACAGGATCCTACAATACCAAAAGTAGGTCATTTCCACAGTAGGATCATACAAGACATAATATCTTTCAAGTTGTAGTGTTTTAACAGTATATTGTAAATAACTTCCTATGTTATTGTATATTCTTCTACCAAATTGTTTTTACCTACTACCTAATATTACATCATAACTTATTTACATCTTTATTATTGATTATTTAGGTTGTTTTACTTTTCTATTCCTTTTCACATTAAATCTTTGCCCACTTCCAGCATTATGGCTTTGAAGTAAAGTCTTAGAAATGAGATTTCTGCACAATGTTATACATGTATCAAAACATCACAAGGTGCCTCATTGATTAAAATGTACAACTCTGTATTTTTAAGTATCAGTTAAAATAAATTTAATAAAACAGAAACACAATATATCCTCTGTATTAGATAATAAATGGGAACTATCTCTATAAGCACATGACAAGCAGGAAAAGCTTTGGCAGCCCATACACAGCTCTCCTTGAAGGGCCTGGGGCTAAAGAGGTTACCAAGAATAATAAAAAATGCTATAATATGCAAGCTGCATAATAACCACTGTAGTTAATTGAAGCGTAAGCCACTTGCAAAAAAGCAATAATTGAAGAATTATCAAATTCCAAGGAACTTGATTTTGTAAATACATACAACATATGGTTCCCACATCAGCAACAGCCCCTCATTGTACATAAAGCCTCCATTCACTAGCTATCAGCCGAGAGTTGCATATGGAGAGTGTTTGCTGAAGGTTTAGTTATTTTTCTATGGTTTTTGCGTTCACTGGTTAATGCACAGTTCCCCTTTTCTCATCTTAATTGCATAAATAACACCTGGCAAAGTTTGCAATATAGGGGTAAGGGGGAGAAGAGAACTACTGCGCATCTGCTTTTGCAATTGTCCAAGTAAAGCTAGCTCATTCTGAAATGCTTTATGTGTACAAACTGGATTTCCTTGTTTTATGAGTTTACACTGCAGGTGACGTATTATATTTAACACCTCCCCTTTCTTCTCTGTATATGAATCAGACTAGGGTGGCTGGGTAGTTTTTAAGAAGCATATTCATGTTCTCTTTTTTCTTAATAACAGATACAAAAAGTAAT
Organism: Spermophilus citellus; assembly: GCF_964194105.1. Classification (NCBI taxonomy): domain Eukaryota; kingdom Metazoa; phylum Chordata; class Mammalia; order Rodentia; family Sciuridae; genus Spermophilus; species Spermophilus citellus. The sequence goes on from NC_138189.1 coordinate 135,657,866, forward strand.
GATCAATTTCAGGTGCTTTAAACTGAGGGTGGAGAGCAAGGGCAAGTGGGTGGGAGGGGCTAAGAAGATAGAAAGCCATTTATACAGATCATGTCTCAGGTAGGAGAGTTATTTGTTCAAGGACATGGCCTAAAGTCAAGATGACTTGCCCTTGCTGTCCAGCCACACTCTCAGGGTACTGTGAACCCCCCCCCCCCCAACAGCTACAAATAGTCTCTTCCTGGCTACTCTCCCAAGATTAACAAAAGCAGGAACATGACCTTCACATAGAGAAAGACTACCCAGCTTGTTTTTTAGTCTTCTCCCAAAAGCAAGAAGAAGATCTGAACACCATGAAATATCCATGCCTAGATGAGAAGATCCAGGCTGAACCTGAGCCTTACACCGCCAGCCACAATCTCACCTGTGAGACTCTGATTATGTGTCTCCTTCTCTGCAATGACCAGTGTCTTCTATTGCATTTATATTGGTTAGGGACAGAGGGTGGCAAGCAAAATAAATCAATGCTGGCTATTAGAAGACAAAATCAAAATAAAGAAATAAACGAAAGAGTAGCTCAGGGGTTCCAGATGATACAAAAGGTTCATCTTTCCAGAGCCTTGGAAAAACCAACTCAAGCCACATTCTGTGTTAAAACCTCCCTTTTCAAAATGCCCTGTGGGATGCACATAGGTATCTACTTCAACCCTGCTCACTCAAGGGAAACTTCACATAGAGCCAGGGGGATTTTTTTCTATTACATAGTATGTATTATCTATTATCGGAGGGGGACATTTATTCATGCTTTAAAGTTCTCCCCAGCTAAGTGATTACATCAACTAGGTGTCTCACTGCCTGTCTAGGTCTTCTTAGAGAATATCTTTTAGCTTATTTCTAGATTCTAGTGTTTTTCTTTTTTACTAGACATGACATTTTGCAGAATCCTTAAACCAAATCTAGAAATATTAGACAGAAAACCCCCTCAAATTCCATAGGAGCTATTGAAGTATTATGTTTCTGAAATCTTTCTTTCTTTCCTATGACATAATGTTGTCAACTCTTTAAACCTGTGTCTTGCCTCTGTTACACCCTGTATTAAAGACAGTTTATTAGATACATTATTTTATGACTCATTTATCAAATCAGAGATAAGGCCAGCAACGTAGAAATTAACTGGGCATTTGAAAAACTCTTCTATCATTTCTTATTCTGAGACCCTTGAAACAATATAAAAATTTTCAAGTAATTTTTTTCTATTTCCTTGCTATATCCAGGATCTGGGGACAATGCCCAAATCAAAAGGGTGCTGCCTTCTGTTTTGTCACCCTCTTTGAGGGTGACAAGTCACTGAAGACTAATACCGTCCCCTGACATAATTTAGGGCTGAAGGATAAGTGAGTCTCTTCTACCTAGATAGATTGGAGGGAAGAAAAGAAAACAGCAGGATTTTCCAGGAAGAGACCACTGAGGTTCACATGTCACCTAGGGGAGAGTGTGGCAGAACTTCAGAGCACACTAAGGACAGTGCTAACCATCACCACTCAATTAGCCAGGCATAAAGGGGCCCCTTTAGTCATTTGAAACCAAATTATCTGCAGTGGCTTCAGTGAGGGCGGTCACCACAGTCTTTCCTTGTGTCATGGAGACTTGCAAAGTGGCTTATCTTGGTCCTTGGCCAGTTCAACTTGTCCTCAGCCTCTGCTTCATTCCATTCATGGGTCCCTAATTGAACACATGAAGGCCTGTCCCAACTTTTTTGGTTACAAGTATCCCCAACCCACTTCAAAACAGTTTCCTGGAAAAAGAAAATTTGTTGGAAGGGTAGGCTACCACCCAGATTCCAGGCATCAGAAAGGGTGGGAACCTGGCAGTTCCATGAAGCTCAGGAGATTTTTATTGATATCCACCTGAAAATTCCATTAATAGAGTTTAGCTTCTGAATTCCAGCTTCCTGTTTTGTTCCAGGAAACAGATGGGCTCAAATTGTACCTGGTATTCTAGCATGCACCCATCAGCAATAGTCAAAATTAAAGGTCACATAATATATGACTGAGGGGGAAGGAAGTACAACAAGAAAATGGGTAGATTCTGGACAAAAGATCTTTTAGAAGACCACTGGAGGCTATCAAAACCTGGTACTTAATTGACATGATATAGCCTAGATCACCTGCTTGTTTCCAGTTCCTGAGACAAGGAAGAGAGAACTTCTGATCCTGTTCATTCAGCCTGGAGACACTGCATACCTGGGTTTCCCCTGACTCCTGTCAATTAGAATACAGTGAATGCTTCTATTCACTCTATGTATAGGTGGGTGGGTGACTGCCACATCACTACCTCCAGTCTAGATTACTCTTCTGAGTGCCAAAGTCAGTCATCCATCTTCCTCCTTTATCTCTTCATTAATGTGCTTCAGAGAGATTCAAATTCAACAAGTCCAAAATAAAATTCATGATTTTCCTTCAGAAACTTGGTTTGCTTCCAGAATTTCTCATCTGTATAATCAGGACTACTATTTACTTAGTAAAAAAAAAAAAAAAAAATTAGAGGATGCAAACTTTAGATTCCCTATGTTGGTCAGCTTTCTGTTACTGTGACAAAATACCTGAGATAAGCAACTTTAAAGATGAACGGTTTCTTTAGGCCTATGGTTTCCAGATTTCAATGCCTGATTCCTTGGCCCTCTTGCCTTTGTGCCTGTGGTGGTATTATGACAGGCAACATTATGTTGACAGGTACATTTTGACAGGTACATTATGACAGGCAACCTATGGCAGAAGAGGCTGCTCATCTCATAGAAGCAGAAAGCACAGAGAGAAAGAGAAGACGGAATCAGGGTCCCGGTGTCACTTTCAAGGCCATGCCTACAATGATCTAACGTCCTCCCAGTAGGCCGCATTTCTCAAAGGTCCCCACTGCCTCCCCATAATACCTTGGGATAGCTGTCAAGTCTTTAACACTCCGCTTTTGAGTGACATTTAAGATCCAAACCATAACATTCCCTCTCTCGTTCCCTTTATCCACTTAAATAAAGATGATCTGATATTAAGTGCTAAAGTTGCTCAATCAGTTCAAATGACTCTGCAAAGTCATATGGGATTTACTCCCATCTCAACTTTTACAGGCTTCTTTCTGTTCTTGTCCCCAATCACTCTTCTCCAACCTGTAGACAGCTTGGCTCTGCCCAGCTGCATGGCTGTCAGTGGCTCACCGGTTGTCATGACTTTTCCCACTTCTCATAGAGAGCTAATTTTTCTCCTCCAAACAGCATGTACCTGCCTGAGGACCCCGAGAGAGGCATCTGTCATTCAAAGCCTCTTCACACACCCCTGAACACAGCAGCGTCCTTATTCCAGTATTTGACCTATCCCTGCTGCTCTGAACAATGCTAACCAACTTTTTGTCAGATGATCTCATTCAGCAGAAGGGAGTGCAGCTTACAAAGAATAAACCTGGGCTTGGATGATGAACGGCCTGGGTTCAAATCCTGGCTGTACCACAAGCTGTGGGAATGGTCCCTACCACATAGAATGATGAGGAGGGATAATGTGTATCCCATAAGAAGTACTGAGGACAATGCCTGACGCGTGGTTAATACTCAGTGACATTTCTTTAATTATGTGTTTGTCAGCAGCAAAAGTACAGAGCCCACAGAGTAACAATGTGGTGAGCATTCTCCGCATTATAATCTAAATCTAGATGTATTACAATCTCTGGGCTCAGCAGAGTTTCAGGGTCTGGAGAGGCTCATTTGTACTTGTTGCCACCAGTTTCTGCCTTCTGACCCCAAAGCTGCAGTCAAGAAAGTGGAACTAGGAAGGACATTGGGATCTAGAGTCCTAGAATTTAATGAAACATCACCAATTTCTTTGGGTCAGTTTTTAAAACAACTGGCAGCCTGTCATTAAAAAAATGACACTTAACTATTTGCTGATTGATCATTGGAAACATAATATAACTACTCCTCTTTGGCATGTTGAGGAAAAAGGCAGGAATATCATCAGGAAAATTCCATCCCTTGCATCATAGAGAAGTCATAGGGAGGTTGCAGAATGACATGGGGGACGTTTCTCCTTTCCCTGGGGAGATTTCTCTTTATTTGTCTCCCATGGGAACTGAGAAGATTGTGAGCAGAAAGGACTTTTGGGGAGTGGGGCCAAGGGCTGGGGGGACAAACCCCCAGAGAGCATTTGGTGAGTAACTGGAGCAGCACATCAGCTTAGGGACCAGAGCCCCAGCCACAAGGCTACTCTCCTCAAAGACACTTGCTGAGTATTGGAATGGCACAGTAGGCTGGGAGGCAAAGTTGGAAAACCAGCAAATCCTATTAGAGGGAAGGGATCTGCCGTATATCATGATGATCGCTGCATGGCGGGGGGGGGGGGGAAGCTGGATGACCTACATGTGGAGCAAAAATCATTAGCCACTCAGAGACATAGAAAAGTCTGGCAAGTAGTCAAGATTTTTAAAAGTAGAAGCTGATAGTTGTACAACACTGTGAATACATGTAGTGTTGTTGATCTGTACACCTAAAGATTGTCAGAATGGTAATTTTCATTATACACATTTTATCATAATGAAAACATGAGAATAAATTAAAAAGCTGAATTATAGGTATCTAGATATTGGAATCAAAGACATTAAAATAGCTATAATGTATATGTTCAAAAAGGAGAGAGTAAAAGGAATCTAGGACAAATACAAAGAATTTCAAGTCTTAATTGGAACCTATAAAGTTCAATCTTCAATATCAAAAACCTCATGATATAACTTTAATAGCAGCTTAGACATAGTAGATAAGATTACTGGAGATCATTAAGAAGTACCCAAACTAAAAAAACTATATGTAACAGTTTTAAAAGTTCTAAAATGTGTATAATTGAAGTCCCAAAAGGCAGAAAAAGACCTTACTTGAAAATATTTGAAAGGATAATGGTCAAAAATTTTTTGATGAACATATCAACCTACAAATTTAAAGAGACTCAACAAATCCCAAAGAAAATTATCAGCAGACACATCATAATCATGCTCCTGAAAATTTAAAACAAAAAGAGAAATATTAAAGACAACCAAAGGACAAGAACACACCTGGCCTTCCATGGAGGAGCCAAAAGACTGAGTTATGTTTCAATCCAAATTGTGGAAGCCAGAAAATAAAGCACCAACGTCTCGTACCTAATGAAAAAACTGAAAACCTAGAAATCTATACCTACTTAGGATATCCTTCAAAAACTCAAGAAAAGTAAATCTGTATATTTAAAATGATAACATACTAGGTATAGCTTGTCGTATTCTAGGAATGGGTGGTTGTTTCAGAATTCAAAAGTAAATTTATGAAATTCATTCAAGTAAATAAATAAAAGCGAAAATCACATAATAGTTGCAATAGCTTCAGAAAAAAGCATTTGATAAAAGTTAATCTTTCATGAAAAAATGCTAAGATTAGAACTTCCTTGTTTGATAAAAGTCATCTACTAGCATCACTTTATGTGGGAGGCTGCCACATCAGGTGACCAGCATCTTCCTTTCCTGATTGGTGAGGCTCTGTCGGTCACTTCCCATGATCTGGCCACATCAAAGTGGCCAGAGACAGTGGCCCCAACCTTGAAAGTCATAAAAATGTTGCCAAACGTGTCTTCATGCATGGACGTGCCTTCCTACAGCCCCAGGGGTCGAGTTACCTTACCTGTCCTTATAACCCCACCCTTCTTGATCTTTATTGGATAGAAATTTCTAAAGAATGAGAGTCCTCCAAATAAAAGACCACTCCCGAACATTGCCCTCCCCCCCCCCCCCCCAAGCCTCTCATGACATCCATCGCTCTCCCATTTGGAGAGCTTGAGGCCTAGGGCAGAGGAGCCCTCCTGGGGCTTGAATTAAAGGTAAATTGTGTGTCTGTGTTTTATTTGATGCCTTAGGAAATTCACTCCAGTTACCCTAGTTTAGCTGCCCACGCTGGTCAGGGGCAGCAACTTTATTAAACATTTTACTGGCAGTCCTAGTGTTACGGAGCTGGGGCCTTCTAAGAAACTGAGGCAGCGTGAAGACTTCCTTTCAAACCCCAATTCTTGAGATCAAGTCAGAAAGATTTCAGACATGTCACTCAGATTAACATTAATTAATGAGTTCATTGCAAGGATAGGAAAAGGGAAAGGGGACACTCTCAAGGGAGAAAATGAGTCCTCTCAGAGAGGAAAGGGACAATGTGCATCTCCTGCATTCCAGTTTTATTGGGGATCCCAGAGAAGTTTCCAGAGAGTCCCACCCAGGTCCACCTCTTGGCTTTTGATTAACAGTAGGGTGACATCAGGTTTTCAAATCCCCACTGTAATGACAACTTTAGGCCCATGCTGATTGGTTCTAATTGGATTCTTAACCATAAATTCATATATATATCCTTATATCCCAGAGTCTCAGGATCTGGTCACAAAAGTCTCCTGGGTTCCTCCCATCAACATTATATGGAGCCTGCATTTCTCCTGCGGTAAACAGGAGGTTCGCTGAGGAATGTCACATATTCTTTCCACTTAAGCCAGGCAGGGCCGCAGGTAAATTCCTTCTTGGGGAAAAAAAAAAAAAAAAAAACATATGGTGTCAGCACAGTGGGCACATTTGATAGAACTATTCTCTTCACCTCCTGTTCCCACCATCCTCATCTGTCTGTTAACACTAGGTGATGCAAAGTAGGCAACTACATGTGTATTGTATAAGGGTGTGTGTGTGTGTGTGTGTGTGTGTGTGTGTGTGTGTTACATGATGTAAACTGGAAATATTGCAGATTGATAAGATTATGTATAGTGAACATACCAAAAAATCCATTAAAATTATTAGGATTAATAAGAGAATTTTAACAAGGTTGCTAGAAACAAAATTAAAATGAAAAATCATCATATTTCTTTCTATATACTTATAACAAACATTTGAAAATTTAATGTTAAGCTCTTACAACAGCATAAGTTTAACAAAAAATGAACAAGACTTCTATTCAAATAATTATAAAGCAATTATGAGAAAACTTAAAGAGGATCAAAATAAAAGAAGAAAGGTACTATTTGTAGATTGGAAAATTAATATTCCCCCAAAGATTTAAGGATTTAATGCAATTCTTTAATAGATTCCTTTGATGGAAATTAGCAAACTGACTTCTAAAGTTAATATGTGAAAGGACATCTTTGCCCCCTCCAAATAAAATATGTAAGATAAATAAGGCTATGTCAAAAAAGAAAAGCAAAAGAAGGAGTCTGACTCTACAGTAAGGTATGAAATCCAAACACTCCCATATGGGCACAAGAGCAGAGAAATAGAGCAGAACAAGAGTCAAGAAGACCCACCTGTTACAGGTCACCTGCTTTGCAACCATTAGCAATTCAGTGGGGGAAAACAAAGGGTGTTAAATTAGCTTGATAAACACGGGAATACACAAGAAAGCAGTTGTTTTTATGAAAAAGCAACCTGAGTGAGTCTCTCAGGCCTTATATTAAGGAGGGAAAATACCAGACACAAAGGGTTCATCCTGTATACTTCAATTCCCACAAAGTTCAAAAAGAAGCAGTGGTGTTAACAGAGGCGAGGGTTAAATGGCAAGGAGCAAGAGAGAAATTGCTGGGAGTACTAGAAATGCTCTGTTTTCTGATCTGAGTGATTGTATGTTGCTGAAGTTTTGGTCCTTGTCCCCAAGGCCAATCCAATAACAAGGATACAGTTTTGAGAAAAAGGGGGAAAAAAAGGTTTATTGCTTTGCTAGCAAAGGAGAAACACAGGGGACTCCTGTCCTAAAGGATCTGATTCTTCCCATCAAGGGGAACAGGAGGCTTTTAAAGAGATTATTTAAAGGCTATATTTAACTCTGTTGAAGTTGTAATTCACTTGTTAATTTGGAAGATAGATAGTCATTTCTGAGCACACCTGGTACCACCCCCAAAGTCTGAATTACTTCATTCCTATGGTGGGTGTGTACTCAAGAACAGATAAATTTGCCTAAAATGGGAAAGAAAAGTAATTGTGGTTCACCTGAGATTAGGGCCAGGGAGAGATTAGGGAGGAGAAACCAGAGAGGAAGAGAGAGAAATATGTCCATTTTAAAAATAAGTTGCATGGAGGAGCAGCAAGGGCTATATTCAAAGCATAAAGTCGACCACTGTTACATTTCCCCACTGTAGATTTCTACATTCCATTTCTATGGAAAAATGGGAGATGACATCTCCAAACTGCTTCCTGCTGAAAGGGGGCAAAGTTGGGGGAAGTAACCCAAAGTCCTTGTTCTCTATCAGGTGGCGCAATGGACAGTTAAGGGTATTCAGCATCAGAGCAGTTCAGAGGTCCACTGTGACTGATGGCAGGTGACCGGGCAAAGGATACATGGTCAGGGATCATGCTAAGCCAACAGTAAATAAGAGAGCAAAGCATTACTTTTTTTGTGAACAATTAGCACAAAAAGCAATTAGTATTTCAGTTAGTGTCTGAAAACCATGAGGACGGTAACTCTTAATCTTATCAGCTAAAAATAGATCAAGTTTATCAATGCAGGAGGTTAGGAAGGTGTGTAGATCCATGAGATCAGACTCAAATTAACTCAGGCCAAATTTGCAACTCTGGAGTCCTCTGAAATCATTATTATTAAGTACTCTCACACAAGAATTCTTCCTTTATAGCCTCCAGCTTTACTTACTTTTGGTAGGGCTGACACAAGTGTACCTCTTAAGTTACATTAAGAAATCCATTGTTTTTCCTTTTAAATGTTCATGTAGGACTGTGCTTTTAAGTTGTACTCTCCTGCCAGGTGTTTAAGACCAAGTTGGTCAAAACTGACCTTGTTCCTATCTATTTTTAAGGGTCATCTGAGGGCTAGAATTGTGGCTCAGTGATAGAGCACTCACCTTGCATGTGTGAGGCCCTAGGTTCAATCCTCAGCACCCCATAAAAAATAAATAGATAAATGAAGGTATTGTGTTCAACTACAACTAAAAAATAAAATATGTAAAAAAAAAAAGAGTCAACTGAGATTCCTCAGAGATCACTCTTGCAGACATGTGTGAAGCCTCTCGGCTCCTTTAGCTTTTCTCTACCAGTGGTGCCATCTTCCAGGATGGGTCAAGGTCCTGCTGACCATACATGGGTGTATGGTAAAAATAATCACAAGTCTGCATGGGTTAATGAAAATCAAAGGATAGCCTTAAATCTTTTATACATTTAGGAAACAGTGTTAATGATCAGAAATTGACTTAGTCAAAGCAAACAGATATAAAAGGTCTTCAAATGACAGTGTGGCCCTTCTATGTCAGATGCAATGTATAAAAGAGTGCAGTTATTGGTTATCTCGACTATAAACTTACATAAGCTTTTGTTTTATAAACTTTTATATAACACTTAGACAAGGCTTAGACTGATACAGTTCTCAGATGCATACATACACATTTTCACATATACTTAGAGTGTCAACTATATTGTTATAACTTAAGTAACAGTTGTTTGTTTAACCAGTATCAAAGTAATAATTTATTACTTTAAAACAGGTATAAACTTTAAGACTTAGTTTCCCCAAGTAATAAAATGTAATATTTACAAGAGAATTATCTTGATAAATAAGATCAGATCAATGTTTCAGGCTTTGTTTTATATCAGTACATTAAAGTTCAAATAATTTTGACTGTGCTAATTACAGCCAATTTAATCACAAACACAAAGTTTTTGAGATTTACTTTGGACAAACCTTCTACAATTTGCTTCTTTCACAACTTGTTTTTGTTTCACATCTTTGTACTTTAGCTTGAACTTTAGTCCAAGAATCTTACTTTACCAGACAAAATACTTTCTCATCCAGAAATATTTATTTGACCTTATAATTTTCCGTACTAAAATGTATTTATATACCTATAACCTTCTTTTATCTTTTCTAGTTTTGAATCCTTTCTTACATCTATATTCTGAAAAGTTCCTTACAAATGTGACCTGTGAATTTAATTTCCCCAACAAATTTCATCCCAGAAGAGGAAAGACAATCTGGAATATACATAGACTGTGTCTTCATCTTTTCTCTCTCAGGTGGCGTTCAAGGGGTTGGCTGGAGTATAGAATATTTTTAAGCCTGGCCTGTCTGCCTATCATTTTCACAATGCCATCAACTTAAGTGAGTTCCCCACTGTCAATTGTGCCCTGAGGTTCCTTTGGGGGCTTTTTCTTATACTAGGCATATTGATAATGCAATAGAGGAGGCCCTTTCCATCCTTTTCTTTAAGGTTTCTTTAAAGATCCTTCTGCAAAGTCTACCTACAAAGCACAGGTGGGCCTTAGTTTCTGCCTTTTTCCTTTTCTGGGTGCAGTTATTTATTCTGCCAGTCTCCCCAGGCATTTAGTTTGATGGGATACTGTTATAGCTTTGCCCCAATAATGAATACCTCTGGCCAAATGGGTTGTCCTGTGAGATCTTAAAAGGGGAGACTATTCCTGAACCCAGGTCATAAACTAACAGTGCTGAAACCTACTAGCACATCCTTTGTGGCCAGCAGCCTCCACCTTCCATGGGCAAAAGGGGCTGGAAAGCAGGGCAGAGGCCAGGTTCTCTTTGGCCAGTTTTCTGGGCCAGGCAGCTATTCTGGGATATTTTCCCCCCAGTGTAGGACTCCCGTCCTTGACTCACAGTGAGATGATCTTTGGTTGCCTCAAGCCAGGCTGAGAAACAGTGCTGGGAGAGCCAGCTCTGGATTTAAAATAGTTAAATTTTTTTAAACCTTTCTTCAGGTGTCCTGCTCTCCTTACCCCATAGGCAGTGCCTTTTGGCACCTTCAACTTAGTTCCTGATGGTTCAGACCCCTTATCATGCAATGGCATCAATGCCTGTACATACAGAATCTCTTTCATATACTTTGCCCCAGACAGACAAATTTCAATGTCAAGATTATATAATAATCCAGAATAAAAAAACAACATTTAAAGACCATATTGTGTTGCAGTAAACCCTCCTTCTCTTAGACTTATCCCTGTAGGTGGCCCAGGCAGCCAAGATCTCTCTGTTCAACAGACTACTGGTAAGATCAATGCAGCATGGCCCATGTCTCAAAGGGCCAGTAACTGACAAGAACCCAGACAAGAGAGGACCACCAAAACCAGGGCTGACAGATGGGAACCTTTAAAACAGACAGACCCATACAGACAAATTTCTTCCACTTACTTTACCTTTGACAGACCAACTCCAACTGCAAGATGGTACAATACTCCAGAAAGCTATTCAAAAGCCAGATCACTACAGTAGCACATTATCTTAGACAGGCTTATTCCTATAGATGTCCCTCTCTTCAACTCACTTTACTGCTGGCAGATTCTTATTTCAAGATTGCATGAAAAGAAACAGAGAGAGAGACAACCAGAGAGGAGCCCCAAAACCATAACTGACAGATGGGAACCTTTAACTTGACAATCAAGATCTTTCCCAAGAATACACAGAGAATCATTGCAGTGCTGGCCATGTCTTAAAAGGGGCAGTAACAGATACAAACAAAACAAACAACCAGGGGGAATTCCCAAGGCCAAGGCCAAGGAACAGATGAGAACCTAGAACCTATCAAAAAGGAGTAAATATCCCTACGTTCTCGAGCCCTGCTTAACTGTGACTTCTACACCAGTGGCACCACAGACATCCCCAGAAAGAGGGACCAAATGTTCCCAAAAAAGAACCAGATGTGTGGAATCAAGAGTCTCAGTGTGCACACTGGGGGACTTACCAAATGGCCAAGTGTGGCAGCACTTTACTAAGTTCAGTTTCCTCTCTGTCAACATGGACCATGATAGAGCAACCTGAAAGATTCAGGGAGAGAAGGTGTCTACTTTATGCTTTGAATATAGTCCTTGCTGCTCTGCCACAGCAATATATATAAATGAATGATAGTATCTGTTCTACCTCTTTAACAGGGTTGTTTTGAGTGTCAGATTTGTCTGACACTTTGCGGGGACTCTGCGAGTGTCCTTTCAGCTAAAGATCAAACCCAGTGCCTCCCAAGTGTGAGGCAAGTATTCCACCACTGAACTACAATCCCAGTCCTAACCTTATATATATTTTAAAACTTAAATGATACGCCAACAAAGAAGCTCAAAGGAAGCAATTAGACCACTCTAGCACAGCAAGATGGACATTCCTAAAGACAAGATGAACATTCCTAAGGTGATGAAGTACCAAGGAGGCCATTAATGAAAACCATTATGACTCAACTTTCCTACTCCTCCCTTGTTTCTGGGTCCTTCACACAAAAATAAAAAGCAGATTTCTCCAGTGGCAGATCAGATTAACAGACAATCATCTTCAGGAATGACCTGAGTCTGAGCCTGAAATAGTTAGGAAATAAGTATAGGCAAAAATGAATGGTTGGGAGCCTGGAGTTGTAGCTTGGCAGTAGAACACTTGCCTTCTATATGTGAGGTACTGCGTTCGATTCCCAGCACCACCTAAAAATAAGAAAAATAAAAATAATAAAAATAAAAATAAAATAAAATCATCAACAACTAAAAAACATATTTTAAAAAATGAATGGTTGGTCATGAAACAGGTGAGATATTATTCTGTGTCAGTCCATCCAAGTTGATGTTCTGGTATGATATTCTCCTCTTTCTGTTTGACCATGTCATAACGGTGACTCATCCAATGACAATAAGGAAAAAAATATCCTGAGGACATATAGTACCAAGAAATTTTTATGTGGTTATCGTATTTGATTCAATGTTTCACAAGTATTTGCTGGTTTTGAGGCAGATTGAAAATTCTCTAAAGCTAGGCGGATTTGTCTAATACATTTGAATGATATATTTCATAGGCAGGATTTTATGATAATCCCGAACATGTGTTTTTGCAAGAATATAAAGGAGTCTGGGGAGATGTCTGAAAGTGAAAAGTGTCATCTGACCTGTATTTTTTCTTGTGTCTTTTCAGAACACACATTTTTCCTTGCATTATGCAACTATGCCACTAGAGGTCACTGTGCAGCTCTAGTCCACACCCCAATGCCTGCTTCTGGGTCTGACCTCTAATTTCCACAGAGAACCCAGCAGGGTTTGCCAGGCAGAGTCAACATGCCCACTGGAAGGAGGCTACAAACCTGTGTTAACCCAAGGTTATTGAGAGTCGATTGGTCCTCCGGGGCTGTCCTGGGCCCTATGCTCACGTAGGAGCTGCCTATGATCTATACTTTTTTGTTCTCTCTTCCTTTAACAATGATCTTCTTAAGATTTCCACGCCTGTGATTTAATGTGCTTTACAACAAGGTTTTGGGTTTGTCTGTTTTTGGTTTTGAGCATTTGCACGTATTGTCTCCGTATTAATTCATTTCTCTTGTGTTTCTTTTATTATTATTTGGCCTGTCATGAGTTTCATAAGTTTTTTAAACCTCAGAGCACTCAAATGGTAAATAAAGTTCTCAAACGACTTATTTCACATATAAGAAATCACTTCATCTTGGACCTCAAGGATCCCCACATATAAATGAGGAGATTCATAATTTCACAATAGCCTGGCCAGTACTCTGACCTCCAGCCTCTTCAGTCTGATCCTTTGTCCAATTGAATGGGTTTTGGTGACTAATTCACCATGCCCACTTAACTTATGCAAAGTAAATTTAACACATAGCAGCCAGTTTTTTGAAGATTTTACTTACCACTTTTATAGTTACAGTTAAGCAGATACAGGCACTTAACAACTATGCACTATTTAAAATGCCACCCACTACCTATCAACAGATGGTGGCCTCAGGATGGTGAGCAGGAAAGATAACAGAATCTAGGTGGGGCCAGATGCTGATACTTTCCGCCCTCATTGGTGGTTTTCTTGCTCTGACTTTGCAAGCCTGTTCATAATTCCAGTATGTATGAGAGAATAACAGTTGGATTACTATTGTCAGGTAAGAGACTTTTGTTTTAGCTTGATGCTTTTTTGGACATGGTTCATGGATTAAATGTGAGATGCCCCCATTTTAGTTCTCTTACTTAAATAAGTTTAAGTGAATAGTATCTCAGATTCCATTCTGGTAGATGGATTTTATTGGGATTCAACTGACCATATGGGGCAGTGGCATAAGAGAACCCAGTACTGGGGGGCTGATTCAGTATTTTTCAGATAGGAAAAGCTTTCTTCAATTCTCGCTAGAATGAAAAGCATTTTATCAGATATAAGAAATAGCTTTGTGTGAATAAATTTGTGGCTTGGTTTGAGTTATAAAGAGATTCATTTCCAAATCAAAGAGTTATTAATGGAAATTATGGTCACCACATGGTTCTCTGTTTTTACAAAGTGTAATTTCCTACTTTTCCTACCAAAAGATGGACAAGCCACGGGCTTAAACTCTGAAACCACAGGGAAGTCATTCCCTCTCTCTGTGGATCTGTTTATTGAGGTCTGATGCAGGAAAAAATGAAAACAAAATACAAAATTTTTATTGACTTAAGTGTTATGTAGTTTGGTGAGAAATCTAAATCTATTCATTAAAATAAGGAAATTGCATGAAAGTATTATTAAATTCTATTAAATTAACCTTATTTTGGGCCTCTGTCTGAGGACATTATAGGTAATGTCTGTTCAAATTCAGTGTATCTGTGTTGGAAATACTAGCACTCAGCTTGTGAATAAGGAGCAGCCAGTTACTTGAAGTCTTTTTAGCCCATCGGCACATAGACATTGCCGTGACCTGTAAATATTAAGGATCTTTTGTAGACACAAGGAAGAGAGTCAGCATCGTCTAAGATATCCTAGGGGATGAAAGAAATTAAGAGCACAGACAGAACTGCATTCAAATCTGCTTCCCCATTTGAATTGGGAAATCTTAAGGCACAAGACTTACCCCTCTTTGCCTCAACATCCTCCTCTGTAAAATGCTGGCAATGTTGGTACCTGCCTCACAGCAATAGAAGAGGGATTGATCAAAGTATTTAGTGTAGTGTACTTAACTCCAGTGCTTCATATGAGGTCAACTCCTGTTTACTTACTGCATGTTATCTACAGTAATTATCATAATTAACAAGTGTTAATAATATATATGTTATTAACACAGATATTGGTTTTGCTAATAACGATGGACTAGGGAGCAAATATGAGTGCATGGCTGAATAGTACTCTGTTATGTACACTACCATGTTTTATTTATCCATTCATCTCTTGATGGGCATCCAGGCTGATTCCATATCTCAGCTACTGTGATTAGGGCTACAAGAAACATGTGTGTTAAGGTATCTCTTTGGCATGCTGACTTCATTTCCTTTGGATGTATACCCAGCAGTGGGATTGCTGGATCACTTGGTAGATCTAGCTTTAGTTTTTTGAGGAACCTATACTGTTTTTTATAGTGGCTGTATCCATTTACATTCCCAACAATGTATAGGAGTTACTTTTTGCCACATCCTTTCCAGCATTTATGTTATTTAAATAGCCATTCTAACTGGGGTGAGATGATATGTTGGTTTTTAATTTGAATTTCCCTGATTGGTAATGAGAGTGAGAATTCTTTCATATGCTTGTTGGCCATTTGTCTGAAAAGAAGAAATACATTTTGGATCATTTTCACATTTTTATTTGGACTACTGGGTTTGTTGTTGTTTTTGTTGTTAAGTCTGTTGAGTTTCTTAGATATTCTGGATATTAATCCTCTATCAAGTGAATAGTTGGATGGTATTCTCTCCCATTCTGTAGCTTTAAGTGATTTCTCCACCTCATCTTTACAGGTTACCTTTTAACAACAAGTGCCAATGCTACACAAACAACCAGAGTTTCTTCAACTCATTCCCTACAAGCAAGAACAGGTGGGACTTATATTTTTACATAAAATTTTAGCCTTTGTTATCATATTCACACCTTTAAAATGTACTTTGTGCAGTTTTCTGATAAATGAGAATATTGAAAAGAAATCCTCCAAAGTGATCTCTAGGTGATGATATTGAAGGTAACTTTTTTTCTCTTTTTTTTTGGTGGGGGGGCAGGGAGGGATACCACAGGGATTGAACTAGGGCACTCAGCCACTGAGCCATATCCCAAGCCCCTATTTTGTATATTTTAAAAAATAAACTGAAACAATTTCTGCTTGCTAAAAGGTCTATATCACTGAGCGCAGTGACGATGAACATAGAAAACACATTGCTAACAGTTTCCCCAGTTTCAGTCTTTGTAGGACTTGTTTCTATTATTAATTACCAAGCCTCACCTCCAGTAACAAAGACTATCAGGACATATTATTATCCAAGAAACTTCTACCACATCCCAGGAATCAGGCAGTGTTCTAGTCCAGCCTGCCTCAGCAATGAATGACCCGCCTGGCATTCTGAATCTACAAAGCATAAAACATCATCCACCCTTCCCTCAATCTCCCGCCACCATGCTGGCCCCGGTGCAAAGAGTCATCTCTGCGACTTTGTCTCTTTTGATGCTTTAGACCAGAGTCAAATTCACCATTTTGTTTTGAGATTCCAAAGTAGAAGAGCTGAGTTTCTCTCCAAGGTGTGTACAGCCCTCTGAGGGCGTCACTACATGTAAGCAATTAACCAGATAAAACAAGAAAGATTCATTGACTCAGGGAAGAAACGCTTAGATCCCTGGCAGTCAGCCTGTGGGACAATTAAGTTAAAGGTGTTTTCCAGTTTCTTCCAGTTCAATTTGAAAATGGACAACTGGGTTTTGTTGTTGTTGTTACATCTGTTGAGTTCCTTATATATTCTAGATATTAATCCCCTATCAAGTGAATAGTTGGATGGTATTCTCCCCCATTCTGTAGCTTCAGGGGGGTACATTTTAAGTGATTTCTCCACCTCATCTTTCCAGGTTATTCTTTAAAAAGTACCAGTGTTGTACATGCAACCGAAGTTTCTCCAGCTCATTCCCTACAAACAAGCACAGGTGGGACCTATATTTTTACATAAAATTCCAGCCTTTGTATCATATCCACATCTTTAAAATTTCATGTGGAACACTAGGCCTTTCAACTATCAGCCTCCTATAAACTCGGCTGGTCAAGGTTTCTTAACAGTTTTCATGCAGGTAGAAATTGACACTATGTATCCAGTGATTAAAAAAAAAAAGAAGAAGAAGAAGAAAAGCATCCAGTGGTAGAGAAAGTGAGTTCTCGACATCACAAATATCAGACATGAAGAAATTTGATTTTATTGCTTTTGTTTGGGAAGGGTTATGACCTATATCTTAAGATTTCATATATCTGTCTTGGAAAAATGAGAATTTACAGATATCAGTAGTTCTACCAGGTGCCATGCTAAGTCTTTTTACATGAATTATTTCATTTTATCCTGATAGTAACTCAATAAAGTGGCTATGTCCCCATTTGCACAGATGAAAACACAATAAAAAAAACAAAACAGAAGTTCAAAAAGTTTTTTTTAAAAAAAAAAACTTTAAGGTCACAGAGCCAGTGAACAGTGAAACTGGAATACAAACCTAGACTGACTGGAGAACCCTCGTGCTTAACCAACAGCCTTCTCCAAAAGAGGATGACAATTATTTGATATACTAGCTAGCAATAAGCCCTGTTGATATTATGGTACGACTTTCTCAGACACTTTTTCCTACATGTTTATAAATGTGTACTTACAATTACTCTTTGTAGTACTCTGAAACCTGCCTTTTCTTCGTGCAACAATTTTTCAATATTACAAAATACACGTGTAGAACATTTTAATGGCTGTACTGCTGTAACATTAAAGCATTATGAATGTGTGCAGCTGCTGAATTTGGCAGGTCGGATTGGATAGACAATAAAGACATCCTCTTTATACAAGATGGCATTTATCTTAGTAATAATATGGAAGCATGAGCAATAGTAAAAGTGATAGGTGAGTGCGGAGAAGAGAAGAAGCGGGAGGTGGGGGGATATCACCAGAACAGGAGGAGAAACACCTGATCATGTGCGTGGGGAGTCCCAGGGCAGCTATTCAGGGTCTTTACTAGGAAGTGCAGGGCAAAACATCCTCTTGGCAGTGAGACTCCAAAGGCTTATTCCCAAGTGGGGTTCCTTAAGTAAAAATTAGAGTAAAGAAAGACCAGCTCTAATAATCTGCATGACCTAGTGATCTCCTCAAGGAGTGGCCACATCCTGAAGGGAGAGGGTGATAGCTTTGAGATAAGTGAATAACTCTGAGTTCTCCTGCATGAGCCAGTGAGTCAAACACACGGAGAAGTCAGCATTCTTTAGACATTCCTTCAAGGGTGGGTGAAGGTCATGGCAGCCACATGGACAGGGAAGATCTTTAATATTTCCCTTAGCCCTTTAGCAGTATGACCTCTTACACACAAAACAAGTTGACTTTGCTTTTGAATATTTGTTTCTACTTCACTGTCTTTTAAACAACAGGGGGATGGGCACATTGGGTGACTCCTTTTTCTTCATCAGAGTCTGCACATTTTACAGGGTTTGATGATTACTACCAAATTGACTTCTAAAAAAAAATCATCCTCACTTAGACACCCATCAGTGAATCATGAGAGTGTCCACCTCCGTATTCTTTTGACAAATTGTGAAAGATGTGTGTGCTTGCATTTCAATTTTTGATTTCCTTGATTATTAGTGAAAGTAAACCACAACTCTGTCGCTTTTTAACATTTAACCTGTGGTAACTTGGATGCACTCATTCAGAGTGTAGCAGTCAGAACTGGGACCAGGTGGAGATGTGTTGCACTCACTCAGGGTCCCAAATTCAAAGGGAAACCAAAAGCTTAATAAGGAAATTATGTTTTAATGCAATCGTTTAGAAACCCAAAACTAATTTTTAAAAAATCCATGGTGGATACAATATTAAAAACTTAAACACAAATAGGATCCATCATGGTCAGCTTTGAGTGCGGTAAGTCTAGCAAGGGCAAGCTCAGATCCTGGAAGAGGAAAGGGAAGACAATCCATCAGCAACTGAGGGAGTTGCAGTCAGCATGCTGTCTTTTCAAGGACTCATGCCTGCTTCCAGTCATCCCTCCTTCCAGGGATAGCTGAAAGCTGGTGGTGAATGCCAGGCTCCCCTCTCTCTGCTTCTCTCCACATGGGATGCTTATTGTTCTGGGAACCTCTTTGACTCTCCCTGGGTTGTAAGTTCACCCAGCGTTTTCTCTTACTGTGAAAGGGGGACCTGTGTGCCATGGGCCAGCCATCTCTCTCTAGAAACTAGGTTCCCTATTTCTCCAGTTTCAGAATCATTTGGGAAAGTTATTCCTTAGACACATGGTTGGTCCAGTGTGATCAGGATAGAAAAGACTTCAAGGAATTAATTATCATAATAAAATTATCACGATTTAAGTCTTCAAATCAGGAGCACGTCTTACCAGAATCATGTCTTCCTAGATGTCCTCTGAAGAGTTTGACATTTTCTTCAGATAATTTTATGTATTTTCGTTTTTGAGATTTATTTTATCCGTTTGTTATTGTCTTAATTAAAACATTTTCTTTATCTTTTCAACCTGGTTGTTGATGACAGAAGATGAATCCATTACTCCGTGTATGCTCATCACTAACCTGTATTTGTTATAATAGCAGTTTCTTTTCAGTTTCCCAACTAGACAATCATGTTCTTCATAAAGATGATAATGTGTTTCTTCCATTTAAATGTTTATAGCCACTTCTTTTCTTATGTCACACTTATTAAAACTTCTAAAACTGTTATATAATGATATCATGATGATGATGTCAGTCATTCTTGTCCTGTCTGGAATATGAATGTCCTGCCATTAGGTAGGTCTCTTACTGTGTGTGTGTGTGTGTGTGTGTGTGTGTGTGTGTGTGTGTGGTGCTGGGAATCAAATTCTTCTTACTTTCAGTAGGTAAATTTATCATACCAAGATTGTCCTAAACTAAGAAATTTAATCAGGAAAGATATTGAGTTCTATAAAATGACAATATTACTACTTATTCTGTGTCATAGTTGAAACATCAAATGTTAAATCCTTTGGTCCAAAGGCATAATTAATGTTAATAATAAAGTTCCTGACAGCAACCAAGAAAGAGAGAAAGAGAGAGAATCTTTTATCCCCACTGTATTAAAAACTCTTTCGAAGCTTTTGATTTATTTTCTACAAGAATATCTCTTAGCTTTGTGTTTATATTAGCCTTTATCAGTGTCACTGTTTGTCTTCTTTAATATGTTGAAGCCATGAGTTTCATCAATGGATATTTTAATATCGAACTATCCCTTCTGTTCTGATTTAAATTACTTGGCCACTTTAGAATATTGTGCTGCAATCAATATTAGTTTTCTAAGGTATTGCAGGGTTTAAATTTTTTTTCCCTTTAACTATCCTTTTTCTTAAACTTTTTTTTTTCACATGAATTTCTCATTTTATTTATTGAACTATGGATTAGATTCTACTGTCTATGTGATTTCTACTTTGGGTTATTTATTAAAAATTTCTTTGTAACCCAAATTATTATATGGAAACACTGGAAAAGTAGGTGCAGCCTTTGTTTATAGTTTGACAAAGTTCTATAAATAGATATTTAGTACACTTTTGTATGTTCATGGCCGAGTTTGTTTGTGTTGCTATAACAAAATACCTGAGCCTGGGTGATTTATAAGCAATAGAAATTTATCACTCACGGTTCTGGAAGCTGAGAAGTCTAAGATCAAGGTGCGATGGGACTGGTGTGAGGTGAGAGTTGTTGTCTGCTTCAAGATGCTGCCTTGTGGCTCTTCCTCCAGAGGGGAGGAGTGCTGTGTCCTCACATGGTGAAAAGAAACAAACCCAGCTCCTCAAGTCCTGCTATAAAGGTCCCAACCCAGAGCCCTGGAGTTAATCTCTCTTAAAGGCCCTGCTATCCAAGTAGCTGATGAATTTCAATGGATGGATTTGGGGGTGCACAATCAGAGCCTAGCAGCTTATCCCCCAGATTTGGATACAATAAATTAGGTTCTGTAGGTAGTTAGGTTCTGAATGACAAGAGCCAACACGAGTAAAGCACTTACTTTGTGCCAGTGACTAACATACACTTACAGTTTGGCACAGTGTTCACCACTGTGACTACTTTTCAGTGTCTGGTTCGGTGGCATTTAGTAACTCACTCTACATGTTTGTCAGCACTATCTTGTTTCAGAACATCTTCAGTATTCTACAAGGAAATCCCAAACCCATTATCAGTCTCTCACCATTCCTATTCCCATCAGCCCCTGGGTCACCAGTGATTCGTTTTCTACCAGGATAGATTTTCCTGTTTTGAATATTTCATGTAATAGAACTGTGCAATGGCAGCCTTTTGCACATGGCTTCTTTCACTTAGGATAACGTGTTTCAGGATCATCCATCCACGTTGTAGCATTCAGTATTCATTTGTTTTCATGGCTAAGGATTGTCCCATTTTATGGATATAACAAATATGTTTATTCATTCATCATTGAGTAGAAATCATTGAGTAGAAATTCAGGTTATTTCTAACTATTATGAATTGTGCTCCTCTGAATATTCTTGTACTAATTTGGTTGAAACACACATTTTCCATACTCCTGGATATATACCTAGAGGTAGGATTGTTGGACTACAGTATTTTATGTTTAGCTTATTGAGAAACCACCAAAATGTTTTCCACAGGAGTCTACTATTTTACATTCCCACCAATAGTGTATGAGGGCTCCAATTTCTCCACATATTTGCCAACCCTTGTCATTTTTCATTTTTAAAATTACAGATGCTGCTGTACTTACAAAGGGAAACCTATTTTGACTTACAATGTTTTCAACTTACAATGGGAAACCCATTATTAAAACATTACAAATCAAAAATGCATTAATACATATAGAGCACAATTTTTCAAGTCACTGATTGTACACAAAGTATTTTCACACCATTGGTATCTTCATGAATTGCATTCTGCCATCATGTATAACAAATTAGAATAAATAAATGATTTAATTTTAAGAAGTATCTGAAAAGGGTAAAAAAAAATGCATTAATACAACTAAACTACCGAACATCATATCCTACCTTAACACATACATTAACCCATTGTTTGGCAAAACCACAAAGCCTATTTTATATTATAAAGCATTTTGTATCTATGTAATTTATTTAATACTGTACTGAAAGCAAAAAAAAAAAGCTTTCACATCTTCATTTGCTTAAAATCATAAGTCCAACCATCATAAATTGAGACTCTCTATAGCCATTCAATAGGATTCTAACATGGAATTTCATTGTAGTTTTGATTTGCATTTCTCTAATATTCAAAGATGGTTCAGCTTTTCATATGGTTTTGTATTTTGAATATATTCTTTGGAGAAATGCTTGTTTAATTTCTTAGTCCATTTTTTAAAAATGTGTCTTTTTGTTGTTGAGTCAAGAGGGTTCTTCCTGTGTTCTGGATATAGTCTATTGTCAGATATAGAATTTGCAAATATTTTTTTCCATTCTGTGGGTCATCTTGACTACTTTTGATGGCATCCTTTGATGCATAAAAGTTTTTGCTTTTGATAAAGTCCAATTTATCTCTTTTTTTTACTGCTTATGCTTTTGATGTCATATCTAAAAAACTTTACCAAATTCAATGCCATGAAGATTATTCCTATGTTTCCTTCCAAGAATTTTATAGTTTTAATTCTTATATTTAGATTGTTGATTACTCTGAGACAATTTTTGAACATGGTGTTAGGTAAATGTCCAACTTCATCCTTTTGCACACAAATATCCCAGTTGTCCCAAAACCACTTATCGAAAATTATGTTCTTTCCCCTCTTTAATAGTCTTGGATTCTTTTTCAGAAATCAATTAATCATTGATTTCCTCTAGAACCTCAAACTTATCCCACTGAGCTTTAGTCTATCCTTAGGGTGACAACAAACTTTTGATTATTGTTATTTCATTGTACATTTTGAAATCAAGAACTATGAGACTTCAAAGTTCATTCTTCAAGATTGTTTTGGGCCACCTGAGTTTCTAAAAGTTCTTTATGAATTTTAGGATTAGCTTTCCATTTCTACAAAAATTTACATTCATTTTTAACTTGTTCGATCTCAGCTAGTCTTAGTTGGAGTAGTTTAAACCCAAGCAGTCTTAGGCTAGAGTCTGCACTCAGTGAATCCATTGTATTGAAAGATGGCTCTTTTTTGTCTTGCAACATTATCGCTTATTCTGCTTGTTTTCTCTAAGGTAATATCTTTTATAAGAGTTGATGCCTGTCTTCCCCTTGAGGTGTAGCTAATGGATTAAATATAATTACTATGTTAGGGTTGTTGTTGTTTTTACATGAGCTAATTGCTTTTATAATCTGGGGACTTTGATGATGTTACCACTTATTTCCCTATTGTTATTATATTTGAAAGTCAAAAGACAATAAACATAAAATACAAAACATGAAAAGCACAACTACTCGAGATTCCTGGATCATGGCTCCATGTATGTATCATGGCATTGATATTGCCTCTTGTTGGGAGAAATACCGCAGAAATCCACACTTTGTCTTCTTTCTGAACTATTCTGTCAGATACAGATCTCAAAGACATTTTGTCAGGCAGTGCTGCAGTGTCCCTTCAAAATGCATATATGGGGTTGGGGATGTGCTCAGTGGTACAGCACTTGCCCAGAATGGGTCAGGCCCTACGTTCAATTCCCAGTATTGAAAAGAAAAAAAAAAAAAAAGAGGGGGGGACAAAGTGCATATATGTGAAATGTGGAAGGCTTGATGAAATCTGCCCTCACTTATTCAGAAAGAAGTATAAATAAGTAGCTTGTGATGGCAAGGCAGATATATTTCTGATCCTTTCAGTGTATTTTTTTGTTTTTGTTGTTTTTCTATCTGTCACAATTGGGGACATTTGTTAAAATTTCTTATCACTATTATATTTCTGCCAATTTCTTTTTTCTTTCTTTTATTGTACCAGGGATTGAACCCAGGGTTGCTCAACCATTGAGCCACATCCCTAGATTTTTTTTTATGTTTTATTTTGAGACAGGGTCTCACTAAGTTGTTTAGGGCCTTGCTAAATTGCTGAGGCTGGCCTCCTGCCTCAGCCTTGCAAACTGTTGGGAGTACAAGAGCACAGAAACATGTACACCCCAATTTCTTTTTGGCTTTCTTTTTTGTTATGGGGCTATAATGGGTCATATTTACTTGTGCAATGGCTTCTTTAACAATATAAATTTATCCTCTTCATTCTTTCCAATGTCTTTGCCTTTAATTCTACTTTGTCTAATATTAACATTGTGATTTGTTGTTATTTCTCTACTTTTATTTATATAATATACCATTGCTCATTTTTAAAACACATTTAGCCTTCTTTTGTGTTCTTCATGACCTAGTATGCATCTTCTGAGGTTTTTTTCTAAACCTCTTTAACCTTAATCTAAAGGTTTATGTCTTTTAATACAGAGAATTATGAATTCATGAATGACACTTAGTATCTTGTTTATATTATCTTTATTCCACACATTAGTATATGGTTCTTCATTTCTAATCTTCATATATATACTCTAAATTATTTATCTTAGCCTATAGTGTGCTTCGAAAGGTAATTAGCATCACCATGGCAATTATCCCATTGTCTGACTTTATGTTTTTAAAAGCATCTATCTGAGAAACCCCAGACATTAACTGGCACAACACACACACACACACACACACACACACACACACACTTTACCTGCTCTCAGGATTCTGTATAGACTGGATAAAGTTGTACATGTGCCGTTTGGCCACATCCCACATAGGTGAAATCCCCTTTTGTTCTGAGGATCCTTTGATAGGCGGGAGGAACCAGAGTAGGATATGTTTGGCTGGGAAAAAGGGAGATTCCAGTCAACAAATTATTGCTAATTAGAAATATCTGCCTTCCAATATGTGGCTTTACTACTCCAGGTCACCCTGTAATTCCATGTTAGAGGCACAGCCCTCTCTCTCTGGCTATGAAGGAGGTGAATTGTTTTATTTGTATCTTTTTGGTTATCCTTGACTTGCTGTAAGTCAAGCCTTGCTTGAGAGTTAGTTGCTTATCATTTGGGTACAATTTAAGCTACTTGCAAAAAAAAAAAAAAAACCTAGTTGGTGCCCTCATTCTTTTTATTCTGCATGAATCAGAGCAGATATTGGTAGATACTTTTTTCTTTAAACAGATCTGTATTCTGTCACTTAGCAGCTGCATGACCTTGAGCAAGTTAAGCAATGCTTCTGGTCTTTGTTTTTCTTTTCTACAAATAATAATTAATATTATTATTAGAAATAGACCCTCCACAGATTGCTTTGAAGGTGACAAGAGTGGGTATCTGCAGTGCACAATTAGTGTTGACTATATAATCTTTGTAGGAATACAGATTTTCATGGTTTTGAAATAGTAAGGTGCCTTAGAAGATTCATCCCATTATTCTCACATTAGTGGGGAGACAACTGAGGCCCAGATAAGTACAGCAACTTGCTCAGATCCTCTGGTCATTTGGTGACAACAGCAGAACTAGAAATCTGATCTCCTTTCTCCCTGGGACAGTGTACAGAAATCTCCCTTGCTTTCTCTCTGTACTGAAGGTGTACAGTTGCTGGGATTGCAGGCTGACTTTTCTCTCCAACCCTACTGCTCAGGTATGGTTTAGGACAATGAGGATGACCAGAAACTGAGCAGAACAGAGCCAAGCTGTGAGGTTCAGGGTTTCATGAGGGGAGCTGCGGTCCTCCTAGACCAAAACAACCTCCAGCCAGTTTGGATAGAAAGTTATTCTGCCCCAAGTCAGGGAAGGCAGCAGTGTGATCAACTGGGTGCATGGAAACTGTCAACACAGCCAATTCATAGGTGAGCAGAAACTGGCTCCCTGCATTTGGCAACTGTCCCACCAATTGCACCAATGAATAGGCCATGCCCTTCCTTAAGAGCTGTTGACTGGAGAGTTCATACAAAAGGTGCTGGGGGTGATCCAAAACCCATGGCTCCAACGCTAACACATGTACCATTTTATTCTTTAGAAAGTCCAATATTTCTAAAAAGCAATTGGCTGTTTCAGCTTAATAAAACCCTTCCTAAAAAGAAAAATGAATGACAATGATATAGGCATCTGACTATATTATTACAATTTGACCCAGACTGAGCTTGTCAATTTTGGGGCTCAAGAAAAAAAAGATACTGCCCTTAAAATACTGCTCCCTGGCAATGATCTTCAAACGTCTCTTGACACAGGCAAGATTCCATTTACACGTTCATTCTGTAGAAGACAATGAGATCTGTCAGAAAAAGCACCAAGTTGGAAGTCAGTGGATACGAATTTTTGTCCCAGTTTTACCACAAATGAGCTGCCCAAAACTTCTACTGATAAAATTTGTGGTCAATTTTCATGGTCATCTTAATGTCAAGAAACTGTAACACTTTAGAACACAGAGTTATGTGACTTGGAAACTATGTATGGCATTTTCTATGCAGGGGGTATCCTTGGAAAGGTTTGCTTTTGCAAGATAAAGACTTTTATCAAGTGCAAGTTGGGAGGGAACTAAAACTAAGCCAGCAGCTGTGTGACCTGACTTTATCGTATCATGACAGGAGCCCAGTCACTAGAATTATTGCCATGGAGAAAACTGCAGAACATTTGTCCAATAGTGCATTTGACTTCTATTCTTTCTAAATATATTTCACATTAGAAATATCAATAGGGTGGGAAGGACGTGTGATCCAGTGAATAGAGCATAACACGGGGGGCTCAGAGTTGCACCACGGTTCTTAGTTGTATCCTTAATACAACTAATTCTGGGTCTACAATCACCCCGTCCCCTCCTTGGTATCATGGAAATTGTGGCAGCAGCCTGCTCATGTTCCCTCCCCCACCATACAGACTTCACAGGGTGGTCAGTTTTTGTGAGCAAATGTGATTTCAGAAAAGTGGGGATAAACAACAGTAGAGGTGAGATATTCAGAAACACCTCTGATGTTATGCACAGGAAAGTTGTAAGATGATGTAACTGTACACATTTGGAATATTTCATTTCCTGGGAGGTATACCAATTCATTTCACCCTTACCAAACTCAAAATTTTATGATTCAATCTAGGGCACAGATATGTAGTACTTTGTGTGAAGTACATTGCATTTGGGGACTGGGAATGCGATTTTAAACTAGGTGTTTGAGACCTTGCTAATCTGACTAAACCTACCCTTTTAATTTTTTTTTCCACTAATGTGTCTCTTGAGCCTTAAATTCTTACCAATCTCAAAAGGTTTGCTTGGCCTGATGGTTGCCTCCACATTGTACTCTCCAGTCTCCTATTTTAGCCTGGGCTGTTTCTTTATTTCAATTCCCCCCTCCACATCTCCATCTAAAACTGTAACCTTCCTTCAGTGTTCACTGATAGATATGCTGAAACATCTAAGGAATCTGGAAGATGGGAATAACATTGGGAATCAGCAGGACTGAGTCTCAGTTCTGTCCTTACCTGCTAGTGAATCAGTTAATTTTGTTTTATGATACCAAATGTCTTATTTGTAAAACCAAAGAGTTGGAGTAGGTGTTCTGTGAATAGCCTTCTAGCTGAAAGGTACATTCTGAATTCAGCAGGATAATATTTAAGCCAACCTTTAAACTGGGAACAATGGAAACAAGTTTCTGAATGTTGTTTTAGGTACAGAAAGCTAGGAGCCCTGAGCACAAAAAAAAAAAAAAAAACACAAAGGAAGAGAGAAATTCTTCGAGAAATCCAATATATAAGAAGTTTAGGCAAACTACATTTGTTGTTTAGTAGTTACAAATTTGCTTGGATGCTTTCCATCCAGTTTACTGAACTAAAGATGAGTTAGTAAAAATCCCTGTTCAAAATTTACATATTCATAAATATTTTTCAGTCATGCACAAGTGAATATGTCCACAGATGTCTTTTAGTTCAGCGGAGACTTAGAACTTAGGACCAGCAGATGGAAGTGTGGGTTGTTGCTATCAAGTGTAGTATTTGAACATAAGTTGGTGGTTGATGCGGGAACACATTGTAGGACTTGAGTTTCCTTCCTTACCTGCAATCTTGAAAGTAGCTTAAGCATCTGAGGTTGAATAAACAGATATTTCTTTTGTTTGTCCTTTCAGGTAAACTGTGGGGTTTACTTAATTTGAGGGTTGTTGATAAAATTCTTTCAATTGTCCCAAGTGAATCTTATCTTGGAATACCTAGCAAGTTATTTAAATTTTAATTAATTACTAAAAAAATGTAAGCAGAAAGAAAAGCTTATTTATGTGATTGGAGCTATTGTTCTTTCAAGCTGACAATGTTTTATAAAGTACAGATTTTCATTAACAAGTCTCTGTGCCCTCCTGTTACTGCTACACAAGCAGGGGTATAATTTCTGTTGGAATGCTTATGAGGTTTTCTATCTTTCTCAGACAATGGAGGAAAAACTATGACCAAGATCATTTTATAGGTCAGCTACTGTTATTAGATTGTTGAGAAAATGATTTAAAATATTTTTATCAACAAATTTTAAGGCATTTGTGCATTTATCTCCTTACTGTGTTGACTTAGGAGACTATGGAAAGAAATTGTATCAAAGCAACTAAATCTAAAGAATTAATCAAAACAGGTATTTTTAGGACCATAAATGGTAAATTTCAGTCTCAAATTTGGCCACCGATCCATTTTCTTAAGTGCACAGATAGAACATGACGTGCTCAGATGGGATTAAAGTGTGTACAGTTCTTGGAAATTGCCTCAAGGACAGTGTTCCCCTAAAGAATGTGTAGCCTTCAATGTCAGAAAGTCCCCAGGTCTGACGAAAATTTAGAACCTTGCTAGAAGTATGGTTGGAAGTTACCTCCATCTGAGTTGGAGAGACAGGCACTGTGGCCCACCATGGGACAGGTTTTAAAGCCAGTGTCAGAGTAGGAATTCTGCTCTGTAAACTTGGGCACAGTTTTTGATCTTCAGAACTTCAACTTCTACTTCTTCTGAACAAAATTTCCACTCAATGCTCTTTTTCCTCTGAAGAATATTCTACCTGTTTGCTAGGGGGTGAAAATTGTTTTTTATAAAATTCAAAACTTATTTTAATGAGCTTTTTCTGTCTTTCTCCTGAAACATTTTCTCATTCTGTTACCTCCCCGCCCCGCAAAGTTACATATGCTTTGCTTATAAATGTAAAATATTCTTTTCACCTTCTTTGACTTTGTTTATACTTAAAAGTATAAAAGTGCTAGTTTTAAGAGATGTTTGATTCTATTTGAGGCATTGGCCTTATTTCTTTTTATAAATGGCTATAATTTTCTGTCCTTCTAAGTCCCCAGGCTACAGGCCAACTTCCTGGAAGGCAACATCAGGTAGTGATAAGCACCCACTGTAAGGCCAGGGTGGTGGTGAGGTGATTTGTCCACACAGGGGCTGCTTATCTGGGCCACTCGTGATCACACGAGGGGTGCTGTTATGCAGATCTCTGGGCATGCTTTCCTTTGCCACATACTTGGTGGTTGTTGGGGGAACACACTGTAGGGTTTGAGTTTCCTTACCTTGAATTTTGAAAGTAGCTTAAGCAGCTGAGGTTGAATTCTTCTCTGTGCTGTTGATCCTGGTCTTCCCAAATGGAAATTTGATTTAAACCCCTATTGGCTTTTCATTGCTGAAGGATGAAGTCCACATTCCAAAGCCTGGTTCCTAACATGTGGTACTTCACCTGCTTAAGACTTGCTCTCTGCTGTGCGCCCACATCTCAGTTTTTTTTTCTTTTTTTTTTGCCACACATCATGCCACAGCCACGAGGTCCCTTGCAGTTCTCCCAGTTTCCAGTGATATCTCAAATTCCAGGACATTGCTGAAGATGCTGACTCTATATCTCCATGTCCAGAACAGTGAGCTTGGTGACATCCTACACCTCTTTCAAGATAAATTCAAAGAACACCTTTTTGAGGTCTTTCCATAGTTTCTCCATCAAATATTTAAGTGCTGTCTCCCTTGCGCCCCCACTTCTTCCACCATCCTAAAGCACTTTAGTAGACTTAAATACTTGTCCTCTACTGAGTTAGAATATCCTTGGGAAAAAAAAAAAAACTTTTGTAAATGAATGGACAAATAAATGAACACAAAAGGTCTTCAATAACCATCAAGGCCTAAGAAACATACCTGGATTTGAAAGAGTCAGTCTTGAGACTTTATGGGGCCTTTTCCCTGTCACCCTGAGCACTGAGGACTTCATGGAGATTTCAGATTAAATCTAATGAGGGGAGGTCAGGGAAGTCCTTTTGAATGAAGTGATATTGAACCTAGACTTGAAAACCAGCTAGGCGAGGTTGGGGAGGGAAGGATTTCTGGTGCAACAAGAACAGGCACAGAGGTTTGGATATGGAAAGGACGTGAGGCTTGGAACATACAGCATGCTTCCACCCCCAGAGAGAGAGGAGCAGAGTGTCCAATCAAGCAGGTGTGGACTGGATAACACAAGGCCTCGTTGGTGTCCATGAAGAGCAGTGAGGTTCCATTCCACAGACTGAATGCATCTCTCTAGTGGAGTCCCGCAGAACCCCACTCAGGTGGTGCCCAAGGTCCTGTGGAACAGTTAGAAAACCTGGAAGAGGCATGTTCATAGTCACAGCCAGAACTCCTAGAGGGCCTTAGTTAAACGTTTAGCATTCAACACGTTTAATACTCTGATCTTTATGTTTCATGCAAGATTTTCATTACATTTTTTTTCCTTCTAGTTATAAAAGTGTGTGCTCATCATGGAAATGTTGAAAATGTTTTGTTGGTCTTTTATGGACACAGATTTTTCCGATGGTTGCTCTCGTTTTCCATAACATACCCTTTAGCATTTGGCTTAATTCATTTTGTTCATTTGCAAACACAATCATTTCATCCTCTTTCTCATAATAATTTGATCACTTATAGCTATTCATGTTTCACTGGACATCCTTCATGTTCCAGCACTGTTTAGTACTGAGGATATTCTAAACAAGCCAGCCCTGGAGTCTTGGGAACAAGTTTTATGTATTGGAAGAGTCCATTTGGTGTTCACAAGAGACTGTAGGTGTGTCCCCAGTGTGAATGCCTACACTGAATTGAAAGATCTACACCAGGAGTGGAGGTTTAAGGGCAGAAATCATAGAAGGGGGTGGTTAGGAATGCAAAGGAAGAGGAGGGAGCAAGCTTTATGTGCCTGTTTCAGTTGTATTCCTGTGCAGTCAGCCTGAGGCTGACCTTGAGTTCTTGTTAAAAGCCTGCCCGTTGCTTCTGACCTTCAACACATCTGATTTCTTTCTTCTGGTTATTTTGCTATCTGTTCTCACAACACTTTCATAGATAGATATAATTTCTCAAACTGCACACCTTTACAAAATACGATGGATAGCCCATATTCACCACTCTCTAGCAGTAGGTGGTAAACTAAAGCTCATATCTAACTTTACTAAGAGATATAGTTTATTTTTCTTCATCCATTACTATTTTTATAATTTGGGCATTCTTTTATTGATTTTAAGGAAAACATTTCTTTTCATAATGATAATCTTAATATTTTCTGAACCTCAAAAATCCCTGTCACCAGGTTAGTAGTTAAAAAAAATTTATATATTTATACCTGAATATTAAAGAAGAATTTAGAAACATTTAACAATTATTTTGCATGACATTTAGTTAATTTGTGTGGCAATTATTCATATATAAGCAGTGGAATCATGTGGAAAGCCTGATTTATATTCATTAGATAATGTGTCAGTCTTACCATTAGCAATTTCAGTTTCTGCTTTTAATAACCCCGCAAGTATTCATGAGTAAGAAATTGGCAAAGCGTCCTACTAAGGGAAAAGGTGTGAGAAAGTGTTGAAAAGGCCACCTGTCAACTTGCATAAGAAACAGTGCATTTTAAAAAAAAAATGTAGATCTTTTCCAAGTAAAAGAACAAGATGAAGAAAAATGTTATGAGAAAACATTGTGGACAGTTTGGGGACAATGAATCTTGTCTCCATGATTTGGGGGCAAGTGGATTACTGGCAGCTGATTTGGGTGCTCTGCCCTAGAGAAGACAGAGGTGTCAAAGAAGAAGTGACAGTTGTCTATGGATTCCCCAGGAAACTGAGCATGCAGTGACACTGGTACATCCCAGGTGACACTGCCTCTGAGGAAGCCTGCAAAAAAAAGCCTTCAGCCTCCAGACTGAGGCAGGTGTCATCATTTTACAGCTGTTTAGAAAATGAGTCATACCTTATCTGTATGTCCCTGCCGGGTAGGGATTCTGGAGTTGGCCCTGGGAGGGATGTGGAATAAAACTGTCTTTGGCGATATGTTTTAGGGTTTACTCAGTCACCTCATTCTTGACCCCTTTCTCATTTTCTATTTCATACAGTAAATACTTCCTCAAAGGTCCCTCCTACAATGAGAGATGAAGAGGCTGCTGTCACCACCAGATACCCCTCCGACCCAGGAGCACAACTAGGTTTGTTTTTATTTTAAGAATTGGATCTGAAGTTCTTATGCTGATACAGTGCTACTTAATGGGACCTGACACTGAGAAGTACAGGCTAAGTAGACGCCTACTGCAGAGGAAGTCTCATGTTGTCTGTAGCTCCTCCAGGAAACTGTGCATCCAGCTAAGGAACCTAGGTAATGCTGAGATAGCAGTAGGGGTTAAAGAAATTAAAACTGTCTAACAAAACACAGAAATGACAAATGGGACCATTCATCCCGCACAAAGTGATCCCAGAGTGTGGTACTGAGAACACCTGTGGGCAGGTCCAGGGGCCTCAGAGCTGGCTGGCCCTGTTCCCCTGTAGACCCTGAGTGAATAGTTTTGCAGGGCCTCCATCCTATAACGTTAAAAGGAAGCCAATAATGCTTGCCTCACCGTGTTTCCCGAAAGATTAAGTAGGACCTATGTCAAAGTGCATAGCTCACTGCCCTGTCACCAGTGCCTCATAAGTGATAGCTGTAGACCAAGCTGCGTGCTGAGATAAGGGTGGGCAGGTGCCACAACTCTCTCCTGATGGATATGCATCTGCAGTGCTACGCGCCATGTATTCTATAAGCAACGGCTAGCATGGCATTTTGCTAAATATTTTCAAGCATTAATTAATTTATCCTCACAGGAACCTGAAGAGATAGGCATTATAATCTTCATTTTGTGGCAAGGGGAATACTAAAGCACCCATAAATTAAGTGAGGCATCTACGTTACTGAAACCCATCTGTTTTCCTCCAAAGCCTATATACTCTGCCACAAAGAAAGAGAGGATAAGCTTCAATGAACCTGTATACAACAAACATCTATATGTAACTGCTAAAAAATGACAAAGCATAACCAAGTCCTTGTCCACATGATACAACATAGTGTGAAGTATGGTTTGTAATGGAATTCAAGAAAATTGTGTAGCTCTGGTAGTCAGAGGGCTTCATGGTGCCAAAGAAAAAGAAATTCAAAATGTGGATGAATGGGGAAGGTTAGCCATATTAGAATTCTCAGGCAGTTCTAGAAACTTCCACAGACAGGAAGGGGGTCCATTGGTAGAAGCTCCAGTGGGACACAATCAGGATTTGGATTCCGACAGCCCCGGGGCAGAGAGTTGGAAAATTGACAGCCACAGGACCCCTCTTTGGGTTGAACTAGTGTGTAAGGCTGCTCGGTGTGTCTCCTTTCTTCTTGTCGTTTTTACATTGGTTTAAAATGCTCTGCTTCTTGTGGATGTTGATAGGTGGCTCTTCCAGTACTTTCTCACACCCTTTCTCTTAATTAAATAGTTTGCAGACTTCTCTACTTGTTAGTTAAAATTACAAACTAAAATTACTAAGGTAAGACTGACACCTTCTGATGATTTTTATTAACTTGATGTTAAAAATTGACCAAAAACCTGTAAAACATGGTTAAGAAAAAGAACCCCTCCTAAACAATCTAATTTTAAAAAAATGGTTTCTGAGACATATCTTACTTTTCTGATTTGTGTTGAAATTTTGTCTTTTTAGGAAGAAATCAAATTATACACCCTTTCTCTGAACCAGGTATGTTTGCATTTGCTATGGAAAGATAAGAATTCCACTTTAAATTACATATTGCTGCTTTTAAATACTCAAGGAACAAGGAGTATCCATATTAAAAAGCCAGAAGAGTCTATGTCCTTAACCTTAGCCACAGAAAGTTGTAAAAGCAAGTAAATCTTTTCATTTAAGAGTTAACAGAAGCACTTCTAATTTTTAAAACAATTTGGAAAACAATACATGACCTGATAATTTTCTCTTAAGAAAAACTTCTACTTGACCATGAGAAGAGTCTCTTCCCTTATAAAAACAATTGAACCTCCCTCTTTCCTAACATACAGAAAGCAAGGAGCTTAAAAATCACCTAATCAATTGGCACTGTGTCAAAGCTAAACACACGCCCTTTATGCCTTAGTCAGGATCCATCTTGGTCCTGGGCTCCCACACTGGGGGCTCATTTTACCTCCACTGTAACTGGTGATGCTCCCTGCTCCTTAGGTGCTGCTATGGATCCGGCCAGTAAATTTATGTGCTCGTTTACTGTTCTGCATTTCCAAGTCTCCCTTCACATTTGGCCCGTGTCCACATTTCACATGGAGAAAAAAAAAAAAAAAATGGAGGTAGAACTTCATCACCATCTCATACATTAAAGCCAAGGGGACTACACAGCATCAGTGGGAGGACAGAACTTTTTTAAAAGCTGCTTTTGCTTTTCTAATCAAGAATAGATCTTTTCAGAATCAATTAGCCAAATAAGTACACCATCTTCTCTTATATCCCCAGCCTTCAGTTGTCTTTACGAATATGGAGATTTCCTCTAACTTAATCGGTTTAAATTGCTTCATCCTCATAATGGATTTGAAAATATTTTTGGTCACTGTATCAGTGACTGTGCATAAAAATGCTATGGAAGAAACACAAGCTCAGAGTAGAGGTGACCTGGATTCCGTAGCTTCCCTAGGCTTCATTTACTATTTGTAAACTGTTTCTGCCAGTTTCCTACCAAACTTATGATTCTGCAACCCATTGACGGACCTTGGATAGCCTTTGATACAGTAAAACATTGTTTTCTCTCGTAATGTTCAACTCATGAAAGTGTTTGTGGTTTTCCCCCTATTAAGGTAGATTTTCTACTTAGCACATCTATGATTATTCCTTTAAAGAGCACAGGACTTGAAATCAAAGCTCTGGGGTCTTGTTTCTGTCATTAACTAGTTGTGTGGCTTGGGTTAAAAAAAAAAAAAGATTCTATCACACAGAGTTCTATTTTCCCAAAAATTTATTGTAAAAAAAATCCCAATTTTTGAAAATAAAATATGCATAAAATTATGCAGTATTAATATATTTTCTCTGGACAGGCAAGGAGATATCACTCATTTTACCTGTTTGATTTTTCAATTGATATGTGGTAGTTCACTTGACACTTTTGTAATTTTCCTGCTCTTTTTCTCTCACAGTGATAATATTAATTATTTTTGCGGTAATGTTTGGTATCATTGGAACAATCCTTTTAATTTCTTTCTGTATCAGGCGACTGGTCAAGGTAAGAATTTGGTTTTGTAATTTTGCTTTATGTATTGATGTGAACAACTTTTGGTGGGCTTATTCTTCTGAATACAACTAAAACACATAGAGAAACAAAACTGCATCAAACTCCAATTTTTTTCTCAATTGGACACATGAATCACTCCAACAGAATTATTGCATCTTCTTCCCCTCCTCCTCCTTATCCCTTTCCCAATTTAAGGTAAACTCCATTTAGAAATCTATCCCCTATTTTCCCAAATACAGATAAAATAGTCAATTTTTTAATTTATACTATTTACTTAGCCTACAAAATATTTAAAATAATAGTATATATATTTAGATGTGTTTAAAACTTTAATGCTTTACTATTCTCAAATTTCCCAAAGCAGATTTTTCAAAATCTACCCATGAATTTTTAGCCTGTGATTTTTAAAAATCTCTAAAGCTATTTTTAAATGCATGTGATACAGCTTCCCAAAATGCATAACCTTCCACCTAAGACACAACATCTATCTGTGTAGTTTTGATGCTGTCCCTGGATCTGTATCCTACATCCTAAATTCCTAACTACATTAGATGGGTACAGTTGGGTGTGCATTCATCTTCTATTCTTAATCTCGCTCTGTGGTCTTTAGACCATAAGCACTATCTGAACTCTTTTTTAAAAAAGCTTATTCGCAGAGGTGACCACACAGCTGTGGTGGGGCCATATCAACATGAATGATGGCAAATCTACCTACAGTGCTTCTTGTCTGCTTCCTTTTAAAGTCTTTCTCTAGGCAACTTTAATAATCACCCAATCCTATGATCTATGGTCATTTTCAAGTAAAGTTGTTTATTAACCTGAATTTTGAGAGATTTTTTTAAAGTATTTGAATATGAGCTGAATTCTCCTGTCTGAAGTATAAATATCAGAGGAAAATCATCTTCTATTTGAGAATACTTGCCAAAAGTATTCTCTTTTGGTCAGTGTTACAAAACCTGAAAAAGTCAATGAAATAGTTGGCAAAACCTAGAAAAGTTTCTACGTGTTTACAGAAGAATTTTGTTCTGGTTAACGTAACAAAGGAATCATACCCTCATTCTTTTTATTTCTATCTTCACTATTCATTACAACAAGGACATATGGAAGAGTCTATATATGGGGTGATACTGCACCTACTGAATACCAAACACATTTTATTTAGAAATGTAAATGTAAGTTTAAATCAATGTTTATTAATATCTATTTAAAAAAAAACTCTACAAAGTGAATTTCAGCCAAAAGAAAAAAATACTGTAGAAGAAATATTTTTAATCTGAGGTGTTTTAATTTTTGTTGTCTTTGATTTTGAAATGTGATGCTAATGGTTTTCTGTTTTTTTTTTTATTCATAGAAAAGTCCACCAGTCATAAAACCTGTCTCCTTGGAAGACACAGACTTGCCTTTAAGTTCTGCTGAAATGGGACAGACAGGTATTTGTGTTGTCTTTTGCCTTTTGGGAGGGAAATGAATTAGTAAGCTATTTCTTTCTGAGCTGGGGAGGGGATAACCAATCAGAATTCATTTAGAGTCTATTTTATTAATGTTACTTTTATAAGATTAATTTTTTGTAATGGGAATTAATTTTTTTGTAATGTGAAAATTGTCTTTATCTTAGTGAGATTTTCCCTAGGCACAGAGTGTCTTTAAAAAAAAGAAAGAAAGAAAGAAAAAGTAAATCAAATATAAGTGAAAGAGAAAAACCAAGTCCTTTTGTGTACTTCTTATTTCCCAAACTTCAGTGTCATGTATCTAGGAGACCCAACTCTGGATATAATTTGAATAGTTCTAGACGTGGAGCCAGGAACTGAATTCAAATCCATATTCCAACATTTATGAGTGTTGTAACCTTAGGCAAGCTCCTAAGATAGTGAAGTATCAACCTTCTAGAGCTTAGTGAGGATTAAATGAGCTACCATAGGTAAATAAAGCCTTTAAAACTGTTCTCGGCCATTTTAAGTGCCCAGCCTGGGAGCTGCAGGCTCCGTTCCTCAGTGACCTCCTCTGCACAGCTGGCCCAGCTCTTGGCCCTGTTTTCACTTCCACTCCAGGGTGTGAAGTCAATGTGGAGAATTGCAGGTACATTTTGTTCATGCAGAACAGTATCGATCCACATAGTGTTTTTCAAAAAGAGAAGTTATTGCCAACCTTTAAAAAGTTGGAGATTTTTGCATTTTGAAAACAAATCCAGATATTATTATTCCCCTGGGGGAAAATGTATCCTCATATCATCATGACAGCAATTCATAAAAGCTGAGGAGTGGCTACAGTTTCTCCTGCTTCTCTAAATCCCCAGTCCATCGCAATTATTTCATTGATTATGACCTATCACTAAGAAAGCGTATAGTGCCCAGCATATTTTGCCTGAAGTGTAAACCCAAGTAATATCTATTTTGGAAAAGGTCCACACCAAGAACAAATTTATGGAATGAGTTTGAGTGCTCAGCAAAAGGGATCTATTCTGCTTTCTACAAAATCAAGTCAAGTTTTCCCCATAATTATCAAAACTCATGCCAGATTGTGGATCCTGAAAACCTCCAGATTTAAAGTTTCCACCCTGGATCAAGGACCTACCTTCTAAGAAATTGCTAGGTTTTCCAGACTTAGGGATCATAAAAAGTTAAAGTTTGAAAGATCTCTACCACAACTACACAGTTACATGCAGGATTTGGCCCAGCAGATTACCCTGTGAATTCTTAAAATTTAACAATGATTATTACCGAATTCCACAGTCTTAGGAAGTTCCTGTTACTAGAATGAATGGAATAGCTGTGATTCTCAGTTAAAAAGATTAATTAAACTCAATCTGCAGATACTTAAAACAACAAAAGCTTCTGAGTCAGATGCCAGATTCACTCTTGATTACCGTATAATGAGACCTGCAGCTGGAACAAACATCTGTAAAATAGCCCTCTTCTGTCTGCCTTATTAAAAAAGAAAAAAAAAAAGTTTTGATGCAGTTTAAAAAGGGAACGATTGCCTCCTAAATCCTAATATTTTGTTTCCTAAATTTCTGTGCACTTTGAGCTACTTTCTTATTCTGGTGACATTATACCTTTTTATGTGGTGCTGAGGGTGGAACCTAGTGCCTCGCGCGTGCTAGGTGAGCCGCTGTACCCCTGAACCACAACCCAGCCCTCCTTTTTTTAAAATGCAATGTTGAATTTCTGGGGACTAGGCCATAAAAGTTTGGGGCAATAAATACACCACCGTGTATTAGAATGCCCTTGTAAATTTAATTCAATTAAATGCAACAAGCATGTATTAAATGCTTACTGTGGCCTGGATATCACACCCACATTATGTACTCATATGAATCTCTGTCTTAAGAAGTTGAGAGTCTAATGGAGGAAAGAGAAGTGGTTATTGAAGGGAGTCATTTTAAGATATAAGAGTGACAGGCAGAGGTAGCAAAGGTTTCTGGAAATGGAATCACATGGAGTCATTCATGAAGAAGAGATGGATATGACCCAGGGCAAGCAGTTCTAGTGGAAGGGCAGCTTAGCAAAACCACAGAAGTAGACAGAATACAGTGTCCCCAAGAATCACATGCACTTCCACATCAGTAGGATGAATGCTCTGATTCATTCTCTGTTTATGTCTCACATATGTGTAAAGGCAGTGCAAAGACAGGCGAACCAGTGTAGAATAATTTAACTTCCCTTAACTTCCCTGTATTTGTGTAAATGAAATTACCCACAGCATCTTAGTAAGTTTGTGAAATGAGTTCTAAAACAGAATGCCCCCACACAGGAAATGCCAGAGAACCCAAAATCATTGAAAATGTTTTGTCCATTTATGAAATATTTTTCTAAACTGATTTACAAGTCAAAGGCATGAAAGGTGAGAGTGACTGTTCCTTCTCAACAAGAATCAATGTTAGGGAACAATTAAGGTAATGAACTGCTTTAACCTCCTTGAACTTGCACGTGCTTTGTGCTTAGTGAGGAATGAGAGTAAGTCATCTGCCACATGTGACCCCACTGGACCATCTGTCATAGGGAATGTTTGGGGTATAGTTCCTATAGCACTCAAATAAGAGAATAGTGGAAAATGCCCTGTTTCTATAATAGTAAAGACTCTCGCATCCCTTTAATGTGCTCTCTGGGACATAAAAATAAATCCATAAACATTAGTCCAACCTCCCAACCAAGAAGGTGAAGATTCTGGGTACAATGGGGAAGATGAGCTTATTTTTGCCCTTCTTTCATGCACTAGAATCAGAAAGGAACTCAGAAGTAAGTTTCCATGCAGGAAAAAAGAAAAAGGAAGAAAGAAAGAAAAAAAAAAGCTATTCCTATAAAAGATCTTATAGACTTGCGAGCTTGTCATTCAAACAGGCATATATAATTCAACCCAGTTACTTAGTAGCTTGGCATTCTGGTCTGCCTCATAGACCAGCTCTCTGTTATCTATTAACTTCCAAGCTCTTGAGACAGTAGAAGCAGAATAATTATATTTGTTTCTTATACAGGCTTCTAGAATAGATTTGCTGAAAAAAAAAATCTGTGTTTTCTTTACACCCCGCCCCCAAAAAATCTCCAATACAGCTAAATTGCATGGAGATGCCTTTCATTTTGTTTTACTACTTATATTCAAATACAACTGTAAGAATTTAGAATCCTGAAATTTATTTTGTGCAATGATTTCCTTATGTGTTTAAAAATAACCATGTCATGTACCACTCTTTTGTAGCTCCTGCCTCTAATCCTTCTACAGAATAACCAAAGAGAATGTGCTCACCAAGCCAGATTTTGGAAGAATTCAAAGACATTAGTCAAGTGAAAAATGATCACAGAAATTGGAACCATCAGTAGATTATGTAGCTACCTACGTTGTACCATTTCAGGAAGCAAATTTCATCATAATGTGTTTCAGAGATTTAACCATGAGGAAAGAAATCTTTGCTCATTAATACTTCAAGATAAAGAGTGTACATTTCCTTGCATGCTTGCTTTTGTGTTAGCATAATTTTTATAATTAATTGCTTTAGGATATCTGACCTAAAATTTCTGCTGAATTCATCTGCTATTTTTTAAGACTGACTTATTCTATCCTATTATAATCTTAATGATGGCACTGTCAAATGAAGGTCTTAT
Organism: Spermophilus citellus; assembly: GCF_964194105.1. Classification (NCBI taxonomy): domain Eukaryota; kingdom Metazoa; phylum Chordata; class Mammalia; order Rodentia; family Sciuridae; genus Spermophilus; species Spermophilus citellus. Next base: position 135,698,327 of record NC_138189.1, read on the forward strand.
AACATCTCCTTTAAGTATAAGTTCTTCTCTTTCTAAACTCTTAGGTTCACTTTCATTGTTTTAAATAAACTACAGGGTCAATGAAGTCCTCATTGTTTTCCTTCATTGCTGAACAGACAAGATACAGTATTGCATTAATGATGATAATAGTTTACTCACATGAATAAAGCTTGCACTGGAAAAATGCCATAAATTATGTAATAACACTCACATTTATACACTTATCGTTTAATGAATAAATCAACTAAAAAGACTTTCCCCATTAAAAACACAAATGGCCCATGTAAAATAACTTGTCTGACAGCGGAGCCCAGCAGAAGCTCTGGCTCTTGTGTTGTTCTCCACTGGAGGTGATTTGTGTGAGTGATCAGAGTGTCCTGGGAAATCAAAGAATGAATAGAATTTTCTCATGAATGAAATTTAATAACTCTTAAGGGCAGCAAGATGTACAAACTTGACATGCTGTTTTAATAGCTGTTTCCATGTTTCCTCAATTAAATTCTTTAATCCATCCCATTCCAGTTTCTCTCATTAATAAAATGCTTTAAATTGCCTAAAAGAAGTTTCTAGATATAAGAGGCTAAGGCTTTGTGGCTATATAGCTGTCACTCATTTAGAGCCAAACTTAAAAAGTTCATACAAAGGTAAGAAAGACCTTCCTGTGATAGTCTATTTTCCAAAAGAATAAGAATCAATGTTGCTTTCTTTACATTGCTGTGTGATAATTAAGTAAATAATTGTGTATTTATATCTGGGCCTGGAAACAAATTTATTTTCTAATAAATTTAAAAAAAAATCTAAATCTCATATTTTCAGAGAATGTTTTTGTATGAAATCACCTATTTAAAATAAAGAGTGAAAAAAGAAGACAACATGACTATTGGTATGTATTTTTGTGAAATAGCTTTAAGAATGTTATTAGGTTAATTTAATCCAATGAATGACCCAAGGGTCAAGGCACTTCCAAGTATACTTTGTAAAATAAACATAAAATGTTGAACTAAGAAAGGACATAAGACTAACCTTGTCCCTAAAGTAATTTATAAGTCACCGACAATAAGAGATGAGAGGACTGTGCTGTCTCGACCAGAGCAACAGAATTCAGAGGATAATTAAAGTACAAATTGCTTTAACCTCCTTGAACTTTTCTGGCCAGATTCTCTGTCCTTCTTGATGTGAACTTTTCACATCTAAATTTGGTGTTTGTGGGAAGAAATAACCTTTGCTCTCTTTGTATTTTCAATAGGTAAATAAGAAAAAAATATGTAAGACAGAAATCTTTCCTGGGAAGGCCGCGTGGGCCCATGAATGACTCCAGCTGAATTTCTTAAAGCTGGGGACTGGGCTGGTGAGGTTGAGAGAACATCTTACTCTTCAGTGCAGGGTATTTTCTTGTATGGATGTGAGCAGAGGGTCTCATGAGTAGAGAAAAGTGAGGGACATTGAGAAGAAAAAAATATAAACAGTCAAAACAGTATGGTGACAGTGTCTCACTGATACTGATATGAAGTGACTGAGCATTAGACTTCTGGTTTATTCCAAGCATTTATCCTATCAAGCGTAGCAAATTTCTCACAAGTAATTCCCAAAAGCCTCATGTTGTCCAGATAAAAATAAACAATTAATTCTGCCCAGCAGTCGGCCTAGGCCTGTGACTGTCTTACACGCTCTGGGGAACCTGGCCGATTGTGCAGGCCACCACAGCATCACCTTCAGCTTTTAGAGTGAAACACGTCCTTGGGGCCTCTCGTCGTCATCGTACCCACGTGGTAGCCCGACTAGGATCTGAAGTTCACTCTCAGTTTAAGTGTGATTCATTAAGAGAAAGGACTTTAATTCATTTTTTTTAAATCCCTGAGAAGCTTAACAAAATTTGTTCCTTATTTCAGGAACCCTGTCCTAATATTTAAAATGGTATTGTTCATAACAATGTTATAAAAGGTTTAGTCAGGCAGGCAGGCATAGTGTAGAAAGAAAATGAACTTTGGAGCCCAAGTTGGAACTTGACTTTCTTTTTTTCGGGGGGTAGGGGTGAGGGTGAGGGGGGGTGCTAGGGATTGAACCCAGGGTCTTGCTCCTGACATACCCTACCACTGAGCGACATCCCCAGCCTCTGAACCTTCACTATTAATTCACGTAACTTCAGTTTCCTTATCTATAATACGAAGATTAATGTAGTTAAACTACCTTACAGAAGTGTCGTGAGGTTTTTATGAAATGAGGTCTGCAGGGTAAACCTGCACCACCAAAGTGTTCAGTAAATGGCAATTCTGATCATTGTTACCTGAGACCAATTCTTCCTTGCTTGTTACCTGTCAGGCAGCATGCAGTTCTACAGAGAGGTCACTCCAAATATGCCATGGAAATATTTAGCCTTGAAAGGCAATTCCTAGGATTCTTTTTGTCATCTCATTTTTGTGCAAAATTGAGCAAACAATATTCTTTTATCATTATTATAATTATTACCTCATGGGAATCATTCAAATTAATAGGTTTCACTGAATTGCTTACATCATGTTGTGATCATGTCCACCCCCTTTCTACCCTTTCTGCCTTCTCCCTCTGTTCCCCTTCCCTTCCCTAACAGTCCTTTTTCTACTATCAGGTAATTTTTTTGATTGATTCCACAGATGAAAGAAAAATATAATACTTGTCTTTTCAGGTCAGGGTTGTTTCCTTAACATGATGCTCTCCAGTTCTACCCATTTTCCTGCTAATGACATAATTTCACTTTTCTTTATAGCTGATTAATTGTGTATCTATATCACAACTTCTTTATCCACTCATCTGTTGATGGGCATCTAAGCAGATTCCATATCTTGGCATTTGAGAACAGGTCCACAAGAAACATGGACATGCAGGTACATGCTGACCTCATTTCTTCACAACCAACATTCTTTATCTATTGTCATCGGAATATTACCATATGCTCTTTAACTGAGTAGATGTACAAGAAGAAATGTCCGCTCACTCTGAACATTTGCAATCTGAATATATATATATATATATATATATATATATATATATATATATATATCCTGCTCTCTAGAAAACCTAAGTTGCTCTCCTTTTCACCTTAGAGAATTAGTTAAAAAATATGTGGAGGTTCAGGGCTTTCATGAAAGAAATGCTTGCAATGTGTATATAACAGCTACTAATGGAACTAAGACACAAATTAAGCACTGTGGAACTCCTAAATTTCAACTGCAAGATATGCAATTTTCCTTGAAAAAACACTTTCTTCAAAATAAGAACTCAAGGCTGGGTGCAGTGGCACAAGCCTGTAATCCCAGCAGCTCTGTAGGCAGAGGCAGGATGATCACGAGTTCAAAGCCAGGCGCTAAGCAAGTCAGTGAGACCCTATCTCTAAATAAAACACGAAATAAGGCTGGGGATGTGGCTCAGTGGTCGAGGGCCCCCGAATTCAATCTTCAGTAGTATAAAATGAGTCTCCTCCCATTTCACTTCAGGTTGAGAGCTCTCGAGGTCTGTGGATAAGCTTTCATGTGTCCTTTGAATGTAAGAGAAATTTGTCACTTGAGAAATCTGAAGGGGAAATAGGTAAGCCAAGTCTTGCTCTAAAAGTGCATTAGGAGACATTGTGAAGCTGGGAGTGACAAGAATTCTTGCAGGTTTGGGTAGTTATAGAGTTTCTTATAGGCTTTATATGGTCCATGTGGAAAAAAAAAATCGCTGGTATGGGTTGTCTTTGGTCATGTTGAAAATGACTTGCTGGATTGGTGAACAGTTATTAATAGAAAGAAGAGTGTTGCCAGACACCTAAGGACAGAAGAACACAGGAGACACATGCATTTGCACAAGTCAAGAGAACCCACTGAGACGTGGGTTTGCACAAGCTCAGAGAATAGCAGGAAGGTCCCAGTGGTGGGAAAATTCTGAGCAACCCACAAAAGCACCTACAAAGGAAAGGTCTAGATAAAAATCTCTGCCAAGTGGAAAATGCTAGACCAACACCAAGATATCAGTCTAAACAGAACATTCTTCCTGTGTTCCAACTCCAGAGGGGTTAGAAGCTTTATGGGTAACAAGAGGAAGAAAGAGGAGTTGACCACACTATCCACATCCTGAATCCAAGGAAGAACAAGAATAAAAACAATAATTTAAAATCAGAATAGAAATTTAGATTATGGTATTTATGTATATATTTTAATCAGAAATTGGTGGATCATTTGTATTGCCTAAGAGTAACCAGAATAGTAGTGAAGTCTACTCTGGTTTTGACAGAGGAACAGTGAAAAGATCAGTTCTACAAAATACATTTTGAAGGACACAGGAAACATGACTAGAGTTATTTAGTTGTATTCTACAAGTCTTTTTCATTCAATATAACCAATATACTGTAGAACTATTAATGTAGAAAAATATTTTCTCATAAAATAATAAAGTATAATGGCAAAAAACTTACCTATGCATTGTTTGTAACTAAATTTACTCAGAAATAACAGAGCAATGTATTCCCAAATTCATATTTTGGCCCAGTAGTTCCATTTTGAAGAATATGCTTCATAAAACTGCAAAAAAACTTATAAATTATTATTTTGCAATTTATTTTATGTATTAGTAGCAGAAGATAATAACAAAAAATAGCCTTAATGTTTGAAAACTTAATATCACCTGTGTATTGTCATAAGTAGTAGATTAACAAAATAGATAATTAGGCAGCCAGGAAAAATTACAAGTTTACATGTGGAAATGTGTGTATAAGTAGTATGCTTATCCTGAACTAAACAAAAATACAAGTGCATAAATTTAAAAGTTTGGAAAAAAATTGGTAACATTATCCAATCATTTCTTCTTGTTTTTTAAGAACCAACACTACTAATTTAAATGTAGTTCAACATCACTGGCTCTTGTTGAATATCCCAAAGCTAGGGCTCTACTTCCAAGCTGAAGATCAGGGACATCATATCTCACTAAGCATGTTTTTTGGGGTGTGCTTAAAATGCACAGTGACTCTGCAAAAATTAGCCTTTGAAAGCTGAAAACGAATGTTTCTAAGAAAGGGGAATGGAAGTATTTCTAAGTTTGCTCTAGGAAAAGGGTGATTTCTAGATAGGAACTAGACACCCATATTGCAATGACCATGGTTCCCATGGGGGCTTCTTAAGAAAAGAAAACAAATAGGTCTCACTGGGAACATTTTAGCAAAAGATGTGAGTTTTATGTCGCCTACATCCCCTGATGTAAGAGTCTTATTCACTTCTTAGGCTGACTCCAACCTTCTGAGAAATGATAACCATATGATAATATTTTTTTTCAGTGCCAGGGGTGGAGCACAGGACTTGCTACCTGCTATGCAAGTGCTCTAACTCTGAGCTATCCCCTCATTCATTTGCAATTATTTTTCTAAAAATCTTTAACAATTTGTTTTTTGACACTGCCTTGAGGTTTTTATAAAATTTCCATCACATAGGAGCTCAAGGTCCAAGCATGCTTGCCTTATTCCTGATAAACAGCTAAAAATGTGACTCCAAGTAACATGTGAATGGTTTACTTTTCTCTTACTTCCCAGTGCTACCATGAGAGCCTTGGGGTGATGGCAAACATTTTCACAGCTCCTCCATGATGTCCAGAACAGAGGTCCCCTTTCTTATAAATCCTCCCCCAGAATTGGAAAGTGGACCTCAATTCTTACTCATTTGCCTGGTTCCTGACCACCCAGGAAGCCCTCTTCTCCTAAGTAGGTTCTTCCCTGCATCCTTAGGTCCCCAACACAATCCCAAATACAAACCTGCTTGGCCTGTTTATTGCCACCTGTTTGAGTTTGGGCATGGTCATAACCTGAGAATACTGCTGCATTATCAGACCTACTTGATTATATATAGTATTCATGAATGCAGATTAAGACCCAAAATGTAATTTTGCTAACACATAAATTTATTTCTTGCTCAGGTAACGGTGCAGGAATATTCCAGGACAGTGGGAAACAGGAATTACCTTTTTATGAACATTTGTGGATCTTTATGATTCTCAGTTGAGAACATGTAGCTAGGAACCAGTATCTCTTGCTACTGAATAGTGTTCTCACTAGGTTGAAATCTAGTTCTTCATGGTTAGACAGTCTATAAACTAAGAAGATAAGTTATCCACCCTTGCCATATCCAACACACCATGGTGGAACTGGACTAATATATAGGCAAAAAAAAAAAAAATTCTGATTCAGTGGTGCATGCCTATAATCTCAACTACTGGAGAGGCCCAGGCAGGAAGATCCAAGTTTGAGACCAATCTGTGCAATTCAAGGAGAACTTGTCTCAAAATAAAAATTTTAAAAATGGCTGGAGATATAACTCAATGGTAGAGCCCTCTTGGGTCCAATCTGTAGTAAAATATTAAAAAAAATAAAGGTTCAAAAAGAGAGATGAATGTGAAAGACACATCAGTCATTGGATGATAGCAATGAGAGCCTCTGTTGGACAAACATTGTGAAGACTCCTTCCCTGGGAGAGGAAGAAACACCCGCTGTTCTCCAGGCTTTTGGGCTTCCACTTGGAAAGGCTCTTCCTTGGTTGTTTAATTCCATGGCCACATCTGTAGTGCTAGTGTGTGCTCTTATTAGGAGCCGTACAGATATTGCAACTCGTTGTTTAATAGGGTTAGGGTTGTTTTCTAGAGAAAATAGACTTTTTCAAACCAGACTCATGGTTACACTGGCAATTCAAATTTCTTAGAAACTTCAGTGACTTCTAGTCAATTTGCTTTGTCCGCCCCATTTGCCTGTAGCTGCATGCAAAATTATTTCCAAAACACAGTTCTAAATCTCCTTATTTTTGTGTGTGTTTTTGTATTCACCTTTGCTTCAAACAATGGCAGCTTCTCTGAGGCATCTGAAATGACTGGTCAGACTAAAAAATGATATATTCTATGTCATCTTAGCCATAGGTTGAGTTCCTTTGGTTCCTGAGAAGTTCTGGTGTGTATTTTCCCTCTAAGCTTTCTTCAGTCTTATCTCCTACTGGTCTTAGGTCCAGAAGCATTTTTGGTTTCTCCAACATTCTGAGATCTTTAGTTTCTGAATATTTTTTCTTGAATTCATTTCTTTTCTCAAAATATTGTTAAAAGCAGTAAATAATCATCAGCAAACACCAACACTTGGGCTCTTTCTAACTGCTCCTCAACTTTAGGTACAAAAGGCAAGTAGTGTTCCTTCCAAGCCATTGAGAACAAAACTCACTCTACAGCCTTCTCAGAAAAGCACGAATAGGCTGCTTTCCAGCATCTGAGACCAAATTTTTGCTAATACCCAAATATTATCTTAGTGCCGTATGTGGCAGGATTTTGTTACAGTGGCAACCCTATTTCTGCAATAGGAAGGCTAAATGCTTAGGTTTGAAATTTAAGGATGCTGCATAATTAAAGTTGGTTGTTCTGCTTACATAACTCTCTAGTGTGGACCCAGAAAGAGAAAGGGAGGTTTTAGCTCCACACAGTCATGAAAGGACCTGCTCTTATTGTACCTCTTCAGGCTGCCAAAGTCACTTTGGACTTCGCCTTCCCAATGGGCTGGCAGCTGAGAAAAAGAATGGAGAGGTGCTCATATGGGATTTTCTGGGTTGGACTGTGGAATGAGTATTAACCTTGGCTCCCATGCCTTGTGTGACAACATCAAACAGCCAAGGGCATTAGGAGCTGTTTTAGCCATTACCTCCAGTAATTACCTGAACAGTAGCAGTGAGAGTTGGCATCCTTCTTTTCCCTTTTCTTAAAGGGATTATGTCCAAACTAAAATTTCTCCATTAAAAATGATGTTTCCTGTAGATGTCTACTATAGAATTATTATTGCCTTAAGAAAACTCTTTTTAGTTGCTAAGGGATTTTTTTTTCATCATATGTAGTTATTGAACCCTATCATGATTTTTTTCCCTGACGCTATGAAGAATTTAAAAATTTAAGACTTCCTTTCTCTTGCAACTGTTATTTGAAGACAACCGTATTGAAGTCCAGAGTAGGTGTCCCCCTAACACACACAAAAAAAAACAACTTGCTAAAACTCATAAGAAACCTCTATGCAATATGGGAATGAAAGTATAATAGGAATAGTAATAATAAAAGCAGAAGCATGATGTCCACAGGGCTCTAGGAGTTGAGATAGGGGAGAGATCATACGCAACCATGGATTTCAAGAAAGACTTGAAGTTTGCAGATGAGGGATAGGCATCCAGAATGAGGAAAATCTGAGGCCTGCATAAGAAACTAAGTTCAAAAGCAGGGGTCAAGGTTGGACAAGAAGGCTGAGATCAGGCCACAAGTCACACTACACAGACTCAGTGAAAGCCACACTTCTGTAGGTCCAGAGTAAAGGTGGGCATTTAGACCAAGAGGGCACCGTGAACAGGTGAGTTCCTATTCTCTCCTATGTGAGGTCTCCACCTTACAACAGCAAAGGATAAAAGCAAAATGAAAAGAAGAGACGGAAGAATACAAGATGAATAGATAATAAGGATCTGGAAAACCGAAAGCAAACAAGAGGGTGTTGACAAAGGAGAAGGGGACGTGTACCTTCCAGTTCCCCCTAAGATTGCATGCCCCCTGGAGAACACCAAGCTGGCCTGTGGGAGGGTCGCCTTCTTGGCCTGGAGGGAGCAGCAGGAAGAGTTGGAACATGGAACTGTTGCGGAACAGTGGAGTGGTTAAAAAGACCATTTTTATGAGCTCTGCACATGGGTGGAAACCCAGGTTCTGCCACCTATTGGTTGTGAGGTCTTGGACAAATTATTCCACCTCTCTAGGACTCAGTTGTTCTTATTTGGAAAAAGGGATGATGATAACAGTAGGATCTTCTCAAAAGACTGTAGTGAGGCCTGAGTTAACACAGGAAAAGCATTTAGATGGTGCCTGGTGCACTGTTAGTGATCCATTAATATTGGCTGTTATGGTTGTAATGCAATTCCACGAAAAATACATTTGACTCAGAACAAAGACACCGCTTCTTTCCCCAACTCTCCCTCCTCATCGACCTCTGATAAATACCATTGTACTCTTCACTTCCAAATAAAAATAACAAAGTAAAATACAAAATATTCACACGAATAGCAATTATGGTTTTGTTATTTCAATCTGTTTTAAAACGTAGAGCCCATCACTGTAGGAAAGATGAGAGGGAACAAGAGTCCTGAGAGAAGCAAACAACACAGGACAATGTAAATGGGGAAGGAAGTCTTCAGGCTGGACACTGAATGGCCCTATAGAATCAAAGGAAATCCCACGTGAAGTACTTTGGAAAGGGAAGAACACAGAAAAACTAACACCTCGAGAAGTACCCCAGGGGATTGGCAGCTGAAACTCTACTGTATTCTAAACAAGCCAAAGTCCAAGTTTATTATACTCTGAGATCTCCCAGGGCAAGGACTCAATTTCACACTAATCTGTGTAAGACTTCCACTAATATCCACTGATCCTCTTTATAATTATTCACCTTCCTGGAGTTTAGAGTCTTCCCTCAATAGGAAAGAAAATGACTGGAAAGAGGTGGGAAAGGTCAGAAGGAGGCATGACCTTGAAATGCACTCACCCCCAACGGCATAACAGATCCTGCTGAGAATGCTGGTCAGACATCTCAGAATCTCAAGAACAGATCAAACCAAGGGACCCAGGGTCCCCATGCATCGCACTTTTCTGCCTTCCCACACATCAGATACTCTGCCTGCCTTACCTTGCAAGTAAGAGTCTTGTGGAGTCTTGAGGGTTATCCTCTCCCATCCTAAAATATGGGAAATGTGAGGCTCTAACCTTTTGTCACATTCTTCCCCGCTTTTTGGAGGGTACTGGGAATTGAACTCAGGAGCACTCAGCCACTGAGCCACATCCCTAGCCCTAGTTTATATTTTATTTAGAAACAGGGTTTCACTAAGTTGCTTAGTGTCTCGCTTTTGCTGAGGCTGGCTTTGAACTTGTGATCCTCCTGCCTCAGCCTCCCACTGAGCCTCTGAGATTACAGGCATGCGCCACTGTGCCTCGTTACATCCATTCCCTTAATTGACAATAAGAGGACTGTCACAAATCCATTCTGTTCAGCATCAGCATGTGAATAAATGTATGTTATGACCACCAAAGTGACTGCTTTGGATGTAAAAGAGCATTACTTTACAGTGACCTCATGACGAAGTCTGCAAGTCTTGACAACAAGAAATGGTCCTTCCTATATGTTTAAAAGATTTCAAATGGGTTTTACATGGACAGCCTGTGTGTGTGTGTGTGTGTGTGTGTGTGTGTGTGTGTGTGAGAGAGAGAGAGAGAGAGAGAGAGAGGTGCACCAAAGTTTTCGCAGAGCTTAATTTCAGGTGGAGGATTATAGCTAATTTTAGTTTATTTGTTTTGCTTTTTAAAAGCCTCTTAATTTTCTATAGTAAGCCTGGATTGCATTTTTATAGAGAAAAATGTAATAGAATCCATTGACTTTTTCAAAGTTAAAAAAATTATAACAAGATGGTCAGAGAAATGCAAATCAAAACCACCCTAAGATACCATCTCACTCCAGTAAGATTGGCAGCCATTATGAAGTCAAACAACAACAAGTGCTGGCGAGGATGTGGGGAAAAGGGTACTCTTCTACATTGCTGGTGGGACTGCAAATTGGTGCGGCCAATTTGGAAAGCAGTTTGGAGATTCCTGGGAAAGCTGGGAATGGAACCACCTTTTGACCCAGCTATTGCCCTTCTCGGACTATTCCCTGAAGACCTTAAAAGAGCATACTACAGGGATACTGCCACATTGATGTTCATAGCAGCACAATTCACAATAGCTAGACTGTGGAACCAACCCAGATGCCCTTCAATAGATGAATGGATAAAAAAAATGTGGCATTTATACACAATGGAGTATCACACAGCACTAAAAAATGACAAAATCATGGAATTTGCAGGGAAATGGATGGCATTAGAGCAGAGTATGCTAAGTGAAGCTAGCCAATCCCTAAAAAACAAATGCCAAATGTCTTCTTTGATATAAAGAGAGCAACTAAGAACAGAGCAGGGAGGAAGAGCAGGAGGAAAAGACTAAATTAAACAGAGACATGAGGTGGGAGGGAAAGGGAGAGAAAAGGGAAATTGCATGGAAATGGAAGGAGACCCTCATTGTTATACAAAATTACATATAATAGGTTGTGAGGGGAATGGAAAAAAAAACAAGGAGAGAAATGAATTACAGTAGATGGGGTAGAGAGAGAAGATGGGAGGGGAGGAGAGGGGGGATAGTAGAGGATAGGAAAGGTAGCAGAATACAACAGTTACTAATATGGCATTATGTAAAAATGTGAATGTGTAACCGATGTGATTCTGCAATCTGTATTTGGGGTAAAAATGGGAGTTCATAACCCACTTGAATCTAATGTATGAAATATGATATGTCAAGAGCTTTGTAATGTTTTGAACAACCAATAAAAAAAAAAAAAAAGATGGTTGCTAAAACACATATCCCCAGGGGACAGTCTACATGGGGTCTTCCTTACAATGGACAACAATGGTCACCCAAAGCTATGAACTGTTTGACTGTGTTCCACGTCTAATATTTCCAGTGACTGTGCAATTGTGGCTTACAGAGAACTAGGGCAGCTTAATTTAGGGATAGGAATTCCAGACTCTTACGAGGCATCCAAAGAGTTCTTCAGTACAGAAGGAATTTTGGGAAGAACTATTGGGAATAGAACTTGAGATGATGAAAAGGTATTGGGTGTTTTCCATTATTCTTAGTGTGCCCTTGGTCTTGTCTGCCCCTTAGAGTCATTCTCTGAACCAATTTCATGCTCAGGTCAATCATTTCACAATGAAGGTTTCTCAGACTTCCTTCTTTCCAAGTTTGTGAGTGGAGTTCAACCCGAGTTCACATTATCAGTGGATGGACATTACTCAAAGGAGCTTATTAACTCAGAGTGTTGTCTCCATGTGGGTCTCTTCCAAGTGGTTCTGTCAAATGTGATCAGTGCATCATATATTAGGAGAATATGTTATTTCTGCCTCCACTTAAGTTACTCATAGATTGTCCTTGGCCCTTCTCTTGGGGATGGTTTTCTTATTACCATCATGCTCTGAAGACCTTTTTTATTCAACAGAATAAAACCGAAGTGGAGTAATGATTTCATATATTGCCAACCATGTGAAAATGAATTCCATTCTCGGTTCAAAGATACCTTTAAATCGAAAGCAATCAGTATAATGTAAGTCTTATTTAATGTAAATCGATTAAATTCTCTCTCAGCCTACTAAAGCATTAGGGCACTGAATATTTTAATTTGCTCAGATGAAGGTGTCCCTATTCCTGATTATTTTGAGATTAAGAAAAAGGTGACTACCATGATTCATCTTTACTCTAGATAAGCTTGCCTGGAATAGAGGAAGAGCTCTGCACCTTGTCTCACTGCCTCTACCCTCCTTTTCTGTATTCTATCACAGGACAATCTGATCATTTTCCTAAAACATAAATGAGACCATACTTCCCCTCTGTGAACGCTCCAATGGGCTTCCGTTGCATGAGGGTAGAATCCCCTGTCCCTGTGCTTACCAGAGATCAGACGTGACAGATCTGGGGCATGTGGACATGCCCAGCTTCACCTGAGCCACCCCCCACTCTCCCCAGCTCTCTCTCTCATGCACCAAGTTCCTGCCACTGAACGTCTTCTTGAAACTTCAGCATGTTCCTTGTTCCCTTTTTCCAGAAGTTTGTTCTGTTTTTCTCCCCTCAGATCTCTTCTGAGCAGACTCCTTCAACTCATTCCCATCTCATACCTTCGAAGAAAACTGTTGGGGATTTTATTTTTGTCTGCTTTATTCAATGTGTGTCCTCAAAGTCGAGAATCATGAGTGGATTACAGGAAATGTCAGGAAAATTCTGTGGAAGGAAATAGGTCTTTCTTGCCAACCCAAAGTAAAAGCAGCTTTATCTTTTCTGCCCTCATTAAATTCTACCTTATTTCTTTTATTTTTTTTTCTTTATAGTGCTCAGTTCCTAGGAGTGTTTTCTTTATTTGTACAACTAGTTATTGACAAGCATCGGTTCAATTTTTTTTTTCACTGATGCTGTGTGGAATATACCTTTCCTTTTGAGAGTCAAATGACTTTCTGGAAGGCTTTGCCATGAAAACCCTGGTTCTGTTCTTCTCTTCTTGCTCAATTCAATTGTTTTCATCTGTGGACCCTATTGTCCAATTATGGAAGAACAGGAATAATCTTATATCCTGTTTTTCAAAAGTTTAATTTGTCTTAGTGGAAGGCACTTAGCAGCTGTGGAGGAAGAGTTACAGTCGGAAGAGGAAGAGGAGGTGTATGCAAAACTCTAAAGTCTACCTGGAAAGTGATCTGCCCCCCAAAGAGGTAGCAAGCTTCCACAGGAAAAAAAATTACACTTGCCACCAAGGAAGATGATAATGATTAAGAAAAATAAGAGATGATGATGATGATGATGATGATGATGATGATGATGATGATAATTTTTGATGAGGACAAAACTTTAGAAAAAACACCAGTGAAGAAAATTACATAGAACACTCCAGCCCAAGATGCACAAAAATCAAACAGAATGGAAAAGGCTCAAAGCCATCCACACCATTAAAAAGTCAATAACCCATCAAAAGACAAGGAAAAAAAAGCCCTCAAAGACCTAGTTCTGTAGAAAACATTAGACCAAAAATGTAAGCTAGTATGGGAACGGGGTTCTCCTCTCGAAGTGGAAGCCAAGCTCATCAGTTATGCGAGGAATTGTTCCATATGACTGATCAGGAGGCTACTTGTGATCCCTGGCAGTGGAGAAAGTCTTTTAAGAAAATAGTTTAAATCACTTGTTAAGATTTTGTCTAGTTTAATTTCTACAATAGCGGACATCTGGCTGTCCATTTTACACTGTCGTGCTGGGTAAATGTGGTCCAGGTTCCACTGCCAAGAATATGTTGTCCAAAACCCCTGTTCTGTTTTTAAAGATGCAACTCCACCCTTTGTTTGATTTTAATCATACAAGGATGTTAAGAAAAGTCATAGCAGCTTAGGTGATCTCACATGGAAATGGCAGGAGGACAAGAATAACACATGGGGCATACGCTCAGTATTTTAATGAATACGTTTTAAAAAAGAAAGCAACAAGTATTGGCAAAGATGGTGAGAAATTATAACCCTTGTGTACTGCTACTGGGAATATAAAATGATCTGGCCACTGTGGAACAGTATCGTGGTTCCTTAAATATCAGATATAGAATTAAAATAGAACCACTCCATCCCACAATTCCACTTCTAGGTATATATGCCAAAGATTGAAAGTGGGGTCTCCAAGAGGTATTGCATGTCCACATTTATAGGAGCATTATTCACAGCAGCCACAAATAGAAGCAACAAAAGTGTCCATCAATAGATGAATGGCTAAATAAAGTGGGGTAAACAGATAGAATGAGATATTATGCAGCTGATGAAAAGAAATTCAGACACAAGTTACAACATGAAGGAACCATCGGGATATGACGTCAAGTAAAATAAGTTGGTCACAAAAAGACAATTTCTGTATGATTCCCCTTATATGAGGCATCTAAAGTATTTAAATTATCAAATTCATAAAAATGGTAAATAGAATAGTGGTTGCCAGAGGGATTAGTGGAAGGAGAAATGGAAAACTGTTTAATGGGTATAGAGTTTCAGAGAAGTATTGGGGTAGTGTGCAGGTATAAGGGTATAGGTTATAGAGAAGATGCAAAAGATCTGGAGATTAGTTGTGCAACAATACAAATATACTACTGAATTACATGCTCAAAAATTATTAAGATGGTCAATGTTATGTATGTGGCCCATCATTTTTTAAAAACTCTTAACATGGAAGAACTGAATAAATTGTGGATATGTGGATAGGTGGAGAATATTTTATGGGATAGTCAGAAGGTCTTGCATCGGATAACCTGGCCTACCCTACTAGTTGTGTGGCCCTCAGCCTCACAGAAATTTCAGTCCCTGGTCTCCAAAAGAGATATTTTCCTCAGAGGTGTATTGCAAGGCCTCACTAAGCCATGTAGGCAAAACAAATGGCCCCTTGCTTAATTTTACTGCACATGAATCATGTAATCAATTACTCAATTATCATCTAATCACATACACACACACACACACACACACACACACACACACACACAGTCTTCTCATGAAGGTTAAATTTTCCAGAAATATCACATCTACTGTCAATATCAATTATCTGATTAGGAGCCAGAGTTCTAAATCACAATTACAGAATGACATGAATACAGAGAAGTGCCTTTCCATGCTCAGTAGTTTTTAATCTTTCATAAATGATTATGGAACAATCACGGGTACATTATACAAAGACATAACTCTCTTCCTCTCCTGTAGGACACGAGTCTTTCCTGCCATTTCCCATTAGTGTTCCCATGTCATCTGTTGAAGGCTGAAATCAATGTGTCTTGTAGGTGGTAGGAGCAGGAACTCAGGTTTGATCCCTCGTGGCTCTGGAGGAAAGTATGTTTTGCCCTCTTTGCTTAGTGCAAAATGAAACTCATGTACAGAGCAGTAATTCTAATTTGGTTTTGGCCATCTTTCTTCTAGGAAATTAAGCACATCGCAGTAGAACAACTTGGTACTAAATAACACTTTGTCTCAGTAGGAGTAGTTGGAGGCTCACTTCATCTTTTAATTTTTTTGAGACAGGACTCCCTCAGTTGCCCAGACTGGCCTTGAACTCAGCCTCCTAAGTAGCTGGGACTACATGCACGTGCTGTGGGGCTCACTCTGACTCCAGATGACTGCCGATTCAAACGGGAGTAAGAGCTATGGCTTCCTGGGACTGCCATTTGTTCACACTGTTGTAGGGACAAACAAGGAAAGGCACCAAAGATAGCAGGTAACAGTTTTATATGGCTGCAGCCAGGTTCAGAGGGTACAGCTTTTGCTATAATCAATTAATCCCCTGAACCCCGAGTTCAGGGAGTTTCAGAGTTTTATACCCAGCATGTAGGGGGAGGGGCTCAGAAGTTCACAGTCTGCAGAAGTTCACATAAAAGCAGCTTTTTCTTTCACTGTTCTGGGCATGTTAACTCTTCAAGGACAACACCTGAGAAGGGGAGAGCTTCTTCTCCCCTTTCTTTCCTCCCCCTGCCAGCTGTTACCATGGAGGCCAGTTGTAACTTATCTTAGGAATGTAGACATCTCTGTGAAGCCCAGCTCAACGGCAGAGGCCTTGTTTGCACATTTCTTCAAAGTATTATACTGCATATGTTTGTGAAAACTAGGAAGGGGGTGTCCAGCACCCGGAGGGCTGGAATCTTCTCGGCCAGTGGCCAAGTAAACAGGGTGACACGAAAATAGGAAGTTTATCTACATTGAACTCTTTTGCAGAGACTCTTTTGCTGACAGTCCTAAAATCAGCCATGGTGAGGATGGCTTTTCTGTGGAGAAAAGGGGGTGCCACTTCAACACCTCCCTGCTCCTTAGACATCTAAGGGGAAGTGAACCCAAGGGCATCGGTGGGATGTACCTGGTCATTAATATTGAGAATGTGTCAAATTCTGTCTGCATCTGCCAGCTTGTTCTGTTGTTTTAAATCAGTCAACTTGGAGAAAACATTTGGGTCACAACAGCAAAAAATGCTAAGATATCTGTTAAAATGCCAACAAATAAAAACAAGAGGACACTCCTGAGATGACTCATTCTTCAATGAGCTATGAAGTTTCAGCTTTAATATCAAGGACAAAAAGACTAAAAATCCCCGTGCTTCTCAAGACAACTTCTTTATCACCGTAAAACAGACTAACAATAATACAAAGTTTATTTTAAAAGTACCCAGACCTCCCTGTGAGTGGTCAATGACTGAAACTGCAGTGGGGGGAATGCCTTCTGCTTCTGCTGCTTCCTCTGATCTAGACTCAGCTGCCTTCTTCCCAGAAGGAGCTTTCTTCATTATTCCCTGTGTGGCGTGGTTCCCAGACTCTTCACATCTGGGTGAGAGCTTGTCTGCAATGCCCCACTGAAAATAAGGTGTCAAGTTGTGCTAAGTCATGTTTCTACAGCTGGGTCTAAGGTCATATTTGTATTTCAATGGTAGCCGGGTCATATGATTGGCACAGATTGGGATATATTTTAAGTATTTGTATGTCGCTCCTAAAATACATGTGAAACAGTGGACGAGCCCCTCTCAGCACCTTTTCTGGTTCCCTCTGTGTATCACAGGTTTAAACTTAAATACATTCTCTTAGATTTCATCAATTATCTCGTGTATAAGTCTTTCCTAACCATCATATAGATACCTTGAATACAAAGATGCTCCCATATGCTTTTTCCCATGATAAATGGTGGTTTGGGACATAGCAAATTCTAAAAAAAAAAAAAAAAAAAAATCAAATTTGCTTAATTCCATGAGTTTTACCTTACTTGTATGCAAACATATTTAAGACCTAAATATTCAATACATAAAAATAATGTGGCTAAAGTAAACTAAGTTTTGCTCAATAAGAAAATGATCAAATAAATTGTGACACAGCTGTATTATTGTATACTCATTCAATAAAACTGCACCATAAACTATGCTCAATAACTTTAAAAGTTTAGGATATAATGCCATGTTTTAAAAACAATATACAAAAAATTAGGCATATATGTATTATTATTTACCCAACCAAGTTTGTTAATAATGGTTTCTAGATATAGTTGATGTATTTGTCCAAATTCTTGGGGGACTAAGCAAAAAGAAGAATTAAACAACATGGTAGTAGGCTATTTCATGTAACTTCATAGGAACAAGAAAGCGTTTAGCTTCAGGAAAAACTGGAAAAATCAATCGAGATGCTGTCTGGAGTCTCTCCTCTGCCTCCCTTTTCCTCTCTGCTTAATCTCTCAATAGCTTGTCAATTCTCTCCCCATACACTGAGCTTTCTCCACAGGTTGGCAAGCATGAATTACGGAGCATCCCATTGTCCAGCTCCTATTGAAGAGAGGGACTAGTAATCTAAGAACTAAAATTTTCAATTTTCTTTTAAAATCAAATTTGCTTGACAAGAAAACTGTCAATCTGCTAAAGCCAGAAACCAGATATCAGTGATGCACAAAAAAAGGCCCCCAGGTCCATCTCCATGTATTAATGCTCTAATGCAACTTCCTGTCCATGGGGTTACACAGATTTTATATTGCAACAAGAACATTTCTAAGTATCCCACCATATCTACTAGGAGTATGCATTAGTTTCAGAAAGAAAAAGAAGAAGAAACCCACATTTTTAAAAAACACATTTTAAAAAGCTACTGTTTATGTTGTATGTAAAATATATACAACTAATTTATAACAAAATCAATACATGTACAAGTGCATATGACTCATCAATCCAACATCAAAAACAGCAATATGAAGCTTTGCATGCTGACATTGGGCTTCAGGGAAAAAAAATAAGATTTTTTGGCAGTTCTTAATTATCCAATTTTTAGCCTATTTACTTTATTGACTCAGTAATGCATGCCAATTGGTGTCATTTCTTTCTTAGAGCAAGGGAGTGGTTGTTGGAGACATTCCTGCTTTCTTGCTCGGCTTCTTCTGTGCTCAGTGTCAGCCATTGGTAAGATGGGTGGTCATAGTCTGACAAGAAGCATGGGGCAGGTGTGTGGCGTCGTCTTTGATTCTCATGCAGTAGAAGCTTGACTCAATTTCAAGCTGTACTGAGGCACTAATTCAGGTCATGGAGCTTCAAGACAGTACCTTAGGGAAAAAGACTCTGGCCTAGAACTAAAAAAAAAAAAAAAAAAAAAAAAATAGACACATCTTAGCAACATCTAAAACCAATTCTTGGCAAAATCAATGGCCCAACATTATTTTGGAAATTACAACATAAGACAAAGACTTGACAATGCAACATTCACAATATGACTCAATAATGATAAAAAGTGTAAATGGGAGCAGAACCCGCCGATGACCCAGATATTGCAATTAGCAGAAGAGGACTGTAAAACAAATATTATTAAATGTTAAAAATTTAGTGAAAAGGATGAACAGATGGTGACTGAATGAGGAATTAAATCAACAGAAACTCGCAGACGGCTGCCTTCTCCCAGGGTGCTCAGATGGTCGTCCCTCTCTGCAGGCATGTGTCTGGTGGCTCTGTGTGCACATTTCCTCTTTAACAACACCAGTCAGATTGAATTAGGGCCCACCCTAATGGCTTCATTTTAACTTCATTACCTTTTCAAGGCCTTATCTCCAAATATGGTCACATTCTGAGACTGAGGTTCAGAGAGTCAAAGCACAAATTCTAGGAGACAGGATGTACCCTGGAACACTTCAGAAGAAATTAACAACAACGACAAAAAGATGTAAGCCTTCTCTAAAATATTACTGAGAGAACTTTTTAAAAAATAAATAGAAAGCTCTATCATATTCAAGGATGGAAACGTTCAATCTTAAAGATTTCAGTTCTCCAAAGACTGAGTGCTAGTGATATCACAATCCCAGGGAAATTTGAAAATTCCAGTAAAATTTGAAACCTTGATTTATAAATTTATATGGAAAGCAAATACAGTTAAAACAAGCCAGGTGTGGTGGCTCATACCTGTAATCCCATCTGCTCAGGAGGCTGAGGCAGGAGGATCTCAAATTCAAAGCCAGCCTCAGCAAAAGCAAGGTGCTAAGCAATGAAGTGAAACCCTGTCTCTAAATAAAATATAAAATAGGGCTGGGGATGTGGCTCAGTGGTCAATTGCCCCTGAGTTCAATCCTCAGTACCCAAATAAATAAATAAATGTGTGAGTGTGTGCGTGTGTGTGTGTGTGTGTGTGTTCAAAACAATCTTGAAGAGCAAAATTGTTGGACATGGACTACCTTATTTATGATTAATTTACGTTAATCAGTTCAATGTGATATTAGCACTACGACAGATCAGTAGATTAATAATAATAAACCCTAGAATTAAATACACACACATACATACGTGATACATTAACATATATTCTGATCATTTAAAGACATGGCTAGGAAAGTTAAAAGACAAACCACAGATATATGACAGTAAATGCCATGTGGATTTTGAACTAAATTAATTCAAACTCAATACCTCTAAGGCAGAGACCTCAAGAAGGGAAAGAACTCTGGAAAGAGACATCTGCATTTCTTTTTAAGTCCTTGAAGTGTATCTTTATCTGTATCTGTATAGTTACATGTGTGTGCTAGTCAGTTTTCCCTCACTATAACAAATGCCTGAGATAGTCAACTTAATAAGAGAAAAGGTTTATTTTGACTCAGAATTTCAGTGATTCCAGTCTAGAGTTGATTGACTCCATTGTTTTTAGGCTTCAGATAGGGGGCAGCACGACACGGCAGACATATAATGTAGTAAAACTTCTTACCAGGTGGCCAAGAAGTGGGGAGAGAGAGAGAGAGAGAGAGAGAGAGAAGAGGGAGGAAGACAAAGAACCTGAATCCTACAGGACCCTTCAAGGGCACACTCACAATAACCTACAGCCTCCCTCTAAGCCCCAGCTCTTAAATCTTCCATCACCTCCCAGTGCCAAGTTGGGAACCAAGACTTTTAACACTTTTAAAGTCTTTTAACCAAAATTTTTAACTTTGGGGAACATTCTAGGTCCAAACTATATTAATATGTGTGTATGTAAATATTGTTTGATAAGTTAACTATCAATATCAAGATAAAGTCTTAATATAATTTAATATACAAAATAGGAAAATATACATAATCTCAATAGGTACCAGTATCTTCTGCTCCAAAAATAGTCTTAGTAAATTAAAGAAGAAAATGCATTAACTTGTTGAAGATTGTATATTACTTCATCATTGATATTGTGCTTACTGATAAAATGTCACAAAGTAGTACTGTTAAAGCAAGGAATTGTGTCATCATCATTATTACTGTAATCATTCAACATTGTATAAATATACAATGGAAAGAAGAAGACACATAATTCTCATTATTTTAGTTGATATGATCATATGTAGAATTAAAATTCTTAAATAATAAATTGCACAGTTTTAAGTTCTCTCTGGAATAAGATTACAGATGATTCTTTATTTTTGGTTTATCTGTAGTTCAAATATTTATCATGAAAATTATTATTTTATAATTTTAAATATTTTAGAATTATAAATATTAAATACTTACCTGAAGTGCAGGCATAAAAAACATCTATGTGTATACATTTATAATTTCAAGTTTTCATGTTTCACTTAAGCATAAATTCTAAAGATCAAATGTTAGGAGTTAAAGAAGTCTAAAAAGAACAAAGAAAAACATGTTACCATTAAAAAGAATTAGTTAAAAATAAAAGAGTTAAAGAAGCATTTATACAAAAATGTACATTGTATTACATTTATGTCATACATATAAAATTGAATTTCTCACCATAGGTTGAAAGTTTATTCTAATCTTAGAAAATCTCCCATTTTTGCAAAACACTAACATGATTTCTTCATGGTAAAAACAAAAATATTAGTGTTTGGACTGATGTCACAAAATACCATAGACTAAGTAGTTTATTAAAAAGAAGAAGAAGAAGAAGAATGAGGAGGAGGAGGAGGAGGAGGAGGAGGAGACAGAAATTTAATTCTTATTGTTCTGGGGACTAGGAAGTCCAGGATCAAGGTGTCAACAAATTTGGTGTCTGATAAGAGACCATTTCCTATTTATTTATTTATTTATTTATTTATTTTAAATTTTATTTTTTTTATTGGTTGTTCACAACATTACAAAGCTCTTGACATATCATATTTCATACATTAGATTGAAGTGGGTTATGAACCCCCAATTTTACCCCAAATGCAGATTGCAGAATCACGTCGGTTACACATCCACAATTTTACATAATGCCCTATTAGTAATTGTTGTATTCTGCTACCTTTCCTATCCCCTACTATCCCCCCTCCCCTCCCCTCCCATCTTCTCTCTCTACCCCATCTACTGTAATTCATTTCTCTCCTTGTTTATTTTCCCATTCCCCTCACAACCTCTTATATGTAATTTTGAATAGCAATGAGGGTCTCCCTTCATTTCCATGCAATTTCCCTTTTCTCTCCCTTTCCCTCCCATCTCATGTCTCTGTTTAATGTTAATCTTTTCCTCCTGCTCTTCCTCCCTGCTCTGTTCATAGTTGCTCTCATTATATCAAAGAAGACATTTGGTATTTGTTTTTTAGGGATTGGCTAGCTTCACTAAGCATAATCTGTTCTAGTGCCATCCATTTCCCTGCAAATTCTATGATTTTGTCATTTTTTATTGCTGCATAGTACTCCATTGTGTATAGATGCCACATTTTTTTTATCCATTCATCTGTTGAAGGGCATCTGGGTTGGTTCCACAGTCTAGCTATTGTGAATTGTGCTTCTATGAACATCGATGTGGCAGTATCCCTGTAGCATGCTCTTTTAAGGTCTTCAGGGAATAGTCCAAGAAGGGCAATAGCAGGGTCAAATGGTGGTTCCATTCCCAGCTTTCCCAGGAATCTCCAAACTGCTTTCCAAATTGGCTGCACCAATTTGCAGTCCCACCAGCAATGTACAAGAGTATCCTTTTCTCCACATCCTCGCCAGCACTTGTTGTTGTTTGACTTCATAGTGGCTGCCAATCTTACTGGAGTGAGATGGTATCTTAGGGTGGTTTTGATTTGCATTTCTCTGATTGCTAGAGATGGTGAGCATTTTTTCATGTACTTGTTGATTAATTGTATATCCTCCTCTGAGAAGTGTCTGTTCAGGTCCTTGGCCCATTTGTTGATTGGGTTATTTGTTATCTTATTGTCTAATTTTTTGAGTTCATTGTATACTCTGGATATTAGGGCTCTATCTGAAGTGTAAGGAGTAAAAATTTGTTCCCAGGATGTAGGCTCCCTATTTACCTCTCTTATTGTTTCTCTTGCTGAGAAAAAACTTTTTAGTTTAAGTAAGTCCCATTTGTTGATTCTTGTTATTAACTCTTGTGCTATGGGTGTCTTATTAAGGAATTTGGAGCCCGACCCCACAATATGTAGATCGGAGCCAACTTTTTCTTCTATCAGACGCAGAGTCTCTGGTTTGATATCAAGCTCCTTGATCCATTTTGAGTTAACTTTTGTGCATGGTGAGAGAAAGGGATTCAGTTTCATTTTGTTGCATATGGATTTCCAGTTTTCCCAACACCATTTGTTGAAGATGCTATCCTTCCTCCATTGCATGCTTTTAGCCCCTTTATCAAATATAAGATAGTTGTAACTTTGTGGATTAGTCTCTGTGTCCTCTATTCTATACCATTGGTCCACCCGCCCGTTTTGGTACCAGTACCATGCTGTTTTTGTCACTATTGCTCTGTAATATAGTTTGAAATCTGGTATCGCTATACCACCTGATTCACACTTCCTGCTTAGAATTGCTTTTGCTATTCTGGGTCTTTTATTTTTCCATATGAATTTTATGATTGCTTTATCTATTTCTACAAGAAATGCCGTTGGGATTTTGATTGGCATTGCATTAAACCTATAGAGAACTTTTGGTAATATTGCCATTTTGATAATGTTAGTTCTGCCTATCCATGAACAGGGTATATTTTTCCATCTTCTAAGATCTTCTTCTACTTCTCTCTTTAGGGTTCTGTAGTTTTCATTGTATAAATCTTTCACCTCTTTTGTTAGGTTGATTCCCAAGTATTTTATTTTTTTTTGAGGATATTGTGAATGGAGTGTTTTTCCTCATTTCCGTTTCAGAAGTTTTGTCGCTGATATACAGA
This sequence comes from Spermophilus citellus, assembly GCF_964194105.1. Taxonomy (NCBI): domain Eukaryota; kingdom Metazoa; phylum Chordata; class Mammalia; order Rodentia; family Sciuridae; genus Spermophilus; species Spermophilus citellus. The sequence continues at coordinate 135,722,009 of NC_138189.1, forward strand.
AATGCCTTTGATTTATGCGTGTTGATTTTATATCCTGCCACTTTGCTGAATTCATTTATTAGTTCTAGTAGTTTCTTTGTAGACCCTTTTGGGTCTTCTAGGTATAGAATCATGTCATCTGCAAATAGTGATAATTTAAGTTCTTCTTTTCCTATTTTTATGCCTTTAATTTCTTTCGTCTGTCTAATTGCCCTGGCCAGTGTTTCGAGAACTATATTGAATAGAAGTGGTGATAGAGGGCATCCCTGTCTTGTTCCAGATTTTAGAGGGAATGCCTTTAACTTTTGTCCATTCAGAATGATGCTAGCCTGAGGCTTAGCATAGATAGCTTTTACAATGTCAAGGTAAGTTCCTGTTATCCCTAGTTTTTCTAATGTTTTGAACATAAAGGGATGCTGTACTTTGTCAAATGCTTTCTCTACGTCTATCGAGATGATCATATGGTTCTTATCTTTAAGTCTATTGATGTGGTGAATAACATTTATTGATTTCCGTATATTGAACCATCCTTGCATCCCAGGGATGAATCCTACTTGATCATGGTGCACGATTTTTTTGATGTGTTTTTGTATTCGATTCGCCAGAATTTTATTGAGGATTTTTGCATCTAGGTTCATTAGAGATATTGGTCAGTAGTTTTCTTTCTTTGAGGTGTCTTTGTCTGGTTTCGGAATCAGGGTGATGTTGGCCTCATAGAATGAATTTGGAAGAGCTCCCTCTTTTTCTATTTCCTGAAATAACTTGAAAAGTATTGGTATTAATTCATCTTTAAAGGTTTTGTAAAACTCCACTATATACCCATCCGGTCCTGGGCTTTTCTTGGTTGGTAGTCTTTTGATGGCTTCTTCAATTTCATCCATTGATATTGGTCTGTTCAAATTGTGTGTATCCTCCTGACTCAGTCTGGGCAAATCATATGACTTAAGAAATTTATTGATTCTATTTTATTGGAATATAGGTTTTCAAAATAATTTCTAATTGTCTTCTGTATTTCTGTAGCATCTGTTGTGATATTGCCTTTTTCATCCCGTATGTTAGTAATTTGAGTTCTCTCTCTTCTTCTCTTCGTTAGCATGGCTAAAGGTCTGTCGATCTTATTTATTTTTTCAAAGAACCAACTTTTAGTTTTGTTAATTTTTTCAATAGTTTCTTTTGTTTCAATTTCATTGATTTCCGCTCTGATTTTAATTATTTCTTGCCTTCTGCTACATTTGCTGTTGTTTTGCTCTTCCTTTTCTAGGGCTTTGAGATGAAGTGTGAGCTCATTTATTTGTTGGTTTTTTCTTTTTTTGGGGAATGACCACCAGGCGATGAATTTTCCTCTTGAAACTGCTTTCATTGTGTCCCATAGATTCCGATATGTTGTGTCTGTATTTTCATTTATCTCTAAGAATTTTTTGATTTCCTCCTTTATGTCTTCTGTAACCCAGAAAATTTAAAAAAAAATTTTTAAAAATTGTAAAAAAAAATTTAAAAAAACAACAAGAAAGAAAAATGAAAATGAAAGAAAAACCCAAATCAAAAAAAAGAAAAAAGAAAAAAAACCTAATAAATGCAGTCTTAGAGTTTGCTTAACTTCTCTTCCAGTAGGTGGCGCTGTGCCCACCAGGCCAAGTTTCTCCTGTCAATACGCGGGAACCAATCACTGTGCAGCAGCTCCTCCTCCCAGACTGGGTGAGTCTCCAATCCTGAGTGCCTAGGGCCTCCTCTTGTGTCTAGTCACTTCCCACTTTTCCTGTAGCCAGGCCCCTCTCACGGGTGCCGCTCACCACAATACTGGCTACACGCCAGGTCTGCTGCTCCCAGGAGCCCTGTTTTCATGAACGACTGGGCACACTCTCCCTGTTTGCCATTCCCTCAGACCCTAAGTTTGTAGAGCTTGGGGCTGAGAATCCTCAGCGAATTTTACTTGCCCTCCGGTAGCCACGCCCCCGGTAGCTGGTGCAAGAGACCTCAGTGTCAGCACTGGTGGGAGCGGTAGTTCCGCACGGCGGATCCCGCGCCACGTCTGATTCCCTCGGTCTGGCTATCTCGCTCACGGGAGAGCTGGGAGGGGCCCTTATGGGAGAGCTGGGAGGGGCCCTTAAGGTTTCCCCGATGTGTGGAGAGGGAAGGCTAGGGAATTACACACCTGTAGCCGCAGGTTTCAATGAAGTTATCTCTTCCGCCAGTCTGATGACGTCAGTTCTCTGCCATGGTGGTATCTCTTGCAAACGGCGACAGTTCGTTTCCCTTTGCCGGGCGACCAATGCAACGGGTGGGTCCTTACTGTCTCTCCCAAGCCCCGTTTCAAACCTGTGGCCACTACCTATGAAGGCTTGGTTGGCATTTACCTCCGTAGGATCAGAAGGGCCGACCAGTTGTTTCAGCCGGATGGATTAGTGCTGAGTCACAGCTGTTTGTCTTCGGGAAGCAGGCGAATGGGAGCTTGAATTCAGCCGATCTGGGCTCAGTCCCATTTCCTATTTATAAATTATACCTTTATACTATGGATGGGAAGCGGTCTCTCTGTGTTTTCTTTTATAAGGACAGGAATATCATAAGAGCAAAAGCCTCATGACCTAATCACCTCCCTGTGATACCATCACACTGTGATTAGATTTCAATGCATGCATTTGGTGGTGGTGCATAAATGTTCAGACCACAGCAATGAGGCTCTCTTACATTTCAAAAGATACAGTCCATTTAAAAGAAATGCAATTTTAATAGATTATGAGGGAAAATGCACTGGTATAGTTGAGATTTTTTAAATGTCTCCCAAATGTCTATGTGTTAAAGGCTTGGTCCCTAGGATGGTGTTTTTGCAAAACAGCAGAACATTTAAGAAGTAGAATCTAGTGAGAGGTATTTAGGTCATTTGGGATGTGCCCTTGAAGAGGATAGTGGGACCCTCTTCAACCTCTTCCTTCCCAATCATTTTCCACTTTCATCATAATGGGCTACCTCACCCAAAGCAATGAGAACAAAAGTATGGACTGGAACCTTTTAAACTATTAGCCAAAAACAAGCTTTTCTCTCAGGTATTTGTTATAGTAATGGAAAACTGACTAACACATTCACCAAGTATAGCTTACATTCAATAAATTTTGTCTCTGTAATTTAACAATAATTTATATCATTCTACATTCCTTCAAAATTCATCCCCTTCTGAATTAATGTGAGCAAAGGAGATATTTTTTGATTCCTGACTCCTCTTATTTCCCTTTTGGCCTAAGAAAGTGGTATAACTATCTTTCATTCCCTTCAGACAAAGTAGTCTGATAAATTAATGATGTGTCTTTAGTGACATCAAACTTAAATCAGTTGGCAGTATTGAGGTTTAGATAATTTAGATTCAGTGTGGTGAGGCTAATGAATGATGTCTCTCTGGTATTCAATGACATCTTTTATTCATGACACTTGATCTGTAAGGGCAGTTCACAATCTGAATATTTCTCTTTTGAAAGTAAATCAGCATATTATTTAATTATGAAAATTCTATAATGGGATATTTGTCATTATCGTTACAAATTGCATTTAAAAAAATACTATTTGGGGCTGGGGATGTTGCTCAAGAGGTAGCGTGCTCGCCTGGCATGCGTGCGGCCTGGGTTCAATCCTCAGCACCACATACAAACAAAGATGTTGTGTCCGCCAAGAACTAAAAAATAAATATTAAAATTCTCTCTTTAAAAAAATAATAATAATATTTAAAGAAAAATGAACTAACTATGCTATAGTTCTCTAAAACCTTAAGATCAAGATTCAGGCATGGATAGGTATCTCTCCAAATCAATGTTGTTTTGTTTTTTAAGCACATTTAAAAATCTTCCATAAGAAAGCCTTTAGTGGACATTTTTGGTCTATAAACTTATTACAAATTCTACCCCAAATTTGAATGATTGCTATTTTGATATTAAGCGCTAGTCAACTTCTAAGACTGGACTACCCCCTTATCCTTTAATGCCTCTTTCTAAAACAAGTACAGATTTACAAGTGCGTTGAATGTATTTTTTATTGAAGTCCTTTGCTCAATAAGTTTATATCATATTTCCATTTTTGAAAATCTCTTGACAGTGAGTGAGACTATCTCTAAAAAATAAATGCACACACAGTTCTTTTATAGCATAATCAAACCCTATCTATGCACTCTGTAAATTTGGGGTTCTTTAATATCACAGATGGGTCTATTAGGCCTCATGAACATTCTAAAAATTTGGGGTTGAAAGCATATTTTTTAACAAAAATAGTCCTTAATTTTCATCCAATTCAAAAATTATCAATGACACAAAAAATTTTAAAGATAATAATATTTTGGCCAAAAGAGTGATCTTTATTTTATACTGACAGTTTTCTGACTCCCTAGAATAACAATTTTGACCAGTTCTCTAATTTGCTATATAATTTATTGCTAATACAGGGACAAATTCATCGTGCGTTTAGAATTTTCCTGGTGTATGATAGTGTTTCAGATACTAAAACAGTTCCTTTATGACTCTCTTCACAACTTTAAAACTACATATCTGTGTTTATCCATATTTGCATGATGCTTCTATCATCTCTAGCATGTTCATATCATCATGAAAGACAATCAAATTTCAACCCCTGCCTAGATGTTTCCTGTACATAGAACTCTCTGGATTTTGAGTTCATCCAATAAATTGTTGATAGTTTGAATTATTAGGAAGGTATCTCTTCCATAGAATCCATGAATTCAAGTTTTATTCTAAAAGTGAAAGGAAACCATTAAAAGGTTTTAATCAGGAAAAAATGACCAAATTTATATATGAAAATATACTCTTAAGCAGAGAGTGGAATGAAGCTTTAAAAAACAATCAGTGAAAAAAAAAAGAATCAGTGAAGAGGCTATTACAGATAAACAAGGAAAATATCCATGGTTATATGGATAAGGTTGGCAATAGAGAAAGAAGTTTTTTAGAAGGTAGAAACTACCATATTTGGTAGTTGGATATAATTAGAGGGGAAAAGACTGAAAAAAAGATGACCTTCAGGTTTCAGAGTGAATAGTGGGATGATAACTGAGAAAGACAAGCAGATTTGGAGAATCATGATGAATTTGTGGCAGCTATAGGACATATATGAAACTCTACCAACAAAACTGTACACAAAATATGTATTTCAGAGTCATAAGAATAAAAATATAATTTAGGCCTTAAAAGTGGTTGAGATTACAACTCAACCAGACAACTCAATTTGAAAATAGGCAAAGATATAAATAGACATTTCTCCAAAGATGAAACACAAATGGTTAATAAGCTCATGAAAAAATGTTGACCATCACTAACCATCAGAAAAATGAAAATCAAAATTACAAAGAAATACTATTCCACCATTTTATACTAAGATAATTATAATCAAAATACAGATGATAACAGGTATGGGAAGAATGTAGAAAAACTGGGACACTTGTAAACTGTTGGTAAAAATGAAATATTTCAGCCTCTGGGCCCATCAGTTTGGAAATTCACCAAGAAGTTAAACATACAGTTAGCATACTAGCAGTTACATGATTCTATGGCTGCTTTTACTTGTTTTATCTATTTGTTGAGTATAAACAATGAAAATGTTTCAGCGTATTTTTTTAAATTTTACTTGAATAAGATTAAACATTATAGGTGTCCAGTAAAAAGACACCTTAATTAGTGCATTAATCTTAATGCACTATAAGTAAAATGGAGCATTAACTGCTAAAAAGAATCAATCACTGATGTAAATTACCTAGGATGTTCTTATAAAAATATGTATTTAGGAGGGTGAAGCAAGTTTCCCTTTAATGTTGACAGCACATCTTTTTTTTAAATATAAATTTCAACAGTGTCTTTTAGTTATAGATGGACACAGAATATCTTTGTTTATTAATTTATTTTTTTATGTGGTACTGAGGTTCAAACCCAGTGCCCCACACATGCAAGGCAAGTGATCTACCACAGAGCTACAGCCCCAGCCCCAACAGCACATCTTTTTAAATTGAATATTGGGAAAGATTCTGGGGGGAGGGGTCCTATCTTTGGGTTAAATTCCTCTCTCTCCCTTTATGTCTGGCAATAGAAATATTAATATTTACCATATTATCCCAGATAGATATGATGAGTTAATACTATCAAAATCCATGTTAAATAATGTTTTCATAAGCAAGTATGATCATTTAGGTTCTTAGTTTCAGTTTTTAAAAAATTTTATTCTATTAAATTATTTCTAGCCAAAGATTTTGCTTTACTTGTCAAACTAGTTTAGGGGTTTTTGTTTGTTTGTTTGTTTGTTTGTTTGCTATTATATAGCAACCGGTAGAATGATTGTTAATTTTTGAAGCCAGTTTAGCAATTTTGTCATACTTGGAGATATTTAATATCATTAGAATAATTATTTTTTTACCTTTTCTACTTTATTCCTTGTATTTTGGTTTCATGTTGTAGTTTGATTCTGTGTCTTTAGAAATGATAACAGTGATTATTTACTACATGTAAGGTCAGATTAATATGTTGAGGCTGTTAAAAAGATTAAATAAGGATTATTTAGGGTATTGATCTTGTACTCTTAAACTCTGATATGACAAAATGTGGATTATCAACATATAGTGGGAGGGTGTCTGCTGTATTGCTTAGTATTGTTTTTGCTGAAGTACATATTTTATTTTGCTTGGGAATAAAGTAGAGGTAATTAAATGGAAGAAAGTTGGACCTTTGGGATAAATAAGTATACGTCAAATATCAAAAATTGCTGTGTGGAGGCCAGCAGTCATATTTAACTTTACTTTGAATATTAGTCTGACAAGATTTACACTTTGGCCATATAAATGCATATGTACAAAGTTGGCTTAATAGATCTGCATATTCACAATATGCAAGCACAAATTTATTCACCGAGGTATCTGGAGATTTTGATGCATTATTTCAAATGACTTATATTCTCAAGTGTTTTAAAATACTTGGTTATAAATTAAATGGTTATATTATGTGCATGTACAAATATATAACAACAAATCCCATTATTATATACTACTATAATGCACAATAAAAATAAAATACTTGGCTATTTCAAACTGAAGTTAATAATATAAATAGCTATAAGCCATTTTTAAATTCTAGTTATATAAATAGGATCTTAAAACTGTATTTATACCAATGTTAGAGCAAAAATTTTTGTCTACCATCCTTGTGTTACAAAATTTTATTTCCGTTTTTATACCATATTACACTAGGATCAATAGAATAATGCCTCATTGTTTAAATGAATGAAATCAATTAAATGGCTATTTAATAGTCAGAGTAAACTTGTGAATGTGTTTTTGCTGGATTTTTCATCTATGGTTGGAAATTTTTCATTGAACCATGAAGACTATGCAATACTCCTGATATTTTTACTTACCAACCTATGAAACTATACTTGCACATATATTGAGGAGCTATGGGAAGAAAGAGGATCATTCTTCTATTTTACTTCTTATTACTTCTAACCATTTTGAACGAACCATTTTGCTGACTGAGACACAATTATATAGAAGCACAACATAAAGGTGTGTAAACGTGAACTGATGGAGAAGGAGCTCTTGTGTCTGTCCCAGGAGGATGCAGCAGATATCAGGAATAAGTGAAATGTCTAAGATATTGCCCCCATTCTTGGGTGAGATTATGGATGTTGAGATGCTCTTACTTTCTGCACAGGGTTTTGGGATCATGATGCAGGATGGAAATAGGATGCAAAATTGCTTCCCTTTGTATTTTCTGTAAAGGAAGATAAATTTCAACTGTGTCTTTAAAAATCTGTCTAAAACTTGTGGCTTGCTGAGATGCCTTCATCTGTTAAACTACGCCACCATCTGATAACTCATATGGTGGTTTACATCTAGTTTGTAAATATGAAAGGGATTTTTAGAAGTGGCATTTGTGAATATTCAATGTTAGTCAATAGACTATAGTGGCTTGGGTGCTTTTACAAGTGAAATTTTTCAATTTTTTCTCTTTTTCCGTACACATTCCTATGATCTTAATGAAATTTGATTGTTTTATTTCTAATACCATACTACTGTCATTTTCTGGAAATCAAAGTGTTATGGCAGATATACTGTTCACCTGTTCATCTGAAATCAACATGAACATAAAGTTCATTAAACAGATCTGCCTGGGGTGTCTATAAAATGGTATATATAAAATTAATAAATCAGTATAAATTGTATCTTATATGGGAGCTGGGTATTGGTTTTCCTTCTCTTCCCTCTTACAAAAATTATTCTGTAAGGAAATGATGAATATTTTCATCATTCATATGTATATTGACACATATATTCATACATATGTCTATCTATACATACCCATATCCAAACAAATATCCATATATGTATATTCATATACATATTCATATTTATGGTTCTTCTCCCCTAACCAGATAGAGCATGGGGATCTACCCCCTCACAGAGTGAAGGACATAGGGACCTACTCCTCCCAAGGAGACCTACTTCCTTCATGGGAGTGGAGGACACAGAGATCTACTCCACTAATCTAGCTCAGAACACAGGGATCCACTCCCCATGCTGAGCAGAGGGCACTGGGATCCACTCCCCTCATCAGGCATAGGGCATGGAGATCTACTGTCTTTGTCGAATGGAGGACATGGGGATCTACTGTCTTCACTGGGTGGAGGACAAGGGAATGCACTTCCCTCGTGGGGCAGAGTGTACAGGGTTATACCCCCCTGTAGCTGGGTGCAGGGTACACTACCAACAAGATGGAGTGTCTCTCCCAGATCCCAGAGAGCTGGGAGCCTGAAGAGAACCACCTTCACTAGTCTATACTGCAAGGAAAGCTGGTGTGAATTTTCAAATGCTTCATTCATCTATGTGAACATCATCACCTGAATTTACAATGATGATCTTGCAATTGAGTTTCAATCACCTGAGTTTAATACTGAACTATAACTTTGGGTTAAACACAACTAACCTACTCCTATTGAATTAAAACTGTTTCCTCAATACATACTTCATTGAAACTTTGATTAAAGCAAATCTCAAATTTGAAATCTAGTTGATAAATACAAAGGCTTCTGCTTGTGTTTTCTAAATGCTACAGGTTAAGCAAGTTTCAACTATAGATTCACTAAATGTTCATCTATATCATCTTTTCCAGTTTCATACTTTTGGGTTTGAATTGGAATATTCTGGAGTGTGATCTCATAACATGCAGGGGATAGGGATTAACTCCCAGATCAGATCAAATATACATAATTTTAATCCACTGACCAGATGGAGCATCGAGATCTCCTCTCCTCAAGAGTGAAGGCCTCCAGGACTAACCCTGCATGGAGACCAATAGACCTCATGATGCAGAGGACATGGAAATCTACTCATCTAGTAGAGAGCAGGGTGATCCATTCCCCATATGAGTGGAGGCACTGGGAACTAATTCATATATTCATATCCTTATATATTCATATGAATATTCATATATATACTCATATACATATTCATATATCATATTCACAATTGTGTGCATATTAACATACATAACATATGTATATTAATATGAGATTTGTTTTCATGTACATGTACACACTCTGATTCATATTCATGTATACATACATATTCATATTCATATGCATATCCATAATCACTTACAAGTACATATTTATAGTCATTCATGTATATAAAATTTACATATTCACATACACATATTCATACTCAACACATATTCATGAACATGTACGTGTACACATTCTTATTCATGTATATGCACACATTCACAATAACCTATATATTCATATTCACACATGTTTGTATTCATATTCATGTACATATTCACATTCATAATCATGTTCCTGTGCATTTACATATTTATATCCATATTCATTCTCATATGTGGACATGGACATGTTCATATTCATAGACGTCTTCATTTTAATATCGACATGCAAATATACATATTTATATTTATATATATTTGTATTCTTGTACATATTCATTACATATTCATATTAACATATTCATAAATACATATTACATTACATATTCATATTAACATATTCATAAACACATATTCATATGCATACATAAATACATATTCATATACCTGCACATATTACACATTAATACATATTCACATATATTAATTCCTTCTCCACTCATACTTTGAGGTAGAAATGGAAAATTCTGGACTGGGAAGTCATCAGAAGGTCTGTACAGAAATTAACTCCACTGATCAGGTGGATTATAAATGGCTCTACACCCCTCACCAGGTGGACAGCATGAGGACCTGAGCCCCTCAGGGTGTGAAGAACAGAGGGACTTTCTTCCTCCAAAGGGAATTACTCTGCTCACTTTTTGGAGGGCATAGAGATCTACTTCCCCATCTAGGGAAGGGCCCAGTGTTTCATTCCCCATACAGAGCAAAAGGCTTTGGGATATATTTCAGATTCATCAATAGATTCATCTTTCGATTTAGTGATCTACTACTTGAATATCACCATTAGTCATATCCTGTCTTACTTTATGAAAGGTCAAATCAATTATTGTGGAAGAGGTATTAATTGTAATGCTTTATCCAAAATAGAAACATAAACAATAATTTGAAAACTATGAAAACAATCACCCTAACAACTATTTAAGAGATTTGTCTTCTCTTAAAATCATGTGTATGCCAAACTATGGAACCAACATAAAAGCCCTTTAACAGATGTATGGATAAAGAAAGTGTGGTATATATACACAATCGAATATCACTCAGCCTTAGAGAAGAATGAAAATATGGCATGTACAGGTAAATGGATGAAGCTGGAGAATATCATGCTAAGCGAAATAAGCCAATCCCCCAAACCAAAGGCCAATTGGTTTTCTCTGATATGTGGATGCTAGTTCACAATAAGTGGGCAGGGGGCTGGGGAAGAATAGAGGTACTTTGGACTAGGCAGAGGGGAGTGCAGGGAGGGGAGGGGGTGTGGGGAAGGAAGTACAGTAGAATGAATTGGACATTAATACTCTATGTGCATATATGACTACATAACTGGTGTGATTCTACATCATGCACAACCAGAAGAATGAGAAATTACACTCCATTTATGTATGATGTGTCAAAGTGCATTCTATTGTCATGTATAACTAATTAGAATAGATTTTTACAAAGAGAAATCAGGTATAAGCGCTGTGATATACACATTTTACAAAAGCTACAGGTATCACACTTTATCATAATGTCCTACTTCTTTGGCTTCTTCACCTGAGGAGGTCATATCCTTTTGGATTCCAGGGGGCTGGGGTCTTCTCTTCAGAGGTAGATTCTTTTCATTTCTGATTAAATGCTAGAATTTGACTTTTTTTTTTTCAATGATAGCAACCCCTGCATAGGCTTTCTTCAACGAAGACTTGCCTACGTCACATCTCCTGTTCCAGTGTGAAGCAGGGGCCATTGCCACCAGTGGCTTTGATTAGGATACCAGGGCTCTCTAGTTAATAGAGCCACTTCAAGAGGCGAGGATGTGTTGCCTAGAAAGTCAGTTAGCATTAAGCAGAGTAAGACTCACCTTCTCCCCCTTTATTCTTTTCCATTTTTGAACTATTCCTAAGAATTTTAGTACTGGCATATGGAGCATGACAGAATTAAAAGGCAAAAAGGAGAAATTCCCTTTTTCTAGTAGCTGTTTATCTTCTGCACCAGGGATTCTCAGCCTTGGCACTACTAACATCTTGAATTGGGCGATCCTTTGTCATAGGAAGTGGGAGTGGGCATTGTGATATAGCTTCACTCCCTAGCTGCCAGTAGACCACACACGTCCCTCCAGCATGACTCTGAAATCATCCCTAGACACTGCCAACTCCATCCTGGGAAGGGAATTGCCTCTGCTTGAGAATTACTCTCTAAACTCACCTTTTGTGATAAATCACAAATACTTTAAATATAATTGTATTATGTAAGTATGTATTGAAATCACTCAGAAAATAGTAGACCAATCCCTTTCATACTAGACATACCAGACCAGAATATGTCAAAGGTTTTTTTTTTTCAAACTATGCTTATCCTCTCCCATATATTACACAACTAGATCCAAAAATCTCCTGTCCCTGAAGTCAATCTCAAAAGAGAAAGAGAAAGACTCTTACAACTAGTAAACAGCTGGACCCTCTTCAGGCCCCTGCTTTGGTCAACCTTGATTTGAAAGTGAAGGGAAGATGCCCAAAGAGCACGTAGAGTACTTTCACTGACTTGAGTTAGCAGCATCAACTTCTTCCAGCAAGTTAATAAGAGTGTTGTAAAAATTATCAAGTTGAAAGCTTTTCATATTATACACTGTGAAACCTTGCTTATGATCTAAGGTGTTCTTGAATTGAAAGCTGTACTCTATGTGAGCTGGGGGTGGGGAATCAAGGGCCTGAATAGTCAGCCAATGAAACATGCATACAGAATTCTCTGTCCAGGAAAAGGTAATGAATAAAAGTCACAGAAATATAACAATGAATTCATAAATATTTTGCATGTTCTCTTGGTTATGTCTTCTTTCCTGGGGATCATAAAATTTGTTTCAAGGAACCCAGATTGTGGGGACATAATCATACCCCTTAGACTGAGAAAGTATCAGCACATGGAAAAGCATTTTGATGACCCTGGAGAAAAATCTGAAATTTTAGGGCCCTGTTTCCTGCCCAAGAGGATGGCAAATCTCATGCAAGAGATATGCAGCAAATTGGAATTTTTAGTATTATAAAATTTGTCCTTGATTTAACCCTACTCCATCTTTGCCCACTCTGAGTCTAACCTCAGTTGTGATCCTAGCCTGCTATTTATTTCAGCTTGAAAACTTGCAGCACTGATTTCTTGGTTGACCTTCACCTTCAGAACACTATTTTATCTCTCAGCTTAAAGTCAGTCTTTCAACAAATGCTCAGAATCTCAAACACTGGGGAGCCAGTGAACAAGGAAAGAATGGCCTCTCCGAGAAGGTAAAGATTCAGCAAGGACAATACAGACGAATGAATATTGTGAAAAGAAAGTTAGGAGATGTTCTGGCTTGTGTCCCCACAGAAGAGTTTATATACCATATATTAAATGTTATAATATGTTAAAGTCCTAACCCCTGGTACTTTAAGTGAGAATTTATTAAGACTAGATTAAGATGAGGTCTCCGGTAGGTCCTAATATAATATGACTGATATCATCATCATAAAAACAGAAAAATTCATATGGAACAGACAAACAGAAGGCCACATGGTGAAAGAGGCAGAGATGGGAGAGATGCGGCTGCAAGCCAAGGAAGGCCAAGAGTTGTCCGGTGCCACCAAAGGCTGTGACGAAGCAAGGAAGGAACCTGCCCAGAGTCTCAGAGGGAGCACGGCCATGCTGACACCTCCACTTTCCACTTCTGACATCAAGAACTCTGAGACAGCAAAGTTCTGTTGATTTGGCCACGCAGTGTGCAGTATTTCCTACAGCAGCTGTAGGAAACACAGAGTGTCACAGGAGCATACAGGAGAGGTCCCATCTAAGATGATTCAGAACTGTTACCTAAGCTGGATTCTAAAACATGAGTTTAGCTCAAAGAACGGACGAGGGGAAAGTACTCCAGGCAAAAAGCACAGGCTATAGACAAGCCAGAGGGCAAGAAAAAAGCTTCCCACAACAGCTTCTGCAGTGGGAATAAGTGTCTCCCAAAGGCCTATGTGTTAAAGACTTGGTCCCCAACACTTGGCACTCTTGGAAGGTGGTGGGAATTTAAAGGCCTCGTGAGAAGTCCTTAGGTCACAGGGGCATGTACTCAAAGGGGATCATGGCATCCCAGCCGCTTCCACTTTCTTCATTCCCAGCTGTGAGGTGAGTAGGTATGCCCCTCACCACAGACTCTTGCCATGTTGTGTTACCCTAGGTCCAAAAAATTGGCACCACGTGCTCATAGACTGAAACCTCTGAAACTGTAAACAAACAAAAAAAAATAAACCTTTCCTCTTCATACGTTGGTTATTTCAGGTATTTGTTATAGTCACAGAAAGCTGACTAATACAGTGGCTAATGGCCAAGTGTCCCCCAAAGTGAGCAGAGATGAATCTGGAGATATGTACAGGATCCAGGTCATGAGGGCTCTTCATGCCAAGAAATATTCATTTGATCTTAAAAGAAGACAATAAAACATTGAAAAAAAGTGGTGTCATCAGGAAGCATGTTTGGTATAATAAACCCACTGCAGCTACAACGTGGCGAATGGGCTAGAAGGAGCAAGACCTGAGGAGGCAGAAACAGAAGTACTGCAGTGTGGTACACAAGACACAATGGCCACTAGGGACAGGGTAGTGGTGACAGGAATGGATAACAATGGACAGATTTAGAGAATTAAGAGATTAATTTAGAGCACTGCATGAAGTGAAGTTGATGACCACCTAGATGTGGAGGTAAAGGAAAGGGAAAAGGACTCACCAATGGGTCTCAACTCGATGCTGGTGATTGTTACACAATAGTAGATGATTATACGGCAGCTGGAAGTAAATAACATTGGAAACTGACAGAGAGGACTGTGCATAATTTGCAGCTCCTGGATCCTGAGCTGGCTGCAGAATGGATGAGACTGTTTTATCCTCCCATTGGGAGGCATGGAGGTATCTGTGGGTGATGTAAATACTCAGGAAGTCCTTAGAGATACCCCTTGTCCTCTCATCTCCAATTCCTCCTTCTTCCTTTTGGTAATAGAAGCTAGTCACGGGCCTGCTGTCTAGCAACCACATTTTCCACTTCTCCCTCCATGTAACCAGGTTCAAATTGATGCACTATGAGAGGCCATGCTGTGTGCAGCTTCTGAGTCATCTCTTTCACGGAAATCTGCCTGCCCTGGACTCTTTCCTTCCCCTTCTCAAGGTCAAAGGAGCGTGTGGGTAGGAAAACCAGCCTAACCCACTCAGACAAGGACAACTATATTGGATGGCAAAGGAATACACTGAGATATTGTATCCAAACAAGGGCTAGACTGCGGATGAAACTGGCTTTTGTATTTTTTTACCAAGACGAGTGGAGCTAGAAGATATGATTCAATTTTTATCAACATATAAAATAATTCAAAGGAACATTATTGAAATTTTGTCGGTTTTTATCCTTCATCTCTTTTAATGACTGGCATTTTTTAAAAGCCTGTCATTGGTAGACTCATTTTATTTTTTGATGGCATTAAAATTTCACTCACTTTCTTAAAAATGTCACTTAAAGTGATCACTTTGCTATGTATTTCCCTGAATCCATATCCTTTCTTATTCCAAGTCACCACTCATCCTGAAACAGATTTAATTGCCTTCAAAATTTAAAGGAAGAGAACTGTCCACAAAATCATTGTGGACATTATATATTCCAGATATATAAAGTTTTAAAAGCTTTTCCTTGTGCAAGGGCAGGTGATAAGCATACAGACTTACTACGTGACATATGCCTCAGTAGAATTCTGTGCAATAGGCAATAGTAGGATTGAGGAAGAAACTCCTAAATCAGACAGATGAGGAAAGGGCTTTAACTAAGGCTTGAAGATGAACATAAATAAGCTAATGAGGAAATAGAGAAGGTGTGACATCATAGGGCATCATCAAACAAAGGCCAGAAGGTCATGTGCCTGGACCAAAGGGTAAGGGGGATACAGTATGGTAGAAAAGGTAGTCAGGAAACTATATTCTGATGATGAAAACATATACTGAGCTATAGTGGTGGTCTCCTCCCCTGTATGTCTGGGAAGCTCCTAAAGGAGATGAACCACATGTTTTAGTCATCTTTTTTTTTTTTTTTTTTTTTTTTTTTTTTTGTCACTGTGATCAAAATACCCAACAAGAACAACTGAGAGGAGGAAATTTTTATTTTGGCTTCTGACTCCAGAAATTCAGTCCATGGCTAGACAACTGCATAGCTCTGGGTCCAAGCTGGGCAGAATATCATGGAAGAAGGGTGTGGTGGAAGAAAGCTACTCAGTTCATGACAGCCAGAAAACAGAGAGAGCTCCTCTCACCAGGAACAAAAATATGTACCACAAAAGCACACCCCTAATAACCTACCTCCTCCAACCACGCCCTACCTGCCCACTGTTACCACATAGTTAATTCACATCAATGGTTAATCCAATGATAAGGTTACACATCTCATAACCTAATCATTTCACCTCTGAAAATTCTCGCTTTATCTCACCCACGAGCTTTGGCGGGGATATCTCATAGCCAAATCGTATCACCACACATGAATAGCTGGTGTGTAGTAAGTCTGAAGCTGGAAACAGGAAGACCATACAGACATTTCTTCAATTATCTAATTGAAAAATCATGGTGAGTTGAATTAGGGATGTTCCAGAAAGGCAAAAGAGGAGGAAGAAATATGAACACACTGAAAATATAGGATATGAGACATGATGAAGAACTGGTGGTGTTAGAGAAGAGAGCTTCCACATGGAGTCCTGAGTGTCTCAGGCAATGTGTACTCCAGGGAGTGTAGTGGAGCAAACAGATTCTCCAAGGAGAAGGAGGGAGATGATGACTTCACATGGATGTATTGAACTGAGGTGTCCCACATGGGATTTGCAGCTAGAGATGAACAGTGGAACATTTATTAGAGGACAAGAAACTTGGCAAAATCATGAAAGGGAACTAGAGGTAAGTAATAAAGTTACAGCACCATCCCTTGAGGGACTGTAATTCAAAGTTACATGAAAAGGATTTCCAGACAGCTTAGCTGAGACCAGTATCACAAACAAGTCAAGCTACGATTTGGTTCACTGTCTAGTCACTCATTGCTCAGAATCCATGCCTGCTGGAGGGCAGAGGACTGAGTAACCTAGGGTTGGCAGTCTACTGGGCAAAGGCACAAGGAGGAAGGAGCTAAAGGCGCTAGAAGTGCCAACGCCAATGACAAATGTGATGGTAGGATCTCCATGGGGAAGGAGGTAGTCACTGACTTTGTTACTAGCAAGAAGGAATAACTTTTTCTGTTACCGTCTATTTGGAATTATATTCTCATAAAGGACCTAGTTTAAGTCCTTTGCTCCTTTTTCTGTTGGAACATCTGTCTTCTTGTTAATTTATAAGTATTCCTGATACATTCTGGAGACTAGTTCTTTGTTAGCTATATATGTTGTGTATATCTTCACTCATTCTGTGGCTTATTTTTCTCTCTTTCTTGTGGTATCTTTTTATGTGCAGAATTTCTTAATCTTACTTCATTATAAATTATCAGTTGCTTCCTTTGTGGGTAAGAAAACCTTACCTACAGCAAGGTCACAACTATAACTCCTTATATTTTTTTCAAAAAGCTTTATGATTTTGCCATTTACATTTAGATATTTAAACCACCTGGACTATTTAAATACAGATGCTCTCTTAGGTTGGGTGCTTTGGGAGCAGTCTCTAAGGTGAAGATTCCTTTGCAGATGATTCATTAAGGGCATATTCCTAGGGAAAGCTAGAAGAAGAAGAAAAAAAATGGAAAGAAAGCCAACCAAGTGTGCAATCCTAGGCAAAATCCTAAAGAAAGTAGCTTCAGCTGAGTCCTACTGAAAAACCACTAGAGCAGTCATTTTCAAAAGGGGTGATCTTGTTCTCCAGAGGATATTAGGCAATGGATGAAAGTGTATTTTGATTGTCACAAGCAAAACATCAGTAGTGCCAGGGTCAAGAAACCCTGCTCTAGAGTGCACCTTGTGTCCCAGAGCCCTCAGGCAAGACATGACATTCCTGTACCTTTCCGTCACTCATTAAGGACTGCCAGTAAGAGATGGCACTGGGATGGGAAGACACATTTCCAGGCTTTATTGGCTCTTTAAATGGGGTGGAGTTAGTCCAATTTAGCTCAAATTCAGTCTTCCAGAAAAAAAAAAAAAAGTACACCGAACCTGGTGCAGAAATAGTAACACACCCATCAACAACCTCTGAGCATCACGACAGTTTACCTACTACAGTCCACTCCGTGAACTGTGCAGATGCATTTGTATTTCAGTCCACCCTGTTTTATTCTTCAAAATACTGCTGCATCACAATTTCCAGTGGAAAATTACGAGAAGGGTTATTAGCTGAAGCTACAGTCCCCATTACTATAATTGGCTCTAAGGCTGAAACTAATTTTATCACCCACTCTACACTTCCTCACCGTTGGCTAGCACGACTGCTGTCATAAATTGTCATCTGGTGGGGTGATCCTGGCCATCATTCTGGGAGTGGGAGAGGGAACAGGGTTGCTGGTTATACTGGCCTTATCAGGTAGTGGTTGCTTAATGGCTTTTTCACAATTAAATTTAGATTTCAGAGGCTGGAGATAGGCCCTTATGAATCCCACAAATTCCTAACGGCCAAACAATTATTAAAACAGCAATTATATTGCCTCATAATGAAGTAAATTGGCTCCCTCTACAAGGATACCAAAGGGACCAGAAAATAACTGGAGTTTTAGGCTAAGTAGGATTCTTACCAAATTCCCTCTCTGGGTACCAAATCTCATCACCTGGACAACATAAAGCTATTGAAACAGGAAGCAAAAATTTATCTGAAGGAATCACTGTGAGTGAAGGCTAGGCCACGCATATGTATTTAACGGACCATTTTCCTATCTTGGTAGTTTCAGGGGTGTGTGTAAGAAGGGGAGGTCAGTTTAAGGAACTTCCATGTAGTCTCTCCCTATACTGCTAACTTTTTTTTTTAAGAGAGAGTGAGAGAGAGAGAGAGAGAGAGAGAGAGAGAGAATTTTTAATATTTATTTTTTAGTTCTCGGCGGACACAACATCTTTGTTGGTATGTGGTGCTGAGGATCGAACCCGGGCCACATGCATGCCAGGCGAGTGCGCTACCGCTTGAGCCACATCCCCAGCCCTATACTGCTAACTTTTAATTCATGAATCTATGAATCAAAATGAGAGTTCTTCCATTGATAAACATGTCCATCCCTTGTCTAATGGCTCAGATCAGGCATCCATTTATCCTGACTCTATATGCCCTACTGTAACAGAGGTCCTTGTTGAGGTGGGACAATCTTGGGCCCTGATCTTGGGCCCTTGGTATCAATGTCAGCTAAGACCCTATAATTGAAAGCCCTTGAAACAGTTAGTGCAGAATTTAGTGCATAGTTACTAGGTAAGTGACCATAGACACCCCCACCCCACCCCGCGAAAGACTGAGGGAATTACTACTGTATGCATTTGCTGTGGTATTGAGAGATCTTCTTTAAGGGGATGTAACTGCTTACTCCATGTGCTTTGTGTCTGAGAACTGGCTCATTTATTCAAACCAATGAAGATAGCTGATATTTGAATTAAGCTCTTCCATTCTAATATCGTTCAGTTATAACCAGTAATCAATGCCCTTTCAGGTACCCCAGGAATATATGGTGTATTGGCCATTAACATGTATCAATAGGTCAGATCTCCCTGGTTACCAATTTGACCTAATTGCCAATACTGATCTCCATCACACCTCTGTGGATTCAATCCTACCATTTGGCCTCTTCTATTCTGAAATCCCAACGTTTCTAGTGTATTATCCAGACAAACACCATAACAGAAAATCGTAATAGCAGCCCTGATCTACAAGGGACAACTGTTACTGAGTTAGATGACGTTAGTAATCTAACTGATGCCAGCAAATTTCTTCACACCAAAATGAAGGCAGTGTCTTCTGGTCCCTCCTGATGATCCTAGTTATCTAGTAGATCATCAGGTCTTACAGAATAGGTCCATTTGCTCAAACATTTCTATTTCTCTGAGCCTCTCCTTACCATACTCCTTAATACTTAGTCAAGGCAGTGATGGTATCTCTACTTCCTTTAGTGTGGACAGTTGTTTCTTACAAACTTGGGAGCCTTCCCGGCAGGGTGTGAATGGTTGCAAGTGTCCTTGCCAAAGCATTAGAGTGACCCCATATCAATACATTCATCATTATTCAGCCTCACATTCTGCCTCATCCCCTAATCCAGCCCGGCTGAGCTCCAGTCCCACACTTGATGTCCCACACCTGGCAGTAGGTCTCAGCCAGGCCTCACACCTCCTCAATGTGTCGCCTCTTTCTCCTTCAGCATGGCCAGCACTTCCCTAGCAGAGTCATGCTGAGACTTGACTCTAGTGGCTTGTCTAGACATCAGGAAGAGAGGTGGGACAAATCTTCAGAAGGCTTCTGCATGGTCTTCTCCTCTGGTGACAGAAAGGGGATTGCTTCAGCAGGCCTAGGGGATTTAAGGACATCTGTGGACACCCAGCCTCTAGCACATCTGCCTCAATATTGCATTCCAAAATCTCTGAGTCCTATCACTTCCTGATTGGGGTCTGAATTAAGCTTAGGAGACTGTCAAGGCTACAGAGTCAACCTTCTTTCTTCCTAATATGCAGGTCCTAGACCAGAGTTCATAAGAGACTCTGGAGGCATAATAACCGAGTACTGGTAGCAGCTCCTAATTAGATCCTGAACAAAACAGTTATAAGACATTTTGGAGAAATTTAAAAAATCACAAATAAATACTGTATGTTAAATGGTATTGTAGGGCCATTGGGTTTATTTTCTTTTTGGTGTGGTTAGGTTGGTGGTGGTATTTCTGAGCACAAAGGAGTCCTTGTTTTTGAAAATGTAGACTTGGATATGCTTGGAGGTAGAATGTGCTAGTGTACATGGTTTTCTCTGGAGTACTTCAGCAAGGAAAAAATGATAAAACAAATATCACAAACATTAGTCATTGTTACATCCAAGTGGTGCAGGTATCAGTGTTCCTTATACCATGCTTTCTACTTTTCTGCATGCTTAAAATTTTTTATAATAAAAAGTAAATAAGAGGTATTTGTAAAGGAAAGAAAGATTTAAACTTAGGTCTGATTGTTCACTATGAAGGAACAATCAGGAATCACAAACTAAAAGCCTCCAGGAATCGCTCCACTTTTATTCAGAGGAAATACAGACTTTCCACGTCCTACAAAAGTCAATTATCTGAAATCCTGCTTTGAAAGAAAATGAGGCATAATAAATATATGTTCCTAAAATATAGTATGTCCCCCAAAAAATGTTTCATCAATAAATGAGTCACTACTCTACATACTGCATCAAATATTTTATAACACTTCCTCATGACTTAGAATACCTTTAATCCTTGAGATGAACTCCAAAGCATAATTGCCTTATATTAAACTCGATTATAGTATTGAAATTCTGCTGTGCAGAGAGAAAATATTAGAACAGCATAACAACAAAGTACAATAAGTAGTTCTTGATTGGATTCTGAAGAAAACAGCTTCAAAAGACATTTTGAAAAAGAAATAGAAAAATAAAAGGAAGGACTGTGAGTTAAATGACATTGGTGGGTTGTTGGTTTTTTGGTTTTTAGACTGCTATTGACAAACATATTTCCTTTACCATATTAAATCAATCAGGTAAATTATCTTTCTTTCACAAACTATCTTTTCTTATGAATTTGAGATTTGGAGGGTCAGAATCTGTTAACAAGGGCTGGGGTTGTGACTCAGAGGTAGAACGCATGCCTAGCATTCATGAGGTACTGGGTTCAATCCTCAGCACCACATAAAAACAAAATAAAGGTATTGTGTCCACCTACAACTAAAAAAAAATTATTTAAAAAAATCTGTTAACAACTGCACTTTAATTACTTTAAGAGGATCTCCGGGGATTTAGATCATGAAATTCTAAGATTTCTAAAATATTGAGAAGAGCTCTGTTTGACTTACTATCTGCTTAATGTTTTCAGTTTGCAACAATTGAAACATTAATATGCACATTCTCAATCATTTTTTTTAATTTTTAATATTTATTTTTTAGTTCTCGGCGGACACAACATCTTTGTTGGTATGTGGTGCTGAGGATCGAACCCGGGCCGCACGCATGCCAGGCGAGCGCACTACCGCTTGAGCCACATCCCCAGCCCCCTCAATCATTTTTTATTACATGATGAATGAACTAATTTCAGCCAGCCCTTTAGAAAGTGAATTTTTTCCATCAGTTATTTTAGTGAAGTATGAGAGCCAAGAGTTTTAGCCAGCATTTTTGTGAGTGAATAAATATTGCTGCTTGCTCACCATGTGCCAGACAGTGTAGAACACAGCAGAAGTCCTGAGTACACAAATCACATCAAGTCCCTACCCTCAGAAAGCTTACATTTCTTTGGGAAAGAAATTAAACAAGATCTGAAAGTAGTGAAGTCATTACCAGTTTTTCAAATTTTTTGAAATGTAAATCAAAACAACACTGAGATTTCATCTTGCTCCAGTTCAAACGGCAAGCATCGAGATTACAAACAACAATAATGCCGGAAAGGATGTGGGATGGGGGGAGAACTCTTATACACCATTGATGGGACTGTAAATTAGTATAACCACTATGAAAATCAAGATGAAATTTCCTCAAAAAGCTAAAAAATAGATCTACAATATGAACCATCTATACCACTCCTTGGTATTTATTCAAAAGGACTAATGTCAGCACAGTTTAGATATACACACATACCCATGTTTATTTCAGCACAATTGACAATGACAAACTTATGGAATCAACTTACCTGTTAACAGATGAGTGGATAAAGAAAATGTTTATTCAGTCATGAAGAAGAATGAAATTCACTATGAAGGCAGTGCTAAGAGGAAAGTTTATTGCATTGAGCTCATGCATTAAAAGATTAGGAAGACAACAAATAAATGACCTAATATTACATCTCAAAGCCCTAGAAAAAGAGGAACAAATTAATATCAAAAGCAGGTGAAGACAGGAAATAACTAAAGTAAGAACTGAAATCAATGAAATTGAAGCAAAAGAAATAATCCAAAAAGCTGATAGAATAAAAAGTTGGTTTTTTGAAAAAATAAATAAAATTGATAAATCCCTAGCCATATTAATGAAGAAAAAGAGATAAGAAAACTCAAATTACTAAAATTTATGATGAAAAAGGAAATATCATGATGGACACTACTGATAATTAGAAACTGTTTCAAAAATTTATACTTCAATAATAGAAAATCTTTAAGATATCAATAAATTTCTAGAGACATATGACCTACTCAAACTGAATCAGGAGGACATACAAAATTTAAATGGGTCACTTTCAAGCAATGAATTAGAAGATGCCATCAAAAGCCTACCAATCAAGAAAAGTCCAGGACCAGATGGATTCTCAGTTGCATTCTACAAGACCTTCAATGAAGAAGGAACACCAATACTCCTCAAATTATTCCATGAAATAAAAAATGAGGGAACACTTCCAAACTCATTCTGTGAGGCTAACATCACCCTGATACCTATGCCAGATAAAGACACATCAATGAAAGAAAACTTCAGACCAATATCCCTGATGAACCTGGATGCAAAAATTCTGAATACTATCCTGGCAAATCACATACAAAAATATATTTAAGGGGCTGGGGACATAGCTCAGTTTGTAGATTGCTTTCCTCCCATGCACAAGGCCCTGAGTTCAATCCCCAGCACCACAAAAAAAAAATTAAAAAATAAAAATAAAAATCTAAAAGATAGTGCACCATGATCAAGTGGGGTTCAACCCAGGGATGCAAGATTGGTTCAACATACAGAAATCAATAAATGTAATTCATCACATCAATAGACTTAAAGACATGAATCATATAATTATCTTAATAGATGCAGAAAAAGCATTTGACAAAATACAGCACTCCTTCACATTCAAAACACTAGAAAAGCTAGGGATAGTAGGAACATACCTCAACATTGCAAAAGCTATCTATGCTAAATCCAAGACCAAAATCATTCTAAATGGAGAAAAATTGAAATCATTTCCTCTAAAAACTGGAATAAGACAAGGATGCACTCTTTCACCACTTCTATTCAACATAGTTTGCCGCAGTCTGGCTGGGCACAAAATCACGAGCCACTCACAACCTTGTAGATTCAAACAGCAACTCTTTATTCCCGAACTCTCACCAGCACTCTACACGCACGTTCTGGAGGAATCCACCCTTCCACTGGGCTCTGCATCCCAAAATACTCTCTGAATCCCGCGAGAACTCAACGGGAACTCAAGGAGAGGGCGGGCGCCTGAGGCAGCAGAATATGCCCTATTCCCAGCAGGGTCCACCTTAAACCTGGAACCGCCCTAAACCCAAGGAGCGGGATACTCCCTATTCCCAGCAGGATACACCCTAAACCTGGACCCACCCTAATCCAGCAGGATCCTCCCTAAACCCGGATCCACCCTGGTCCTTGAGCAGGGTCACCTTTCTCAAACAAGCCCATTTCCACAATGGAGAGTCCTCCCTCTAAGCAACATGGGGTAGGCTGACAAGGAAATTGCCATGCATCATTCTTACTTAGCTATGGCTCTCAGCAATAGTTCTTGAAACTCTAGCCAGAGCAATTAGACAGACAAAAGAAATTAAAGGGATACTAATAGGAAGGAAACAACTCAAAACTATCACTATTTGCTAATGACTTAATTCTATATTTAGAAGATCCAAAAAATTCCACGAGAAATCTATTAGAACTAATAAATGAATTAAGTAAAGTAGCAGGATATAAAATCAACACCCATAAATCAAATGTGTTTTTATACATCAGTGATGAATCCACTAGAAGAGAAATTTTAAAAAAACTACCCCCATTCACAATAGCCTCAAAAAATAAAATAAAATATTTGCAAATCAATCTAACAAAAGAAGAGAAAGGCCTCTACAATGAAAACTACAGAACACTAAAGAAAGAAATTGAAGAAGACCTTAGAAGATGGAAGGATCTCCCATGCTCCTAGATAGGCAGAATTAATATTGTCAAAATGGCCATACTACCCAAAGTATTGTATAGATTTAATGCAATTCCCACTAAAATCCAATGACATTCTTCATAGAAATAGAAAAAGCAATCATGAAATTAACTTAGGCACTAGAACAGAGACCCTGTGCCTAATAGAAGAAAATGTAGGCCCAAATCTTCACCATGTTCACTTAGGATCTGACTTCCTTTACAAGACACAGAAAGTACAAGAAGTAAAATCAAGAATCAATAAATGGGATGAATTCAAACTAAAAGGCTTTTTCACATCAGAGGAAACAATCAATAACTTGAAGAGAGAGCCTACAGAATGGGAGAAAATCTTTATCACATTCAACTCAGATAGAACACGAAACTCCAGGATATATAAATAACTCAAAAGGCTATAAATGCTAAGTGAAATTAGCCAATCCCAAAAAACCAAATGCCCAATGATTTCTCTGATTTAAGGATGCTGATTTGTAATATGCTGTGGGGGTGGGGGGAGGATGGGAGGATTAGAAGAACTCTAGATAGGGCAAAAGAGAAAGGGGGAGGAAGAGGAAAGGAGGGGGCATAGGGACTGGAAAGACGGTGGAATGCAATGGTCATCATTACCCTAAGTACATGTATGAAGACACGAAGGATGTGACTCTACTTTATGTACAACCAGAGATATGAAAAATTGTGCTCTATATGTGTAACATGAATTGTAAAGCATCCTGTTGTCAAATACAACAAATTAAAGTTTTGAAAAATTTCTTTAAAAAAGGCTAAACACCAAAAACCAAAAAAAAAAAAAAAAATCCAACCAATAAATGGGCTAAGGAACTGAAAAGGCACTTCACAGAAAAAGAAATACCATCAATCAACAAATATATGAAAAAATGTTCAACATCTCTAGCAATTAAAGAAATGCATATCAAAACTACTCTAAGATTTTATCTCACACCAGTCAGAATGGCAGTTATCAAGAACACAAGCAACAATAAATGTTGGCGAGGATGTGGGGAAAGGTACACTCATACATTGCTGGTGGGACTACAAACTGGTGAAAGCACTCTGGGAAGCAGGATGGAGATTCCTCAGAAAACTTGGAATGGAAGCACCATTTGACCCAGTTATCCCACTGCTTTGTTTATACCCAAAGGACTTAAAGTCAGCACACTATAGTGACGCAGCCACTTCAATGTTTATAGCAGCTCAATTCACAATAGCTAAACTACAGAACCAAACTAGGTGCCCTTTAACAGATAAATGGATAAAGAAACTGTGGTATATATACACAATGGGATATTACTCAGCTTTAAAGAAGAATGAAATTATGGCATTTGCTGAAAAATGGATGGAGCTAGAGAATATCCTGCTAAGTAAAATAAACCAATCCCCAAAAAACAAAGGCCAAATATTTTCTCTGATATGTGGAGCCTAATTCATAATAAAGGGGTGGGGTTAGGGAAGAATAGAGGTACTGTGGAAAAGGCAGAGGGGAGTGCAGGGAGGGGAGGGTATGTGGGGTAGGAAGGACAGTAGAATGAATTGAACATTATTACTCTATGTGCATATATGACTACATGACCAGTGTGATTTTACATCATGTACAACCAGAAGAATGAGAAGTTACCCTCCATTTATGTATGATGTATCAAAACGCATTCTACTGTCATGTATGACTAATTAGGACAAATTTTAAAACACACACACACACACACGAATGAAATTATGTCATTTGCAGGAAATGAGTGGAACAGGAGAATCTCATGTTAAGTGAAGTGAAAAAAAACTCAGAAAGAAATACAGCACATATTTCTCTGATATGTGGAAACTTAAGGGGAAAAAAAGGGAAATAAGGTGCTTCATGTAATTAGAAGAGTGGCCAGAGGGCATCGGGTAGAGAGAGAAGGGGAAGGGAGAAGGTATTGGGAAAGGAAACTGATAAAATCATGTTTTTATGAATGAAAAAAAATATGACTCCATAAAACCCACCATTCTGTGTAATTAATATGCACCGATAAAATTATTTTTGAAAATCACTATATGCACATAAAATTTTTCATTTAAATATGATCTAAATGGGCTTCTGTATGTTTAAGAAAATGCACAGCTTCTAAGGGCTGGGATGTTGTTCAGTGGTAGATTACTTGTCTATCATGTGCAAGGCCCCGGTTCAATCCCCAGCACCACAAAAACAAAAATAAAGAAAAGAAAAAAGAAAAATGCACAGCATCTAACAGAAACAAGCTCTATTCAAGTAATGGTGCAAAAAGAAAAAGAAACAGGGACCTTTTGAAATTATAAAATACAGAAATGATAATATCTTTGTGACATTTTCAAAGTGAATAATGCCAGGAAGGAAAAAATACATAAAGTTGTATGTTTGGCAAAATAATTAAAACCAAAGGGAAAATACCTTAAAAGATAGACCATAAGCCCCCTTTCTGCTGCTTGGTAAATGGAAATTTAACTCACACACAAGCAGAAGTGCATGCAATATTAAAGATAAGTATTTTCTTCAGTACATTTGGCTCATGACATTTTGCCAAATTGACTGATATAATCCAAATAAAACTTTTCCATTCTTATCAGTGGTCTACATTATATAAAATAATGCTACACAAAATCATGGGAGATTGTGTCATTTGAAAATACATTTCAAATGTATTCTATTCTATGGAATAGACCATAGAAAAGGTCTATTCCACTTATAAATATCTAGATTTTATTTCATGTTTCTTTAGTTCCATGTCTTCTTCTAGAAAGATTAGACATGCTTATTCTATCTGTTCCAAGAATTCAGGGGTTTATGTTTGTTTGTTCTGGGTTTTTTTTTTAATAGAACATTAAAGATATAATTATATAGTTTTTCCTTTAGCAGAAATTCAATATATAATTTCTCCTACTTGCTTCAGGCTTATTCTTTTTAAAGAGTAAGTAGAAGCCTTCCAATACACATCTTAACTCACTTCCATACCTCAAACATAGAAACTGAGGCAAAGATAGCATTTTCTTCATAAGTTGTCAGTGTCATGAGTTGGGTGAACTAAAGTCCTTTCATCTGAAATCTTGAAGTGTTTTTTAAAACACTTTTTTAAAGTGCTTCTCATTTCCAAATTAGAAAAAAAAAAAATGACCCTTCCCAGCACTTTCTGGAGCAGGGTAAGATTTCAGTTCCAGGCATTGACGATCTAGAGACAAATAAATTCTCCTTATATTTAACATGCAAATGCTAATGGGTAAACTGCAGCCTTTGTTAGCTATGATAAGCTAAATCAGGCACAGCATCTAAGTTCAGAGCCCTTTAGCAACATCTCATTTCTGGAATATGAATAACACATCTCAGGCAAAATGTTCAAGGCTCAACAGATGTTGTCTCGGGGAAAGAGACGGGGTGGGGAATACTGTGGGGAGAAGCACTTGTTGAAGAAAAAGGAGAGCATCGCAAGTAATGAGAAATTCCCAGCAGCCAGGGGACAGAGGGCAGTCCCAGAGGCCGAGGTCAGTTTGTAATGGGGAACATGGGAAGGAGGTGTGACAGCATTTATGGGAAGGGATGCAGAAAATGGGGCATCAACCTGGAGCCAAGAACCTGCCCTGTTAAAAGTTACTATTTGCATTATGGAGGACTTCATGGATTACAGAGTTTTCTCAGTCTTGCTTTCGGACCACATGATGGGGAGGCAGGTATTATTAACTACACATTACAAACAGTGGAAGAGAGGCTCAGAATGGGCACATGCAGGGTACAAGGATGTGGCACTTGCCCAAGAGAACATAACTAACAAGCAGAGTGCAGGCCTTTGAACTACAAGACCAGTCTTCTCCCAGTACCTCACATTTGGACCCCACGGTCATAACCAGAGCATCACACCTTCCTGTGAGCAGCTGTAGCAACTTCCTTTACCTACTGCGCTAGTTGGCTTTCTGTCCCTGTGACAAAATACCTGAGATAAGCAACATAGGTTATGATTTGGATCTGGCATGTTCCCAAATGGCTCATGTGTTAAAGGTTTCATCTCCAGTGCAGCAATGTTCAGAGGTGGGGCTCTGGGAAATCAATTGGTTCATAAGGGCTCTGAACAGATCTGTGGATTAATCCATGATTAGATTCATAATTTTATGGCATTATTGGGAGGTGGTGGGGGCTAGCTGGAAGAAGTAGGTCACTAGAGGCATATCCCTGGTGCCTCTCTCCCCCCCACCCCCCACCCCCGACCTCTTTCTCTCTCTCTGCTTTCTGACTGACATGCTGACATGAGGTAAAAGCTCTCCTCCATCATTCCCTTCCACCATAATGTTCTGCCTCCCCTCATTCCCAAAGCAGTGGAGCCAGCTGGCTGTGCACTGAAGCCTCTGAAAGCATGAGCCAAAGTAAATTTTTCCTCTTCTAAGTTGTTTTCCTTGGGTATTTGTCACAGCAACGAAAAGTTGACTAACACAATGCATAAGGAGGAATGATTTATTTTGGCTCAGGGATTCAGAGGTCTTCATCCATGGTCACTTGGCACTGTTGCATCTAGGCCTGTGGAAAGACAGTACGTGGTGAACGAAACCTGCTTTGTGCAGTCAGGAAGCAAAGAGAGAGGGGGTAGGAACCCAGCATCTCCTTCAAGGATACAACTCCAATGACCTAATACCTTTCACTAGGCCTTACCCCCTAAAAGTTCCACCACCTCCAAGAGCACCACAGGCTGGTGACCAAGGTTTTAGCACTTGATCTTTGAGGGATAGCTAAAATCCAAACCTTAACATTCAACCCCTAGCCACCAAAGGCTCATATTCATCTCACAATGGAAAATTCATTCAGTCCATTTCCAAGAACCCCTGAAATTTTTAATTATTCTAGAATTGCTGAAAAGTCCAAGACCAGGGTCTTCTCTGAGACTCAGGGTAAATTCTTGGCAATAAGCTCCTGTAAAAATTTAAAAACAAGTTGTATACTTCCAAGATATCATAGCACTGGGTAAACATTCCCATTCTAAAGCAAAGGAATAGGAAAATAGCAAGAACAAAACGAAACTGAAACCCAGTGAGCCAAACGTTAAATCTTCTAGCTCTCTGTCCAGCATCTGGGGCACCTGGTGAAATGATGTGAGCCTTGGTTTAGGCAGCTCTGCCCTTTGGACCTTGGAAGCTGCAGCACACACAGCCTCTCTGTTGAGCTGGCTCTGCTTATGTCCTGCAGCTCCCCTTGGCAGATATTTCAAGTTCCTGGCATCTCTAATTTCCTAGGGTCTCTACTGCAGCATCAGCTCCACTGTCATAATTTTGCTTTTCACCCTATCAAGGGCTTCCTGTAGGGAATTCAACCCTGGCTCAAACTGCAAAAGCCAGTTACCCAAGCTTTCCTTTGACATCTCAGTGGAACTTCCACGACCACACAACTCTCGAGATCTGCATGCCTGCAAAATCAGCATCAGAGGGAAATTGCTCTGTCTTCCACCAGTTTCCGCAGTGGCCAGATTTACTTGTACCATGGCTGCAGCAGCCTCTGTGCATCTAGAAAGCTAAACACAGAAATGAATCCCAAACACAACACGTCCTTCATTGGCTCTCCCTGAGTGAGCTGGGTATCATGGGTTCTCTTTTCAAACAAAGTCTTTGAGCTATGATGAGTAGGATCTTGCTAATTCCTGATCTGCACCCCAGTCATCTTTCCTACCATCCTGGTTCAATGTACTTAGCTTCTTTGGAATTGCACTAATCTCTTTAGCAACCATACCCTCCTTGGACATAAGTTTACACAAGTTCTTCTTATGTCCAAACTGCAAGTTTTCTAATTTTTCCACTGTTCCTCTTTGCTCCTGATTCTTACAGTAAATTCAGCTAAAAACAACCAACAATACCCATATCACTGCCTTGCTACCTTGAAATCTCCCCTGACAGATAAATTAGTTCATTACTTTTTTTTTTTTTTTGTACTAGGGATTGAACCCAGAGGTGCTTAACCACTGAGCCTCAGCCCCAGCCCTTTTTTATTTTTTATTTTGAGACATGATATCACCAAGTTGCTGAGGCTGGCTTTGAACTTGCAATCCTCCTGCCTCAGACTCCTGAGGCGCTGGAACTACCAGCATGTGCCACACTCAGCAGTCCATCACTTTTAAACTCAGTCTCACACAACACACAGTTGTCTTAGGGAATGGACAAAATGTAGACGTAGTTCTACCTAAAGATTGCCGTCTTTAGCCCAGTTCTGAGTAGAGTTCCCTTTCCATCTGAGACCTCATGAGCACAGCTTTTACTGCTCTCATTCCTCTCAGCATTCTGGTGTTCTGCATTCTCACCACAACCACCCATTAAGCTATTCACAGCATTCTAGGATTTCTCTAGCTTGCTTCTCTAAATTTTTCCAAAGTTCCTCCCACAAAACTAATTCCAGATGCTTCTGAAACACATCATCCCATATAGTCATTATAGTGACTCACTTCTCAGTACAAATTTTCTGTGTTAGTCAGCTTATCATTATTGTGACAAATTACCTGAGAAAAGCAACTTAAAAGAAGGAAAAATTTATTTGAGCTCATGGTTTCAGAGGTTTCAATCCATGGTCACTTAGCCCTGTTTCCTTGGGTCCTGAGATGAGGTAGTACATTATAGTGGAGGGCATGTCACAGATGAAACTCATCACCCCATGGTCAACAAGGAGCGAAGAGAGGAAGAGGAAGGGACTGTGGTTCCAATATTCAGTCAAGGGCACACCCCCCATGACCTAACTTCCTCCAACTAAACTCCATCTCCTAAAAATTCCGCCATTTCCAATAGTCCCATAGCTGGGTACCAAGCCTTCAACATATGAGCTTTTAAGGGACATTTAAGATCCAAACCATAACACTGAACAAATAAATTTTAGCATATTTCCTCGGTTTAGAATTCAGTTTCTTAAAATTTTGCTTTGATTGCAAAGTATGTAAGAAATCTAATTCAAACCAACACACAGTTGTAAATGATAACTGTTTTTAAAATAGCTTTTCTTGCAACTTCAGAAAAACACCAATTAAACAAGGATACCAGGAAAACCACTTTCTAATAACTGCACAAAAAAAGAGTTAACCTGGCAACACAAACTATAGCATCGACAGTCTCTGATATGTTAAGTACAGAATTCAATTCCATGTGCCTGTTATTTTTATGGCAGAGTTTAAGTAGCACATGTGTGTGTGTGAGTGTGTGTGTGTGTGTGTTTCTAGCATCCATTAAAAACATATTAGTTCATGAGGTAATTAAACTGGCAAAGAAAAAGATGCACTGATTGTACTTTGTCTGAAACTGCAGAATCAGAAGTCTCATAAGGCAGGAACACCATTTGGTCATGTTAAACATCCAGAGGAATAAAAAACATCCCTGGCAATGGTGCCTCAGACTTCAGATTCCAAGGACGGGTAATCATGCCAGACATAAAACATGGAGACACCTTAGACTGTGTCACAATACAGAGAAACAGGAACCGAGCTGTTACCCAAGGATTACTACTCATTGATTTAGCTATTTTAAGATTTTAAAAATATATATTCCAAAATCAGATTATTTTGTTAGAATTGATCTACCAATTTTTCATCATTTTTTTTTCCTAATGCTCCTGTGGGCTTTTTTAATAGAACATTCTCTAGTTCTGCCAAGTCTGAAAATGATATCCATTTCTTTCTCAGACTACAGTTTGCAAACTTAGCTTGCAAATGCAAATAACTAACTATGTAATTAACCAACCACATCTTAATTTAAAGCATCTGATATTTTTAGGCACATTTGTGAAAGAAACAGTATTGAACGCTATAAATGTCTTTATAACAAATAAACTGATAAAAATGTTACTCAAGATAATGTGCGCACTATGAAAACTCACAGAAGATTTAAGATATGCTTAAAGCATCTACCCAAAACTTGCTTTTACAGTCACTATAAATGAATAATAAACAGGTTACATCACTAAAAATAAACTCATTCAACTATAACGACCCAGAGAGCAGCTGGGAAGGAATGCTCAGCTCTCACTACAGCTGTTTTCTATTATTAAAATTCACATTTTGCAAACAAAACTAAAGCAATCTAGACTTCTTAAAATGCTTAATTGGTTTGAGCTACTACACAATTTTCTCTCATAACTCAAAAGTATAACATTTTAAACTTAAAAACATGAATTTTAATCTCCATCTCATGATGGTTGTATGTGCTCAAATGAAATGAATAGTCAAAAGCTCAATAAACTTTACATGCTGCATACTCAAATATGTTTACAAGACTTCTGTTGCAAGAAGTCCCCAAGTGAGTCAACAAAATCTTCAAAATACAAGCTGTGTTCCTCTACATATTATATAGAAAATAAGGTCAAATCTAGAAAGATCTATACACAAAATAACAGATGATTATGTAAAAAAGGATAACTGAATATAAACTATGGAAAAATTTGATCTTAAAAAAATCTTATTAGACACCTATATGTGTTGGGCCCCAGGGGAACACATAAAATTTTAAAGCTAATTCTTGCCCAAGCAAGACAACAACAGATGTTAGATTGCCTGGATGCCTTGACACCAGGAAATTCCTGTGTATCATTCTATTTCTCACTCTGAGTGTTCTGTCCTGGAACCTTCTTCCTGCCTGATCTTTCTTTTTCTTTTAGTTGTGTCTTCCCCTCCAATTATCCATCTCTGTTTTCCTTTCCCTCTCTTTTTGTTCCCCTAAAATGTGCTAATTTTTCCCACACATCCTCCACAATAGAATGATAAAGCTCTGAGCAGATAGAGGTCCAAGTAGATGGCTTATATATATACTCTATTGAAGACGAATCCATGTGCCACAGCCCTGTGGAGCCCATTCTGGCTGACTGCATACCTGCTTGGCTTCTTTGCTACCCCTACTATGGAATCAGTACACACAGCTCTATGCAAATGGTCATTTCTGATGATTCCTATTTAAAATAAAATTGAACACGTATGAAGTTCCTTTCTCCCTGTACCGTGTTACAACATACACGCGAGTGTGCTAAATACTACCTTAATTCCTTAAAAAAGAACCATCCTCCAAAAATTCTCATATCTTGGAAAGAAAAAGTTATACTGTGAAACAATATTGTGTCCTTCAGATATGAAAACCACAACTGAATGTAAAGCATTCACTTTATGTTAACTCAATAGAGACTGATATGTAATCTCTCTCCTTTAGTTTCTTTCACCCAGAGGCTTAATTAATATGTGCTATCTGTGTTACCCTGTAAGTAGTTGAAATTAGAGCCCTTTCAAATTCTCAAAAGACAGAACGAACATATCCATTAATCTTGGAAACCCTCCAAATTCCCAGTGTCACTTGATTTTAATGACTCAAAAATTAATTTCTTTCCTAAACCAAGATTTGTTTTGTTTGTTTGTTTGTTTGTTTGTTTTAGGTTTTGGTGTTTTTGATTGTTTATATATTTTCTTATTTTATTTTATGTTTTTTTTTTTCTCTAGTGCAGGAAATTGAACCCAGGGAAGCTCTTCCACTGAACTACATGCCCAGCCCTTTTTAAAAGTTTGAAATTTTGAAATAAGTTTTCACTATGTTGCCCACGATGACCTCAAATTCGAAATTCTCTAGACTCAACCCCCCAAGTCATTGGGATTACAGGCATGCACCACTGCACCTGGCCTAAGGCAAGTTTTCAAAGTAACTCCAAAGCACCCACACCTATCCTTTAGGGAGGTGGGGAAGATGTCTGCTTGTGCTTGCCCCTCTTCCCTGCCTTCACCATGCCCAATATTCTTGTCCCCGCACCAGAAAAAGGAATGTGCACACATACCCACGTGCAAATTTAATCTCATTTGATCATCCTACTGCTCTTAGCATCTTCTTTGGAAAAATACTTTTGTCATGGCAATTATAAATTAATTTAACACATGATTAAATCAGTTCCCTGTGGAAACCTTAATAGAAAAATGTTTAATAAAACTTGTTCAAGTTTACTGAATGTATTATAAGTGCTATTGAAATAAATTCACCATTCATATTAATCAGAGTTCTCCAGAGAAACAGAACAAAGAGATTTCGTTCATTTTTTTTTTTTAATTTTTTTTTTTTAAAGAGAGAGTGAGAGAGGAGGGAGGAAGGGAGGGAGAGAGAGAGAGAGAGAGAGAGAGAGAGAGAGAGAGAGAGAGAATTTTTAATATTTATTTTTTTTAGTTCTCGGTGGACACAACATCTTTGTTGGTATGTGGTGCTGAGGATCGAACCCGGGCCGCACGCATGCCAGGCGAGCGCGCTACCGCTTGAGCCACATCCCCAGCCCAATTTCGTTCATTTTAAAAAATAGAAGGAATTGACTTATGCAATCATGGAGGCTGAGAAGTCCCATGATCTACTGTCTGCCAGCTAGAGATGCAGGAAAGCTGGTGTATAACTCAGTCTGAGTCTGAAGCCCTGAGAACCAGCAGCCCCAAAGGCAGGGCAAGATTGATGTCGCAGCTCAAGCAATCAGGCAGAAAGGGAAAGAGGTAACTTATCTCCTTCTTCCACCTTTTTTTCTATTCATTCCTTCAACAGAGGGTATGATATCCAGCTCCATCGGGAAGAAAATCTATCAATTCAACTGCTGTCTTCATTCCATGCAGAAACACGCTCATAGCCACACCCACAAGTATTGTTTATTGAATCTGGGTACCCATGGTGAAGTCAACACAGAAAATTAACCATCATGTGGTTTTTAAAATATTCTGAACATCATGGTTAAAATTTCTTTGCAGTTACTCCAGATGACATTTCAAAATCAACATTCTAGGACACCTCCTCACCATTATCACTGGAATAGTTTATATGGAAAAATTACACTTGCTTTTAGTCCAACTCAGTGAGAACACATATATCTATAACCTGAGAATTTTCAATATGTCAACTTGGAATTGCTTAATAATTCGGTTCTGTGTAAGGAAATCATGGTAAAAATAAATGTGACTACAAGCCATACTAATGATAATTCTTATTGTCATTATTTCTAGAATGAGCCTAATAATAAATAATAAATTGCTCTCATATACAAAAGCTTCAGAGTTGATTTCCTACCTGACCACTGAAACAGAAATTTATAACAAGGCTTGACTCTACAGATAAACAAATCAGCCAATTATTAGGTAGAATTCAAATTAGATTTTTTTTTCTCCTTCAATTTGCCTGGCAAAAGTTTTCCTACCATGTTAGAATTCTTTATATAACTATTTCAGAATATTGTCACATGCACAGTGTTGCATTTATATTTGCATGTGAATATTCTTTGGGGTATATATTTATGAAATATCAATAGTCAGTTTTGCTAACTATGTAAAATAAACTGGGAAAATTTCCCATTTAAAAAAAAAAGAATATTGTCACATGCCCAGCCAGGGCTCAGGGCAAAGGAAGTCTGGAGAAAGGGGCAGATTGAACACCCAAACAAAGAGGATTAGTCTCAAACCTTAAAATCTAATGGAGTTTTCTCCATCAAGTTCAGACTTGCTGGAGACCATGACCTCTTTTTTCTTTTTTATGTTGTCCTTTCAGAATGAAAAATATCTACTCTATGCCTTTCCACCATTACATTTTGGAAGAAGGTAACTTGTCTGGTTCCGCAGGTGCAGAGCTGGAAAGAAATTTGGCCCAGAGTGAATCATAGCCCAAGTCTTATCCACCATTGATTTAAGTGATTTAGGGAAGATATTTCACACTTAGAGTTGATTTTGCATCTGTTTAAGACTTGGAGTGAACGTATACTACATGTGAAGAGGATGACTTTTGAGGAGCCAGTGCAAGAGTGTCATGGATTAAATTCTGTATTCCCAAAATTCATCTATTGAATGAAGTCCTAATCCCGAGTTTTTCAGAATGTGACCTTACTTATAAAAAGGGTCTTTATAGAGGGAGTCAAGCTAAAATGGTGTCACCAAAGTAGGCCCTAAATCAACATGAGTGATGTCCTTAGGAAAAGGAGAAATTTGGCCACAGAGATGCACATGGCGGGAAGACAAAGTGAAGAGGCAGAGGGAAGAGACCACCATCTACAACCCAGGGAGACAGCTCTCAGAAGGAACCAGCCCTGCTAAGATCTTGACTTTGGACTTCTAGCCTCCAGAACTGTGAGACAATAAATTTCTATTGTTTAACCATCCAGTCTTGGCATTGCTACGGGAGCTCTAGCAAGCTAACACAGCTTCATTTAAAAATGACAATTCAAGCAAAGCACAGTGGCACACATCTGTAATCCCAGCGGCTCTGGAGGCTGAGGCAGGAGGACCGTGAGTTCAAAGCCAGTCTCAGCAAAAGTGAGGCCCTAAACAACTCAATGAAATCCTGTCTCTAAATAATATACGAAATGGGGCTGGGGATGTGGCTCAGTGTTCAAGTGTCCCTGAGTTCAATTCCCGGTACCCCACCTCAAAATAAAATGACAATTTAATACTAAAAAGTTGGTATTTTCCAGCTCTATTGAGATATAATTGACAAAATCATATATACTTAAGATAAACAACATGATGTTTTGATGTACAGACTCTGGGAGACCAACTTTGTATGTGATTGAGTCACACTCCCCGGCTGGGTGCTGAGGCGCTCAGTCACAGAAATGTGGCAGAGCTCTCCCCACCCTTCTTGGGTTTGAGGGTCGGTGTCTTGAGTATGGGTGTGTCTTGCTACAGCCCCCTGGGTGAAGCTATGCTCACCTGTTCCTTTGTAATATAACCCCTTGCCCCGTTTAGGATAGAATCTTCCATGGAAGTGCCTTGTGTGTGTCCCCTTCTCTTACTGTGCCCTTGGGTGTGGCCTACCCAGGTGTCAGTCAACCTGCTGACAGTGGACATCATGAAGATAGACTCAGCCCCCTTAAACCTGACCCCTTGCCTCATTTGAATAGCTTCTCCTCAATAAAAGGGGTCAGTGTGTGCTCTCGCTCTCTCTTCCTTCGGACCCTTAAGGACAGAGGAGCCATCACAGCGACCCCAAAGAAAAAGGTATTTGTGTCTCTTGTGTGGTTATTTTGCACAGCCCAGTCAGCCCAGTTTACCTGGAGTGACCCCTGAGCCTTTTAGTCTTGAGAACAGAAACCCGGCAACAGACATTATAAAGTGATCATCATAGTCAAACTAATTACCACTCCCATCATCTCACTTAGCTAACATGTGTGGTGAAAATATTTAAAATCTATTTTCTTAGCAAATTTACAATATACAAGATTATTAACAACATGCTGTACATTAGATCTCCAGAACTTATTCATCCTGCATAACTCTTTGTATCCTTTAACTAACATCTTCCAAAAATATGCTAATACTTAAACCATAAAATTTATGTGATATTTAAACATCTATTCAACAGCTATCAATCATATTTTTCAGTAAGATATTGCAGAAATTTTCATTTTCTTAGAAAACATATGTAAAGAAGGTAGAATCATATACTCATGTTGTCCTTACTCATATTCTGCACTTTTATTTTTGATCAAAAATGGAAAAAAAATCAAAGTAGAATACTCTGAATGGATATGCAAAAGAAAAAAAATTGAGAAGATACTGTGCTTTTCTATTTGACAAATATACAAACAAGTCATTTTCAGAATTTAGATGAACTCAATTTCAGAGCTAAAGTCATGACTGGAATTTGCACTGAGTCAAATAAACATAATTCTTAATCAGATAAAACTTTTACACAAGAAAATAGAACCTAACAGCCAGGTTTCCATTTGAGTGACTCAAATTGGATTCATGGAAACTTCAAATACCAAGCAAAATTGTGTCATTTAAAAGTCATTCTGAGTTCAGATTCAACTAAGAGTTCTCCAAAAAAATACAATGACAATTACACAATATCACTATTCATCACAAGAGGTTTTACTGCCAATACTTATAACAATATTACAAGAAATAAACATTGTACCTACACATACAATAAATAGAACAAAGCATTTCAGGTGGGTTAGAAAAACTCTCAACTTATTAATTTTGATTCTGGCTTACGTTTGTTCCTAGTGCCTCTCTTTGAAATAAAAAAAGTTACTTCTTTTATATGTTGTATGATTTAAAGTAAGATGATCAATTATCATGTCATAAATTAGTTCTGAAGAATCCCTTTCATTCTCCCAAGGTCTTATTGCAACCAGGAATGAGGGAGCTTGAATCGACTATTTGTATTGGTGCAGAGCAGCAAAAAAAAAAACTCTTCTCCATCTGCCTCCCACCTGCTTCCCTGTTCTTGCTACCTGTCATTTTCCCTGAGCAGTGAGAGCCTGAGGAGATGCTCTGGAAATCAGGGATCATGCACCCAACAGCCTCAAGGATGACTCTCTCTCTTCCCGAAGCCAGCTGATCTCTCAGAAGGACAGGCAAAGCATTGATTTCCCTTCTCCCTCTCCTTTTCCACACCATCTAGTCCCAAAACACTCTGACAGCATCAGTGTACCTTGATTAAACCACTTCTTTAAAGGGAATAGTTACAATTTCATTGGGAAATTTTGGGGTACATACTGTGTGGTTATTCCCATTGGGGATCTTCTGTTTGCCCCATTGGATGGAGCCTGCCCTTAATAATGTCCTGTCACATACACAGGCACAGAGAACAAGGGTGCCATCCTGCAGTGCATGGAGAACCTGGTCTAGATCTAGACAAAGACATGGCCCTGAGGTACAGTGAGTGAAGTGCAGCTGTAGCCATTGCATTCTTCAGACTGGGAGAGACTAATCAGAAACAGGTGCCCCCTTGGTTATGCGTGTAATGGGGACAAAGCAGATAGGCTGTGTGACTTGACTTAGCTACCTTCCCTTCATGCTGCAGTCCTGACAATGACCTACACAGCTCACAGATGCCATTGTAAGGTTTCACTTTGTTTTGTGTTTTACTCATCTCCTCCCTGGAGCACATTTCTTCAATGTTTAAGAGTCCTTTGGGGGGCCCGAGGCCAATTACAGCAAAGCCTCCAGATGTAGCTTAAGCCAATTCAAGGTGATCGTCCTCTGATAATCAGGTGTAAGAACTTAACCTTCCTCCACCTGGGAGAGAAAAAAATGATTTCAGCGATGATCAGGTTGATTAGCTGGTCGTGGCTGCTTTCGCTTGGG
The DNA here is from genome assembly GCF_964194105.1 of Spermophilus citellus. Taxonomy (NCBI): domain Eukaryota; kingdom Metazoa; phylum Chordata; class Mammalia; order Rodentia; family Sciuridae; genus Spermophilus; species Spermophilus citellus. The sequence goes on from NC_138189.1 coordinate 135,761,726, forward strand.
GAAGTAAGAATCGCTGTTGTAGGTGTCCTCATTCCTGAGGCAGGAACGTTTCCCGCCTGTTCTGTCACTTTCCAGAAAGCTGAATATGACTTTGCTAAAAATGGATCATCACTCTGCCAAAGCACATGCAGAATATTTGGACACATAGTCTCTTTTTTATTACCTCCTGAATGTCATTTATTCTGTGAACTTCAGGGCAAAGCCAATTATTTAAAAAATGGGACAAGACAGAAAGTCCCCCTGGATGTCAAGGGCATGGAGGAGTCCTTCCCTCTAGGTTACACTTTTAGTGATAGTGGGATTAATTTTCAAGGTAAAATTTGTCTACTTATCCCCTGTAAATCTCAATTTAGTACTTATCAATTTTCTACTTATCTCCTGTAAATCTCAATTTTCCATCTATAATTATAATAGTAACTTACATTTATTGAGTGCTGACTCTATGCCAGACACTATTCAAAGTCTTTTATGTGTAGTAATCCATTCAATTCAGCTACATAGAGTGTAGCTCTATTATTGCATATAAATTACGAATAAGACCCATAACCACCTTGCAGGGATTTTTCAAGGATCACTTGATGTAGAGCTTATGAAAACCGTGGGCACAGAGCATAGTTTATAGTTCTTTTCATTCCTGCTTTCTGATTCACTTGTAATGCAGCTCAGGCTTAAAAGATAAATTTGGGGTGGTGAGCTATATAAGGGCAATATGGATAAATAAACTGCTCCTTGGAAAGAAGAGATTGATAATATAAATTTTGGCTAGAAATCAAATTTGCATTCTCTAACCAGAGCTGACAGCAACCTTAAAGAACTAGCATATTCTAAGGATGAAAGGAAGTTAAGCTTCACCTGCATCAATCCCTTCACTTAGCACCTAGACTAAATGATGTCAGTGACTATTTCTTATGCTCTTACATCTATTCACTCAGTCAACACATATTTATTACATTCCTGCTACATGTATGCTACATGTCAGTCGTTAGCATAAGTTCTGGGCATCGATGGTGAGCATTGCATATTCTCTGCTCTCAGAAAAGACTCAAGTCCAGCCCAGAAGTTTTTAGACCCGTGCATGAATGGATATGAAGTTAAACAGAAATTTAGTAACATGCCTCGGGGACCACATGGAAAAGTCTTCCTGAAGCAGTGGGACTTAACTGGAACATAGGAGAAAACCAGAAGGGTGCAGCAATATGGACCAGAGGAGAGGGTATCATAGTGTTTTGCTACATGTAGGTTAATAACCTTAGAAAGAGTTTTGTTGGTGTGTCTCAGATAGAAATCAGATGCGAGTGTCCTCAGAGGCAAGTGAAGAAATGGATACATTATGGGGTTGGGGGATCCTTTGAAGACATTAGATGGTCATGAAGGGGAGAGGGAATTATGCCAGAAAAGGCAAGCCAGAAGACCAAAATATAAATATAGCAATTTAGCGTTTCTGTCTTAGCTGCTACCTCAATTTTTGTCTCTAATGGAAACAGCACATGAACAAGGTACTGCCCCAAAGTGAGTGGTGCTGGTTTCAGAAACAAAAACTACACTCACACAGGAAAATTCACTTGTCAAAATTTAATATATGCAGACTAACAAATGTTCTTTTGTAAAAACTCATCCTTGGGCAAAGCAGTAGCTTTATGAAATAGCAATGCCTCTTTCCTTTGTAAGGGAATTTTACCTGTGTTTCAATTAAAAATATTTTAAAATAATATTTTCTGGACACACTGGACTAACTAGGTTAAACATACTTTATTTCAAATATACTAGCTCTTAAAATTCTGTTATGTGAACAAATTTGTGTGCTAAAGAGTTGTACTAGCATTCTACTTTAGTGGATTATATAGAGCACAGCATTTCACTGGATGATTAGATTTAATATTTAAGAGAAGATTAACTTTTTCAAGGTATTAGCACATTATTCTTACTTGGAGAATTGGCAGCTGCTGCTGCTACTACTAAAGCTATTAAAGTCAATAAAACAGGCATCTGCAACATTGTTTAAAAAAAAGGAATAAAATTTAGGGAGGATTTGTATTCCTCTTGAAACCATTTTTATCAGTACAATTTTGTATGCCTTCATTTTTACTGTGACTAAAAAGTAGCCCTCGTTCATATTAATTGCATGAGAAAACACATTACCTAATATTTTTTGTAAAGGAAAAGAGTGTTCTGCACAGTGACCAGACTCTTCTAATACTTAAAAAATTAAGATGAATCTGTACCTAACAAGACACCCACAGGGGGTCTGAGAGTCTGATTACGGGTGTTAAATGGATTGATTCATAGAGATGAATGCAAGTGTCTGTGGTATTTTCTCTGCTACTGTTTCTCTTGATATCTTCCCTTCTGGCTACTGTATATTTTTTTTTATACAAAGAAAGTAATTAGGAAACAACACGTCTAATAAACGGTCTCTGTTGATCAGAGTTAGAAACCACATGCTGAAAAATGGACAAAAAGTGACCTGTACACTGGATTGCTTTATGTGAGACCCACTGATTAGAAACAGATTACAAGCTATTCAAGTTTGCCAGCCTGAAGGTTGTTCCCTTTTCCCAAAAGCTGAGCAGGAAAAAAAAAAAAAAAAAAAATGGCAGGGTTGTTTTGGAAACAGGGAATTACAAAACCTGGAATAAACTGCTTCATCAGACAGCTAGAAAATCCTATTTGCAAAATAGCTCCCGCCAGCTTTTTTGAGGTCCAAAGTGAGACTCAATTTTGGCAAGAAAATGCACTCCTGTCAGCGATAAGGAAGAGGAATGGTGTCTCTCCATTCTTTCAGAAACACCATTCCCAGAATGAATGGACCACGCCACAAGAGCGGTGTCTCCCACGCGTAGGACTGACCCGGCTATAGTCTCTCTCCGTTTCTCTCCGACTCCTGAGGGACAATCCCTTTGTGGCACTCACTGAAGAGAGTATCCGGACCAGCTGGTCCGACGCAGGCAGTCTGGGGCTGCACCCTGGCCGGTCACCCTTCTCAGCGCGAAGGTCTGTAAGGTAGCGGGTAAAGCCACCCGGAGTGGAGGACAGAGCGCCTGCACCCTCTCTAGGTCTCCCGCGCTGGGGAATATCTGGGCGGTCCCTGGCGCCAGCAGAGGAGAAACTTGGGAACCGGGCTGAGTAGGAGGTGACAGATCCCCTTCCCCCGCTACTACCTGCCGCAGCCAAAAGGCAGCCGCTGGCTCTTGCTGGATCCGCGCATCCGCACCTGACCTGACAGCAGCCACCGCCTCCGCCTCCTGCACCTGCGGCTGAGTGGAACCCCTCTTTGGATAGGGCACCCTCCAGGCATCCAAAAGCCAGGGTCTCATCTCTGGTTATGGCTGGAGATTCTCGGACCCCCTCCGGGACGCCCCCACAGCTTGTCGTGGCGCTCTCCTGCCTGCTCCTGAGTTGTGGGGCGCTGCAGAGACAGGCACCCTCTCCGGACAACGAGACGCAACCGGTGTTCTACCTGCCTGCCTCGGGAGCACTTGATGGGAGCAACCAGGAGGGCCCCAGCGTCCTGATTGCCAACCCCGGGCTCCGGGTGCCCCTGGGCCGCTCGCTTTGGCTCGACCCACACCGAGACCTGGAGATCCAGGTGCAGCCGGGAGATGGGTGCGAGGTAACAGTGCTGGACGTCCTGCCGCCATTCCAAGGCTCGCTCTCTCCTCGCCGCTTCCCCTGTGCTTTTGGGGCTCGCCAGGTCCAGTACACTCACTTCGGCTCGCGCAGTCCCAGACGCGCCCGGGTGCGGCTGCAGCTGCACTACGACGCCGGTACTCACGCGCTGGTGCTGCCCTTCACGCTGGCTGTGGACGTGGTCTTCTCCCAGCTGGAGCTGGTGACGCGCAACAGGCCTTTGACGGTGTTCAAACTGCGGGGCTGGAGTCAGACCATTGACAGGAGAGTGCTGGACTTTGCCTCCCCCAAGTCTGGAGTACCGGCCACCCAGAGGTGCCGGCTCACCCCGCTTCCTCACGAGGGTGACCCATTGCCCAGGTACGGGCGCTTGGTGGATGCCACGGGAGATCCGCTCCCCAGGGGCAAGCCGATAGACTGTGAGGCGTTCCTCCTGGCTGGAGTGCGCTACCAGCACACCCCCACCACCTCCGGGCCCAATCGGGACTATGTGCCCATGATGGTGGAGCTGCTAGGACGAGAGGGCCCAGGTGCTGGCTCGGTGGAAGTGCTGATCCGTGAGCACTTTCATCTTCTAGTGAGGATCCAGAAGGGAGCGGAGAACACGGCGCCCAGGCCCAGCTTAGCGGCCCTGATGATGGTGGAAGTTGACCAGTTGGTGCTAACAGCCCTGACACCGGATGCCCTGGCAGCAGAGGACACTGAGTCAGACCCTGATGACCTGGTCTTCCACATTCTCAATGCCCCCACAGCCCCACCAGGGCACCCGAACCAGCAGGGCTACTTGGTCAGCACTGACGACCCCCTGGGCGTTCCAGTCTCCTTCTTCACTCAGCAGGAGCTGTGGGAGCTGAAAATCGCCTACCAGCCCCCGACAGAGAGCTCTGACCGGGAGCGCATCTTCCAGCTGGAGCTAGAGGTGGTGGATGAAGACGGAGCTACCTCAGACCCTTTTGGCTTCATGGTGGTAGTGAAGCCCATCAGTGCCCTGGCCCCAGTGACTAGCTATCACAGGGGATTACTGCTTTTTGAAGGTCAGTCAAAGTCCCTGTCCAGTAACCACAACCTTCAGATTAGTGATCGAGATAACCTAGAAGAGGTGAAATTGACTGCAGTCAGAGGCTTGAGACATGGACAGCTGGTGATACTTGGGGCACCTGCAGGATACACGTATTTCACACCGGTGGACCTGGCAATGGGGCGAGTGGTGTACCAGCATGATGGCAGCAACACCTACAGTGACAATATAATCTTCCGGATGGAGGATGGGCACCACCAGGTGGAATTCCTCTTCCCTCTCACCATCATACCTGTGGATGATGAGCCCCCAGTGGTCAGTGCCAACACAGGACTCTCACTGACCAAACAGCAGGTGGTCCAAATCTCCCCCTTTGTCCTGAGTGCCAAGGATATTGATTCTGAAGATTCAACCATCCGCTTTGTGCTGGATGATCATCCTCCGGAGGGAGAAGAGGAAGAGAGAGAATGGGATCTAGCCTCTGGTTCCTCAAGTCAGTACCTTGGGGAGATGTTGCTGCAGCAGGCTGAACCACCTCTGTCCCCTCTAGATGACTGGTACTATGTGGAAGAAGAAGGACTTTATGAGAAGGTTGTGACTGAGTGGCTGCAGAAAGACATAACAGAAGGGAAGCTCTTCTTCCGCTATCTTGGACCACACAGCCCTCAATCTGCAATGGTACGGCTGCCTTTCCATGTGCAGGATGACCACGACCCACCCAATCTATCCAAGCAGCACTTCTTCACCATAAATGCCCTGCCAATGGATAGGCTAAGTCCAGAGCTATATCCAGGAACTACCTTGAAAATGACTGTAAGAGAATACCAACTCACACACTTTCAGAAGAAATTCCTCCAATACATTGACCAGAACTTAGATGATCAGAAACTTTGGTACACCTTACTTACACCCCCAACTGATACAGATAGCAACCACCAAGTCCAGGCTGGAGAAATTGTGCTTGCTGATTCACCAGACATTCCCATCATGCACTTCACCCAGGCCCAGGTAAATCACCACAAAATTGCTTACCGGCCCCCACAGGAGAAGCTGGGTATTGCACCTCGAGTTGTGCAGTTTACCTACCAGGTAGAAGATGCTGCAGGCAATAGTGTACCAGGCACATTCACATTGTTCCTGCAGCCTTTGGACAACCAGCCTCCAGAAGTCATCAACAGAGGCTTTGCTATCTTAGAGGGAGAGAGCTTTATCCTCAGCAGTAATGAGCTGGATATTATAGATCCTGACACAGATATTGACCAAATTGTCTTCACACTAGTCTGGAGTCCCCAACATGGACATTTGCAGTATTGTAAAAAATATATGGTCCCAGGGGAATCTTTCATGAGAGCTGATATCATTAATGGGAGTGTCTCTTACCAGCATAGCAAAGACTCGAGTACCAGTGATATCTTCCATCTGGAGGTAAGTGACGGGGTACACAGTGTACCCATCACTGTCCAGATTTCTGTACATCCTACTGTAGCTAATAAAAGTTCCAGGATCTCAATCCCAGGTAGTCCATTTTTGGATGTCTCTATAGATGTACTGGAGAATAGTGCCACAGAAATCACCACAGGTGTTATTCATGTCAGAAAAGACATGAACAGCTCAATGCTGTCTTTCATTGTGGAGAATGGTCCCAAATTGGGCATTATTCTGGTGAATGGTTTGCCCACAGAACAATTCACCCTAGAGAACCTCAGCAGTGGGGCAGTAGCCTATGTCCACACTGGAGGTGAAGTTGGTTTCCAAAAGCAGCTTGATGTCTTCAGCCTCCTCCTCTCCAAGGGTTCTTATCACTCATTAGTGGGGGACAGCATAGTTGAGAGGGTGCAGGTTCAAGTGACTGTGCTTCCAGTGGACAATGTGGCCCCCAAGGTCTTGGTGGGGGAGTCTTTCGTTGTCTATGAAGGTAGGAAGGTCCCCTTAACCTTGCAACATCTCAAGATTGCAGATGTGGACACACCCCATGATAAAATCCTGTGCATAATAACTGGTCAGCCAGCCTCTGGCTACCTGGAAAACATTGCACCAGCTCCTGGTTCAGATGTGTCACGGGTTGGTAGCCCCATCAGTGCCTTCTCCATCAGGGATGTCCAAGTGGGGCATATCAATTATGTACAGAGTATCCACAAGGGGGTCGAGCCACAAGCAGACAAATTAACCTTGTATTGCTCTGATGGCATCAACTTCTCCCCAAAAGTCTTCCTCCCTGTGATCATCTTACCCACCAATGAGGAGCAGCCTGAACTTTTTACCCAAGAGTTTGTGGTATTAGAGGGGATGAGCTTAGTCATAGACACCCTACTGCTCAATGGAGCAGATGCTGACCTACCACCAAACAAGCTCCACTTTCAACTCACAGCCCTCCCTCGACATGGACGAATCATACAGCAGCTGGCCACAGGGAACCAGCCTGTCTACAGCTTCACATTACAGGAGATCCAGGAGGCCTCCACCATTGTGTATGAGCATGATGACTCAGAGACCACCGAGGACAGTTTTGAGGTCTGGCTGAGTGATGGCAAGCATACCGCCCATAAGAAGGTCCCCATTGTGGTGATCCTGGTGAATGATGAAACCCCACAGCTGACCATCAACAGGGGCCTGGGGGTGGAGACTGGACACTCTAAGGTCATCACAGAGCAGGTCCTCAAGGCCACAGATCTGGACTCAGATGATAAGAGCCTCAGTTTTATCCTCCATTCTGGACCACGACAAGGACTTCTACAACGACTAAGAAGGCCCAAAGGAGAAGTGAGGAACAACCTCACTCTGGGGATGAACTTTACCCAGGATGAAATTAACAGAGGCCTCATCTGCTATACTCACACAGGCCAAGAAGGGGTTGTTGACCTTTTCAAGTTTGATGTGACTGATGGGGTTAACCTTCTGATAGACCGCTACTTCTATGTCACCATTGGCAGCTTAAACAGGGTCTTCCCTGAGGTGGTCAGCAAAGGGGTCACTTTACCAGAAGGTGGCAGAGTGACTCTTACCACTGAAGTGCTTAACACCAATGACATCCACAGCCCTGATGAACAGCTTTACTTTAGCATTACCGTGGCTCCTAGCCTGGGTCACTTGGAAAGCTCTAACCAACCTGGGGAGCCCATTGTCTCTTTTACTCAGTTACAATTGACTGACAACAAAATATCTTATGTCCACACTTCCACTGATGGGATAAAGACAGATAGTTTTGAGTTGAGAGTGACTGATGGACACAACCCTGTGTTCAGAACCTTCAGGATCTTCATCAAGGATATGGACAGTAAGAAACCTATCTTGACCATCTATAAACTAACACTCCAGAGAGGAGACAGGAAGCTGATCACACCTTCTGAGTTAACAGTGGAAGACGAAGATACCCCAGATGATCTTCTTCTCTTTACCATCATCCAGGTCCCCACCCACGGCAGGATTTTGTATAATGGTAGCCATCCTGTGACCACTTTTACCAAGAGGGACCTGAACGAGAATCTGATTAGCTACTGGCACGATGGCACTGTGAACCCTGAAGACAGTTTCTCCTTGACTGTGACGGATGGCACTCACACTGATTTCTGTGTCTTCCCAGACACTGCCCAGGAGACACACAAACCCCAGGTAATGAGGATTCAGATAAGCTCCGGCAACGGCAGCCTCCCCCAGATTGCCATTAACAGGGGAGCCCCAGCCTTGAAACGCCTTCACACTGGGCACACGGGCTTCCTCCTTACCAGCAAGTCTCTAACGGCAGAAGATCAGGACAGTCCCCACAGACTCCTGAAATATAAAGTGACCAGAGGACCAAAGAATGGCTTCCTCATCAATACTGGCCTTGGACACAAGAGCACTCATGTGTTTACACAAGGTTAGTCACATTCTTCCCTGATTCTTCTGTCTGTCTCCTTCGGTGCATCAGATCTCTCAGCCCTGTGTAAAACTGTTCTGACCTCAGCTCATTTGCAGTAAGACTCTGGTTCTAATAAAACACAGTGGGATGCAAAATTATTCTGAAAACAAACAAAAAAAGGCAACAAAGCTTGTAATTACACCTTAAAATTATGAAACACAGGAGAAGGCATTAGCTTCCGAAATATTGTAAGATAAAGCTGCATTCATTTCAATAGTGTCAGAATGGTTTTGAATGTTAAGAAGACATATTGAGAAATCCTTTGCATCATTTATTAGTAAGCTCAGATTTTTTTGTCTGCTATCTGGAGTTTGGATATAAATCATTACACTGCATTTTTAGTGTACTAAATGTGATTTCTGCCTCTTAAAAACAAAGAATAGAATCAAGTCCCTCTGCTTTTCTAGGTGATGTGACACCTGGTGTCTTTTGGATATTCTTTGCGTTGTCCTACATCTTCTTTAGGTACCCCTGTGCATAAAGGTGCATAAAATTTCCCAAGTATAATGCATTTAAGCCTGGATTCAGTATCAGTAAATTTATGGAAGGTGTTTAAAACACAATTTGGTTACATTTGCAGAATTTCTTCTAAAACAAATGAAATCATGTATGGTTCCCTAAGAATTGTTCTCATAAATAAATTCCCCCTAAAAGAAATTTGTCCTTAAAATATGAATAATTGGAGCTGGGGTTGTGGCTCAGGGGTAGAGCACTCAACTAGCATGTGTGAGGCACTGGGTTTGATCCTCAGAACCACATAAAAATAAAAATAAATAAAAATAAAGGTATAGTATCCAACTACAACTAAAAAAAATTCTAAATATGAATAATTACCAATATGAAAAAATACAACTACTGATCCAAGGAATATGTTTTTTAAAAATTCAAGAAAATCAATAATAGGAAAAAAACATGATTTTATTCTCATTTTCTGTTTTCTTTGAATATAACTGTTACTCTTATTTCAATTCATTTTGACAAATAGTTAATGCGTATCCACCATGATGCCAAGCTCTATATTCATGCTGAAAACTTAAAACCCAACAGACCTGACTTTCCATTGAGCCAGGATGCTATAAAGCATGCCAACTATAATGTCCTCCTTTTTGACATTACGCCAAAGATCATACACATAGTAGGTCTTTAAAAATTCTAAAGCTTTGTTTTTGTCATTGTAACTTTAAGAAACAGATTCATGTTCATTTCATTGTTATTTCAAATTTTATTTATTGTAATATATAATATTACAATATTATTTCTGCTGAAACACTGAAGTTGTTAAAATCCCCATTTTCTGTTGTGCGAGTGTGACTTAGTGTGATGTTTGCTCTGTCTTCAAGCTGACATTGATGAGATGCATGTCTACTACATCTTGAACGAGGGCAGCAATGCAGCAGAGGACATCTTCTACTTCTCTGTTGAAGACAATGGTAAGTCAACAGTATAACCTTAAAAGAGATCCATCATGAATTTGAAATCAAGACAAAGTTGAAAAAAAAAAAAAAACTATGTCTTTTATATAGGCAAAACAGCCAACGATGTCATACCTCATACCAACAAAGGAATTCTTTTGGTTTTATTTGTGGTCCTGTGCCCAATGCTTCTTGAAAAATCAATGTTTCAGAGGAGAAAGCAATGAGGAATTTGATGAAGGAAATGTGAAGAATGTTTCCTGGTAGCTGTCCTGGATTATGTGTGACATTCTAAAGGCAACTGAATCCTATCTTCAGGGGACTCTGAGAAACAGCTACTGGTTTCTATCATTTTGAAATAAATTAGAAAATCTACCTTTAGATTTCATTCAGATTTCAGCTGCAGAAATGAATCTTAGGGTTCCCTGACCTGAGAATCGTAACCTTGGGTGGGATAAAAAAGGTGTTTATTGGCATAGAGGAGAATATGCAAAAAAGATGCCTGTTTCTGCTGTACTGTGTCTGTCCACTGCATCTTGAAAGTCACATAATGGGTAGCAACTGGTTAACAAAAAATTATTTCTTTCAACAGCTAAGGATAGGATAATTATGTGGTTAGAAGAAAAATCATTTTTCAGTATGACAGGATAACAGCAGAAATTATGTCCATGTGCTGCTCACCACTCAATAACCTCTTTCAGTATAAATCATTACCCAGTCCCTGCAGCAAGGAACAAGTGTTTTCTGCCTAAATCATGTAATCAGTCAAGAACTGATTTATTGCAAATAACCCTATGTGAGAAGCCAGATGGTATGCTGCATTTGAATCCTAACTTGCTCTATGTGACCTTGAATGAGTTACTTTGACCTCTTTGTCATTCATTCCCCATCTATAAAATGATGGTCTTCATGCCTAATTCAAGGGGTTCACTAAGAGGATCAAGTGAGATAATTTTATTAATGGCCCAAAGCAGGAAACCCTGATCCCCCCTCCATCTTCTCACTTAAACTTGAAAACAAATCTTTCTTCCCTTCCCCAATTTCTCAAGAATCAGAGTTTTAAAGTGATGAATTTATACATTTAAAATTGAATCAAATGGAAATAAGAATATTTTATAGTGAATATTTTCCTTCCTGTTTTTGAGGATGACACCTTCAAAAATTCTGATGCTGCTTTGTGGGCAGTGCCAGGAGCAAGAATGATCTGTGATGATATTGTAATGTGAGTTGTGTACATTTTTTAGTGTTTTCTAGGAGGCTGATTGTGTGTGTGTGTAAAGTGACTTTTAATCCCTATGATACTGTGATGTGAATTGGAATCCAATTTTCACATAAAGGCACTGAGGTTGAATAACTTGTCTGAAGTCATACAGGTAATAAGCAAATAAGCTGGAATCAAATCCAGGTCTTGCCAGTTCCAAAGCTGGGACTCTTCATTATTAATGCTACAATACCACTGCTTCAGGAATCTGAAATCTTGGAAAGTCAGTGAACATGTCAAAGGTGGCACTTTCTAACCCAACAAAGAAGCACTTTGTAAATAAAAATGATAAAAATGATCAAGAACAGACTCAAAAATATTTGAGGATCCATCTGTTAATAGTTGGTCTTAAAACAGAAAGATCCTTAAGTATTTCACAACCATGAGTTAATTAAATATGTGTGCATTCTTTTATTTGGGGGATTTTTAAATTTCCTCTAATGCCATGTACTGAACTAAGATCCATGTCTGCTACTGATGAGCATTCTTAAAACAGCTTCCACCAACTGATGAAAAACTCCCTTTAAACATTTTTTATCTGATATTTTCAAGTGTGAATTCATCTCTTAACAGTAGCCAACTTAACCTTTTTATTCCTTTTAAGATATCCCCACTTTTAGATGATGATTCCCTACATGGAATGTTTCATGAAAATTACAATTTGACCTATTAAAAGTTTTATTTCCTGAAAGTACATAGCACTAACAGAAGGTACATTTCAGTCATTTAAGCTATTTTAGCTGGACAGACTTCTAGGGATGAATTTTTCACAATTAGATGGAAGTAGAATGTGGTGGTATTATTGTTGTTGTTTTCAGTACCAATATTCAAACTCTGAAGAGGTTATAAACTTTCTCCACGCCTGTGCATCAGGCTTATGTCTCGGGTGAGCTCAGGGATCCTACAGGTGAGGGTCCTGGCAAGATGATCCTAGAGCTGCAATTTTACCAAAACTCCTAGCTTGATACTCCAAAGGCTTCCAGTTCATAGGTCCTGAAGCCAAGCAGCCTGCATTCAAATCCCAGCTTCACCCCCACAGTAGTGGCTTAGCTTTGAGAAAATGTCTGTGCTTAGTGATCTGTGAACTGGAATCCTAAGCTCTCCATGGAATTATCAGAAGGGTTCCGTTAGTTTCCCATTGCTGAAGTATAACAAGGTATCACAAATGCAGAGGCTTAAAATAAAATCTGGCGTCTTTCTGTTCTGGAGACTGGAAAAGCAAAATGGCTCTCGCTGTACTAAAACCAAGGTTTGGGTGAGGCTGCATTTCTTTGTGGAGGTTTTCGAGGGGGAGCCTTTCCTTGCCCTTTCCAGCCTCTGGAGGCTGCACCCTCCCCTATCCCCAGGGCCAGCTTGTTCATGCTGCATAACTCTGGCACCCACTTACTGTCTCTTTCACTTCTCTGTAGACCTGTGATTCCATTGGGCCCGCTCTGATAAACCAGAATAATTCCCCATCTTGAAATCTTTTAATCACATCTACAAAGTCCTTCTTGGTATGTAATGTGATATTCACAGATTCCAGGGATTATGATGTGGATATTTTTAGGGGCACATTATTCTGCCTACCACAGTGCTAACAGAATCAACACACACAAGACACTTAGAAGTGTCCAGAACACGGCAATCACTCAATAAATACCATCTTTAGCATTTTCAGCTGGGTTATATGAGACTAGCATGAATCAATTGAATCAATTGCTCAATGAACTTATGCTCTCTCCTTTCATCTCACATGCTGTGAACATAACTATCCTCATTTGGAGAGTTTAGCAATTTAAATGAAAGATTTTGCCAATGTGACTGATTTGTAGGTTCCATCAATTTGTGCAGTTTTAAGTAATCTAGACTCAGGCTATTCCAGTGTAAACTCTCAGTCTTCTTTTTAACTTTGGAGGCAGATTTCATTATATTCAAGGTTACCATAAAAGCCACACGCAGAACGGGGAATACATCTTAGACTTCTAAAGTTCTGAACTGTGCCAATTAAATCTACTGTCAGGTTCGTTAATCTTCCTCTCCCTAGGTCATCATGCTCAAAGATTCATAGATTTGAATTGAAATTCTGCCTATCTCTACTATACCTACACCAAATGGGTCTTTTCCACTTACCGTATAATATTATCTTAAACCTGTACAGCACTTAATATTTCTATAAAGTGTTTTACAGTTTTCCATTAGTTTTATCCCATTGATCTCTTACCACAATCTCCAAGATAGAGATAGGAGTTATTATCTCAAATTTTAAGATTAAGAAATTAAAATGATAGACATGAAGGAATGACCTAAAGGGACCAAGTAAGTTCTTTTTAATAAGCCTCAGTGAATAGTTAAATACAAGTAAGATAATATTAATTTTTGATGTACTACAGATATTTAACTTTCTTTGTAAGACTTGAAACAATTTTTTTATATAATATTCAGTCTCTAAAGCCAATTCAATTAATGCTATGCATTTTGATATTTGAATCTCACCTGATACTTGCCTCATGGTCAATAAGAATATCATCAGGAGAAAAGTATGAAAATACAATAATAAGACCCAAAGAAGTGTTAGGACTGACCATAAATCCAGTGAGTATGCCCATATAGTTAAGTGTCACACTTATTTAGAATTTTTAACTCTCTAGAACACATCTGACAATTCAAAGGCAAGACAGAAATGTCTCTCAGTAATCAAATTATCAGATCCATGGCCTAACATTTTCACACTTGACCCAAAGAAGCCCTACCTTGGAGTCTGTCTACTATTATTTTCCTCATAGTTTTAATTTTAAATTAAAAACAATGGTAGAAAAGCATTTAAGTTATACCACACAGATTATCTGTATGTATGAATATGTAACAAATCCCATTGATATGTGCAACTATAATGCACCAATTTTAAAATGTGGGAAAAGAAAAAGTATATAAGTTAAAAACAGAGAATTCTGGAGATGAATAGAAATGAGCAGATACAGCTTTAAAGAAGAATGAAACTGTGGCATTTATGGGTCAATGGATAGAGATGGATATTGTGTAAGTAAGCCAATCCCAAAAAACCAAAGGCCAAATGTTTTCTCTGATAAATGGATGCTGATCCATAGTGGGGGGAAGGGGCAGGGAAGAATGGAGGAACTCCGGATTGGGCAGAAGAAAAGGAGGGGAGGGGAGAGGGCGTGGGGAGAGAGTGGAATGAGATGGACATCATTGCCCCATGTACCGGTAGGATTGCACAAATGGTGTGACTCCACATCATGTACAAGTGCAATCAGAGAAATGAAAAGATGTGCTCCACTTGTGTAAAAAATAAAATAATTTTTTTTTAAAAAAAGAAATGAGCAGATAAAGAATTAAAATGCATTAGAATCCAAGAGACGGTGTAATTAGTGGTGGGACAAAGTGCTCAATGTATTTCCCTAGCTCTTTTTAACGTGGGAGAAGATGTAACTTTATTAAGATTCTAAAACATTCTTTGGGCCTTTGAAGATGATATCATAGTAAATCTGTGTGTGCAAATGTGGAAAGAGGTTCTCAGAATGTTACTAAATGAAGAAAAACACTTAGAAAGCATTGTGTAAAGGTGTAAGGAGATTACATGAAAACATAAGTGCACATATACGTATATGCATAGAAAAAGGTCTACAGCATCTATATAGCAAGACAGTAAAATTGACTTATAATGTCAGTGATGGCTTATAAGTTGTTTGTATTTCTTTTACTTTTTAAAAAATTCTTGTGTAAATGCTTTATAATAGCCACTCTTATTATTAGAAAAAAGCAATTTCCATTTAAGAAAAAAGGAGGGCTCAAATACTTCACATCCAACTTGGTTCAATAATATTGATTACTATGACTAACCACATTCTCCTGACTTGTATGAACCTCAGAAATGTCTCCCATTAATGATGTAATGGATTCCTTAACCTAAACACAGGCAAATCAGGATAGATTCTTTTCAGGCAGAAAGGAATCAACAATTATACTTGTTGCTGACACTTTCCTTCATAAAATAAAACATGGGGTTCTATTGTCACTATAATTTAGTTTTCTTAATCATGTAATTCTATGTATGAAAATAATCAGCTTGAGCATGCAGTAACCTAAGAAAGTGCTGATACAAGAGAAAAAAAATCTCATTTCCAAAAGTCATTAATGAAAAGAGAAAATAGTTTTGAAAGAAAAAGAAATATTGTGAATGATGTTCTTTTAATATTCTTTATTAGTAAATCAGTACATATTATGCCTAGATTGCCTGGTTGTGTTATCTTCTGCCTTTGTCTTCTACTTTCTAAATATCCTGACTACCATATGCATGAATTTAGGAACCATGGTGCTGCTTGAAAACAGAGCTTATTGCTTGAAAAACTCAAATTTATTCTTATTTTGAATTACATAGGCAGGATGTTAAATAATTACTTCAGGGATGAATTTAAAATTAAACTTTGCAGGCCAGGCACAGTGGTGCATGCCTGTAATCCCTCGGGAGGCTGAGACAGGAGGATCACAAGTTCAAAGCCAGCCTCAGCAATGGCAAGGTACTAAGCAATTCAGTAGGATCCTGTCTCTAAATAAAATACAAAATAGGGCTGGGGATGTAGCTCAGTGGTCAAGTGCCCCTGAGTTCAATCCCTGGTACCAAAAAAAAAAAAAAAATGAAAAAAAATTAAACTTTGCAACTGCAAGATTAAGTCCTAAATTCCATGTACATATACATGTGCCAAGTAAATAATTATAAATAAGTAAATATGTGTGTGTACATGCATATATGTGTGTATATTAATATTTAGTAATGTGTATACATACAGTTCTCTTAAAAATAGGAAAAAAATGAACTCACTTGGAATGGCTAGTTAACATATATCAGTCTTCCTGATAATAAGGTAAAATACTGTCAAATTGAGGCTCAGTACTTCCTGAACACTTATCTCAGATGCTATACCTTGCTTCTTGGTTATACCTTACTTCCATGATACATTGTGACGTGGGTGTTAGCCCCCACCTTATAGAGAGAAACCAATATTGATGAGGTTGAATAAAATGGTTATTATTCATGGGATCGGCACTTAATCCAGGAAGGAATGTGGAAGGATAAGAAAATTATAAAATCTTAATCCTTCTGAAATTAGGTCAATATTTAAAGTATCCTTCAATGTGTTGATCTACTACTAGCTCAAAAGTGGCATGCTTCTCTGGAATTCAAAAAGATAATTTAAAGCAAAAACTACAGGCATGCTGATGTTTGTATGTAGTACCTGCACAAATTCAAGTCCTTGGGTAACGTTTTTTTGGGGCAACAAACTGAACCAGGAAGGTAATTGAGTACATTCACTGGTGTTACATAAAACCTCCCATGAAATTAATTAAGAACTGAAAGAATAGAATCATAATCTGTATAAGAGAATTCACCATCACGCACCCCAGTCCCTAATGTAGTTAGTTTTTCTATTTCATTAGCCTCTCAGCCTTAGACTAGTTTCTTTCCCTAAAAAAAAAAAAAAAAAAAAAATTGCCCCAATGGGCAAGTCACACAGATGCCACTGAAGGGTGCCACTGCCCCTTCTAAAAACTGAAAACCACTGTTTCCAATTAGTGTGGATGACTCACCCTCAGCCTTGATTGTCTGGCTTCGCTGGAAATGGTGTTTTTAATGAGAAAACTATTTGCACATTGCATTCCGGCTGAGCTTCCCCTCAGTCCGCTGCTGGGCATTTTGCTTGTCATTCATAATCAAGACAGACACTGTGTTGTCCCCATGCATGACAATGATTCAGGCTCTGTTAAAGTAATTTATAAAAAGTTGGAATGAATATACATGTATCCATCTACATATTTTCCCTCAATATTTATGACAAGGTAGTAGAGAAATTGAAGATGTGTAAGATGCCGGGAGTGGATATCAAGCCCCGGTCTCATCCGCAGCAGATAATATAGTAAGATATGCACACCTTGCGCTTCAGGATGGTCAGATTTCCAGAGGCCCATGCACTAGCAATAGTGCAAAAAGGGGAAGCCAGTCAGCCACTGGAGAAAGCTCAAGACAGTGTTAAGGGAAGGCAGGGCCTCATCCAGTGCCCAAGGACACAGGGAAGGCGTGGCCTGACCCAGTGGTCAAGGACACAGGGAAGGCGTGGCCTGGCCCAGTGGTCAAGGACACAGGGAAGGCTGGCCTGATCAAGTGTCAAGGACACAGGGAAGGCGTGGCCTGATCAAGTGTCAAGGACACAGGGAAGGCGTGGCCTGACCCAGTGGTCAAGGACACAGGGAAGGCGTGGCCTGGCCCAGTGGTCAAGGACACAGGGAAGGCGTGGCCTGACCCAGTGGTCAAGGACACAGGGAAGGCGTGGCCTGACCCAGTGGTCAAGGACACAGCACTTCGTTAATTAGGCTTGTTATTAAATACCACATGCAAGTAAGTGGTTGCTTTTGCTTCTGTTTGGAAAGTGAATTCAAGCATGGACTGTCATGCAGTTTGGCATGAGCAGTGGGCAGTGGAAAACTCATGGCCTCCAGATTTTTTTTTTCTTCTCCTTCTTTTTATTTGGTACCATGGATTTAACCCAGGGGTGCTTAAACCACTGAGCCACATCCCCAGCCCTTTTTAAATTTTTTTTTAAATTTAGAGACAGGGTCTTGCTGAGTTGTTTAAAGGCCTCACTAAATTGCTGAGTCTGGCCTCGAACTCATGATCCTCCTGCCTCAACCTCCCAATCTGCTTCCTCTGCTTTTAATTCCTTTGGTCTGGCTTGTAGAAGTAGCCGTGCATGTTCATCACATTTATCCTGTCCCTTGGTTCTTCATTCTCTTTCCCACAACACACTCCACTGTGACTTTATTTACCTTCTGAATGCCTACTTAGGTCTTATTCTTTCATTCTGCAGAATAAGTGTTAGAAAATATAAAATCCCTTGATGTATTTATTAAAAATATCTCTATAAAGGTAAGAGTTCTACTCATAAATCAGTCTCCATGTCATATACTAAACTACTTTTATTATATCTAGCCATAAATGTGCTGAGGAAGGTGTGCCATTATATTATTTCTAGAAATAAAAATTCTTTGAGTCAGAATGACTTGTCATGATGTTTGCTTTAGAAAAGCTAAGTACATCAGAAAAAGTCTACAGAAAAGAAATCCTACTGAAGGGAAGAAAATGGAATTCCCTTTGAGACTGGTTATGTGAAATGTTCATTCTCACAGTGAGTTTGCAGGAGCCAGACACCCTCTGTCTTCCCTTCATCCGGAAAGGTGCTCAGCTACCCTGGCACAGGCACTGTGTAGCACTGGCTTTGTTACAGCTGGAAGGAGACAGCCAAATGAGTTACTCAACCAAAAAAGTTATGACATTGAAAATGGCCCCTGGTCTCTGAATATGTGCCAGTTGGCCAGAAATCAGGAGGAAAGAAAAGGAGTTTCTTAAGATGATGACTTTATAGTCTTTTTAAGTGACTGGATAGAAGTACAGGAGTTAAACCATTATTTGGGGGAAGACTGACAATGGGTTTCCCATTTCCTTGGTTAAAGGTAGTTTGATTTAATAGCAATATTAAATATGTAAGTGCCACCCACTACTAGAGTGTCAGTTGCCAAAATTATTTATGGAGATGAATTACAGAGAATAAAGGCAAATCAGTTTCCCGATAAGTCTTTATTTTTAGTACAATGAATCTGAAAATCTTAATCCAAGAGATCTGTAGATAGAATTGAGGAAGGTGGTGAACCCGGATGAAATAATGAATATTTTTATTAACCTCCATTTAAAATGCAGCATTTCCCCTAATTATATATAGACATAGGTAACAAATGACAGTACTACCAAGAGCACCTTGACTTTGCAACCAGTAGAAATATCAAATTACAGGCACCATGGAGATGTCAAAATATCTATTCTCTTCATCATGACTTTGAAATTTTGGTAAGTACTCCATCATAAATTTATTTTTTAAAGCTTGCGATATAATTCAAATACCATACCATTCATCTATTTAAATTATAAAATTTTATATTTTTAGTATATTAAGTCATTAAATTGTTTAATTGGTAGTAACCCTATATAACATAAATCTTCCCATTTCAATCATTTTTATAGAATGTACATAACCATCTGGGCGTATCTCTTTTCAAAACTTTTCATCACCCCAAACAGAAATTCCGTAGTAGTATGAATAGTAGTAACTCCTGGGCTAGGGATGTAGCTGGCCGGTAGAGCTTTTGTCCAGCAGGCGTGATGCCCCAGGTTCCATCCCACAAAATAAACATAAACACAAACAGTACCTCCCTGCTCCTTCTCTCCTGGTAACCTCTAATATACTTTACGCCTCTATAAATTTTCCTCCCTAGATAGGTATACAGATGGACTCATGGCAACACATGTCCTTTTCATCTGACTAATTCACTTTGCACAGTGTCTTCAAGGTTTTTAAATTTGTAGCATGTGTCAGTACTTCATTTATTTCTGTGGTTAAACAATATTCCTTCCTATGTACACGCTATATTGTGTTGATCCATTTATCTCTTGGTAGACATGTGGGTCATTTCCACGTTTCTGGCTACTGCGAATGATGTTATCATGCACATTAGTGTACAAATATCTTCACATCCTTGCATCTAATTCCTTTGGGAATATACCTAAGAGTGGAATTGCTGGATCTCATTTGGTAATTCTGTCTAGCTTTTCTGAGGAACTGCCAAACTGATTTCCATGACAGTCACAGAAATTCCTTTTGAAAGATTCTGAAACCTGTGTTATCATTGTTTTTGTTTGGTTGGTTGGTTGATTGGTTGTTTGGTTGTTTTTTTTTTTTTTTTTTTTTTTTTTTTTTTTTTTTTTTTTGTGTGTGTGTGTGTGTGTTTTACATAATCCTGTGCATTTTCTTTAGCATTTAGAAACATGCTTCCAACAAGGGGACCATAGGCTTTCCCAGGCTGCCAAAGGGCTCCATCCCACACAAAAGATCCAGAACCTCTGCACATTATTTTCTCTTTCATCTAAGTCAAAATAATTTAGATCTGAAAAACTCTATCAGTATTTACAGTCTGAAATTAAAAGGGGCAATCACTATAAATATAGAAATTTGGCATAATCTTGAAAGTTCAGAATAAGTAAACTATGCTAATCACAGAGCCAGCAGGCAGCAGAGCTGGGCCTGTCCCTTAGGGCTCCAGGTCCCCAGGCCGATACATACCCACTAGGCCTGTCTCTTGATAAATCATGTCAGCTGTGATGATCATGAAGGAGGTTTTCATTTATCACTGGAGTAGCAATCGCTACCGCAGCACTTTCCTGTTGTACAGTGGTTAGCAGTTGATAAAGGGTTTCCACGTACACCATTTAATCAGTGCCTCCTCACTATGAACTGAGCAGGAATTAGCATCTCTATTTTGTAAAGGTGTTCAAAAGGGTTGTATGATTTGCCCAAGGCCACAGAGCTAGAAATGACTAGATCTGGAATGAGAACTTCATGCTCAACTTGTCCAAGCTGAACCCATTATTCTCTGTCACTTTGTCATCCAGTGCCCTTGCCAGGAACCTGGGGGCCACTCTTGACTCCCTCTTTTTCTTTATTTAAACTCAATATCTTCTGATTCCAATTCCTGTAATTAAAATAAAACCCATCCTCTTCTCTCACCTCTCATTTTATTCTACACTTCATCTCCCTTTTTCTAACTTTGCCTCTGTCAGCAATCTATTCTTCATACTGCAAAAAAAAAAAAAAAAAAAAAAAATATGTGAACAAAGTATAATGAGTGCTACAGTCTGAATGTTTGTACCTCTCCAAAATTCGGATGTTTAAATCCTGACCCCTAAGGTGATGGTGTTGGGAGGAGGCCTTCAAGAGGTGATTAGTTTATAAGGACAGAGCCCTCGCTAATGGGATTAGTGCCTTATAAAAGGGGCCAGACAGAGACCCCTCACACCTTGCACAATGTGAGGACATAGAGAGAAGTCACCACCCATGAACCAGGACATTGGCCTTTACCGGACACCAAATATGCCAGTGCCTTGATCTTGGACTTTCCAGTCTACAGAACTGTGAGGGATAAATTCCTGTTGTTTCTAACCCCATGTTTATGATATTTTGTTATAGCAGCATGGACAGACTGAGAATGTCTAAACCTTTCTACTGGTCCTTCAGTATCCTCAGGTGAAGTCTGCTGACAGCATTTGTAACATCACTGATTCCTGAAGCCCGCTCACTCCCTCAGCTCCTGTCAGACCTCTGCTTTCTGATCTATGCAGTCAGAGTGAATTCAAGCAGTTCCCCTAATTTCCTGTGCTCTTTCTCCCTTTATTCCTCTGCACTCATCTTTTTCTTTTGCTTCTGTTTGGCTAACTCCTACTCATTCGGGTTGTGTCCACTTTGGGGATATTAGAAATCATGCTGTTAAGAATAATCATGCTCAGATTTTTGTGTAGGGGTTAGTTTTGCATGGATTTATTTCTCTTGGGGATACACTTGGAGTGGAAGGCTTCCTCTCAATTTTAAGATCCCAGGACTTCTTGATATCTACTGTCATGGCTGCCCTGGGCAACCTTTCATTCCAGTGAGAAGAATAATAAGAGTCAGTTGATAGAAAACCAATTGGATTTCTTTTGAAAACACATTTAGACTTGAGCCCTTTTTTAAGCTTATAACTATAATGAGGTGAGAAATTGTTAGTGCTGTGCATTGGATGGGTTTCCTAGGAAACTTCATAGCTTCATTACCAAGTCTTCTAAGGAATATTGGTCATTTCATATAGGGGTTTTATCCATGAGATGGTGACTGTGGGAAGACTCAATAAATCTGACACATATTCCCTAAGAAGAGTTTTACTTTCATGTTAATACAAATGCTTATGTTATGAAACAGAATACAGAATTCACAGGGAATTTTTAAGGTATCTCTGAGACTTCAAAGCTCATAGCCTCCGGCTGTGCTTCAAGTCCCTAGGACTTGCCCCTCCTCAGGACAAGTTTACTCTCACTTGCTCTTAGCAGTATTTCAATTTAGGGTTGGAGAAGCTCTGATGGAATGAATCTTTTTTCACATAGTTTTGATATGAATTCCAAATAATTTAAGTGCTATTTCCTAAATGGAGCGCTATGGAACTAGCAGTTGCAGAGGTGTTATACTAAAAGAAAAAAGAATCTTGTGTTTCTGCAACTTTGAGAAATATTTCTTTAATTTGAAATTTGTGGTTTTCTTAACTTAGAATTTCTCAGACACCAGAGTTCTCTCATCCACTGCTCAAAATGAAAGATCTGGAACTATCTTCTACAACCTTCAATCTGTGACCTCTGTCCATGGGTACTTAAGCATATATAGTGTTTTGGCAAAATTGCATTTTAATCTCCAAAATTAAATTGTGAAGTGATCAAAACAATCAATTAGGAATCATCCTAATGTTAGTTTTAGAGACTGAGAAGAAATTCCTGAGAGGGCTCTCTCTGGGGGCAAAACACTCCTGTTTTGTTAACCACTGAATACAGCGGCATAGGCCTGCAGTGGTTTTCCTCTTACTTTATCAAGTGTAGCTGAGTTGGCTGGGCAACCTTGTGTCCCTGACTGTTTAATACGAGTTGTTTTCTGATCAAATGGCTTCTTTCTGGCAGATATATTTTCTGTGATTAATTAAGCATGAATAGGTGATATTTTTCTACGTAATTTCACCTTTGATGTTTTTAATTGACTTTTCTCTGCAACCTCAGTTTTTTCTTCCTGTGAGCTCATTTGTAGGAAAAAAGGACTCCTAGGCAGGACACTGTGCAGGTGGAGATATTTGGATCTGGCTGTCAGATTTCTACTGGGGCTTCAGGTCCTTTCCACAACCTTGCTCCCACCACCCCAGCCCTCCTCGCTGCCTCTCCAGCTCTGTGAGGCTCCTCCCGTCAGCCACTTGTCCTCCGTGCCCACACTGATCTCTTCACTTGCTGTCAGATCTTTAACTTGTTTTCTTTCTAGACTCAGTGTTCCCTCACTTCCCAGTTCCCTACAAAGTAGGATGACATAATAAAAAAAAAAAAAAACACAAGTTTGGAAACCCAGTTTAAGGGTCATTGTATGGCAAGGGGAGTCTTTTATCTCTTTGGCAGGAGTTCTAATTACCAAGGAAAATGGAGATATTCGAGTTCAGTGGGTGCCACTGCTTCATTCACAGAAGTTTAGTCTGCCGCGCGACCAGCACACTAGCTTCATACTAGAGGTTCCAAACATAGAAGTTAACTAGTGAGATCAAAATAAAGACACATAAAACTCAATTTACCTTCCTCTTGCCCAGCTAAGAGACTGCTTCTCCCGGCTCCTGCCTGGAGCCACCTGGCTGTAGCGAGGTTTACACAAGAGACCAGCAGGAGAGAGGAAGAAGCACGCCAGAGAGTGGGCTTTTATTGGGGAACAAAAAATTCAGGGGAAAATTCCATCCAATGAAGGTCGAGGGGAACAGCATTCCAAGGTCAGGGTCAGTGATTGGTTTCCAGGTCAATGGTCAGTCACACCCCAACACGGACAGGCCCTCGCACCTGGAAAAGGTGGGGAAAGCTCTGACACAGCTGGCCTGAGCGCCTCACACCCAGTCAGGGAGGTACCCAATCACGTGTGAGAACAGCTTCCCACAGTTTAGGAAGGAACTTGGGATGTGTGTGTGTGTGTGTGTGTGTGTGTGTGTGTGTGTGTTAGAGCAAAAAGTGTACACTGCATTTAATGGAAAGTTAGTGTAGCTAGGAGATGTATGAGTCAGCCTTTCATAGAGAAGCCCTGAATGAGGAGACCATCAGAGTAAATCAGGGTCTCCCTTTCTCAGACTTAACAAATAGAAGGAGTTTTCAAGAGTGAAGAAGCAACTGTAGAGACCACTAACGTGGTCATGCACCCCTAGGGAAGCCTTCTGCTTTCACTGATTCCTCACCAAAGGCCCAGGGCCCTGGGTTCCTCTGCTCTGAAGGTGGGCTTCAGACCTGCAGTCACCCTGATGGGCTCATGCGTACAAACAGCGTCAGGCCTTCACTCCAGAGATGATTCTTCTCTTCTCCTCAGTGATTGACACAGGTTCCTCTGAAGTCATGCCACTTTTCTTCGTCCAGTGAAATATATGGGAGTGAAGTGTTACCTTACAATTTTAATTAGAAACTTCCAATTTTAATTAGAAACAGGGGAAGAATATATCTAGAAACCTCTTTGCAGGTGCTACTTATTAAATAATCATTCTTATATTTTAAATTTTTAAAGGAGAGTATATACAAATACTAAATACTAGTCTTCTAGAAACTGGCAAGAGCTCAGGTATTCACAGAGACAAAGAAGGTAATGCAGATATGTGGAAAGGGTAAAGATAAAAGAGGAAGAAAGGCCCGGCCCGGGTAGGTCTCCTGATCCAACCTGATCCACACTGTAGCAGCCTTCCATAGGCTGACTACAATCATATCCTTTATACATAACAACAGGAGGGGCGTGATAACCAGCTTTGCATCACTGTGGCAAAAATACCTGACAAGAACAACTTCAGAGGAGAAAAAGTTCATTTTGGCACACAGTTTCAGAAGTTCAGTCCATGGTGGCCCAACTCCATTGCTTTAGGCCCAAGATGAAGTAGAACATCATGGCGGAAGGGTGTGGTAGAAGAGCTCTGCTCATCTTACAGGAGCTGGGAAGCAGAAAGAAGAAAGGGGGAAGAGGCCACAGGGAAGATGTACTCTTCCAGGACATCACCCCCCCCCCCCCGGTGACCCACCTCCTCCAGCCACATCCCACCTACCTACACTTACCACCCAGTCAGTCCATCCAAACCAGGATGGACTGGTTAGGTTACCCATAATCCAATGATTTTTCCTCAGAATATTCCTGCATTACCAGGAGTTTTGGGGGGACATCTCTTATCCAAACCATAACAAGGAGAATAAGCCTGAGGGAAAGACATGGACCAAGGGCCTGGATGATTGTTTTGTGTGATTTTCCCAGTCACATTTCTTTCCCTACCTGAATGTTCCTCATAACTGTATAATTATATGCTGTGTCAAATAATGCAGCAGCATAATTCATAAAATAGTGTATAGAATCTAGTCTTTAAAAACTCTTTTCATTCTAGTAAAATATATTTTGAATCATTCTGAAGCTACTTGTTTACCACGGCTGAAGGCAGTATCCAGGTTCAAGCTGC
The DNA here is from genome assembly GCF_964194105.1 of Spermophilus citellus. Lineage (NCBI taxonomy): Eukaryota > Metazoa > Chordata > Mammalia > Rodentia > Sciuridae > Spermophilus > Spermophilus citellus. The sequence goes on from NC_138189.1 coordinate 135,787,057, forward strand.
CACTGAACATGATTCAGCTGGGACCTATTCTGCCACCTCTTATTTTTGCCACTAAGAGCATCATTCAAAATGATGCCTAAGAGACCCAGTCTGTTTTCCCTAAGTATCTGTGAGATTCATGGATTTGATAGTGGATTACTTTAGTGGATCCCACTGGGATCATTTATAGCTTGTGCTTTTTTAAAAGGCTCTTTTTTTTTCCTCCTAGAGAAAAGAATATTTTACCCAAGAGTTTGTAAGTTGAGTAGAAGCTTTTCATTTATCTAGCCATTGTTGATTTGTGGTCTGGCAGGAAGGAATTGTTGGCAAATGGAATGCTTCCCCTGGAAAGAAAAGCTCAGTTTATAGTCTTAGCCTGATAAGTGCTTGCCAAGAACTAGGCTAATGACATCTGTTGAATCCCTGGCTTGACCACTTTTATAGTGTATGGACTAACAATGGATCATTGCTGCAGAATTTTGCTGTGGCTTATTTTAGTTCCCAACCTTTTCTCCCTAATTATTATTGTTATCAAACCTCAAACTAGAGGTCATCTCTCCTCTTGGGCAGTTCTAAGATTTGGCCGAACCCACTTACAACAGTTAATGAACCCCCCTCGGTTCCCAAATCTGACCTGTGATCAACAAAATTTTATTTTATGCCTCCCAAGATTTCTCTTATCTCCTTTGTTTCATGTGGACCTTCATGTGGATCACCTTTTCCTAACATGTGTCAATCAGATGGCTCTTGGAATCCTGTGCCTTTAAGTACACTATGCATATAAGCAGAGATAGGGATGTGACATTTATCTCTATGCTCTTAAGAGAATAAATGATTCAGGCTTGTACACCCAGTCCTTCAGAGCCACTAGTCACTGACATCAGCACAAACACACAGGGAGCATATCCTGTGTTAGACACCCATAAGGAAGCGTCAAGACTTAGTTCATTGAGGGATCCCGCCTTCCTAAGATATACAGTCCAGTATGGCTTTCCAGAAAATATGCATCTGTGAAATTCTCTCTTTTCCCATGTCAGTCAAATACACACTTACCTGACCAGGGTGACATGAGCAATTTATAGAAGATTTTTTAAAAAGCAGACTGTACACAGCCACATCAATGTTTATAGCAGCACAATTCACAATAGCTAAATTGTGGAACCAACCTAGATGACTTTCAGCAGATGAGTGGATAAAGAAAATTGGTATACATACACAATGAAATATAATTCAGCATTAAAAGAGAATAAAATCATGGCATTTGCACATAAATGGATGGAGTTGGAGAATATAATGCTAAGTGAAGTTAGCCAATCCCAAAAAAGCAAATGCTGAATGTTTTCTCTGATTTAAGGATGCTGATTCATAATGTGGTTGGGAGGGTGGGCATGGGAGAATTGGATGAACTCTATACAGGGCAAAGGGGAGGGAAGGGAGGAGAGGGGGTATGGAGGTAGAAAAGACGTAGAATGAGATGGACATTATTAGTCTAAGTACATGTATAAAGACACAAATGGTGTGACTCTACTTTGTGTACAACCAGAGATGAAAAAATGTACTCTATATGTGTACTATGAATTGTAATGCATTCTGCTGTTATATATAACAAATTAAAATTTTTTTAAAAAGCAGACTGTGAAAAAACTTAAATAGTATATGCTATGGAAATTATATACATATCATTTTTAAAAGATTTCTTTAGAATAAGACTCAAAAATCAGTTCACAGCCTGAAGGTCCACACAGTTTTGTAGAAGCAACTCTAAACTAAGAATCCAAGAGCCTGGCTACAGGAATTCCCTGTTGCTAACTAGAATAATCTTCATCTTTATACTATGATATTCCTAGAAAATTTTAACCCTTATTCACTTGTGAAGCAACATATTTACAAACTGTACATAGATTAAATTATTAGCAGTGCTCATTCCATATTTCAATCTATATTTAGGTCAGGTTTTCTCCAGGAAGCATTCAGTCATTCTACAGGCATTTCTGAGCCCCTGTTAACTGCTGGAACTGTGCTACATGCTCCAAGATGAAAAGACATGTGCAGTCTGCTCCAAATTTAGAAAGAAAATAACATGCAAACAATGAACCACAGGATCCCGAGAGCTGCTACCAAAAAGGTCATTCAAAGAGGGCAGAGACAAGCCATTGCTGCAGGAAGCTTCCTTGACTGGCTATGTTCAAATTGGGCCTTCCCAAGAAGTAAGCGCACCCAAGGTTGCCTCTAGTTAGTGTCATTGAGGCTTCAACCCAGGTCTTCTCCCTCTGAGTCCAGTCCTCTTCCAGTCACCTCTATATGTGAAGATGAACCATGTGAAATTGCTGACATTCAACCATTTTTTTTAATTTGAAAAGATAAAAATTCCTATGATTCACTTCAATAGGACTCACCAATCTGCCCAGCTTGCTCCCCAAATCCTGATCTCCTTCCATGATCTCTGCCAATAGAGAAGCCTTCTTATCCCACTCAGAGCCTTACAAACTTCCGTTTAGGGAAATTCAAAATTTTCCAAAACTTCCACATCTAGCATCACTTTTGATCCTTTTAACAATCTTAATACAGAAGGGGAGAATCCCAAGAAAAAAGGTAGCACCAAATTAAGATTTTGGAAGTGAGTGTAAATAATTTCAAACAGTGATCAGCAGAGTGGCTATGGAATCGATGATACTAAGGCAATGCACCTGGACGTGGCACTTACCCAAGCAGAACTGGTTCTCGGTGAGCCTGATGGGCATGCTCAGCTCCCTCTCAATCTAGCAGGCAGTGCTGTATCCCTGTCTTCTTACCAGTGATATTTCATGACGGTCATGGAAAAAAAAAATTATTTTGCTAATTGACTTAGGACACAGCAAGCCCTGGTGTCCCTGGCTCCAAAGTAGAAGGATCAAACATAGTCTTAACTTCCAATGTGGAAGAAAAAGAAAACAGAGTGAGATAAAAATGAAGAAAAGGAATCTGATTCCGTATATAAAATACCCAGTCACTTTCTCTGGACCAACCTAGACTACATCCAAAAATGAGTATGATTATTTTGATTTCCAAATAGAAAGTTGTAAATATATGAAAGAAAGTCCAACATGTTTAGCAATTAGAGAAATGCAAATTAAAACCACACTGAGATTCATCTCATCCCAATCAGAATGGCAATTATCAAGAGTACAAGTAACAATAAATGTTGATGAGGATGTGAGGGAAGAGGTACATTGCTGGTGGGACTGCAATTTGGCTCCAACACTCTGGAAAGCAATATGGAGATTCCTTAGAAACTTGGGACCATTATATGACCCAGCTATCCCATCCCTTGGTATATACCAAAAAACTTAAAATCAGCATACTATAGTGACACAGCCATATCAAAGTTTATAGCAGCTCAATACACAACAGCTAAGCTATGAAGCCAGCCTAGATGCCCTTCAACAGATGAATAGATAAAGAAAATGTGTTATATATACACAATGGAATACTACTCAGCCTTAAAGAAGAATGAGATTATGGAATTTGCTGGTAAAAAGATGGAACTGGAGACTATGATGCTAAGTGAAATAAGCCAGTCCCAGGAAAAAAAAGGCCAAATGTTCTTTGATATGCAGATGCTAACATACAATAAGGGGAGTGGGGAAGGGAAGAATAGAAGTTAATTGGATTAGACAAAGAGGAATGAAGGGGAGGGGGTGTGGATAGAAATAGGAAAAACAGTGGAATAAAAAGGACATAACTTTTCTGTGTTCATATATGAATACATGACCAGTCTTACTCCAAATCATGTACAACCACAAGAATGAAAGTTATACTCCATGTATGTCTAATATGTCAAAATACATTCTACTGTCATATATATCTAAAAAGAACAAATTTTAAAAGTTGTTTTAGTTTATCATATAGTATAGTATATACATTCTCTGGAAGGAAGAGTTTGTCTCTGTGTCCTCCTTAAATCCTGAGATGGAAGAAGGCACAGTGTTTCCCCTGTTCCAGTTAATCCACATGAAGCCCTAGCTCCCAAACAGACATGGCTCATGTATTAGTCAGGTTTCTCCACAGGAGTAAAAACAATAGAATATGTATGTAAATTGACTTTGGCTTCCACAATCAGAATCTGAATAATCCCACAGTGAGCTGGGAAAATCAGTAGCTGCTCAGTCCAAGAAGTTGAAACCTCAGAACAGGAATGTGCTATCGCATAGCCCCAGATAGAAGGCCGAAGGCATGGACGCCCCCTGGAGAGAGGCTGGTACAAGTCCATGTCCAAAAGCTGAGGTCTGTCATCCTTGGGTGATGGCAAAGCAAAAACCTACCTGCTCAAGAAGAATCGGGCATGTCCACAGGCATACTATTCCCCTTCCTCTGTCTGGGTCCCCAGCCTACTGGATGGTGCCATTTACATTCAGGCAGGGACGTCCCCTCTCAGTCGCTGACCCACGTTTCATTCATCTCTGGAAACACCCACCCACACACACACACACACACACACACACACACACACACCCAGAAATATGCTTGACCAGTTTTATAGGCAGCTCTCAACTCTGTCAAGTTGAGGACCAAGAGTAACCACTGCTCATATAGCTACAAGATGGGGACACTGCTACTCACCAGTGAATGGAAAACTTCTGCCACAACAGTCTTACAAAGTATTTGATTTTTCTAAGGTTCTGCTTTGAGGATTCTTTGGGTTTTGTTTCATGACAAAAGCAGCCTGCGATGCCCCTCGACACAAAACACGCAAAAGAATCCAAGAAAATCTGTGTTCTTCATTTGTTTCCACTGCTCCTGCTGTGCTCATGTTGAAGAACTCTATTTTAAGAAGGAGAAAAGGGCACAGAGAACTTGAATTGTTATGTACCCCAGTAGCATGTTGATTTTTATTCTTTTTTTATATTTATATATATATAATTATATGTTTATATATATTTATTCTTATTTATATATTTTATTTCTATTTCTATATATTTATAATTTATATTTATAAATTATATAAATATATATAAATTATATATATATATATATATATATATATATATAGAATAGAGAGACATATTTTTTTAGTTGTAGATGAACCCAGTAACTTTATTTATTTTTATATGGTGCTGAGGATCAAACCCAGTGCCTCATACATGCAAGGTAAGCACTCCACCACTGAGCGACAACCCTAGCCGGATTTTTATTCTCTAAAATAGAGAGCCAAACATATCATCAAGACCATTTGGGACATCTCCAAAAAGAATATACCAAACACCCCTTGGTTACCAAATTAGAGCTGGGAAGCTTTGTCCAGTGACACCCCCTGATGTCCCACCCACCCACTGACCATGTGAGCACAAAGACCCCTCCCTCCTCAACCACCTGCCCCCACATTTCCACAGGCGGCAGGAGTGGATTCGGGAGCCTAGTCTGAGGGTAGCATCTTGTAGCTTAGGATAGAACCAGAGAAATGACAGCAGATACCTCTGTTATTTTTTAGTTTGTGCATTAGGTTTTTTTATTTTTTATTTGTCCTTCTTTTCTGAAAAACCTGATGTGTAGTTGCATGAAATAGGTTATTGTTCAAAAATACAGTGCCCCTGTCTGTAATGATGGAGACTCCAGAGGGCCACCTCTCCTGCCCAGCTCTGGGACCCGGGTAGTTGCACCCTGAAACACCAAGTGGAAAGAATCATGCAGGCCCACGGCAGAGTTGAGTCAAAGTCAGAGAAATAAGAACGCACAATCAGCTGGAACTGTATTCCTGCTCAGAAAGGAAAAAGGGCATATTTCACCCAACAGGGTATGTTTTTGAAATTGCTAGGGGAAAAAATGGAGACCCAGCAAATATGCAATTGGGCTTTTCTCTTACTTGATTGGTAAGTCCTTCTATCTATAGTTACTTTATCTCCCTCAATTTATAGCTCTATTGAGAAGAAATAAGACCATTATATTTATAATCTGTTGACATGCAACTGGAGCTGCAAATGTTGAAACCAATTCAGAGTAACATATTTTCTTACAATGAGGCCCTGTTGCAGTTTCTTCCAAATGACGCTGATATTCACTATGTGACAATGGTTGATTATAGACATTATTTCCAAATACACGGTGAGTTGCTACTTTTGGATTTCAAATACATTTTTAAACTATACTATGGTGGGAGCTGAAGAAGTTAAATGCCTATGACAATGAAACTATTTGAAAATGTCATAGCGTATTAGAAAACATAAAGACCTATAATGTTAGCCTGTCATTTTAATCATCAAAGACTTAAGATCAAATAGCCTATCCTTTTCAATAAAATTTTTTCAAGCTCAAGGACAAAAAACATTTAACATTTGACAGTGATTACCATTTTATCGTTTGGTATTCGATTTTATCTATTTGGAGTCAGCATTTATTGAATGAATTTTTAAATTTTTTATTAGTGATATATAGCCCCCTTTTAAATTTTAAAAATATTGCATTTTTAAAAGAAGAGATTATTTCCAAAACTAGAATTAGTAAATAAACAGCATCAAAATTAAATCTCAAATATAATTTTTTGGAGTTTTTGAGATATAATATTTGTACATCTTTATGGGGTATGGCAAGGGTATGATGCATGTATACAGTGTGAAATTGAATACAATATTTAGCTAAAATATTTCACATATTTTCTTACTCTTTATTAATTTGAGGGGAAATTGTAGAAATTTAAATGTCAGTTTACCCTTATTGAGAATTATAGAAATCAGGAAATGGTCAAAGTATGATTTCACAAATTATATGGTCTATTGCCATACAAAGAAAAATTTTCTTAGGTCCACAAAGCTTAAAGAGGAGGAATAATGTGAATAAACCTTACAGAGAATCTACTTAGTTAATGAGGTATGTTAACCATATAGTGAGTTCCAAAATTTAACCCAGTTGCTCAGTTAGGAAGGAAACCAGCTTCTACAGAAAGGAAATTAAATGAAGTTTGAGGAATAGGTATTATTTCCAACTGTATGTGAGTAGATGTTTATAGAATTCAAATATATCTTAAACTGTACTATGATAAGAGTGGTAGAAATAAACACAACAATGAAGATATTTGAAAATGCCATGTGATATTAGAAATCATAAGTCTAATGTCATATTTTCATTTAAATTATTAAGCACTTAAGAGGAAATAGTCTGTTCAATTAATTTTATTTTGTACTGGGGATTGAACCCAGAGACACTTTACTACTGAACTACATATTCAGTCCTTTTTATTTTTATTTTGACATAGGGTCTCATTAAGTTGCTGATGGTCTTCATAAGTTTCCAAGGCTGGCCTCAGACTTGTGATCCTCTTGCCTCAGCCTCCCAAGTCACTGGGGTTACAGCCACGTTTCACCACCCCTGCCTCAACTGAATTTTTTTTTTAAATTTAAATGTGTGACTCTGTTTTAGTCAACTTTCCTATTGTTGTAACTAAAAGACCTGACAAGAACAATTAGAGGAGGAAAAGTTTATTTAGGGCTCACAGTTTCAGAAGTCTCAGTCCATAGATGCTGACTTCATTGCTCTGGGTTCAAGGTAACAATCATGGCAGAAGGGCATGGTGGAGGAAAGCAGCTGTTCAGGACATGGGAACAAGGACGCAGAGAGAGTGCCACTCATCAGGGACAAAATATAAACCCCAAAGGTACACCCCTGGTAACCTACCTCCTCTAGCCCCTGCCCAGCTACAGTTACTGCCCAGTTAATCTGTATCAATGCACTGATTAGGTTGAAGTTCTCATAACCCAATCATTTTGCTTCTAAATGTTTTTGCATTGTCTTACACATGAACTTTGTAGGTTTAGAGCTCTGTTCTAAACCAGAACAGTTCCCCAATGACAGAGGAGGCTCCTCAATGTTAGAGGGCAATACCAGTATTGGTAAATGAGGCTGTATCATAATTAGTCCAAAATTTATGTGTGTTTTTTTAACCTTTGCTTGTCCCCCTATTATTCCACACAGCCAAGATTCTGATGAACTTTTCCACTTATTACTATCCTTTCAAAAACAAATCTAAAAACAAACTCCCAAGTTGCCTTCTCTCCTGAGTTCTCTTTATCTGTTGGTATTACATCTTTATTTCAAGGATCCAACACGAGCTGCTCACTGAGCTCTCTGAATCATCCCCAACAGCTCTTATCCCTTGTTCCATCCAGTCGTCCCCATATCCTGTCCATTTGTCCTTCATTTTTCTCTAACCCTCTACTGTCACTGCCCAATGCTTAAGCTTATACTGTCTTGTGAAGACTGTCCACATCCTCTCTGAAGAAACTACACCCACCATCTCTTTTGGCCCACACCTCTTAGCAAAACCCATAGCCCTGGGCCTGATATATTGTTTGATTGCACAGTCATTATTTATAGGTTGTGTAAATGAGCGAACAAGTGGTTTTCTGTACCTAATCAATTTATGCATTCAAAAATATTGATTTATACTTATTTTCCCCTGCTTCCCCATTAAAATGTGTTCATTGATGTCAATATCACCTAATGTTCCCCGGTTTCTTGTTTTAATCATTTGCAACTTCACTATCCAATGTAGCCTTTGCCACTCTGTGAGGAAGATATTATTGCTGTTGTCATTATTGTTAGCGTCCCTATTTGACAGTTAAGAAATCTAAAACCCAAAAGTACTTTGAAGCTTTCTTGAGTTAATATAGTTAATTAATGGCAGGTGGCCATTTGATTTTATTTCCAAAATCCCTGCTATTCCTATCCCATTCAGCTTCCATTTGTTATCTGTATATTTTACTTTGGAGATCTGAATATAGAAGAATTATTAGAGACAAGAACGCAAAGGAACTTCCAGTATTTTCACCCGGTTTCTGGGTTCTCATGTAAAGACAGATGCAATTTGTGTTATCTGGTTTTGGGGGGAGTGGGGGATAACTGGGACTAAACCCAGGGGCACTCAACCACTGAGCCACATTCCCAGGCTTATTTTGCATTTTATTTAGGGATGGGTCTCAGTGAGTTGCTTATCACCTTGCTTTTGCTGAGGCTGACTTTGAACTCACAATTCTCCAGCCTCAGCCTCCTGGGCTGCTGGAATTACAGGCATGCACCACCACACCCAGCAATTTGTGTTATCTTGAATCTACAGGCCTTCTTCTCTGAGAACTACCCTTCTCCATACCCTGACACTGTAGCCAAGACCACAGTTAACTGCACCTCAGCCAAGCAGAGCCAAGCTTGACCACTGAACTGCCAAGATGTTAAACTTTTTTAGCTGGTTACGTGAACCAGAAATAATCAGACTCACAATGAATGTGACCATATGCATGGAGACATGGAGAAGGCAGGCTCCTCTTCAGGGATTGCAGAATGTAGCAAATGCCCACCGGGCAGTCTTAACTAGAAACCATGTGGCTCTAGGGGGCCGAGATTTAGGGCAGTCTTTTACAGCCTAATGATAGTATGTTCCTAAGCCCAGTTTCTTGAGAAATCCAGCTCTACTTACCCCCTCCCCAAATCTTCTATTTTGGGTGTGTGCCTTCCTATCCCTTTACAACCTCAACTAAGAGAAAAACAAGTTCAGTGGTGTATGAACCAGGTTTCTTCACTGCAAGTCTACTTAGGACAAGAAATAATTCACAATGGAGTAGAAGTGAGCTTCAGTAGCATCTCTAGGTCAGAGAGACAATGATAGACTATGCAGAAGAAAGGATGCCAGCTGTCTCGGCCAGTAGGCACAGTTTTCACTCTTGTTCCTGGACACTTGACCTCTACCACCAACACCTCTGAAGACAGAGACCTTCACTGCAACCCTCTCCAGAATATGAGGTCCAGGCAGCTCTGAATCCTCACATTGCCCCCTTCTGAACCATCTTCTTAAGCCACTGGCAAAGTGTGTGTTATGTGCTTATGCCCCACCCTAAAGAAGGTGGCAAGATGACACTCTCTGACCTCTTCCTAGAGGACGTGGGATTCATCCACAACAAATTGTCCAAACATAGACAGGGAGCTCAAAGGCTGATGGGTAACAGAAAATACAATCATGCTAACCACACAGCTATATTGAACACTAAGGGTCTGAAAATGATACTCTTCCTTTCTAAATGCTGATTGACTGGCAAAGAATGAAAAAGGCATCAGAGGACACAGCTCCAGTAAATGCTGGTCATGACAGAATGTGGATTAGTTTTAAAATGGGGACATATTGATTTTGTAATTACTCTTCCCTCTGCTTAGAATATTCTTCCCATTTATTGATTGATTCATTTATTTTGATACTGAGGATTGAACCCACAGGTGCTTAACCATTGAGCCACATCCCTAGCCCCTTTTTATATTTTATTTAGCATTAGGGTCTCACTGAGTTTCTTAGGACCTCTGTAAGTTACTGAGGCTGACTTTGGACTCAAAGTCCTTTTGCCTCGGCTTCCCCAGTCACTGGGATTGCACACGTGAATCACCACCAGCTCTTCCCCTAATTTCTAATAAAAAAAAAATCACCCCTCTAGGAAAACCTCACCTGCCCACTCTATATTAACTGTCCCTCAGATTCTCCCAGCCACTCTTATCCACCTAATCTATTTTTCTTCATATTGCTCATCACTAACATCATGTCACATGCTGTTTGCTTATTTTACTCTCACTGGATCCTGTTGCACTTCTTTCTGTGTCTTGGACACTTGGAACAGTGAACAGCATAATCAACATGGAGTAATTGGATGAATCACCAAATTGATCAATTGTAATTTTTCATCAATCCTTCAAAAACCTTGAATGTAACTTAGGTATATGAAGGAATTCTAGACTTCATGAAAACACTTTCTTTCTATAATTTTCAAACCAAGAAACTGAAAGGACCCTTAGAATGTGTTTACGCAATCAGGATTGCTGATTATTAAATGTGTTTAAGTATTTTGATAGTGAGAAACTCCTCCACTTTCAGAGAAATACATTTCTATGCATGATTTGAAGATTTAGATGCAGGATAGGAAAGAGATACAGTCAGTAATTGACTCTTCAATACTGCACTCCTCATGGATCACAGGTTGTTCTTTTCCCCAAGAACATGATGATTATATTAACTAAATTGTTTACTGAGCATCAATAGGGAAATATTAAACTTATTCATTACTCTGAATAACCAATATATGTTTCCTTTGTTTCACATAGAATTTAAGAAGTCCAAAGATGGGAGGAAGGGTTTTCATAAATCCCCTGGAATTGCAAGTAAAATTGGTAAATATATGGGTTTTGGTAGAGAAATGTACTATGCTACATGCCCCCCCAAAAAATCTTAAACCCAAAAAGTTTTAGACTATCCTAGGTATAAATGACCACAAGTAACTGAACAGAAGGTAAAATGTTTACAGCCAAACAGCAATAAGAAATTTTTGTTGCCTGGTACAGTGGCCCACGCCTGTAATCCCAGTGGCTAGGGAAGCTGAGGCAGGAGGATCTAGAGTTCAAAGCCAACCTCAGCAACTTAGTGAGGCCCTAAGCAACTCAGTGAGACCCTGTCTCAAAATAAAATAAAAAAGGGCTGGGGATGTGGCTCAGTGGGTAAGTGCCCCTGGGCTCAATCCCTGGTTAAAAAAAAAATGTAGTTGTTGCACTTGTAACATCTAGTTCTGATTGTCCTTACGTGTTTCAAAGTCCTTTGCCTAGGTTAGAAAGTTGGAAGAGTTATTTGGTGACAGAAAACAAGAGCATTCAATGTGAATCATCAGGCATGGATCATCACATAAGAGATCTTAGAAGAAAAAAATGTATGTTAGCTGCTGTTGGCTTTGAATAAAGAATTTTTCCTTTGACTTCATTGATTCAAACTTCATGACAAAGTTTGAAACCTTTGCTCAGAAATTTTAAATAGCTTTCTAAAGCTATAAATAATTTTTTAAATTACTACCTTCAGATTTTACTCTAAGACTCATGACTACCCATTCTAAGTTGTACCAAAAATTACAGTTCTTTCAGGTGACAACTGTTCAATCAAATAATATTCTAAGCTTATTTTGGTTTTGCTCCTGTAACTTGCCAGATGTTACAGAAAATCAGACAATCTCCAGCTTCCCAGTAACTGATCCAGTGATACACAAAATGAGGTCCATTTTTAAAACATATTTGGAAAGGAAACTATTGGTGTTGGAAAACAGTCAAAGAAGGGCGTGAGGGATAGCTGTGAATCCCTTCTGAAAGATTTTTCATGCTTTATCTCATTTTACTACAGAATACTGCATTACAAGTAGCTGAGAAGGTACCAGGCATTATATGACCCCAGACTCTGCTACCCACAGGGCTGCCCTCTTCTCCTTCCATATTAAGAAGGCCTCTACCTCTTGTCCACAGAGGAAATGCCACCCATTTCTCCAAGTCCACCCCAGCCCAGGGAGCCTTTCTCACTTCATCTATTTGTATCCATAACCATATTGGCCTTGTGTTATCATTTAATGGCTTCATACGAGCATGTTTTATTTTCTGGTTGGATTGGAGAAGAAAAGAAATAAACATATAGATATCATCATTACTATATTGACTTTTACTTAAAGACAGCATTACAATAACACAACCTTTCTGAATGTTGAGTCATTTCATGGGTAAACTGGCATTTGCAATGGTAGATCCTTTAGAACTTAAGTATTATGTACTAAGCCAGTCCCAGGATCAAATAATATTGTGTTTGACACAAGTTCACATTTAATTCAAATATAATAATGTCTTTAATAATGTCTTTTTAATGCAGGGCAAGGAGTGGGTATTTAAGATCAATAAGTCCAGCCATGATGGTGCATGCCTATAATCCTAGCTAATTAGGAGGCTGGGGAAGGAGGATCACAAGTCTGAAGCCAACTTCAGCAACTTACCAAGACCCTGTCTCAAAATAAAATTGTTAAAAAATGGCAGGGGATGCAGTTTAGTGATAAAGTGCCCCTGGGTTCAATCCTGGGCATTGGGAAGAAAAAAAATCAATCTGTAGGATATGACCCATACACCAGAGGGCCATTAATCTCTTTTTGAGTTGTTTTATAGAAAGAAGGAAAGAGAAAATATCTTTAAAAAACTTTCTATCACTGTTCAGTTCTTTTGACTTTTCAAAATCAGCTGTTTTGGTTGTTTTTATTTTGTTTTGTTTTTTCTATAATCTCCCAATGCATCTACTTACTACATGTTAGCCACCAGTATTTTTAGACCAAAACTGGACTGAGTTGTTTCCTAGATATTTGCAGCTGTATTTCTGGGGTTGATTTTATTTAGCAAAATTAATGACTATAGCCTTAAAACATACATGGACGAACTTCACCTCTCAGATTCATCTAGAACTAGAAACAATTTCTGCCCAGTCTCTTCCTCCTAGCATGCTTGGTTTAAAGAACCTTCCTTTTAAATATTTTCATGCATAGACTATTACCTATTTAGTCAGACTATGTTTATATTTTTCATCTCTTTCCAAGTAAATTGATATGAGAGCCTAGTTGCAATCACAAGCTTTCGGAAGCCTTGATGTGCTAAGGTGTCAGGTTACAACACTGAAGCCCTCACACAGGAAGGTGGGGACATATTCACATTTTCTTATCTTACTCAAGAGCTAGGCATATTAAGATTAAAGCAAAGCAAATGATCATTGTACTAGGTATGGGGCAGACAAAATGTAGGTGAACAGCAAACGAATATGAAATGTAATAAGAAACTGCCTTAAAATTGAAAATATTACAATAAAAGTAGAGGATGTTCCTACGATACCTGAATTTAAAAAAAAAAAGCAGAATAACAGCTACAGAACATAGAACTTTGTGGCACTAACTGGGTTCCTTTTGCTTTGTGAAGCTGCTACTCTACAAAAGAATTTTACAGTTTGGGTCTAGTCACATTTTGTGTTTATTTGTATTTGATAAGACCTGAGTGTTACAAGCTGTTCTTCCCCAACTGACAATTACCATGTTCTGTTCTAAATTCATCCACTGATAGCTTTTGCTTTCAAGTTATCATCTATTTTCACTGACATTTGAGAATCTTGTTTACAAATGATGATTCCAGGGTGGAATCGAATGCTTTTATTTATTTTTTTAATTTTAAAAAATTACAGCAGTTAGAAACACCCTAGTTGTTGTGGGTTAGTGAACTTGTTTTGCTCTATTGAGAAAAGAATGAAAATTGGCATTTTAAATTATGTTCCTCGAAGCTTAAACACAATTTTCAAAAGTTATTTTTACTTGTATTTTGCTTCTCATACAGTCAAATATTCAGCTTTGTTTTTCATGGTTTCTGGTATTTTCAGAAACATCATAATGAATTTGTTCCTCAAAGAAGAAGAAGCAAGACAGCCTAATCTAAATCAATTCTATGTTGTTTCAAAGTTATCATGGACACTAACCACAGATGTTGAACACCTAATGTGTGCAGGCACTTTGTAGAACAGCTTCTCTGATCCTCACAACAGCTCAATAGAGCACATCATGTTGTTATCGTACTTATGGATGAGGAAGCTGAGTTCCATAATGTGTCAATGATTGTGATCACATGGCTAGTAAGTGGCAGAGCCAGAATTTGAACGTGGGTCCATTTGACTCAAGAATTTGTGCTTTTGACCAGATTTGCAAATAGCTGTGTCAGGAGTACAGAATGGTTCTGTCTCTCACTGTGCACACTCTCTTTATTGTTTTTTTTTTAATTTTTTTAATTTTTTAACTACATGACAACAGTGGAAAGCATTACAATTCTTATTACACATATAGGCACAGTTTTTCAGATCTCTGTATATAAAGTATGTTCCTGCCAGTTTATGCCTTTATACATGTACTTTGTTGCTTTTTTTTTTTTGCATCACAATTGTTTTTACATCTTCATACATGTATTTTGTATAATGATGAGGGTCTCCTTCCACCATCCATGCTATTCCCCTTCTCCCTCCCTTTCCCTCCCACCCCTATTCCCTATCTAGAGGTAATCTTCCTCCCTTGCTCTCCCTCCCAACCCCATTTTGAGTCACCCCCCTTATATCAGAGAAGACATTCGGCATTTGTTTGGGGGGTTGCCTAACCTGACTTATCATAATCTTCATTGTTTTTTATTCAGAGAATCCAATCTGTAACAGATTCTGCCCAGTTTCCTTGTGCAGTATTTGAAGAGCATGGATTGTAGGAGTAGAAGCTCAGAGTCAAAAACAGAGCCCTGCACTCTGAATCTGGGCTTGGCTGGCCTGGCCACTAACCAGGGTGGACCTGGTCAAGTCACTTCATCATCCTGAAACTGTCTGATTATAAAATGAGACTAATATTTACCCTATCTGTAATATGATTGTAAAAATAAAGATCAATAAATAAAAAAATAAAGAGCACATAAAACAATTTAGAAAAAGACCAAAAGTAAACACAACCTATTATTTTGACTCAAGATTTCAAAATCCCAGGATTATATCCATGCAGAATCAAAATGGTCTCAGACTCTCAATATTTTTTAAATAACAGTAGAATTTCTGGTATTTTTTATTTGTCATATTTTTTCTGTATTTATCAGAATATCCAAACTAGTATCAATGATGTCATTTTTAAGAGATAGAAGACAAAGAGTAAACATATAAAAGTACGCATTTCTCCTGGGGTTATGCATCAGTGTGTCCCTAGCATGCCCAATAAGCATCATCTGTAGTGAATCCAATTATAATTGTAGGTATAGGTCTTTTTAGCATTAATTCAATGGTGGTAGCAAGAGGAAGAGTCTTTCCTTTCTCTTCTTTCTACCTTTCTAGTCACCATATCATGAAAAAAAAAAAACTCCTATAGTCATCATATTAAATAAAAATAACAGTACCAATCTGATCATTAGAATTCACAGTCCCAGGCAGTAAATAGACCTGAGAACTGTTTTGTGTGGGACTTTCCCTGTCGCTGTGGGCTGGACCTGCAATATGGAAGGAGAGCTGAGGCCAGCTTCACCCTTTCCGTGGTCATGGTTCCCCTAGTTAACTAGCAAGGGGTGGCCGCAGAGAGAGCAAGAGAAAGAGCAAAGGAATGAGGGGTACAGCATAGCTGGTGTGAGGAGTGCTGTTTCCCCCAATATCAGAGCCTCCTGGGTGACCACTGTTAAAGGGGACTTTTACTTTTTTGATGCTTCATGGGTTCCTTGAAGATTCCTGTCTCCTTGCCTGTAGCTCCTTGTCCCTTACCGCTCTGTGGTTCATGGAATCTGGCAGTCAGGTCCCAGCATCCTTCCTGCTGAGAAGCCTTGGCCTCCCGGTCTGGCCCCACTGGATGGTGAGCCACCTTGATCCACCTGCATGCTCCCTTGTCCCACCCCTATGCTGCTGAATTACACCAGTGCAGCCCCCTCACTCTCTCTCCATGGCCAAGGCCACTTCAGCTCTCTAGAGAATGAGTCGTTCATTTGGGTCTCCACCTACAGTTCTGGAACTGGTCAGTAAAGCTTTCCTCGATAACCTACAGAAGGTCATGGCAACCCACTCCCTCTACACTGGAGGTGGACCCTGTGGCACCAGCCCACACCCTCTCCCTTCTGAGTGATCAGTGAGATCCCCACCCTGGAGCCCGCCTTTCCTAAAGTATTCTCTTCACTCCTTTCTTGTCCACACATGGCCCCCTTTGGCTATGTCTGATCTGACTAAGGGGTTCAGGAGTTCTGGAACTGGTTAGTAGAGCTTTCCTTGATAAACGTTTCATATGATGCTCTGTCCTGGGGTCATTTGGTTTTGGACACCTCTCATGGGCCCATCAGTGGAAACTGAGTTATAGAGAGACCCATTTCAACATCATTTTGGAAGTGAGGATTTGCAGCCGCCACTCCCCAGCTGAGGAAAAACTGCCCTTTCTTCCAACCCACACATAGTGCACCCCAAATAAAGGGGCCAGGTTGACCTTCCACAAAGAGGCATGGTGTGGACAAGAAGAAATCACAGCCTTAAATCCTTGTCTGCTGCCTCTAGGATGGTTTTAAAACATTTAAGTATCTGAGTTCAAGGCCCCATGCCAGGTCCTGAAAGTGATAAGTCAACGTAATGTGAGCGCTGCCTTCAGGGAACTCTAGACGAATGTGTGAGCACGCGGAGGTCCCCCAATGCAAAGAAGCACACACCAGAGAAGAGGAAGAAATGGGGAAGGAGAGGAGGAGACAGGAAGAGAACAGGGAGGCAGGAAGAAAGGATGAAGGTCATACAACCTGCATTTAAAGCTGTCAAGCTGTGGTTCTTTGGAGCCCTGGTGCATAAGTTGCTTTAAGAAAAGAGACACTAGCTCCCTTCACATCCAGCAGGACTAATAGGACTTCGGATGATCCCCTTGATGTTCTCTAGAAACCCAAAGAATCTTAGTCTCTCTTTCAAAAAATAAAATGTTTTGAAACCCATGGCTTTGGTAGCAAAACACATACCCTGATCATTAATTTTACCAAATACTGCCACTGAATTCCCCATTACACCTGTCAACTACAGGAGGAAATAAACTGACAAACCAGCCTTTCCACCTACACTGGGCTTGGATTTCTTTGGAGAAAGAGTACTACATTGTGGATGAAGACTCCGTGTTTTTAAAAGTGACCCTCCGGCGCAGAGGCTACCTTGAAGGAACATCCTTTGTCAGTAAGTTACTTGGGATTGGCTGTTGGCAAATGGTCAGGGAACGATGAAATGCAGGCTTAAAAATAATTAGAAGAGAATAGATTGAAAGAGGATCAATAACCATCTTGGGGGAACCCCTAGCAAACTATATGTAAAAATTGTTCACTGTGAACTACAGGCTCAGATAATATCGGGTTTTTGTTTTTTTTATCCTTTTCAATTTTCCTCTTTCTGGCAGGGTATATTCCTCCCCCACCCCATCTCTCTTTTTGTTCCTTTTGGTTCCAGGGATTGAACCCAGGGGCACTTAATCACTGAGCCACATCCCCAGCCCTTTTTATCTTTTGAGACAGGGTCTCACTAAGTTGCTTAGAGCCTTGCTAAATTGCTGAGGCTGGCCTCAAACTTGCAATCCTCCTACCTTAGCCTCTCCAGCCACTGGGATTACAGGAATGTACAACCACACCCAGCTACATTCTCTTTTATAACTCAGTAGGATTCCAGGAAAATTAAGACATTGCCTAGCCATCTCACAGTCCCCAAGTCACTCAATTTCTTTTAACATATCTTTAAGCATATAAGGCATTATTATGTTTAGCTCTAGCTATTTCTTTTGAAGAATTGTTAATAGTACATGATGCATTACTGGTGTTTGTTTTATTTCTTATGATTATGTATAATTATTTTAGCCCTACTATAAGATTATAACTTCTGTGAGGATGTACAGTATCGAAATTTTTTGTTTTACAAGGACCTAGTACAGAAAAATATCTTTTTGGCCATACACACACACACACACATAATGTCATGCCTGCATAATGAATTTAATTACCATCATTAATAATTAATAATAATCATTCTAATAATGCATTATATTTTGTAGCATCTTTACCTGCCAGAACTTTCAGAAATCATTTGCCTTCAGTTTCATATCTATTAAGGAGGCAAATAGGGGTGTGTTGCCTTCATTTTACAAATGAGCATCCTGGGCCTCCCAGACAAGCAGGACTCAATCCAGCCAACGTATCAAAACTGTTGGAGAGAAGCCAAGAGGAAGTAAGCTAAAAGAAAATGGGCTCCCAAGGGTCATCCTCAGGCCCAAGGCTTCTGTACTAGGACTGTTCTCTTAGAGGTCCGCCCCAGCCTCAGGCCAAGTCCCAGGTTTCTTCACCGACTCTTGGTGGAACTACTACCCAGAACTTCAGCTCAGATCTGCCTCCTCCAAAGCTGTTTGTCTCAAGGTCTTCTTGTGAGTGTGGGTTAATATCATCCTAGCTCAGTAAAGGAAAAGAAAAAAATAAGTTGATAGAACCATTTGAACATTTGCAAACTAACTAAAGCCCTCAGAAGAACTTCCAGTCTGGCTAATCCAGCACCTCTGCCAGGCTCTGTCCCCTTGCCCTGCACATAGATCTTTGTTGCACTAACTATCCCCAGGCATGTTTAATGGGTCTGTCTTCCCAGTAAGTTTCCAGCTCCACATGGTCAGGAACTCCGTTTTAATTATGCCCCTTCCCCCACAACGTAGGGCATATGACTGTCACCCATCATTTGCTGTGGCATGAGCTATAGTCAGCCTTCTGTTCTTGACAATATTGCCTAGAACCACATCCACACCACAGATGTGAACCTCCAAAGCATCTCACTCAGATGCTCCTAGAAGTCCTCCCAAGAGTCCCATCCCACCCCAGGCTAGGGCTAGTGGCAAAGAACAGAATCTAAATGAAAAAAAGAAATAACCATGGAGTTTGGCTTCCTGTGTTGCCACTTACTCTTTTTTGCAATGATCCAAAAAACTTTCAGTTTCTTTATGTGTCGATTATCCACAATATAAGATATGTGATATAATATGTGCATAATACATGATAATAATTCTAAATACATCTAGCATGGTTCCTGACTTTAATTTGGTAGCTACAGTTTATTGAGCACAAAAATAATACTATTATTATTCTATGGCATTGTCAAACAGAATTGGAACCACCTGGTCATCTGCTTATCTCCTCATATCTAGATAACATGTAGAGTAGTGGCTGTGCCTAATTCTGGGTGACATCCTCAGCCCCGTGCATACAGCCAGTGCTCAACAATTATATGCCTGCTTCGTTCCTGTAGCAACGCCAATTGCTCTACGTAAGCTTCAGCTTGACGACATCAATCATCTTCCTTATTTTCAACATGTGGCCAAAAGAGATTCTTCCCAAATTGGACATTTACTCTTGGTTACCAGACTATATGAATACACACTTCCTTTAGCAATTTAGCAAAGACAATACTAGCTGTCCTGCCTTAGAAATTATTTTCACACTTTACACCTTTTGATATCTTTTTCCAGGTTTTGGATTATTAGAGAATCAGACAAAGGGCTGTTAATCTCACTTTGTCATTTTTCACCATAGCTAGTATCAGCTCATGTTTGACTTCACACATTCAAATAAATGCAGACCCTAAACCTGACAATGATACATAAAGTATTCCTGCTTCATTAAAACTTCACTAGGATGTTAAAATAAAACAATGCTAGAATGCTGTTCAAACTTTCTATACTGAGGGAAGTATTTATTCAGTCTCGATGGGGTAGCACCTTTCATCTTCATATCTAATATTGGACATTTTAACACAATTTTGTTGTTTTTTCTCTTTGGGTACTCATTAGTTCCTATTTCTTAATTCAGAATATATATATATATATTTTTTTTTTTTTAATTGAGTTCCAACTATGTCCAGGTTATGTCCCAGGAATTCATAAGTGAATAAAACCACCAAAGATCCCCACCTCCATAGTGCTCAATTTAAATATCTTCTATTTAGACCATGAGCTTTCTGGCAGATGGGGTGGTATCTTATTCATCTCCGAAACCCCAGCACCCAAAAGAGTTGGTCACATCAGAGGCCCTACTATACAGAAGCTAAAATAAATAAGCTCATCACTGTGTTCTCTTCTTTCTGTTACTCCTTCCTCCTGCTTTCCCCTCAATTTGGTTCACTTCCACTTACTTAAATCCTTTTAGCCAAGAAGCATCATTTATAAGTGTCTTTTGGAGCATTAAAAGAAGCCACATCTGTTGGCCTGTGCCTGTAGTCCCCACAATTTGGGAGGCTGAGGCAGAAGGTTTGCAAGTTCAAGGCCAGCCTAGGCAACTTAGTGAGACCGTGTCTCTTAATAAAATTTGTAAAGAGCTGGGGATGCAGCTCACTGGTAGAGCACTTGCCTATTATGAAGGAGGCCCTGAGCTCAATGCCAAGTACCATGAAAGGAAGAAAGAACAAAAAAGAAGCAATGTCTGTGTTATCTACTCTCATTAACAATAGAAACCACTTTGAAAGGAGAATATTCCTTCGTCCCCTGACTTTATATTTATGGTGTCGTGATTCTTATTCAGGCATCGGAACCAAAGATGAAACTGCAAAGAAAGATAAAGATTTTAAAGGAAAGACCCATCAACAGGTGCAGTTCAACCCAGGACAGACTACAGCCACATGGAAGGTGAGAATTATACCCGACAATGAGTACGAGGCCTCAGAAACTTTCCAGATCATTCTAGCAGAGCCCAGCATGGCTGCACTGGAGTTTCCAGAAATGGCAACAGTTGAAATTGTGGACCCTGAAGACGGTATGTGACATTGATTGATGTGTTCTACTAGTCAGTCCGGGCTTGCGGGTCCATGTCCCACCTTCATGTCTTCCTCTGTTTGTTATCCTGTGGATGCATTCATACTCATTTATGATTTAATGTGAGGTGAATCCCTTCAAGGCAGTAATTGCTTTCAGGAATTTTTTTCTTTTTTTTGGACCAGAAATTGAACTCAGGGGCAATTAACCACTAAGTCACACCCCCAGCTCTTTTTTGTATTTTATTTTGAGACAGGGTCTCACTGAGTTGCTTGGGGCCTCACTAAGTTGCTGAGGCTGGCTTTGAACTCACAATCCTCCTGCCTCAGCCTCCTGAGCCACTGGGATTACAGGCATGCACCACTGTCCCCAGCAGAATTTTTTAAAAAGAATGTAGAAGATGAAAATAGAATCTTTACCAGGACTCCTTTAACATTCATAGGGTCCTTGCTGCGAGCTTCCAGCATACCACTAGTTTGGAGCAACCCTGGCCCAAGAGGGTTAGTCCACAGGGCTTATTCTAGGCCTCTTTTCCACAGGCTCATTTTTTCCCTGCAGCCTCTGCAGTCCACTCAGCAGCTCAAGTGGAGACTTAGATCTCCATTGTCCTCAATGTGGCTGCTGGGTACCTGCCAACCCATTAATTTTTACATGTGTTCCACAAAGTTCTGTTAAAATTGTGGCATCATATTCTTGAATTCATCAGCCAATTTTATATATTCATTCATTCAGCTAATATCCAGAGAAATTAAATAACCAACCAAACAAACAACTCTAACTAGTAATCATACTATTTGCTGTCCCATTTTGGCCAAGTAGAGGATTCCCTAAAGGGGGCTTTTAATATTCATCTTTGAAGTAATACTGAGACTTATTTATTATTAGAGTAGTCAAAAAAATCTAAGTGCACCTGGAAGTGCAGAACTTACAACCAGGAAGCTGGCCTTGTACTCCACAGGGCTCTGGGAGAAATTCCCTGTATTAACATGTTCCTAACCACATCAGCGAATGTTAGCATAATAGAATGTCTACTTCAGAGGAGTGGAAAACTTCCCAGAGCAAATAAGTCTAGGAACTATTTCAGTCCTCCTCACTCTTGAAAAATCCTAATTCGCATTAGCATATTAAGGATTCTGAGATACTCTCTTACAAACAAATCTGTTTAATTTTGTCTAACCTGGTTTCCCCAAACTGTACTATGGATGTTTTGTTGTTGTTTTGTTTTTGTCCTCTCCAAGGAATATTTTTTAAATTCTCTGAGTTCTACTTTAATTGAAACACAATTTTAAAAAACATCATTCTCTATGCTCTGCACGCACTTGGGCCAACACCAAAGAAAACACAGCCCCCACCACCCTGTGAACAAGTGTCGGGTCAGTGTTGTTTGTAACGATGCTTAAAACATGAATCAATTATGAGCCAAATATAAGACAGATGGGGAAAGAAAGGATGTGGAGCATTCACCATGGCCCAAAGTATTAAGGTTCATGGAGGAGAAAGGGTTTGAGGAGAGGCTTGAAAAGCATGTGGGCTTTGATTACCACAGTGGGTAGGAGCAGGTTTTCCAGATTGGAAAAGCAGAATGTGACTGAAGAACTCAGTCCTCTGCTCTTCAGTTTTGTCACATGACATCATAACTTTAACTGGTTGAGCTCCTTCAAGATGCCAACTTTTGAAATTGAGAGATGTAGAGGAAGTGGGCCATGTCAGGGGGTATTAAACGGAGGAAAGAAAATCACAACTGGCTTATTTTCCCCTGTAACTCAAGACCCGTGTTCTCTTAAAAGCTGATAGCAGTACTGTTAAAACTAACTTAGGGAAGAAAGTGAAGAGGAAAAAAATGTAATATGTGATAAGCAGATAATTTAACCCTGAATTCTAGATTAGTATTATTTCCAAAAGAAGGAAGGATGGTCTTCTACAACATTTTCCCTTCTTTCTCACGTTGCCAAGAGAAAAAAAATCTAGCTACATATTTGATATGGGGAAAAGACCTGAGCAATTAAATGTGGTATGATCCAGATACACTGTGGATTCAACCTTCTTTAAGTTCTTGTTTTTTTAAACAAACAGGTTTTTTAAAATATTTTTTAGTTGTAGATGGACACAATAACTTTTTTTATTTAAAAAAAAATTAATGTGGTGCTGAGGATCAAACCCAGTGCCTCACACATGCAAGGCAAGCACTCTACCACTGAGCTATAGCCCAGCCCACAGATACTTTTAATTGCACAGTGCATGCTTAAAGAATGCCTTGGAAACATTGAAAATCCCAGAGAAATATAGTATAATCTTCTATCAGGAAGACATGACCAATACTCATATTGATATTTCATGACAGTTTTAATGGTATGTTGGGGTATGTGTATATACACAGCCCCACACACAATGCACAACTCAGTGAATTATTTTTTCTTTATTATTGGTTGTTCAAAACATTACAAAGCTCTTGACATATCATATTTCATACATTTGATTCAAATGGGTTATGAACTCCCATTTTTACCCCGTATACAGATTGCAGAATCACGTCGGTTACACATCCACATTTTTACATAATGCCATACTAGTGACTGTTGTATTCTGCTACCTTTCCTATCCTCTACTATCCCCCCTCCCCTCCCCTCCCATCTTCTCTCTCTACCCCATCTACTGTAATTCATTTCTCTCCCTTGTTTTTTTTTCCCTTTCCCCTCATCTCCTCTTATATGTAATTTTGTATAACAATGAGGGTCTCCTTCCATTTCCATGCAATTTCCCTTCTCTCTCCCTTTCCCTCCCACTCTCACCCCTGTTTAATGTTAATCTTTTCCTCCTGATCTTCCTCCCTGTTCTGTTCTTAGTTGCTCTCCTTATATCAAAGAAGTCATTTGGCATTTGTTTTTTAGGGATTGGCTAGCTTCACTTAGCATAATCAGTGAATTATTTTAAAAATTGAGGACAAGACCTGTAACTTATTTTTCTCTGCATACTAAGTGGCCCATATAGTGTCTTATCCACAGTGTCTTTTCAATAAATTTTAAATAAGGTATTTACAGAATACTGCATAAAGGTATTTCTCTTCGTTAATGAATTAGATTACCTGATTGTTAAAAACATATTTTTAAATGAGCCATAAAAGTAAAGCAAAGGCAACAATATTAGATCTCTATTTAGGAGATCTAAAATTTTACCTAAAAATAAATTGCAGCAGGATTTTCCTTTCCATTTTAAAAAAGCCTCTGAAAAATATTTTTAGCCTTTTATAAGGAGTCTCATAAATCCAATTTCACTGCTTTTCTAAGAGCACTTAATAATGAATAATACTTCCTACTCTCACAATATTTAATACTGTTGATCATGTTGGAAAATGCAGGGGTCAAAGACTACGTGTATTTCTGCTCAGATGTGTTAAAATATCACCGACCCGATTTAAACCCTGTTGAAACATCTTCTGTCATCTTTTCTAGAATCAACAGTCTATATTCCTGAGGCAGAATATAAAATACAGGAGAGCACCGGGGAGCTCCTGATTCCCGTGAGAAGGTCTGGAGATGCAAGCCAGGAACTAAGGGTCATTTGCTCAACTCATCAAGGTAGGAGGCTCCATGGGGATCTTGGAGGCAGGAAGTAGGTTATTGGAATGAGACTGTGGTGGCCCTGGAGTTGTGCAGGTGGCGATGAAGCAGAGGGCAAGGTGCCGACCCCTGGGCTACTCGTCGTCCAGAGCTGCGGCTAACCTCCCTTGCTGACCAGCACAGGAGTCTTGGCTGCTCAGAACTGCTCTCAGTCAGATGAATTGTCTCAAAATTGGGATGAAAACAACTCTTTCTACTATCTCACAAAATTTTGTGAGAATCAAATGAGACACTGTATATGAAAACTGTTGGTGAAAATATAACTGATGGTGAAAATATAAATAAGAAAAATTTGTATTTATAATAGTCTGAATTGCCTGTGGACAACACTGTAAAAAGAGTCTTCTAAATGAGCCATAAAAGTAAAGAGACTGAATACAGTCTCAAAAAAGTAAAGAGACTGAATACAGTCTCTTCCCTTCCCATTTTACATCTACAAATGCATGCTTACAACCTTGGGACCAGGTGTCCTCCCATCCCAAAATAAGCTTCCATTCTTTCTGACTTCTATACAGTCAGAATTTAGCCACCAATACCCTACCCTCTTAAGCTCTTAGTCTCTAACTTATTTGTAACTACAATAAATAAAAAATGTGGAAATAAATGAAGACCATCCAAATGAGAACAAGAAAGGTGTTTTAGTCTGCCTTTTCCCTGCTGTGACTAAAAGATTTGACCAGAACAATTTTAGGGAAAGAAAAGTTTATTTAGGGGCTCATAGTTTCAGAGGTTTCAATTCATGGACAGCTGGCTCCATTCCTCTGGGCTCAAGGTGAGGCTGAACATCATGGAGGAAGAGTGTGGCAGAGGCAAATGGCTCACATGATGATCAGGAAGCAGAAAGAGAGATGCCACTCACCAGATACAAATATAGACCCCAAAGCCACACCCTAATGACCCAGCTCCTCCAGCCACACCCCACCTGCCTCCAGTTACCACTCAAGTGATTAATCCCATCAGGTGATTAATTCACTGATTAGGTTAAGGCTTTCTCATAACCCAATTATTTCTCCTCTGAATCTTCTTGCATTGTCTCACATGTGAGCTTTTGGGGGATACCTCGCATCTAAACCATAAAAAGGGCTATTTATTCAGAGCTTGCTAGAACAAGATGAGTCAGCCACTGTCACTTGCATTTGGCAGAGACTCAAAGGCACAAGAATGAGAAGTTTTTATAGCAGAAAAAATAGAGGGTATCAGTCAAGCCCTGACTGGCAGCTGTTGACACAGGGGAAGGCAGGCTCAGAAGAAGCAGGGCTTGCTACATGGTTTGTAAGAACATATCTGGCTTTCTTCCCTTAGGCCTGTTAGGAGAGGAACGAAGATCATGGAGGCTGACAATTATTAGGGCCTGACTATTTGGGGCTGATTGCTAACAACTGTGTCTTGGCTTCTGGGATCATTGCTGCAGACTGTGTGTGGGTGTCTGCCTTTATCAACAGTATAGCTATTGTCTGCTCATATATTCAGTCTCGAGATTGATGCTCTTACTGAAAAAGCAATATTGGAGAAATAATTCTTGTAGCTCTTCTTTCTCCCCCACATTCTTTTTTTAATACTAACCCCCCCCCCCCCCCCCCGTGTCATGGTCTGAGAGTACTAATGAGGGATATTTCCATCAAGTAGCAAGTACAGGTTATGTCTGGGCAGACAGAAACTTTAGTGGTAGGGTCTTGAGTGCCTATCAAAGCTAAGCAAAAAAAAAAAAAAAAACAAGAAACAAGAAACAAAAATCTTTGTTTCCTTTTTCAATTACCTATAGCCATGTGTGGTAGCTATGCATTATTAATAACAAGCAAAGCATGAGCTTGCTCTCCATTCAATCATTAATACAGCTCAAGAGTATTTTTTTCATGACATAATTGTTAAACATTTATTTAACAAGATTTCCAAAGAGGCTTAAATCACCAAATTGTACTTCCATCCTCTGAGAGGGTGAAGTACCTACCCACAGGCTGGAGGTAAAGACAATGTCACAATGACAGGCAATATGAGATTCACAATTATCAGTCTCTCATAATTCCACAAAACGTGTCAGGGTACTACCATACACACCGTGGTGAGTTCTCCAGGAAGGGCCCCTGACCCTGTTAAATTCTTGTGGTTTTTCACTGCAAGTTTGACCTGGGGAATCCCAGGTCAAAGCTCAGGTGTCAAAAAGTGTGAGTTGGGTGCCTGCTGTGCTCAGAGTTTTCTGGGAATGCCACCTTCACCCCTAGAGACCTGTTGGCAAGTTGGGTCCTACAGAGGAATCCCATGAGAAGCTAAATGTGGATGTGGCCCTGCCATGTGGTCAGGGGGTGGGAGGAGGAAGCCACTGCCCAAGTGGACACCAGCAGTTCAGCAATCTCCCGTGATCCACCAAATAGGCTGTTTACCACCTCATTTCTCCCAGTCACATCTGGGAGACCCTCTGGTTGTAGATAGAGACTGTGTCATGGTATCAAGCTGCCCAGCTTGAAGCCCAGAGAGAAGAAAGTGTTTTCTACAAGAGCTGGGTGCGTTCTCCCTGGGATCCCTGGGCAGCCAGCTGGGGAAGGAAGGAGCCCACAAGGAGTACTTCACCCCACCTCACTTTCCTCTTCTTCACTTTTCAATTCCCAAATGGAGTAAAATCAGGTTAAAACTGAGAATTGCTAAAATGTACATGATGTTGGCAGTACATGCACTTTTTCTCTTAGGCGTGCTAAGAAGGAGATGGGAAGCAGGTTATTCAGAGAGGGTTCCAAGCATATCCAGGCAAAAAAAAACATGCCCTCTTCTGCCTCTTAAACATGTGATATGTTGATTTATTTGGTTATGAGTGTGCTTTTATTTTTTTTAAATATTTATTTTATTAGGTGTAGATGTGGTGCTGAGGATCGAACCCGGGTCCTGCCCATGTTAGGCGAGCGCTCTACCTCTGAGCCACAATCCCAGCCCCAATGAGTGTGCTTTTAGATAACAGAAGTCATGCCTTGCATCTCATAGGGTCCTGGGGAACCATTTTCTTTTTTTCTGAAGTATGAACAATGTCATTTAAAAGTTTCTTTTCTGTAGGTCTGCTGGAGATAAACTCAGTTTTCTACTTATCACAATACAACTTTATCTCAACCCCATCTTTGAACTTCTAGGACGGTAGTAATCTTCTCCCAGTGTTTTGAACTCATTACTCCACTCTGTTCTGGCTTCCAATGTTGCTATTAAGAAGTTGTCCAGGGGCTGGCGATATAGCTTAGTTGGTAGAGTGCTTGCCTAGCATGCACAAGGCCCTGGGTTCAATCCCTAGCTCGCGCATACACACACACACACACACACCCAACAAAGAAGTTGTCCTTAGTCTAAAAGTCATCTTTGTAGCAAGGACATTTTTATATGTTTAAGATCTTCTCACCTGTATGTGATCAAAAGCTGTGGAAGTTCTGTGGGGCTTCTCTTGAAGACGTTTTTTTCTGAGAAGGATGTGATTGCTTCTTCCAGAATCGACAGGGCAACACTTAGAAACCCTCCTGCAGCCCCAGGTCCCCAGGAATCATCAACCACTCCACAACAGCTCCTTGAGCTACCCAGATGAGGCCCAGGCACCCCCTGCTATGCTGGTGTTCCACCTGCTCAAGGGAGGAGACCAGTTTATCTTTGAGAGATCCTGCTCTAGATTATCAGGCTCAGGTTTTGGGACGTTGGGGTTTTTTTGTTTTTGTTGTTGGCCCTAGGTGATTTTCCTTGCTTCCTGGGAGCACAGAAAAGCCAGTATAATTTTTTCTAGTTGTTTTGTTGTGTGAGAGTATTGCAGGGTACTCACTGGCCAAAGGCTGGGAACAGAAGTCACAGAATGTCTTCTGGATGGAAGCCCCCATGCTGTGCAGCCCGCCTCCCCCAGCTGCCCTCCTCACCCCTTATTCCTCCGCTTCCCTCCAATCACGGAAGAATTTTATCTCCACTCTGGGGATTTTTTAATTTGCTACCAATAAAATAGAAAAATTTTTAAACTTAAATAAATGCCAGTACTCTGTGTTCTTGACCATAGAATGTAACTGATCAAATGGTTTCCCAAAATAAATTTTCTGGACTCCTAGGAGGAAGGGGTCAGATATTGACAAAGAGATTTAATCATTTTATTTAATTTTGTAAAGGCATTATTGACTACTACGTGAGCCTAGTGTATATCTGCTTTGGGTATTCATCTTGAGGAGCTAAGCATGCTGCTTCTGACAGGCATCTTTTTTTATGTCACCTGCTTGATGACTAGGCACAGTAAGAACGTATATTCTCCAACATAAAGTCCTCCCGTGTAAACATCTAACTCTTTTAAAAAATATTCCAAATGATTACTATTAATCATAGGTTGTAAGACTTAAAACCTTTTTTTCCCTGTGTGTGTATGTCTGTGTGTGTCTGTGTGTGTGTGTGTGTGTGTGTGAGTGTGTGTGTCCTGGAGTGACTCACCCCACCTGCCTTCCTATGTGGCTGGCACTTGTCCCCATTCCCTTCTAGTGGAAAAGTGCCTATCTCTGTCACTTAGCCATAATGCTCACCTTTGCCATCCCAAGAACCAGCCTCTCCTGGCTGAGGAGCTCAGAGAACTCTTGGAGGCACAGGTTTTTAGGGGGAGATAGAAAGAATAAGGTTTCAAGGCCCCAGAACCACATTGAAAATTAGCCAACCTACCTCCCAGTGAGAGTCCCCTGAGCCGGACATTAATCACAGTTTCTGCCCCAGCCCTAGTAAACAGGTTTTATTTTCTTCAGTTCTCCAGATTAAAACTTTTTATATGTTCCCACACTAATGAAACAATCAATAGGTGACTTTCTGATTCTTCTAAAATCTGGTTTGGTTTTTTTAATATCGTTCTGAAACATTTTGTAAGTCGGTGCCCCTTTGAACAAAGCCTCTGATGTCATTTTGGAGACTACTGTTTAGCAAGCTGTCCTCCTCCCATGCAGCATACAGCCATAGATACCAACTCCTATTCATGTTTAGAAGACATCAGGCACTGACAGTGTCTTGCATTTGCCCACGTACCATACCACAAACAAGAAAGGCCCTTACAAGACCAGAGTATCCTTTCCAGAATCTTCCTGCCATATTCCCATTGCTTTTTATTAAGGAAAGTTATGGTGGGAAATATTTAGACTTTTCAGATATCACTTATCTAAAATATTGCACTAAATCACTTCAATTACGATGGCTGATTTTCACTCTTTTAGCTCTAAAACTGGTTTGCTGTTCATAATACAGAAATGCACTAAATCCTAGAAATCCCACTCCTGAGTCCTTACTACAGAGAAATGAAATCACATACCCACTCCAAGACCAATACTAGAATATTCATAGCAGTGCTGTTCCAAACAGCTAAGAATGAGAAAAAACCCATTATCAGCTCGTAGATGAGTCAACAAACTGTAGGAAGAGGAGTCCACAGTAAAAGAGAAGGAAGTCATGATACATGAGTGAATCTCAAAGTGAGGTGCTAAATGAAAGAATCTGGCCACCAAAGACTACAGAAGTACTGTGTGTTCCACTTGTGTGACATTCTCATAAAGGGAAATAAATCTTGGGGCTAGGGTTGTGGCTTAGCAGTAGAGGGCTCTCCTAGTACATTCGAAGCGCTGGGTTCGATCCTCAGCACCACATAACAATAAATAAAATAAAGGCATTGTGTCCAACTACAACTAAAAAAAATATTTTTTTAAAAAAATAATAAATAAATAAATAAATAAATAAATAAACCTAGGGTGACACAAAGCAGATCTGTGGTTTTTGAGGGCTGGGAGGCAAGGAGGGAGATGGACTATAGAGGCTACAAGTCAACTTTTATGGGTAGATAAAAATGTCCCACATTATTATTTTGGTAGTGATCTTATGTACTTATCAAAACTCATCAAGGGGGCTGGGGTTGTAGGTCAGTGGGAGAGCACTTGCCTAGCACATGGGCGACACTGGGTTCAATCCTCAGCACTTCATAAAAATAAAGAAAGAAAGACACTGTGTCCATTTACAACTTGTAAATGGTGTATTGACATTGATAAATCTTAATATAAGTAAGTTGTTATAATAAAACTTAAAGTATTGTGGACCTAAACTGAAATCTCCCAATCAGTCCTGCATGCCTGGTAAACTAACAAGTAGCTTTGTGGCTATGTTATGGTGTCATACAAGGAACTCTAGTCGGAGTGAAAAATTAGATTATGTTCCTAGTCCTCAGAGCCATGTCTTGGACAGTGTAGAGGCAGAAGAAATTCTGTACCATTATCTTGCTATGGATTTTCTAGTTTTATTTCTCTGCCCTTTAGTTTTTCCATCTATAACGAGAGATTTGAGCTAAGCCAGCTCTGACAGCCTACGATCCTTCAGTTCATTTAGCCCTTAATCTAAACCAACCCTACTCAATACACCCTATTGAAAGAACAGTAAATCTGGATCATGCCAAAATACCAGAGTCTATTCTGAAAGCTTTCTAATCACAACATTAACATTGGTGACTGGAAGAGATGCGTGCCTTGTAATTCAGAGAGCTATCATCTAGAAATAGTTTGAGGAACCAATAAGGAATCCCCATTTGGAATTCTCCTCACCTTCCCTGCTCCTTCTAACATTCCTGTAGGTTCTGCCACAGGCATGATTCCGCCCATGGCCTTATCTTTCTCTGACTACATCTCACTACCAGAAGACCACACCAGCATCCTCCTCTTTGACAAAGATGAGACGGAGAAGAGCTGCCGGGTTCTCATCATCGATGACTCCCTCTATGAAGAGGAGGAATCCTTCAGTGTTTCACTGAGCCTCCCTGTGGGAGGGCAGCTGGGATCCAAATTCCCCACCACCAAGGTGATCATCCTGGCTGATGCTGAGGATGGTAAGTCCGTTTCCCGCTTCCCTACTCTTGGCTGTAGCTGCCTCCTGCTCATGTATTCTTTCAACAGTTTAAAGGCAAATCTAACTTCATTTTATCTTTTAAAGGAATGTTTGATGTTCTTCTTTCTCCAAAAGTGGTATCTTTTCAAATTGGTAGACATCACCAATATCTACAGCAAAATAGCAACACAGAAAGATTAAATATTTGTATATGACTTTATTTTTAAGAGGAAAAAAAAAAAGAGTGAATACAGGTCAAGAAGGTGACCCAAGACTTGGAAGGAAGTCAAGAAGTGGACCTGAGTCAAGAATCTATGTTCCCAACCAAGACAGCCCCACAAAGGCACTCGCTTTCACAGCATGGGGATCCTCTATGACAACAGTCAGTGCATGAGAGGCTTCAAATGGCACAGGGATTATTTGTGCTATAGAGGAGCTCCATATGTAGGCATCTGGACCCTCTCTTCCCAGGGCTCTCTGGCAGGAAGTTTGGCTCCTGTCCCTGGGGAGCCCAGCTGAAATTCAGCCAGAGAAGAGAGGAGCTCTTCATTCCTCAGCACCAGCCCTTCCCTCCCTGATGTGATAAGAAGTATCAAGCCCAGTATTAACACTCTAGGTTTCTATTTCCATTTCTATAGGGAGCATTTTTTAAAGGAAATGGTACTCTAGATGGCCAAGATGAGACTATTTTATTATTTATCTCAGATTAGTGGCTTCATCTCTTAACCAAGCCTCTGCCTGGATTTGAAAGGCTGTGGGGTGCTGTGCTCAGATCTAGTCAGGATTAAACCAGCCTGCTACCAGAGATCCAAAACTAATGTGAGTGCTTTTTCTATAGTCCCACACCTCCCATAAAACTGAGAGCTATGCCCAGAGAAACAGCCTGGGTAGAGTTTAAACAGCATATAGACTCTCAAAACGGGTATGACAAATTTATCATGTACTATAGGACAATTCCTGCTTGAAAAAAAATTTTAAAACAACCATAGAA
Organism: Spermophilus citellus; assembly: GCF_964194105.1. NCBI lineage: Eukaryota > Metazoa > Chordata > Mammalia > Rodentia > Sciuridae > Spermophilus > Spermophilus citellus. The sequence continues at coordinate 135,819,588 of NC_138189.1, forward strand.
CAGAGGTAAATATGAGTGAGGTTAAAAATAATTTTTTGTTTGCTGTTTAGTCTGCCAATCCGTGACCTGTCAAGGTCAGAGGTCCAAAACTCCATTTCGACAGCCAGCCTAGAGACAAGATACAGACCCCTAGGAGATGGATGTGTGAGGACAAATGCCAAATTATAAATTACAGTGAACAACCAATGTCAAAGAGAACTAAAAATCAGAGTCCTTCATTCTCTCTTCAAAGAAGGCTCTACCTGGATAGCCACTGTGTAAACAGATGATTGAGTAACAGGTGTGAGGTATTAGCAGTGCTATCTGACCAAGATACCCATCTCTACTGGGGCAAATAACTGCCCAGTGTCCAAGATTTGTTAGTAAAGATAAACATATAGCAATACAGAATAATGTACTATTATAATTTTGTAATGGTAGTGGGTAAATCATTTCTAAGTCTAGAATAAAGATTAAGAGACTGAAATATTAAAAATAATTACAACTAAAATACAATAATGAATATAATTTTCATAGACATAAATTGTGACATCCATTCCATAAAGTATGGGGAAAAGTCAAAGTGTGGAGTTTTTGCATGCAATTGAAATTAATTTGTTACCAGCTTAAGACAAACTGTGATAATCATAAAATATCTTATGCGAATCTCATGGTAACCATAGAAGTTAAGAGAGAGAGAGAGAGAGGAATCAAAGCATACCCATGCAAAAAAAAAAAAAAAAAAGAATACATTAAAAGACAAAACGAAGGAAAAAAGAACAAGAAGACAAATAGAAAACAATTAATAACAGGCAGGGGACAGGGGTATAGCTCAGCGGTAGTGCACTTACCTAGGATTCTGAGGCCCTAAGTTCAATTCCCAGCACAACAGCAGCAACAAAATCTGTTAGACAATATTACATTTTTTCCTATCAATAATTACTTTAAATGCAAATGGATTAAATTCCTTAATTAGAAGACAGTGGCTGGCTGGTGTGGTGGTGCACACCTATAATCCCAGAAGCTCGGAGGCTGAGGCAGGAGGATGGCAAGTTCAAAACCAGCCTCAGGGTGAGGCCCTAAGCAACACAGTGAGACCCCATCTGTAAATAAAATACAAAACAGGGCTGGGGATGTGGTTCAGTGGTTGAGTGCCCCTGAGTTCAATCCCCAGTATGCCCCTCCCGCCTCCCCCCAAAAAAAAACAGTGACTGAAGGACTCACATAACCTGAAAGTAATGGAAGGCAACAGATATTCCATATAAATGGTCATGAAAAAAATGGCAGTGGAGGCTGTACTTAAATAAGGCAAAATAAAAACCCCTTAGTTAGAAACTGACCCAACAGACCAGAAGGGCATTATATGATGATAAAAGGATCATTTCACCAGGTAGTTATAATAATTATATATGCACTCACCATCAGAGAACAGAAATGTATTAAGAGAACATTGAAAGAACTGAAAGGGAAAATAGCCACACAATAGTAGTGGGAGACATCAACACTCTACTGTCAATAAAGAGGAAACAACCAGAGAGAAACCAACAGGGAACCCAAGCAACACTACAGACCAAATGGACCAAGCATTCCACCCAACAGCAGTAATAGTGAAACCCATGCAGAATACTCTCCCGGAAAGAGTAGATTCAGTTAAAGAGTAGACACCACAAGTTTTAGCAAATTTTAGGAGGTTGAAAACATGCCAAATATCTTTTCCCACCACAGAGGAAAGAAACTAGAAATCAAAACCAGAAAGAAAATTGGAACCTGGTGCAGGGGGTGCACACCTTTAATTCCAACAACTCTGGAGGCTGAGGCAGGAGGATCATGGGTTCAAAACCCATGATTAGCAACTTAGCAAGGAGCTGAGTAACTTAGCAAGACCCTGTCTCTGAATAAAAAATAAAAAGGACTAAGAATCGGGCTCATTCATTAAGCTTACCTAGGTTCAATCCCTTATACCAAAAATAAAAATAATAAAATTGGAAAATTCATAAACATGTGTAAATTTAAAAGTTCACTTTTGAAAACCCCAATGGAGCAAAGAAAAAAAAATCAAACAGAAATTGAAAAATACTTTGAGACAAATGGGAGCAAAATACAACATACCGAAACTTATAGGATACAGCAAAAGTAATGCTAAGAGGGAAGTTTACAACCAAAAATACTTGCCACTAAAAAAAGGAAAGATCCCAAACTACTTTGCATCTCAAAGAATGAGAAAAAAAAAGAGAAAAAACTAAGCTGAAAGTTTACAAAATGATAGAAATAAAGATCAAGCAGAAACAAATTTAATTGAAAGGAGAAAAACAATAGAAAAAAATTAATGAAAAAATTGATTCTTTGAAAAGATAAAAAAGTGACAACCCCTTATCTAGACTAAGATAAAAAGAGAAAACTCAAACACATAAATCAGATGAAAGAGTAGCTGTTATAGCTGATGCCATGGAAATAAATATCATAAGATACTATGACACCAACAAATTAATTATAGTTCAATAAACTGGGTAACCTAGAAGAGATGGATAAATTCCTAGAAACATAATAACACACCAAGACTGAATCATGAAAAAAAAAGAGTGTCCAAGCAGACCTATAACTAGTAAGAGACTGAATCATTAATTAAGCTTCCTAACAAAGAAAAGCCCAGAACCAGATAGCTTCACTGATAAATTCTACCAAACATTTAAAGAATTACTGTCAATGCTTCTCAAACCCTTCCAAAAAATTCAAAAGGATGGAACATTTCCAAATTCATTTATGAAGCCAGCAATACCCTGATTACAAAGCCAAAGACACTGCAAGAGAAAACAACTAGGACAAATATCCCTGATGAACACTGATGCTAACACTATCAACAAAATGCTAACAAGCTGAATTCACCAGCCAAGAAGGACCAGACACTATGTCCAAGTGGAATTGATCCCTGGAGTGCAAGGATGGTTCAACACTGAAAATCAATTAAAAGGATACACTTCATTAACAGAATGAAGAAGAAAAGTCATGACTGTCTCAATAGATGCAAAAACAAAAGTTCATTGTATAAAATTCATCACTAATTCATGATTAAGAAAAAAATCCTTAGCAAATAATAGAGGGAAATTACCTCAATGTGAAAAAGAGCATATATGAAATGCCCACAGCTAATATCATATTCAACAGTGAAAAACTGAAAGATTTTCCTGTAAGATCAGGATGAAGACAAGGGTGCAACCCCTCTACTTCTACTCAAGATCATCCTGGAAGTCCTAAGCAGAGAAATTAGGCAATAAAAAAAAAATAAATAAAAGTCATCCAAATTAGAAATAACAAAGAAAAATCGCCCCTGGATCTTCTATAGAGAAAACTCTAAACAAACAAAACAAAAGAAGAAAGAGGAGATAAAAAGAGAATAGGAAAAGTTGTTAGACTAATAAATGTAAAATGGCAGTCTACCTATTAATATATAAAAACCAATAGTATTGCTTTATGCCAACAATGAATTATCTAAAAAGGGAATTAGAAAAACAACTTTAACATGAATAAATACTTGGGAATAAACTTAGGAATTGAAAGACTAGCACATAGAAAATTACAGTCATCGGAAAGAAATTTAAAAAGATAAAAACACATGGAAAGATATTACAGACTAATTAAAATGCCCATACTGCCATATATGGTGGCACATGCTTGTAATCCCAGTGATTTAGGAGGCTGAGGCAGGAGGATTGCATGTTCAAGGCCAGCCTTAACAACTTAGTGATACCCTGTCTCAAAATTTAAAAATAAAAAATAAAAAAAAATGCCCATACTACAGATCCCATGTAATCCCTATCAAAATCTCAATGGTGTTTTTAACAGAAATAGAAAAAACAATTATAAGATTCATGGATCCACAAAAGACCACAAATGGCCAAAACAATTGAGAAAGAAGAGCAAAGCTATCATGCTTTCTGATTTCAAAATGCTTCACAAAGCCACAGTGGTCAAACAGTACAGTACTGGCATAAAAACAGACAGTGTTGATCAAACGGGCCTTTGAGTAGAGTTTTCACTGGGCTCTACAATTCACACCATGCGGCTGACCATGTCCTAAGGTGCATCTTGATTCTTTTGCTGCTGATCGCCACTGTCCACTTGCACACTGCTATCTTCCTGGATGTGCGTGCTGTATTTGACACCGGGGCTGCTTGTTTTTCCAAAATTCTCTGCTCTCTACTCTCTGTTTCTCTGCTTCCCCACGCTGCCCCCACCCACCCACCCAGCCATGTCTCCAATTATTTTTTGTTTGCTTATTTGTCTATTTCTTTTCTGGAGGGCTCCTGTCTATCAACCTGTCTCCCTAAGGGTTGATGTCCCCCACCATGATTCTCTTTTTATTCATTCCCATTGGATGATCTTAATTTCTTATATGAAATTTCGCCCTCAACTTTTGAGCTTAGTCCTCCCAGATCTCATCTCCAGTCCTAGCTAGATTCTTGAATTCTAGATTGACACATGATAGTGTTTCTGCTATCCATTTAGAGATTCCATAGGCAACTGAGACTCCACATCTGTAACTGAACTCATCATCTTTATTTCTCTATTCCCACTCAACATCATTTCTCCTCCTTTATTCTCAACTGAGCTCTTATGGTGCCTCCCTTGCCCACTTTCCACATTTTAAGCTTGCAGGGCATCCTATACCCAATCACTGGGTGCTGCTCAAGTCACTTCTGCCACTCTCCTCTCCCACTCCATCCTAATACTGCTTAGTTCAAACTTGAGGGTGCTCAATAGATGTTTGTTGAACTGAACTAAAAGAAAGATTGAGGGTGCTGTGCCACATGCCTGTAATCCTGTGGCTCGGGAGGCCGAGGCAGGAGGATTGCCAAGTTCAAAGTTGGCCTCAGCAACGGCGAGGTGCTAAGCAACTCAGTGAGACCCTGTCTTTAAATAAAATACGAAATAGGGCTGGGGATGTGGCTCAGTGGTCAAGTGCCTCTGAGTTCAATCCCTGGTACCAAAAAAAAAGAAAAAGAAAGAAAGGGAGGAAGGAAGGAAGGAAGGAAGGAAGGAAGGAAGGAAGGAAGGAAGGAAGGAAGGGAGGGAGGGAGGGAGGGAGGGAAAGATTGAATTTTATTTCACCCCAAACAGTATGTTAAAGATCCAAAATTGATTCATATGCATTTTCTTTCTTTTCTAAGAATCCAGAACCTGTTCCAATAAGTAGCTCTAGAATTTTTCCAAAGACTAAGTTTACCAGTCTATTTCTAGAATCTGCATTCTAGATGAGGAACTGAAAAAGCATTTTGGTTTCCACCTTGTGATACTCATCCTGTTTGTGGTGGTTTCTCAAAGTTGACAGAGTGTTTCTGTCACCTCTTCTACAAGCCTTGGCATTCAATTTCTGTGACTATGGATACTAAACTCCTTTTAAAGCATGGCCATGTGTCTTTTGAGACCTTTATTTTGCATCTTGTCATATTGCTTTTCCCTGTTTCTCTTTTTAAAAAATATTCTCTTTTCAGTGAGATATACCTATGGCTGTAGAATTCATTGAACACAGGTGTGATGTTCAGACTTTCAATCAGACTTTCCTAATTGCCTGTCCTGAGGAATCATTGCTAGTGTCTCAGATAAGGACTATCTGAAAACCGTGCTAGGAACTGTTTTCTCCAATCTGACAAATCTCCTAATACAAATTAACATGGGGCATCTCAGAGGAGCTTTATGATTTTTTTCCAAGTGACAATATCCTCCTCTCACATATTATATTTTATTATTCAGAGAGGCTTGAGGGCTGGGAATGTGGCTCTGTGGTAGAGCACTTGCCTAGCATGTGTGAAACCCTAGTACCACAAAAATAAGGAGGTGGAGGTGAATTCTTACTTCTTCCCCCTTTAAACAGTGTCATAACTGATCCAAATTTTTTCTTATCTTTCTTGCTCCTTGCCCTTCCTCACAACCACACAGTATAATTTCTCTGTCAAAAGCAGGTTACACTGGGTCTGTAGCTCAGTGGTAGAGCACTTGCCTAGCATGTGTGAGGCACTGGGTTCTATTCTCAGCACCACATATAAATAAATGAATAAAATAAAGGTCCATCAACATCTAAAAATTTTTTTTTCAAAAGCAGGTTACTTTGTCCAAATTTTAAAACAACTTTGTAATAAATTTAAAATATTTTATAAATTAGTTAAAATTATCTATTCTCCAGTGAATTCTTGAATGCTGAGAATATGCTGGCCACCGTGTCACTAAGTATACAGGGATGTGGGATGTGGCCCCTGAACTTGGGAAGTCCATAGGTCTTAATAAGAACACAAAACACCACGATAGAATGTAGCTTCAACAGTTTCCCTTTCCAAGAGTTGCTAAATCAAGAAAGGAGAACAATTGGGATGTAATGCATGTCACCTGCAAAAAAAAAAAAAATATCATGTGCATGGAGAACAGTGGACTGGAGCTGGAGTCTGGCTCTGCCTGAAACATCGCTGTGTGGGAGATAAGCTAGTTAGCTGCTGTCACAATGAGCAAACAAAAGGGACTGCATTGGGATTAAGCAATATTCCTAGAATTTATCAAGGCAAAGGAAGCAGGAAGGTGCCATCAATCAGATGTGAGCTGCACATGAAAGAGAGCCGCAAGCTTGGGCTTATCTTAAATCTTGGCCAAAAGCGCCATCCAGAGGGCTGAATGGTCCTCAGCAGAGGTGGTGCCAAATGCACAGGAGTTGAGAAAGGATTAAATAACCAGTCAGAATATTGACATTTCATCTGTGTCTAGAGACCACAGAAGAGATATCCAACTATGGGAGGGACAGGTCTCCAAAGAACCCACACAAAAAAAGCCCATGGAAAACAGAATCAGCTTTTCTTCCATCTTCCAAGACTAGAGAGTATTGATCACCATGAAGATACCCATCAAGAAAAGAACTTTCCTGCTATCCTGCCTCTCCCATCCCAACCTTGGAGACACCAGAAACATCGTTAGCAAGAATGGGGAGATGAAGTAGAAGGTTCTTATATGAAAACAAAAAAAGAGAGATGACCTTAGCACCTTTGCCAAATGCAAATGGCAAACGGAACTCATTACCACAGTGGTAAAATTACGCCAAATGTTAAAGAGGTATGGGATAAAGAATGCTTAGTTTCCTGAAAGAGTTAAATGTGGCTTCCTTGGGACAGGTAACTCTATCAAATTCTTAAAGCATGAGTCAGCATTTGCCAAATTGTTACACTCTAGCTCAGACAACATCACCAGCAAAGATGGAGACTCCAAGCACCTGTTACACTGGGTGCATTATGAGCTGTTTGCAGCAACTGGGAAACAGGGCACAGTGTGGGGCAAAGTTGCAGATGATTCCAGAAAAAAAAATGGACTCAATTCAGATTATGAGAGATCTTGCATGTTATAGTAAAATTTTTCTCAGCATTTACGAACTATTAAAATACATCCTAAGCAAATTAAATCTGATTTTTACCCTCCAAATGTTTAAGTCAAATATGCTTCTTTGTGAAATATATTTGTGAAGGTGTCATCTCTGTAACTTTGATTTTCCATTTTCCAATTTCAGGGTCATTCCTCTTAGGGGAAACCGCTTCTCAATGGTTTTTTTTTTTTTTTTTTTTGGGCGGGGGGGGGGGTGGGGGGGTGGGGGGGGCGGGTTAGAGGGGACACGTGTTTTGTTTTGTTTTGGTTATTGGCCTCCAGATGTCATAACTCAAACAAAAACATTTATTTCAAAATTTTTTTAGGACAGCATATGTCTAGTGTAACAGCTAAGCCTTGTAATCTTTAAATGGGCAAGTTTGTAGGCTACATTTTAGAACAGAATGAACCATATTTGCATATTTGCTTGGCCAAACCTCAACACTCATTGTTAAATGCTCCTGACTTTTGGAAGATACACGTTTGCCCAAGCCGTGACCTGCTCTGGCCTCCTTCAGCTTTCTTTCCAGAGAGCCACTTCCCTGCATCTATGGGGAAAAAGCATCTGGCATCTCTGCTAACAGGATCCTGCCTCCCCTCGGATTAGTGTCTGTCCCTGTGATCACCAAATGCCTTGGGAAAATGCACAGCAGCAGTCCCCAAATTCAGAACCCTGCCTCAAATCAAGAACAGTTTCTACAGAAGAAAAGACTCCCTAACTCCCCACCATCTTTTCCGAGTCACTGACTTGTCCGAGTTACAGCCAATTGGCCAATTTCCCCTCCTTTTTCAAAGAGAGCTCTTAAAACAGAAAAAAAAAAAAAAATGAATAGGGTTCCAACTGATTTTATCTCCAGGTACTTCCTGGAGTCAAAGTCATGGCATGTCACTCTGACATGGCTTCTGGGGAGTTTCTGGGTTTTTTCTCCCTGAGCTAAATATTGACAGGACCTGTAGGATCTGTCAAGTCTTGCTGTTGTGATGAATACGCAGGCTCACGACAGGCCAAAGAAGAGGGTTCTCCTGGGAGGTGGAAGCATTCTTTGTCCTTTGTGCCTCTGCAGAGCCTAACCTGCACTTTGGGGATGCAGAGTATCATGTTGATGAACGTGCTGGCTACGTGGAGGTGTGTGTCAGGAGAGCAGGTGCCGATCTTTCCCAGGCATCATCTGTCACCATAAGCTCAAGGAAGACTGAGCAGAAGTCAGCAGAAGGTAAAAAGCCATTGAATGGATACAACATTATAATATGCATTTTCAGTAGGGTCCAGCCTAGCCTTTCTTGACGGGCATCTCCTACCTGAACACAGAAATCACATGCGTATGTAACAATTTTTGCTGTCTATAAAATATATAGAATATTCAAACATCACCATTTATGATTCATTCATTACCCACTTGCTTCCAATAAGTTCAGATTAATTTTCTAAAGTTCAGAATATTTGTAGGTAGTTAAGCAGTTCATAAAGAATATTTCAGATGATGGCACCCCCAGAAAAGCTGAGCAAGTCCCAACTCCTGGAGGAATCCAGTCACATCTGAGACCTTTGGAGCAAAGAAGTTGTTCCATCTGACTCTGGGGCATTTTCTTTGGTTTTCAGCAACATGTCCTCTCCTCTTGTCCCATTCACCTTTGTGTTTCCTGATTTGGATAACAAGGACCTCCAGCAGCAGAGCTGGACAATTCTGGATACTACTCCCTCTTGTGGACCTCAGTTGCTTTAGCAGAAAAATAAGAATAGTAGGACCCAACAGGAAGGAAAAGGCAGCTCCATCTACCCTGCACTTACATGTTCACATTTGCAGCTGGACCTTTTGGTCTCCTGGGACATGGACAGCGAGCATAGCTCCAGACTAGTATCTTGTGTATCCAAAACCCCTGAGAATATTTTAAAACAAAAGCAAAGAAAAAGCAAAACTCCTGTAAATAATACCCAGTAATCTAAAGAGCTGCACTAACTGATGAGGCATACGAAAAGTAAAATGCACATTTATGAATTGAAAATGTAAAGCCAGTTTCATCATACATCCAGAAATGTTAAAGTAAATAAACATAGCCATTTTACTTACACTTGGAAGAATTCACACATTAGAACTCTACCGAATTATCTCAGGACATTGTACATGAAACCAGTAATGATTCTTGCCAGTTTCTTTTTCTCTTGATTTATTTCTCTTTCTTTCTTTTAATCTTCATAGAGGGTCATTCTTACTCTAGGTATATACATGGAACCAAAGACGAATAGACCAATTGATTCATTGTACTTTTTCCATTTAAATTTGTTTACAGGAGGTGTTAATTTTGATCACTTGATCAAGGTGGTATCTTCCAGGTTTTCCCACTATAAAGTTACTTGTTTTCTTTTCAATTAATAAGCATTTTATGCACAGTTAACTTGAGACCATATAAATATTCTCTTCCTCAAATTATTAATACATTCATGTTCCTTGGGGGTTTCTAGTTTCGGTTCAGCACTTATCACTGTTGGTATCATAACGGGTGATGACTTTTCAAAAAGTAGCAAAGAAGCTATATGGTCAGGGGCAGCAGCTTGCAAAAGTGATTAACAACCCAGAATATGGCAGGCACAAGCTCTATGGACTGAGCAGAAAGTTGCACAGTGAAACCAGATGTCTGGCAAAGGTGAATGAGTGAAAACGCATCAAAATAAAATTCATAATGGTTAGCTTCCAGGTTAAAAATTTAAAAAGGAAACCCCTTCATTTCTAACTGAAGCATCCCTCAGAGAACTTTTATTATATTCAGTGCATTCTTTGTGAAAGTGATTGGAAAATGACATGCCACACTCACTGATTAGAAAATGATGTGCGAGTCAAGGATAGCACATGGACATGGGATGAGGAACTACATATATGGCATTTGGCAGGATATGAAAATTTACCCATTCTAGGGATTGAGCCCACAATATGATTTTGAGTGGGTGCTGAGGACAAAGGCAAATGCTGCAGAGTTGATGAGCCATCTCATTTTTCTCTGAAAAATACCTTACAACAATGAATTCTAGAGTCTCACCAGTGCCTTTTCCTTGCCCCTAGCTGGAGTTGATTATATTGGTGTCATCCAAAGACTGGACTTTGCCCCAGAAGTACACATGCAGACATTCCGAGTGACCATCCTCAATGACTTGGGACAGCCCGTCTTGGAGGGTCCAGAGAGGTTTGAATTACTTCTCCAGATGCCTACTGGTGCAGTGCTTGGAGAACCCAATAAAACCACCGTTATCATCAATGACAGCATTGCTGACTAAAAAAGAGTGCCTGTAGTTTCTTTGACCGAGAAGCTTCCTGAGAAATATAAGCAGCCAAACATGTGTCCCCACCACAGAATAAAGCTCCACTGTCGCTAGAGCTTTGCAACTCTGGGATAGTAGTGCTGTTGTAGTGCCATTGGTGTTATAGTTTTGGTGATATGTGCAAAAATAGTTTATGCAACTGCATGGAGATAAAAATATGTATATACAAAGAATGGACTGAGCCCACAATAAGTGAGACTGTGCTTTTGTTGTCCTATTTCTATTTTCTTTTACTTTGTTTCTAAGACCAGTAAAACCCTTTATTGTCAATTAAATCAATACTGAGTACCAAAGATTGACCTCTCTTTACTGATTGAGGCTGAACATGAAATACTTCATTTATGAACATACACACACATGATTATTATTATCATCATCATTCTGTTTTGAATTTTCTGGATTATTGGATGGGAGTGCAGATATCTGAAATTTGCAGACAAGTTCCTCTTGGCCATTTGTTCAATTTCCCTCCACAGCCCTTCATCAGAGCCACTTTGGTAGGGACGTCGTTTCATCAACAAGCCCTGCTTTTGCACCCCTTTGTAAAAAGGGTAATAAACAGTAAGGTGATAAAAATATAAGTATCCGAGAGGAGAAAAAAGAAAGTTTAAAGATTTGCATAGTTCTCAAACTGCCCAATTAGTTCTTAACTAATTTTGGAATGGCAATATTTATAGTCTTTAGTGTACCTCATGCACGTCACATAAATCATTTCAAGTTATTACGAAGCCACATCTTTGTACCCTATTGCTATTTTTGAGGTATTTATTGTGCATAACTTGTAAAAATGTGTTTCAGACATTAACCTATTTCTAAGCCAACCTGGTGTTCAACAGAACCCATTCAAGAAGTCTTTCTCCCAAACTTGGAGGAGGGGTAAAAAGGCTCTTATTGTAGGCAACCTGCACAGATGGGCGGAGATGTCCTTGTTCACCATCAGCCTGGGCCTGGCTTCAGTGCTTGATTTCATTTCTCCCATCCAGAGAAAACATTTTTCTAAGCTACTTTGTAACTCTTAACTTTGCTCCTCCTTCTGTGAAATGAGATATTTGGATTCAACTTCTAAGATCCCTTCCAGTTTTGTCTGATTCTTTTCTGAAGGAAGACAAATTCACCAAAAGAATATAATCCTCCCTCATCATACAATTTGCCCAATTACTGGGGTCAAAAATCTTATAAACTCAATTAAATTTAACAATCATGTATTGGACTTTTTTCTATAGATTAGAAAGATACAGACCCTTCACAAATGTTAGGGAAAAGCTATATACAAAATATACATGGGCCAGGATAACTCTCAGATATATCCCTAAGCCTCACAATGCCCTGAGTCAGCCCTGCCAAGGCCTAGACTTTGGCCCAGGGACTTGGACTTCTGGAGACCTCCAGAACTATGAAAGATAGACTATCGTGATAAGTCATCAAGTTTGGGACAGTTTGTTACAACAGCCACAGGAAGTTAGTACCCAATGAGAGATCTGCAGAATTTGCTGATGTTGGCAAAGTAAACTAGAAAGTACAAAAAATAAGACACTCGGTGTTTGACTGTGAGGTAATGTTTGTGGAAGCAGTTGAGACCCTGTCTTGAAGACCTGTCTCAGCCCATTTGAGAGTGCTGCTGCTTCCAAGCAACATCAACACATGCACCATGTCTAAAAGCCATGGGAATCCCAGCCTGGGCCATGCAAACCTGTATTTAGAAAGAAGTTGTAGGCAGTCCTGTCCCTAAGCTACTCATCATCCACATATTAAGGAATGTAATTAAGTGACAGGCATTGCTCTACTCTTAACAGTTCTGACACCAAATGTGTTGGTTTTCTCCCACACCAACAACAAATCCTCCACCTCCCTAGACACCTGCTGGGTGTCCTACAACATCTTCCCAGAATTATGTGAGACCCCACAGGGCTCTGCAGTCCCGCAAAACTTCTCCCACCTCAGACGCCAGACATAAGCTCCAGACCTCTGATACTTCTCCAGCTTGGCTACAAGTCACAAGCTCTTACAACCCCTTTCTCAGGTGTGATAGTTAGTTTGATAATTTGCTCACAAAACTCAAGAAAATACGTAGTATTTTGCTATTACTGATTTATAATAAAGAGTTCACATGAACAGCCAGATGAAGAGGCACATAGGGCAAGGTGCAGAAGGGTCCCAAGCACAGGAGCTTCTGTGCCCTGGAGTTTGGGATGTGCCACCCTCCTTGCCCATGGTCGGTTCACCAAGCCAATTCTTATGGAGTGGTAGATCACTCACCTATCACACGAGTTCTTGGGTTCCATCTCCAGCACTGCAAGGAAAACCAACAAACCCTCAAATGTCAGTAAGAGGGGAATACCATGGTCTCTAGGAGCAGTGCTTAATTCGTGCTGAAATTTTCTAGGCTTTTTGAAACAAGGGGCAGAACTTCTATCATGTTTAATGAATATTGTGTGTTCTTGTTAACTGGACTCTGGAAAGACTGCTGTTGTCTGCAATCTGCCCTTCCCCAGCACCCGGGCACCTTTGTCCTACTAGGGTCTGACCTTGCTGGGGTCACCTTCATGTTAAGCCTCTGTAGGTGAGACCCCCTACCTTCCAATTCCAGCACAGCACCAGAGTTGCGTCTAAGGTTTCACAGCAAATTGTTTTGAGGACAAAATTGGGTTTAGGATGAAAAAGAAGTTTCTATCATCAAGTGCTTTTTATTCAAATTCTATTTTCAGTGACTAAAGAAGAAAAGCTTATCTCATGAATCAAAGTAGGAATTCACAACAGCTTAAGGTGAAGAAATAATCTCTATTTAGCTCCACTTCTTTCCCCAATTTATGAAACAACCTATATACATAAAAACACCCTTGGGTTATTTACACCCTCAAAGACAGTGTGCTTGAGAAAGAAAAATATATGCTTAATTATTGACTTTGCAAGTGTATTAATAGCCTTTTTGCTAATGTGGTGATTATCTTGTTTAAACAACAAAGCCTTCAGCATTGTCTCTCTTATTACTGAAGATGGATGATATACAATATTAAGCATTGGCATCGGACCAGTAAGACCCGTACATCTTGGATGCTAGAGAATTAATCACCTCCTCAGTTCAAAATTTAGAGGCTGGGAGTGTGGCTCAGCGGCAGTGCACTTGCCCAGCCTGTGAGGCCCAGGGTTCCATTCCTAGCACAAAAACAATGAAAATGTAGGTGACTCTCAATTTGGGATATTCCTATGTATACAGAAGATGGGCACATTCCCAAATACAATCCAGAAAATAAGGAATATGGCTGTTTGGCCAACTCACCCTCACTACTCTACAGGTCCAAAATCCCAATAATTCTTGTTCATGTTCACTCTATTGCTAGTAGCCTACTACCTTAGGGACACAGAGGGGAATTACAACCAAAGAATATTGTTGCTACTGGCAAATAACATGGCTGGTCAAGGAGGTATGTTGAACACATTTATGAAATTGATTTAATGCTAATTTTTTAAATCAAAAGTTTAAGTGTTTAAGTCAGGGAGAAGTAAATTGAGACTATTCTTTTATAGTACTAGAGTTTAAAAACTAATATCAAACACCTCATATCATCTGTAGGATAAAGCTCAATGAAAGACTCAAATCAGAAAATTTGGCAATGTGAATTTTGATGCTTGGTGATCCTCAGACCAAAAGGATTTCCTGTGGTAAAACAGCCACAGATCTAATGGTTTCAGCTTGTCCTCTGCTACCCTATTTCAGGCACATGTCCTATAATGCATTTTAACAATAGCCTCCAAATTTCCCACCGTTTACTTCTCATGTTTTGTGATCTTCCTCAAAGCAGATCTTTTCTTTTTCAAGGGAGGCAACTGGAAGAGAGTACTATATCCACACAATTTACAGTCACTGCTTGTTGAGGGTTTAGAAAGAGAAGCCTATTCTGTCATCAGACTACTGTATTCTTCGTTCTGGGCACAATCTTAAAAACATAAGCGTCAACAGGAGTGCCAACTCTATCTCCAGATGTAGGTGATTAAAAAAAAAAAAAAACTTACAAGACCCAGAGGCACTAATCAATCTCCAGTACCTCAAAATTGGGCAGGGAGACATTAATGTTCAACACATCATTTCTAAGCAATCTAAAAAAGCTGTCCCGAGTCCTCATGTGTTCCCACAGGGCAAAGCTCATGAGCAAACAGCACTACAAGTTCTGGGTATGGATCTTCATAGTTGCCCAGGTGGAAGGGAAGATTTGGTGTCTTATTCTTGGGCTATATACTGTATTACTGACTTTCTTCCTATTTATACAGTTTGGAACTCAAGACAAAAAAAAAAAAAATTCAACATTAATAGCACCCAGACTGTAACCTTTCTACAGTAATGAAAAATACCTACAGATATTGAATAGCCTGCCCATGCCTAATGCATCAATATGGGAACATAAACTTCTGACTTCGATAGATCATGTGAGATATACAGCAGGATGTGCCTGAGAATTACTTGTACATATTGACTTAAAAACTGTCCTTCCTGGCTAGGGACAGAGGTACATGTAACCCTAGCTACAAGGGAGACTCAGGAGAGAATCACAAGTTCAAGGCCAACCTGGGCAACTTTAGCAAGATCCCATCTCAGTATAAAAAATAAAAAGGGCTGGGTAGATGTAGCTAAGTAGTAATGTGCCCTTGCTTTCAATCCTCAGTAAGACAAAAAAAAAAAAAAGTATCCCTCCTGTGAAAGAAACGAGACAAACATCCAAAGTCATTGTATCAGCAAGTCTAATTCTTTAACCACCATTTGTCACTTCTGTAATAAAGTGGCTTACAATTCAACAGTCCCTTGCACCGACTACCAAAAATGTTGTTCGGCCATCATTTCATCACTTACTTGCACAGCATCATTTTATGATACACTGATTTGTAAATTTGAGCAACTGATGATGAAAAGTTCTGTACTACTTATTCCACTTTTAAAAAGGAAAAACAATAACCAATAGATAAATTGAAATGTTCTGATTCATTACTACTTGGACAGCTTAAATTGCTGGGCCCTGCCCACAGAAATTCTGATTCAGGAATCTGAGTATGGACTGAAGAGGTTTTTTGGGTTTGTTCTTTATTGCGAGGGACTGAACCAGGGCCTCTTACATGCTAAGCATGTCCCCTCAGGAGCTCTATCACTGACCTATACCACCAGCCCCAAGAGAATTTTTTTTAGCAAGCTCCCAGTTGTTGCCACTGTTGCTAGTCTTAGGACACACTGGAGAAATGAATCTTTGATATAATTAAGATATTATGACTTAAAAGCTAGTATATAAAAAGAGACCCTGGTAAATCTGCATAAATTCAAGAAAATGCATTCTGAAATATTCATCATACATTTTTTAAAAATCCAGGTTGGGGTAGGGGCACAGGGGGAATATCTCAGTGGAAAAGTACAAAAGGCCCTAGGTTCAGGCAACATCCACCCCAAGATCCATATTAACTTGATCACCATGCTAATCTTGAAAATGTCTGGTTTCATTTTGCTTTGGCAAAATATCTTAAAACAAAGCTTTTTAAATTTTTAAAATATTTTTTAGTTTTAGGCAGACTCAATATTTTTATTTGGTGCTGAAGATAGCACCCAGTGCCTCATGCATGCTAGGTGAATACTCTACCACTGAGCCACAACTCCAGCCCCAAGCTTTTTAAATTTTATTGCTTATATTGAACACTTTTGAGGTGATAAAAGACTGATTCTAATTCAGATCTGGCACGAGGCCCAAAGTTCTACATTTCTAACAAACTCCCAGGTAAAGGTTTTACAACATATCCCTGGTAGGCCCAGAGGATTACTATGACCTCAATTTTCAAAACACACTATACTTAGTGACTTTTTCTAGTAAAACTTGTAATGTTGAGTTAATGCCCAAGTTGTAAGCTACAAAGGTGGTTTTAAGGGAAAGCATACATGAAGATAGTAAAGCGCTACCCAACCACTGCATCTGTCAAGGTTTACCTACATGAGGCCCCAGGCAGTTTAGGTCCAAATATACTGAAATACAAGTTTATAAAGTGCTGCTTCTTTCTTTAAAATGGTCATAGAAAAAAAAAACCTATTTTACTATGTCTGAAACAAGTGTATTATTTTGAGTTCACTTGAGTTCAACCTCTTCATATTTTTTCAACTCCTACAACTTGAGTCTGCCTAGTGAATTCATTCACCCACAGAAATACTTCATAAGAAAAAGTGTCAAATTTTAAGGACTGTAGGCTTTTCAGCATGGGAGTTAATGAACATTATGTGAACTAAGGACTTGCAAATCTCTAAAGGGAAAAACAAAATTGACATGGCTTTTTAAAATACTGTATAAATATGGAATCCAACACCATATAATAGGATTCTATTTAAGAAAATTTGAAACCTACCAACAAATCAGTAGATTAATTGGTTGTGTGTCAAATACTTATATTGACCTACTTATTCCTTTTTGCTATTACTTTTTACCTCTTAACTAGATACTAGAATTCTATCAATACATTTAACTAGACACTTTAGAATCTTGTAAGAGAAAAAATATTTAGATGTCCTTGAATACAACTATTAATTATGACTGATTAGTGCAAAATTCCTAATAATTTTAATTCGTCATAATAAACGCACATAAGCATTGCTGTAACATTATGCATATTTAAAAATAAAGCTTGTTATTGGAACATTTTCCATTCTTTTTAAGATTAACATTTATATTGGGAGTAGAAAATAACAATTGCATTTTATTAAGTAACAGACATTACCTTCCCAACAGAAATTATATACACAGCCTTACTCATTAAGTAAATGAAATATTCTAGATAATAGATTGCTGAAACACATCACTATGTCATCACTATGTTAACACTGGCTCTTCTGGATTTACTTCAGGGACCATCCTACCAGTATGGGATGGGTTTGTTTTCCAATTTTCAGTCTATCTTCACAGTTAGTTCTTTAAGACAGAGGGGTAATTTGAACTTAGTTACCATTTTTCCTTCCCTTAAATAGCAAATAAAAATGTGATTTGATTTTATTCTAGATGAACATGCAACAGTGATATCTACATCCACTGTATTGGCAAAACTGCAATGCTAAATACAGGCATTATTAGTTTTCATGCTTTTCCCAAGTCCATTTTTCTTCATATTAATTTATTTTATATTTGAGTCTGCAAGCTCTCAAGGACTAGTATTTAATTCAGTCTATATTTCCACTCTTTTAACTCCTCCCAATTTTTCTTTCTCTGAAAAACATGACTTTAGTGACCTCTATAGTTTTCTTTCAGCCTTGCATTTTTTCCCCCAATTATTTTTTTCTAAAATGAGGTCACAACTCTTATTTAAGAATCCAATGTTGTTTTAGAAGTCAATTTAGTTTGGGGAACATGTAATAAATCCAAACTACTCTATAATTTACCATAAAAACTGTTTTGTTTGATGTTAGCATCAGCAATCCCATATTTCACAAAATTATGCAGTATGAGTAATACTAATCAATCAGAATTTTCAATTATATATGAACAGATGAAAATATCTAATAGAAATATGAGAGGAAGCAATCTAAGTATAGGGAAAGAGAGAATGTCCTAAGGGAAAAAAAGTGGAAAATTAAGTGAGAAAAAAAACTTTTAATGGAAAGAAAAGACCACTTTGAGGATTATAAAAGTTATATTTATTCACGATGCTACATTTATTGCATTCCCTTAGAAAAATGGAGAACTGTTTATGTACCCAATTTGCACATATAAAACTTTATACAAATTATGTGTAGCACATAAAGGCCTCTGGTATAGCTAAAATCCTGACACTACCGTTTGGGTATTCCTGCTTCAGGGTCTCCAGTTTATCAAGTCTGTTCCATAGAAAATAAAAACTGGAATTATACTCAGTCTTGCTGCTAACCCTTAGAAATTATTTTAAAATATAATAAAATAAAATTTTCATTTACTCTAAAACTCAAAAAATACTATAAACTGGGAGTGAATACACTTTGTTACCAATTTTAACAACATGACAAATTCACACCTTATTGTAGTTGGGTCTTTCTAAATTAAAAAAAAAAAATCACCTTAGTTCTGACATTATCTTTCTAAATTGTGGCTGTTTCAGAAGGTTATTTGTCAAAATATTTACCAAATACTTAAAAAATAATAATAATAATATTCCTTTTACAAAATGGTACAACACCTTAAGGAACCAGAAAATACTAAATGTCTTTGGCTATACAACTAAAAGGCCATTCTTCCAACAGAATAGGGCATATTCGCTTCAGAACCAACTATAAAACCAGAAAGCATAACAGAAATATGCATAGAAATTAATGATAATTTGACTTGCCTTTTTCCCCATTCTATAATAAGCAAGGAGAATGCAATTTACATAATCTTTCCAGATGAAACTCAATAGCACTATAAAGAAAATACCCAAATTTCTGCAAAGGCAAAGTGAATTAAAACAATTACACAACCAAGTGAAGACTGAAGGGACAAATGTTATTTGCAATTTTTTTTTTTACTTGTTTGCTTGTTTTAAAGCCTTACAAGTGTACAAATCATAGCGGATAAACAAAAAAAATCACAATCTTCACAAATGGAACTATAATAGAAAAATAAATCAAATGAAACATTTATTAATAAATGAAGCCTATTTTATTACTTCAAGTGTTAACGATAAAAAAAATTTCAGCACAGCTGTTGCATTTAAAAAAGTGAAACTACATACTATATTTCTAGCTCAGTAAACAGATGAACCTGATGTCTTTGAATGACATAACAATTGAGCATTGTACAGTACATCTTATGAAGACCCGTAAATTAAAGAACTACTGGTTTAAAGTTAGTGATTATGAAACAAATATGCATTCATAGTTTCAGTTTCTTTTTTCTTCCTCGGCCATCAGGTGCTCCGTCCATTTTACGTTTCTGTGTCTACAAACAAACAGAAGGATTATTTTTCATGTCAAGACTAATACCAACATGAAATAATCTGCAGACATATGATGGCACTTTAGTTATCACTGCTACATAGTAACAGTTAAGTACAAGAATTTTTCCCCCCAGACTATGAAGTCCCCAAATAATCATATTATTATTAAGTAGCAAAATAATTTTTTTCCCTTTATAATGCTTATCTTAACATTGCTAAGATCTCACTAGGACAATAAACCAAAAGTTAAAAGCTAAAAGCAAGGGTTTGTGATGCCATTGTTTTCCTAATATTTCTTAAATTATTCTAAAATTATGACCTGTATTCCCAAAACGACTGTGCACTCTGGGCATCCATGAGACATACCTTTGCAGATCTTCAGGAGCCCCTAAATAAGATAACATGATTTTCCCTACACAGTATAGTGAAGTTTCATTTACACTTTCAAAGAATTTATTATTTTAAAAAACAAAACATTAAAAAATGAAAAAACTAACACATTAATGATAGTCAAGTAATATTCAAATACTTAAAAAGAAAATAATGAACTTTACATGGTCTGTACACCTTCACATATTCATGAATACTTACTGAAGGCTTTGGTCCTCTTTTCTTTTTCTCTGCCTTCTCCTTTTCTTCTAGTTCCATGTTTTCTCTTTCAATTAGAGTAATTAAGGTATTACACCTCCTTTGGAGTTCCTGAGTTATAAACATAATTACATGATAAGCTTATATTTTCCATCTATAAGTTGTCCTAATTTCAATTTTTAAACTAAGGTTATGTCTTAGTAGGATAATATAAAATCACTCATAAAAAACTGACAGTTTAAACAAAAACAAGCAAAAGAAATTTATTTTCATGTAGAGCCCATGCTGAGGATTTAAAAAAGATATGTGATGTTTTTACATCATACTGGTGAATACTCTTCACAAATCCTTCCTACATTTAGGAACTGAAGCAGTGAAAATGAACATCTCAGAATATATGCAAATATATGCAACACTGTTAACTTTACTATGACTGAGAACTCCATGCTATTTATACCACAAAATTTTTAAAAATCAATAATGCATAATCTGAAGGTGAAAA
This sequence comes from Spermophilus citellus, assembly GCF_964194105.1. Lineage (NCBI taxonomy): Eukaryota > Metazoa > Chordata > Mammalia > Rodentia > Sciuridae > Spermophilus > Spermophilus citellus. The sequence goes on from NC_138189.1 coordinate 135,840,260, forward strand.
TCAGCTGGAACGTTAACATATGCATAATCTTTCACTTCAAAGCATTATCAGAGCCTGGTGTGGTGGCGCACACCTATAATTCCAGAGGCTCAGTAGGCTGAGGCAAGAGGATTGTGAGTTCAAAGCCATCCTCAGCAAAAGCGAAGTGCTGAGCAACTCGGTGAGACCATGTCTCTAAATAAAATACAAAAATAGGCTGTGAATGTGGCTCAGTGGTCAAGTGCCTGAGTTTAATCCCTGGTACCTTCCTGCCCCCGCAAAAAAAAAAAAAAAAAAAGGCATTATTAGAATGAAAGTAGTAAAAGTAGCTCATGCTACCTTTCCCAATTTTGAAAAAATGACCATGGAAGCCTTATGAGTTCTACCTCTCTGTCTAGCAATCTATACATCCTCCAGAAAGGGTTTTAAGTCTAATGTAGTAGTAAACACTTCAGGAAACCTAAATCCATCTGAATCAATGGTAACAACTCCATTACTTACAGAGCAAAAGTAACTCTGTTCCTGTAATAAATTAAACTTTTACATAGACAACCACGATACAATAATTTAAATACTATATAGAAGACACCATACAAAGCTTAGAAATATGTGCAATAACATATAGAGATAGAAGGTAATAACATTAAAATTGTTTCCTTTAACAGCTGTATCAATGTATTACAATTATGTGTATAAATCCTCTGGGCTTCTAGACAAGAATTATTTATCAGCAAGGGGCTATATATATCATGACTTTTGTGTGCTTTAATATGAGACATGCTAGAAAGTAATGCAGTTTTTAGACCGTAGTATTATATGGTATGTGACACTCTGTCTCTCATTACAGACAGTATACAATCATTATCCCTAATTAATCAAACTGTTTCTACTTAAAAAGACACTGAAGAGCTTCCACCTAATTACATGTTTATATAGTGTTTTTTTTAACCTTCAAAGTAGATCCATGTGAATTACAACATTACCCTAATTTGGGTATCACAAAATAGTAGCCCTTCTTGTTACCCTGTGAAAATTTTTTTCCATTGATCAAATATGAAAACACTGAACAGTACCCAGTGTCATGTAGAGTGGCAATATACCTCAAATACTCTGAGAAATCCTACTACATATTTAGAGTTTGCTTCTCCTAGCATGTCTCAAACCTAAGAGCAGAGAACCTATTTTTACATTTTCATCATCTTGCAAAACACTAGTTAAGGTTAAAAGTTCAAAGGTGATGAAACAATGGAAGAAAAGGATCAATCCAAAGTTAAACTTTTCTGAATTCTAATTTTAGGTTGTTAGAAATGGAGAACATTAGTCAGATACAGCCAGGCACTGGAAATAAAAACAAAACTGAGCATTAAATCAGTACTAAAAAATAGTGCCTTACTACATTCAGTCATTTAAAAATAACCCAGATTCAGTATTTTGATGTACAAATGCCTGCATGCAAAAAGTCTTTCTACAGAAACATGTCTACTTTCAAAATCAAAGACATTACATTCAGAAGTTGAAACTGATGGCAACATTGCCTCCCACTTTGTACCAGATTAACATTACTATCAAAAATTAGTTCTATCATATATTACAATGTTAAAAAAAATGCATATTAAAGAATTAGACCAATAAACATTTTATGATGCTAGATTTTTAAAATGTGGATGTGATTAGTTTTCTAAGAAAATGGTTTAACTTCTGACACTACCAAAAAATTACGACAAAAGTCTATATCAACAAATTTTAAGTTACCTTAAAAGGACTTTCAGTCTAAATTCTGCTACACTACACAAACATCCTGAGCACTCACCATTGCAGTTCTGGACTTCAGAAACCAATCAAATCTGAACTGAGGAGAATTGCGAATACACTGTCGCAATTCATCATAAACATTTTCCTTGTCAAACCCAAGCTTATGAAGCATACAAATGAGAAAACGATCCTCTTCTTCTGTATAGTTTTTTCCTTTGTTAGTACCATATGATATTCTCAGCTGATGAAAAGGTGCTTTGTACCGTCCAATCTATAAAAGATATTATATATAAAATACAAATCCTACATAATTTTATTTCAAATTCAGCTTTACTCTAATTAGCTTGAAATATTATATCTCAAATCAAAATTTTCTATCCAGAGAACCTCAAATGCATTATATAACTTGTGTTCTCAAGCCTTTATAGTCCTTATTATTATTACAAAGAGAAATACAGACTCAGACTTCCTTACACTACTTAAGAAGGAGTCAATCTTGGCAACTTTGACCCAGGTTAAGTCAGTCTAATACTACTCAGGTAAATTACAATAACATCTATAACGTTTGAATGCTTTACTTTGAGGAAATTTTAAATGTTAAACCTTCACTGCTTTTCCTTTTAAAAAGTTACTTTAACTTTCCTATATTATAGATAGTACAATTTTTATTAACATACAAAGTACCTTTGTATCAAGTGCTTTTTTGATACTTATTCTTCTCTGAATTCTTGCCTCTCCCCTTTCAATCTGAGCCATAATCTTTTCTATGTCCTGGAGCTCATTGCATCTTTCCCAGAACACAGCTTTAAAAGAATAAAAGTTGGTCAGATGGGATGAGTGGAGGAAGCATACATGTTAACTTGTTGTAATTTATTTGCAAAGGACTAAGAAACATTCCCAATTATCCCACACTTAATACTAGAAAGCAAGTCACTTATAATTTTTCAATTTCCTTAAATGAAAGAAGAGATAAATGGATGATTTAAATTACCTACCAACTCTTTTAAACTTCCACTCATCTAAAATTCTAAGCATACTCAGCACAGCATAACTACACATATTCAATCTGACATTTCCAACTGACCTCAAAAAACAAAAGCATACTAATACTTGAGAACTGAAAGAAAAATAATAAATTGAAAATTAAAGCACACTAAAAAAATTTTTTTAAAGCACAATTATTTTGTGTCTATTTTAGCTTTCTTGGCTATAGTTTAGTTAAAAAAAGAAAAGAAAACAAAACAACAACCAAAAAAACCCAGACAACTATTTTAGGGAGGGAGACATTTTTTTGTTTCAAAAAGCACAAAGTCAGGCTAGGGTTGGGGCTCCATGGTAGAGTACTTGCCTAGCACATGTGAGTCACTGGGTTTGAGCCTCAGCACCACATAAAAATAAATAAAATAAAGGTGTCCTTCTGCAACTAAAAATATGTATTTCTCTCTCTACATTTATATATACATATATGTGTGTGTGTGTATGTTCATATTCTTTAAAAAAGCACAAAACAAGGCACTAAAATGGAAACTTTAGCTGATCAAAACTATTCAGAATAAGAAAACAAGAAACTTCGAACAGCTCTTGCAAGACTTATAAAATATGTATTATAATAATAAAAGAATTACCAGAGTATTCAATGACTTCTTCTGGAGTTTTTCCTTCTACTTCTCTTGCTATATTTTCAATATCATCACGACCCCACTTCTCATTAGCTTTGATAAACTGGTTAAAATCTCTCTTATTCCAATTGGTAAATCCCTACATAGTAAAAGAAACAAAATATTTCATTACAGTACATTAAACATGGGAAAAATGCTATTATACTTTACCTATCCTTCCAAATACTACACAAAATGTTTCTAATTGCTTAGATACCCAAGCAATAACTCAAAGTTGGAGACAGTAAAATATGCTGTATGAAAGGGGAAATTTTTGCTGTTGTAGTTTACCAAAAGGAGTAAATAACATAAGGTAAAGGAAAGCTTTTGTTAAATAGCACTCTGAAAGACCTTGAATGAATCCCATGTTTTAAAGCAGCAAGCAGAAGTTTATAATTGAGAATAACTTGGTAGCAATGTGGAAGATTCACAGGAAAGATGGGAACACTGAAAAAAAGGTGTTCAAAATTACACACACTCTACCAAGTGCAAATCTATAATCTTCTTGACCACCTCAACTAATGACAATTAAAATGTAGCATTTATCCATGTTTTACCATGTTCAGCTATTCTCTCTGTATAAGAAGAAATATACTTTGAATGCCAACACGATCTCACAGGATATTTTATAAAATTAACAATTACTAACTTTTGAATCGATTGAAGACTATACCTGTGTCAGAAGCTTCTCTTTTTCCTCTAACTCTTCATCATTAAGGGGTTCAGCTTCATCAATTTTAAGTTGCTCTTCTTTCTGTGCCTGTGCTGCATTAGGAAGGTCAGGACTTCGAGGTACCTAAAAGACATTTTCCCATGCCATAAAACAATATATATTAAAGAGCATGTGATGAATTACATTCTTAATCAACTAAATAACATTTCACAAATTCCAATCTAATCACAAGAGAAAACATACTAATACCCTGCATTTATTATATTAAAAATAAAGATTATTCATGAATAAAGTTCTTTCCTTTCCTTTTAATGAAGAACAATTCAAACATTATGTGCTAGGCATATACAGCTAGGATACATAAATAATATTCTTTCCTACTAGGCTCAAAATAGTTTAACAAATAATAGTTAATGTTCATATATTTTACGGTTTCAGGGTGGAAGAGGACACAAAATGGAGAACTGCAATTACCTTGTACCCAATAGTTTTTCTGTAATACAGAATTTCTTTTTCCAGTAATTCAAACAAACGTGGGGGAAAGAACTGGAAATCCTGAACATTGGGTTGTTTTGGAGGTCGTGGAGCCTAAAAAAAAAAGAAAAAGAAAGAAAAAAAAAAAAAGGTTGTCCATTAAAAAAAAAAATAACTACACTTAGTTCTCTCATTTCATAAATCATAACAGCCAATTCTCCAAGCAACTCAGTATATCTTTCAATAAACTGACATTAATCAAATTTTAAACACACAACTTAAAAATTAATTTTAAAAAGTGTTAATTGAAATCTGAAGAGGATATTCTATAAAAAGCATACAAAGTATAATATTCAATCTTATTTTATTGCAAGAATGTTAAAAAATAATTTATATTTTCAAATTTTAAGATACTTTGATGCTATGTCAACTCACCTTGGGTGCTTTAGGTTCACTAACGCGAAGAGCTTCCCTGAAATAGGCATCAACAGCATAGTTGGCTTTTCTTTCGCGTTTGGGTGGTTCAATCCACTCCGTGAATGCAATCTAGCATGTGGGAAACGATTAAAATCATCAACTTGCATTATTAAGTGTAACAAATTATTATTGAGTGATGTTTATGAATTAAAAGATACTGAAAAACAAATCCTGCACTTTGACAAGGGTAGGAACTATAATGTTTTGCTAAATACCACGTAATTAACACAGGACAATGTCTAGTAAACAGCACAGGTGTTCAGGAAGTGTTTCTTGCCCAAATGAATAATTCTGTTGGATGTGAGGGAAAATGCTGCAGAATGTTTGCTATGACCCAAATTAGGAGGAAAATGGAGAAACACATTTAACCTAGGAAAACTTCTAAGGATATATGTGCCCAAATGTTAATAAGGAAAACTCTAGATATGCTCTAGGTAGAATTATATTTTCTTTTCTATAGGTATTTTCCAATTTCTACATTTGTCAAGTATTACTTATGAAATTAAGAAATTATTCCTTTTCATATTACCAAGCAAGTCTGTTTAAAAAAATCAGCTGTGACTTTTTTGACATTATTTTCATTTTCAAATATCCCAAACTACTATGTTCTCTTGTTGCAAGAACATACTTCACTATAACCATATACAACTAAACCTCGTTACATAAACTTTAAAAACATTTCAGCACTTACAAACAAAATTTTTCATAATGAAAAAAATTTAGATACATTTACATACATCTAATTAAAAAACGGTTTGAGACACAATTACAAGGTATTACATCTAGCACTTAAAAGTTCATGTTTCCAGGAAAATAAAGCTTCATTACTAAATCTTTTTTTTTAATTAATTTTTTGTTGTTGTTGATGGACCTTTGTTTTATTTATTTACATGTGGTGCTGAGAATCAAACCCAGTTCTGCACATGTGCCAGGCAAATGCTCTACCACTGAGCCACAACCCAAGCCCCACTAAATCTCTTTCTAAAATACCTTTTGTTTTTCTCTGTAGTCTTCTCCTTCAAAGTTATAAACACTTGATTCTGTATCCATTGTGAAGTTTCTAAGAGAGCTTTCACCCATCTTGGAGAGTTTTTCATTCATCTCTGCAGTCTAGACAAAAGAAACATCAGAATGAGAAAGGAAAAAAGCACTAGACATGCAGTCAAAATGAAAATGACTTTACAGTACACAAAAGCTGTTTTGTACAGTAATACAATAATAATAAAAATCATCTATAAATTCACAGAACAATAGTCCCTCAAATAGTTTTGGTCTGTAACACTCATTAAAAGCATTATTATTTAATCTGCATCTCACCTTCTTTGCACCTCTTTCTAAAATTCCATCAATATCTTCATCAGTGATCTCACTTTCTTTTGAGGCAAATACATGCGTTGCCCCATGTCGAATCATTTGAAGCATCTCATCTTTCCCAATTTTGTTCAGATTCTGATCCACGAGCCTCCCTGAGATAAAAGTTTGTATTGTATAAAGTTAGCCAAACAGACTTTATTTTACTGGAAACTTGAAATTCTAAATGTTAGATGTAATAAACTTGTACTTTTGTCTCAAACATCAATCATTTCTGTTTACTGGTAATTCACATCTGATCATTTTCCTATTAAACTTAATGCCAACTTTTCAGCTTTGAAATGTTTCTAAAGCTTATGACTTATGTAATGTCACCTACTATATATTATCTCAATGATATTCTCTTTTGTGGAATAGATACACTACTTGAGAATCAAAATTACTGGGGAAGAAAAAAACAAATTTAAATATAAGTGAGCATTATAAACAAAAGTTTCTGATGAGCGAAAAAAGATATCATTGCAAATCCCTTAAGACAAGTTTTTCTCAGAAAAGTGAAATACAAAAAACCTTCATGAAATCAAACTTTATGTAAAAACTGAAATATGTAACATCAGTTTCTAAAAACTTCTCTATCTGAAGAATTCAAAACTCCTGAAAATTTATTTTGATCAGAGATGAAATTTAGCATTAATAAAGACCTTCAATTGGTCAGTATTGGCCAATCTGTGTAGTTCGTGTTTTCAAAAAATATAGGCATCAATATTGTGTCTTCCTTAAAAACACTAATCCAGAATGGGAATTTTGAGTTTCATTTAATCAATCCAAAATAAAGTTCCATTTTTACCCTCTAATCTACTCAGTGTCTCACTCCCTCACACTAAATGTAGAACCTGAAAGTTAGAAAACACCATACAAAGGGTACTCAACAAGTAGTTTTTCAGTCTTATAAAAACAAGACTCTCTGATTTTAATTTTTACTTCTTCAGTATCTCCCCAAGTAAGCAACAGTGCTTACAAAGCATAATCACTCTGCTCTATTTAATAAGTATTATGCTGAATGTTAGCTATTTTATATACACATTCTATTTAATTCTTAAAAATTCTAAGCAAGGGACTGGGGCTGTAGCTCAGTGGTAGAGCTCTTGCCTTGCAAGTGTGAGGCACTGGGTTCAATCCTCAACACCACATAAAAAATAAATAAAGATACTGTGTCCACCTATAACTAAAAAAATAATTTAAAAAAATCCTAAGCAATAGTTATTTTTATTCTCATTTAGTAGATTAAGAAACTGGCTCAGGTAATAGAAAAAAAACAGCTAACTAGCAAATCAATATTCAGATCTCAACTTTCCTGAGCCCCAACCCATCTTCTTAATAACAAAACTAAGGTTTAATCTTTGGAATTCAAACCATCTCTACTGGGTGCTAGCTTGACTCAACAGATGAGATTTCTCCTTTAAAAAAAACAATCGTACAATCAATCACTCATTCTATCAATCCAACTTAGTAAATTTTTAAAGTTCTAGGGCCCACCTTGTTGAATAACAATTGAATCCAGTCTGAGTTTCATCTCAGCCCTTTCTACTATTCTTTCTTCTACAGTATTATCAGTTATAAAACGGAACACTCTGACAGTCTTGGTTTGTCCAATTCTATGTGCTCGGTCCTAAGTGAAATAACATGTTATTTTGAATATATTTAAAAAGTCATATAAATAATATATGAAAGTATATACTGATAAAGTATTCTTAAGTACAAGATACTTTCTAGCTTTCTATTAAAGATGTGACATGAAAAAAATAAATTTCACCAACAATATAAAGATCCTATTCTTTAAATATTACTAAATTTATAAATACAATAGAGAAATTTGCACATTTGAAAATTACTTTGCATATAATTTTCTGTTTAACATCTAGTAAATCTACAAACCACATTCCCACAAAGCATTTCTTATTTGTAATAATTATCAAATCTTCTCCAGTTATCAGATTTAATAAAGTTGGCTTAATGGTCACCAGTATCACAGACTGAGTCATTAGCATTATCAAACAAAAATCTGTAAATCTTCATATTAATCTACAGATAATAATGCTGAGCATAATAATAATTTCCTGATCCAGCCAGACACTCCCATATACAAGCATGAAATTTAAGCATGTAAAGTAAGAGAATAGCGGGCTAGGGATGTGGCTCAAGCGGTAGCGCGCTTGCCTGGCATGCGTGCGACCCGGGTTCGATCCTCAGCACCACATACCAACAAAGATGTTGTGTCCGCCAAGAACTAAAAAATAAATATTAAAAAAAAAATTCTCTCTCTCTCCTCTCTTAAAAAAAAAAAAAAAAAAAAAAAAAAAGTAAGAGAACAGCGAGGTGTTCCCAAAGTAGTTAAGTTATGCTACATTTCAGTTTTGGCCAATCAATGTGGGAGCACTTTAAGGTCTGACCCACTAAACATTTCCAGAGCAATTCTTTACTCTTCCCAATTCTGCTATCAGGGTACAGAAGATACAGCAGATGACTCCTACATCCCAAGTTAGGACAGAGCCGTAAGATGAATATACCCTTAGATGGTATTCAAAACACCCTCACTAAACCATTGGATCAGAGAAAAAAAATCAAATTTACTGGGTTAAGACACTGACATTGGAAGAATTAGCTTGCCTAACTATGAAATCTATTAAGCACAGAATGTTTGTTTTCTCTTACCATAGCCTGAAGATCTACTTGGGGATTCCAATCTGAATCATATAAAATTACTACATCAGCAGTTGCAAGATTGATGCCAAGACCACCAGCACGCGTACTTAACATGAAAACAAACTTTGAGCTATTTGGTTCATTGTATGCATTGATAGAATCCTATGGATATAAAATAAAGTCAGGATCAGAAAATTGTATTATCTGATGTTTTTATCTCTCCTTCCCAGAATTTCACTCACTTGTCTCTCATCATGGGGTGTCTGCCCATCCAACCTGCAGTACTCATAATTTCTCCACATACAATAATCTTCCAAAATGTCCAATACTCTGGTCATTTGACTGAAGATTAGTACTCGTGACCCTGTTAGAAAATATAATAGCCTGCTATTAAAGGTTTCAATAGTAGAAAAATCTATTCCAAAAGTTAAAGCTAAACAAAACTAACATATTACACCTTAATTTCAAGTTATCTACTTGGTTTCAGGTAAAAAATGACATGATTAACTATTCAAATCAGTAATTTCTTACCTCTTTTCCATCATGACACAAACAGAAAGGATAATATTTGGGTAATGCACTAAGGCAATCAAAAAGGCTATCTATCTCTAGTTTGGGAGATCTTGCCACCCCAAAGCCTGAGAGAATCATTAGCTTGTTACCTCACAGATACTTAAAATAATCTTCCACTAATCAACAACAATTCTTCCATTCACAAAGCCTCCCATATTCCACAATGGACACCAAATATCCCTGATCTCATTCTAGTTCCAATCAAAAGACCATAAACTTATGCCTCTTATCTACACTTAAATCCTTCTACTTATCTACCATGTCTCAAATTATGTGGCGCCTATCATCTCTGCAATCTTTGTGATATTCCTCATCTTTAAGGAACATCCTTAAGAGCTACATAATGAATAATTTGCTTCAAATAATCTATAAAGAGTAGGTATATCATAGATAAAACAAGTTTTACATAGGTGTTAACTGCTAAAGCTGGCTTCACACTAAGTTCTCCATATTCATGTAATTTCGATATACCAATATAAATACCAGAGATACACATCTATTTTTGTATTTACAAAATCAGCATACTACAGATAAAAATGTTGAGTCTATGTAAACTATATTTGATTAAATTTTTAAAACCAAATAATTGAAAAACAATACCATGACACCATTATCTAACAAAGGATCTGGGATCTGTGTAGGGGTGGAAGGAGAATTTCTAATACTTTAAGATTAAAAAGCTGAAATTTCTAGGAAAGCATATATAAAATGGAAACTCAACTGAGCATGGTGGCTCAAGAGGCTGAGGCAGAAGGATCAGGAGTTCAAAGCCAGCCTCAGCAACTTCACGAGGCCCTAAGCAACTCAGGGACACCCTGTCTCTAAATAAAGTATTAAAAAGGGCGGGGGATATGGCTCAGTGACTAAGTGCCTCTAGATTCCATCCCCATTACCCCCGCCCCCCAAAAAGAAACACACCCAAATCCAGGAATTGTTTCTGCCTCTACTACTTTATTACCTGCTAAGAGACTTAAGGCTTACTAGGAAGTGAGGGGAACCTCAGATAATAATGGACAGAAAATTTTAGAAAAGTGCCAGAGCTGTCATTTCAAAAGTGTATTGTTCCCTTCATTTTAACACTAGCATTTTAAGTTTCCATTATTTCTCAATTTGATGCAAGTAACAATACCTTGTTCTTTTAATTTAGGAAGCAACTTGTCTAATACCACCATTTTGCCACTATTGGTAACTAGATGCATATCTGTTGTATAAGGTGGACCAGGTTCAGCTCCATCAAAGAGATACGGATGATTGCAGCATTTCCTCAACTGCATCAGGATGTTCAATAACCTCATCTTGTCCATCTTCCCTGCTGAGTTTAGTATGTCTATATCCTTCATTAATATCCGAGTATACCTATTGAAAAGAAAAGTATTTTTAAGGACTCAAATATTCCCTGACTAAACCCTGCCACTTTACATACTCCCATTCCCCAACTCAACTCTGAAATACCTGTAAGAAACAAGTCATCAACTTCTAAGGTATGGTTTAGAATCTATCATCTGAAATCTCTTTTCTGCTTTTTCTTTATATCCCATAGTGTACTACTGTCTATACTTTATGCATTGGATCTTGAGGACATCATTATTTTAAAAATACAAAATGGGCTGGGGATGTGGCTCAAGTGGTAGAGCGCTCGCCTGGCATGCGTGCGGCCCGGGTTCGATCCTCAGCACCACATACCAACAAAGATGTTGTGTCCGCCGAGAACTAAAAAATAAATATTAAAAATTCTCTCTCTCTCTCTCCTCTCTCTCTCTTTTAAAAAAAAAAATACAAAATGGTCTCCTTGGATGGGATTAAATATAGCAATATAATACAACATTTTTGAGTAATTATAATTTTGAAACATAATTTTAGTTTCTAGTCTTGCAACAGAAAGTACCATTACTCATTTATAGTTATGCACTACATAATGATGTTTCAATGAGCACAGGCAGCAGTCCCATGAAATTACATCATCTAGTGAGTTCAAAGCTTTGGGCAAGTACACTCTATATGATATGTACAAAACAAAATCACCTAAACCACATTTCTCAGAACATATCTTGACATTAAGTGATGCACAACTGCCTCACATACCATGTAGCTAGTACAGCATTTGAGTAGAACCCTAATCTGAGAAGGAAGAAACATGAGAGGTAAGGCAGGAGGATGAAAATGATATGAATACAATGTGATTTAAACATCTGCTTAAATACATAGGGAGAGGGAGATATGAGATCTATCAATCTACAGCCACAGGCTAAGGCAAATTACTAAAAAAGCCATGAATGCATACACAGAATTTCAGTTTACTGAAAGAATAAGTAAACACTGAAGTTTCAGTGAAACTTTGAATCCCTTGAGCAAAATAACTTAAGAAACCTAAGGAATCTATGTTTAACCTCCATCCTGGAGCATAAAAACTACTCAAGGTAAAGTTCATCATCATTCTGATTGATATAAAGTTCACTAATGCTTAACCAAAAAAAAATACTTGCCTTTTGTTTGCACTGACTCATGTGTTAGTTCTATAGGATATATTCAAGACAAGCCTAATATCTTCACTACTTTGTAATAGCCTTTCAAAAGTTTTGAGGACACTGAGGATAGCTCACTTTCTACAGTGGACCTCTCTTTCTCAGAGAGCATGCTCAGATCTCTATATATCCCTTTAGCCTTTTTGCTACTCCAATATTTTGCAAATATGTTATCGGATACATTTGAAATATGGTTAAGACTAGTAAAGAGGGAAGCTCTTATTTCCCTCCTTTGAACACAACTTATATTAACATATGCTAAAGGAAGACTATCTTTTTCTATAGCCATTTCACACTGTTGAATTCATGTTGTATGTTCTACTTATAATAAAAAAAGATTTCATACATCTATAAAACTTTAAAAAATGAGGAAAAATATATTTTTTTAAATTAACTAAGGTCTTCAACTTTTAATGCTGCCCTATACAAATATGTAAAAATAGCTATCAGGTATCATCATCATCATTTCTCAAAAGGACATTTTATTCTGCCTAAAATAAAACTTTGGTTCAGAATAGTGTTTTAAATACATGGAGTCTTATGGGATAAAAGAAAGCACGGAAGTTTTATATGTCTATAATCTACAATTTCACCAGAGGCTAGCTAGCCAAAATCCATGATCCAATTACTTATTAATCACCAGTTAACCAACTCTTATGTCTCCCACTTGCACCACCCTACTCTCCTCTTAAAAACCAAAGTAGAGGATTAGGGTTGTGGCTCAGAAGTACAGTGCTTGCCTACCATGTGTGAGACACTGGGTTCAATTCTCAGCACCACATATAAATACATAAATAAAAATAAAGGTCCTCAACAATTAAAAGAAAAAAATCCCAAAGTAGAGGGTTTTCAATGTATTGTTGTTTAAGTCTCAAATTTAAAGTCTCAGTTCATAAAAAATGAATTTACTATGCTTCATCGTGATTCTCTCAACTGTACTTCAAGATTTTATATGATATATATGCTGAGCAAGCCTCTTTTCAAGATGAGTTCAATCCAGCAAACAACAATTCCATGAAGGCACAAATTAGTAAAACAAAATACTATATAAATGAAATTTTGAGAATAGTGATATCAAGTATCTTAGAAAACATACCATTCCCTTTGCATTTTGCTGAGACCCACATAGATTTTCACTTCCTTCTTGGGAGGCAAACTTTTTTCAACGTCAGCCTTAATCCGACGAAGGAGGAATGGACGCAAAACCTTAGAAAAAGCAAAGAGAAACAGAGATGACCTTACCTGTAATACTAGTATTTTTTCAAAATCTTAAAATCACCTATTAAAAAGATGGTGGAAGGAGATGGACATCATTACCCTATGTACATGTAAGACTGCACATAGGGTGTGACACTACATCAGGCTACAACCAGAGAAATGAAAAGTTCTGCTGCAATTGTGTACAATGAATCAAAATGCATTTTGCTGTCACATGTACCTAGTTAAAATAAATTTAAAAGAACAAAAATCACCTATTAAATATAGACTAATGTCTTTACCAACATTTAGTCTGCTCGAATATCAAATGATTCTTAGGACTTTTCCATTCAAACTATATATAATTTATCACTACTAAGTTCCTGAAGGGTAATAATAGAATTTTGTTATTTAACCAACATACAATTACACTCATAAAACACTAAAAACAGTAGTACATTTTAAAGATGTTGTTTTCTACAGTGACTGCCTTCCAGGTTTAAAACTAGTTACTTGTATCTTTTTCTGCAGCCACTTCACACTGCTGATTTCATGTTGTATCTTCTATTTAGGAAAAAAAAAAAATACGAAGTACGGCCTTTCAGATTTCATACGTTCATAAAACTTTTTAAAAATAAAGAAAAATATTTTAAAAATTAACAAGATCTTAAACTTTTTAATTTTGCCCTTATACAGTGCTTAAAATTTGGGAGTTCCACACTGAATTCTTTATGAATAGCTTTTAAATTTATTATCCTAATCTATGGAAGCAACCTATATGCAGGGTATACAAATCATGAGTGTACAGTTCAATTAATTTTCATCAAGTAAATATATTAGAAAGGTCAGGTCACAGGGGAAGGGGCGCAGAGCATGACTGTGCTTTCCAGGGGACACTGGCAATGTTTAGGGACACTTTTTCATTGTTACATCTAGAGGCATACTATTACTGGCATCTAATGAGGAGGAGACATGTCAAGGGTGTTATTAGGCATACTAAAATACACAGGGCAACCTTCTCTCCCCTACCCCTCCAATTCCCCATCCCCAAAGAATTATTCACACCAAAATGTGAAAACAAGTTCAAAGGTGACAGGTCACAAGGGGCTTTCCACATGTTTACAAGGTCCTGCTTTCTCCTGCTCACTAGGTATGTACCTTTCTTTATCTCAGATTTGTTAAGAGGAAATTTCTTTACCTACCAACTTTCACTTGTGCATTGTCCTAGAACGGAACAAAGCTACACATCAAAACAAAAACCACAATACCAGCTCTGCTCACACAATGCAATATTAGTTGACTTATATAATTTGTTACTAGAATTCCAAACAACAGATGGATCATTTGTCTTTTCAGAAGTAACTTATTAGATTCTATAGAATTTAAATGGGACTAAGCTTTAAAAGTAGTCTATATTGGTCATTAAGTAATGCTTTTTCCCTCATTATACCTTTTTTTACCTGCAATTACTTTTTCCCTTCATTAAGTTAAAATCCCATCCTAGGTTCCAACACTAAGCCACTACACATCACTCCATATCCCCATTATAAGATCAAATAAGATCCAAACAGCTTTGATTCTATTGCCATTATGCTTTTGTTAACTAGAATATAATCTAATTTTAATCTTTATCATTTCTTCTCTTTAGAAATATGCTTAACACTACTCCAAAATACTTACCATATGAAGCCTCTCAACTAGCTTTTGATCCCCAAGACAGTTGTTTGTATCAAACCAGGAATCAAAGTCCTAGATTAACAAATAAAACAAATCTTAAGGTTAGAGACAGTGTGAACAAAATTCCAATAATCCCAGATAAAACAATAATTTCTAGAATTAGTATAATATTTGAGTTGTGATCTACTAAAACCATTAAGTTCAAGTCCATATTTTTTTCTTTTTTCTTGGTACTGGGAATTGAACCCAGAGGCACTTTACCACTAAGTCCCATCCCCAGGCCTTTTAAAATTTTTTTATTTTGAGACAGGATGATCCTGTTAAGAGGAAATTTCTTATTGGCATCTAATTTGCTTTAGGGCCTTTGCTAAGTCACTGAGGCTGGGTTTGAACTTGCAATCTTCTTACCTCAGCCTCCCAAGCTGGAAGGATTACAGGTGTGCACCTACGCGCCTAGCTGCTACCATCATTTCTTAATGACTTAAGATAAATATTATGACTTAAAGATAAATATTAAGTTCTGCTTATTAGAATATCACATAACAAAGGTTAGGCAGATTTTGTCATATTTGAAAGTCATGTCTGAGCCTTAAAACATAAGCAATATGAGATACACAAATTCACCTGGGAATGCTTAAAGCAGCATCCTGAAAGTACAAACAGTCAACCCAGACACAATCCTTCAAACAAAGTCAGACCAACATGACTATCAACTAGGATCGTCATGCCAATGGCAACCTATGCCAATGCACACAAAGAAAACAATGATTTGAAATGAGACTAAAACCAAAAGGCTCAAAAATAAATTCTAAGAATGCACAGACAACTAATAGGTAACCACCAGGTTTAACTACATAAAAGCATGAGAAATTAATGACTGCCTCAAGTAGCACTAAAAGGCAGGCCAATTCTATTATAAAAACACATAAGCATTAAACAAAACATAATTATTAACCAGAAAACAATTAGAAATACTTACATCAGCTGAATTAAAGACATCAGGCAACAAAAAATTAAGAAGTGACCAGAGCTCATGCAAGTTGTTCTGAAGAGGTGTTCCAGTTAGTAATAGTCGATTTGTAGTCTTGAATTCCCTCACTATTTCTGATAACTGAAAGAACCAATCACATCATCAGAATATTTGTAATATGGATTAAATTCTCAGACACAATGTTCAGAATATCAAATTACCTTGGATTTTTCATTTTTGATCCTGTGAGCTTCATCTATAACTAAGTATCTCCAGTTAAATTTTTTGAATACAGACTTCTCTTTAATAAGCATTTCATAAGATGTTACACAAACATCCCATTCTCCTGGTAACAAAACATCTCTGACAAAAGCAGCCTGTGTAGCAAAATTAAAAAATTACAACGTTCAGAAATCAATTATACATTAAACTTCTTGATGACAAGTAATCTAATCCATAAAAGGGAGTGGGAATATTAAAAAGGGATAGAGTTGCTGTATCATGTAAACATTCAGAACTAGCTTTCTTACCACTGAAATAATCAGTCATCATTTAGATTTCAGAATCATTAGGTTTTAAAAAAAGATAAGGCTGATGAATACAAACTTCAAAAAGTCTTCGTTCTACAATTCCACTAAGTCCTGGAATACTTAGGAGACAAGTTTTTAATATGAAGAAAGGAAGACTGAAGGGACTGTTTGCAGTAAACATGTTCATTCCCCTCTTCAGATTCATAAATGTATTAACACATTGCTATTTTTACTCTCATTTCACAAGTAAGAAAACTGAAGCAAAGAATGGTTAAGTAAGTCCCAAACAAAAAGCAATCTGCTAACTTAACATAACCCTTTGGTTACCTATAAGGGAAAAAAAGCAATTCACACTCATCACTGAGATAAAGGAAGGGAAAACAAAGTAAGCACAAAGTCATTTAATGCAGTATGAGTAAGTTTCCAAATCTGACCTTTACATTCTTCATGGTGTCATTATTTCCACGTCTTCTTCCCAAAAAGATGTTATTTATTAATCAACATTGTAACTTATTCAATAGATATCAAAATAGCTGGCTCAACTCATCTTTAAAGACTACTGTTTATATATATATATATATATATATATATATACACACGTATATATATATATATATATACGTGTATATATATATATACACACACACTATTATCACTATACACTAACCTAAAAATTTTCCAATTGCCTCTCACATTCAAAACTGTTTGTTTTTAAAAACAAAATACTGCTGAAGGGCACAGGCTTTGATTTTATATAATCACCCTCCAAAATGTGAGGAAAACCATATTCTTAGTCTCTAATGCCTTCTCTCTGGGAAAAATTTTAACTATCTAGACAATATTACATTTATAAATTACTAATATTTCTGAAGACCCTTTCTCTTTTATCCTTCCTCCAGCAATTCCTGACCCCAAGCCTGAATTCAAACTCCTTTAATATGAAAAATGTAATGAAATACTAAAATCTTACTCTTTGTTCTTTATCTCCTATCAAACAAACAGACCGAAGTGTTGGTACCCATCTCTTGAATTCACTCATCCAGTTATGTAATGTAGACTTAGGAACCAAAACCATATGAGGACCAGGAATGTTTCTATAATGTTTCATGTAGCCAAGAAGAGAAATTGTTTGAAGAGTCTTTCCCAGGCCCTGAAAGAGTTCAAAGTAATCATAAAACAATAAAAAACAAACGCAGTGTTCCATATTTATACTGCCCAACATATATAGAACATTTAAAAGAAATGCTATATGTTTATGATAGCTAACATATAACATAAACTTAATATCTGAAAGCTCACAGTGTTATATATCACATAATTTTCACAAGTCTATGACAGAGGTATTATTATCACCCCAGTGAGGCTCAGAAAATGTGATTCTCCCCAGATCATGTAGCACAGTTAGAACCAAAACACTTTTCCTTTGACACTATACTTTCTTCAACCAATTAAGTATTTTAGCCCTACGGTAATAAGGAATCTTTTTAAAACCTTTATTATATAATTAATAGTAGTAAATAAGAGATAAAATCTTTTATGAAACAAAACTGTACAAGCTGCCATTCTAGAAAACAAAATTAATATTTACAGGTGATAAACATTTAATGACCTCAGTTTATTTTTCATAAAAATGAAGGGAAATGGTTACACAATGGTACTACAAAAGTTTTTTTAAAAGTTTCACAAAATGTGTTATTTTAAAATCTACTTTCATAGATAATTCCTCACAAGTGAAGACTTCACTAATGCAACTATAAAATAGTCTGAAGGAAAATTAGTTACTAAAAATTCCAGACTGCCATCAACAAAACATGCTGTATATCTTAAACTTTCTATAAAATAAGTTACAAAACATGCCTTCAATCAAAACTACCAATCACATACCATTTCATCTGCAAGGATACCATTGATGCCATTTTCATACAAAGAAATAAGCCAATTCAGTCCTCGGACCTGATAATCTCTCAATTTACCCCATTTTACATCTGAGAACAAGAGAAAACCCAAGGTTACATTTTAAAGGCAGGAATACAAAGTAGCCCCCTTCATCTGATACCCAGAGCTTTAACTATGGCCTACATTTGCCTACTGATTTTGCTTTCTTTTCTAGGATATTCTTACATGAATTCTGCAAATCCCAAATCATCAGAGGTAGCTGTTGGAGTCTGCAATGGAGTAGGAGCACGAATGATGTGAAAGATAACCAACTCCTGGTAACATGATTGGGCATTAGAGTATTCATCCAAATCATTAACTTTCTGTTCTTCATATATTGGTCCTAGACTCTTTAACTTCTTTCTCTTTCTAACCTTACCAAAAACATTTGTGATCGAACGCTTTCATCTTTCATAAAGATCAGACACAGATTCTCTGGATATTTTATTTTCCTCCTAGTAAAAATGAGATGATAGGAAATTCCTTTTCCTTCACCATTTCTCCTAAGCTACTTTCCCAATACATCTTAGACTAATAATACTCTTTCAGGATATACACATTACTTATTTTGCCTGCCAAGTCAAATCACTGCTTAAGGATGAAAAATAACCAGTGCTAGTTACAATGTAACAATGTGAGACAAAAATAATCCAAAATTTCCTTTCCCCCTATGCCATACATCTGGCCTCACTTCATTGGGATAGAAATAGATACCAGGTGCTAAGTAAAAAAAAAAAAAAAAGGAAGCCTGAAAGTGTACACCTTAAACCAATTGCTGAATTTCTAACTAGATGAGTCCAGCTGAAATTCAATTAGATAAGAGTTCACGTAAATAAAGCAGCATTAGAGGAGGTTTGGAGGGGTGGGGGTTGGGGTAGATGCTAGGCTTCAAGAGAATGTGTAAGTCTCTAATACCAACAGACAAGAAAAAAAGACTATACAAACCTATTTAAATACTCTTCCTTTTAGAAAACCACTGAAAACAAATATATGTTAAAAAAAATTAAAGCTACTATAACAGCATGAGATGAGTAAGCAAAATTCTTCATGAATTTTGTTTTTTTTACAAATTAGTTTTCTTATCCAGAACAGGTAAAAGGCAAAATCATACCTACTTTTACATGTATCTTAAAACAATAATAAACTCAATGGCATTTTATACAACTCTGAAATACAATATCCATTATATAACACATTACTACCTCCGTTTAAAAAAAAATCTGAAACTTATTCACAACCAATAAATATATAAGATTATGAAAAAAGTCCCTGTACAAATTATAGCCAAGACAAATCCAAAACATTAACCGAAGGATGTCTCAAAGTGAGATCTTTCAAAAAATCAAGTAATTTAAGTATGCTTAACATACATGATGGAGAGTCTTCAAATCGAGTGCAAACATTGGTTGCTTTGGAGCTTTCTGTTAACAGTTCTTCATCCTCCTCTTGCTCTGTTCTACGATGTCGGTAGCTATCAAATGAAAATAAAATCAAATGATTTGAGTTTTGGCTTTAACTACCAGCTACAATTCAACATAGTAAGTCAAGTGGCTGGCCTCAGAGTCCACAGTAATTTTTAATTAAAAAAAATTAAATAAAAATAAAATGAAGGACAAAACAATTGCTTCCACCTCTTAACAGGATGAATTGCAAAGAAACTGTGGCTATATCTAAATTATAACTGTTTAGGGAATATCTTTTCACTGATTGTATAAATACTGCATTTGAATATTTTACATCCTTGGTTACATCAGTTTATGTTATCAATTTATAGAAGTAGTTTTTTATATTTTTTGGTACAGATACAACCAATGTCACTTTTGGTTATTAAAACTCTGTGAGGGTGTGGAATCAGAACAAGCTTCCAAATCCTCCTGATTTTCTCTTCATTGTGAGGTTCCGCTAATCTGTGAGATTACATGAATTTCTAAAATATCAGATACCCATATTTATGCTTCAGAAGAAAAATTAGTCTCATGGCAAATATCAAATTTGGGGGAGAAGTGTTACTGCCATTTCCTAGTTGTTGTGTCTCAAATCTCACAGCCTAAAAAAAAAAAAAAATCAATTTTGACATCTCTATCATTTAGAAAAGAACTCACACAGAATAAAATAGGCATGGTTATGGAATTTTTGTGTTTTCCTTTTTTCCTTATTATTAAAGTACAATGAACTCACAAAAAATAAAAAAATAATAATAATAATTTTTCATAGGCATCTAAATTAACCTAGAAAGTGCTTGCCTGGCATTCACAAGGCCCTGAGTTCAATGCCCAGCACCACACACACACACACACACACACACACACACACACAAGTGAATAGTAAAAAGTTACTAGTAAATATAAATCTAAAATGTTTTACAGCTATCTAAAATATACAAAAGCTGAAAATACCATATATTAACTACAACTTCATAAGCTCAAATTGCTTCACCTCTATAGAGCTGAACTGAATAAAACCACTTTCTTCCCAATTATGAAGCTTCCAACTTCAAGACCTTTATACTTTCAGTAAATATCTTGATCTAATTTAGAAAGCAGATTATGGCCCTACTGAGACCTCTAAATCATCTTCCCCAATAACACTATTTAATGAGCAAATCAAATTGAATAACTCATTATATATTTTCAGGGGGGCTACCTTTATCTTTTAGGTTAGTGATAGAAGGGTTTCTTTAATAATATTAATATCCCATAAAAGTATTGTTATAGTAGTTCCCATTGCCAGTATATGACACTAATATATTTAAGTAGATATAAACTTTAATTCTAAAACAATTTAAATACATCTGATATACAAAGTTGACTTTTAAAAGTTTCAAATATTAAAATAGCACTTTAGACACAACAGACAAGGTATAAGACATACTGAAAAAACAGAATACCTCAAATAAAATGAAGAAATTTTGCTTGCATGGTAATTCTGTGAATTTAACATTGATAAATTTTTAATTTCTTCTTTTAGATAATCTTATGTATTACAATTACTGATCACATTTTTTTCACAGTGGAAACTACAGCCATTCCAGGGAGTCAAGATGCCCTAAATCTATTAATTATTACTAATTAAACATCCTAAGTTATCCAACCAGCACAAAAATTCTGAATCTGATAAACTCAACATGTATACTTATTTTCAATCACCACCAAACAATGGCATACAACTTGACACTTCAATTTTTAGAGGAAGACAACTGTTTAACAAAAATGCTAAACAAACTTCTGTGGCATACATTATTACAATATTCCACACACCAGCACAAACTTCACATAAAAGTAATACCCTCAAGGAGTGTATATGGTTTTGGAGATGAGCATAAGCAGTTCAGATCCAAGTTCAAGCCTGGATTATTCTAAGTACTTCTATGTGATGCTAAATAGGATACTTAACTTATGCATGTATACCCTCTGTAAGAAACAACATTAATATCTGACTTCCCTATTCAATATAACTGCTGCAATCCATAAACTATATAATGCTATAAAAAAATAAGACACCACGCAGGATTTTAAAATACTTACACATTTAGGCTACATCCTACCAAGCCAATGGGGCCAAATACACAATTGTATTAACTTTTTTTTAAAATAAAGTAGCTTTATGCTTCTAATGAAAACCATCGGTAATAAACAAGGTTGAATTATGAAGTATAAACTATTACTCACTCGCCAACTGAGAGCAAGTTCTGTTTCTCATCCTTTTTTATTCGTGGGCGCCCTGGTTTCATCTTCAAAGGTGAGGTTGGAGTCTTCTGAGCAGCAGGCTGAATGAAATGTGCAAACAACTCTGTTTGCTTTAATAAATATTCAAATCTATTTGCACGGTCAGTTTGCTGCAAAAAAGTTTAAGGTACATTTCATCAAAACTTTGGAAATCAGTTTCAATAAGCCTCCATATTATGAATTCAGGAATAAAAAGAACAAACTACTGACAAATGCAACATGAGTGTTACAATTTGCACTTTGTCAAGGGAAGACAAAACACAAGTCTACAGTATATGATTCCACTTACAGTGTATGAAATACTAACTACAGACACAAAGCAGATGAAAAGTGGCAAGAGGTTGGGGCAGGAACTGCCTACAGAGGGACAGAAGCTTTTAACAGGATGGAAAGTATGCTACATCATGACTGTAGTGTTATTTACGTGACTGCATATACCTGCCAAAACTCAAAATCATTTTATGTATGTTATACTTTAAAATAGTTGACAAAAAAATATTTTTAAAGACGTTAAAAGGCATTGTACATTACAAGTGAATTTATTCAAAAGTTGGAGAAAAGGCACTGGTCATTCATCAGTTAGGCTGGTGTCAAATTTTAAAAAGATATCAGGCTTAAAAACCATGAAATATTCATTAACTTAATGTAGTTCAACACTATTCCTGCCTTTCATATCTGCCATCTGCCCCTTTGAATGTTTCCTATTACCACACCAAAAGAATGAAAATATGTATAAACCAAAAAAAGTGTAAGATCCTTGAGAAGTTTTCATAAAAAAAAAAAAAATTATAAAATCTCAAGACGTTAGGCAACCAGACTTTAGACAGGATAGTTTGTTTAAACAAAGAGAAACTAGAAAACTTCAACAGATAAACCAGTTACCCAACAATGCTGCCATAAAAATGTTTAAAATGTCAGTTTTAGAGATTTAAAAAAAGACCCACCAAAGCAAACACTGAAGGTATCCAAACACCATTTATGTTATAAAAACCACATACTTTAAAAGGGAAAACGGTTATCTTAAAAATCACAATAGTGTAAAAACTGAAGCTAAATTTGCCATCAGGAAGTGGTAAAAGTGTTTCAGTGGGTCATAGTAACAGTCATAGAAGCAACCTGATATGCACAATTAGAACAGGCTGTCAACATGTTCCTCCCTGGCAACATCCTATAAATGATGTGCCTTAGTTTATGCTTTTCAAGATTACAAACCATTTCAAGTACGGAACTAAGATATAAGTATGTGCACATTTACACAAAATTATATATAATAAAAGCCAATAACATATAACTGAAAATAGTCTACTCACAATTACTGTAATTATGTTTGAGATCAAAATATATAACCTTTGAAAACAAATCCACAGATTAAATTCCAGACATGCAAGGTAAAAGCTATTGTATAGTATTCAAAATTTATCAAGTCACTATTATTGTCCCGATTATTAGGGGGAAAACTAGGCACCTTGCTGCTTAAGGGAATGAACAGGCTAAAATGAAAATAATTTTGAGATCCTAAAAGGTTAAAAGTGGTAAAAAGGAAAAAAAAAAAAAAAAAAAAAAAACAATTGATCCTAAAATGCAGCAACTATTAATACAGTAAAATTAGGGAATTGAATGAACTCAATGAAGATTATATTGAACAACCATGGACCAGCTTTTTTCTGAGACAGAAAAAAACAAGGCATCAGAGACTATATATATGTTTGAAAATACACAGTAAATAAGATAAGTATGATTTTGTGTGTGTAGGAAGCCTGAAAATTAGGGTTAGCAGAAACAGAGTAGAAAGATACATCCAAAAACTTAGGGGGAAAGGAGGGTACAGCCAAGTCAAGTTTTAGGTACTAAAAGCCCAAGAATAAAAACCATAAATCTGCAGGGCATGGTGGCGCACACCTGTAATCCCAGTGGCTCGGGAGGCTGAGGCAGGAGGACTGAGTTCAAAGCCAGCCTCAGTAACTTAGTGAGGCCCTAAGCAACTCAGTGAGACCCTGTCTCTAAATAAAATATAAAAAAGGGCTAGGGATATGGCTCAGTGGTTAAGCGCCTCTGGGTTCTACCCCCAATACCTCCCCCGCAAAAACAAAGTTATTCTGTCTTTGGAAGTAATGCTCAGAATCCCAGATTCAAGAATGAAGAGTAAATAATGGGGTTAAGAACTAGCAGATGACATGGGAGTTTGTTTAGAAGAAAACTATTCAAAGGAAGATCATGTCACAAATGTAATGAAGCTTGGAAACTGAAAAACTTAAGAGGCAAAAAAAAAAAAAAAAGTGCATGCATGCAAAATAAAAGAATATTGAGCGGGCTGGGGATGTGGCTCAAGCGGTAGCGCGCTCTCCTGGCATGCATGCGGCCCAGGTTCGATCCTCAGCACCACATACAAAACAAAGATGTTGTGTCCACCAAAAAAAAAAAAAAACAAATATTAAAATTCTAAAAAAATAAAGAATATTGAGCTAGGATGAAGGGGAAAAATAAAAAAGAAAGATTTATGACAGTAAACATGTAAGAAAATAAAAAGTAGGAGGTATTGTCACAGGCATTTGTATATATATTGAGAAACTTTCATTCACTGAAATAACATTAAGTATGTGTGTAAAGTAAAGATTGTGAATTCAATTCTGGATATTCTCAAATTAGAGGTCCCAATGTGATTTAAAAGTAAATGCCCAACAAGCAATAAGAGGTATCTGGGCTCAAAATAAAAGATTTAAAAGTATCCCATTTAAAGACAGCAAGTGAAATCCAGTAGTAAGAATCAAGCTGTCCATGAAGAAATGTTCAGAATGTAACAAAGGACAAAGGCACAATCAAGTAGGGTATCAAGGGGGTAAAAGGTGTCTCAAGGTAAGTAAAGATTTTTTGGGGGGTGGTCAACAATGTCAAACATAAGTGAGATCAAGAACAATGAAACTAAAGCCAACAAACTTTAAGTTAGATTCACTAATACAATGTTAGGGTCAGAATCTAAATTGTAAAGGGTAAAAGGGGTATTTACTTTAAAAGCACATTATTTGTTTTAAAGTGTACTTATTTTTAAAGGCAGGCTATATGTATATTTTTTCTTTAAGTTGGGCAGCAAAACTGTAGCTGTTTGGATATACAAAATGTTACAGAAATCATATATAAAATCATATGTAACACTGCACATGTATTATGTATATTACATATGTACGTATAAATTTACATGTATACATAAAACATAACAATTTTAGGATTCGTAGTATTTAAGAGGTTTAAGAATATCTGCTGATTTTGAAGAGAATATCAAAGGACAAAGAAAAAGTACATTTAAAAATATATATAAAGCTCTACTACCTGCCAGATACTATGCTGGGTGCTGGACACACACAAGAAAATTAGGATACTCTTGTTTAAGAAACATACTATAGTGTTATTAACTGACACATTTCACCTTAAGGATTTCAAATATTATTGTGTTTATGCTACATAAAGCCCTCAGAACAGAGTTTGATAGATCATAAGTATTTGCTGTTAAAACTCATTTAAAGCTCTGGTTATGTCAAGTCATGTTCCTGGGCTGGGGTTGTGGCTCAGCGGTAGAGCGCTCATCTAGCACATGGGTTCTGGGTTCCATCCTCAGCACCACATAAAAATTTAAAAAATAAAAAAAAGTTATTGTGTCCAACTACAACTAAAAAATAAATATTTTTTTAAAAAAGTTGTTTCCTAAAACATATGGGATGTGAACTTTGTCTTTAAAAAGTGTGTCATGTTTTCTTTTTGTAAAAATCCCAGCCATGGCCTAGGCAGGTAGTTCAGTGGTAGAGCACTGAGTACGTGCAAGGCCCTGGGTTCCACCTCCAATACAAAAATGGGGATGAATATACACAGAATAACTACTTCTCTGGTCTTCACTTCATTTCTTCTTCTTCTTTTTTTTTTTAATTTAATCTTTATTTTATTTATTTGTTTTTATACGGTGCTAGGGATAAAAACCAGGGCCCCACACATGCAAGGCAAATACTCTACCACTGAGCTACAATCCTGGTCCCTCACCTCACTTTTGATGCTAAAATCTCATAGGTGTTAGCATAATTAGACAATTACATCACGTTCACTAATTCACTGAATATCAGATTTGGTTTATGTAGGCAAATAAAAATAGAAATTATAGTACTCCAGGTTACATACTTCATTGAGACATCTGTGCTCTAAATATAAAAGTTAAACATGGATATTTAGTATATTTAATCATCTAACAAAAAGTTTCTTTACATACTCTATACGTATCCAGAACATACCATTTTTTCTTCATAGGTCGGATCTGGTTCTTGAATTTCTTTTTGCTTTCCAGGAGATGCATCATCAAATACTTCCTAACAGAAAGGAAAAATCATGGAATTGTTCTTCAGATTAGTCAATTCACCATTATACACTGATTTCAGCCCAAAGCACATTTCAAATAATATACTCCTCACCAAACTCCCTACACACTTAAATGGCTGTCATCTAACCTGAGAGGAAACCTGATAAGGATAAAATAAAATACTATGGGGATAATAATCTGTTTAACCCAATTTTGTAAGCTGTCTGGCTACTGCCAAGATTGAAACAAAATATTACCATCAACATCATCCTCAAATAAAATTACTTATCAGGGGCTGGGGATGTGGCTCAAGCGGTAGCGCGCTCGCCTGGCATGCGGGCGGCCCGAGTTCGATCCTCAGCACCACATACAAACAAAGATGTTGTGTCTGCCGATAACTAAAAAATAAATATTAAAAATTCTCTCTCTCTCTCTCTCTCTCTCTCTCTCCCCCCTCTCTCACTAAAAAAATAAATAAATAAATAAAATTACTTATCAATGCAAGTTATATGGGCAAATTTACACTCTTTTTTAAAATATTTTAGTTGTAGATGAACACAATACCTTTATTCATTCATTTTTATGTGGTACTGGGGGTTGAACCTTGCTAGACGCCTCACACCTGCTAGGCATGCCCTCTACCACTGAGCCACAATCTCAGCCCTATACCTCTTTTTTCTAATAAAATTATGAAACCAAATTAAAATAGTATAAAACATGAAAAGAGTTCCCCTTTTATCATAAAATTGCATCTATCTAACTGTGCTTTTACACAAATGTACACATGGAAGGGAGCATTAGTCACTCTAATTTCCATCATCTGGAATATTACAAAAAAGGTATCCTGAAGCCTAATTTGAATACTCTTTAACTACAGTGTTAATACTTAGTATTAGTGTTAATACTTAGTAATACTTAGTAATACTTAGTTAATACTTAGTATTAGTGTTAATACTTAGTATTAAATGTTATCCTTACAAATGATTATCCTAGCATTCAAATGCCACGAAAAAATTTAGCACCAATTTTTACACTACAAAGTTCCATGCAATTGAGCTGGGGTTGTGGCTCAGTGGTAGAGTGCTTTGCCTAGTGTGTGTGAGGCACTGGGTTGGATTCTCAGCACCATTTATCAATAAATAAAATAAAGGTCCATTGACAACTAAATACACACACACACACATATATTTTTTTCAAGTTCCACTCAACCATTTAAAAAAAGTTAGCAGCTGGTAAAAGCATACTTTTTATTAATAATGTCCAAATCTGTGCATGTCAATACATACTATTATAAAGTTATAAATGATCACAAAGTATAGGAGACAAGAGCTGTTGGAATTTAGAAGAAGGGCCAAAATGACCTAAATTCAAGTCTAATTTCATTGCTAAGGCTTTTAAGCATCAGTGTGCCCTTATATCATCATAAATCTCTAGTCTTTGTAGATAAAAGTGACAAACTGCCATCTACTTCAATTAACAAAATTCCTGCTGGAATACTACCAAAGGTATACCCAAAGAAAATCAAAGTGCTTTCCACAATTGTCATTCTTTCTTCTATAATTTAAAAAAAAATTGAATTTCAGCCCTCTTAAGGGCACACAATTATTGGCACACAGCATGTCTATCTATATCTGGTCAATGAGGATGAATAAATAAGGTGAACACTATCAAAAACATAACAACTAAAAAAATGGAACTGTTCCTTGACGTATTACTGGGAAAAAAGCAAGAAGAAAAATTAACTGAATACATGGGAAAACTAACAATTGTTTTATGGGAAAAAGAGATTTGTCAGAAAAAAAGATCACCTTAAATTCTACTTTCAAACAAGAAAAAGGCATTTAGAATATCTTTTTTCCAAATGCATAACTAGACTAAGGTCTTCAGTCATGAAAAACATTCTGAATCTCAAATGATTCTGAATTCAGTTAAAGAAGCAGTAAAAACTATGAAGCGTATGTAGAGAGAAAAAAAATAAAAAAGATAAAAAATAAAGTTACTGATATTCCTAACATAACGGTAAAAGTAACTAAGGCATTCTTCCATAACTGAAACTGCCAAGCATCTTAGGTACATGACAAAGCAAGATGTGTGGGAAAAGTCTCACTTTTGGAATCAGACCTGAGTTCTAGCAAAGGTTCTACTGATCAGCAGATTGGATTTCCTCACCTGGCCAATGAAAATACTACTGATTTCAGGAGTTATCACTCAAATTTAAACTTTAATTCAATTTTAATTTTAAAATGTGAACTCAAAAAGTCAAAATATTTATTTAAATTGCTTTCCTTTCTGATATTTAAATAAGGCCTCTGGTAAGACATTTGTTATCCCAAATTTGAACAGAAGTCCCTTTGGAAACCTGAGGATAACTAAGCACATCTCTTTGTAGGGGAACTACATATTTAATCACCCAATTGCTTTCAGCGTCAAAGGTTTCCAAACCCTTTATGCCTTGGAGCTGGAATTCAAGTTAAACAGACCTGATAATACAAGAGAACCATTTAAAACTTTAAAGGGAAAATAAAAGAACACTGAACACATTTTACTGTGAAACAAATCTTAATCACTGAAAACTGCAGAGTATTAGCATGTATTCCACTGAAACCTACCCTCATCACTTAAAGTTCCGTTTCTTTACCCCACCCTAGCTGTACCCCCCTCAAAAAAAAAAAAAAACCTATCACTTCAATGGCAAACTCCATTATCATTTCTTTATTGTGTTAATTTTGCATTAAGGCTCATTTTAAAAGCAGTATTACTTTCATTCTGCCTTAGTATGGAAAATCCCAGAAATCTTTGGGCTGGAGCTACAAAATATCTCCAAACAGGTCCAAGGCCAAGAATAAAAATTGGAAACAATCACTTTGTTCCCAGACATCGCAAAGCCTGGAGGCATACCCATGAGACCCGCCTGGCAGGTCCCCCATCTTTCCACATTCGCACACACTCAAAACAATGGTACTGTCACCACCCCCTAGCCAACCCAGGCCCCAAAAGGCTCAACACCGAGTGCTTAAGTTTTTTTCTTAAAGAGGCCAAAACCCAAAAAGCGGAAATGCCCGGGACAGAAAGCCAAACATCTGCCCTGATTCTGTAATACATTCATCTACCCATCCAGACCCCCAAATTAGATGGGGACTCAAGACGGCTGCTGCTGCTGCTGCAGCCAGGCTTGCTTCCCTCCCGGTGCAACAGTGCCTGGGAGGGGCCTCCGCTCCCTTCACAGAAGCAGCTGTGCCCCGCTTATCCCCACTGCGCATTCGGCCATCCAGCTCTCGCCATTGTTTCTGCCCAGAACAGACAGATACTGCCTCCGCAAGGACCGGAACGAAGAAAGGAGGCCCAAGTCCTCGGACGCGCAGCTTTTAGTTGCCACCCCAACCCGCCTGCGTATCCCACTCCTAAAGGGCACCTCCCCCGCCCTCCCCCGAAGTTTGGTAGAAACTAAAACCTAGATTCGAGGAGGAGAGAGGGAATTGTGGAGGTGGAAGGAATAGGTTTCCCCCGACACAGTAATCAAGAACATCTGCTTAATAGGAGCGTTCGAAGATTTGGCAAGACTCTCAAAAGAAACACAATTTAAACGTAAAGCACCATTTACTCATTTGGATCGGCTGCACTGGGTTAACGCAAGGGCGCAGGAGTCGGAACCTCACTCCGGACCACCCGGGGCCCAAAGACGCGCCACGACTCTGCGCGCGATCCCCTGCACCACGGCGAGGGAACCAGCTCTCCTCCCCTCTGCGCCCTCTCCCGCGCCACGAGCCGCCCTCACCTCCATCTCGGCGTCCGCGGGGCCGGCGCCGGCTGCAGAGGGAGCCGCCTGGGCCGCGCCGCCCTCGGGGCCGCCTTTGTGGCTGCTGCTGCTGCTCCCGCTGCTGGCGGCAGAGGCTGCGGACTTGGAAGGCGCGCTCTCGGGAGGCGGGGGTGGCGGAGGCTCGGCCGCGGACGACATGATGTTCTGTCTGCGTCACCCGCTGCTGCCAGAGGCCTGGCCGGCAGGGATGGAGGAGGCGGCCTAGGCGCGGGTGGCTACGTCGCAACGGACTGATGGAGCAGCAAGAGGCCCACCCGGAACCTCGCCCGCGCCGCGGCTCCGCGACGGGCCTGAGCTGGGCCCAGCAGCTTCCCTTTCCTCGGCGACCTCTTCCGCGGGGCTCTGGGTTCGACCGGCGCTTACCTCACGGCGGGAATCACGTCGACGAGGGTGGGCGGGGCCACCCAGGTCACTGAGGTCAGAGAGGGCGGGCTGACTTAGAGGAAGGCGGAGGGCTCGGGGAGAGGGAAAGGAAAGCGAGAGAGAGACTGAGGCTGGGAACTCGCTTCACCTCCTCCTCTTCTTCCTCTGATAGATACCATCTACCTCGCTAGCATCCCAGACAACTACCTACGCCACCGACTTTCAACCCTCGCGAGATTGCTAGTTAGCTCATTGGATGATCCCAAGCGCGCATGCGCATTCGCTTCACATTTGGCCACTCCCCCTTAGGACCTCTAGCGGACTCTAGAGCGAAGGGTAGGAGGGGCCTGGAGGGAGCGCTCGGAGACGTAGGTTGTGCGTCGGGACCTTGGCGTGACGCGAGCGTCGTAGTAGGCGCTTTCTTAACGGTTTGCTGTCTGCCGCCGCGGCGTCTTAGGGGCTAGTCTGGGGTACTCGGAACTAGTTGACACCTTTACTAAGTTCTGCGCTTCCTAAATTTAGAGGCTTCTGTTGGCCTTCCCACTTCCGCCGCCTTCACCATAAGGCGTGACGTTTTGGTTATCCCAAGTGACGTCTCCCTTTTTTTGTTGTGTAAGAAAAAAACAATCCGTTTAAAGAGGGAACGCGCATGTGTGTGTGTTTTAAGTCTGTGCATTTAAATCTACGGCAAATCATTTCTAAATACCTTCTGCCCCTTAGGTACAAAGTAATATGATGTTTCCAATGAATTTATCTGCTGGAAGTTGAACAGATAAGCTAATGTGCACACTACCCAGTAAGGGAGAAACATGCATATCAACAGATGAGAGAGACAGGTGATAGGATGTGTCTTTTTTTTCAAGTAACAAACATAAAAGTGCACATTCTTCTCCAGAAAAATGTTAGCAAGTCAGGTGTAGTGGAACATGCATGTAGTCCCAAGGAATGGAAGGTCAAGGCAGGAGGATGGGAAATGCCAGGCCAGCCTCAGTAATTTAGGGAGACCCTGTCTCAAAAAGGTCTGGGGATGTGGCTCAATGGTGAAGCTGTCCGTGGGTTCAAGCCCCAGCCACACACACACCACACATTGTGTTGTGTTTGATAACAAATCTGCATATTACAGTAGACAATCTGCACACCCTTCCCTACTCATCAGGTCTTTTTGTCTTACCCTCCCCATGTCCAGTATTATATCAATATTTGTTGAATAAAAAAAGACATTTTCAAAAGTTGAGGGTTGAGCCAACTTAGTTATGTTAAATTTCAAACAGAAGGAGTCTCCTTTGAATATGTAGCCTGCAAAAATTTTAAGTAATTGAATTCTTTGATCAGACTTGAGATTTGGAAGCTGGTGTGGTGACTCTGTTGTCCCAGCTACTGGGAAGGCTGAGGCAGGAACATCACAAATTGAAAGCCAGTCCCAGCAATTTAGCAAGGCACTCCTTCCCAAAATAAAAAAATAAAAAGGATCACAGTTGGAGCTCAGTGGCAGAGTGCCCCTAAGTTAAATCACTAGTATCACAAGGAAGAAAAATATGAATAATGAAAGAATTAAGATAAGGAGAAATGCACCCCCTACCCCATTAGAAATGCTGTTTCTGAGATTGTTTACAAATGCCTATGTATAACATATAGAAATAAATAAGTTTATAAACATCTTCATATAATAAATAACCATCTTCATATGTACTTGCAAAAACCTGACAAAAATGCTTGAGATTCAACATATAATCCTAAAACTATTGCCCAACCATAAAATCAACTATTTACCTCTAACAACCATTAATACAGAAAAAAGTTTATTATGAAGTGTTACCTGAAAAAGAATTTTAGCAATTCGAAAATATGTAAAAGTTTACAATTATATTTATATAAAAGTATTGAAAATGAATGTTGTTGGTATGTATATCCTACTTTTGGTCTCCATTTCTTTTTCTGAAATAAATTTTTATATTGTATTGGGAAAACTTTTGAAAATTTTTTCCAGGTTTATTGAGATATAATTGACAAAAAAAATATATAGACTTGAGGGTGTAACTCAATGGCAGAACACTCTTGCCTCACATGTAAGAGACCATGAGTAAAATCCCCAGCACTGCAAAAGATAAAATTATATATATTTAAGGTGCATAATGTGATGTTTTGATACACAGATATACTGTGAAATGATTACCTCAACCAAGCTAATTAATGTCCCACACCTCTCATCAGTACCTTTCATGGGGTGGAAGGATGAATATTTAAGATCTACTCCTAGCAAAATTTCAAATACACAGTATTTATTATTAACTACACTAACAATACTGTAAGGTACTTGCTTAGCATCTGGACAGCCAACTTAAGTGACCACCTCCATTTTAAGAAAAAGTTTTGCTTACCGCCCAAGGGCATTTCTGAGAAAGGCTCACTATGCCCTCCTACTAACACAACCTTTCACCACCTGCATTAGGACCCACCAGGCTCAAGTCCCTAAGCCTGCCCCAAAAAAGTCTAGGAACCTGAGGCTGTATTGCCTCTCTCCGTCTATGGCAGAGATGTCAGCTCTGACAAATAAACTCTTGTGCGTATCTCTGCCTGGTCTCCATCTTTCATTTCTTGCTCACCTGTCTCCCCAGTTCCTCTCTTTCCTTTCAAATTCTGTACATAAGATTCTCAGAATTTATTTCATCCTGAATAATTAAAACTTGGTAGCCTTTAAACATCTTCTTGTTTTAAGAAAATTTGTCTTTTATTTAAAAAAAAAAAGCTTAACAAAAAAAAAGTGTGGAAGAGTAAAAGGGTAGTGTCTAGGGTGTCACCTGACATATACACACTCATAAATAACTTGAAAAAATATTAAATATTTACATTGTTAAGTAGAATATAACATTTAGTATTCAGAGTATTTCCTTACTCTTTACAGTTTTAGAAGAAGTCTTGGACTGATTTGTAAACCCTAAAATTATACATAAGTATATAAATGAAAGGACTTGACTGTGATAACTATTTAAGGAAAGAAATAAATAGCAAGAAAAACAGTGCAAATAAATAAATACTGCCCCCCAAATTGCAGTTACCTTTTAAACACGTTTGTCTGTATGTATTTCTCATATGAAAGGTGTATAAGGAGAATTATTGAGGAAAGAATCATAGAAGCTAAAAAGGTAAAACAATGTTCAAATTTTAGCCTAACATAAGGGACAAAAGAAAAGATTTGGAGCAGGGTCTAGAATGAGAGAGGGGTAAGGGGCGCTGCAGAAAAGCAAATAAAAACCAGGATGACTTCAAACTGAGTTCTTAGGGACATTAGCTGTGTTAATGAGGTAGATGGCAGTACTTACCTGGTGGAAAAATCAAAAAGGCCTGTTTTGCTTCAAAAGCTAAAAAGCTAAAACTATTTAGCTTTTCTCAAATTGATAGCATAATGTAAAATTAATGTAGTTCATAAAAAAATAGACTGGGAATTTAGACAAGCCTAGATTCGTGCAGGCACTAGAAATTAGTTGTGTAAATATGGGTAAGTTTCAATGTCTTTGAAATTGGTTTCATATCTTTTTATTATCACACTGAAATAATATTCATATAATTAACATTCTTATAGTTATTTAAATATTC
The DNA here is from genome assembly GCF_964194105.1 of Spermophilus citellus. Classification (NCBI taxonomy): domain Eukaryota; kingdom Metazoa; phylum Chordata; class Mammalia; order Rodentia; family Sciuridae; genus Spermophilus; species Spermophilus citellus. The sequence goes on from NC_138189.1 coordinate 135,874,526, forward strand.
TTATTATATTATTATACTGAGATAATGTACTTATAATGATGTCATAAGAATTAAATGAGATAATAGTGCATGTCAGTTGGTTAATATAGTGTTCAATGGGGAGCTCTGGGTTCGAGTGTTACATATTTTTATCCTGAAGAATCACAAGGCTAAGAGTCAGAGTCTAGTTGGAAGAAGGGTCTGGTTTTTTTAGAAGGCAGAAGGTAAGATGAATTGTGACAAGAAAACACCAGAGGGATTAGTGCTTTAACCATGCTCCTAGCAACAGAATGCTGCATTTTAAAATCATGTTAGTGTTCTATCTCAAATCCATAGATATACATTGTTAATATCTAAAGTTCCTCTCTAGACTTAGTGTGCAAGAACAGCATATGCTGTACCAAAACAGTGGACCAAAGAAACGATGCTAGAGGACAAAAGATGTCAAAGAACCAGGGCTCTCTTATGACATTGAATGGTAACAGATAGGAATTAAGATTTGACAAAGGACAAAAGTAGGAATGCTGCACCTTTCTTCATTGCAAACTCGTTTTATTTTATGAAAACCTAAAAAAAATAAGTTAGAGAAACATTAACCACACTCTTAATAAATAAGTAAGATTTAAATACATTCCCTTCATATTTGGCCATTAATCCACAGCAGTGGGTGACTATATCTGTTAGATGTACATAACACTGCTTTAAAGTTGTTTTAGTTCTTGTCAAAGTTGTTTTAGTTCTCTCTGCATTTTCTTCTTCTTAATTAGATTAAATATAGGTAAAATACTCCTAAGAACCCAAATTTTATGGCCTTAAATTTTTTTAATTAGTTGCTAATGGATCTTTACTTTATTTGTTTACATGTGGGGCTGAGAATCCAATGCAACATACTAGGCAAGTGCTCTACCACTCAGCTACAGCCCCAGCCCATGGCCTTAAATTTTAACTACTATCCTTGAAGCATTTTTTGGAAGAATTAACTATAGTTAAAGCTATAGTAAAGAAATTTGGGTTTCATTTCCTCAAAAGGTTGGAAGTAAAAAAATGTAAAAAGATATACCACAAAAACAATTAAAATAGCACAGGTATGGCTATATCATTATCAGGTAAAATAGACTTTAGAGTGAAGAAAATGGCCAAAGAAGAAAATCGTGTCATGAGAAAAGCATCAGTCCACCAGGAAGATATAGCAATTCTAAATGCATAAACATGATGCAATCAAACTTAAAATCAATATTCAAAAGTTAGAAGGAATATGTCCAGATTAAATGGCATGCTTCTAAATAGTCCACAGGTCAAAGAAGAAGTCTCAAGAGAATTCAAACTAACACATTGAATGGAATGAAAATACAATACATCAAAATTTGTGGAACCCAGTTAATACGCTGCTTAAACAGGAAATAGCACCAAATCTTACATTTTAAAAAAGACTTAAATCTAAGCTTCTACCTCAAAAACCTGGGGAAAAAAAGAGCAAAAATAAACACAAAGTAAGTAGAAGGAAGGACAGAATAAATACAAGAGTAGAAATCAATGAAATTAAAAATAGAGAAAATAAAATGTAACAAAGAACTAGCTATTCGAAATAAAATAAACTGACAAACCTCTAAAAAGACAGAAAAGAAGACACAAATCACCATTATCAGTAATGAAATAGGACCCATCACTATAGACCCTGAGAACATCAAAAGAATAATAAAGGAATGTTGCAAACATAAATTTAGCAACTTAATATACTACTTCCTTGAAAAATACAAGCTACTATAACTCAGACAATATTAGATTATGTGATTAGCATTATAATTACATAATGTAACTTTAAAAAACTCCCCAAAAGAAATATCCAAGCATAGATAACTCAATGGAGAATTCCAACAAATATTTAAAGAAACACTAATGTCAATTCTACCCAATCTCCTACAGTATATCGAAGAGGAAAGTATATTTCCCAATTCATTTTATGAAGTTAACATAACTCTGAAACCAAATGAAAGACAATACAAAAAAAAAAAGAATGAAATAAAATGGCAGACCAATATCACCAATGATTATAGGTGTAGAAATCCTTAATAAAATATTAGCAGATACAATTAAGCAATATAAAAATAGACTTAAGCACCCTGGCCAGATAATATTTAATCCATAAATATAAGGCTGGTTTAGTATCTGATAATTGGTCAATATTATTGACCATATTAACAATTTAGAGAAAAAAGTCATATGATTATATCAATTGATATATCAAAAAAAAAGTATTTGACAAAAGCTCAATAACTATTCCTGATAAATATTCTTGGACAAAAAAAAAAAAAACAGAATAGGAACTTACTCTACTTAAAGATCATCTACAAAATACCTACAGCTAGCCAGTCATGATGGTTCATGCCTATAATCCCAGTTACTCAGGAGGCTGAGACAGGTGGATCACAAATTCAAGGCTAGCCTAGATAACTTGATGAGACCCTTTCTCAAAATGAAAAGTCTTGGCATTTAGCTTAGAGGTAGGGTATTTGTCTACATGTGTGAGTCCTTAGGTTTGAACCTCAGTACCACCAAAAAAAAAAAAAGATAAAACTTACATCTAACATGATGCTTAATGAGGTAATATTTTCCCTTTAACAACACAGATTGGTGAGGCTATCTGCTCACATCATACATATTCAGCACAGTCCCTGAAAGAAATAGCAAAACTATCCTTATTTGCATATGATGTAATCATCTCCATAGGAAAATCTCAGCAAATCTACATAAATTCCCATAGCTACAAATAAGATCTGCAAAGTTTTATTATATAAGAAAAATGAACAAAAATCAATTGTATGGACTGTAGATGAAGCTCAGTGGTAAAGCACTGGCTTAACATGTGTGAGGCCCTAGGTTCAAAGCTCAGTGCGTGCGCGCGCGCACACACACACACACACACACACACACACACTCAATTGTATTTCTATATACTACCAATGAATACATGACCTCAGAAATTAAATTATCATATCAGTCAGAATTGCTTTACAAAATTAAATACTTCTTGTAAGATGGCACATGCTTAAACTCAGAAGGCTGCATCAGGAAGATCACTTGAGCCCAGAAGTTTGGGGCCAACCTGAACTACATAGTCAGTCTCAAAAAAAAAAAAAAAAAAAAAATATATATATATATATATATAGTATATGTATAAATGGAACAAAATATATATACATATATATAACTTGAATGCTGAAAACTACACAATACTAGTGAAAGAAATCAAAGACAATCTAAATAAAAGGAGAGACATACCATGTTCATAGATTGGAAGGTCCAACATAGTAAACAAGTAAATTCTTCCCCAAATTGATATGCAGGTTTAATTCAATTCCAGCAAGATTTCTTAGTTATAAACAAGATTGTTGTAACCTGAAAAGTCAAAGGAACTACAATAGCTTTTAAAATAGGGCAAAATAATAATAATAGAGTAGGAGGAGCTTACCCAATTTCAACATTCATTATATAGCTACAGTAATTAAGAGAGTTCAATATTGGTGAAGTAATACATAGATCACAGATATTCAATGGAACATAATAAAAAAAAAACCCAGGTACACTCATGCAAATATATTCCTTTGATTTTTGACAAATGTGCAAAAGTAATTCAACAGAGAAAGAACCATTTTCAACAAATTCTTAAGGAGAAATGGCATGTCCACAGTCAGGAAAAAGATGAAAATGAAGACAAAGAAGAAGCTTGCTATAAGTTTCAAACCTAGTATAAAAGTAACCCAAAATTAATAATAATCTGAGCATGGTGGCACACACCTACTATCCAAGCAACTCGGGATGTTTAGTCAGACAGATTGCAAATTTGAGACCCTGTCTTAAAATAAGAAAACAAAAAGACTGGAAAGTATCTCAGTGGTAGAGAACTCCCTGAGTTTAATCTCCTGTACCATCAAAAAATTTTAATAATAGACTTCATTAATAAATAGACTTCAGTAAAACTGAAAATGGTAAAACTTTTACAAAAAAAAATGGAAGAAAATTCTCAGGACATAGCACTAGACAAAAGGTTCTTTTTTATTTTAACCACCTTATTGAAATGTAACAAATAAAATTGCATATCTTTGAGCTACCCAATATGATCTTTTGATGTACATATAAATTGTGAAATGATTACCAAAATCAAGCTTGGTAACACATCCATTACCTCACATACTCACCTTTTGTGTGTGTATGGTTTGTTTGGTTTTTGTTTTTTTGTTTGTTTTTGAGAATATTTAAGATCTACTGTCCTAGCAAATTTCACGTGTACAATACTGTATTATCAACTGCAGTAACCATGCTATAGTTTAGATCTCCAGAAATTGATCAATTTGAATAATACAAACTTTCTACCATTTGTTTTTTTTATTTTTTATTTTTCAAAAATTTTTATTTATATATGACAGTCAAATGAATTACAATTCTTATTACACATATAGAGCACAATTTTTCATATCTCTGGTTGTATACAAAGTATATTCTCACCAATTCGTGTCTTTATACATGTACTTTGGATAATAATGATCACTTTCTATTTTTCTAATTTTTCTAATTTTTCTCACTCCATAACCTCTGAAACCACAATTCTACACTCTACTTCTATAAATTTGACTTTTTAGGTGTCCATATGTAAGTGGGGTCATAATGTATTGGTCTCTCTGTACTTGGCTCTTTCATTTAGATAATGTCCTCCAGGTTCATCCATTGATGTTGCGAATGATCAATTCTCATCCTTGTGTTTGTATGAGTATGAGCATGGGCATAAGTACATGTCTGTGTGCATTTATGAGATTTTCTATATCCATTCATCCATTGATGGACACTTAGATTGAGTCTATGTTTTAGCTATGAATAATGCTATAATCAACATGGAAATATAGATCACTCTCCTAGGCCCTGATTTCATTTCTTTTGAATATCAACCCAGAAGTGGAATTTGGGGATCATATGGTAATTTCTAATTTTAATTTAATTTTTTTGAGGAACATCCATACTGTTTCCCATGATTGCTGGTATGGATTGGGTAAGTATCCACCAAAGGCTCATGGGTTAAAGTCTATGCCAGCTTATGGCACCACTGGGAGGTGGTGGAACCTTTTAAGAGATGGGGTTCTCATGGGAGGACATTAGGTCACTGGGGGTTCCCTTTAAGGTTGGAATAATAGTTCTTTCCTCTCTTTTTTTCACCAGCTGCTGTGAGGTAAGCAGTTTCCTCTGCCACATGCTCCCACCATAATGTACTGTCTTGCAGCAGGCAATGGGCCAACTGAACATGAGCTGAAATGTTCAAAAATGTTAGCCAAAATAACCTTTCCTCTTTTAAGTTGATTTATCTTAGACACTTGTTAAAGTAACAGAAACCTAACACAATTGCTGTAGTAATTTACATTCCCCATCAACATTTTACAAGGATTCCCTTAATTGCATGTTCTTGCCAAAACTTACCTTTTGTCTTTTTGGTAATGGCCTTTCAAATAGGTATAAGATGATATCTCATTGCTATTCTGACTTGCATTTCTTTAATGACTATTAATGTTGAGTATGTGTTTATATGCCTGATGATAATTTGTGTGCCTTCTTTGAGAAATGTTTTTTCAAGTTCTTTGCTTATTGCTTTGGATTATTAGTTTTCTTGCTATTCAGTTGTTTGAATTCCTTACATATTTTGAATACTGTGTGTGTGTGTGTGTGTGTGTGTGTGTGTGTGTGTACTAGTAGTAGTAGTAGTAGTAGTAGTAGTAGTAATAGTAATAGAAACCAAACCCAGGGCCTCACACTCACTTGTCAAGTGCTATACCACTGAGCTATGTCCCCAGATCTGAGCTTGTTACATATTTAGGACATTACTCCCTAATCAAATATACAGTTGACAAATATTTTTCTTGTTTCATAGGCTGTCTCATTACTCTGTTAATTGTTTTCTTTGCTGGACAAAACTTTTTAGTCTGATGCAATACTATTTACCTATTGTTTTCTGTGCTTTTCGGAAGAAGAGTCTTATAAAATAAAACCATTGTCCAGACAATGTGAGAAGCTTTTCCTCTGTTTTATTCCTAGTACTTTCATGTTTCAGATTTTTCATTTAGTATTAGTCCACTTTGAGTTGATTTTTGTCTGTGGTGTGAGATAAAGTTCTAATTTCATTCTTATGCATGTGAATATCTTATTTTCCCAACATCATTTATTAAAGATCCTCTCCTTTTCTCATCATGAGTTCTTGGTATTTTGGTTAAAGATCAGTTGACTGGGCATGTGTGGATTCATTTCTGGGTTCTGTATTGTGTTGTATTATCTGATATGTCTGTCTTTATAACAGTACCATACTGTATTGATAATGATAGTTTGGAGCATATTTTGAAATCAGGTAATGTGTGAGTCAGCTTTTTGTTGCTATAACAAAGATATCTAATAAGAACAACTTAGAGAAGGAAAAGTTTATTGTGGTCCACAGTTTCAGCCATCTTAATATGTGCTCATCTGATTCCATTGCCCTGGGCTCTAAATGAGACAGAAGATCATGGTGTGGCAAAGGAAAGCTGTTCAGCACATGGCATATGGCCAGGAAGTATGTGTGTGTGTGTATGTGTGTGTGTGTGTGTATACACACACACACACACACATCGATATATATATATATGTACACATATAAACATATATAGAAAGAGCTGAGGTCCAAGCCTTCAACACATAAGGCTTCAGGGGACATTCCAGATCCAGTAACAAACACCTCCTTTGTCCGTGGTTTTGCTTGAGAGAGAGAGAGAGAGAGAAGAAAAGATAGTTCAAGGGTATGCCCTGAGTGACCTACTTTCTCAAGAAAGAACCCTACCTACAGTTACCACACATTAGTCCATTCCAATTAATCCATCAAGTGGATTAACCCACCAATGATGTCATAGCTCTAATCATTGCTTAAAAACCCTACCTCTGAAACTTTCTGCATTGGGGATTATGCTTTGAAAATATGAGGTTTTCAGGGGATATTTCTAGATCCTAATCATAAAAGGTAGTATAACATCTAACTCTTTTCTTCTTGCTTCTTGTTTTGGTTATTTGGTGGGAGGGTATTTGTGTGTGTGTGTGTGTGTGTGTGTGTGTGTGGCTCCACATATATTTTAGGATTTTTTTTCTATTTCTATGAATAATTCCATTGGAATTGTGGCAGAGATTAAATTGAATCTGTATATTGCTTTGGGTTGTGTGGACATTTTAGCAGTAGCAAGTCTTCTAATCCACGCATGTGAACTATGTTTCCGTTTATTGGTATCTTATTTGATTTCTTTCATCAGTGTTTTAGTTTCCAGTGTACAGATCTTTCATCTCTTTGGTAAAATCCCTCTTTTATTTATAACATAAAGCTTTGCCCAGTGTAGTACTCTTGGCTGTCAGCTTTGCTCTTTTAGCGTTTTGAATGTCTTACTCCACTCTTTTTCCTTCATGGTCTCTGCTGAGAAGTTATGGAGTTTCCCTTGTATGTGACAAAATTTTTTACTTTATGCTTTCAAAATTCTCTTGTCTTTAACTTTTGAGAATTTTATTTACAATGTGTTTCAGTGAAAATCTCTTTATATTTAATTTGATGTCTTTGGACTTTATCATTTTTTTTGTGGGGTGAGGTAACAGGGATTTATTTTTTTTTTAAGAGAGAGTGAAAGAGGAGGGAGAGAGAGAGAGAGAGAATTTTTTTTTAATATTTATTATTTTTTAGTTCTCGGCGAACACAACATCTTTGTTGGTATGTGGTGCTGAGGATCGAACCTGGGCCGCACGCATGCCAGGCGAGCGCTCTACCGCTTGAGCCACATCCCCAGCCCGGTAACAGGGATTTAAATCCAGGGGCACTTAACCACTGAGCCACATACCCAGCCCTTTTATATGTTTTATTTTGAGACTGGGTCTCACTGAGTTGACAAGGGCCTCCCTAAGTTGCTAAGGCTCGTTTTGAACTTGTGATCCTCCTGCTGCAGCCTACTGGGATTACAAGTGTGTACCACCATTTCTTTAAATTGGCTTTCTATCCCTTTGATATTTGTCCCATGGTTTCAGAGGTTTTAGGCCGTAGTTGGGTTGCTTTTAGGCCTGTGGTGGTGCAGAGCATCATGGCGGGGAGTGTGTGGTACAACACAGTTTCTCAGCTCACAGCAGCCAGAAACAGAAGACAGAGAAAGAGAGAGGAGATGACGTCCCAATACATCCCAAGGTCATACCCCTAGTGATCTATTTCCTCTAAGTATGACCACCTCCTAACAGCTGGACAAGCTGGGGTTCAAGCATTCAACACATAAGGCTTCGGGGGACATTCCAGATCCAGTAACAAACACCTCCTTTGTCCGTGGTTTTGCTTTCCACAGCTTTCAGTTTCCTGAATTCAACTTCAGTCCAAAAATATTAAATGGAAAATTCCAGAAATAAACAATTCATAAATTTTAAATTGCTTGCTATTCTGCATAGCTTGGTAAAATTCTGCACTGTCCCACTCCATCCCAGTTGGGATGTGAATTGTCCCCTTTCCCCTTGTATACATGTTGTAAATTCTACCCACTTATTAGTCACAGTTATCAAGCTAACTGCTGCTATGCTGCAGTGCTTGAGTTCAATTATCCCTTGTTTTACTCAATGATAGCCCCAAAGCACAAGGGTAGACATGTTGGCAATTTGGATATGGCAAGAAAAACCTGTAAAGTGTTTAAGTGAAAAAATGAACGTTGTCAACTTCTTAAGGAAAGAAAACATCATATGTTGAGGTTGCTGAGATGTGTAGTTAAAATAAACCTTCCATCTATGAAAATGTGAAAAAAAAAAAGAAATTCATGATAGTTTTGCTGTCATATCTCAAACTGCAAAAGTTATGGCCATAGTGTGAAAAATAGTAATTAAGACAAAAAAGGCATTAAATTTATGGGTGGAAGACATGAGGAGAATGCAATTAATAACAACACCTGGTGGGCTGGGGATGTGGCTCAAGCGGTAGCGCGCTCGCCTGGCATGCGTGCGGCCTGGGTTCGATCCTCAGCACCACATACCAACAAAGATGTTGTGTCCGCCGAGAACTAAAAAATAAATATTAAAATTCTCTCTCTCTCTCTCTCTCGCCTCTCTCACTCTCTCTTTAAAAAAAATAAAAAATAATTAAAAAAAAATAACAACACCTGGTGACCTAGACCCATCCTAGTGCAAATGGCACTAGCAGAACTGAGAAGCCTCTCTCAAATTTCCCCAGGAATGACTCCCATAAAAACTCAGCTGACTGTTAACAATAGATAGAAACAAAAGTCAGTTTGACTGCTTCATCTTAAACACTTAGCAAAGATAGGTAAAACCAAAACACAGCCATTCCTGGACATTTAAAATAATAATAATAATAATAATAATAATAATTGCTGCAGTCTAGCTGGGCACAAAATCACGAGCCACTCACAGCCTTGTGGATTCAAACAGCAATTCTTTATTCCCGAACTGTCACCGGCACTCTACACGCACGTTCTGGGGAAAATCTACATTTCCACTGGGCTCTGCATCCCAAAATACTCTCTGAATCCTGCGAGAACTCAATGGGAACTCAAGGAGGGGGCGGGCGCCTGAGGCAGCAAGATACGCCCTATTCCCAGCAGGGTCCACCTTAAACCTGGAACCGCCCTAAACTCAAGGAGCAGGATACTCCTTATTCCCAGCAGGATACACCCTAAACCTGGACCCACCCTAATCCAGCAGGATCCTCCCTAAACCCGGATCCACCCTGGTCCTTGAGCAGGGTCACCTTTCTCAAACATTCATGCAATGTCACTGCAAATGACCTAGGTCCAAGGCAAGCCCATTTCCACAATGGAGAGTCCTTCCTCTAAGCAACATGGGGTAGGCTGACAAGGAAATTGCCATGCGTCATTCCTACTTAGCTATGGCTCTCAGCAAATAATAATAATAATAATATTTTAAGGTATACACTTTATGTTAGCCTCCCAAAATAAGTAAGACTGGAGGCTACAAAGAAGGATTCTCAGACAGAAATGCCTGATAACTATCAAAAAGAATGCCAGAGTAGTTTTTAGTTTAAGGCCTACAGCTATTTCTAATCTACACAGGTAGGCTTGGTGTTTGCTAGTATGATTATCCAGCCCTGAGTAACAAGATTAAAGGTTTCTCTATTAGACACAGAGGTCATACTAGAAAAAAGATTTTGCAAGATCAGATGACATTAAATTATTAAACTGTATCTTAAGAAAAAGGACATCTATAACCCTAAAAGTTAAATGTTGTGTTTACATCCCTGACAATTCTGGCAATGTGACAAATATCCTTAAAGATTTACATGTTCAGATAGAAGCCATGTCCTCACCAACTTTGTCATGGGAACAATATCTTAGCTCCTGGTTCTCTGGTACTTCCTGGCAGAAAACATTGTTAGTCTCTATCTTTGGCATCATACTCATTGGCATATTCCTGTGCTGTGGCATTTATTGCTGCATCAATCTGGTTCCAGTACTAATGAATTCTTGTTTCTCTTATAGACCACCCATCACTCAAATGGCCCTCCAGCCTATTACTTCTCAATTGGACTTCTACCGTGGACCACTCGATAGACCCGATTTTTAAAGGGGACTCCAAACTGCTTGCCCAACATCATCCCCTTTCAGCCTGAAGAAGCCAGAACGATCTTTGCCCCTTTCCTTTCATCAGTAAGGAGTTCTCAAAATTAGAGGAGGGAATGAAGCCAGATTTAAAGTTAGGTAGTCAGTGTAGTTAAGTAAATCGGGTCTAATATCGAGTGAGATCTAAAATGGAGGCCATGAGAATAAATTCCCGAAAAAGTTGAGCAACTCTTGAAATGTTAATGAAGTCCCGAGAAAAGCCCTAGGCCCAAAGTCCATCCCAAAGAAATATTAATGAACAGCCCCAGCAGATTTAAAGATAGCCCATCCCAAAGAAGTGTTAATGAAGTCCTTCCTGCCCAGATTACTTCTTTGGCCCACCTGTGTCCCAACCCTTCGGGCCTTCCCACCTACATTCCATCACCAAAAACTATAAAATGGAGAGACAACCGCACTTCCACGGATTCCATCTCTTGAGTCCCCTTCTTCCTCCGGGAGAAGTCTTTTCTGCTGTCCTTTAATAAACTTCTAATTTCTACTCTGAAACAACAACAACAACACCTGGTGCCAGAAAGCATTGAGCCTGTATGAAGACTTCAGCAGGGATCCCCTGAGATGAGTGACACCAAGCCATTTACTGCAAAGAAGGGACAGTTACACAAATTCAGGACTAAGCTTTCAATGAGGAACATCCTGAAGCTGGTGCATCTGCTGATGAGGCTGCTGCCACCACATTTTCTTTTTTTTCTTTTTTTTTTTTTTTAAGAGAGAGTAATAGAGGGAGAGAGAGAGAGAGAATTTTTAATATTTACTTTTTTTTAGTTATCGGCGGACACAACATCGTTGTTTGTATGTGGTGCTGAGGACCGAACCCGGGCCACACGCATGCCAGACGAGCGCGATACCACTTGAGCCACATCCCCAGCCCAAACTATTGGCTTTTTTTTGTGTGTGTGGTGGTGCTGGGAATTGAACCCAGGGCCTTATGCATGCGAGGCAAGCACTCTACCAGCTGAACTATATCCCCCACATTTTCAAAAGAGTTGAACAAGTCTGACTAAAGAGACAGATCATCAGAGGGTCGATAGCAGAACAACACTGTCACAATGCCCCATCTTTCAGCCCTCTCCACTCAGCATGTTGGGTCGCATCATCTCATGATGACAAGAAAGGTGAGTACAACACAGTGAGAGTTCAGGAAAAGAGGGCCCATGTCCACGTATCTTTTATAGTAGTACATTGTCATAATTGCTTTATTTTATTATTAGTTATTTTTATTAATCTTGTACTGTTCCTAATTTATAAATTCAAGTTTATCATAGGCAAGTATATACAGAACACACACACACATACACAAGGTTTGGTACTATCTGTGATCATCTATCAGGGGTCTTGGAATGTATCCCCCATGGATAAGGAGGGACCACTGTAAATCCACACTGAAGTGGATCTTCCCCACCTAATCTGCTTAGACTCACACACTTATTACTGCTAGAAATATCCTCACAGACAAACCCCAAAATAATGCTTTACCAGATTTCTAGGTATTTTTTAATCCAATCAAATTAAATCACTATACTTTTATTTTGTCAAAAACTGAAGGGTAGATATTGTTAACTGTATATCATACACTGGCATTTCAGCAGATTAGGAGCTCAGGAATACACATTACAATTTTAGTAAAGCCACACACATACAACTGCTCACAGTAGCAAAATTAAGCACATTCACTAACAGACCCAAAGAAATAGCTTCTCTATAGCATTTAAAATACAAAGCAAAAACATATAAACTGAAAATTGTACTTAGCAACAAATGTGTCCATGTTGTATCTTACTTATGATGCAGGATTACAATGAAGACCTAAAAACTAATTTAGTGTAAGTCCAAAGTTTTAAGTTCCCTAAAGAAATTAGCTTCAAGTTGACTTACATAAAATTAAAATACTGTTGAAAGTCAGAATAATGATTCAATTTAACTAAACACAAATTTATAGTTTTTACAATCTTAAACATAAACTGGAAGTAAGGGTAGTTTACATAAATTTTGAAAAAAACCATTCCCCATCAGAATTAAGGCAGGATCAAATTATACTTAACACTGATAAGTCAGAGAAGACACACCTAATTTAATTAAATGAAGATATTCAATTAGTTTTCTTTGTCAAAGATATACTTCTGTGAGCTTGGTTTCTTAAAATGTTTCTTGCTAGATTCAGTAAGAACAATTTTCTTTCCTTTTAGATTCTAGCAAGTTGATAGTCTTACAAATTGGGTGTGGTGGCACATGCCTGTAGTCAGGAGGCTGAGGCAAGAGGATCTCAAGTTTGAGGACAACCTGGACAACATATTAAGGAAGGCCCTAAGCAATTTAGAAAGACCCTGTCTCAAAAACATAAATGAAAAGAACTGGGGATGAGGGTCAATGGTTAAGCACCCAGGTCCAATACCTGAGGAAAAAAAGAAAGGAAGGAAGGAAGAAATAAATAAAGAAAAGTTTTCTGGGAATTTTAGGGTCATTTAATCTACTTAAGGTTTTGTTTTTTTTTTTTTGTATCAGGGATTGAACCCAGAGGTCTTAACCACGGAGCCACACCTCTAACGCTTTTTATGTTTTATTAGAGATAGGGTCTTGCAGAGTTGCTTAGGGCCTCACTAAATTGCTGAGGCTGGGTTTGAACTTGAGATCCTCCTGCTTCAGTCTCCCAAGTCACTGGGATTACAGGCATATGCTACCAGCCAAAGCAAGTTCTTATTTAATTTTATCAGTCAATTGGAAAAGGCCCCTTTAATAATGACTTTGTAGTCTAATTTATTGAAAATATGCTCAGATGGAAAAATATTACACACTTATGCAATAAAAACAAGTGTCTCTGAATTATAAACATATGTAGACAGAGGGCACTGAGGGTAACTCTAAAATTTCAATCATGGATCCAGAATAAACATTAAAAAAAAAAAGAACTCTAAGCACAGGGCAAGTTTTCAAGATAAAATTAGCCACATACTATTTACTTTTCTGTTCCCAGACTTTAAATTTTTTTTTTTATTCTGTGGTTTTAGAGATGGGAAAGAGAAGGGATTGGAATTAGTGACTCTCCCTGTCCCTTCTTAGTGAAAGATGGAAGGATGTGAAATGACCAGTGGTGAGCACAGGGGAAACCTCTTTTCCATTTGTTAACTAGGTATCATTACAGTGGGAGCTCAGCTGCCAGGAGCCTGAGGAGGAACAGGCCTGTGGAGCCCATTTGTGCCTCCTCACTGAGGGCTGGAGCTCAAGCAGGCTGAGTCTGTCCATGGTCCCAAGCTTAACACCACATAATTAGAAAGGACATTTAATACAAACCATGTCCCAAGCACAAGAATGAAAAATACAGAGTCATAAGAGAAATCACTGAAAATGAAGCACATCCACAGGGACATGTCAACTCTGCTCCAAGGCAGAGTAAAGACAAGACTCAGGCATCCTGGCCTCACCCTGGAAGTCAGGCAGCCCCTTATGGAGCGACTATTCAAAGAGCAAGAAACAAGGAGATTCCAGGCCTGCAGTCTCCTTGGCTGAATGGAGCATATTAATTGAGTGTGTACCAAGGAGTCCTCTAGCATTGCTGTCCCTGAATTCTGGGGCATCACCTGAGCCAGGTACCACACCAACCCAAGAAAGTTAAAAATATTAATAATCCATTCAGTTCCAAAAGAGAAATCAAATGCTTAGTAGTTCTAAATTTTGATAAAACTATTCTCCCTAAGTTGGGGATATTATTGAATGCTATCTACCTTGGCATAGAAATGAATGTGACTTTGTGTTTCTTCTCTATAATGACCTTGAAATTATCACAGAATTCAAAATTTAGTGTGCTGATTTTAATTACTTACAACAATGCAAATATTTTGGCTAAACATGACCAACTGGTTAACTTCTCATTGTTTGATGGAGAAAAGTCAAAAAATTAAGTATTAAAGTTTGAGGGCATAACTACATGCAGTATAAATATAATTGCAACTGAAATATGTTATAATAAATGTGATTGATGTATTGCAGGTTAGTCCTTATGAAAACTAAACAATGTTCCAAAAATAGACCTACCCAATTTGTTCTATTTAGTTATTTTAGACCAGGTTTTTTGTTGTCTTAATACTAATTAATTATATATACTAATTAACTTCATTGGCTTTTAACAATTGAGCCAGTTGAATAATAAGGATAATAAATATCTGGATTTAATAAAGATCCTTTTAAAATTTTGTGACTCAACAACAGTGCCATCTATAATAAAAGACCAATAAACTTACCATGTCCAATACAAAGAGTTAAATGACAATGCAAGGTCTTGTACTTGCCTTTTTGACTATTCCATTGTTATTTTAGGTTAATTTTATGGGCTTCTATGTAAAGTGTTGCTATGATATGATTGTACCACCGCCGTCCCGGTCCCATGTTGAAACTTAATCCCCAGTGCAGTGATGCTGTCATCTGGGAGGTGAACAAGGCATGAGTGCTCTGCCTTCATGAATGGAATGAATGGTCTTACAAACGCCCTGTTTATAGAGAGATTCTGTCTGCCCCTTCTCTCATTTGAGGACACATAGGAGGTGCCATGAGGAATAAGGCCAGACCCCAGATTTTCTGGCACCTTGATCTTGGAGGTCCCAGCTTCAAGAATCGTGAGCAATAAATTTCTGTTGTTTATAAGTTTCCCAGTATTATGGTTTAGATACTAAGTGTCCCCCCAAAGCTCATGTGTGAAACGATGCTAGAAATTTACAGGTGAGGTGACTGGCTTATGAAAGCTTTAACCTAATCAGTGCATAATCCACAGATAGGGATTAACTGGGTGGTAACTGTAGGCAGAGGGGGAGTGGGTGGAGCAGGTGGGTCCCTGGGGGGCATGACTGTGGCTTATATATTTGGTCCCTAGTGAGAAGAGCTCTCTCTTTCCTGAGCTACTTTCCTCCCCACACCCTTCTGCAATGTTCTGCCTCACCTCAGTCACAGAGCAATGGAGTTGGCCATCTTTGGACTGAAACCTCTGAAACTGTGAGCCCCGTATAAACTTTTCTTCCTCTAAAATTTTTCTTGTTAGGTCTTTTGGTCACAGTAGTGAAAAAGCTAACTAAAACACCAAGTCTGAGGTATTTTGTTACACAGCTTGAACAGACCAAGACAAGTATTTTCTGGTTTTGAATTCTCCAGTGCGTCCTGTGGGGAGATAAAAATTTCTTTTCCTATTTTAAGGTATAAGATATTGTCTTTAAGTGCGAATAGGAAGCAATACTTAATATGCACCGGGCATGGTGGTGCACTCCTCTAATCCCAGCGGCTCGGGAGGCTGAGGCAGGAAGATGCGAGTTCAAAGCCAGCCTCAGCAATTTAGCAAGGCCTTAAGCAATTCAGCAAGACACTGTCTCTAAATAAAATATTAAAAAAGGCTGGGACGTGGCTCAGTGGTTAAGTACCTTTGGGTTCAATCCTCAGTACCAAAAAAAGAAAAAAATAATAATGTAGATGAAATAATTTTTAAAAAAAAGGTGGTTGAAATAATGAGACATGCAAAACAGGAAAGCCAAATACATGCTGGCTGTGGGAATGACTGGGAGACTGAGCCATTGATCTTGTTGATAGCACTCTAAATTCCCTTGATTACATTTGCCTGTAAATATTTTTCTCTTTCCATGTCTCCCTAGATACAGAAGCTTCCAGCCAAGTGGTGTTGCTCTGACTGCAAACAACTTTGGGTCTTAAATATAGTCCACAACCTTTCTTGCTGCAAACAAAGCTAGTCCCTAACAAGTATTATTTTACACATCATGTTTCCAGAGCTGGTTACTGCCTGAAATATTGTGCTGTCCTGCCTGTCATTAGAACTCTTATTTTTTCTTATCTTGCTCTGGAGTGGGTGCCCCATTGCCTTACTAGGTGAATCTTTCATAAGATAGACAATTCACAGTTCTCTCTGGAAAATAAATACTACTTTGAACTGATGAGGCTTAATTTCACGTCACAGATGATTTTGAATAAAATAGGTAAAACTCCAAACAGGAAATACAAAGATATAATTGCAACCGAATTATGACTTCAGGTTAGTTTTCATGTTTTCCCTAACTCTGCTTCAGTTCAAGGGAAATACTAAAACAACTTTCAAAATGTTTTTTAAAAAATCCTGATCCAGCCCCTGTAACCTCGTAAAATTGAATTAAATTTTGGGATTGTGCCCAGTGCATATCCCATATGGATCAAAACTTGTTTCTTACCAAAATACTAGCCAGGTTTAAATCTGGGCCCTAAATTTTACTGGGTTTTCTAATAGTTTGGGTTTGCACTAAGCCACCCTTCCCTAAACAGCTTGGTATAACTTATCACGGAAGGCTTATTTTATAATTCAAGCCCCTGAAAGATTTTTGTCTCTCAATTGTTTACATTATAAATGGAATAATAGGGACACCATATGAATATTCGGGTTGTTCTTTACCCAGATGTGATAATGTTAGGATTTAAGCTGCCTGTGGGTGAGGCACCAAGGCCTTCTGCCAACAGCCTTATGAGGGAGCAGCTCTGGAGGCAGATATCCAGTCCCAGGCAGGCCTCCAGAACACCGAAGTTCACACTGATACTGTGGCTGCCATCTCAGGAGACCTCTGGGATCAGTTAACTGCATTCCCTCCAAATTCCTGATCCATACAAACTGTGGGACAGTGACTGAAGTATATTGTTGCTTCAAGTTGCTAACTTTTCAGATAATTTGATAGATAGTTAGGTAAATAGCAAGAGATAACTTATACAGATGTTCTTAATTATTTCAGACAAATTGTATAATTGTAGTGATAATTTTCCAACAGATGGTACTAATGTATCTCATCCCACAAAATAAGTATAATTTTCTAGCAGATTAAAGTGAAGGGTTGTTTTCTAACTTGACTGGTATTTTTCATTCCATTTTGTGAATGAGGTGCAAATTTGATAATGGGAAAATCTCAATGATTTAATATCTAAGATAATCTGTGTTTATAAACAGAGAGCTGTGTCTTCTGGCTGATGTAATGATTATCAAATGTTTAGAAAATTAAAAAAAGAGAAATAAATTTCCTGTTGTTACTGGTACTCTTGGCTAAATTTGATATTTCATATTGGAGTTCAGATCTTCCATTTGTTTGCTGTACCAAAATGTTATAGCTGAGTCAATGAGTATTAAAATTAAGCCTTAAACCCATAAGTATTTCCATTATAAAATAGGTCATCAGTAATTAACTTTAAAGTACTATTATAATATATTTATTCATAATATAAATTTAATAACATATAGTGATATATTATCATTTATCATGTGTAGATAATACATGCATGTATAAACATGTGTATAGAATATATTTATTCATAAATATAGACATAAATATAAAATATATTATGAAATATCTTAACATGTTATATGTATTATATGTATGGTTTATAATAGATGTATGTCATATAAGTATATATTTATTTATAAACAATCTGTAAAATATGTTACTTTTTAAAAAATATAACATTGTAAACAAATGTTAATATTTCTAAATATACAGTATAAATATATATTTACATTATATAAGTATTTTTAACTTAAATACTGACTTATAATAAGATATTGTTATAAATTTATTATACAGATATGTTATACATAAACTCTTACTATAAAGTTATAAGTGAGTGATTACTATGTAATTGCAGGAATTTTTTATGTATATTTAACAGCAGAATGCATTACAATTCTTATTACATATATAGAGCTCAATTATTTCATATCTCTGGTTGTATACATAGTATACTCACACCAATTTGTGTCTTCATACATGTACTTTGGATAATAATGATCATCATATTCAACTCATTAATTACCCCATGCCCCCTCCCTCCCCTCCCACCCTTCTGCCCTATCTAGAGTCCCTCTATTCCTCCTATGCTCCCCCTCCCTATCCCACTATGAATCAGCCTCCTTATATCAAAGAAAACGTTCAGCATTTGGGTTTTTTTGGGATTGGATAACTTCACTTAGCATTATCTTCTCTAACTCCATCCATTTACCTGCAAGTGCCATATTTAATTCTCTTTTATTGCTGAGTAATATTCCATTATGTATATATGCCACATTTTTTATCCATTCATCTATTGAAGGGCATCAACTTGTTTCCACAATTTAGCTATTGTGAATTGTGCTGCAATAAACATTGATGTGGCTGTGTCCCTGTAGTATACTGTTTTTAAATCCTTTGGGTATTGACCAAGGAGAGGGATAGCTGGGTCAAATGGTGGTTCCATTCCCAATTTTCCAAGAAATCTCCATACTGCTTTCCATATTGGCCACACCAATTTGCAGTCCCACCAGCAATGTATGAGTGTACCTTTTTCCCCACATCCTCGCCAACAATTATTGTTGTTTGTATGCATAATAGTTGCCATTTTGACTGGAGTAAGACGAAATCTTAAAGTGGTTTTGATTCGAATTTCTCTAATTGCTAGTGATAATGAACATTTTTTCATGTGTTTGTTGATTGATTGTACATCATCTTCTGAGAAGTGTCTCTTCAAGTTCTTGGCCCATTTATTGATTGGGTTATTTGTTTTTTTGGTGTCTAGCTTTTTGAGTTCTTTATATATCCTAGTGATTAGTGCTCTATCTGATGTGTGAGGGGTAAAGATTTGCTCCCAAGATGTAGGCTCTATTGTTTATTTTTACTAGCATATCTTTAGAACAAAATTCAGTTGTTATTAAATTTTCACCTGTATATTGCTTAGATAATATATTAAAATATTATAAATTCTAAGTTAAAGTGCTTGATTAATCACCAATGATGTCTAAGATAGATGAAATATAATATTGGCATCATTGAATAAGCTTTTGGGAAAAAATGTGAAATACTTTATAAAAAGATTAATCTCAGGCTGGGTCTGTAGCTCAGTGGTACAGCACTTGCCTAGCATGTGTGAGGCACTGGGTTCGATCCTCAGCACCACATACAAATAAATGAATAAAATAAAGGTCCATCAACGTCTAAAATTTTTTTTAAAAAAAAAATCACTGTAGACAAACAAATTTAAAAAAAAAGATTAATCTCAATGGAATATATCACTGATACCTCATCAGTAGGACAAGTTAAGCTTTTAACTTCTACCTATATGGAATATATCACTGACACCTCATCAGTAGGACAAGTTAAGCTTTTAACTTCTACCTATATGTCAACTATAACTGAAAAATAACAAGAAAAACTCCAAATGGGAAAAAATTCAGACTAATCTTTCTAGGTAATGTCCAACTAATTTGAGTGATAGATAATTGTGCACTCTTGTTGAAAATTATCCACCTTGTGTACAGAATTTAAGACTTTCAAATATAGTTCAGACTGGGATTTTTTCAGAAACTTTCAGAATTATAGATCAGTTCTCCCTAATGGTGAGGGAACCAAGCAATGAATAACTTGATCCTTATTAATTTATTTTACTTTTTATCTTTACTGCAACATTTTTTGGGAAAGGGGCAAAAAACACGTAAAGAGTAAGAATGGACATAAAGATGAGTAGATTTTATATCACATTCTTATAATCATGAGGTGAAGTGAACATTGCAATCAAAATTGATATAAAATCCAATGTCTTTGCAGCAGTAGAGATCATCCCAGTGTGATATTGTTAAGGGCATAATATGCAGATGCAGTTTTTGCCAAGGCTGTTCAACATTCAAAGGATCAGGTAATAAGCATTTGAGTGAGATAATGAGAGTTTTCTTCACATCACAAAAATCACGACAAAAACTGTGCATGTTAAGGTATATATTACATAGATTACAAACACTGGCATCAAGTAATGTAGCACAATATAAAGGGAGTTCAATACATAAACAATTTAAATTATAGCAACTGTGATTAATAAATCATTTAAATAAAGTAAACCATTAAATATTATCAAATTATTTTTCAGATTCAACCCTAAGTGTAGATAACTAAAAATTGTTAGATATGTGGGTTTTTAAAAAAATGCAGATATTGTTACATTGAATAGTTTGCACCAACCCAGAGGTGTTCTACCTCTGAGCTATCTCCCCAGCTCTTTTTATTTTGTATTTTGATACATTGCTCACACTGGCCTGGAATTTGTGGTCCTTCTATCTCAGCCTCCCAAGTAGCTAAAATTACAGGAATGCACCAGCTTATCAGGCTCTTTTATAAAAATTATTGATGATATTAATAAAGATGCAAATTCTAGAACTCAAGACAGGTACGGAGGTTGGGGGTGGAGCTCAGTGGTACGGCATGTGCTTTGCATTTCATGAGGCCCTGGATTCAATCCCCAGCAACAAGAAGAAAGAAAAAAAGAAAAGCTCTAGGCATAAGTTGAAAATACACACTTTAAACACTCTCTTAGGACTAATTTGACATAACATTTTTAGTCAAAAAGTCAATCAAAATGATGCAGGACTGAACTCAGCATAAATGATGTCCTTAAAAACATCAAAAGAATTAAGAAATTCTATAAAGGCAAATAAAGTAATGATATTTACAAAAGCATATACTATTGTGCTTGCTTTGGCTGCATGTGTACTAAACTTACAATGTTATTTGATGGGTATAGTTTCAGATTTATGAAATGAAAATGTTATGGAAATCTGTTTCACAATAATGTGAAGATACTTAACACTACTGAACTGAAGACTTAGAAATGGTTACGGAGATAAATTTCATGTTAATGTTTTTTGCTTCAATGAAAAGCACATATTGGGCTGGGTTTGTGGCTCAGTGGTAGAGCACTTGCCTTGCACGTGTGAGGCATTGGGTTTGATCTTCAGCACCACATTAAAATAAACAAACAAAAAAGCATATATTATCAGTTCTAAATAAAGTATTTGATATTGATGCCAATTTTTCCAGCATAAAAAAATTTAGAAGGTAGCAGTCTAAACAGTCTATTAAGTCTTTATTTTCTTTTTTCTTTTCTTTTTTATTTTTCTTCTGTATCAGAGATTGAACTTAAGGGTTCTTAACCACTGAGCCACATCCCCTTTTTGAGATAGGTTCTAACTAAGTTGCTAAGGCTGGCCTCGAATTTGTGATCCACCTGTCTCAGTTTCCTGAGCCCTGGAATTGGAGGCATTTACCACCACACTTAGTTTATCAAGCCCTTTTTGATCCCATATCAAATAACACATTCGTTTTATTTCTACATTAAATATAATATTATATTTAAAAGAAAGATTGTAATGGTGATTTCCCAGATTAATACATATGTCAGACTCAGATATCTATTTATACACTTTAAATACTTGTTATTCTATGTACATGAATTAAACCTCAGCAAAATTGTTTTATTTTTTCAAAATAAGAGAAGTTTACAATACTGAAATATAGTTCACTGCTTTTAAAACTTTGAAGTACATGTGAACTTCCAGGGATATCATATTAAAAAGCAGATTCTGATTATATAAGTACAATAGCAATGGTTCATTAATGTGTCATTATATAAAACCTTAACTTATTTTCTAAAGTCTAGTATGAGTCCTATGAATTATTATAAGAAGTCAGATGCAGTGGCATGTGCCTGTAATCATAGTGACTCTGGAGGTTGAGGCAAGAGGATCACAAGTTTGAGGCCAGCCTCAGCAACTTAGCTAGATCTTGTCTTAAGAGAAAAAATGAGGGTTTTCCTGAGGCATCTGAAGAGGTGGTTGGTGAGGTGGGCACCTCCAGCCAGGCTCCTGGCAGCTCCTCTCTGTGAGTTCCCCAGAGCAAAGAGCCTTGCTCTCAGGACATCAATGCAAACCTGAAGCAAAACCGGTTTCTTCCTCCTAAGCCATGGCATACCAGTCATACAGAAATACCACTTTGGGAACCAGTCTTCAGGAGAGCCTAAATGAGCTCATAGCGTCTCAACAGATCTCCCCCAACTTGCCCTTCAAGTTCTACTTCAGTTTGATAAGGCTATAAATTCAACATTGGCTCAGAAGGTCAGGAATAGAGTCAATTTCAGGGATCTCTAAATATATATAGATAATGTGTGGACTTTCGTATTGAACAGTGTTGAATTCAGAGAGGTGACAGAACTTATTAAAATGGATAAAGTAAAAATTGTAGCCTGTGATGCTAAAAATACTGGCTCCAAAACTACAGAATGAATGGGGAAAAATTGACCTTTTCAGGCCATCTTCTGTTATTATTCATCACTTTTTGAAGAGAAGCAAAGAGACTTTTTAAATTTTATTCTAGCATTACATAAATGACTAAACTGTACTGTACGATTGGAATTCCAGCAAAAAGAAGCTTATAACTACATTCTCTTATATTACCTTTATTATACAGCATGAAGAAATGTAATTTTTTAAATGACTAATCAAAAGTTGTTGCCTTCTTAAGAACATTCGTTAACATACTCATTTTAAAACTAAATAAATAATGGCTGTTTTTTTAAAAATTTTTTATTCTAATTTGTTATATATGACAGCAGAATGCATTACAATTCATATTACACAGGTAGAGCACAATTTTTCATCTCTCTGCTCCTAGACAAAGTATATTCACACCATTTGTGTCTTTTCCATAATGTACTTAGGGTAGTAATGTCCATCTCATTTCACCATGTATTTTTTTTTTACCCTCTTGCCCCCTCCCTCTTTCTCCTTGCCCTATCTACAATTTGTCTAATCTTCCCATGCTCCCCCTCACAACCCCACTATGAATCAGCCTCCTTATATCAGAGAAAATATTTGGGATTTTTTGGGGATTGGCTAACTTCACTTAGCATTATATTCTCCAATTTCATCCATTTACCTGCAAATGCCATGATTTTATTCTCTTTCGTTGCTGAGTAATATTCCATTGTATATATATACCACATTTTCTTTATCCCTTCATCTACTGAAGGGCATCTAGGTTGGTTCCACAGTATAGCTATTGTGAATTGTGCTGCAGTAAACACTGATGTGGCTGTGTCTCTGTAGTATGCTGTTTTTAAATCCTTTGGGTATAGACCAAGGAGTGAAATAGCTGGGTCAAAATGTGGTTCCATTCCCAGTTTTCCAGGGAATCTCCAAATTGCTTTTCATATTGGCTATACCAATTTGCAGTCCCACCAGCAAAGTATGAGTGTGCCTTTTCCCCCACATCCTCAACAACACTTATTGGTTTTTGATTTCTTAATAGCTGCCATTCTGACTGGAGTGAGATGAAATCTTATAGTAGTTTTGATGTGCATTTCTCTAATTGCTAGAAATGTTGAACTTTTTTCATATATTTGTTGATTGATTGTATATCACCTTCTGAAAAGTATCTGTCAGTTCCTTGGCACATTTATTGATTGGGTTATTTGTTATTTTGGAGTTTCGCTTTTTGAGTTCTTTATATACCTTAGAGATTAGTGCTGTATCTGATGTGCAAGTGGTAAAAATTTGCTTCCAAGTTTTAGGTTCTCTATTCACCTCACAGATTGTTTCTTTTGCTGAGAAGAAGCTTTGTAGTTTGAATCCATCCCATTTATTAATTCTTGATATTAATTCTTATGCTATAGGAGTTGTGTTAAGGAAGTAGGGGCCTAATCTGATATGATGGAGATTTGGTCCTACTTTGTCTTCTATTGGACGCAGAGTCTCTTGTTAAATTCCTAGATCCACTTTGAGTTGAGTTTTGTGCATGGCGAGAGATAGGGGTTTAATTTTATTTTGTTGCATAATGGATTTCCAGTTTTCTCAGCACCATTTGTTGAAGAGGCTATCTTTTCTCCAATGTATGTTTTTGGCACCTTTTTTTGGTCTAATATAAGATAACTGTAATTATGTGGGTTAGTCTCCATGTCCTCTATTCTGTACCATTGGTCCTCTATTCAATCTAATTTGGATAGTTTAAGGTCTGGTATAGATGTCACCTGCTTCACTCTTCTTGTAAGGATTGCTTTGGCTATTCAGGGTCTCTTATTTTTCCAGATGAATTTCATGACTGCTTTTTCTATTTCTATGAGGAATGTCACTGGGATTTTGATTGGAGTTGCATTAAATCTGTATAATGCTTTTGGTAGAATGGTCATTTTGACAATATTAATTCTGCCTATCCAGGAACAAGTGAGATCTTTCCATTTTCTAAGGTCTTCTTTAATTTATTTATTTAGTGTTCTGTAGTTTTCATTGTAGAGGTCTTTCACTTCTTTTGTTAGGTTGATTCCCAAGTATTTTATTTTATTTTTTTGAGGCTATTATAAATGGGGTAGTTTTTCTCATTTCTCTTTCAGAGGATTTGTCACTGATATACAGAAGTGCCTTTGTTTTATGGGTGTTGAATTTGTATTTTTACTGAATTTGTATTTTACCCACTATTTTACTGAATTCATTTACTATTTCTAGAAGTTTTCTGGTGGAATTTTTTGGGTCTTCTAGATATAGAATCATATCGTCAGCAAATAGTGTTAATTTGAGTTCTTTTTTAGCTATCCATATCCTTTTAATTTTTTTCATCTGTCTAATTGCTCTGGCCAGTGTTTCAAGAACTATGCTAAATAGAAGTGGTGAAAGAGAGCATCCCTGTCTTATTCCAATTTTTAGAGGGAATGCTTTCAATTTTTCTCCATTTGGAATGATGTTGGCCTGGGGCTTAGCATAGATAGCTTTTACAATGTTGAGATATGTTCCTGTTATTCCTAGTTTTCCTAGTGTTTTGAACATGAAGGGGTGCTGTATTTTTCAAATGCTTTTTCTGAATCTATTGAGATGATCATATAGTTCTTATCTTTAAGTCTATTAATGTGATGAGTTACATTTATTGATTTCCATATGTTGAACCAACCTTGCATCCCTGGAATGAACCCCACTTGATCGTGGTGTACTATCTTTTTGATATGTTTTTGTGTTCAATTTGCCAGAATTTTATTGAGAATCTTTGCATCTATGTTCATTAGAGATATTGATCTGAAGTTTTCTTTCTTTGATGTGTCTTTTCCTGGTTTTGGAATCAGGGTGGTATTGGCCTCATAGAATGAGTTTGGAAGTGTTCCTTCTTTTTCTGTTTCCTGAAATAAATTGAAGAGTATAGTATTAGTTCTTCTTTAAAGGTCTTATAGAACTCAGCTGTGTATCCATTTGGTCCTGGGCTTTTCTTGGTTGATAGGCTTCTGATGGCATCTTCTATTTCCTTGCTTGAAATTGATCTGTTTAAATTGTGCATATTATCCTGATTCAATTTGGCAAATCATATGACTCTAGAAATTGTTGATGCCTTTAATACTTTCTATCTTATTGGAGTACAAGTTTTCAAAATAATGTCTAATTATCTTCTGCATATCTGAAGTGTCTGTTGTGTTACTTCCTTTTTCACCACATATGTTAGTAATTTGTGTTTTCTCTCTCCTTCTCTTCATCAGCATGGCTAAGGGTCTGTTAATTTTATTTATTTTTTCAAAGAACCAACCTTTGTTTTATCAATTCTTTCAATTGTTTCTTTTGATTCAATTTGGTTGATTTCAGCTTTGATTTTAATTATTTTCTGTCTTCTGCTTTTGGTGTTTGTTTGTTCTTCTTTTTCTAGGGCTTTGAGATGCAGTGTTGTCATTTATTTGTTGACTTTTTCTTCTTTTAAGGAATGAACTGCATGCAATGAACTTTCCTCTTAGTACTGCCTTCATAGTGTCCCAGAGGTTTTGATACATTGTATCTGCTCTCATTCACCTGTAAGAAGTTTTTAATCTCCTCCTTGATGTCTTTTGCAACTCAGTCTTCATTCAGTAGCATATTATTTAGTCTCCAGGTGTTGGAGTAGCTTTTTTTTTTAATTTTTTTATTGGTTGTTCACAACATTACAAAGCTCTTGACATATCATATTTCATACATTAGATTGAAGTGGGTTATGAACCCCCAATTTTACCCCAAATGCAGATTGCAGAATCACGTCGGTTACACATCCACAATTTTACATAATGCCCTATTAGTAATTGTTGTATTCTGCTACCTTTCCTAACCCCTACTATCCCCCCTCCCCTCCCCTCCCAACTTCTCTCTCTACCCCATCTAATGTAATTCATTTCTCTCTTTATTTTCCCATTCCCCTCACAACCTCTTATATGTAATTTTGTTTAGCAATGAGGGTCTCCCTTCATTTCCATGCAATTTCCCTTTTCTCTCCCTTTCCCTCCCATCTCATGTCTCTGTTTAATGTTAATCTTTTCTTCCTACTCTTCCTCCCTGCTCTTTTCATAGTTGCTCTCATTATATCAAAGAAGACATTTAGTATTTGTTTTTTAGGGATTGGCTAGCTTCACTAAGCATAATCTGCTCTAGTGCCATCCATTTCCCTGCAAATTCTATGATTTTGTCATTTTTATTGCTGCATAGTACTCCATTGTGTATAGATGCCACATTTTTTTTATCCATTCATCTATTGAAGGGCATCTGGGTTGGTTCCACAGTCTAGCTATTGTGAATTGTGCTGCTATGAACATCGATGTAGCAGTATCCCTATAGTATGCTCTTTTAAGGTCTTCAGGGAATAGTCCGAGAAGGGCAATAGCTGGGTCAAATTGTGGTTCCATTCCCAGCTTTCCCAGGAATCTCCATACTGCTTTCCAAATTGGCCGCACCAATTTGCAGTCCCACCAGCAATGTACAAGAATACCCTTTTCCCCACATCCTCGCCAGCACTTGTTGTTGTTTGACTTCATAGTGGCTGCCAATTTTACTGGAGTGAGATGGTATCTTAGAGTGGTTTTGATTTGCATTTCTCTGACTGCTAGAGATGGTGAGCATTTTTTCATGTACTTGTTGATTGATTGTATGTCCTCCTCTGAGAAGTGTCTGTTCAGGTCCTTGGCCCATTTGTTGATTGGGTTATCAAATTTGGTATTTTTGTTATTCCATATTTCTTGAATATTCTGCTCATGGTTTATTACCATTTTCACTGTGTGGTCTACATTCTTTTCAAGATTATATATTTTGTCTGCATAGTCTGAGGTTTTGTCTTCCAAGTGGTCTAATCTGTTGGTGATGCTTTCAATTGAGCTTTTAATTCAGCTTATTGTTTCTTTTATTTCAAGGATTTCTGTTTGTTGTTGTTGTTGTTTTAAAAACGTCTATCCTCCCTGTTGAAGCAATCTTTTGCTTCCTGTATTTGTTTATGTAGCTCTTTGTCAAAATGATCTTTTGCTGCCTGTATTTGCTCTCTTATATCATCCTTTAATTCAAAGAACATTTTAATCTTGTACATCCTGAACTCCTTCTCTGTAATTTCTTCTTCTGTGCTGGCCATGGATTCTAATAATGTGGTATCTTGTTATTTGGGGCACTTTCTTCCCTTGTCTTTCTGTATTGCTTGTGTGTCTTCCCTTCTAGCATTTTGGATCTGAGGTGCTACTATGTTTACCCTATAGGCCTATAGTGCCCCTATAGGGTTCCAATACCTTTCCTTTGAGGTGAAGGGAAATGTTATCAGATCCCAATATAAACAATATACACCCTAAAGATCAATGTTTGCTATTAAGACATTTACAATTTGGTCACAATGGACAGAATTCAATTATTATCTACAATATACTCAGTAGGTTTGTAAAGGGTTTACAGTTTCTGATGGTGGACAAAGAACATGGGGTGAGGGCTGGGATTGTGGCTCAGTGGTAGAGTGCTCACCTAGCACAGGTGGGACCTGGGTTTGATTCTCAGCACCACATAAAAAATAAAGGCATAAAAAAAGAACATGGGGTAAGGAGAAGGATGATATTCTGAGGAGGTAGAAAGTGAAGATATAGAGTTGTTATATCTTAGGAAGTGTGAAAAATAAACCTTAAGAGGATGATTAGTAACAGGAGAAGGGAGAGGAAGTAATTTTGGATAGACAAGTAAGTGGGAAGACAGTAGAGTACATAAAACATACACACACATATATATTGAGAAAAATTTAAAATGTTAAGATAGTAGAAATTTGTGGGATAAAAGGAAAAAAAATCTCACAGCTGTGATATACTATTCAGATGTCCCAGTCCTCAAAAATCTTAATTCATGCAAAGTACTTGGTTTCACATATGTTGTGGATGAGAGGGCAGAAAAAGAGAGAGAGTGAGGAAAAAATCTTGAAGGAAGAAACAGGATTGTTTTGGTTGGAGATCTGAATCTTTCCTGCTTCCCTCCTCATCCAATTGGTGGGGTCATCTCTTGTTAGCTGGTATCTCTTCCCTCAGGGTGGTGAAGTTAACCAGAGTGTCACTGTGCTGGGGTCGCGGCTGCTGGGGAGAGGGAGGAGTTAGAAACTGGGTACCTGGCCAGCTGGATTCCCAAACTGGGTGTTGCCCCCACTGAAGAGGGTGATGAAGGTGACCCAAGATGGAGGTGCTTGCTTTCAGTGGTGGGCTGTTGGGTCACGTGCTGGAGCTGATCCATGGCGTTGGATGATGAGTTCAGAGAAGAGTTTGTGCAGTGTGTGGCTGTCGTCTGACTTCAGAGCCTGTGTGAAGTTCCCAGGTGCAGGCAGGACACTGCACACAGTATCTCTCCTGCTGCAGAGTCCCAAGATGGCAGTGGCTGGGGAGCCTCGGGTTGGCAGATGGGGGTCCACACAGGAGTGGTGGCTGGAGTTCCTGCATGTGGGAAGCTGCCAGGTGACTTGTGTGGGAGTGGTGATTTCTGCTCAGGTGGGTGGCTGACAGTTCTGTGCAGGTGTTGATGGTACTCAATCGGGTTCCCTGGTAGTCCTGCGAGTAGTTGGGAGACCTACTCTGATACTGAAGCCTGGAGCCCTGGACAGGCATGGTGGGCCTCACGTGGGAGCAGGAATATCACTTGAAGAGAAGAAGTATTCTCACAACTTGAGCCCCAGGTCACGGAGCAACACAGAATGCTGCCTCCCTCTGGCCCACCATCTTGGATTCATGGCTGGGTATCTTTAGGAAAAAAAAAAAAAAAGTGTTAAGTGTAATATATTTAAGGAAATACTTTACTGAACACATTTCCAAATTTTTTTTGGAGATCTTAAAGGTATTTACTTTTCCAGCATCATTTATTTGCCAATGAGAATGTTGCCTTTTAAAATTAAAAATATTTAAAAACCTTTTGAAGTCTAAAATTTTGTAAGAAAGAGACAAATCTGGAGACTTTTTCTGAAGAGAACAAGATATCAAAGCAATTGGGCTGGGGTTGTGGCTTCATGGTAGAACACTTGCCTAGCATGTGTGAGGCACTGGGTTTGATCCTCAGAACCACATAAAAATGAATAAATAAAATAAAGGGGTTGTGTCCATCTACAACCTAAAAAAAATTTTCAAAAAAGATATCAGAGCAATTAAACACAACAATAGTCCTAAAGAATTTTATTTGTAAAAAAAAAAAAAGGAATTTTGTTTCCTATGACTTTTGTGTGTGTGTGTGTGGGGGGGTGTTGAGGATTGAACCCTTTGTAACTTTTGACAGCATCAGTTAAAAGATTGAATACTTCACAGTGACTGAGTTTTTAAAAAAACGGATTGCTCATGATGACTTTGAATTCCCATTATTTTGATTATAATTTTAAATATTTATAATTTCATGTTGCCATTTTATATATATACATATGTATATGTATGTGTGTACTATATATATATATATAGAGAGAGAGAGAGAGAGAGAGAGAGAGAGAGTACACACACATATAATTTACTTGGAAGGTTTTTTATTGACCTTACATTACTCTTTTTTATAATTTTATTGAGAAATAAACAATACATCAATTTTAATTTTATGGGGTCTAAGGGCAAGAGCTGTTCTAGTGTAAGATGGGGTGAGGGAAGTGGTGAGCAAGTTGGATTTTATGCTGAAGGCTGCAGGAGCCCCTGCGGCATATTAGGCAGTGAGTTGTATGTTTAGATTTATGATGGATAAAGATTCACCTGGCAGCACTGGAGGTGAACAGAGATGATGGGTCCAGGCAGCAGTGGGAGACTGGATGTGGAACTGACAGGAGCCTGGGCAGCCAGGTGGTTCCTGTCTGTGGTCTAGATGAGCAAAAGCAAACTAAGTAGCAGCAGAAAAAAAAAAAAAAAGAGAGAATGGATTTATCTGAGCAGAAAGAGAGAAAAGACAGAGGTCATGCAAATCTATTAATAAGGATTTCTCACTGTCAACATATATTACAGAACATGCATTCCTACGTACCAATGAGCCTTTAATATAAGAATGGTCCCTGACTTACTGGGGTATGATTTACAGTTTTTTTTTTTTTTTTGACTTTGCAATGGAATGGAAGGTGATATGCATTTAGTAGAGACTATACTTTGAATTTGGATCTTTTCCTGGGCTAACAATATGCATTATGACACTCTCCTGCAATATTGGGCTGCTGAAACTGGCAGTCAGCATTGGCCCCACAAAGGTAAAAAAACCATACTCTATGCTGGGCATGGTGGTTCATGCCTGTAATCCCAGCGGCTCAGGAGGCTGAGGTAGGAGTAGCACAGGTTTGAAGCCAGCCTCAGCAACTCAGTGAGGCACTAAGCAATTTAGCAAGACCCTGCCTCGAAATTAAAAAAAAATAATACATACAAAGGCCTGGGGGTGTGGCTCAGTGATTAAATGCCCTTGGGTCCAATCCCTGATATCAAAACAAAAGCAAACAGCCAGGTGCACACCTTGGAGGCTGAGGCAGGAGGATCACAAGTTCAAAGCCACCTCAGCAATAGGGAGGCACTAAGCAATTCAGTGAGACCCTGTCACTAAATAAAATACTAAATAGGGCTCAGTGGTCAAGTGCCCCTGAGTTCAATCCCTGTTACCTTCCCCCAAAAGAAAGAAACCAATAATTAAGTAAATTCTCCAATTGTTCACTTGGTGAAGTGGCCTGATTGCACTGGCCCGGGGGGAAACTTGGCCATGGATGGTTGAAGGTGGAGGAAAAGGTCTTGAGAGGTCAAGGAGAGGTGGTTGATATTAAAGCTCCCCATGCCTGGGGCATGGACATGAGTGACCTCTGAAGGAAGGGGAGGGAACTGGAATCTCTAGGGTAGAGATTAAGCTCCTCAAGGCTGGGTTTGGGGATGGGCGAAGGAAACCTGTCTGAAGCAGTATTGGAAGAGGAAGGAGGGGACTCACTCCTGCTCTCACAGTCCAGGGTATGAGGAGAAAACAATTCCACCTGAAAGAGCTGGGAAGTGATATCCAGAGGGGTGAGGGCAGGAGCGGGCAGGGGGGCTCTTCATTCAGTCAAGGCTATTTGAGAATAAATTTGAGATAAAGCTTTCCAGAGAACTAGAGGAAAGGCCTAAGGGAGGGGAAGAGATGGGCAACTGTGGAAGCTGATGGAATGCTGGTTTTAGGAGTGAAGAACTAGAGCTCAGAGATGGCAGGGCCTCGAGTGAATTTGAGATGGAGCCCTCAGGCAGGGCGGGAGCCACTGTGGTGATGGAGTGTTGGGGGATGGTGTTGGCCTTGAGCATCATGGAGTCTTCAGGTATTGTGAGCCTTTGAACATTTTAACTCAGATTTCCATGTTGGCAATTGTAAAGGAGGACACTTGATTGTCCATAGCAGCGTTATTCATGATTATCTGGAAGGTGGAAATCATGCAGTTGTCCATCCCATCCTTACAATGGAATAGTATATAGAAATTTTAAAAAAATGGCGGCACAGGTTTCAGAATGGATGACCTCCTGCACACCTGCTCAGTGAAAGCTGCTACAAAAGCCAGGCCACACATCATGGGATTCTACTTATGTTAATTTTAGACAAGGAAAAGTGATCGTGCTAGAAAGTAGATTTTTGGTTGCCTAGGGCTGGTGGGTAGGTGGGGGGAAATGGATAGTGACTACCTGAGTACAGAAATTCTTTCTGGAGTGACAAAAACTAATTTGTGCACAACTCTGCACATATATTGAAGATAAGTTGTTTTTTAATTAATTTGTTTGTTTGTTTACAGGTACTGGGATTGTACTCTACCACATCTCCAGTCCTTTTTATTTTTTATTTTGAGACAGGATTTCACTGAGTTGCTTACGGCCTCGCTAAGTTGCTTTGGCTGGCTTTGAACTCTCACAAGTGTATGCTGCCGCGCCCAGCTCTGTTATGCATATTAAACGGGTGAATTGCATGGTATTTGAATTATATCTCTATAGAAAATGAACACAATAACTCCAGTTCTAATAAAACAAAATATTATGGATGTGAATGAGAATGATTCAGAGACCAAAAAGCACCAAACACATAAGCCATTCCTAAGGCAAGTGCAGAGACATGCTCTTTTGAGGGCTTAAAGAAAAGGTCTAATAATTTTAAGTTGGCCATAGCTGACTTACTGAAAGCTCCGAGGCAGACCATTTGACTTCAAAAAACTTTTACAATTGTAATTCCATGAAATAAATAAATGTATAGTCAAAAACATTTATTCCATTGGTCTAACTTTCCATGGAAATTCCATTTTATGCACAAGAGGGCGCTGTCCACCAAGTAACAACCTGTTCATAGCAGCTGGAAATGCACAAATACAATCTCTTGGGGGGGGGGGAACTAAAAACTTGTCCTCAGGTTGTAATATCAAGTACAACCTAACCTCGAAAATCTCCTTAATATATATGAATTTGCTTATTAGTGCAAAAAATATCTTTAGAAGGACGCATACATGGGCATGGGAAGACTTTTGCTGTACAATTTTTTTTTAACCATAGGATTTTATTATTTATTACAAACATGATGTGGAAAAAGTACCTTATAAGGAAAATTATTTTGTGATCCTATTTAGACTAATGTGTGAGATTTAGAACATGGATGTGGAAAATGTAGGCAAAATATAAACTGATTACTAAAATATATTTTCAATAATGATTGCCAATTCATATTAGCTAGTTTTTGTTCTATTTTTATAGGCAGTTTATTTGTTTTGAAAGAGGACTGAAACCTGTGGTGCTGTACCTCTGAGCTACTTACAGCCCCAGTCCTTTTTTATTTGTTTTTTCTCTTTTTATAATTTTATTATTTTTTTATTTATATATGACAGCAGAGTGCATTACAATTCTTATTACATATATAGAGCACAATTTTTCTTATCTCTGGTTGTATACAAAGCATATTCACACCAATTCATGCTTTTTATTTTTTATTTTAAGGCAGGGTCTCGATAAATTGCTGAGGTTAGCCTTGAACCTGTGATCCTTCTGTCTCAGCTTCCTGAGCCACTGGGATCACAGGCATGCGTCACCGTGCCTGGCTGCACCTCCTCTTTTAAATGTATTCCTAAGTGCATGATTTTTTGATTCTATCATAATAATCTTTTTCAAAATTTCATGTTTAAATTGTGAATATATGAAAACAATTCATTTTTGCATCTCCTCTCGATCCCAACAATTTTTTATCTGGAGATCTGTTTAGCTCTTCTGCATGCACATCATGTCATCTGTGAATAACATGAAGTTATTCATGTTTTATTTTGTCTAGTTCCTAATACTTTTCATTAGCCAGGTCCTTCCACACAACATTGACTAGAAATGGCAAGAGTGGGCACATTTGTCCCGTTTCTGGTCTTCAAGATAAAGTTGTCATATAAATTTTGCTGATGAAATTTTAAGAATATATATTATTTTTTCCCTTCATTTCATGATGCTGTTTTTTTTTTAAATCATGAACAGATGTTGATGTTTTCTGCATTAATTGGGGCGGGATGGGAGTTTCTGCATCAGATGGGATAATCATATAATTCTCATTTGTTTTATTAATATGGACCTTATGTTCCTGATATATTTATCAGGATTACTTATTCTCCATGTATGTATCCATATTGAATATTATCACTGAGTACTTAAGATATTTGAATAACTATCATGCAGAATATGAAAATTCAGATGCTTAACACCTAGGAAAATATCTATTATAGCAGTTAATTAAAAAAGCAAACTAAAACTGCACATTCAAGTAAAGATAGGGAAGTAACATAATTTGCTTCTGACTCATCCAAATTTTCTTTAATTACACAGTTTTATAACATGAGAGCAGGAAGTTTCAAATGCAAAAGGTTTGGTCTGTGTCCATTTTCAACAAACTTAAGACATATTAGTAATTTTAAACATAAAGGCTTTTTTTTTTTTTTTTTTTTTTTTTTTTTTTTTTGGTACTGGGGCACTTGACCACTGAGCCACATCTCCAGCCCTATTTTGTATTTTATTTAGAGACAGGGTCTCGCTGAGTTGCTTAGTGCCTCGCTTTTGCTGAGGCTGGCTTTGAACTTGCTATCCTCCTGCCTCAGCCTACTGAGCTGCTGGGATTATAGGTGTGTGCCACTGCACCTGGCTATAAAGTAATTTAATAAAGATAATTAAGAGTTTACAGTGACTGGCAACTATGAAAGGTCTTTAGGAATGATTGTTAGAACAATGTCATAGGACTGGAACAATCAGGAGTCTGGATGAGACAACCACTGGTTGAATCCATGGCACCATCAGGGTGCAGGGGCTGCCACTGCAGCTGTTGGCTCCAAGCATATGACCACCTCAACCATGGACCAAAGATCAGGAATCCATTGCTTCATCTACTAAATGCAAACTGCTAGATTTGGCAATAGTGATGCCTCACAGAGTTCTGTCTGTCTGTCTCCACTGAACTAATTTTCTGAGTTTAAGTGAATCCAACTGGTAGAAAGTCAATGGCATGCAGAGCCCTTGCAGCAAGGAAGTCCAGGAAACGTAGCTTTTTAAGAGGACATTCTAGAAAGAGGTTGGACCAGCTGTTAAGCAGGTCAGTCTTCCACAGATCCTTTATTTCCTTTTTGATGGCTAATAAGCATTCATTAATTGAATTTTTAGTTTGACACAATGATCAATATGATGGCTATGAAGAATTTTCTGTTTTCCCTGCCTGATCTGTCCCTTGCTCCTCTGCCTTGTCACATGCTCTGGAGGCTGAGCTCTATGTATGACATCTCCTGGGTTTCCAGGTTCTCTGGCTGCTGGGTGGTTTTAGGCAATGGTAAGTCACAAGAGGAACCTGGTGGTCTCCCATGGTAGTGGTTGTGTCCTCCTACTGAAGATCAAGGTGTTTCTTGGTGGACCTTCTCCCCCCAGATATAGCTCTTACTGGGTTTCAATGACAGCTCCTTCCACCAGCTCCCTTAGTTCTAGAAGTGGTCATGCCTCCTTCACGTTGCTAGCCACTTCCTGTTGTTCAGGGTTTTTTACTGCTCCTTGCTGGTTCCCTTGGCTTTAACTATGTAATAGTCCATTTAACTCTCTTCAATGACCTCTTTGAGTTTGCCACCTTTCCCTGCCAGGAATGTGAGTGCTATGCTATGGGATAAGACACAGTTTTAATTTTAAAGTGCATACAATACATTCAGGTAGATGAAATACAAACATAGTCATCTGTTATGGGCTTGAATTGTACCCCCTCCCTGTTCATGTGGAAGTCTTACTCCCAGCATCTCAGAATTGTCTTTGGATGTAAAATTTTAAGATCTAATTAAGGTTAACTAAGTCATATGGGTGGGCCCTCATCTAATATGGTATCTTATAAGAACAGAGATACCAGGGCTGCACACAAAGAGAAAAAGACCAAGTGAAGATACAGTGAGAAGATGTCATCTATAATCAAGACCCAGGCCTCAGAAGAAGCCAAACCTGTTGCCCAACACCTTGACCTTGGACCTGTAGCCTCCAGAACTGGGAAAAACCAATACCTGTTATGTAAGTCGCCCTGTCTGTGTTACTTTGTGTTGGCAGCCCTAGAGGATGAACACTCCCCAACAAAAGCCAAATATAAAAAAGCATGTAGTAAGTTACCAACTTTGTAACTTTGGTTCATGGAACCGAGAGAAATTCTTGTGGATTTTAAAATTGGAGGTTGAAGAAAAGAACATATCTACCTTACTGTATTAGGAGGATTAAGAATATATACAAGAGTCTCAAGAACTGTTGAATAGCTTTGTGGTTTACAAGGACACACAGTGGACTCAATCTGGGTGTAGAACTGTCTCTTTTGACTTCTTGTGGCTGACTCTTTCCATGCTTTGGATTATTTTCTGACTTTCTGAAATTCTTAATGCTCAATCCACTCGAGTTACACTTGGTTCCCAAGGCCCTCCACCTTTGGCCTCATCTCTTGACTCTTAACTCTGCCTACATGATAGTTGACATGAGATGGTTGGCCCCAATGAACCTTACTTACTGGTATTTATGACCTTGTGAGCTTCCTCACACAACCCATCTCCAACCCATTAAAGTATAGCTGAGATGACAGCAGGGGACCTCCAAGGCTAGGTCATAAAAGGTCATTACTGTCTCTGCTTGGTTTCTTAGATCACAAGCTTTGGGCAAAACTAGTCCCCATGTCAAGGGGATACCGAAGCAGCTCTGTGAAGAAACCCTAAGAGAAAAGGAGACACCTACCAACAGGAAGTACCAACTTGCCAGTCATGAGAGAAAACCACTATGGAGCTGATCCTTCAACCCTAGATAACAGTCTTAAGACAGTCTCAGCTGATTTGATGGTAGTTTCATTAGAGACTAAGCCAGAACTTCTGAATTCTGATCACAGAAGTTGTGAGAATCGATGTTTTTAAAGTCACTACGTTTTGGTGACTTAGAATGCATTAGATAATACAATATTCATAACTCTCCACTAATACACAATGCCAACACACAGGTCTCCATATTGTCTTTGTCTTTTTACTTCTGTCTTCTCACAAAACAACTAACAATTAGACAAACAGCAAGCCTTCTTTGCGTCTTAAATCATCCAACATTTAGCTCAGTTTCACATCATGAAACATGTCTTATTACAACATTTTGACTGTCTTTCCTTTGGTAACTTCAGTGTTGGAAACAGAATTGTTTACTTACTGTCCCGTATCATCTGTCATTTTACACGTATTAATTTGTAAATACAAATGTGATTTAGATTTCTTGTGTTTTCCACAGCACCTGGCCTGTGCCACACAGGTACCAGTACTTTAGCAAAATGATTGGGATTTTTAATTGTCCACTATCCAGTAGGAAAAAAAAATAGGACAAAAGTTATTTTCTTATTTGGAATCTAGGAGTTAATCACCAAAAATGACCATGAGTAATAATATCCTCTATAAAGAAACATAGAAATATATCTCAGAAACTTAATTTTCCATAGTTGAGCATTTATCTTACTCAAAAATTTTATGTAGCTGGGCATGGTGGTGCATATCTGTAATCCCAGCTATTTAGGAGGCTAAGGCAAGAAGATTGCAAGTTTGAGGCCAGCCTGGGTAATGTACCATGATCCTGTCCTTTTTAAAAAAGAGGAATAGAGATGTGGTGGAATGATTGCCTAGTATGCATATGGTGCAGGGTTCAATCACCAAAACCACCCCCCAACCACACACACACACAAAAAAAAAAAAAAAAAAAAAAAAAAAAAAGAGAGAGAGAGAGAAAGAAAGACAAAATTACTCCTTTGAGGATTGGAATAAACAACTTTCAGGCTCAATGTTTTCGCAAAGTTGATTAAAAATAGTTTTAGAGGTATGTAGGGTGTTGTTTTATATACAGAAAGGAAATTTAAGTTAGAGATAACTAAATATATATGCATTAGATATATAGAGAGTATTCTAGATGTTCTGGACACTACATGGATCAAAAAATTAGGAGGAGACATGCTGATCTAAGAGTTAATCCCCGAAAATAACTAGGAGTAATAACATCCTGTCTAATAAAGTGCAGAAATACATCTTAGAAACTTCATTTTCTGTAGGCAATTGTTTATTTTCTTAAAAAATTTTATGTAGCTGGGTGCAGTGGCACACACCCATAATGCCAGCTATTTGGGAGATGAAGGTAGAAGGATCCCACATTCTGGGTTAGCCTTAGCAACTTGTCAAGACCCTGTTTCAAAATAAGAAACAGGTACTGAGGATGTAGGTCCATGGTATAGTGCCCGGGGTTCAATCTCCAGTACTGGGGGAAAAAATTAATGTAATACTAACACAGGGACTGTAACCAATCACAAAATAATCAAAAAAAAAAAATAATCAAATGTCTCCATCTGCTGACCTAGCTTTTAAAAGTATTACAACATTCACAGAGTTGCCAAGTTATTCTGTACAAAACTGAAATTCAAAAAGCATTTCTCTATCAGAGGATATAGCTTTTTTTTTTTCACAAAGAAGTTACATGCAAATGCCCAGATGTTTCACTCATGTATAAGATGACAGAAAAACAGATAAAGCAAGGATGACCTCAAAGAAGACAACCTCACTTCCCCCAAAGTGATTTAAAGCTGCAAAATGCTGGGCTGAGCAGACCCAAGGACTGACTTGTCCCAATTCCTGGGATTTTATAAAGTGCTAGGGATTTTTGGAGACTCTCATGGAAATAAACATTATCACTGCGCAAATCATATTTTATGTATGAGATGCAGCTTCTCATGGTTAAGGCTGCATACAGCCCCTTATTTATTTGGTCTTTTACTCTATAAAATGCTATCGGCACTGGCTGGAGGAAGGGATAATGGCATATTAATGTGTCTTAGCAGAGTTTCCTATTTAGAGCAGGTCATATTTTAGCATGACTTAGTGAAATCTCTGTGCAGAAAATGTGTGACCCTAAAGACATGGGTCTAATAAGTTCAATTAATAGCAGAACTGAGGTTCTGATCCAGGCACCTCTATGGAAGGGTTGGAATCCATCCTTATTAAAATATTTGCAAATACACATGTATATGTCCTTAGTTCACAATCTCAGTATCCAAATCATCTATTTAAAGGTCCTGAAACCAAACTGTTTGAAAGTTTTTATTTGGGTAGCATAAAATATCTACAATTGGATCTTTACAAAAGATGTGCAAAAGGGGAGAAGTAAATTTATACATAAGATTTTGCTGCTGAAATGTGGGAAGACATCAATAATCAACTTAGGTTCCAAAACTCATGCAGAACGGTCAGAACTTTGTCTTCCTTAGGTAAAGGAAGTAGAAACTATGTTAATCCCCTGGTGAATTAGTTTATAGAAACTCAGAGATTATACTGAACCTAAACAAAGATAAATCTATGGGAAGGGAAGACAGACTAAATTATTTCAAATCATAATAGTACATATACATATTTAGAAAGACTGAAAACAATTATCTCAATAATATGACATTGGTTTTCAAGTCCATGATGCCATCGATACTCATTTACACTGTGGCATTTCATCTCATGGTTCAGTATTTAAAATCACATAAAAATTTATGCATAACATCAAGTGTGACTGTAAGTAACTGTTATCCTGGGATATATGTCTCTTTCTTGCTCTGTAAATCCAGATGATTTGGCCACGTATACAACCCTGTCACTGACCTGACTACTCGACAGCAGAGGGTGAGACCTACCAGAATGATCCACAGACAGGGGCACCTCACTGTAAAGCCTCAAAAATTTTGCAGTCATTCACACTTGGAGTGGACCAAAGGAAGGAGGCATTAAGAGTTTTCGAGAAAACAGAGAATTACAATCAGAATCTATGGCACAGTAAACAAGCATAGAGTAGTTAACATTTTAACAAAATATTTAAAAAGTATTGTTTTCTCCGTAGGGGGAAAGCAGACAACTCTCTAGTAGTAAAAAAAGAAAAACCAACACTGATATTCAATTTCCAGTTTAAATACACTTGTGAACAGGAAGATTGTGAACCCCATTAATTAATATAAAAACTCCAGAAGAAATTATGACCTTAATGTACAACAGCATTTCTATATCAAATTAAACTTAGTATCTGATTAAACACACCCATAGTACCTTTATGGAATTCTCTAAAATGCTCACAGTAAAAAATGTATAAACTAGAGTGTAGATTAAAACATCTTATATAGCTTGAGTGATACCTGCTGTGGGTTAAATAGCTTCAATTTTTAAAGTATGAGTTTTGACTTTTGAAAGCAGAACTGTGTTTTGGCATTCAAACCTATATAAGATCTTACAATTTTGTCTTGGGTATGGTGGCACATACCTATAATCCCAGCAACTTAGAAACTTAGTCTCTGTCTCAAAATAAAAATAAAAATGTCTGGGGATGTGGTCTGGTGGTAAAGCACCTCCAGGTTCAATCCCCAGTATCAATAAATAAATAAAATTTAAAAAAACTTAAAATTTTGTCAAGTAAGGAATACAAGATATGAAACATCAAATGTGGGGGAAAGATTTCTGATCTCTAACATCACATGGGTAATGAGTGGTTTTCATCCCATGCCTCCCTGAAATCTAGCTTCTTGGAGGTGATTTACGGGTGAGTTAAAAGGATATCATTCAATTTAGTTTAAGTGCATATTTAAAAACTTACTAAAACCACACATCCTAACACATACCTTATTTTACCACACTGGAGACTGCTTATGTGTTAACTTCTACTACCAAGATAATTTATATCTTTATATAGTCTTTGGAAGATTATTTCAGCTATCTCTAATTAAAGACTCCTCCAGAGATGTGTGTTTGGACTGTTATTATAAGCACTTATATTCGTGTTTTATTGATAGCACTCAAACCGCTAAGATTTCCTCCACCATAACTCCACATTTGTGTTATTCAGAAATCTTGTTTTCCATAGTAATGAACTAACAAGTTAACATAAGCAGAAACTTGAAAAACATTTATACAGATAAAATCGACCTTGGAGGGCTGTATGTATTGAAATAATACATTAAAAATTTAAAAATATTCTAGTCCTGAAAAATGTTTGAAAAACAATGTTCTATAAAGAAACCATCTTTAATTTAATTTGTTAATACAGAATTTAATGTGATTTAGTTTTTTAAAGCAAACTACCTTTATAATAACATTTCAATTCTCTTTTATTTTTTTGGTGCTGTAGATTGAACCAGGGCCTCACAAATGCTAATGAGTACATGATCTACCATTGAGCTACATCCCCCAGAACCTCCATTCTTCAGCATAATGGTAAGTATTCTAAAAAACAGAGTGTTGTAGATCTACAAAAAGTGAGTAACTTGTAAAAAAGTTGAGAAACTACACTGAAAACATTCATAATGGCTTTGGACCCTCCATATAGGCAGCTTTAAGGAAATATTTTTATTTCTGAATTAATCATATATTTGTTTTGGGTTTTAAACTTCAAAATACATTCCTCCTCCAGGTAAAATGTCAATGGTGTACCTTTACACATCAACTG
Organism: Spermophilus citellus; assembly: GCF_964194105.1. NCBI lineage: Eukaryota > Metazoa > Chordata > Mammalia > Rodentia > Sciuridae > Spermophilus > Spermophilus citellus. Next base: position 135,916,174 of record NC_138189.1, read on the forward strand.
TATTGTGTGTTTTGACAGTTTAGGCATATTTCAATGATTTTAGATTTTTATTTTGTGGTTTTATTATAAAACAGCTTGCACACCAAAATCAAACAGATCTTTTTTTATTTAAAAATCCACCTCAAAATTCAGTTCTGGGTTTTAGTTTTTGTTTAAAATAAAGCAAACATTTAAAAGCATCACATGTTACTAGTCTATAATTCATCTTGTAATTAGCACATAGTTTGTGGACTGGGGAAGTTAACCCAGCACATGGATCAGGCACAGTACTAGGGCCAAAGGGCCAGAAATCAGGGCACATCTGTGTACTCAGGCAACAGTGAGAGGTCTGAATGGAGTGGGTTGTGTCTCAGTGGTGGGCACCCCATTTCAATGACCCCCCAAAAGCTGTAAGTCTGAAATCAATACATAATAGACTGTCCGTGACTTAGGTAATAAAAAAGAACCCCAAACAACTATATCTGCTTTCTAAAGTGTGTTGCAAAGCCAAGAAAGATGAATATAACTGTAGTCTCACTACAGTTTGTGGTCTTGACATCTGTGACACAGGACCATGTTATAGGTGAGACAGAATTATGCCATTCCTCTGGTGGTTTTGGAAATCTGGTTGGAAGGGGTCCGTGGGTAGAAGACTTCACATTACAGCAAGGCTCTGATATTTCACGAACAGGGGCAGTGAAGAAAATCACAGTACAAAATCCTAAATTCTTTTACTGGAAAAACAACAGGTACTACATGAGAATCACTAATATAACATCTATTTTTTTTAAAAAAATGAAGATATAAAACATTAATTGCATAGGAATTTAAATATAAGGCCAAGAAGAATATTAAGTAAAATAAAATCATAGCAAGGGCACTATGGTGTCAAAAGATAGAATTTCATTCTTAAGAGTAATAAATCTCAATTACTGTCTAATTAAGAATCACAGTATGTTGCTATTACTAACAGTGAATGTCAACTGTTTCCTTAACTCCACACTGGAAACCAATATTAGGATGAAGAACAACACAACTAAAGCTCATTGTCTAAACCTGATCAGTGTATTAGCACTTCAGTGCCCGGTACGTACCTGATTAGTTATATTATCTACCTTTTGCAAGTAATGCTCAATACATGTTAACAAGCGTAAGAGCATGTCATCACTGCACGCTGTCAATGATTTTCAGGGTTACTTGATAGTGTAATTTATATTCAGTATTTCAAAGGTGCAAGATCCCACCCGGCAGAATCTTCACTCAATGAACCAAAAACACTGTCATTAACAAAATACAACAAAGTCCCTCCATTAAAAACTAAATGTACATGAACCAGAGAACTAGGTCCTGACACCAATATATACATTATCCTCAGCATACTGAAAGGCAGTGGAGGACTTGGTAGTTCAAGCTAATGGTTACCACCTGTAATGTCAGGTAGAAAGCTAATTTGGGATCCTACTTCTCATTTTCACGTTGTTAGACTGTAGTTTCAACAGCAATTTCCAGATCTAAAAGTAGCTTAGTTAACTTAGTATTGTTATAGAGAGTAGTGTGAGAAAAAAACCAAACAAACAGGAACTCCCAAAGGAATTCCACTAAGGTTCATCGAGAAGACCCAAACCAATGTTTTAAATGAAAAAGTGCATAAATACAGTAATACTACAAATGTGTTAACTACGGGACCAATGTTTCTCTGGGAGCTAAATGAGACTATTTTTCCACATTATTTACATGTTACAAATTGTTCAGATACCACAAAGCACCATTTCCAATCCCAACTGCTTGATTATGTGTGACAGGTCCCTTGACTTCAACTCTGTTCACTTGAGGATCTAGTTAGCATAGCATAGAAGTGTCACGTCCTCTTCAAACAGGATTTCTCTCTACATTTGGTTCTCTTTTGTTCAGAAATGGCAAGGTGATATGTTCATTTCACACCCTTGGTTGGTGTTTCTGATTCCGTGGACTGTCTTCCATCCGTCCAGGCCTCCCGGGTACTCTTCAGAGCCAGGGTCTTCTGCTGGTCAACCACGACATAATCCACTCTCTCATCCGCCACACTGCTTCCTGAGCCACTGCTCTTTTGCTAAAATGCAAAGAAAAAACAAAAATTGTACATTAAAAAAGTAAAGTGGGACTGAGTGAAATTCAGTCTTAAAATGGACATACATGCACTATGGATATTCTTGAAATTCTATTGGCTCACAAAGAAATACCATTAACTACCTCAGTTTAACAATGCTTCTATAATTTTAAATTTTCTCTTTAATTTAAAATTATAGAAGAATTCACACTAACACCCCCATCAGAGATGTTATTCATAGGAAACAGGGACAGAAAATACCTAGTTCATTTTTTTAAAAAATCTTTTATTTGTTCTCTTTAGTTATACATGGCAGTAAAATGTACTTTGCCGTATCATAGTTCATCTTAACATATGCAGATTGATTCTCCCTTTAACTTGACTTTTTTTTTTTTTTTGAAATCCAGTGTTTACTTTCAGAGCTAAGAAATGTGTGGGTTTTCTGTTTGTTTTGTTTCATTGTTGATTTTTGCAAAGCAATAGTTCAAGAACAATCAATTACATGGGCTGATGCTCTTTGACTTTCCAAATCCAGCCTGACACTAGATAACTTAAATGTGATTATTAATGCATTGCTGGGCTCCCTAGAAAGAAAATAGCTAATTATAAGAAAAATGGAGGGAGAGGTTAAGGCATGGAAAGAAACCTTGTCTTTAGGATGGATGTCAATCTAGCAGAGCCACCAGGAGGCTGGGGTAAGGAGGTCATGCTGAACCTAAGGCTATCCTGTTAAGCTGTGGTCCCCGAAGGGAATGAACTATGGTAGTAGTAGCTCCTGGTTCCTAGCAAAAGGTAATACAAATCTTTTCTGGAGGAAATTTAGGTCCTCAGGATTTGTAATTAGATAATATACAAACACATAAGCCAAAAAGAATGAGTTAGCAGCTAGGCGCAGTTACGTATGCCTGTAATCCCAGCAGCTCAGGAGGCTGAGGCAAGAGGATTGAGAGTTCAAAGTCAGCCTCAGCAACTTAACAAGGCCCTAAGCAACTCAGTGGGGCCCTGTCTCTAAATAAAATAAAAAAAGGGCTGGGGATATGATCAGTGGTTAAGTGCCCCTGGGTTTAATCCCTAGTACCAAAAAAAAAAAAAAAAGTTAGCAGAAACAATAAACACAAATTTAAACCTCCAAGGACTTCAGACTATCAAAGTTACTGCATCAACAGCATAAAACATGTACGTATAAAATGTTTAAAGGAACTAAAGCATAAATATAAAAGGAATCAAACAAATAAGAAATCCGAAGTTGTTAAAATCAGCAAACTGTACTTTAGAAATGAAATATAAAATAATTGAAAACTAAACAAATAGGAAGAAGAGAGAATTAGTGAACTCGGTGAAAGATGTAAAGAAACATCTTTAAGCACAGAGAGATTAAGCACAGAGAGATGACAAGCAGAAATTATAAAAGAATGGTAAGAGATCCAGAAAATACAGACATCCTAACATGTCTAATCAGAAATGTCAGAGGAGAGAATAAACAGTAAAAAGAATGACTGACATTTTTCCAGAGTTGAGAAAAAATTGCAAACCCAGAAAATGAAATAGCAGCACAACTTCTACTAAGCAGGACAAATAAAAAGCAATTCATGTCTAGACATTGTTGGGAAACTGCAAAATGACATAAACAGAGGAAAGAGCTTAAAATCAGCCAGAGAGAAAGGATAGGAGACCTGCATAGGAACGGCCATCGGACTACAACATACTTTCCAACACAAGGGACGGAAGCAAGGTGAAGGGGGAACAGTGTCTTCTACGTGGTGAGAAAGTTACTGTCAGTCAAGAGCTGTCTGCTGAACCTGTCTTGTTTTCCAAGACAAAGCAAAATCAAGACATCACATAAAACAAACAAACAAAAAGTGGAAAGGATTTACCACCCACAGAGCTCCACTAAAGAAACTTCTAAAGACTACATTTCAGAAGGAAGAAAAATAATTACAAGAAGGAGAGTCTAAGATACAAAAAGAGTGATAGACAAAGAAGTTGGTAAGCAGGTAGGAAGATGTAAGTCAATGCTGTTTACAAAATGGATTCCTACTAATACTACTAATCGTGGGCTTAACAAAAGAAAAAAATTGAAATTTTGGACAGAAAGAACCCATAATTTGAGATAACTTTCTAAAAAAGAATGAAGATATTGTTTACCTTAAGAATCTGTTAAGCAATCATTTCAGTGATAAAAACAGAAAATGTCTAACCGCCATACCATCAGAAAGAAGAAAGTTACTTTATCAGTCTCCATGATTTTTTCTTTCTTTCTTTCTTTTTTTTTTTTGAGGGGGGGGGCGGAATACTAGGGATTGAACCCAGGGGTGCCCCACCACTGAGCCACATTTCCCCGCCCCTTTTATTCTTTGAGACAAGGTCTCTCTAAGTTTCTGAGCTAGTCTTAAACTTGTGATCCTCCTGATCCAGCCTCCCGGGTCTCTGTGCCTGACTCAGACTCCACCATTTTGTCGCAGTTTTCAAAAGTGCATTAAGTAACAGACTTCATTAAATTTAAATTAAACATAATAAAGGTTCCCCCAAGGAGACAATGCTGGTTTAAGGTGCACGCTGACTACATTTGTGGAATGAGGTTTCACTCACCTTCCGAGGTGGTGTGGACTTCCCAGAATCTAAATCTAGATCAAGGTACTCCACCTGCTTGTCTCCTTTGGGCTTGATCATAGGACTGCTTCCTCCATCAAGGCTATTACTGCCAAAAAGATTCTGAAAGTGAACCACAACAACACCAGCCGTCAAACATTCACAAAACACACCATTCATCCTTTTTCATTTGAGTTGGGGGCCCTAAAACTCCTGGGCTCAAGAGATCCTCCTGCCTCAGCCTCCTGAGTAGCTAGGAATACACATGTGAGCCACCACCACTGATACATACCATTCACCTTGTACTTGCTTTTCAAAAGAACAAGGCTAGAAAAAAATGTCTGCTTAGAAAATTAAATAAACTCTTAGGATTGAATGAAAATAAATAATATTTTAAATATATTAAAACTTACAGGAAGCCAAAAGTAGTTTCAGAAGTTAAATTTGGTTAAACTTAGACTGGGGAAATCAAATCACAGCTGGCCATAAAAGTTCAATCTGAACATTATTAAAATTATATTGTACTCAATTACATTTTTATAGCAGAGGCTCCTTATACTCACTGCTTTCAAATTAAATTTAAAAGAAAGCTTCTATGGTTAATTTAAAGGCTTTCACACAAAAACATTAGTTTTGAGTTAAATATATTATCTCAAGGTTATAGATAATGATTCCAAAGTCTATTTTATTTAATCATCTGGATTTCTTTTAACCAATTAATTTCCTGTCTTGTCTTAGTTTGATCTCTTCCTTTCTAAAAGGAAGTGTACAATAGGACTACTCTCTAAAGTAAAATAAAGAAAATAGAAGATAGAGGATAGCAATAAACAAGAACCAAAAAGCTAGAGGCTTGAGAAAAATAAAAATGGAGCAGGTGAGCAGGAACTCAAACCAATGCTAAATAGAAGGAGGGCAAAATGCGCTTACGTCCCTACGTTCTCTCTCTTCTGTATCCTAAGTGTGCGCCAAAGTGACTTGCCACCATGCACACCGCCGTTCCCCCATCTAGAAATGCTGCCTCACAAGGAAGACGGCATGCTCATTAGGGACTTGTGCATGAATCTGGTTCCGTTGACTCTTTGAGTTGCTGTTTCACCCCTGTCTCCCATGACCCACAGTTAAAGTAGAGAGAGTTGTGTTTAAAGGAAAGGACATTTGCTAGAAAAATACTCAGTTTATTCCCTCATGTGGTAGTGGGGCTGCTGACAGGCAATATAAATCCTTTCATAAATTAGAAAAAGGTGCTCCTTTCTCTGAAGTAACACACTCTGTGCAAGGGCCCACAGCCTGATGAGGGGCCCCACATGGCCTGGATTTCATGTGGCGGGGTGTAAGAGTGAAGCAAGCAACTGCACAGGTGAATGCAATGACCCTATTTAAAGAAAAAGAATTTTAAATCAAATTTCTCAACAACTGCAAATAAAATATTGAAATTAACATGTAGGGTTGAAAAATATAAGAAAATTTTGCTCAAGCTGAATTGCTAAAGACAGTACCCCCCATTTTACTAATTCATGAAGAAGCTGAAATCAGTGTCATTTTTTTCCCCCTGTATAAGGCCATATTTTACTCTCACAACAAATCAGCTGGGAGGGTAAGCAATATTCCATGTTCAAAGGTGATGGATAACAACCCACATCCCATGTTTCCCTGCCTGGAAACGCCTAGAAGTGTTCACAGTGTTATAAAGATATAAAGGGAATCCATAAATTCATATGACCTGCTCATTTAACCCCAATAAGTGGTCCCCAAAGAGAATTTCTCAGAACTGCTAGTTAAGTTTTATGTCTAGTGACTACTAAAACTGGAAATGTTTAAGTATTGTTAAAATCTGTGTGTCGATGAGGAAGTCTATTTGTTCTTGATCCGGTTTCAACAGGGAACAACAGCCTCCCTCTGTGTTCTAGCCTTTCACCCACTGTGTTTCCAAAATAGTTTTTTGAGGAACTGTGAAAATTGTGGGAATTATCGTGTTCTGTAAATTAAATAACAAAACAGTAATGCTAGATTTTTCTAAAATTCTTCAAAAAACATGCAAGATCATTTAGGATATGTATGTTGTTATTATGTAACGATTTATGTCTTTAGTACTAGTGTACCATCACTTAAATTTCAGGTATTAAATTAAGGGTTCAAATGTTTGACATTGATCTTCATACAAATTAGTGGACAGCATCACCAATTCACTGTTTCACTGCCTGTGACAGACATAATCTCCTAAGGAAATGAGCTGTAAAATGTCAATTTCAAGAATTTGGTCTTCATTGTATGAATAAACCAGATATGGTCTGATCCTGTCTCAACTTAGAACTTTAAGATTAGTTTATTACTGACTTCATCAGCATGCATTAGATCCAGTGAACTTCCATGGTGTTTCATGAGTACACTAAGTTCCCAATATTGTTACAATGATCACATAATTTTCTAAGGAAGAGTTACATGTACTACAAGGAGGCCTTGTAGTTGGCACTCATGGCTCAGTTGACTTTTCTACTGCACATGGTAGACAGATATTTCCACCTGGGTCATTTTTGGTCATTTCTAACACTTATGACCAAAGTTCTTCAGCAATCCATCAGTGATTATTTAGACATCCCTCCTGGCAAATAAATGTGGTTTTCTGGTTTAATGTCATAGGTACAAAAATACATATTTTTACTTCCTTTGACTTCTGACTATAATGGTCTTTTTTCTGGTCTTTTACCTTCACCTATGACAAATTCTACTTTCAGACTTTTACACTGTCTTCCTAAGATTTTTATGGTTACTTACTATTTTGAGCAAAAATATAAAATCTCCTCTAGCTCAGAAAATACTCTAATTATTATTTTGCAATAAGAAAAAAAATTGGTTCAACTTCCTAAAGATGAAAGTTGGTGACAGTATCTACTCTGATGAAGTATTACTGATTCTCTTACTTGAGTCTATTCACTATAGTGAGAAAACAAATTAAATTAATAAAAAAATGATAGAACAACTACTCAACAAGTAAAAAAAAATTGAATCCAAAAACTAAGAGTCAGTAAAAATTTTTCTGCCTTGAGTAATCTCTGAAATCATTATTGGTCTAATTAGTTACAGTCAAATTCAATGTTGACTTAAATATTATAAATTATTTTTGAATATTTCATAAATTTGTTAATTTTTAAAGTTAACCAGTATAGCACCAAATTGAGCTTTCCATATAATTTCATTATGATCACTGACATATGTGTCTGAGGGACCTATTTTGCTTAAAGTCTATGCAGAATGAAAGACAAATTCATTGACTGAACTGAGCTTACAACAAAGAAAGAAAATAAGACCTCCAAAATGTGACTCAAAAATTTGATATTCAATATTTGCTTATCCTGTTGTTTTCCAACTGCTCTCCCTTCTCCCATGATGGGGCCTTTTTTTTTTTTTTGTGGTACCAGGAATTGAACTCAGGGGTACTTGACCACTGAGCCACATCCCCAGCCCTATTTTGTATTTTATTTAGAGACAGAGTCTCGCTGAGTTGCTTAGCGCCTCATTGTTGCTGAGGCTGGCTTTGAACTCACGATCTTCCTATCTCAGCCTCCCAAGCCGCTGGGATTACAGGTGTGTGCCACCATGCACAGCTCCATGATGGAACTTTTATGTGAGTCCAATGTCCCTTTGAAAAAAGGCTGTTTCCCAGACCCTTTTGTGTCTGAAAATGGCCATAGTTCTCATTTCTGGTTTGTCTGTGGCCATTTTCAGGAACCTTTTTTATGAGCTGCTGGGTTGAACCCTTTTCTCCTGACTCCCTTTGCCCCCCATCCTACCCTGCAGTCTGTGTGTCAATCTGCTGGCTGGAACATGACCTTACTCCATGAGCATGTGAGCTACATGCAGAGGGCACTACCTTGCAGAGCTAAAGAGGCCGGAATCCCAAAAGATTCTAGAGCTGACAGCTCTCAGCCCTGACGGCTCTCAACTGACTCTCTGGATTTTTGGATGAGGAAGAAAGAAACTTCTTTCTTAAGTCACTGTTAAACAGGTTAGTAGATACTAAATAGGTCTAGTAGATACTCTATATAATAAGATACAATAAGAGAATAAGCAAAAGAGAATTATTTTTAAAAATTAAAATTGGTTTTTATTCTGAAACATCTGAAGTATTTTTTTAGATTTCTGAGAAACAAAACATTTGCTGCTATGATAAAGTTCTCATGCCTTGTGGCAATACAGCCAACCTTAAAAATATTATGTTTATAACAGGTCTTCTTTAATCTTTAAGCCCAAGGGTATATTCTCGAAAGATTATCAAGAATGTCCCGTATAAGACCTTCTCACCACAAGAATGTCATTACTTGGGCCTGGAGAAAGACGTTATCGAATACTTCCAGTATATTTTTCTGAAGAGTATCAAAAACCGAGCACATCTTAAATGAAGTACTTCTAGAAAACCACTATAGATGGATCAGGAAATGCACCCCCAAAAGCCCATATGTTAAAGGCTTGGTCCTTATTGTAGTCCTACTGGAATGTGGTGGAACTTTGAAGAGGCAGGGCTTAGAGGGCTTAGTGATGCATAGAGAAGTACAAGACTTTCATATAAATATGAAAAAATTTAAGAATTCCTATTTTTTTAAAGAAAACCTTCCTCTATGTATACATATAATACAGACACATGTTCCTAAGTTTGTAAAATGATTCTTATGATTTATTTGTATTTAAATAAAACTCAACTAAGTAACCCCCTAAGAAACTACTATATTTCTTGAGGTCTTCATGGGTATGCCTTTGAAGGGATTGAGATCCTGGTCTCCCTTCTTGTTCTCTCTTGTTTTCTGGCCATGAGGTGAGTGTTTGGCTCTGCCACTTGCTCTTGTCAAGATGTACTACAAAAGGCCAAAGAAACAGAGCCAACTAATCCTGGACTGCAACCTCTAAAACTGTGACCTCAAATGAACTTTTTCTCTTTATAAGTTCATTAGTTTAAAAAGTATTTGTTATAGTAATAGAAAGCTGATTTAACAGAAACTTTTGTTTTTCAATGATTTACAGTTATATTACATTTTGACTCTTTACTGGTTTTAGATTTTATCCAAGTTGTCTTTGGTTGTGTTCCCTTAAGTACTGGAAGAAAGAGACATGAGGGTAAAGTTTATAGACTGAAGGAAAATTAGAGCAAAACACTGCTTAGGAAAGGAGAGGATCAGGCAAAGAGTTTACATACTGGATCTTCGCTGGACAGGTTGGGGTTCATGGGCACATAATTCTCCTCGCTGTCATGTGAGTCACTGCTTGACGTTGTGCTGTGCACTGAATCCGGCCGTGGGGACAAGGGAAACCTAGAGGAGCTAATCACAGAAATTATCATCATATATGTAAACCTTGATGTAAACTTCTGAAATCGCTCCCCCAAATAAAAATGAAGGTGTGCATGCCTTCTGAAATATTCATTTACATTGATTGTACACATTAATTACAACAGAATTTATTATACACATTAAAATGCGACTAACACAGATGTATTATAAAAGGAGATTTGGACGTCAAATTATATTGTGTAATACAAACAAAAGATAAGTTATTACTAGTGAGGGGTAGAGAAGTAAAAACTTTCATATCAATATAAAAAGATTTAAGAATTCCTATTTTCTAAAAAAACTTCCTCTAGGTATACATATAACACAAATGCATGTTCCTAAGTTTGTTTCTCTTTTCCCCATATGTATATGTAAATAAATCTCAATTAAGTAATCCCCTAAGAAACTACTATATTTTCCAGATCAGTAGTTCTCAGATATTTTTGGTCCCATGAATCCTTGATACTCTTAAAAATATTAAGAACCTCAACTTAATATGAATTATTCTACTGATATTTATCATATCAGAAATGAAAATAGAAATATTTTTAAAATACAAGAGTACACAAATGCACATTAATTGTCACAATGATATCATGACATATCATGAGAACTCACATGATCTGGAAAGTTCCACTGCACACAAAGAATGGAAAAGGCAAATGACATCTTGGTATCTTAATGAAAATAGTTTTGATACACAGAGTCCTCAAAAGATCTAGATAAATTTCTTAATAATGAAAATTCTAGATAGTATGTTATACAATGTATTTTTTTAATATATATTTTTTAGTTGTAGATGGGCACAATACCTTTATTTTACTTAGTTGTTTTTAATGTGGTGCTGAGGATTGAATCCAGTGCCTCACACATGCTAGGGCAAGTGCTTTACTACTGAGCCACAACCCCAGCCCTTACACTATGTATTTATAAAGTACTTACTCTCGAGCAAAACTCCTTGTGATGGGAGATCTAACTGGGGCTTGTAATTCTTCCCATTCTGGCAAAGGTTTTATTTCTAAAGGTGCAGGCTTGGCTGAAAAGAAAGGGAGAAGGGAGGAATTGGGTGTACAGAACTTTGGGAAGCAAACAAGATCCTCTACATCTCAATTTTTATATAATAGAATATACCCGAGACCAGCTAGCTTCACACATGAAACAAAGTTCATGGATATTACATGATGTGACACAGCTCAATGCTTAGAAAAAATATGTTTCATGATTGTTTTAAGCTCCATCATGCATGTTGCTTCTTAATTTAATGTTTTGTGAGTGTAATCTAAATGTGAACAAGAAAAAGTAATGTAAACCAATTCCTTTATAGTTGCTTGATTTATACTTTTCATTATTTCATTCACTCATTCTTTTACTAATTTCATCCTCAATATAGAAATGTAATCATCTACATAAAAATGTTACTATTCTTCAATACTGAAGCATCAGTTACACAACTAAGCAGGTAAAATGATGCATAGGGAGTATTAAAACCAAAAATTTAGTAAAAATCCAGAATAAAATTTTGCTAAAACCAAAAGGATTAATTATCAAATCATTTAAATCAATTCACACACCATCTGGAAACAAAACAGAGTAAATTATATCTGGACTCAAATTCTGCTTTAAGGCCATAATTATTTTAAACAATCACTCCAAACTTTTAGCTTAATTCAACCAATGAATCCTTTACCAAATTAAGTAAAATTAAGTAATGCTTATTTTTAGCTTTATTTATTAGAGGCCTTTACTTATTTACCTCATTATTGCAGTAAACAGTTATTAGAACTAATTTGTACCAGAGTTTTTGGCCCTTTCCTTAAAGTCAAGACTGAAATGTTTTTTCAGAAAGGTACAGAGTAAGCAGAAAAATGAAAATACCATTTTAAAATATTAATTATATTATAGAAAACTGCTCAGATGCATTGAATAAATATCTCAATCATGTTTCATCTTGCCACTTTCAAGAAAAACGTTCACTTTGCCATGTTTCCTTAGTCTTTATTGATGTATGTGAAATTTTAATCAATTAGGTTACAGTTACCATCAAACTACAAAATAGGTAGTCATTTCAAAAGACTATATAGACTCCCTGGGGCCCATAGGTATTTTTGTTAACTCAAATATAATGCAGGTTGATTTACTAAATTTGAGTTAAAACAGTTTTGCTTGTCTACATTAGACATGTACAGAATTAAGCTGACTGAATGTATTTTATAATTTTTAGTGTTTAATTCTTTTGACACCCAAAGGCTAATAGTAATTTATCTAAGTAACAGCATAATTAAATACCTGGAAATAAAATGTATGTGTGTGTGTGTGTGTGTGTGTGTGTAAGATAACTGGAAATCACAAGCAGTTCACAAGCTTAAAGAAAACAATGTTTCATTGCGTAAAACATTAAAAGAATAAGACAAGACTGAATATCACATATTATCTGATATCTAACATGCTGCTGTTAATGGCTAAGTAGAATCAGTACATTATGAAAAGCATTCACTTTAGAAATAACATGCTTTGGGAAGCTTTATTTGCAACAGCAGTAGTATTTAAGGATCCTCTTTTTTTTTTTTTTTTTTTTTTTTGCTTTTTTAAGAAAAAAAAGCAAAACAAAAAAACCCCACAAAACATGAAATAATAAAATTCCCAGCACCCCAGAGAGCATGCGGTGCTAAAGTACATACCCTTTCTTCTTGTAGCAAAGTCACCTATGGTTTGTGAATCAGTTCGCTCTAAACCATGGGGTTTGGGTCTTAAAATTTTAGGACTTTGACCTAATTGGTAGAAAGAAGACTCTCTTAATATAATGTTATTTTTAAACTGGAAAAAAGGGTTCTGTTAAAAAAAAAAAAGCAGCAGAGCCCTATTCAGAAATGTTGTATCTCCAAGGCATAAATTGTTTGTGGAAAATATTCCAACCTTGCTACACATCATTCATGCTCAGCACAAGGGGAAGGAGGAAGGCCCATGCAACAAGGTAAGGAGTCAAGGGTTATAAGGGGTGGCAGTATTTTAGTGGGAAACCAGCTGGGTTGGTTATCGCTATTTAAGGGGAGTGAGGAAAAACACATGCCCTGTTAGTTTTTCTTCTAACATGACTTAGAAAACTGGATCCAATAAAACATGACGAAATCCCTCAGTGAGATGTATGAAGTTTGGTGTTCATGAGAAAGTATGAAGGCCTGCTTCCCTACGATACTACTTTTTTCATTTGGTACAGAAGGTTTAAAACCCAAATCTGACTATTCCTGCACCTCCTGACGAGGATCTTGTACAGAAGCAGGTGGCCACTACAATATTTGCTAACCCAAGGCCAACACTGGTCTGTGTCCCTTGGATACACAGTGACTGCCCAGTGACCTCATCTTCCAAGGAGGGGATGTTTACATTCTGGCACTGGTGATTGTCCAGCTTCAGCACAATGTCCTGGAAAGCAGAAATGCAGTTGCCATCATTTTCCTGTCATTTTCTCTGTCACCTATAAGAATTGCCAAAAAAACCTTGTGAAAAGTACCCTGTTCACAGCTGTTGGTTTCACACCTTTCCCCATTAGAAGTCTGGATGCCAGAGTCGCAAAATTATGGGATCAGTGATTTAAGTTACCCTGTTCTCAGTGGTACCAAATTTCATTTATTCTTAGAATTTACAAAGTTGAGGTGATATCTACCAGATGGTAAGTTAGAATTTGCTGGTCAGAGGCTGATATGTAGCACCTCATCTATTGAAATCAAAAAGTTTCTTAAGATATGATTCAGGTGATGGCTGGGAATGTAGCTCAGTGGTAGAGCTCTTGCCTGGCATGCATATAAGGTCCTGAGTTCAATCCCAGTACCTCAAAAGATTCAGGCTAAGATGACAGTTCTTTACCCATTTTCTAAGTTAAATAATTAACACATTGAGTTTATTCAGAAATGAGGCAGGTGTAGTTTAAAATGTGAGTAATCATATTTTGGGCAAGATATACTCCCTAACCCCTCATGTTATCCAGGACCTACAAAATGATAAGACATTTTTTCTAAAAGATGTCTGCTCTTTAAACTCCCAACAGCACGCTGCCCTTCAAAAAGAGCAAGAGGCAGAAGGTAAGTTTAGGAAAAAACGTGATTTCCCTGGAGAACCAAAGAGGTTAAGTGACCTGCTCAGGTCACAGCAGGCTCCTGCCAGCCTGCCACCTCCTAGGGAGGTGTTCTTGTACGGTGACCACAACTGCCTTCACCTCTGTCCCTTTTAAAGATACAGAGAGTTATCAGAGGTATATGAAAAATAACCAGGAGCCTCGTTTAAAACCTATGCTTAGGAGAAGAAAAACAAGAGAGCCTTAGGAAACAGACTGGAATTTGAACACCTGTCAACTCTCCAGTTCAGCCAGAGATCTTCTAGCACCCCAGACTGCAAAGTCACAAGCTAGGCAACTCAACTAGAGAAAAGCAGAGACGTGCTCATCACACACTTGTATGTAAGCTGACATTACTTGGAATATGTGGATATGGCTCTGGGTGCTACACGTCCTTGAATGTCTCAGTTGACATGGATGATGTGATATTTAATAATTACAAAGTAACTTTAGAATTACTTTTGGTTTGCTGGTGTCTACCCACTAGCTGTCCTCACTCCTCCTCTTCCAAAAAAACCCCATTTTTCTCAGTTTCTCAGCCTCCTCCTGATTTCCTTTGCTGTGGTTATCTCCCAGTGGTCACTGTGCCATTTCTCAACTTAGCACTCTTGGCGTCCTATCTGTGTGTGTGGTTAAACAATCAAGGTCGAATGACTGCTGTGTCTATCTAACTGTGGTTTCCCACATTTTCTTTAGTCCATATATCAGCTGCCTGTCAAGTCACGCCCAACTGTCCTTTCTCCTCCAAACCATGCCACTTTTCACCTCCTACAGCACTAGCAATGGCATCCTTTCTTGGATCCTTAGATGTAAAATCTCAGGGCTGTATTTTGAGAGTCCATCTGTATTTGGTCTTAAAATGCTGAAGATCTGCCAATATGTCAAACTTTTATTTTGGAACTGGGGGGTTGAACCCAGGGGTGGTTACTCCCTAAGCCACATCCCCAGCCCTTTTTGTTTTTTTTGTTTGGAGAAAGGGTCTCACTAAGTTGCTGAGGCTGGCTTTGAACTTGCAATCCTCCTGTCTCAGCATCCCAAGCCACTGGGATTACAGGTGTGTGCGCCACCATGCTGGGCCAATGTATCAACTTTTAAAATGAGAAGCACAAAATGGTAACTAATAGAGGTCAGTGAGAACGTTACCTAAGCTTGGATGAACACTGGCCTGATGGCTGTGATTGAAAATTATCAGAGGTCTATGAGAAATCATCCGGAGCCTCTTTTAAAACTTACACTTAGGGGAAGAAAAACAAGGCAGGAACAAGCCTACTATTCGTAAAGGAAGAGAAAGTAATGTTAATAGATTAAAAAAAAAAAAAAAGACAATGCCTATCTTGCAAAGGTCTTCTCCAACAAAGAGAAAGATCTTCAAACTGAAAAGAACAGAAGAAACCATCAGAGCTACTAATGGCCCTGTCATGTGAGAGGAGTGCATGATGGTACCTAGGTACTTTCAAGATTTATTTAATGAATTACATTTCAAGATACCAAGTGAGTTTACAGAAAACACAGAATTCACATAAGTGATGTAGGGAAATCATGGAGAATATGGAAGGTGCCATGAGAACAAGCCACAGATGTCTTTAATGTCCCATTTGTCCCCTGAATTGTGTACTGTTCTGGTTAAACAGTTTTCTTCTCTTTTTCTCATGCATGACTTTAAAATTTCAGTCCTTTTCCCTTTCACTGTCAATCTATCATTGCTTTACTAATCCATTGTCTTTCGTTTCTATACAAAGATCAAGCTACAATACATCCTCTAAGACTGCCTTGAGAAATATCTCTGTACTTCATCATTAATAACAAGCAATTATCAAGGGTTTCTTATGCACTCGGTATTCTAAAAATTACTGAACCCTCCCAGAGAATTGGTAAGAAAGACGGGAGGAAAACAGATTTTTCATGTTATCACCGAGCAGCTGGTGCCTGCAGAGTCACCCAGACGCTGACTGGCAGTGCCAGGACAGGGATCCTTTGAATCCACATGGAGGGTTTGTGCTCTCATTCCAGTCTGGAACCCATACTTTAGCTATTGTATTCGTATGTTTGCTGTGTCCAGTGTCTTCTCAACTGCATTTTAAGGACTGTACACATTAAATAGAGACATAATCACATTTCTCTGAAGGCCTTTTTACCTTCATGACTAATATATTCTTATTGGTCACAAGAAAAACATGTGAAATATCATGTGAGGACGCATGTTATGAGAAATAAGGACTTTTCAAAGAAGTCATGTGATCTAAGGAGAGACAAATAAGGCAGAAGCAGATGCATGATATCAGGGAGCTTCATCTTTTCTTTCTTTTTTCCCCCGCCACAGTACTAAAAAGACACTCCCTTTCCAGGATATTCTTGTTTTCTTTTCTTTCTGTGTGCGCGTGGTGGGGGGTACTAGGGATTAAACCCAGGGTCTTGCACATGCTGGACAAGCACTCTACCACTAAGCTGTAGCCTCGGCTCTCTTAAGTTTTATTTTGAGACAGGGTCTTGCTGTGTTGCCCAGGTGAACCTCAAATCTGTGATCTCATGCCTCATTTACCCATTAAGTGGGGATTACAGATGTGTGCCACCATGCCCAGGGGCTCCTTGGTTGGCTGTTTAGAAAACTATAATATTTTAGTTAGGTTTTAAAAGTGCATGCATTTATAAAACTTACAGGTATGTTCTGCTATATAAAAAGCTTAAGACTGATTTTCAGGTCAAAGTCACAACCCAGGAATGTTGCAGGAAACGCCTGTGTCACTTAGGCATTTTGGCAGCTTTAAGTCCTTCCTAACTCAATTCAGCATTTATGTTCCGGACAGAAAAGTCAGGCCCCAACGGCTGCCTGATATGACTTACGAGAAAAGAAAGGAGGCAAAGGAGTCCAAGTGTACGTAAGCAGTCTCATCTCTGCCTGTCTCCTCTGTGTGCAAATAATCTGAATGTTTTCTGATTGCTATAGAAAATGGTGAACACAGATAAGAAGAAATAAGAAGACTAAATAAAACAAAAACAAAAATGAGCCACATTGATTCTCATATTCTGAGAGTAAACTGGAGCTTCAACCTTTAAATTCAAGCCAGTTACGACTTGGCTTTCTCCAGACTAGGCCTGAATAAAGAATGCAGCACAATTTGGCAAGCAGCACAGACCATGGTGAGATTCCTATTCGTGCTTTAACCCTTAGAGAGGCTGGTACTCTGGATCGTGCAATCTGCTACCCAATTTTGAGTATAACCTGGTAAATCTGACTCTCTGGTCCAGATCTTTTATATATATGAAGAGAGAAAGAGAGAGAGAAGTTTGTTTTCATTATCAAGGAAATCTCCTACAGGAAAGCAAATGTATCCCCCCTGCTGCTCCACCACACCAGGAATTGAACTGAGGGGGACTTAACCACTGAGCCACATCCTCAGCCCCTTTTTATATTTTTTTACAGTCAGGGTCTCGCTGAGTTGCTTAGGGCCAGTCTGGGCAACTTAGTGAGACTTGTCCCAAAATAATAGATAGATAGATAGATAGACAGACAGACAGACAGACAGACAGACAGATCGAGAGATTGATCGATCAGGGCTGGGATACAGCTCAGTGGTAAAGTGCCCCTGGTTTTGATTCCCAGTTCTGCAAAACAAATAAATTGATGAATATATAAATAAGACACAAAAAGGACTTGCACTTCATTTTGAAGTGGCTAAGAAAAAATTCGAATGTATGACTTAATAAATATAAGCTAAAGCTAGATTTGGTTTTATCAAATTTTCACATTATTCTTAAAATAATAAGGATATTTTACTACTTCAAATTTTTCTTTTGTCTCTTTTCTCTATCACCTGAAGGTATATGGGATACAAAATAATTTTGTTATTTGATAAATTTTCACTAAATACATCTTACAGTAAAGGGTCAGGAAGCATAAAGAGGAGGTGGTCCCCCTGATTAAGAAGCATAAATAAATGTATACTGTGCTGGCCTGGCCAGCTATAAAACCACACAGCTATCTATATATTCGGCAATAATTTTATCTCTTTAATGAATTTATGTTCTTTTTTTAAATATACTTTTACTTGTAGATGAACACAATGCCTTTATTTTATTTATTTATTTTCATGTGGTGCTGAGGATTGAACCCAGTGCCTCACACTTGCTAGGCAAGTACTCTACCACTGAGCCACAATCCCAGACCTGAATTTGTTTCTATGTGTCATAGAGTTGCAGGATTTTAAAACTAAGGAGCATTTTGTTTTAGAGATGATCTAATTTTATGTTTTAAAATAAGAAAATTAATGCAAAAATAAGTAAACTGATGTGTCCCTTTTCATTTACTAGAAGGGAGTAGTTGTTCATGGTAATAAGAGAAAAAAATTCTAGATGTTTGAATTCTTGGTCTTTTTTCCTACTATACTGCTTTTTGACCTCATAAGTGTAACTTATTTTAAGGGCTTACTAGAAAAAAAAAATCAAAACATCATACTCTAGAAAGTTTGCTATTTAGATGTAAAAGTCCCCAAGCCTCCCCTTGATTTGCTCTTGACCATTAGTTTTTGTTTGTTTGTTTGTTTGTTTGTTTTCCTGGAGGAGGGAAGACACTTTCAAACTGCCAAAAGTTCCTAGAGCCCATGATCTCAAAACAGTGAGATGATTTTTATTCCAAGGAACTGCCTCCAAGAATGCTGGAACAGCTTGCAAAATCACAAATAACTTGTACAAACCATCATCCTAAGAGAAGGGACCCTCATTGAAACCCTACCACTCTTTCCCACTATGGGGCAAGCAACACACTGCAGGATGCTTTGGTAGAATGCAGACTCCAGAAAAAAAAAAAAAGTCCTGTGTTTGATGTCTGTTTTCCTTTTTTTGGAAAGTACAGTTCACCAACCTGTTTTGTTTCTTTAAAAGTGAGGAACTCACCCCACATGGCTACATGGCCTCCACGACAATCTCAGTGAATGCTTCTAAAAAACCACTGTAAGTCCTATAAGTTGAGAGTGCCAGAAACAGAATTGGGGTATGCCTTTCCCTTCTGATCCTGTCCCAATTAATGCTTCGAGAACCCTAGAGTCTTGGAAAACTCGTTAAAGTACTCTGAGGGAGATGACGAAAAGAGGGTGAGGTCTCTAACATGTTACATGAAGGAGTACAATCATTTCTTCTATTGCATTCTTAATTCAGAATGAGCTTTCCAGAGCCAACTTGTTTACCTGCATAAAATCCGTTAACGTGCGCACAGAATAAAGTCCAACCTCATGGGTATAGCACCCAGGGATAAGGCACCTGCAAGGCATTTGGCATTTGTTCCTTCTTTTGGTCTTTGCCTATTTCCCTCTTGGCCTCCCACTCACCCACCACTCTGAGCCAGTCTCATCTCCCCTCTGAGGAAGGATTGGAGGATGCTGCTTATTCTAATCAGCAGCCCCTGTGCTGGCTGCCCTACTCGACCACCTTAATTGCTACTCAGGCTTGCAGGCTTGCAGGCTTTCCTTAGAGAAGCTTCCCTCAGAGTGCCAAGAGCTTACCTCAGCGCAGCCCCTTCCCTGGTAATTATGAGAACGTGTTTACTTTTCTGCCTCCTCCACTACATGGTGAGTCTCTGCAGAGAGGCAAGCTTTTCATTCCTTGCATTTGGAGACATAATGCCCAGCAAAGGGGATCCTGTAATGGGTAAGCACTTAAAATCTATAATGAATGAATGTGAAGGAACTGCCTTGTGCTTAGAGCTGGTGGAGTTTCACTGATGAATCTCACATTTTGCTTTTCCTTTAAAAGTGAAAAGGTAACAACTGAATGTATTTCAGAAGTGGGTCATCTCCAATATGGTCAAGGCTGTCATGAGAGTCCACATTTCAATTGAGTAGATGCAATCTTCTCTGAAAAGTGCACACACCAGGTGTCCTTGTAGGTAATGCTCACAGACATTGAACTCAATGTGGACATTTTATTTACCTTCTGTATTATTACAGGTCTGACATAACCTACAGTATTTATTTATCCAAAAGCTTGATAGATGATGCTACTATTTTCAGGGGGCAGCTTCAAAATCAAAAAAGAAGAGTAATTCACAAGATTATTATCCTCTGCTAATTCTATTTTTAAAAAACATTTTTAGTTGTTGATGGACCTTTATTTTACTTATTTCTATGCGGTGCTGAGAATTGAACCCAGTGCCTCCCACATGCTAGGCAAGTGCTCTACCACTGAGCTACAACTCCAGCCCCTCCTCTGCGTATTCTAAAAAGTCAAGGCAGAGTTCTGAAAAATGTTTATACTTGTTGTAATGGTCTCGCTGTATAAAGATGAATATAATGATGTAATGATGGTAATCATACTTGTAGGCCAAGAATACTTAGGAAAACCCCCACATGACAATAAGTATGGAGTAAAAAGGAGCTCCATACTTATTTCCTTTAAACTGCAACAAGTTTAACTCAAAGCACAAACTTTAACACCTATTTATCAAGATATTGATAAATATCAATATTGTATCATTCATTCACCCTCCAAATATCTGAGCCACTCTCATTTCCGCTCTGAGGAAAAATTGGCGGATGCTGCTTTATTCTAATCAGCAGCCCCTGTGCTGAGTATTATAAAAATGTAGTCTTATCTTTTTTGTTTTTTAAAGCATGTTATTTTTTAATTACAGTAGAAAACTTCTTTAGGTGATCTCTTGGAGAAAAAAAAATGTCTAAAGACATCACTATGCCAAAAACAGACACATAGAGGGTAGGAGCTCCCTGGGATTAGTCTTCTGGACACTTCCTTCACCAAGGTAAGGTCGCAGACCTGAACATACTTTAACCAAACCAGGTACAAAAATACCATAAGAAATCCTGCACTGCTTTTTAAAAATCAGCACCATAACTAATGTTCTAAGCTACTACAGAGCGGCATGAATAAACAAAATTGAATAAAATATAAAGACTGCATTTGGTGTTCAGATAGCTGCTGTATCGTGTTAGAGGCAGGATGAGGGTGATGGGGCGTGGGTACATTTAGGGATTAAATATGGTACATCTATATAATGACTTCGTTTGAGAAAACATGATAGGTAATCTTACAAAAAATTTCCAAACTTTACAAAATTACTTTTCCAGTAGAAAAATAAAACTTGGAGTTGAAGTAATCAAAACAATCTGTCCTGTCCTTGTGATGTATCTGCTTTCCCAGCATTTTACACAATATGCTAAACATGTTCCTCTTCGATTAATATATGTAACGTTTGGTACACAGTAAGTACTAGAGTTACAGAAAGAGTCTGATGAAAATGTAGCTACCATGCACTGGATGACAGCCAAGGGTTCCTGATAAAACATCAGATATCAGCACTGTATGTATTTCTGCAGTTTCAGTTACTCAGAAGTATTTGAAAAACTCATATGTACTCCAAACTACAGCAGCTGATGTCTAAAACTGGGCTAGTAGACAAGACCAGAATGTCACTCACTTGCTGTAGGCCCTTTCTAAGAAGAAAAATCACAAAACTCAGTTATCCTGGGTGTCAAACTAGTATTATGGGGCTCCAAAACTAATTGAGCCATATTTCACAGAAAGGTTTTCTTATGAGTTTCACTTAAAAAGAGATACTGGAAAACAGTTTAAGTCATTCATCTGATGTCACAGAATTTGAAATTAAAACACTCATCTGATGCTAATGAATAATGAGAAGGATTTCACAACCAAGTAAGACAGTTGGTTTTACAGTTTTGATTCAAGGATAAACTTGGCTCTGAGATCTGAATTTGGGTTTCAACAATGTTTTCTTTAACTTTACAAAGCTTTCCCTGCCACATTAAGTATTTTCTCATGCCTCCTTTCTTGTATTATATTTATTTCAAAGTATAAAGGTATAAGGAAAAGAAAAAAAATTTTTAATAGTATGATTTGAGTTACCTCTTTACTATTTAACTAAAACAGCTCCTGGTTTTGCTAAAAACTATACGGGTGTTTTAATCTGGGCACACTTTACCAGTTCATTTTGTAACTAAGCAAATATATCAAACAAATAATCCGACCAGTGAGTTCAGGGTGGACTCTGAATGGTTCAGATAATTTTAATTAAATTAACAGATCAGTTGATTTTTATGAAGCTGGGGATGGAACCCAGGGCCTTGCAGATGCTAGGCAAGTGCTCTAACACCGAGCTACACCAGCAGGCCTTTTTCTCTCCCTGCTAATTTTTTTTAAAAAATGATCACAATCTCGACAAGTGACAGAGAACCATTGACTGGAAGAACTAGGAAAACGGAACTCTCATGTACTACAGTGCATGGTACTTTCACTGCATTCACCAGGAGACACAATTGTGACGCAAAAAGTGGCCACTTATGAAATAATATGGGAAACACAGGCTAAATCAGACATAGAGCCTTGTACCCTTCCCCAAACTGAACCACCTCCACATTATGTGGGACCTCAAGATAAAAAACTGTTAAGTCTGGGGTTGAATGTAGAGCGCTGCTGCCACCATGAACCAAGGTAAACGCAGAAAGCCCCAGGTTAACATTTAAAAAGACATTTCAATATTTCAGAGGTCATGATGCTTGTATCTCAGTCCTTCCAAGATCTACAAATGTACTATAAATTCATCCATGTCTAGAAATGCTTTTTGAATACTGTCTGCAAAGAAGAATCTGACTAAGGTCTACAATAAGAATTAGAGACAACTGAAGACCAAGAGAAACAGAAGCAAATATTACTGAATAAAAACCCCTGACACACACACCCTAACCTCTTTCTTCACAGCTCAGGGTCCCCAGGTAGACATCTGAGCCATCAGCAGTCAGTCTGTGGGCTGACCTTAATCTATCACGTGGCCTAGTGTGAAAAATCAAATTAGTGGGATCACGACAGTTACCATGGGAATCGGCCTCCATTAATTAGAGATGGTGCATTTTTCAGAATTTCAGTCTTCCTTCCTGGTTACAGCACACTCACATGATAAAGTCAGGAATAAGAGGTATTTTAACTTCAAGTCTGGAGGGCTATATATTTATTTATATATAGTCAGATTAGAGCAACCCCATCATGTCTAAGCAATCCAAAGGGACTGAATAATGAAGGAGGCAACTGGAAGCTGAATGGGTGCTGAAAGTGCTCCTGAGAAGAAGCCAGGGGGCAGAACAGAGGCCACAGGGGGCGCTCCAGGCCAAAAAGAAAAGAAGGGGAGAATGCTAGAGAGAACAAAGCAGAGGCCAAGACTTCCCAGGAGCCGGAGCGCAGGGAGAGCAGGACACAGGATGGTCTCAGTTTCCCCTTAGAGCCTTCTTCCGGCACCGTTACACCCCTACTTCAAAATCAAACCAAAACATTTTTCTTAAGCTAGTCTGATTGCTACTCACTGGCCCCCTCAACTGGAACTTTTTTTTTTTTTAATATTTATTTTTAGTTCTCGGCGGACACAACATCTTTGTTTGTATGTGGTGCTGAGGATCGAACCCGGGCCGCACGCATGCCAGGCGAGCGCGCTACCGCTTGAGCCACATCCCCAGCCCCTCAACTGGAACTTAATTAAAACTAGTACTAATAACCTATTTAATGAGAAATATACACAAACATTACATATTCTTTAAAAATTGCATATAGCACAGGAGGCTTTTCAACGTGCTGACAACCCCTGCACTAAGCCAGAAGCTGTATTACTCATCACCTGGATGCTAATTTATTTGGCTGTCAAGATTAAGTCACACCAACAGCATGCTGCAACAGAAGCAGGTTGTTTGTGTTTAAATGACTTACACATGAATTTTGAAAACCTGAGTAGATATTACCCAACTTGGCTAAAAAGTTTCTTTTACTGAGAGCTTTTAATGAACTATGCTATAGAATTTAATGTTACTTACGATGTCCAGTAAAAAGAGTAGACTAGAAGCATTTATTTATTCCCCAGCCAAGGCAAACTAATTTTTAAAAAGTTGTTACATGGGTAGATAGAAAGCTGTAATTACGTCAAGTGTTGTAAATAATCCTAAATCTGATTTGATTGTGTACTCTCTGAAGAAGAGGTTACACCAAGTAGCAATTAAAGGCCATATACACCTTGTAGAAGTGTTGGGCTTGGTCTGATAATCTCTGTATCATCAAGAGATAATACACACAAAATCCTAGATTTCTGGGTTCTCTTGTTACACCAGGAGATTTGCTGGCATGAGCCCACAGCTTCGGAAGTCAAAAAAGGATTTCAGGCCATCTTGGGACCAGTCTCTAGGCTCTCTCTCATCTGCTCAGATGGCTCACAAGTCTCTGCCATAGCATCTGTCACTTTGTCACCTGCAGTTGCCAGGAGATCCACAGGGGGGATGGCAGGCACCCTCAAAGCTAGAAAAGATGTTGCCAACTTGACTTGAATCTGAATCAGTTAGAGCTTCCCGCCCCAGGATCTACTAATAAATCCAGTTATTAGCTATTTTAGGAAGCATCACAAGAACATGTAGAGATTTAAATGTATGATCTAAAAAATAACATTTTATGTATCAGACTGTTTATATAACATTTTATTTCCTCCCATTAAATGTATATAACGTGAAGAAAAAAAAAAAAGATTGCAGCCAAGTAGGGGTCAAGTCATAACCCCATATAGAGGGGGCAGGGCATTCCAGTTTCTCCTAATTCTCCCCTGTTGCCTGGGTATTCCTTTGGGTATTTTAATAAATTTGTAATCTTGACATAGGGTTGAGAGATTTACAAATCTCACCTGGGCATCAGTGCAAGTTGCTAATCTATAAATAGCAGTACTGCTTTGTAAACTGATGTCCAAGGTAGAGGAAATATTTCAGGACGCTAACTTCAGCTCTAACTTAGCACACTCCCCAATCCTCTCACTTGGCATGTTCCTCTTACCTTTTCTGTCGGGCTTGAGGTTCCTATCCACTGGGGGTGGCTCACAGTCTGCAACAGGAACTGGCCTTCTGGGAGGGGTCTTTGGGCTGGACCTGAAGCCCATATGAGCAGGAGGAGGCACTTGCATTCCAAATGAAGAAAAATCAAATGTCCCCGGAGTCATTGGCACATAATTGGCTTCCTGAATAGGTTCTGTGAAACTGCTGGAATGCTGTCGTGGAGGCGAGTTGGGATTCATTGGGACGTAGTTTTCATTCAGTTCATCATTTGAAACACTTCCCACTGTCAACACATTTTTGATTTTCTAAAACACACATACATTTCTTTTAATAAACAAAAACCATTGTCAAACATGAAAATACAAATGTCACATCCATTCAATGAATCTGAAGGTACTTTCATTTTGTGATCTCAATGAGTCTCAAGGTACTTAGTGGGAAGACTCTGACAATGAAATACACTCAACAATGCTAAGGTCATGTATACTTACGAAGTGGTTATGGAAGCCTTCAAGTGAACTAGATCTATCACTGGGAAATGTTCGTGGAATATCATAGCAGTCTTGAGAACTAGCATCTAGAATAAAGAACAAAATATATCAGCATTTTCCATCTTTGCCTTGCTCAGGGCAATCAGGAACGATCTATTCTCTTTCTTTCTCTGCACACCCTGATTTAGAGGGATGCTCACAGAATGTTACTTCACACTGGCACACAAAACTACCAGAAAATGCAGACACATTACTTATATGACAAACAATATCCACATCTGATTATGAGATTGAACCTTTGGCCTAACTTCTATCTCACTAACTATAACTAGGCTACCCAAATGCATGAAGAAGAGATTTAGAAACTGGTATTGAATGAGAAGTAAGTACTGACAAAATATTTCTTAGGATACATTAAATCTTTTTCTTTTTTAAGCTAGCCAGAAAAACTCTAATGTGAGATTTTACTACATTGTTTTAAAGAGTATGTGCATTAAAAACTTGGGCTTTCTATATTTAGGACTTGAAGAATCTCAGAGAATAACCCAAACCCATTTCCCCAACCGTTTAAGGGCTCTAATTGCTGAATGCAGGCTCTTTGAGAAGGTGTAAGAAAAGTAATAGCCACAAGCAGTAACTGTAGTGACCAGTGATAAGAGGAGAGTGCAGAACCGTGGAATCAGACAGACCTCAAAGAAACAAAATGCACAAGGGCTTGATTGTAACAGAATGATCACCTGCTAGACACGACATGAAAGCTGCTTATAGAGGAAGGAAGGAAACAGAGCCCAGATGTGACGCAGAAGTGACCATAATGGCACACAAACACAGGAAAGAGTAAGCCTGGAGAGGCTTCGTGGCTGGTCCATTTCCTGCTCCTGTTTTAGCAGACAGCCTGTGCACCCAGGAGCAGGGAAAGCGGGAGAGGCATCAAGAGGGCCATCTTCTCCACGAGTGGGCAGCTCCAGCTTGCTCCCATCCAGCAGAGCACACGAGAGGGCACGCACACACATACACACTCTTGCACACATAGCCTTCCCTGGTCCACTGAGACTCTCAGATCTTGGCTACACCAGCTCTTTCTGCAGAGCTGAAGGAAGAAATAGGCGACCATTGAGCACCATACTACACTTAAAAGAACAATCAGTTGGAAAAACAGATTTTCTGTCATTAACCTCTAGTAGGGTAAAAACTAAAGCTGACCTTTTCGCAATTTGTTCAAATCCACGGTGGAAATGGTATTACTACGTGACGGCGGCACCCCTGTGGTAGGGACACAGTAACTACTGTCAGTGTCTGAGGCCGTGCGTGGGATGTTGCACGTTTCCACAGGAGATCGGTCATGAGCTGGATGTGGTTTTGGTGGCCGAGGTGGAGGGATATCTGGAATACTGTCTAGCTTGGATGTCTGTCCCAAGGTTCCTTCTGGAAATGTCCGTGGAATCTGGTAAGTATTACCAGGTGTTGGAGGAATGTCATAACTAATAGAAACGTGCCTCATTTGAGTCTCTACACTGGATGTCCCCAGTGGGGTGTTAAAAACATAAAGTTCTCCATCTGCTTCAGTACTCGATGGAGACTCCTTTGGCAAAACGTCGTGAGAGTAACTCCTGGGCAGGTTGTAAAGACTGGAGTCCACAGAGACAGACATAGCACGTGACGGTGGAGAATCATACATCATTTGTTGCTGAAAAAAGCCATTCATTCCATGTTTGCTCTGGGAAGAAGTAGGATTTTTATGAGAAGGGACGTTATCATTGCAGTCTGTTTCAGAAGAGGTGGATTTTGCAGAATCGGCGTGGGTTCTACATGAAAAGTGTTAATGACAAAATATAACATGGTCAAGAATAAGAACGCAGTTTTGGTAAACATATTCAGAGCTTAGCAATCAAAACATCTGTTCTTATCCCCCATTAGATTGTTTTTGTGTGATCTGTAGATTTAAAGCGCAAATGTTCTTTAGTTTTTGTATGATCACAAGACAACAAAACCACCACCACAAACCACCAGTAGCGTAGTGATTTCTTCCCTATACCTGCCCGCTTCCCCAAGGCTCCCTATGAAATTCACACATAAGAACCACAATCCTGGGCTGGGCATACAGCTCAGTTGGTAGAGTGCTTGCCTCACATGCATAGGGCCCTGGGTTCAATCCCCAGCACCACAAAAACAAAACAGAACAAAACAAAAACCCACAGTCCCTAAAGCCCTGCATTAGACAGATATTATGAGTGTCTGGAAAAGGAAAATGAAGAAGGCACAGGGACAAGAGAAGTTTCCTATCAGAACATGCAGACACCTGGTGCCAGTCCAGTTCATCAAGTTGATCCACGGCTTTGGAACCTGCCGGTGACAAATCTGTGACTCTTCAGAACTAAACGCCAAATGATTGCCTGGTACTGAGGAAATCCACCGAGACCCATCAGGAGGTGGCAACTTAATGGGTTTCCCATATCTTCCCTTATCCTAATTTCCTTTAATAAATTTATAGTTAACTCTATGAGAGGATCAAAATACATGAGGTAGAGTTCACCAACTCCAGATGATAATTAACCTCGATATTTCTCATTTGAGAGTATTTCTGCTTTGGGTACATTTTCCATCTCTGTATTCTGAGGTATCACAAAACTGGTTTAAGCCATGATGAAGCTGACCATACAAACAAGATACCTGAACTACCCATACATGTTGTCCAAAGTCCTGCAGGAATTTAAACTCTTTTTCTAAATAACTTGAGATTTTTTAAAAAGTGCTTATCTTCCCTAATTGCTTAGTAACATCGGCATTGTACAGTATATTTACCCACTGAAACTCTCACCCCAGGGTATCAGAGAACCCATACTGTGCTAACCCAATGTTTCTTCTCCTTCCCTGATCATTGCCCTCTTTTCAGTGACTAGCCCCGCCCCCTGTGCCTTTCCAGATGGGAATGGCCAACAGAGTCCAGGCCTTTAGTCATCACACATGCTGCTAGAAAAACCCTGTTTTTCATACATTTACTTTCTTCTCTAAATGCTGAAAAATCCCATATTCTCCCCAGATCCTGAGTTCCATATTTTCAAACCGATATTTC
Organism: Spermophilus citellus; assembly: GCF_964194105.1. Classification (NCBI taxonomy): domain Eukaryota; kingdom Metazoa; phylum Chordata; class Mammalia; order Rodentia; family Sciuridae; genus Spermophilus; species Spermophilus citellus. Next base: position 135,944,632 of record NC_138189.1, read on the forward strand.
TACTTGTGTATTCTTGGTGAATTCTGGGTTCATATAGTTCTGGTGACATCTACTGTACTGAACCTTCCTAAGTGGCCTTCCCCCTAGTGTCTCCCTCTTCTAATCCATCCAGCAGACCACATTGCTATGAGACATATTTTCAAAATAGAGTTTTTATATTATTCAAATCCTCAATGGAAAACCTATTAGGTCCCTCCAGGCTGTGGGAACTACAAAACCACAAATATAACTTGGCTCCATGTTCCATGTCCTCTTCCTGCCCAAATCAAACCTCTTCCCAAGCAGGCTCTCCTTTCATCTTCTTTCTACTGTACTCACATCTCTTTTACCCCAAGAAATTTTTTTATGAATTACTAATGATATGCTCCTTTTCTTACACCAACTAGGTTCAGGTCAAACCCTACTCTTCTGAAGAGATTTCTCACTGTTTTCTTCATCTTAGAAACACTTAGACCATTCCTTGATGGAATTTTGAATGCACCTATGCATAATCTAAAATTTGCATAATCTAGAATTTTCATGAATGGAGAAGCTAAGAGATGTTAGGGGTATAATTAGTGGTAAGCAAAACTTCCTGCTGTCACTTAATGTTTAGTGGAGAAAAATAAAACTACCAAGCTATTTCCAATACTATGATAAGACAGAGATATAGGGAAACCATTTGAGCACAAAAACTTAAGAAAGACATTTAATCTAACCTACAAGTTTGGGGAAAATACTTCCTAGAGGAGCTCTTGTCTGAACTGGGGGCACTGAACATGAGTTTTTACCTATAAACACTTAATGCTTCTATTCTTGGACTTCTTAATAAGCTTCACTTACAAACTCCAAAGGCGACTGTATCTGAGGGGACTGTGTCTTACTGTCACTTATACAAAATACTGATGGCAAAATATATCTGGGTGATGATTTAAAGCATAATTTGAAGCATAATTTACATTGCAACAGAAACACTCTGAAACCAGGGAAATCAATGAAAGACACTAACATAAGGAAAAACAAAATGTTCTGAAACCTGTCATTTTGCTGTTGGCTTTAAAAAGTGAATTTCCAGAAGTAAAATCTTCGTTAGTAGCACAGGGAACAAAGTTGCAAGTGTGTAATTTTAAATTCTCACAGCAAACAAGCACAATCAAGTTAGAATTTGATATTGTTAACTAGTGTTGATTTATAAAATTTTCTTGCTCTTACAGGTAAAATCCCATTACAACAAATATATAAAAAACCATCTTTGGAATGCTTGTGAGAGGCTTCTGTCGCCTTGGGAAATAGTTCGCAGAAATTATTACGTGGATTTTAACAAACCCTACTTAAATTTTTGTTAATAATTGCTTTTTAAATGAAAGCTTTTTATGTCATAAAAGCAATAAGACTTAATAACTTACAGCATTTTTAATTTTTAAAATTTGTTCTAATTAGTTACACATGACAGTAGAATGTTACAACTGTTTCAAAAACACCTTTCCAGTCTAATATGCAAGTCACCCCACTTTTATATTGCTCATAAATATACCACTTGATGGTGATGTCACTAATGGTCACATGGCTGTTAATGGCAGAGATCCTTTTCTTGCTTCTTTTAAAAGAGTAAAACAACTGTCTCAAACTCCCTCTGTCACTTTAAGCCTCCAACCACGACATCAAAGGTCAAGGATGATCAAATTAAAATTACCTTACAGCAGCTTGTAAGAGGAGAGAAGTGTGGGAGGAGGGAGGGAGATGGCAGGCTACCCAGGGATTGGGGAAGGACTTATGGCCCCTGGGGTCAAGCACCGCAATCCATATGCTTCTTTCTACTTAGAAATTTGACAGGTCAAGGTTTGGGCTAAGTGCTGCTTCAATGTCTGGTATAAAGATTTTGAAAGTTTCATTGCTTTAAGCATTACATGTAATATCATCAAATTTCTCTAAACTCCAATTTTATAATTCCATAGAATCTGCCGTATTGGGATTTTACCTGTAATAATAATTGCTCACACAGACCAAAAGAACTACAACACACTCACTGCAATGGAATCGTTTTGCTTTCAAAATCTTCTAGTAGAAGGTATTCCTCTCCTTCTTCAGAAACAAAAGATGACCCATGGCTGGTTTATAATCACATAAGAAATGGAGCAAGATCACCATTTACAAATCAGTGAACTCTGTTAAGCAAGTAATACTGCAAGTCTCTAAGAAAGACTGAAACAGTAGCCTGTCTTCACAAGAGTCTTGGAAGTACAAGTGTCTGCCACAGACAGCTTAGATTATGTTTCTTCAATAAAACCTCCTGAATATCAGAAATCATTAATGGAGGGATATAGGCCTGAAATACAATGCTACTAGGTAAGCCTATGGAGATGGCTTCTTTCAAGCCTTCAAGTCAAGGTTGAAAAGTTTAAATGTAAGATTTTAAAATGCACTCACATACACGCACACACGCACGCACACACAGAGGCACAAACGACTTACCTGGTGGGTTCAGGCTTCTTGCTTTGACAGTTGATCAGCAAGAGGTAGTCTTGAGGATCCTCCTGGATGCCAAGAGTTTCCGGGTGTGGTGGAAGGCTGATTAGCTGATAGGAAGGAGGTAGAGCTGTGGAGGATGGATCCACCTGGGCAGATGGTGGTGCCGTATTTATGGCAAAAGGTGAATCAGCTGGTGCTTGCAGGGAGCCGCCAGGTGGCTTCACGGGATCTGCAATGCCAAAGTTTAATTCTCACTGTCCGTCCCATTTTAAGAACATTTTTCTGTTGTTGTTGTTATTAAGCAAAACTACTTTAAGTTTGGAGTGAAATTACTTCAGCACACCAAAACAGAATAACCATGACAAAGTCAGTTAAAACAAACACTAGCAAATGGAAACATTTAGGAAGAGATTTGTTCATGTCAAGGAGATTGAAAATGTACCAGGGGCTCTAAAAATCTCAACTTAGACAATCTTTAGTCTTATGGCTACTGAATGAAAGCGCTCTACAATCTTAGCAGAAGAGACAGATTATTTACTTATTTATTTGTGGTGCCAGGGAACAAACCCAGGGCCTTGTGCATGCGAGGCAAGTTTTTTCCCCCTGATAAAAATCATGTCACTTCCTAAGCTGGAGACCTGTTTGGTGACACGGTGACATGCTGCCGAGTCCCAGGGCTGCTTTTCCTCTTTCATTTATTCTACTGCTCATCTTTTCTTTATACTTCTGGCAGGACTAGGGAGAAACAGTTTTAATTCTGAGACTGATGGATTCTGTTCATGACCAGGGAAAGGGCTTCTTTAAGGCTTCACCCTGTCTCTTAGCTCATGGCTTTCTCTGCCAGTTAGTGGGCACAAGGAGCATTTTCAGGAAAGTGGAGAAGTACTTTATTAAGCCCTTAACCATATTCTGAAAAGACACATGAAAATAGCTAACTACATTGGGTAGAAGGAGATAATTTGAAAATAAGTTGAAAATCTAGAAATAAAATCCCTCTGTAATCATTACTGACATAACCAAGTATAATTTTAAGGGCCCAGAAGGAATATACTCTGTTTGGTGAGGAATACAAGGCTATAAATAACCCAGAAAAAGGTAAATGTTCCAGATATAAATAAACAAATTTGTCACCTGTGTATGTTTGCACAGAAAAGGCTGAGTTAAAATTGACTTTTTTTTTTTTCAACAAAACATTATGTGAAAGATGTTAAAGGAGGTAAGGGAATTAATGTTCTATCAAATGGGATCGAGGTCACCTGACCTAGGCATTCACCAGAGAAGGGATCACTGTAAACTGTCTTCTTTAGATACTTGCTTGTGAAAATGCCCTTATATATTTAACTATAATATTCCCACAAACAGCATAGACAAGTCTATTTAGCTCATTTTACAACTCTTTCAGGTGCTGAAGGTAGGTTTCTAATTGTGAGGTCTAAATGTAACTGTATCCCCAGTTGTGACTCAATAGCAAACAGAGGTTCAGAACAGATGTTGGGGGAGGGGGATGTTTCAATCTGAGGTAGAAACTCCCTGAGCACCTTCTCTCTGTCAAACCAGAAGAGATTAGAGCAAGAGATTTTTCCAACTCCTCTACCTGCTTCTCGAGAACTCCGTGAGCCCTTCTGGATACTCATAAGGGTTGAAAACTTCTTTCAATTAGAGAATATAGTCTGAGCAAACAGGCTGAACTAATTTCTGACTTTTTAATCTTTGTGATGCTGCAGGTAAGGTCAAGTCTTCCTACAGGCTTACCTAACAAACTCTAACACCTTAGGTCAGGAGTTAATGAATTCTTCCTTTTTCAGAAGGATGAGAACAGAAATGATTAGAGTAAATTTTTGGACACTTCCATAATGATGTCATAATTTCAGTGGGTACTCACAAACTCTTGTTGTCCTGTCTAACAACCTAGGCTGATTACAAAGCAATGTATATAACATACCTTCTGAAATGTTTCACTCTTTTGATGCGGTTGTGAATACACAGATTTAATTCAAGGAGATTTAAAATGCTAGAGATTAAATAGTGACTCAGAGTAAATCCCTCTGGGTTTAAGAGAGCCATGAAAAATATCTACCTTTTAAAGGCAAGCTTAAGAAAAATACATACAACACTAGGAAGGAAGAAAGGAGAAGGCAGTTAACTGTATCCTACAGGTTGTATCCACATGTGTATTTTATATGCTTCTCTTTTCCTCTATAGTAGAGGCACAGAAAAATTCAGTAATCTAGCTCAATTTTTAGTTCTCACCAAAACAAAATAAAACTAAACAATGACAATCCTTCACTCTATAAAAATCATATGAATTCTAGTGACTGTTTTTATAGATACACTTTTCCTTTAATACTTTTTCTAAACTTGATGGCTAAACCCTAAATGAATTAAGTGATTCATCTTAAGTGGGAAAAGAAAATCCACCCAGCCAGGAAACCACAGTCTGACCTTGTTTTATTAACACAACGGGACCATCTCATTTCTAACCTTCCATATCTCCTACCTATGAATGATCAGAGCATTTTAACCTCTTTTAAAGAGACCTGGGATTTAAAGGTCCCTTTTTCAAAATTATCTCATTTATATACTGCATGAACATTAAAAGAGGCAAAGAGCTGGAGAAAAATTCCCATGATGTTCACGAGCAAGCTCATGAAAGAAAAGACCTTTAAACATCCATTAACAGCCACCCCCTCCCCTTGCAGACAATACTGGCACACACAGGACTTCAACAGGGCCGAGGAAACCACTCTACCACCTGGGCTCAGAAAACATACAACATCTTCAACATTCTGGTCTCTGGGTTCTTTTCAGTCATGTTAATTTGACTATAACTCAACTCTGCATTATTTTAATACAAGCAATGTACAGTGTCTAAATATTCTCTGACAATTTCTCCCTATAGTTTAATGACTGGCCTAAGACAAAAAAACTTCTGTTCACCTTATAAACTTGTTGACTTGTACCTATCTCTACACCACAAATAATGGAACAGGCCATTCTGTTCCCCTCCTTGCTCACGCCTCTGAATTACTGCTCTAAGGAAGGCTAGTATCAAGCTTCTAAGAACCAAACATTGGTTTAGGGTTTGCTTGAGCATGAAAAATAATCTCCTACTTCGTAATTCAGAAGACGTGAAGAGTATAATGAACATTCATTAAAGGCCTAATAAGCTACTGGAGTGAAGTCCTAATTGAAATATACTTAGAAAGCTAATAAACATTGGTAAGGAAAGCCTTTCAGTGTACAAATTTTCAGTGGAGAGAAGTAGATTGTGATTTGATGAGATCCAAAACATTAGAAACTGGCTCACGCCACTCTACCCTCAGCTTTAGTTTTATCCTATTTGGAGTCATCATGTCTGTTGTTAGGATCCCTCAAGAAGTTGGGGAGGCTAGATAATGCTTCTGGATATTCAAAAGAATTACTCATTTAACAAAATGAAATGACACAAGTAGGAAATAATTCTACTCTCTTTATTGGTAAAGCAGAATTTTGCGGAGTTGATGCATAGGTTAATTTTTTAACCACTGACTTACTGCATCTGAGCATGCAGTCATGAAACTGTGGAGCTGCTCCTCTGTTCTTATCAGGAGATCAGATGAGAGTGTTTCCTCTGAGGGTGGGCTGTGTCTGCTGATACAAAATTTGTGGGGTTTTTTTCCTATTTGTTTTATTGTGAAAGTCTTATTTTTATAATTGCAATTAATGGTAAATAGGTCAAGGTTATTCTGTATCTACTGATTACTGATTTATCTGGTGTGCTGTAAAATTTTTCTTTTAAGAAGAAGCATTTTGGGATGGGGGTTGTGGCTCAGTGGTAGAGCACTTGCCTAGTATGTGTGAGTCATCAGGTTCGATCCTCAGCACCAAATTAAAAATAAATAAATAAATAAAGGCACTGTGTCCATCTACAACAACAAAAAATATTCTTAAAATAGAATAATTTTGAATAGATCTATGTATCACTTGGAAAATAAGAGTCTATAACGAGTATTCATTATCATTAACACTAATATAACCAACCATCTTCTCACTTCTGAATATACCATTTGTTTAAAAAAAATACTTATTTTACTTTCAGTTGTAGTTGCACACAATACCTTTATTTATATGTGGTGCTGAGGATTGAACCCAGGGCCTCGAAAGTGCTAGGCGAGCACTCTACCACTGATCCACAGTCCCAGCCCCGAATGAATACACCATTTTTATGGAAGAACATTTTATAAAGGTAAATCTGACAAATGGATAGCAACAAGAAGCAGCAGCAGTAGCAACTGTTGGTGAAACCAACTGCAGTTTCTTCAGCTTATTTAATCCAACTATTAAAGACTTAAATTATTACATAATATGTTTAATGTGTCAAGTAGAAAAAAGTTCTTATTTGTCGTGACTCTCTTCAATAGACTGCAAAAACATTCTTAGAGACTTCAAATTGTTAGGCAATCCTGGCAAATGCCATAATACTTATCTAGAGGTATGATGGCATCAGAATCTCTTGGGGGGTATTTTAGAGATCTAGTTGCCTGGGCCCCAACACAGGACATTCGGTGAACCAAGATCTCAGGGACAGTAGCTTGAAAGTGTGTAATAAAACAGAAAAAAACAAACTCAAGCTTTGCTTGAATTAGTCCTCCAGCAAATGTGAATTAAAGCCATGAGATATCATGGCACACCCACTAGAATGACTGAAATTAACGGCTGACTGTAACAAATGTTGGTAACAATGTGCAATAATTGGAATTCTCATACTCTGCAGGTAGGAAAGCAATCAGTACAATGGCTTTGGAGAATTAAAGCTACTGAATCTGCTAAGGTTAAATCTATAGCTATCCTAGGATGCAGAATTTCTACTCATGCGTATATACCCAAAGAACTTACTAGACATATCTATCAAAAGACATGTAAGACAGGCATGGTGAGGCACACCTGTAATCCCAGTGACTTGAGAGGCTGAGGCAGGAAGATCTCAAGTTCAAGATCAACCTCAGCAACTTAGTAAGGCCCTAAGGTCTTAATGAAATCTTTCTTAAAATTTAAAAAAAAAATTAAAAAGGGGCTGGAGATATAGCTGTATGGTTTAGCAGCCCTGGATTCAATTCCCACTAACCCCCTTCCCAAAAAACCCCAAAACATAAGAATGTTCTGTGCAGCTATATTAACTAAAAACTGAAGACAACCCAAATGTTCTTCAGCATTCAAACAGATCCATAAAGTATGGTATTCACACAATGGAATGCTGCAAAAGATGAAGAAATGCATACATGCTATAACCTCGATGAGTCTTGTGGACTTAATACTGGAAAACAGAAGCCTGACTCAATAGTTCCATTACATGAAGTTCAAGAAAATGACTGGGGATGTGGTTCAGTAGTTAAATGACCCTAGTTCAATCCCTGGTTAAAAAAAAAAAAAAAAAAAAAGTAAAACTCAGCCTCAAGTGCACATTTGTAATCCTCTTAGGAGGCTGAGGCAGAAGGGTTCCAAATTGAGCAAATCGAGATCCTGTCTCAAAAAATAAGAAAAAGAGTTGGGGATGTAGCTTAGTGGCAGAGAGCATGTGTGAGGCCCTGCCTGGGTGTGATGCCCAGTAACACACAAAAAAAGAAATAAATAAAGAATAGGCAAGGGGCTGGGGATGTGGCTCAAGGGGTAGCGCGCTCGCCTGGCATGCGTGCGGCCCGGGTTCGATCCTCAGCACCACATACCAACAAAGATGTTGTGTCCGCCGAGAACTAAAAAACAAATATTAAAAAATTCTCTCTCTCTCTCTCACTCTCCTCTCTCACTCTCCTCTCTCACTCTCTCTTTAAAAAAAAAAAAAGAATAGGCAAAAAAGAATGGATGGCAGTCAAAGCAAAAGGAAAATAAAAATACATTTGGGTGGGGGCTCTGCTGGGAGGAGGCAGAAAGGAAACTTTCAGGGGAGTGCAAATGTTCTATTTCTTAATACTGGGCAGCTATACAGACGTCTCTATGAATAGACATACATATATAAAGCTATTTTGAACAATACATTTAAGATCTATACTAATCATAGTGGCAATTTAAATCTCAATAAAAAAGTAAAGAAAAAGAAATTTAAAAGTCCTCCATTGAGAACGACTGCTTCCTAAGAAAGGAAGTGTATATATAATCGTAAATGCTTGTCTATCAGGAAGCATATCAAAACAGAGAATCACACTTTTTATTTTTTTAATTAAGCCACTATAATCTGGGCATTTTGAAAAAAAAATTAAAAAAAAAAAAAAAACTCGGAGGCAACTTTCTAATCTTGCATCCTAAAATTAGCCCAGAGGCCTTTAGAGAACTGAGTGAGCTTCCTATAGCCCTTGGGCTGTGCTTCCCAGGACTTGTTTAGCAGATTTAACAGCTTCCACCTTGGTGGTGTGCAAATAAAAATAAATTTGCACATTTCCAAGAAAAACAAAAGAAATTAGTTTCTACCCTCAAATCTACTGAAGAAAAGCATTCATAGGAACCACACACAGTTCAATGAGCTAGAATTTAAAAACAGATACAGCCTGCCAGCACTTTGAGTATTCAATAATAGCAGTGGTCACCTGGGGCAGCGGAAATAACATGGTAACGATATTTTGAGAGGTTCCTGGAATCAAAACACAGGTCAGATTTTTCCCCTTTCCTTTTGTTTTCAGGGAAAAACTAGTTATTCTCACAGGGATTGTGGATAGTTATTTTCTCAGACTGATATCCAAGCACAGTCTACTTTTTCCAACATCTGGTCTGAAACTAGCACAGTGAAGAAAATCATCTCATGTTATTGACCACTTTTTGAGCTCAAAGTGGGAGCATATTCAGCCCTCCAAAACCGGAAGAGCACAGGGCACAGAGGACAGATCTAGGTAAAAACAAAAATACTGTTCATGATGGGCAGAGAGGTCTAGTTGGAAAAAAGGGAATATAAACCAGGCAATAAGGTTAATGGAAGAACAAAGCTATTTTGATTCTTACCTTATATTAAACTGTATGAATACAATTACAAAGTATTATAGCAATTTGCTGCTGTTAGCATTTCAGACAAATCTTTAGATGTTATTTTATTCATTTACTGTGTGTGTATATATGTAGTGTCAGGGATTGAACTCAAAGCTTTCTTCATGCTAGGCTATTTATTTTTCAAAAGGTATTTAGTCTACACTACAAATGCATAAGGAAGTATAGTAGTTAGTTTTATAGCATTTTTGCAGTTTTGCCATTATACATTAAAAACCTAAACTGTAGAGTACAATAAAGTACACTTCATTATGATACTACATAATGATGAACAGTTCACTTTATACAACTTTTTCCTATAACCTCAATATAATATATACTTCACTATATTACAAACAGCTCTAATTAGGTTATTTGGGGGCAGATGTCCAGGAAGAAGCTGTAAAAAATCTAAATAATAGAATCTAAAACATAAGTGCAGTTGTATATAAATATAGCTCTGAACTAACTATAGAAAGTATTAGCAAATTAAAAGTCCCTGGGGCTTGTTTTAATGAGCAGATAAAAATGATATGTGATTAGCACAGCTGCCGTTGGTAACCAAGTCACAAACCATACATATCAAACCTGATTGATACTTTATTGCTCACCCTTTATGTATATTGCTTTGATAAGAGGTTCAAAAGTTAAGAATTTCATTCAACCCAAATATACTTCTAATGTGCTTTGTAAGGACTAGTGAGTTTGCCACCAAAAAGGTCACTGAAGCTTTTAAGTTTTAAAACTTCACCCCTCCTTATACTGGTAGAACATTTTTAAAGTGAAAACAGACATTGTGACTGAGTGATTCTGACTTCTAAAATCAATGAAATTTTCGCTAAGTACAAAACCAGAGTTCTCAGTACATGATCGGTGACAGTCACAGAGCAGTTTAAAACTACCTCAGCTTCTCTTGACCCTCAGGACTAAATTAGGAGCTGCTGCCATCTATGTTTATCTAAGTGCAGGGCATTTATCACTAGGTATTATAATTCTGGATCTCCTACTAGATCGTGTAGTATACACACATGAACTTGCACCCATCAACAAATGTAATGCATTATTTTGGACATTTTTTATAAGGAATAATTTCCCACTAGATATTCAGTTCCATGTCAGTGAGGTTTACCATCTGTCTCCCTAACTAGTCACCTAATATGTGTGTGTTGAACGAGCACCTGCAACCTAATGGAGTGTTAGGTTGTTGCTAATGGAGTGTTAGCAAACCCAAATTTTGGTGAACTAATGAATCCATTTTCTAAAGTATACCAAGCTTTTGTTCTTCCCAGATCTGATTGCTTGTTCATTTATCTCCTGGATGGTAAGAAATATTTTAAGTTGGTCAAACAAACCAGAGACTCTGTGCCTTAAAACTTGCAAAATTAATCTCATAAACAAACATTTAGAAATTCTTATTTTGGGAGTTTTCAACTTTACCCAATACTGAATAGGCTTCCAAAAACCAGACATTCACCTTCCTTGAAAGAAGAATGCACATCTTCTAAGACACACTTCATTTCCTTTATTAAAATATTTCAGAAGATTATAAAAAGAACCAAGAAACATGAAAGAACACTTCTACTCAGCCTTGCAGATCAGCTCAATCTATGCAGGCAGCAATGGAGATGGAATTCTGCTCTTAGGTCCCCCAAACAAATTCCAAATTGAAAAAGTCAGCAGGGAAATGGAACAACAGTAACCACAAAACGATTATAAGATGACACATGATTTAAACAGAAGATCCATCACAATGATACCTCATGGTATCCTCAGTAGTATCCTGAACAGGTGCTTCAGGCATCTACTAGGGAATCTTGGACTGCATCCCCCAGGGATACAGGGGACAAGTTGAAGACACCAAGGTTGAAGACCTCAGTACACCTTCATTTCTGATTCTTGGCTCTATAAAACTAAATCTATATCGAAGTCCCCTACACAGGTTCTGAGTGCATGTTTGAAAAGGAAGAGAAGCAGACAGGGACTCAGTGGTCAAACAGCTCTGAGAGTACCTGAACAAGACTTCCACCTGAGACCCCCACCCACTCAGCTGAGCTCTTTCCAGGAAAGTCAAGATCTGAAAGCAGCTGTCCCTTTGCCTCTTTTACCCATGGCCCTTCTGCACAGTACGATCCTATTCCACCTTGGAGTTCTTTCCTTCCCAGGTGCCTAAACCTGGAGGGCTGTTTCCACCCACATGGAAACATTACTTCTTTCCAAGCCTGAAACCCGCAACTCCTCTCCTGGGAAACTGTCCTCTACTCCTGCTTATCCATACCTTGAGCCCCCTCTTCCTTCTCTGTGCTCTTTTTCATTGTGTTTTGTGCTTGATTCTCATTTGCTTTTCCTAGGTATTGATAATCACCTCGGCTACTTCATAACTTTAAAACCTAATGTGGTTTTTAAAATAATGCCTAAAGAACTGAGATGAAGCATAAAATTTTTGACATTTTAATCGGTAAAAACAGTCATATATCAACACTATTAAATAGTCCAACTTAATACTAATGTCAAAACTCAATCAATGCACTTAAGAATGTCCTCCCGACCCCTTGTTCCTCAGGACAATTACTTATACACTGCCCTGCAATGGTTGTTAAGTCTCTCTCTCTCAAACCTGTGGGGAAAAAAGTTTCTGTCCACACTGATTAAGGAAGAGTTCCATGATTTCCCCAAATGTCAGGTTCCTATTGCAAAACAAAACAGTGTAAAACTGAATTAACAAGGAGTTTTATGGCACCTTTAAATACATCTCAAAAAACGGAGAACTGAAGTCGGGTAATAAAATCTTGAACTTACCTTCTTCTGTAGGATTAAACCCACAGATATCACAAATACAGCGGACCCACTTATTCATCTCCTCCTCACTGTCTGCTACCAAGTAGAAAATCCGGTCAATAGTGTTGATATCAAAAATGAAGCTGTTTTCAAATTCCTTTTTGTTAAATGTCAATCCAGCATCGACTTGCTGACATAAATTTAAATCGATGATACGGATGGGCTTCTTGGCATGATCATTTTTGTAATACTCCAGGACATCTGGATCTCCAGTCAAACGGCCACTGCGTAACACAAACCACCTCCTCTTCCATGCCTAGGAAAAAACCAAAATCACCACTTAGTATTAATTGCAGAGAAAAATTTCCAGAAGCTACACATTTATCAAGCCAATATTATAAATGCACCATCTAGAAAAGTCACAATGGTTTTCAGTTATCATAGGATGATCTTCCACTCTGAACACCAAAGCTTATTGATCTCTCATAAGAACTTTCTGATATATATACTTGTATCTTCTATTAACTATCCTATGATATATCAAGTCAACAAACCAATGAAGGCTTGGTTTTTTACTACATATAAAAAAGTAATGCTTTCAATAAATGATGCTGGGAAAAATTAATATGGACATGATACTCAATGAAATAAGCCATTCACCAAGGGACAACTACAGTATGATTCCACTTATGTGAGTTATTTAGAGTAGTCACATTCACAGCAGGAAGGGAGAATGAGGAGTTTCAGGTGGGAAAGATGAAGAAATTCTGGAGATGGATAGTGGTCATGGATGTACAATAATGTGAATGTTCTTAATAACAGTATTCTTAAAAAACAGAATGGTAAATTGTATGTTGTATATATTTTACCACATTTTTTTAAAAGCAATGATTTTCCATGCCTTAATATCTTGCTATAAAATACACACATGAAGGTGCTTCATCAAATAATAAAAGCAGAATCCAATGATGGAGTCTTCTTTATCAGTCCTTAACCCTAACACCTGTGCCTAGAAACAAAACTCAGATTGTCTCCTCTCAGGCTCATAAGTCTCAATCACCTACTAATAGACACTCTGTACTCTTATTGACAGAACATTCGAGGTTAGACTGCCCAAAGAGGACATTCCAGGAAGTGGAAGGGCAGAGAACCGTGACATTTTATGAACCCCACTGAAGGCACACGTTCTCACTGTTCCTCCTCCTCACCCACAGACTCTGAGCACCAGTTACAATGTCACAATCCTTTAGTCTTGGAAAATTAGGACCAGCAAGAGAAAGTCTCTTTTCCAGTGACAACTGGTATGATGACAGCCCTGTGCCTACAGGAATTTTAGAAATTTTACTCATCACGGTATACGAGTTCCATGCTCTGCAGTCTAATCAGACCAAGACAGACAGCTCCTGCTGGGGCTGTGAACATAGGCCAATTTCCCCCAAAACAGTATTTCTGTCTTCATTAACATATATTATCTATTTATAAGAAAATATTGACCAAGTTTAAAATCATCCAAGGCAATAGAGAAAGCCATGAGTATGACATGATAGAGTGTTTTTTTGTTTCATAAAATCTGGCAAATATAATATAACACAAAAGGTATTGTAGTGACAGTTTCAAAAATGGCTTCACTGTATTCTGAAAAAAAATGTGAAAGGGGAAAAAAAGAGGATCCATAACCAAAATCTACACACACTTCTCAGACAGTTGTTTCGTCTTTGCCTCCATCTTCACTAAATTGTATAATAAACTTCTGATATGAACTGATTTTGAGTTGTGGTTCCCTAATGGAGGGGCTAGGAAGTTCTGGCAAAGATCTGAGGCAGAGACAGAAAATAAGGAAGAAGGGACCCTGAGCAATCCACAAACCAGGCATACAGCCTTCTAGTAATGTGGACAACTGACAACCAACATAATGTGAGTGATAACTTTAGGCTTAATGTTTTAAGAGATTCTTTAAATTATATCCATTAAAGAAAATCAATGAATTACTCAACAAGTAATTGAATTTTCTGAAGATACTGTACAAGGTACTTTTGGGAAGAGAGACAAGTTTGAAATTCATGATTCCTACCCTTGAGGTGTTTTCTAATTGTGGAGAAAAAAATTTTTAAAAAAGAAAAGTAAGCCATAAATAAGTAAATAAACAAATAAATGCCTTGTGTAAAATAACAAAAAAAATTGGGGAGAAAATACTTAACATAAATGAAAATAAATACTTTGGAACACAGCCACCCTGGAAAAGTAGCTACAGAAATATTGCTTAGTGGATAAGCACTCCTTTACAGAAAAACTTGCAATCCTTTAACAAATTTACTAAAAAAAAAAAAAAAAAAAAAAAAAAAAAAAAGAAAGAAAGAAAAAATCACCAAGGCCACAGAATGTTAAAACATCGAGTTAATTTCTTATTGCAGTTCAAATGAAAAAGTACAGAATTGGTGTCAGAAGGAGAAAGAACAACAGAGTTCTACAGATGTTTTAGATAATATTAAAAAGTCACAACATGTTAGATTCACACAAATCTGGTACTGGGTTATAAAAATCCACTCATTCAATATACTCCTATTTATTTAAAAATAAACAGAAACCATCTGTGAGTTGGTTCGCTACAGATACTTCCCTATTGTTACGGTTTAGATCTGGAAGGTCTCCCAAAGGCTCCCATGTTCTAGGCTGGGTCCGCAGTGCACACTGTTCAGAGGTGGGGCTTTGGGAAAGTGACTGGACCAAGGGCTCTCAGCTCATCAGTAGATTAATCCATTGATGGCTTCATAAATGAATGGACCATTGGGAGGTGGTGGAAACCGCAGGAGGTGGGGTCTAGTTGGAGAGAGTAGGTCATTTGTGGCATGCCCTGGAAGAGTATTTCTTGTCCCCAGTCCCTTCCTCTCCATCTCCACCTCTCTATCTCTCTCCTCCCCAGCCACCACGAGGTAAGCTGCTTTGCTCTGCCACACCCTTCCACCAGGAGGTATGGCCTCATCACGGGCCCAGAAACAATGGAGCCCGCTGATCATGGACTGAACCTCTGAAACCGTGAGCCAAAATAAATCTTTCCTCCTTGTTTTTCTCAGATGTGTTGTCACAGTATCAGCTGATTTTTTTTTTTTTTTTTTGGTACCAGGAAGTGAACCCAAAGATATTTAACCACGGAGCCACATCCTCACCCCTTTTATTTTAAGACAGGATCTCACTAGGTTGATTCTTCCTGCCTCGGCCTCCTGAGTCGATGAGATTACATGCACTACCACACCCAGCAGTAAGAGCTGATTAACACACCTCTCAAGCAGTAAACTTGAGAGATTAGTGGACAAATAAAGGGAAAAAAAAAAAAGAAAATTATTTATCCAGGTCCATCAAGGAATCCTATTTTTGGGTTAGTGATTTTTCTAGATAGTGGAGTTTCTGTCTTTAAATACAGAATTGACTTTTTAAAACTTTAATGTCTTGTAAGGAAATCTTTTTAAAATGCCTTACTACATAATTTATTGCACATAATTCCTCCATTCCCTGATGACTCAGGCTAAGTAGTACAGGCATCAGGTTCTATACTGCATTTTATAAGGATCTCAAAGGCTTCTGGGCCTCTAAGTAATGCCATACAGCTGTGCCTGTATGATTCACTCATAATCTTTTAAATGCAGTTTTCTATCTTTTCTCTCTTAATTGCCACTTCTCTTTTTTGATATTGTGGCTTATAGGAGGCCAAACTCCTTTCTGCTCAGGGACTTTTCACATGCTGTTTTCTAAATCCAGTGTTTGTTCTCCCCCTTGGTCTTTGGATGACCAATTCCTATCTTCAGCCTTTCCTTCCCCAACCACCCTCAACCCAACCAACCCCAAGGTAAAGCAGGGTATAATTTTGGGGACCCTATTATTTGCCTCTGTTGTGATTTATATATGTCTGCAATTCAGTTTTTCTTTGTATTTATTTATTTAGCATCTAACCCCCTAGCCAGGATGAAAGGTTCAAGAAGATAATGTGACCATGTCTGCTTGATACGCCATTACATACCCCACACATGGCCCAGTGCCTGGAACACAGAAATATTTGTACAATAAACAAGTAGAATTCCCCTAAGAAAATAAAGTCGTAAAACTTTTGAGAATATTAAATTTGGTGTACAGGTCACAATAAAAAGAAAGGAGTGCTTTCAAAACCCCTTCCACTGGAGAAAAGAGTTCCAGAGCTTGACATGATACCTCACTGCACCAAAGCACATCCATAAACACCTCAGAGAAACAAAAGAAGGTGTGAGTGTGTTCTTTTGGTTTCTCTTATCTACTCCTTTGCTTTCCTGTTGAAATCCCATTGTTCAAATTCAACAAAGCCTTTAGAAACTAAAAGAAAGAGCCAAGAAATGAATAGCCATAAACTGAGGAATAAGAGATATTGGGCTAGCGACTGCAGAGGCTGAGACATGATTCGAGATGTGAACCCTTCCAGCAGGAAATGACCGCACTAAAACACAGAATTTTCACCAAGCAGCACCTGCCACTTATTTATTTATTTTTAACATGGTCCAAATGTGAATGTTTGTCTCGGTCGCAAAATGAGTCACTCTCATTGAATCTGGCACTGATGAAACTGGAAAACAAAAGCAATTACATAAACTACACACTTAAATAAGGCAGATACAAAGGTTCTCTGGATTATGGTACAAAGCACAATTTAGCTACAGAATAAAGCTTGATGCTTGACAAGAGAACTGACATCAGCACCCTTGCTAATCACAGCACAAAAGCTTCTCTATGTTTGGTCAGAGCACGAAGCGGGCCTGCATAAATCAGTCTTTGTTATCTGAAAATATCTGGGATTCTTAAAGTTTGTCCTATTTTTATCCTCGCTGCCTTGGTAGCCCCAGAGAAAGCAGTACACTGGCCTCACCAATTCTGCAGAGCAGTAACGGACAAAAAGCACGAGTTTTCTAGAAGCTTTCAAAACCAAATACTTAGAGCAATTTTAAGTAAGAATCAGGCAAAAACCCATTTTTACTGTTAGACATCCATCATGTGCAGGTGATGAAGGTGATATTGGCAGGAAGTCTGCACAGTAAAGAACGATGTAAAAACTCACTCTGTTGTCATTTCTTGCATGCAACAGTCACTCCGATTTTAAGTTGAGTAAGTGATGTGATAACATAACTCTATTGCGAAGTCGGCATTTTGATGTAGCTCACAAGTACCACATTCTGCTCTCAGCTTCCTCTGCTTGGTGACTGTCATTTGCCTACAGGATCAAGCCTAAACTCTAGGAGGGCACGTGGGGCCTTCCAACTAATTCCCACCCTCAACCAAATCTTTCTAGCGTTGCTCCTTGCCCCTCTGCCTTCCAACCATACCTCGAAGGCTTGCACCCCCTGATGTTCTTCTGCTGTGTACTGCCTCTGGCCCTGACACATGCTAGCCCTCAGCATATAATTCCCCCTAACCTCTTCTGGCTCTGGGCTCCCACCTCATTCTCCTTCCCATCATGTGTCAGACAGTTCTACATTTGCATTTCTTGAGAAAGGGAGCCGTGCCTTTCCACCTTTCCTCTTATTTCTCCCACTGCTTGGCCCCAAGGAGGTGCTCTGTCCATGTCTGCTAAACGTGCAATTAAAAACTCTTTGCAGAATACATCAGTCACTAGAAAGGCAATTTGTAAATCAATGGAAATGTAACTGATGTGACACAGCAACCTGTATACGGGGTAAAAATGGGAGTTCATAACCCACTTGAATCAGTCTGTGAAATATGGTATAATAAGAACTATGTAATGTTTTGAACAACCAACAATAAAATAATTAAAAAAAAATAAAATAAAAAAATAAAATGAGAAAAAAAAATAAAATAAAATAAAAAAAAAAACAGAAAAAAAAAAAAACTCTTTGAAGCAAGGATAAAAATATGCATGTTCTCACACCCTCTATGCATTACAGGAATGTTGACATGACTGCAATCTGGCCAGTCCTTTCAAGAACTGTCAGGCGAGGATAGAGGTGTCACTGTACAGATATTAGAGGTATTTTTGAACTTCACTTCTAAAAGAACAGTTCTTTTAAGTACGTTCTGCACTTAAGCAAATTGAATACACTAAACTGAAGACAGACCTGTCACACTGAAGCTAAAATAGGCTCCTCACATCACACCACAGGGCTTGAATATGTACATACTGACAAGAAGTACAGATGGAGCCCCCTTATTTAGTGGGAAGGAAAAAAAAACCCACCTGGATTAATCCAAAACTATTAGTTGTTATTATTAACAATTTTGTAAAATATGTCTCTTTGGTCTAAATGGTAAATGGGTTCCGTTTTAAAGAAAAACACAGTCCTTGCTGTGTACCTGTTTTCTGAGTTCTCTGTGGTGGAGAATGATGCAGCCCATGGCTTGCCCAGACCCCCTAATCCCTTCCCTGCACCTTTCCTGGAAGAGCTAATTATTGAGGAAACTGCTAACATATGGCAGGCAAAGAACTGGGATTGGTACCCACTTGTGCTCAACTCAGAAGACTGCATATTAGAAACATCCAGAAAAACTTAAGAAGGAAGAGAGAGAGAGAGAGAGAGAGAGAGAGAGAGAGAGAGAGAGAGAGAGAGAGAGAGAGAGAGAGATGGGGGTTGTAAACCTGGGTACAGTAGCTTTAAACCTTCAGCAGGTGATTCTGACGTGCCTCCAAGATTAAACCCACAGTTCTAACCAAAAGACAGAATCATGTTTTTCCTTAAAACAGAATTTTTTTTTTAATGTAATTCTTTCTCTTTTGACACCTTCTGCTGTGCCAGTGCGGTCTGGATCTTCCTATTTTTGCTCACAATATTTATCCTCCTGGCAGATATCTCTGAACAGCTTTCAAAGACAGTCCACTCTTTAAAGACTGCTTCTGAACCCCAGGATCTCCTCCCTAACTCCCAACCACCCATCAATTTCTGCCCTGTAGTGGGCTCCTGTGCTGCTGCCGGATGGGTGGGATGGGAAGGGCCGCGTGTTTTACATTTCCAAATGCTTACGCATGATTTTCCCAACTAGACATCAAGCTTGGAAGCTGAGGCCATTCCTAATCACCCCCTTTTTTTAATATCTGAGACAGCATTTCACACATTATAAGTGCGCACAGCCTTGATAAGATAGTCTTAAAGTTTTCTGCTCACCAGAATGGTTGCAGAGAGCCAGTGAACTTAAAGGAAGACATTTCAGGGGGGTGAGGGGGATATCTAAAGTTGTAATTAAGTCCAAACTCCTTTAACGGGATGGCATACCAGGTGCTCTCCAATCTCAGCTCCACGATGGCCACAGTGAGCACCCAAAGGCTTTACCTTTCATTTTGGTCTCTGAAGCACCTTATCACCCTCCCCCCATGAGCTTCCACTCATCCTTCAAAACTTTCAAGCTTCCCCTGACTTCCCCTGTGCTCCTGCTCTTCTAGGCTTTCAGCAGGCAGCACCCAGTAGCCGTTCCCAAGCCCCTCCTTCACACCTGATAACACACTCAGGTGACAGCACGGGGGTCCCTCAGTAGCTGATGAAGCCTGACCACATTTCCCCAGACCCGACAGCTGCACAGCAGCACTTTCTACCTTCCTGAGCCAACTGCCCTTCCCCTACGAAACCTCACCAATGGCAATTTACTAACCCTGTATTATCCTAAGAAGGTGTGGGAGGAAAACGTGCAGCGAAACTTTCTATTTTGACATTTTTTTTTTTTTTGGCAGTACCAGGATCAAACCCAAGGCCTTGCACATGCTCAACAAGCACTTGACCACTCAGCTCCAACCCTAACCCTTTTTATCTTTTATTTTGAGATAACTCTCATTATTAAGTTGTTGAGGCTGGCCATGAACTTGGGATCCCCCTGCCTCAGTCTTCCAAGTAGCTGGGATTATATGTGTGTACCACTGAGCCTTGCTACTTAAAATCCCTTGAAAGAAACTTCAACTTCTATCAGAAGAAGTGAGACTTTTAACTGTGAGTTATTTGGCAGAATTCAAATTTATGTATAATCCCAAAAATCTGTAAAATGTCAGAGGTAGAGATGCGTCTTACAAATTGAAAATATCAGATAGATAGGTAGATATAGATGTAGATATATTTTCAGTGCTGGGAGCTGTGAACCCAGGGCCTTGCACACACTGGACAGTGAGCTCCGTCCTCAGTCCCCAAATGCTATTTTTTATAATACAGGTTTCAATGTAAATTTCATATGAAGGATAATTGAGAAGACTGTGCAATAAATCTACGCAAAACAGTTAAAAGTGAAATGGATCTTTATGTAAAAATGTCCACAAGGTAATTGGTAAATGAAAACAGCAAGTTTTAGAACTGTACAGCGGTATAACTCCAGTTGTCTGAAATAATTGTGCATTACACACACAACAAACCATATTTAGAAAACAGGTCTGAAGAGATACATACCAAATTGTTGACTGTGATAACTCTACTTAAAAGGGATGGGAGGGCCAGACAAATTTCACATTTCTTATTTTATATACTTAGTCTGATAATTTTTCCAAGAAGCTTCCACTTACTGTTTTATAATTTTAAAAAATTACATGTTTTAAAAATTTATGCCCAAAATGGCTCTAAGAAAGAAATTTGAGTAACTTTTTAAAATCTGGCAATGATGTACACAAAAAAACTAAAACGCAAAAGTTTATGTATGCATGGAAGTGTCATCTTGCTATCCTATCCTTCTGCAACTAGCGGATTTAACCTTTCTTTTAAATATAGAATTCCAGGATACATCTGGAATGAGTCTTAGTCAGGAAATGGCTTAGACAAATAAAATATGATGACTTTGTTTTAAAGATGGGGACTTAGAGGGTTAAAAACAAACAAATAAGGAAAACTGGGATCATTGAAAACAGGAGAACACATTTCTTCCCCTCCCGTAAGGCTGGTGGTTAGAATATTCACATTGTTTTACTTTTCTTTAAAAGCCATGTTGGTTCATGGTCACGTATTCAGATATTTCAATATCTAAAACAAGCACCTTGGGAATTACTGTACTTCTTAAAAATATTAGAATTCTATAATCATCCCACTAGGGTAAATAAAATAAAGAAAAACAAATTAACCATGAAGTAGAGACAAAAGAGAACCATGTGCTCGGGTTGTTTTCCAGGAAGCACTATCTTTTCTAATGGAGCAAAATAAGGAAAAAACAGGCTGGCTGGAAGTTTCCACTCCACCGACTCTATCATTATGATCATCTGTCCCAAACACACACAAGCCTAAAATTTCCTGTTTTCAAACTATTGTCACCATTTTCTAGCCTTGTACTATCTGTGCTAACTTTAGCTTAGTAATATAAACAAAAGAATGCACTGAAAATACTGTAGAACAATGCCTAGATCCAGGCCTTCGCTACTCCATCAACTTTTTAAATATTAGAGTCGACATACATTGCCTGGGCAAAAACCAATTAGCTGGAAACAAAACAATTTTAAAAGAGCCAGAAAAAAAAAAAAAAAAGCCAGAAAAACCAAACCAAATTTAACTGGGATGATACAGTAGCCAGGGAAAAAATTCAGGGAACTATAAATGATCAGTAAGGGTACATATAATTTACTTGTCACCATTGCTAAATTGATGCCTACCTCAAGGCCTAGGTACAAGTTCTATATACAACAAACAGAAAAAGCAATCACAAAAATATACTCCTGAGTATTCGATATATAGAAACAGTTCTTAAAATCTTTACTGAGGCAGGGACTGCTCTGAGAATCTGAAAAACAGCTGCAGAAACTTTTCCTAGAGAAAGGGTCATAGAAACAGTGCACATTTCAGGGGTCCCAAGGACTGCTGCAGCACAGGTTAAGAATGCCTGGCCAGGATTTCACTTCAGTTCTCCTTTCTACCAACAACAGTTTGGTGTGAGGCTGGTCTGCCTTGGACCCCCACCAGGGAAACTGAGTTACCAACATTACACTGGAAAGCGGATCCACTGGTGGCATTAACTCCCTATACAACACTGTGGGGTGGGACCCGTGGATTTCTGCTTGTCCTAATATTTTACTTCTCTCGACACAGTCCCCACTTCGGGGCTATGTCCACATTCTGACTGTGGGGTTTTCCAGGTTTCCTTACCCTGACCAGGAGGAGGTTAAAGAGAAATAAGAGTCCGGCTAGGAGGTGATCCAAGGTAAGCATGCCACCTTCTGTGTGAGCTGGATGAGGCCCCGGGTGACAGTAGGAGTTCAGCATGTACTAGGAAGAAAGCCAGCCTACCTTGGGTTCATCAGGCCTCACCCTCCATGTGCACCAAGAGTGGGTGAGCTCCGGTGAAGATATGGGCATTGGGAAGTGGGGTCAGGATATCCACTCCACCTTTGGAAAGGGGCTTCTGGCCTGACTCTGGCCTAGACATAAGGTAGCTGGAGTTTATATGTCATCTGGCCAGTTGAAATTTGGAAAGAGAGATACAGCTAGTAAAGAACGAGAATGTACCTGGCTGTGCCTTCGGTACGTCTCCCTATGAACCTATGAAGGCCAAGATGGTGTAGAGGTCCAGAAAGAGTTCTCCCAACCTAGCCTAATACAGCAAAAGTAGAGTAAAGAGCCACATGTCACCATGAGCTCCAGACAGGCCCACAGTCACTGAGCCATTAACTGCATTTCCAAGTATCTCTCCTATGGAATAGCACAAAATAAAGCTAAATATTAGGCACCAAAATATCCCAGAGTGTTGTTCTATTTGTAAATATCTGAAAGAGTCTAATATGCAACTGAAGACAGGGTAACCAACTATCCCTGTTTTCCTAGGACGGCCCAGGTTTAGAACCCATATTCTAGGGACAACCTCTCCATCCCCCTCCTGGGTGAACCAGGATGGTTGGTGGCAGTAGGGAACAGAGTAAATAAACCATGACACATTCCCACAGAGGAGTCTTGCACGACCATTAACGTGGCATAGCGTTTGAAAGATGTCTTTTCTTCCATGGTTTGCAAAATTTCCACAATTTCGAGATATCACAGCAAGACATTCATTTTTCCATTTGCAGAAAGTAGAATCTGGTGTGAAGGAATACGGGCAACACCTTCCTTTTTGCCTATTCTGGTTCTCCGGTCACCTGGGTCAGGTCAAGCTGACTACGCCAGTGTGTCCCCAGCACCTTGTGCACATCACCATCATGATACTCTCCTCCTGCACATCAGGCAGTCCTCAGATAGCCGCTTTCTTCTCCTAAGACCCTATCTTATTCCTCTTAAAGGATGTGGCAGCGAATGGACATGTGATAAATGTTACCTGAATAAACAAATTTCTGATGCCAGATCTTCCTGTATAATGGACGATCATTTGGTGAAATGATACAAACGGCCTTCTGATTATTTTAAGAGTTCAGCTACAACCTCCATCAACTCTCTGCCTCCTCAAGGATCCGTAAACAAAAAGTGAAACCAACTTAAGGGACAAATTAATATGAACCCCAGAGCTGGCACCGTGCCAATATGGTAATGTTAGAAGCCCACAGCTTCAGACAGTTCCTGCAGAATCATGAGAAGACCCACATACTTGGTAAGAACTCAACTTAAATGTTACTGTTTTATGTGATAGAAATTGATACCACATTTCCAATTCAAGGCCTCACATTTTTCTGCACAGATACACATTATAGGTGCAGTTTCAGAGCAGTGCTGGTTGCAGTGGGTCGTGCTGACCATCACAGGAGCCATTGGCCACGTGGTTAGAGAGACCTGGAGAAGGGACTGGCACTAGTAAGGAACTGGTTTTAATGTATTTGCTTCAGTTCAGCCATATGATGCTAAGAGCTGTCTAATGGAGATTGCGGTTTTCAGGGACATTTCTTTAACTTAAGGAAGAGGCAACAACAATTGCTGAAGCAGGTGTAGCTCTAAATTAAAAAAAAAAAAAAAAAAACAACCCACAAGGAGTCGTTCCACTGTGTAATGCTAGTCTAAGCACTGCGCCTGAGAACCCATTTCCTGATTTTACTGTGTTCCACGAACTTCTTCTACTCCACAAATGCACCCCCCATGCATGTCACTATTATCAGTATTTGGAAAAGAACATCGTTGCTTAAATAACTTAGTGTTTTTAAAAAATCATGACACCAGGGGCTGGGGATGTGGCTCAAGCGGTAGTGCACTCGCCTAGCATGCGTGCAGCCCGGGTTTGAGCCCCAGCACCACATACAAACAAAGATGTTGTGTCCGCCGAAAACTGAAAAATAAATATTTTTTTTTTAAAATCACGACACCAATAGCCATTTTGATTTTTTAAAATCAGATTTTATCTTCCATAACAAAAAACAGATTTCTAAGTTCTTTTTCTTGTTCTATCAATCCAAAATAATAATTTCTGAGATAGAACTAGTGTTTTTTCAGTTTCCAGCAAAACCCGAAAACATTCCCATTGTCTAAGTTTCTCACTGAATATTACAGTATTAAGATTTGGATCACGGTTCAAAAACAACACTTTCACATTAGGAAACAGAAGAAAAGCACTGAAGTGTCTCTAAAACAAATTTTAAACTTCTATAATTACGTTGCTATGTAATAAGCCAGAATAATGCATAGGATCATGTTTTCCTGAGTACTAGAACTTGGTCTAAACCTTCTAGGACAAAGATGTGGTAATGAAAAACTTCCCTGGGAAGAATTCATCTCCAAAGGGATGAATTATGTATACCAGAGTGACTGGCTAAAGTACATGGAATCCGACATGCAAGATGAATAACCTCTTCCAAAGAGGAAGCAAACTAAGTAGAAAGTTGCTCCACAGACAAGTCAAGATCTCTGCTGGGAACGTGGGAGGATCAGCCTTGGTGCTGAGATGATGCCACCTGAAAGTGGAGGTGTCATCTTTCACCAAACATGAATCTTGGGGAAAATGAGTCTTCATTGTACAACATGGCAGATGATGATTGCACCATACAAGGAAAGCTGTTGACCGTTTGTTTACCTCTGTTTGCAAAAGATCCATGAGCTTAGCTTACCCATTACACGGTGGGTCGGCCCTCAAATGAGCCCAGTTTTTTTCCTGTCAACATTCCATGTCCCTCCATATCCCACAAGCTTCATAACCTTTGGCCAGCAGGAAGTAGATACAATGGACTGAAAATAACAGTGAGTAAGGGTGTGTGTGTGTGTGTGTGTGTGTGTGTGTGTGTGTGTGTGTGTTTCACAGCTTGAGCACCAGGAGAAAATGTTGGGCAAAGAGAGCAGGGCCAGAAGAGTACCAGTGCCATTTGGCATAGCCAACTCACCTTTAACTCAAGGCAAAACTGTTGCCCAGTTTATTTAAAAAAGAAATCACTAATATATATTACACCACACACCGTTGACACAAGATGACCTCTGCCCTCCTCGGCTCTGAAGTGTCAGAAACCCTGGGAGACAATCAGGGCCATTCACAAAATTCTGGCATCTGAGACATAGATGACAACCAACTGTGCTGACTTGCCAACCTGGAAGTTCACTAAAGTCTGTAAAAGCTAAAAATAACCACATAAACATGTTTACAGCATTTTAAAAAGACAGGATCCACACTGTTTTCTAAATATAAACCTATTGGAGGGCTGGGATTGGCTCTGTGTGTTCAGAGGTGACGGCAGGACCATCCCACATTGCGCTGCACAAACTCACATTTCAGTACCTTACTTTAAATAGAGAACTGCTGGTGTTTGACTAGAGCAGAGGAGGGGTGGGTTTGGGACCAGGAAGGCAAGCAGGAAAGGAAAAAGATGGTATTTCTCTCCCACTTAATTAGAGGCTTCTGAGGACCACAAACCCCAAACTCTCTGTCACCGGTGGAACCTGACCTTCATGAAGTTCTGAAGGGGACATCCTGCCTGTAGTTTTCCACTCAATACATCCACTTCCTAATCCAGTGTTCCCTTCTCCCTTCCTCATTCCTGAGACGGTAGATACTGTGCAATAGATGAAGGCAGATAGGAAGTCATCTGGAACGCAGACACACCAGCCCCAGTCCCCCATCCCACCTGGTCCATGAGCACAGGCATGCTGTACACGACAGTTGTAATTCTTGTCTTGTTCCTGAAAAGTGAGATGTTCCAAATCAAACACAGGAAAATATTCCAAATAAAAACCATGATGCTGTCGTCAACAGGGATGGCCCAGAGCAGCTGTGTTAAGACGGACCATTAAGGATTCCAAGGAGTATTTTATTAGTGTAGGGGGAAAAAAAAAAGACTATTTGGTCTCTATAAATTATACTTTGATATTAACTTTTAGATAGGATTGGTTGAAATTTTATCCTGTCTTTAGTTTTTAAGAACTCCTTTTTAAGTTTAGCAGCTGTTTAAAAAAATCAGAGAAGAAAAACCTGTACCAACAAGCTTAGCCCTGTATTTGTATGCAATCAACTTTAAATGTCTGGGCTTCTTCAAGTATTGGGGTAGAATGTGTATTTCTGAAGGTTGTCCAATAGCGAAGAGAAGTATTCTCCAGAGTAAAACTGGATTAGTAGTATAGCTAGTTTATTTTGAATAAACTATTTGCAACAACAAAATCAGCTGAAAAGTTAGAGGGAAATTACATATAATTCTATCACTACCAATAGATATTTTCCATATTATTATCTAATTTTTATTCACATTCTTTTAAGTAGCTCTTTTTTTTTTTTTAAATTTTGGACATAGTATCACTTTTTTCCCGGGCTGGCTTCAAACCTATCATCCTCCTGCCTCAACCTCTGAAGTAGCTAGGATTATAGGTTCAGCTATTTATTTATTTATTAGCCATTTTTTAAAAAAATAGATAGACACAATACCTTTATCTTATTTATTTTTATGTGGTGCCGAGGATCAAATGCAGTGGTCACACTCTACCACTGAGCCACAATCGCAGCCCCTCCACTAGTGTTTGAAAACAAATGCATCTTTAAATTTGGTTTCAAGAGCCACACTTTTAACTTTCTGAGGCAGGTTTAAGTAGTTTAATTTTTCACTTGTTGCAACTTTTCCCAAGGCCTTACAGGAAAGGGGAAGCTTTCACTTAAGTGCTTTCTGAATCCCAATGAACAAAATGTATTTTATGATTGTAAAAACCCAACCTAGTTATTTACCATGGTCTTTCTTAGTGGAGCATCCCAGATATACTCTAGCAATTAGGGGTTTAATTATAACTCTCTTTTGAGAGGACATTCTTCATGTCCTGTTAGGCCTTGCCTAATTTAGTATAGCATGCAGTTGATGATCTAGGCAAATAATGACTAAAGCAAATTACATATAATCCTCTAGACTAAAAAGCTGTGACTGTGTTCATTAATAATTGCAATCTCATAATGTACAGAATGACTTATTAAATCTAATAGATGAATTTAAGCCAGAAAAAGATCTCTAAACATTTTTATATTAACATCTATTAATTATTCATATTATTTGGTTCCAGTGTCATATTTCCACACATGCATACAGCATATACATACAGAATCCAATTTCCCCAGAAAAAAAGATCCTCCTTTTTATACACACACACACACACACACACACACACACACACACACAAAACCACCTTTAGCTAGCCACCTAGACATGACAGCACAGAGGAAGGGGAAGGGCTTATTTATTCTCTCACAACTGAAGCCCCCAAACCACCTCCACAATGGCATCCTAATACTTATAAGCAGCTTGAAAGAATAAGCAGAAATAAAAAGTACCCAGCACTGTAGATGTGGAGAATCCCTTGCTTCCTTTCAGGGCCTACTCTTCTCACCGGGAGCCGACCCTGTGAGTACACTTGACCTCCTGGGGTCGTCCCCATCACTGCTCCATTCTGGCACATACAACACCAGACCAAAGGCAGAGACTCAAGAGTGAATGAGCAAATGAATGAATGAATGCAGGTCTTGATGCACTGTGCAAAATGAACCTGAGAGGGCTGATCCTTGTAGCCATCAGTAAAGAACCTCTAAGTGTTTCTTATGGTTTCGTGATGGGCATACCAGAATCAAAAGAAGTAGTTTGATAAGGAATTGAAGAATTGCCACTGAACTTTTATAAATGTGTGTACATTTTAAAGGCAGAAGAGAAGCAAACTAGAAACCACTTTAGATGCTTTTTATGAAACACAACTAAGTGGTAAAACTTTCCCCCACAGTTTCCAGGAGGAGCAGGAAATGTGGCTTAAAGGCACAGTGAATGCAAAGGCTGATGAGGGTTCCCTTTCTTCTCTGTTCTTTTTTCTGCCCCCTGGTGGACAGTTTACGAGCAGGGAAAGCTTTAAAAAGGAAGCATTGAGAAAATCTGAAAAAACAAATGAAAATACAGCAGAAGAAAATAAAACAAAGCACACAGATGTTATTCTCAATTTTTACAAACCAGCCATTCAAGAATAGAAAGGTAACTTGTCAATTCCTATTCAACACCTTCCACACAACAACACACAAAACTTTGTATCAACGTAGGAAGGTAAACTATTTCCTTATGCACCTTTGGATTTTTGATCGCTGTTGTTTAAGGAAAAGCTGACATCTCCAGATTTGAACATATAAGACAAATAATTCACAAGTTCCTGGTGACTACAGTAATGTAGTCTGACCCCTTTATTTTTGGTTTTCAGACATCCTAGACATGAATAACTAAAATTATTTACCTAAAGACAGCTCTGAGAATCTAAGGACTCATTTCCATAAGACGTCAAGGAACAGGTAAAGCAAAACACAGACAGTGGTTCGGAGATGCCAGGCGTGGCAGTGTGACTCCTCTCGGAAAGTACGCTTATCTCCACGGGGATCTTTCTGTCTAGAGAGGGGTGTGGGCTTTGCTATGATCTCATCATCACATCAGCCAGACTCACCTCTACACTGGGGGCTCATTTTATACTAGAGTTTCCCATCCACCTTCACAGTTCTTGTAAGGCACTACTACTGACTTACGTAAACAACCCATCAGGAGACTCCGCCCCCTGTGACTAGTGATACATTTGCAAGACTGTCAGCCAGGTTTATACAAATGGCACACACACCTGATCAAAACATCAGAAAATGGTCTCTGAAGGGGAGACACAAGTACTGAACACAGTTTCTGGCCTTATATGATTCATTCAGTGGCTCTGCTTCTTAATTCCTAAAGCAACCAGAATGCATAATTACTCAAGATTATAATAAAGAAAATGGTCTCTAGAGGTAATTCTGGGTTTCCGCTCATGTTTAAAGAACACATAAAACTCTTGCATTAGTAGGAATTCTGTTTCTTAGAACCGCAGAATTACATGAGACAATCCATACACATAATACCTGGAATGAATGAATTCACTAAAATACACTGCCCTTACTTAATTACCATTTTAACATCCCTTGTCGCAGTGCAACAAAATAATAATTTTGGTGAGCTCTAAAAACAATCAGCTTCCAGGAATTTATGACTACACTTTACATGTATGTAGTATGGGCTTAAGAAACCCTCACCTGCTTTTTCACAGAGGAAACAAGAGTAGGCAAAAATCAGGGTTTATTTTAATAAGTAAATGCCCAGGCTATAAGAAGACAAAACCTGAATCCTTCTGAAGACTATTAGGAATTCTATAAAAGGTGGGCAAGAGCAAAGACAGCTGAAACCCGTCTTCTGTTGTACATTTACCTTTTCCCTTTGAACAAACCCTTCAGCAAAAGTAAACCTGAAAGAAGACAGAAGAAAACTCCTGTATTTGTAATGCGTTTCTCAAGTCTCCGTCACTGCTGACATCTCTACAAGAAAAGCAAATTTCAACCAAGGACTCCCATAGGATTTACTCCAGTTACCACGGTTCATGTGTCAGGAGGAAGGAGGTGGGGGAATTTTCCCAGCTCTCTATACTTGGATACAGACCTCTGGGTTAATCTTTATCCCTTGTCTGTTTTACTGCCAAATTATTTATAGAGGATAAAACAGCTCAAATAATTCAATTTCTTCAAACTTACTATATTTAGACAATGATATCACCACTGTTTTAAATATACCAACATTATGATATAATTCTTAAAGCATGCTTATACATTTAATTTAATGTTTTGGAGTCTGTTCAAATTATTCATTAAAATGAGTAACCAAGAACCAAACAATGAAGGGGCAGCTGTTCCATCTGCGTATCTGATTTGCAGTAAGCAGTGTATTCACAGTTAAATACAGCAAACTGTGCAGCTCAGGAAAGAATTGTTCCCACTCCCAAACAACTAATTATACTGTAAAAATTAGCAGAATTCAGTTTATACATAGCATTAATTTTTGGTGTATGCTATGAAACTTATAATGTCAATCACAATCACAACCTATAATCATACTTATCGTGCTTTCTGCTGGTTTTGTTTAGCATTTTATCATCCCAAACAGACCATAAGCAACTTGAGGGCAGGGACTCTGAGTACTGTCCATTCGGTTCCCATGTAACACTTTAGATGAAATACTAGGCATTCAATGCAAATATTTACCCATTCTATCAAATTCATGCCCTACTGGAGATTAAAACATCAGTTCCCAGAAATGCTTATCAGGAAACGCAGTAACCCCCATCCCTGGCATCTCCACCCCCAGTTCTACTCTAAGAGAAGCCTGCCCTGATTTGGGTTTCTTTTGGTGATCACCCACATCCCTGCTGGTCATCCTTGGCTGACCTCCTCCCCGTTCCACCTTACCCTACCTGTTCCCAGCCCCGCCCTTTGTGTGAGGAGGGTGGTGGTAGGATCCCCCTCTTTCCAGCAGTGGCTGCTGCATCTGTGACCACAGCGCCCCCAGGTGGCCGCTCTTCCATCATTTCCCCCTCTCAATGGATTTGTGTATAGTTTTTTCAACTGGCAGTTATTTTTTCTTTCTGTCACTCAGCTCCATTAGTAGTATTATACTAACCTCTGAGAATAAAGGTAACAAGACTTTAAAAGCTCTCCAAGCTCTCACCTACCCCCAGCTCACAGCATCATAGTTCCTTCATTAAAGTCTGTCATCTGGGCTGGATTCAGTCTATCCTAAGTACTCTAGAAAAGGACACCTCCTATTTCCAAATGGTATATTCATCTATGTCCTATCACTTTTGGACATTATAAAAGCCCGATCTTGAGAACTTATCCTCTCCCTTTCTCTCAAAGTAGTAATACCACCAGTTCCAAGAGTCCCTCAGCCAAGGGGGGTTCTAACCACACACTTAAGCCACTGATTACTGCATGCATCTTAGAGCTCATCTTCTTCCTTCCTTGGAATTTCATCCTCTCCATCTTCCCTCATGCCCTCAGGCTGCCTGAGTTCATCTGCTGTACCTATACTTTCACATTGTCAAAGTGGACAACATTTACATTCTGTCCTGTAACCAGCTCGATTTCCTGTGCTTTTTTTTTTTTTTTTTTCCCATTTCAAAGGTTGAGGGAAGGGCTGGGGATGTGGCTCAAGCGGTAGCGCGCTCGCCGGGCGAGCGTGCGGCCGGGGTTCGATCCTCAGCACCACATACCAACAAAGATGTTGTGTCCCCCGAGAACTATGAAAAAATAAATAAATATTAAAAAATTCTCTCTCTCTCTCTCTCTCTCTCTCTCTCTCTCTCTGTCCCCCTCTCTCTCACTCTCTCTTTAAAAAAAAAAAAAAAAAAAGGTTGAGGGAAGACTTTCAAATCAATAAACAGCATTTACACTACCATGACCAGGGGTGTGTTTTCCCCTCCAGTCCCAAGTAAGGGCTAGGGTTACATTGGCTTCTCAACTTTGTCCAGTGTCAGTTCACTCCCTCCATGCCACTCAAAGGAGATGGCTCCATTAAATGGTAAAGTTCTAACAGAGGCTTCTTTCTTCAACTTCCCCATGGCCTTTATCAGACCTGCCCCTTCTCCCCAACCTCCCACCACTCCCTGTGGTATCAATCCCTTCCTCTCCTGAGTCCAGTCTGCTGGAATCTAGCCCCGATCCCCTTTCACACCCAGGAAAGGGTGCTCACAAGCCTGGAAGGGGCTCTCCTCCTGCCATTTCCTACCCTATTCTCCTGGATGGGCCCACCAATCCCAGCACACCATCCCCCCTCATTAGTAGTATTCCTCTCTCATTCTGTAACATCCAAGTCCTAAGAAAGGGTATAAGAAGGCATGCTTTTAAAAAAAAAAAAGAGTACAGCCTAGTGGTCAATAATAGTGTTTTATAATTTGCTTTTATTTGAAAGAACATGGTTTCAGAAGAAATTAATAGTTATTGTATTAATCTCTTAGAATAAAGGAAGTAATAGTGCTTTGAAAGCGCTCAAACACTTTGCTTTAACTGCCTGGTAACTTGCATCTAACAATCTCATTGCTCATTAAGGTGACAAAAATATGAATCCAAGAACCATGGGTCTCACATTCAATTTGTCTTTTATGTACTCGACTGTGTATCTAGAAAGCATTCAAAAAATTAAAAATACTCTTCTTAGCGCAGACTCACAAAATCACATCCACTACATGGATCTGAGGACAATATTTTCTTAGGAATGATGATTAGCTATGTTGAATCTATGCATTCATTCACTCATCCAGAAATACTTATCAAGCTACCATATGTGCGACTCATCATTCTAGCTGCTAGAGGGACAGTAGTTCAAGGAACAAAAATTTGCCTACCTCAGCAAACTGAACTCAATTTGAGGGAGAGGAAAACAGTTAAGAAAAAGCCATTCTGTAATGGCTAGGAAGGAAAATTCAAGCTGATCAGAGAGTCCTGCCCTTACCTAAGTAATCGGGTCGTGCAACACCACGCCACCACTATCCTTCCCACAGTCTCTCTGGGCGATCACAATTAGCGTGTGCTCTTAGCATCAGATCCTGGGAGCCACACAGGCTTAAAAGCTCTGCAATCTTGTCCTCCCAAATGTCTCCATCAGTAATAAGATGAGGTAATCAATGTGGGGCTTCACTGTGTAATCTCCACGCAAGGCCATTACTTCAGTCCCCTGACATCATCAAATACCCATCCTTGAACGCCCATCACTCTGGTCCAATATCCATCAGGAGGATACACAAACAGTGAAAAATAAGGAAAAGAGAATACACCACCCATCATTAATTTATTTTTGTTTTGTTTTTTAAAGTGTTTTCTGATTTTAAAGTCACCAAGTGTGTTTTCTCTCTACTT
Source organism: Spermophilus citellus (assembly GCF_964194105.1). Taxonomy (NCBI): domain Eukaryota; kingdom Metazoa; phylum Chordata; class Mammalia; order Rodentia; family Sciuridae; genus Spermophilus; species Spermophilus citellus. Next base: position 135,977,857 of record NC_138189.1, read on the forward strand.
GAAATGGTACATGGAGCAAGCAGAAGAATCAGAGAAGATAAAGAAGCATTATCTCAAAGCTCATCAAATGTTCGATGATGATGATGACGACGACGACAACGATGGTGATTAAGGCAAGTGTCTAAAGGGAACAGAATTGCTTGTCTTTAGAAATAAATACACAAAATATTATGATTTTTATACACATGTGAAAGATATACATATATAATGTATGTTCAGTAAACATACTTGGTACTAAAAATTTATTTCTGCAATGGAAAGTGATCAAACAGAAGGACTCACACATTCCTGCAAATGGGAGCAATTAAACTGGACACAGAATAACTGAGGTGGAGTCTTGAAGGAAGAGCAGGTATCCACACTGGATACCCGAGAAACCTTCAGCCTTCCTCCCCACCTGCCGGCTTCCTTCCTTATCCTTACTCCTGCTTCCTGCTCTAACTCGATCTTCTCTTCTCCATCTCTTATCTCTTCTGTCTACTTCATTTCTTCTTATGCTTGACCTACAAGTACATCAAAGCATTTTTGTTTGCTTTTTTAAAAAGACAAGTGCCATTTAATGAATGAGCTTTGACTATCCTTTTAAATTAAAAAGTAGCTATGGTAGTATTTCTTTTTATGTTTTCAAGAATTTTTTGTTTGTTTGTTTTTACATTTTAGCATGGGCCCATCTTAACTTTTTTTTCCATAAAGCAGGCACCATTAAAAAGAAAATGGCCCTCCATTCTTGATTGCAGAAAAGAGAAAATGATCGCTGATCATGTGGATATTCACCTTTTGAAAGCAAGAACTAGTTTAGATGCTCTTTCAAGACTTCTTTCCACCATAATAATAACAATTACTAACATTTATTGAGTACTCATTAAGTACCAGACATTGTTCTAAACACTTTATGTTAACCTAATCCTCACCACAACCCCACAAGGTAGGCTGTAATTATTCCCATTTATAGATGAGAAAAGCAGTCAGAGAGATTGAGTAATTTACCCAAGACATCCTGAAAATGGACAAGCCAACATCTGGCCCCAGAGCAATGCCCTTAATTACGGTCCTTATCCATGATAGCAGGCAGCAGACTTTTTTGTAAAAGGCTGGATGGTTCATGTTTTAGGCCTTGTAGGCTACACATGGTCTGCTCATATTCTTCTTCACCTTCTTTTCCTTTACAATCTTTTAAAAAAACGTGAGGAACCTTCTTAGACAATATCATCCCTAAAGGCCACAGCTGGCCAATGGTTAGTCTATAATTTGATTATTTTGTCTGAGTTAGTCTACTCCTTTTCATTCAAACAGGCAAAAACAAGTAGCTTACATCCATAGCCCATGAAAACCTAAGGAATATCATTTGTGGTGAGACCCTGAAACAGTGTAGGTCAATCAAAGATTCATAGTGGTTTGTAGACACAAGGATACACAGATGACATAAAAGAACCAGGTGAAGTTACCACTAATGAGAAGCAATTTTAAAAAATCTTCAACAACCTTGTATTTCACAATTTAAAAACTCAGGATACTCATCATCTTTATCGGTTGGACTCAACCACTATTTTTGTACCCTATTCACATGAGTACCAGCATCTGTGTACTGAAGAAATACCTTTCTCTTCAAAATCCTTTCTAAGCATTAATTCATTGTTGCAGTATCAAAATACTCATTATCTTCAATGCCAGAAATGAAAGAAAAGTAGCATATTAACTACTAGTCAGGACACCTGCAGAGTCTAGAGATCATAAGAATACGAATACCATCATCCTGCATTCTTTCTTCTTGGTGATCTGGCACAGACCAACCTAGTTACAATAACAACGTCACCACCACTTACCACTCTCCGAAGATACCAAATCTTCAGATAACAGATCAATCTACAAATCCCAGTTTCTCGGAAGTTGCTCCTTATAAATAAGCATTCAGATAAAATTTGGTCCAAAGTATATTCCGTTCATTGTTTTTGCCAGGGGTGGGGGGGGGGCGGTTAAAAATTGAGAAGCTAACTCACTCTTAATTTCTTCCCTATTAACTTGGAACCATCTGTTTAAAATAACTGCAGCTGTTTACAGCAGTTAGGCAACAGGCTGCTTATAAAATCAAAGGCAGATGCCTTCTCTTAAAGATCACCTTGTTATCAAACACAGGAACATTACTCTGATAAGAAAGCTCCTGTGTATATTACCTGGCAAGCCTGAAATTGCAGATTTAAAAAAAAAAAAATACCAGGCAATCACGCCAAGACATCATCTTAGGTCTTCTAATTGTCTTTAGCAATTGCTGAGTGTTCAAGAAAAAAAGCATGTGAGCATTTATAAGCATTTAATAATATTTGCAGTAACCCTGGCTCTTTACTCACAACTAGGCTTAAGAATTCCTGCACTTCTTCTGCTGAAAAAAAAAAAAAAAGTTGTTTACTTAATAGTTAATTTTTACCTCAAGTACTTTCTTCTAAATGCAGAAACTGGTGTACCTCACCTGTGTTTTCTCTTGGGCAATAGTGACAAGTCAGAGATAATCTTGATGAGTATGTATGTGATTTTTTTTTCTTTACCTAGAACAAAGCTGATCTTTCAAAGAGAAAACTGGAGGTGCACGTTCCCCCGTGTGATTCTCTTGCCCTCTGCCTTCTCTTTTGTGCTCTAAAAAAACTGCTGCTCCCAGAAAGTTTCTTTAGAAGCCGGTGTACTTTGTCCTTGCCAGGTCTGATAAGGGGTTAAGTTTAATTTACAGCCCAGGTCTCTTTCATTCTTTCTCTTTTTTTAATGCTATATTTACTTTTTATTACTTCTATTGTACATATTTTTCTGAGATACACTGCAGTGCATATATACATATGCATATATAAAAATAATATGTACTGATTAAATCAGGGTGATCAATGGTTCCATCTCCTTGTTATTATTTGGTTCATGGCTGCACTATTTAGAATAGCTAAGAATATGGAATCAACCTAGAGGCCAATCAACACAGGAATAGAGAAAGTAAATGTGGTAGATATACATAATGGAATAGTATTCGGTTATAAAAAAGAATGACGTTCTATCATTTGTAGCCAGATGGATGGAACTGGAAGATATTATACTAAGTGAAATCAGTCAAACACAGGAAGACAAAAACCACATTTTGTCTCTTACAGGAGGATGTTAAAAAAGAGAAAAGTCTATCACCAGAGGCTGGGGAGGGGAGAGTAGGAGGCTACATAATCGGTACCCAAACACAGTGAGAAACAGTAAGTTCTAGAGTTCTGCAGCACAGCAAGATGATCATGGTTCACAATGACCTGTTAAGTATTTTATGGATAGTTGGAGAGTGGAGCCAGTAGTGTATGAACGCACAGTACAGACCTTTTTATCAGCCAGAGTAGTCAATCAGCCTTCTCTCCTCTCCCACATTCCCACCCTTCCACTCCTTTCTATTTGAACTCTCTTTTCTCCCTTGAAGTTTGCCTGGATTTGAGGTTCAATACTTAAAGAACCCCCTACCAAAAACAAAAAACAAAAAACCCTGCCACCTTATGGGAAACACAAACTCTGTGCTGTAATAGTTCATTAATTTATCTTGCCCTAAAACAAGGATAGTTAGAGCTTTCTTTGAAATATTATTAATTTTTAATATATAAATAATGGTTACATTTATTAAGCACCTTGGCTCACAGCATTAGCTACTCACCCAAGTCCGTTCTTCCATTCTTCCACAGTGAATGAGCAGTAATCAGCCATCCAGCTAGAAATGCCACTTCTGAGCCTCTGGCAGCTGGAGGTGGCCATGGGACTTAGTTCTCATCAATGGAAAGTGAGCGGCAGGGATGTGTGCCTTTTAGGTGCTGGGTCTGAAGACACTGGGTGTGCTGCCTCTGAGCTCTTTCCCCTCCCCTCAGCTGGGACTGGAATATGCCCATGGCCTATCTATGACAGAGATGGGCTCTAAGATGCGGGTGGGTGGAGCAACAACGTGGAAGGAACCCAGGTCCCTGAACGTCTGAAGGGACCGAGACAGCTCTGCAATCCGGGCAGGCTCACCTAGTCACAGGAGCACAACACTCAGCAATATCTCCTTTGACTCACTGCATTTTGAGATCTCTTTGTTCCAGCAGCACGGCTTTATCACATCTGATATCTACACTTACTACAGGTATGAATGTTCTGGGTGCTTTACATGAATTATTTCACTACTGAGTCTCAGAGGAAACTAGTTACTTCCAGTTTCCAGGTGAAAAATCATCCACTTAGTGGTCTGAGTCATTTTATCCCAAGGACAAACCCAAAGGATGGTACATCATTGAATGGCAGGTCTGAATGGTGCAAGTTAAAAACTAACCACTAAACTACCATGCTTCATAAAAGGAAACCTACTAACCAAACGCATTATCCCACTGTAATTGAGATTTTTCTTATGTGGTATCTTTAATATACCTGGAACAGAAACATGAGCTCGAAATCAAGAAACATAAATTATATTTGGTTTGTTCACAAACATCCTTTAATCTACTGCTAGCTAAAGATCTAAACTCGTGTAAAACTCCAAAACTTCGAAGTAATCAGATGGCTGGCCAAGAAGAAACAGCTTTCTGGATGAAACTTTCTACTCCATTTCTCATATTTTACTGTGTTGCCAGCAAGGCCTAGTTCTGCACCTCAATTCAGCACTGTAAAAATACTGCATTATTAATGCAAAATAAACTTGTTCTGGCTGTGTTTAGTATTGTGTTTATTATGAAAGGGCCCTTGAAACACTGTTACACAACACTGGGGTTTTCCTTTCAGAAATAGGAGGCCACACACCTTCACTCCTCCTAAACTTCTACAACCTGGAGATTCGCCAGCCAGAGAGGTATGAACTGGAGGGGGTTGGCAGGGTGTAAGGAGGAGGCCGGCTGGAAGATAAGCGTCTTTTGTCTTTACATCATAAAGAAATCATTTTGCCAAAGAATCCTTTCATCTTCCAGAAAGTTCTTACAATTACGTGCCAGAATCCTCTTATTTATTCATTCGACAAATATATACAGAACACACACTTTGCTGAGTACTCTGCCTGACACTGAATATAGTAAGTAAAAGAGAAGAAAAGACAAAGCAGAGACTCCCATACAACCATAATGGTTTTTATCCTAACTTAAACTTAGAAAAACTCCAGAATAAATTGTTGCTTTCCCTCCTTACCTGATTGACATCTCTCTGTTAGAGGGGACTGGAATGCTTTGTGCATCCTTCCTGAATGCACACGGGAAGCCCCACCCACCTGGCCGAGGTGGCATCTTTCCTACCCACCCCATGAGCAGGTCTCAGTAAACATTTGAAATTTATGCTTATCCATTTGTTCTCCAACACTGACTTCAACCCCACTAGGTTTAAATACTAGATGAGTGAACAACGTGAGTTCTTAGCCAGCATAAGCAAGCACTTCATTATTTCTATGGGCCTCCTCATTCTATGCTTGGTTAAAAAGACAGGGAAAGAAAAAGGGTCGGCACCCTGTAGGGTAAATCATTTCTATCAAAATAAAAGCTCTTCTAACTCTTGATGGACAACTGTGGAAAGATGAAGCTATGAAAATACTACCCTCTGTGGCTATGATGTAAGTAGACCCTCGTGAGGTCAGGTACATCTCTGGCAGCCTGGGGAGTGGGGTAGAAAATGTTCCAAGCCTGCTCTACTGAATGGACTGGGTGGCTTTGCTGCAGACAGCCCCCCTGGGACACTCAAGCTCCTCCTTATACCTAGCAAAAGCTCTGTCTGATTTCTTTTCAAGGAACTGTTTAAAACTTCTCAGTAAGAATGCATCAAATACTTTGGAAGAGTTTTAAGAATGTAGTTTTCTTTTATTCAAAACAAGTGAAAGACCACTCATGGTTTTAAAGATCTTAACCAATACTCATTTTCAAACTATTATTATAGTTCTATTTTCATTTTTCACTTACATTCTTCAGGTGGTAAGGACATTTTTAGGAAAAGGCACCACTTTGTAGATGGCCCTGGTTGTAGACAGCATCACTATAACACTGACCCACAACAGGCACCAGGCACTTACTAGAAGAAAGTAAAGAACGTGCAGCTCCAGCAGATCTGGACCTGACCTCAGGTCCAGGTTTGGCAAAATTAGAGATGGACAGGGAATCCAACACAGGAAGTAGCAAAGACGTGACAGGACATCAAGAAAGCATGAAGAACATTCTAGGAGGGAGTGTTCGGCCTTAGCGTGGAAGAAGGGGCACAGCTAGAGAGGGGATGGACCTCCCACATCCTCCTAGAAGTACCAATGTGAAGTCCTCCTCAGCCCCAGCCAGGAATGTGCCTACCCTGTGCCAAAGCCTCTGGGCAGGTGACACAGAGGAGACAACAGGAAGAATATGTGCAGATGGCACAGCTTGCAGAGTGGGCACAAAGTGCTTCCACAAGGCGGGAGTCCAGAGTGCTGTGAGATTGTGAGAGGAAACAGGATCGGAAATGAAGACTAGGGCCAAGGAGCCGAGGACCTTCAATGACAAACCTTGCTTAGCCTCTAATGAGGAGGCAATGGGGACTCACTGGAAAGTCTTTATGAGGGAAAAAACAAAGAGTCACGCTTCCAGAGGGACTTTGGAGGAGGCCGAGACTCCAGGCAGGGAGACCAGTAAAAGCAATGGGTGGGAAGGGTCTGACCTACACGAGTGGCAGTAGGACCCAAGCAAGAATCAAATGCACGATGGTGCCAAGAGCTGCAGGAAGAGGAGAAAGCCCTTAGGGTATGACCTCTACAGATGGAAACTAAGGCAAGCTTTGCACCTTCCCCCTTCAGTTCCACCAGATTACCTCATGTGGGCTCCTTTTCCAACAACCACCTGCATACCAATTCACCACCCGCTGTGGACCACAGTATTCATAAGTACAAAGTCCTAACTCGGCCATCTCCAGTGACTCATGCGCATACCATGTAGTAAACTGTGGTACAAACTATGAATTACTCCCCTCATATTCATTTCCCTATTTTCTAAAGCAGACGTCAGCAAACTTCTGCTAAGGGCCAGATAGTAAATACTGTAGGCTTTCCAGGCCATATGGCCCCCGTGGCAACTCAATTCTTCCACTGAGACATGAAGGTAGACATAGTCAATTTGTAAACCAACAGGCACAGCGGTGTTCCAGTCCCACTTTATTACAAATACAGGTGGCAGGCTGCTCTAGCGTTCAGAACACTGAATGTTTCCTCATTTCTATTCTACAAGGAAGCTTTAGCAGCAGGATGTCTGGCGTGCTCAAGTGCACACTTCCCAGCCTCCCTTGCAGCAAGCTGGGTCATGTGACGGTTGAAATGAGTTTGTGATGAGACATCTCTGAAGATGGGGCCAGCAGTCTCAGGCTGGCAGAGAAATAATAGGAAGGAATTCGTCTATTAGGGTACCATCCTAGTTATGGACCAGTAAGGGTCAAATGGATGGTCCTGATAGAGAAAGAAAGATGAACAGAACCAAAACCTTTTTATTTGTTTAAGTGATCGTGCTTTGGGAATTGATATGGTTTGGATCTGGAAGACACCTCCCCACCCAAATGTGCCCCATATGTCGAAATCCCCAAGGCAGCAAGATTCAGAGTTGGGGCAAAATTTTAGGCAATGATTGGGCCATGACCTGATCAGTGGACTGATCCATTGGATTAAACTGCAGATAGCTGAGTGGACTAGGGAGGTAGTGGGGAATGGTTGGAGGAAGTAGGCACTGAGGGTGTATCTGGAAGGGTATTTCTTATCTCTGGGCCCTTTCTATCTCTAGTTCTACTTCCCGGCTGTCATGAGCCGAGCGCCCTCCTCCATCACACCCTTCTGCCATTATGTTCTGCCTCACTCAGGCCCAAAGGAGTGATGCTAGCTGACCAAAGACTAAATCCTCTGAAACCATGAGCTAAAATAAACCTTCCCTTCTCTAGTTGCTCTTGTCAGGTATTCTGTGTACAGTGATGAAAAGCTGACTAACGCAGGTATCTTTTAATAAAGAGTTGCATTTTCAAGTTTAGTTCAGGGTCCAAAGGCTGCAATTAATTCAGAAAGGAAAATAACTTTGTTCCAGGACTAAAGAACCCCAGTGATCAATCACAAACCCACACAGTGGGGTCAGATGACTTGGCCTAAATCTATCATTATTACAGTAACTAATATCCAGTAAGGGCTTACTCTGTGCCTCACTCTTATAAAACACAAGCTCTCACTTGTCTTTAAAGCAACTATTATTGTGGTCACTTTTTTCAGATGAAATTCAGAGAGGTTAAAGTGGTACTGTTCCTAAATATGTTGCACAGATATGTAAATTCAGGATATATGACTCTTAGGAGAATCTTTTTCTCCAGATCAATGCCCTCAAGTCAAGAACAAACCACAGACACTAGGGTGATATTTAGAGATGGTTCTGTGATTCTAGGTTTCAATTTTCACAACTGAAAACCACTAAGATCCACTAAGATCCAGTGACTTATGGCTTCAGTTGAATTATTACTCCCCTCTAAGAGCCAAGTGAACCAACGGCACAAGGTTACAGGGCTTACCCAGATTCCTTTGAAAGACTCTGAGAATGCCAAAAGTGGATTTCATCAGACAGTCCCAGTGGCTGCCAACTGGCCCCAGCAAGTGCCATCACCTCCTGCCTCCCTGCTCACTGGGAGCTAGCAGCCTGGACACTCACTACACCAGACTGAGCAAGTCTGCAAGAGCAGTGGCAAAATCCACCAGCAGAAGGCCAGAGCTCCTCTCTCCAGGAAAGGATGGACCACTGACATTTGCCGTCGCCCCTCGTCTGCTGAATGTGCATCCATCCCTGCTGGGGGCTTGGCACCCTCCATTGGGACCATCTGGCTCCATTACCCTGACTGAAATGGCCTCTCCTGTCCTATGCAGCCTGGAGGCTCAAGGAAGTCAAATTCACCCTAAAATTACAGCAGAGCCAATGCTACCAGCTGGCCATGGTGGATGAACCCAAAATTTAGCTAGGAAAAAAAAAATTAACCTTATTTCAAATTTTAAGGAAAAAAAGGTGTTTCAAATTAGCTTGATTTTTTTAACAAGATAAAAATTGACTTTTTGAAAACATCACAAATAACAGCTATGAATAATAACCAACTAAAATTATTGTAATTAATTTTTACTATACTAAGGATTATAGAAAGAAAACACTCATTTGTTACAGAAGTATAGCAAAGCATTTTAGTCTATGTTGAGTAAAGCATGAATTTTGCATGTTTTCAATTATCCTTTTAAACAATTACTTTTCAAATTAGGAAGGGAGACATCCTTGAAATGGGCTTTCTAACTTTATGGCATATCTTTAATTTTTTCCTAAGCAAAATCATAATGGATACAAAACTAGGCAGCTATTTAAAAATCACATTTTCAAAGAATATTTTGGAATGTGGGAAATGCGAACACATTATCTTATGTTTAAAAAACAAGTTTCAAAACAGTTTATACTAGTTCTTACAAAATGAATGACAATATATAAATATGCATAGAAAAGTAATCTGGAAGTAAACATCTCAACATTTTAATAGCTGTTTTTTCTCTGAGTGGTAGAATAGCAAGAGATTTTCATTTTCTTCTTTATACTTATAGAATTTAAAAATTTTCTATAATATATCATAACAGGATAAGTATTTATTTATTTTGTCATACAGGAGATTTAGCCCAGGGCCTTGCACATGCTTGGCAAGCCCTATACCACTACTGACCTTTTTTATTTTTTATTTTGAGACAGGGTCTTAATAAGTTGCCCAGACTGGCTTCAAACTTGGGAATCCTCCTGCCTCAGCTTCCTGAGTGGCTGAGATTACCATGCACCACTGTGAACAGTCCCGGTACATATTTTTAAGAGAACAAGGAGTAAAGAATATCATGACACTAAAGGCACAGCCCTCTCCCTTAGATGTGTTTCTTAAGAGGATGCAGAAATAGGACAAGCTATTCTATGTCCAAATCATATACAGAAATCTCAGAGACTCACACATTAAATAGCTTGCCAAGTCTTAATGATTTGATGATGGATGTTTCACAAAGATCAGAGGGGTACTGTAGCATATGGAAATAAGAGTCTCTGGGGAGAGGGTCCAGCCCATTACAACACACAGCTATTATCCACATTTTAACTCCAGTAAACTAACATTAAAATGGAGAGGGAAGAATGTGTAGCACTCAAACATCTGTGGCATGGCATTGCAGAAGAATATTTCTAGGAATTATGATTCACAATTACTGCTCTCAAATTGAGAAAACAGCAGAAAACAACTGTTAAATTAACAAAAAGTACATGCAGGTCCCAATTTTGCAGCAGCTAAATAAAATCCACTAGAATCAGCTGTTATTTCACAACGGGAGTTACTTAAAACCACAGAAATTAGGAAAGTCAAGTCAGAATACAGTTTAAATCTGGAGGACGTTATCTTGTCCCCACCCTTACCCGTCCACAAGGCAAAACTGGGTCTGAGGCCACATGTTTATTTGCAGATATTGAAAAAAAAAAAAAAATCTTAACCGTTTGAGCTAACAAACCACTGCCCCACACTTCACACTAACGGTCATATGATCCTCAAGTGCCGTTTTCTCAGACTCTATCTTCCCCTGACAAACAATACCTTCTTTCATGGAGCCAGCAGATCATCCAAACAGGGCTCAACTGGCCAAGCTCTGGTGCTTTCTAAATGATGGAACCTGTTCACAGAGCAGTGCAGGACTTTGAAAGAAATATTTCAGGAAAAAGAGAAGGTAGGGAGTTTCAGGGCAACGCCTGATAAAATTCCATTGCTTTTTCCAAAACAACAAAAACATAGTTTCCCACGCCCCAAATACAAAAGCAGAGCAGAAAATAAGAGTATGTTCTTCAATTACACTGCTGGGAGGGGGGGGGGGGGGGGACATGCACTCTCACTTGGTATTTACAGGAGTACTTTCTCCACCATGTGATTTCATTTACAGAGAGAAAAGGAGAAGGGGGAGCAACTAGACAGAAAAATCCCCAGATGCCTTAGTATATTATACAGCACCTACAGAAACCTACAGTTCCATTGAGAAATCCCATCAGCCTTAAATAGATATTTTCTTAATGAAGAATAAAATTTTCAACAATGAAACAACAATGGAGAAAAGATGCTCAACAAAAGGAACATTAGTCTGTCTACCAGAGAGTAAGCAGAACAGCAGCTCAGCATGAAGACCACAGAGTAAGAGAAAAAAAAATACCACTAAGCTACTGAGCGATCTATTCATATAAGCATGATGAAGAAAACAAACACACCTTTCATGTGGGCTGCCTAAAGGGGCAGCTTCCCTGTACCTCTGACTTCCAGCATCCTGCTCATGACCAGAGTCTAGGAAAGTGATATATGACCTCAGTAACGCTGCCTGGCCTGCACCCAAGTCAGTGACTCCACATTAATAACAAAAGCCATCCTGAGTGGACACGCCGGGCCAGTGTAGGAGATGAAAGACTCAGGAGCGGGCTTCTAAGAGCAGAGCTACCTCCTGTGAAAGCAGAGGGCCAAGAGCCGTTGAGAGCAAGTTTCCTCCGCTGAAGTATTGGCTGTCATTAGAAAGGCTACAGTCCATGCAATTTTTAAAAACCAGAGTGCACTGAACTCTAACAATAAGACGATCCCCGCTGCAGCAGAATGGAGTGAACACTGGGCTGTGTTAGTGCCAGGGACTGTTCCAAGCACTTTGCACACTTAAAGGTTGCTCAACTGCCAACAACCCAGGGAAGTACATGCTATTAGCCTCAGTTTACAAATTGGGAAACTGAAACACTAATAGTAAGAACCTTTTCAAGATCACAGAGCTGGCTGGCTTGAAAGCAGGGTTCTAGCTCCAGACACTGAGAGCTGAGCCACTGTCCCAGGCTATCCCACACTAGCCGCTCTTAGTATTCACAGCCTGAATACCCCAAGGGGGCAGATACTGCAACTCCAGGGCTATACTTCTGTTGCTGCCTTGTGGCTGCTCCCTGGATTTGATGATAAGAGGCTACTATTATGGAAACCCTATGTTGTGCAGGGACAGTACATCTGGGAATACCATACTGAAGTGTTAGCTGTCTTCACAAAGCCTGCAGTCAGTCCATGCAAGGGCACCATTATGTCTTCTACTCTCCTCTGTTACACCTTCAGAAACAATATAACGTTTCACCTGTCGTTTGATATAAGCAATTCCATGATTATTCCCTGTTACAGATGAAAAACAGATTCTGAGGGACTGTGTAACTTGCATGACACCGGTGAAAGGCATTTGAACCTACATTCATTTGCACAGGGCTTATGTCCCTGCCACTATAGAAAGGAAAGCATCCTTCCTCCTCGGTCACAGGTTCATCCCCCAAATGGGTGGCTGATCCAACAGCTAGAAATGATCTGCCATATTTCAACTGATCATTTAGTAAATGAATGCTGCTTGGACTACTGGGAGGAACACAGGGAGGGAGCAAAGCCAGGTCAGTAAAATTCCAACAGATGACAAAAAAACTCTCAAACCATAGAAAATCTCTCCAATTAGCTAACAGAAAGTACATTTGTTGTGCACACATGCAGCACTGCTGCAGAGAATTATGGACTATAAATGTATGGAACTGCATATCTCTGGTTTATACACACCAAACATCTATCTGGAAGTCACATCACATTTTAAATGCACTAGAGAAACTCACAATTAAAAAAATAAAAATAAACAAAACGCAATTCGGCAGCTAAATTCCTTTGTAGAATCAAAGGTTCTTTTATAATAATAATCTTCTAATTTATTCTCTTGGTCCTTGAATTTTCTTTTTCTTTTTTTCCTCCTGTCCTTCTTGGTACCAGGGATTGAACCCAGGGGTGCCCAACCACTGAGCCACATCCCCAGTCCCTTTTTTAATTTTGAGATAGGGTCTCACTAAGTTGCTTAGGGCCTTGCTAAATTGCTAAGGCTGGCTTTGAACTTGAGATTCTCCTGCCTCAGCCTCTGAAGTTGCTGGGATTATAGGCATGTACTACCATGCCTGACTAGTCTTTGAATTTTCAAAAGCAGTAATATTCCATTTTAGGCAGACCTACTGGGATATATAATAATCCAAGTTATTTTATATAAGCTTAGGATGTAGTTTTGCCTTAAAAATGGAAGAAATATCTCTCTAGTCTATGAGTCTATGAGTTGTTAAGTTGCCTATCACATCAGCATATACATTAATTTGCATCTACAGCTTGGCCAAGGATATCTTGAAATAAAAGGAGTAGTAGGGATCAAAAGCAGGATGATTAAAATTTTAAAAGTATCATGAGACTATGACTCACAGAATATACAGATAAGAGGAATTCCAGACTCAATCTACTCATTTTATGGAGAAGAAAACTGAGGCCCAAGAGTCAGACAATCTTTTCTAAGTCCTAACTAGAATCAGTGGAAGAAATTCAATGGAAGAGACAGAACTAGAACTAATACCCAATTCAATGCATGTTCCAAAAGAGCTCCCTCTGATGATGTCACATAATACTGTACCGTCAGCTCCAAAAGAGCAGGAACTATGTCACGTTTCTTATTTCCACTGCTCCTATCAATTGCCCTGTTTAATATATGCTACTAATTCTCCCTGTGGTAGGAGGAAGCAATCAGAGGTGGTACCGTAGGCTATCTCCAACTTCATTTCTTGTTTTTGTAGACTATCAGATTCTAGGGTCTCAGCGCTCAATTGTGCAAAATCAGTGCCAACCTTTCAGACACCAGAAGGTGTGACAAGACACTGATGTCTTCAGGATATCCTGTGAAAGGATTGAGGATTGGCAGGCAAGAGACAACTGCAAAACAATTAATGCAGCTTAACATTTCTCCACTCCAACATGAAAAAACTGTACCTCCTGACCTCAAAGCCCTCTTCCAACATTAGTTATTATTCTGTTCTCTGAACTTTATAACTTTGACACATAGAGTAATTCTGTAAAAAAACTTTTCAATTTGACTCTTTGTTCGGTGGGTTGTAATACAAGTAGTCACACCTTCCTCCCACCTCCTACCCCAGTGAATAAGGCAAGAATGGAAAAGCTCTGATCTTCGATGGTCAGTGGGGGCCCTTTCTTTTCCTAACACTATTTCTACCCTTAAAGCTTCTCGGGCTTGGGTGATTAGGCCCACAGCATTTGTAGTTTTACTCCAGCATCAGGACTTAACACTAGGCCAAGTCACATAAAAATGCCCTTTCAGTCAGGCAGCCTATTTGATCTCTCATAAGATCTTGAGCGAAAGAACTGGTCACCTGCAGGGTCCAGCAGTGTGGAGCTGGTCTGAGGCCAGAGACATAAGGTCAGAGGGAGGCCAGGGCTTCAAGTTTGAGCCCTAGTGTGCAACTTGAAACTGGAGAAGATGATTAAGAAAGAGATACTCAGACAAGCAAAGAACAGGAGATATTAGAGATTAGAAAAATAAGAGGAAAAAAGAAGGAAGAGAGAGATGACTTTGGAAGTTCCAATATACCATACCCCAAATGCATATGTTTCTGTCAACCATATGAGTTGTCAGTAGCATGCATTTCAGTCTTGAACTGATATGAAAAAGAAAAGTGAGATTCAAGCGATTGCCTTTTAAAAAAAAATTTTTTTAGTTGTAGATGGACACAATACCTTTATTTTATTTATTTATGTTTATGTGGTGCTGAGGATCAAACCAGTGCCTGACTAGGCAAGCGCTCGCTACTGAGCCACACCTCCAGCCCATCAAGCAATTTCTTAAGTTTGCAGTGGTGATTATTTTTAGATGAGTTCCTGTGTTCCAAATGATCCCCTTAAAGTCGGTTGATTGGAACTGCCTGAGACCCATGAGCCTCATCGGACCTTATGCGTTATTAAGCATAAATAGTTGTGCTACTAATGTGTGTCAAGAAAAACAAAAGTCGTAGGATTTGCATGATTGAGATCAGAACCAGAACATAGACAGTACATTTCCACAGGACTTTACAGTTTACAGATCACTTCCTACGTGAACTCTGCTCTGATCCTCACAATAACCCCATGGCATGTGCAGAAACTGAGGCTCAAGACACTGACATACTTGGCCAAGATGCCCAAACTGCTAATTAGCACATCTTCAGAACTGCCTTGTATGGGGATGGGGGCGGTCTTCTACCACACCACCAAGTCTCTTTAAAACTGTTTTTCCTAAAAAGCCACCTTTTAAAAGAAAGAAAATATATTGCTTATTCATTTTTCAAACTTTTCCATTTTAATTCCTAGCACTGAAAGTGGTTGTAGATTGAACATTGTTGAACAGTGTTTATATGCTACATACATCACTGCCCTGTGCTGCAGAGCAGGCGGGCACACAATGGGTTAAATCCTCTTGGAGGGCTGGCCTGGAAACTTCACCACCACATATACTATACCATTGTTTCTACTGGGGGCTCCATTCCAAGTTCCAATCAACTGACTTAAAGGGGATGGTTTGAAACACAGGAACTCGACTAAAAACAATCACCACTGCAAACTTAAGAAATTGCTTGAATTTCACTTTTCTTTTTCATTTCAGTTCAACACATACAGACACACACAGAGCCTGTTTTCACGGAGAGGCGCATATAAAGCATGAAAAGCTAAGCATTTCAGTACAACAGAGGAAATGTCACAGAAGTCCTGCATACGATGATGGTGGATTACATAAAGAAGTGGGAAAGTCCCCTCTGCCCCAAGTCAGTGCCAAGACATCTGACATGCTCGTGTCTGCCAGAGCCCTACAGTTATTCAACTCAAGAATTCATTTTTTAGAAAAATCAGCATAATATTGCAATGTTCTGAAAAGCTCACAAAGGACGTCTTGCCAGAATAATTAACTTCCTCAGGTTCTTCAAAATATTTGTTTTGAGAAAAAAATGTCTCTCTGCTGAGGGATTTCAAAGACTAAAAGCAGAGTGACAGGTTTTTTGTTATTAATTTTCAACAAATCACCAACACGCTAATTTTGTCAAGTTTAATATTTAAAAAACAGTTTGCAGAGATAAATCAAAGCACGGTTTTAAGTATTCAACTAATAAATTTTCCTGATGCTTTTCATATTATTTGACTTACTAAAAATGGATTGATCTACAACGTTTCAGTAACATTTATGATGTGACTGTATGAAGCTTAAATAAAACCAAATAAGACAAGACAGACTCACCCAACTAAATGTACATATTACACTATTCACCCAAAGTCATGAAAAAACATCGGTCAGATTTCACTCTACCTCAAATAGCAGGTATTGTGTGGACCTGTGGTTCAGTAGCCTGCCATTTTCTCTTGTGCCCTAGGGACAGTCCTTCCAGCAGAATCTTTGAAAAGACAGACGAAGAATGATAGGGATCAAAACAAAAAGAGCTTACATGCATGAGAAGCTCTGAACTGCCTAATTTCAGTCCCCAAGCGTCTCAGTCTGCCGATCCTCTATAATTTTTGATGAAGGACAACATAAACCTGTTTAAAGCTATTTGTAATCAAAAGGTACAAAGTGTGAGAACCAAATTCCCTTGGTTATTGAGATGAGTCTTAAAATAACCACAAGCAGCTAATATTTAATTGGGTGTTCTTACCTTTCTGTGAGAAATCTTGGCAAGATACAAAAATGCCTTTATAAAACATAACAGCCTACCGTAGAAAGAGCCCAGCTCAGATTTCTCTATTATCATTATCTCTGTTTTCTAGAAATAGAAAGCAAGTCATTTTTTTTGAAACAGGCAGATTACTGTTACTTTAAATACCCTTCTCTGTCACTTTCTTGATACATGTACTTAAAATAGTTCCAACATGAAGTCCGTAGGGCTCCACAGGCTGTACCAAGCATCCAGTCACCTTCTGGTGAGTTTGCCTCATTCCTTTAAATCTGAAAAACATGCACAGTACATCCTGAATTCTTTGTCAGTGATGCTGGACATTAGTTCCTCTGGGCTACTAATAACTATCCACTCATTTACCTACATCTATATGCTTGTTTTCTTATTTTGAGTTAAATGAAATTAGATACAAGTTTGCAATCTGTAAACAAACTTAAAAAAAAAAAAGAAAGAAATCCTGCAGTCCCCAAACAGAATCACCTCCGATTCTTATATTTTTTTCTTTTTTATATTCACTAATTCCTCTGGGCCAAAGTTTCTTCAGGTCAAGCCATGGTCCACGTTGGAGTGGGGATGGGGTGAAGAGGGCCACAGGATATAACCCACTAGTTGGATGCTAACTCCCTTCCAAAGCCAAATTTCTACTACTTGTTTCTCTGGTCTGCGTGTATCCCAGATATGAGCACACGCATGCTAGTAGTTCTTGCCTGGGAGTGGCTATTTGCTTCCCCCAGAGACACCTGGCAATGTGTGGTGACATTGTCACAGTGGTGGTGGTGGTGGTGGGGGGGGGGGCTACTGACATCTGGTGGGTACCAACGAAGGATGCTGCCCAGAGCAGCCCTCCACAACAAATAATCACCCAGGACAAAAATGTCAAAGGTGCTGTAGTTGAGAAGTCCCACTACACAGCATCAAGCCTGAGACAATCTGCCATGTTCCGAAAGCCACAGAAGCCATTTCCTAGGATTGCTTTCACAGGGGGCCAACTTAAGGGTCTCCAAAGGCCAAAAGGGAAGCAGAGAGCAACAGGGCTTATTCTCAGCTCCTGTTCTTCACTATCTCCTATCACTGAGTGATCACTGCTCAGAGGCAAAAGAAACAGCAAGGGTTCCTGCCTTCCAGGCAGTGTCATCTAGCAAAGGAGACAAGATGGACTTCTGCACCCCTCAGTGCCGGCGCTCAGAGAGCCAGAAGCAGTGGAGCTTACAGAAGTCCACAGGTTTGCCTTTTTTAAAAAGGAATCAAAATAGCATTTAATCAGCAGATATTAGTAAGGAGTCTTCACTGGCAGATTTTTAAATTCAGTTGAAAAGTTGGGTCACATTGAAATGTATTTTCAACCTGCCACAATGACAATGTTCCTCTGCCACAAACATCACCTCCATCCTTCACAAGAGGATATCATCAAACGCCCCTCAGAAGGCTGACGGCATCCTGACAGCACTTGAGCTCTTCTGGGTTCTTTTCGTAGGGAAAGGTGGGTATGGATGGTTTAGCAGTCAAAACAACGACTGCACAGAGAGAGTCGCTTGCTTTCTAGGATACGCTGGGACACATCCAGGAGAGGCATACTATTTTTCCTCCAAACCGAGACATTTCTGAAAGTGAATTCCCCCAGGAGAACTGTAAAAACCAAGACAATCATTCACCAGAGCCATGACGATCGTGCAGTCCTTACGGAGCAACCTCAGTTGGACAATGTTGCCCACACAAACCCCACACAGAGAGTAAACATAAGCATAACAGCTACTACTTGTTTTGTTTTCTTGCAGTGCTAGGGCTGGAACCCAGGGACTCGTGCATGCCAGGGAAGCTCTACCACTGAGCTACACCCCAGCCCTAACTGCTACAGTTTTAGTCAACTAAAAATCAGTTACAGTCAAAAGCAAAGAAATAAGGCACTTGGTATGAAATCCACACAAAACATACTTAAGCAAATGGCAGATCTAGAAAGCCTGAACATACTCTGTTTATGAATCGAAAGTCTAAGATTCCCATAATAGTGTACACCAGATGGGATTTAGCCTTTTCTCTGCGGCACACAAAAAGCAAGAGAAATTGTTAAACAGCTTCTTTTTTAAAAAACTTGGCGAATGCAGGGATCCTCCAATCAGCATAAGCATGTGTCTGGTACTCACAGCCAATACATACCCCACATGACACTGACTTCAGAGGTCTGCTATGATCACCCCTTGCACACGTCAGTACAAGGCAAGAGGCTGCTTCCGTAAGTCTGTATGTGAATATCACATTCCCAGCAAAGTGGGCTCTTGGGCCTTTGGGCAGGCAGAGTTAAGATGTTATATATTTAATCTAGAAAATTCTATAAAATAACAGGATGCCAACCTTGGAAAACAGAAATACTCCCAGACAGCATAAGGTCAATACTCTCTCTGTCTTGACTCTGGCCCATAAATAAGGAGGTGTCTAAAAGAAAACACTACAGTCTTACAGGGAGCTCACAGATCAAACCCCAAACCCAAAACATGTCCTAAAGCTTTGGGCACATCACTAAGCACAAGAGTTTACTCCCCACAGGAAAGTCGGGAAGGCCAGAGAGAGCCCAGAACTAGCCAAGAGCGGCAG
This sequence comes from Spermophilus citellus, assembly GCF_964194105.1. NCBI lineage: Eukaryota > Metazoa > Chordata > Mammalia > Rodentia > Sciuridae > Spermophilus > Spermophilus citellus. The sequence goes on from NC_138189.1 coordinate 135,996,984, forward strand.
CAGCCACCGTGACACATGGTTCCCTTCTCCCACTTTCTTTTAAGCTTTTTCAGAAGAAAAATAAAGACTCGTTGGGAAGGTGATCTCACTTTCACAGAAGGCAGAAGGCAGAACTATTCACCTTGACCTCTATGGTCCAGATTTGATCAGAACTGGAAACGGAGGCCCATCCTGAAAAGAGGGAATGAAGATCTCTTTAAACTGTAGCCACACTGCAACCTTAGCCACAGTTCTCTACACCAAGGCAGAGGTGCCAGTAAAGATGGAAAGAACAAATACAAAACTGGATAAACCACTGACGGGCAGACTTGGGAACAAGTCAAACAAAACTCTACCTTGGCTTTCTAAGGAGACAGAAGGTAAAGATTTAGGATTGGGAGGGATGGCAATTGCCTACTGTACTTCAAATGTCACATTATCCTTATATGGCTTTTGATGGAAATGCCACGAACGGAATGCATTTATATTTCTTGATAATATCTGGGTCCAATGAAGACATGTGACGTGGAGGACATAGACAGTTGTTCACCCTTCTTTGCAATGCTTCCCTAGGAGGGGCTAGATTATTGAGCTGCTTTTGTCTGAAGGAATGGTCTGGTGTCATTTTTCTTTTTTAATTAAGCAATTATATTAATTATATAGATGAAGTTCAAGAATGTGCTAATAAATATTGCAGGTGACACAAAGTGATATGAAGACAACAGGAATAGGACCTTGGTACAGAACGCTGCCCGGGTGGCAGTGACATCACATTTTTAATGGACAGATGTTGGGTGCTATATTTAAGTGTACAAGGAAGTCGTACGAACAGACCTTGCTTTGCAGAACTTGAGCAGTGAGGATCAGAAGCCACACGGCTGTTTGGGTTTTTGTTTTGTAACGAAAATGAAATAACCAGATCAGGGGAAGAAACAGGCAAGCAGGCTTTACCCACATGGAAACCACATCTGGAAAAACGACTTAAACTCTGGGAGCAGCATTTTAAGAGGAAATTAATTATCTGGAGAAAGACTGGGATGGTTAAAAGTATTAAAATCCTGCCATGTGAGCAACTGTTGACAAAATCCAGGAGGGTTTGCTTAGAAAACAGTTCTGTGAGGAGGCGATGGCTTTCTTCAACTACTTAAGTGGCTATCCTGGGGACATCCCCTAAACAAGTTCTGGTTAGTCAATGTCTCTCCAAAATGTACATGCATACTCCAGGTCTGGCTCGATGGTAAGAAAGCAGGCTGACCTGTGTGAGGCTGGGCACGCTGTGCAGCCAGTGTGAGATGGAATTAGGCTTTTTGGCAACTGCATCCCATGGTTGACTCACAATGAATTGAAGCCCAACTTAAACCACAGTTTTCTCTTGTGACCACGGTTAGATGCCATCGGTTTCAGCAGTTATCACCAGCAGACATCACATTACGTATCTGGTTGCTCAATGGCAGTCTTCATCTACCAGGATGTGAATTTCACCAGGGCAGACGGTTTGTCTTGTTCACAGCTCAGTATCCAGCACTGAGAACAAGTCCCGGTCAGTACGGAAGGGATGGCAACTGCCTATTGTACTTCAAATGTGGGTCACTTCAAGTATTTTTAAGTCTTAACATGGGTCCCTTCAAAAATTTTCAATTCAATGATTCTTCATAGAAATGAGTTCTTCAATAAGTGTGGGGCTGATCAGGATGCCCCATTCCACAGGACATCTGTGCTGGGCAGTTTCCACTTTCCCCTCCAGATCCACTTGGCCCCAACTCCTACCCTGCTCTGAGCCCGGGCAGATTGAACTCGAAGGAATGCATCCACCCTGGTTCTCTGGGTTTCAGATGGGCTTGGCCAAGAGCAGGAGATCAGGAGAGGAGCCTGCGGTCAGGGGACTGATTCCTGGCTGCAACCCTGTATGCTCTCAATGATGTCCCTGTACCGTGACAGAGACCTCAGCTTCCACAGGCAGCCATTTCTACATGGCCATCTATCACCTGTGGTCTTATAACATGCCTTCTTCTTCCTCTTCCTCTTCAGGCAGAGCTACTGGCCCTTGCCAACCACTCCTACTTGTATTCTCACCATGCCCTCCATTTGTGTGGTCTTTTTATCAAACGTTCCTCACCTTATCTGTTATAGTTTGCATCTGGAATGTTCCTGGAGGCCATGTGCTAAAGCCTTGGTCACCAGCCTGTGGTGCTATCAAGTGGGGAATTAGGAGACAGGGCCTGGTTGGAGGAAGATCACCAGGGGCATATCTTTGAAGGGTATATTTTCTCATAAGCCCCTTCTTCTCTTTCTATCCCTGTGCTCTATGACTGCCCTGAAGTGAGCTGCTCTACTCCACCACACCTTCCCTGCCATGATGTTCTGCCCCCCTAAGGGCCCATAGCGATGGGACCAGACAACCATGGACTGCAACCTCTGAAACTGTGAATCAAAATAAATCTCTCCTTCTTTAAGTTGATTTCCTCAGGCATTTTGTCACAGTGACAAAAAGCTGACCATCACATTAGCTAACCTGAGGGTCCTATCTGCCTCCCACCAGGCCACAGGTCAACACCTGAGTTGGTGTTCAACCAGTTGTTTCTGTGGGAACACTTAGGTGGAGAGGGAAGGGGTACACTTTGGTTTTGGAAAATTGTTGTACAGCTCTGTCTTGACTTCACTGTCATGACAATGGAGTGACACATGGCATGTACAGGTCCCAACGTATGAGTTTTGTGCCTTAGCACAATGCGTTAGTGGTTGGATTTCCTGTACTCCTGCAGCAGTTCCCAGGTAAATCAGCAGGATGGCTTCCCATCCACTCGGTCCTCAGAAACAGGAAGCTGCGGCAGGCTCTGAGCACTAAAGGCCCAAAGGAAATCATGAATGTATATATGTTTCAGGAAATCATGTGTGTACGATGCTCCTCCTTCATAAATGAGCTTGTGCAAGAGCAGACACCACAGAGCTTCTCTTTTTCATCTTTTATTATGAAGGCTGGGCCTTCTGTGGGCATTACTAGAACAACAGGATATTTTCATCCTGCTTTGATTTTTAGCTAATAGTGTACCAACTAGGAAAATATTGTCTTTTACAGTATAGACAAAGTGGCATAAAAAGAATGAGAACATTTGGCAAGGGTTTATATTTCTTATATGGCCTCATGTCCCAGCAAGCATCAAGCGGACAGAAGATCAGAGAAAAGTACACACAAAACTGGATGACTTTAGACAAAGGAAAATAAAAAATGTTAAAAGTTATCATAAACAGGGCTGGGGATGTGGCTCAAGCGGTAGAGCGCTCGCCTGGCATGCGTGCGGCCCGGGTTCGATCCTCAGCACCACATACAAACAAAGATGTTGTGTCCGCCGAGAACTAAAAAATAAATATTAAAAATTCTCTCTCTCTCTCTCTCTCTCTCTCTCTCTCTCCTCTCTCACTCTCTCTTTAAAAAAAAAGTTATCATAAACAAAGAGGAAAAAAATCTTGAGAACTGCACAATATACAAAGAAAATTATCCACAGGGATTTACTGCCAACTACTTCTGTATAATTAAAGTATCTTAAAAATTGTATGCTTTTATAGAAATTAAGCATATCGCCAGGCACAGTGATACAGGCCTATAATCCCAGTGACTCCGGAGGCTTGTGAGTTCAAAGTCAGCCTCACTAAAAGTGAGGCACTAAGCAGCTCAGTGAGTCCCTGTCTCTAAATAAAATACAAAATAGGGCTGGGGATGTGGCTCAGTGGTTGAGTGTCCCTAAGTTCAATCCCTGGTATCTTTCCCCGCTCCCCAAAAGAAAAGAAAGAAATTAAGCATATCTACAGTAACTCAGAGTGGCGATGTGGAAGATAAAAATGAGAGCTATAATACTTGTATAATATCTACCATGACATATTTACAAACTGTTCAAAATCTAAGTTTCAGACAATCATAATCAGTATCATTTATTCCCCAAACAGCACGGTCCAAGAAAAGTGACACCTGCTATGAGGAAAATCCTGTGTGTATGATGCTTGAGAACCCCAAGAGTCTGGTTGCTCACCTCCTGCAACTCTGGGCTGTGGTCTGCCCAAGGCTCCCTTCCTCTGACCACAGACAGGACTCAGCATTAGAACATGTTCACAAGAATCATGTTCACAAGAACCAACATACTTTTTTTTTTTTCTTAAATTCTAAGGACTACCAATAATATCTTTCTTTCCTTTAAAAAACCCAGTTCAGACTCAACCTTTCCACACTGTGCCTAAGACTGCTGGGAACTGCTCCACGACGGGAACTTCATTAAAGACCCTCCTCTAGGGCTGGGTGGTAGCTCAGTGGGAGAGTACTTGCCCAGTAGGTGTGAAGCACTGGGTTCGATTCTCAGCACTGCAAATCAATAAACAAATAAAATAAAGATCCATCAACAACTAATTTTAAAAAAAATTTTTAAAGAAGACCTTCCTCCAAATCCGCAACTCCACCTGACTTAAGGTGGGTCCAGATATGGCTTCAGTAAAGAGAGACGATGAACCTTCAGACCTTGAACTCAGAGAAGAACTTATGAAAGTATGCTTTACTCAGGCTTCAGTGGTCATTGGTACTCCTCTGGAGAGAAAAGGAAAAAAAGCAAACATTTGCTGACCATATCCAAATGGTCACATCTAAATATGGCATCTCTAGCATGAAAGTAAAAAACAACTGCTCTGAGACTCTGCATATGTTTTCCTCATTTGACCAACATATGCTCTCACTCTCTTCCTTTTAAACTGGGAATTCTCTCTATATTTTTTTTAATCAAAAATTTCCTTTGCAGAGACACTGAAAATTTCCCCAGTCCTGCTACCAAGTACTGGGTCCAGTTCAAACAACAACTATGTGCCACTAAATTCCAACTATGTGCCACGCACTAGATCACTACTCTAACAGCAAAAACATTAGTTTTCCCCAATTATCTTTCTCAATTCCTAAGATAGATTTTTATGGCATCCCAACTAGAAATAATATCAATTAGTCTACATAACAGCCTTCATCTTGTATAACCCAGGTGATCTCCAGGATCTCGTTCATTAACATAAAAACTATTGACTGACTGATGGTTATTTGCAAAGCTATTTCTGACAGCAACAAAAATGTTTCTGTCTCATGGATTAGAATCTGGAAAGAGGGACAAGTATATACAGAACCAAAAATCCAAAGTGAAACTGTGGCATGTGAGAATCTACAAGGAGATTACTCGTTACTAATGGATCAAGGGCAAAACATCATAAAAAGTAGCATTTGAGAGAGTTCTCGAAAAAGGAAATAGCACAGGGAAGACTGAGCCACGCAAGACATGAGACCTGGGTGGGGAGAGGTAAGAGAAATGAGCCTGAGAAAACTACAGAGGATCATGAAGTTTTCAATCCAAAAACCAGTTGAATTCACTTGGGATAGATAAATTGTGATATATTTACACAATGGGATATTAATTAGTAATCACAAGGAATGAGGTTGATACCACACACATGAACTCTAAAAATATTATTTCAAATCAAAGAAGCCAGACACAAAAGGCCACACAATACATAATTCTATCATAGGAAATATCCAGAATAGGAAATCCATAGAAACAGGAAGTAGATTAGTCCTTGCCTCAGGTTGGTGACAGGTGGCTGCGAAGATGGGGCATGTTTGCTAATCACAATGAGGTTTCTTTGGGGGGGGGGGGTGATGAAAATATTCTGGAATTAGACCAAATTCTAATCTGGTTGCATAATTTCATAAGTACATAAAATTTTTTTTAAAAAAATTAAAGTAAAAAGTCATCCCCTAGGGCTGAGGCTGTAGCTCAATGGCAGAGCCTTGCCTTGCACCTGTGAGGCTCTGAGTTCGATCCTCAGCACCACCTTAGACACACACACACACACACACACACACACACACACAAATAAAATAAAGACATGCTGTCCATCTACAACTACAAAAAAAGATTTATTTTTTTTAAGTCATCCCTTGTCCTCTCCTGGGTCATATTTACATTATTTATTTATTTTGCTGAGGAGGGGAACCAGGGTCTCCCACATACCAAACACACACTCTATCACTGAGCTACACTCTCAGACCTTACTATAAACCTCTGATTTTCTGCTTTGGTAGACACAATGAATTTAGGGGAAAAAACAAACAAAAAAAAAACCCCAAACAAAACAAAACAACAACAACAAAAAACCCCACTTAAATATAAGCAAAACTTGACTCATTGCAAACATTAAAAATCCAGCTTAATTAAATGTACATCTTGTAACAATAAAAGCAAATAAAAGTGAAAAAGACTGGGCAAACTTTGCATAAAAGAACAAAAATCTTACCAACTATGTAACCATCTGAACATACCTGAGGGACAAACAGAGGAAAGTGGCTCCCAATGTACAGACCTGAGTTTTGTCACAATCTTAACTTTCCAAACCTGTTTAGCTTCTTTGCCATAAATGAAACTGTTATTTTTTTGTATAGCTATTATATGTCAGTTATAAAGAAAAGCATTCCTCTCATTTTAAATTTGATTCATTACTTTGCAACAATGTGATTTTTCCCCCCTCAATCAGAAATTTTACTTAAATACAATCTTCCAATGCACTTGTGAAAGTTTCTCAAAAAATTTCTGTGATTACAAAATAGTAAGTGCTGGTAAAAAAAACAAGTTAATAAGCATCCAGTTTGTTTTAATTCAAGATTCTTGCCAACCTTAGATAATGGTCTCTGTTTTTGTAAATAGAAATATCACTATGTACATCTGTGTGAGTTACCATTCTGTATTAAAACAGCAAAGATGGTGGGGTTGTAGCTCAGTGGTACAGCACTTGCTTGGTACAGCACTTGCTTAGCACATGTGAGGCACTGAGTTCAATCCTCAGCACCACATACAAGAAAATAAATAAAATAAACATCTACAACTAAAAATAAAAAATTAAAAAAGCAAAGAATATGTAAAAGATCATAGAAGCAAATTACTGACTAATTTCTGGATTGTTCTTTTACTAAAACTAAAGTACTTGTAAGTTTTCAATTTCCCATAATTTTGGGCACCAGATTCCAGAGAAAGACTGATGTTTAAGAGAAACTGCTAAAATCACAAAAACTCACAATGTAATAAAACATGAAATTTATTAGTATTTATTGTAGAGAAGGCAAAGAACACTGTGAAATGCATTTGCAAATTCAAGTTTAAGTACTGATTCAGGGACTACAATGCACATCACTAAAGGAATCCTCCAAACTAGAAATAGTGACTGTTTTTCTCCAGGTCCTGCCAGAAACAGTTAATATATTACTTGAATGACAGACATTAATTAAAAATAAAAGAGATCCACCAGTAATAAAGAGGTGTATGGTTCAAAACAGATTTGAAATTAACCACCAGATAACTTGTTCAAGCTTGAAGATTGACAATGACTTCCCTACAACCCAAGTCAATTTAGAAAACTCAGAAATGGCTTATGTTTTACTCCAGGGAGTTGTATGTATATTTTATAAGTACCTGCAGAACTTCCTACATAAACATCCAGATTTCCCATATTTGGGCTAGGGGTGGCACTTGCCTAGCATGTGAGAGGCCTTGAGTTTAATCCTGGGCACTGCAAAAACAAACAAAAAACAGATTTCCCACATTCCACCTCTCAGAGACTAAGTTTTGTTCATCAGGTACTACATTCAGATACACCGGGGGAGAGGGGGATTGTGGGTCAATGATCTTGAGAAAGAAACATATGTTACTGAAATATCTGTACTTATTTGAAAAAACAATGCATGTGTGCATATGTATTATGGAGGTAATGGGATAATAACACATGATTGTTACAAAAAGCTGGGAAATTACAGGCAAGCATTTACAAAAAATAAACCAAAAACGTATGTCCCCAACACCCATACATGTTATCCTTGTAGAATACTTAACGACTTTTAAAGCCGAGTCTCTACTGTTCTATTTTTATGTTACACTTTTGATGTTTGTGGCTCTCTTCTTTTTATGATAAAAAGTTAAGAGTAAAAATAAATTGTTTGCTTCTGTATTTTACATCCTTAATAATGACAAATTTAGAACAACAGAAAAGCTACAAAGGTGTTGGTGCTATTAACTGCTCCTCCTGCATGTCAATGTGCTATCTCCATTCTCATCTAAAAATAAATTTGATAACAGAACCACATATGACAAAGAAAAGGAGCAAATGAATACAGCAATTCAAAAATCACAGAATTGCTGAAGTTCAGAGCTGGAAGTGACCTTGTGGGCTACAAGAGTTCAATTCTTATTTAAAGGGAAGTCTGACCGTCAGTACCTCTCCAGGATAAGGTCTCTATTTTATTCACGTGCAAATCTTTCCCTACAAAGCTCAGTGTGTGCACTCTATAAATGCATTTAAAATAAACTACCAGTGTTTGTTGGATGAATTAAGCCCATTTCAATGTAATAATTTATAATCTCAGAAGAAAAGACTGTTGGCTCTGGTCCTTCTATAGAGAAATGGCTCATTGTTCATTTAGATATTAGTAATGAATAACAGCCTGAATAGGACAACAAGTAATGGCAATCCTCAGCTAATGGAAAGGCTGTCTTCCCCAAGTGTGTGTGCAAGTGGATTCATCTAAACTTAGAATGCATTTTCCCCTAGAAGCAATGTTACCCATCACGGTTCACGTCTCTGGTCAGCCCACAAAGCTTCCTTAAGCATGCAGCCCTGGCAGATGCTAACCACCATGTGGAAAAATGCTCCAAGGGAACATGTACTTAGCACCCACTGTGGGAACTGTCTTCTTGCTGCTGCCCAGGAGGGGGGGCCCCCTCAAGATTAGAGATGGAAGGATATGTGGGTGAGAGGTCAGTCCAGGATAAAAGTTGCTACAAAGATAACAGAAATTATGGCTTTCTACCTCCAGCCCCCTTCTCCTCATTCCCCAAGCAGGAATTTTGAGTGGGGGGGAGACAAAATGGGTGGTACTAGGGATAAAAGCCAAGACCTCACATATGCTAAACACACAAAAATCTCCGCCCAGCCGGCCTACTTTGATTCCCCTATACACGTGAGGCCCAGTGCTCATCTACTGGGGGACCCCAGTGGATGAACCCTTCATGGACACAGTCTTTGCCCTTCTGGAGCTTACAATCTAACAGGGAAGGAAAATGCTAATGGTTAGAAGGAAATAGAGGATGAGGGTAAATGGGGGGACAGGGATTTGATGAGCAGAAAAGGAAAAGAATATTATAAATGTTAGGTATCATGTCGTCCTCCTTCTTCTTCCATCTGCACCCATTTCATCTTGGGGTGGGGGAGAAGGGGATAAGGAACAGAAACAATTAAAAAGTAGACCCAGGGAGAACTTTTATTTTCATCTCCCCTTCTTCTACACCTTTCTAGAGATCTTGATGCCAACTAGTATGAGAAAGAAATGATTGGCATTAATGTGGGGGGAAGAGGACGAACCCACACTGGGATTTGGAGACAGTGATGAGAAAGGCCTAGAGGAGGGACATCTTTATCACCTCAGAACAAAGGAAAAGCAGGGCTGTGATCAGGATGGGCTAGAGGCTCTCCCCAAATCAGGAAAACACTGACCTGCCCAGGGCCATTCAAGACAGACTCCGCTCCAGATACCAGCTGCTATACACATTAAAATATGTTCCAACATAGATCCAGTTTTCTCCATAGTTTTCAATAACCCATTCAGGAATCCTTTCATTCTTGCTTGCAAGTCTTCTCATTCCTTAGTATCCTGGGGGATTGGTTCCAAGACCCTCCCTTACTCCCAAAATAGTCAATGTTCAAGTCTCTTATATGAAATGGCATAGTATTTATATATAATTTACCCATATCTTCCTGCATAATTTAAATCTTCTTTAGTTTACGTAGAATACCTAACAGAATGTAAATGTTTTGCAAATAGCATTGTTTAATGAATAATGACATGAAAAAAAAAAAGTTCATACATGATCAGTGTGTAGGTGCGAATCTGCCCCCTACACTTATTAGCTGAACCCAAGAGGGACAAACTGCCTGTCTTTATGCCCAAAGAAGTTTTCTCAAAGGGAGGAATTAGCAAACTGTAAATAGCTACCTTTCTGAAGTTTAATTACAATGACGCTTTAAGGTAACATTAGGCTCTTCTGATTTGCAAAAAAAGACAAACAAATAACATAAATGGTCGGAAGATTTCACAAGGCCGCGTGCGTAGGAAGGAAAGTGGCAGACTGGTTTCCATGTGGGCAGATATAAAATAACAGATCTGTTATTCTTGAGGGATGGTGGCCTCTAACGCACAGATGTGACTCTAGAATAGGGTACAGGAAACACCCTGATTCATCTAAATGGCTCACGACAGAGGTGTGGCCCAAAGACCAAAACCAAAGCACCACAAAAAGGGAATTAAAAGTTACATGAAAAAAGAACTCAAAGTTTAAACACAAAATAGCAGGTGTCCACTGAGTATAGGAACCCAGAATAGTGTGGGATTTCTATCACTGAACCTCTTGGCAGATGTAGAGCAGGAGAAAAGCCAGAGAACACAATTTAGAATTGCACAAGGCTACCCAACTTCCTGCTTGGCCAGTCCCCTCCAATGACCTGTCAACCACCTTCTCAGAGCACCTGGCTCCCATCCACACCTCCCCTCTTCAACGATGCTTTGCAGCTCTCCTTAACAGGTTTCTTTTCTGGTTCTCCTTCTACCAAGTAGTAAAAAACACTCAATATTTTGCTGGTTCCTCCCTTTCTGACTTGAACCCCAAACTAGTATTCTGTAGGTCTTATCATGTCTTGAACCACAAACTCTTCCCAGGCAACCTCACTGATGACCAAAGCACCGGGTGTCTCTTCCATTCTATAATTCCAGAGTGTACAGTGCTGGCCCCAAGTCAACTTCCTGGGCTTAGCAGGGACTCAAAACTCGTGATAAATGGCAAGCAATGGGTTACTAAGGGACACGACACAGAAGCACTCAGAAAAGTTTCTAGTTTAAACCAGGGAGGTCATCAGTGCTCTTTCATAAGACTTCTGTGAGGCGGAACCTGGTATGATAGAAAGAACACAGGTTTCTGAAACAGACACACATGGGCTGAATCTCAGTGACACCATATTCTAGTTGTGTCATGTGGGGAAGCTACTCTCGCATCAGTTTCTTTATCTATAAAAATCAGGACAATAATATATAGTTTTCAAGATGGGTATATTTATTAAAAGAAAACAATAGCAACAACAAAAATCCAGCAAATAACAGCTGTTTGGTAAACAGAGCATCCCCTCTGCTGTATCAGTAGATGCTGCTGTTATGAGAACACTGAGAAAGTACTGACTCTCTATCATAACATTTTTTTCTCATTGCTATCATGAACAGACATTTTATATCATATATTGTAAGATGCTCTTTTTCTAATTTTTTATTCTATCTCTACGTCCAATATGCCACATATAGTGGAATGACGTGATTCTATGAGGTTCAATTCCCTCTTTGTGTGTTTGAAAAATAATTATCCCAATACTAAAAAAGTTAAAAATTCCACAGAACTGCTTTCTTAGCCACCCTTGCTAGCAGGTGCAGGCACTGTGTCAGGTACCACTAGATCTACCAAACAAATCCATCCCAGATTTTTCAATCTCAAGTAGTTAAAAGCAGCAAGGTCTTGACAGAAACCTGGGTCAGAGGTTGGGGCAGAGAATCCAGTTTCCAGAGGCAACTGTGTTCAGCTGGTGTTCAGTGTCCTGTGTCACTGGTGTTGGCAAGGTAAGATGTGAGGGCCTATGTTCATCCCATAATGCAGTTGTGGTATATTCCCTGGACCGGTCCAGCAACATTGTTCCCAGTTGACAAGCTTCCAAGATAGATTTTCACCTTTCCCAGAGAGATGAGGAGCTACCTAGTATACTGAATAAACTCCTTTTCTGATTAAACTAGCCAGAGTTTCTGTTGCCTACAACCACGAATCCTGACTGATAACGCCAAGTCAGGTAACAGTTTATGGCTTTTGGTCAAAGTCCACTGCGAGATTTACAGAGTAAACAAGCACACTGAAATCTTCCCAGGAAGTCAGAGATTCAGTAAGCCACTGAGCACGACGATATTGGTATTTCTGAAATAACTCTTTAAAAAGAATGAGGATGAATACATCGCCACGGTGTTCAAATAGCAAAACTCTAAAATGTACTTTACTTTGGTTGATCAGACAATGGATGCAGCAGTGCTCCCCTTTAAAAGAATCCAGTTACTTCCTTGGGTATTGGAAGGTTTCTGATTGTTTCTGATTGTCCCTACAAAAAACAAACAAACAACAACAACAACAAAAAAGCCTTGAATTTTTATCTCTCTGCTTGAAAGAGGGTTGTCATCCATCCCTTTAAGTGGACTCGGTCAAGAACATCATCTTGTGTTAGTTGGACCAAGAAATCTTAAAAAAATATATATATATCCTTGGGGCTGAGATCATTTAGGAATTGAAAAATGTAACTTGTGAAGCTGGAAATAAGCTCTCAGGCTTTACCTTTCATTAGAACTGATATTTTTTCTAGTGTCATCTAACTTCAGTCACCTCAGAAAATGCATTCAGTTTCTTCCAGATGTCGTATATTATCAGAAGTCATGTTAAGTTTTCTTTTTAATTAAGTCCCAACAATCATTATGTACTTTGTCAGAAATCTTTTCAGTTAAGACCCAAATTGCTACATAAGTCACATGAAAAACAAAACTCTGGCCAATGAAAAAAAAAATCTTATTAACAGTAAGCAGAATTCTGAGAAAAAGCAACTCATAAGAAAACTTTTTTTAGCATGAGGGCAAAGGTTTGGGAAAAGGGAACTTACAGGAAAAAGAGTTTCTTTTGCCAGTTTTTCCTTCACTATTTTTTTTTTTTTTTTTTGGTGTTGTTGTTGTCACTATTTTTAAAATGCCCAAGTAAAATTCCTTATCGTAAGTCTAATTTTTTTTTTTTTGCCATTTTGCCCTCTAACAGTTAACCACTGAAAAGATGGTAATTCTACGATTACCCGTACTTTAATCTTTAGTTAAAAAAAATAAAACATTACAACAGAAAAAAGTAGTTTTGATATCCAACAATAAAAACAAACTTAAAACAAAATTCATAGTCATAAGAATGTAAACTAAAAACCTTTCCAATTCCTGAATTCTGATTTTTTAAAAAACTGGCATGATCTATACATGATTGTTCTCCCTGGTTATTTCAGAGCAGAACAAAGAGTGTTGAACCGACAAAGGAATCTTCTGTTTTTAAGCCAGGATTTACACAGTTAGATCACTTGCACGAGGCCATATAGATTTAGCCATTTCCTCTTGTGCTCTGTAAAATCATTAGAAACCAAAGATGCTAAAAAGTCAAGCAAGCTGCAACCTGTCTGACCTACAGAAATAAGAGGCTCTTTTAGTGTATTTCAAACCAAGAGTGACTCATGGGGAAAAAGTAGGCTGCTGTGAACAGGGTATTTTCTGAGTTAGGGCTCCTCTGACTCTGAGCCAGGCAGCCTTGGGACTGGGGCAGACAGGGAGTCCACAGAGCACAAGGCAGGAGAGCTCTTCACCATGACTGGTCTAACACCGTTGGCATCAGAAACCCCTGCCAACCTGAGAGGCCCAACATGAAGAAGAGAGGTATCCAGGAAAGACTTCCACAGCCACCACTGCATCTCTGGCTGAACCAATAATAAACAGCCAGGAGAAGGAAATGCCCAAGGCTGATGTCCCTGCAGAGGACAGGACACTCCGTAGGAGACAAGTTTAATAGACGAAGGCATGCTTTTGGAAACCCAATCACCCTACAACTGGGGAACAGTCCCATGCAGTCATTAGCATGGTCACCAAATATTCCCTTGTCATTACACACTGAGGGAGGAGGGCAGCAGGACGTGACCAGCCTTCACTGCTTTCATAGTGGGCCCAGACAGATGAACATGGTTCTATGGGTTTTGTATGTTGGCTGTGCCTATGGACAGAGCCCATTAATGGGCACAGTCATTAACATCTACTTTTAGTATGGGACATTTTCAGTATCAGACGCTGCACGCGGCATTCATCTGCCCAGGTGTTACTATAGTTTTCCACTTATTTCCTGTCACTCAGAGAAAAGGGAAACAGCCCCAAAGGAGGCAGTGCCAGGGCACCTGCCAAGTGGGGCCCTTTGGTACGTCATTCAAGGACTGTTTAACTTCTAATACCATTTAAAATGTTATCACACATTTACTTTGCTCTGCAGTTTATAAGAAACCTACCAAACGGGACAGGCCAGTCTGGATTATACAATATGTAAATAAGCCAGGGAGCCAGGAGAAGCTGCGAGCAGGACGAGTTGGGACGATGGCTCAGAGAGTAACCTCAGCACCACACCTGAAGGCAGCCCCTGCACGCCCTGGTCTCCTTACAGTGCTTCATAATGAAACGCAGATAATTCAAAAGCTAACAGAAAAGTTCTGTGTCCCTGCAAATACCAACTAGGAAGTCACCGAAAATAATTAAAAGGGACACAAGAGTATTTAAATTTCATTGAGTATTTTTTTTTAATCTGGTGAACCTACTGAATAACTCATACTTAGGCCTGATAATAGGAACAAATGCTAAAGAGATTATCAGTAATTAGTATCTTCTTCTCCCACACATGCTGTCAGCTTAAATCTGAGCCCAGAGCCAGGGTTCAAGTTTCACTAGTGTTGCTTTACGACCTGAATCAACTGTTTTAGTTTCGTGAATGTACTTGTTTGAAAAGTAGATTTTCTATCTACCACCTTCATGAATGCTGAAGACACAGTAAATAGTGAAGCTAGTACCGTTCTCAAGTATTCCTATAATACAACTGACACAAAAGACAAGCTCTACGAATGACATAGGAAACATTTTATAACAGAAAAGGAAAAATACTGAAATGATAATTGATTCACATTTCCTCACGAAGATTACAATGGCCTCTAAGTTCTTTTAAATGGTCTGTTATGAATCAACTTTTTAAAAAAGTTAATCAGAGCGGTGTTTATACAATTAGTTAAGACTAGATGCTGATCATGTAAACATATGAATCACACAATACTGACAAAATTAAAAAGGAAATCATGGCAGCTCAACAAAAGAGAGCTGACATTTAATAACTTCAACTTAGAAATTTAAAAGCTTATTATACACCAACACCACTGACATATAAATATATGTGGCTCATTAAAATATCTATTAAAAATGTTGGGCTTGGTTTACTGTGCCAGTCTTCTCCTGGGTTCTAGTTTATAAAAAGTAGTGTTAAAAAATAGTAATGATCAAGTTTGTCATTTTGTGTTTTGTAACTTAAAAATGTCTTATGAACCGCCTTTGAACAAAGAAAGGAAAAAATAAATGCCCTAAAAGGGTGAGGGGACCCTCTTTTGTCAATTCTGTTAAATGCACATTTAATATATTATTTCACAACCTTTGACAGGCAGGTGAGAGTTGGAATTTCAGGCTGTATCTTTTCATCCCAAGGAGTACACTTGAGGCAGGGTTACAAACTGATGCTAACTATGGAAGCTACCACACTATGGTATAGATTCAAATGCCACCCATGATACTATCATCCTACCCACCCTTCACCACAATAGGTAAACAGGAAAAAAAAAAATCCATGTGAATAGTTTTTCAAGAAGCTGTCTGGTGATTGGCACTCCCCTAACCTGTCTTCCAAAATGAAAACCAAAGGATCAAGCATTTGCTACCTGGCCTTATTACCTTTAAAACCCTGTAGATACAAAATGACTGAGAGCCTTCCTTTCAACTAACTCCTCCCCTATCTAGTTTTAGAACCTAAAATTGTGGTTTTGGCAACTATCTGCCAATGACAAGTCCAAAAATTATCTCTGGACAGATAAAGATCCCAGGCCACAAAACTAGCAATGTTTATGATCAGGGCCTCCACTAGGAAGAAGTACGGCTGTATCCTGTCTGCACTCTGTCTGTCCTGGTCCATGGATCCAGGTTCCCATGATAGGCCTGCAGAGGAGGTTTCCCAGCTGGACTCCCAGAAAGAGCTTGGGGGACTCCTTCCCCAGAAAGGGTGTTTGATTCAAGCAGTATAGATCATTTAGGTATATATTTGTATATTTTATGTACAGAAATTTCCTTTATATACATTTTAAGTAAATATCTTAAAAATTATTTTATATATTTAAAAAATGTATACAAAGGAGGCAGAAAGACCCCAAATCTCTGCAAAATTAAAAAAAAATTAATTAAAAAAAAAAAACAACCAAACCAACAAGGTTGTTTTATTGTAAGAGTTAAGGGAAATATCCTAACTAGAGTTATAGGAAATATCCTAACTAGCATCTTCTAATAATTCTCCTCCTGAGGTCTCAGTCCTGGATCAGGAGTTCACTGAAGGAGATCCTGACCCTAAGGAAACCTTGAAGCTTTGGGCAGGCTTTCCCAATTGCAGGTCACTCAGCCTAGTGCCAGGATACATTTCAAAAACCACATGGTGCCATCTGGATCTTTCTGCTATGCTGTAATATTTTCTATAAACCTGGGACAACAATAACCAAAAAAAAAAAAAAATCTCTTCCAAGAAGAAAAGGTATAATAAACATTACAGGCTCAAATCCCTCCACTCCTATCAGAAATTCCCACTGCTTTTTTGGCAGGCTGCCAAAAAGCTGAGCTTAGCTGGCAAACATTCAAATACAGTTATTCAAAATATGTTAATGAGGCTAACGTGGGGGCTGGTACCACGGTGACCCCACCCTCCCTTTCTTCGTGTGAACTGAACCTGTGCAGGTTAAAACAGGCGTGCCAAACACTTGCTGAGTGAGATTACTGACGGCTGGCTGAACAACTGCCAATTTAAAATAAGCATTTAGGGAGAATGGCTTTGCTCAAATGTATGTAGCATTTAAAAATGGACCCAGGTTTTCATTTTGATGTTCAAATCACTCCCACTCACATATTCATTCCTCTATTGGTATCAAAACAAGCATTAATGATTTACAGTCTTTGAAAGTGTTCTGAAGATTCCAAGACCCTTATCAAGTACTGTGCTCTATTCTAAAATCATTTCCCAGTGAAATATTTTTCATTCCACAAAACTGAAGAGATGGGAAGTAGCAGTTATACACCGCACAGTTAAAGATAACAGAAATCAAAAGCAGAACTCACGTATTTTATCAGTCACTACACAGATTCAACAACATCTATTTAGCCCAAGTATCAAGTATGTCTTTTGTGGACAAAGGAAATCAGAGTGAGGGGTTGCTCATCTTTGGCTTGTACATATTCTAAAAATCTCAATATATCCCTCACAAAAATCCTACTATCTCAAAATTTTCACTCCTCTCTCCTTGGCTTTCCCAAAAAAGCAGTTGCTCGTTTCTTTTTCCACACAGACATTCCACACATAGTCTGAATTTCAGAACCCAGGCCATGAAGTGTCATTTGCAGCATAACAGAAAGCACTGATTCCAAAAACATCAACACCTCCCAGGCCCTACATTAGTCCCCCAATCACCAGACCCCATGCAAGAAATCAGGATCTAGCATCTTAAATCTAAAAAATTAAAGGGGAGTTGGAAGGAAGGTATAAACGGATTACACACTTACCCACGGTGACTCATTCTCATATGCTCAAGATTAAACAGAACACTGAATCAAGGACCAGGAAAGAATTTTTCCTCGGGCAGAAAGGGGTGTGGGATTTCCAAATGTACACTCAAGGAAGATCATCTGTGTGGATCAGGTGAGCAAATCCCACATAATTAACTTCCTACTACTGCCAGAGAGCAGACCTGGGTGAGGTGCATGCCTTCCTGGCCGGCTGGAGAAAGCCCCTTCCCTTCTGAAGGTGCCACTTTCTGGGACTGTACCCAGCAAGGGAGGGCTGCGGCTGAAAAATGGTTAAGATGGTCAATTTCATGTTATGTGGTTGCTTTCTTGTTTTTGCTATTAAACCACAATTGAAAAGAAAAATAAAAGAGAAAGGCAAATTGGGAGGAATTTATGATATTGCCACTGCTCTGAGGTGCACCTAAAACGCTCCTGCAAATTGGGCAAGGATTTGGCTCAGAATCACAGCAACCCTGTGGGAGATGAGGGGATAGCTCTGGCTGGGCACTGGAGCTGCTCCATCCTTCTGGAACCAACTGGTCTTGGGACTCAGGATTCCTTAGGTTTACATTCCCTACAGGCCTCATTATTCTCATTAAGATTAGAAAATACACTACAATTTTTTTTCTCTTATTTTTTTTAAAAGACTTTTTTTCTTTTTTAAGTTGTAGATGGGCACAATACATTTATTTTATTTATTTATGTGATGCTGAGGATGGAACCCAGTGCCTGAAGCATGTGAGACAAGCACTCTACCACTGAGCCACAACCCCAGCCCTTTTTTCTCCTATTAATACTGCAAGAAAAACTGACCTTTTATTTCCTTGAGTCATTTTCTTCTCCCTTAAGAGTTTCAAGAAACATCTCACAGTTAAGAACATGTATTCTGCTTTGGAAATAACAGGGTTTCAAAACACAAGCAATTCAATGTAAAAACAAGCAGGAATGTTTGCAAGATCAATATTTAGTTGAAGGATGAAAAATATTTCAATAACTGTGTTTCAGTTTCCCTTAGTAAGAGCAAGAGTTTCTCAACATAGAACTAATTTTCCAAATGAGAGCAAAAAACACCTCTGCTTAAAAAAAAGGGGGAAAGAGTACCTATGAGTTGCTTAAAAATCACTGAAATAAGTAGATAGACATTAAAGATTTAAGTATATTAGAAATATTAAAAATTGGGGCCTGAAACAAAGAAATCAAGGCCCAATACACTATGAAATATAAGTCAATCTATGTACATTTGCTATTCAGAAATAAGTAAATATTAGAATACTAAGACTAAATATGTATATTACAGTTCAATGATAAACTTAGTATAGGAGCTATACTGAATTACCAAAGAAACACTCCCCATTAGTAACTTGGAAAGGGTAATAAATCTGCTTACCTAATATTTAATAACCCTTTTTTATATGTTAAACCCAGACAAGAAAACTTCCCGACAATTTACAAGCAGTCTTGTTTTAGTGTTGCAGCTGGATGATGATTTAATGGTACACTTCTCCTTAATAACACTTAAACTTGTTTTTAACAAATACCAATATTCACTGGTAATATCAATCACTAAGCTGAACAATATACGATTAGACAGATTCCAGGAAAAAAAAAATCTGAAAAAAAAATTTAGGAATATCACAAGTCTCATAAGAAAGAGATCTACCAAGTGTAAGGTTTAAAATACACAAGAGAGCAAGGGAGAAAGGTCACCTGGAGAAAACAGACCTCGTTCTGCGCTCAGTCCTCAATCCCTCGTGCAGGGTCCAAGCCACCCACGCCACCTCTCCTCGGTCACCAGGGTAAATGGCAGAGGCCAGCTGTGGATCTACACCAGCGCACAGCGACAACCCTTCTATTCTCTTCAGGAGCAAAGTGATCTACTAACCAAACTAACCTGGACTGTCAGAGCAATGAGAGGGTGTGGCGGACACTTCATGTAATGACAATAATGATCCTCAACACTGACAAAGCAGATATGAAGAGTCTAAAAGATCTGTGGGCAGATGGGCAGGGTACCTAAGCGGCCGGAATGTTCTTGAGCAAATAAATGAGGAAGAAGTAAGGGAGCCTGAAGGGCAGCAAGAGGAAGTGGGGAGGACCAGCAAGCCAGTCAACCTGGCTCCCCAGCGGTAAAGTGTCCTAAGTAGGAGCCAGGCGTCCAGCAGGGGTTTTAAGGAAAAGAGAACATTTCAATGCAGAGATGGTTGGAGTAAGGAGAGATCTATAATTAAGAGAGGCTAACACCACCCACCATTTTGTAATGAACTCCTATTTTTTTTTTTTTTTGGTCAAGATCTCTCTGCAAGGTAACTGAATAGAATAATAAAGTTTCCCTAAAAGAAATATTATATCTAAAAAAAGAGAGAGAGCGAGAAGCAGGGGCCAGAGAGAGAACACATGTGCGAGAGCACTTTCCAGAAACACAATGAATATAATGAGAAATAAATTCCATTATTTTATTTCTCTGCCAGGACTAAATAACCAGTCCCACATGGTCTATTTCTTGACTGATTTTTCTAAAATAGAGTCTTGTCCATCTGTTTGTCTGTCTCTCTTGCTCTCTTTCTCTAGCGTGGGCTTTAGATTAAACACACATACACAATCACTGAGAGTTGAAAAACAAGAGAACTTAACTTTTTAAGTTAAGGAGAACCACTATGGTACTCCTCTACCAATCAACCACATCTCAAAACTAACCAAAAATCAGAACAAGCCAGGAAGTTACTCTGGGAAAGGATATCTGGATTTCGAACTATTCCAGGAAATCTGGACTCTTAATAACATGTTTTCAGATCCAATAACCAGAATAACCAGAACTTCTGGTGGAGAACTAATCCTCCTTCATCTCTCCTCTTCATCTTTAAGTCAGTCACAAGCTCTTGGTTCAGAACGCACCTTCTTTTTTAAATCGATACCTATTTAATACCTTCTTGGATTTCATCATGTCTTTTGAGTGTCTCAGTGATGCTTGGGTACTTTCTCAAAGTCCAACCTTTCTAAAAACTGTTCCTTTTGTCATCCTCTTTGGGGGACAGTTTGATGTTAATCATTGCCAGGAAAGGCTAAGAGCCTGACAACCTTTCTCAAGCATTATGGTATATTTCCCTCCTCGCACAGAGGAGAGGGCAAAGTTAACTTTCTGAATTTTGATTCTTGCTTTTTCATTCCACTCTTTATAAATATTTACTTCTTCTGAATTTTCTTTTCTCTGTTTTTCCCTGTAAGGGCAACTCAGGATTTCCCCCAGTGTAATCTGAGGACCACCCTCATCAGAATCAGTGAGGGATTCATGCTAGAAAATGCAGGTTCCTGAACCCCTACCTAGACTTGCTAAATCATCCGATGCAGAAGAAAACAAAAGTGAAGAAGCAGCTTCACTTTAAACGTGACCCTGCTGATGTTCTGCACACTCAAGTTAGAGGACCACTTCCCTAAACCTTTGACTTTTCCCAAACCAAAACACAAGGACTCTCCCAAGCTGTAAATAAGTTTTCAGATCATCAGACAGGAGAGGCACAGTGGCGGTTCTCTCTTCACCTTCTTTTGAAATACAGATGGAAGAGGCAAGAAAGCTTGGAGAGTTGAAGATGAACCAAATGTGAGACATCAGCATAAATACAGCCTCGTCAGCCTGGCTCTGTGGCTACTGCCAATTATAGTAGCCAGACTGGCAAGAGGACTTGATTACATGTAATTTATAAAAAGTAAACAAGCTGGGCGGCTTATGAACAATGAATGGTGATATTCCAGCCAAGAGGTAATAAAAAGCATGAATAAATGACTCAGCAGCCCCCCCCTCCCCAGCACCAGACAACAATAGCTAGGGGAGCAATGGCAAGGAAGGATTGTGGTAATGATGAGAAGAGCAGCAGATCTTTGGAGAGAGAGCCTATTACATACCCTCTTCACAACCTCTGGTGTTCAAAAACTCAGCCATCCCCACGACTTAAAATTCCTAAAGTCAGAAAAATAAGTGTTTGATTCTAGAGCAACAAGACAGTCCTTGATCTGGATCATGGTTTTTAGTGGAAACACTGGAAAATCAACTAATTAGATAACACGAATGCTCTGCCTATGGGTTTCTTGACTGTGATATTTTGGACCCGACGGTTCTTTGCTGTGGGGCTGTCCTGTGCGACACAGGATGTTCAGTAGTATCCTTCATTCAGTATATCCCACTGGACCCCAGAAGCATTCCTTCCTCCAGCTGGGTCAACCAAAAATATCTCCAGACATGACCAAGCATCCCTTAGAAGAGGCAGAAATCACCTCCTGCCCCTACCAAAGGCCACTGCTCTGCAGAGAAACATAGGAAGAAGTGGACATACTGGTAGCACAGCTCATGGAACATATTTTTGACATCATAAAACTCTCATGATTTTTGGTCATGTATATATAAATCCCTTTTAAGTATATCGCTCTATTTCTATGGATTAAACTACAAAATCTTCAAATTACTTTAGTGAGCTACCTAGACCATGGCAGAAGTAACACAGAACAAAATAACTGAGTGGTCTCCTTCCCTTTCCTAGCCCCAGTCGATCAGTTGACATACACTCATCAACTTCATCTCCAAAGTACTTCTCTCCACTTAGCAAAGCCAATAGCCTCATCAGTCGGAAAAGACACAAAGCCAGGGCACATGGTACTTGAAGGGAAGCACAAAAATGTGTTTTAATATTAATTTCCCTTAAAATGATAATTTAAAATGAACATAATGATAATAAATGTATAACAAGTCCAGCTCAGAATCCACTTATTGTTATATGGGCACAGCTGTAAAATAAAATTTTTAATTTTTCTAATGGAGGAAGAAGGGCCCAAGAAAGCAAAAGTACCTGGGGAATCACAAAAGTCATAATGAGGCCCCACCAGCTAAGGAGAAATGAGCAAGTCAATAACAAATATAATCAAGTGGCAGGTGCTCTGCTGCAGAGCATCGCAGGAGGAGAGAACAGACCCTCCATTATATTCTGTGACAGTGGTGGTGGAATCCCAGGGAGGCCCCAGAGGGAGGAAAATAAGCAGATTCTTAGAGGGCCACAGATTCCTAGAAGAGACAAGAGCATTTGCAAAGGTCTGGCGTGACAGATCTTGGGGCCACTCTAGACTGAGAATTCAGCATTTGCAAAGGCCTGAAGTGACAGATCTTGGGGCCACTCTAGACTGCTGAAGTGCAGTCTGAGCAGAGAAGGTGGTGACTGACACTCCAGGATGGTGCTGATGCCTGGTGAAGCCAAGAGAAGAGGCTCAGGCATTCCCAAAAGCAAAGGAATGCAGCAGAAAGGCTTCAAACTGGGAAATGGCATTATCAGATTTGTCCTCCTAGCTGCCTCAATGAAGAGAGAGTTTGCAGGGTCCCAAGAATGGATGCAGACCCATGGCTATTCCAGCAGTCTGGAAGAAAAGCAATGGTAGTTCAGGCAGTAAAGGGGCCAATAGTCAAAAGACACTGGGGATGTAATACGGACAAGGGTTTGGTCAGAGGTGTGCAGTGAAAGGAAACCTGCCAACTCAAGTCACCAAAGTATGGTGGTGCTCTTCATTGAGAGGGAACAGCAAGAGGACCTGGTCAGGGGAGCGGATGAAAAGACCTTCTGTGGGCAAGCTGAGTCTCTGTTGGGCATCTAAGCAATTAGATCCATAGATCTGGAATGAGAAATGAACTGAGAGAATTCAAATTATCAGAATATAATTCAGGGGCATTTCAAGGGGCACTAAAATACAAGTTGAACCTTAAGGTCAGAATGCATGAAAGGTTATGATAATGTTTCTAAGTTCGCAAGAATTATTATAGAAACTGAGAGCCCTGGGATTTATCAAATTCTCTAAGGAATTCACAATCTCTTAATGGATGAAGAGCCAGATGGGAGAGGACAGGGACTGATCAGCACTAGAACTGGAACCCTTAGAAACTCCAATGCTTAAGGAAACCAAACCAGCTGGTGTAAGGAGGCAAGAGTAAGGCACCAGATTTGTGAAGAGGGGTTGATCATCTCCATCAATGTCCTCAAGAGCTCCATGAAAAATAAGAATTCAAATATGTCCACAAGATTTGGCAACAAGGAGATCACTAGGGGAAGTTAATGGGAAATGCTCAGATAAGAATGATGGGAAAAGGACCCAGACTGTATTCTATTATGAAATGAGTGGCAGGTGAGGAAAAGGGACAGCCACATCTACACAACCAACTCATAAAAACTAGGAAAGGGAGAAATGGAAATTGGGCTGGGGATATAGCTCAGTTGGTAGAGTGCTTGCCTTGCATGCACAAGGCCCTGGGTTCAATCGCAGCACCAAAAAAAGAAGAAAGAAAGGAAGAAAAGAAATGGAAATTGGATCTCACTCCAGACCCATCTTTGAAAATGAAATCCATCCTTTAAGGTCTGATGAAATGTCTTTGTGGAATTCTTCTACAGCTTGTCCTAATACAATTTACAGAATGAGCATATCCCATTTCCCTGATAGCATAATCACTCTTTAAGGTGAGGCAGTGTCCTCCTGGTCCTCTTTTTTTAAAAATTCTTCCCATGGTCTTATTCACAGCGGGCACTCACTCAGTGACTAAAAGGACTTGCCCTGAGAGGTGAGAGATCTGACTCTGACCAAGCAGCTGGTTAAGTCCAATGACCTTGGACAAATCAATTAGTTTCCCTGAGGCTAATTTTCATTCCCTGTAAAAGGAGGAGGCTGGACTCTTCTGGACAAGTAGAGAGAGAGATGTGTGCAACTGGGAAAAGGGGATATTTAATAAAGCTATTGTTTTTCTAATGCAAATCATAGAAAGCAAGACTGGATGAAAAGCCAAAGAGCACTCCAACAACATAGGAGAGGAGGAGGATGGATTAGAAAATATTGAAGAACACTGGACAAGATGATTTATAACTTTTGGCTCAACATTCTACAATGATTTGGTCATGCTGCTTGAAAGACTGTGTAATGTGCCACACTGTATACTTTAGGTAAAGTACAAATGCCATTTCTGTCCTTTGGAAAGTATATCCTGTTACGAACACCAAAGAATGACAAATGAAGTCGTAATTTTGGGGTAAACTGTTCATGTGTTTGGACCTTCTACTGTGTACACCGTGGGTCATTTTGAAAATCATCTAGAAACATATTAGGCTTGCTTTTCCTGTTCGAAACCTTGCACACTGATGATAAATTTGACTCCCAACTATTTGATTGCTTATGGAAAAAGAAAAAAAAATAATAGTGTTCAATAGTACCAGTTTAGTTGTGTGCCTTTTCTTTAGAGACATATGACCTAAATACCTAGTGAAAATGACTTTGAAGACCTTGGTTTTATGTAACAGCATCACTAACGAAACCAATTACCTGACCAAATATTTTACATTCTTACTAGGGCAGTGTTTCCCTTCTACCTTTTCTCAACACTTCAAACATTCAAATATGAAACTGTCAGGGAGAATTTGCAAAGTACAAATACTCCTATATAACGCTGGGTCAATTATAACTCTGCCAGAGGGTAGGGGCTTCAAATAATACCTCCCTCACCAAGCTCTACCTAACACCACTGGAATTCAAAACATGGAAGGTAGCATTTTACCAAGTGTTTCTCTTCAAAAGTCAAAGATTAAAGCACTTCTCTAGAAGAATCAAGAGGTCATCCCTTGAGCCAGAAACGCTTTGATTCTGGCCACCACAACTTTGGCCAAGACACTTATGGGAATGTGCTATGGATCAGAGCTGAGAAATCACACCAGGCGTTTAATTCTTTAATCAGGTAGTCATCTCAGGGAGGAGTTCTGCCAGTCATAAAGTGGCCTAACCACATTTCCCAATACAGTAGTAACTAAAAACTGCATTTCAGGAGAGAAAAACAACCTACATGCTAAGTGGAATATCATCATTCCTAATCTTCATTACCACACAACAGTGACACAAATAAAACCAAGAGGGCAGGGAACAGTGGACGGAATGCTTTGTTTTTCTCTCATTTGAAAAAATTAGCAGATACAATTCCATAGCAAACCAGTGCATTAAACACAACAATAAACACTACAACAAAAACAGGCTGGGTTTTCAGTGTTCTCTTGATGTTACCAGCCTGCACAGAAAAACAGACCTCCTGACTAAAATTACATTTCCCTGCTTATTTTATGCATAACAGCTAAATATTTCTAGGCAATGATGATAAACTAAATCTAACCAGGCATCGTGAAAGTAAATTACAAAAGCTGGTACTGTGTGACATTGGATTTGCTCTTTAGACCATGGGAAGGCCTTCTCTCACTTTTCTCTTAAAATGTAAAATGGAACTTCTATAGGTTTTATTCCATGGGTAGTGTTCTTAAAGAAAAGTGTTCAAAACTATTTTTAAAAAGTTCAAACTACACGAAAAACAAAAGAAAATAAATAAAAAGGGGAAAGGAAAAACAATGAACGGGATAGCTAAAGCAAAGCTTGGTATTTTTCTTCCTTAAAAAAAAATAAAAGACCCAAGATTTTTTTACATTGAAAAGAAATGTTTGGACTTTCAGTATATTGTTTTTAATTCATATAACAATGCAGCCATTTGTTTTTTGGGTTTTTTTTTTTTTCCCTTTTAGGACATTGTTTTTTTTTAAGAACACAACTTAGGAAATTACTTTAGGCCAAGTATGAATTCAAAGTAAAAAGCTGGGAGAAAGAAAAAAAAAACCTCTTGGTAAATTTGGCATTCTTTCTAGTACGTAAAAATGAAAGAAAACTCAGTTTAGAAATATGATAAACATTTCTGAAACATACACAAAGAAGTAAGGAAAGAACAATTAAATGGCAAAAAAAAAAAAAAAGAAAACTCACATTTGAAGTTCTGCTCCTTTACAACTTACACCTTCTACATATGGCAGCTCTGTAAAAACAGCCACATGGAAAATTTTTGCTCCAGATAATACTGCAGGACAGGGCTTGGCAGCTACAACTTGTAATCAGAATGCTTCAAGAGCTAATGTAACAGAGATAACAACAAAATATGCCTTACGGTGCACAGTCTTAACTCCTTTTTATAAAGCAAGCTGTAAGAGGGTCAAAAGCCTATTACGTTATATACTTTCTATGCACTTGGCAATGACAACTTTTCAAATGGGGAGATTTTTGCTCTGGATAAATTAAAGAATTGTTTAAAACATAAGACTCTTCCAGTGACGGCACTGTTGTATATTTAAGGTGCTCACACATACAAGTCTGAATGGGCAAAAACTTCCAGTTCCTAAAATGACTTGCCAGCAACTCTACAGGCCTAAATTGCCACCTACAATTCAGTAAGCCTCCTGCAGCCATCAGGTTGGCAGTGGAAGAGGCTACTTATTTAATACATGTGGAAATCCACAGGACAATGAGCCGCTTTTCTCCAGAGTAATCTAAAGAAGAATGCTAATTTTATTTGTACGGTGGTCCAAGAGGAGAGAATAATGACACTTGTGACTTGATACGTTTTTCCCCGTCCTCAGTCCACAGACAGACTGAGATAAAAGGAGTCCCAGAAATGTTGTGACTTCAATCCAAGTTCAAATGGCAAATTCAGATGGAGCTCTAACTTGGTGGAAATTAGCCACCATGTTAATGTGAGGAATGTGTAATGAGAGAAAGCCCTCCATCAACAGTCAGAAGGGGTTTAATGGGATCCAATGGCATTATTCTCTTCCCTCCAACACAGCCTGGCACTCACACAGCTGGGCTAAGATGGCTTCCAAAGTCCAAAATAAGACACTAGCCCAAGGCAGCGCAGGCCCTCCTGCTGGAACTCAGAAGCAAATGAATCAAAGGCTCTTTTATTCTTCCTCCCACCAGAACATGCTCCCTCTCTGTTGTAAACTAAATGCTTGCCAGAATGCATTATTTCACTTAAAACAGACATAAAGAAATCTTAAATAACACATGTCCCTTGGAATCTTAATAAGTCTAGGTGACCAAATAGGTGGCTCTCTTTGTTTCTAGGCTGATGCAGAAAATGCACTTGTGGTTTAGGGGTCCACCAAGAGCATTAGGTCAGGCAGAAACAAAAGCTTTTCAAAATTGAGTTCCAGCAGACCGTCCAAACTCCATGCATGGAACTAAAGGGTTCAGAGCACTTCTCTTCACTAGGATGCCCTCTTCCTTTAAAACCAGCCTTTCCTCATGATTTTGCTTTTGCTCTTAGGTAGCTAGCACCTCAGTTCTTCCAAGAACAGAATTTGTGAAGTCTTCTCCTGCCAGCTCTCTTCTCACTCTGAACTCTTAGGCAATTATAATCCTTATGCCTCATTTGGCAATTAATCATATCATATATGGCCCCATAACGCATCTCTTGTAAAATGATTTAAATGTTCATGTCTTTACAGCTTGTCTTCACAAATAGATTAGAAACTCCTTAAGGGCAGGGAGTAATCCTGTCCCTTCACTGCATTCCACACAGGGCACATTACAAAAGCTCCCGAAATACCTGTTTATTTATTCAGTCAACAGATACTTGTTGAACTTCTATTCTGAGCTAGTCACCACTCTGGGTGCTAGAAAGACAGAGAGATAGTACCCAGCACAGGAACAGAGTAGCCAAAGGCCCTGTGTTCTGAGCATTTACATTCTGCTCAAATGCTGGAGACGGTCTGCAAAGAATTCTGCTTCAGCAATTTCTAATACACTCAGCTAAGCTATTTAAGATGAACAAAAACTGAGATTTTTACCCCAAAATACAGCCTATAGAGCACCAACCTGTCTTAGACAAGGAGATGTCTAAAAAGAAGAATGCTCCCCTGGAAAAATTTAGGCTGTTAGATCTATTGCTCTTCCCCAAAATGTACAAGTAAGGAGACTGAGAATGGAACAGTTAATGATCACATAGGTGAGAAGTCGTAAGGTCAAGGAGAATCTAGTTCTGACACATGATCTGAGTTTCCTTCCACAGAAGAAAAATGTGCCCCCTAAAGCATCAGTAGTTGCCTCAAATTACTTTTAAAATTTTTAAATATATTTTTTAGTTGTAGGTGAACACAATACCTTTATTTTATTTTTATATGGTGCTGAGGATGGAACCCAGTGCCTCAAGTACGCTAGGCAAGTGCTCTCCCACTGAGGTATAACCCCAGCCCCTCAAATTACTTTTTAAAACAAAATTCTTCTAAAGGAAAGTAGCAGTCCACCTACTTCAATTTCCCTTCGGTCCACCAGTCTCTATTAAAAAAATCAGGTGTGCTGACACCTAATGAATGTTTTGAATCTACTACCTCTTAAGCTTTCTCATTTTGTAAGCTATCAAGACCTGATCTACATATTTTTATGTTGCCTTTAAAATATGAAATTTTACTTTGTTCCTTACATACGTCTTAGTATAGCAAAATGCTCCAAAATAACCAATTCAGATGACAACCAGATTTAGTATGGCAAAATGCACCAAAATAACCAATTCAGATGACAACCAAGGATAATTCTTGCCACATAATTATATTTTATTAAAAATAATCTTTAGAAAAAAATAATTTTAAAAATCCAGCAGAATTCTAAAACTACACTCCAAACTGATATACCTTCCACATGGTGATTTTGAATTCCCAAAAGACAACCACCGAATTTAAGGATTCAGTAAGTTTTAGATTTAGAGTTTTCTACTTTTCATTAAGCCTAGGCACAACAAAAGAATTAACTATCATTAACTATTATAAAGGCTTAATGTAATTGCTAGTTGAAGATCTTTGTTAATGGGAACAATAGTCCTGCCACACTTGAAAAGGTAAAAAGAAAACATTAGGAATTTGAATTAAATGTTTACCAACATGAAGATAGCAAGAAAAAAATTTCCTTCCACACTGTTATGCTCCTTCAATCATTATAAGCAAAAGCTTCAGAATCTGTTGGTTGCTGCTGGGAATCAAAAATAAATAAATAAATGAGTTTTTGTTTTGTTTTGTTTTGTTTTTAAAAAACAAGGACAGGAGGAGCTTCCAGACATTTCAGTCCTCTTTGTTGTAGTGACACTGTTGAGTAGGGACCTCATGTTTAGCACAGGTCCTCGGCTGTCCTTGCACCAAGGAGATAGATGCTGAGCTTCCATCTGCCAAACATCCCCTCCTCCATGTCAGATGTCAGGTGCCCACCCAGTGGGAGAGGCTATTTCTGTTTCTAGGCCCATTTCCAGAACCAAGGCTGTGTTCTCGAAGTCCAGACAAGAACTCTCCTATTAATTGACAGCTGCAAAGCAGACAGAGCTCCAGCTGGGTACAGATTACCTACCCAAGAACTGGTTGAGCCCTGGCTCCCAGGCTGGCTGTCAGCTAACAGGACACCTTGCTGCAGCCTCAGAAGCAGGTTCTCCTGCTGAGACTGCACACCTGCCCAAGGCTGACAGCCAGGCCATGGGCCATAGAGGAGCCCCAGCTTGGTGTCCAGGCTGGAGGCGGGCCACAGGGAAACTCCTCCCACAGAGCCATGGTGGTAGCCAGCTGGCTTGAAGCAATCCTTTGTTTACAGCCTTACATTTTATTGCAGCTAAATTTCAGCTCCTGATGAAAATTCAACATTACTTTTTTTTCCAACAGCTCTTTAAAAATCTGAATACTTACAACAGTTATTTTTTTATTTTATAAAGAACCAGAAGAGGGGAGTTCAAAGGTTGCCAACAGAAAGAAATGACAAATATTTAAACATATGAAAATGCTATTTATGCTGATTTGATCATTATATACTGCATACATGCATCAAATTATCACCCTGAACCCCATAAAAAAACGTATGGTTATTATGTGTCAGTTACAAAACTTTAAATCAAAATTAAAAACAAAAACTAAGTACTACTGTTGAGTGCAGACTACCAGTTTACTTATCTGTAACCCTACTGTATATAATTCCACTCAGGCCCTGAACCAAGTAAAAAAGCAGCTGTTTAATGTATAACACAGGATGCAGATAGCAACAAGGGAGTAACAAAACAGGAAAAAAGCATGGAAAATTTCACCTGCACTTTAAGCAAACTTTAAAAACTTCACAGAGAAATACATATAAGAGGTTCTTGGTTGTTTGCAAATACAGAAAAAATAAAGAGAAGATGGGGGAGAGGCAGATATGCTCAAGTCTTTCTTACTTTCTTTTAATCTTATGTCACTTTCACTCTCTTCAGGAAATCCAAGGAAGCTTTCCATACAAGATGAGCAAGCTACTATGTGAAGAAAACAGTGCTCCTGGAGGTGACAGAAAGGGCAGACCAAACATGGAGTTGCAAATGGAATTCACTGGGGGCCATAATTTGAGATGGCTTTAGAGATAAGCCTAAAACAATTTTTTTTTTGTTACTCATAAGCTTTAAACGATCATCTTAATCAGTGTTTGGACTACCTTATAAATATTGTAAACAGTGAAACAACTGTCAAAGTCCCACAGGCAACATATTTCCCAGCAGAATCATAATGCTCAAACTCCCTAAAGTCTCATTGAATAATTACAGTACCATGCATCCAAGATAGCTTTTCACAGTGAACCAGCTCATTAGAAACCACTAACAATGGCTTCGACTGTAGCGCAACAACAAAGCACTTGTCCAGCATGTGGGTTTGATCACCAGCACCCCAGAAATAAAAGTAAAAAAAATTAAAACCATTATCCAGCAATTTGGATATTGCCTATTGGGTAGCCTACAAAGTTTCTTTTTATCCAGAAAATAAAGATTCGACATAAAAAGAAATCAAGCACAGGAAACGCAGGTATATCTGTCTCTATCTTCAATGGTCAATGCTGCTTTAGCAAAAACTACCAGAACTGGATCCCAAAATCAAAACATCAATAATTTGAGAATATCGAACTCTTCTATACAACCAACCTGACAGATAAAATTTAAGGTAAGACTTGTTTAACTTACAATTACACTCCATATTATCCTCCTAGCCCTTAACTCCTGATAGCCATCTCCCCCACTGTCTTCCTGGACCACCTTCCTGGACACCTATGAGTAATGACAACAGAAGTGTCCCACCAAGTAAGAAATCCCTGGTTATCCCAGCCGTTAGGCATATTCCTGGCGTGCTGAAACACAATGTAGGTATCGCTCAAGTATTTCCACAGTTTCAGCTGGGCATGGTGGCACATGCCACCCAATCCCAGTGGCTCAGGAGGCTGAGGCAAGAGGATAATAAGTTCAAAGCCAGCCTCAGCAATTTAGCAATACCCTGAGCAATTTTTGAGACCCTGTCTCGAAATAAAAAATAAAAATGGACTAGGGATGTGATTCAGTGGTCAAGCGCCCCCGGGGTTCAATCCCTGGAACCAAAAAAAAAAAAAAAAAAAGTATATTTTCACTATTTCAGACTATACTGAGCTTGTTCCTTGAAACATTGATAAAATTATCCACACTGTTCAACTTGGACACACAGAAAACAGTATGCACTCATGGTTAACTTTATCACACATGCTTATCTTGTGGCAAAGACTCTTAAAGCTTCTTGAAGGCAAATGCTGGGTCATGTGTTTCCTTAGCACTGTGCATCTGATCCACACCTCTTCCCTGCATTCTCAACTTCTATTCATAGGTTCGTAGCAAGTTATAATCTCAAAGGACCTTTAAGTTGACCTAGTCAGAGCTCCACACTTGAAATGAACTAGATGAGCCTCATTAACCTTTTATAACCCAATCAGGCAGATCTGGGTTCAAATCCCACGTTTTCTCTGCTGCAAAACATATAAAAAGCCTACCTCACAAAACTGCTGTAATCATCAAATTATATATGAACACACACACACACACACAGCCCACATATATATGTATATATTTTGAGACTTTCCTTTTTTTTTTTTTTTTTGGTTCTCGTTAAGACAATCTTTTTCCTGGTTAATATTATATTAAACTGCATGCTCAAGAGGCAGGGCTTTTTTTCCTACTGTATTTTGTAAACTTATGGTTGGTGCCTCAAGTACCTTTTGGATGAACCATAAACCATGTGAAAGAATGCATTAAATATCTATTATCACTATCTAGTTCAGCAAATGTGTTATTTAGTTGCCCAAGGATCCAACTGTGCCTTCTCAACAAGTATCTCTATCTCCCTAGCCGCTCCCCTCTCACACATACATTGTCTTTAAAACTAAGAGCTGCACAAACAATTGCTTACTCAAAATTTTAAAGTTAGCATCTTTACCAGGATACTCAGACAAACTGATAGATAAGAGAACCTGGAAGTATCCAATGATTGTCTGGAGAGCTTCATGATGTGCAACATGGAGTTCCTCAATGAAATTACTTGTCTATAACAAATTCTGGCAGAAAATAAACCAGAAACTCACTGCTGAGTTGTCATTAAAGTTAAATATTTCACTTCACTCTATTTTATGCAAGCAAACAGTGACTAATAAGATTAACCTAAGAGCTCAGTATTGGGTGTAGATATCCTTCAATAGAAACAG
This sequence comes from Spermophilus citellus, assembly GCF_964194105.1. NCBI lineage: Eukaryota > Metazoa > Chordata > Mammalia > Rodentia > Sciuridae > Spermophilus > Spermophilus citellus. The sequence continues at coordinate 136,029,874 of NC_138189.1, forward strand.
GTTCCATTAGTACAGGTAATGAACTTATATTTAAGGGAGTAAAATCTTGCTTCTGGAAATGCAATTTACTAGAAAAATATTTGCTGCAGATGCCAGGGCAAAAGTGTCAGTTTTCTCCTTTTCAAGGAGCAACCACAAAAGAACTGATGGCAGGGGCAAATAAGGTCCCAGGTTCCTGAAGAGGGCTCAGATCCCCATTTACGTGAGGTTGGTTCTTTCAAGGAATATTTTTCCTAACAACTAAAACGGTTTAACACATAATCAACATCTTGTATCAATTACACAAATACCATTTAAGCCATTCTGGTGCCCTGGGAAAGAATCACAACACACAGAAATCCCTGCTGGCTTCAGCTGTCCCCTCCTGCGGGGCTTAACAAGGCGTCCAAACCTCCCAAAAACCAGCCACTAGGCTCCCCCCAGCGCCCTCCTCTTGCATCAAACCAGCAGGGCTCACGGGCCAAACTCCAATGTCCCTGAATTCAAAACCGCGAAAATGCAAACGTTAGGACGCCTAATAATTTTTCTTTCTTTCCCTTGTGCGCGCATTTGAGATGCTTGCCTCGACTGTCCATTTTTCAGGGCCATCGCGCGCTTCCCTCCAACCCACCCGGAGGGGCTGGAGTGAGGGAGTGCGGACCGAAGGGAAGACCGGTTAGTTTTAAAATCTCAGCGGCTTACCTAGTGCGGGAAATGTAGTAGTACCCATCAGTACCATCATAATTAGATGCAGATACAAAGAAAAAGGCTCATCTCCCCATCACACCCCACCCCTGCTAAAAGGAATAACAAAAATATGCAGATATGTGAGCTGAAGATCTGGGCCCTCCCCTGGGGCTATGGGGCTGGAGGAGCAGGCCGTCTGTAATCTGGATAAAGAAAGTTGCCCGGCCAAGTGGACGCCAGGGCGTGAGTGAACAGCAGCGGGTGCAGAGCCTGCCTGGAATGGGGCCGTGGGCAAAGAGACCGGGATGCGAAGAAACCCTAGCAGCCAGCGAGGGGGCCGAGGAGGGGAGTGGGCGCCGAGGCCGCGGAGCGTGGCCGGAGCTCTACTTACATAACGCTTTAACTTTTTCTCCGGGGGAGACTTGCGGAGCCACCCCGAGCAGACCACTTCGCCCCCGCTCATGGTGCGCGCTGGTCGGGTTCCGAGCCGGCAGCTGGGGGTCGGTGGGCGCGCTCCCGATACAGCAGGCGCCTGCAGGGCGCGCAGCCAACAGGACCTCGCTCTCTCCTCGACGGGGCTGCGGGGCTCCTCGGAGCGCTGGCTTGGCGCGTTCGAGCCTCCCCTCCGCAGGTCCGCCGACGTGAGCAGAAAGCGAGCGGGGCCGAGCTGGGCGGAGGACTGGCCGACCTTCCTTCAGTGCGCCCGCTTTGCCGCCAGGCGCGCCGTCCCGCCCGCAGCCTCGGCAGCGCTGGTGCTCCGCGGGACTCTGCCCCGACACGGAGCGGGAGCCTGGGTCCCCTGCGCTCCGCCCCCTAGGGACAGGACCTCCCCAGTGCGCTTTCCAAAGCAGACACAACGCTACACATACACACACACACACACACACACACACACACACACAACGCCCTATGCGGTGCCCACTCCGGTTCGCCCGCTCTCGGTTTCGGTGCGCCGGGCGCGATCCTCGCCTTCCCTCTCCTCCGGGGAGGGTGGGTCGCTTCTCCGCGGCGCCTGGGCAGCCGAGAGGAAAAGAGAAGCCGTGAAGCTTCTCGGGGCAGGGGACGCAGGGCAGGTCCCGGGCTACCGAGGGAGCCACCGAATGGGCGGCGAAGCGCGAGGCGTCGCGGGGAGCTGCGGAGGTCCCAGGTCTGGCTGGAGGGTGGGTCAGCGCTCACGGCCGCCGAGGAGGGCGGGGAGCGGCGGAGGAACGAGGCGCTGGGCGGCTCTGCTCCTGGGAGGAATCCCACTGTCCCGTCCCCTCGCGCTCCTCCCCGCGCCTCCCCCACTCCGGGGCGCGCGGCTGGTTCTGAACGGCGCGGCCCGGGGTCCCACTCCCGCCACCTCCCGGGCTCCGGGTCTCTCTTCCTCCCTTTCCCCACGTTCGTGCCCGACTCTGGTTTCTGCCCAGACTTTCTCTGAAACTCCGCCGGAGCGCTTCCAGCCAAAACAACAAGGGCCGAGGGAGGAGGGGACGGACGGAGGGAGGGAGGGAGCGGCGAGGGAGGGCGCGGAGTCCCAGAGGCACTCTGGGATCTGTAGTCCGGGACGCCCGCGGCCCCCGGCCGGCCCCGGAGCGCTCCCGGTAAGACTGCCGAGGCCTCGGGAGGACAGCCGGCGGGGCTCGGGAGCCGGGAGAAGCGAGGGACGTTGACGCGTTCAGTCCGGGTTTGCCATCTTGGCTCTGCCCGGGTGTCAGTTCAGAGTTTGTTCTGGGCACCGGATCGGGAGTTTTGAGCGTTTTCTCCACTTGACATCCTGAAAGGGGAAACGGCCGAGTGGGACACGGCGATCCCGCAGGTCCCCACCACGCGAGACTGAAAGGCTGCGACCAGGAGGACGAGGCATCGCGCCATGGCGACCAGCCTAGAGAGGACCGAGGGGGACACCAGGGCGGCCGCGGGCTGGTCCCGGAGCAGTCCTGCCAGAGTAGTGGGAGTGCTTAGTGGGGTCAAAGGACTTGAGTAGGTCTGTGGGACACGTTAAGGTCTCGCACTCCCTTTGTTTGTTGCCTGTTTTTTCCATTTGGCTTTGTATTTGCTTAAAATCTGCCCTGGAGATGTCGGATTGGAAAGCGAAGCTTTGCTAAGTGTCATAATTCTATTTGCCTACTCGTGTGTGTTTTATAATCATTATACCTGGTCCTGAATTTAACACAGCCTGTAATAGAAATATACTTACCAATTTAGTTGTAACAAAGACCCAAAACAAATTTTAGAATAATTTTTTCAGATAAAAATACTAAGAATAAGAATACGAAGAGCTAAAGGAGCATTTCTGAAAAACAACCACTGTTTCCTTATTGACATAACATTCATATTCAGCAGTCTTCTACACTTAAAACCTTGTAGATTGTAGTAAGAGGTTAGATGCTGGGTTGGTGATGAGACCTTAAGAAAGCTAGTGCTGGGTCGGTGAGGAACCCTAAATGCATCCATGCAGGTGGTGGCATGGGATAGCAAGCAGTGTTGACAGAACTACAGCTTGTCCTCATTAGAGGTGAGAGAATAATGGGTGGGACTAAGGATAAGAAGGCAGTCTCATTCATTATTTCTGTAATAGATCAAGGAAGCATTTGGCCAGAGTCAGAGTTGAAAAAACAGAGAGAATGAATCAGGTTTCTTTTGTGGACTAATTAAAAGGAATAATTGTAAGCAGCAAGAGGATTAGTCTTAGGGAGCCCAAATGGAGACCCCCAAGTGATCTCCAAATAGGCAAGAAAGAGACTACTGATGGTGCAAGTTCCAGTCCCCTAAGCTGAGACATTGATAAGAGGCCCCCATGATATTTCATCATTCAGTCGCTCTCCATTGGATTAATATTCTATTAGTGTCATCCCAGGGAACACCTCAAAAATAGAATTTATTTAAGTAATCTAGTAAGTTATTATCAGAGAATAAAGCTGGTATTGTAATGCTGTCTTCAGTTTTTCTACAAAAGTATCTTTAAGCTGGGCACAGTGGTGCATACCTGTGATCCCAGTGGCTCAGGAGGCTGAAGCAGGAGGATCTGAAGTTCAAAGCCAGCCTCTGCAACAGGAAAGGTGCTAAGCAACTCAGTGAGACCCTGTCTCTAAATAAAATACAAAATAGGGCTGGGGATTTGGCTCAGTGAGTACCCCTGAGTTCAATCCCACATACCAAAAAAAAAAAATATATATATATATATATATATATATATATATATATATATATTATAGACAACACACCTGCAGAAGCCTGGTTCATTGGGGTTTAGACACCATAATCATTTGGGAGGTACACAGAGTATTACAGAGGCTGAGTTTCTTCCACATCTGAATTCATTTTCTCAGATCATCAGTTTAGTGGTCAAATTGTACTGTCTCTAAGCTTCGGTTTTCTAGTAGGTGGAATGGAAAATGATTTAATACCAATTTTGCAGAATTTTAATAAAAATTAGAAATGATAGAATTTTAAATGCTGGGCACAATGTAGATGATGTTGAAAAACTCTGTGTTCTTTTTTTTTTTAAAGTGTAAGGCTTTTTTGGGGCTGGGGTTGTGGCTCAAGGGGTAGCGCGCTCGCCTGGCATGCGTGCGACCCCGGTTCGAGCCTCAGCACCACATACAAACAAAGATGTTGTGTCCACCAAGAACTAAAAAATAAATATTAAAAAATAAAAAAAATAAAGTTTAAGGCTTTTTAGAACACAAGTGAGCGGAAATTTTGTGGCAGCTAATACACCAAAGAGATTTGTTTTTAAGTATATAAACACATCATGTGTTACATATAACTCTTACATATTACATATAACTCTTCCAAAAGAAAATAAATCATCAGATTTGCATTCCATTTCTCCCACAGGCAGTATGTAAATACTATTTAAGTCAAAGTATTAATAATTATCACTATTAAGACTAGTTCATTCTTGAGCAACTAACTCTTGGCTTTAGCAAATTTATTATACCTAGTCCTGAAATTAACATGATCCTGTAATAAAGCTACATTTCACAATATATTTGAAACAAAGCCTCAACACAAATTTTAGAAGATAATAGAAATAATCAGACAAAAGTGCTAAAAATATGAGGCCATAAATGACCATTTCTGGGAAAAATAACCACAGGCATTTCCTTATTAACAGAACATTCACACTCAGGGGTTCCTCTGTGGTTGAAAATATTACAGACTATAACAAGAAATTAGGCTCTGGGATGGTGACAAGACAAAGGTCCTTGTATTCATCATGGACCACACCTACTCCTTCCACTCTTATTAAAGTCCTTTTTAAATGGAAATTTGTAATATATTCTTATATTAGTTTGCCTTTGGAATTTCCAGTATATTTTTTCCTTTATTTCAAATAAGTCGTTTGGTTATCTCATTTCTATCTAAGAACTCTTCATAAATAATTTTCCTATCTTCTACTGTGTAGTTTTAGACTAGTATTTGTAGAGATCAGCAAGGAGGTGAGATTGAAGATAAGTGTGTCTGTGTATGTATAGTATTTTTTGAAAAGAAATACATATTATTTTTTACATTATATGCCAATTTTAGATTATCTATTATTTCACATTTTATATCTTTATGCATTAAATGGCATGCTGGGGAAAACTATTACACATAGAATATTAAATTTTATTCATACAACAAATAATTATGGAATGTCTTGTATTTGCAAGTCCCTAAGGATCAGAGATACAATAGAGAGGAAAGCCAGACTTGTTCCTGCCCTCATCTGGACAGGGGGAAAAAAATCACACCTTTTCATAAATAATTAACCCCATAATGTCTATAATTTAGTTGATAAATGCTGTGGAAGAAAAATATGAAGTCTTGTTTGGGCATGTAATAGAGGATCTACCCACTGAATGCAGGGATGGGTGTGATGGGAAAGATTCCCTTGAGGAAAAGACTTTAAAATGAAATCCTCAAGACAAGCAGAAGTTGGTCTGGCCTGGAGAAGCCAGACAAAAACAAAAAACTTGATGGAGCTTCTAAAGAACTGAACGAAGGGGGCTGGGGATGTGGCTCAAGTGCGGCCCGGGTTCGATCCTCAGCATCACATACCAACAAAGATGTTGTGTCCGCCGAGAACTAAAAAATAAATATTAAAAATTCTCTCTTTCTCTCTCTCTCTCTCTCTCTCTCTCTCTCTCTAAAAAAAAAAAAAAAATAAAGTGTTTTAAAAAAAAAAAAAAGAAAGAGCCAAATATATGAAACAACTATTTTCATGACATTGAACATCAGGCAATGAAGGGCAGGAATACCAGGAGACAGAAAACAAGCAAGGAAAGCTCCAAGCTCTCCCAACTTACAGCCTGGAGAAGCTTTCTAGGCCATAGTAAGAGCTTGGAGTCTCTCTGAGCTGAGAAAGTGGAACTGGGGTTTTGGGAGGCTAACGCCCTCAGAGATGGCAGGCTAAATTACAGACAGGAGAGAGCTCCAGAGGGAGGGCCCTGGAGGTTCCCACTCAAGTGGTCCCTGCAAGCCTTCAGCTGAATACTGATCGGCAGATGCAAGCAAAGAAACTCTCTGATATTGGGGAGAGAGGAACACCAGAAAGCACGAGAAGGGTCAAAATCACCAGGGATCACCTAAGTTGGAAATAGCTCCTCTTCTTCCCAGCCAGAGCAGAAAACACCATACTTCAGGGGACATTGCAAAGTTGTCTGAAAGATTTTGTCTCAGTAGTGGTGTAAAGTTATCCCTGTACTAAATGTTGCTGTGGTCTCACCTCGGAAAACTTAATAGCAAGACCTCATTGGTTCAAGCAACTTCCAAGTAACTATGTCCCAGAACACAGCTCAATATATTTATAGGAAAACAAAAATATCCAACAACCAACAAGATAAAATTTGTGACATCTAACTTCCAATCACAAATTAAAAAGAAGCAGGTAAATGTGATCAGAAATGAGGATAAAAATGAATCAATTGAAGCCATTCCATAAATGACACAGATAATGAAATTATCAGACAAAAACATTAGACAGTTGTTAAAACTGTATCCCAAGGCTGTATCCCATACCTAGCATGCACAAGGCCCTAGGTTTGATCTGCAGCACTGCAAAACAAACAAACAGACCAAAACCCACTCTATCCCATATATTCAGGAAGCCAGAGGAATGATTTCACATGTTAAGGAGGAACATGGACAATAATATAAAAACCTAAGTCAAACTTGTAGAGATGAAAACTACGATGACTGACATAAAAAATAAAGTGCATGCAATTGGCAGTAGATTAGACAACACAGATGAGCGAATTTGAATACAGAGCAGTATAGAACAGAGAGAGAAAGACTGGGTAAAATGAACAGCACATTAATGAAAACATAACCACCACCAGCAGCCTAATGTATGTGTGATTGGAGTCTCCAAAGGGGAAGGGTACATTAAAAATATTTTAAGAAATAATGATACAAAAATTATCCAAATGTATTGACAACTGTAAGCCCATATATGTAAGAGACAACGTTGCTAAGAGAAATTAAAGAAGACCTGAATAAGATACACTGAGTATGTGAATTGAAAGACAATATCATTAAGCTGTCAATTTTCTCTCAGATCAATCTATAAATCCAATACTTTCCCAATCAATACCCTAACATCCCAGCCAGAAACCATTTTTTTTTCCTTTAAAATTGACAAGTTGATTCCAAAATTCATGTGAAATGTGTAATAGTCAGCTTTTCATTGCTGTGATGAGCTGTGGCCAAAATACCTGACAAGGACAACTTACAGAGGAAAAGTTTATTTTGGCTCACAGTTTCAAAGGTTTAGTCAATGGTGAACCCACTTCATTGTTCTGGGCCCAAGGTGAAGAGGAACATGATTGAAAAAGGGCAGGAATTCTTCTCTTTTCATGGCAGTCAAGCAGGAGAGCGGGGTAGACAGGTTACCCTAGGAGACAGAGACTGAGACCCAGAATGGGTAGAGGGGAAATGACCCCAGGAAGAACAAGCATTCCAGGTCATGCCCCAGTGACCCAACTCCTCTAGCCACACCCCACCTGTCTACAGTTACCACCCAGTTAGTCCATTAAAACTAGACTGAACTGATTAGGTTACAGCTCTCATAATCTAATTGTTTGACCCCTCAGTATTTCTACATTGACATAGGAGCTTTTAGGGGACACCACATAACTAAACCATAACACCTACCATATGACCTAGACTTTAAAGTCCCAAATATTTACCCAAGGTATGCCCATACAACGTCTTATTCATGGCAGCTTTATTTCAAGTAGACTCAAACTGGAAGCAACCTAAATGTCCGTCAAAAAAAAAAAAAGATAATGTGTGGCACAGCTATATAATGGGATGCTGAACAATGATAAAAAGAATGAGCTAGTGATCCATGAAATGACATAGAATGAATCTCCAAATTATTCTGTTTAATGAAAGAAATTGGAGAAAAATAAAGACATTCCATGTGGTTCTTTTTATATAAAATTCTAGAAAATATAAGCTAATCTATGACATGGTTGCACATGGTTGCCTGGGAAGAAGGGATGTATGTGCAATATCTTGATTATGTTGGTTGTGGTTTGGATCTGGAATGTTCTGCAAAAGCTCATATATTGAGAGCATGATCACTTTTATCCTCGAGTTCCGAACCCCCAAAAGACCACCAGAGACCAAGATTGATGTAAGCAGCAAAGAGGCATTTATTGCGAGCTAGCTCGGTCCTCTGCACGCACCAGCAACTGGTGATGCTGAGAGGCCCCGAGCCCAGGGTTTGCAGCAGTTTTATACACTCTTTGGGGAAGGCAGGGACTTCACATACATCATAGCATCTCTTAGAAAATCATCACACACCACAGGAAAATCATAAAACAACTCTTAACATTGATTAGCACATTCACTGGAGGGAACAAGTTGGGTAAGGGTGATTGGTTAGTACAAGAGGGGGATTTGTTTGAACTGATTGGTTTAAGCCACGAGGGGAGTACCTGCTGAACTACATGGTTTCCCAACATGTTATCAACCACCATAAACTACTGGGAGGGTCATCTGGCATCTCAGGTATTTTTCCTGTCTCATGCTGATTGGTGGTTGCTAGGGGGTTGCTATGGGTCCTCACCTAGCCTGACCTGGTGCAGCAGATCTCTCCTGTTATTTGTAGATAAACAACTCAGCAGGATGGGAATGTGCCTAGGAGTGCTCTGTGGGTCTTTCCAAGGACAAGGGTCACACTGGCTTCCTTGGACAGGCTTTGCTCTGAGGTAGAGGCTGGTTTCTCAATTCCCAGTTGCAGCAAGCTTCAGAAGTGGGCATTTTAGGGAATGATTGGATCATGAGAGGTCTGACTTTTTGGTGGATTGATCCATTTGAACAGTGGATTAATCCATTCATAGCCTCATGGACTACCAGGAAGTGAGACCTAGTTGGAGGAAGTAGGTCACTGGGGTGTGCCCTGGAGGGGTTTGTCCTGTCTCAGTCCCCAGCCCGATTCCTCTCTCCCTCTGCTTCCTAGCTATTAGGAGTGAGCAGCTTTCCTCGGCCACACCCTTTCACCATGATGTTTCTGCTTTGGAGCCCGCTGACCATGGTCTGAACCTCCAAAACCGGGAGCCAAAATAAACCTTTCCTTTCTGAATCGTTCCTGTCAAGCTTTTTGGTCACATTAATGAAAATATGACTAACACAGTGGTAATAATTTCATGGTGCCAATATTTACCAAGTCATATACTTTAAATTTATGTACTTTGTTATATGTCAATTAGACCTCAATTAAGTTGTTTTTTAAAAAATTAAAAGACAGTCAACCCAATAGGGAAAAAAAGGGCAAAAGACTTAAATGTGACTTTTAGGCAAAGCTGATCTATGGAAGTCAGGAGACAGGTTACCCTGGGAGTGTGTGGGTATGGGGGTAGGGAGGGAGAGGGCGCAGCATCTAGTCGTGATGATGTTGATAACTTGATCTGGATGCTGGTTTCATGGCTGTGTTTACTTTTGGAAATTTATCCAGCTGAACACTCATTGTTTGTACACATTTCTGTATAAATGTGAAACTTTAATTTTAAGACTTATTTATAATAAGAAATCAACCATGTCTACATCTGCAATCATGGTATAGAATTCTGCAACATGTTGTCGGCCCTGTTTCAGCCTAAAGTCTCTGCCATTCCTATTCTGGGAGATGAATCCTCTCACTGTGCTTTTCCAGGTGGTACAAAAATTTCCTCAGAAGTTTCTCAGAAAGCTGTTTATTATTTTTATAAGTGAGAGATGTGCCTCTTTTAGCTTCAAAGAAATCAGCAACCTCTTCCAGACAGGAAATTGCTTGGGAAATGCAATTAGATTGTTCAGAATGTTAATGCAGTGAGATTCCAGTGGGGCCGTGCCTTGGCAAGCTCGCCAATTTGCTGGCTCAGTCCATGTGAGTCTGCCTCCCTTCCCAAGCCCACCAGAATCTTTGGTCGTGGTTTCACTCTCTAACACTGTTGCCTCCGGTGGCAGCTGATGGGACCATTTGAACTATGGAAAAGAATTGATCAACTGGGCCAAACCCCTCAGATTCGTTCTTGAAGAATTTGGAATCAGAACAGACACTCTAGCTGGTTATGGGCCCTGGTGCTGGGAGGTCTTGTAGATCTTCAGTAAGTAGCAATGAAGGAAAGTGAGGAAATCCCATGTCTTGAAGGACCACATGGAAGTTCATGCCCTTAAAGTCCATGAGGTTTCACATGTTCAACAAAACCATCCCTTTTGGTTTACTGTAACTGGAGAGTGGTTGCTATTCTTTGTACCCCAATTTTCCTGTCTACATCATTTGGCAAGGAATAAATCGAAGTAGAACTGAGTACAGAGGCTCATTCAAGCCTGTAGTGCCTCCTGCTTGGGAGACTGAGGTGGGAGGATCCCTTGAGCTCAGGAGTTCAAGGACAGCCTGGGCAACATGAGACCTCATCTCAAAATAAATGGAAATATGTAAAAATCTGGGTTATGGTAGCAGAAGGAAAGAGTCCTGACATTGTAGTGTCTTAAGTTTGAAATGTAACTTTGAAGATAGCCAATCCAAAGTTCTCCCTCATTTCAGGAATTTCTTGGCTGTGAAAGCAACTTCTTCTCTGCATGACCATTTCAAGTCTTCTTTTCCACCCCCTTCCTTTCCTTTATTCCTTCTGATCACTCTGCCTGTCTCCTTCTCTCCATCCAATGTCCATTGATTATTTATCATTAGCCAGGCACTATTCTGAGTGCACTAAGCAAATCAGATAAAAATTAGGAAGACAAATCCTCAGCCTTCAAGGAGCTTCCTTCCCAGGGAGGAGAAACATAGTAAACAAGAGCATAAGAAAGTAATTTACATCAGTAAGTTAGGAGGTGAGAAATCCTATAAGAGTAAGCCTTGGCATTCAGAGCAGAGAGTAACAGTGGTGATGGGAAAGGGGATTTCAATTCAGAACAGGGTGGGCCTCAGTGACAGAGAGCCATGTGGAGGTGATGGAATATAAGGAATGTAAGGAACCAGAATGAGCTGGGAGGAGAGTTATGGGAGATGAGGTTGGAGGTCTAATAGGAACCAGGTCATGGAGCCTTTGAGGCAGATGCAAGGGCTTTGGCTATTTCTGTAAGTGACCCGAGGAGCTTTTGCAAGGTTCTGAGCAGAGAAGCACACTCTGACTTGAGGACAGAGACGCAGGGACCACGTGCTCATTCTGAAGGCAGCCAGTACCATGGAGTCAAATCTCTTGTTAGTGTTCTGAACTCTGAAGCACTTGAAAATTTAATTGCTTTTAAAAATATGTTTTATCTGATTATAAAAATGACCGTATATGTTCCTCGTAGGATAATTACAAAACACACACACAAAAAGGAAGAGTCATTGGTTTTGCTACCTCCAGAGAGTGAGAAACCAGCCTCTACCTCAGAGCAAAGCCTGTCCAAGGAAGCCAGTGTGACCCTTGTCCTTGGAAAGACCCACAGAGCACTCCTAGGCACATTCCCATCCTGCTGAGTTGTTTATCTACAAATAACAGGAGAGATCTGCTGCACCAGGTCAGGCTAGGTGAGGACCCATAGCAACCCCCTAGCAACCACCAATCAGCATGAGACAGGAAAAATACCTGGGATGCCAGATGACCCTCCCAGTAGTTTATGGTGGTTGATAACATGTTGGGAAACCATGTAGTTCAGCAGGTACTCCCCTCGTGGCTTAAACCAATCAGTTCAAACAAATCCCCCTCTTGTACTAACCAATCACCCTTACCCAACTTGTTCCCTCCAGTGAATGTGCTAATCAATGTTAAGAGTTGTTTTATGATTTTCCTGTGGTGTGTGATGATTTTCTAAGAGATGCTATGATGTATGTGAAGTCCCTGCCTTCCCCAAAGAGTGTATAAAACTGCTGCAAACCCTGGGCTCCAGGCCCCTCAGCATCACCAGTTGCTGTGTGCGCTCAGGGGACCGAGCTACCTCACAATAAACACCTCTTTGCTGCTTACATCAGTCTTGGTCTATGGTGGTTTTTTGGGGGGGTCCCAAATTCAAGCATAACAAGAGAACTATATTTTCATTTTTACATAAAATTATAATCTTCTTACCATGCATGCATTTCCAATTTTGAATCCCTTCCCTCAACAATTTGATAGCAGATGATTGTATTTTCTCCTGTAAGCATGTCATCAAGGTTTCTTATCTTGGGGTCTGTCCATGGGTACATTCTAAGGTTCCAGGAACCTCTTGAAAGTATAAACAAAACTGCTTGTGTGTTTGTGTATAGGAAAACAAAAGTTTCTTCAACTTTCCAAAGGGATCTTTTTAATTCAAGAAGATTAAAAAACTAGTATAAGAAGATTTGGGGTATTTGCCTGTCACCGAATGATCTCATTAATCATGAGGTGAATTCAAGGAGCCATGTTTGTCTGGGATACTCCAGCCACTTGGCCACAGTTGATGGACATAGTGTAGTCACTCTACCCATGCTACACCAAGCAGAATCCAGAATTCTGCATTCCTAGTTGGAATTCAGAGCTGGGAAAGGGGGAAATCCAGCTTCTGTCAAGTGGACTAGAGTCTAAAGAAAGCTGTCTCACACAACAAGAATGAAGCAGAGAGGCAGTGCTGCCAGCCTTCCCGGTGACATTCCATTTCCTGGCTCTAGCCTTACTCTGCTCACTAAGCTGTATTCCTAACCTTGGATTCTACCAATGTTCCTGTTTCCAGGGGTGATATTCAAAATATTTAAAGCCAGCACTCTATGGGAACCAAAGAATCAGAGTGGATGCCAGAGATAAACAACTAGTTCAATCATACCTATGCATCTCATCTCACTGGCCTCCCTGTCTATACCATTAGGATTCACACCTCACTTCTGATTGCTTACATCAAGTTATCTGTTGAACCCAGAGTGGTTTAATTGATATTTTGAGTCACTGTTCTGGTTAAACAGCTGTCCCAGCAATTCCTTGTGCCATGGAGAACCCAGAGCCTCTCCATCTTGTGTTTCCCCTGAGTGGTCTGTGGCTCTTAATGACCATTTATAGGATGGAGGTTAACGCCTGGTCATCAGCTGCTGCCTGACCAGTTGAGAGTTCCTATGCAGGCTGGGACTATTACCTTGCGTGATTTGGACACAGTCCTATTAATGCGGCCTACAAGAGGATTAGCTTTTAGAGCAACTAGGTCACATCATCCTGAACTTATGGTCAACAAAAACACCCAGGTCTTTTCACATAAAGTAGTTGAGCCATTTTTTCCATTATCTGTATTTATGAGATGATGTTTGGAATCCAAACTCAGGGCTTGTTAAATTTCATTCTGTTGTTCTTGAATCAGCCTTCCACGCTCTCAGAAACTATCAGAGTCTCCATCCTATTAGCCATCTCTTCTAGTTTTGATTCATGCACATCTTTGAAACTTTCCTCTAATGCACCCTGGCAAGAGTAGGCTTGTTTGAAACCCAGTCTGGGGTTATGCTTAGTCAGTTACTAGAGTTCCAGTTGGGTAGCAGATCTTGCCCAATATCTGGAAAGTTCAGTTGTGGTCAGACAGCTGAGTTGCCAACAGGTATTCTTGTGAGAGGCACAGAGAGGAGTTTTAGGTGGTGTCAAAAATCTGTAGACAGGAGCAAAGATAAATTGTAAAACAAATGGAATAACTCCAGTGGTAAGAATGGGGAATCCGTTCATACTGACAGAAGACTCAGTCCAGAGCTGCTCTTCTACTTGACCTCATTGACCTGATCTCTACAGGGAAAACCCTCTCCCAAAGCATGAGTTCACCCTCCTCTTGGCCTTTCTCCAAATGGTTTTGTGTAAAGACAGATCATGACCACACCAAAGACCCACACCCACGTCTTGGACCTGGATATTGTTAGATCTCTAGTCAACAAAGAGACAAGGTCAGGAGGTGTGAGGGAAGGTGGGACACCAAATCTACATAGTAATGAGAATCCAAGGTGTGGAAGGAGAATGTGCCTGAAAAGGATCCTGACAATGTTTTCCTGCAGTGGGGACTACCTGAGTGCTAGTTCTTTCATCCTGACTTCCAAACCCTCCTGGTTTAAAAGTGTGGTTTCCCGAGCCCTTCCTGGTTTACTGTAGGATTCTCCCTCCCTCCCTCCCTCCATTCCTCCCTCCCTCCCTTCCTTCCTTCCTTTCTTTCTTTTAAAGTAATGTTAAGATCAGGGATTTTCTCATGAAAAAACCTTGATGTATTTATCTAGAAATAATTTTACATCTTTGAGTTCCCGAATAAGCAATGAATAATTTTCAGATTGCTGGTTGCATGACAAAACATTGAAGCTGGCAATGAGCAGAGAATAAAACAAAAACCAAAGTGTAATACGGGAAGATGCCGCACCGCATTACACCACATGACACAGATCACCAAAGAGGTTCCACTTTATTACAAAAGGCTGTGTGTTTATATAGGTCTAAGGAGAGGTCGCAGGGCTGAGGTGGATAACAGGTCGCCCATTTATTGGCAAGCTCTTCCATGTGTCAGTTCCGGAGCCCAAGAAATGAATTCTTATTGGGGCTAAGGCTTCTTTCTCACCAGCAGGATTTGAACATTGGCGCCGGCAGGAACGTTTTGCGCCAGTGAAAGAAACAAAGAGGAGAAAGAGGGTCGTTAGGCGCCATGTTGGGGTTTTTCTCTGGGGTGCTGCTGCCGTTATATGTTTTCCCTGCACATAGTTATTATCTTATAATTGTGAGCCACTTTGGGGTCAGTAAAAAAGGAAGTTCACATACTTAAAATTTGTATACTAATGTGATTTCTAAAAAATGGTACTACTTTTTAGTCAAGGTTTTACTATCCTATTATTTCATACCTTAAGTTTTTTTTTATGCAATAATTGCAAATATTTGCTGTTTGGTAGTGGAGTGTAAACTGTCATAAGCTGTCTATAGTTTCTTGGGATTTCTTTAAAATTATGCTAAGGTCATTTAAACAAGCACTAATATCTAAGTTATTTCTTTTTCTTTTAGTTTTTCTTTTAACCCCACACTTAGATACCTACATAAAAAATGTTCAGTAATTTGAGGGCCCTCACACAATACTAACAGCATAGAGAGAGAAAATTCAGGAAAAGGACTTGGTTCACTTCTTTTGGTCTCTGCGAGAAAAATAGGAATTCTGAATCCTGCTTGGGATGCCTTGCATCTACAAAGAGCTGCTGTCCATGAAGAAGACACAATTACGATGATGTGAGGTGTGGCCCCAGACACCCATTCACCATTTGTGTCTCACAGAGAAACAAGGGGTCTTCTCAGCGTTCACACTTCCTTTTTACTCTGAAATGAAATCATCTGAAAATGAAATCATTTTCCTCTGAGTTCCTAGATTCAGTGAGCAGTAACTTAGACTTCGGGAGGTGATTGGGTTGACTCAGAGGAATACATTTCTCTTAGAGACTTCAGTTTAAAATCTAGAATTTCTTTCTAGGAAACATGATTTAATCAGTTATTCATTTACCTTTCTTATAAAAGGCACCATTCTAGGAAACTTGTAAGATACCAAGGGGGGATTTCATAGAATCTCAGATTAGTAGGATAAACCTCCTAAGGTTGTCTAAGTTATAGGGAATATAAATAGCACCCATAGGTTGGAAAAGGGCCCATCTGTTGCTTGAATGCTTTGTTACAATGGTTGCATATAGATTGCTACCCAAATGTCCTTCCTTCCTAAAATGTCTTCGGGCCCTACAAATCTCTTGGACACTCCCATATTATGCCTGGACGTCCCAGGAATTATTCTGCTGCTTTCTGGCCAAGCTGAGGCTTAGAACGTTTGTGGTGTTCAAGTCCTTATTTGCTCAGATACACCCTGTAGACAAGATCTCGGGACCTGAATGTCTCCCAGGAGCTCTGTATGCAGCTGCTTGCTCCTTTCCATCCCCACGTCCCCCCAAATTCTACACTGAAAAAGATGGAGAAACACTCTGGGATCCACCGATGTCTCCTGGCTGAGCTCCTCTTCTTTATTCCTCTCTCCATTTAGTCTCGGAGAATTTTTTGTTAGTTTCTTTCTCTCTTTGATCTAATTTTTTTAAATCTAGAAATTCAGGTTTCTAAAACACAAGCATAGAAATTTTTTTCCCTACTTCCTTTTCTGGGCCAGAGCTCAGGTCTGACTCTATGCTTAAATGAGGCAGGGAAAGGAAAGGAGCATGGACGCCCAGGGAGAAAATGGTGCCTAATATTTGACAAATACATTTTTCTACAACTGTAGCATAAGAAGACCATGAACACTAAATTCAATATTGCTGGTACAGCTTGTAGAGGTTTACAAAGTATTCAGAAAAGAGAAATTGATTTTGCTGTAGAGACACAGTAGGTTCCATGGAGAAGGTTGAATCCGACCTGGATTTTGATGGGTGGTTATGTTTGGGTCAGATAAGAAGGCAGAATTTTATGTTCTCCATATATATATATATATATATATATATATATATATATATATATATATATATAGAGAGAGAGAGAGAGAGAGAGAGAGAGAGAGAGAATAACATCCTGAAGGCTGAGGTATAGAAAGGTAAAACTAGAGACCATTGACAAGGAAGGCCAGAAAGATTTTGGAGAGCCTTGGATTCCAGATAAGGAGATTGGTCATTAACAGGTAGAATAATATTTTCTAACACAGGTTGCATTAATATAAAGAGATATATACATACATACTCCCATGGTCAAATTAATTTTAAAAATTTATGAATTCTTACCAATGTTTTTTAAGAGCTAGGATATTCAGAACTTTTTTTTGGACACGAGAACTTCAGCAGTGGGAGCTGCAGCTCCTGCTCTAGTGGGATGCAGCTATTATTCTTGGACAAGAGATCAACCCAAACCAATGGGCTTCCTGTAGATTTTTTTTTTAAACAAGGCATTTCCAGTCGTGAATGCTATGAGAGTAGTTCAAGGGGATGTGTGGAAGTCTGTACTCAGGGGACACAGTCTGGTCTTCACTTAAGTTTAGGGGAAAGGGGATTTTCAACTGAGACCTGAAGGATATGCTGGACTTGGCCAGGTAAAGAGGTGGAAGAAGACAGTGCCGAGCAGGGTGAATGGCATATGCTGTCAAAAGACGAAATTACAACAAAATAAGTTTAAAGATCTTAATTAGTTTTTATTTGCAATTTTAGAGTCAGACAACACCACAGTTCATAAAACAGAAAGAAAGTTCCAGTGAGCCAAGCAGAGGAGGTCGGTTTTATAGAAAGAAAAGGTTTGAGGAAGAAAGGAACACAGAATAAAAAGTAGATTGGATGTTTCAAAGTTATTTTCCTTTCTTGTAAAGGTTAAAGCAGAGGGTAATTCCTGATCATGCCAGCTAAAACTGGCCTGTTGGATGATTTGGCTATGTGTTAGGTTTTTGTTGTCATGACCAAAATACTGGACAAGAACAGCTTAGAGGAGGAAAGTTTTATTTTAGCTCAGGGTTCAGAGTCTTCAGTCCCTTGTTAGCTGACTCCAAGGCAGAAAAAATCATAGCAGAAGGGCCTGGTGGAGGAGAGCCGCTCAGCTGAAGTCCACCAGGAGGCAAAGAGGGCAGAGAGGAAGAGGCCAGGGACAAGATATAGTACCCAAGGGCGTTCCCCCAGTGACTTACTTTCTACAGTCATGCCCCACCTGCCTACAATTTCCACTCCACCCTCACACCCCAGTAGCCCATTCAGTTATCAATGGATTAATGTGCTGATGAGATCAGAGTCTTCACATCATTTCCCAAAAATCCCACCTCTGAACATGGCTACACTGAGGACAAAGCCTTCAACACATGAGTTTTGGGGGAACATTCCAGATACAAACCATAACACTATTATCTCTTCCTCCTAGTTTTGTCTCAGTAATGTGGAACTTCAGCATGCCTGGTTTCATTTTGGTCTAGTCTGTGGGGCCTAGTGCAGGAACTTACTCCAAACCAATGGCCTCCTATAAATTTTATCTAACAATAAAAAGGCAAGAAGAGATGGTACAGAATATGTGAAGAAATTGAAGAGTTTTTGTGTGACTGAAGTGTATTATCAAGAATTTTACCAACTCCAAGACATATAATTATGAAGATAGCCAATGTACAGAACAAGGAGAGAATATTAAAAGCTACGAGAGAAAAGAGGCAGATTACATTCAGGGGTAAACCAATTAGGTTAACGACTGATTTCTCATCACAGACTTTGAAAGCAAGAAGATCCTGGAACAATGTATTTCAAACGCTGAAAAATAATGGATTCCAACCAAGAATACTGTATCCAGCAAAATTAAGCTTCAGATTTGACAATGAAATTAAAATCTTTCACGATAAATTTTCAGGGAAATGGATGGCATTAGAGTAGATTATGCTAAGTGAAGCTAGCCAATCCCTAAAAAACAAATGCCAAATGTCTTCTTTGATATAAAGAGAGCAACTAAGAACAGAACAGGAAGGAAGAGCATGAGGAAAAGACTAATAGTAAACAAAGACGAATGGGGGGAGAGAAAGGGAGAGAGAAGGGAAAGCATATGGAAATGGTAGGAGACCTTCAATGATACACAAAATTATAAGAGGTTATGAGGGGCAAGGGGAGGGGGGGAAAAGGGGAGAGAATTGAACAACAGCAGAGGAGGTAGAGAGGGAAGATGGGAGGGGAGGGGAGGGGAGGGGGGATAGTAGGGGATAGGAAAGGTAGCAGAATACAACAGTCACTAATATGCCATTATGTAATAATGTGAGTATGTAACAGTTGTGATTCTGCAATCTGTATCTGGGGGTAAAAATGGGAGTTCAAAACCCAGTTGAGTCTAATGTATGAAAGACGATATATCATGAGCTCTGTAATGTTTTGAACAATCAATAAAAATAAATAAATAAATAAATAAAATAAAACTTAAAAAAAGAATTTTAGACTAGAGAAACAATCTAGGTCTTAGCCAAATTTGTTGACCTTCCTGGGCCCTCAGTTCCTTCCTCTCCCAGTGGCTCAGGCTCATGTTTTCTTCAGACACCCAGAAGAAGGGAAGGGAGCTGGTCAATGCAGTGGTAAGGTGCAGTGAGGCCAAAGAATAAATCTACCTAAGCTTCTGGTGGCCTTAGCAGGTTAGCAAGTCACTTCTCTGATCCTCAGTTTACTCATCTATATGTTAAAAGTTAAGAATATCTTACTTTTGTTAGGATAGAGTGATATAAAGAATAAAAAAGTCGAAGCAGGGCATGGCAGTGACACAGATGTGGTCAAATACTGTCTCTAAAACTAAAACTTAGTGCAGAACAAATTGGTTAATCAACAGCCCTGGCTCCTTGATGCTGCAAGGTCTGACAAGATAACTTACTCCATGACCCTCACCTGATCTCAGCCCTATAAACTATTTCTTTTTCAACAGGAGGAAGAGAGATGAACTCAGAGGGTAAAGATCAGGGGGCAAGGGTATGTTTGTTCAAAAGGGCCTAACTGCTAAGACATCTTAAGCAAGACCCTGCACAAATAATGTTGACCAGACTATGACCTAAGATAAGGATAAGAAACAGAAGTTGGAATTGTCACACAAGACCCTGAGTCCCTGGGAAAACAAGATCCAGGGCTTGGGGCTGGGGATGTGGCTCAAGCAGTAGCTCGCTCGCCTGGTATGCGTGCGGCCCGGGTTCGATCCTCAGTACCACATACAAACAAAGATGTTGTGTCCGCCGAAAATTTTAAAAAATAATAAAATATGAAAAAAAAAAAAAGATCCAGGGCTTTGCTTAGGTGGTTTTCGGGGAGGAACATGTGCAGATGGGAAAATGAATTGTGTAAGGTAAACAACAACTGTCAATCAAATGAAGTAGGTGGGTCTGGGAGGTAGAGACTGTGGAATGTTCCACTTACTCCCAAATAAAGCTGAGCTCACAAAGAGAGTAGGAGATCCTCTCTAACATGACCCCCTTCTCCAGTCTGAGACTGTGCTTTCTCTTTTCTAATTAAAGTTTATTTTCATGCTACTTAATTTCATGTGATTCCTCTGGATTCTTCTCAGTGAAGCCATAAGAACCCAGGATAGGATGGCTTCCCCCAGGAATACCCATTGGTTATGCAGTCACTGCTCTTGGTAGCCCTGAGTAGTAAAGTCAGGGGAAACTGGTGTTATGATTTGGAACTCAGATGTCCCCCAAAGGTATAAATGCTAAAGTCTGTGTCACCAGCTCATGGCAATATTGGGAGGTTGTGGAACTTTCAGGAGGTGGGACTTAGTGGGAGGAGGTTAGGTCACTGGGGATGTGCCCCTTGAGGAGATACTGGATTCTGGCTCCTTCCCCTCTTTCTTTTTGCTTCCTGGCTGCCATGAGGTGGGCAGCTTTGCTCCACCACATGCTCCCACCATGATGTACTGCTTTGCCACAGGCCCCAAGCAATGGTGCTAAATGACCATGAACTAAAATCTCTGAAACTGTGAGTCAAATAAATCTTTTCTCCTTCTTCTTTTACTTTTTTAAGTTGATTATCTCAAGTATTTTATACCACCAACAAAAAAGCTGACTAATATACCCAGCATGAGCAGATTTGTTGGTGTCCCATAAACAAGGGGCATGGTTGTGAGTCCAGGACGGGACAGCGTGTGTATTAGTTTCCTAGGGCTGCTATAAAAGTACCAGAAACTAGGTGGCTTAGAACAGTGGAAACATCTTGTACCACAGTTTGGGGGGCTAAAAGTCTGAGGTATCACGGTATTAGCAGAGCCATTCCTCTCTCTGAAGACTCTGGGGAAGGCTCTCTCTTTGCTGGTGGCCTCAGGCATCCTTTTCTTTATAGATGGCTGTTTCTCCTCATGTATCTTCACTTTATCTTCCCTCCATGTGTCTGTCTATGTCTAAATTTCCCTTTTTATGAGGACATCAGTCATGTTGGATGAGGGCCCAACCTAATGACTTCATCTTACCTTGACGGCATCCTAACACGACTACCTCCAAATAAGGCCACATTCTGAGGTGTTGAAGGTTAGAATTTCAACAATTAAATCCTCAAGACAAAAATCCAGATTGCAGACGCAGATATAAGAGACCATACTGAGGAAACATGAAGTTAAAAGGAAACATGTTAAGGGGCAGGCACACAAGCCACTCTGGGAATTCAAACCAAGTTTTCCTAATTCTCCAAGGGTCAGGACGGAAGCTTTCATATGAGATCTGGGCTGCAGAAGAACAGGAAGAGGCAAGGACACTGCCTCCTGGAAGGGAATACCCTCTTTGATGGAGCTTAAGAATCTCCACCCTGTGGGGTGAACTCAGGGTCCACAGGAAGCCTATCTCACAGAAGAGTTTCAGAGTCATTGTGATATTGATATTAAGGGACCTTCCCAGCTGCCACCAGGAAACATTAACCTTAAATATAATCTTACTTCATATTACAATGACATCATTGAACTATAGAATAGGGAAGGGGACAGAGCTGATATCCTGAAGACAGAGAGTTGGAGTATAATTGGGTTTTCTTTAATATTATCAAAGGTAGGGGGTGGTGATTCTAGATCTAGATCTAGTGTGGTTTATTCAGTACCTTTGTCAAGGTGTGCATTCCTTACCTCTGCTGAACCTGTGACTCTATACGAACTGCTGATCTCTCCCTACGAGGCTCAGTTCTGGTCACCTGCCAAAGCAATCCTACCTTGAAGCAGGAATCTCTTCAACAGCTCCAGGCTCCCCTCAAACCAGTGAAACATTATTGTTTAACTTTATTTAATATAACATTAGCTATATTATATTTATCTCAATACAATATCCAAACTCTAACTCTACAAATCTGAGTTTCCCATTGGTAGTTTGCTCATTTGAGGTACTTTTACCCTAATTATAGGGTCTTGTCTTCAATTTTTGAATTTATGTCCATGCACACTCACAGTTCATTCCTCTGGGAACTTCCCTTGACTTGAGAATGAAGATTGTCATCTTCTAATATTTGCTTGGTGGGTTGGCCCAGCTTAGGGATCAGCAGAGATTTTCCATGAAGGGCTAGATGGACAATGTGTAAAACAACAAGCATTACTGTGTACCAATAAATCTTTATTTATAAAAATAGGCAACATGTTAGATTTGGTCCCAGGGCAATAATTTGCTGAAGCCCCAGTATAAATCACAACTTGTCTCTTTACTGCCTCATTTTCCACTCTTGTACTTTCACTTCCTTCATCCATCCCCTTCTCTTATATTGCTAAAAGTAAAACACCATGCCATAAAAGAAAACCCCAAGATGGAACACTAATCACCACTAGATATGCCAATAAAAACTAGTCTGTATGTCTGAGTAACAACTCCAAGTTCAAATGTCCATGGGGGATTCTTGGAAGAAAATTAGGGAGATTAAAATCCCAGATGGTTCGTATTTTATTGGGTGTTATTAGGCAGTTTCTGCTATTTCTTTTTTAAGATATAGGACCTTCCTTGACACTCTGATACAATGTGGGTCTCAGTCATTATTAGTTGTTTTATCCAACGCTATTCCTTTCTTATTCCTTGCTTCTGGTCCCTAATTTTTTTTGGCTATGGCAGCAGGATACACAGAGAAGATCCACCCCTCCAGAATGTAGGAAATGAAATTTGCCTGGAATTCATATTGGATTATATCAGGGACCTAGATCAGGGAAACAGCCTCTGGGGGAAATCTCCTTGGAGCTTCTGGGAGAGAGCTTTTCTCCACCATAAGAAAGAGACTTGAGGAGAAACCAGCCCCTCTCTCTTTATAGATTGTCACTATATGAGAACAATTTTTGCAAGCTTCTGTACTCATTCCCATCTCGGAACCCTGAGGGGAGATGTGATCAGCACTTTAATAGAAGGAAAGAATGGAAAAAGTGTTTGATTCTGGGATGCTGCCCCACCCTCTCATAGGTAAGTAATATATGCCCCATATTAACATAAAGATTGGAAAAACACTGAACTCTGAAACACACCTGGCTTCAAGCATTGTGGATAACGGATCCTGTACTGTATCATAATTCTTATCCTGCACTGGATGATAAAATCTCTTTTCTAGTGTGAATAGGGCTCCTCATGCTCCAGGAAAACAAATGTTCCAGATACTAAAAAGGAGTCTTCCTCCGTCCAGTTCCTCCACAGAGTCTCTGCCTCACCGAGTTCAAGTCCACAAGTAAGAAGCAATGGCTGGCTCCCAAGGAGAATTCAGAGGAAGCTTCTCCTCTGGTTACACATGATTTTGGGAAGAACACCCATGCAAAGGGTACAACTATCCTGAAACTTCTTTCCTTCTTCAAGATACTGGGGATGTAGCCCATTGGCAGAGCATTTGCATAGCTTGCATGAAACCACAAATTCCATCCCCAACACACACACACACACACACACACACACACACACACACACACACACAGTGGTGGAATGTGGTGAAGTAATGTGAGGACAGAGATCAGTTCCCTTCTGTCTTGACCCCATGTGCAATTGAAATATGCAACAATGATGGGCGATTTATCATTTCTTACGGGCACTTCTCATTTCATCCATTTTCCACATTTTGTAATTAAAAAAAAAAGATCAGTACATTTGCTTGGCTGATAAAATCTGTTTTAATAAGGTATATGTGCTTTGGGTGGCTTACAAGGAACCTCTAAGGGCAGTAAATTGCATCTTGGAAATGCAGGCTTTCTGGAAATGTGTCTGCCTCAGGACTCTAGGGGATTTAAATGCAGAGGGATTTGCAAGGTTTGCATTTTTCATTCATTAAGGCAGTGTTGCTGCCAAACTTCTCTTCCTGTTAGTCATACAGGGAGGAGAACTCAACACAACGGCCACTCGTAAATTACCATGTGGCTCAGAGCAGCCCAAGTGTAATACCAAGGGAAACGTGGATCTTGGCACAAGCCTTGTGAACAACTTGTGAGAACCCCAAATGTTTTGAAAACTCACGTTTACAGAGGAATGAAAGATTGAGCTTGTCTTTAAATTCAGCAGGCCAAGAATGATGCTTTTTCTTTATCTAAACCAGTGTAAGAAACCCAGAGTTAGCTAACTGTAAATATTCTATTTTTATAGCATCTCTTTACTATAAACTAAAGGGTGCTTTATTCTTGATTTGTGAGTCTTAGTTTTTTTTTTTTAATTCTTTTGAAGATTGGAAGAAAACTCTGTACTTTCTGACCAGAAATTGACCACAAATACAAACACAATCATGTGTACAATTTCTGGAGGTTTGTGGGTTCTCCAAGGTATATCCATAATTCTAAGGTAAGAATCCCTGCTCTTTATACTAAAAGCTCCTTGGTGGTAAAGATTATGTCTAATTGTTAGCTCTAATTATGTCTAATCTGCATGGCAGCCTCCTGTTCTTGCTGCACACTCTACCACCTAGTCAGAAATTCTAGTTAGTATTTCCTGACACAATCTTTTGGTAATAAACTTACAGTATTTCCACTTCTTCTTCTCCCCCACTTTTTTTTTTTTTTTTTTTTGGTACCAGGAATTTAACCCAGGGGCACTTAACCACTGAGCCACATCTCCAGCCCTTTTTATGTTTTATTTTGAGACAGGGTCTCCCTAAATTGCTTAGGGCCTTGCTAAATTGCTGAGATTGGCTTTGAATTTGTGATCCTCCACTGGGATCACAGGTGTGTGCCACCATGCCTAGCTTGTCCTTCCTTCCTTCCTTCCTTCCTTCCTTCCTTCCTTCCTTCCTTCCTTCCTTCCTTCCTTCCGCTTGCTGTTCTGGCTTTTATTGCCAGATGACAAAGGGAGACAAATACTTAGGCCGGGAAGTTTAGATGGGCACATATGCTTGGTGGTGTTGGGGTATGCTGAAGAGGTGTACAGCACAAACTAGCTAAAAAGAGACCTCTTTGTCTTTTCTGGGATCCAATTCATCCAGCAGGTGCCACTGGGAACTCCAGATTAGAGAATTCATTCTCTTAGGCTGAGAGCACCAACCAGGACAGCTAAGGCCTCTGGACTCTGATCCCTGATGCTCTTTTTCTTTTTGGGGCTGATGATTGAATCCAGGGCCGTGTATATTCTAAGTACACACTCCACCTCTGAACTATCCCCAGCCTCTCCTCGAGTTTCCAACTGGCCTTTCCCTGGGAAAGCCAACAGGTCGTAGGCAATGAGAGAACCCAGATTATTTAGTGAAAAAACTGAAGAAGGTTCTATTCAGCATTATACTTCCTAACTAGATCTTCAATAATAAAAATGGTTGTTTTATCTATTTCTACAAGAAATGCTGTTGGGATTTTGATTGGCATTGCATTGAACTTATAGAGAACTTTTGGTAATATCGCCATTTTGATGATGTTAGTTCTGCCTATCCATGAACAGGGTATATTTTTCCATCTTCTAAGGTCTTCTTCTATATCTCTCTTTAGGGTTCTGTAGTTTTCATTGTATAAGTCTTTCACCTCTTTTGTTAGGTTGATTCCCAAGTATTTTATTTTTTTGGGGGGGATATTGTGAATGGAGTAGTTGTCCTCATTTCCGTTTCAGAGGATTTGTCGCTGATATACAGGAATGCATTTGATTTATGTGTGTTGATTTTATATCCTGCCACTTTGCTGAATTCATTTATTAGCTCTAATAGTTTCTTTGTAGACCCTTTTGGGTCTGCTAGGTATAGAATCATGTCATCTGCAAATAGTGATAATTTAAGTTCTTCTTTTCCTATTTTTATGCCTTTAATTTCTTTCATCTGTCTAATTGCTCTGGCCAGTGTTTCGAGGACTATGTTGAACAGAAGTGGTGAGAGAGGGCATCCCTGTCTTGTACCAGATCTTAGAGGCAATGCCTTCAATTTTTCTCCATTTAGAATGATGCTGGCCTGTGGCTTATCATAGATTGCTTTTACAATGTTGAGGTATGATCCTGTTATCCCTAATTTTTCTAGAGTTTTGAACATAAAGGGATGCTGTACTTTGTCGAATGCTTTTTCTGCATCTATCTAGATGATCATATGGTTCTTATTTTTAAGTCTATTGATGTGGTGAATAACATTTATTGATTTCCATATATTGAACCAACCTTGCATCCCAGGGATGAATCCTACTTGATCATGGTGTATAATTTTTTTGATATGATTTTGAATCCGATTCGCCAGAATTTTATTGAGGATTTTTGCATCTAGGTTCATTAGAGATATTGGTCTGTAGTTTTCTTTCTTTGAAGTGTCTTTAATAAAAGACCCAGAATAGCAAAAACAATGCTAAGCAGGAAGTGTGAATCAGGAGGTATAGCGATACCAGACTTCAAACTATACTACAGAGCAATAGTAACAAAAACAGCATGGTACTGGTACCAAAACAGGCGGGTGGACCAATGGTACAGAATAGAGGACACAGTAACCAATCCACAAAACTACAACTATCTTATATTTGATAAAGGGGCTAAAAGCATGCAATGGAGGAAGGATAGCATCTTCAACAAATGGTGCTGGGAAAACTGGAAATCCATTTGCATCAAAATGAAACTGAATCCCTTTCTCTCGCCATGCACAAAAGTTAACTCAAAATGGATCAAGGAGCTTGATATTAAATCAGAGACACGGTGTCTGATAGAAGAAAAAGTTGGCTATGATCTACATACTGTGGGGTCGGGCTCCAAATTCCTCAATAGGACACCCATAGCACAAGAGTTAACAACTAGAATCAACAAATGGGACTTACTCAAACTAAAAAGTTTTTTCTCAGCAAAAGAAACAATAAGAGAGGTAAACAGGGAGCCTACATCCTGGGAACAAATCTTTACTCCACACACTTCAGATAGAGCCCTAATATCCAGAGTATACAAAGAACTCAAAAAATTAGATAATAAGATAACAAATAACCCAATCAACAAATGGGCCAAGGACCTGAACACACACTTCTCAGAGGAGGACATACAATCAATTAATAAGTACATGAAAAAATGCTCACCATCGCTAGCAGTCAGAGAAATGCAAATCAAAACCACCCTAAGATACCATCTCACTCCAGTAAGATTGGCAGCCATTATGAAGTCCAACAACAACAAGTGCTGGAGAGGATTCGGGGAAAAGGGTACACTTGTTCATTGTTGGTGGGACTGCAAATTGGTGCAGCCAATTTGGAAAGCAGTATGGAGATTTCTTGGAAAGCTGGGAATGGAACCACCATTTGACCCAGCTATTCCCCTTCTTGATCTATTCCCTAAAGACCTAATAAGAGCATGCTACAGGGACACTGCTACATCGATGTTCATAGCAGCACAATTCACGATAGCAAGATTGTGAAACCAACCTAGATGCCCTTCAATAAATGAATGGATAAAAAAAATGTGGCATTTATACACAATGGAGTATTACTCTGCATTAAAAAATGACAAAATCATAGAATTTGGAGGGAAATGGATGGCATTAGAGCAGATTATGCTAAGTGAAGCTAGCCAATCCTTAAAAAACAAATGCCAAATGACTGCTTTGATATAAGGGGAGTAACCAAGGACAGGGTAGGGACGAAGAGCTTGAGAAGAAGATTAACATTAAACAGGGATGAGAGGTGGGAGGGAAAGGGAGTGAGAAGGGTAATCGCATGGAAATGGAAGGTGATCCTCAGGGTTTTACAAAATTACATATAAGAGGAAATGAGGGGTAAGAGAAGAATAATACAAGTAGAAGAAATGATTTACAGTAGAGGGGGTAGAGAGAGAAATGGGGAGGGGAGGGGAGGGGAGGGGAGGGGGGATAGTAGAGAATAGGATAGACAGCAGAATACATCAGACACTAGAATGGCAATATGTAAATCAATGGAAGTGTAACTGATGTGATACAGCAATCTGTATACGGGGTAAAAATGGGAGTTCATAACCCACTTGAATCAAACTGTGAAATATGATATATTAAGAACTATGTAATGTTTTGAACGACCAACAATAAAAAAAATGGATTACTGAGATCACCCTGGAGTTTATGCCCTAACAAGAGAGTTACCTGGAGACATGGCTGGAGACATGGTTGGTAGGGTGCACCGGATGGTGGGAAAGGAAGAAGGAGGCTGTGTGGGAACATACTGTCTGGCAGTGTCCAGGACAAAAACTCAGGAGCCAAGGACAAGCTTTCCCTCAACACCACATCACCCTGGAGGAGGAGCCAAAGTCTCCTGGAAATGGTCCAGCTGGATTTCTTGTCAACAGTTCTGGGCACCCAAGAGTACTGTCCTGTGCACAGAAGGCTGAGTCGCTGACCTTTCCATGTGATGTGGAAAGAAACCCTCAGCAGCTGTACTTGGACAAGGCTGGGTAATGGGGGAATACCCCGATATTTAGTGCAAACTACTAACTAACTTAGTAAAATTAAGATACCAAGGGTAATTGAGAAACATTTAAAAACAGTATAGAGAATTTTTCCTAAACCCCACATTTTGATTGAGGTTTAAAAAAAAAAAAGCTATTCTATACCTTAACCAGGACATTAGATCCTGTTGTTTGAAGTCTCCAGATGTGAAGAGTGACAAACTAATAATTTTTTGAGACTCGATATAAAGCCTTAATATAGAGATTGACCTACATGGCCCCCAAACAAGTCAGTGTGGGAGTCAAATAACAAGTCCTGATTGTCCAAATTCTTGTCTCCTATTACTACTTTTTCTGCATGGTGAGCAATAGTCCATGCCCACTCTCACCCCTCTGGTTGGTTTTGCCATCTCTGGGCAGGATCACAATTCACCGAAGGGAAAGCACAAGAACCCAAGTCTGAAGATTATATGCAAAGTAGAACAGGAAGATTTTTGAAGAAGGTGAAACTTCAAAAATTACTCATTGTTCCCTTTTCCAAGGGAGAGAAAGGGGAATATTCTGGAATTAATAAGCTTCTTCTCTACCCTTCTACAATTTTCTTCTCACTTCCAGTGAAAAACCTACCTAGTGAACGTCTTGCTCAAATGCTGTGCCGGACCTCACTACAATTACAAGCAGGGCCAGCCATGGCTAGTCACGGGCCAGCCAGCCATGGGCCGTGTGTGTGTGTGTGAGCCATGAGCATGAGCACGTGAGTGGACGGGACTGACTTTGCCTCTCTGTTTGGGCTGGCGACAGACGTGTCCTTTTCACACTCTCAAAGCTAGACTCAACCCCCTGAGACCTGATCCCCCTCATTGGGGTGGAACTTTCTCGAGTGTCTTCCCCTCAATAAAAAAGGGCTTCAGAACGTCCTCTCTCTTTTTTTCTGCCTTCCTTGTGGGAGCTGGAGCAGAGGAGCCATTGCTGAAGAATCCCCAGAAAAAAAGTATTTTCTCCATCTTGCTGTGGTGATTTCGTGCCAACCCCAAATCACCTGGAGTGACCCTGGATGACTTAGTCACGTGTCGCGGCAATGGCTCCTTTTCTGGTAGGACTTCTAATGGGCGAAGATGACAAGCACAAAGCACAAATCACCACAGCACTAGGTGCATTAGACGTAGCACTAGTACTGGCTTGAGTGGCTCAAACAGGCAGATTTGTGATCTTGTTGGGAAGGACCAAGAAAGACACCTTGACACAATGGGGTGGGAGGAGGGAAGAATAGAAGTATTTTGGATTAGACAGAAGGGAATGAAGTGAAGGTACAGGGCATGGGAACAGGAGCGACAGTAGAATGAATCCGACATCACTGTTCCAAGTTCATATGTGAATACACGACCAGCGAAACTCCACATCACGTACAACCACCAGATTGGGAAGTTATATTCCATGTATGTAGGCATGCCAAAATACGTCCTACTGTCATGTAGGACGAAAGAGAAAAAATTTTAAAATTTTTTAAAAAGATACCTTGAAGAAAATAATGTTTGAAATGGGCCTTGAGAAATGAATAACATGTAATTAGTGGGAGGGAGGTTGAGGGCTGGGTGAGCCCATGCCTGGAGGAGGAAGCAGCTTGAGTAGAGGCTCAGGGACAGAAGAGCCACAAGTGTGGTGCAGACACAGACAGGTGGCTAATAGGACTGAAGTGACTGTAGGACATCTGGAGCAATAGTCGCAATAGTTATCTCTTCTGACACCACTGGCATAGCCTGTCCCCCAGTAGCAGATGCCCCTCAGGACAATGAGTGGGCAGAATACAGATTAAATGATAAAGAGCAGAGGGAGGGTTTTAAAAGCCCTCCTACTTTCCCCCTCTTCTTGATATCCCCCCTTCCTTGTATTTCTAACTGTTGTAGGAAGCAAACTTGGGACTTCACCCTAGTAAGGGATTCTCTATCCATTCTGCTTTGGGAAACATAGCCTTGGGTTTTTAAAGACACAATTTTTTCCTTTAATAATAAATAAAGATCACTTTAATGTTTGCTTTGAAAATAAATATCAAGTTTAATGTTTCGGTTTCTCAAAATTGCACTGGTATATCTAGCTATGTGTATCCCAGTGCTAAAAAAGACAGGGTCTATCAGCTGTTCAACAATCCTAAGCAATGTGTCATGTCTAAACAAAGAATGTTTAACGACATTAAAAAAATTAAAAGAACTTTATGATATATGCTATTTATTTGATGACATATTTTGAGGGAAACTAGAAACTACACCATTCAATCCTTCTAGAATTTGGGGAAGTTGCATGGCTCCTTGAACTCTGTGGGTTTTCTTGGCATTATTCCACTTCTAGGCAGAAGATTACTCATGGCAATATTAAATCTCTTTCATTCAGAAGAAATCACAGTAGCAAGCCTCACCAACTCAAAACCTGGCAATGTCATTCAGACGTTGGTAAATTTTCATATTGGAGACATCAAGTCCCTGACTGCCCTGTGACCAACTGGGGAATGAGGCTGAAAGGTGATTGATAGAATCTGGAAGGAGTAAAGGTAGACAAACCTCCTAGCTCATAAAATCCTCCACATAGTGTTTGAATTTCATTATAAGCTCTTTGAAAACATAGATACCTCTCAGAAAGTCTGAGACAGGATGATTGCTAGTTCAAGGTCAGCCTTAGCAATTTAGTGAGGCCCTAAGCAATTTAGTGAAACCCTGTCTGAAACTAAAAAATAAAAAAAGGATGGGGACATGTCCCAGTGGTTAAGAATCCCTGGATTCAATCCTCAGTACCCACCCCGCAAACGACATCTCTTTGAATAGTTAAACCCACTTTTCATTAAATGGTACAAATTACGAAGATAACATTTTACTCTTTTCTCACAAATTGAGCCCAGGTAAATGGAAGCCTTGGAAGTTTTGCTAAAGGACTGGTGCTAAGAAGGGAAGGGTTAATTTTTAAGTAAGGGGTGTTTGCCTCCAATCCTGTAATAACATGGACTTCTTGTACAGAGGAGAGGACTCTTCCTCTCACAGTGCAAGTAACCATGGATTTTTTTTTTTTTTAGAGAATTTTTTAATATTTATTTTTTAGTTCTCGGCGGACACAACATCTTTGTTGGTATGTGGTGCTGAGGATCGAACCCGGGCCGCACGCATGCCAGGCGAGCGCGCTACCGCTTGAGCCACATCCCCAGCCATGGATGGTTTTTGTGACATTGGACGGGAGACCACATCAAGATTCCGAAAAACTCAGGAGTGGGAGGGAGGCTCTGAGAGAGGGCTAGTGTAGGACCTGAGTAGAAAAAGAGGTATTGGAGAGGAAGCTGGGGGCTGCAAGCCAGTGTCACCTGCTTCACAACGTTGCTCAAGGACCTGGTGCCTGGAATCACCCTTTGACATGGAGGAAAACCTGTGTACTACTTTTTCCCCACTCAATAAATAAATAAAATAAATCAACAAGTGTAGAGTTGGTTTGAGTTTCCCTCTTCCTATAATGAGAGAGATCTGGTGGAGAAGGTGGTTGGTTGCTTTGGAGTGAAACAGGCTCCTTGTTCTGTCACTAATGTGCTATGCGATGTTGGACACATGAATTAGCTTCCCTAACAACCTTTTATCCTCAGGCAGGGTTAGTGCAAAAACTAACTAGAGCTCAGCAGAATACTTTCGATATGTACTTTACTTATTTCCCAGAATGTCTCATTCCATTTTGGAGTTCTGGAAGGACAGTGCAGAGCAAGGCATTGGGGCCATTCTTGATGGAGTCCTCCAGGTCTCCTCGGCTGTAGCCCACACCTCCAGGACTCTACAGCTGACTCATTTGCTCAGGGGAACTGGGAGCAGGAGGAGAAATGGACTTTGATTTACTGCCAAGTAGAGCGGAGACTTTCCAGAGCTCTCCCAAACCCAAGGCGTTCCCCTGGAACTGGACCAGCCATGAATGGAAGAGGCCTGGCTTCTCTGGGTCTGGCTGGCCTCGGACTTTCCAAAGAACCCTGCCAGGGTCCTGACAGACGTGAGATACTGTTCTCTTTTCCCTCAAAACCATTTGTGTCATCAGTCAAGGCATTTCAGAACAGGAATTCTTCACATAAGGGACATTTCCCACAAACATTCCAGCCTGTAACACATCTTCAAAGTGAAAAACATTTTGTGTTCCAAGCCGTAAAACATTCTAGATTCAAACTGTAAGCAGGGATGGTTTGTATGTGTTCCCTTAATTGAATGTCATTTGAGGTTTTAAAAAAAAATCAATAGCTATCTCAGTAACCATCTAATGTATTATGAAATTAACTCCAGCCTCTCTAATTTCATGGTTAAAATCACTTTCAGAAATCACAGTCTAAAGAAAAAAGATAATTGGGAATCACTGGTATCGATGTGTTGATTGGTTTTTTTTGCATGATTATCCAGGGTGGTCAAATATTACCTTTATGATATTTTTAAATTGATACATTCAATTCCTTTATGTAATGGTAACTATTTTTGTAAAGTGCACTTCATCTGGCAAAACATGAGACTAAATCTCAGGTATGGCACATCTGAGCTTAATCCTACTCCTCCACAACAAGGAAGATCAATAACTGGGTCATCAAGATAGAAATGAGAGTATCTGGGGAAAGAGCATAAAGGTCAACATTTATTTCTACTGCTTGAATGTGCTTTGGAGGGGATTGGAATTTGTTTTTCTCTTTGGAATATTCTTTCCATTTTTTCTTTTCCTTCCCCATATGGCTGGTACAATGAGAAAGGCTCAAGTTAGCCTGTCAATTGGAAGAGGCCCCTGGATCTTTGCAAGCCCTAAGAAGTCCTAAGAAAGACACTGGCAAAAGGAGGTATTGGCTAGTTGTGCTTGTCCTGTGTAGAAGCCCTCTTTCTTGGAACCTGTCTCCTGCTTCTGGAGAGGGAGGACCCTGGGGATGAGTTTTGGAAATAACAGGAATTTTCAAAGTGCAGTCCAAAGACCAGGAGCACCAGAGAATTTGTAAGAATGCAAATTCTCAGGCTCCACTGTAGAAGGACTGAATCCAGTGCTCTGTGATTGGAGCCCAGTAGTCCAAGCTTTAACAAATCTTCAAGGTGGCCCAACTGCAGGCTGAAGTTGGAGTGCCTAGGTACTACAATTGGGTTGATCTTTGAGGCTGAGGTCATTTTCTGTTTCTTCTGGGTATCCAATGCCTTCCTGTTGCTATTGCAATACTGAGAACTATTTTAAGTGTCTCTCAGAACTTTTTACTCCAAGTTAAATGGTCATTGTGCTATTTGTCCTAGCTTTTAAATAGTTCTGGTAAGCTGAGTAGAAGAGTGAAAGTTTTGAATGCTAAATGCAGTAGTGAATTTTTCTGAGCACTGGATGTTCAGATTTCTCAGTGTTGTTACTCCAACATCTATTACCTATGAGGGGCTGAGGAGTATCAGATGAACTTATGAATAGTTCTTGGTTATGGATGTTGCTACAGGAGGAAGATTTCAGGCTTGTGGGTGAGACAGACCTGGGCTCGAATCCAGATTCTGGCACTTACTAGGCCAGTGGCCTTGAGCAAGTTGACTAGCTTTAATCTTCTTAACTTGATAAAAGAATAATAATTTCCACTTTCTAAATTAAAGCTAATGAAATCAATGCTTAATGGTAACCTTTATTAATTTTTTTTGTTTTGTTAATTTATTTTAAAAGTTTATTTTAGTATATTATAGTTGTACTTATTAGTGAGGTTCCTTTTGACATATTTTTAAATGCATTTAACACAGTTTTCTCCCTTTGTAACTTTTATCATTGATATTAATAAAGGCATAGAGCCAAAGAGCCAAACCTGGATCTGAATTGCAATGTCTTTTCTATTTGATTTGAAATTAATCATAAATCTTTTTGTGGGGGTGTCCTGGGGATTGAACCCAGGGATACTGGATCACGGAGACACATCCCCAGCCCTATTTTTAAATTTTATTTAGAGACAGGGTCTCACTGAATTGCTTAGTGCTTAACTTTTGCTGAGGCTGGCTTTGAACTCACAATCCTCCTGTCTCAGCCTCCCAAGCCGCTGGGATTACAGGCGTGCACCACCGCACCCAGCTTGAAACATAAATCTTGATGTTGTTTCCCCACTATGGTTTTGGCTCTCAACATCATGTTGCCTGAGCTAATATTCTTATTGTTCTTTGGTCAATGGACACATGCATTGACAGGGGCTTGAAAGCTGCTGGATGTGAAGAAAAATATGAAGTATAACAGTCTCCATAGGTAGCTGACGCTGTGTAAATCTGGATGATTGAACCAATTGTTTTAAATCATGCTTTTCAAGGGGAGAGTTTCTCCTTCCTTTCAATCTGCTGTTTGTTTTACTGGGAAGGGAGTGTCTTTCCAAAGGTGAGTGAGGTTGAAGTTTTGGCACCTACTGGCTGTATGGCCCAGAGCAAGTTGCCTAACCTCTGAGGCTCATTTTCATCATCTATAAAAATCAGCTAATGCCCAGCTTTCGGCTGAGTTGTAAGGTTAGAGATTCAAGTAACCTCAGTTAACTACCTTGATGGAGGAGCAATAGATAAATAGGTAATCTAAAGAACATGAATTTCTCTTTGGCTTTGGAGGCTACGATGATATTCTCTTTCTTTCTCTCTCTCTTTTTAACCCCTACAGATTTGTCTTTCTAATTCTTGGCTTAGGCCAAGACAAAAATTCCCCTGTGTTGCAGGAATTATTCCCCTAGATGAGGGGGACACAGCTCTGGGGCAGGGATTTTGCCAAGGAGATAGGTGTGTAAGCCTTTTGCAGATAATTGACAATTGACTGAAATGCTAGTCAATGCCCAGGTACATGATGGGCAGAAAGTGCAGAGCAGACTGGGTGGGAAGTGAGGTGTGCTCAGGGAACAAGGTTGGCTGGGAGTGGACAGAGAGGACAGCTCCCATGTTGAAGTGGCCAGCCCTCACAAAGGCACACAAATGACCACTCCAGAGACAACTTGGGTGGGGGAATGAAAAGGCCCACTGCACGTACATTTTCTCATCTGCAAAGCAGTGATAACAGCATATACTTCATATTACTGTCCTAAGAACCAAATAAGAGCTGAATACAACCAGCTCAGAATAGCATACTTGATGAAGGGGTTCCTTGAAATCTCTTTTTTTTTTTTTTTAGGTACACATGACAGTACAATGATCTTGACATATCATACATTTGAATCAAATGGGGTATAATTTCTCATTTTTCTGAGTGTACAGGTTGCAGAATCACATTGATTATACAGTCACGTATATACATACAGCAATAATAATGTCTATTTTATTCTGCTGCCCTTCCTATTCCCCCTTCCCTTCCCCTCCCCTCCCATCACTTCTCTCTACCCAATCTAATGTGACACATTTCTTTTTTTTTTTTTTTTTTTGGTCTCAAATTCTAAGTCAATTGCCTCATTTTCTTAAGAGTCCTATTAAGTATAACATTTTTTTTCTTCCAATACTGGGGTGCTTTGCTACTGAGCTATATCCCCAGCCTTTTTTAATTTTTATTTTGAGACAGGGTCTCAATAAGTTGCCCAGGCTTGCTTTTGACTGGCCTCTCAATTTGCTGGGATTACAGGTGTGTACCAATATGCCTGGCCAAAGAGTAACTTGAATTTGTTCTAGTTTTTGTTTCCTTGATTTTTTAAAATCAATTCCTATATTTAAACAGGTACCAAGTTACCTTTTTAATCCTTTTATGTAATATAGGAATTTGGTGAAATGGTGGCATGGTGATGTGGAAATTATATATGCTTTTGAGTTCCATAGACTCAATAGAGTCTGTTGAATGCTAGCTGTGCAACTTCAGACAAATTATTTAACTTCTCTGGGCTTTAATTTCCTTGTCTAAAAGAGTAGGCTAAGGATGTTTGTTTTATGGGATTATTGTGTAGGTTAAGGGTACTATATTAAATGACTTTGTACAAGGGGAGAGTATTTAACAAATATAGAGATAATTGACTCACAACACTGGAAACTATAACATTTTGGTTTGAAGGTTTAATAAAGGTCATGCTCTTCATAATTCTTTGAAGCACCATTGGTGTCTTTCTGTGGACAAGGAAAGGAGGCTCAGAGAAGTTGGTAACATGCTGAAAGATATACAACTGAAAAGTGGAAGAACCAGAGTTCAGTCTTGGTCCTAAATTTAAGGCTTCTATTATGTCCCACCTGCCTCCTCATGATGAAAACCTAATTTGTAGTATTGTGGAGCCAACAGTTGAAAATTAAAAAAAAAATGGTTTGCCTTTTCCTTACTGATCATCTTTTGTGCCGTGGCATGATTATTTATGCACATGTATTAGTTTTTCTGTTAGCCTATGCAAAAAAAAAAAAAAAAAATTTTTTTTTTTTACACCTGTCTCTATTCCCAAAATGCTTGAGGCAGTTCACTGCTCCAGCTAATCTGTACGTGCCTTCAGTGACTCATTTGGAGGGATCAACCAGTTCACATGCTGATGTGACTTAAAAAGAAGGAGGGGCCAGGCATTTTATAATTTATCAAGAGACAAGCACTGACATATCAGAAAAATTGTATGCAAACAAAATGTCCTGTTTAAATAAATCAATTAATAAAATGTGCATGTTGCAACTATTTCCAAGAAATGCTCTGCAAAGTAATTAATGTGGTCCAAGAACCATAAAAAAAAAAAATATTCTGCAAGGGTTCATCTGTTTGGTTTCCATTTCACACCACATTGCTTCCCACCAAGCACCTCTGCACTTAATAAAGGCTTTAAGCTGAGCTCGATGCTGTGGTGTACACCTGTAATCCCAGGCACTCAGGAAGCTGAGGCAGGAGAATCACAAATTCTATGCCATCTTGGGCAACTTGTTGAGACCCTGTCTCAAAATATAATAAAAAGGACTGGGTATGTAGCTCAGTGGCGTAGTGCTTGTTTACCATGCAAGAGGCCTGGGTTCAATACCTAGTCCCTCAAAAAAAAAAAAAATTATGGAAAGCCTTTGAGTTATAAATGATTCTGCATAAACAATTATAGAGAGGCTTCTGATCCATTTTGTACTATACAGACTTGCCCCCTTTAAGAGACGAGGCAGGCTCAGGACTTATTAGAGGTGAATAACATGAATCAGATAGACTCAACACAGCCAACAATTCCGTGCCAGTGTGTGGGAAATTTAGACTGCCAACTAAGTCCCAGTGGATGTGCTTTTAGAGCTAACCAACCTCTGGAATAATTTAGGGACCCAGGAGTAGTCTGAGAGATGAGTTTCCACCAAGGTAGGAAGCAGTGGTGACATGGGTCTCCTGCCTGGGACTCAGGAGGTTATCATTTTCTTCTTGCAGTATTGCAACTGCTTTTAGGCTGGGTGCTATTGTGCAAGTCTGTTAACTGTTTGTGCCCAGCTGTGTACATGTAGAGCAATGTTTCTCAACTGGAGCTATTTTATAGTATTTCTCTATAGGGAGGTATTTTTACCCCTCAAAGGGTATTTGGAAACTTTTTTTGTTGTTGTTGTTAAGGTGCCCAGTTTATTTAGCTTAAAGCAATTATTAAGTACAGAGCTTCTTGGTGAGCAGGATGCAGTAGGACATGGAGCCTACAGGAAGACAACCAAACAGGTGGACACTTTCAGATTTTGTTCTCGGGTGAGCCCTTGGACTACATTAATTTTTTTGCAGAGCATTTCTTGGAAATAGTTGCAACTCGTACATTTTGTTCATTGATTTATTTAAACAGAACATTTCATTTGTATGCTATTTTTTTATATGACCGTGCTTGTTTCTTGATAAATTATAAAATAATGCCTGTCCCTCTCTCTTCTTTTTTGTCTATGCGGGTAGAAGACAGGGATACTGCTAAACATCCTACATTACACAGGATGGTTCTTATGACAAAAAAATTATCCGGTTCTGCTGGGAGCGGTGGCACACACCTCTAATCCCAGCAGCTCGGAAACTGGGGAAGAAGGATCACAAGTTTGAGGACACCTTGGACAACTTAGCAACACCTTGTCTCAAAATAAAGGAAATTTGGGCTGGGGATGTGGCTCAAGCAGTAGCGCGCTCGCCTGGCATGCGTGCGGCCCGGGTTCGATCCTCAGCACCACATACCAACAAAGATGTTGTGTCCACTGAGAACTAAAAAGTAAATATTAAAAATTATTAAAAAAAATAAAATAAAATAAAGGAAATTTTAAAAATAAAATAAAAAAAGACTGGAGGTATAGCACAGTGGTAGACTATCCTGAAGTCAATCCCCAGTTAAAAAAAAAATTATCCAGTTCAAAATATCAATGCCGCTGAGGTTGAGAAACCCTGATTGAAAGAGAATGGAATGAACCAACCCCCTCAAATGGAATGTTAGACAATATTACTTTTGTAAAATACTTTGAGATACTTGGATAAAAGTTGCTATGTAACTTTTTGAAAAAAAGAATAAAAATCGTGTTGCTACAAGTCCCCACATCTCAGTGAAGTTGGATGTGTCTGACTCAGCTTCTTCCCGTATTTTAAAAGGTTATCTTTGCTCTCATTGGGGTTTGTCTTATTTTAAATCTTGCTTTTCCTCCTAAAGTTGTTGGAATTTTAAAGGTGTGCTCCTGTACCACTTAGTTATCTAAGTCAATTCTGGAATATTATTAAGAACCTTAGATGTTTTTAAACTGGTCTTGGTTCTGGACTAAAGGGTACTTATTTTCTTCTTGAGGTTAGGGAACCAGGGAAGGCTTTTAACAGCAAACCCACTGATGGCTGATCTGACAGCTCACTCCCATGTGAAAAAGGGTTAAGTTATCAAGAGGGACCAGGGTTTTTCTCTGACTCTTCTCTTCCTTTTGCTCCTGGATAATTCTCTTCAGTAGCTCCTTGGAATCACACAGAGAATGACAAAGAAGGGAAAAGACAATTTCCAAAGTAGACACTCTCAAGAATCATATTTATTTTTTCTGGAACCATCTAGAAAAAAAAAAAAAAAACAACCACACAGACTAGACGGTTTTAAACCAAGCCTGCTTCTGATTTAAGTCATTTCCTTTCAGTTAGCCTGTCAAAATTCAACTGCATCGTATCTAGTGGGTCTGAAAACCAGATTGGTGCAAGATGTAGTTTAGGAATTCCTTTGACCTTGGCAGATGCTAGAAAATATTAAATGTGTTGGAAATCTGAGAGGTCAGGAAAATGAAAAAAAAGAGAGTTTATTTTCATGGACCATGAGTTGTGTACTTAGGTTTCTGGGAATATTTTCCTATGAAAAGATGATTTGACTAAGACTGAAGATTGGGAAAGAAAAACTAAACCATTGAACATCAGGTATGGACATACCATTTCTACCTATGAAAATTTATTTTGGACAGACACCTCTATCTCATTATCTATGGAAGAGCATTCTTCTAGTCGGCTAATGATGCTTTACATTAGTTCGAGGGATTCCTTAGTGGATGGTAAAAATCATAAAAACATGGCATGCTAGAAGGCGCAAACGGAAGGATCTCCAAGGAGCTGCTCTGAGTGTTAGAAGCAGAAGGAGAAACAGGTTACCCACAGGCACTGTGCTCAGTCTTAACTTTGATGTTTCTGGGACAGACATTTCTCTAGAGTTTTCTTCCTTCCACTGTTTGAAAGGGATTATGGGAAGGCAGTTGGCTCATGGTGACGACATTAGTATTATGAATAATGCTTGGGGGGTAGGCCTAGGATGCTGGGAACTGACTGTTGGATTCCCAGAACATTTTACATAATGATGGCTGGGTTGCCAGGTCAGCAGAGTGACTGTCAAGAGAAAACGCAGGAAGCAGAAATCCATTGGAAGTAGATGCTAGAAACTAGATATATAAACAGCATTTTGCAATAGTGTGTTTATTTTGTTTGCAGTGTGGTGTGGTCCTGTTTATTTTACCATAATTTGTTTATTCTTTATTCACAGAAGCATATAGCTCGAAATGTATTCATTTGCTGCTTCTTAAGTGCTACTATCTCTTGGCTTCTTATGGTTGCTATAATCAGTCATGGCAGAAATCCATGACTTACCAACAAACCAGCAATCACATCTATATTTTTATTTAGATTTTTCTTTTACATGATGTTAAGTGGAGGGGTGGAACTAAGTTAAAGAAGAATATAACGTGGTCTGAGTGCTAGAAAAGTAAGATGGCAAAGAGATTTCTCATGCAGACTTGAGGGAGATTTCTCATGCAGAAAGCAGGGAGGTTTAACTTTTTTTAGGAGAACAAAGAGATATTCTGGAGTATCAATTGTACCTAGAGTGGGGGAAAAAGCCTGTTAAACCTAGGATGATTTTTTTAATGATATTTTAAAAATCACCACCACCAAATTAGGAAGCAAGGTGGTAAAGAGCAGAAGTTGGCAAACTTTAAAGGATCAAATAGTGTTCTAGATTTGCAGACCATTTGGTCTTTGTAGCAACTACTCAATTCTCATGTAGTATGAAAGCAGCCAGAGATTGCACCAATGGGTTGTGTTCCAGTGAAACTTTATTTATGGACATTGCAATCTGAATGCCTTGGAAGTTTCACATTCACAAAATAGAATTCTTCTTTTTATTGACCATTTAAATAAAGTAAAAGACCATTCTTAGCTTACAGATCATGAGGTGTAATGGTAGATTTGGCATGCAAACTACAGTTTGCTGGCCCCTGGTATAGACGAAATCACCATGATTTTGGAATCATGACAGACTTGTGTTCAAAATCTGGCTCCACCCAGATTTTGGCTGGGGGCAAATTTCTTTGCCAAGCTTCACTTCACATGTATGGAAAAATGAGGATTCTAAAATCTCCCATTCGTGGTTATTATGGGGATTAAAAAAGATACTGTCAATGAAGTGACTAGTTCAATGTTGATTCTCCCTTAAAAAAATGGTAACAAGATAATGAAAACTATTTTATTAACTACATGTACTAAATTTCAGTGTTACTCACATTCACCGTGGGAACATGCTATCATTCATTTCGTTGAAGGTAACATAAAATCCCATTTTCTTAGGTCTACCACTAGTTTTATTCCATGAGGATTTGCTCATTCAAATGCATTTCTATAATCTCTTGCTAGAGTCCATAGATCCAGACTTAAAATGATACTTTCCCATATGAACAGATCAATTAACACTCAAAACATGTTTTTCCTGAACCTTCTTACATTGCTCCAGGGAGAAGCTTGTCAGGTTCAAATTGCAATTTATACCTGGGAGTTGCTGTGTTCCTGGTTGGCCCTTCTCATCAGAGCTGGCAGGACAAGAAAGAATCTTTGGTTTCATTTCAGGGCTTTATATCTGGGGCAGAGCAAGAGACCATCATAAGAACTGTGTCTCGCGGCTTTGGCTACATAGTGGAAATGAGCACCCAGAAGAAAACTTTGTTCTGAAAAAGTGTCCACATCTAACCCTTCAAGGTATCAGCATTTCTCTAACCCTATAATTTGTGAACATAGTCTTCCAGGGGTGTGTCCAGCCTCAAAATCTTGCTCACTTGAACCTAGAAGTTTAGTTGAACTTCCCCTTTAAAAGAAATACCTCTGTTTCTCTATCACTTATTTTGATCGTGCCCAAATTAATATTTATGTGTGCTGAGGACTTAACCCAGGGGTGCTTTACTACTGAGCTACATCCCCAGCCTTGTCATTTTTTAATTTTGATACAGGTTCTCACTAAATTGCTTAGGATCTTGGTAAGTTGCTGAGGCTGGCCT
The DNA here is from genome assembly GCF_964194105.1 of Spermophilus citellus. Lineage (NCBI taxonomy): Eukaryota > Metazoa > Chordata > Mammalia > Rodentia > Sciuridae > Spermophilus > Spermophilus citellus. The sequence goes on from NC_138189.1 coordinate 136,071,789, forward strand.
TGAACTTGCAATCCTCCTGTCTCAGCCTCCTGGGTTGTTGAGATTACAGGCACGTAGCACTGCATGTGGCACCAAATTAACGTCTGAAGATAAGCTTGACCCATGGACCAGGACTAGGGTAAGGTCAGTGAGGCATTTACTTTGGATGCAACATTTAAGAGATGACAAGCAAATGAACAACTCAGTCATCAAAATAAATGATATGATAATTAAATATCTTAAAATCAAAGTCAATGCAAGAAAATACAAAATGACCAAAATTTCAAAAAGTTTTAAGTCAAGACAGGATCAATAACAGTTCTGGCCAAGCCATACCAGATCCAAGACAATAGAAAATTTAGCAATACTAATCCAATAGATCTTATTTAGACTTCTTCATAATTATTTCTCCCTTGGAAGCTACACCTAAAATTATTGCTGTAATCAAAAACATGGACTTAGCAACTTAGTGAGATCCTGTCTCAAAATAAAACATTTTTATATAAGGGATGGAGATGAGGCTCAGCAGTAAAGCACCCCTGGGTTCAATCCCTAGTATAAACAAACATGAAAACAGGAGTTGTGACTCAGTGGTAAAGTGCTTGCGTGGCACATGAGAGGCCCTGGGTTCGATCCTCAGCACCACATAAAAATAAATAAATAAAATAAAGGTATTGTGTCCAAATAACTTAAAAAAAATTTAACAAACAAAAAATCATTGACTTATAAATCAAGTTGGTTCTTTCCCTTTCTTCCTTTACTCTTTCTCTCCACATTCTCTTCTTTGACTGTTCTGTTCTCTTTCTTCTGATATTTGCTCACATTTCTTTCTGCAACTGACAGCTTTGACCCATTTACTCTTCCTCAGATTTTGCAAGGAAAACGATCAAAGAGCTCTTTTATTTACAGTAACTGAGTGGTTTCCTATAAGTCAATGCAAACTCTGAGGTCTCTCCCTGGCGGTGGTTTATGTCCTCTTGGCTTGAAGCCCGAGTGGTGACCTCTAATGATTCTCATGATCTCCTGACTGTGGACGTCTCCAATCTTCTCTATGTGAAAGCTGATAAACCACAATAAGGTCACGTTACTTCCTTTTAATCTCTCAGTGGTAATCTTAGAGTAGGTGCTGGTGAACGCAGCGGGCCACTCCTCTGTGACTCCTGACGGTTACCAGCACATAATCTTTGGAGGGGAGGGTTTGAAGACCAAATGTTTGAAGTAAGCACCCTGGGATCTGCAGGGCTATTAATGTGGCAGCATCTGGCATTTATAATCTGAATAAAAGCTCCCTTCCTTTTTCTTAATCTTTATCCCAGATGGGAGCATGGCTCAGTACCAAGAAAGTTTTTAGTTTTTCTTCCCAGGAAAAGCTAAGCCAGAAGCACAGAATGCCACAGGGAAGTGACCATGGGAATAGGGGTCAGAGCTTTCATGTAGCTCATGCAGTATCTCAAGAACCATGGGGACATAACCTCTGATGAATAATTTTTAAAGGCAAGCAATTATATTAACATTGATTCAATCAAACTCTTGTGATTCCATGGCAGATAATCAGGAAGAATCATGGTGTGGGAGAACTTTTATTACTTTTCAAGTGTTTAAAATTGTGTTTGGCTTCTTGGTTGTCAGACTGTATATGTGTTATAGTTACTTTAGTGCAGAACTGAAGCTCTAAAACAGTAAAATAAACATGTCACATGTTTATTCACATATTGTCCAATCACACATCAAGTGTTTCTGTGGTTGGTTTGAAGCTTTGATTTTGGTTTTCTGTATTTGTTTTTCTTTTAAGAAACAATGTGAATATCCTGTGCTGGGATAGGATGGGAGTTGGGGGAGGTAGCTTTTTCCAGATGATGGGAGAAACCCAAGTTAGTTCTTTCAAGTTTGGAAAACTTCCTGTATTAAATGGAATTAGAGATGCATTTGAACAAGACCAAGAAAAAAAAAAAAAAAAAAAGGATGCTCTCTGAGAAGATGAGGGGGGAAGTCTTTTTCAGGCAGATGAAAACTACCAGCTTGCTGAGGCAGATTGACCATCAGTCTAGATCAGTGGTTCTCAAGGTCAAGTGTGCCTGGGAATCACTTTCAGAGCTTGTCAGATACACTGGGCCCCACCCCAGGGCTTCTGATTTGGTGGATCAAGATAAAACTTGAACATTTACATTTTTAACAAAATCCTTGGAAATGCTGCTGCTGATCCAGAGAACCACTGATGTTTTTATTTTTAATTGGGATAGAGAACAGGAGCATGGGAGGAACTCTAGATAGGGCAGAGGGGTGGGAGGGGAAAGAGGGGGCAAGGGGTTATTAATGATGGTGGAATGTGATGATCATTATTATCCAAAGTACAGGTATGAAGACACGAATTGCTGTGAGTATACTATGTATACAACCAGAGATATGAAAAACTGGGCTCTATATGTGAAATAAAAAAAATTTCCTTCTTTTTTAAAAGGCCAAGTATTATTTCAGGTACAGACCTCTCACATTTTCTTTATCCATTCATCTGTTGATGGACATGTAGGTTGTTTCTGCATCTTGTCTATGATGAATGAGAATGACATAAATGGCAGTATGAATATCTTTTCAAGATGCTGATTTTAATTCTTTGGGAGATTATACTCAGAAGTGGGGTGACTGGAACACAGGATAATTCTCTATTTAAATTTTTTAAGATGCCTCTCTATATTGTTTTCCACTGTGGTTGCCCCATTTAACATCCTGCCAGCTGTGTACAAGGGTTTCAATTTCTGCATATTCTCACCCACACTTCTTATCTTTTGATTTTTGATAATGGCCATCCCATTTGGGCGTGGGTTGATGGCCCTTGGTGGTTTTGATTTGCATTTCCCGATAATGTTGAGCATCTTTGTATGTCTCCTTTGGAGACATGCCTATTCCAGATTTTGCCAATTTTTTTAATAAGTTTTTTTTTTTGTTTTTGTTTTTATGCTATTGAGTTATAGGATTTCCTCATGTATTTAGGATGCTAAGCCCTTTTCAGGTATATGGTTTGCAAATGTTTTTTCCAAAACTTGTATTTTCATTCAGTTAATCATTTCCTTCGCTGTGTAGAAGTGGTTTAGTCTGATAAAATCTTATTTGCCTAGTTTTTGCTTTTGCAGTCTGTTGGAGCTATATTGAAGAAATCATCGCCCAGGCCAATGTCATGGAGCTTCCTCCCTGTTTTCTTCCAAGAGTTTTATAATTGTAGGTCATGTGTTTACATCATTAATCCATTTGGGGGTGATTTGTGGGTGTGGTGTAAGAAAAGGCTCCCAATTCATTCTTCTGCCTGTAGTCACCTAGTGTTCCCAATAGTATTTGTTTAAGAAACCATCTTTTCCCGTTTCTGTGTTCTTGCTCACAGGTCAATTGATTATATATCTCTGAGTTTATTTCTGGGTCTTCTATTCTGCCCTATTGTTCTATATGTTTTTCTGTATGCCAGTACCCTACTGTTTTAATTACTGTACCTTTGTATGTAATATACTTTGAAATCAGAGAGTGTTAGATCTCCAGCTTTGTTTTTCTTTTTCAAGATTGTTTTAGCTTTGGGGGGTCTTTTGTAACTTATGAATTCTGGGATTTGTTTTTTCTATTTCTGTGAAAAAATGCCATTGGGATATTGATAGAGATTCTGTTGAATCTGTAGGGTGCTTTGAATAGTGTGGGCATTTTAATAACATTAAGTCTTCTAGCTTGTGTACATGGAAGGTCCACTTGTTTTTGTCTTTAATTTCTTTTATTAATGTCTTATAGTTTTCAGTGTATAAATATTTTACCTCCTTTGTTAAATTTAGTTGTAAATATTTTATTCCTTCTGAGGTGATTATAAATGGGATTCTTTTTTAAATTTTCTTTCTTGAATAGGGTATTATTATGCATTGCAACACAGCTGATTATTGTGTGTTGATTTTTGTGTCCTGCAATTTTATCAAATTTAGTTATTAGTTCTAACATCTTCTAGAGAACCTTTAGGGTTTTTAAGTTTTTGTGGGTTTTGGGGTATTGGGAATTGACACTAGGGCACTTTAATGAGGCCTAGCCTCATTAAATTGCTGAGGCTAGCCTGGAACTTGTGATCCTCCTGTCTCAGCCTCCTGAGTCACTGGGATTACTGGAATGTGTCACAGTTCTTGGCATCTTTAGGGTTTTATACATGTAAGTTGTTATGTGATGCACACTTCAGGTATAATTTATTAGGAATTATTATTATTATTTGGGTATTTATTAAGACACTTAAATTCTACCAATATTCTTTTTTTTAACATCCTCATTCCACTTTATTTTATTGTTTTCCTCCACATTTTTTATGTGCACAAAATATAGCAATATAATTTGGCCAGTATCACTCCCCAGAACTTCCTGCCTCTGTCCCCTCCTCCCACCCCGGGTCCTTATCCTCTACTGATCTCCCTTGCTTTCAATGACCCCCCCCCCTTTTATTTTCATTTTTCCTTTCTAGCTTCCACATATTAGCGAAAACATATGACCTTTCACCTTCTTGAGTTTTCTACCAACATTCTTGAAGATAGAAAATGTTTTGTTGAAAAAAAAATCATTTAAAAAATCCAAATATTTCAAACTCTGTATAATGTTTTTACCAAGTTTGTTTTGGTAATACAAAGGTACTCAGATAACGGTCGAATAAAGTAAAATCATAACCTTCTCTGAAGGAAGTTGAATGAGAAGATGAAAGAACTCTGCAACATTTAGAAGATGTACTAAAGGCACAGATTTAAGTGTTGGGTGGAAGTTTCAAGCCATTGTTTGAGGAAGGAAACAGATCTCCAGCAAGTGTTTTAAGAAAGAAAAGCAAATCCTCTGGAATCTGTCAATCACAGGCTGTGCTGTAAGGAGAAAGAGCTCAGTGATCTGCGAGACACTTGCCTTTTGCTCAGAGGATTAATTCTGAATCCAGGTATTGGCACTTACCAGTGGTGTAATCCTGGAAAAACTGTCACTGACTGGGGCCCCAGCTTCCTTTTCTGTAAAATGAAGATATTATCTATCTTTCAGGTAATTGTGGAGGCAAGATGCATGTGTTAGCTTGCCTGGCATGTAGGAGTCACTCAATAAATAGCATCATGCGGCATAGCTTTCCCTTGGCCCGGCACGTTCTCTCTGATTCTTCTGATAGTTCTTTCCTCATATGTGGGTGACCTCCTCTTGCATGTGCTCCTCAGAACTCTGATGTGTCTCTAAGGGAACTCTGCACATCCCTGGAGCCCTCTCACCACGAGCTGGTCTCTGATACTCTGTCCTGGGAATTCTAGTTGCATTGCTCCCCTGGAACATTTTTTTATGTCTCAGGGATCCCTATACTTCATTGTCTGGTGTTTAGTGTTTGGAAACTATTATTTCACATATTTTGTCCTTTTTTTCCTCTTTTGTTTCAGGTAATAGAATAAATATAATCTCTGCTATTCCACCCTGGCTGGAAGTAAAGATGAATTACTTTTAACTTGTTTTTGCTTTATATAGTGAAATATCTCATCCATACATAGGAGCATTTTAAATATATATGTACATTTTTTTTTTTTTTTTTTTTGGTACCAGGGATTGAACCCAGGGATGCTTAACCACTGAGCTGCATCCTCAACCTTTGTTATATTTTATTTATTTATTTAGAGACAGGGCCTTGCTGAGTTGCTTACACCTCACTTTTGCTGAGGCTAGCTTTGAACTTGAGATTCCTGCCTCAGCCTCCTGAGCCGCTGGGATTATGAGCATGAGCCACCATGCCTGACTTATATGTACATTTTTTTTCTTTTTTTTTTAATTGGTTGTTCAAAACATTACAAAGCTCATGACATATCATCTTCCATACATTTGATTCAAGTGGGTTATGAACTCCCATTTTATATGTACATTTTTTAATGAAAAAATGAACACACTTCTGTACCTCCCTCTGTGACTCTCCCCAATTCCATTCTCTTTCCTTCTCCCCAGAGAAAGCAATTCTGAAATTCATGTTCATCACGATTTTTTTCTTTATTGCTTTACCACCAATGTGTGCCTGCTTAAATAACATTTTCTAGTCTTGCCTGTTTCTGTACTTTTCACGAGTGAAGCCCTAGTTTATGTATCTTTTTACAAATTGCTTTGTTCCACATTATTTTTTGTGTTATTCAGCCACATAGATGTTGCCAAATTTATCAACTTTTCCTTTAAAATTGTCAATTAAGAAAACTCCTTCAAAAAATTCTTCATCACCCTCAGGATTGTGGAGATTTTCTCCTTTGTATATTCTCAAGGCTTTATTATTATTATTATTATTGTTATTATTATTATTATTAATTTTTTTGTCTTTCTTTTGGATCTTTACTCACTTAGAAGTGGTTCCATGGGCCAGTGAACTGTGTGATTATGTAGTACAATTAGATTGAAGTGCAATACCAACTCTACCATCTATCAACTGGATGTATGTGCACAGATTCCCATTCTCTTCCATAACTCATGTGTTTATTCCTGTGCCAATATCACAATTGTTAATTGCAATAACCTTACAATACATTGGTTAACTGGTAGGGCAAGTTTCTACCTTCTTTCCCAAGAGTATCTTGGTTCTTTTTGACCCATTGAACTTTTGTTTACATCTTAGAAATGGATTGTCAAATTCCATCAAAATATTTTGAAATTTTTGTTTGCATTTTACTAAATTTATAGATCCTTTTGAGGAGGAATTATACTTTTACAATAAAATATCCTCTAATCCAGAAGCATGCTATTGATGTCCATTTATTTAGGCCTTCTTTAATATATTTCAAAGTGCTTTGATTTTCTTTTTGTGGTACTAGGGTTTGAACCCAGAGATTTGTGCATGCAAGGCAAGCACTGTACCAATTGAGCTATATCCCCAGCTTGATTTTCTTCATAAAAAATTATATCTTTTGTTAGATTTATTTTATTATAGATGACAGCGGAATGCATTACAATTCTTGTTACACATGCAGAGCATAATTTTTCATATCTCTGGTTGTATACATAGTATATTCACACCAATTCGTGTCTTCATACCTGTACTTTGGATAATAATGACATCACATTCCACCATCATTAATTACCCCATGCCCCCTCCTTTCCCCTCCCACCCCTCTGCCCTATCTAGAGTTCATCTATTCCTCCCATGCTCCCCCTCCCTATCCCATTATGAATCAGCCTCCTTATATCAAAGAAAACATTTGGCATTTGGTTTTCAAAGAAGGTATTTTTAACATTTCACTGTGAAATATGTTAACAATTTCCCTTTTTTCTGTTGAAATTTTCTATAATGCATGCATGTAATCTACTTTCCCCCAATATCCTTTAACAGTTCTAGTTACTTTGAGGTCCTGACAGATATCTCTAACATCTAGATCATCTCTGAATTTACTTCTATTGATTCCTTTATCTCTTGACAGTTTCAGTTTGTCTTTTCTTTTCCATTTTCTGTCACTCAAATATCAAATGGAGTGTCATTTGTGCGTTGAAGAACAGTAGATACTGAGGCAAAAAGTATTTAAGCCTGGGAGTGGGCATGCCTCTTCTATTAGGACAGTTGTGTCATGTAGAGTCAATCCCATCATAGAGATGGAACTAGATTAGAGTTTTGTTATTGTCACCTTTGTTATTACTGCAACACAAGATTGAAATTCCCTGGGCAGTGGGATGTACATACCTTGTGCTTAGTGTGTGACTTGGTTTTATTCCTGCCGTATCCCTAGCTTGCAGCAATTCCTTCACATTGCACCAAAAAAGGAGTGATTTCCTTCTAGTAGTACACTGCTGTCACTCATTACTAATGGTAGACTCCGGGTGGGCGGGCAGAAATGGTTGTTAGTTATCCTGGTCCACTCTTGGTCTTAGGCAAGTGTGTGGACATGGAAGTCAGGGAGTGGGAATTTGGGGTATTCCTGCTGACATCCATCCATGTTACCCATAGTCTCCATGGGATTGATAGTGGCTTACCATTCCTCCAGTGTCAGCAGACCCCTGATTTATATATAGTTATAGGAGTCTGAGCCCAAGAGGCATCCTGTGCTTTGCCCAAGAGCAAAGACTTTTTGTTTCTATCCTTCCTTCAGGAAGTGGGTCTTTGCACAGGGAAGCAGGCACAGTCAGTGATCATCTGCACACTTGTTCCACCAACAGGGACTTTCTTGAGTCTGCTTCCCTAGACTTGGTTCTTTCTGTGAACACCTAGGAGAAGCATGCAGAAAAGAACTTGCAAGTAAGTGCCAATTCTCTTTCTGTCTGGGGATCCCAGTTATTCCAAGCTGATACACTAGCCTGTACTCAGGCTTTAAGAAGATAGTGAGTAATCTTAGCTGATTTCTTCATAGCCCCCTTTAAGGCAGCCATCTCTTCTGTTTCTGTTCTTTCAAAGGTGAAACAGTTCACATGTCCCATCTCTCTATGGAATTCACTCTTTAGAATTCAGTCTACTGGGTTGTCTTGTTACTCTAGCTCTCTGATGAGTTCAATAAAAGATAAAATTTCATTGATTATCCATGTTCTTCTTGTTGGTAAATTGGAAGCAACCTTCTCTAGCAGCTTTTTACATCCTAAGCACAAGTGGAACTCTCTCGTGAGTCTTTAAACAGGGTCATTTTATGATCTGTGTCAGCTAGGTTTCAGACCACAAACCTAAGTCCCCTACTAGGAAGCATAAACACACACACAAAATTCACACACAGGTTTATTACAGGGAGTTGGCTTATGCAATTTGGGGACTGGTTAAGCAGTAGGGCTGTTGTCTTTGCTTCTCAGTCTGCAGTTGGAAGTCTACAGAGAGGAAAGAACAAAAGATCATAAGCAGGTTGGAACACAGTAGCATGAGCTGGAATTCTGTGAAGGCAGACTGAATCCTGTGTCCAGTATTGTTGCCTCTGAGGATGGTGATGGGGATATTCTGTGGGACCTGGACCCCTTGTTACAAAACTCTCCACACCACCTCACCTAGGAATCAGAAAAGCTAAGGAAGGGAGAAGGGGAAGGGAGAACCATTGCAGGCCCAGTGAGGTGGCTCAGTGAAGCAAAAACATCTACCACATTTTAAAGTCAGTAAAGCATTTTGTCTACTACAAAATGGCTGTTGCTTCTTTCCTTCCTTCCAACTCACTAGATTGCTCGTGTAGCCAACCTAACAGGAAAAGCCCTTCAGCTTAGCCAAGCTGACACACTGCAGATTCAACCAAAGATAACTCCACAGTTAGGGCCCTATTCTTCCACTAGTTCTCATTCATTATGGCTGTTTGCTCATGTGTTTTGTTATTTTTGATTGTGAACTCTTCATTTTTCTTAGAAATTAATTTGTGGGAATTCTTATAGACTTGGTTTGGAGTTGGGTTTTTACAGAATTTAGTTTTTATTAGCTTCTCAAGGAAACTGGGATACTACTAGTAAGTGACCATACCAAATTCTTAGCTTGATATTTTTAGGCTATACAAGTTATATAATTTTGGGAGCAAATCCACAGTGACAAAAGAATTGTGGATCCAAATTCTTAGCATCATTTTTTTTCTCCATTTTTTTTGTGCCATTTTAAAGTTTTTCTTTGTTTGTTGTTGTTTTTGGGGTGTGTGTGTGTGTGTGTGTGTGTGTGTGTGTGTTTGTAATGCCTTGGAGATTGGGAGCAGATTTACTTCTTGTTCACCTTTACACTAAGAGTACAGCCCATTAGGGCCTGAAGTCATGTAGGGGATGGGAGAAAATACATTTTGCTAGATCCTCACATTAGCATGTTCCTGGGTTTATTTTAGGTTTCAATTATGGAAGAAAAAAATTGAAGGAAATGTCTTTAAAAGCATCATTGAAAAAAATTAGACTATACCATAGCTATACAGTTCTCAGAGAATGAACAATTTGATAAAAATCTGAATATTTAAGGTTAACCTAGAATTTAAACTTAAATTTTGAGCTATTTTAAAATAAAATGTTTTTATAATAGTTCCCTGTCATCTTTAGTAAAAAAATACCAAGCATATTTTAAATTTTCTTTTTCCTTATTCAGAATAATCACTCTCTGTATTCTTAAACATCTGGTCATACAATAATCTTACAAGGCAGAGATTATTTAAAATATTCATTTAAAAACCCACAGAACCCTAAAGCAAAGTTCTTCGAGCATGGGGATTAAAAAATAATTAATGTACTACTGGATGCTAATTTTGATTTTTTGGTGAGATCTGCCGCAGTCTGGCTGGGCACAAAATCACGAGCCACTCACAGCCTTGTAGATTCAAATAGCAATTCTTTATTCCCGAACTCACACCGGCACTCTACACACGTTCTGGGGAAATCCACGTTCTCGCCAAATCCACGTATTCCACCAGGCTCCGAATCCCAAATACTTTTTGAATCCCAGGAGAACTCAACGGGAACTCAAGGATCGGGTGTGCCTGAGGCAGCAGGATACACCCTATTCCCAGCAGGGTACACCTTAAACCTGGAACCGCCCTAAACCCAAGGAGCGGGATACTCCCTATTCCCAGCAGGATACACCCTAAACCTGGATCTGCCCTAATCCAGTAGGATCCTCCCTAAACCCGGATCCACCCTGGTCCTTGAGCAGGGTCACCTTTTGCCGGGTTTCTGTTCTCGCCACTAAAAGGCTCCGGGGTTACTCGGTTGAACTGGGCTAACTGGGCTGCACGAAATAACCACACAAGAGACACAAATACCTTTTTCTTTGGGGTCGCTGTGACGGCTCCTCTGACCTTAAGGGTCTGCAGAAAGAGAGAGAGAGAGAGAGAGCAGGAGCTGACCCCTTTTATTGAGGAGAAGCTATTCAAATGAGGCAAGGGGTCAGGTTTCAGGGGGCTGAGTCTATCTTCATGATGTCCACTGTCAGCAGGTTGACTGACACCTGGGTAGGCCACACCCAAGGGCACAGTAAGAGGAGGGGACACACACAAGGCACTTCCATGGAAGATTCTATCCTAAACAGGGCAAGGGGTTATATTACAAAGGAACAGGTGAGCATAGCTTCACCCATGGGGCTGTAGCAAGACACACCCATTTCTGTGACTGAGCGCCTCAGCACCCAGCTGGGGAGTGTAACTCAGTCACCCATAAGGTTGGCCTCCCACAACCTTTCTCAAACATAACATGCAATGTCACTGCAAATGTCCAAGGCAAGTCCATTTCCACGAGTCCTTCCTCTAAGCAACATGGGGTACGCTGGCAAAGAAATTGTCATACCTACTTGGCTAATGGCTCTCAGCAGAGATCCACCATGATTACATTTTAGAAGAGCTGTCCTTTTCTTGGTGTCTTCTGAGGATGTTCAACCTTGGCTTTAGTGACACTGATGGAAATACCAACAACTTGTTTTTGTTTTTGTTTTTCCTTGCTGCAGATGGGACCCTGGAACTCCTACATGCTAGACAAGCACTCTACCTCTAAGCTACACCCTCAGCCCCTAGTAGCTTACATTTATTGATCGCTTACTGTTTGCCAGCATCAAACCTTATATGGTTGGTGCTATTATTATTCCCACTTTATATTTATATTTGGGGAATGGAAGTGCAGGAAAGTTAAGTAACTTATTCAAGGTCACAGCTAATGCGTAAAAACTTGAAATATGAACACAGGAGGTTTGGCTCCAAGGTCAATGGTTTAGTATTCAATTGTGCTGTCTTTCCAGCATTATTCTGCCCAAGGAGACAGGCAGAGCCACTCTGCACTTCTGAGGCAGGACACTTACATTTTACCACCTTCCCATTTGGAAAGATCTCACACCTACAGAAAATTTGCAAGATGAAGACCCTGAGCACTGTTTGTCTAGACTTTTAGATCTTTTCTTCTCTATTTCTCTTTTTGAATCCTTTGCAAACATCACTATCATTCAAGCTTAAATATTTATCCTCATATCTCTAAGAAAGAGGGTATTCACTTATCTTATTGTGGCCCATTATTAAATTTCTGTTATTATTTGATTATCCTTTCTGTTTTTTTTAAGTCCAAGATCTAATAAAGAATGACTCATTACATTTAGTTGTTAGACATCTTTTGTCTCAGTCTAGAGAAGCTCCGTATCCTCCATCCCCCACTTTTTTTTTTTAATGACATTGCCTTTGAAAAAAAGTCCAGCCCAGCTATTTTTGCCGAATGTCCCTCCATCTTTATTTGTCTGACTGCACCCTCAGGATTGGATCTGGACAGGAGCACCCAGAGGTGATGTGGGTCCTTACAGGCATGAGCCACCACACCCAGCGATATATTGCTTTTAAAACTAAAAATCTAGCAAAGACTTTAAACTTTGGTCATATCAAAATAAGATACACGTTATATCAAAATTATTCCCAGAGAAGTTAAAGGGATAAATTTAAAAGTCTAATCTTTGAAAGAAAACATAAATGAATTATTTGTCAATTAAAATTAAAGGGAAGACTTTTAAGAATTTTATACTTCCAATATGTAAACCAATAGGCACCCTAATTTAAAAAGACAAACAAACAAATAACTGCTTATTTAGCTGAGTGAGGTGGTATATATTCTTATTCCGAGAGATTCAGGAGGCTGAGGCAGGATAATCATAGTGCAAGGCCAGCCTCAGCAATTGAGCCAGACCCCTATCATAATAAAAAAATAAAAAGGGATGGGGATGTAAGTCAGTGGTAAAGGTCCCTGGATTCACTCTCCAGTATCTGCCCTGCTCAAACAAACAAATGAACCAATCCTGCATTTACTTAAATACAGATTTTAGGTTAGGAAGTTTTGCTATAAGGACACTAAATCAATAATTAGCTTTCAAAAGTTTCAGAAACAAGTTGAAAAGGTGCTTGTGGTCTGCTGCACCATAACAACATCTTTGCTTTTGTTTTCCAAAGTCAGGAAGAAGGGAAGGGGCTCTTGGTGAACTGTCCTCCAACTAGGACCCAGCAAAACAGGAAAGGGTTAGAGAGGCAGCTGTCAGGGAGATGAGAGAGTGTCAGGAAGAAGCAGAGGGAAACGTCTGGGACATCTGTTACTGTGCTGCTAAGAGATGCTTCCTTTGTCTAACTGGCCCCAGGTGACAGCCCCAGAGAAGACAGGAACAGAGCCGTGGTTGGGAGAGGGGTACTGGGCAGCCAACCTCCTACTCAGGCCCGTCAGCCTGCCCCCCAGGAAGGAGGCTGTGGCGACGTTGCCAGCCTTTGGTTTGGGATCCAAGGATGAAGAAATGAACGCTGGACCCAGAAAGAACGAGGCACAGGCAAGGCTCTATGTATGAAGGGATTTCTGCTCCAGCCCAAGGGAGACAGTCCCTGGGGAAAGAGAGCCCAGGCTGACTCAAGGGAACAGCAAACGGGAGTACCTTTTAGGGCATCTCTGGGATAGGCGTGGGCTGGTCCCTTGATGTCATCACACGCAGAGGTGGCACTTCTTCATGTGTTGTGCGTCTCATTGCCGTCCCGATCCCAGAGCTTGAGTCTGATGCTCTTATCTCCTAATTATCTAGAATGGTTGCACACACCCCAAGACAGAGAGCTGGTTTGGATGTCTTATTTCCTTCAAAGACGTTCATCCCTGAGTCCTAAGGAGTCCTGTTTTCCATGGGGGGTCCCTGACTGTGTCAGAAAGGGGGGAAGCACTCTGGCTTTTGACACCAAACTAGCGTGAAAAACCTGGGGAGGACTTAACACAGAAGGAAGACTCAACACGGGCTGGGCAGAAGCCAAGCCTGGAGAAATCAACCAGATGTCAACCAAGCAGTTGTTGTTGTTGTTGTTATTATTATTATTTGTTCTAATTAGTTCTATATGACAGTAGAATGCATTTTGACTCATCGTACATAAATAGGGTAAAACTTCTCATTCTTCTGGTTGTATGTGATGTAGAGTGACACAGGTCATGTAATCCTATATGACATAGGGTCATAATGTCCAATTCTTTCTACTATCCTTCCTGCTCCCATCTCCCCTCCTCTCCCTTCACTCCCCTCTGCCTAATCTAAAATACCTCTATTCTTCCCTACCCACCCCTCCTCCATTATGAATTACAACCACATATCAGAGAAAACATTTGGCCTTTGGTTCTTTGGGATTAGTTTATTTCATTTAGCATGATATTCTCCCGTTCTACCCATTTACTGGCAAATGCCATAATTTCATTCTTCTTTAAGGCTGAGTAATATTCCATTGTGAATATATATACCACACTTTCTTTATCCATTTACCTATTGAAGGGCACCTAGGTTTGCTCCATAATTTAGCTATTTTGAGTTGAGCTGCTATAAACATTGATGTGGCTGCCTCACTGTAGTATACTGATTGTAAGTCCTTTGGATATGAATCAAGAAGTGGGATAGCTGGGTCAGACAATCATTATTAACATATTTTCTTAGCTGTTATGCTCATTTTAATTCCAATTTAAAACTGTATTTGGAATTACCAGTTAATTTTTTGCTTAGATTTTTTTTTTCCCTTCCTAAATGAAGACCTCTATTTTGTCATGGGACAGTTTTTAGAAGCAAATTTGAATGGAATGAGGCACAAACATCTTCATCCTATAAACCACTCCTGTGATGGCCTCATCTTGAAAGGTCACGACTTAACCATAACTCCTATTACAGATGGCCTGGCTCAGGTGTTCAAGGACACTCTCCTTCTCATTTTCTCTTCCAACTGGATGAGGCTGCTCAAACTAACCAGTCAACACCCACACCACTCTGATCACACCTGTGATTGGGGCATACAGTGTAAAGAAGTTTGGATTTCCCTTCCTCCTATTTCTCCCAGTTCTCTTGGGTTCTATGTAGGGTACAGACATAATCAGGACTCTCGCCCGAGCCTGGGCAGGTGACAGAACCTGCTTGGAGTGGGCTGGCTAAGAAATAGACAAAAAAAATCACACGACACAGAAAAAAGTTTTAAAGAGCGGGGCAGGACGGCTGTTTGACCTGGAGGGTCAAGTTCCATGAGAGCCCGCCTTTGCTTTATTTATATGGGGGAACTTCAAAGGCTTTCTATGGAATGTTCTTAGCCAATTAAGGTAGGAGGTGGGCTGTCCAGTTCCCCATGGGTCACTCCCAACTCTGGAGCTGTAAGATCAGTCTTCCTAGGCCACGGAAGACAGAGGTCACATTCATTGCGCAATCCTTTGAGTGGGAGGAGTCACAAAACAGCTTGCAATGCCAAACCAAAATCTCCCAGGTTCCAAGGCTCAAATAGCTCAGGGGTGGCTCCCCACACAGGACTCTCCAGCGATGAGGTAGCCCAAGATGGACCGGTTGGGAGCTGCTCTGAACCAATTCTGAGCACAGCTGGGTCCAGTCTGGTTGCTATTTATAGGAAGGATAAGGAGCAAAGTTAATTGTAGGCATTGCCCTAAACAGGCAGGGTTGCCAGACATACAGCCTGGTATGTCAAAGTCAGCCTGCAACTTGCCCAGCTACCACTCCATGAATTATTTGTGTGTCTGGGTGTGCACACATGACTTTTACTGTGAGACTCAGGGAATCGCGCTGTTGATTTACAGATAGCGATTATATAGCATAGACTCCATTTTTCAGTGCTGCTGTCCCTTTGTGAAATCTGGGTCAGTCTTCCTCAGATCTGTCCTCTGCAGGCTTGTTGCAGTTTCTCAAAGGCCGGCTGCTGTTTAGCAGCCTGTCCATTGTGAAGTGTAGAAATCTCCCATTCTACCTGGGACCTTTGACCTAGGTGCATATTGCGTGCCCTCAGTACCGTGCTAACTCTTAGGCTGTGTTGGACACAGCTTCAAAATTCACATGCTGGATTCTGGCACCCTCCTCCCCCCCCTTCCCCCCCCCCTCCTTTTTGTTTCAAGGTATTTCCTGTACACTTGGAGCAGCCTTTTGTACTCACAGTGCAGCTTGGTCAAGGAAAGGTGGAGTTCCTTGACTTTATTCTCTCCTCCTCTGGCTGACAAGACCAGGAGAAAATTAATGGTTGCTTCCTGTTGTCAGCTAGCTTCCCCCCACCCCACCCCCACAGCTGGGGCTACTAGGCAGCAGGTTAGCAATTCTCTACGTTCACCTAACCTGTTTCTCCACATCTTTGCCAACATCTGGTATTGTTGCTATCTTCTCTTTTAGCTGTTCCGATCGGTATGTAACAGTATCTCAGAATAGTTTTAATTTGCATTTCTGAAATAAGTGAAGATGCTGAACATCATTTTTTGGGTGCTTATTTTGCCCCCTCTATCTCCTGTTTTGAGAACTATCTGTTCATATCTTTTGCCCATTTTCTAGTTGGATTTTTCTTTCTCCTGTTGAGTTTTAAGAATTCTTTAGACACCTAGATGCCAGCCCTGGTTGGATATGTGGTTTGCAAATATTTACTCTGCTCAGGGGCTTGTCTTTTCCTCCTCTTCACATGGGCTTTCACAGGGCACGTTTGCAGATTTTCACAGATTTTATGAGGTTCCATTAATCAATTCTTCCTTTGGCATCACATCTAAGAACTCTTGACCCACCCTATGATCTTCTTTGTGTGGATTTGTATCTTTTCCCAGATTTGGGGAATTTTCAGCTATTATTTCTTCAGATACTCTTTCAGCCGATCCTTATGCCACTGTGGTGATACAAATATTGGACCTTTCATTATTGTTCCACGTCCAAGTTCTCAGCCTCAGGTTCAAAGCTTCTCTCTGATATCTCTACTGAGCCTGTCCCAGGGAGAGGTCTTTGGTTTTTTTATTTTTATTTTTCCATTTCTCTTATGGTATTTTCTGGTTTTATAATTTGTTCTGTTTCATTGCTGAGATTTTCTATTTTTTTTCATTTGTTTCAAGACAATGGATTCATAAACATTGGAGCTGGAGCTTTTGGGGGGGTGGGGGGTACCTGGGTTTGAACCTAGGGGTACTGGATCACTGCACCACATCCCCAGCCCTATTTTGAATTTTATTTAGAGACAGGGTCTCTCTGAGTTGATTAGTGCCTTGCTTCCGCTGAGGCTGGCTTTGATCTCAAGATCCTCCTGCCTCAGCCTCCTGAGCTGCTGGGATTTCAGGCAGGCACCATGGTGCCCAGAGCATTTTTTATGATGCCTGGTTTAAAATCCCTGTCGGATAAACCTCATCTCGGATTTTTCTCAGTGTTGCCATCGGCTCATTGTCTTTTCTTATTCATGTTGTGATTGTCTTGGTTCTTGGTCTGACCGATATTCTCAATCACATCCTGAACATTTTTTTAATTATTTTGGGAAGGCCTGGATCCCATCAAAACGTTTTATTTGGGCAGTTTTCTCCCTGTTCAGAAATAGCACAGAGATAGGTCCTGGCCTCCTTTTGCGTGCTGTGGTTCCAATGGCAGCTGAATTTCTACAGCCTCTGTGTTCTTATTTTCTTCTGCTAGGTTCATCAGGTGGCCCTGGGTTCCATGTGCTCCCTGCTGCTCTTGCTAAGCCAGTGGAAGGGAAGTTCCAGACCTGGACGCCGGTGACTTGATGAGGAGCAGTTTGGTGGCATGCCCTTGGTGGCTCCCCCAGGCTGCATCAGTGCCTCAGACCTCTGGGTCTAAGAGGCCTCTTGACGGGGCAAGTTGTGGCTCCTGCCAGTTGTGCCACCTGCCTCACTATTTCTTGGCAGAGCAAAGGAATGTCAGGCCCATAGGGAAGGACAGTTCCCTGCTTGCCACAAAGCTCCCAACCGATAGCCCTTGCCTGCAGTGTCCAGCTCACCTGGTGTTGTCAGCGGACTCCTGATCCTCCAGGGGAGGACTGAGCTCACTGTGGACTCCCAGTGGACTTCTGTTGGGTGGGCAGGCGCCAGATGCCCTCCCACCGTGCTATCTTTTCATCCCCGGGTTGCAGGCCAGCTCACCTTCCTCTAACCACCTCCAGTGATCTCCTTTGGTTGTCTCATGCTTTTTCTAAAGTTTACAGTTGAGTAGGAAGCCAGGACTCTGAGCCAGCTTCTCCAGACTGGACATCTGTGTGCTCCTGCTAATGCCTTCTGCAGACACTTTTTGGGAAGTTGGCGGGGACATGGGGACAGACAGCTGTTTGAAGAAGCAGGCCCACTTTCGGTGAAATAACAGAAGTGGCTTCTCATTGGTTTAGAACTTGATAACTTATTTTAAAGTTTATTTCTTAAAGATTGCCTCCCAACATTTCCCCCAACAACCTCTTTCACCCTTGCACAGACTGCAACAACTGGAGTTTTACAGTGGGGCTCACCATACCCCAGAACACCACGGGATGTGCTGAATAAAAAGAATTGTCCTTCCACCTCATCCTGCTTCACCTTCCCCTACAACTTATCCCCTCTGCAGTCAAAGTTTCTAGGAAGCAACAGTAAACGCAGACTTAGTCATTCCCAAGCCATAAAGTAACTGCAGATTTAATAGTCATAAAGTCGCATATTGGAATAAGTCATTGATAATTATCAGTTGAATGAGTGACTCATTTGCCATTTCTAAGAAGTTTGCTTTGAGTCTCTGAATCTCTCCTTCCCTAAATTTAAATAATTGAATTACCATGTATTTGCAGGTGTGCCGGTGGAGGGTGTAAGCTCTGGCTGTGCATTTCTGTAGTTTCCTGTCCTGCCCTTCCTTCATGTCAGGGACATTGGCAGGTCCAGTTTGTTGAACTCTTCTTGACTGGTGAAGTTCACACAAATGCTAGACAAAGCTAAAGATGGGCTTTAGGAGTATGTCACTAGATCGTCATTAAAAGCAGCAGTCGATGATGCTGGTTCGAGTTCCTCCTCCCTAACCGACATCCTCAGGATGCCTTCAGGGATCCTTCTTGGTTTAGTTCAGACCCAATTTGGGGGCGATGCTCACACAGTGCCATCATAGATGCAAAGACCATCATATAGATGCAAAGACCAGTCACTGACACTTGAATTCAGCTTCCCAGGAAGTCACATTCAGCCTTAAACAGAATGCCACCAGACAGGCACTTCTCGCTTCACGTTAGCCTTGGAGTACTGCCCTTTCCCCCAGATGCAGACAGGCCATCAAAACAAACCTTCACTGGACACATGGGCTCCCATTACAGGATACAGGCTTGTGGTTTAATTGCTTATTTAACTACATCTTTTACCCATTCGTGGCTATAAACAATGGGCAAGGAGAACTGAGCTAATTTTCCTGTCCACTTTCTCTCCAGCCCCTAACAGTGCGTGACACACAGTGGAAGTTATTATCTAACAATTAACCATTTCAGACACTGGTCGGAGGAGAGGTAGAGTCTAAAATAGGAAAGAACTGGTTGTTTCCTCTAACAGCTTACAGCTTTGGTGAGGAAGATGGACGGGCAAATAGCTAACAATCATGTAAGTTGCTAAAATAAATACTGGGAAGAAATTTAAATGATCAGCTCTGATGGACTCCACCACAGGGAAGTTAATTGCTAATTTGTGGGATTAAGGGAGACTTTTTAGAAGAAGTGGCTTTCAGTTGAATGTGGAAATACTGCCATCTAATATGTGGGAAATTCCTTTTCTTGAGTGCACCTTCCTTTTCCTGACTTCTATTCTTTTTCCTGAAAGGAGAATTTTTTTTTTCCTTTTTAACAAAGTCTTCCTGTTCCTAAGGATCTGCATCCTGTGGAAAGTCCTGAATAGCAGTCAGTGATTAAAAAGCAAGAATCTCTGTATGTGATAATAATGGATCCGGGTCTGGGTGCTTAAGTTGGGAAGGAAAACATGAACCAAATTTTCAGCCCAGATACTATTCCAGGATCTTGGAGAATCTCTCTGTTTTGGTTTCAGCCATTTGTTTTGGGCTCATAAATTATCTCAGATGGTAGCAGCATTTCTAGTTAGATCTTAGTCCTTCTGACTGTAATTTATTTAAGGGTGTGAACAGTTTTTTTTTCTTAATTAGATTCATAATGATGTTGAATTCTCCAATGACCAAGATAGATTATATAAACTTCACGGATTGGATTTTCCAACTGAAAGGCTATTGACTCTCTCAAGAAGACAGAACTTATAACAAATCCATTTGAGCTCTGGTATTATTATAGGACTCATATTTTCATGAAATATTTTTGTGAAAATACTACCAAAGTCTTTGGGGGGGGGGGGGACCATCAGACTAATCTTCACCAGAACCTGGTTTCAAAGATTGAAAAGAATCTAATTATATTATTTTTCCTTAGGTAATGTCTTCAGCATAGAATGGTTAAGTAATTTGCTGCTCATCACACAGCAGACTAATTGTATCCTATATTATATGCTTGCTTTGGGGCTATAGAGATTTGAAAAAAAACTGTGCTCTTAATAATAGAATTTTCACTGACCACTCTGAAAATGAGGGCATTCTGGGGTTGAGGGTGAAGGAGTTCAAAATATCCTGAAATCTGTCATTTTTCAGCTGTTTGTTTCAGCCAATGTCCTGAAAAATGGCAAGAGACGGTGGGGAGATGAAAGCTGCCTGAGGGAAGCAGGATTTCTTGAGGTCACCATGAAGGTCATATCTTTGACCTACACCACCAAAATGGTCCATGTTAGAAGAGGCTGTGACACTGGGGTTTGGGGTATGGAGAAAGAGCTTTGGCGGAGGTGACTGCCTTCATAAAGATTGATGGAGTGAATGAACCATTTTCAGGCCCTTCCTCCATCTGAAATAGCTTATGTCTCCTTAGCTTCAGCAAAGCTGCCAGGGTCAAAGCATTGGCTGTTTGTACCTTCAGTTAGCTCTCATCTATTCCGTGTAGTGTCTTGGCGCCAGGCGTCTCCTTAAATAGACAAATAGACTGTGGTCTGTTCAGGGTTAAGGACCAAGGCTGATGTTCCCCTACTTCCCACCTCGGAATCACCAGAGGCAGCACCAGAAGACAGGATTTCACTTTGTGATTCTCCCTGGGAGGCCCAACGAGCCAATAGGAGCCTTTCTCTTAGACAGTTGGAGTGTTGACCTAAGGGTGGAGTCCGGGGAGATTTGAATTTCTCACCCGTGAAAACCCATTAAAGGGAGAATGAAAGGGTGTAAGTGTTACCGCTGTTGGCCGGTGACGAGTCCTTGCTTCCCCGATGTTGAAGAATAACACCAAAGAAGCACGCCGAGGCAAGGTCAGAGTAGAAATTAGAAGTTTATTAAAGGACAGCAGAAAAGACTTCTCCCGGAGGAAGAAGGGGACCCAAGAGGTGGAATCCAGTTGGCGGGCAGATGTGTTCCCCTTTTTATAGGTTTGGTGATGAAATGTAGGTTGGAGAGCCCGAGGGGTGGGACACTTCTTTGTGATGGGCTATCTTTAAGTTTGCTGGGGGCTGTTTATTAACACTTCTTTGAGGTGGACTTTGGCCTAGGGCCTTTTGGGGACTTGTCATCATTCCATGAATTGTCCTGTGTTTTCCCTGAGTCATTCCCAGCATGGCCTCCATTTTAGATTTCACTCGGTATTAGACCCGATTTACCTAACTACACTGACTACCTAACTTTAAATCTGGCTTCATAAGGATGGCTTAACCTGAGAAGGGCCTTAGCCTGCGTAACACCATTTTAAAACAAAACTGCAGTCCCTACTAGGCAAGCCTACGGAGCCTCCAATACTGTCATCAGGCATAGCCTAGTAAAATAAGTCACTTTCCCAACCCTGATAAAACTCAGAGTGAAGTCACTGTAATTTGCCTTCACCCTGATAAAGTCAGAGGCAAGAGATCAGGCGGAAAACACCCGACCAGATGCCCTGACCCTAAAATGGAAGACGTCACTGAGAAACCCAGTAACGGATGATAGGGACTGAAAGGGCGAGCAGAAGCCCCCAAAACTTAGCATAAATGATGGAGCAAATGAAGAGACATTCAGACACTGATGCTCACATGCCAGAGAGCCTGATGAGGACCGGGACTGACATCCCAACTCTTCTCATCATCTGCTTGATCCTCTGCATCGTCCTCACCACTCTCAAACTCTACAGCCACATCTTGACCCTGGTGAGAACGGTGGTGACTTCTCCCTATGACCCTCTCTTCAGCTCCACCCAGAGAAGCCTCCATCAGTGCCTGACCTGATCACTGTGTTCTGAGTGACTGTGCATCTGCTGGACTTAAGGCCTAAGACTCCAGACTTTAGATCTGGCACCTGAGCTTAGCACACAGAGGGAATGTCTGTAAGGAGTCTCTCATGGTTAAGTGTGTTTGCAGTGCTTAGGATTAACCTAGAATTGTTTGCTTTGAATCGAGCATGTCTAGTGCAGTGCCCAGCATTAAAGATTGTCATTTTCTTGATTAAGAACCTGTAGAATGAAATTGTATTGAATGATTTGAGTGAATAAAGCATTGAAAATGGAAGACGTATGTGGACATTCTTTATTTCTCTCCCTCAACTACGTAAGTCGCACCATTGCCCATGGCAGCAAAGGTCTATGAACTCTCTGGTTCCCTTATGTGGCCCACACTATGGTTGCTGACCAAGAGGCATGGCTTCCCTCCTTATTTACTGTCTGACTCCACAATTCCCTCTCTGCTACCAGCAGAAGAGTCTTCCATCTCCTGGGAAACAGGTTCAGCTTCCAGTCTAGGCATAGTCATAAAGCCATAACCCAGTTCTAGCCAATGATAACCATAAACTTTTTGATGATAATCATAAAATTAGTTCTATCTAAAGAGACATGACAGAAAGTCTGCTGAAGCTCTTCTGAGAAATATTTATTGCTCCTTGAAAAAAAGGGGGAATAATGAAAAGTTTTCCTCTGCCCTGGCCACCACCCTCTACATCCCCCTGCTTCCTCTGCTTGAATGGATTGTCTGGTGTTAAGGCAGCCATCTTGTGGCCATGAGGCGACCAAGCAATGAATGACCACATACCAAAGCTGGTTAAAAGAAGGGACTGGAAGAGTTTGGTTCCCTGATGACATTGAGCAGGGGCAGATAGAGTCTTGGAATATTTAAAGTGCTATTTTGATAGATAATTAAATATTTTTATTTCTAAAGTCACTCTTAGATTTTTTGGTTCTTGGAAAAAAAAAGTGTCCTAAATGATGGGACAAATGATCCAGACCTTTACTTTATATTTGAGTAGATTCAACAATATACTTTCTACAAATTATTATTTTTTTTTTAAGAGAGAGAGTGGGGTGGGGGGGGGAGAGAGAGAGAGAGAGAATTTTTTTTTTTTTAATATTTATTTTTCAGTTCTCGGCGGACACAACATCTTTGTATGTGGTGCTGAGGATCGAACCCGGGCCGCACGCATGCCAGGCGAGCGCGCCACCGCTTGAGCCACATCCCCAGCCCTCTACAAATTCTTTTTCAGTAACTAGAGTAAGCTTCCATTTTGTGCAACAAAAAACACCATTAATGAGTGGATAGGTTTTTTTTAAAAAAAAATATTTGAGATTGTGTTTTTCTTTCCAACCTAGTGAGGCCAGATTTAAAATTAGGCAGTCAGTGTAGTTAGGTAAATCGGGTCTAATATCGAGTAAGATCTAAAATGGAGGCCATGTTGAGAATGAATTCCAGGAAACACAGGACAACTCATGGAATGTTAATGAAGTCCCGAGAAAAGCCCTAGGCCCAGAGCCCATCCCAAAGAAATGTTAATGAACAGCCCCAGCAGATTTGAAGATAGCCCATCCCAAAGAAGTGTTAATGAAGTCCTTCCAGCCCAGATTACTTCTTTGGCCCACCTGTATCCCACCCCTTGGGCCTTCCCACCTACATTCCATCACCAAAACTATAAAAAGGGGAGACAACCGCACTTCCACGGGTTCCACCTCTTGGGTCCCCCTCTTCCTCCGGGAGAAGTCTTTTCTGCCGTCCTTTAATAAACTTCTAATTTCTACTCTGACCTTGCCTCGGCGTGTGCTTTTCTGGTGTTATTCTTCAACACTGGGGAAGCAAGGACTCCTCACTGGTCAACAGCGGTAACACTAGGAGGAAGTCTAGAAATTGTTCAAATACAGAGACTAAATAATACGTTCTTTGTCTTCATTGAGTATTTTTCTCTTGATTTGACTCAACTCTGGGTCAAGGTAATGATAAACTCACAAACTGTGGCCACACTCTGGGTTTTGCCTAAGGGAAATGGGAATTAGAACATGGCTTCATCAAAGAAAGGGTGCACTTGATAGTAACTGAGGAAACGTAATCCAGGGGGACCACTTGATGTCACCTGAGAGGAGGGGAAGGTTTGAATACAAATATGCAGCAAGGAGTCTTTCCAACTGGCATGTCCCCTTTTTAAAGGGATAAGATAATATTTAGTAAAAGCTACAGAGACATTCAATCCTTTAACCAAGTAATACTACCCAGAGCATTTTTCCTAAGGAAATATTTTGACAGATGTAAGACAGATGTTTCTATTTGTTAAGAGGAAGAAAAAAATTAAATACTCAAAAACAGAAAAATTTAGTAGATGACAATGTATCAAAAAGAAGGCTGATAATATAACAATTAAATATGATAATCATGAAAGCAAAGTAAGAATATAAAAATGTGATATGGTTGTTTTAAAAGCAAAGCACATAATATGCATATTGTGACTTCAATCATAGATTATTAGATCTGGAAGATCCATGAAAAATAGTTCTTGGAGCCAAGTGAAATTTGTTTCCTTTTTCTTTCCTTTTCTTATTCTCGGTTCATCCTACTGTGCTTTATTGTTCATGAAAAACATTGTGTCATGCCAAGATTAGAGCCTGTGCATAGAAAAGTTTAGCCTCTCTCTCTAAATACCACGTGGAATTAAGAATTTGTTTATCTTTTCATGCTGAATAATCTGAGCCATAGAAAACTTTTGAAGACTAACAGCTGAGAACGGACATCTCCATCATCACAGGAACACAAAGGATACATAGCTCAGAGGGGACTTAGAAAAATGAAGACGTGGCCTAAGTAGCATCAGGGTGGCTTATGATCTTCCTGGATGGTTTGAATATGCTCTCTGAAGTTCGCGTGTTGGAAACCCGATTCCCCAGGCCGCATGGCTGAGAGTGGGATCTTCAAGAGGGGATTGCATCATAAGGCCTCCGACTGAGCGAATGGGTTACTGTCATTATCCTGCAGGGGGTCCCTGGTAAAAGGATGAGTTCAGGCTCCCGCCCCTCCTCTCGTCCTCCCCCATCTCTCACTTCCTCACCTGCCTGAACACTGTTGTCCTTCCAATAAGACCAATCACAAAGCCTCTCACCAGGTGGGCCCCTTGACCTTGGGCTTCCTGACCTCCCAAAACATCAAAAAAAAAAACAACAACAACAACAAAAATACTTATTTTCTTTATAAATCATCCAGTCTTAGGAATTTTATTGTAGCTGTATAAAACAAACCAAGACGTTTCCTAATCCATACTTTTCCCTGTTGTCTGCCAGATGACTCCTTACCGTTTTTCTTAAAAAGGTTTCTGAGCCTAAGAAGTCGTCTCCTGAGCATTCTGAAGTTGAACCTAGAGAGGAAAAGATCTCAAGGAATAAAAGTAGTTCCTCTCACTATAATTGACAGTGCTCTTCTTGAAGGGAACATAATAGACAGAAGAGCAACAACTGGAATGTATTTTCATATTTATTTCAGATGAGAAAGTGATGGAACCTGTATAGGCTGGGCTGAGACAAGCTGGGACTGAATTCCTGGGTGAAGCAAACACCATAAATTCCACCTCTATGTTCGTTTGTCTTTAGAGAAAATAAGCAAACACTAAGTAATTATACACCTTAAACTTATGTGCTAAAACCCCACTGAATAGCAACGGTCTTTTTCTTTTTTTTTTGAACCTGGGATGTAACTCAGGATGCTTTATCATTGAGCTTTTCTCTGCAGCCCTTTTTATTTTTTATTTTGAGACAGGATCTTGCTAAGTTGCTTAAGGCCTCACTAAATTGCTGGCCTCCAACTTTCGATCCTCCTATCTCAGTCTCTGGAGCTGCTGGGATAACAGATGTGTACCACCGTACCCAGCTAGCCATGGTCATGTTTAATGGTAGGAATGAATCTATGTTCAGAAAGAATAGAGATCCGAAGAGAGACGAATATACTCCTGGAGCAAATCTTCATCTAGTGTCCCAGCCACAAGAAGTAAAAATTGCCTTTTGGGGGCTGGGAGAGGGCAGTTGTGAATACAGGAGCATATATATATAGGGGGGTCTTAACCCCATGGATAGCAGCCCCTGTAGGCCTTTGGAAATACGATCGAGACAGGTTTCTCAATGTAGTGATCAAGGGCCAGGAATAGTGAGTTCTCACAAAGCTAGAGACTATCCTGAATAATGAAGAATCATTTCCCACAAAATTCCAACCAAGTCCCTGTAGGAAAAAGCTATTTTGAAAATCAAAGCCAGGGATAATCTTGAAATATTTCAAAATGGAAGGAATGGGGGGAGGGGCGGGGGGGGTGCTGGAGGACAAAGACACACTTCTGAGGGTTGAATTGTTTTAGTGATGATGACTGAACACATCAGGCCTGTGTATGAGGAAAGGCTTTATCCCAGAGCCTTATATAGCATTGTTCTGGAACATTCTCAGGAATACTCAGCTGTTTTGGAATTTTCTCCTCCAGTTAGAAGCATTCTGAAAGTGGCGACATTGTGAGAATTATTTTAAAGACTAACGTAAAAAATTAGGTTTCAAAAATATTATCTGCCAGAATTTTTATTAGTCATTGTGATTTTTTTTTCCAAGTTTTGTAATTTTATGTACTGGGATAGTAAAGCTGATGGCAGAGAGTATCCAGCCAATTAGAGGGTCTAAAAATGATACTTTTCACTTTGAGTCTAAATTTTTTAGTTGTAGATGAACATAAGACCTTTACTTTATTTATTTATTTGTATGCTATGCTGAGGATCGAACCCAGTGCCTCACACATGATAAGCAAATGCTCTACCCCTGAGCTACAAACCCAACCCCTTGAGTCTGATCTTACTCAAAACAACTCCAAAGTCTTTAGGACTTATAATTTTACTTTTTTTTTTCAAATTAGTAATAGTTGGGTTTGTGCTAATGTAGCCGTGCAGCATGATAGACTTTTAATTAAAACTGTGGCATGAAGAACTGAAAAAGCATGAAGAAACTCTAACACATATTCTTCATCTGGTAACTTCATGGAAGATTATTTTTACAATCCCATTAGCTGTGGTTATGTTTGCTCAACCTATAGTTTTTAGCCTTTTAATTTTAATCCCCTTTTGCCTGTGACTGATTGTTCATTATTGCAGAGGATTAATATAAGGGAAGGATTGGATTCTTCCTTAATTACAGTCTACATTATATAAAGGGGAAAAAAAAAGCCCACACAAACTGAAACACATCCTTGCCCAGGCTGAGGGAAATGAACATGTTGAGAGAGAGAAATATCATCAGCTCACTTCCCTACTATGTGTTGCTAATGTATTTTAAAGTATATGCAACTCTGAATCCAGACTATATTAGGGATTAAGTTTCCTTTTAAAACTGAAGTTTTCTCTCTCTGTGGGTCTGTTTTTTTTTTCTCCTATTTTCCTGTCTTATCAAAGGATCCCAGGACCTTGGCTCGTCCTCATTGTATTCTTGTTGTCTAGAGCTTATCTTTACGAGTGTGCCTTGGGTAAGGAAAGCCAGCACAGAAGTGACTTGAAGGTCTAATGAACCTTTTCACCCTTCACTTTTCTCCTTGCACAACCTCTGCCGTGTTGCTTTTGGCCCAGTCCCCTGGTGCAGGTGCGGGAGGCATGCTGGCTGGAAGCTGGTGCAGATTCCTGGGCTGGCCCTGGGTCCTCCTAGGAGGCTCTTTGAGCCTAAGTTTCCATGCATTTACAGAAGAAAAGCCCTCTGAGGCCTGGACGGAAAGATAAAAGGATATTTTTCTTTGAGTACAGACCAACCTAAGAAACTGATCCTTGTTTTTCATTTCAGGACTCTCTACACTGAGGAAAACAGAAAGGGAAGGGCAGCCTGCCTCTCTCCACTTAGGTGGCCACAGCGGGTCCCCAGAGGCATTCCCTCCCAAGTAGAGCAGTGCACACAGCCTGGGTGGCCAGGCAAGGTCCTCCTAGAAAGATGAACAGGGAAGGGGATAGGCAGAGCCTGGGGAAGGTGAGGCCTGACCTTTATTCTTCCTAATACTATCCAGGAGTCCTCCGTTGGGAGCCTCAAGGTGGGAGGGCTGATGGAAACTGTTTTTTTTTTTTTTTTTTTTTTGTTCTGTGCTGTTTTAAATGAGAGGACCAAGACTCTATTATTTTGCCTCCCATGTTCTATTGAGCCCTAAAGTATGCCATTTTCTCGCAGCAGCAGATATCACTTACCTAAAAAAGGGTCTGTAATGAAGGTCTGTTGAGTGGATACAAGACCATACATAAAGACGTGTGGAGGGATGCATTTCCCCTCCTGTGAAGTCCTAGTAAGGACACATGCTGTGCCCAGTACCTCCTTGCCCTCTTGTCTGTTCAGAGGACCTACTGATCTTTCAACCTCCCCAGCAAAAGCTGCCCTGAGATATCCACCCTCTCGGCCCCAGGTGGTTACACCTTATCCGTGTGCCCAGGAATGGCTCTGTGTTAAAACTTCCACAGGCAAACTGCTTTCTCAGTGTTGTCCATTTGCAAATTTCGAACAATAAAACAGTAGTGAGGAGGGACCATTATCTCTTTCCACAGGAGAATTTTAGAAAGAGAACAACAAAACCACTAAAGTACAATGACTGGGTACATGTGGTGAGTGGAAACTGTTTAGGTCTGACTACAGACTTCACCTATAGCTCTGGGCTGGATCTCTTGGGATCTTAGCAACAGCCTCATCTGTTTTCCCCCTTATAGTAGGATCTGGAAGCTTGGAAACTACAGTTTCCAACCTGCTTTGTCATCGAGATTCTAGCTTAGGGACTGTCTTAATCATCTTTCTGTCACTACAATGAAATACCGGTGGCAATGAACTCATAAAGAATAATTTTTTAAAAAAATTTCTTCATATTATTGAAACTCCCCCCACCCTCTTCATGTGTTTCACTCCTGTTTTTTATCTCATACCTGTGATTTGTTTTCCCTATCAGGGCTCTTGCTTGTACATGGTAGACTAATAATACTCACTAATTTAAAAACATGAACTGTGCTTACACCCTTGATTTAAATACATTTCAACCATCATATTTGTATCTAACTAGCAAAGGATACTACACTTTCAAAATATTTTACAAAAAGTCTGATATTCACATGTACCAGGGAATAGTTAGTTCCTCCCCCAGTGTGAATAATGTCGAGTCATTGCCTATTCATTCTTGCATGTAATCATTTGCCCAGGAAATATTTATTGATCATCTATTTTGTTCAGGCAATAGTATAACCTCTTAGGATGGAGTGAACAAAATGGGCAAAGATCCCTGCCCTATTCCTCTCCCTGCTTTGATTTGATCATACAACTTGAGACTGGATGCTATTGCCTTGGTTCCTTTGTGTTATGTGCCTCACTGAGTAAGGAATTACTCTTAGGGGGATCTTGAGGGTCTTGAGTGTAGATTCAAATGTATAACTGATTCTTCAGGAAGAAGCATAGAGTGCAAGCCCCTGTGAACCTCACCTTCCCAGGATGCTTAACATAGATATGACACTCTGTTTAGCTCACTACCTGATGTCACCTAGGTCACACTGGTATAGAGACAACATTCTTTCCTGCAAGAAAACCCCACTCTTTCCTCTCTAGTAGACACAGCAGGAGTTAGGCACAGTGTCTCCCTGGGCCTTGGCAAATTGTGTTCTACTGGGATGGATAACATTTCCTAGGGCTCTCATTTCAAGTTCCTTCTTGCCTATGGCTTATAGTATTGCTCTCCTTGTTTATTTTACACATAAAGTAGTCTGGGGGACCCTCGTAGAGTGATTGCCTGGCACGCATAAGGCCTTGAGTTCAGCCCCCAGAACTACACACACACACACACACACACACACACAAAGTCTGGATTGGTTTCTTATTTTCATATATTGTTTTTGGCAGACATCCATAAAGAAGTCCTGATTGTCTTTGTTCATACGGTACCTGTAAGTGACTTCTGGGATGAGGATGACTCATTGCTAGGACTAATTTTGGTACATTTCCTTTGCAAAGGAGAACCCTATAGTTAACCCTAGTACATTATAAATATTCTGAAAAATTAAATAGTAAGCTATGAGTAAATGACAGAAATGCATTGCCCTCATGCATATATTCTGTACTTCTTTGGAAACTGAAGCATCCACTCCAACATTGGTTAGGATAATTTTGCTTCTCTTTGTGAATAAGGGAGGCTGAAGCAGTCACTCTACACCTGCTGGTCCTGCAGCAGGCCAGAGGGAAACCAGGGTCATAAGTGGTTGTGGTTGCTGTGGAGTCTTAGACTGCTGAGTTTGGGCCTTGGCCTTTCTCTCCTGCTTTACGCTCAAGGGATGATGCTCTGAGCAGAGCTGAGTAGGACAGGGCTGGGAATGGATGTGGAGAGAGCTGATGATCTGGGCCAGCAGAGCAACAAGAAACCCAGGAATTGCACTGCCCATGACCAGTCCAAGAGATGTTCAGGCAGCTGAGACTTGACTGTATTCAAAAGAACCTGTGATTGAAAATAACACAGGTCACTTGAATTCATTCTAAAAATGTAAGTCAACTAGCATAGCATAGACCAAAAGTTGGAAAATCTATGCTTCCAGGTTCTCATTCTCTATGTGCACGTCACAGGAGAAGACAAATCTCTGAAGAAAGGTCTGGGGAGTTTCTAGACAGAAGAGGAAACTTGACTCAGGGCCAGGGGGGTTCTTGGCACAGTGAAGGAAAACAATTTCTTCACAGTCCAAAAGCATAGAGAAAGGTTTATTTAGGAAAGAAGATGCAAGTTCAAGGGAGAATGGGGATAATCTCAAGAGAGATGCCTTTGAAGTAAAGCAAGAAAGATGCATTCTGTGGGGCTATCTGCAGCATCCTGTTGGTGTGGGGTGTTAATATTTAGAGAGGGACGGTTGCTAGGGTCTGAACTGGAGGTGGAGTCAGGGTAGGGCTACATAATTTTGCACCAGTTTTCCTTGCACTTGCACGTTGGTTACAAGGGCTCAGGCCAAGAGCGTGATGCTTGGGAATTGCGATTGTTCCTGGACATCTCATTGGTTTATGGCCACTTCCTTTGAGACTCAGTATCTCTCCCTTTATCCCCAAATTCCTATTTCACAAACATGTAAGTAGAAATCAGGTCAAATATATTTTACTGTTTGTATCTTGTCGACTGTCTTCCTACAGAAGCAGCCTAAGCTAGGTAGAGGAAAGAGTCAACAACTGTGAAGGGAATGGGAGAGGAAAAGGGAACAGGATAGTCGGGAGAACTTTTAATTATTTTATCATTTAAAGTGATGTCACTGTTAACATTTTTATTTTAACTTAAAATGTATAAATCTATATTTATTCACCAATCTTTTAATATATATTTATTTTTTTAATTATTATTTTAATTTTACCAATTGAGGGGTACTGTGTAACAATGCTACACATGTATGTATGTATAGTGATCAGATCAGAAAGCTGGGGACATAACTCAGAGGCAGAATGCTTGCTTAGCATGTGGGAGGCCCCGGGCTTTGCTCCTAATCATTGTGGGGGGTGGGGGGGGAGAAAGAAAGAATAAACAATCAAATCAGGTTACTTAACACTTCTGTCTCTTTAAACTTAAAAACCTTTGACTCACACGTAGTAATACATACTTACGGGACACAGTGACATATTTCAATAAATATATATGATATGTACTGATCAAATCAGGGTGATTTAACTTTCCACCTCCTTTTTTTTTTTAATTTTTTATTGATTATTTAAAGCATTACATAGCTCATGATATATCATCTTTCATACATTAGACTCAAATTGTGTTTTGAACTCCCATTTTCACCCCAAATATAGATTGCAGAATCACATCTGTTACATCATTACTTTGTATTTGGAGCTTTCAAGCTCCTCTCTTCCAGTTATTTATAAAACATAATGGGTTGTTTTAAATACCATGTCCTCACTGGGCCATAGAACACTAGGACGTTTATTTCCTTGTAACCGTGTTGGGTACCCCCAACCTACCACTGTCTGCTGTCAGTAACCCTTTCTAGCCTCTGGTAGTCGCATTATACATTCCAATCAACTCTTTAAAACATTCCTATAGGGCTGGGGATGTGGCTCAAGCGGTAGCGCGCTCGCCTGGCATGCGTGCGGCCCGGGTTCGATCCTCAGCACCACATACCAACAAAGATGTTGTGTCCGCCGAGAACTAAAAAATAAATATTAAAAATTCTCTCTCTCTCTAAAAAAATAAATAAATAAAACATTCCTATAGAAGAGATTACATGCAGAATTTACCTTTCTGTGTCTGACTTTTTTCCCTTACATAATGTCCTCCAGTTCCATTCATTTTTCTGCAAATGATAGGATACCATTCTCACTATGGTCAGCTAGTGTTCCATTGTGGATGTCTACCACATTTTCCTCAACATGTTCATCCACTGATGGGTACCTGGCTTGGCTCTGTATCTTAACTGTTATGAATAGTGCAGCAACACACATGGGAATCCAAGTGTCTCTGACATGCAGGTCTCATTTCCTTTGGATGTATACCTGGAAGTGGGACAGACAGATAGATCAGATAGTAGATCTATTTTTAGTTTCTTGAAGAATCTCCATGCCATTTTGGGGAGGAATTTTAAATCAGTTATCCAAAAGATACAAGGAGAGGAAATACCAGGAGCCTAGTATTCAGTAATAAATTGTCTTATATCAGAAAAAAAAGAACTTTAGGAAATTAGGAGCTAATTTTAATACCTTTTCCACCTAATTCTATTTGAAGTGTTGATGAAGTTTAGGAAATACCACTCCAAATATGACACTTTGATATACTGATTCCTTTGAATAGAGGGTGCTTGGGGATGGTAGATGCAGGCAGTGACTTTCTATGAGACAGATCCTAAAGGAACTAGCTGCCTAGAGACAGATCCTAAAGGAACCAGTGGTCATGAATCTCCTCCCTGGGAATCTTAACCAGGGAAGATTGGGATCACAGGCAAGGACAGCAGAGGTTGACACTATTCCACATGATCTGTCAGCTATTCTGAGGGCTGCTTCAGGTACTGCTACTACCTGAGAGGTTCTATCTGCACAAGACCACCTTTAGTCACCAAGAGCTCCCTCCCCTTGCCTCCTCCTCACCTCCCCCTCACCTCACTTGTCTCCACCACCTCCCAGTAACTCCAAGCCCTATTTTTTTTTTCTATAGCTCAGGATGCTATAGAAACTTCAGTCTGCCCCTTCTGCACTCATATTTTGTTGATTTTTCTCCTGTTAATCTGGTTTTACGTCAATTTAATTTGTAGCCCAGCCAGGGAACCTAGAAAGGTGGACGGAAGCCATCTTTGGCTCTCTCCAGGCCTGAGGCACTGCTGGGGAGACACTGAAAAGCCAGTCTTTCTGGTAGACCCCTACCCCTTTGTAGTCAATTTCTACTTTAATCCAGCCTATCTATTGGTATTCTGCATGGTATTTATTAAATAAAGGAAGGTAATAAACATTAAATATAGGAAGGCATAGCTGGAGATGTTCCAGGTTTGAAAACGGGGTAGTAAACGGGCAGCAGAACACCCCTGGGCAACACAACACCCCTGGGCAACACATTCCAGTTTTGTTGGCTAACCAAGGGGTGGTACTGAAAAAAAAAAAAAAAAAAACTTAAGCAAATATTTTTTCAGTTAATGGGCACAATTACTGAAATTTCACATAACACTTTAATCTTGTACTGCTGTTCAATTTCCCCTCCACATTCAATATCCAACCTTTTTAAATACACATTTGCAGAGATCAGTTTGCTTTAGCGAGTTTTGAAGAGTCCTACCAAGTGGGTGGAAACATGCTTTGGCTTGGTTCAGGCTATGAATTTCTTCTCTTTTCCATTTATTTGTCTCCCTCAGGTTTTCTTGTCCTGGTTTAGGGAATGTGTTGAGGGCAGGGAGGTAGCTGGGGTCTGGAGGCAGGAAAAGGGGGATTTATATAAGTTTATATATACTATTGGAGCATCTTTTTTAGGACAAAATCTCTCCAGGGAACAATCTTAGCTTTTTACATGTCAGTCATATAGTGACTTTAATATCCTTATTTAATTATCACTTTTACTACTATCACAATTATTTCTACCCAATTTCTTCCTACCAGGAAAGATTTGAGGAGATTGTAATTACAATCATAGTTAATTAATGGAATAGTAAAATTAGGAGGTAAATTTAAAAGCCATTATAGTGCAGGCAAAGGAAGTATAACAGATCATCAATTATATTCAGATATTTATTGTAATGAAAACAACGAAAAGAGCAGATATAAAGCTGTATTTATTGAGAGCAGTCTTGCAATTGTTTCCCATCGTGCATCAGAACTTAGAAAAGCACTTATAATAATGCCCAATAATATCCAATTATCGCATCTTTGGTGCTTTCATTCTGGAGAAAATTTGGTGATAGATTTATTCTCACTGTAGTTTACTGTGATATTCCAAACATGCATTAAGCAAAGGTCATGGCTAGGGAGTTCAGAGTGTTTGTAAACCTGTCTAGGCACATGAAAAGGCGCTGTTACCAGGGGTAACTGAAGAATTTGGCTCCAGGCCAAAATTGTATGTGTGCTTTATTTGGGGGGATGGTGGGAGCTGGCCACAGGCAATGACTGGAGTTAGAACCTCTCATGGGGAAGGCTGCCCTCCCCACATGGCGCTGGGTTCACAGTCTGGACAGAGCCGCCTTCAAGGACTCCACCACACCACGACTAGCCACACTCCCATGAATAACTGCTTTCCTAGTCCAGTGCCTCCTTGCGCAGGCCTCCTTATCAAGTCTCTTTTCTCCGCTTTCAGTACTTCTATTCCTTGTTCCCTCTTGCTGTCCCCATGGGCTATGAGACAATCTGCCCTGTTGTGTCTGGCTCACCTGGAGCTGTTCTGGGGGCAAAGTGAGCACGCGGACGGGAGCTGACACCTCTTCCTGTTTGGCCTCTTGCTTCTAGTACTGCAGTCAGAGAATAAAAAGTTTCTTGTCACTCAGTTTGGCCTGTTTTCCTTCACCACCTCAGGACCCGTCTGCTCAGCTCTCCAGCTCACCTCTTGGCAGCAATTAGATATCAAAGTTTGGAATAAAGACAATTTTTATTTCTTATCAAGGGCGAAGGGACCTTTATTCAACAACCATCGGGCAGCTCATTCTTGGATGCCCCTCAGAGTAGTTATCACTAGACTTCACTGTCAGAGTGATGGGAAGAGGTTGTGGTTTGAATGTGCATCCCCCCACAGTTAAAGTTGAAATGGACTCTTCATCGAGGTGGTGTTAAGAGCTGGGGCCTTTGGGGGAAGGATGTCATGGGGGGGAGGAGGGGTCCTCCTCATGAAAGAATTAGTGCCTCACAAAAGGGCTGGAGGAAACTAGCAGGTGTCTCCTTTTGCCGTTTCATCTTCTGCCATGTCAAATGCAGATAGCGAGGCACCAACTTTGAAGCAGAGCAGCCCTCGTGGATGTCAAACCTGCCAGCACCTTGACCTTGGAGTTCCAGCCTCCAAAATGATAACAGACTAATTTCTATTCTTTATAAATTACCCAGTCTTGTGTATTTTGTTATAGCAACACAAATGGACAGAAAGGGACACATAGTATAGTCCTCAGTGCCTTCAGGAGTATCCATCGGCCCAACACTGGTTCATCTGTGTAGTAGTGCTGGGCCCCAGATGAGAATTAGAGTTTTTGTCTTATGTGAGGCCAAGAGTCATTTGCCTTGGAATTTATAAGACTTTATTATATTTCCCAGAGCAGAGAAATCCATGGTTTACTTTTAGGATACTCCCAGGTTAGTTTCCAGATTCTTGGCAAATGAATACTTTTCACATATGTGGATATAGGGGAATACCTATTCTATTATTTACTATTTACTAAATTTGTAGATTTTGAACAAACAGAGGTGTTATAATTTGAAATATATCCCCTTTTCTTTCAAATTCATAGGTTGGTGCCCTAATCTCCAAGGGCACTATATATTTGAAGATGGGGGTTTTAAGAGGTAATTAGGTTAAATGAGGTCCTAAGAGTGAAGTCCTAATCCCAGTGGGATATAAGAAGATGACAAGCCAGAGATCTCTGTCCATATGCACGTGCAGAGGCTAGTCCATGTGAGGACACAGAGGAGACAACT
The DNA here is from genome assembly GCF_964194105.1 of Spermophilus citellus. Classification (NCBI taxonomy): domain Eukaryota; kingdom Metazoa; phylum Chordata; class Mammalia; order Rodentia; family Sciuridae; genus Spermophilus; species Spermophilus citellus. The sequence goes on from NC_138189.1 coordinate 136,107,771, forward strand.
ATCTGCACACCAGGAAGGAGGCCTTCCCAGAAACCAACCCTGCTGGCACCTTGATCTTGAACTTCCGGCCTCCAGAATTGTGAGAAAATAAATTTCTGTTGTTTAAGCCATATCAAAGTTTGGAATAAAGACAATTTATTCTGTTATGGAAGTCTGAACAGATTAATACAATGAGGAGAACAATAATATGTATAAAATTTATTGTCTAAACATAAAGCAAACAAAAAAAAATCTGGCAGAGCATTGGGCAATTGATAGAATGTAAGAATATCCATTTGACCTTGATAAGGTTCCTTCAAGTAGCCCAGGTTTATTGACATAGGATTATGTTTCTGTCTTTGTGGGTCTAATCGTACCATTTGTTCTGCTGAGAACAGCATTTCCTGAAACTTGTATTTTAATTATTAGTAACTGGTTTTCAGTTTTTATAATTTGGCCTTTCAACAAAGATTTGGACATTTAAATATAACAAATGCATGTATTTACATGTCTGTAAATCAATATAAAATAAAAATATTATAAAATTTAAGAATGTAAAAATTAAAGCTAGAGTTGATAGGCTGGAAGATGGTGGAGGAAAAGAGTTGGAGCAGGATGTGGGGAACTAATTCCTCATTTTAGACATCATAGGGTTGAGAAATACTATCTAAAGTAGGTTAGGAAATAGGAGATATAGTTTATTAAAATTATAAAGATTAGTAGGAGAAGAACTCAAAAATGCTAGCAAATTAGCACTGTTAGCATCGGAGGAGAAGTAGCTGCTGAGTGAGCAAGATCCTTTGTTATTTATGATGTAAGATCAACAGGTACTACGAAAATGGGCACACCAAGATATAGAAATGTAAGGATATTGTTTTGAAGTAAAATCCCCCAAAGCCATCAGCAGATGGTCTTGGAGCCTCTGCAGAGAACTGATCAGCAAAGCTCCTCTTCCCCACACAGTTTCTGAACAGATGGAGGAATAAGGCAAGGAATAAGGCTGTTGGGAGATCCTAATGCTACTGTATTATTAATTAGGCAAAGCTGAAGTACATGGCTTGGGAGAGCTAAAAGCCAGGCTTAATGCACTTCGGGAGGAACCTCACCCATAGTCATAAAAGTACTGGGCCAGGGCAGCCTTTCTCACATTTTGGGAAGGGCCTATTCCTGGAAAAGTAGCAAATGCCCTTCCCAAGAGAAAGGGGAAAAGGAGCAAAGCCAGACACACACAGTTTATTTTTTTCAAATTTACCCTCAGGTTAAGCCATTTTTTAAAGTGAATTCCATGGTGGGACAGAGAGAGGTCAGGTAAGTCACATCTCCATACGGAGGGAGACACCAAGACTAAGGAGCTTTTTCTTCTTCACTATTGCCTCTAGGGAGTCAAAATTGCATTTGGCGTGGGGTGGATGGGAGAAGAATTTTAATTTTAAACCCCTTTGTCTTTTATACCTGTATAACTTTTGAGTCCCTCCAAATTTGGGCAGAATGTCAATAAAAAGGAAGAGGCGGAGAGGATTTGTTCTGGGCCTAACCACACATTGGCCTATTTTTGTTCTTATTTTATCCTTCAACCCAAACTGGAGATTTAGGTTGGGCCAAAAGAGAGGAGGAGGCAATGGAAAGATTAAAGTAAGAACAAAGAAATATATGTCAGCTCAATACTGTTCCGTTCTCCTGAATGTTTATCTCAATTCACTTCTGAATATTTATCTTCAGGTACATTCTCTCTGACCAGGAAGCTCGGCCTCAGCCCACTTCCATATGGTTACTTTTATTTGACCCACTAAGATAGCCACCCTCTCCTGTTCTTTTGGATTCTCAATAGTCTTGTTTTCTCTTCTATGTGAATAAATTCTAACAAGGCCAGAGTTCAGAGAGGCCCCTTCGAACAGACCAATGGCCACTCCAACAACCCTCAATCACCCCTTGCCCATCACTCTTCATTCTATTGACCCCTTCATTTTATTCACACCATTGCATTCACCAAACATCCCTCTGGTGTTTAGAACCAAGCATCACTTCTTCCTGGTGTGCCAGGTGGTCAAGAACTGGGCAGTCCTGGATCTTCATCTGGGTGTAGTTACACAAGTATACACGTGTGAAAATTTATTGAGTTGCTTGCTGTAGACTGGTGAGCTTTATTTAATTTACTGTATCAATTTAAAATACCAAACCAATTTAAAAACCCTCACCTTCAATTTCTTGACAGCCTGTATCCCTGCCCAAGTCCAGAGCAAGGGCAGGTGTGACTTGTATTCTGAAAACACCTTCACGGTGGGGCTTTCAAACACTCCACAACCGGCCAGTGTCTCTCTGCCTTTTAAATATTTCTTTCCTCAACACTTACTAAATATTTTCAATGCATATTAAATTTCTTCTCATCAAACCTTCCTAAAGTGTGACACAGAAACAAGAATCCACAAAAAAACTGTTATATTTGGCTGTATTAAAAACCCCTTCTTCCTGGCAAACACACCATGAGCAAAATCAAAACATAGATGAAAAGATCAATAAAAGTGGGAAAACATCCACAACTTCAACAGCAAGCAAAGTGCTATGTCCCTAAGAGAGAGTTATGACAGTTTATAAAGGACCAACAACCCAATAAAAAACTGGGCAAAGGATATGAATATTTCCATAAAATGTAAAGCCTCAAACAAACAGATGTTTCACCTCCTTCACAAGAAAAGTGGAAAATAAAAATTAGAAGTAAAAATGAAAATAAAAATTACACTAAGACCATTTTTTAAGCTATTGGGCCGGATAAAATTCAAAGGTTAGATATGACATGGTGTTAGGAAGGTTGGGGACACAGGCTCTGCCTTTCGTTGCTTAGAAGAGCAACTTTTGAGGGACATTTAACAGTGACTGTCACTTACAAATGCACATTTGATATTCTGAAAAATATCAAATATTTTTCAGAATATCCCTTAGAGATAGCAGTTCTATTAAAAATTGAAATGACAGGCACACTTTTGACAGGCAAAATGATGCCTATTCAAGGCAACACCATTCTCTGTAATAGTGAAATAGTGTAAATGACCATAATATATGTGAATTGAGGTCTGGTTAAATAAATTATGATATATGCTTACAATAAAATAGTAGGCAGCTATAAAAAACAAGAAAGTCCCCCCCCTTTTTTTTTTGGTACTGAGGATTGAACCCAGGGGTACTTAAACCATTGAGCCACATCCCCAGCCTTTATAATTTTCTATTTTGAGATAGGGTCTTGCTAAATTGCTCAGGGCCTTGCTCAATTTCTGAGACTGGTTTTGAACTTAAGATCCTCCTGCCTCAGCTTCCCTAGCTGCCGGGATTACAGGCGTGTGCCACTGCACCTGGCAGGTTTTGTTTTCCCTGAGTATAGATTACAAATAATCTTTTGTATCATTTTCCCAGTTTAACACCACAGTCACTGGGTTTTATCTTAGCTACATTTTTATCATTTAGAGTAGAATACACTTATTAACCCACTTATACTCCAGTAGTCTTATCAATGAAAAACATTAGAGAACTAAGGACAAATAATGGAGTCATTATTTCACTGATCCACATCTAATTTCAGGAAAATCACTTCCATGCCCAGCCCTCTTGGTTTAATATGAAAAAAAATCTAGATTATTGTTAAGTAAAAAAAAATACTATAGATAGAATGAAGTGCAGTATGTGTTAATATTTGTGTAAAAAAGGAAGGGAAAATATGTATATCTATCTATATCAGCTAATAAATGTATGAAAACACTCTAGAAGAATAAAATAAAAATATTGCTTATGGGAGACATTTTACTTAAATTTTTGTTTGTTTTAATTTTTGAAACTTAATGCCAGTTCAAAACAAAACAGCAACAACAACAAAACAGTGGCAGATTCACTGTCTCCTCTTGGTGGCCCATAATGGCTGAATGTGCCCCTTCTATTCATCACAGAAAGGAGAAAATCTTCCTTACAGTCAGTTGTAAATGTGTTCAGCACTTAGAGATGGATGGAAGGATGGAAAATATTGATTGATATTTTAGACATTTATTTTCTTTCCTCATATGTTGCTTTGCAATTGGAGCTGATATCCCCACTTGTGAGGCTATAGAAGTTCTCCCACCCATTTCTTCTTTGTGATTATGTCCCTTGGCTCTAGATTCCCACTTTTTTTTTTTTTTTTTTTTTTAGTATCAGCAATTGAATCCAGGAGTGCTTAACCTCGGAGCCACATCTCCAGCCCTTTTTAAAATATATATATATTTTTATCCCCACTCTTAATGGGAATAACCTCCAAATAAAGAGATTTCCTCTTGCTAATATGAATGACTCCTCCCAGAGTGACTTCAATGAGAATGGGAAGGGATAATGAGGTGTCTTGTTATAGAGACTAAAACTTAACACATCCATAATAATCATTTTTTTTTTCTTCAGTGCTGGGGATGGAACCCAGGGCTTCATGTCTGATAGGCAAGTGCTCTACCACTGAGCTTCACGTCTCTAACCCTCAGAATAATCTGCTGCCCTCACTTTTCTATATTTGGACCACTCACTCCCAGAGGTCCCTACTCCATTGCTCACATAATCCATTTAGACAAACCAGAAATCTAGACCTCATCCATGGAAACTGAACTCCATATCCTGAGACGTTATCTATCAATAGGTCTATGAATTTTATTTCCTAAATATCTCTTAACTTTCTTCACCTTTTTCCTTCTCACTGAGATCACGTTAGCCCAGATAATCATGATCTGGGTGTAGATTACTGCAATATCTTCATTCCTCTATTTTTCTTCCATTCCTTCCTAATCTTCTTCCACTTTCTCCATCTTTTTTTTTGTGAAATATAATATTTATTCAGAAAGTGCATGTAGTGGATGATTTTGGTGACTTCCCAGGGTACCTACAGTAGCAGGTACACCTGCTGTGAATGTTGGCTGACAACTTACAGTTGTCTGGAGTTTTCCTCTGGTCAGTCTTGCTGGCACCTTCTGCCCACACAAATGGAAGCCAATCACAGGAAAGATGGCTCTTCTGCCTCCAGTGGGGTTGACTATGGGTTTTGAGTTCCAGAATTCCCTGTAGGGTCAGATCCTGGCCTCTGGACAGCACATCCTTACTTACCTTTCCTCCTGCTCCACCATGCTTCTCTCATTCCCTTTACTCTCCTTCCCTGGAGACAGGGAGAAAGCACTTCCCCAATAATCCACTTGAATAAGAATCCTCATCTCAGGCTCTGCTTCTATGAAACCCAACCTCCCCAACCTCACACAATGCATAAACTGGAATCCTTTAACTTGTCGAATTAGTGTAAATACCAAAGGAAAACTACCCAAGACTTAACAACAAGCCAAAGGAAAGGCAACATGTTCTTTCAATGCCACATTTTAAGTTGCCTAATGATTATTTGATCATCAAGAAAGCATCCTCAAACTTTAGTGTTCATCATGATGGTGGTTATGAGCTGAATTGTGTCCTTCCCAAAATTTGCATGATTTAAGAAAAAAACACCAGAAGGGTAAACTATGAAATTAAACAAAAATGGCTACAGTACCAGTGAGGAAGGAAATAGAGTAGGGAATAGAAAAGGGATAGAAATTTGTGTTCTTGAAATACACTTTTTGTAGTTTTCAAAATTTTTATTTTAGAACCATGTACATTGTTTTCCAATTGAAACATGATTTTACAATTTTAAAATTAAATTTATTTTGACTATAACATAAAAATATAAAATTATACATATTAGTTAACGGAGAACCATGTAGCATCTTTCAAAAAAAATTTTAAACCTTTATTTTATTTATTTATTTTTCATGTGGTGCTGAGGATCGAACCCAGGGCCTTGCACGTGCTAAGTGAGTGCAGTACTGCTGAGGCATAACCCCAGCCCCCATGTAGCATTTTGACACGTGTATTTTGTATAAGGTCTACATCAGTTTGAACATCTATCTCCTAAAACATTTATTATCTTTTATGGCAAACTTCCCAAATCATTTTTCTACCTTTTTGAAGTGTACAGTGTATTACTGTTATCTACAGTCTATAGCAATTGCATACCAGAAATTTTTGCTTCTGCTAACTGTAACTTAGTACTCATTGACAATCTTTCCTCATCCCTCCTTCCCTGCTATTTTTCCTGGTCCCTGGTAACCACCATTCTGCTCTCAAAATTTCAAGAACTCTTTGTAGATGGCACCTCTCTCAATTCTCATCATCTTGTGCTTCTCCTCTGCTGTCAGCCACTGAGCCTCTGCTGACATGGCTGCCAGACTCAGCTCTGACCTGCAGTGACTACCAACAAGTGCCCTGTGGCCCCCATGCCTCTGATTTTTTTAATTGTGAAAATTTTTTATATAAAAAATAATTCTTAGATGAAATTGGATTCCCTCTTTCTTACCCTGCACAAAAGTCAACTCAAAATGCATCAAAGACCTAGAAATTCGACAAGACACTTTGCAACTCCTAGAAGGAAACCTAGGGTTAAAACTCCAACAGATAGGTGCAAGCAAAGACTTCCTCAATAGGACCCCTAAAGCTCAGGAAATAATTAATAAATATTAATAAATGGGGATGGTATCAAATGAAAAAGCTTCTGCAGAGCAAAGGAAACAATTAAGAGCTGAAGAGAGAGCCTGTAGAATGAGAGAAAAACTTTGCGAGCTACTATTCTGAGAGAGAATTCATATCCAGAATATATAAAGGATTCAAAAAAAATTAGTATCAAATGAACCAAAAAATCCAATTAATAAATGACTCAATGAACTAAACAAATATTTCTTAAAAGAAGAAATATAAGTGGCTAAGAAAGATACAAAAAATGTTCAACATCTTCAACAATTATGGAAATACAAATCAAAACTACAATTAAATTTCATCTTACTCCACTTAAAATGGCGCCATCAGAAATACAAATGATAATAAATGCTAGAGACGATGTGGAGAAAAAGAAATACTTTTACAGTCTTTGAGGGATTGTTGATTAGTACAACCATTATGGAAGTCAGTATGGAGTCTAATCAAAAGACTAGAAACAGGATCACCATATGACCTAGCTATACCACTTCTTGGTATTTATCCTAATAATTAATGCCAGTGTACTCTAGTGACTCATGTATCCCCATGCTGGTAGCAGCACAAGTCACCATAGCAAAATTATGAAACCAGCCTATGTGTCCACCAGGGGATAAATGGATAAAAAAAAAATGTAGTATATGTACACAATGAAGTTTTATTCAGCTATAAAGCAGAATGAAATTATGTCATTTGCAGGAAAATGGATGAAACTGAGAATATTATGTTAAGCAAAATAAACCAAACTAATGTGGTCAAGGATTTTATGTTTCTCTCATATGCATAAGCTGGAGAGAAAAATGTAAAAAAAAAATGTGGTGGTGGTGGTGGGGAATCTATGATTACTGAAGGGGATCAGTGGAATTGAGGAAGAGGACAGGGGAGACAGGAGGGGAGGGTAAAGGGAAGTTCTGGGGAATGAAACTGACCAAGTTATATTGTTATATTTTGTGCATGTATAAATTTGTAATAGGGAATCTCACTACTTTTTATAATTATAATTCACCACTACTGACAAAAAATGAATTTTTAGAATTTAGTGATAAAAGTGGAAATATTTAAAGACTACAAAGTCTGGGATTGCTTCGAATTAATTCCAAAGGGAAGCAGGTGAGATGGGTACATTGGGATTCATTACAAGTTTGGGTTTTTATATCTCTGATATTTTCCAGTTTGAAAAATAAGTTATACATATAGCACAGGACAGCTAACATTCTCCTTGAAAGGTATATTAGCAAGTTTTAAAACCCCTAGATATATTGTAGGCCTGAAAGAATAATGAAGTTCTTGATCTCCTATCAGAATTCAGAGGTGTAGCAGGCCAGTGGATTTTAAAACAGGTCCTAAAGCTGTTTTCCTTCAGTTCATCTCTTTTTCCCTCCTGCTGCTAACAGACAAATCCTATCCTGTTCCAATCTGTCCCTAGGCTATTCTAGCAACTTCTTTTTTGTTTCTTCCCATAGCACAAGAACAGAACAGAATAGAATAGAATGAAGCATACCAAGGCCTCCTTAAACACAGATGTTTAAAACAAAAATCAAACCAAAAAGTCATAGGATGTACAGGTACTATTTTTTTTTTCCTTTTGGTAAGTGAAAATTGGATCACTGAGCTACACCCCAGTGCTTTGAATAGGCACTATTGATTAAAAATACTTTCAAAGCAACAATGAGAATTTAGGCTCACTATCTCATTAGGTAAAGGTGATTAAAAAAAATAAAATAAAAGATAAAACAAGTACAAATACATGTGCATAATAAAAAATTTAAAAAGTACAAAAATATATTGCAAAAAACAGGTCATCAAAAGCATTAATACTAGCAATTTATTGTATATTCTTCCAAAGATACTTTAAATATATTTGTAGAAAATATAATTTACATAACACACATTGTAGTATATTAAATATAGTTAATAAATAATCTTTAACTTTCTCCAATGCTGTGATTTTTTTTTTTAGGACTCCTTTTTACGTTTGTACTATCATTTATACAGTGAGCACGAAAAAAAAAAAATTCTGAAATAACACTTGCCTCACATTTAGTTTTTTCTTTTGGTTTTGACAACTCAAGCAATTTCATTTTTCCAGATGAATACTTACAGGACTGCATAAATAAAAATTTAAATTAGCATGTGCATAAATTCACTACTGGATTTCAGCAAACATTTTTCACTGGGTCATAAAATTTTCAGTGTCATAAAATTTAACATTTGAAAAAATAAAACTAAATCATCCTGACTTTGCCTCCTATTTTCCTAGTTTCACAATTGTGGGTTTTACAAAGACCCAAACCATGGGGGTTTTTAATTAGAAGCTACCATGAATAGTGACTGTGTATTAAATCAACCATTGCAGGGTGGGGAAGAAGCCTCTCTCCCCCTCCAGCATGGGGGAGGCAGAGACTGGGGGGTGGGAAGGAAAGAGAAGTCCTTGCTTCTTTGCAAGTTCTACCCTTCAGGATCCTGTATCCTACTTTCTCTTCTTAGTGCCTCTCATTGGAGAAGGGCCCATATGGCCTGATGTCCATGCTCACTTTTCTTTTTTTCCCTTCAGGGACTGGGGATTCAATCAAAGGGCACTCTAACTGAGGTATATTCTAGACCTTTTTAATTTTGAGACAGGGTCTCACTAAATTGCCTGGTCTAGTGTTGAATTTGCAATCTTCCTGCCTCAGCCTCCTGGATAGCTGGGACACAACCCCTCCCCCCACTCCCCTCCAATACTGGGGATTGAATCCAGGGGTTCTACTGCTAAGCCACATTACCAGCCCTTTTAAATTTTGAGATAAGGTCTCATTAAATTGTGGAGGCTGGCCTCTAACTTGCAATTCTCCTGCTTCAGCCTCCCAATTCCCATTTCTAAACTATACCTTTAAGTATGAAATAAAATTGTAAAATCCCAGCAACTGTCCTCAAGCCTGCTATCTTTCTCAGTGACCTTCTTTCCCCACTGCCCTCTTTATCCCCCTTCCCTTTAACATCTCCATTGTCTTTATTTTCAACAGTTCAATTAGTTCCTAAGAAACCCTGATTACTCTGTCCTCAAGGACAAGTCAAATCCAAGCTGGTCTTAGACCCCACCTTGTCTCTGTGATCTCTTTCCATGACAAAAACTTGGTGGGTTTCTTACCAGGTTATACTTACAGTAGATGAACCTACTCTGAAAATTCATGAGCCCATCAGCCAACCAAATTAAAGAGAGATTATACAAGCATATTCTAAAGATCAAGAATCCACAAATTAAATAAGCCAGAGAGAATCCACAGGAAGTGCAATATAACTAAAAGAAAATATTTTTCCCTATTTTCCCCCCACCCCCCACCCCCACTGGGGATTGAACCCAGGGAAGCTTAACCACTAAGACACATCCCAAGCCCCTTTTTTTGTGTTTTATTTTGAGACAGGGGTCTCACTAAGTTGCTTAGGGCTTTGCAAAGTTGCTGAGACTGGCTTTGAACTTGTGATCCTCTTGCCTCAGCCTCCCAAGGCACTGGGATTTCAAGTGTGTGCCACCACACCCTGCTTGCTATGGTTTCTGACTCTGCTTTTTAGTTAAATACATTAAGGCACAAATGAACCAAATACTTTCCCTCAAAAACCTTCCACCTCTCCAAAAATTGAAATTTTCATATTTTGCTTATTCTGCCAGTTAAGGGACATATAGCCTCGAAAATTCTAACAGACATTTCTTCAATTATCTGCAACTCACTTTGGGAATCACAAACTATTATTAGATCAGATACAGATCCCATTAAAGGGTTTTCTTTTCAAAATTTAAAATAATACTGAATGAATTTTTAAAAATCACAAGGTTATCATCAGCTTCTGGGAAAACTTCCTGCTAAGAGCACAATCTGGGCTCAAAACATTTTTTGGAAGCACCCTAATATTTTGCTTCATGATTCTGATTTGCCTAAGTGCATTATCTTGCTAAGGACACCTCTCTCCTGTGCATACTACCTAGCGGAAGGGTGTTATGGTTCTTCAGAGGAAAAGAACAGTGGAATGTACACATAATTATAAGAGGGGCTGTACTAAATTCACTAGCGTGAGTAGAAGCTTGATGGTCCCACAGTGGCCATCAATCAGCTGCAGAGCCAGGGGAAACTAGAAATGGCTTAGTTCAAGAAATCTGGAAGCCTCAAGAAGTTCCAGTCTGAGACCTGGAAGCCCCCCAGAGAGTAGTTAGTGGAAGTCTGCTTTCAAAGGCTGAAGAATCTGCAGTCTGATATCCAAGGATTAAGACAGCAGCAGCAGCAACAACAAAACCCCACCCACGTGAAAAGTCTACCTTGCACATAAGGCCAGCTTCCCCTTAATTTTGTTTTTTTGTTCCGTTTGGGCCACTAGCTTATGGGATGGTGCCATTTCTATTCAGGTCAGGTCTTCTACTCTTCTCTCATTCACGTGCCAGTTGTCTCTGGAAACACTCTCACAGACACACCCAGAAGTATGCCCATTTTCAAGAAATCTTTTGATCTAATCAAGTTGATAAGCAAGATGAAGCATCCAGGTGCTATTAAGAAGTCCTAATAAGAAGTCTGTTGTTTTTCTGTTGTGTGCAGCTGTCTTGCCATAATGGCATCCCCTGCAGCTGACTCTGGAGTCTCTAGTGCATGTGGTTTCATAGATGGTTGATCTTGGACGTGTGCTTTCAACGATTGTATCCAGCAGGAGAGTCATTATTAGAAATATATAACCGGAGAGAATCCACACTTGGTGTTTTTGTTAAGCTAAATTTCTATAATGGCTATAACGCTGCCTCAAGAGAAGAGGATGATGCAAAAAAGAAGTACAGAGGAGAAGACACAGAAAAGAGGTCATCTGAGGAGATAGCCATGTGTCTGTGCAAAAGATATTGGTAGTTCTACATTTTTTTTTTTTGTTTGTTTTTTACTTGGAGGTGTATAAGGAGTAGGCGAGCCAAGTGTGGCAAACTGGTTTTCTCGCAGATTCCATGTATTTGTATGATCCTCAAGATTTTTTATTATTATTTTTTTTTCGTTGCCAGCTCTCAGAGTAACTGTTTAGCTCTGACCAGCTTACTTATTTCTCCCAGCTCAATTATGCTGTGTGCATTGGCAATGGCGACTCCCCTTAGAGTGATTTTGAGTATTATAGTAAATGGGGCTAGGGTGTAGCTCAGTGGTAGAGTGCTTGCCTAGCATACATGAGGCCCTGGGTTCCATCCCCAGCAACACATCACACACACACACACACACACACACACACACACACACCACATAAATGATCTCTTAAAGGTGATTGATTAGGGTCAGAAAATGAAAGTTAGAGTAAACACATGGCTCTTTGTTTAACAGCTCTGTTGAATTTCTGCAGAGAGTAGTAAGTCATTAACTAATGGAGCCTTGGGAGGTCATCACCAAACTCTTGCCAATTGTGTTCACACATGTTATTAATGAAGATGCTTTTTATAAAAAACACGATGACTTGCTCATTGTTCTTTATTCAAAACTAGTACTCCAGTGGTTAACTGATACTGATTCTCCTGGAAAAGGAAGATAGGGAGTATTTAAAGCCTTTACTGTCAATCAGTAGTAGATCTGGGAAGATAATTTATTTGCCAGATGGCAGCCAGTCTATTATTTTGTCTCTAGCACCTAACCATGGTGGCCTACTTCTTTATGTTCTGATAAGGAATTGTGGAATATTCAATAACTGTTCCAGACAATTGCTGACCTGATTATTGGCAGCCAGCATCCTCACTGAAGACAAAATAGAATATTTGGGGTTGTCACTTCCCAAGGCAAGATTCTTACCTTTGCTTGGAATGTTTTCTCTGTTACTATTTTGCTGGATTTAGGGGAAGCCAGTGAAGACTGAGAGGCAAGTTAGTCTTACTGTTGTAGTTATTTTGTGTTCATTTTAGCCATGGGTGAGTAAAGTTATAAACTTTTGTCAAAATATTGGCAAATAATGTTTATGCCACATTACTTCTGCTATTACTAAAAGCCAAAAGGATATAAATTATCCAGGGAAAGAAATTATTCAGTAGAGAGCTACAGAGGTATACCATCAATTTCAGCAACAAACTGGTTTTCCAAATTCTGAGCCTAGGTTTCAATATTTTTCTCATGAACTCTGGACCATGGTTTGAGACAGAACCAAATTAAGGCCAAGCTTGTCTTTCACACCCGAGGATGAAGTTCTCTAGAAATATGAACTGTCAAAAATATAGCATGGATAGTCCAACATCTGTCTTGGACTTAGCCAAGTATAGACCATCTTGGAGAAATGACATGGCAGCAGGTCTGGTGTTCTGTTCTGGAATGTTGTGATTTTGATATAGAGACCATACAAACCACAAGACAGACATCCTGAAAAATATTCACCTTTGTTATTGTCTGCTTCAAGAAATGAGGCTCAGTGGTAGGAAGTGGAGGACAGAGTATAACCCAAGATGAAGAAGTAAAAATAAACTTAAAAAGAAGTCAAGATGTTCTAATGTGCTTGAGCAGATGTTATGAATTATTTCCTTTATTATATGGTAGACAGGCTGGCTAATAAGTTGTCAACAGCAGCAGTATTAAAAAGTAATTTTATTGGTCTGTTGCTTTAATAATGGGGAAGTCATCAGTATTATTATAAGTTCCTCTTTCAGAATTCATATATGGTTCATTTGTTTTCACAGCTGTTCAGAAATTTAATATATGAATACTCACAGTTTATTTAACTAGTCTTCATGGACATTTTGATTATTTCAAGCCTTAGGCCATTATGAATACTGTTTTAAATATTTAAAAATGTATTTTGTGCATGTTTTGTTGGATCTATCTCTAGTTGTGGAGTGGCTGGATAATAGAATATATATATAAAAAGTTATATATAGATATCTCACTTTCGAAGATACTGCTGGTTTTCCAAAGTAATCATATAAATTTTTACTCCCATATGTAGGTATCTATTAGAGTTTACATTTTCCATTTTCATCAACATTTGTCTAAATTTTTTTTATTCTATGAGCATTTAATGGCATATCATTGTGGTTTTGTGTCTTGATTATTAATGAAGTTCAGCACTTTTTGATGTTTATTAGAAATTTGTTTTTGAAGTGCCTTCTCAACTCTTTTGCCCATTTTACAACAAATTATCTTTCAAAATTTGATTTATGGGGGGGGGGGCTAGTGTTGTGGCTCATAGGTCAGTACTCACTTAGTATGTGTGAGGCCCTGAGTTCGATCCTCAGGACCACATAAAAATATTGTGTCCACCTATAACTAAAAAATAAATATTTTTTAAAATTTTGATTTATAGCTGTTATATATATTCATATATCTACAATTATGTTCCATTCATGGCTTTTTTTCATCCTTAATGGTGTCTTTGATGAACAGAAGTTTCCATTTTAATGTAATCCTTTTTATCATTGTTTTCTTTCATGATAAAGGCTTTATTTTAAATTTCTGACACTAGGGATTGAACCCAGGGGTGCTTTACCACTACACTACATCCCCAGACCTTTTTGAGACAGGGTCTCCCTAAATTGCTGAGGCTGGCCTCAAATTTGCAATCCACATTACTGGGATTACAGGCATGTATTACTGCACTCAGAATGACCAAGGCTTTTTGGGTCTTATTTAACAATAAACCTTTCCATTTGCCTAGACTTTGAAGATATTCTAATAGGTAATGTTTAGAAATGCATAGATTTACAATCCACAAGAATATATTTTGTATAATGCGTGAAGGGATAATTTTCTTTTCTTTTCCATGATTATTTAATTGCCTCATTAATATTTAACAGAAAAATTATCATTTTTACAGTGCTCTAATGTTTGTACAGTGCTTGATGTGTAGGGTGACCAACTTACTGCAATTTGCCTGGGATTTTTATTCTTAGCTCTGAAAGTTCTGTGTCTTATGAACAGCCTGTCTCTAATGAACTAGGATGGGTGGTCACCTAATTTTTGTTATAAATCACGAATGCATATAAGTATAAGTTTACTTCTGGATTACTTTTTTTTTTTTTTTAAAGAGAGTGAGAGAGGAGAGAGAGAGAGAGAGAGAATTTTTAATATTTATTTTTTTTTTAGTTCTCGGCGGACACAACATCTTTGTTGGTATGTGGTGCTGAGGATCGAACCCGGGCCGCACGGATGCCAGGCGAGCGCGCCACCGCTTGAGCCACATCCCCAGCCCTCTGGATTACTTTTTTAAAATAGAATAAGAAGCCCACTTTCTCGGGCTGGGGATGTGGCTCAAGTGGTAGCGCGCTCGCCTGGCATGCGTGCGGCCCGGGTTCGATCCTCAGCACCACATACCAACAAAGATGTTGTGTCTGCCGAGAACTAAAAAATAAATATTAAAAATTCTCTCTCTTTAAAAAAAAAAAAAAAAAGAAGCCCACTTTCTCTTTACTATCTTAGCTGTGTAGTAACTCTTACTATCATGTTTAAAAAAAGTCATCCTACCTTTCTTTCCAAGAGTCTTATTTTTTTGTAATTTTTCATTTTAGAATCAGCTGAATTATCACAAACAAGAATTCCAAGATTGAGATTGCATTGATTATGTAGATCAGTTTGAGGGAAAATTAGCACTTATAATATGAAAACTTCCAAGTCTTCTTTAATTTTCTAAATAAATATTTTGTGTGTGGAGGTCTTGTACATGACTTTTCCCCAAAACATCGAACTTCTAGATTTATACAAAACAGATTTTTGTGTTGTTTTTAAATTTTGTATTTTAATACTTGCCCTTGGCATACAGAGTTACCCTTTAATTTTGCATATTGACTTTGTGTTAGGGAAGTTACTGAACTGATTAATTCTACTGAGTTTATGTATAAGTTAAATATTTTTATGTTAATTATTTTGGATTTTAAAAATAGAAGTAGGTGACTGGCTCACAGTCTGTAGTCCATGTTTATACTTCTTTTCTTGGAGTCTCATGTCTGTCAGCCTGTATGGTAGATGCGGCAGGAGATGGAAATCGTTGCTGGTGGACACAGTGTGCGCTTCTAGCTTTTCAGTTATCCTCTCTTTCCTGGACGTACTGTAAATTGAGTCCATTATGTCAAGTCTATTTTCTAGCCTTCTTTTTTCCTTTGTGTAGAATCAAGTTTCCATCTGGTAACACTTTCCCTCAGCCTGAAGAATTTTTTTCTTTAACAAACCTCATAGTGCAAATATTCAAGAAAATAATTCTCTCAGCTTTTGTCTAACAAAATGTATTTCATTTTCACTTTGAATGAAGTTTTTACTGGATCTAATGAACATTCACTAGGTTTTTTTCTTTTCTTTCTTAAGTTTTTAGATGTCATTCCACTGTCTTCCAGCTTGCATACTTTCTGATTGCTGTCTTTTGTTTCTCTACATCGAGGGTCATGAACTTTTTCTGTCCATTTCAATTATTCAATTCTGCCACTAGTGTGAAAACAGTCACGGACAATATTTAAGCCAACAGGTAAAGCTGTTACAATAAAACTTAATATATGAAAAAACAGGAGATAGGGTAGATTGGTCTGAGCTGTATAATTTGTTGACCTCAGTTCTATGCTTATGCTTTTTGTCTAGTTGTTTTTAAGAGTTTCTCTCTTTATGACCATTTTAAAGTGATTAAAAAGTGGAGTGCCTTGGTGTGGTTTTGTTTATTCTGCTGGAGGTTGGCCGAACTCTTGGATCTGCCATTTCTGTCTCTCTATTGTATTGATGTTTTTTTTGGACATTCCTTTTAAGCTCCTAGTTTGCAAATTCCATTCCCCATTTTCCATAATTTCTGAAGCTATTTCTATTGATTGGTTTTTCTCCTTGGTATGAATTACCTTTTCTTCCTCCTTTGAAGGTCTGGATAAATTTTGTTCAGGTGCTGGGTATTGTGAATTTTACTTTTGTATATAATGGGTTTATTCCTTTAAAAACCGTTAAACTTTGTTCTTTATGCAGTCACATTACTTACACAATTTAACCAGAATTCCATCCTTGCAAGGCCTGCTTTTAATCTTTGTTGGGTGTAAAAGATTAGTCTTTGCGGGCAAATTTAGCTTTATTAAGTATGGACTTTTTGGGACTGGGGTTGTAGCTCAGTGGTAGAGCACTTACCTAGCATGTGTGAGGCTCTGGGTTTGATCCTCAGCACTGCATAAAGATAAATAAACAAAATAAAGACATTGTATCTATCTGCAACTACAAAAAAATATTTTTAAAAAAGTATGGACTTTTCAAAGACAAATATTAGATACAAACTAGGATGAAAGGGGGACTAATTTTAGGGAGTTAGAATAAGACTTGAATATATTAAACAGTGAGCTGGAATTAGAGAAAGTAGGATAAGGAGAGGGGGGATAGTAGGGGATAGGAAAGGTAGCAGAATACAACAATTACTAATAGGGCATTATGTAAAATTGTGGATGTGTAACCGACGTGATTCTGCAATCTGCATTTGGGGTAAAATTGGGGGTTCATAACCCACTTCAATCTAATGTATGAAATATGATATGTCAAGAGCTTTGTAATGTTGTGAACAACCAATAAAAAAAAAAAAAAGAAAGTAGGATAAGGAGAACGGTATGCTCTACTGAGAGGGGAATATGCAAAGGCCTAAACATGGCAATTACATGATGTTGTCTGAGTCAAATGATGCACAGGTCCAAAATGACTGAGGGGGAACAGAAAGGATGGAAGAGATTAGGCTAGTTAAGTAAGCAGATAATAGGTGCAGAAATGAGCTGCTAAAACATGCTTCCCAACCCTTTGGATTACCATATCAAGGTTTTAACAAAGCAGATTATAATTTTTTTTTAAAGGAATCATGTTAGAGGTGCAAGATGTGGTGAGACAGATTGGAAGAATTTTATTTCTTAAGCCTTTATTATATAATTTGCTTAAAGCCTTTGCTCACATTTTTCTCCTTGTAACTGTTCCTCCAAACTAAAGCACTGACTTAGAAACCCTAAAGACTTGGATTAAGATCTTAGTTCTGATTTTTCACTAGTTGAATGATGTTGAGCAAATTCCCTAATCTGAGTCTTTATTTTCTTTATCCATAAAGGGGTGAGGAAAGGTGTGGAATGAGCTTACAGGGCTAGTATAAATTAAAAAGACATAAATACCTGCCAGTGTATAGCACATGGTAGAATATTAACATATACTATTAGTCCCCTAAGATAAAAATCCTAGGAAAAGAATTTCTTTTCGAGCAGAAATTTTTAAGCCAGATTTCAAATTTAAATTGCAAGAGGAACTTTAAAAATGAGGATGCCTGGTCCCCACATAATTTAACTGGTCTGGGATGAGGCCTGAACATAGTATTATTTTTTCCAAGTTCTCCAAGTAATTTTCACATGAATGCAAGGTTTAAAATTGCTATTTAATCTGGGAAGGTTAATCTTTTCATTCTTCTGAAATTAAGGTAGGTGTGTGTGTGTGTGTGTGTGTGTGTCTGTCTAGCACAGAAAGCAAAACATCAAAATATATCTGTTAAGAGAAAAACAACTGCAGGCCATAAAAGACACTGAGAGAGCTGGCAATACACTTGGCTGACTTCTTAGATTCTATTTTTAATGTTAAATCCACACGAGTTATGTAACATCGGGGCCAAAGGTTTTATATAACAAATCTTTTTGAATTTCTGAAACTCAGATTGTTGATCTTATAAAATTTTTGATTCTCCTTTCTTGGAAAATTATTTCTATAGAATCCTTTTCATATGGAAAAGCTGCAGTTTTTTTTCCCCCAAGTACTTTTTTTTTTTTAAATCCCTCATTCATTGTGAGGTTCATTTTCAAAAAAAGGACTCTGTACAAAAATTAACTTAGCTAAAAAAAAATAATAAGGCCAACACTGAAGACATATGACAGTTTGGTAAATACTTCAGAATATTTGGAACACCTTGTAGATTAGAAATATTTCAAAAACTTTCTTGAGATACTTTACTCCACTGATTTTGCATTTAAGCTTTTTAGTTACTGGATTATATTATCCAAGATTTAGCCTTATTCCTCCAAATGATATCACTGAGATATTAATAATAAAGAGTTCACATTTCCTAATAAGTTTATAAAATGTAAATAAATTACCCTCCATCTCAGGAATATTTAGTTTTAGAAACCTAAACTCTATACGAAAAAAACACAGATTGTGAAAGGATATATAAGGTATAGCATTCTTATAAGATAATATATAAATACACAGTAGTGTTTCCTCTGAAATATTCATTGAAAAAGCATTCTTTATAGAGAGTATATTATATAATGTACAAATTTGGAAACAAAGTCTAAAACATCAAAATGATGATTTTCACTCACTGGACAGACTATGCAAATTTTTTTCCTTAAACTATGCTAGGTACAGAATAAACATCCAATCTCACTTATAACAGCACGGCACTGAAGAGGTAGCACATAAAAAGATGACAACTTTTGTAGATGGCAGTATCATAAAATGAAGAGATTTAGTTTTGCAATATTTTTCTTCTCCCCAGATGTGAGTTAAGAGGCTGTTTGAACCTGTCACAAGGATACTCTAGACATCATGAGGGATTTATATTTCTACATCCAAAAGATTCTACTGGTATCTTAAAGTACGGAGACAAAAGTCATGGCTCTCTAGTCCTTTAGCTTCCCTGATTATTCAGCTGACACAGAGGGATAATGCTTGAATGGGGGATGAGCTAGAATCCTCCAACATGATCTGTAAATGTCCTAATTCAGAGCTGCAGGAGCACCTGCTAGCGAACAGGTTATGAGGGCCTATGAGACAACATCAGAAGTCTTTCCTTCTTAGAATATCTCTCTGGAAAAAAATAATACTTTTCTCAATGTGTCAACAAACATCTTTGAGGATAAGAAACTCAAATTTCCAGCCTTTTATTTTTGTTTGTAGTGAAGCCTAATATGTTCTTTCTTACTTTTTTGGGTACTGGGGATTGAACTCAGGGGCACTTGACCACTGAGCCATATCCCCAGCCCTATTTTGTATTTTATTAGAGACAAAGCCTCACTGAGTTGCTTCGTGCCTCGCTATTGCTAAAGCTGGCTTTGAAATTGTGATCCTCCTGCCTCAGCCTCTGAAGTCAATGGGATTATAGGTGTGTACCTTTGTGTCCAGAGTATTACTGTATTTTTACTCTTTGAAATCAACTCAGTATTACTATATTGCTAGAATTTAATCTTTATCATTTTGAAAATTCAATACATATTATCCTAATACATAAAAATCATTGAGCTAGGCACAGTGGTACACACCTGTAATTCCATCTACCTAGGAGGCTGAGGCAGGAGGCTCACCAATTTGAGGATAGCCTCATAACTTAGTGAGACTCTATCTCAAAAGAAAAAATAAAAGGTTTGGGGATATAGCTCATAGTAGAGAGCCCCTGGATTCAGTATCTAGCACTACAAAAAAGAAAAAAAAAATCCTGGAAATTCTTGATACTTAAGGATAAAACTGTGTCTTATTGACTATAAAGAATTTTCTAGAAGCATTTTAACCCAATATTAATTCAAGCATTAAATGACTTCATTAATTTCAATAAATGCTAAAACTGCTATAATCTGATTATAAATTATTTTGCAGCCAGTGGATAACTGAACACACAGGGTAACTCAGACACTCAGGGTAACTAAAAAAATCACTATTAGGTCAAAGGAAGCCACAGGAAAGTACGATAAAAATCTTTCTGGTTCGTTCATTTACAGAGAAGATAAATGTTGATTAATTCTGTAAAACGTTGCCAGTTTTAATCAATTTTCTTAATCTTCTGGGTGATTAGACACAGGTTAGGAGTGGGGAAGTAGTGGAATGAAGAGGAGGTGTTGTTTTTAACTGCTGCCACAAGAGCTTGGGAAAAAAGATAAACCCCGAATCACCAAAGAACCTTATTTCCTTAAAATGTTTTCAAAATAAATATGCGACCAATCTTTAGAACAATGCACAACCATGGATAAGTTAAAACCTTCAGGAAGGAGGATATTTGGGATAACTTTTGAATACTATATAATCAAAACCCAGGAGAACTGACATGCTTCCAGTTTCCTGGCCAAACATAATGTGTGATGGTAGGGGCTGGCATTTTCACATTGTATCTGAAACTAAGAAATAGAAACAATTGTGGAAAACATAACTCAAAAAAACCCAAAAAATTCCAAATATACAACTCCAAAGATACGTTAACAATGTTTAATGTTTTGAGGATTAAGTAACAAATCAAAAAAGATTTTTTACTTAACTAAGTTCACTTCCTTTGAATTTTTCTAAGAGTTAAAAATTGACTATTATACTTACTGATTTAGAACCATCAGATTTTGCTTCTGGAAAAATCTAATACCTTTCAAAAAATTACAATTGTAATGTTAGCACAAAAATTACTTCCTAAGATTTCATTTTTTAAAAAACTTTTCTGCAGCCAAAGATTCCTATTTTTGAATTACAGTACTGCAAGGCACATACAGAACTCACCTCCTTCAAAATACACAGATGATACTCCCTGAAATATAAGTTTAAAATTCTTGAACAATTAGAAATACTACAAAGTTAGCAATTTTTAGGTAAAAACATTGCTTCTACAGGATCATGCACCTTTCTTAAAATCAATTCAGCAATATGTATAAATAATCCTTTTTTAAAACATCTGTAGTTGAAATGCAGATACAGTGATACTGAAGATAGCACTAAACAGAAACCTGAAAAGTACTATACTTTGATAAATTTTGTTATTGCCTTCATTAGAGACTGGATCATCTCTAGTATTTTCAAAGACTTGAATTTAATAACTGGGCAACTACCCAAGAATAAAGGAATTTCTTTAAAACAACATTTCTTACTTCTAGCATTGATTTTTGTATACAGAATGCTAAGTGAATTATGTATTTTTTTGTTCAGTAGAACCCAAGATAGACCAGTTAGATGCTTCTACCAAATTTAGTGCAGCTTAATTAAGGACCAGGTACATTGTTTCCTCTGAACATTTTTGGTCGAGCATGACTAACCATAATGCAAATGGAATCTTAAGAGGTAGATTTTTTTTCCCATGATGCACTTTGTTAATAAATGTATTGTCAATAAAATAAAAACAAGCACTGTATGTGTGTTCGTAAAGTACAAGGGTCTAATGAAAAGAAAAATAAAAGATAGGTATGATATTTGTTACAGTCTGACATTTTAACAGTCATCGTATTAGATGTTTTGTGACCAAGTGCATTTTGGACACTCTCAGGATCAAAATACGAGTCTGCCAACTGTATTAAATCCTCCCCCACCCCCTCCACCAGTTGGTCCACAGCTTCCTGGTGGGTCATTGTCATCAAATCCATTGGGCCGAAATGAACAGGAAGCAGATGCAGCTTGTAGGGCCCGGGCTCGAGCATTCAACTCTTGTTCCTAAAATTAAAAATAGTTCTTATAAAGATAAAATGCTAAGTACATGGATAGGTATATTGCACAAACAAATATTCTAAAGCTGCCTTAATCTTTAATAAGCATCTTTCAAATCTCAATTACTTTAAAAATATTGACATTAATCCTTCCCAAATCCTACTGAAGTACATAATCACCTTTGGAACAAATAAGGCAGAGAGCAAAATCCTCATGTAACTCCACAGAATGACATATCTCAAAACATAGAACGTTTTAAGATCTCACTTTATAATAAACTGTAGCCCCTAAGACATACATCTTCTTTACAGAAAATATTACAGCCCCTGCAACACTCTTTTATAGGAAGAATTTCTTCTTCTATATAAAACAGAATTCAAAGATTCTAACAGTGGGTTTTCTATACTTTATCACCTGGAGCTATTTTGGAAGTGAGAGATTACAGTAAAAGTTAAAAAGAAACACCTTGCATTTTTTTCTCACCCTTCCCTTAGGCTACTTCTTAACACTAAGACAGATTTCAAAAACAACTGATAAGTAAAATGAAGTCTATCTCTTTATACTAGTAGTACTTATTACTTTTCCCTACCAGAGTATTAGAACTTTTATCAGGAATCAGTCTTATTCATTTATGGCACATATTAGGTGTTCAATAATATCAATAATTTCATATTAGAATGCTAGTTGGTGCATGGATTCAAAAGGAATAATGTGAGTAAATAATGTCATATTCATTTGGCAAGGTGTGAAACTGGATTTTAAAATTATGGAAATACAAACTCCTTTAAATAGTACACAGAATATACTGACATGTGCCCATTTTCTGGAAGAAGGTCTACTGCCTTCAAATGGAGTTGATCCAATAAGGTCTAAAAGCCACTACTAACAAGCATAGCCCTTTGCTTGTCAGCAGAACCACCCTGAAGAATTCTGAAAACCAGCTGACATTAGCCACAACTGTATGATATCCCATGTTTCAACTTAAAGCCCCGAGACTCTGCCATCTGGAAAGGCAATCTTATTTTATAATTTCTAGCTAAAATTTTTATGAATCCCTCTTTATGAATCACATATTTTTATAGCTAAAAGGAACTTTGAATAAGAAATCCTTAATGGCCTAATTAACCTGAAAGGGCTTCTAAAACTTAATTTGTAGAATATTTTTGAAAACATTGTTTCATCTGTGTCATTTACTGTATTCATAATTGTTAGCTCCCACATAGTCATTTTTCAGATGATATAGTAGATATTCAATCTATATTATTAAAAAATATATATTTTTTGACAGAAAAGCATACCTCAGAAAAAGACACTAAAAAAAAAATCCTCAGTGCTCTATCTTTATATTAAGCTGTCCAAATCAGCAATGAAACCATAACTCTGTATCTAAGGAACTGTAGTTTCATATATAGATGTATTCCCTAAGGAGCTTGAATATGCAAGGTAGTGTTCCAGAAGTTCTGCTTCCAAAAGATACAATAGTTTTTAACCTAGACTTTGTTTTAAGCTAATAACCCCACTGCTTCTAACACCTACAAAATTCATATTTCAAGACATAAAAGCATCCCCAGAATGTTTCTTTTTTGTATAGTTTTCTGTTTTCAGAAGATGAGTTTATGAATCAAAGCAGAAAACATACCTTTCATTTTATTTCTTTTAATAAAGAAGAGACATTGTGTACAATGTTAAGATCAATTCTCATAGCATATATAATTTATATCACAAATTTATAGCAAGTATTCAAATTAACTCTAATTTCAGTAGCAGACCATAAATGAAGCTACAGAAAGGCATTACTGTTGCTTTGGGACAGATTATAGTATATTTAGATCTATCCATCAAGTAAAACTGTTGACATTAAATTCCCCCCTTTTATTTTTCTTTAAACCATATATATTATATATACTTTTCTTTATGTATGATAAAAAAATTTAAGAAATTAAACTACCACCTCCTTCAAAGAAACAAAGAAAACAAGCAAAAGCTAGAAAACTCTGCCTGTGGTCAATGTGGGCCTGATGGCTGGTGATTTCCACTCTGCAATGCTGGTGGTATTTACGTAGTCTTTATCTTACTGCATCCTAACCAAAGGCTTAGTTTTTGTAATTGGGACAATAAAACAACAGAGTAGCTACTACTAGTGGAAGTTGAATTGAAGGGAAAGAAATGTATGAAGAGGAAGATCCTTTTACTATTTGAGTTTCAACAACTTTTTATAAATCGGTACATTGCTATTTCTTACATCCTATATTCTAGACATAGTTATCTATTATAAAGCACAAAATGCTTTGTAATATGAAGTACATGCTATGAAATAAGCACAAATTTAAATTATACCTCAAAACTAAGTGCAAAACTCAAAATACACATACATACTCTATGTGTTCAAAACTGAAAAACGGACAGCTAAAAAACTGCTGTACGTAAGATCTCAACCAGACATTCCCATTACTGGCAATTACTAGATATGTTCATCAGCATAACAGAATAAACAAGATAGTCTCTTACCACAAACTTAAAATACCAGAATGATTTGGTTAGATGGTATGAGAAACTTTACAATTAAAGTCTTCATCAATTACACCACTGTATTTGAAAGTAAATAATTACAATCTAAATTATATTTAAGTTCTTATTTAAAAGTTTACTGTTTATCATTATAATTTGCTTTAAAAAGGCATTTTGATAGTAAAGTTTAATAGCCAGTCTAAATATTCTTAAATAAATACCTTACTGTAAAATTTGGCAATATGTTTTCTGCTTTAAACAACTAACCAATCTGAGACTTAAGATGGGATTTAGGACAATTGTACAACACTGAAAAACTATTCACAAACTACATAACGCCTTTTCTTTATTTAATATAAGAGTCTTAAAAAATAATGGGGGGCTGGTGTTGTAGCTCAGTGGTAGAACCTTTGCCTAGCATGTGCGAGGCACTGGGTTCAATCCTCAGTACCATACATAAAAAAATAAATAAAGGTCCATCAATAAGTAAAAAACAATATTAAAAAAAACAATAAAAAGAATGGCCTGTTTTAATCTTGGGGTTGGGGATGTGGCTCAAGCGGTAGCGCGCTTGCCTGGCATACTTGCGGCCTGGGTTGGATCCTCAGCACCACATACAAAGATGTTGTGTCCGCTGAAAACTAAAAATAAATATTAAAAAATTCTTTCTCTCTCTCTAAAAAAAAAAAAAAAAAAAAAAAAAAAAAAAGAATGGCTGCTCATGCTCAAACACTAAATCAGGATGTAATGGAGAAGACAGCAAGATGGTTAAACTGGAAAATCTAGGTGGCAATTCGATAGTCATTATGGCTGTAATAGTATTTGACACTCTAATTACAGAAATTAGAGTAGTTCCTTGTCTTTTCAAATATTTGATAAATATAATATTCTGCCCAATTACTGGTACGTAAATAACCTTCTGCATATTTCCAAAAGTTAGGATCACCGCCCTGGGCCTTAATTGTCTACACTTGGTAGAAATTTTCTATTTCCGCCCTGGGCCTTAATTGTCTACACTTGGTAGAAATTTTCTATTTCAACTTAATTCTCTGTTCTACTTCTCTAATCTTTAAGAATCATGATAATTAATAACTAATTATTAATTATCATATAACAAGAAGAATATGAGTGAATACATTCTATTTCTATTATCTAGATAATAAACCACTTAACTGGTGTTAGTCTTTGGTAGTGAATCAATTCTAACAAACATTCTGAATTCTTATTTTTTTTTTTTCTGTAAAGTTAATTGTTTACGTGTCACTTCAGAACATTGCTGTCATCCTTTAAAAATGTGTCATTATTTGGGTATTTTATAATGCAGGAAATTTGAAAGCTCTTGAGAAAATTTCCCTCTAAAAATCAGTACTATAATGCCCATTTCTTCTTTTATTCTGCTGGTATCTTTTAGTTTTGTGTCTTTCAAACACAAAAGTTTTAGAAATTTACTAATTTAAACTCATAAAATAATTTGAACTACCCAGTTACTACACCTATAATTTCCTTTTCTACAATTTCACCTATAATTTGCTACTGGTTCTTTTTTTTTTTTTAACCGAAAGTTGGAAGGTTTCAAAGAAAAACACTTGCAACATGACCATTACTAACTTTAAAGTAAATAAAATACTCCTTGAAAAAAATATATTAAAATAAGCAAATTTATCTCATTTGAAGCATTTATGCCATGGCATTTATTTACTAACTGTGCTATTATCTCATTGATTTTATTGCCCAGATGCTCAAAAATATAAACACCCTTTCTTTATATATTTTCTCCTTTTTAATATCCTTTATTTTGTCCATCTGAATGTCAACACACAGACCTTAAAATATTTACACAAAGAACTTGCAGGAATGAACACCAAATTTACCAGTCATTTCCCGAGGGGGGAATGAAGGGAAAAGGGTTTTTGTATGGCATGATTTTATAATCATCTTTTCTAACTAAAAATAGAGCTTTCATAAATAAAAACAAAATAGGTTGAATCTAATTGCCACTTTTCACAACTACTTCCCAATATTAGAAAGTATAATAATTGAATTATATAGGTTGAGCTCATTTTATATAAATCCAGAATCAAGTTTCAGAATTCCTTGAAAATGTGTAAGTCAAGTTGGATTTCAAAGTCTGGCCACTCAATTAACCACCTATCAATTGTGTAATATTTTCCACAAATAAAGATATTTTCAACTTACCTGTAAATATAGTTTATTGTCCTTTGTTATAGCATCCATAAGTTCCTTCTGAAGAGGTGGGTCTCCATTTACCCAGAGTCCACTGGTTGGATTGTTACCACTTAAACCATGAGTGGTGTTCTGTTTTTTATACAGAAGCACATATGCAGTATCTTTTGGAAACCTACTTGTAATTTTCTGGACTGACTGAAATGAAGTGAATGTCACTCTGCTGTCATTAAATAAAAACCATTCTTTTGACATTTCCCTACTTTCCAAATCCTGTTCAATAATTGCACTGGGACTATCTCTGCTTAGTATATGACTCTGGGAGGGTGCTAATGTGAGATTTTCAGGCTGGTGGCACATCTGGTATGAAGACTCTGCACCTGTGATGTTTCTGGCATAAGAATAATAATGCCCACTTTCAGAGGATATACCAGAGTGAACTACAACAGAACTTAATAGGTAGGGGATCAACTTTGGACAGAAAGCTTCTTCAGTTCCAGAAGGCTTTAATTTTTTAGCTAGGTTCTCACCAATATCAGTGAAATCAACATCTACAGACCAACTTTCTGACAATGAAGAGAAAGAAGTAGTTCTTTTAACTGGCAACTCCAAAACCAGTGGCAGTGACACATTGTCTAAAATTTTTCTTCTCACATGATACTTCTGATCATAGGAAAATCTCAGGAGAGTAAGAATAAGGTATTCGGGTTCCTCCGTGATTTGCATAGTTTTCTCAGCATTCTGCAGAGAGGCACAGTTTTCACAATAATATTGGTTGTCACCAGTAAGAATCTCTGGAGCCAAAAAATAATTTAGTAAGTCAGTTACTGAAGGTGTGGTCTCACCTCCTGGTTTCTGAGGTACATCTTTATTGATAAGAATCTTGGGAGATTCATTAGGGACAGAACTGTTTTCAGTATAGTGAAACCCATCAGGAGGACCGCCTATTGTTCTTTCATTCATAATTGAATCACAGACAAAGGCAGCTGTTGCTGGATTATAAACTACTGGTTCTTCTGAAGGACCAGATACACTGGCTTGCATTAAGCTGCCATCTTGTGTATTGGATAATGATGCTGGATCTTGGAAAGACAAGTCTTCCACAGCAGGGGAAGGACAAAAGGCCAGTGAAAGATCCGTGAAGGCTTCCACTTTTTGTGAGGTACTCCTGCAGTTCAAGCAACATATGTGAGTCTGTAATTTTCCTCCAAACATTTTTTCTATTAAAGTCTTCTCACTGTCACTTGTGCAAGGGGTCTCTGTCAGTACAGCTGCCTTACTGGCTACTTCCTGTAAAGAAGTTTCACTGTACCCCAGACTTTCAGAAGACTTGTATGAGGATTGAACTTTCAAGATCTTCTCTTCTTCATGGAGCCTGAGGGAGAATATATCAGTATATCACTACTTTACTTACGTTAAAATATCATTTCTATTTAACAATATTGGTGGCTTAAAATATAATTTTTAATCAATATAAAAACCAAGTTTCTCTTCTTCTAATCAAGAATAATACTGAATAGTTACAGAATCTAGAAGAAAAGTTAAGGGGTAATTACTACTCTATATTCTCATTATACTTTCTTCATAAGGCTATTTTATAGCATGTATTATATTACAATTAAGTATATATGTCCCTTATTGTCTCATATATTTTTGTCTGCTTGACATCTCAGAGAAGTTTGGCACAAAGAAACCATTAATATATCCTTAGGTGAAAGAAAGGGAGGTTGCACAGGTTAAGACCAACTAACTTTGCCATTCATACGACAGAAAGGAGCAAAGACAAGGAGACACAAGAAGATTGTAAGTTTTGTTCATTCAGTGGTAAGGATACAGTAAAATGTACCCTATGCTTATAATTATAAATGGTCTAAAGGAATGGCTCTTAAACTTTGTGGTCCTAGCACCCCTTTATATTCTTAAAAATAACTAAGCAACCCATTTATATTATTTTGATAATAGCTCATATTTTGATAACAGCTGATCTGAAGTACAAAAATCCAACGGGAGGGGAAACAAAACCAAATTAAAAACAAAAGTAAACTTAAAAAGTATACAATAAATGCTAGATAAGCACCTGAAATGTTTTCAAAAGTAAAAACAATATTAAATAGAAAGAAACTGTTATGAGAAGACACATTCAAGTTATATTTTAAAAATACTTTTTACCTGTCAAGCAGAAACCTGAGGTATTCAGAACAGTCTTGTTGTGATCTGGGAGTAAACCATGGAGGTCTGGAAGCCTCAAAGAATATCCGAGGTGCATATGCTTCCCTCTTTAGATAGCAGTACAGAAAATACAAGGAAGTATTATAGCATGAACCAAAAGTAACTGAAATCTTAATATCTAATGTTTAATAAAGATTATTTAAAATTACATTGCACTCGGCCTTTTCTAAAAAAGCCAGAAACATGAAGCAACCTGAAAACATATAAAACTAGTTACAAATAAATATAGGCAATCTTTAGTCACACCTTCTCACTCTGTAAAGAACAGAGACTTCAGAAACTATGGGGCTTGTCCAAGGTCATACAACTAAGTGAGTAGAGGGATTACATTAGAACCCAGGTTTCTCTAACTCTTTGATATAAATTACCTCTCTATGATAACTGTGTTTGAGTCTATTTTTTTTTAAATGAAAGCTTAATGAATATATATTGTGGACAAAATAATATGGTGAATGGTCTACAGAGCCAGGCAACTACCTGCTTTAGTTGAAAATTTCCTTGCTTGTGTACATGTCTTAAATGTACAGAATATGAACACACTGGTTAGGGACCTTGCTAGTTTTGTTTTGTTTTTTCTTTTAATACCAGAGATCCAACCCAGGGAAACTTACCACTAAGCCACATCCCTAGCACCTTTTTTAGAAACAGGGTCTCGCTGAGTTGCTAAGTGCCTCACTAAGTTGCTGAGGCTGGCTTTGAACTTGAGTTGTCCCGTCTCAGCCTTCAGAGCCTCTGGGATTACAGGAAAGTCCCTGGCTTTTGTTTTCTTTTTAAAAGTGCAGATAGGCAGTTCAATCTAGTAGTTGATCTTAGACTCTGGATTAAATTAATCTAGGTTCAAATACTGAATTTTTCCACATACACACACAAAAAAGCTGAATAGGTGTATGAAAAATATGATTATAACTTGAAAAATCTGAAATTCTCTTGATATTTTGAATATATTTGGTATATAATAATGGAATCCTCCTCAGTTAAAGAAAATTTTATTCAAATTAGGGGTGTTTATAGCATTTTGCAAGAAGGGAGTTTGGCATACTGATTCAGCATAAGTTTCAGAGCTATTTAATTCATATCCTAATCCTGCTACTTGTTTGCATGACCCTGAGCAGATAACTTAAACTTTTTTTTTCCAGCAAACTGGGGATATACTGATAGATTAATTTTGAGGATTAAGAGATAAATGACTTACCACAGGACTAGAAAATTTAAATGCTCAGTAAATATTAGCTTTATTATTTATAAGAAAAAAACTTTAATTATTTAGGGAAATCTACCTACCTAAAATAATCCTTGCCAGTCTGCTACCCAATCAAGAAGGTTTCAACTGTGATAAAACTTTAGGATCTCTCGTTAGTTTCTTTCTTCTTTTCTTGGGAATGGGGAACCTCCTAGAGTTTTTTCTTAGTAGCTCTGATTTAGTAAGTTAATATAGTATACATATATCTATATAAATATACATATGTACACATATACATATATATCTATAATATAGTAAATGTAGACTAACGATAAATCAAGTACAGAAAAAAAATCACTAGGAAAACAAAGAGGAAAGAAGAGTTTTCATTTCTCTTGGTCCTGATATGTTAAATTTAATTTGTTGGCATATTTCTCTCAGATGAAGACTAATAAAATGATCTCTCTGAGAACATCACTACTCATAGGCCATCATTATTCTGTCAATCCTGTTTCAATCATTTTCATGTAAGAAGTTAGACTTGAGACATTTTTCAGTTTGTAGATGGAAACAATCCCATCAATTGTGAATCTTTTTTTTTCTTCTGGCTCTAATTACCAACTACTTTTTAAGATTTCTGTGAGTCAATAGCAATCAGAGGAAAACCAGAAAATAATACATTAAAGTAATACATATCATTTGTCTGTGTATGTTCAAATCCTAAGATATAAGTTCACTGAACATAGGATTCCCTTTGCTTATCATAGACTATGTATTGTATCTCTCCAAAAATATTCTGTTGAATATTTACTCTATATGACCTTTTTCTATTAGCATAAATTCATTTCCTTGAATTAATCTATATACATAAAAGATCATGATAAAACTTTAAGCTTTAGAACTCAACACATAAACAGTTCTACAAAAATCTTTAGTCATAATGAAGGATATATATAAGAAAAGGGAGGGGTAAAAAAGTCTGGCACCACACAATTACTTTAGTTGCTCATTTCTATGCAGATCCATTAATTTAGTATCTGTAAACTATTAAAAATGTATTTAAAATGATTTCTTCATGATAGATTCTTTATTTGATAGGAAATTGGATTTTACATATAACAGTTCTTAGAACAGTAGGTCTCTATAATATTTATCAATAAGAATGGGAAGTGGAGAGAATGGGGATAAAAACTTGGCATATTCTGATATTTAGATATTTTAGGCAGTACTACTTCAGTTAAAAAGGTTTGGCATATGTGAAGTTCAAAGAATATTATCATCACAGTTAGCATATACTACTATACAAACATACACTCACCTGTGTATGAGCCAAAAAGGCAAAAAGATGCTGTAATTTTTTCATTAATGAATTGCACCCGTTTAGATTTAAAGATAATACTTGTCTCCTGAAACTGAAGGAGAAATAAAATATAATGCAATATATCTATATAAATATATACACAAGCATTTTTTTTTTTTTACAAAAATATCTTTAAAAAGCTAAAAAGAATAGGGCAGAGGGGTTGGAGGGGAAGGGATGGGGCATGGGGTAATTAATGATGGTGGAATGTGATGATCACTACTATCCAAAGTACATGTAAGAAGACACGAATTGGTGTGAATATACTATGTATACAACCAGAGATATGAAAAGTTGTACTCTATATATGTATTAAGAATTGTAATGCATTCTGCTGTCATATATAAATAAAAAATTTACACAATAAAATTTTTAAAAAAGCTAAAAATAAGCTATTAGCTATTAGCATAAATTCATTTTCTTAAATTAAAACTTATGCTTAGCTGGATGCAGTGGTACATGCCTGTAATCTCAGTGGCTTAGGAGGCTGAGGCAGGAGGATGCAAAGTTCAAAGCCAGCCTCAGCAACTTGGTAAGGTACTAAGCAATTCAGTGAGACCCTGTCTCTAAATAAAACAACAACAACAAAAAAAATAGGGCTAGGGATGTGGCTCAATGGTTAAGCACTCCTGGATTGACTCACCGATACTAACCCCCTGCCTCCCCCCCGCCAAACCAAAACCCAAAAAACAAAACAAACAAAACAACTTATGCTTAGAGTAAAACGTTATTTATGTGACAGTTTTTTTGTTTTTTTGTTTTTGTTTTTTTGCCTAATAAAGTTACCTAACTGTATTTAACACAGTGAAGAGGGAAGAAGGGAATGATAATAAACGAACACTTAACTACCTGGCCTGGCAATGACCTATGTGCTTTCCCGTATTATTCCTATTTCCTGGATTAGTATATATAACTAGGCTATTCATTTATATCTTAGATAAGAAACTTTTAAGTTCTTTTAAATATGCATGAAATAAAAATATGCTGTCATCAAAACACAAAAAAGTTGGAGTGATTTTAAAGAGTGTGGTATAGCATAGCTTGGGAAAAGAGTATTAAAAAATAGTATAGGAACAATTGGTTACCCATGTGGAAAAAATAGAAGTAGGCAAGATTTTGTAACATCACAAATGCCATGTTGGATAAAGAAATTAAAGCAAATACACAACTAATAAAGTACTTAAAAACAAAAGGGGAAATTTTAGAGGGTAAGGGCTTTCTAAACCACAGGTGCTATAAACAAAAACTGGCAGATTTGACTACATTAAAAAAAATCTATATAAATAGCTGGGTGTAGTGGCACACACTTGTAATCCCAGTGGCTCGGGAGGCTGAGGCAGGAGGATCCCGAGTTCAAAGCTAGCTTCAGCAAAAGCAAAGTGTTAGCAACTCAGTGAGACCCTGTCTCTAATTTAAACACAAATTAGGGCTGGGGATGTGGCTCAGTGGTGGAGTGCTCCTGAGTTCAATTTCCGGTACAAAAAATAAACAAACAAACAAATAAGACTACAAAAAATTGATTCATGTAATTAGAAGAAAGCATGTAATAAGGATTATCATGCAGAGTATAAGTGAATCAACACGAAAAAGAAGAAAACCCAGCAGAAAGATGCAAAAGAACAGGTTATTAAGAAAGAAAAGCAAATGAACAAAGAAAAATAGAGAAGAAAAAACCACAATGGTCACTAATATGCAAATTAAAACAAAAAGAAGAGGAAAGTGCAGTGGCGTGTTCCTTTTAGTCCCAGCTACTACATAGGAGGCTGAGTTCCAGGTCAACCTTGGGAAAATAGTAAGACCATATATATATATATATATATTTTGTGTGTGTATATTTATATTTTAAATATCTTTATTTTGTTTATTTATGTGGTGCTGAGGATCGAATTCAGTGCCTCACAGTCGCTCTACCACTGAGCCACAGCCCAACCCTATTTTTTATAAAACACAAAAACAAAGAAATTACTCAGATTGGGAAAAAAGTAAGACTGATTATATAAAGTACTTCCAGAGGTACAGACAGTCATAGGTACAACCAGATGTTAGTATGTAAGTTCAAAATGCTACAACCTTTTGTGGAGCAATCTGGCATATCCTATTCAAAGAAAATCCTGCCTATCTGCATATGAGAAATGCTCATAATGACCAAAAACGGATTTAAAAGTAAATTAATAATTTGGTCAACAGGAATATGGTTAAATAAATCATGATAATGATTTAATTCAGAGTGACATAGGTACGTACTGCCCCATAATGGGAACATTTCTAACACAAATTATTAAATGACAAAAACAAGTGGACTAAAAAAGAATTTATAAATAGGATTCTCTGCAAAATTTTTTAAAAAACAATGACACTGTTTTTGTATTAGATATAGGCTAATGACTATACCAAAAAAATCTGGAATGAATAATGCACACAAAACTGTGCCTTTGGGAATGGGTGTGTGTGATGTTTATTTTATATATTTGTACATTTAGTAATTTTTTTAAAGCCACGAAAAAGAATTCATTTAGTATCTAAGAAATAAAATACGCTGTCTTCCTATTCTGAGATTATTGGCCACTGCACAGCAAAATGTACTCTCTCAATTTTTCTTGCCAGTTATAATTGCTTTGGTCTCTGCTTTCTGTCATCTGTAAAATGAGATGGCTCAGTGGATGACCTCTGGTGGTCAGATATAGATTCTTCAATCTTATGCTTAGGGTTAGTTGAGCCTGAGTACATCTTTTCTTAAACATACACACACACACACACACACACACACACACACACAGAGAAGAAAATAAAACAACAACAAAAAAACAATAAACAAAACACTAATCCATATGTAAAACACCTTAGTGCTCACGCTATAATCTGGGGCTAAGCAATAACTGAAAATGAACTCAATATCTAATAGTTTTTGTCTCTTCTAGGCAGCCATCACAACTTATAAAAGCTTGGAACTCAATTTATAAACATCTTTGGGAAAGCTCCATGAAATCTTTTTGGTTCTAAAGAGAAAATATTAACCATATTTTGCCTTTAGGAAAGGCAAAATATTATTTTGTACCATCATGGACAGCATTCCTCTAACTAGCAATTTTTATTTCCTATTCACTTAGTTGCAAAAGAAAATGGATTTAAAAGTAAATTCATAAGTAGGCAAAGGAATATGTCTGTTTATACATTTGTTCAGTAACTACCATATTGGAGTGGGAAGCAGAGCTTGTTTTCTAAACAACAAAGAAGTTGTTCTGATAAACAGCGAAATACCTATAAGCATATAAAACTAAATTTGATACCCTCAAAACATATATGGGTTAAACCTAGCATAGTGGTGCTAATCCCAGTGGCTCAGGAGGCTGAGGCAGGAGGATCACAAGTTCAAAACCAGCCTCAGCAACTTAGTGAGACCCTGTCTCAAAATGAAAAATAAAAAGGACTTGGGATGGGATGTGGCTTAGTAGTGAAATGCCCCTGGTTTAAAAAAAAAAAAAAGATATATGGGTTAAAAAAATATAGTGGGCTTATAGATAGAAACAAAGATAAGAGGGAAAGGGAGGGAGAAGGGGAATAGCATGGATGGTGAAAGGAGACCCTCATCATTATGCAAAATACATGTATGAAGATGTGAATCTGGTGTCAGCATACCCTATATATAATCAGAGATATGAAAAATTATTGTATAATGGTGTATTAAGAATTGTAATGCAAAATAAATAAATAAATAAATAAATAAAAAGGGGGAAAAAAGAAACAAAGATAAGAAATAATAATAGCAAATGAGATCTCTAGGACACTTAACAGACTAAATCTATCCCTCTGTTATTAAATGTCAAGTCATAGAAATTAAAAAAGATAGTAGCATTATAAATAAATGGAATTCACACTATATATAATTAAGCAGACTTTATATAAGTATTATTTCAATAGTTCTTGAGCACTAAAAGCAATTTCACTTCTGA
Organism: Spermophilus citellus; assembly: GCF_964194105.1. Classification (NCBI taxonomy): domain Eukaryota; kingdom Metazoa; phylum Chordata; class Mammalia; order Rodentia; family Sciuridae; genus Spermophilus; species Spermophilus citellus. The sequence goes on from NC_138189.1 coordinate 136,143,039, forward strand.
ATAAGCCTAGTATATGGAAATATTAACATTTTGCCATTTATAAGAAATAATGTATAGAAAATTCCCACCTTACATTTTGTTAGCATTCATCAAATTGTATAGTTGAAGTGAAAATGTTCAAATTTAAACTTACTCTGTAGCCATAAACAATGCTTGTATAACACTGTTCATATAACATGTATTCCCTAGGTTAATAAGGCCAGTTTTTCCAGTTTCAGATTTTCCAGAAAGTCTAGACAAGCAAGATGCCAAAGAATTGGATTGAGACGTCCAGGCACTTTGACTGAGAATCAGCTTAATTTTCTCCTCACCAGGCTTAGGAAAATCCTACACATCATAAATAGGAAAAATATTTTAAAGTAAAGTAAAAACTATTTTTGTTATTAAATTAATTAACACCACAAAGAAGATTTTTCCACTGACATTATTTTACTTCTTAGTTTTAAAATACTGACAGCAGTAATTAGCTAGTCACTAAAAATTCAAGTTGCAGTGCATGGCAAAAATAAATGCCTCCTGAACACAGTTGCTCAAGTTGAACAATACTTACGAATTGTCACATTTGAACTATTTATGCTAGCAAAATATTTACAACATAAAACTTTGAGATCAGAGAGTATTCTGTGCTATTTAAAGGCAGTAGGAATGAGGACTTGAAGTGGTCCATAACTGAATAAGTTAAACAACAAATAATCTGCTTTTCAAATTTGGGGATAAAAATCATATTTTCTTTTAATTCATTACTAATATTTACTTAGTATTAATCCTTAGAAACAAAAGTCCAAAGTAATTAGGGGATTAAAAAAAAAGTACACATTGGCATAATGACCTCTGACTCTGAAAAACTAATCACATTTTACCATCTAGAAAATTATTACAACATACAGATTTTTCTTACTTGCTTAGTAAAGTATGTGATAAGGAGAAAAGATTTTAAGTGTAAATGATTTCAAGCTTGAGTAGAGCATTGGCGAATAAGGAAAGTTGGTCAAATAATTTACAATTATATTTTATTGACTGCTATTTCTGGTACTTAGACTTTGGAAAACAAACATTTTTAAAGTATTTCTGCTTTTTTTGTTTTGATGATAGCTAAGAGAAAGTGTTTCCTTGGGCTAAGAGTAATTCCTTTCCTTCTTCTGAGACTATATGAGTTATCAGAATTTTCAATATGAAAGCACTGAAGAACAGTCATCAATAGACACAGCAATAGAGAGTATCATTACTATTAAATCCATGACAAATGCTCCTTCATATAATTTACTTTAGAAAGGTCAAGTGTCATACCAGTGTTATACATCACACACATTAATTGTTTAACAGTCTTATCTTCTGGACCCCAAAATTACTTTCATAAAGCTAACTAGACAGTAAAAATCATGATTTGAATCCATTTCAGATACGAAGTAGTATAATGTCTGAGTTAACTCTCTTATTTTTCTCTACCTTGACTTTGCAGTAAATTTACTGAGAAAAGTGTGCTTGCTGTGATCCATTTTTCACAAACAGAAACGATGCACTATCTATACAAAGTTGAAAACCAGAGTGACCACAAATAATTCAAGTAAAGATTCTATGAAATATAGACATTCATGAATAGTATATAGTAAAAGCAGAATTAAAAATAGGGACAAAATCAGTCAAATACTTTATTATCTGCATTTCCATGATTCTAATATGTACTTTACATATTTGAACACATGGGATGCAAATCTGATATATGGATTCATTTAATATAGTATATATTTTTTTTTAAGGAGAGAGAGAGAGAGAGATAGAGGAGAGAGAAAGAGAGAAATTTTAATATTTATTTTTTATTTTTCGGCGGACACAACATCTTTGTTTGTATGTGGTGTTGAGGATCGAACCCGGGCCGCACGCATGCCAGGCAAGCGCGCTACCGCTTGAGCCACATCCCCAGCCCAGTATATTTTTTTTTTTAAAGAGGGAGGGAGGGAGGAAGAGAGAGGGAGGAAGAGAGAGAGAGAGAGAGAGAGAGAGAGAGAGAGAGAGAGAGAGAGAGAATTTTTAATATATATATTTTTTTTAGTTATTGGCGGACACAACATCTTTGTTTGTATGTGGTGCTGAGGATTGAACCCGGGTCGCACGCATGCCAGGCAAGCGCGCTACCGCTTGAACCACATCCCCAACCCCAATATAGTATATTTTTAAAACAAGTTTCCCCAAAAGTGGTTATAAATTCTAAGATATGCCTTATTTCATGGTACCAGAGAATTGAAGAAATATGGTTATTAATCTGCAACTCCATAAATACTGGTATAACAATTCTCATACCTTTATCGCCTCCAGAATAGGTTCATAGAGATCTGGAAATCCAGAATAATGATACATCATACAGTGTATTAATTCTGTTAACTGCACTAAGAAGGTTGTGCTGGAAGGCAGGCCATCATTTTTGAAAGAGTGAACCAAATTAACTACATGAGGAACAATCTGAAGAAAAAAAAGATAAACATTTTTTAAAATGTATACAAACTGGCAACACATTCTCTAGCCTACAAATAGAGTACAATGGTATATGATCAGCAAGTTCTTTCCCATGTGTTGTCATAGCCTTTTTAAAATATCAAGAATATCAAGAATATCAAGGTAAATCTTGTTTTCAGTCATGTACAAGTGTAATTCCATTTACTATTCCTCTCCTCATTCTTACACTATTATATGTCTGACATAGGTACAAATAGAATCTTAGTCATTGCAACAATTCTAAAGAAATGCCTTCAGTTGAAAAATTTTAGGGCTATTATATTGACCAGATCATTTGATGGGAACAAATTAAAAACAAATAAACAAGCAAACCTAGAATTAGCTAAAGAGCTCCACCTAGTGAGAACTTAAAAATTTTCAGCTTGAAAGAATTACAAGTCAAGTCTACCTTAAGTCTTTGAAATAACTTACAAATGTAACTAAAATTATAGCTCAAATAATATACTTTTCATTTAGATAAGAAGAGGGACAATGTCTAATGTTGGATTGGATATCCTTATTAACAAACCCTTTCCTCAACCCAAATAAAGATGGTCCTAAAAATAAAAGGAATCAGAATCTTCTGTTATATTTAAGAAACTGGGGCTAAAAATAAAAAGGAAATTGAAAATGTACATTGCTTGTAAACATGTAGACAATTGTTAATATTGATGATCATCACAAAAAAATGTTTTCATTGTAAAATTAGTTGAAAAAAACCCAAAAAATATAGACATAATAACATATTTAAGAAGTTATTACCCAAATGAAACAAATTCTATTTTTCAGCAATGGTTCATTCTATTTGAATAATGCTGTACTTTTCCCAAATAATTGTAATATGAAACTACATGTTTACACTTCTCATGCTAAAAGACATCTTATTATGTTCTATTTGTGGAATATTTTTGGTCGCTATCTCATGAAAAAAGTGAAGCTATAGTTATATTAGGGCTATGCCATGAGGCAATAATAATGACAGTTATAGTAATGCCCCAATCAACTTCTTTTCCTTTTACCTAAAAAGAATCATCATATTCTTAAATTAACAGTGCTACTTCTGTTTTCTGTCTAGCTTTATCCTTGAGCCTGAGGTCTTAAATCACATTTTAGGTTTACACTACTTTTAATCTTACCTCCATCAAAGGTATGGATATCACCATAAAACTAGCAGCTCCTAATGGGTTCATACTATTGCTATCATCTCTGCATATTTAAGCAAATCTGAATGCAACCCTACCCCATAAAGCCACATCTCTTAGACATTCTTTTGATAAAATAATTAAAAATTTAAAATTATTTTGTTTTCTCAGACATGAAGGGAAAGAAATAAAAAGAGGAAATAATTTAAAAATGATTCATAATTCCAAATTGTCCAAAAGCACTTCTAGTGTACATTTGATCTTTGCAATCAGGTTATATGGTTTTCTATTACTATGCCCCAAATGATCAATATTATCATTGACACAGAAATAAGACCTTTTCTTAGAGATATACTTCCAAGCAAGCTATATTTGAATGAGGAAACTAAATGTTTCTAGACATTATTGTAACACTAAACATAAGTTACTATTTGAGGAAATGCATAAAACTTAAATAGTTGTTTTTTTTCCTTACCCATTATGACTATCTGCCACAGTGTCTATTTAAATTTTTTCCACTTATAAAAAATATGAGGGGCTGGGGTTGTGGCTCAGTGGTAGAGCACTTGACTAGCATGTGTGAGGCATTGGGTTCAATCCTCAGCACATAATAAATAAATAAATAAATAACATAGAGCTATTGTGTCCATCTACAACTAAAAAAATTAAAAAAAACATAAAAAGCAATCTGTCTCATTACAATACATATTATAACATCAATCCTGGTTTGCCCTAAATTATTCTAAACATAAAACATGATGAATAATGATGTTGATGATTCCAAATTGTTGCTCATAGTTAGCCACCCTTAAATCTCAGTCCTTCACTGAATTGTTTGGAATTATATGTGATTTAATTACCATTTAAATCACTTCTAAATGTCCAAGTTATTCTTAGTTAAGTGGAGGGTCAAACTCTACACAGTACTTAGACAAGAATTTGGTCTTTGTTTTTAGGCTTTACTAAGCCAGATCAAAATTTTCAGTTTCAGATCTAACTTAAATAAATGATTTAATACCCATTTAATTAATAATCAAACATTTCAAAGTCAAATATTTGTTATTTTAACTATTTTTCTCAGGGGAAAAAAAGTAGTTAAAGTAGTTTAGGTACTACTAAAGTAGGAAAGGTAAGGAGATAACTTATTTTAAAACATTCTGAGCAATAAAATAGGTTTAGAGTATAGAGTAAGCGACTAATCCCAGAGATTAAGAAATGTCTTTGGTATAATAAAGTAATAAACAATAAAATAAATGATTAAGTTATATTAGAGAGTCTCCTTCCTAGAAATTTGAAAACAAGCCTTTTTTTGAAGGGCCTACACACAATCATGCTTGGAAGAAAAAAAAAAAAAGTCACCTAAAAATTAACAACTAGGATTCTATACATCTTCATCACTCTCCTCTAAATTTTGTTATGGTGATCAGTATCCTTAAGATTTCAACATTGTAGGTATACTGATAATGAGCTAATAGTCCTGTAAAACTGCGGATCAGATCTTGGAGGAAGCAGGCATTCACACAAAGCTACTGCTTTCCTCTGATGCCATAAAAATGTCAATGGACAGGTCCCTAAAGTAACATCTGGGTCATTACCTGTGATAATTGATAATCAAATCAAAACCAGTGATGTAACTGTTTAAAGTGGTAGCATTCTAGATATGTTTTAAGATGGAGTCAACAGGATATGGGCTGAGAGTGAATAAAAAGACTTAATTTTAAGGCAACAAATCAAACTGACGTTTTCATGGTTCTGAAATTTTAAAGCCATTAGTGATTTTCAACTATTTTAATCCTTTTGCACTGTTCATATGTACAGCAGACATCCATCAGTGACATATCTCACATAGAGCAGTAACAAGTCGAGTAGTTTTGGTGAGACACAAAACATTCTGGGGGCTGGGGATGTGGCTCAGGCGGTAGCGCGCTCACCTGGCATGAGTGCAGCCCGGGTTCGATCCTCAGCGCCACATACAAACAACGATGTTGTGTCCGCCGAGAACTAAAAAATAAATATTAAAAAAAATCCTCTCTCTCTCTCTCTCTCCCTCTATCACTCTCTCTTTAAAAAAAAAAAAAAAAATTCTGAAAATACATTCCTTGGAGAGAAATTACACAGCTTCAATTTTCTAAGAAAAGGTAAAGCTATGTGAAAATAGATTCAGAACTAACCTACAGCCTTTTCACTACATACAAATGTGACTCAATAGGAAACTAAATTTTGAAATGTTTTTTTAATTATAGGAAGCTTCTGGCATAACTTACCAAATGGAACGCCTCTGGAGAATGCTGAAAACTAAGCAGCATGTGAGAAAGAACTGCAAGAGCACCAGGTCTCACAAGAGGAAACCAAAGTCGATTAAAAACCTTCAAAATAAGATAAGACACCCATCTTAAGAATTTGGAGGAAAATTAGTAACTCAATTAGTAGTTATTTCCCTAGAGCAAAAATTATTTATATGAATGCCCCCATTCCTGAAAAGTTCTATCATAACATGTTATTAAACTTTGGGGGAAGGACAAAGTTTTGAGATAACAACATGACTGAGATCAAGGGGAATGTAATGGCCTACCCAATTCTTAAAATACCCTGATAAATGGAAATCTGTTAAACTATGTTTATATGATGATGTTTCTTGGGCCACTCTTCATTTAATTCACTCAATAAATATATTTATTAAGCACTTACTATTGCTCAGCACTGTTCTAGGCAATGGAAAACAGTAGATCTGAAAAATAATTTCTAAAAGGACTTTCAGTATAAAGGATGTGAAGAGATAATAAAAAGGAACATATAATGATAAGTGCTATCAAAATACAAAGCAGGGCATGAATAGGAAATACTGGGTGGCAGAGGGGTTTGCTATTTTTACAAAGGATGTGCAAAAAAAATGCCTCATGTAAAAGGTAATATCTGACTATAAAGCAGAAAGGAGAGAGATAAGCTTGGTAGATACTTGAGAAAACAGCAATTTAAACAGGACAAATAACAGTGCAAAGGTCCCAAGTCCTCCAGGCTGGTGTGATATGAATATAGTAAGGAGGACAGTGTAAGTGAAGCAAGAGACTAAGGCAAGTGGGAGACGGAATTAGAGAAGTAGCAGTGGGCCAGATCACATGGCATCTTGAGACACCTACAGGGAACAAAAAGCAGGGAGGCTATGGTAATCAATTCAACAAGAGATGGTGACAACTTTGGATTGAGGTAGTAGTGACATAACTGATTAAAAGTGGTAGGATTCTGGATATATTTTAAAGGTGGAGTCAGCAGGATATATAGGATATGGGTTGAGAGAGAATGTTAGAGATAAGGATAGCTTCAAGTTTTTGGCCTAAGTGAGTGAAAGGATGGAGTAGCCCTTTATTAAGATGGGAAAGATCACCTGTGGGAGAAAAAAAATTAGAGTTTCATATCTGAGTATAGACAGTTGAATATATGAATATGGAATTCAAGGGAGAACAATGAACTAGAAATATACATTTGTCAGTCATAAAGCCTTGGGACACCTATGCTGTGAATATGCACTGAAAAGAAAGAGGACCAAAGACTGAACTCCAAGGCAATCTAAAAACTGGAAAGAGCAAGAACAGGAGACTGATATGCCAGTGAAGCAGGACAAAACCCAAGGAAATATGATGTCCTGGAAATTGAGTAAGAAAAGTGTTTTAAGAGGGAGTGTTCAGTTGTGTCAAATGCTGCTGACAGGTTGAAGAGGAGAGCCCTGAGAAATGATCCCTGGTGTAGCAACATTGGGAAGCACTGTTATCAAAGGTAATTTTGGTAAGGTAATGGTGAAAGTTTAATTAGATGGATTCAAGAAATAATGGGAGAAATGTTTTCATAGTCAGTATCTGAAAATAGCAAAACTATTTTAATTACACTTACATGGCATTTTTTAAATTACTAAGGCCTATTCAAAACAAAACCAAAAACTGGAACATTTAAAATTAATCATTCAAATGCTTTTAAAGAGACAATATTGATTATAAAAATATTGATTATAAGATTTCATGCATTCTAATAGATTCATATACTCCCACTTACCAGTTCTATTTTCAGCAAAGTAACATCTATCAAAATAGTAAACTTCTGAACAGCTGCTAGTCCTTTCAGCAGTGCAATTACCCAAGTATCCACATGCTGAGCCAACGGCCAGGAGAGCCAGTCAATCATTCTGAAAATTGAAGAAAAATAAAACTATCAGTATTGGAAATATTTTCAACATTACTCAAGAGTAGACTACTCTTGTTACAGTAAATAACCACTCACTTCATAACTCATTATTTACAACTTGCTAGTAAAAAGCACTGACCAAGATGTAGAAATAAAATACAATGGATGCTTACCCTCAAGAAGTTTTCAATTTTGTACAGTGATAATTTCTTATATTTAATGCATTTCCATTAAAAAATTTCTAATTTTAACAAATGCAAGAATAAAAAAATTTATACTATATAATGGTATCAAGAATTTATTATCAAACTTACTCTAAGAACAGCTGAAATATAGATATCCAAATGAAAACATACGGGTATCAACCAAGATTTCTCCTTCCTGATGAGTGCAGTCTAATGTAATACACCATTAAAAGAAGATATATTGTCAATTATGGAACAGGTATCATCATCTCTTTCAAAACTCTACTATGTAAAGACAACAAAAGAAAACTTCAAATATATAAAAGGGTACAAATTGTGTAAATATGCTAATGGTCTAATTTCATTAATGAATGCCTTTCTTCTTGAATATCAACCCAGTTCAAGGGAAAAAAGATAAAGTAAAACAAGGTTTGAAAGAGACTCCCTAAGTAAGATATTTACCACAATGAAGGCAGGTACAACTCTTTTGGAAAGCAATTAGACCAAATGTTCATACAATTCAACCTAACAGACTGATTTTAAGGATTATCTAATAAGAAAATAGTAGGGGAAAAAACTCACCTTTTGAAGTCAGAGCAAGTGGTTTAAAGATCTCAATTTATAATTTATTAGCCAGAAAACTATATATTATATGATATATATTATAAGTACTTATAATCTCTGTGCCTCAAATTCCTTATCTCTAGATTGCAGGTAAGCATGCTCATTTTCAGGGATGTTGTGAAGAGAAAATGGGTCAATATATAACACTGGAAATATTCATTGTGAATTCCTCTCTTTTAACATATGCAACAATAAACATCTTCATCCTCCAAACTGTCAAACTACCAATTCTGAGGTCATAAATCTGCCCAAAAAAAGCAACTACCATGTTAAAAGGACTGACATCTAAATCGATTTGGGCATCTTCACCAAAGCTATTATATAACTATCTATAATAATACTGGAGTGTTGTCTTTATTAAGTTTTTTTCCTTTTAAGATTAAAATGCCCCTAAAGTCCCAATACACACTGACTACAAGTTATCTGTATGTTCCTTCCATTCCCTGTACTCAATTTACTTCTTGTTTTCCTGGCTTCTTCCAACAATGACAGCTACAAGTCATTGAAGTAGCCCCTGATAGCTATTCTACATCCTCCAACTATTTCAAGGTTGATTCTCAAAAATTTAGTGACTATTCTACATAAAAGAAGAGACATACTTGCTTTTGTGAATTAAGAATATATGCTGGGCACAGTGGTGCATGCCTGTAATCCTAGAGACTAGGGAGGATAAGGTAATAGGATTGAAAGTCTGAGGCCAGGCTTAGCAACTTAGTGAGGCTGAAGTAACTTGGGCCTTGGTAAGTAGTAACTTGGTGAGAACCTGCCTCAAAATAAAAAATAAAAAGGATTGGGGATGTAATTCAGTGGTTAAGTACCTCTGGGCTCAATTCCAAAACCAAAAGAAAATACACACACACACACACACACACAAACTCACTCACTCTCAATGTAGCACTGTTTTTGATACAGAAAAACTGCAGAAAAACCTAAATGACCACCAATAAGGAAAAGACCAAATACACTGCAGCAGTGACACTGCAGAACACTAAGCAGAATTTGAAGAAATGAGGTAGATGAATCTATCCATGGTTATCTAATATGGAAAGATATGAAATGTTGTTAAAATAAGTTTAAAAAATCTTTCATTTTTGTTTAAAAGAAAACAATGTGAGTATACACATGGAAATATACACAAAAAAACCTAATGTGGCCTAGAGGGGCATGTGTGAGCATTTCTATTTGGCACTGTGGCTCTAAGGGGAGTGGCATTGTCACAGAAGAACCGGACAGAGCTCAAGACCAGAATCCTCTTTAATTCAGTCTAAGGAGAGTACAATACAGGGTGAGTGGGCAGAGAACAGAAAACCCACTTGGGGGGCTGGGGTTGTTGCTCATTGGTAGAGCGCTTGCCTTGCACGCGTGAGGCCCTGGGTTCAATCCTCAGCACCACATGAAAATAAATAAATAAAAATAAAGATACTTGTCCATATCAACTAAAAAAATATTAAAAAAAAAAAAAAAAAGAAAATCCCACTTGGCAATAGCTCTTTATTATTCCCAATTACTTATATTTTTTTCCTCTAGCCTCCTTATTTTCTTCCCATCTCATAGATCTTACTCTTTATCCCATGTGTACCAATCCAATCTCCAGAACAATCTTAAAACAAACTTCACATCAGTAGTTACACATTTTAGAAGCTGCTATGGTGTGAAGGTTTGCGTCCCTCTAAAATTCACATGTTGAAATTGAATTCCCAATACATTGGTATTAAGAGATGAGACCTTTAAGAGGTGCTAGATCATAATGGTGGAGCCATCACGGGTGGGATTAGTGCCTTTATAAAAGATACTTCCACCCACGCACAGAAGGTGCCATCTATGAGAAACAGGCTCTCACCAGTCACTGAATTTGCTAGTGTCTTATTCTCAAACTTCTCATCCTTCAGAACTGTGAAAAATAAATTTCTGTTGTTCATAAATTACTCAGTTTAAATTATTTTGTTATAGCAGACTAAACAGAAGTTGTTCATGAAGCAAATATTTGAGTGTGTATTATATAGGGAGTACTATGTTAGCTGCTAAGAATATAGTAGTAAGATGTTTTGTATCCTCAGATTGGAAAAGAGAAAGTTAAAAATTATCAATGATCACAAAATTATCGAACAGTGGTATTGGTATCTGTATTAAACTTGCCAGTGCAATTGCTTTTCCCCTCTGCATTTTCTTCTTCATTTTAATTAAACTGGTATATGCCAAAATCCCCTCAGGCACAGAAATCATAGGATGAGTTATTTTTATGGTTAACTATAGTGATCATTTCTATCACATATTGGTTACTATAAGTTTGAATTCTAAGGACATTTTTCTTAAATTTTTATTTAATTGCTTACAACTAAAGAACATTTTAACTGCAGTTGTTGTGTATGTACTCCAACATCTTATCGCCTCTATTAGACTATAAACTCCAGAGCAGATCTTGTTCTTATTTTAATCTTACATATCTTTGGATCCCCTTACTCAGCAGAGTGCCTGGCACAGAGTAGGAGCTCATTTCCTGAATAAATAAAACCATTTCTTCTATAGCTAAAAAATACATATATGCAACTTTAAAATTAACAATAAAGCAGGAGACATGAAAGGCAACAAAATAGATTTAATCATAATTTATGGAGAGTAAAATCAATTTTCACTTTTACATGGCAGTTTGAGGTCTACATTTAGCCTTCAGTCTTATTTGTCCCAATGTTTTAAAAATTGGGAAGTTTCACATAAAAAACTGGATTTCAGGCTTCTTTTGAAAAATGAGATCAAACAAGATTGAATATCCCTGTGACAACAAACAATTAGAATTGAGGATCAGCTTTCTTCAGAAGATGCTTGTGTACTGTATTCACTATCATTTCACTGACATCTGGCCTATTTCGTACTTCAATATTATCTGGTGCTGCAATGATACTTGCATTTGCTTTTTTGAATTACAAAAAAATGACTGTAAAGCATGGTAAGTGGTACTTTTGGAAAAATATAGTGCATGAGCAAGTATAATGTAGGAGTAAGGTAAAAATAAACATCCTTTCAATTGCACTTTCTATGTAAAAAATAATCACGGTGGGTAGATTATGGGTTAAAAAGGATTGTATAGGTTAAATTGAAAATGCAGTATAAAAACTGGATCACATCTTCTTGTGGAAACAAATAGGTATAAATTAATTCCCAAGTACATTTCAAAAACAAAATAAATTATTAAGTTGGATACAATGACTGTTTAAAAAAAAAGTCTAGAAAATTAAGAACAAGAGTGTTTGCTGGGTGCTGACAAGTAGAATCTGCACATAGTTTATAGTAAGTAGTATCAGTCACTATAGTTTCTTGGTCAGGAAAAAATCAGTAGGGCTGAGTGTTCAGATAAGAAAAATTAAAAGGACAACTAGAAGCCCACTTCAATAGTGCGGATCTGTTTCCACAAATGGTGGGGATAGACAAAGTATCATTCTAAGAAATGCGCTAAATCGGTGATGTTACTCAAAGGGAATGGAAGGATGGAATTGAAAATTGCTTCTAGATTTGTGAGCAGATATCTAGGAGAATTAAAAGTGTCAATGGGAATCAAACTAAGAAAAATAAATAAATAAAAATCACTATCAGACCATGAAGATAAGTTCTGTCTCTTAAAGAGCAACCGTGAATAATAAATCTGATTATTCTGGGTTTCTCTCTTCATTGGTGTCTACATGGTATGATGATAACTCTGGAGCCAAATGTACCACTTCCTTTCTAAGTGAACCTGAGTAAATTATTTAATCTCTCAATTTCCTCAACTATAAAATAGGGTCAAAAATATGATCTACCTCAAAAGGCTGTGGTGAATATGAATGACTTTTGGCATGTAAACAATATTAGCTATTATTACGTATGCAACGAAGGGTATGGAAAAACTAAATTCTAATTTTACTTGCAGCTGTGAAATCTAATTCTCAAAGAATTACATACTCACTTTGACACATTTTGAGGGTTGATCTAGCTTACAGTCTATTTGTTCCAATATTTTACTAAGAGGACAATATAATTTGATATATTCATTCAAAAGAGATGTTGCAGTCACACTGACACAAACAGGAGTTTCATTAGGGAGAGATCCATGAAATAAGAATATTTCTTTTTTTTAATTTTAAGTTTTATTTACTTATTCATTTTTTAAGACAGAATCTCACTATGTTGCCTAGGCTATTCTTCATTTCCATCTCCTGGGCTCAAGTAATCTGCCTCAGTCCTGAGTACTAAGAACTTTATTTTATAAAAGATTGAAATCAACCACATACACAACAGATTAATAAAGTGATAAGAAGAAAGGGAAGGAGAAAAAGAACAGACATAGGAAGCATGCTGTCATAATACAAAGACATTAAAAAGATGAAAATAAAAAATACAGACTACCAAAAAAAGGCAAAGCTTTCACTATAAATTAAAAGTAATAGTGACAGAAGCCATACAACATGGTTATATAGACTTTTCTCAAATATATAAATATTCTCACAAGTCCCTGGAAATTAAGAAAGGAGTGAGCAATAAGAAGTTAGAAGTATAAATTACAAATAAGATGATTCTCTTAAGTTTAAGAGCACAAAGAAAGAAGAAAAACTTGAAGGAAAGACCTTTTTAAACACAGCAGTGAAAAAGATGAAAAAAAATCTGACTTTCTAGAGTCTGTGTAATAGAGAGTGGCATGAGTACATATGCAGCCTATTGGGAATTCAACATGAATCCTTCAGTTCATATATTTATATATGTAAATTTTATAACAATGGCATAAAAACCATTTTGTTGCAAATTCTTATTTTCTACTTAAATATGTTTAATACATACACAAAGAAGAAATAAAGAACAAAAACAGGAAAAGCTCAATGAGAAAACATATAATAACTGAAAAGAGAAACTCAATAGTTGGAATAAGCGCATAGATGGGCACTTTAGAAGAGAAAAATCAGGAGGTTGTAAGACAGTACAGATGCTCCTTGACTTAGGTTGGGGTTATATCTTGATAAATTCACTGTAAACAAAATATAAATAAAGAATGCATTCAAGACACTCAACCTGCCAAACACTCCAACTTAGCAACACAGTATACCATAAAGATTATTCACCCTCTGATTATGTAGCTGACTGGGACCTGTGGGTCACTACTGCTGCCCAATATTTTGAGAAAATACTGTACCAAGTATTGCTAACCGAGGAAAAGAGCAGACTGAAAATTCAAAGTATGGTTTCTACTGAATGTACATTCATAAAGTTGAAAAATCATAAAACAAATCATCCTAAGTCCAGTACCACCTACACTGATATTCTTTCCCTGAAATATCCATAGGTTTGCTCCTTCCATTTCCTTCATGTCTTTATTGTCATGGTCACCTCAACTAAGGTTTCCTTATCCATCTTATTTAAAATTGTAAACCCCTTCTTCACACCACATTCCTCTTCTTACCCACTTTTTTCCCCAAAACAATTGCACATACTAAATTATTTTACTTATTTATGATATATTCTAAAACAAAATCTAAATCTAAAACAAAGTCAATTTTAAGATGTATAATTAGTTATACAGCACTAAGTGAAAAAAATTTTGCTCATTTAAGTAGAATACCCATAACCAGGCATTTCCACATTTTAACATCTTTGAAATCAGGATGCATGTTGAAATCAGAAAAATATGTTATCTATCTAAAACTAAAGGAGAAAACTAAATATTAGACAAAAGAAAAGAGTATATTACCCACTGAGCCCAGCTGAAAGATAAAGTATGCTTAAGATAAAACAGGAAGGGAAAATTTAAAAAGCCTGGAGGGAATAAATAGGTTGTAGGAAATAAAAATGAGCAATGAAATTAGAAAAAATACATGGATATTGATAATACAATAAACTTCTATCTGTATAATAAATGGACACAAGTGTAGGATTTTGGAATAAAAAAGCTAAATTGAAACAAATTTATGAATTACTAGGATCCCTGCCAAGGCTATAATAAGATAAACCACTCCAATTAGTTTGGAATACATTTATATATTTGAGTCCCTGATTAGTTTTAACTATTTCTCTAAGTTTCTCATTACTCACAAGATATCTTCTCCTCTCAAATCTACAATGAGTAGAATGAAGGAGTACCTGCAAAGAGCTTGGGTCATACTTGCATCTTTTACATTGGGATCCGTGGTAAGGCTCCTGATGAGAACTGTAATCATCTGAAGAGGAATATGCTGCACGAGGCTTGCCAGTGCTACAGAAGGTTCAAATGATGCATCTATTTTTTTAATTCAAAAGAAAAAGAAATATAGCAAGAAGGTTCAAGTGAAGTATTATAAAGAAAACAACACTTTTTCAAAAAGAACAAAAAATACATATTTATTTGCAGCAAAGGTGTTAATCAGGAAGCAGCTGTTATACTATACACCATAGTAGATTCTGATGAAAGAGGAATATTAAATTACATGAATATTAAATGAGAGACTAAGAGCAAATAGCAGTATTTACTCATTCTACACACAGAATATTGAATTTTAAAAACTGTTATTTAGTACTGCCATCTTTAATCCATTAATTACTTGACCTCCAATTTTTAATATTAATTATTGTTGTGTTAAGATATTCATTTGCAAAGCATTAGAAAAGAAATACTAGGTATCAATTTCAATTCTCACTTTAAGACTACTGAAGGTAATTTAAAACTACTATAATAGTCATTACAAAGCTATAAGGAAGATTTTTAAAAAAATCTTTCTTTTAAGTTGAAATTTAGATGAATTGAGGGGCGACTTTGCTAAATTACATAAAAATTAAGTGACTCTAAGATGAGCACCTTTAACAGCTATGGTAACACAGACAATACAAGTAAAATTACAGTAAGAAAAAATTAATCAACCCAAACAAATACTGTAAATAAATAGTTGGCATACATTAAATTTTTTATCAGATTGTAAGAACAGGCTAAAATTCCACCCTTATTTCTGTTTCTCAAAATGAAAGGAGGACACAAGTTCTAGTTCGAATACCCAAGTGGAATAATTAAGGAGAATGGTTGTATTAAGTAGAGAAGTGATGCTGGTTTTGGACGTATTATTTCACAACTATAAACTGGAAAGCTCCAAGGCTTTCAGGAACCCAGACATACAGGTAAAATTTCTAGGAAAGAAAGCATTTTCTAGCCAAGTATTATTATGTGACCTTCTTCAATTTTTAAGGATTCAGTCATAGCACAAAATTATGTATTTAAGTCCTCACACTCCTGCTTTCCTCATTCTACCTGTATCCCTTTCTCATATACACTACTTAAGACAGAAAATGCCAATATTTAAAATCTACATAGTAAACTGTGATAACCTAGTAATAAAACTGCACAATCCATGAATTTATAAATGCGGGAATTCAAAAACAGGGAAAAAAACTCAACAAGATGACAAAATCACATACAATAATTATGTGGTAAATATTATTACTATGCTACCATTAGTCACTAATGAGTAGACGCTTTACATAGCAGCTGTCATCCTGAAAGCTGGGTAATTAACTTGTTTAATGCCAAAGGCCTTAGACTTAGATGTTCCCAACTTTTAAAATAGGAACAGGAGGTGTTTTTAAGGTATAACGTGACATCCTGAATAAGGTAGAGGACTGGAATGAAATTTTGGATGAGGGTTCTAGGATTTGCTCTCCTTTAACAATGTTTTCTGGGCTGGAAGCAAGCATAAAATGTATGTGAGAGAGACTGAATTTCCAAGAGATAGTCTCCTTAAAAATAATCCTTACCTGTGGAAGAGATGCTTGCAAAAATTTCTTGCAGGGAAGGTAACAGTGTGGAGGGCTCAGCTTTCCAGATGTTCTGCAGCAAATTACTCACTTTTGTTACCTGGGAGACATACTCCCGGAGCTCTTTCTCCTGGGTGGACACGCACTGAAAGTGGCCTATCGTTCGAACCAGCTGTTGGCAGAAGGTGATGGACAATTTCCCTTTGGGGATGCACTGCACGAAGTCGGTCAGAAGGTCGCTCAGTCGGGCACAAAGTTGGGGCTCCGGCCTCTCACATACCATCCGTAACACCTCTACCTGCAGCAGGCTGAAGAGATCCAGCACCGATGGGCAGCTCATGATCAGCTTCAGGCCGTTGTGAATGTAGTCCAGGATGGCTACGTCTTTCCTGTCCAGCGAGTGGTAGCCCTGCTGAAGGAGGCCCAACACGAAAGTCTTGTTGAAGAAAGACTCGAACTCAGGCCGGTGGTAGCGTGCGTAGGCCTCCAGTACCTGGTGACCCACTTGTCGCTGGAAGGGGTCCTGGCCCTCCAGGATGAGCCGGGTAGTCAGGTCAAACATGGCCTCGCACTGCTCCTGATCTAGCCAGTGCTCCGCGGATTCCACCACCTTCCGCACAATCACCCGCTTTAGGGGAAGCGGGTGCGAAGAACTCACCAGGCCCTCCAGGATCTTGTCCATTGTGGCCACGCCGCAGGGCCAGGGCCAGGGGATAAGGAGCGGGCGGCGGCAGCCCCGAGGTAGGGCAGGAGAGCACCGGGGCGGAGGTGAACTTGGAGCGTAGCAGCAGCGGGACCGGCCACCGCCACCGCCGCCTCAGCAGCCACATTTATCGTGTAGGGGAGCCCATCCAAATCGGGGCGGGAGCTGGCGAACCTGGGGCGCTATAAGAACCGACACCACCCACGGCGGGCCTAGGGCGATGGAAGTCCCTACTCCGCAGCCACCGCGGGCTGGCGGTCCCTTGCGGCATCAGCGCGGAGGAACCAGCAAGGCCCCCGGCTATGGTGGGGGCTCAGAACCGGGGCTGCCAGCCGTAGGCGGGGGAGGCGCGCCTTCCCGTTCTGGAGAAGGTGTAGGCGTCCAGGCTCCGACTGGTGTAGAGAAGAAACCGGCCCAAGGATGAGTCAGGAGGCGCTGTCACTCTGGGCTGTCAAGGAGGGTGCCGGGATCAGCCGGGGAGGGGAGGCGGAGGTGGACACCCTTGACCCGGATTTAGAAGTGCCGGCAAACAGGAAATGAAGCACGAAAGAGCGCCCGGAAAGGCCCACCCCTCCGCCCCGCCCTCCACCCGTGCACGCCCTCCCCGCGCTCATCCGCCCCGCCCCTTTGCCAACGCGCACGCGCGCCGCCTCCTGTCGAGTCGCGGAACGTCACTGGAGAGCGTGTGTCTAGTCACAGGCAGACTTCCGGGAGGAACTGTCTGGGACTCGCATTGTGCCTGCGACCCACCTCTAGGAATCCTGTGGGCTGACCTCTGTCGATTGTGTCAGGGTCAGGTTACTCGTGAAAACCTAAGGAAGTGCTGTTTAGGTAAAATCTCGTGAGTGAGGGTTTTGGAAGCGCGAGAAGAGCATTTGGGGAGAAAGTACGGAAAAAAAGTTAGGACGAGGAGAGATCTTTTAATGCCCCGGTTCGTTCATGGAGAAATGCGCCTAGGGTGTCTGACCCAGACTGGCTTTTCTCCTACCGTGTGGTTACTTACTAAAGTAAGGACTACACCTGGCACCAAGGTTGAGCGACAATAAATATCAGCAGTTTGTTTTTATCAGGCCCCTAGTAAGCATTCAGTTAGTGAGCTTTTGTATCATATCGAAAATTCAAAAGCTGCCTTCGAAATGGGAAGGAGAGTAAGGAAAATGGCAGGTGAGAAAGAGAGTTATGTGTATGCTTGTGTCATATAAAAGGGTACTTTGAAAATTATCTGAAAACAACAAAATTTAATGTATGTATGTGCTGCCACTGAAGATGGTTTGCAATAAGGAAGAACAGGTGGATTTATGATGCTTGAACTCTTTGAAGTTAAAATTTCAATGATTCACAACAAGAATTTAAAAACTTTAACCAGAGTCTTTAACAATGAAAAAAAATTGCCTAAGTATAGCTCCTTTTAGGCTTGGTAATATAGTTGTAAAATCAGACATTAACAGCCTGTAATACAGACAAAACTTTAAATAGTTCATTTAAAATGTCCAACAGCAAAACGAACAAAATTGCAAATTGTTTCAAGTTGCTAAAGGGTATTTTTTTTTTTTTTAAAACTAAGTTGCAAACATGATTATGCCAGTATATTTAACACACCCTTTACAGGATAATCTTAAAATGAATAGCAGTTTAGAGAAGATAGAAGCTAAGTAAAAAGAACTTGAAACAGTTGATTTGTAGGAAAAGGAGAGAATGGGGCAATTGATTGATGTAAAAGACAGTCATGATAGAGGACAGGAATGGCTTTGGAACTTTCCTTTTTTGAATAGGTTCAAGGTAAAACTACAGAGAAAAGTAGCTGTACTGGGAATAGAGCTTCCTTGGAATACAGATATAACATAGAAAGTAAAGTAATAAGGAATGGTGGAGCCCTGGCGTGGTGGCCTATGCCTGTAGTCTGAGGCATGCCTGGGTCTGGAGGCTGGGGCAGGAGGATCATTGAGTTCAAAGCCAGCCTCAGCAATGGCAAGGCGCCAACCAATTCTGTGAGACCTTGTCTCTAAATAAGATACAAAAAGGGCTGGGGATGTGGTCAGTGGTTGAGTGCCCCTGATTTAAATCCCTGGTACTCCCCCCCACACACAAAAAAAGGAATGGTAGGATTGTGGGTTTGAGGTAAAGTGGAGAAGATTTAGGATTAGTTTTTGTGCTAAGGAACTAACTGAGGATGACTGAAGATTGTTGAACAATAGCAGTGAAATGATTAGTCCAGAGCAGACAGGAAAAAAATATTTAGTTAAATACTTGATATAGTACTTTTAATCACCCATAACATTTCCCTTTTTGCTAATATTATATCTTGAGAACTTGTAAAATAAGATGTCTGAGAAAAATGCAATCCTCAGGCTATGTAATATATAAAACGTAGTTTCATACTATCAGATTTCCAAATGTGACTGAGACTCTATTTTTAAAATACTATTGAGTGATATATGCATGAAATAAAATGGTAGGTTTTATTATCATAGAATTCAAAGCATGTTTACTTTTGCATTTCTTTATACATATTTTGCCACATATATTTATTTCATTCTATGGTTATAGAATTTCAGTTTGAAATGGACAACTCTATAGCATAGCCAAAAGTCATACAACACTATTTTGATCCTGTTCAACATTTTTAAATATTGTAAGAAGTCTGTGGAAGGGTTTTGTTTCAGAGACTCATGCCACTCATCATCAGATTAGGAAGTGCTATTACTATGGGTTTTAAGATTTTGTATAGGGATTTAGCCTAAGGCCCAAATTGCTAATTAAATGGTGTTTATAAATAGATCTGAGAATGGCAGCTAAGTGATGAGAGAATTATCATTTATTAAAGATCCTCTATATACTTTATCCTGAGTTCTCAAAACAGACTTTTGGAAATAGGTGTTAGTGTCTGTATTGTGTAGAAATATAATTGAAGCCATGAGAGATTAAATACATACATTTGACTCCAGAATCTCTACTATTTTCATCATACCACAAAGAGTATGTTTGTGTTTATGTGTTTATGATGAGTAAAGAGAAGAGGCATTTCCAAAAGCAGTGGTTAGAATCAGCCAGTTGCAACAGCTTTATTATGATGTTAACTGTCTCGTAGAAATTTATGTCACCTTATAGAATCAAAAGTGAAAGCATTGTATAAAGAGAGCTGTGATCAGCAAACCATTATATGAAATAATTGCAAATACTCCTGATTTTTAAACTTTCAGTTTATGTTCACATATATCTTTTAAGTTGTAAAGAAAAAAAAAACTGGAAAGAAATATAACACCAATCATTTAATATGGTGGGATTAAAAAAAAAAGATTTATAATGAACACCAAGCTAATTTCACTATCTACTGGTGCTTCTCATCCCATTTAGAGTAAAATCCAAATGGCAATCATTGACTGTAACTCCCAACATAAATTTGCTCCTGGGTCTACTACATGATAATAGACAAAAAAATTAATTTTACTTTTATATACTAGCAATGAACACATGGAAACCAAAATTAAAAATATAATACCACTGGTAATTACACAACATCAAGACTACTTAGGTGTAAATCTAACAAAATATGTACAGGATTCTTATTGAAAGCAATAAAATACTAATGTAAGAAATCACAAAAGATCTAAATAAAGGATCATGTTCATGGATTGAAAAACTCAACATGGTACTGATATTAATTCTAACCACATTGAAATATGGGCTTAATGCAACTACTAGAAAAAAAGAAGAAAGAAAGAAAGAAAGAAGAAAAGAAAGACTTTGTTGATAGTATGAAAAGACAACTGACTGACTAGGAAGAAATACTTATATACCATATATTTGACAAAGGATTTGTATCAAGAATAAAGTACTCTCAAAAGTCAACAGAGTAAAAGACTTGTGCATCAAAGCACACTACCAAGAGTGTGGAAGAACAACCCATAGAATAGGAAAAAATATTTAGAAAGCATGTATCTGTTAAGGGATCATACAAAATATATAAAGAACTCCTATACCCAAAACAAAACACCCAATTTAAAAATGGGCTAAACACTTGAGTAGACACTCCATAGAAGATATAGAGTACTCAAAGTGAAAAAATGCTTAATGTCTCACTTATTAGGGAGACACAAATCAAAACCACAGTGGTATTCCATATGTTGGAATGATCTTTACTGAAAAAACACAAAACAATGAAAAAAAGCAAGTGTTGGCAAGGATGTGAAAAAAATGTAAAATGGTGACACTCCTGTAAAAAATAGTTGAATGGTTCATCAAAAGTTTACTTTAAATAAAGTTACCATATGATCCAGCAATTCTACTTGTAGGTACACATCTCAAATGTTCACAGCAGCTTTATTTGTAATAAAAAACTGGAAACCAAAATAGTTGTCCATAAGTAAATGTTAAACAAACTGGTGTACCTATAACATGAAACTATAGATATAACAACTTGTATGGATCTTAAGGATACAGAGTATCTCTATATTATATTTGCAACTTTGGGTGGATCTAGGCCAAAGTAAAAAGTTAAAAACAACCCTCCAAATATCCAACTCTAATAATTTATCTGTATGCAATTAGGTAATTCCATAGTATCCTATTTTATTTTCTCCATCAAAACAAACCTCAAATCCATAACATTTAGAAACTATGATATTGGAGCTTTCAGCATGATTCAAAAGGTAAATGGAATCATGACTATTCATTGCTGGGCACAAAATAACCTCGAGGTCATGAGCCACTTGTAGGTTCAAACAGGAACTACTTTATTGTCCGAACCCAATGGGAACTCTCCAGAACTCCACAGAAACTGCGCGAGAACCAACGGGAACTCTGAGAGAACTCAATGGGAATTCCACGGGAACTCCGCGAGAACTCAATGGGAACTCAAAAGTAGCGGGCACCAAGGTAGCAGGAGCCGCCTTATTGCCGGACAGCAGAGGTTTATATACACAACTGAATACACAGCTTGTTTCAATTTAGCATCATCCAATTACAGCAATCAGTCATTATCTTAATAATTATACACAGCTTAACTTAATTATCATCATCTTAATGGCTCGCTGGTGTTACTTCTCAATCACTCCTTCTGGCAAAATGCCAGGCGCCATCCCGACTTGGCTGTGGCTCTCAACAATTCATACACAATGTCCTGATTTTATATGAATTCTTGCTCTTATCTAATTACAGATAAGTGAAAAATAAGGTATGAATAAGTCATGGTGTTCAGAAATGTGAGTTTTTATTCCTAGATATTAAGCTCAAAAACAGAAAGTAGGGACTACGTATATAAAAATTGGAGTTCTGTATAGTAAAGATTTCAACTGTTTGTATGTATTATAATGAGGAAGTGCTGCAACAGATTCTTAGTAAAAAATAATCTAGATAGAAACAAACTTTGTGTTGTCATAACAAAATACCACAGACTGGGTGATTTAAACAACAGAAATTTATCTTTTTTCCCCAGTTTTAGAAGCTGGAAGTTCAACATGAAGTTGGTAGAGGCCTTTTTCTGGCTTGCAGGTAGACGCTTTCCTGTGTCCTCACCTGACCTTTTTAATGTGTGTGCAAGGAGAGAGAAGGCTCTCTATGTATTATAAGAATACCAGTCCTATTGGAATCCGCCCCACCCTTATTAACTCATTAATCTTAATTACCATCTTAAGACTTTATATAGTCACATTAAGGGTTAGGGATTCAGCATATGAATTTTGGGGTGGCAGTGGTGGGCACACAGTTCACTCTGTAGTAGAAACCAAAATTTCCCCGCTGTGGGCTATATTCTTGCTCTTATCCAAAAACAAAAACAAAAAAAAAAAAAACCCTCAGTTTTTCTCAATGGACCACCTACAATTGAGGTGAAATTTGGACTTATTTTCCATTATGGTTTGTATCTGGAATGTCCCCAAAGGGCTCATGTGTTGAAGGTTTGGCTCCCATTGCAGGGGGGTTTGTGTAGTGATTGGATCATGAGCGCTCTCTAATGTCATCAGTGGGCTAATCCATGGATGGATTCATGGTTTGCTGACATTATTAGAAAGTGGTGGTAACTGTAGGAGGTGGAAGGAGTAGGTCATCGGGTTGTCATCTTGTGCCTAACCCTCCCCTCAACCTCCTGCCTTTCCTGGCTGCCATGAGGTGAACAGCTTTTCTCTACCATGGAGTTAGCAACCAGCGGGGGAGGGGGGGTGGGCTCTTAAGAACTGAAGTCAAATAGTGCAGACTGTTGAAAACACTTCAATTTATACCTCAAGTGATAGTTATTGGAGGGTTTGAATAGAGGGTTGGCATGATTTGGCTTGATGGCTTAAAAATGTCAATTTGCAATATCATAAAAGTCAATTCTTCCCTTGGAGGGTTTGAACAGAGGGATGGCATGATTTGGCTTGATGGCTTAAAAATGTCAATTTGCAATATCATAAAAATCAATTCTTCCCCACATTTTTTTCTTTTAAATTTAGTACAATAACAATACAAATGCCATCAGTTTCTTTTTTTTCCCCTTGGAGTTAGACACATCTTGAATATACAATTCAATTGGAAAAACAAAACATGGATACCAAGGAAATTCTAAAAAAAAAAAAAAAAAAAAAAAGAACAGTGGAGAGGGAGGAGGGCTAGCTCTACCAGACATTAAAACAGATACTCTAAAACTTATTTTGGAAAAAATTATAAGTCATATGACTTAAAATTATAATTTGGAAGAATTTTTGTATTGGGACATGAAAAGACACACAGAACAGAATGGAGCAGAATAGAAAATCTAGAAATAGACTCAATTACATAGGTATATAGTACATGATCTAAGGCATCTCAAATCATTGACCAAATGATGGGCTGTTAATAAGTGAGTAATTGATAGCCATGTGAGAAAACAAAATAAAATTAGATCCATTCTTGAATACATTCCAGATGGATCAGAAACTTAAATGGGAAAAATAAAATCATACAATAAAAATATGGGTGAATTTCTCTTAATCTAGAAGTGAGGAAATCTTTCGAAATAGGACTCAAAGTACAGATACGTTAAGGGAAAAATGGAAAATTTTGAGAATGTATAAAATAATTGGGGGAAAAAGAAAAAGTCACAAGATAGATGACAAATTGAGAAAAAACATTTGCTGGTTAATCACAGAAAAAGGGGTGTCCAAATACAACAAGAGCTTCTGAAAATAGACTTATAAAAAGCCAACAACTCCATTTAAAAATAAGCTAGGAAAAAAAATAAAAATAGGCTAGAACAATTTATGCAGAAATGTAGATGGCCCTTAGTCATATGAAAATATGCTTACCATCACTCATAGTAAGACAAATACAAATGAAAATTATACTTAAATGTGTCTCTCCTATCTCAGATGCAAATAACATTTGACAACATCCTTTGGATGAGATTGTGGAGAAACAGGCATTCGCATACATTGTTTAAGGGAATGAAATGAAAAATGGTATAACCCATATGGAGTTTATACCATTTTGGCAATATAATAATATGGCATTCATTTACCCTTGGATTTGGTAATCTTACTTGGAGGACTCTATCCCAAAAAATGCATGGGTCAAAAAAAATTTACATCTATAAATGCACAAGGACTTTGGACTAATTCAAGTGTCTAACCCTAGGGAACTGACTGAATAAAATAAATTGGTACAATGGATACTCTCTCACAAAAAAGAAAAAGAACAAAAAGGAATCTTCTTCAGAATAGATTGTTAATTTTAAAAAGCATGGTAGGAAAAAAGTGTTAGTATTTAAAGTAAGCTTTCTTTTATCTCAGAATGCATGGACTGGGAATATATAATACACATATGTATATATTTAAATTTTTAAGTACTGAAAGAACTATTCATAATAGAGTACACAAAGGGGAAGAAGAGCTTAGTAAAGCTTGATTTCTTTTGAAATTTCTTATATTTTTGGCTTTGGACTCATGTATATATTTTACATAATTATAAAACAAAATGAAATAAAAATAATTACTAAAATGAAAAATTAAATGAATGAATTTTTCTACATAACACTTTGTTTATAACTGCACAAAGGAAAATATTACAAGTGATGTTTAACAAAGTAATTTGCACATCCCTAGTTGAATATACCCTAAGAGCAAAAGAAACCACAAAATATTGTAAACTTTTGGTAACCACATTGTAATCATATTATTTGGGGTGGAATATTTTGTGTCTATTGTAGGAAAAGCCTATAATAAATGAGTAATTGTATCTTTAATAATGGAGATTTTCATGATCTTTAAAAGAAAACAAACAGATTTATGAGTGGTAAGGTTACATAAAAATCCTGTTCTGAATTTGAATTGGAAGTATCAGTATGAATTTATGATGGATTTTATTTTTAAAAATTTATCATCTATCTGCCAACTTCTGATTTAGAAGTGGGCCCAGAATCAATAGAAATAAGGCAAATGTAGTTGTACTCAGAATGCAGTCTTTACTAGTTCTCACTAAAAAGAACAAGGATAATTTGAAGAATTAGCTTCTTCTAGGGATGGAGCAGGATATGTTCTAGAGGATCCTATAACATCTTGTCAAACTTGAGATGAAAAAAAGGCAATAAAGACTATCAGGGTCATGTCTAAAGAATTCAGGAGTCAACTTGAATAACCTCCTTGTGTTTAAAGATGGCAAAAGTTGAGTATCTATGGTATTAATATTATGTTTGCATTCATTAATCCATATTAACATATTTTTAAAAAGCTTATTGATTCTCTTTTAAATATTCTTTTTGGAAAACTATGGAAAGGAAAGAACCAAACATTTTTCCTGCTTTATCTATAAAATATTCACCTTAGAGTACATGAAGTTTGAAAGATACAGAAGTATTTCTGCTAAAGAAGAAGGGAAGGTAAATTATCACCATTTGTAACTAATGAATTAGTGATTCATCCATGGTGTTAAAAATCACAAAAAGAGATCACCACTTTATGTATCTCCTGACAGAAGTGCACAATTCAACCCATTAAATAATGTAGAAAATAAATACAAGAAAATCTGTCTCTGATGGAGCTTCTAGATCAATTGGTCAATTAATAAATGAAGAATATGAGAAGTCAAAAAACATGATGCCAAACATGCTATCACAGAATCCGAACTCTGATAAACTCCAGGATAAGCAAGAGATAAATTTTCAACAGATATTTTGAAAGAGAGGGAAATAGGAGGAGAGATTTTTTAGTATAGAAGAAAAGAGACTTAAGTAATATATTACCCAATCACAATATATAGATCTTGTTTGGATTTCAGTTTAATGACATTTAAAAAATAAAACGGAAAAAGTGAACCCTGATGGGATATTTGATGATATGAAAAATATGAAAAGTGTTTGAGGTATATGTGATTATGTTTTAGAGTCCTTATCTTTTGTAGATGTACACTGAAATATTCAAAGATAAAATGATGTCATAGATTTACTTCAGAATAATGTGGGATTAGGATTGTGGATTTTATTGAAAAAAGATTGCTGCATATTGATAATTGTTGAAGATAGATAATAGGTATAAAAGTCAAAAAAAGGAAGAAGAAGAGGAGGAGGAGGAGGAAGAGAAGGAAAAAGAAGAATGATAATAATGGTGGTGCGGCATGGTGGGTACATCCCTGTAGTCCCAACAATTGGGGAGGCTAAGATAGGAGGATTACAAGTTAAAGGCCAGTCTCAGCAACTTAGTGAGATCTTGTCTCAAAAATAAAAATGGCTGGGAATACAGCTCAGTAGTAAAGTTCCCCATTAAAGGTTAAGGCTAGAGATAAAATTCATTTCCCAGTACCAAAGTAAAAATAAAAAACAACAATGTTCTGGATCTTATTCTAAAAAAGACTTAACGTGGGCAAGAAGGATTTCAGTAGTAGTAGTAGAGAGATCAGTTAAATAACTTGTAATAATCTAGAAGAATAATTGACTGTGGCTTGGATCTGGACTATTAATAGTAGAGGTAGTGAGAAATATTAAGGTTACAAGTATGTTTTGAAGGTAGCACTCATAAGATTTTTTAGATTAGATGTAGAGTGAGAGAGAAGAATGACTCCTAGACTTTTCACCTGAGCATTTTGGAAGATAGAGTTTCCATGAACTGAGATGAAGAAGATTGCCAAAAATGCATGTTTAAGAGAGGTGATCTTCACTGTTAAAGTTTTAAACTTGAAATATCTGCTAGATAATCAAGTGAAGATGTTAAATAGTTGAATGTGACAACTAATAGTTGAATGAGTCTCAAGTACAGGGAAAGATTAAGGCTGGAGATAAAATTCAAAAGTTATCAGCACATAATGGTATTTAAAGCATAAGGTGGTTGATATCAGTAAAGGAATTAGTGTGAAAAGAAATAGAGTTATAGCTCTTAGTTGAACTCCAACATTAAGATATTTGGGAGGTGAGAGTTGTAGTCCATTCAGTCAGCTATAACAAAATGCATTAGACTGCATAATTTTGTAAAAAAAAAAACAGACATTTATCACAGTTTAAGATGCTGGAATTCCAAGATCAAGGTACCAGCATATTCAATATCTGGTAAGGGCTCTGTGTTTCAAAGGTGGCGCTTTGTTGTGTGCTCACATGGTAAAAGAAGATGGGGCTCCTTTGAGTTTCTTTTACCTAATTCCTTCCAAAGGTCCCCATCTTAATATCATCACCTTTGGGGTTAGTTTCCAAAATATAAATTTTTGAAGAGCACACATTCAGATCATCTCAGACAGGAGGACAAAAACAAAAAAATATTCTAAAGAAATAACCAGTGAGGTAGGAGGAACACGAATTCTGGAAGACATTTGAGGAAGAGAATTATCTGTGTCCCATATTGCTAAATAGTCTAATAAAATGAGGCTTGAGGATTGAATACTGTGTTTAATAACATAAAAATGAGCAATTGGATGGAGAAGTGAGTATTGAAGCTTAATTGTAGGCTTAAGAGAAAATGGGAAAGAAATTGCAGTCAGCAAGGATAAATAACTACTTCAAGGAGATTTGCCAAAGGCAGAGGAAAAATGTGTTGGTAGCCATAAAGTGAAGTGTAGTATCAAGCTGAAGTGTTAACAAAAGAGAAAAATTATGTTTTTTGGCTATTAGATAAAATATCTAGAAAAGAATAAAATTGCTGAGACAATACCCTTGAGTAAGTGAGAAAGGATTTAGTGCACAAGTGGAGGGTTTGCTTTTGCTATGAGCATGAAGTTCACTCACAGTAACAGGAGAGAGTACAATGCATGTAGGTGGGTGAATGTGGTTCTGAGAGTTTGCAAAGTTCTCTGATTCTGTTTTCTCAGTAAAATATAAAGGAATAGTATCAGTTAAAAATGAGAGGATGGTTTTGTCATTGAACAACCAATAAAAAATAAATAAAAAAAAATGAGAGGATGGGATACAGGTTTTAGGAGAGAGGTGGAGCTATGTTACAGTTGTTTGGGAGAATGGAAATACAGTATAATTCCTAGCATTAAGGGGCTGTTTTAGAGACCATGAATGTTAATGAGAATAGTCAATTTATTTATGTTTTTTTAATCTAGCTATATTAATATGTGCAGGTAAGTGTAGTATAGGTGGAGAAAGGGATAGAACCAAGGTTGTGGTTTAGTCAAGTACAAGGAATCAAGCAAGACAAGGACAGGTAAGATGTATGCAAGGGAGTGATTAGATTAACCATGGAATTTAAACTGGATAAAGATAGAACTGAGGATCTGAGTGAGGGACAATGAAAAAGATGTTAGGATCAATAAATTAATTGTAGGTTCTAGTGAGGTCAAGGGGTATTGGGATCCTTCAGATTCCAACTGGAGGAAGTGAGTTGGAAAGATAGGATATTTCAAGTTGAGATGGGTACTGTATTTGTTGGGAATGACAGTGGATGAGTTTTAACCATGAGGGTAAGTAGCTGGAGTAGGAAGGGAGGCAAAAACATTGGAAGAGATGAACTCAAGCCATGGAGTGACAGACACCATATTAGAAAGTTAATCTATGTTGGCTTTGAAGTCACCTAAGGATTATGACAGGAATAGGGTCTGAGATAGTCTTAGTGAGTCAAGAGCTAAATTCTGCAAGGAGTGGAGTAGAGAGAGACATGGAGATTGAGCACTGCAAAAGGAAAAGATAGCATGTATTTTGATGTCATAATTTAAATGGGTGTTTCTTCAGAGAGGGAAGAGGAATAGTCTGGAAGGAGCAACAAAGAACAAGAATGTCTTCTTAATTTCTAGGAATAGTAATAGTGGAGTTTGGGTGAAATAACACACACTTTTGAAGAGAGCTGCAGAGAAGAGGGCTACAGGGTTGATAAAGTTTAAAAGCAAGACAGAAATCCCTGTTCAGAGAAGCTTTGTTCTGCTGATGACTACCTGGGTAGTCATCTTCATATGAGGGCATAGTGGAAAGATTTCAGGAGTTGGGCAGGGATAAGAAAGGGGGTCAGAAAAGGGGATGTTTAAAACCTTACAGAAATAGAGTCCCGAGGATGAGACTTGATTTTGACTTTTTGTGGCAACTAAAATCAACAAGCTTGAAGGGCATAATGAGATTCACTTGGTAAAAGTTTTTGATTAAAAACTTTAGGTTTGGAATTAAACCTTTAATGAAACAAATATACAAGCTCTGTGAAGATTTAAGGACAAGCCTGTGCTTAGGTTAGCCACAAGTGAAATGCCTAAGGCAAAATGTCTGCCTTGCATGGGCACAGGTGGTACCTGAGGTTAGGAAGTAATCGGAAGGCCTTGAAGGTTACTGAGGCTCATTATTCATTACCTTCAATAGGAGTAATACAGCAATTGTTTCTACTATCAAATATTTTTATTATCACGATGATGATCTCTTTCTCAAAGATAGGCAAAAAGGTTTTGCCCTCTTGCCTGACAGGAATTTGAGTGGCAGTAGCATCTTTTTGACTTGACATTTTAGCTAGTAACATTCAAACAATATTTTAAACTTGAAATCTGATGCAAAAAATTCCCAAAGATCAAAATAATCATAACTTGCTGAACATGAATTCAAAACAAAGAAATGGTGCTGGGGGACTCCAAACCTGAAAAAAAGCACCCGATTGCTTATAGGCACAGAAAAACCTGTTATTGTTCCCTTTATGCTGCCTGAAATTATCAACATGTGACACAGGAAAAACATTGGGTAGGGATATTAATTTTTAGCCACTTCTTTTGTTCAAATCACTTACCTGGACTGGACATATGTCTCCTCTTTACTCATTTGAATTCAGAACTATCATATCTACTGCTGAATGTTGAAGGGTTTACAATTTTCTGGTTGGAAACAACTGAGGCATTGACTGGCTGGCAGAGGGGCTTGCTTGTAGGGGCAGGATGGTATAAGTGGGAATGAGGTGGAAAGCAAGAATGGTGTTTGCTATGGCAAGGATTTTTTTTTGTTAGCAGCCCTGAAACACAATAAACAAGCAGAAATAAACAAATGGGATTATATCAAGCTAAAAAGCTTTAACACAGCAAAGAAAGCATTAGAGTGAAGAGACATCTTACAGAATGGGAGAAAATATTTGCAAACTGTATGTCCAATGAGCGGTTGATATTCAAAGTATATAAGGAAACCAAACAACAGCAAACAAGACAAAAAATTACTAAAATTGGGCAATATATATAACTAGACATTTTTTTAAAGGAAGGCATAGAAATAGGCAACAAGAATATGAAAAATGCTTAACGTACTAATCATCAAGGATATAAAAATCAATACTATAATGAGATATCATCTCACTCCAGTTAGAATGGCTACCATAAAAAAGACAAGTGTTGGTGAAGATGTGGAGAAAAGGAACAATTGCACTCTTTTTGTGGGAATGCAAATGAGTTCTGCATTATGGATAAGTGTAGAGGCTTCTCAAAAAATTAGAACTACTCTAAGAGGTCTCTATGGCATAGTTGCAGTTTTACTTTTCAGGTGAGTGGGGTGTTTATATAGTCTGAAATCTCATATTTGCTAAAATAGGAGGAAGGCTAGATTGGATAAAAGTGCAATGTTTTTGTATAGGTTTTAAAGATTTAGATGGAAGGCAGGGCAGGACTGATAGCTTTATTATTTAATGTTTAAGTTCATTTTCATTAATTTTTAAAATTGATGCATGAGTTTGTACATATCTCTGTGGTCCAAAGTGCTATTTTGTTTTATGTATACATTGAATTATGACCTAGGGTAATTAGTATATCCATCACTATATAGTTTCTTTATATTTACACTCAAAATCCTATCTTTAACTATTTTTGAGATGTGCAATGCACTTTTGTTAATTATATTCACTCTGTTATATGTACTTTCAAAAAGTTTCTGTGTGGCAATTGATATGCAATATTTTAGCCCAGCAGATTTATACTGAGAATATATCTAGAATCTGGAAATTATTTTCTTGTAAGAATAGATTAAAACTTGCAAGGTATATAGCTAATGCTTGGCTTAAGTTGCATTTTCTTTCTTAAAACCTCTTTGAGAAATTATCCTATTAGTTTTTAGGATGTCTTATAGATATAAAGTAATGACTTCTGGTTGCAATAAATTTCTTTAACTATTTACATAAACTAATGTTGAGCTAGCTATGTGCATCCTTTCTCCACTCTTTTTAAATCATAATATATCTTCTCTATCCTGGACCCTTTCCTCGAGCCTCACTGGCTCATTATTTCAGGTTTCAGCTCTAATGTTCCACCATCTAGGGAAGCCTTGCTTAACTTCATCAAATAGGCCAATTATTCTGTAAAATACCCTCATAGATCCTGTATTTCTCTCTGGTACTTAGCACAAATATTACTTATTTCAGTACTTCTTGAATGTCTTTATTCTGCTTAGATGTAAGTTCTTTGAGGACAGGAATCATGTTTATCTTCTCTCCTGCTCCTTACCCAGCATCCAGCAGAGTATCTTCTAGTACTCAGGACTTAGCAATTATTAAATTACCATGCTATTAAAAATACTTTGGGAATACACTGTTTTGGTGTATAACTATATCTTTAAGAAGTGATTTGACAGTAACTTTTTAGTGTTATTATAAATTTAAAGCATGGAAGAATGAGGCTTTCACAATGTACATACCCTTGGCACAGTTGGCATAGAAAAATCCTATTAAAGTTTCACAGGTTGCCTTAATATAGTAAATATTTAGGTTGACTTTATGAGACTTTCAGATACTAAGTTTGAGAAAGTGAATAGTTGTCAGGATTTGCATATACTACAGTTTGGTGCTGAATGTCTTCTATAGGCTCATTTGTTTAAGGTTTATTTCTGGGTGGTGCTATTGGGAGGTGGTAGAACCCTTAGGAGGTGAGGTGCAGTGGAGGGAAGTTAGGTCACTGGGGGCCTGCCTTTGAAGGGGATGTTGACACCCTGGTGCTTAGACTCCTTCTTTTTGCTTATGGGTTGCCATGAGGTAAATAGACTTCCTCTGTTATATGCTTCCACTGTGACATATTGTAGCACCATAAGCCAGGGCAACAGGGCCAACCAACAACAGCTTGAAACTTCAGAATCCATGAATCAAAATAAAATTTTCTTCTCTATAAGTTGTTTATCTCAGGTATTTTGTCACAGTGATGCAGAACTGACTTAATATAGCACCCATGATCACAATCAAAACCAAACCAAACCAAACCAAAGAATAAGACTTTCACATTCTTCTAACTATAATAAATTACAGTTCTAATAAAACATTTGTTTATATGTTGTTTTCATTTTGATCTCTTATTTTCCATTTTTTTCTTTTTTCCTTTTTTTTTTTTTTTA
Source organism: Spermophilus citellus (assembly GCF_964194105.1). Classification (NCBI taxonomy): domain Eukaryota; kingdom Metazoa; phylum Chordata; class Mammalia; order Rodentia; family Sciuridae; genus Spermophilus; species Spermophilus citellus. Next base: position 136,175,790 of record NC_138189.1, read on the forward strand.
ACCAGCGATTGAACCCAGGAATGCTTAATCAATGAGCCACATCCCCAGCCCATTTTTAATTTTTATTTTGAGGCAGGGTCTCATTAACTTACCCAGGGCCTCATTAAGCTGCTGAGGCTGGCTTTGAACTTGTGATCCTCCTGCCTCAGCCTTCCAAGCTGCTGGAATCATAGGCATGCACCACAGTGCTTGGCTGACATTTATTTATTTATTTATTTATTTATTTGTTTGTTTTTTTTTTAAAGAGAGAGTGAGAGAGGAGAGAGAGGGGAGAGAGAGAGAGAGAGAGAGAGAGAGAGAGAGAGAGAGAGAGAGAGAGAATTTTTAATATTTATTTTTTAGTTCTCGGAGGACACAACATCTTTGTTGGTATGTGGTGCTGAGGATCGAACCCGGGCCGCACGCATGCCAGGCGAGCGCGCTACCGCTTGAGCCACATCCCTAGCCCCTGACATTTATTTTTTCTTTAAGATTTTTGCATTATAGTCTTAATACCACAGTCACTGTGTTTTATCTTGGCTACATTTTTATCATTTAGCGTAAGATACACTTATTAACCCAATTATGTAGTCTTGTGAATGAAAAACATCATAGAATTAAGGACAAACCATAGAGTCATTATTTCACTGATCCTCATCTAATTTCAGGAAATTAGTTACCTAAAGTGATTCTGCCTGAAAATTTTTTCCATATCTTAAAAAGAAAAAACAGAAAGAAAAGTGAAATTATGGGAAACCTATGATAGTTTACTAATCATTATAAACTTTTTATACTTCATCACTGGTAATACTTGATAATAAAGAGTAAATTAATGGCCCAACATTTTTAAAAGTTTACTTTAATAAGTATAAAGAACGTAATAATTAGAGAAACTTGTGGAGAAGTTGACCAAGGGAAAACAAGTATTAATCTAAATTTTCTAAAATTATTTTTTAATACAATATTTATTTAAATTATTTAATATGCAATTTGTCATTTGTCACTTCATTATAATGACTGTTCTTTTGTCTGATGATAAACAGCAGCCACAATGATTATTCCAGATCCCCACATTGGATAAACTCCACTTTTCCAGATTCAAGTTTTCTTCAGATTTCTGAGGCGCAATTTTTATTATTTCTGCAATGTCTGGTGGACCTGGTGCATCAGCAACTCTTGTGACTACCTTCCCTTAGAATGCAAGAAATTGCAGAAGAGTGAGATGGTAGCCTTGCTGATCTCTGAGCTTCCAATACACTGGGTTCAGGATTCAGCCCTATTGTTGGGGTATGTGGCTTGACTGTCTGAATAGACCCTGCTGGCAGACACAGTCTTGTTGCCCTCATCACCCTGAGAGGGGGCAGTCCAGCTGAAGGGAGAGAAGAAGAGAGGAAGGAAGAAGGGAAGAGAGGGAGGAGATGGGGAGACAGGATGTGGTAGTCTATTACAAATTCTAATGCAGGGGAAAATATTTGTATCTTAGGATTTTGCTTGAGTCAGCTTCAGCTATGAGACACTTTCATGTACAGAGCATTTTGGAGTGTTTATTTAAACTGTTCCTCTAGAATGTAGGCTGTGGTGATGGCAAAGAACCAGAGAATTGGGAACAAAGTCCAGTTATCTTTCTGTGTTTTAATATGTTGTATACTTTTTCACTTTGAGTTGTAGATTAGTGGAGAAATATCTATGATTTTTAAAACAGACTAAACTGGATTGACTACTTTTATTTGTGGCCTTGTATAAGTTATTTGGACCACAGTTTACTCATCTGTGCAAAATGAGGACAGTATGAGTTTTTCAAGAGACATTCCATAGATTAAAAAATCTAGTGTACCTGTTTCTGACACATATGGACATACAAGAATACAGTTATCCCTCTGTATCAGTAAGGGATTTGTTCTGAAATCTGCTGAAGCTCAAGTCTCTTACATAAAATGGCATGATATTTGCACATCTTCCTGTATACTTAAATTACCTCTAGATTACTTCTGATTCCTAATACAATGCAAATGCTAGGTAAATAGTTATACTGTATTGTTTAGGAATAATAACAAGAAAAAAGTCCCTACATGATGCAATTAAAAAAAAACTGTTTTCCATCCACAGTTGGTTGAACCTACAGATGCAGAACCCAAGTTCACAGAGGACCGACTGTATTTCTTTCTTATCAGATGGTGGTTTGGTTTAGAAAAAACAGCAGCCTAGGATTTTAAACCACATCCTTTTACACTGCAGACCAGGTCCCTCCCTCCTGCCTTTCTACCCTCCTTTCCTTTCTTCCTTCTTTCTTTTTACTATCTGAAAGGGTAAAGATTGTGGTTTGGATTTCATCTGTAATTAGGAGTCAGGGAAATGTAGGGTATATACTCTCCCAACTATCCACGTGTGTATCTTGGATTGGTTTAGAAAAGGTGGAAAACCAGAGTAGCAATAAGCTTGTTGAGAAAAAAAGTTCTAATAAAAACATTGAAGATACTTAAGGGTTATTAAGTAAAATTATTATTTGTTTTTAAAAATATTTTTTAGTTGTAGATGGGCACAATACCTTTATTTAATTAATTATTTATATGTGGTGCTGAGGATTAAACCTAGCACCTCACACTATCCAGGCAAGTACTCTACCACTGAGCTACAACACCAGCCCAGGTTTTATTATTCTTGACTAAATAATTTTTCATGTTAATTACAGAGTTTCTGTATTATAAAGGGACCCACAAAAGAGATGGGTGGAATTGGTAGGAAAGCTAAAAATTATTGTTTTTTGAGCTGATGGGGCATTTTCTTTTAAATTTTGTAACGGGAACTATTGAGTATAATTCACAAGTATATTGTCCTGAAGCTAAAGAAAGCCTGTCTTTTCCAGTGGCATTTACAGCATCAAATCAATAATAACATATTTATTTAATACCCCTGCCCCCCCCCCCCCATTTCTGTCTTAATGTATTTCCTTTTTAGGCCCAGATTATTGTACTGGTAAAATTATCTGAAAGTGATAACATCACAATGATAAATTAATCCATCTATTCACTTTAGCTTCCAGCAGATGCAAATTCTAATTATTTAAATAATTCATTTGTTCTACTTCAAGGTTTATTTTATTCTTACCAATGATATGTACCACAGTAGCTTTAACTCTCTATAGATCACTGTGAGTTTAATAAAAGCCCTTTTTACAGAGAGAAAAGTTTCAACAGATCAGTAGACAGAGGCCACTTAATTAGGCATTACCTAATCCAGTTAAATTTTCATACTTGGATTCAGTCTGGTTCCTCACAATTCAATTCTCCTACTCCAGTTTTCAGACTGTCAAATATTATTAATACTTAGACTTAAAACCAGACTAATTGGTTATACTACTAATTTATGCTCCCCATCCTTAGTTATGGCCTCATTGCTGTTCAATTTTATATTCATCTCTAAATATTGCATATTATCCCAGCACTCAAGCACCCTATCCCTACTTCTCCTTGTAATATTCTTCATTCTTACTGCATTGAAAAGATTGAGAACTATCACATCAACTTCCTTAATTTCCCTTTGCTCCAACAGAAAACACAGTTTCTGTATTATGTTTTTCTCTTTCCTTAATTCTGATGTCTGTGCCTTTCTTTTCTTTCTTTCTTCTAGCCCCTGCACCCAGTACTGGGGATTTAACCCAGGGGTGCTTAACCACTGAGCTATACTCCCAGTCCTTTTTACTTTATTTATTTCTTAATTTTATGATGGGGGTCTCACTACATTGCTTATAGCTAAATAAGCTGAAGGAATTTGCAGAGTTCCTGTTTCAGCTTCCCAAGCTCCTGGGATTACAGGCATTCACTACATGCCCTCCTATGTGTGCCTTGTATTCCTTCCCACCTGCTGTGACATTTTGCTTCATCAGCCATCTCCTTGATTCATCAATCTCTCTCTACTCTCTTGGCTTTCACTCCGTCCCTCAATTTTGTTATTATATCTATTTACCCTTTGGGCTCTCATAGGACTTCAGCAACGCTTTATAAAGTGACAGATTACACTGTCTAAATTGCATGAAAAAGAATGTTCACTTACTTTTTATGGCTCAGGAGTCATTTCTTATTGAACCGCTGTGAGATTTTTAATGCAATTTATATTATTGGAGACACTTTTGTGGAAAAAATCTGTAAAACTGTTAAATTTTAGAAACATATTATGTAAGATATGCTATTTACTTCACGCTGTCTATTCTGGAATTTTCATTACAAATTCAGGCAGAGTTTGTCAGTTCTGGGATTTAGTTCTACCTTACTTTCAAGGTTAATAAATTAGCCTTTTTTGTCTCATCAACTGTTTTATCCACAGTGATAGGAGATATGTGTCTTCTGCATCAGAGGAAGGACTTTATTACTATGGCACAGCAACAAGCATAAGCATCAATATGTTTGCATTGGATCTGCTTTCCTCCTATTCCCAAGGGGTGGCACAGAGGGTCCAGTTGGGAGCCTGCACATGCAATGGGTTGTTACAGGAGAGCAATCTTGAATTTGAGAGTCCACTGCTTTTATAGCAAGCAGTCAGTAAGATGGCTTTTTTGATTCTCAAGGTTGCTAGTACATCCAGCTTCCAGAAATGGCCTGGGCAGGAAATGGTCAGGTCTTTGCATTCTTGTCATGTGCTGTAAAAACTGCAAGATGCTAGGAGCCAATGGCAGATTGACTCTCCTTTCAGTTCTGGAATCTCTTTTTAGCAATACTTAAGGAGAGAAACTCTTCACATTTGGATTTTTAATATATAGGTACATATAATGAATTTTAAATTATTTATAAATGGGATACTGATGTCAATTTCCACTTCATTCCTTAGTGTGTGTGTATGGGTGTGGGGGGGTGGGGGGTATCAGAGATTGAATCAAGGGGCATTTTTTTTATTGGTTGCTCAAGACAATATAATGATCTTGACATATCATACATTTGATTCAAATGGAGTATGAATTCTTATTTTTCCACGTGTACAGATTACAGGTTCACATTGGTTATACAGCCACATTTATACATGCAGCAATACTAGTGTCTGTTGTATTCTTCTGCCCTTCCTATCCCCCCTCCCCTCCCTTCTCCTCCCATCACCTCTCTCTACCCAATCTACTGTGACACATTTCTCTCTCTTTTTTTATTCCCCCTCACACCATCATATATGTAATTTTGTATAACAATGAGAGTCTTCTTCCATCTTCTGTGCAATTCCCCTTCTCCCTCCCATTCCCTCCCACCTCTCATCCCTGTTTAGTGGTAATCTTTTTCTCATGCTCTTCCTCCCTATTCTGTTTTGAGTCACCCCTCAAGGGACATTTAACCACTGATCTCTAGCCCTTTTTATTTTATTTTATTATTTATTTATTTTTGAGACAGGGCCTTACTAAATTGCTTAGGGCCTTGCTAAGTTGTTGAGGCTGGCTTTGAATTTTGCAATCTTCCTGCCTCAGCTTCCTGAGCTGCTGGGATTACAAGTGTGTGACACCATGCCTGGCTCTACTTCCTTCTTAACAAGCATTTACCTGTTTAAATACAAGCTATATTTTTGTTTCTTCAAATCCTCCTCATCTTCTTTTGGAGGGTTCTTATTCCTTAGAAATCTGCAAAGGAATAGTGGCACTCTTGTATATAAATCCTTGTTACTATTTACAAAAATTTCTTTATCTCTGCATATAAAACCCATAAATATCTTTTTCTAATGTGAGTGCTGGGCACTTTGTTTTCTTTTATTTGACTTGTTTTCTGCAATGGCATAAGCTATAGTTTACTCCCTTTGTCAGGAAAAGTTACTCCAGATTGGTATCTAAACAGAAAGCACAACTGCTATATGAGCAGAAACATGGCCATCATAATATTTTCTGGGTAACTTTATCAGATAATCTTCCATTTACCTGCATCAACTCTAAGGATATTGTTTTAATTATTTTATTCTCTGTATTATGTAGGCTATAAAAATCCATGGAAATATGATTCAATATCCAACCTACCTACAGATTTTAAATATGACTAAATCTGAACACTTTTACCATCCAAAATAATATTTCAGTAATAAATGTTAATCTAATTAGTGCTATTGGCAAAGTCACTAGAGTTATGTGTACCTCTTTTCTTTCTTTGCTTCTATTTTACTTTGTAAGAAAGCAATAAGAAGGTGAAATAGCTTGCATAATTTGTGATCATAGAGAGAAAAAGAATCTTATCAAAACTCTTGCTAGTTTTCCTGAAGCTCTAGTTTTATTTTATTTCAGAATTGACCATCTCATGCTTGTTTTTAGCGCAGCACAGGGGATTATGCTCAGTGGAATATCAAAGGCCTATTACACTCTGAGAAATGGAGTGAAAATAACACGGAGATAGTTATCTGTATTTTAAAAATTTCTCCTGACATTGGTAACTCCCTGGTTAAAAGTCACACTTATTTAGCAATTGCATCAGCATTTTAAAATTTTAAGACCATTTTATTGCTAGTTAGTTAATTATACTTTCATCTTACTAAAACAGCACCTGGCTGGCCATTCAGATAGACTTCCAGAAGGCAGGCTAGTATAACATAGCATTTCCACTTGGCATTAGGAACATCTTAACTGGGGAATTAGATCAGCTGGGTTTCAAATTCAGTGCCTCAATTTACTATCTGTGTGACTCTGGGAACTTATTCTCTAGGCCTCAGGCTTCTTACATATAAACATAGAGCATAGGGTTATGGGGATGATTAAATGAGGTAAGACATGGAAGGAATTTAACACAAATGCTTGTCACATAATATTTACTCCATAAAGGATAGCTGTTATTGTTCCCTAGGATTATAACAACATCTTAATAAAAGCAGAACTTAGTGAATACTTACTCTGAGGTTGGCACTGTTTTAAGCATTTCCTCAAGCATTAACTTACTTAATTCTCAAGCAATACTCTCAGAGATCTTAACACCAAAGATTGTACCATCAAGTCAGACACATGAAAATCAGAGATCTTACCCTGCACCAAACTTTACTAATATTCATGAAAGGGAATCTCAGGGTTCAAGCTTAGTAGGGAGAGTTCTAGGCCTACAAACGCTGTTCCTCATGTCCTTTCTTGCTGCATCAGGATTCACTCTGACACATATGAACATATTAAATCTTTAAATAAGTAATACATGGGCTATCTTACACACAAGGGAGGCTTTTCAGTAATGATACTTTTCCTTTATAATGCTTGATTACTAGTTTACATGATACTCTCCAGGGCCATGAGTCATAAATTCCTAGATGCTAAGGTTGCATACCATAAACAATAAAGACCAGGTACATCCTTTTGAAAGCTTTCTATGTACTAGAACTCTCTATAGCAAATATAATTAATGTGTTTTCCAGGATATTTGTCATTAGAATGTTCATATTTAACTAGGTCACCTTTTTTCTTTCCCAGGGGCCTCCTTCAAGTAAAGAATAGAGTTCAACCATGCTGCCAAATAGTTTCTTCCCAGACAGACACTACTACTATTCTTATCTTAAGGCTGAATAAATTAAGGCACAGAGAGGTTAAGTTAGTTGTATAAAGTCAAGTAGCTGGTGAACAATGGAGCACAGATTTAAAAAATTATGTTTTTTTTGAATACCAATATACAAGAGGCACTAAACTGCATAAATATCCTCAAAGTCGTTTAATATCTAAGTAGTTTAAAATTTGAATGATATTCTAAAAAATAAATAAAACACACACATACACACACACACACATAAAGCAGCACATTGAGAGAAGATGTTATAAAAGTAGTATTCCCTTTCTCAGGAATAATAGCACTACCATGAACTTAATGCAAACCAAAAACATAGGAATTATCCCTGACACTTTTCCCACCCCCATATCTAATGCTTCCATATCAAATCCTATTTTTTCTACCTCCTAAATAATTTTGTAAGTGATTTAATTTGCTCCACCTTTCTCTTATTACTTAGTCCAAGTATTGAACTACTACAGTAATTAATTCCCAGCTAAAAACATTTGGGGTAGTACATACTTGTGATCCAAGCTGCTTGAGAGGCTAAGGCAGGAGGACTACAAGTTCGAGGCCAGCCTCAGTCATCTAGTAAGACCCTGTTTCAAAATGAAAAATAGGGAGGGTTGGGAATGTAGCTCAGTGGTAAAGCACACCTGCTTCAATCTCCAGTACTAAAAAAAAAAAAAAAAAAAAAAAAAATTAGGTCAGAAAATATCCTATGGCAGCATACTCTAAAATCTATATCACTTAAAATCTATACCACTTGCAGAATGGACTTTCCAAAGTGCAAATCTGATCATGTCATCTTCTAGTTAAAATATATTAAGGATTCTTAATAAGAACAGAAATCTTCATCATGTTGATGAGGCCCAGCCTGGTCTCCAGCTCCTCTTTCTAACCTCAGTTCTCACTGTGCTTCTTCTAGTTTCCTAGACTCCAGCCACAGTAGCCTTTTTTGCAACTCTTGTAATTTCAGTGCTTCATCCTTCCAAATGGCCTATGCATATATTATTTCTTTGAAGTTCTTTCATTTTCCTGGTGGTTTTTCATTTATTATTCTGGCCTCAGTTCAGGTATTTTTTTCTCCCTCCTTTCACCTGCCTGATAGGTCAGTTTCTTCAGTTACAGGCGAATAGCACATGGGCTCTAGGTAATTTCACTGAGAAGCAGTTAATTGAGAGCCAGTTCCACAAAAGACCAATTTACTGACAACAGTTTGGCAACAATTTGCAGAAGATTAGTTCATCAGCCTGATCTCGGATGGTTCTCTGCAGCTGTCCTTTTGGCAGTGTCAGATAGGCAGAAGCTGAAGTCTGAAGATTGCAAATTGCATTTAAGGAAAAGCCTACCATTTGCTTACATTGGAATACTGTATCATTGGGCATTAGAGAAGGGCTTGGCATTTGAAACGTGAAAACATGAAATTGACATTCAGCCGCAGACAGTCAGTCAAATTTGGGGTTAAAGAGTTATATTGAAAGAATGCATCAAAACTTCTGTGAAATGAAGAATTTAAAAAATCTCAATAATTCAGTGTATTGGTCATTTGGCAAAATGATGATTTGGCAGACTGCTTTTCATCAAATTTATTTTCTAGAAATTGGCTTTTGGCAAACTGACTTCCAGTGAATTGTCTGTTAGGGAATTCAGTGAATCAGTCATTTGGAAAATTGACTTTTGGCAAACTGGCTTTCTGCAAACTGATTTTTGGTAAATTGGCCTCCTTATAGCATCATGTACCTCACCTTTTAGCATTTTTTGTAGTCAATGTTTTCCATTTGTTTTATAATAATTGGATTTATGGTACTTTCTCCCAGTATATGCAAGCACCAAAGGGGAAGGGTAATATCTATTTGTATTCACCATGTATTTTCAGTGTCTAGCATAGCATCTGGCACATAGTAAGAACTTAATAAATATTTGTAGAATGAAAGAAAAAATAACACTTTTGCTACAGAACAAAACGGAATAAAAATAGATTTGGAGCACCACTGGGTGAGGATTAAATGCTAAACATCTAGTGGCCTGGAGCATAAGGCAGTTTGCTTATACTAAGTATTCTATATGGATGCTGCATCTATATAAGATGGTGCTCTTTAAACCCTAGTAATACCAACAACAGCAGCAGTGACAATAATAATAGCTAACCTTTATATATCTCTTGTGCTAGCTATTAACTAATTTAATCTTGCAGCAAGCCTATAGGTTAGATTATTGTTATCTTCATTTTACAGATGAAGAAGCTGAGGTATAAGAGATAAGGGATAAGAAATTTACCAAGGTGATACAGTTGCCTGAACACAGGCAGGCCAACTCTAGCATTAACCCAGTATATTGCAGCCTTCTTGATTCAAGAAGAGTGAAATTTAAGTGAAAAATAGATGGTTTACATGAGAAGTTTATAACTTTCAGTTTCTGTTAGGGTAGACATTATGGAGGAGGGTATAAATCATGAGAAAGAAGAATATAAATATAGATATGGATTTAAGAATACAATTTTGAAGAGTATTGTGGAAGATATTTATCAGTGATGGTATAAAAGATTGCTGGAGGAGATGGAAGAAAGGGAGATTTTAAGGACTTTTACACCTCCATCAGCCTCCTGAAAAGCTGCTTTCAAAATGTATAATATACATGAAAACAGTATTTGCTTTGAGAGCACAGCATCAATCAAAGTTTCTTCTATTTATAAGCTCAAGTTTTGTAAGTTGTAACATATTGTAAGTTCAAGTTTAAGGCAGCTTTCTTAGATCTTCTTACCAGATTGTTGCTTCAAGTTTCTTCTGCAGTAGTCCTTCCTCATCCATGGGGGATAGCTCCAAAGCCCTAGTGGAAGCCTGAAACTGTAGATAGTACTGAACTCTATATATACTGTGTTTTTTCATATATAATTCTATGATAAATTTTAGTTTATAAATTAGGTATAGTAAGAGATTAACAGTAATTAACTGATGGGAAACATGGAACAATTATAACTATATACTATAATAAAAGTTATGTGAATGTTTGTTTATTCTTAAAACATTGTATTATATTAATCCTTCTTTTTATGATGATGTGAGATGGTGCTTAAAGGAAGTAATTTGGCTTCTTTACAGCATAACCAAATTGCCAATGAAAGAAAAAATAACACTTTTGCTACAGAACAAAATGGAATAAAAATAGATTTGGAGCACCACTGGGTGAGGATTAAACGCTAAATATCTAGTGGACTGGAGCATAAGGCAGTTTGCTTATATTAAGTATCCTATATGGATGCTGCATCTATATAAGATGGTGCTCTTTTAACCTTAGTAATACCAACAACAGTACTTTTCCACTGTGGGGCCATTATTAAGTAAAATAAGCACTACTTAAACACATGTACTGCAATATCATGACAGTCTATCTAATAATTGAGACAGCTAAGTGACTTATGGGTGGGTAATGTATACAACATGGCTACACTGGACAAAGGAACAATTTATATCCTAGACTGAGCAGGATGAAGCAGGATGGTATAAGATTTCATCATGTTACTCAGAACAGCACACAATTTAAAACTTATGAATTGTTTATTTCATGAATTTTCCATTTATCATTTTCAGAACATGATTGCCTGCAGGTAACTGAAACCAAGGAAAGCAAAACTTTAGATAAAGGGGTGTATACTGTGTATAGACAGTCTCTGACTTAATGATAGTTTGAGTTACAACTTTTTTACTTTACAATCATGCGAAAGTATACCCATACAACCATTTTTATGCCAATTTGTTTTATACTTTTAGTGTGGTATTCAAAATTATGTTATTCAATATTTTATTATAAACAGACTTGTGTTAGATGATTTTGCCATAAAGTAGACTAATGTAAGGATTCTGAGCACATTTAAAGAAGGCTATTGTGTTTGGTAAGGTTAGGGTTTTGACTTAAAATATTTTCAACATGAGATGGGTATATAGAGATATAATCCCATTATAAGTCAAGAAGCATCTGTACAGAAATTCCAGTGTTGACACTCATTCTTATAAGACCACTTGGGTGAGAATGAAAGTAAGAAGTGGGAAATATGTTAGGGACAACTATGGAGAACTATGGAGAGTAGTAGACAATGATGTTAAATAGGTATTGGAGGCTTATTAGAATTATTAGAATAGCAGTACAAAGCATTACATTTCTGCACAAAGATAGAGATCAAAAAGAGAAAATAAGAACTTTCTGTTTCATTGTCAGTCTTTGTATTTATTATTTAGTTGGGAGAGATACATATGTACCACATTTAATTTTTACAACTTACAAGTTAGATATTCTTTCTATTTTTCAGATAATGAAACAATCATTGTAAGTAATTTCCCCACTGCTATATATCTAGTAAATGATCTTGTGATTCCAATCATGATCTTATTTTAAAGGCTATGCAATTTTTACTACATCACACAGCTCTTGTAGAGTATTGTAAATGTTGGGGACAGTGATGGATAGTGTTCAAAATGGAATGTTTGGTCTCAAGAATATATTGCACAAAATGTGAAGAAAGTGAAGTTTATGTTAAGAATTGACTGTTGGTGAAAGATGCAAAAGAAAGAGATGCCTGAGGTGAATGGATCTTGTTTAACTAAATGGAGTAATATATTACCATAGCCATCTGTCAAAACCTTACAGCAGTGTGTTAGCAACACAGGCATCTTCGGTTTGATGGGACTGACTGAGAGGCTGTTCTTGAGAAACTCCATTGAATTTCTCTCCCAAGGTTCAACATATACTTGAAAGGGACTCAATACATCAAATTAAAGTTAAACTGCTTCTTGTAAAGTTTCTTTTCTCAGTGAGATGTAGTGTCGGTTATTGCTATTTTTTTTCTAAAGAAAGTAATAGCTCTAGAGCAAAATTGGAAGGTTTAAAATAATCCAGGCAGTCTTTCAAGAAAACTTCATCAGCAGTTCTTAATTGATCTTGCAGAGAATTGTTAATTTCATCAAATTCTATAGAAGCAAAGGGATGGATTCATGTAAATTTCTTTCCTCACGTTGTACTTGCTATTTTTCTGTTGTTGCCGCCTAAGAGAAATTCTATTGTTAGGCTAAAAGTTAAATATATTATTAAGCAGATTCATTGTTAAAATTTATTTTGAGTTAAATACTAGGGTGTTTTTTTTCATAGTGTGCTTAAAAACCTGACAGTAATTAAAAAATATACGTATTTTAGATTTTTAAAAAAAATTTCTGACAGAGCTAAGGAAATTGTAGATTTGGGATTCAGGTATTTTAGGGAGAATCCAATGCATTATTTACTAACAAGTGTTGTTTGGAGAATAAGATATTTGCTTTTTAGGGAGAAACAATTTTGAAAAGTACCTCTTTTTAGAGTTGTCTTTATATTTAGCCATTAAGAACTACATCTGAACAAGTTTCATTCTAATGCATACACACAATGATGTAGATTTGTGACCAGGATTTGTTTTGTGATGATATGAGAACTCTTTTAATGTATGTGTATTTTTTGTAATAGTGGTAAAAATTGTACATTTTCTTCCGTTCCTATATGAATAAGACCACTTCATTGATTTTGGAACTTCATCTGTGCAAGAACTAATCTTGATTTTCTGATCTCAATTATCTTCTATAACTTTTTAATAACATAGCTTAAAATGGGATTATATGGCAGATGAAATTACTTTCCAAGAGAGTAGTAGTAAAGACATTTGTTATTCCATAAGGTATGGTGTATTGCAGAATCATTTCAATGCAAAGCTGATCCAACTATAAAAAATAAGGTGTTCTGAATGTTTCTTTCCTTCAAGTTGTTAATAAAATAACACTACCTTTTTGTTTTTTAAATGGTGAACACCATATTTTTGTCTATTTGACTAAACATGTGAGCAATTACATATTAGAGAAGATGCTGTCTTATGCAGTTTTTTTCAGACCATGGTTTAAAAGTTGGTTAGATTTTCTTATTTATACATTTCCAGGTTAATTCTTTTACTTTGCTAAAACAGCAGAGCCATTTCTTTCTTGGTGAGTATTTTTCCAGTCTGAATGGTAGGCAGGGAAGGCTAATTGTATTTTAAGCAAACAAGACAAAATGTTACTGGAAGGGGGCTATTAAAAGTGGGCTAACATTTAATAGATCAACACTTATGGATATAAATGAAATTAGCTTTTTTTCAGCCTATCAGATTAAGAGAAATTCTCCTTTAATATCTGTTGCAAGATTTTAGAATAGAAACAGGATTCAGTTTCTATTGCTTTTTTTTTAGGAAGTTTTCTATAATATATTAAAAGGTAACTATTTTATTAACATGATTTAACCTTACTTAGCACTTTCATAATTTAACAAATTCTTTTGTTAATATATTATCAACTAAATTTTCTTTTCTGTGCATTCCTTTATGCCCCCAAAGTTCTTTAGGTTGATGCCATTTCAGTTTTAAATACTTTTATCAAAAAGTCATAGCCAGACAATAATGCATGCTTCCAGATACTCTAGAGGCTGAGGCAGGAGGATCATAAGTTTGGGGCCATCCTGGGAACTTTGTAAGACCCTGTCTGAAAATAAAATTTAAAAGGCTGGGAATGCAGCTCAGTGGTGAACACCCCCCTCCAAAAAAAAAATCAGTCCCACTCAGTTATTCTTATATTCTTAATGGACTTCCTTTGGTAATGAAGGTAGTTATGAACTGGTATGGACAAACAATAAAGTATCAGGAACTGGAAGCTTGTAATAAATCATCTTAACCACTACTTGCTTTGGGTAGGCCAAGTTTAATGAATATGAATAATATTTGCTGGGGGGAGGAAGTTTGCCAATATTTGGGAAATGTGCTTTGTGTCTGAAATTTAATTACATTGTCTTTACTATTGACCTGATACTAATTTCCAAATCAAAATATCCAAATCAAGGATATTTTTTCCCTCCATGTGTAAGTAAGAGTCAATAAAATATTCATTTCATAATTTTATGCCTTTCTATTATATGTTTGTGTGTTTTACATCAGATTTCTGGGCAGTGGTATGATGAATGAGCTGATAAGGGATAGGATTAGACATAGGTTTGGATACAAGGAGATAGTTAAGATGCTGCTAAAGACAAATTTGAATGGTAGCCAAGAAAGGACAGAGGCTTGAATTAATGTAATACCAGTGGGATGATGTTAATGAAATAATCTGTATTTATTGAATACTTGCTATGTTCTAGGTATAGTGTAATATGTACCATGCATGGGGTGTTCCATTGAATATTTATCATATCCCTATTAGGTAGGTTTTTCTCCTTATTTATTTGATTGTGTGCTGGGGATTAAATTTAGGGCCTGGTGAATGCTAAGCATGTGCCTTACCACTGTACTTTTTCCCAAACCCTCCTTCCTGTTTTTCAGAGGAGAAAATAGAGGTCTAGAAAGGTTAAATAACTTATAATGTTATGAAGCCAAGAAGTAGTGTAGATGAGATATGATTCTAGTCTGTGTACTCAACTACCACATAACAGACAGAAATATTTAAGAAGTAGAATTTGGTGCCTGATTAAAAGCAGGGTTGATAATGACTGAAGCTCAAGCATGGTGTGAAGGATTATGAATGGTAATGTTTAATTCTGGGTCAAGAGATACAGAAGAGATACATATATGGGGGATGAGACAGTAATATATTTAATTCTGGGCATCTTGACTTTGAGGTGCCTTTGAGAGGCACATGGTTACAGAGGTCAAATAGATTGTATGGACTTGGAGCTCTAACAGGAGTTTGGACCGGCCTTTTTGGTCCAAACTTTTGGACCAGACTTTTATTTTTTTGGTACCAGGGATTGAACTCAAGGGCACTTGACCACTGAGCCACATCCACAGTCCTCTTTATATTTTGTTTTGAGCATGGTCTCCTTTAGTTGTCTAGGGCCTTGCTAAATTGCTGAGGCTGGCTTTGAATCTGTGATCCCCCTGCCTCAGTCGCCCAAGCCACTGGGATTACAGGCATATGTTTAGCACAATTCCTTGTACAGATTAACTCTGATTGATAGAAGGAAAGAGAAAGAAGGAAAGAAAAAAGAAAGAATTGATAATCATAAAAGTATAGCTGGTAGTTGGGATTATAGGAGTTGGTATATCTCAGTGGCAGTTTGTTAAATGAAAAGAAAGGAAAACCCAGATTGACTTATCAGCACATCAGTGTTTAAGAGGCAGATAAAGGAAGAGGTGACAATGCAGGACAAGAACTTTAAAAGACTATCACAGAAGCCAAGGGAATTGAGGATTTCAAGAAGGACATTACTAATAATATTAAGGGACAGAAGGTGGTGGGAGTGGTATATTTGATGGTTAAGTTTAGCTGGTCAGGTTTTTGCCCTTTCTGAGATGTTTCCTGTTAGATTTTCCTTCAGTTCCAGGAGCTTTAATAAATCCCTTTTCTTTCCAAAATGTCTCTTTTGCTTAAATCACTTGTAACAAATAGTGTATATGACAAAGTCTCTTAAGGGAACTTGAGAAATGTGGCATGGAGTAAATGGTTTAGAATTCTGAGTTAGCAGTGATGGAAAACCAAAATGAGGTTCAAATAGAGACATGAAAAGGTTGCTTGGAACCACAAAGGCCCTACTGATGAAGGGAAGCCATTGTTTTCACTTGTAATTAGTTTTTTTTTCTCCTTGTTTGTTTCTGTCATTGCAGTCTCTTAAAAAATATGGCCTGTAGGGAATCAGGAGATAGCTCCTAAAAAATAGTTGTACTAACTTTTTTGAAGAGTTGTTAAGAGTTTTAATGTTTCCTAATAATTAATGGTTTTTGAGGTAAGTTTTATTGTGTTTATATTAAAAAAACACCTTGTAAGAATTTTTAAGTTAAGGATTTTCAGAGGGCATAATTAATGTTTGGTTTACTTGGAATATTTAAACACCAAATAAAGCCTTAACTCTCAGTCAAATGCTTCATCATAGATTCTTCACACTCTTAAGGATATTTCCCAAAATAAATTTATGAGTGCAAATGTACTATAGGCATTCTCCATAATTTCACATTTAAATGACTAGCTTATCAAAAAGAGAATCTGACCCTTGGACATATTGCATTCAGACACATCATCATATACAATTGTTGTTTGCTATTGCCCATAAATAAATTTTCATGATTTTTGTAGAGTTTTATAGCTCATGCATCCTTTTATTGCTGATAACTTTTCACATATTGTGAATTTGTAGTAAATTTTATGATTGACGATGTTATAGAACAGTAATAAATAAAACTAGGTTAGCAAAGTAGAAATAGGCTACTAGATGGTTTAATGAACATCTTTTCTAATTTCACTTTGAACAGGATTAAATTTGAGGAAAACACGTTCATATTAGACACTAGAAAAAATTCTTTAACTCCTAGAATTATATTTTTGATATTCAGGAAAAATTAAATGTCTTCTTTGATATTGTATGGGATTAGAGACTATACACTTAACACACAGTTCAGAATGGTGAACATGGCAGTAAGTTTTAAGATGTTTCAGTAGAGTCTTGATACATGATCAAAGGCATAGTTTTTCCAAGATGTTTTAATACTTTTTCTGTAAGTACCAGGTACCCAAGATATTTTAGTCCTGCTCTAGTGAGGCCTGCAGAGAAAACAAGAAAAGGTGCCAAAGATAGAATAACATAGGTATGGTAGAAAGACAAATGTATGATAGAAAAAATAAAGTCATATGCCTACATGGAAGGTGAACCTGACAGTGATGTCTATTCAAATGCTCATACTCAAGGCAGCTATATAAGGTGGAGAAAGCTATTCATCTACTGAAAATTTAAAATTTTGAACTTCATTAATCCAAAGCAATGTGTTTATCTTGATTTGACTCTGAGTATAGCTCTGAGAAAAGGAACAAAATGGTACCATTTGCCAGTGTTGTTAGTTTTCCATATTCATTTGCTTCAGAAATCAATAAAGTTGCAGTATTTAGAGGGAATGCACCAGAGATTGAAATAGCAATAGAAAATAGATCTATATTTGCAGGAGGAACTACTCTGATTCAGAAGATTTTGGAGGATTATATTATATAGATGTTTATATAGCTGTTCCAGAAATAATACTTGAGCTTCATCCATTAAAGAAGTTGAACAAAAGTTTTCCAGAATTTATTGGAAATTCCATTTGTTAAGACCTTCTAAAATGCTTGAATATCTATAGCTAGACATGAAATTAAGGTAAATGAAGAAAGGAAGACTTTTCTTAAGGTCAAAGTAGCAGATTGGTGATGTCAGGTAACCAAATAGCTGTCAATCTACAAATAGTTATAGACTTGTAGTCATAGACCACTTGAGTTGGATCCAATTATGGTATCAGTTTTCCTTTTTAGCTCAACAAGTGAAGGTTTGTTAAACTTAAAGATTGATCTATTGTTGCTGAAAAAAATAGAAACAGAAGAATTAAACAAAGAATCTGCTTAAAGTGTTGAATTGTAAAATTACTTTCAGTGAATTAAGAATCATCAGAGCTGGGTACAGTGGTGCATGCCTGAAATTCCAGTGATTTGGGAAACTAAGGTAGGAGGATTGCAAGTGTAGCCTCAGTAATTTAGCAAGGCCCCAAGCAACTTAGTGATACCCTGTCTAAAAATAAACACTAAAAGTGATTCAGTGGTCAAGCACCCCTGGATTCAATCCCTAATCCCACTCTCCACTCTTTCAAAATCATCAGAGAAAATTTCTATATTTGTTGTCTTGCTATTTCTTGATGGTCACACTTGAAAGTGAATTTTAACCCTGAAAACTCTTAAGAAAGAAACTATTGATACAAGCTTTGTATTGGCAGTGTGCTCTTGAGCCAGTTATTTAACTCACCAGTTTTTGCATCTGTAAAATGGGATAATGTCACCTCATACTTTTCATAATAAGTGTATATAATCTAAATTATACCAAATAAAATATTCACATAAAATTAGTTAAGCTTTTGTTAAGTACACTGTGAGAGAATCTTGTTTGGTATTCTAACAGATTGCTGGAGAGGCTTAAATAGTTTTAAAATACTTTTTCTAGAAGACTTCAGGAGTTCTTCAAGCATAATTTAATTTGAATACTAGTTTATAATTAAATTCTTATTTATTAGACATGAATACACATTTTATATCCCCCATTCTTTCCATAAAATTATACCATAACTTTTGGTTAAATGAGCAGTGATTATGTACAGTTATATTTAAATATTGTTCATGGTTAAGCCATACTTACATTTTCTTTCTAGTACAATTTTTGTTTTCCTAGACAACAATTGCTTCATTTTAAAACTTGCTTTGTTTTTATGTTCCTTTTATTAATTCAGCATAAAAGATCTATACTTTTCTTGCTTTGTGTTTTAAATACTCTTGGTTTACTGGCTTATGATACTTTGTCTAGGTTATACTTTGACATTTACTTATTCCTTCAATGATATTTTAATTATTCTTTTATAAACAAGATAATTTTATTTCTTATAGTTCTGGAGGCTAGAAGCCAAAGTCAGGTTGCTGCAGGTTTGGTGTCTGGTGAGGAATTGGTATCTACTTACAAGATGGAGCCTTATCTGTGTCCTTTGGAAAGAACAAATATGTGTCTTCACATGGCAGATGGCAAAAGAGTGGAAGAGAGAGAACCTTTGCTAGTTCTTACCAACCTTGTATATGGATGTTAATCTCACTCATCATATACTTACTAGGTGTACCTAATATATATTAGGTATCTGAAGGGCATTTTGGATCTCAAATTTTCTCAAGTTTGGAAACTCTTGCAGATTTAGAGTTCTTAGAGCCTACTATGACTTCTTGTGTTTAAAGAATTAAAAGCTTAACATTATGAGTAACTCATAGCTTATTTTTCACTCAAGTATTAAATTATAAACAAAGCTTATGAAACTGGAAAAACTGTTAAATAAATGCTGGGATCTGAATTTGTCCCCCATTGAAACCTCATGGCCAATGTTGGTATTAAGAGGTGGAGCCTTTGGGCTATAATTAAGTCATGACATATCTACCTTCTGCCATGTGATAACATTT
The DNA here is from genome assembly GCF_964194105.1 of Spermophilus citellus. Classification (NCBI taxonomy): domain Eukaryota; kingdom Metazoa; phylum Chordata; class Mammalia; order Rodentia; family Sciuridae; genus Spermophilus; species Spermophilus citellus. Next base: position 136,195,219 of record NC_138189.1, read on the forward strand.
GTTTTCTCCAAAGGATGCAACATCAAGATGCCATCTGGAAAGCAGACATGGGGTTCTTACCAGACACCAAACCTGCCAGCAGCACCTTGATCTTGGACTTCTAGTCTCTGGAACTCTGAGAAATAAGTTTTTGTTGTTTATAAATTCCCCAGTCTCAGATATTTGGTTATAGAAACACAAATAGACTGAGACAATAAACATCTTTTGGTAAATAGATTTCTCTAACTCCAAATTTGGAATGTGTTGGTATGTTAATTATTATTGTAAAATAAACCACCACAAGTATAGTGTCCTAGAACAAGAGTGATTTGATTGGTCATGACTCTACATATTGAACTGGCAGATGTCTTTGTCTTCCTGAGGCTCCTCATCTAGCTGCAGTTACTGAGAGGCTTGGCTGGGGCTAGAAGATGCAAATGCTGTCATGTATGGTGATTGTCTAGTGTAACTGGCAGGCCACCTTGATTCTTTTTTTTTTTTTTTATTGATTGTTCAAAACATTACAGAGCTCATGATATATCATCTTTCATACATTAGACTCAATTGGGTTTTGAACTCCCATTTTTACCCCAAATACAGATTGCAGAATCACAACTGTTACATACTCACATTATTACATAATGGCATATTAGTGACTGTTGTATTCTGCTACCTTTCCTATCCCCTACTATCCCCCCTCCCCTCTCCTCCCCTCCCATCTTCCCTCTCTACCTCCTCTGCTGTTGTTCAATTCTCTCCCCTTTTCCCCCCTCCCCCTTGCCCCTCATAACCTCTTATAATTTTGTGTATCATTGAAGGTCTCCTACCATTTCCATATGCTTTCCCTTCTCTCTCCCTTTCTCTCCCCCCATTCGTCTTTGTTTACTGTTAGTCTTTTCCTCATGCTTTTCCTTCCTGTTCTGTTCTTAGTTGCTCTCTTTATATCAAAGAAGACATTTGGCATTTGTTTTTTAGGGATTGGCTAGCTTCACTTAGCATAATCTGCTCTAATGCCATCCATTTCCCTGCAAATTCTATGATTTTGTCATTTCTTAGTGCTGCATAATACTCCATTGTGTATAGATGCCACATTTTTTTTATCCATTCATCTATTGAAGGGCATCTAGGTTGGTTCCACAGTCTAGCTATTGTGAATTGTGTCGCTATAATCATTGATGTGGCCGTATCCCTATAGTGCGCTCTTTTAAGGTCCTCAGGGAATAGTCCAAGAAGGGCGATAGCTGGGTCAAATGGTGGATCCATTCCCAGCTTTCCCAGGAATCTCCATACTGCTTTCCAAATTGGCCTCACCATTTTGCAGTCCCACCAGCAGTGTACAAGTGTACCCTTTTCTCCACATCCCCGCCAACACTTATTGTTGTTTGACTTCATAATGGCTGCCAATCTTACTGGAGTGAGATGGTATCTTAGGGTGGTTTTGATTTGCATTTCTCTGATTGCTAGAGATGGTGAGCATTTTTTCATGTACTTGTTGATTGATTGTATGTCCTCCTCTGAGAAGTGTCTGTTCAGGTCCTTGGCCCATTTGTTGATTGGGTTATTTGCTATCTTATTGTTTAATTTTTTGAGTTCTTTGTACATTCTGGATATTAGGGCCCTATCGGAGGTGTGAGGGGTAAAAATTTGTTCCCAGGATGTAGGCTCTCTATTTACCTCTTTTATTGTTTCCCTTGCTGAGAAGAAACTTTTTAGTTTAAGTAAGTCCCATTTGTTTATTCTTGTTATTAACTCTTGGGCTATGGGCGTCCTATTAAGGAATTTGGAGCCCGACCCCACTATATGTAGATCGGAGCCAACTTTTTCTTCTATCAGACGCAGCGTCTCTGATTTGATATCTAGCTCCTTGATCCATTTTGAGTTAACTTTTGTGGATGGCAAGAGAAAGGGATTCAATTTCATTTTGTTGCATATGGATTTCCAATTTTCCCAGCACCATTTGTTGAAGATGCTATCCTTCCTCCATTGCATGTTTTTAGCCCCTTTATCAAATATAAGATAGTTGTAACTTTGTGGATTAGTCTCTGTGTCTTCTATTCTGTACCATTGGTCCACCTGCCTGTTTTGGTATCAGTACCATGATGTTTTTGTTACTATTGCTTTGTAGTACAGTTTGAAGTCTGGTATCGCTATAACTCCAGATTCACATTTCCTTCTTAGAATTGCTTTTGCTATTCTGGGTCTTTTGTTTTTCCATATGAATTTCATGATTGCTTTATCTATTTCTACAAGAAATGCCATTGGGATTTTGATTGGCATCGCATTAAACCTGTAGAGAACTTTGGGTAATATCGCCATTTTGATGATGTTAGTTCTGCCTATCCATGAACAGGGTACATTTTTCCATCTACTGAGATCTTCTTCTATCTCTCTCTTTAGGGTTCTGTAGTTTCATTGTATAAATCTTTCACCTCTTTTGTTAGGTTGATTCCCAAGTATCTTATTTTCTTTGAGGATATTGTGAATGGAGTGGTTTTCCTTATTTCCATTTCAGAGGTTTTATTGCTGATATACAGGAATGCCTTTGATTTATGCGTGTTGATTTTATAACCTGCCACTTTGCTGAATTCATTTATTAACTCTAGCAGCTTCTTTGTAGACCCTTTTGGGTCTGTTAAGTATATTATCATGTCATCCACAAATAGCGATAATTTAATTTCTTCTTTTCCTATTTTTATGCCTTTAATTTCTTTTGTCTGTCTAATTGCTCTGGCTAGTACTTCGAGAACTAAATTGAATAGGAGTGGTGATAGAGGGCATCCCTGTCTTGTTCCAGATTTTAGAGGGAATGCCTTCAGTTTTTCTCCGTTTAGGATGATGCTAGCCTGAGGTTTAGCATATATAGCTTTTACAATGTTGAGGTAAGTTCCTGTTATCCCTAGTTTTTCTAGTGTTTTGAACATAAAGGGATGCTGTACTTTGTCAAATGCTTTTTCTGCATCTATCGAGATGATCATATGGTTCTTGTCTTTAAGTCTGTTGATGTGGTGAATAGCATTTATTGATTTCCGTATATTGAACCAGCCTTGCATCCCAGGGATGAATCCTACTTGATCATGGTGCACAAGTTTTTTGATATGTTTTTGTATTCGATTCGCCAGAATTTTATTGAGAATTTTTGCATCCAAGTTCATTAGAGATATTGGTCTGTAGTTTTCTTTCTTAGAAGTGTCTTTGTCTGGTTTTGGGATCAGAGTGATGTTGGCCTCATAGAATGAATTTGGAAGAGCTCCTTCTTTTTCTATTTCTTGAAATAGCTTGAAAAGTATTGGTATTAATTCTTCTTTGAAGGTTTTGTAGAACTCCACTGTATACCCATGCAGTCCAGGGCTTTTCTTGGTTGGTAGTCTTTTGATAGCTTCTTCTATTTCTTCCTTTGTTATTGGTCTGATTAAATTGTGTGTGTCTTCCTTTCTCAATCTGGGCATATCATATGCCTTAAGAAATTTATCGATATCTTCACTATCTTCTATTTTATTGGAATATAGGGTTTCAAAATACTTTCTAATTATCTTCTGTATTTCTGTAGTATCTGTTGTGATATTGCCTTTTTCATCCCGTATGTTGGTAATTTGAGTTCTCTCTCTTCTTCTCTTCATTAGCATGGCTAAGGGCCTGTCTATCTTATTTAATTTTTCAAAGAACCAACTTTTAGTTTTATCAATTTTTTCAATTTTTTTTTTCGTGTCAATTTCGTTGATTTCTACTCTAATTTTAATTATTTCTTGTCTTCTACTACATTTGCTGTTGTTTTGCTCTTCCTTTTCTAGGTTTTTGAGGTGTAGTGTGAGTTCATTTATTTGTTGTTTTTTTCTTTTTTTGAGGAAAGAACTCCAAGAAATGAATTTCCCTCTTAAAACTGCTTTCATTGTGTCCCATAGATTCCGGTATGTTGTGTCTGTATTATCATTTGTCTCTAAGGATTTTTTCATCTCCTCCTTTATGTCTTCTGTAACCCATTGATCATTCAGTAACATATTGTTCATTTTCCATGTGATGTAGAATTTTTCCTTCCTTCTTTTATCATTGATTTCCAATTTCATTCCATTGTGATCAGATATGGTGCATGGTATTATCTCCACGCCTTTATACTTACTAAGAGTTGCCTTGTGGCATAATATATGGTCTATCTTTGAGTAGGATCCATGTGCTGCTGAGAAGAACGTATATCCACTTGATGATGGTTGATATATTCTATATATGTCGGTTAAGTCTATGTTATTGATTGCGCTGTTGAGTTCTATAGTTTCTTTATTCAGTTTTTGTCTAGAGGATCTGTCTAATGGCGAGAGCAGTGTGTTGAAGTCACCCATAATTATTGTGTTGTGGTCTATTTGACTCTCGAACTTGAGGAGAGTTTGTTTTATGAATGTTGCAGCTCCATTGTCTGGTGCATACAAATTGATAATTGTTATGTCTTGTTGGTGGATGGTTCCTTTTAACAGTATATAGTGTCCTTCTTTATCCTTCTTGATTAACTTAGGTTTAAAGTTGATTTTATTCGATATGAGTATGGCCACTCCTGCTTGCTTCTGAGGGCCATGTGAGTGGTATGATTTTTCCCAACCTTTTACCTTCAGCCTGTGTATGTCTTTTCCTACCATATGAATCTCTTGAAGGCAGCATATTGTTGGATTTATTTTTTTGATCCAGGTTACTAGCCTATGTCTCTTGATTGGTGAGTTTAGGCTATTAACATTTAAGGTTACAATTGAGATATGATTTGTACTTCCAGTCATGTTTCTTTATTTATTTATTTTAGTTTGGCTGGTTTTAGTTTTTGGTTATTTTCCTCCCCCTTTACTGAGATACATCCTGCTGTTAGTTTTGGGCACTATTTTTCAATTCCTCTTCTTGTAGAATTTTGCTCAGAATGCTTTGCAGTGCTGGTTTTCTTGCTGCGAATTCTTTTAGCTTTTGTTTATCTTGAAAGATTTTAATTTCATTGTCAAATCTGAAGCTTAATTTTGCTGGATACAGTATTCTTGGTTGGAATCCATTGTTTTTCAGCGTTTGAAATACATTGTTCCAGGATCTTCTCGCTTTCAAAGTCTGTTATGAGAAATCAGTCGTTAACCTAATTGGTTTACCCCTAAATGTAATCTGCCTCCTTTCTCTTGTAGCTTTTAATATTCTCTTCTTGTTCTGTACATTGGCTATCTTCATAATTATATGTCTTAGAGTTGGTCTATTATGGTTTTGAATGTTTGGGGTCCTGTAGGCTTCCAGGATTTGGCAATCCATTTCATCTTTCATCTCTGGGACATTTTCTAGAATTATTTCATTTAATATGCTGTCCATTCCTTTGGTTTGAGTCTCTGTGCCTTCTTCTATCCCGATGACCCTCAAATTTGGTTTTTTTAATGACATCCCATATCTCTTGAATAGATTGCTCGTGGGATTTAAGCATCTTTTCTGTGTTGACTATATTCTTTTCAAGTTGATAAACCTTGTCTTCATTATCTGATGTTCTGACTTCTACTTGATCAAGTCTGTTTGTAATATTCTCGTTTGAGTTTTTAATTTGGTTTATATTTTCCTGCAATTCTAGGATTATTGTTTGATTTTTTTTTTAAGATCTGTATCTCCTGGTAGAGCTCGTTCTTTGCCATTTGAATTTGTTTGTTTAATTCATTTTCAAAATATACTTTTATTGCTCGGACTTGCTGTCTCATGTCTTCCCTAATATTCCTTTCCATTCAAGTTAGGTATGCCTTGAGTTCTTTCCCTATCCCTGCTTCTGATGTTTCTATGTCCTCCTGTAGAATTAAGTTTTCCTGCATTGTTTGTACTCCTTTTTTCCCTTGTTTTCTCATGTTGTCCACGTTACTTTCTAGCTCTATTTGATTGCCGTGTTTCTGCTCTCTTCTATAGATTTGTTTTGGTTCTGTATTACTCTGTTGTTTCTTCTTTGTGTTGTTAAACTGTGCCTGCTAACGTGGATTCTGCTGGGAAGGAGTTCCGACGGCCGAGCTCCAGACGTCACTACTCTGCTATGACGGGCCCCAGGCTCCTTGCTGGGGTGTCCTAATGGGGCTGTGTGACTGGACTGTCTCTGTTTGGTTTCAGCTCCCCGTCGAGGCAGGTGGGCAGTCTCCAGTCGCCCAGTATCTCAGGCAGTGGGCGGATGATCGGTCGCGGCGGAGGAGTGGACTCCGGCCGCCCAGTCGCGTGGGCAGCGGGCCGGCTGTCGCCGGTGGGCGGGCGATCTCTAGGCACCCAGTCCAGCGGTCGGTAGTTGGCAGGCGGGCGTTCTCCTACCGCCCAGTTATGCGGGCAGTGGGCAAACTGTCGCCGGCGGACCTGCGGTTTCCAGCCGCCCAGTCGCGAGGGCCTGGCCTCTAGTCCCCTAGTTTCTCCTGCTAGTCTTGATTTCTCCTGCTAGATCAGATTTCCCCTGAGTGATGGCTCTCGGCAGTTCAAACTGTACTCTGGACCTGCCGTTTGATGGGTGTGGAGGGTGTCTATTGGGGACCCCGGCACTCTACTGTTTTGTTTCCGTTGTGGGGGATAGATCTGTACCGCTTCCTTCCCCCTCTGAAATCCCGCACTCAGCCCGGGGGTCAGTGCGGGCTCATCTGGCAGGATTCCACAGAATTGCAGCCACTTTTCTCCCTGCTTGCTAATTAATCACTTCTCTGCGGCGCCCCGCCTTCTGTAGCCGCGGGGAAGGCCGGACGAATCAGTCAGCCTGGATCCCCAGGGTCGCACAATTGGCTATTGGGATCCCTGGCACTCTATCGTTTTGATTTTTTCTGCTTGCCCCTCCCCCAGCGCTGGCTAGACAGGTTTAGTTTTGGCTGTTGATGGGAGGGGGAGTTGAAGGTCAGGTGTCTCTAGTTTTCCCCTAGTCTTTATGCGGGCTCACTCTGATACTCCCTTCCCCGGAAAGCCTAGGAGAGGTTTTATGCGGATTCCCTGATGTATGGGGGATGGGCTGAGTGACACAGACCTGTTTTATTGTTGCAGTCTGTCGGAGAGTGGCGGTGGATACTTCAGCTCTCCAAGATGGTGGCCGCTGATTGCCTTGGTGGAGTTTCCATTGTGGGGGACGGGACTGTATCGCTTCCTTCCCCGTCTGAAATCCCGTACTCAGCTCGGGGGTCAGTGCGGGCTTGGCCGGCGGGGTTCCACCCAATGGCAGCCACTTTCCTCCCTGCTTGCTAATTAATCGCTTCTCTGCGGCATCCCGCCTTCTGTAGCAGCGGGGCAGGCCGCGGGAATCAGTCAGCCCGGATCTCTGGGGTCGCACAATTGCCTATTGAGATCCCCAGCACTCTATCATTTTGTTTTTTTCTCCCACCTTGATTCTTGTGCATATGGTTTCCCCAATAAGATAGCCAGGTTTTGATATGGCAGTGGCAATGTTTCATGAGGACAAAGCAGAAGCTACAAAGTTTCTTGAGGATAATGCTTTGAAATCATACAACCTCACTATTAGCCCATTCTCTAAGTTACTGCAAGACAGAAGAACAGCTTAGGTTTAAGGTATTGGGACTCCCACTTCTTGATTAAATATATTTAAGGCCATATTTAATCTAGTATAGCCAACTCTCTGGCTAGTTACACATATTCCTGCTTCATGCAAAATATGTTCAATACTTCCCAAGACCCCAGATATCATCCAATTTTGAGATCAAGCTTGATGTATGAGTTTATGATCTGCATCAAACCTGAATATAGATGAGACTCCTTGAAACAATTCCTCCTGTTCCAAAGAATTATGAATTAAAAGTTGCTGTTATTACTGGTATGTAGAATTATAAAATCCACCTGTGCACAGGTAGTCAGGGTTCCCTATTCTGGGGTTAAAAACATTTCTTGATTAGAACCTAGTTCTGTTCATTGGAGGGGTTCCCTAATTCTAATCAAGATCTTCCTTGATCTTTCCATGACTCTTGGCACCACCTTTCTTGCTATGCTTTGAGAGTTCCTTCCTAATCTGTTAAATAAGAATTTGACTATTGGCATTGTCCCTGGTGTCTGGAAGAATCTAAATGGTTGGAATTTCCCAAAGTATATTTGTTATTCATGAGCCCTTTGGTTAATACTTGAGTTTAAACTAATAAAGAGTCTCATGGTAAGTCTCTAGATAGCTTCAGGTTGAGGACTTGACACAAAAAAGACAAATTACATGGCTAGAGGATTAGAACTTTGAGGGAGCCTGACCTCCAGGGAAGAGAAAAGGACTGAAGATTGAGTTTGATTACATGGTCAATGAAAATGTAATGAAACCCATATAAAAATTCCAGACACTGAAGCTCAGTTGGGCTTCTTGGTTTGTGACATATTGATGTGCCAAAAGGGTTATGCACACTTGATTCCACAGGGAGAGGGCACAGAAGCTCTTTGGAACCATTCTAGACTTTATCCTATGAGTACCTTTATTTGCCTATTTCTGGGTTATATTGTTTATAACATGGAATGTTAAGCATAGCACTTTTTTTGTTCTAGTAAATTATCAAACCTGAGATAGTTGTGGAAACCCCTGGATTTTAGCCAATAGATCAGAAGTACAGGTGGCCTAGGGACTCCCTGAACTAGCAGGTGGTATCTGAAAGTGAAAGGCATTGTGGAGGACTGAATCCTTAACTTATGAGGTCTGTACCAGGTGATTAGTGCTTTATTTTGTTTACTCCATTACTCCATTTTGTTTTCCTTACCCTCAACTATAACCTTTGACCTCAATTTTAATGTTTCTTTCTTTTTTTTATTTTTGATTTTTTAGGAATTTTTATATTTCTTTATTTTATTTTTAATTTTGATTTGTTATATATGACAACAGAATGCATTACAATTCATATTACATATAGAGCACAATTTTTTATATCTCTGATTATACACAAAATACAGTCACATCCTTCTTGTCTTTTTACATGTACTTAGGGTAATGATGATCATCGGATCCAACCATTTTTCCTACCCCTATGCCCCCTCCCTTCTCATTCCCCTTTTGTCCTATCTAGGGTTCATTTAATACCCGCCCCCCCCCCCCCCACACACAGCATATTATGGATAAGCATCCTTAAATCAGAGAAATCATTTGGAATTTATTTTTTTGGGATTGGCTAATTTCACTTAGCATTATATTCTCCAGCTTCATCCCTTTACCTGCAAATGCCGCAATTTTATTCTCTTTTAATGCTGAATAATATCCCATTGTGTAGATATACCAAATTTTCTTTATCCATTCATCTGCTGAAAGGCATCTAGATTGGTTCCACAGTTTAGCTATTATGAATTGCTCTGCTATAAACATTGATGTGGCTTTGTCCCTATGGTATGCTGTTTTTAAGTCCTTTGGGTATAGATGGAGGAGTGGGATAGCTGGGTCAAACGGTGGTTCCAATCTCAGTTTTCCAAATATTCTCCACACTGCTTTTGATATTGGCTGCACAAGTTTGCAGTCCCACCAGCAATGTATGAGTGTGCCTTTTCTCCCACATTCTTGCCAACACTTATTTTTGTTTGTATTCTTAATAGCTGCCATTCTAACTGGAGTGAGATGAAATCTTAGAATAGTTTTGATTTGCATTTCTCTAATTGCTCTAAAAACTGGAACACAACAGGGATGCCCTCGTTCACCACTTCTATTTAACATAGTTCTGAAAACACTGGCCAGAGTAATTAGACAGACAAAAGAAAGTAAAGGGATATGGATAGGTAAAGAAGAACTCAAATTAACATTATTTGCCTACGATATGATTTATACATAGAAGACCCAAAAAGTTCCACCAGAAAAATTCTAGAACTAGTAAATGAATTCAGCCAAGTAGCAGGATACAAAACCAACACCCACAAGTCAAAGGAGTTTCTGTATATCAGTGACAAATTCTCTGAAAGGGCACAAGGAAAACTACCCCATTTACAATAGCATCAAAAAATGAATCAATAAAATACTTGGAAATCAACTTAATGAAAGAGGTGAAAGACCTCTACAATGAAAACTACAGAATGCTAAAGAAAGAAATTAAAGAGGACCTTAGAAGATGGAAAGATCTTCCTTGTTCTTGGTTAGGCAGAATTAATATTGTCCAAATGACAATACTACCAAAATCACTATACAAATTTAATGCAATTCCAATCAAAATCCCAATGACATTCCTCATATAAATAGAAAAAGCAGTCATGGAATTCATCTGGAAAAATAAGAGACCCAGAATAACTAAAGCAACCCTTAGCAAGAAGAGTGAAGCAGGCGGCATCATTATACCAGACCTTAAACTATACTAGAGAGCAATAGTAACAAAAATAGCATGGTATTAGCACCAAAATAGATGGTAGACCAATGGCACAGAAGAGAAGACACAGAGACTAACCCACATAATTATAGTTATCTTATATTTGGCAAAGGTGCTAAAAAAACACATTGGAGAAAAGATAGTCTCTTCCATAAATGGTGTTGGGAAAATTGGAAATCCATACGCAATAAAATGAAATTAAACTCCTATCTCTAACCGTGCACAAAACTCAAAAGTGGATCAAGGACCTAGGAATTAAAACAGAGACCCTGCATCTGTTAGAAGAAAAAGTAGGCCCAAATCTCCATAATGTGGGATTAGGCCCCAACTTCCTCACTAAGACTCCTATAGCACAAGAATTAATATCAAGAATCCATAAATGGGATGGATTCAAACTAAAAACTTCTTTCAGCAAAAGAAACAATCAGTGAGGAGAATAGAAAGCCTACCAATTGGGAACAAATTCATACCACACGCATGTCAGATAGAGCACTAATATCTAGAATATATTAAAAACTCAACCTCAACACCAAAAAAATAGATTACCCAATGTGTTATATAAATGGGCCAAGGACCTGAACAGACCCTTCTCAGAGGAGGATATACGATCAATCTTAATGGTTTTCTTGGTGGTATGGTTCACTCCTTCATTTCTAAGGGTTTGATCCCCTAATTACCATGCCCTTTTTCTTTTTTTGGCCATCACTGTAGTTACCTGTTTACCATCAAAATTGGGCCCAGGAGTATCACCTGGTGTCATACATATTCCTTTCCCTTTTGTGTAGCAGCAGCAAATTATCTCTAGGGACTGGGGAAAACTATCCCTGCCAAGATGATAACTTGCCTGATGATACTTTAACACAGTTAATTGAAATATCCAGCCATCTCTTTATAGTCCATGAGACTTGTTGTAAACTCTAGGGTAAGTATTCTCCCACTGGGAAATAGAACCTTTAAATCCATAGGGCCTAGAATTGAAGGGACAGGAATTATACATTCCTTAGATGGGTCACTGAGAACAATGGAAAGCAAGAACCTTTTGGTTCCTAGACAGAAATATTATTCATATAGGGCACCTGGCACCAAACAAACTTCATTAATTTGAAGTACACATTGTATCCAGGAAGAGGGACACTATATTAAAAAGGAATCTCATTCAAACATACCTGAGCTGTTCCTTCAACAGCATATACCATTGCTTTATTAGGCTTGTTGCTTCAAGATAATGTGGTGTATGATGTGACCAGTGGATTTCATGGTCATATATGTATCTTTTGATGTAAAGGGGTCCTTTAGTCTGATGCAATACTATTTCTGATCATATGCTGGTGGATTATTCATTCATTTAATCCTCTTGAGACAGATGAAGAATAAGGTGCTAAAGGCAGAAAAGGAAAACCAATGCAGAGAATTTGTTTTTATTCTCATCAAAATAAATTTTCTGACTACTCCTGAGAAGAAGTGACCCAATGCAATGAACCTGTCATTATATGGCAAGTTGATCTCTTCAAGAGATGGTACTATATGGAGGTAAGCATTGGTTTGTGTTGTTGACAAGTTGTACATTCTGCATGGTAGTAGCTAGATAGGCCTTAGTAAATGTGAGCTTGAAATAAGTGAGTGTTCCGACATGGCATTCATTCTTGATGCCAAGGCTACTCTGTTTCAGGTGCCTATTGTACTAGCACTGGGTTGGCTGGTGACAGGTGATTGACATCATCTTATTGAGTCTTTTTTTTTAAACCTAGTTTAGTGACTTTTCTATGTTACTTGCTTCTGATGGGCATTAATGTTAAAAAAAAGATTTTCACAATTATGTGAATACTTTTTTTGGGGGGTGGTGGTGATTTTGGGGATTGAACCCAGGTACTTGTTAATTATAAACATGTGCTCTACCACTAAATTACATCCCTAGGCAATGACCACTTTTATGTGACTATTCACATACCTCTTCTTTCTCTTTCTCTACTCCTGGAACCAGTTTCTAGTGCTTTGTATCCAGTGCTTATCTCAATGCCTGACACATTCAGGCATCCCACAAATATTTGCTAAATTGACATTGAGTAAAGAAGTGAACAAAAGAATGAATAAATATGAGAGACACTGAATGAGAAAAATATGAAAAGAGAGTGTTCTGCTTAGCTTTTGCATTTTTGTGACCAAAAGACTTGGTAAGAACAGCTAGCCTACAGGAAGAAAAGTTTGTTTTGGTTCACAGTTTCAATGGTTCAGTCTATGGTCAGCTGACTTCATAGCTCTGGGCCACATGAGGCAGAACATCATGGCAGAAGCATGTATTAGAGGAAAGCTGCTCAGGACATGACAACCAGGAAGCAAGGAGAGAGATCCACTCCCCAGTGATAAAATGTAACCCCAAGTCACATCCCCAGTGACCTACTTCCTCCAGCCACACCTTACCTGCCTACAGCTACCTCCCAGTCAGTTCATTAGGTTAAAATTCTCATTATCTAATCATTTCACCTCTGAGCTTCTTTCATTGTCTCACCCATGAGCTTTGTGGTAATACCTCATATTAATGATAACGTTCCCTCACCCCCCGGCCCCTCAAACATCATGCCCATCTCACAATGCAAAAATATTTAGTCTAGGTTGGAATCCCTAGAAGGTGAAATCCTAGACTGAAATTAGTATGTGGGAGATTGTTAGGAATTCCTGTGGACAGATAGTAATGGAAGGAATCAGGATTGGGCAGAAGGAAATGCTGAACTGCTCTAGTGATTTCAAAATAGAGGCTTCAACTGACAATCCAGGGGATAGTATAAAAATAGAATGAGTTGGGGAGAAAAGACTGGACACAAATTTGTCACAAATTGTATACGGGACTCTTAAGACAAAGGCATGATTTTAAACAAGGTAGGTCTTTTTAGTATGATAATTCCCAAAGGGGATAGTAGCATAGAGCTGTTTCCTAGAGCAGTAGTCCCCCAAAATGGGATAATAAATCTTTCATTCCAGAAAGGGCATATAGATGGTGCAATACAGTGTCCACTATTATAGAAAATTATTTATTCAATTTAAATATTTCTAGTTCCTTTTAGTCTAAGTTACATCCATAAATTGATTTGAGACAGACTTCTTTCTGAATGAAGCATCAGATACTGCAGAAAAAATACCCCCAAATTATTAACTAGCTATTTGTCAAATTGAGAGCCCACTGGGAACCATCTTAAATTCTTCTGAGATCTTAGCCAGGCATGGTGGGCATGTCTGTAATCTCAGTGTTTTGAGAGGCTGAGATAGGAGGATCACAAGGTTGAAGCCAGCCTCAGAAACTCAGTGAGATACTTATGAGATACTTAGCAACTTAGCAAGACTCTGTCAAGAAATAAATAAATAAAGAAAGAAAGAAAGGAAGGAAGGAAAGAAGGAAGGAAAGAAGAAAAAAGAAAAAATTGCAAAAAGAGGATGAGAATATTGGTCAGTGGTAGAGTACCTGCTTAGTATGTATGAAGCTCTGGGCTCAGTTCCCAGCACTGGAAAAAATAATCTTTCTGAGATTTTAGAAAACATGCTTGAGTCTTCCAACCACTCTAGGGTTAACCTTTACTCTGAGATCATTTTTTACTTTAAAAAATTTTACTAGAAGAATGAGATTATTACATTTATATACATTTATGTTATTATATATTACATTTATATAGGATGTGTCAAAATGCATTCTATTGTCATGTATAACTAATTAGAACAATTTTTTTAATTTTAAAAAGGAAGTTTTTCTCTAGAGAAGCTTGGGGTAAGAAACAATTTTGTATTCTAATTCAGCAGGTCCTAGGCTTTCTGTATTTCCTATATATTCTGTTTCTATACTGAGAAATTCCTTCTCTTTTTATCTCTTTTGTACTTTATACACAGTTCAAGCAAGACATTGACCCTTCCAACTTGCTACTCATTAGCTGGATCTAAAAACTCATTAGTATATTATTAATATATTATCTAGCATCCAAGTTCCTTTTTTTTCTTTTCTTGCTACGGGGGATTTGACCCAGAGGTACTTTACCACTAAGCCACATTCCCAGCTCTTTTGATTTTTGATTTTGAGACAAGGACTTGCTAAGTTGCTGAGACTGGACTTAAACTTGTGCTCTTCCTGTCTAAGCCTACTGAGTCACTGGGATTATAGGACTGTGCCACCATGCCCAGCCCAAGTTACTTCTAATGTTTTAACTACACTCCATGAGTTTCCATTTTTCTAGACTCTAGTAACAATCATAACTACCTCTTAAGCATTCTAAGTGTTCATTCACCATAATTCCAGTCATTCATGCTGCTTTTGCCCCCTCAGTTAGCTCTCTCTTATGGTTTAGATAGGAGGTGTCCCCCAAAAGCTCATGTATGAGATAACAGAAGAAGGTTCAGAAGCGAAATGATTAGATTATGAGAGTTGTTACTTAATTTTACTACTTGATCCCAAATCCAATGATGCATGTTTTATATTTTTGTTAAGTCAGGACCCTACTTCTGGGTTCCAATTTCTGTATCAATTATTTTGATTTGTAACAAAGCATTCTCAAACTTAGTGGCTTAAAATCAGATCACACAGTTTTGCAGTTTGATTGGGCTTATTTGGGTAGTTCTTCTGTTGGTCTTTCTTGGAATGGATATGACTGCAGCAATCTGGGTGCTCCACTGTGACTGTTTCTCTGTTAACTGCAGCAGTTTACCAGGGAAGTTTTCTTGCCTATAGGTCCCCTCTTGCAGTATAATCTGTGTTTTTTAAAAATATATAGTGGTAATAGAAGTTCAAGAGGATGAGAACAGAGCTCTAAATGTTGAGTTGAACTCAACATTAAAAAATTTCAAATCATATGGTATAGCCACATGTTCTATTGGTCAAAGCAAGTCACAGGACCAGTACTGATTCATGTGGTTGGGAAGTAGACTTACTTCTTAATGAAATAATAGGCAATGCAACCAGAATTAATCTTTGCATTTAAAATATTAAATAAAGCTCTCTTTTGATTAGCTCTCTGTTATGGTTTGTTTAGATATGAAGCATTCCTCAAAAGCTCATGTATGAAACAATATAGGAAGGCTCAGTGGTGAAATGTTATGAGAGTTGTAACTTAATCAGTGGATTAACTGGGTTTTAGTGTAGGCAAAGTGTAGCTGCAGTGGTGACTTCTGAGATTAAGAGATACCAACAATGTGGAATGTCTATTGAGAATGTCTGCAGAAATTGAGCAGAAACAAGCTGGGGGAGGCCATGTGGGCCGAAACCAGCAAGGCCATAGGGGCTGACCAACCCAAGCCCTTTAGAGGGAACATCACAATGTCATATGCCCCAGATAATGAATGTAGTTTTATAGCTATAGGACTTATTTTCAAAGTCCAACTAGATTTTGGTCTTACTTTGGTCCTATCACTTCTTTCTGTGTTCCTAATTCTCCCTTGTGGAATGGAAATGTTTATTCTGTGGCATTATATATTGGATATATGAAACTTGCTTTCTTATAGGGAAAACTTGAAAGAGTTTGCCTTGAGTCTCAGATGAGATTTGGGACTTGGACTTTTGGGGAATGCTGGAACTGCTAAGACTATGGGGACTCTTAAAAATGGACTAAATATTTTTGCATTGTGAGACGGGCATGACGTTTGAGGGGTCGGGGGGAACATTATCATTAATATGAGGTATTACCACAAAGCTCATGGGTGAGACAATGAAAGAAGCTCAGAGGTGAAATGATTAGATAATGAGAATTTTAACCTAATGAACTGACTGGGAGGTAGCTGTAGGCAGGTAAGGTGTGGCTGGAGGAAGTAGGTCACTGGGGATGTGACTTGGGGTTACATTTTATCACTGGGGAGTGGATCTCTCTCCTTGCTTCCTGGTTGTCATGTCCTGAGCAGCTTTCCTCTAATACATGCTTCTGCCATGATGTTCTGCCTCACGTGGCCCAGAGCTATGAAGTCAGCTGACCATAGACTGAACCATTGAAACTGTGAACCAAAACAAACTTTTCTTCCTGTAGGCTAGCTGTTCTTACCAAGTCTTTTGGTCACAAAAATGCAAAAGCTAAGCAGAACACTCTCTTTTCATATTTTTCTCATTCAGTGTCTCTCATATTTATTCATTCTTTTGTTCACTTCTTTACTCAATGTCAATTTAGCAAATATTTGTGGGATGCCTGAATGTGTCAGACATTGAGATAAGCACTGGATACAAAGCACTAGAAACTGACAAAATTATAAAGTTCTTTTAAAAATTGTAAATTCTTAGAGATTCATATAATTTTTGCTTTCTGGAGTTTAAAATATTTTATAATTGTGAAAGCTTTTAAGTTGTGATCCAATTGAACTACTTAATTGGAAACAAAACACAAAAGCTGAATGAAACGTCAAGATGTCTTTCTGTGAATAAATTTTTCTAACTTCATTTTCAGAATAGCTTATTTTCTGATCCATATAAATTAATAAGGAGAAAACAAGATTTGTTTTCCTCCCCAAATGAGGAATTTTTGCTTGCTTAGTTTTAAGGAATGAGGTTTGTTATTGTTGTATTTTGTTTTTAGTGTTTCTGAGAAGTCTCATGGAAAGGCACCTTTATTTCCTCTATAGCTAGACCTGATTAGCCATGAAAGATATTTTTATCTCTCTGGGTGGAGAATTCATGAAAGGCACAGATCTCAAATCTTAATTATTTGAACAGATATTTTATTTTCTAGTTGCCCTCATGATTTTCAAAAACATTTTCTTACTCAACTTTCCTTTAAATATCTCTTATTTCTGATGATATTTGGAGGAAACTACTATCTATTCTAATGTAGTAGAGGGGAAATATATATTAGAAGCCTTCATAAAGGCAAAGTAGATTTAGATTTGATTTTTTATTATTGAATTTCATCCATCTTCTCTCCAATATAGTCTTCTTTGGAGATTGCCTAAGTCTTTTTTTTTCATAGGTGTGTCCAGGTCAGAAAAGAATGAAAAAAGCATAATTTAAATCTGTATAATGCATGCATGTTATAAATGTACATACATAAATGCAAATATATGCACACACATTTTTTTTGCCCAAATTATATTTGTCACTAAAGTAGAAGTCCACTTTTCTCTGCTCATAACACTTTTGACATTAGAAGTATAGGTTTTCCACACATCACAATTTCCCCATTCTTTGTGGATACCAATTGTGTCCTATACTTTAATTCAGTTCTTTCACTAACTACCTATGATTAGCACAACCCACACAGGTTAGGGGCTTCATTCCACAATACTGCTCCCCACTCAAGTTGTCCACTGCAAGCAGTAGGTCTCCAGGTTACCCATACTTCCGTCTGACTTGGCTATAAATCCAGGATTTCCACAAGCTCCTTACCTACTAAAGATAAATTCTTCTGTTTCTCCATGGATATCTCCTGTGGTTTTTGTAATTGATGCTAATATTTGAAATCCAAGTTTCCTGCTTGCTTTTATAGTTTCTCTAGGGTTGATTTTGAGTGAGAGAATCAGCAGCTTGTGCTAATTTGCCATATTGAAAAGTGTAGTTTAAACTTAATGAGGTCAAAACCCATTTACTTTTATATAATTCTTGAATGATCAGAGTCACTTTTTTTTCATGTGAGCTTTCTTATGCTTCTGTCTTTAACCTAGGAAATAGTTCATTTATGAGGCACAAAAACTCAGTGAAGCTTACATTTTTTAAAAAGTTATTCACCAGCCTGTGAAATACCCTATCCTCTCTATTTCTTGGCATTTATAAGGACAGATGTAGGTCTTTTAAAAAAATCATTATAACTTTCTTGCTATACTGGTTAGGTAATAAGAAAACCAGATTGAGCATCTACTGCTGAGACTTCATCTGTTTAATCTTGGACAGATCCCTTAAACTTCTGGAACTAGGAATTCCTATCTAAAGATTGAAAGAGACCATCAGGTCTCTTTCTGCTTTTTAAAATTTTATTACTATCATTTTGTGGAATTTTCAATAATTTACTTAAGGTATATTCTTAAAAAAAGTCTTACTGTGTGAAATCCTTGTCAATCATTAATGAAAAGTCTTGGATTATAAAATTAAACATAACCAGTGTGGTTGATGTCAATAAAAATAAACTACTACACTGCCACATTAACAGTGAAGCTATAAAGGAAAGACATCTTTTATGAACCAAGAAGCAGCAACCTGCTATCTGCTAGCAACCTGTTCTTGAATTTCCCTGCATCCAGAAATGTACACAGAATATTCATTTTGTTTATAAGTTACCAAGTTTAAGGTGTTTTAAGTTTTTTTTTGACAGCTTGAATGGATGAAGAGAAGGAGGTAATTAATGATTTAGGGGAAATGGTGTTAGGGAAGCCTTTACTGAGAAAATGATGCATGAATTTCCCTTAAAGATTGAGTAGGGATTTACCATTTAAAAAAATTTTAATTTTGGATATAACATTTCCACTCTGGAAAATGTTTTTAAAACCCAAGAATAAGGGCAACAACAAGGTCACTCTAAGACAAGACTGAAATGTGTAGCTAAGGAGCCTTAGTGATAAGATGTTTATGACTTAACTTACTATTTTTATGTTTTGAAATTCTGCCACAAACAGAATAAGAAAAAATAGCTAAGTATTAAAAGAATATGAGATAAAATTTAGGAGCTACAATAATAGAGAGAAAAGGAAGGTTGATGTGGTGTGGAATGTTCTGAAAGACTTTAGAAGAAATGAAACCTGAAACAGACTTGAAGATGAGGAAGAGTTGGGGGTATCAAAGAAAGAAAGGATGTTGATTATATAAGTGCTATGCATTCCCATTAAGAAAAGAATGTCAAGAAGGAAGGAAGGAATGATAGAATTAAGTGTCATGGAGCTTGTATTGGGCAGAGTTCTTCAGAGGAACAAGAACAAGAAGGATCCATATATATGGTAAAATAAAATATATATGGTGATTTACTGCATATTGACATTTCAATCAATGACAAACTGTATATATAACAATGATCCCATAAGATTATATTGCCTATTACCATCATAGCCATCTTTGTTTTAGTACATTCTATATTATTTGTCCAATGATGAAATCATACAACAATATGTTTCTCTCAATGTGTTTCTGCCATTCAACAACATGTGACTGTTTATGAGATTTATATGGAAATTGACTCACATGAATATGGAGGACAAAAAGTCCCAATATATGCCTTTGTAAGCTGGAAAACCAAGAAAGCAGTGGTATAATGCAGTTTGGGTCTGAAGGCCAGAAAATCAGGATTCCAATATCTGAGGGCAGAAGGCTGTGTCCTGCCTCAAGAAGAGACAGAATTTGTCTTTCCTCTACCCTTTATTCTATTTGGTCCGTTGGTGGATTAGATTTGATGTAGTTTGGTGAGGGCTTGGTCTTCTTTATTCAGATTTCCAGTCTAAATTCTAATCTAGTCTAGGAATATCCTCACAGACAAACCTAGAAATAAAATGTTATCAACTATGTAGATATCCCTTATCTCCATTAAGTTGACACATAAAATTAACCATCCCAAAACTCAAGTTGGGGTAAGGATTGAAAAGAGACCAATCACTAGGTGAGCACTGGTGATATTTCAAAAACAGCATTGGATTGGGTGTAGAGTGGATACTTGGATGAGCAGGTTTGCAATGAACTAGGGAATAAATGGGAAGTATTTATTGAGAGGTAGTCTGAGTCTTACATTTTGGATGCCTTTGTTTACACTAAGGAGTCAGTGGTGTTAAGTGATAGATTAAGGAATTAAGGGTTGACCAATGAAAGGAAAACTTTTTTTTAAAATCAATAGAATTTTTACAATTTGAGGAAACCTTGTGATATTTTAGCCTTGAAATGTCTTTCAACAGCTGGTGGAGAGTTTGACAGGGAATTTGAACTGCATGAAGGTACTAGAATATCAGTATCAGTGACTTTCAAAGCTTTGGGACTGTGATCTTCAGTAACAAGGAAATTTTATATTATGATATTGATACCTAAATATATGCACAAACATAACTTGAGACAAAAGTTCAAAAAACAATACTTTTTATAAGAGAAACTCTGATATTTTTCTCTTGAATTTTGTTTTTAATAATTGATAATCAGAACTTTGGTATGCAGTGCAATTCAGCTTTGGTTTCTGTCACTTAGAATTCTGATAGCCTACAACCGACTTTTAAAAAAAATTTTTTTTAATTTGTTCTTTATAGTCTATGACTGATTTTTAACCATGAAAAGGACTTTAGATATTTCTAAAACTTCTATTAATTGTTCATTTAACTTACAACTTATTTATAAAAATTTAACTTACAAGTTATTTATGTAAAAATTTCTAAATCTAATAATTTTTATATAAAGTAAAATAACCATCATTTAGAGGACTTTTGATTTATGGTCTCAATCCAGCTGAATAGACTAAACATACTTGAACAATAAATTCCACTTATAAACTTAATTGCATTTTCTGAAACATTCTAAACTGCATTTAATAAATTTAATATATTTGGTTTTTATTTTGAGTGCTTCAGATACTTGACTAGGCAAACTATGACTATAACAAGAAAAAATACTCCCTTGAGAATGTCACTCTTATAAATCTAATAAATTAATCTTTAATGGAGAAAAATCTCAGGTTCTTCTAAACATGCTCATGATATAAAAAAATTAACTCCCAAACATAGTACTGTGGTCTAATCACCTCTATGGATAATGCTTAACATTTCTAAGTAAATGCTTGAGCAATTTATCTGGTAGATTTAAAAGCCTCTTCTGGGTAACCTACCCTGACTGTCAATCATGGAGGACCCTAAGGACTTTCAATCAATCTTGCAAGAAGTTTGATGATCTTTAATCAACTATTCTTTCTCTTATATCTAATCTCAAAATGACTACCTAGCCATTCTTTTCTTTTTTAAACTTATAAAATTATCAGGACAATGATATTTGAATTGGCTCTTTTAGAAAATTTCTCTAGCAAATTTGAAATACATTTTATAATAGAGGAATTTGTAACTTGCTCATGTTAAAGTATAATTTTTTAACAGAGGCAAAATATTGTATAAATTTAAAATGAACATGTGTTAGGCATTTTATTTAATTAATAAGAAAACTGGTAATGTGTCAAATGAAAACAAACCACAACCAAGAGGTCCCAAAAGAATTTGCTAATAGATTCAAAATAGACATCTTCCTTGGAGTGGATGTGATGGTAGTGGTGAAATCAGTGGTACCTCTGCCGGAAAAAGTTGTTTCCATCTCTATAGATAAGACTCATTTTTGTTGCTAATAATGTTTTACAATTTTAAGTTAATCTGTTAGCTCAACTAGAGATAATGAAAGAGGTGGACCCCTATACAATCAGATCACATGAAAGCATGCCTTAGACAATGCCTGTCCCATTGAAGAGCTATTCCTGAATTCGATTTTTTTCCCATTTCAAAATCTTTTATAATGTTCCCCTGCAATTTCTCTACCTGATGAAAGTTATTTTAAAAATTACTTTTTAAAGTTATATTTTTTAGTTGTCAGATAAAATTGTATGTATTGTGTATATCATTGTGTTTTGAAATATATGTATATATGTAGAGAGAGATAAATTTAGTGAATTAATGAATCTATTCCTCACATAGTTATTATTTTTGCAATGAGAACATATGTCTTCTATCTTTGCATTTTTCAGAATATAATATATTGTCATTAATTATAGTTATCATACTATACAAAAGATCTCTTAAATTTATTTCTCTTACCTTACTATAATTATATATTCTTTGACCAACATCTCTTCATCTCTTCTCCTGCATACTTTACCTAAGCTTTGGTAACTATCATTCTATTCTCAACTTCAATGAGGTCAACATTTTAATATTCCAAACGTGACTGAGATCATGCAGAATTTGTCTTTCTGTGTCTGGCTTATATTTTTGAGGGGTGTGGTGGAGTACTAGGAATTGAACTTAGAGATACTCAACCACTGAGCCACATCTGCAGCCCTATTTTGAATTTTATTTACAGACAGGGTCTCACCAAGTTGCTTAAGGCCTCTCTGAGTTGCTTAGGGCCTGTCCTTGCTGAGGCTAGCTTTGAACACACGATCCTCCTGTCTTAGCCTCCCAAGCTGTGTACCACCACACCTGGTGTGTGCCACCACATCTGGCTGTGTCTGGCTTATTTTGTTTAACATAATGTCCTCTGGGTCTATCTGTGTTGCAAAACACAGGACTTTGTCCTTTTTTATGGCTGGACAGTGTGTATTTTCCACTTTTTCTTATTCATTCATCTGCTAATAAACACTTGTGTTGATTTTGTGCCTTGACTCTTGTAAATAGTGCTATAGTAAACATGTGAGGTATGACTCTTTGACATACTGACTTTATTTCCTTAGAATACATATCTGCTAGTGGGATTGCTAGATCATGTGGTAGTTCTAAAGTTTAAATTTGGTGGGGGGTTAGTTTCTGGGGATTGAACTCAGAGCCACTCGACCACTGAGCCACATCCCCAGCCCTATTTTGTATTTTATTTAGAGACAGGATCTCACTGAATTGTTTAGCACCTCACTTTTGCTGAGGCTGACTTTGAACTCAAGATCCTCCTGCCTCAGCCTTCTGAGCTGCTGGAATTACAGGCATGTGATACTGCACCCAGCTAAAGTTTAAATTTTTTGAGGAAACTCTATATTGTTTTTCATAATAACTATACTAATTTACATTCCCACCAACTTTGGGAACATCCTTACCAATTTTTAAAACTCTTTTTGGATAATAGCTATACCAGTGGATATGAGGTGATAGCTCTAATCTGCACTTCCTTGATAACTAGTGATGTTGAACAGGTTTTCATATACCTGTTGGATATTTATGTCTTTTGAAAAATAACTATTCAGGTTTTATGCCCATTTTCTTCCTTTTTTTTAAATTGATGCATTATAATTATACATTAGTGGCTTTGTCCATTTTTAAATTAGTTTTTTTAACTATTAAATCTTTTGAGTTCTTTATATATTTTTTATATTAACCCCTTATAAGATATTGTTTCCTAATAGTTTCTCCCATTCTGTGGGTTGTTTCTTGCTTTTTTTTTTTTTTGCTTGTAAAAAGATTTTTAGTTTGATGTAATGTCATTTGTCTATTTTTGCTTTTGCTGCCTATGCTCTTGAGATCACATCCCAAAACCCCATTGCCCAGACAAATGTCAGGGAACTTCCTCCATGCTTTCTCATAGTAGATTCATAGCTTATGGACTTACATTTGAGTATTTAACCTATCTTGAGTTGGCTTTTGTAAATAGTGAGAAACAGTGTCTGATTTTCATTCTCCTGCATGTGGACATCCAATTTTCCCAACAAGTTTTATTGAACAAACTGTTATATCCCCATTGTGTATTGTTGGCATTTTTATTTAAAAAATCAGATGGCTTTAGATGCAAGAATTCATTTCTGGACCTTCTATTCTCAAAGATTATTTATTTATCTATTTATTTTTGAGGCATGGTCTCGCTATGTAGCCCAGCCTGGTCTCAAACTCCTGTGCTTAAGTGATCCTCCAGTCTCAGAAGGTGCATGCCACTGTGCCTGGCCTCAGAGATTATTCTTAATCACACACAAATAGGTTGGTCTCTTTCAGCTTGGCCCAATTATTTACATAAGTGCAGTATAAGCATTAATAATATATTCTTCCTTCATTTTGCTTTGCAAACTAAAATCATATTTCATGTATGTGAGAATGTAACATTATAAGAGAATAACCTCCCAAACAATAACAATAAAATTTCATATGTCAGTTCATTCATTTTTATGTACATCTTATTTTTCTGGATATTGGGTTAGCAGTCTACTCCTGTGAATTCATCTGTTTCATAGAGAAAAGTCCTGAAAAGTCTGCTGTTCATAGTTATCTTAGCAACATCAGCTTGGAAACTATACCCAAGTGTCAGTTCTTTGAAGTGTCAATAATTTAAAGTATTGTTACAATTCTTTTTTTCTGAGGTTCTGGGGCTATCTTTTGCCAATGAAGGCCTGTAAATTTGTTCTTTGTGTGTTTTCCTTCTCTTAAACAATCAGCAATGTAATGAACCCAACATAAATCACAGAAAATTATTCTGGCAAGAGGCAGAAGTCTGTGTAGCACACTTAATGTATTTAAAGTTCAATTGCCTTATTTTCTCAGATTTTTAAAAATATTTGATTTATGCAAGTGCGTATTTACCAGGTAACCAAACAGATCCTTTAAGAGACTTCATATACTAATTTATATTACCCTCCAGAGATAGAATCACTCAACGAGGAATTAAATCCTTTGACTTAGTTAAATTCTCATACTTTTCTACTGAAAACTCATAAGTCTAAAAGTCAGTAATATATTTTCCATTAGAATCATAAAGCCATTATATTATGTTCTCTAATATTCCCATTTCTTTAAACATTATTGTAAGAACTTTCTTGTCAGTATTCCAGGCTAGACATTTGAGGCTAGAACTTAGGATCTGCTTTTCTAGACTTTTAGGTATTTCTTCCCCAGCAACATATATGCCATAGTCCATAAAAACAGGTTCCTGAAAGTCCACATATTCTAGATCAGTCTTATTTCACTAACCATTCTTCCTAGCTAAGGTTATACTCTTTTAAGTTCTTTCTTTTAATTTGACAAGTGAGAAGTCTACATACCTATTAAGGTTACAGGTAACTTCTTTTTCATCATGATGGAATCTGTATATCTTGGATTATTATGAAATATTTTAATTTATTTAAAAATATTTTAAGATAATTTAATCTGTTATAAAAAGACATTTTTATTGACATTCTGTTGGAACTTAATTACATCAAATATTTTTGGCTGAGATAACTATAAATTAATTGAATCTTGCATACCCTCACATTTTGATGCTTATAAAATCCAAAGCAAACACCCAAACCAACCCAATTCAACCATCCAAACACCAATAATGACAAAATCTAATTGCAATAATTTATTGTAAATGGCCTGTCCTTTAAGGGTCTCTCCTCTCTCTAATATTCTGTTCAGAATATTTACACAAGAAGATTTGCCAAAGTAGTCATGAAGAGGATTTTCTGTACATTATTATAAAGAAAATAACTATTGCTTCTATTTATCACTAAAATTATCAGAAGATTCTACTGAAAATGACATTTCAAATATGATACACCTTTTAAATAAGAAAACTCAGAATAAAAACATATATATAACTTAAAGCTATGCCTTCATCAGATATTCTTAATATCTTCCATATTTCTCTATCCATGTTCTACTTAGGCCCATTTGTGTGTGTGTGTAGTGTGTACTTCTCCAACATAATTAGTCTAGTCAAGCTCCATTTCTACCACCATATTTTCTCTCAGAACCCAGAATGCTTTATAGTCCTGCTTTGGATTTTTTAAACTCCACCTGTCCTTTCAGGTTCTGCTCAAGTCCTAATGTAAGACTTTTTGAATTATTCCACCCAAGAGTGACTTCTGTCTCTGAAATCTTATGACACGAATAATCTAATTTATCACTAATGTTAAGAATGCTTGCTTCCATTTCACCAACCAGAGTCAGTTTTTTTAGGTAGAGAACCTGGCATCATTAGTCCTGAGTACCATCATTAGTATAGTTCTGAGGGCATAAAAGGATATTAAAGGAGTCCCACTAGAATCAAAGCTCATCAGAATCTGGGCACAGTGGCACACAGGAGGCTGAGGCAGGAGGATCACAAGTTCTAGGCTAGCCTGGGCAACTTTATAAGTCTAAAAAAAAAAAAAGTCTGGGAATGTAGCTTAGTACACTCAGTAGAGTGCTTGCCTGGCATTTTCAAGGCCCTGGGTATGATGCCCAGCTTACCAGTTTTAGAAAAGAAAAGAAAAAAAATAGCCCTTCAGGAGCAGGAATTTTATCTTATCATTTTAATCCCAGCACATAGCACTTAATGATTTGACACTTATTAAGCATTAGTAGAATTTAACAGATGATTATCAATAAACTCTCTGACTCTGACTAGTGCCTAAGTAAAAGTATAAAATCATGTTGGAGTAGTCTGTTTTTTCATATTGTAGGTGGGTGGGATAGAAGAATAGTTATCTTAATAAATAGAAATAACTAGGAATTAATATTCCTGCAGGCTATTGAACAAACATGAGAACACTACATTCATCAGCTAGTGTCTTTATTCTAACACCTTCTCATCTATATAATATTTTCTTTTTATTGCATTTATACCCAGTAATTTCACTCTGATCATAATGTGATAATCATGATATCTTGATGTAGTCAAACTTGAACTACTGTTCAAGTTCAAGTGTAACTTTACTGAACACAGGAGGTCAAATGACTTTTAACTTATATATGCACAGCTTTCACCTTTGTGCCTTTGTTATTTTATTGTAGTAAGTAAGTACAACCCCATCACTCTGTCCGGTGGGTCTTAATAATAATACAAAAGGCTTTATCACAGATGTTAAATATGCAAGCTATACATACATAGGCAGTTGTAGGGTTCATGTTTGATTAATGGGCACACCTTAAGTGTGACTCCCAGGAAACACTTGAGTAAATCTCAAAATTAAAAAAAAAATCACCAACATCTGGGAATTATCACAGAGTGAGTGAAAAATAGGAGTTCATGTTTGTGTTAGTTATCTGTTGCTGAATAACAAATCACCAATGACTTGCAGTTTAAATGATACCCACTTATTATCTCAGTTTCTGTGAGTCAGGAGTCTGGGCACAGCCTGGCTGGATCCTTTCCTTAGGCCCTCAGAAGTTGTAATCTTCTTTTCTTTTTTAGATCTTGGGATCCTCTTTCACCTTTATGTTGTTGGTAGAATTCAGGTACTTCAGGCTATAGAACTGGGGTTCCCACACTCTTGCTGTCCATAAGCCGGCCATTCTTGGCTCCTGAAAGCCCCACAGTTCCCTCTCATGTACCTCTCATGGGCCCTCTTACAATATGATAGTCCCTTATTCAAGGCCAGCTGGAGAAACTCTCTGACTTCAGGGGATATCTCAGTCACTCTTGTAAAGTCTTTCTTCTGAGTTAAGTCAAACCCACCAGGATAGCAATCCTTCTTTCCACTCTTTTTACCACATCATAGATCGAAACATGGGAATAAAATCCCATCACATTTTTAGATGTAGTCCACACTCAAGAAGAGAGGGCTACTAAGGAATAGCACATCCACAGCAGGGGATGGAAATTTCTCTGAATTCTCCATACTATAATCCCACATTGTAAAGACACATAGTAGGCTCTTTCCACAATGCTGAGCCTTTCATATAACTTTTTCCTATTTCCCTTCTTTCTTCCTAAGACAATGTCAGCATCTATGGAGATAGGGATGAGGATGGGGATGGGTGGAGTTAAAACACCCTTATCAAGGTGGGGATATTCTGGACTTTTCAGTGCATACCATTCTTGGCCTCCTCTCCTCTCCTGTCTCCTGATGATATGTTCAGCCTACCTGGGTACAGCATGTGTTGCTGCCATTCAGGCTGAAGTCTGGGGCTAGTATAATTGTCATTTCTTGCTTTGTTTGGTTAGGATCCAGTAGCACTTCCTGAGCTAATTGCTCTCATTTGAGCCCTTGCAAATGCCCCTTTCTTTTTAGTCTCCTTGTCTTATCTATTATTGCCTTTTCTTCTCTAGATTTAAGCTTGGAAAGGAAAAATAGGAAGCTTATGCCTGATTATGCTGTTTTCTTTATTCCCACAATTCTTTGGGCCAGAGGGGTAATCTGCTTTTCTTTTTTGTTTCTAAAGTTCCTTGGAGGAACTCAAAGCTGTTCTTATTGTCTTAAGCTGAAGGGGTCTCTTTATGTTCTTAGAGGATGCCATAAACAAAGCTTTTCACAATTAACTTTTACTATACTAAAAGAGGAGATAAAGGATTTTGGGGAAATCTTTCCCCAAGCAAACAGTCTTGCTTTTAAATCTATGCTTCCACTATATTATCATATTTTGAAAGCCAGTTATAGAGTATTAATTTAGTCCTTTTTTTTTAATTTGTTCTACAACAAATTCTAATCTATATCAGGCAATCAGATAAGTAGACTAAATATTGTGAGCTCAGGGAAGAACTTAAAATACACCATTGTTGCATCTCATTCAGTTAGCTATTATAGTAATATTATTGTTCACACGTATATTCCCAGTGCCTTAAAAAGTAGTTGACACTTAGTAGGCTCTTTCCATAAATGTAAGGTAGGTGAATGGATGAATATTTATGGATGAATAAATGTGTACTGCAGTGAAAGTCTTCATAGGAAACTTGCCTTGCAGCATCATATTTATAAAATCTTTTCTTCTCAGAGCTTCTGTTTGCTTAGATCCTGAGAGGTCTAAATTATTTATTGGGTCTTTTTGCTGTTTGCATTCACTGTCAGTATTCCTTTGAGAGTTTTATACCTTTTTTTTTTTTGGATAAGCTACAACCAAGCATTCTGCAAAGAATATCTCAGCTTAATTCACTGAATTATCCCTTCTCTTTTATTTTATCAAACTATGTCTTATTTCCCATTAGAAAATCAGAATTTCATGTGATATATTGCTCTTTGGTAAGGAAGGTAGAAAGATATTATTTGTCTGTTAGAAACCTATCACTTAGGTTTTGTGGTGCTGAGTTGGGTGCAATCAGGAAATGAAATAATAACTTCAATTGTAGTCATAATGGCTAATACTATCTATTTTGCATTGGATACTAGGCTAAAGTTACTTTACTTACAATGTTTAAATTTTATAGCAACCTAATGGTAGATACTAGTATTGCTCCCCTTTATGTGAGGAAATTGATCTACAGGTTAAAAAACAATAATATGGGGCTGGGGATGTGGCTCAAGCGGTAGTGCGCTCGCTTGGCATGCGTGCGGCCTGGGTTCGATCCTCAGCACCGCATACAAACAAAGATGTCATGTCCGCCAAAAACTAAAAAATAAATATTAAAATTCTCTCTATCTCTTTAAAAAAAACAACAATAATATGCTTGAGACCCATAACAATTGGTGGAGCTGAAATGAACCTGTGAGATTCAACAGTTAGTACTCCATATTCTAATATCTAGTCCTAGGACCATAACCATCATATTGTTCTAAAAATGATCTTGAAAATTTTTAGCCCCTGTCTCCTCCTGACCAGCGGGAGAAGTGGAAAAAGCATGCCCCACCAAGATCGACTGGCCGCCCACACCCAGCATGCCCCACCAAGATCGACTGGCCGCCCACACCCAGCCCTTCCTCCCGGGAGGACAATCAGACTTGCCAGGGAGAACAGTCAAAGCAGGATCTCCTTTAATAAGGAAGTACACACAGCTTATATACTGCACAGGAGCCAATCAGAATAAAGGTCAGAGGGGTGGAGCAAGTTCACGTGTACACCTATCCCATAGTCTGTAAGGGAAGGCATGAGCTGTCCACGAGGGCGGAAGAGTCCTGGACCTATCCTGGAGGTGATCCGCCTCCTCCATCACCGCCCACAGCACCGCCTCCTGGCTGATTGCCAGGAGCCGTCCCAGCCACATGTGCAGGCCCCAAGACCAGGAA
This sequence comes from Spermophilus citellus, assembly GCF_964194105.1. NCBI lineage: Eukaryota > Metazoa > Chordata > Mammalia > Rodentia > Sciuridae > Spermophilus > Spermophilus citellus. Next base: position 136,224,932 of record NC_138189.1, read on the forward strand.
GCAAGCAGCCATGCCCTACAGAAAATAACTAAAAAATAATTTAATGAAAAATTAAATGAAATGCTAAACACAGTGAACTTTAAAACAACCTAGTTTAATTTAAACAAATAAGTGTGTAAAGAAAATAGGTGGTAAGATTTTTGAGATCTTTATATATACTAGAGATTATTGCTCTATCTGATGTGCGTGTGGTAAAAATTTGCTCCCATTCTGTAGGCTCTCTATTCACCACACTGATTGTTTCTTTTGCTGAGAAGAAGCTTTTTAGTTTGAATCCAACCATTTATTGATTCTTGCTTTAATTCTTGCTCTATAGGAGTCTTATTAAGGAAGTTAGGGCCTAATCCGACATGATAGAGATTTGGGCCTACTTTTTCTTCTATTAGGCACAGGGTCTCTGGTTTAATTCCTAGGTCCTTGATCTTTTTTGAGTTGAGTTTTGTGCATGGTGAGGCTTAGTTTTATTTTGTTACATATGGATTTCCAGTTTTCCCAGCACCATTTGTTGAAGAACCTATCTTTTCTCCAATATACGTTTTTGGTGCCTTCGTCTAATATGAGATAACTGTATTTATGTGGGTTTGTCTCTGTGTCCTCTATTCTGTACCATTGGTCTATTAGTCTATTTTGGTCTACTAGTCTATTTTGATAATACCATGGTGGTTTTGTTACTATTGCTCTCTAATATCAATGTTTATAGCAGCACAATTCACAATAGCTAAATTGTGAAACCAACCTAGATGTCCTTTAGTAAATGAATGGATGAGGAAAATGTGAGATATATATATATATATATATATATATATATATATATATATATATACACATACATACACACACACACAATGGAACATTACTCATCATTAAAACAGAATAAAAACATGGCATTGGCAGGTAAATGGATGGAATTGGAGAATATAATGCTAAATAAAGTAAGCTAATTCCAAAAAAAAACAAATGCCAAACATTTTCTCTGATATAAGGATGCTGATTCATAATGGGGATGGTGGAATGGGGAGCATGGGAGGAATAGATGAACTTTAGGTAGGGCAAAGGGGAGAGTGGGGAGGGGAGGGGCATGATGGTAGGAAAGATGGTGGAATAAGATGGACATCATTGAGGGGATCCAACATGGCCGCTGGCGAGGAAGCAGCGATTCCAATGTCTCCACATTAACGGGATCAGAAAGACCCATTGGAACAGCGGCAGTCTACCTACTGAGGAACTTCTAGCAAAATTCCGTGAAGAGGGGACCTGCCGGGAATTGTTTTACTGCTCTTTCCATTCTCCTCTATGCTATCTATCTCCCTCTCCTTCTTTCTTTTCAAGAGCACCTACCTTCCCCTTCCCCCCCAACTTTCATCCCTAAGCATTACATCCTCCATTTCACGTAACTGTCTAAATACAAATAGGTGTGCGCCCTCCCCCCGCGCCTGCAAGGTAGCCGGACCTGCAACCCACCAGCAGGTCAGGCCCAGCAACCTGGGAGTGGCAGAGCCGCCCCCATGCGACTGCAAGGTAGGCGCACCTGCTACCAACCAGCAGAACAGGCCCAGCGGCCTGTCGATGTGGTAGACACAGTGCCCCAATTGGAGGAGGAGCAGAGCCCCTGCCCGCGCCTGCGCAGGAGACTTTGCAACTATACAAGAGTAATACAAATATATAGGGGAAAATTCAACAACACAACAGTCTCAGTAAGCAGAAAGAAACGCGAACACTATGAAGAGACAAGGAAAGAAAGGTCCACAAGCAATGCAGGTCAACTCAACGTTAGAAGAGGTAATATCTGCAGCAGATGGAATGTCAGATAAAGAATTCAGGAGATACATGCTTCAGATGATCTGGAGTCTCAAGGAAGACATTAGACAGCAAAATCAGACAATGAAAGATCTCTTCAACAATGAAATACATAAACAAATCCAGGAAGCAAAAGACCAACTATACAGGGAGATAGAAGCTATAAAAAACAAACAAACAGAAATCCTAGAAAGGCAGGAAGCAATAAACCAACTTAAAAACTCAATTGAGAATACTACCAGCAGAGTAGAACACTTAGAAGATACAACGTCAGACAATGAAGACAAAGTATTTCAACTTGAAAAGAACATAGACAGCTCAGCAAGACAGTTAAGAAACCATGAGCAGAACATCCAAGAGATATGGGATAACATAAAGAGACCAAACTTAAGAGTCATTGGGATACAGGAAGGCACAGAGCTCCAAACCAAAGGAATAAACAATCTATTCAATGAAATAATACGAGAAAACTTCCCAGACTTGAAGAATGAAACAGAATCCCAAATCCTAGAAGCCTACAGGACGCCGAATGTGCATAATCATAAGAGATCCACACCTAGACACATTATAATGAAGATGCCCAACATACAGAATAAGGAGAGAATTTTAAAAGCTACAAGAGAAAGGAAACAGATTACATTTAGGGGTAAACCAATCAGGATAACAGCTGATCTCTCAACACAGACTTTGAAAGCTAGAAGATCCTGGAATAACATATTTCAAACACTGAAAGAAAATGGGTTCCAACCAAGAATTGTGTATCCAGCAAAATTGAGCTTCAAGATGGAAGATGAAATTAAAACCTTCCACGATAAACAAAAGTTAAAAGAATTTGCAGCTAGAAAACCATCTCTCCCCAAAATCCTCAGCAAAACATTACAGGAAGAGGAAATGGAAAATAACAATGAAAACCAACAGTGGGAGGTAGGACAGTAAAGGGGGGAAAATAATCAAAGAGGAAAACAAACCATATTCAGTAACATAAATAAACAAATATGGCTGGAAGGATAACCCATATCTCAATAATAACCCTAAATGTTAATGGCTTAAACTCACCAATTAAGAGACACAGGCTAGTAGAATGGATCACAAAACATGACCCAACTATATGCTGCCTACAGGAGACGCATTTGATAGGAAAAGACATACATAGACTGAAGGTGAAAGGTTGGGAAAAATCATATCACTCATATGGACTTCGGAAACAAGCAGGAGTGTCCATACTCATATCAAATAAAATAGATTTCAAGCCAAAGTTAATCAAAAGGGATAAAGAGGGACACTACATACTGCTCAAGGGAACCATACACCAACAAGACATAACAATCATAAATATATATGCCCCAAACAATGGTGCAGCTATGTTCATCAAACAAACTCTTCTCAAGTTCAAGAGTCTAATAGACCACCATACAATAATCATGGGAGACTTCAACACACCTCTCTCACCACTGGACAGATCTTCCAAACAAAAGTTGAATAAGGAAACTATAGAACTCAATAACACAATTAACAACCTAGACTTAATTGACATATATAGAATATACCACCCAACATCAAGCAGTTACACTTTTTTCTCAGCAGCATATGGATCCTTCTCAAAAATAGATCACATATTATGTCACAGGGCAACTCTTAGACAATATAAAGGAGTAGAGATAATACCATGCATCTTATCTGACCATAATGGAATGAAACTGAAAATCAACGATAAAAGAAGGAAGGAAAAATCATGCATCACTTGGAGAATGAACAACAGGTTACTGAATGATCAATGGGTTATAGAAGACATCAAGGAGGAAATTAAAAAATTCTTAGAGATAAATGAAAACACAGACACAACATATCAGAATCTATGGGACACATTGAAAGCAGTTCTAAGAGGAAAATTCATTGCATGGAGTTCATTCCTTAAAAAAAGAAAAAACCAACAAATAAATGATCTCATACTTCAGCTCAAAATCCTAGAAAAAGAAGAGCAAAATAACAGCAAAAGAAGTAGAAGGCAAGAATTAATTAAAATCAGAGCTGAAATTAATGAAATCGAAACAAAAGAAACAATTGAAAAAATCGATAAAACTAAAAGTTGGTTCTTTGAAAAAATAAATAAGATCGACAGACCCTTAGCCATGCTAACAAAGAAGAGAGAGAACTCAAATTACTAGCATACAGGATGAAAAAGGCAATATCACAACAGACACTTCACAAATACAGAAGATAATCAGAAATTATTTTGAATCCTTATACTCCAATAAAATAGAAGATAGTGAAGGCATCGATAAATTTCTTAAGTCATATGATCTGCCCAGATTGAGACAGGAGGATATAGACAACCTAAACAGACCAATATCAATTGAGGAAATAGAAGAAACCATCAAAAGATTACCAACTAAGAAAAGCCCAGGACCAGATGGGTATACAGCAGAGTTTTACAAAACCTTTAAAGAGGAACTAATACCAATACTTTTCAAGCTATTTCAGGAAATAGAAAAAGAGGGAGAACTTCCAAATTCATTCTACGAGGCCAACATCACACTGATTCCGAAACCAGACAAAGATACTTCAAAGAAAGAAAACTACAGACCTATATCTCTAATGAACCTAGATGCAAAAATCCTCAATAAAATTCTGGCGAATCGGATACAAAATCATATCAAAAAAATTGTACACCATGATCAAGTAGGATTCATCCCTGGGATGCAAGGCTGGTTCAATATACGGAAATCAATAAATGTTATTCACCACATCAATAGACTTAAAAATAAGAACCATATGATCATCTCGATAGATGTGGAAAAAGCATTCGACAAAGTACAGCATCCTTTTTGCTCAAAACTCTCGAAAAAATAGGGATAACAGGAACATACCTCAACATTGTAAAAGCAATCTACGCTAAGCCCCAGGCTAACATCATTCTGAATGGAGAAAAGTTGAAGGCATTCCCTCTAAAATCTGGAACAAGACAGGGATGCCCTCTCTCACCACTTCTGTTCAACATAGTTCTCGAAACACTGGCCAGAGCAATTAGACAGACAAAAGAAATTAAAGGCATAAAAATAGGAAAAGAAGAACTTAAATTATCACTATTTGCAGATGACATGATTCTATACCTAGCAGACCCAAAAGGGTCTATAAAGAAACTATTAGAGCTAATAAATGAATTCAGCAAAGTGGCAGGATATAAAATCAACATGCACAAATCAAAGGCATTCCTGTATATCAGCGACAAACCCTCTGAAATGGAAATGAGGACAACCACTCCATTCACAATATCCTCAAAAACAATAAAATACTTGGGAATCAACCTAACAAAAGAGGTGAAAGACTTATACAATGAAAACTACAGAACCCTAAAGAGAGAAATTGAAGAAGATCTTAGAAGATGGAAAAATATACCCTGTTCATGGATAGGCAGAACTAACATCATCAAAATGGCGATATTACCAAAAGTTCTCTATAGGTTTAATGCAATGCCAATCAAAATCCCAATGGCACTTCTTGTAGAAATAGAGAAAGCAATCATGAAATTCATATGGAAAAATAAAAGACCCAGAATAGCAAAAACAATGCTAAGCAGGAAGTGTGAATCAGGCGGTATAGCGATACCAGACTTCAAACTATACTACAGAGCAATAGTAACAAAAACAGCATGGTATTGGTACCAAAACAGGCGGGTGGACCAATGGTACAGAATAGAGGATACAGAAACCAACCCACAAAACTACAACTTTCTTATATTTGATAAAGGGGCTAAAAGCATGCAATGGAGGAAGGACAGCATCTTCAACAAATGGTGCTGGGAAAACTGGAAATCCATATGCAACAAAATGAAACTGAATCCCTTTCTCTCGCCATGCACAAAAGTTAACTCAAAATGGATCAAGGAGCTTGATATCAAACCAGAGACAAGGCATCTGATAGAATAAAAAGTTGGCTACGACCTACACACTGTGGGGTCGGGCTCCAAATTCCTCAATAGGACACCCATAGCACAAGAATTAATATCTAGAATCAACAAATGGGACTTGCTCAAACTAAAAAGTTTTTTCTCAGCAAAAGAAACAATAAGAGAGGTAAATAGGGAGCCTACATCATGGGAACAAATCTTTACTCCTCACACTTCAGATAGAGCCCTAATATCCAGAGTATATAAAGAACTCAAAAAATTAGACAATAAGATAACAAATAACCCAATCAACAAATGGGCCAAGGACCTAAACAGACACTTCTCAGAGGAGGACATACAATCAATCAACAAGTACATGAAAAAATGCTCACCATCGCTAGCCGTCAGAGAAATGCAAATCAAAACCACCCTAAGATATCATCTCACTCCAGTAAGATTGGCAGCCATTATGAAGTCAAAGAACAAGTGCTGGCGAGGATGTGGGGAAAAGGGTACACTTGTACATTGTTGGTGGGACTGCAAATTGGTGCAACCAATTTGGAAAGCAGTATGGAGATTTCTTGGAAAGCTGGGAATGGAACCACCATTTGATCCAGCTATTCCCCTTCTGGGTCTATTCCCTAAAGACCTAAAAAGAGCATGCTACAGGGACACTGCTACATCGATGTTCATAGCAGTACAATTCACAATAGCAAGACTGTGGAAGCAACCTAGATGCCCTTCAATAGACGAATGGATAAAAAAAATGTGGCATTTATACACAATGGAGTATTACTCTGCATTAAGAAATGACAAAATTATAGAATTTGGAGGGAAATGGATGGCATTAGAGCAGATTATGCTAAGTGAAGCTAGCCAATCCCTAAAAAACAAATGCCAAATGTCTTCTTTGATATAAGGAGAGTAACTAAGAACAGAGTAGGGAAGAAGAGCATGAGAAGATGAATAACATTAAACAGGGATGAGAGGTGGGAGGGACAGGGAGAGAGAAGGGAAATTGCTTGGAAATGGAAGGAGACCCTTAGGGTTATACAAAATTACATACAAGAGGAAGTGAGGGGAAAGGGAAAAAGAATACAAGGGGGAGAAATGAATTACAGTAGAGGGGGTAGAGAGAGAAGAGGGGAGGGGAGGGGAGGGGGGATAGTAGAGGATAGGAAAGGCAGCTGAATACAACAGACATGAGTATGTCAACATGTAAATCAATGTAAGTGTAACTGATGTGACTCTGCAATCTGTATACGGGGTAAAAATGGGAGTTCATAACCCACTTGAATCAAAGTGTGAAATATGATATATCAAGCACTATGTAATGTTTTGAACAACCAATAAAAAAATAAATAAAAAAAATTAAAAAATAAGATGGACATCATTGCTCTAAGTACATGTATGAATACATATAGTGTGACTCTACTGTGTGTACAACCAGAGACATGAAAAATTGTGCTCTATATGTATAATATGAATTGAATTTCATTCTGCTGTCATATATAACAAATTAGAATAAATTAAAAAATAATTTCCAGCATATTTGTAGCTAGAGGTAATCATGTCACACTGTGACTCTAGCAGAGGCTGGCAGTTTCCTGTCTACTACCCACTTAATAAACTTTGAATTGATGTTTTAAAAAATAACCTAAAAAATACTTGGGAATAAATCTTGTGAAGGATGTCAAGGACCCCTACAATGAAAACTATAACACCAAAGAAAGAAATTGAATAAGACCTCAGACGAGGGAAAGACCTCCCATGTTCTTGGGTATGGAGAAGAATTATTATTAAAATGGCCATACTACCAAAAGCATTATATGGATTTTATGTAATTCCCATCAAAATGTCAATGACATTCTTCATAGTACTAGAAAAAGCAATTCTAAAATTCATTTGGAAGAATAAAAGACCCAGAATAGCCAAAACAATTATCAATGTTTTATAATTTTCACTTTCTTAGGTTAATTTATTTCTAGTTTTTTGTTATTGTTTTTGGTAACTATTGAGTGCAGGGTTTCTTTTTCATTTCTCTTTCAGCCACTGCATTATTGATGTATAAAAATGCTACTTGTTTCTTGTATGTTGATTTGTATGCTAAAACTTTACTAATTTATCAATTCTAAAAGTTTTTCAGTGGAACTTTTATGGTTTTCTATATATAAGATAAGATCATCTGTAAAAAGTAATAATTTTATTTCTTATTTTCCAATTTGGATGTCCTTTATTTCTTTCACTTGCTTAATTCATCTGGCTAAGATTTCCACTTCTATGTCAAAAAAGAGTGGTAAAAGTGAATATCCTCAAATTGTTTCGGATCTTAAAGAAAATGTTTTTGGGTTTTCTCCATTTAGCATGATGTTGGCTATGGGTTTTCATATACAGCCTTTATTGTGTTGATAGATGTTTCCTCTATACCTAGTTGTTTGAGGGCTTTTATCATAAATAAATGTTGAATTTTAGAGAATGCTTTTCCTTCATCTATGGAGAGAATATTTTTTAAAAAAAATTTATACTTTTTAAATTAGTTATACATGAAAGTAGAATGCATTTATGCACTTTGTATATCATACATAAATGGGATATAATCTCTCATTTTTCTGGTTGTATATGTTGTAGAGTCACATCAGTCGTGCAGTCATATCTGCATTGGGTGGTGATGTCTGTTTCATTCTACCATTTTTCCTATTCCATATCCCCTCCCCTCTCTTCACTCCCCTCTACATAATATAAAGTAACTCTAATATGGTTTTAATCTCCTATTCCATATCCCCTCCCCTCTCTTCACTCCTCTCTACATAATATAAAGTAACTCTAATATGTTTTTTTTTTTAAAGAGAGAGAGGTAGAGAGAAAATTTTTAAAAATATTTATTATTTAGTTATCGGCGGGTACAGCATCTTTGTTTGTATGTGGTGCTGAGGATCGAACCCGGGCCGCATGCATGCCAGGCGAGCGCGCTACCGCTTGAGCCACATCCCCAGCCCACTCTAATATGGTTGTAATCTTTTGACCTGTTGATGTGAGGCATAATGTTCAATGATTTGCATATATTGAACCATCTTACATCCTTGAATAAACTTCTCTTGATCATGGTGTGTTAAAAAAAAAGAAAAAAATAAGTGGGTTAATATTTTGATGAAAATATTATCATTTAAAAAATAATCCTAGGCATGAATAACAAATAAACTGGTATTTGTGAATGGACAGAAAGTAAAATTTAGTTTTATATGTCATGCATATTTTTAATAATGATGTCATTGTTATGAAATCAACCTAATAATATTTAATAATATGAGATCTAAAATTAGTTTTGTACTATTTATTACCCCAAAGTGGAGGAATGGTTTTTTTAATTCCCAGGTAGAAAAATATCTAGCATTTTTATACATCAATAATGCACTGGCTGAAAGATAAATGAACAAGAAACCCTGCTCTCAATAGTTACCAAAAACAATAACAAAAAACTAGTTGTAAGAACGCTGAGGCATATGGGGAAGAATAACTCTAGATTAGCATTTGATAATCTTTGATCCATGGGCCAAATCCTGCCCATTGCTTAGTTTTGTAAATAAACATTTTTTTTTTTTTTTGTGGAGGATTGGGGTATAGTACAGTGGTAGAGCGCATGCTCAGTCAGTATGTATGAGGCCCTGGCTTCAATTCCCAGCACCAAATTAAAAAAATAAAACGAATTTTATTGAGACACATTTCAATTCATTTATATATTTTCTATGGCCGATTTTTGCTATAGGGTGGAATTGAGTAGTTGTGACTGAGACTGTATGTTCTACAAAGTTAAAATATTTACTGTCTGATACTTAACAGAGAAAGTTTGTTGTCTCTGTTTAAGTGATAGGGAAGGACAGGCCCAGAGAGGAATGTCTCTGTCCCCTCACCAAATCTCAGAAAGGTAAAGTGATTTTTGCTAGTGAGGACAAATTTGAAAAAAAAACCCAAACTTTTGAGGAATCAAAATTTATATTGAGGAATAAATGAGCATGAGACCATTATGTACAATTGTTCCAAATAGCATTTGGAGATTTTCACAAAACTATTTCTATTTTTGATTTGCATGTCAGTCAATGGCTCTGTCCAGCTACCCAAGCTGAAAACCTTGTTGATATCCTGAACTCTATTTACTCTTACCCTGCTTTATCACAAACTCACATACATCTCCAGTGCCACTGGCCCATCTGGGCCAGGCCACTTGTAATTCTGCAAACCTGGCTAGAATCCTATAGATGTTTCCAATCGCCATTCTCACCTCCAAACATTCCCAGTGGAATCTCTGTCCCATAGGGTAACCTTTTAAAAAGTTCCCAGTTCATTATTTATGCCCTTCAATGGGTTTCAAATCCAAACTCTGGAGCATAATTTGTGGAGTTCTTCACAAATACTTTATTTACTAACTTCTCTTTACCCTTCAGTTCCCACATCATCTAACACTTCTGGGGATCCTGCTCTGTCACTCAAGTCTGAGTTAAGTCATTCTCCAACAACATTCTCCTAAGGCACTTTGTCATTTCTTGTTTTGGAACAGGATGCATTGGATTGTAATTGTTTGTATAATTGTCTGTCTGGGCAGTCTAACATGGTGAGGGCAAAGCCCATGTCTTCATTAATTGGGGAAGGAAACAGACACAGTTCCTTTTGTAAAGACATATGCCTCATTGTATGAGAGACTGACATTTTTTCAAGTAATTACTCAAATATAAGCAGCAGGAATCTATTTGAGGATTTTTTACTCAGGTTCTCATTCCCCTGTACTGAAATTATTCTTATTGTTTTATAGATCTTCATCCATTTAGTGATTTGTGAAGAAGACAAAGACAGCCTAGAATAATGAGATCGCTGATCAGTTTTGAATTTAATAATTCATTGTGGGATGATAGTCTTGAAAGACAGACTTTTAATTCAAGAGCTAGCTGCTCCAAGGAGGAAGAATTTCAAAAGATTTACTTTAATACATAATATTCAGCTTCCCTCTAGGGTAGGGAAGATGTGAGATCTATTACACAGGATAAACATAAGATTCAGGCATGATCTAGGCAGAGAAACCTGGAATGTGAGGGAGAGGACAGAAAAAGAGAAAATTGCTAGTGAGAGTTTTCCTGTTTTTTCCCCCAGTGGATAAGTCTTTTAGGAACAACAGAAATGCTAAAATGGTCCTGAAAAATTCTGCGCGGGTCTTGTGCTTTGCTTCCTATTCTGTCACTTAGATAAGTTGACAGCCTCTTAGAGAAGCCCTGAGTTTAGGTGTATGAGCAACATGGCATCTTGTGGTTGATCACACTTGTGGAGGCAGATAATGAGGTAAATGGGCTTGATATAGGGAAAGAGATTTCTATGGTTTAGTGTCCCCTGAAGCCACCTGTGTTAAAGGATTGTCCTCAGGGTGGTAGTACTTGGAGTTGTTCTGAACCTTTAAGAAGTCAGGCCTAATGGAACATCCTTTGCCCTTAAAAGGGGTTGTGGGACCCTGCCCATGCCCTCCCTCTCCGATTCCTGACTTGATATGTGAACACTTAATTGACATGCACTCCTGCTGTGATGTGCTGACTTCACTAGAGGCCAAAAAAAAAAAAAATGGGGCCTCCCAATCTTGGATTTGAACCTCCAAATTATAAGCTAAGTAAATCTTTCTCTTTATAAGTTATTTATCTTATGTATTGCAAAAATAGACTGATACAGAAGTCTATAGTTCCATATCCCTTTTAGATTGGAAGAATTGATGGAAAAATAATACAGGCAGTAGGAACGGACAGAGGTCTTGTTTATGATTGTATCCCAAGCACCTAGTATAGTTCACTGGCATGGAATGGTGGTATATTTATTGAATAAGTTGAATGAATGAGGACTGGAAGCATAAGGAAGAATAGTTTTTATTTATTTAGAAGGAATTTGTGAAAGAAATTGTCATATTGGTATTTAACATACAGTCTTCTAATTAGGGAATTGATCTTAATTCTTTAACTACAGGAGAGCAACCCTTTCAACTGTAATCTAAAGGAAGTCATAAAATCATAACCTTGATTCATCTACATTGCTCCAGAATCCATTAGTTGTCTTGATAAAACAATGACAGCCTACTTGATCTAATCTTTCTATGATCTGTTCCTTTCCTATATTAATTTCTGGCACTACTATTACTGTCTAATGCTTTAGCAGAACATGTAGTTGTACTTAGTAAACACTCAATGTGTATTTGCTGAATGAATTGTTGAAGAATGCATCTAATATCCAGATCTGAAACTTATGAGGAAAGAAAGATTCCCTGGTCTTTTAAATCATATCTGTACTAATTATCTGCCTAGTATTGGGTATAAAGTAGGTATTCAAAGATATTTGTTGAAAGAACTAAAGGAACAAAGAAGAAAAGAACACAATTGTAGATTATATTGTATACTTCTACTAAGGAGATCTATATCAAGCTTAAAATCTCTTTTCTTTCTATTGCCTTTGATATTATTTTATAATTTGCTTTTGTCATGAAATCCCATGTTTAATTATATAGTCATATAAACATTATGGCAGGATATATTTTAAAAATAATTAGCATTTCCCAATTCTTTATTTTGTGCATTTAAGGAAGATAGACTCTCAGGAAGAACATTTGTTTTAATGAATGAGATACGTAGGGGTATAAACAGTAGAAGCAAGTGAAGACTGTGCTCTATATATTCAGGGGTAGAGAGAGGCTGACAGGGGAGTAAATGAATGGAGCCTATATTACATTTACATTTAAGCTTTGGGGCAAGGAGTCCTCCTTCTTTTGTATAGGTTGGCTACTGTGCATTGAGACATGTTTGATACCTAATTTTTATGTTTGTTAGGGTCCATGACTGATCTCTGTGCCTGGTAAGCTTGGACTTCACCATTTTTCAGCATAGTCAAGATCTATTCTTAACGGCCCTTTCTGTTTTCTTGGCCTCTCTTTAACGTTTGATTTTTCTGAGACCCTTTTAAGTGTCTGCTATTTGAACTTGGTCAACAGACCAACAGAAGCAATAGGGATCAGCTTTTTCTCTGCTGTGGCAGATCCCAAAATTGTCTTGTGGATTCTCATCTCAGCATCTCTGTCACACAGGAACACAAGGACAGTCCTCTCTGCTGACTGTGTCCCCTCCATCTCAACCTCACAGATGTGGCCATTTGTTGGTAAGGGGCCACCCTTCATAACAATCTCCTCACATAGCCTGAATAAGGAAACACTTCTAGCAGCCAACTATATCGTCTTCCTTCTCCCTTGAAGCTTGCTCCTCTACAAAGTTTATTGTCATTTTGTCCCTCAAGCCATCAGGTTGGAAAGAATGGGATTCTCTCTGCCTCTTCTTGTCTAAATATATCACTTCCTTAACTTCCTCAAATAAACAAACCTTTTGCTTCTCCTTTTTCTTAAAGCTATGATTGTGAATGATAATAGAGGGAAACCTACTTACCAATAGGAAAAATACATAGGAAGCTATTTGAAAATATTATACTTGGTACACTCTGAAAATGGGTGACTTTAGATGACATCCAGGTATTCTCAGGTTTCTGTGGGCTGGCTAGGTTAAGAAAATCTTAGCACTTCCTCATGAAATGCAGATTGGAAGTTAATATTTAACCCACCTTCTTAGGAGACACAATATCTTTTGTGATTAGAGTCATTATTCCTGGAAGTGGGAATTTACCAGTTTTATTCTGAGTTCTTCGTTTAATAGCACTTAACTATTCCATGATATCTCCACTTAAAAGTCTGTCTCTTCTTTAGATTTATATGAATTCAGAGCAGGAACCTTTTTCCTCACTTTTTCTGTCATACATCTTGAAAAGTTAGCATAACACCTGCGACACAGTAAATGCTTAAAAATTATTGAATAAAAAAACACCCTGAAAACCTATAGAGTATTTCATTTTAAAAGTGGTAATATTATAAAAGGCCACAAGATGGGCTCATTTCACTGTGAAAGTTCAGGAAACATTCCTGCATATTAACATTTTTTCCTGCAAAAAATGAGAAAGATTTCATTTATGTTCCTGAAGCTTAAGGAGGAATTAAATGCTTTTAGTGACAAATACTGGAGACAGCCATTTCCTTATTCATCTAAAAATTATTTTAAAAGAAAAATCATACTGTTATTTAATTATCATTCCCTCTTGTGGCTTTGAAAAACATTAAGTTTTATCTTTATTGCTTTTTCCATATTTTCCCTTACAATAAAACTGAAATATATGTCTTGCTATTTGTGAGATAACAAATTATATATCTTATTCTTAGACCTCAAAATAGTATTTGTTACTTTTTTCATTCAAAATATTAAGCTTCACTAGGTTGAATAGCCCTTTTCTCTAACCAGTGTTTCTTGAAAATTGACTCTGCCAGGCAGTGCCAACCATAATCCTGCAATGTCCAATGTCAAAATTTTAAATGTTGAAATTCCCTAAATCACAATCTTAAAAGATTAAAATCCAGAATGTTAATATTCTGAAAGCCAAAATGCTGAAAACCACAATTCCCGTTGATTGAGGGTAGGGGAAACTATGTAAGAGGGGTAGAAGGCCAAATTCTAGGGAAAATTGGTATGAACATATTCTCAGAGATTCATGCTTAAAATAAAAAAGAACTATTCATGCAATGCAAGACTTCAAAATATGCTTAATGGTCATTTAAATTGGCCAACTCTATGGACAACATGTGTTCAACTGTGTATAATGTATCCCTCTAATCCTCCTTTTTATATGTTGAATTTTCTTTTTATTTTTCCCCACTATTTTAAATTATTAGTATTATTTTATACAATTCACAGTGTTATGTATTTCACCTTTGTATCATATCTAATCTTGGAGGTATAAATTGCTTAATGACTTTTAGAGTTCTAATGTGTCTTAAGAGATTTTTATTAAATTGACTCCATGAAAGCACATTTTCAAAATGTTGGCTTTGTGTGTAAGCATTGTGTGTGCATATAAAAATGTTGAAATTCCCTCAATAAATGGAAAGATGTCTTTGTTTGTACATTGGCATTTGAGAAAGATAAAGTGTCTTAAGATTTTGGCTCTTTGGGCAACTGCATATGTGGTAGTGACCCATCAGAATTTTTGATGGATCTTATCAAGACTTGGGATGTTCATCATGGTATTGCAGATGACTAGTTATAAAATAGGTGCATAAAATTACCAATCATAGTGATATTCATTAATGCATTTCACTTTTTGACCTATTTCTTTATAAATACAGTTTATTTGCTTGTAATTGTTACACCTGAGCTAATAGGGATTTATGCTTTAGAAAGTATTATGTTATTGCTTTTGTAGTTGTTGTTGTTTGGTTTTTATTTTCTGTTTTTAAAAATTAAATTATTTATTCTAACTTTTATACATGATGGCAGAATGCAATTCGTTTCATATTACACATATAGAGCACAATTTTCAAGTCATTGTACACAGAGTATTTTCACATCATTCACATCTTTACACAAGTACTTAGGGTAATGATGTCTAACTCATTCCACCATCATTCCTACCCCCTTCCCTCCTCTTAAAGTGTTCTGTAGTGTTTTTATATGTTTTTCAAAAAGATTCCCTTTAATGTGGCATATATGCACAATGGAATATTATGCAGCAATAAAAGAGAATAAAATTATAGCATTTGCAGGAAAATGGATGGTGTTGGTGAAGATAATGCTAAGTGAAGTTAGCCAACCCCCCCCCCCAAAAAAAAAACAAAAACAAATGCCGAATGTTTTCTGTGATATGAGGAGGCTGACTCATAGTGGGATAGGGAGTGGGCACATGGGAGGAATAGATGAATTCTAGATAGGGCAGAGGGGTAGGAGGGAAAGGGAGGGGGCAGGGGATTAGCAAGGATGGTGGAATGTGATGGACATCATTATCAAAGTACATGTTTGAAGACATGAATTGGCATCAACATACTTTATATACAACCGGAGATATAAAAAATTGTGCTGTATATGTGTAATAAGAATTGTAATGCATTTTGTTGTCATTTATTTTTTAAGAAATCAATTAAAAATTCCCTTTAACTATAAATAAATGATTTTTAAACAAATTTTAAAATCTATTTTCCCCAGATTTATATTTTTGGGAGTTTGATCTTTAGAGATTTTAGACCTTAAGAATTAAAAAAAGGGCAGGAGAGTCCCCGCTTGAGCAGAGGGTGCCTGAGGCAGGGGCCAAGAAACAAAGTTCCCGGGGCTGCCTCCGGGGCCGCTCGCCTCCTCGCGAAGGCCATGGCTTCCAAACTCCTGCGCGCGGTCATCCTAGGGCCGCCTGGCTCGGGCAAGGGCACCGTGTGCCAGAGGATCGCCCAGAACTTTGGCCTCCAGCATCTCTCCAGTGGCCACTTCTTGCGGGAGAACTTCAAAGCCAACACGGAAGTTGGCGAAATGGCAAGGCAGTACCTGGAGAAAGGTCTTTTGGTTCCAGATCACGTGATCACACGCCTAATGGTGTCAGAGCTGGAGCTCAGGAGCGGCCAACACTGGCTACTGGATGGTTTTCCAAGGACAATAGTACAGGCTGAAGCCCTTGACAAAATCTGTGACCTGGATCTAGTGATCAGTTTGAACATTCCATTTGAAACACTTAAAGATCGTCTCAGTCGACGTTGGATTCACCCTCCTAGTGGAAGAGTCTATAATTTGGACTTCAACCCACCTCATGTGCATGGAATTGATGACATCACTGGTGAGCCACTCGTCCAGCAGGAGGATGATAAGCCTGAAGCGGTTGCTGCCAAGCTAAGACGGTATAAAGATGCAGCTAAACCAGTCATCGAACTATACAAGAGTCGAGGAGTGCTCCACCAATTTTCTGGGATGGAGACAAACAAAATCTGGCCTTATGTTTACACACTGTTCTCCAACAAGATCACACCTATTCAGTCCAAAGAAGCCTACTGAGCCTGTCCCATGGAAGAACCAAGAAGATGTGGTCGTTCATTCAATCGTGTGTGTAGCATTGATGCCATGTCCAAATTAGAAGTCAGCTGAGATAGCGTACAGCATCTTTTCTGTGTAAATGGTGAACTGATAGGAAAACTAGTAAATAGAAAGGGCTCATGAGGAGGTCCTCCTCTGTCTTTCAAAAGAAGGCAATTCTGGACCTGTCAAGCCCTTCACAAGCAAGCCCGTGCAGGCTGGATTTCAGGTGTCTAACCTACACTCTAGTTGGGTTTGGACAGCCAAGTTGTTACTTTAATAGCCTCTTTTTGCATGTGATGACGGTGGTCTCTGGTTCTCCCCACCCTTCCAAGGCTGTATTGAAACACAGAACCAGTAAACACGAGAATGCAGAGGACGCTAGTCTTGGCTTTGCCACAGTTCTCTGCTTTGTGCCCCCTCGTAACAGTGGAATTGAATCTTATTGCTCTCAGTGGTTGCTTATCTTGAGTGACTGTGTTCACAATTCATTTTTTTTTTCCTGCTAAGAGTAACGCCTTTCATCCATGCTCCACAGTGTCTCTCCTTTGCAGACATCCTGGAATGAAAGGATTTGTTTTCTTACATCTTAGGATATTAAATAGAGGCTATTAAATAATACAGATAGTTGCTGCATTTATCCCTCTCAGATTTGTTTTTTTATGAACTGAGAGCTAGAGGTTACATTGAATCTCTTCATGCATCATGAACTGAGCCATGCAGAGGGTCTTATTTAAAGGCTGGTCTGATTCTCATGGGCTTGTTCTGCTCATTTTATTGTGAAAAAAAAAAAAAAATAGAACCTCCCCTGCTGAATCTTTTGGAATCCTCAAAAATTAATCTATAGAAATGTTGGAAGATCATATTTTGTGTATAGAGGAAATAAGACCATATGGAATTACTGGACTAATAGAATAGTTAAGCTTTTTATTCAAGACAACAAAATGAATTTTGAATATGCTGCTAAAAAAAAAGAATTAAAAAAATCTTTTAGTTATATCAACATGATAACTTTATTTTATTTATTTATTTTTATGTAGTGCTGAGGATCAAACCCAGTGCCTCACATGTGCCAGGCAAGCACTCTACTACTGAGTCACAACTCCAGCCCCAACCTTATGAATTTTGATCTTTCAGAATTTCAACATTTGGGATTGTGGCATTCAGGACTGTGTCTTTTGGTATTATGGTCCAAACCTAATACCAGGAAATTCTACATTGTTGTTATCTCATTTGACATTTATCAATTATATAAGGAAAATGAGACTCAAAGTATGAAACTTGCCAAAGTTAGCTCCCTCATTCATAGTAAAGATGGACTTTAGTTCAGTTCTATTGACTACAGTTCTCAAAAAATTTGTTCCTTTAGCCAACAATTTAACAAGTACCCTTCTTCTAGTGTCTCTCATATTCTAGGGGCTCAGATATGGAACAGCCTCTGCCCTGCAGAACCTCTAAGTCTACGAGGAAATTCTCCTGCAACCCAGAGAATGCCTGATGATGTGTATAGGGCCCCAATTGGGGATGACAGAGCATGGACTGGGGGAGGGTTGGACTGAGAAAAGAGCATTTGCTAATTGATCAGTCCCCTGTCCTTTGTTTGCCTGGCTAGAATTGGGTTCCTGGGTCTTTTTCAACAGGTCCCACTAACTTACCTACGAAATGTTTCATTCATTTATTCAACAATATATATTGAACGTATATTATGTTCTAGAAGCTGAGGATATAGAGGTAAAGAAGGTCTTCTTTTAAAAAGTCCCTTCTAAGAGCTAAATTTTGGTTGAAAGATAATCGATAATAATCAAACAAACAGGAAAGTAAAAACAATTAAGGAAGCAAGAGAACTGAGCTATGGATAAAACAGGGTGATGTGAAAAGGAGCAAATGAGATACATCATTAGATTAGATGACCTCTGTGAGGAGATGACATTTAAGTTAGGCCAAGAATGATAAGAAGGAGCCAATCTTGTAAGTACTGGGGGAGATCATTCCAAGCAGAGAGAACAGCTGGCACAATGGCCTGAGGGTGTAGGAGGTGATTGCTCTCAGTTTGGATAGGAGACAGATGCTGTGTGGCACTACACGATTCATCCAGTATCACTATCATGTCTTTGCAACAGTTGATATTAGACATCTAATGTTCTGGCGTCCCTTGGAGATAAGCAGTCACTGGTGTGTGTCTTTATAATACCCACAAGGATTATTGCTCATTTTGTGCAACTAGCACACACTGTCAGGCAGGAGGAGGACTTCTCTGGAATTGGCTGTTCTTCAGAAGAAGAATTTCAGGATTATAGTCTATTAGGATGACTTCAAGTGAAACAGGCCCCTTTTGAAGCCATGATGAAATGGGGAATATTCTTATTTTCATTATTTACTATGTCAAGTATCTACTGCCAGGCACCGAGTATAAAGCAGTGGACACAGTTCCTGTCCAAGGGTTTTACAGTGACAGCATTATGGCTAGATACTGTACAATGGCTTATATAGTTTACATGTGTTTTACTCTGATTCTCTTCAGTCTCCCCAACATGACAAAATTTAGAACTCTTATTTATTGGGTATTTGAGCAAAGAAGGAAGTGGCACTATGTTCAAGATTTGCATTTTCTTAGCATAGTCCCATCTGAGTTCTTTTTAAAGTGGATCTTCTTCTCCTGAGGATAGATCTGATTCCAATTGTTCCTGCTTACACTGCTGGCATCACTGAAACCTAACAGGAAAAAATGGCTTATTTCTACAGTTCCAGTCTATAGGTAGATTCAGACGTATGCAGTGCTTCCTCATCTCCCCCTGCCTTCAGGGTTATTCTCTCACTGTTCTTGTCCTCATAAGTCTGTTGTAGGAGAAGCAGGAACCTACATACAATGGCCAAAATCTCCTAAAACCAAGTGGAGATCTAATTATTATAGGCTTACTGACTCTTTTTGAAATCTTTTTATAATTTATGTTTCCAGGAAGGAAAGGTCAGGAGAGAGAGAGAGAGAGAAAGAGAGAGAGAGAGAGAGAGAGAGAGAGAGAGAGAGAGAGAGAGAGAGAGAGAGAGAGAAAGCCAGAAAGCAAACTACATTTGTACACTAAAATTTTGGCACAGGGACTATGTCACCGGTCATAAGTATGGTGTAATTTGTGCTCTCACATCTTACTCATTCTTTGGAAAATCCTCTAAATAGAACTTGGAACTCTCCTAACATACTATTTTATATTTTTTTCATCATTGGAAGCAAATAATGTTAACAGACTCCCTTACTGGTGAATTGTTTTTAATTAAGTTCTCTAAATAGTTATAACCACCTTATATTAGTTTTCTAATTGCTGTATTGGAAAATACATAAACATATCTATGTTTATAAAACAACACATATTTATTATCATACAGTACTGTGGGCCAGAAGTCTGATGTTGGATTTCGCTGTGTTGAAGTCAAGGTGTTGACAGGACTAGGTTCCTTTCTGAACACTCTGGGGGAGAATCTGATCCTGGCCTTTTCAGTTGTCTAAGAACATCTCTGCTACTCAGCTTCTGGTTCTCTTCTGTCTTGCAAGCCAGCAACACTGTATTTCAATGACTTTCTCTCATGGAGTCTCTATTTAAATTAATCACAACCAAGAGAGGTTCTTTACTTTCAAGTACTCATGGGATAGATTTGACCCACCTAGATAATCTCCACAGTCTCTGTTTCACGTTGTCCACAACTTTACTCACATTTTCAAAGTCCCTTTTGCCACATAAAGTAACAAATTCATGGGTTTCAGGGATGAGGACATAAGGTATCTTTGGGACATTATTTTGCCTACCAACACTTTCTCTAAAAAAAAAAATGGGATGCACTAAAAATAGGATGCATGTAACTTCTGTATATCCCCAGTATCAAAATCCTGCCATTTCACTTCTGATATATATATGTCTCTGTAAATAAAAGGGGAAAAGTTCTTACTCTGCACCACAAATAAAAGTGGAGAAAAGCTTAATTTTGACTTTAAAACTCTTTTCTTTTCTTAGGAATAGACATGAAAAGACAGTAGGATGAGTATTATTGTGTCTACCGAGCTTCTCTTTTTCTTGTAACAAAAATGTTCCCTCTTAGCCCTCAGTGGGGTATTCTCTTTTTTCCATTCTTATTCTAGTATTCTTGTAGCATTCTAATCATAGAATTCCTGTTCCTCCTTGTCTCAGGGCTGTGAACATGACCCAACCCTATCCACTTTGATTATCACATTTTTCTTGGACATTGTGGTTGGTTCAGTGGTGGGCATTTAATTCAAGCTGGGCTAATCAGAATACTTCCTTGAGATATTTTCCTAAATGGCTCTATGAGGGCCATTTAGAAAAATATCTTTCTCTTTCTCTGTTACAAGAAAGCTAAACATACATGATTCAGAGCTGTTGATTCGATGTCTCTCATCTCTTGAAGAAACTGAGAGACTGATGAAGGACAGGGACAGACAATTCTGGGTCTTCAAAGCTGCTTTGATTCCTCTTTGATGCTGTGAGTTTTGTAAATTTGTTTCTAAGAAAATCGCTTTTTGTTTAACCTAGTTTATTTTGAGGATTGCTTCTTGAGACTTTAAAAGAGTCTCAATATAGGATTTTATATTTCCCTTCTCCTAATGCCAATTTTCCCTGAATTCATTATTTATCCTGTTAATTCGTTAGGTTTAAAAACTAAACCTAAAGAAAGGGATGTCTCTCATGGAAAGAAATATCAAGAAATTTCTGAAATGAGTCCACATGACATTGCTTAAGTTAATTCTTAGGTCACACTCTCTGGAAAAATTTGCTCCCTATTTTTGAGTTCATTTTGGATTATTCAGCTCATCTAATTAGAGAGGATTATGTATAGATGTCAGTAATCCTATTAATATAATGGCAGTAATATAAAAGTTTGAAAACTGAATACTTAATTTCTGTTTCTATTATCAAGTTTCCACAGTGAAATTAAAATCCTTAATATGAGATCTCCCTTCTCATTTCTTCTTATTTTGCTTCTGGAACTAATATATTCTCAACAAAATCTTCAAAGGCAAATTATTCTAAACTCAGATCTCTCATGTATCCCATTTTCCAAAGTTCAGTAGGTTATATAAGAACATTTCCACTTTAACTCTGTACTCAGAATGTTCTGACCCAAATAAAAGAATTGCCAATTTTGCTTTGTAATTTAGATCTCAACAGCACAGTTCTGGGACGCAAGAAGTTGTTGTTTGATGTACATTACTCATACACAGAGGCCCAACATGTACTTCTCAATGCATTGCAAAGTACAGTTCCAGAGGGAATTGATGGTTAGGAGAATGGCCAGCTAGCACATGAAGTCAGGCCACTCACTTCACATTAAATCTCAGAATGACCTCCTGCTGGAGGTGCTTAACTGTGCTTACTGAACAGAACAGCTCTTTTATATCTTGTATAAGTGTGGATATAATTCCCCGTCTCTAACCTAGGGAGGCCCACATCATAAAACAATTTAACTTGGTGTTCAGAAGTATATAGTAGCACTTGTACAGGTATTAAATTAAGGGGTTAAGACAACCCCTTAATTTATATAACCACAGCAGTTATATTTCACATTTCCTGCAATGAATCAGAACCCGAACTACCTAGCCCTACTACTAAGTGGGAATCGTGGATTGTAGCACAGGGATTTTAATTAATTTACTTGTGTGATTGCTCCCATGCATTTGTTTAACATAAACTAGATACTTGATATAAAAAGTGACAAAACAGACCTGATTTTTGTTCTTGTTGAGCTCATAGTCTAGTGGGAGATGGACAGCAAATAAGTGAAAAAATAAAACAAATTAAAAATTATTTCATAAGCTAGGCACAGTGGTACATACCTGTAATCCCAGGCTGAGGCAGGAGGATCATGAGTTCAAAGCCAGCCTTAGCAACAGTGAGGTGCTAAGCAACTCAATGAGATCTTGTCTCTAAATAAAATACAAAATAGGGCTGAGGATGTGGCTCAGTAATTGAGTGCCTCTGAGTTCAATCCCTCTTAAACCGCACCCCCCCCCCGCGACAAATAAATTATTTCACAAGCCAATCCCCCAAAACTGAAGTTTGAATGTCTTCCCTGATATGTGGACGCTAACCCACAATGGGGGAGAGAGGTGAATAGAAGTTCAGTGGAGTAAACAAAGGGGAATGAAATGAAGGGGGGGATGAGAAGAGAAAAGACAGCGGAATGAATCTGACATAAATTTCCTATGTTCATATATGAACATGCCATAGTGAGTCTCACCATTGTGTATATCCACAAGAAATTAATTTTAATAAACAACCATCGGTAAATGACAGAAAGACCAATAGACAGGAGTAGGGAATGGGGGTAAGTAAGGGAGAATGAGAGGTACTGTGGACTGGATTAGAACAAGATATATTCCATGCTTTTATAATTATGTCAAAAGCGGATTTACTGTCATGTATAACTAAAAAGAACCAATAAAAATGTCCATAAAAATTATTTCAAGTTTTATAAAGGAGAGAAAATAATGTAAGGGACATAAATTTTAAGTTGCATAGCTAGGAAGACCTCTAGAAGATGTAGTCATTTAATCTTAGATATGAGTTTGAAGAATTTTAAAAAAGCAGAACTATTGGAGGGAAAACTATAAGGAAGAGGGCACTAGGCTATGAGAGGAGCACCCTGCACAATGAAGAAGAAATAGCAATCATGGAAGTCCTGAGGCAACAAATAAACTGCAGTTCTTAAGGTTATGTACACTGTGCTCTGGACATTGATGAATGGTGAAGAGAGTAGTAAGAGTGTAAGTATGTTGAAGGAGGGTAGTTAGGGCAGAAAATTTATACAGGTCTTAATTTGCCTTAAACCAGATTCCAATTTTGAAATTGGAAACGTCATGATCTAATTTATGTTATAAAGAGAACACATATGCTCTTGTTTGAGAATAACCCCAGTCAAAGCAGGAAGACTAATTAGGTAACTATTACAATATACTACTCAGGAGCTAAAGTGGCCTAGACTAGAGTCATGCCAATGGAGATGAAGTGAATCAGATAGATTTCAGTTCTATATTTGCAAATAGAATCAACAGATTTTAGTGATGGGTTGGATATAGGGAATGTTGTCAAGACATTTACTTTGAGTAACTAAATAAGTAGTGGTGGCATTTAGTGAATTGGAAAAGACTTTTAGAAAAAAGGTTTTTGAAGACAGGACAAGTGCTTTATTTTACAAATGTTAAGCCTGAAACAACTATCACTTATTTATCTCATAGAGACAACAGTTAGACGACTGAATGTACTAGTCTAGATTCAGAAGCGAGGTTTGGGATAAAGATTTAAACTTGAGATCCAGAGCATATATATATTCTCTATTTTTAACCTTTAATTCTGAAATAATTGCAGATACACAAAAAAGTTAGGAAATAGTACCCCAAGTGTTAATATCTTACATATCTATAGTGCAATGATCTAAACAAGGAAATTATCGTTAATAAGTACTACCTAATCTGCAAACTTTATGTACATTTTGCTAATTGTCCTTCTAATGTTCTTTTGTCATTCAGAATCTAAATCTAGAATCACATATTGTATTTGGCTACCATGTCTCCTCAGTCTCCCTTAATCTGGAATAATTCCTTTGTCTTTCATGACCATGACATATTTAAAGAGTACTGGCCATTTGCATTGTACAGTGTCCCTCAATTTGGGTTCATATGAATATTTCATTATGTCTGAGCTAAAAAGTATATGTTTTTTAGTAAGCAAGATGCTTTAGAAGCCAAGAAAATAGAGAAATGCGCTGCTGAAAGAGTGGGAAGATGTGATATGCAGCTTCTATTACTTGCTTAAAAGGAAACTGCTTGCCTTGGATGCTCTCCATTTCCTGCTTCTCCTCCCTGTGAATTGGCACGCAGGCATAATGGTTACCCAGCCAAGAGGATCAGGATGAGAACAAAGCTCCTGAGGTTGCAGAGCAATAAAATGCAACCTGAGTCTTGGACTGTTACCTCATGGAATGAAGCCATCTCACTAGCCTAGACCGCCTGCCTATCTGGGAGGGAGAATAAGCTTTTATCTTATTCAGGTCCCTATATTTTAGGGATTCTTCTTCATTGCATCATGGACTTTACCTTGACTAATATACTGTATCTAGTGCTAGCAGGAGAAAGCTTTCCTGCTCCTAACAATTAGAATTTTTTAGCTACTAAAACTAGTGAGGTAGGGAGGAAGTAAGAGGGCAAGGAATAGAGAAGCAACTGACCACACCTCTCATTAGCATAACAGATTCCACTTTTGAAGCAAGCCTGAAATGGGATTATGGATAATTTTGAACCCTGAGTGAGTTCTAGAGTTTTGACTATTACCAAGCATTTTAATTATTGAAATTAGACCACTCTTGGAACTATAGTGACTTGAAGACTCTTATTATTTGAAATGATGTTTCCATCATCTCAAAAGTCATCAGTCCAGTTGTAAAACTAGCTCCAAAGTCAGTAAAGAACCAGTTTAAGAAAATTTCCATGGGCAAAAGAGAGCTATAATTACTTTTTATTATAATTCATTTGATTTCTTCTTTAAATATTATGTTACATGTAAATTTGAAAATGAAAGATCAAAAAATAACAAGATAAATATTCAGTTAAGCATTTAAAAAAGAATAATATAGTAATCCTAAAAAAGATATTAAAGAAAATAAAAATTAAATAAACAATATAAGATCAACTAAACCAAAAGCTAATTCTTGGAAAAGATATATAAAACAGATTATAACTTCTTCCAAGATTGGACATGATAAGAAAATGAGGAGAAACAGTCATACAATAGTAGAAATTAATATAGGTAAAACTACATGTAAGGTAAACATGTTTTAAAAAGGGAGAATACTATGAACAGATTCATGTTAGTGAGTTGAGAAAAACTGAAATACCTTTTAAGAAAAATGTGATTCACCAAAATTGATTCAAAAGTAATTATAAAATTGGGAGAGACATAAGCACTAAAAAACTGAATGCATATTCAGATATCTACATAGAATAATGACATCTCTCTCTGAAAGTTTTTACAGAAGAGGCTTTTAAGGAGAAAATTCTCCAAATCTTATAAAAACATGCTCATACAATAGTAAAAGAGGGCCTATAAGTCCAGGAATTCTGATACACAAAACAGTCATTACAAGAAATGAAAATTAGTCAGGCGCGTGCCATACACTAGTAATCCCAGCAGCTTGGGAGGCTGTGGCAAGCCAGCCTCAGCAACTTAGTGAGGCCTTAAGCAACTTAGCAAGACCCTGTCTCAAAATTTAAAAGGGGAGGAGGGTGCTGGGGATATGGCTCAGTGGTTAAGCATCCCTGCGTTCAATCCCTGGTATAAACAAAACAAAAACAAAACCAAAAATCAATGAAAATTAAAATGCATCCTCATTTATGAACAGAGTTATAAATTCCTAAATAAAATATTTTCCAACTAAATCTGCAACTGAATGAAAAATAAGATAACTAAGCATGAATCATCTCAAGAATGTAAGGGTAATTTATTAACCAAAATTCTATAATTTACTATAATTACAGATTAAAGGAGGTTAAAATCCAATATAGCATCCTGTATCCTGTATTTCTTCTGTGAAGAAATTATCCCAACATAAGCAATATAGAAATATTTTGCTGCTCTGGAAATCAAAAGTCCAAAATAAGTCTCAATGTTTTGAAATTACCGTGTGGACAGGGCTACATCTTTTCTGGAGGCTTTAAGGGAGAAATTGCTTTTTCTAGATTCTGGATGATACCCACATTCTTTGTGGCCTCATCCTGTATCTTTAAATCCAGTGTGTTGCATCTTCCTGTCTCTGACTCTGGCCCTCCTTCCTCCCTCTTGTTAGGAACTATGTAATTTCACTGGCTTATTCAGATAATCCAGTATATTCTCTCCATCTCAAAATTTTTAATTACATCCAAAATGTCTTTTTTTCTATTTAAAACAACGTATTTACAGGTTCTTGGAATTAGGATATAAATGTCTTTGGGAGCTATTATTCATTCTACTGCACTTCAGAAAAATAACCTGATAAAAATCTCATATATCCATAATTTAAAAATGAACAACAGTGGGGGTGGGATTGTGGCTCAGCGGTAGAGTGTTTGTCTAGCACATGTGAGGCCCTGGGTTGGTCCTCAGCACCATATAAAAATAAATAAAATAAAGGCATTGTGTCCAACTACAACTAAAAAATAAACTTAAAAAATGAACAATAGCAATAAGATTTAGCAGTAGGAATAGAAAGATCCTTAATCTTTCTATAAGGACTTTCTTTTTAAAGTCAGAAACTACACAAAAATTCTCAGTATTTCTTTTCAGCATTTGCACTGAAGATCTTATCCAGTATAATAGTCAAAGTAGGTAAATAAATGTTAAAGGACAAGAGACAAAAAATAATTTTAGATAAAGTGATTTTCCACATAGAAAATAATTTTTTAAAATTAATTAATTAATCTATTCTAATTTGTTATATAGGACAGCAGATTGCATTTCAATTCGTAGTACATATATAGAACACAATTTTTCATGTCTCTGGTTGTACAGAAAGTAGAGTCACACCATTCGTGTCTTCATACATTTACTTAGGGTAATGATGTCCATCTCATTCCACCATCTTTTCTACCCCCTCCTGCCCCCTGCCTTCCCCTCCCTCTCCTTTGCCCTATCTAACGTTCCTCCCATGCACCCCCGCCAACCATCCTGATTATGGACCAGCAGAAAATAAAATTTTACAAATAAATATTAGAATTAATATGAAAAATCAACAAGGTCCTTAGATAGAAAATAAATTTACTGACATTAATATTGTTCTTATATATCAGCAAAAAGCAAATAGAAAATGTAATCTTAAAAAAATTATTCAATTTCTACCTCACATATAGTTGTTAATTCCAGATAGATTAAGGATTTCAACATTTAAGGAAAAGCTATGAAACTTTATAAAAGGCAATATGAGAAATTAACTTCATAACAGGGAGTAGAGAAGGAGGTCTTAAATATGACTTAAAAAATGCAACATAAACAGAAAAAAATTAGCCACTTTATTTTTTAAATTAAATATTTATTTTTTAGTTGTAGTTAGACACAGTACATTTATTTTATTTGATTATTTTTATGTGGTTCTGAGGATCTAACTCAGGGCTTCACATGTGCTAGGCAAGCACTCTACCACTGAGCCACATCCCCAGCCCAAAATTTAGCCACTTTCAATGATGAACTTTCTTTCAAAAGAAACATAAAGAGAGTGAAAAGGCAAGTCCCAAGTGGGAAGATATTTTGCAACAGAAATAATTGAAAGGATTGAAAATATACAAATGCTCTCTCTTTTTTACCTTCTTGCTCATGTTTTTATTATAATACTTACATAAGTTGTATATTAAAATGCAAGATCATATTCAGGTTGTCTCATGGTCATTAATTCATTGAGAATAGGGAAACTCTTATCATGATAGTATATTTCAAAAATGTATGTTGAAGGAATGCATTGCATTTTTTACATATGTGAGAATGACCTTTAAAAAATAGGAAAGAAGTAAAACAAAACTGGGAATAATAAATATATTTCAAACTGTTTAAAATTGGGGAAATTGATTTTTTATGCTAAAATTCAAGGATCTCAACATTACTTCCCAATAAAGTATACATTTTTTTTCACCAATGAAAAAGAGAAACACCCAATAGAAAAATGGGTGAAAGGACTGAATAGGTACTTCATACACACATAAAAAGGAGATCCAAACGGCTAGCACACATTTAAAAATGTACTCAACTAAAAAAGTAAAATAAAATACTCATCTTATTTAAATTAGCAAAACACAGATGAAACCCACAAAGAGATACTACCTGATACTCAACTTATGCGTAAAAATGGAAAAAGACTTTTTTATGTATGATGCAAGTAGGATTCAACATATGGATATGATATCAATCGACATGATACACCACATTAATAAAGAACAAGAACCACATGATTATCTCAATAGATGCAGAAAAGGCAATTTGTAAAATTCAACATCTTTTCATGATAAAAAATCTTATCAAATTAGGTATAGAAAGAATATATAATAATAAAGGTCAATTAATAAATGTCACATATGACAAGCTTATAGCTAACACCACATTCAATGATGAAAAGTTGAAGTCTTTTTTTCTAAGATCAGGAAAAAAAACAAGGATGCTCAGTCTTATACTCAGTCTACTATTTAATACAGTGCTGAAATTTCTAGCCAGAGGAATTGGGCAAGAGAAAGAAATAAAGGTTTCCCACTCAAATGGAAAAAGTTATTTTATCTCTGCATACAATATGATTTTATACATAAATCCCTAAAGGCTTCATCAAAAACTGTTAGAATTAATGACTAAGTTCAGTGAAGTTACAAGATATGAAATCAAAATACAAGAGTCAGTAGCATTTGTATATGTTGACTGAATTATCTGAAAAGAAAATCAAGAAAAACATCTTTTTTATAATTGCTACCAAAAACAAAACCACAAACCTTTAGGAATAGATTTAACCAAGAAAATGAAATATCTGTACACTGGAAACTATAAAAAAAGTTAAAGAAATTGAAGAAGACACTAATGGAGAGGTATCCTATGTTCATGTATTGGAAGAATATATATTGTTAAATCACTCGTAAAATCTAAAATTCAATGCAACTCCTATCAAATTTCCAATGCTATATCCCACAAAATAGAAAAAAATTCTAAAATCATATGGAACCACAAAAGATCTTGAGTAACCAAAGCGATTAAGAAAGGGAACAAAGCCAGAGGCATCCTACTACTTGATTTTAAAATCTATCATAAAGAAATTAATATAAACATTATGGAAATCAATGTGGAGATTCCTAAAAACAGTGTGAATGGAACCACTATACCACTATACCACTCCCCAGTATTTGCCCCAAATAACTATAAAGTTCGCATATAATAGAGGCATATGGATACCCATGTTTATAGCAGCACAGTTCACAATAGCCAAGTTAGGAAACCAATTTAGGTGTCTGAAAACAGATGAGTGGTTCTTTTAACATTTGTGGTGCTGGGAATCAAATCCAGGGCCTCACACATGCCAGGCAAATGCTCTACCACTGAGTTACATCTCCCAGTCCGTCAACAGATGAATGGATAAAGAAAATATGATATATATACACACAATATTTTTATTTAGTCACAAAGAAGAATTTTCAGGAAAATGGATGGAACTGGAGAAATATTATGTTAAGGGAAATAAGCCAGATTCAGGAAGTCAAGGGTCAAATGTATTCTCTCATTTGTGAAAGCTAGGGAGAAAAAAGAAAAAAGAAAGAGGGATCTCATGAAAATAGAAGGACAACAAGTAGAGGAAGGGAAATGGGAGAGGGAGGAGGGAGGGTATAGGGTGATACTGGGGAATTAAATTGCTCAAAGAATGTTATGTGTATATATATATATATATATATATATATATATATATATATGAATATGGCACAATGATACCCATTATTCTGTATAATTATTACCAAAAATAAATGAAATCTGCTACAAGTTATAATAATCAAAACAGTATGATGCTAGCATAAAAATAGAAACATAGACCAAAGCAGGAGAACAGAGAACCCAGAAATACATTTATGGTCAATTGATTTTTTTTTTTTTGTAAAGACACAATACACAAAAGAGAAAGGACAACCTCTTCAATAATTGGTGTTGGGAAACCTGGTTTCCAAACAAAATCATGAAATTTAATCCTTATCTCATGCTGTTTACAAAAATTAACTCAAAATTGATTAAAGACAAATAAAAGAAATAAAACTATAAAACTACTAGATGAAAATAAAGAGAAAACTTAATTATATTGATCTGAGTGATGATTTTTTGAATGTGAGTCCAAAAGCAATAGCATCAATGAAAATAAAAAGTAAAAGAGACACAAAGGATTACATCAAACTAAAAATCTTCTACACAGCAAAGGAAACAACCAAAATGCAAGGAAACAACCTATAGAATAGGAAAAAATATTCAAAAACTGTACACATGAGAAGTGTTTAATATCCAAACAATATAAGGAACTCAGACAACTGAATAGTGAGAAAACAACCTGATTAAAAATGGGCCAAGGACCTGAACAGTCATTTCACAAAAGAAGACATACAGAAGGCCAAGAGATGTGAAAAAAAAAAATCTCTAATCATTAGGTAAATATAAATTAAAACCACTGTGAGATATCACTTTACATCTGCTAGGGTGGTTATTATAATAAAAGTCAAAAGATAATAAGTGTTGGTAGGAATGTAAATTAGTACAGTCATTTGGAAAATAGTATGGCTGTCCCTCTAAAGATTAAAAATAGAACTACCATGTGATCCAGCAATCTCACTATTTTGGATATTTCAAAGGAACTGAAATCAGTATGTTGAAAAGATATTTGAACTCCCATATTCATTATAGCATTAGTCACAAGAATCATTACATGAAATCAACCAGTGTATTCATCAATGGATGAGTGAATAAAGAAAATGAGGTGCTCTCACACACAGAGAGACACTATTCAGCCTCTAAAAAGAGTATAATCCTGTAATTTGTGACAACAGAGATGAACCTGGGGGGCATTATGCAAAGTGAAATATGCTAGGCAAAGAAAGATACACATTGCACAATTTCACTTACATGTGGAATCTAAAACAGTCAAACTCAGAGAAGCAGAGAGTAGAATGGTGGTGACCTGTGGCTGGGCAGTCGGGGAGATTGGGGAGATCGTAGTCTAAGAATACAGAATTTCATTTTGACAGGATGAATATGTTCAAGAGATCTCTTGTGCATTACAATGACTACAATGAATAATTTTTCATTTGAAAAGTGATCAGAATAGATTTTAAGTATCTTCACAAAAGGTTAAGTTTGATGCAATGTATATGTTAAATAGATTGATTTAGTCATCTCACAATTTAAATACATCAAAACATCATGTTTCATGCCATGAATATATATATAATTTTGGCTTGTCAATTTAAAAAACGTTTGTAGATATAAAAATCTAGCCCTACACCAAGTGTTTTCAATAATGTGGAACAACAGAAACTCTCAGGTAACGTTGGAGTATAATTTGGTGCATCACATTGGAAAATAGCATTAAACTTGAAAATGAGGAGATACTATGATTCAGCATTTCCACTCAGGCCTACCACTTAGAGAAGCTGGTACATTTGCAGAAGATACATACATTAGTATTGTTCATAGCAGCATTGCTTGTAATAGCCCCAAACTGAAAACAATCCAAATAGTCACCTAGAGTAGAATAGGTAAAATTTGCCATACTCATGTCGGGAAACACACCGTGACAGTGGAAATGATTGAACAACCTGACATGCCTCAATATGGTTGATTTGCATAAACATGTTTGTTTTTCTTTTTAAGGAGTTGAAAATCATTGAATCTCATCAATGGTTCATGGATAGGTGAAAACATTAAAGAAAAGCAATGAACTCTTTAATATATAATCTAAGATAGAAATTATAACTGTGGAGGAGGCAAGGGAATAAGATCAGAGAGGCAAACAAGATTCCGTGAGTCCTATTTCTTGAAGGGAAGGAAGTAAAATGATTTCTGTTACTGTTTTTAAAACTATGATGTTTCATAGATCCTTGTATAATATATTTCTTCCTCTTTCTTTCCCACCCACTCCCACACTCAAGAAATTCCATTCAGTTTCGCAATAAAAACTGAAAGTTATTTAGGAGTAAATCTACAAAAAGATGCAGAACTTTATAGAGGAAATTCTGTAATTTTCTTGAAGGGCATACAACGACAAAATGATTGACCAACAATGGCATTGAAGGAGTGAACTCAGTATTGGAAAGGTGACAAATCTTTTCAAATCACTTTATAATTTAGCACAATGTCCCCCGGCCCGCTTTTTGGTGAATCTTGAAAAGCTTGACATAAATTTGATGAGAAGGTAAAGGGCCCAAATTAGCCAAGATAAATTTGAGGTACAAGAAAAGAAGAAAAAAAAGAAAAAAGAAAAATTCACCCCACACCTTGTGGGTGTACTACTTCCTGTGAAATAGTGACAGAGCTCATGACAAAGCTCAGGATGTTAACTTTCTTAGTCATAAGAACAGACCAAGGTACTTGTAAAAACTGCAGAATCCTTTGTCACATCTTACACCAATTGAATCAGATTCTTTAAGGAATCTTAATCTTAAAGAGGCTTGGGGATCCATATTTTCAATAAACTCTTAAGATATGTCTACTTTTGTAACCAATCACTTCCTTAAAGAATAATCTCTAGAAATAAATGTCTGATAATACACCTTTCATGAAAGTTTAAGCATAACTTTAAAAATAATAGTAGTCATCTACAAAAAAATCTTTTTTTCTGTGGATGAGAACTATTTCCACAGCAATTTTGGGTCTCCTTCACTTCCTAAATTACTCTTCAGGAAATACATTATAGGTGTGTCTCACTTGCCAAGTTAAAAAAAGGAACTTAAAAATATTTGTTTATAAGTACTGTAAATATTTAATTCTATAAATTAGTTTGCATATATATTTATTTTCTACATTTTTTCAATAGAAGAAAGAGGTATAATACAAGTTTGAGAGGTCTGTCTGACAAGATTTGTGATTCATCTCTTTGCATTTGTTGCAATTAAGATAGAGGCAGGTCTAGGATGTGGCAGATATTAATAAGGATTATTAACTGCTCTTGATTCTTACAGTCCTCAATTTGGACTTTTGGACAAAGAGTGTTTTTATTAATACACATAGAACACATGAATATATTCTTATTGTAATTGTTTTAAACAGTTCATTAATAAAAATTTTGTATCTACTTCTTAGATTATTTTTTCCTGGCTTACTTAATTGAATTCTCAGAATTTTGTGACATGTATACCATAATTACTTACATAAGGGAAAATCTAGTTCAGTTTTTTAGTTTAGTGTATCTGGAAAATAGCAAAACCAGAATTTGAATATATGTAGTTTGACTTCAAAGCCCATACATTCTCTGACTCTGTCTCCAATCTGATCATCAACAATACAAGGAGAAAAACTCAGTCTCCCTTCACCTTCTCTTCCCCTCACAGAGATTAGCAGTCTTAGCAACTTGTTATGTTCCTTTTCAGTTACCCTTTATGTTATTTGTGTGGATGTACTACACATATTTTTAAAGGATTTTTCTATTAGAGTATTATAATTATATGTAGTAGATGAATTCATTTTAACAAAAATAAAAAATGCAAGAAGTTTGATTTCAATCCCTATCCCCCACTCTTTTCCTCCCCTCCCTGCTCCCCCTATTATCCTTCCTCTGCTCCTTTATTTATTTTTGATTGGTACTTACTACTATCAGGAGTCAACAGCCAGAATCTCATGGGGTTTTTTCTTTCCCAGGGGAATCCAAGCCACCCTAAAACTTAAAATCTCAACTAATTAGTGAATAACAAAACACAGATACTCAGAAGTTTATTTACAAAAGGTGAAGTCCCTGATAGATCTAGTCTACCTGGGTTCTGGAACTAGACAAAACCAAAATGACTCTGATGGTTTATTTAAGGGGGTACATCAAAGGGATAAAGTTTCAAGGGCAGAGTCTTGCTTCAAGTCTTACAGTCAGCAGGTTGATTGACATCTTGGCAGGTCACACCCACCTCAGGTGCTGTGTGGGTTACTGCAGAGTGGGATAGAGATTTGCATTGTCCCTGGGCAATTGTCCACAGGAAATGTCCACTGATCATTCCCAGACACCAGATGTCTTTATCCACAAGGCTTTCATGCATGGTGACCCATAGGCAACCCATGGACAGCTCATATATATATATATATATATATATATATATATATATAATGATTTTGTTAAATTAATTCC
The DNA here is from genome assembly GCF_964194105.1 of Spermophilus citellus. Classification (NCBI taxonomy): domain Eukaryota; kingdom Metazoa; phylum Chordata; class Mammalia; order Rodentia; family Sciuridae; genus Spermophilus; species Spermophilus citellus. Next base: position 136,259,405 of record NC_138189.1, read on the forward strand.
ATATTTCTTTCTCTTTCCCTTCCTCCTACCTTCCCTCTTGTTCTCCTTCTACTCCACTGATTTTCCCAATATATTATTGGTATCTGATTCCCCTCCTCCAACACACGGTCTTCTTTTTCTTATTTTATGTTAACTTCCACATTAGAGAAGACATTTGACCCTTGATTATCTGAATCTGGCTTATTTCATTTAGCATGATGTTCTCCATTTCCATCCATTTAGCAAATAAATGCCATTATTTCAATCTTCTTTATGGTTGAATAAAAAAAAAAACGGCACTTGTATATATGCACACCACATTTTCTTGATCCATTCATCTGTTGATGGGCATCTGGGCTGACTCCATAATTTGGTTACTGTGTATTGTGCTGCTATAAACATTGAAGTGGCTGTATTGCTGTAGTATTCTGATTTTAGTTCTTTTGGATAAATACCAAGGAGTGGAATAGCTGGGTCATATGGTAGTTCCATTCCTAAATTTTTGAGGAATTTCCACACTGCTTTCCAGAATAGTTTGACTAATTTGCAGTTCCACCAACAATGTATCAGTGTACCTCTTCCTCCACTTTCTTACCAGTATTTATTATTATTTGTTTTCTTGAGATTTGCTGTTCTGACTGCACTGAGATGAAATCTCAGTGTAATTTTGATTTGTATTTCTCTGATTGCTAAAGATGTTAAGCGTTTGTTTTTCATATATTTTTGGCTATTTGTGTTTCACCTTTAGAGAAGTTCTCTTGCCCATTTACTGATTGAGTTATTTGAGGTTTTTGGCATTGAGTTTGATTGATTGGCATTGATTTCTTCATATATTCTGGATATTAATCCTCTGACAAAAGAGTAGCTGGAAAAGATTTTTTCTCTTTATGTAGACTCTCTTTACACTCTTAGTCCTTTCCTTTGCTGTGCAGAAGGAAATTTGAAGCCACTTATGTATGATTCCTGTTGAGCTTTAGGGGTCTTGTTGAGGAAGTTGGTGCCTGTGCCTATATGATGAAGTGTTGACCCTATGTTTTCTTCTAGAGGTTGCAAGATTTCTGTTCTAATTTCTAAGTCTTTGATCCATATTGATTTGATTTTTGTGTGAAACGAAAGAAAGGAATATAATTTAATTCTTCTACATATGGATATCCAGTTTTCTCAGCATACCCTTTGTTGAAAATTTATCTTTTCTCCAACATATATTTTTGGCACCTATGTGAAGTATCAGAAGGCTGTAAATATGTGGGTTTGTTTCTGTGTATTCTTTCTATTCCATTGGTCTTCATGTCTACTTTGGTGCCAATAACATGCTATTTTTGTTATTATAGCTCTGTAGTATACTTTGAGATTGGGTATTGCATCATTTTTCTCACTCAGAATTGATTTGGCTATTTTGGATCTCTTATTCTTCCAAATAAACTTAAGAACTGTTTTTTTTTCTAATTCTGTGAATACTGTCAGTGGTATTTTGATGAAAATTGCATTGAATCTGCATATTGGTTTTGGTAGAATGGCCATTTTCATAACATTAATTCTGCCTATCCAAAAACATGAGAGGTCTTTTCCTTTTATAAAGTCTTCTTTAATTTCTTTTTTCAGAATTCTCTAATTTTGCGGGGGGGGGGTGTGTACTGGGAATTGAATTAAACCACATTCCCTGCCCTATTTTGTATTTTATTTAGAGAGGGTCTCACTGAGTTGCTTAATGCCTTCTGTTGACAAGGCTGGCTTTGAACTCATGATCCTCCTGTTTCAGCCTCCTGAGCTGCTGGGATTACAGGATTGTGCCACCTCAGGAGGCAGTGTTCTCTAATTTTTATTGTAGAAATCTTTTACCTTTTTGGTTAGGTTAATTTCCAAATATTTTATTTTTTGAGGTTACTGTGCATGGAATGGTTTTCCTGATTTATTCCTCAGCATAATCACTGTTGGGATCTAGGAAAGCTATTGATTTATGGGTGTTGATCTTGTATCCTGCTACTTTTCTAAATTTACTGATTATCTCTAGACATCTTATGGTGGAGGTTTTTTGGTCTTTTAGATATAAGATCATATCATCATTAAACAAATAGTTCAAACTTTTCCTATTTGTAACCCTTTAATTTTCTTCTTTTGCATGATTGCTCTGGTTAGTGTTTCAAGAACTATATTGAACAGAAGTGGCGAGAGTGGCTGTATTCTCTTATGCCTGATTTTAGAGGAAATGCTTTCATTGTTTTCCTCCATCCAGTATGATGCTGGCTTTATGTTTGTCACATATAGGGTTAATAATGTTGAGGTAAGGTCCTTATAGTTCTAGCTTCTCCAGCATCCAATTAAAAACATGAATGTTTACTGTATTTTATCAAAGGGCTTTTCTGCATATTTTGAGATGATCATATGAATCTTTTTCTTAATTATATTTGTTGTGAATTACATTTATTAATTTGAGTATGTTGAACCAACCTTGCATCCCTGGGATGAAGCTCACTTGATGATAATGTATTATCTTTTCAATATACATGTCTTTTGTTAAACATAAATTGTTTTGCACTTTCTTGAATAATAACTCAGAGATTTTAAAATTTCATTACATACACTACTTAATATATATGTAGCAAAACTTTAAACTGTTGCCATGGGAGTAGACAGAACTTTTCCAGTTTTTTCCAGTTGTAAATGATGTTTTATTGACCATCCTTGCATATCTTTGTGCAAGGTATGAATATTTCTTTAGGACTAACTCAGTGAAATGAAGTTGCTCATGAAGATCATATGAATAATTAAAAATTTTATACATATTGCTGATGTACACTTCAAAAAGCTATGGTAATTTACACTCCCAAACTTTATGAGCATGTCTATTTTTCTTTATTCCACCAGTACTTAATATTCTCAATCTTTGTAAACTTTTTCCAATGTGATGAGTAAATTAATTATTTCTTTATTTTCTTTTTATGTCTCCTCTTTACTACTGTTTTATTATGAACCATATTAAAACAGTGCCTGACTTATAGTAAGACTCAATAAATATTGTTGAATGAACGGAAGGATAGATGCATTAGTCATTTGTATTTCTTTTATAACTTGTCTGTTCATATTGTTTTTTCTATTTTTATATTGACCTACATTGTCTTCTCATGCTTAATAACTTTTAAAATATTCCTGACAGTCATCTTTGTTATATATTCTGCCAATATTTTCACTAGCATGTTGCTTGTTTTTAAATTTGTTTATGGGGACATTTTTATTCAGAGGATATAATTTTTAAAATCTCAAATTTGGATATATTTCTTTACAGAAAGTCCTTCTCTAGCACCAAATATTATAAAAATATTCTAAAATAATTTTTCTAATAATTTAGTTGTAATGGTTTTGTTTTACTTATAGTTTTAAAATTCATTTGATGTACATGTATGTGTGAGTTCATATTAAGTTTGCCTTTATATTTTCCTAAATGATGTCAATAGCTATCCTTCTGGAAAAAAATGTCCATTTTCTGCACTGATTTCTAAATACAAACTTAATCATACTTAAATCTCCCTATCTTCATGATACTATAACTGGATTCTTATGGAACTAGTAATTTTAAAACTTCTATGTAATTACCTATCTTTGGATTTTATTATATATTTATTTAGGAAAAGGCCAATTTTATTGAATGCAGGGGTCCCATCTTATTCATTATTCATTTTATTATGTTTCACGAGACCATGTTTAAGATATGGTTTGCTGTCAGCAAACTGTTATTGAATGAACCACAGAACTAGTTGAAGGAGTTGGGGATCATGGGAATCCTGTTTCCTTTTCTTTATTACAGGCCTCATCTGTTACTTGGTTGCTTTAGGAATCAAGAAACTAATGGATTAGATAAAGGCTTATTGATTGATTAGAGGAGCCTTAAAAAACTTGTCATATATCTGAAATTCTACTTCCTGGGCTCGTGCTCTATTTTTAGGAGACCCCTGCTTAATCTGCATTTGTTACTTGGCAGATATAAAATCTGAATATGTGCTGTATTTTTGGGAAGATCAGATTTACCATGTCTGCCACCATACAAGATCTAATGCTATTTTTGAATAATACTTGATTCAACCACACATTTACCAATGCATCTCATAAATCTATGTCCAACTTACATCAGGCTTCTTTCTCCCTCTGACATGTCACCATGGGTTTTGGATATTTTATAGTGAGTAGCTTTAAAACTTCCATCCTCTCTTGTTTCCTGTATCATTCCTTTACTACAGTCTTCCCAATGTTACATTCTAAAAGCAGCCTTTCAAGAACTCAACTGAAAAAAATTTTGCTCAGATGGCGAAGACATAATGAGAAGGAAAGCAGACATTTAGAATAGTCAGGGGACCTTCAATAAATCTTTTAAAAATTTTCATTGCTTTTCTGTCTCTATGAGTACTTTTGTCCAGATTCTTCAACATTTAGACTTTTTATTACAGCCCCCATATGTGTTCTTTTCTTAGAAGTTGCAGAACTGAATTTTTGTTAACAAAGAAGTGTATGTCTTGAATTTCAAACTGCAATTCTTCATCTTGGTCTTAATTTGAGCTTTTCTTTGTTCCAGCTAAAGGAGAATCTCTCTTCCCTTGGCTTTGGGCTTTTCCTGAATCAATCTCTACCCCTCTCTCCTCCCTCTCTTTCTCTCTTTGCCTGGGATTTCTTTTATTCACATTGTTGTCTCTATACCAGACCCCTTGTTCTTCCCTGGGGTGGGGGTGGGTGAAAGCAGAGGGGCTTGTAGTTAATTCATATAAAGAGTGATTTAATACTTGTATTACAGCTTCTCAGGTTGGAGGAACATTCCGAGAAAGCCAACTCAAAGACCGTTCTCTTGGAGGAAGCAGATTATGGGGAAATACATGGTGAAATAACAACGTTAGCTTATATATTTTTTAAAAAGCACGTATAGTTAAATAGTTATATATTTTTTAAAAAGCATATATAGTTAAATATCACTAGGTTTATTACAAAATGACTGTAAGCTGAGAGGTGTTATATAATTTTTCAAAAGGAGTTTGAATCTTGTTTATTAGAAAACTGTTCCATCATTGCTTCACAAATATTAGGTACTTCCCAGAAGGTGCTGATAATTACATAATAACTCAGAATTCTGCTTCAGTGGGGCAATTTTCTTTTCATCAACAAATTGTTCTTTAAAGAACCATCTTGATCAGGAAAAAAGTTGTCTCTGCATTTTTATCCAACTAGCAGGAATATTTGTGCCTACGTGGCTGTTATTCCACTAAACCATCCTCTGGTTAATATTTCTGAAATCAATGTCTTACAACTGCATATATATGTGTGCAAGTATAAATATATACATATTACATATATAAATGTATATTTATGTTTATATATATTTATATAAATTTATATATTTTTTATATATAAAGCCATTTATGTATTAATGATGTGTCTTAAGTAAATTTAAAAAGCATATTGTGCTAGTCATCTTTTTATCACTGTGACTAAAATATCTATCAGAACAAATTCGAGGAGGAAAAGTTTATTCTGGGCTCACAGTTTCAGAGTCTCAGTCAATGGTCATCTGACTCCATTGCTCTGGGCCTGAGGTGAGGTGGAACATCATGGCAAAAGGGCACAGCATAGGGAAGCTTTCAGCCCATGGCAGCCTGGAAGCAGAGGGAGAGAGAGAGTGTGCATGTGCACAAGAGGCACCAGGAACAAAATATAAATCCCAAAGACACTCCCCCAGTGGCCTACTTCCTATAACACATCCTACCTGCCTATACCACCAGTATAGTAGTCCTTTGAAGTAATTAATCCATCAACTGGTTTAACTTGTTGGATAAGCTTCTGCTCTCATAATCAAATCCTTTTACCCTGAACATTGCTGCATCATCTCACACTTGAGTCTTTCATATCCAGACTGCAACATATACATAGCATTATATAAACTCATCCATCTGATATGTAAAGACTAATAAAGAGATTGGACAGAAAAAGGAACAAAAATGGCCTGCTCTGAGGAAGCTAACTAGTAAAAGCTGCATGGACCAGTGTGTATGAATCCAGTTGATGGACTTTTTTCCCCCTTGGGAGGAGAAACAGGAGTGGCTCTGTAGTTTGACCCAGATAGAATCCCTTTCCCCCAGGCTGGTGAATTCCTGGTTACTTGGGAGCCTCGTCATTATGGAGCTTCCCCATTCCTGTCTTGGTTCTTGAATAGTTGTTAATAAATTAATTCTGTCCCGTGAGAGTGCTTGAGTGTGCTTTTAATCTTGGGTAGAAGAAGGGAAATTGCTCTCATTAGTCTAGACTGGTGGCTAAAAAAAAAATTCTGTAATAAAACTCAAGTTTCACCCTGCCAGTGATGATTGGTTCTTAGTAGTGGCCCTGGTTGTTACTCTGTTAAATGAATCTCTCTTCTTTTTTCTCCTATCTTGATTATATTGCAAAATTCGCCTTCTTAAAAAAGTGGTCTGACTACAAAGAAGGAAATGAGGGCTGAGTACAGCCCCATATACTGTGCACCTGTAGTGTTTAATGCAGTAGTTGGCACACAGTGGCGGCATTGTTTTACTAGTTGTGGGTGCTTGTGACAGTCCTGGCTGCTGAGAGGGCTTCCTCAGCAATATCCCTGCTGCTAGGAATGATCCCTCTACCTTGTAATTCCATAAACAGAATTTCTCAGTATACTCAGAGCTAACTATTTGCTCTATTGCAAACTCATGTTGACTAAATTTCCATGATTTTGACAGACAACTCACAAAGCAATCTTATTAATGCATAATGGAACATACCTGTTTGTAGTAACTGGAATATGTATAACCTACTCTCCTGGGTGCCCTTCTTTCTAGTATCAAGAAATATCAAAGACTAAAGTATTAATGGAAGTGTAGTTTGTATATCTGGAATAAAAATGTAGAGTTAATGTTTGGGAGAAATGTTTTATCTAATCTTTAGTAAATAAAAATAAAATATCACTAGTCTCCAGTAAGGAAAAGTTCTTAATGATTGCAGTGGACTAAGAACATTAGTCTTAAGGAGAAAATTAAACATAGCCAGCAGATGAAAATGGTTTAAAAAGTAAACTTATAACTGAGAGAAAAATCATAAATGATAAATTTCATTCATGATTGAAATAAAATGCCAAAATATTTCTAAGGAGCCCAAAGCAAAAGAATTATCAATTGGCAGTTGACTTTTAAAAAATATTGCTGAGCCTCAGATTTAAAGCTTATTTAAGAAGTAATTGGGAATAGAAAAAAATGAAATAAGAAACTACCTCTGAAATATTAGAAATGCAAAGAATTTTAAAAAGTGGTCTGACTAAAAAACATGACAGATATAAAACTCTTTTATTATTACTTTTTTTGGTTTGTTTTACAAAAATAGAGACTACTGCAAATGAATCTGTGCCAAATTTTTTTAAAACACCTACTTAAAAAAGCAGGAATGTCAGTGTGCCTGTAATTACCGTCGCTGAATTTCCTGTGGAGTCTATTTTGCAATACTTTGCTTAGAAGTCTTTTGCCAGTTTGTAGAGAGAAAAAAAAAACCAGTAAATATGCATAAAACAAGAAAATAAGAATAAGGGGAACTGAGTAGCTCAAAGACTCAAGATCATTAACATATATACAAGTTCTGTGTCATAGAGGGTAATATCTAAGAAGATAAACAACACAATATGTTTGCTTGTTTTGGTCTAAGCATGAAATCATCATTGAGTTTAATGAAAGATAGACATTTAGCCAAGCTGTATGAATGAAAAAAAGAGGAAGAAAAGCAAGGCCAAAAGGGAAAAAGATAAAAATGCTGGCTATAATCTTGGGAAATGGGAGTTGTATAAACATCAAGAAATTTGGACATGCTATTGCTTTGGTCTTTTAGACAGAAGAAATAGTGAGTGAAACCCCTAATTATCTTCCGTTCCTTGCTGTAGAAACAGGAATAAGCATACTCTTGGGATGTGGAGACCGTATCACGTTCCCAGTTTTATCCTTGGCATCTGCAATAACACGTAGCACTAAGCAGGCCCTCTATAAATGTTTTTTTTTAACTCAATGAATAAAGTTCTAGCAATGAGTCTCACCTGACATCTTCAGAAGTATAGCAGGATCATTATGCTGCATATGCCCTGAAGGATGTACAATTATCAAAATTATGTGAAGTAACTTAAAATATGCAAACAGTATGCAAACGAGGAGCTCCATTAGAGATGAAGCCATGGTTCACCTGGAGGGGAAGTGGCTGTCAACCAGCACCAAGCTGAGCAAATCAGGAACTGACTGTGATAAAAACTTCTGGGCGGAGAGGCCATTGAGGAAATCTTGGTAAACAGGTTCTAAGAGGACTAAATTGTGTTCATGCCACATATAAGGACACTGCAGTGATTCTTTTGTTCTTCTGGGAGCAGAAATAGAGGACAATGATCACTGATCACAAACAACATCTCTGTTGTGGATGTCAAAAAGAAACTTCTATGTTTTAAAATGTTTGTGGTGTTCTCACTGCTATAACACAAGAGCAAAATAGTTTTTTTTTTACTTATTTTTGGATTATGCAAAGGAATTTTTAGCCTCAGTCAAGGACTAACTTAAAAGCATATTATTTGGTATGGGGGTAATTTGAAATAAAGAGAAAACTGAAGCTTCTGTTTGTTAAGAGTTAATAACAGACAAAAACTGTGTTACAGTTACAGCTTATGGAAATGTAAAAAGAAAATGAATATCCAGGGAAAGAAAGGAAGGAGATCCCCATGAGTCAGGGGATGAAAAATAGGAATTTTCACGGCAGAGTGGACTTCCATCCTGTATGGGCCTGGATGACTGAATTGCAGGCAAATCTGGCTGGCTGGAGACAGAATGGAGAAGGTTGCTGTACCTTGAAGGACAGAAGCTATTGTGCACCAGCTCCTGTGGAACCAGGTTCCTGTGGGACCAGGACCTGGTGTTGCCAGATCTTCAGTTTGTTTTCCAGTAGCATCTGAAATATGAAACATTAAATCTCATTTCTAAAGGAGACATCTATTTTAGATGTTTCTGAAACCAAGAACTTTATGTACAAAAAAAATCTGTCTTTGAAGGCTGAATGCTATATGGCAAAGAGAGAAAGATAAAAGTATAGGGATTCTGAGGTAAGAGGAAAAGTGGAAGACAGCTCGGCAAGAAGTAGAAATGGAAAAGGTGGAGAGAGAGACTAGTTCAGGAAGAAAAAAAAAACCCTGTACCTCTTACCCACCTTTCCTAGTCTCATCTCAATACCTACTCAGATCCCTGGACAGTTTTTGCCTCCAGCTCCTCAGATCACACCCAGCACCAGCTGTTTTGAGGCAGTGCTGTCTCCCTCTTCTGCACCATGACCTTTCAGTGGTCCCACCTGTTCCACAGGCAGCACCCACAGATTCTGTTAATAGTTTTAGACAATCTGTCACAAGTGCCACACAATTTGATTTTGATCTACTTAGTTTCTGGTTGTACCTGATCTGCCAGCCTTCTTGGATTTCCTCGTTCTTTTTGATTAGCTTTCTTGGCTATGAAAGATTTCTTTCATTTCTCTTCTTTCTATCCTTCTAGATACCTGTCCTGCAGAAATGTTGCCATAGGATACAGAGATGTATCTAGAAGGAGTTTATTACAGCATTGCTTTTAATAGGGAAAAAACATGGGATTAATTTATGTGGCAGAGAGTAGACTCATCAAGCCTATTTCTACTTCCTGCCACAAACTCAACCAAATTTCCCAGCCCGCTTAGTGGGCACCATGACTAATTCTTGCTGGTTATTGAGGGTGACATTGAAGAAGGAATAAACCTGATCCCATGTGAAAGACAGACTTATTACTGATCTGTTGAACTGTAACCTTAGTGCAGAACTAAATTTTATGGGAAGTTTCTGCCTTTTTATAACTCTTAACCTAGTCTAATTAATGAAATCTGATATATGTCTAAGGGAATGATAACTTAAGTTTATAGACACATTATGGATTACAATGTGTTAGGTTAAAATAACTGGGCAGATATTTGTTAGATTCATGAAAAACTTATCATGAAACAATATATATAATGCCATGTTTATAAATTTCTTCCATCCCAAATCGTGTATATATGTATGTGTTCAAATGTTAGGGAAACTGTTGAAAGGAGACTGATCTTGAACAAGAAGAACCTTCATATTTTGGTGTATGTACTGCATTATTTTAATATTTAAAAATTAAAATGTATTATTATTAATTATTATTTTGGTTGTTCTGAGGATTAAATCTAGGGTCTTGTATCTGCTAGCAAGCACTCTGCACTGAACTATATACCCTTAGCCCCTGTTTCTTTTTATTTATAAAAAGAAAATAACCTGTTTAGATTTTTTTGGCAGGCTCATCGTAAGATTCAATTAACATAGTAACTGCAAAACTTCTTAGGAAAAGTGCCAAAAATCTTTGAGGTGATTTTTTTTATGATAATGTTTCCAAGTGTCTGTTACTAAGATGTGTATTTCAATTGCTGATCAAACTCTAATTTTTTGTACTGTAGGAATATTTGTCAAAGTTAAAGTTTCTGGGCCACCTCAGCTTGATAAAGAATCGCAGTGGTCACCGTCTGCAATGCCTCATGTCCTCTCATGCTTGCTTTTTTGTCTCCCTCATTTTGTTTCCTCTTCCACTCATTTCATCCAAGGATCAAATTGCATGAGTAGGAGAGAGTCCTCTTTTCTTTGAGAGCAGCAGAGATATTTTTTTCTCAATTAAATGAAAAGATTCACAAGTGGAGTGAAGAGGTGCCCACGTGGCAGTGATTTCTGCTATCTGCTTTGGGAAGAGAGGTGATAAATAATGAGGATGTAAGGATGTCAGAAGGAGCGATAGACGCTTCTCATTGATAGGAGACTTAAAGGCAAATGGAGGTTGTCCCCATAATTAGCTTGAATAGATGAATTCTCAGGCAATCTGTAAGTAGAACAGAGTGAAGACATAAATGAAAGTCTCTAATGAGAAGAAATCAGGGGAAGCAGCAAGTCCTGGCGTTGGGACCAGCCTTAGTTTGAATATTGATTTAGCTAACTACATCATATGCAATTTGACAGAATGAAATATTTTTCAAATGCCCAGAAAATGTTTAATGCCTGTGAGAAACTCTATTGGTACTTTTAATAAGTAATTTTTGAAGACTGTGGCTTTTAAAAATCATTTTTTTACATCACTGTTTAGCCACATGACATTATTACCCTGTGTATATATATAAATATGTAACAACAAAGCTCCCACGGTGTACAACTCTAAGGCACCAATAAAAATATGGAAAAAAGTTTTGTTTGTGAAGGTCATTCTATTGTACAGGAAATCTTAGGGACTCAGAGGGGGAGGAGGGACAGTGGGAGATGGAGAAGTATGAGAAGGAAGAGAAGTTGGAGGAAAAGAAAAAAATGGAGATGGGGACAGGAGGAGGAGGAAGAAAGGAAGAAGAGGACAGATTACAGTGGAGGAGGAAAGGCAGTAGAAACATAATGGTATTTAAAGGCACTTTTCATTCTGTGTCTAGATCAAAAAAATCTTGGTTTAAATTAATGAGATAATTAGATATAAACCTTTCCCTTTTTAGTGTAATTTTTTTTACCACTACAATAATTTCTATAGTCCAATTGGTTGATAACTTGTCTCCAGAAGAAATCTGTATTATTGTCATTTTATTAAAATCTGAATTTTGCTTTATTATTGTGGCTTTGATATGATAATTCCATGCATTAATTATTTTATGCCAGAAAGTTTAGAAAAGCCAGGGTTAAAATGAATTGATATATTAATAAATAAAAACTAGTTAAATTATTTAAAATTTAAATCAGAGTTGTTTGTGATAAATTATATACATATATAGAGATTACTATGAGACTTCATGATGTTTTCTTGTCCTACAATATACAAAGATGATTTTGTTGTGTGTCAATAATTGTGTCATTTTGTTGCTACTTTTCAATTAACTGTTAAAGAAATGTCTGTGTGCTGCTAATCTGACCTTACAGGTGATGATTACTAGTAGGTAAAGTTTGACTGCATAACTTTTAAATCCTTTTCACACATTTAAAATAAGTATGACTAATTTTTCTTAATTAGGATAGAGGAGGAAAAATTACTTTTGAAGATAACGTAAATAAAAGATATTTTAAAGAAATAAATCTGTAAGTTCAATTGATGGACTAGTCTTACTACGTTTCACTACCAGAAATTATTTGGTGTGAAGCTTAAACTTGTATCTTAGAGTCAGATAATTTCCTTGCTTAAAATACATCTGCTGTATTACAGCCTGATGCCTTTGGCACAACTAGCATATGGTAGAAAAAGTACAGAAAAGAAAAATAACTACCACTTTCAGTTTCAGTTTTCTCCTTTGTAAAATGAGGGTCATAGCATCAGCCATATCAGCCCATAATGTTATTGGGAAGTCAAGTAAGCAAACATATGCAAAAATACTTTATAAATGCCAGGCATTATTGTGAGAGTTGAAGAACAGGGGTGATGAAAGAAGTTTTGGAAGGCCTGCTGGCAACTCAGAGCCTTTCTCCTAGCCTCTCCCTTAAGTATGGAAATGGATGCCTGGAAACTCAATTCTCAGAAGGCTGGCCAGCAGTATTCTGGGTTCCATTCTGTCGTTGAGAAGCACCTGTATGTGATTTGCAAGAGCGAAGAGAAGCTTCTGTTCTCTTGCTTCTTCAGCAGAAGTGGGCAGATGCGAGAAGAGCAATTTGAGATTTTGCAGAGACCTCTAGGCATTTCCTTGAAAATCACCCCTCTTTGTGCGATAGCAGCTGTGTTCATTGTCAGCTACATCCTGCCATGCTTTCTCTTTCAAAAGCCACCAGTTACCGGACAGTTAGTTCTGGCTTTTCTGACCTTCATTCTACCAATCCTTCTACCAACTTGAAATCAGACTAATTCTATTGACCTCCTGCTAATTGTAACCTTGTAATTTACTGTATGTAACATCCTATTGCTTGAAACAGAAATAACAGATTCTGCTTTTCTGACTGAACCCTGGATAATTGAGGAACTAAGCTTTAATATCAAACTCATGGCTATTTCATCATGTTCTCTCAAGCTGTGTTTTCAAATAATAATGCCCACCACCATCTACCCATTTTCTATCTTCCAGCATTGCCCTATCAATATAAGGCTATATATAGTATATATATAAGTGTTATCTATAGTCAACCTTCCTAGATATGATCTGGTTCCTGTTTCTTCTTTTCCAAAGAGCACTGCCTCCATTTTTTTTTCTTTTTGGTATGGGGAAAGAACTCAGGGGCACTCAACCACTAGGCCACATCCCCAGCCCTATTTTGTATTTTATTTAGGGACAGGGTCTCACTGAGTTGCTTAGGGCCTCACTGTTGCTGAGGCTGGCTTTGAACTTGATATCCCCCTGCCTCAGCTTTCTAGCCACTAGGATTACAGGCGTGTACCACCGCTCCTGGCTACTGCCTCAATTTTTTATACCAAAAGTGATTAATAATAAAGACACCAAGTATAAAATTTGCTTTTATATTTGGGAAATTGAGAAGTGGATCTTTTTCATGACAAAGCTTCAAATGTTTCCACAGATATTTTAAATGTCCTTCCTGTTCATTTTTTAACATCTTTATAATATCTAGAACTGTTTCTGTTGACTTTTTTTATTCTTGTTTTGAGTCAAGTTTTTCTTCTTCTTTATACACCTAATTTTTAAAAAAATATATGCTGGATATTGTAAATATGTTGCCAAGAGTCTAAATTATGTTGTATATACAGAATGTTGATTCTTTTGTCATTGTTGGCAGAAAGTGAAATTTATTGATAATTTGGTTTGCTTCTTTTTTTTTTTCTTTTTTCTTTTTTCTTTTTTTTATTTTTTTTTTTATTGGTTGTTCACAACATTACAAAGCTCTTGACATAACATACTTCATACATTGGACTGAAGTGGGTTATGAACCCCCAATTTTACCCCAAATGCAGATTGCAGAGTCACATCGGTTACACTTCCACAATTTTACATAATGTCCTATTGGTCATTGTTGTATTCTGCTACCTTTCCTATCCCCTACTATCCCCCCTCCCCTCCCCTCCCAACTTCTCTCTCTACCCCATCTACTGTAATTCATTTCTCTCCTTGTTTATTTTCCCATTCCCTCACAACCTCTTGTATGTAATTTTGTATAGCAATGAGGGTCTCCCTTCATTTCCATGCAATTTCCCTTTTCTCACCCTTTCCCTCCCATCTCATGTCTCTGTTTAATGTTAATCTTTTCTTCCTACTCTTCCTCCCTGCTCTGTTCATAGTTGCTCTCATTATATCAAAGAAGACATTTGGTATTTGTTTTTTAGGGATTGGCTAGCTTCACTAAGCATAATCTGCTCTAGTGCCATCCATTTCCCTGCAAATTCTATGATTTTGTCATTTTTTATTGCTGCATAGTACTCCATTGTGTATAGATGCCACATTTTTTTTATCCATTCATCTACTGAGGGGCATCTGGGTTGGTTCCACAGTCTAGCAATTGTGAATTGTGCTGCTATGAACATCGATGTGGCAGTATCCTTGTAGCATGCTCTTTTAAGGTCTTCAGGGAATAGTCCAAGAAGGGCAATAGCAGGGTCAAATGGTGGTTCCATTCCCATCTTTCCCAGGAATCTCCAAACTGCTTTCCAAATTGGCCGCACCAATTTGCAGTCCCACCAGCAATGTACAAGTGTACCCTTTTCTCCACAACCTCTCCAGCACTTGTTGTTGTTTGACTTCATAGTGGCTGCCAATCTTACTGGAGTGAAATGGTATCTTAGGGTGGTTTTGATTTGCATTTCTCTGACTGCTAGAGATGGTGAGCATTTTTTCATGTACTTGTTGATTGATTGTATATCCTCCTCTGAGAAGTGTCTGTTCAGGTCCTTGGCCCATTTGTTGATTGGGTTATTTGTTATCTTATTGTCTAATTTTTTGAGTTCTTTGTATACTCTGGATATTAGGGCTCTATCTGAAGTGTGAGGAGTAAAGATTTGTTCCCAGGATGTAGGCTCCCTGTTTACCTCTCTTATTGTTTCTCTTGCTGAGAAAAAACTTTTAAGTTTAATTAAGTCCCATTTGTTGATTCTTGTTGTTAACTCTTGTGCTATGGGTGTCCTATTGAGGAATTTGGAGCCCGACCCCACAATTTGTAGATCGGATCCAACTTTGTCTTCTATCAGACGCAGAGTCTCTGGTTTGATATCAAGTTCCTTGATCCATTTTGAGTTAACTTTTGTGCATGGCGAGAGAAAGGGGTTCAGTTTCATTTTGTTGCATATGGATTTCCAGTTTTCCCAACACCATTTGTTGAAGATGCTATCCTTCCTCCATTGCATGCTTTTAGCCCCTTTATCAAATATAAGATAGTTGTAACTTTGTGGATTAGTCTCTGTGTCCTCTATTCTATACCATTGGTCCACCCGCCTGTTTTGGTACCAGTACCATGCTGTTTTTGTCACTATTGCTCTGTAATATAGTTTGAAATCTGGTATTGCTATACCTCCTGATTCACACTTCCTGTTTAGAATTGCTTTTGCTATTCTGGGTCTTTTATTTTTCCATATGAATTTCATGATTGCTTTGTCAATTTCTACAAGATATGCCATTGGGATTTTGATTGGCATTGCATTAAACCTATAGAGAACTTTTGGTAATATCGCCATTTTGATGATGTTAGTTCTGCCTATCCATGCACAGGGTATGTTTTTCCATCTTCTAAGATCTTCATCAACTACTCTCTTTAGGGTTCTGTAGTTTTCATTATATAAATCTTTCACCTCTTTTGTTAGGTTAATTCCCAAGTATTTTATTTTTTTTGAGGATATCGTGAATGGAGTGTTTTTCCTCATTTCTGTTTCCGAAGTTTTGTCACTGATATACAGAAATGCCTTTGATTTATGCGTGTTGATTTTATATCCTGCCACTTTGCTGAATTCATTTATTAGTTCTAGTAGTTTCTTTGTAGACCCTTTTGGGTCTTCTAGGTATAGAATCATGTCATCTGCAAATAGTGATAATTTAAGTTCTTCTTTTCCAATTTTTATGCCTTTAATTTCTTTCGTCTGTCTAATTGCTCTGGCCAGTGTTTCGAGAACTATATTGAATAGAAGTGGAGATAGAGGGCATCCCTGTCTTGTTCCGGATTTTAGAGGGAATGCCTTCAACTTTTGTCCATTCAGAATGATGCTAGCCTGAGGCTTAGCATATATAGCTTTTACAATGTCAAGGTAGGTTCCTGTTATCCCTAATTTTTCTAATGTTTTGAACATAAAGGGATGCTGTACTTTGTCAAATGCTTTCTCTGCATCTATCGAGATGATCATATGGTTCTTATCTTTAAGTTTATTGATGTGGTGAATAACATTTATTGATTTCCGTATGTTGAACCAGCCTTGCATCCCAGGGATGAATCCTACTTGGTCATGGTGCACAATTTTTTTGATGTGTTTTTGTATTCGATTTGCCAGAATTTTATTGAGGATTTTTGCATCTAGGTTCATTAGAGATATTGGTCTGTAGTTTTCTTTCTTTGAGGCGTCTTTGTCTGGTTTCGGAATCAGGGTGATGTTGGCCTCATAGAATGAATTTGGAAGAGCTCCCTCTTTTTCTATTTCCTGAAATAACTTGAAAAGTATTGGTTTTAATTCTTCTTTAAAGGTTTTGTAAAACTCCGCTGTATATCCATCCGGTCCTGGGCTTTTCTTGGTTGGTAGTCTTTTGATGGCTTCTTCAATTTCATCCATTGATATTGGTCTATTCAAATTGTGTGTATCCTCCTGACTCAGTCTGGGCAAATCATATGACTTAAGAAATTTATTGATGTCTTCACTATCTTCTATTTTGTGGTTTGCTTCTTTTGAAGCGTCATTTCCAGGTTTGTTTACATGGGTCTGTAGTAGCCTCTATATTATAGCTAGATATACCCTAAGGTCACATAGGAAAATGGTTGAAAAGATATTGACTGCTTAGAAAGTTGTAAGAATGTGTAGGTGGTCAGAATCTAAGCATGGTGAGATCTACATTCAGCTTGCAGACTTCCAACAGTTGACTTCAGTCACAGAATTTCACCCTGTGTTTATACAAATAAGAATTTAGCAAAAGGCTCAGGCTAACTCCTAATAGACTTATGTTTCTTCCTTCCCTCTGGCACCCAGGCTAGCAAATTCTTAATGTCTCAGCACTCTCAACTCCAGCATTTATGTTATATACTCAGTTAAGACTGGCTCAGGTTCTACTTCTCCATAAGGCTGTTTGAAAGTGCACATAGACAAAAGCCAGGGTGAAAGTAGGGATTTCTTGGTGAGTTTCCCTTGTTGAAAAGACCACAGTTCCATCTTTCCTTTTGTATATGGCTTGACTGTGTCCACCTCATACATCTCTCCTACTCTACTGCAATTTATTACAGGAAGGTAAATCTGATACCTATTAGCCCTTTATGGCTGAACTTCTGAAGAGCTGCCAGGAGGGAGCCATTGCTTTTCCTCATGCCATTCTGTATCAATGTGATGCAAGGAATTTCTGTATCTTGTTACTAGCAAGAACAGGGACTTAAACCTGGAAGAGGACAAGACCTAAGGCAGTTGAGCCCAAGATAGACCCAGAGAACTGAGACAATGTCAATCAGCTCTAACTTGATAAATACCCTTTCTCTGGATTTCTAGTTATGTGAAGATATACAATTTTTATTTTAATTTGAATTACATTTTCTGATACTTAAAGGCAAACTGTTTAAATCGGTAAAAGTCCATACATACACTTTTCAACTTATATGTTAACATTGTGAAAAATACTGAGTTTTTTTATATTGAATTTTTTCAAGTGTCAAACATTATATGAAATAAATGTCCCTCTGTCTGGGACTAAATATGATAAAGATTTTTCAAGAAATAAAATTTTTAGTGAATAAATTCAACAATACTTTTGACATTCCACAAATACTTATTTAACACTTGCAAAACATTGTGAATACAATGGTGAAAAGAAGGAAAATAATGTATGTTTGTATCTATGAGCACTTATGTATGAATCTATGATCACTTATGTACGTATCTCCCTCAAGAAAGGTCTGAAAAGGTTGAAACAGAAGGTCAAAAGGAATTATCCCTCAGTGGCAGGATTTTATATTATTTTCATTTTATCACTTTCTGTACTATCTGAGAAACTATCTACAACATACTAATCATACAATACTATGTATTTGACACCGTGATGAATGACATATGTTAATTTTCTCTTTCAATTTTATTAATAAAAGATAAGAATTACATTGTTCTCATTTTACAGATGAGTAATTGAAGCTTTGATTTTAAGTAACTTGTCCAAATTGAAATAGAAGAGATTTATATATGTAAATAGAAAACAAGAAAAATATTTCTCCTTAAAAATAAGATGTAGAAACGTATTTAATCACATGGAAATGTGTTTAATAACATTTTTGATATGTTAAGTGATAAAAAGTCAGCTGGATTACAGCTGTCACAGAAGACCCTGATGCTATCCTGTTTACAGACTAGGGGAAATTTTGACACTGGACTTCTGTGACACATTTTTCTTCTGAGAAAAAAAGTGGGAACAATCAATTGACACTAGCTTTCTTAGGCTCAGTACAATAGTTTAAGAGGACAAATAGTCTAAAGACATGTATTAGAGCTCTTTGTTCTGGAATTACAGCTTAGAGTTCTTTTAATGATTTTTATTACTGTTTAAATCAGTTTTTGCATAGCTGTAACCCAAAAAATTTGACAAGAACCACGTAGAAGAGAAAAAGGTTATTGTGGCTCATGGTTTCAAAGATTTAGTCCATAGTCAGCTGACTTCATAGATCTGGGCTCATGAAACAGAATATCATGGCAGCAGGGCATGGTGGAGGAAGGCAGCTCAGGACAAGACCACCAGGAAGCAGAGGGACATTCCATTCACCAAGGACAAAAGAAAAACCCCCAAGGCAAGCACCCAGTGACCCACCTCCAGATACCCCCTCCCCACCCTGCCCAATTTTCACCCCAGGGATTAACCCAACAATAGGTCACACTTCTCATAATCTAGTCACATCTGAAAATTCTTTCACAGTCACACAAAGGGACTTTCAGGGGACACTTCAAATCTAAACCATAACAAATGGAGAACAAAAATCTCCCCAAACCCAAAGAACAAATAATGTGACCCCAAACTGCTGCTTAGGGCTTCAGTAGAGCAAAGAAACAATGTTGTGGTTGGATGGGAATTTTATTTTCCTTTGAAACAATCTCAAGGTTGTGTCTCCAAAAATTATTTAAAAAAAAACCCTTTTTGCTCAAATATTTATCCAAGAAAGGATCCAAAGGATTTGCATATTTGAAAGAGACAATCTCTAGCAGATTACAGAGAAGGAGTTTAGGTTATACTGTAGTCATTCCCTATAGAGTCTTAGGTATAGAATAAGTGAATTAATCTCTGGTTGACTTCTGTCTCTTAGTGTCCTGACTTCTTTGTCCTATTGTTTTGAAAATAATCTATTAAGTAAGATGGAATTGATTTGGTAAGAATCATGTTGTTTCTGCTAATTTGTTTTCATAATTTTTTCCTAATGAATGCATATTTTGGATGTAATAATAAAATGTTTTTTTACTAAAATTTAAGGTTATAGTGAGTATTAGATGTTACTAGTTCAAAATTTTTTCTCCTCTTACAGATGAGTACACTGAGGCTTATTGAGGGAAAACATATGTGTTATCCAAACTGGTGTAGTAGTACTGAATAGTAGTGCTTTGATAAAGGTTTCTGCTGACACACTTATCAATTCATTTATTATACTGCACCTCTTTTGCATACTGATTGGAAAGCTTCTTCAGATTTTTTTTCTTTTTAAATCAAGGAGGAATTTGAACAATTTTTTAAACCCTATAGAAAAAGCATTTCATTTTTTTAACACTAAGGGGATTACATTGTCAGATACTTAACATGGGGGGGGGTGTTGTATTATTTTGTTCTTTCCATTTAAAAACATTGCTGCCATAGTTTTAGCACATCCAAAGACCCATGTGGCTTTTCCATTCTTGGAGAATGCACTGAAGAGCCTTTATGCTCTCCTTTGTGAATGAGATCTCTCAATATAACAATTGTTTCCTTGGAAAGAGGATTTATCATAGTGGTTTACAAACTCTCAAAAACTTTTTCAGATTCTGGCTTATGAAGGTCAAGTACTCTTTGCAAAAATGGCAATTCACTGAGTGAAATCTTTGTTAACTTTATTTTGTATTCCCTTTCCTTTGATTCCTCTCAGAAACTTGATCATGATACATACTGTAGTTTTCTTCTCAGACCTAACCCACAGCATTCACATGAATTTTTTTTTTAACTAAAGATTTTCTTATTTTGAAAAGTCTTTGTTTCACTATCTGGTTTTTCATCTTTTATATATGTGTTATTTAGGATTGCAAGAAATGAACAAAACTGGTTAAGGGTTGCTTACATCATGGATTTATTTTTGTCATAAGAAGAAACCCAGAGGAAATTGTCAGCATGACAACTGAGCTTTTTTTCTATATTTACATTTATCAACATTGGTTAGTTGACTTTTCCTCATGGTTGCATGTAATCATTGAATAAATTCCTTTTTAAAACTGAGTGAAGATTTTAGATTCACTCTTCCTTTAAGGAAACAAAGGATCTCATTCACAAAAACATTCAGTGGAGCAGTGGGTAGATTTTGGTGGTTAAGGGGTCATAGAGATTGCTGAGAACCTTCCTCTTTACTCCATCCATCCTTTCAATTTTTGTTTTAAATCAAGCCTTGGGCCCAAGTTCCCTATCCAAAAAACAATATGCTAACTTCTGGAATACTGATTTCTACTGCAAAGTTGGAAAAAAATAATTTTGGTTCTGAATCAGCCATTAAATGAGGTCATGTGGGTTTACACTAGGTAATCACCACTTAGTAAAGATGTCTCATAAAATCCTATAATATAAAGTGTGTCAGGAGGCCAATGAGAAAGTCAGTGTTTCTTACCTTTCCCCATTACCGCTGGATAACAATGAATTGTATGACTTTGAAAAACTGCACTGTGCTCATTGGAATTTCCTGACTCTGTACTAAATGGATGATGTTAAAAGCTGATTAATTTGAAATCAGAAGAAAGAGATGTCACCCAAATTTCTATTTTATTTTTGGAAAGATACTGATTAAATTTTGTAGAAGTTTTCACTTGGAATTGCAAACGCAGCCACAAAAGTAGGAGACTAAATCAATATTTATTTAGTTGGAGAATACAAAAAAAGTGACCAAAAGAAAGTGAGAAAATACTTAAATGGTAAAAAGAATTAAACTTCAAAATTACTAAAAGCACATAATGAGTTTGTGTTTCATTATCTTTCTATTCTTACTTAAATGTTAATTTGTACCTTGAGTCATTAATAGTCAATTTCCTCTCAATTATATTTATTAGATAATGTATCAAAGGTATTAATCTTATTTTTCACTTGCATAAAAATCCATTTAGGGAAATTAATATAAAGAACAACATGCCAGGGTGCCATTAAAAGTATATGATATGCAACAGATAGTACAAAAAGAGTGCTCATCAATTTTGCTTAGTATTTATAAAAACATTTTTTAAAAATTGTTTTTCCTCTAAATACTGTGTGGTTTTTCATTGCTTAGTTGAATATTACAAATTTAATTAAATCTACTTTCACTACTATGAAAATTGTGTGTGTGTGTGTGTGTGTGTGTGTGTGTGTATGTGTGTGTGTGTGTGGTGTTTCACTACTGAGCTCAATCAATGCTGTGGCATGATTACTGATTCTCATCAGAGCTTTTCCCTTTGGAACTGATAATTATCTTATTTTTTTGTACTGTATTTGCCTACTTGCCTTTAAATGAAAAGCAGAGTATGTTTACATCCTCTAACAGCACTGTGAAATATCTCTGAATATAACCTTGTAAGCACTCACACTTCTCAGATAGTTTGACAGTAACCACGGCACCCTTTTATTAAAGAACGTTCTTTCTGGGACCTCCATCTTTCATTTCCATGATGGTTTTCAGTGTAGGTTTTCTGTATGGCTGTCAATGTGGAATTTGCTTTTGACAAGTTCACAGAAACCCCTTTCAGCACTTTCCTCTGTTGGGTCTCCTGTTTCCAGGATTCCATGTATTTTTTTTTTTTTTACCCTGTTACTTTGTTTTAGTGTAGCATCCCTTTCAGTGGCTTCCTAAAAAAAGGAGCTTAGGAAGTTCCAGCATTGGTGGAAATTAGTACTAAGAAGCATCTTAATGATTCCTGAGCATCTGGTTGTTGGGGTGTGTGTGTGTGTGTGTGTGTGTGTGTGTAGGTTAGGCATCGCCAGGTAGTGTAACAAGTTTTTTTAAAAAAGAAATGAAAAACGAATTCTTGTATTCTTATTGCAGCCTAGCCAGTGGTACTTTTTTTGGGGGGTAGGGTGCCAGGGATTGAACTCAGGGGCACTCATCCACTGAGCCACATCCCCAGCCCTATTTTGTATTTTATTTTTTTAAAAAAATTAATTGATTTTTTAAAAAATAAATGACAGCAGAATGCATTACAATTCTCATTACACATATGCAGCACAATTTTTCATATCTCTGGTTATATATAAAGTATGTTCACATCAATTTGTGTCTTCATACATGTACTTTGGATAATAATGTCCATCACATTCCATCATCCTTGCTAACATCCGGCTCCCTCCCTTCCCTTCCCAGAGACAGGGTCCCACTGAGTTGAGAAGCACCTTGCTTTTTTAAAAATTTATTTTAATTAGGTATATATGGCAGAAAAATGTATTTTAATTCATTGTACACAATTGCAGCACAACTTTTCATTTCTCTGGTTGTATAAGATGTAGTGTCCCATGTACCATATGTGCAGTCACACATGTACTTAGGGTAATGATGTCCATCGCATTACACCATCTTTCCTGCTCCATCCCCCTCCTCCACCCCCTCCCTCCCCTTTGCCCAATCAAAGTTCCTCCATTTTTCCAATGCCTTCCCTCATTATGTATAGTGCCTTGCTTTTGCTGAGGCTGGCTTTGAACTCATGATTCTCCTGCCTCAGCCTCCCAAGCCAAGCTGCTGGGATTATAGGTGAGCACCACCATGCCTGACTTTTCTTTTTCAAGTATGCCTGGTATACAGAAGTAGTTATTAAATGAGATTGCATTTCATGACAATTGTACTTAACATTCTGTAGAAAAAAGCTAATACTTAGTTTTCTTATTTATGTATTGAACTTAACTAGAATATTTTCTGATTAGAACACACATACTAGGAATGATAAATAAGAAATATATCTCTTGTGCCAATTTCATAATTGTAATATCTCTCAGTACAGAACAAAAGTAAATCATCAAAGATGACAAAGTAGTAATAAAGTCTCACACATCTGAGTGGCATTGCAATAGTGAGGGTGAATGGTGTTTGAAACCATAATTAAGGTAATGAAAAGTCCATTGCACTGATTAAAGGCTCCTAGATGAAATATGATTAAAGAGAATGAACATTTTTGTCTTCATATCTGGATGGCAGAGGTAAGGACTCAAAGTGATTTCAACTTATTAATATTAAATTCACTATTATTTCAAAGAACCTCAAATTTAAAAAAAGTTTTCAAGGAGAAGAAATACTAGTTAGAGTATAGTTTTTCAAAACTTGAGCAGGAAAATATGTCCCCAAATATCTGCTTGTGACAAATTTAACTTCATTGATATTGCAATGGTACCTGAACACTGATTCAGATATTTCATCCTTACAATATAATAGACATTGTCTTAAATATTTATAACAAGGTTTTTAAATAGTGTTAAGTTAAGCTTAGAAATGTGATATGTGAAGCAAGTGGCATAGGGAATTTTGGGTTGGAGTAAATACCTGGTAGTAGTTATAAATATGCATAAAAGCAATTGGCTTAAGTACACTATGATAAAGATTAAAATTAATAATTTTGCTGTTTGAAGTAGCAAATGACTTAGAATCTGAAGAAGATTAAGGAATATGTTTGAATTTGGTTGCTTTTGTAAGTGATATGATACTCAAATATTAAATATAGGGGAATAAAGTAATTGTGTTCCATAGTTAAATGCCATACATGATTATTTGAGTCTTACCATTGAATACTACTTCTGGGAGGTAAGTACTGGTTAGGTTCTCAAAGAAATGATATTGGCCCATCACAATAGCCTTTAGCTATTATGGACAGTAATGGGATATTTATTTCCTACGTGGTTTTCTACAATAATTTGTTCACTGTAATTACACTTTGCCGGGAGTAATATTGCAGGTTGCAACATTTATTTGCTGATAGTTAATAAATTTTGGATGCTTTCTTGTTTATGAATGTCATACCAGTGTAAAAATACTATTTGTTCATTCATTATTAGAAATATCAGGTTACCAAGAAATATTAAATTCTTTTTATCCAAATTTTTAAAAATGTTTTCAGTATTTTTGTGCTGGAAGTGAAAAATATATTCACTTTCTCTTAATAGGTTTTTGTATTCTGGTGATCTGCTCTGCACCCAATTCAGTAAGTGGGAACAAAGAGCTACCATATTGGATAATATTATGTGCCATTTTGGTTTTGTATTTTTTTTTCAGCTAAGAGTATCTCAGTGTCTCATTTTCTTTTCTTTATTGCTGCTTTGCATGGGTGATTGTTTCAATGTTCCTTCCCACAACAGTCACATCTTTTCCTTGTTCACTGTGCTAGATGATTGTCCTCATTTGCACATATTTGTTAGCTTGATTTCTTGTTTCTAGAATAATTATTTTCGCAAGGCATACTGGCAAATACAAGAGTCTGTTAGTCTAAACGTTTACCACAGGATCTATTTTTCTCTTTCTTTTTCGACAACAACAAATATACCATTTACTTAAACAACAACAAAATCCAACAGAAGTAGTCAAATCATACTGCATATCTCCATGCTTGGAACACTTCAAACTATCTCTGTATTAGCTATTTAGTCTTTGTAATGGAAACGTGTGGGATTGAATGTCCTAGTTGTCTGTCTTGGAAACTCATAGCCCCATAACTCAGTCTCCCCAGTGATAATGAAAACAGCTATATTAGTGCAGCAGGACTGGCCTCCTCAATGTCTCTCAAAGAATTTGAAATTGGTATTAAGTTTGGGTTTTCTTCTGGCTGGCATTTTAAAATTTAAATTCTTCCGTTATTGTTGGACATGTTTTTTGCCTTATGAATTAGAAAAGCAGAGAGTGCCTGGCCCTAGAGGTATAAAGAAGACTGAAACTGACTTCCATTAGTGCTCAGAGGTGAAATATGAAAGAAGAATCATTTGGGCATTTGATCCTGGTTTCCAGTTGTCCTGAGGCCCAGCTGCATCTGAATTGAAAGACCTTTACATTCTTATTATACATACCCTTTAAAAAATTTATGCTACCCTAGTTTGGGTTTTGTTACTTGTTAACAAAAGAGTTCTAACAAATATATTTCTCAAGACCAAAGGTATTTTGCATTACTATTGTTTAAACTCCTCTATATTCTTTCAAAACAAAATGAAATGTCAAAAAATTTGTCATCTTTCTTCTGTCATTCAATGATTAAAAAAGGTTTTCTGGGCTTCTGAACTTCTTAGGTGATATCAAACTATGTCCCAAACACTTGAAATGTGATAACTGGGTGACAGCTATGTGATGACACAGTATTTACTTGACATGTCAGAGATACACTTTTTATTTTGTTGAAAGACTATCCATATTTTATTCACAAAAATAATATTCACATAGGATATTTTCCTTTGATTTTTAAAATATTTTGGCTATCTAATCTCAAGGGAAAAGAGCTACTTCAGTATGTGTGAATCTATGCAAACAACACATGTATGTGTGTATATATAAGTATCTATACATGTATAATATGCATGTGTATTGTGCATATATATGGCATACATATGCGTGTAATAAAGTTTTGTGAATTTAAAACTTGATCTTTGTTACACTAATTTAATTTTATCCCACTTACCCTCATAAAGATGAGTCAAATAAAGTCTTAATCTATATTAAAAAGTACATATAAATTAAAATCCAACAATTTTTATTTTCTTCACAGATCATGGACATTTAAGCAGCTCTGCTGTTCTCCTTCTCTTTTATGAAGTAGGATTCTAATTGAAATGACCATATCACAATACTCTACCACGCGACCAGCACGAGCTTCATGAAAGAAGGTTCGGTTCATAAGAAATCGCTAGTGAGTTTTAAATTAAAGAGACAGACTCTCATTACCTTTAACACACTCCGAGATGGCTTCTCCTACTCCTAGCTCCTGCCTCCAGCTACCTAATGCCTGGCGAGATTAACAGAAGAGACTAGCGAGAGAGGCAGAGCACGCCAGGGAGTGAGCTTTTATTGGGGAGCAAAAAAATTCCAGGGAAAATCCCATCCAATGAAGGTTAAGGTGGGTGGGCAGCATCCCAAGGTCAAGGATTGGGTCTTCAGGTCAGTGGCCAGGCACGCCTCTGCACGCCTCTGACCTGGGAAAGAGTGGGGAATGGCTCTGACACAGCTGTGTTTGAGCGCCTCTCACCCAGCCAAGGAGGTAACTCAAATCAAGTGCAAGGATGGCCTCCCACACAATACTTTTCTAGAGGCTTTCAGAAAATTTAAGCCTTCCTGGATTTGTAATTAAAAGTAAGTTTCAGAGTGACATCACCAAGTTAGTGGAATAGGAAGTCCCTGACTTCTACCACTGAGAAGCTGATACAACAACAATACACAGGCTGAGAGATGAGAAGTCCAGAAACCAATTCAGCAGCTCCTGCACTTGGGTTAGTGCAAAATTAGCTGCATCAAATCCAGCAGGAAATTTTGTTTTAGCCACTGGCCCTAGCTCCTCTACCTTGTTGAGTGCGGCCCAATTGGTAGAAAAAGTCCATCCTCTTCCATGTCACCACACTGGGGGACCCAGCTCTCAACTATGTGAGCAGAGCAATCCACCTCCAAACCAGAGCAAGTTCCCCTAGAGCATTTTTCAGTCAATATTTAGGACATGTTGATGAATCAGGAGACCCATCAGGAGGATCAAGAGGTTATGAAAAAGACATTGACAAATCCCTCCATTTGAGATCATATACACACAAGCCCAGAGAATATACATACAAAGAAAAGATTCCAGAGGCTCCCAAATATCTGGCTGGGCTTTTTCTTTGCTATTTACGTTTGATACTTTTAAAATTTTTCTACCTCTATGCATACATTCTTGTTTTGATTATGCATTTTTTTTCCTATGCTCATTGAGCATCTTCGTGACAGTTATTTGGAATGCTCTGTCAGGTACAACATACGTGTCTGATTGGTTAGAGTTGGTTTCTGGAGATTTATCTCATGCTTTTATTTGTTGTTGTTGTTTTAAAATCAGTTTCCTGGACTTTTTCTGTTGGTATCTGCACATTAGGAAAAAAAAAAAACATACCTTTCTCAGTCCTCAGAGACAAGCTTTGAATGGAAGAAGACTATCATCTGTCAGCCCAGCCAGATATTTGGGAGCCTCTGGAATCTTCCCTCTGTATGTATATTCTCTGGGCTTGTGTGTATAAGATCTCAACTGGAAGGATTTGCCAATTTCTTTTCAGGAGTTCATAACCTCTTGATCCTCCAGATGGGTCTCCTGATTCATCAACACGTCCTAAGCTCTTGTTTGTTTGTTTGTTTGTTTTGTTTTGTTTTGTTCTCAGTCTCCCAGACTTCTAGAATATGTAGGTCCCTAACTTGGCACTTGAAGAGGTGAGTGGAAACTTTTAAGAGGTGAGGGCTGGAGAGAGGTGCTTTAGTAATGCTAAAGGAGGTTAATGTACTAGGCTTTAGGTTATTGGGGGCATGCTGTTGAAGGGGATTGTGAGACCCTGATCTCTTCCTCTTTCTATCTTTTTTAATCTGGTCACAAGGTGAATAAGTTTTGTTTCCTCACATGCTTCCACCATGATGTGTTTCTGTACTACAGGCTCAAAAGTAACAGGACCCACCACCATGGACTGAAACCACCAAAACTGAGAACCAAATAAACCTTCCTCCTAATTAGTTTGATTATCTCAGGTATTTGTTACAGTAATGAAAAACTGAGTAATTAGTTTGATTATCTCAGGTATTTTGTTATAGTAATAGAAAACTGAGTAACATTAATATCTTCAAGCAGTTGTTCCACTATTTGGCCTAATTCTGTATTAAATTCATGTCTCATCCCTCCTCATATCTCAATCTCTGACCACTCCTCATATCCCAGTCCCAGGCAGGACCTAGGGCTGGAGACTAGCAGCAAAAATCCAGGCCAGATCTGCTATTTCACTGACATCTCCCCTTCCTTTTGCCCCACTCCCAACCCCCAGGCACCTCCTCTATGTGAGGCTCTTCACTCCACAGGTTTGCAATGAGATGCAGGGGGCCTACAGGAGAGTGGTAAGTCTTACAGTTTACTGTTGCCATTAATACCTTTGTGGCCCCTGGACTGTAGGGGTGGATCCTTTGGAGCACTGCAAGAACTTCTTTGCCACCCTGGAAGCCAACCTGACTTCTGTAGCAGAGGAGTCTGCAGGCGGCCCTCTCAAGAGTACCTTTAAGATTACAGCACGTGCTGGAAATGGTCCACATGAAGGCACACCTCTGCTGCCCTCTTTTCTTGTACTTTCCTTGCCAACTTCTCATCACCAACAGGGAAGATGTGCCAGGTTTTCGTGAGAGTTCTTGTCATGGTCCATCCTGTGTTTGGCAGAACCAAGTTTCATCTAGTCCATGCTAATCACACAGAGGGAGAAAGGAAGCCAATCTCCTCTTCTTTCAGGTGCAGACAAGCCTATGGCTGGTTCTCCTGGATTCTCTCCTAGATCCAAGAGGGAAAATGGAGGGGACTACTCACAAGACTCCCCTTCTGCTGACAGCCCACATCCGGGGTCAGTTCTCTACCACGTTCATTTCTGTCACCATCACTTTCTCTTTAAATAAGCTGGAGATGGGTGAATGGGGATGAAGGGAACAGGTCTGATTTTGATTTCATTTAATAAGCCCCAGAGTGGATATTTGGCAGTTCCTTGGTTATTCTCTTTAAAGTGCAGTTTCTTTGAACATTTAGCCCAAATTCCCAGACCACAGAAAAATGTAATTTAAAACTTTATTTCCTAAGTTTTCTATTTCTTGATTTTAATTTTAAAATATTTAATTTTTTTAGAAAATTATATATCATCTGTGTTTGTGTTCCATAGCTGTGTTACATAATTATTTAGTGGAGTTAATGTGTTTTGGTTTCAGTTCTTCACAATTGGCCCTTACTAGCAGTGACATAAGGAAATTGAAATTTTGTGAGATAAGAAATTTGGATGGAGCAAGCCTGGGTCCAGTGCTTTTACGTCAAGGTGGCTTAGCTGTTCTCTACTTATCGACAGCAACTCTGCAAGTGATGAAATGGGTTTCTTTGAGCAAAGCAGCTATTGAGGGAAAGAAAACTTTAGCACACGTTGAAGCACAGCTCAATTACTGGGCAGGGATGTGCTGGAATCCCATGACTTCTTACTGAGGTGCAATTTAGAGGAAAGCTGAGTTAATATGTAGGTATTTATCATTTTGGAGGTTCATGAACGTCACATACTCTAACCAGAGCAAAAGTCGGAGCTCTTCTCTATCATACACATGCTTATTTTCTAAGAGTCTCTCTTCTGTTTGCTGTTCTGGTCTGTACTTGTGTGTGCATGCTTTCTTTTTTGTTTTTCTTGTTCATATTAGAAGGTGTGTCTGCAACTTTTTCTAAGGATCAGCCTTGGTTTTCTGATCTACCAATTATCTACATTTTTTTTAAAATCAAACTTCAACCAAACATTTGCTTGTCTTGCTCACTTATTTCTTTCAAGTCTCTTTTGAAATAAATGTCACCTTTTCAGATAAAACTTCCATGATCATTTTTATCTGAAATGGGCACTACTGCCTACCTTATTATGTTTTTTTTTTTTTTTTTTTTTTGGTGCTGGGGATTGAACCCAGGGCCTTGTGCATGCTAAGCAAGCACTCTACCAACTGAGCTATATCCTCAGCCCTGTTGTGATTTTTAAACCCTTATCCTACTCTGCTTTTCTGTACAGTGTTGATCTCTGTGTAACACTGTTACACAGGCTTATTTATGTATTTACTTATTTGTAGCCTTGCTAAAAGGTAAGTTACTTATATCCCAGTGCCTACAGTGGGCTCTGGAATGTAATAGATCTTTACCAAAATATTTGTTGAATAATGATTGAACAGAGTGAATGATTTTATGCATTCTGTTTTCCTAAGGCTTTTCTATTATTTTGATTTGAATTGAGTTCATTTATTTTCATTTTATGTAATAATCAGAGTATTTAATTAAAAATTACTTGATGATTACAGTTATGATTTTTCTGTTCAATCTAGGATTCTTTAGTAAGGCACTTTAAAAGAATTTCCAAGTGATTTGGGTGTTTTTTTGTTTAATTATTTTGTTGTTGTGAATTGCCGGTTTTAATTTTCAGTCAGAAAATGTGAAGTGTACAACGTATTTTTTCCTGGCCTTTGTTGAGATTATCTTCTTGAACTACTACCTGTTTTGGGGGGCAAATGTTCTCTGTAGAATAGAGTTTACTTTACCTAGTAAATAACCTCATTAATTATACTATTCAAACCCTTATGGGATTTTGGTCAATCTTTTTTCTGTAAAAGTTTCAAATTCTCATTAACAAAAATCATTTTTCTATCAGTATTGCCTTTTATAGCATAGAAGTTTGTGACAGTTTTACTTTCAATTTGAGTTAAATCACTTACTAATAAAAATGAGTAATTTTTTTTGCATTCAATTTTACTTTGTTTAAAATTAATATTATTTGGGGCTGGGGATGTGGCTCAAGCGGTAGCGCGCTCGCCTGGCATGTGTGCGGCCTGGGTTCGATCCTCAGCACCACATACCAACAAAGATGTTGTGTCCGCCGAGAACTAAAAATAAATATTAAAAATTCTCTCTCTCTCTCTCCTCTCTCACTCTCTCTAAAAAAAAAAAAATTAATATTATTTGCTTTATTTTGGTCTGACCCTGCCTAGTAAATCTATTATTTTTTGTTTTTAGCCTTTTGATGTCTTTATGTTATGAGAGTTGGACATTGTTAGATTTTTGTCTTAATAGGCAACTTCAGTTGTTTTATTTTTGTTCAAACTCTTTTGGATTGTCTTATTTTTGCCATCTTTCTTTTTTTATTTTAAATGTTTATTGAAATTTTTTCTCTGATTTTCCTTTTCCTTTTTTTTAATGATTGAAAGATAAAATCTTGTTTTAACTTCTAAAAGAAATTAGTTTAAAAAAATGCTTGAAACTAAATTTTGTCTAATTATATAAAGAGTAGGAATTTTTGAATCCCATAAGTCGTACATTTTCCCTTCTGTCACCATATATTGATCCCCTAATGTAATTTAGTTAGAAATATGAATTATTATTTTCATATGGTTACAGATTTCAATTTTATTCTCTCTTTCAAGTTTCAGCTTTGTCGTTTGTGGTAATGATAGTAGTTAGCTCATTGAATTGCTGTATCTGCTATCCTCTCAGCTTGCTTTTGCTTTTACATAGGTTTTCCCTCTGTTAGGTGGTTTAGTCAGCTGGGAGATGTGGATGGAGAAAAGTTAGAAAAGGGCAGTAAGTTACAGAGAGGAAATCAGGTACACGCATCACAGATAGGCCATAGGTCACAGGATTGGGGATGACCGAGAACTTGATCAAAGCAGGCAAGAACAGAAGACACTGTCACCTGGCAGCTCTCATACAGTCCTGGGAGGAAGGAAGCCAAGCCACAGTGTTCTCTGCTCTGGCGATATTCAAAGTCAAATTGGAAGTTATGAGGCAGACACATGAGGATGGTGGGAACATGAAGTTAAGAGAATAACTCTATTAAATGGGCCCCTGTGCTGACCCCCACATACTTTCTTTTTCAAGAAGCAGTTTACCTGCAGCTTTGCCTGGCCTCAGTGGACAAGATATGTCACATTCCTCAACAAACTACCTGTTAACTGAAGGAAGAATGCAGGCCCAAAAGACTGTTGATAAGAGGAACATAAGTTACCCTGAAGGAGGAGACTTTTGTGACCAGATCCTGAAACTGATCAGGATAGTTCTTCCTAACCATCAAATATGTAAAAATGTCTGGTTAAAAATCCAATTAGAACTGGTCAACATGGGCCAAAGTAACCTAGAGTTACCATGACAGTGGGGACTAAAAGTCTGATGTCACTTTGCTGTCAGTCAAAAGTCAAGAGGTGGACCTGGGCAGAACTCTCTGGGATCCCCCCCAAAACTGGAGTGCAGGAGAGGTACATTGTCCCTCTCCTCTCCAAGAGCACCAACTCTCTCCTTTGAGAGTGTCCCTTTCCCTTTTTTTATCCTTTAATGAACTCATTCCTGCTACCCTGAGTGACATGTCTGAAATCCTTCTCACTTGACCACAGAATTGGGATTTGAAGAGGGAGTCTTCGCATTGCCTCAGTTTCTTGGAAAGCCCCAGCTCCATACAGTAGGAGAGTGGGTTTTATTCAAAGCCAGCTTTAGGGGAAGATGTAACAAACTTCATTGTTTCCAAAAATTCTGGGAGGAAGGGAAGTTCTAGAAGGGGAACAGAATGCATTAGGACAGAAGACACAGGTTTTTCACTTTTAGGAGTTGCATAGATTTTAACCCCTTATCAAGTCTAAGGGAGAGACTTCTGGGATCAGCATGGGTGTCTTCCAGTTTTAGAGGAGAAGGGCTTCCCAGTTCAGAATTTAAAAAAACCTCAACTCTGGAAGACCCACATCGACCTCTCTAGGTGACCCCTCTGGTCTGTCCTAAATGTCTGAATTCTCCATCTTTCTAATAAACCCAAGCCTACCTCTACATATAACTTGTTTTAATTTTTTTTCTGTGAGATTGCAAGAACTGATGACTGAAAACCATCAAGGATTTGACTTTGGGGTCATGTCTCACTCTGCAACACCTCTGTATGCCATCTGTGTTTCAGTTGTCCACTCAACCAGGGATCTCTAGTTCTTACTCTCCCTGGGGCTAGGTGAGCCCACCTAACTAAGTTTTATTCAATTCGATGTGAGCAAAGTGATGCCATATAATTTCCAGATCAATTTTATATAAGGATATGGCATGCTTTTCACTTCCTCTACTCCCCAATTTCTATATCCTAGAATTTGGACTTGACATCTATGCCAGCTTTCATCATGTACATGAAGAGGATGTTCTTAAGAGATGGCAGAGCAAGTAGACCACTCACTCAAAGGAATGTGAGTGCTCATGTGGTCCTACTGGGCCATCTGTCTCTACTGCCTTCCCAGCTTTAGCCTCTTGAGAAGTAAACTGAAGTCTTGTTCAGCTTCTGTATTTTGTCTTAGCTTCTTAACCTGTTCTCTTACTGATGGTCCTTATTTTCCACTATATAATATTTTAAATCATTGAACATGGTCCTTTTACAACTTGAGTTCCTCATTCTTGCTTTTTAATTTTTTCTCATACTCTAAAGAATAATTGTTGTTTAATTTTTCCAGTAGCTACACATGTATAACATTTCCAGAGCCATTTGATTGTATTATCCTGTCTGTATATAAAATATTTGTTGTATTTTTTATTTTCTCTCTAAATTCTGAGTATAATTCTGGTTCAGTGAGACAGGACTGGCTTTTTTTTTTTTTTTTTGGATTCTCTAAAACCAATCTATTACCTGCCCAAAGCTTTATAGAATCTAACATTGGAATTAAAATTTTGTATGGTTGACATTTAATTTAATTTATTTTATATTAATTTTGCCTAGAATTTGTCAAAACTTTTTGATCTGTCAACATCTATGCTTTCATTATTTTTTTGGCCTCAGGGCATTAACTTTTTTTCTAATATATCTTTATGTCTCCTGATTTTCTTCTCAGTGATGGTGATTATGCATATACTGAATTTTCTGTTTCACTGTATCTGTTTTCTTAAGAGAATTGCTCTAGATTGTTACTGATGAAATTCTTTTGCAGTCTTAATTGCATCATTTATATGCACCAATGACTATTTTAACTATTTTGTATTTTATGGTGCTTCCTTGGATGTTTCTCTGTATTTTTATTTTTCTCTGCTAGCTACACTTTCATCTTGTTTTATCTCTTACCTCAGAGTCCATGGTTACTTATATTTCATTGATATAAAAAGCCATAAATATTATAAACTTTTATTTTATTTCTTAGATAAATATTATTGAGGGGTAGACATCTCCATTTATATCAGGGTAATAGCTAAGTTATTTCTTACACATCACAGAGAGGTTTGTTTTTATGTCCCCCTTTTCCCATTTCTTTCTGATTTCTTAAACTTGAATGAGGGAATATTTCTCTGGGCCTGGTACTTGTCAAGTAATGTGATAGTTCCATTCTCTTTCAGTGTATATATTATCTACACTTTTATTGCTAGAATTCCCCTACCAGCTTTTAAGTTGGCAACCAACTTCATGAGAACAACTTCCAGAAAATTCCTGCTGTATAGCAGACAGCCATTTAGGATGGCTTTGTTACATACAAGGAGAATTTTTTTTTCTCAGTTTTTGGCTCTTATAGAATAAGAAAGTAAATTTATTTTGGATATTTTGAAAATTGGATAATATAGATAGTCTATAACCAGTACAATTGATAAGAAGATGCTCCCCTTTGCTCTTACTGAAGGAAGAACCTACCACCAAGAAGCAAGTGATTATGATGAAGTAGCCCCTCTCAGGTACTCAGAATCCCACACCAAACCTGGTTGCTTCAGGAGAGGACATGGAAGGAGAGGGAGGAAGGTGAAGAGCACCAACCCGGCATATCATAGTCTTTTTCCATCCTTCTCTAGAAAGCTGAATTTCTTCTCTGAGATCTTGTCATGAACATTTTATGACCTATGGAAACTGTAGTTGGGATAGATACTTGATCAACAATCGATTTTTCACTTGTTCTATCGCTCTTAACAATTCTCATCATTTTTCTCTTTTTCTTTTTATTGGAACATAAAGACATGCATGTCACTTTCAGTCAGCATCATCTGTGACCTAAATGTTTGAATATTTCACCTCAATTTTGTTTTAAGCCTCCTTATGCTTTGGGGAAAAAGTTCTCTTTCTTTTTTTTTTAATTAAACAAAAAATGAATAGATGTGAACTTTGGGCTCAAAATCGTACAGAACTGTCATTCCCAAAGGTGTTTAATTGCCTGTGGGAAAGATTTGTTTTGTTTGAAAATCCTCTGAGTATTCATGAAAATTCATAGAAGTCTATTTTGTATTTCACCCTGAATGGTGGGACTAAGAGGTTATGCCTGAAAACTTTTGTGAGAAGTTAAGTAATGTATGGAAATGGTCACTAAGTGTCTTTAAACAAATATTCCCACAAAGGCAAAAATGCATTAGAAGCTTGTGAAAAACATAAACATTTCAAGCAGGTTAATGCAAATCCATTATCTCCCTCAAACTTTAAAATGCATCTCTCACAACTGTTCTCAGGCGTAACCTTTTATAGGATTTGCAGAAGGATTCCTAGGAACTGAGAAGGTGTATTTACCCTGGCTTTGAATGTCACAGCTCATCAGGCGAATCCAGTTATTTCAGCTGTGACTTTGGTTTTATATGCCCTGGGCTATCACCTTGTGGAACTGATGTTCATTCTAGAAGGAAGCACAGAGATGACCTCTATGGCCTGGTTCTAGTCCCTCTCTCCTCCTGCTGGTCTCTCACTTTCTCACAACTCCAGTTCTCCACATAACTGACTTAGTCTTTGACAACTGCATTCTGGATAAGCCCTAAGTACTCGTGTGGCTTGATCTCTACTTACAACTTGGTTATCCATTTCCAGCTTCCTTTGGTACCTGACATCTAACTTTTGTCAAAGCCACACCTTTGGCTGACTGAATTTGGTTGTCTTTCTGACTCTGTGATCTCCACTGCTGGAAGTCCTGAGATAACAAAATCATTGGCAAATTCACATTTGAATTTCAATGTACATACATGTCTGGGTGTGTAAATATGAGTATACCGCAATTAAACAAAATGTAGATATTATAAAACTTCCTAAATTGTATCCAGGGGAAAGATCCAACAAAACTATTAAATCAAACAATGACAAACAGACAAGAGTACTTCTCTGTCATGCCCCTTTATGTCTTCCAAATACTTAGTAAATTCTTTAGGAACATCAGCCCAGGAGAGATTATCTATTTCTCTGAATATATCTTTGTTATATTACACTATCACCTCACCCATACAGCCTGCCAAGTCAATGAAAAGTGTCCCTAAGTGGAGTGAGAAGGGGTGAGAAAGAAGAGGACCAGCAGAAATTATGTTTCTTTTAGGGAAACCAATGTCTTAAATAAGTTATATTCTTACTTTGATAAGCATCTTCCACTCTTTAAAATGAGCAGATAAACCCAGTTTAAATGGTCTCTGGAGACTAATGACAAAGTTCTTTTTAGATAACTTACAGTGATTTCTATTCTTTTTTTTTCAGTTCTGTAAAAATGCATAAAATAATTTAATTCTTGTATAATCTCTTTTCTTTTGGAAATGTTGATAATATAAAGAATAAATGAGTCATGAGTTATTGAATGAGTTGACATTTAATAATCAGTGAACTTCATCTTGCATAGTCAGTATTAATCATAACTACAAGGGAAAATAGTCAGAATAGAACCCTAACATATAGGCCAGGATATTAATGGCTGGTGGCAGATGATGAATCCATTATAAAGGTTAACTGTCACTGAGATTTTAACTTACATGCATCTTAACATGGTATAGAACAATTTTTAAATTGCTCTGTGTTTTACTTTAAAAAGTAAAAATCTTCCTTTCTTTGTGTATATTAACATAATTTGAATTTTTTCAGAATTTTTTTGTCTTTCTCTGTATCTAAAACTCCTTCTTGGTGTTTTCTTCTGATGGGTTAGCTACTTTATGTTGGATCAGTTTTTAGCTGTTTACATTATAAAATATTATTTTTTGCTTTAGTTTTTTTTCATTTTGTTTTT
The DNA here is from genome assembly GCF_964194105.1 of Spermophilus citellus. Classification (NCBI taxonomy): domain Eukaryota; kingdom Metazoa; phylum Chordata; class Mammalia; order Rodentia; family Sciuridae; genus Spermophilus; species Spermophilus citellus. Next base: position 136,296,378 of record NC_138189.1, read on the forward strand.
GCTTACCTTGTCCTTTCATTTTCTCAGTTACTGTGATTTTATTTTGTTATCATTTATCTTTTCTTAGTTATTGTGATCTGATTTGTTTTAATTCTTTTATCATTGATCAGCCAATTTTATTACCAGCATTAATTATTAATATGGTATTGGAAGATATACCTTGTATAGTCTGTAATTGTTAAAATTAGATAGCCAAGCCAGGCAGGGTGGCACATGCCTATAATCCCAGTGGCTCAGGACACTGAGGCAAGAGGATAGTGAGTTCAAGACCAGCCTTAGCAACTCAGCAAGGCCCTAAGAAACTTTATGAGACCCTGTGTCTAAATGAAATCTAAAAAAGGCTGGGGATATTGCCCAGTGGTTAGGCACCCCTGGGTTCCATCCCCGGTAGGAGGAGGAGGAGATATTAGACGGCCGTAGCTGGGGTAGAGCTTTCTACCTCAGAATATGACATTTCCATAGTACCTTGGGTACCTGAAGAGCTTTGACAGTTTCTAACTAAGGAAGGTAAGAGGATTTCTTGGTTGGGTACATGTTTGACTAGGTCACAGTAAACATCTCAGCAGTGGTAATAACACAGCCTGACTTTTACTTATTGTAGAGAAGAGGTGCTGTCATGTCTCATCCTTTAAAGTTTTAGGTTAGTGTGCAAATGATAGGCACACAGAAATATATTTACAAACTCATATGTTTCCTCACCGATTAAGAGGGCGGTCAAAAGAAAAATCATTATAGCTTAAAACTCCAGGGGCAGTTAGTAAGTGAAACATAATATTCGATTTGTAGAAAGCTTCCAATCTTGCTTCTGCGTACAGTGAAATGTTTTACTGAGCAAAGTAAATCAATAAGGATTATGAAACATAACATGAGATAGAATACATATACTTAAAATTCTTCTTTTTGCCCACACGTGGTTTATCTGCTAAGATGTTCAACATGCAACAGAATTAGATAAAACTGAAATGATCTAAAATTTGTATTTCTCTCTATAATTTGTTTAAAAAAATTAATTCAAATTTTGGTTCAGAATTGAAATAAGGTATGTATACACAGCTCTAGTCTCAATATTCTCTTGAGAGAGCAAATAAAGTCACAAAATAAACCCACTGACTTATAATACAGCCACACTGTTGCCAAGCAATTTGGCTGAGCTCTTGACCTTCTTCAAGCAGCTGAAACCCTTGTAATTTCAAATCTAAGATTAAAAATATATTTTGGCACTCTTCCTAGAGTGTGAATCTTCTTGATGTTTTCCCCCATTATCTTTGCCCAGTAACCCTTAGAGTTTGCTGCTGTAATCTTGGGGCATGGCAGAGGAAGCCACTAAATCAAGTTCTAATCCTTGTTTTGTAATGAAGGCTAGTCCCCTAATCAGCTCACGTCTAGAAGATCACTGCATTAGCATAATAACTAATGATCTTTTTGTTCCATTCTCAACATAATGGTCTTCAATTTAATATATTCAACTCATAGTCTCATTAGGGACTGTTCGTACAACAAAGGTGTTTGGGGAGCATAATTAAACTCTGATTTAATCATAACATACTGTAATACGTGCAGTAAAGGGCTGGGCACGTTAAGTGGTTTTAGGAGCAAGAAGGAGATGCATAGAAACTTTAATTCTTGTAAATTTAGGGAACATTTTCCTTTTGACAAGGTTTTGAATAAATTCATTAATTTCCTGATTCTAAGTGAATAGACTTTGAGTTCCAGGCTCCAAGCTTTACACCGGTCCTGCTCTTTATGAGGGCTGTTCGACTTTTCCTGAGCACCCCAGGAGCTCATCATTGACACAGTTCTTCATTCTTAGGTTCCTCATATGGTCCGTCTCAACAGTTTGAGGTATTTAGGAAAATTTTCTATCTATCTATCTATCTATCTATCTATCTATCTATCTATCTACCTATCTATCTTTCAGTGTTGGGGATGGAACCCAGCGCCTTGCACCTGCTAGGCAAGTGCTCTACCACTGAACTATGTCCTCAACCCATTTTTCACATTAATACTGGCTTGAGCATTCATGTACCCAAATTATTAGAAAGTCCAACATTTTATTCAGAGGTTTTCTCCCCTTCCATCAAATAAAAAATTATTTATAACCTTCTGAGTGCTTACTTTCTTCAAAGGCATAGCCATGCTTCTAAATGCTTACAGGAGATTTTAATTCTAACACTGCTACATGCTGCTGGAAAAAAAGAGAGGATCTGCTTTTTTAATTTTGTCATTCAGTTCACTGCTGCAGGGCCATCCCTGCAGGTCTAGTAGTAGTTTTCCATTGTAGGGAGGGGATGTTCTAAAGGTTCCTCCCCATACTGTTAAGCCCAATTGTGATCACATTGCATGAGGCTCCTAATACTAATAATGTTCATTAACCATGAGTAGTGGGGCAGATGCCAAGAAGCTTCAGAGGTACTTTTAGAGAAAATGATCTCACTCTCAGTGTGATGTTTTTTGCAAATATGCTTCAGACTTGTGCTGCCAAGTTCAACTTTGCCTCACACTCACACACATAGCTATTATACTCAAACCTGGGCACCTCTCAGGGAGGTAGCTCAAGGCCACAGCCCCAGCTCTGCTGCAAGAAGCTCTTCTACCATGAGCGTCTGTCCTGGTGCAGAGTGCATTCATGGGCCCGGAGGCCTTTCACTAATGTTGAAGTTCTCCAAGGGACTATTTTTGCCAGTGGACTTATATGGATCAATAAGAAAGTTTCTAATGGTAATAACAAGTCAAAATCTCAATGTCTATGTTTCCACAGAGTTCTTTAACCTTGAACTATGTGCAAATTTTCTCACTTCCTCCACATTTATAACCTTCTGGGTGCTTACTTTGTTCACTCTAAGGGTGATTACTAGGTATGACTTTCACCTGGTCCCATAAATGTCATGCCGCATCCTTTCCTGAGGGCTTGAGGTGCCTACTTGTCTTTCACCTGCGTTACTGAGAAGTTTACTCAGTAAAGAAGATATGTTCCACATTGGTTTATGTGCTTGTTAAAAGGCAAATGTATGCACTGGATTCAGTATTCAAAGAGTCCAGAATAATTTATTTTGAAAAGTAAATGTTTTTCTCATTCTATCTCCTGATAACCTAGTTCCCCTTCCCTTGGGTGTTTATTTTCTTTTATGGTATTATATGCATGCACCTATGCATACACACTCATATTTAGACACATGCTACCTCCTATGCATGTAATTATATGCTTTGCTCACTTTACAACATCTATACCAGTACATATGTGAGTGTATATACATGCATATATGTCTGTGTGTATGTGTGTATGTGTATGGCTGTTTTTAAAGGTGGCGCATAATCTATCATAAACATGAAATATAATTGGTTTATTCATCTATTAATAGGTATTTAAGTTATTGCCAAGCTTTTGCTATAAATAAACCATGCTGGAATATGTATCTTTTACATAAATCATTTAGCACATGTATAACATATATAGGAGAAATTCCTAGAAGTAGAATAATTGGACCAGAGGCTAACTCATTAATTATGGTTTGCATTTTTTTATACATATTTTGCAGTGCTTCTTGGTAGATTTTGAAGCAATTCTCACTCCTATCCGTGATACACAGGAGTGCCTGTTCCACCATACTTTACTAACCCTGTGGGTTTCAATTTTTGACCTTCAGCAATTTTTTGGCAACAATAGAATCTAATTATAGTTTTTATGTTTCAAATTCTTGGAAGTGGAGTTCAGCATTTTTGCGTATGTTTAAGAATCATTTGTACTTTTCTTTCTGTGAGCTATGTTTATATTTGCCCAATTTTTTATTGAATTTTTGGTCTTTTTCTTACTGGATTTGGATTTTAGAGTCTTTCTCTCTTTCTTTCTCTCTCACACAAACTTTTAATTAAATTATCCCTTTGATTGCCACATAAGTAACAAATTATTTTCTTCTTTTAAAAAATTATTTTGAGAGAACACAAAAAGATTTATTTTCAAGATAATTGAATTTTTCAATACTTGTCTTTATGGCTTCTAAATTTTGTGTTATATTTAGAAAATATTTTCCCACTCTGGGACTAGCAAAGTCAAACACTCAATTTATTTATTTAATCATCTGATTGTAAGACTCCATCCATTATTTTAAATAACATGAGTGAATTTCTGTTCCTCTTGCCCTAAATAGAATAGCACAAAAACTTGTGAGACCAAGCCAGTCAATAGAAGAGAAGGAAAATTCTAAAGTCAGTTGAACTATGATTTCCAGTTACGATCAAATCTTCAGGCAGGCCAAGGTGCTGTGGGGACTCAGAGATGAGGTGCTGCTTTTCTGAGTAACAGTTTGGACTCAGACACTGAGGCTAGGACAGATTCTCAAATGGTAATACCTCTGAAGCTGGGCAGTGTTCGTGGAAAAATTGATGGTTTGATTTGGGAAATATTAACTTGGTATAATTTTTTTGTACATTATACTATTAAGTTCCAGGAAGCTTAAAGAATTAGATGTACTTGTCTTTGACATTTGGAACATATTAGTTTATGATTCTTTTATGAAAATTGAATAAAAAGTGTGTGTAAGATCAAAAACATATTTGTGAGGATTCATATCAGCTAAAGTTTTCATATTGTAGTTATAAAGGTGTAGAAGTCATTTTTTTTTTTTTTTCTTTTTGGTACTAGTGATTGAATCCAGGGGCACTCAACCACTGAGCCACGTCTCCAGTCCATTTTTGTATTTTGGTTAGAACAGGATCTCACTGAATTGCTTAGGGCCTTGCTAAGTTGCTGAGGTTGGTTTCAAACTCATGATCCTCCTACCTCAGCCTCCTAAACTGTTGGGATTACAGGTATGCACCACCACGCCTTGCTAGTCGTTGAGTTTTTGAAAGTTGGATGTAGATTCAAAGAGAGAAGATTACACATTTAAAAATTATTTTTTACTGTTGAAAGTTTAGGAAATAGACAAAAACAAGTGTGTGTGGGGGGATAACACAAACAGGAGAGATCCACTCTGAGCACACATATTTCCTTTCTCTCTTTCCCTAATGCTGGCAGCTGGAAGTTATACACTATGTACTATTTGTTAAACTTTCCCTGCCACTTAACAGTAAATGACGGACATCTTTCATGTTACTACATGTTATTCTAAAATGTTTGTCATTTTATTGTAGAGATATACTATGTTTATTCAACCAATTCCATGACATTGGAATTTTGAGTGTTGCCTAAATGATTAAGATAATAAATGATGAAGTTAGGACTATCCTAGGACTCAATCTTTATGGGCATCTTTATTTTGTTAGGATAAATCAGTAATGAGAATGATAAGTCAAGAGCCATGTTTTTTATGATCTTTAATATTTATTGACAAACCTAGATTCAGTGAAATTATACTAATTTACACTCCCACCTCGGCCTCACCAGCACTCGATCTTATTTATAAATATCTATGTTAATTTGATATTCAAAAATTGTACTTCATTTTAACCTGACATTTTTGATTTGCTAGTGAGAGTAAACACCTTGTCACAAATATGTTTGCCTTACTTATTTCTGGGGTCAGCTTTTTGAAAGAGACAATTGTTGAGTCAAGAGTTAGAGAAATAATTATACTTACTTTGTGAACATTAAGTGAATTAAAAATTGTTTATCATGTCACTACCCTAATAAACATTTTTCATTACTCTATTCCCCAAAATATTTCACAGAGATTAAAAAGTGTTTCCATTTTGATGGTTGACAGTGGAGTGTAAGCCAGGCCTAAGCATCCACAGCCTTCCAGATGGAAAGAAGCCCTTTGTTTTATGAGACAGCCTGAAAGAGAATCCAGGAAGAAAGGAGGCAGTCCTGGACTCCTGATGTTTATATTCTACGAATGAAAATATATCCCTGTTAAACTTGAGTTTACTGGTGCTAGAGAGAAATTTTAGGAAGTCCACTTTAGTTTGAGATCTTTTGATTGAACCAAAATACTGCTGGCCACCCTGCTCTTATGGGATCCTCAGAAAAACAAATTAAACCAGGTTAGAAAGTAGAAAAATGGATTGTCTAAGCCACCTGGAAAAGACAGGTGGCAGGGGAGAGAGAGAGGGAGTGAAAGAGATTTTATCTCCATGATGTCCTTCTTATTAAAGACTGCAATGGACTGAACTGTGTCATCTCCAAATTTAAATGTTGAAGGCCTAACCCGCAGTGTGATGGTATTTGGAGATGAGGCCTTTGGAAGTAATTCGGATTAGATGAAGAATGGGGTCCTCACAATGTGATTAGTGCCTTAAAAGAGGAGATACCAGAGAGTTTGCCCTCTCTTTTTCTTGGCAGTATGACAGGAATACACTGTGAGCCAGGAAAAGAATCCTCACAAGAGGCCAATCCTGCTGGCACTGATCTTCAACTTCCAGCCACCAGAACTATGAGAAAGCAAATTTTCTGACATTTAAATCAATCAGTCTATTTTATTTTGTTAAGGAAACCTGAGCACAAAAATATAAGGGTTGATTAAAAGTTAGCGACCTCTTGGGTTCAGCTCTGTAATGAACCATAGTCATCTTCTGATATAAATTTGTGATTCATTCTGCTAAGGCTGATGCCTGTATTGACCTCAGAGTGGGCAAAGGATGGCTATTGCTTATTAAAGGTATTAAGGAGATAACAGAATACATTCAGTTACTCTGTTGATAGTGAGTTTAACACTTCAAATCCTGAACACTTTTATTATTGTGGGAGTTTTGATGTTCAGGGTTTTCATGGTCTGACTGAAGTTAGAGGATGGACAGTGAGAACATAGTAAAGAAAGACTCATATTGTCTTGGTTTATTAAGATCATACAGTTGAGCTCCCCTAAATTTATGGATATATTCCTGAGTAGAAAAAAATTTAGGAGTAGAGCAAAGTAGCAGAATCTAAAATATAGAACTGTGAAGAAGTCAGATACTCATTTCTTATATTCAAGAAATGCTGGATGATTTTAAAAGTGAAAAAACTTACGCATTACCAATATTGGCTTAAATTACTATTACTATCATCTTAATTAGCTAAGTAAATGTGTTTCATTTTTACAAAAATAAAAATTAATAAGTTTAAGTTTTTCTTAGAAAATCATTAGACTCGTAGGGATATCACCATTTATCCTCTGGAGTTTGCAAGCTTCCCTTTGAGAAATAATGATTGAAAATAGAAGCCAGGTGCAATGGTGTATACCTGTAATCCCAGTGGCTCAGGAGGCTGAGACAGGAGAATCACAAGTTCAAAGCCAGCCTCAGTGACTTAGTGAGGTCCTAAGCAACTTATCAAGACCCTGTCTCAAAATCTAAAAAAATAAATAAAAAGGGCTCAGGACGTGGTTTAGTGGTTAAGTGCTACCTGGGTTCAATCCCTGATCACCTCACCTCCCCAAAATAAGCTTTTCAATACATTTTTAAACAAGTTATATTTGGCTTGTTGATTTTTAAACTTATTGTTCTCAAGAAAAAAAAAATGAGTTTTAGCCCCTGCAGACACACAACTTTGGGATAGTCTATGACATTGCTCTCTCATCCTGTCTTTGGCCCACTAGACTAGAGACATGACTACAGAGAGTAGTCACAGTGGGTAACCAGAAGAGCATTCCAAGTGTTACTCAAGCAGGGAGCATTCCGGAAGAGTAAGTAGGATGGCATGGCTAGAGTGGTGATAGCAAGAGTGTCAGGGAATGAGACCTAATAGGGAACAGAGGGGATACTATATGAGACCTTGTAGGCCTTTAGAGGGAATTTGACTTTCACTATGAATAAAATGAGAAACTATTGAAAGATTTTAAGCAGAGACGTGATTATTGGGACAACATTCCTCATGGATGCTTTATATTTCTGCACATCATCCAAGGCACTAACAGATAATTTGCTCTGAAATGTTCTTTTTAATAGTGTTTGCATTGCAAGCAGCCTTGAATGACAGAGTTGCTTTCTTTCCTGGAGCAGATTTCCCGCCCCGCCCCCCAGCCCAAGAGGAATAAGATGGAGATAGCTCCACCTGGAGAGGAGGAGCGGCAGTGTGTTCCTAACAGGAATTCCAGAGCACCACTCCTCCAGGATTCTCCTCTTGCTTCACTGTTGGTCTCCCACCTCAGTCAAATACATATTGCAGTGTGTTGCCGCTGCTTATGCTAGTGCAGGCTTCCTAACATCGGTGCCCCTCTTCTGGAGCACACCTCAGCCTGTGCCAGCCACCCCTGGCCCTCCACCTCTTCCTGTGAGAACCAGGGCTTGGGGAAGTGGCTCTGAAGGCATTGACATTTCAATTCCTCCATCGGATTCTTGCCTATCTGCCTAATTCTGGCTTCACAACAATGCTATACTGACCCTTGCTATCACTCTGAGTAATTAAGTCTCTTTTGTCGCCTGCACAGTGATCTTGTTCCTTCTACAAGTATCTGAAACTATAGCAGGCTAACTTAGTTGCTTGCTGTGAGAAATAGAAAGTTAGGTGGTCCATTGTCAGAATATAGTATTGAGCCTTAAATTGGATTCAGTTGTAGCCATTTTAATTATAGCCCTTCCCCTTTGCCTATCCTAATGTTAAAAATAGCTAATCGTGTAGATTGTAACCTGGAGCTCCTCCAATCAGGACTAAGGGCAGCGCTGGCCCTGCTTGCCCAGGTGTGCCTCGCTTGGATTCCCTCTGGAACATACCCTTTTGCAGAAGAACAATTTTTGCCTTGCTGACCCACTTCCTAGCATGCATTTGATTTCTTGAGGCACCTTAGTATTTCTAACACTACTAAGGTAAGGTCTCCCAATGCCCACAGTTCCTGTCCTGACAGTGATCTGATCCGACTTACATTTTAAAGCACCATCCTGGCTGATGTGTGGAAAATATAGTGAAAGAAGTAGGGGGAATGGCTGGCAGGCTCTTGTAGTAATCTTAAAGAGAAAACATGACCGCTGGAACCAGAGTAGATGTATATATATCTACAAAACGACTTGGTAATGAATTGAATTAAGGGAGAAAAAGAGAAGTGTCAAGGATGGTCTCTAGTTGAAAAACTAGAAAGAATGGATGGGGAAGACTGAAGAAATTTAGGATAGTAATGGAGAAATTAAGGAATCTGTTTTGGTCACATTAATCTTTAAAATAATAGACACCTAATTAAAATGCAAACATGCTATTTCATATGCTGTTAACCAATAATAGACATACAATATGGAATTATATGCCATTTGGACATGGAGGTTGAAAGATCAAAGGAAATGTCTAAGCGGGGAAAAAAAAGATATATTTGGCAGTTATCCATGGACAGATACTTTTTTAAAGCCAGGGATTGGATTTTATCACCTTTGGAAGATAAAAGAGGGAAGAGGTCAGTGGATTGAGCCCTAAGACCCTACAATATGTATTTGACTGAGGTGGGAAAAAGCAAGAGACCAACAGTGAAGCAAGAGGAGAATCCTGGAGGAGTGGTGCTCTGGAATCCCTGTTAGGAAGTGTTTGTGAGGGGGAGGGATCCATTGTGCCAAAGCTGATGACACTCTTAGGAGAAGAGGACCAAGAATGAATGGCAGTGAGGCAACAGGTGGCGGGACAAGGACCAATTTTCAGGATGAAAGAGTAAGTTGTCTATGAAATGGAAAGGGGGGAAAAGACAATAACTGAAGAATATTTTTTCAAACAGATTCAATATTATGTTTGTATACTAATGGAAATAATCTAAGAAAGAGGAAAATTTATAATGTTAAAAGGGACGAGGGATAAGCATTGAGGGCAAGAGGAAGGTTCGAGGGCTGGGGTCCTGGCTCAGTGGTAGAGCACTTTCCTTGCATGGGTGAGGCACTGGTTCGATTCTCAGCACCACATAAAAATAAATGTCCATCAACAACTAAAAAAAATAAAAATAAAAAAAGAGGAAGGTTCAACTTGGGCGCATGAGTCAGATTTTAGTAGCAAAAAGAAAGGTGGGAGTTTGAAAATATTCCCTTTTGATCTTACTGAGTCTTCAGCGAAACAGGAGTCAAGATCATCAGCTGAAAAGAGATGGCTTTGGAAATTTGAGGACAAAGAAGGCAGGAAATAACTATCTATGCAAATGTGGCAGTGAGCAGACCAAGAAAAAAGAAGGGTAGCTGGGCACAGGCCCTTCTGAGGTTAGGAATTATGAACCCATTGGGAAGCAGGTTTGCACGGTTGTGCACTTCCTTCAGCTCAGATGCAAGGCGAAGGGCTTCGGAATTGGGCTTAATGGGCCCTTCGACTTAGCCAGGTGGGTATATGGGAAGGAGAGAGGGGAAGGAAGCTGCTCTGGGATCAGAAGTGACCATGAAGTATGGAATTTAACTTGTGTCGGTAGAGAAGTGAGGACTGGATGGAAATGAGAGGGAATGAAAAGTTTGTTGGGATCAATGGATGGTAGATGAAGGATTAATGGCATATCAACCTGGGAGTGGGGGAAGAGAAGATTGGAGGTTTTGGTTGAAGAGTGTTTGGAAGGAATACACAGCCAAGTTTGTTTCATTTAATACATGTTTTTGATTCTATGTCTTGATCTTTTTACTTACACAGCCCAGTCTTTTTTTTTTTATCACTTTCTTTATTTTGTAAACTATGTCATTCTCAGAGCAGTATGAAGCCTCTTTCTGAAGTTGATTTGACCTTGGTACTCAAGTTCTTAGAAATCTGTAATGATTCCAGTTCATTTTCAAATCAAAATGTAATGTTCTTTGTAAATAATATCTCCTATAACTTCTTACTGTGACCATCTCTCCTCCATCACATTTTCCCCATTTTATGCATATGAATCCAGCCTATTTCCCAGGCATTCTCTAAGTAAAAGGAACATTGTTATCCATTCACCTCCCCTGTAAGTTCACTGTTTCAAGGAGAAGGAGAAGCTTAAGTTTATGGCTTCATTTCTGCTGTTCTATGGCTCTTTGTAGTATCTTTTCTTCACTTCTCCAGAGGGATTGCAACACAGCCCCAGACCTTGATCTCTGAATTCTGACTTATTTTTTCCTGTGATATCTCGTAGACTCAAAGTCCAGGGATTCAGGTTGTTTTTCATCCGAATCAGTGGTAATCAGCACCTCAGTCTTCAAACACAGAGAGGGCCTTTGACTTCTCCACCCGCTCTGGCAGCAGATCCCTTTGATGTTTTGTCAAGGAGTTCTGGATGCATCCCTGCCTGCACCTAGCTCCAGGCATAGTGTTCTAATTGGTGTCTTTCTTTTTAAAGCTACACATATTAGGGACCTAAGCTATTATTATTTTTCCCCTACCCATTGATTATTCCAAGTGATTTGTTCTCATTCTCATTTGACTGACCTCTTCTGTAGAACCTTGGGACTGATGGTGCTTGACAAGTTTTTTATATAATGGATCTTGAAGATCTTCTTCAAGGGTACTTCTGATCTATGTAAGCTCTTCAGGAGGAAGCACCCAGTAGTCATAAGACTTGGCCCCCTTAATTCCTTGTGGTAGGTGTACTAGTTTTATGCTTTGGAAAGAAAACACAGAAATTTATTCCCCCACAGCTGTGGAGGTCAGAAGTCTAAAATCAGGATATGGTCAGGGTCCTTAGTGCCTTGGAAGCCTGTAGGGGAGGACCTTTCCTTGCTCTGACAGCTTCTGAGAACTCCAGGTGTTGGTTAGTTTTGGCAGCATAATTCCAACCCCTGCCTCTGCTGTCATGTGACCGTCTTGCTTTGGCATCTGTGTCTAGTTCTCTCTACTCTTTCTTTTCTCTTTCCTCTTTGCCAGCCCTGTTGTATTTCACTCTATTTCAGTAGGACTTCTTACTCCAGTATATCTTCAGAGACTCTGTTTCCAAAATAGGTCAGATGCTGAGGCTCTTGGTGAAGACGCATTTTGGTGGACTGGGGATAGGGAGGAGCAACATCTACCCCAGTATAGTGGGTGTAGAAAAAAGATCCATAAAACTTTTATTACAGTCATTCCACAGGAAGATGAAAGCTTCAGAATGGTTCTGTACAATTCAGGACCTGTTATGGTTTAGATGTGGGATGTCCCCAAAAGTTCATATTTGAGAAATGCAAGCAGGTGTGGAGGAGAAATGATTGGGTCATCAGAGCCTTAACCCAATCAGTGACTTAATCCCCTGATGGGACTTACTGAAGGCTGGGAGGGTGTGGCTGGAGGAGGTGGGCCATTGGGAGTATGCCTTTGGTACATAATTTGTATCTGGTGAGTGGAATCTCTTTCTCTGCTCTCTGATCATCATTTGAGCCACTTCCTTCTGCTAACCTCTTTCTCCATGATGTTCAGCCTCACCTCGAGCCTCAAGGAATGGAGCTGGTTGTCTATGGACTGAGACCTCTGAAACTGTGAGCCTTCAAATAAACTTTTTCTCCTCTACAGTTGTTCTGGTTGGGTCTTTTAGTCACAGCAGTGAAAAAGCTGACTCAAACACAGCCCTATCTACCACCGTCACCACCACTTTCACTTTCACATGTGGGGATAGGGCTCATGTCGCCAATCAAGATGCTTTTCTCTGAAAACTTTCTCCAAACACTAGGAAAATGAAGCTTTTATGAGAAAAACAGTTGTGATAAAATATGATGAAAGTGGAAATATGAGAAAAGAATGCTCTTTGCTGGATCAATGCCCTTTACCTGTGAAGGAGAAGCAAACTGAACGTTCCAAGTCTAATTTGTCCATTTCTTTTCCCCTCAGTCTAGTACCTAACCCGTTACTTTACTGCAGCTGAAGTGAGCTCTCTCACATGCAGAGCTGCCCTGTGGGTCTCCAGTTCTTCAAGCTCAAGTGCCCTTTCTCTCATTTCCTTCCATGAAAAAAGTGTCTCCTCCTGGCAGAGGCTGATCTTTCCACCTGTGCTGTTGTAGATCTAATTCCCTTTGCTTCTTCTGAGATTTTAATTTTTCTTTGGAGTCCTTTAAGATTTTCTTCTCCTCAGTAAATGCAGTCTCTGTCTCTACCAGCTTTCCCCCACCTGAAATTTATCCAATTTCATTCTTTCAGCCAGAATTTTAGCAGTTTTCCAGAGAAGGAATACAAAGATGAAAACAACCTACAATCTCTAGCTTCAGGATGCTTGTGGTCTCACACATGTAATTAATACAACATACGATGTGCACTAGCATGAAGGGGCTGACACCATGTAGTGGACATAGCTGGAAAGCTGGGTTTAGAAAGTTGAGGATAAACGAATCTTAGCTCTCCATCTCCTGCCAGCACCATGATCAAGGCTATTTTCCTCAGGTCCCAACTCTTGATTCTCTAGGTGGCATTTGGCATCTTGACTTTCTCCTCTTTGAACTTGTCTTTTCCCATCTTTTACTTCTTCTTAACTCCCTTCCATTTCTTCTTCTCTTCCCTTCCCAGGTCCCCTTCTCTCCTACTGTGTCTTAAAAAGGAGGAATTTCCTGAGGTTGTTTCCTCAAAACGTTTTCCTTTTCTTTGATAATTTCATCATCTCTCATGTCTTCAATTTATATCTCTCAAAATTATATCTCTTGCTGTAGGTTGGGTCTGGAATATTCCCCAAAGGCTCATATATTAAAGGCTTGGTTCACACAGTTTTGCCATTGGGAGGTAGTGAAACCTTTGGGTAGACCTAATAGAAAGTTAGTTCATCAGGGTCAGACCCTTGAAGGGAATCTGGGGACCTTGGCCCTTCCTGTCTCTTTCTTTGTTTCCTGGTGGACTTGAGGTGAGCATGCTCCCAGTGTGATGTATTGCTTCACTGCAGGACCAAAGACAACAGAGTCAAGTGGCCATGGACTAAAACCTTCAAAAAATATGATCCAAAATAAACCTTTCCTCCTTAAAAGTTGAGTATCTCAGGCATTTTATTGTAGTGATAAAGATCTGACTAATATACTTTTTGCCCCTAGATTTTTTCATAATGCCCAGGAGAAACAAGAGCAGCAGCAGTGTCAACAATAGTACTAGCTCCTGTTTAATAAGCATATATTACGTGCTATCCTTGATGCTAGCTAGGTGCTTTTCCATTTCATTTTTTAAATATTATCTTATTTAATTCTCACATAAAATCTATGATTTGTATCTTATTAATAATATTTTTTTAGAGAATAAACAGGCTTAGAGATATTAAGATTTCTTCCCCAAATCATATAGGAAGTCACATATAGCAAAGGTTTTCTTCATAGATTCTAGAAACATCTCAGTATATCCAGTGCATGCTCCCTGCCTCCTATCTTTTGTTAAACATAACACCAGCTCCTTATTCTGTTACTTTTGGAACTCAGGTTTTCATTTCATCTCCTCTTTCATACAATCATCAAATTACTTGCCAAATTCCTCATGATGTCTTAAATCCAGTCCTTCTTTTCCATTTTTTCAATGCTGTTACAGTAGCTCAAACCTTGTCTCATTTCTTATCATGACAAAGGGTCGTCACTGCTCCTCTGTGCACCATGTTCTACCCCTTGCTAGCTACCTGCTTAGTCTTCCAGAAACCCAGGGAGAGAGTGCCACCACCTGCCTGTAGTTCTTCAACATTTCTATTGCCTGCTGAATTAGATACAGACTGCTCAGGGCAGAGGTGGTACATAGAAGATCATTTTGTGGATAAATTACAAAACTACAAATAAAGCACCTAACAATGCTTGCATACAGAAAGAATCTAATAAACATTTTGTAATTATAATACTTTGGTGCTCTTTACAGTGTGATCTATTCTTACCCTTCCAGATTATGTGTTACAAGGTCCTGTAACTCTACTCTCTCTTCTAACAGAACAAACTAACAAGCGTCCACTTTTCTGCTATAGTGCTTTTATTTATTCTGTTTTCTTTCCTGGAATGGCCTCTCTCTTTTCCTGTTAATGTTTATTTCTGTCTTTGAAATTCTGTCAACTACAGGTTGTTCTTAAAGGCCATGTTCATGAGGAATTTCCTGCTCAATTTCCTGGTTCAAGTTGATAGAACTGTTTACTCGTGTAAGTCCCTAACACATGGCTTATAACAAGCAATATAGTCTACATGGTACTGTAGTTATGTGGATACTTGACTTATCTCTTCTTGATTATAAAGCTTCTGATGACAGAACTTGCCTCTAATTAATCCTGTATCTTTGTCGAGCTTAACACAGTAATTTGCCCAATATTTATGGTTGATACGTTTGATTTTAATTTCTATTATCTTCTTTAAGTCTATTAAGATAATGTTATGCTGCTACAACAAAAAGACTGAAAATTACTCTGACTCAAATGAAACAGTGTAATTGCCTCGAGAGAGGCATGGGATCCAGGAAGAGATATGAGACTGCCATCTGCTTCATGTTCTGGATACAGATTGTGGGGGGAAGAAAAGCAGTTTTCTTATAAAGAAGCACAACAGAAGGTACACAATAGATTTCCATTCATAATCAGTGATGAGAATTTGGTCACATGGCCTCACTGAGCCACCAGCAAGGTGGGGACATGTAGCCTGTGCATGCACATGCAGTCATATCTCCAAATACTCAGAACATTTCTATTCTCCAAAAGAAGACTCAGAGAAAGGAAAGTAGGAGGTAATTAGCCTTCTTTGCCACATCTCCTGAAATGTTTTGCAATGCTATATGTTGTTCTTACTTTCACTATTTTCTCATAACAAGAGCACTTGGAGATTGAACCATTCTGAATAACACGTTTCTTCAATATCTGAGTAGGTATCCACACCAAGGCACAAAAAGTTTTTATTTGGCTATTTTGAACAAAAATATTTTTGTATTGCTTCTTCAATTAAGTTATAGAGCCTTTACAAACCATTCCATCTAAAAACTCAGCCATCTTTACAAACATCTTTATAAAGTCGTCTTTATCAACTCTCATTACCCAGCTGAAACAGTGGGCATGGCACTGTGCTTGGACATGACAGACCAGGATCCTGTTGATAAACTTCCACTGCTCTGTTGTGTTGTAATAGATTAACATTCTCAGACCTCACCAGGCTTTGTTCCAATACTCAATTGGCTTAATTTCTTGTGTGTATTTTTGAATAAAACCTCTTGCCTTCTAAGGGACTCCAGTGACACCACTGGCCAGTGTCAATGCAATAGCCTGAAGTAACCCTTCTCCCTCTTCTTTCTTGCTGTTTATATTTTATGGGCTTAAAAATTAAACAAAAACCATGTGCATGGCACAGTTCTAAATGTTTTACATATTTTAACTCATTTCATCCTCATAAAAACCCTATAGAGATATTATTATTTTCCCTATCTTATGAGCGATTCAGCAGAGCACTGCCTTGAGGTCACTTGCCCAAGGTCTCAGAGCTAGTAAATGGCAGAATCAAAGATTCATCAGTCGAGCTCTGGAGCCTGTGTTCTTAATAATGATGCTGCATTGCCTTTAGGCTTCTTTAGATTCTCTTCGAACTAAGAGCAAATAGATTTTGAAAAGAAGCAAGAGGCAATTTTATATAAATAGCATTCGTGGTCTTCAGAGCATTTTATCTAGAGCATTTTGTCTTTGCTCCGTGGCACACTGATTGAACTGCAAGACAGGCAAGTTCTGCATAGGTGAGGTTTTTGGCAACTTTAGTTGTTCTGGTAGTTGCTTCAGCAGTGGGAGAGCTTGTTCTATGCTATGAAAAATAGATGAATTGCAAAGCAGGGGCTCAGAGGAGAAATCAAGAGTTATTGATTCTGCATCTGATGTCACTGTGATTGGGAATCAATTCATTCTCTTTTCCACAGTGGCTAAATAGGAGCTCACTCATTGGCTCCTGATTTGGAATACACATAGATGACCATTTCACCTATCTTGCTTCATGTCTTTGGGATGTCAGAGGTAAAGTTTTCAAAGGAAAAGTTTAGGGAGGGCCATTAGTGATTCTCTTTGCTTCTGTAACATAGAAAGCTAGCTATAAACATGATTGATTAGAGAGAAAAAAGTTGTCTCTTGGTCAAGGAAAATGGTGTCAGCCTAACGTGGAAAGTCAGACCTTAGGCAGGCAATATACATTTGAGAAATGCAGTGTATACTATCCAGACAATGTCTCTGACTTAAGAACAATCGCAGCATAGAGCATCTTAGTGTGAGAAGGTACTATCTGGGAACAATGCCAAAAGTCAAGAAAATTAGTGAAGGGGAAAAAGGTTCTGTAAATGCTGATGGTGGAAGAGGCTGTAAGATTGTTATAACCTCTGCAAGGTGGATATTTTTCAAATGGCTTTGAGGCTTTTCTAGTTTGTTTTGATGACTAACATTAGTTTTTTGGAGTGTTTCTTGGGTGTCTGCTGATTTTTCTGCTTCAAAAACCAACCCAGAGCATTTTCCTTTTAGCAGAGGTGACTGCCCACTGATTGGAAAGCAAGGATTCTCTCTTTTTTTTTTCTGTATTGTATTTTTTATTTTATTTATTTATTTTTTTTTATTGGATGTTCACAACATTACAAAGCTCTTGACAAATCATATTTCATACATTAGAATCAAGTGGGTTATGAACTCCCATTTTTACCCCAAATACAGATTGCAGAATCACATCGGTTATACAAGGATTCTCTTCACTTATCTATTGCTGTGAATGCTTTTATCATAAGACAGCAGCATGCTTTGGAGGTCTGCATTTGGTTCATTACAAAACAAGTCTGATAGTAGAATTTTCTATAAAATCACATACTTCTAGCATTTTGTACTCCTGCACCTCATCAGCCTGTCAAAATAAGTAGCTACCTTCGTTTTTTTATATAACAACAATACATACAATTAGAAGTTATAAAACTGAGACTGAAGCAATGTAAAGGAAATAAACTAGGCTGTAGATCATCAAAATAAGTATGAAGGGTATAGTGTCCTACTGGTAAGAAAGGTTGTATTTCTAGAACCTGATATTGAGAGACATAAATGAATAAATAAATCTACTTTGAACCATTAGACATAGTCATCTCCTCCTACTGCTTCCCAGTTCACACACCTCTGAGAACACACGACTACCTGCACCAAGAAGCAAAGGGGAAAAAGGACATATTGACATTAATTGTTCATGGGCTGCCAAAGAATCTCTTAACTGATACAGATGCTCTTAAATTCAAGCAGTGTGGGTCACAGACTATTTTCAAGGCTGGATGGCTCTTTAGAGATTGTAGCACTATTCCTAACAATTGTAGGAACAGATTGGCCAAGATCAAAGTTGAATTACTTAGGTTCCTGTTAGGATTTCAAGTTGATTTAGCCTGGTGTCTTTGAATTTATAATAAAGCAAAGTCTTATGCAGCCTTCAGCACTTGAATTTATAACTGTACCTTAGATTTGTTCACTTCATTTTCTTTCTTGTTAAAAAATATTTTATATTTGATTGGCATGAATTAATTATGCATGTTAATGTAGCTCAGTGTGATACTTCAACACCTGCACACAGTGTGCATGGATCAAATCAGGTCCCTCTTTTTCCCCCTCCTTTCTTCACCTTTCCCATCCTCTAGCAGTCACTATTCAGGTTAACTTCTCTAGCTTCCATGTATGAGAGAGAACACGTGATACTTGTCTTGCTACCTCCCTTTGTTTATTTTCTACTCTTTTTTTTTTAACCTTGGAATTCTCCAGACTCTGTATTATAGGGTAATACAAACCTCCTCCAAAGTTTCATTGGTTGATTTCCAGGCCCCACGAAGCTTAAATTTTACTCTTGATACCTCTCATTATGTTTTTACAGCAAAGAGAGCTCTCTTCTTAGAATTACAAGGTCAGCTGTCTTTAGACCTTTAACTATGCAATAATGGGTAATATCTTCGTGATTTTAGTTGCTTTCATCCTTATATATTTTTTCTACATTTCTTCTTCCTCCCTTTCTTTCACTATGTTTTTTTCTTCCTCCAACCTGTCTTCTTTCCTTTCTTCCTTTCTATCTTGCATAACTGCTATGTGCTAAATATCTTCTAGGCAGAGATAAGAAGGATGAAAAAGAAAGATCCTTGCTTTCAAGAAGCATCACAAGAGGCTGGGGATATAGCTCAGTTGGTAGAGTGCTTTTCTTGCATGCACAAGGCCCTTGGTTCAATCCCCAGCACCACAAAAAGAAAAAAAAAAGCATCACCAGCATAGAAGGGAAAAGCAAAATACATAAAATGTGGCAGGCAGGGATTCTGGGTTTAGGTCTGAAGGTCATTTCAAGGTTGCTAACTTGGAGGATTGCTTTGATGGAAATGTCATTAACAGAAAATAGAAGAGGAGAGGTTTTTAGACAGACAAGATACATTTGGTTTTCAACTTGATGAAATAGTATACGCACCATCAAAACAACAGAGAAGAGAGAAATTTAGTTTGAAGCTCAGGAAAAGAATTACAGCTGGATTATAATTTTAGGAGTCACCAATTTAAATGCATGAGAATGCTCAGGAAAGAAAAAGAGGAAAAAAAGAAAAGAAAGAGAGAATCAAAAAGGAAATGATCTTAAATCACAAGCACATTGTACAGGTAGTCAGAAGAAGTAGAAACTGAAAGGGAAAAGAAAGAGTAACAGCAAAAAATTATATGAAGCCATGCTTGGTGGCGCATTCTTATAATCCCAGTGGCTCAAGAGGCTGAGGCAGGAGGATCACGAGTTCAAAGCCAGCCTCAGCAACAGTGAGGCACTGAGCAACTCAGTGAGACCCTGTCTCTAAATAAAATACAAAATAGGGCTGGGGATGTGGCTCAGTGGTCGAATGCCCCTGAGTTCAATCCTCAGTAACTGCACCCCCCCAAAAAAAAATTACACGGAGATTAACTCAGTTTGTTTCCAAACCCTGGCCATGAGAGGACCATGAGACTGTGAACATCCTGCAAACAGAAGAATGATCAACAAGGTAGGATAAGAGCAGAGAGTCATGTTTCAGAACAAGGAAGAGGATGGTCATAAGTGGGGAGGCAGGGACAATGCACAAAGTCTCAGAATGTGAAGTTCCCTGAAGACCAACAAGAGGTCATGAGCACCCTTTACCTATTTAAGTGCTACAGTTGACCTTCTTGATCCATTCCCAGTGAAAATGGAGGGCACCTACCTGGTCACTGTGTTGCCTACTTTTCTTTTTTTTAAGGTTTTTTTTTTTTTTTTTTTTTTTTTTTTTTTTTTTTTTTTTTTAGAGAGAGAGAGAGAGAGAGAGAGAGAATATTTAATATTTATTTATTTATTTTTAGTTCTCGGCGGACACAACATCTTTGTTGGTATGTGGTGCTGAGGATCGAACCTGGGCCGCTCGCATGCCAGGCGAGCGCGCTACCGCTGAGCCACTTCCCCAGCCCATTGCCTACTTTTCTTGCCTACTTTTTCTTCACTGTTTCCCATTCAGTTCCATTATTTAAGTATTATTTTGTGAGCTTTCTCAAAATCATATTTGTCTATCTTTAACTTCCTTGAAGTCCCTATTGAACCTTTATCTTGAGTGGAACTGAGTGAGTTCCACTAGTTGAATTGGGCTAGTGCTATATTTAATCTGCTTATATTTCTATTAATTAACTCCTAAGTAATATCTGCAAATTTAGAAACATGCTGAATGCCTGTGATCCCTAGATTTCTCTCTCCCTCTCTCTCTCTCTCTTTCTCTTTCTCTCTCTCTCTCTCTCTCTCTCTCTCTCTGTCTCTCTGTATGTGTGTCTCTCTCTCTCTCTAATATTTCTACATTGACCAAAATTAGTAGAACTTAGCATATTATAATAGCTATTGTTTTCAAACATATGAAAATTATGGGCAAAATGAGTCTGTTTGTTTGCATTTGGCTGCAGTGTGAGGGGTAGAGTGTGAGTAAACACAATTGAAAAGACAAGACAAAGACAACTATTAAGAAGATTTTTCAGTTAAGAAAATCCATGCTGAAAGTTTTTATAACCATAGTCAGTATTCAGTATTCTTTTCAAACTGGCAATAATAAAATGGCTTCCTACTCCTGCAAGGGCACAAGAAGATGAAGCAATTAAATGCTTATAGACGGCAGAAAGTTGTTTTTTTTCTTAAGTGATAAATTTCTTTGCATCTGACATCTCACAAAAAGTGATTTTATTCTGCTATTTTCTATAAAATATGTGATTGGTTTTATGATCATTTTACATTATTTTATTACTTTTATAAGGATCCTTGCAATAAATTTCAGTGTGTTTTTTGCAAGGAGAACAAAAAGATAAAATTGTAATGGGGCTGAAATAATTCTTTCTTCTTATACCTAAACATTCATGTATATGAGTTTATGTAAAATTCTGTGAACACAAGGCCTAAACTTCATAAGTACTAAGTTTAAAGATCTATTTATATTTTATTTAAAAAATAGTTTTAAATGTTATTTCTGTTCTTTCTAAATTGAATACCAGAATTCCTAATATGGGGTTTGGGGTATAGGATGGGATGAAGATTTGCTCTGCTACTATTAATAGCAGAAGCCCTTGCTGATTAAAAATGAAACACATCCAAGAAAAGCAATGTAACAGATGCCTGCTGTTTTATTTGAAGCAACACCTATAACAAGTGTTATCATTTATTCACTCAACAAATAGTTATTAATGGCCTACTATGTTTTGGGCAGTGTTCTAGGGATTAAAGGTACATCAATGAACTAAATACTAAAAATTCTCTCAGACAATGAAGAGAATAAATAGGTAATTATTTAACATGTAATGAAGTAATCAAGTACTGTGAAGAAAAATAATGTATGTTGTGGGTGAAATAAAGGAAGGTCTCAGAAGAGGGTACTTAAGGCAATATTTGAAAAAAAATAGAGAATGTGGACATCTAGGTAAGACTGTTGCAGGCATCAGTGACAGTGCCCAGGGGTGCTTTGTAGGAACAGCAAGAAGGCAAATGATCTAAAGTGAAGAGAATGGAGCTCCTATAGAAGAGAAGAGCAGAAAGGTGTTGGGGGTCCAAACCTTTCAAAGGTCTTCTCTGCTGTTGTAAGGACTTTGGAATTATTCTGAGTGAGCTGTTTATTCTGTGGAACCATTGGAGGAGAGACATGTTTGGCCATTCCTTAAGTGGTCCTTGCTGAAGTCTGGCCCTTCTAGCTATTGGTAGGGGATATACTGGAATGAGCAAGAGTGTTAAGTGGAAAGATGGGTCAACAGGATTGTTAAAAATTCAAGACTGTGGTTGACTATAGCTTAGCCAAATTATTCAAACTCCCTGAGTTCCAATTTCCCCACCTATACAATTGTGCCAACAATGGGACTGTTTGAAAGGGTTGTGGGTATTTTGTGTGAGGGGTAGGTGCAAACTTGCATGCATGTTTCCTGTCAAAGCACCTTTCCTATGCTAAGCACTCAATAAGGCTTCACTGAATTTATTAGTGACTGAGTCTTCAACAGTGTTTGAGGTTGCTGCAAAATAATCAAAAGCGAAATAGTATGTTACAACAAGGTTCTTTCATGTTGGCTGAGTTAAGAGAGCAAGACAAAGTATTTTGATGAAAATCTTTATATGTTTAGTTGGGGTGTGTGTGTGTGTGTGTGTGTGTGTGTGTGTGTGTGTGTATTTATGTGTATGTGTTCCTTACAGATGTTAGTGTTTCATATGGGAGAATATTTGGGTACAGTAAATTATGGGTAGACCTGCCTGATTATACTGTGGATCCAAATTTGAGCATTCATAGAACCTTCCCTGTGAGTAAAAGCCTCAAATATTTGGTATATGGTAGAGTTGAAACAGAACAAAAGGGAAGCTACAATTAAAAAGAGACAACTCAGGGCTGGGATTGTAGCTCAGTGGCAAAATGCTTGCCTAGCATGTGTGAGGCACTTGGTTCCATTCTCAGTACCACATATCAATAAATAAAATAAAGGTCAATTGACAACTAAAAAAAATTTTTAAAAAGAGACAACTCAGAATTTGTTTGTGAAAAGATTATAGTTTGTTTATGTCTGCTTCTGTTATTGAATCCATAAGCTTTTATGAATGGTTATGGTGAATAAATGTACAGTTGTGAATTTATCTTGCCCCTTGAAATCCAACTCTGAAATTTTGGTCTCTGCTTCAAATTTTGTCTTACTTTTTTTTGCCTTGGTTATATCTGGTGGTTTATCTCAGTGAATATTTGCCCATCTGTCTCCAAAGAAATATTATAACTTTGCTCAAGGACAGAAGCTTCCCAGAAAACAAATAATAATGAACCTGGGAAAGTATTACATTATGGGCTCCTCTAGGAGCAACGGGCAGACGATCTCAGGAGTGTGATACTTAGAAGAGTCAATGGAAATTAACTAAGTGTTTAAAAGAGTAAATATTTTATGTCTAAGACAAATTGGATTTTGAAAGTCATTGAGACTATGGAAGTGAAACAAATAATAAGGCAGTTCGTTCTTTGCTCTGAGAGTAGAAGAACAGAAAGAAGTCAGGATGAGGGTTAGGTGCAAACTTGAATGCATGTTTCCTGTCAAAGCACCTTTCCTATGCTAAGCTAAAATAGGTAGGGGACAGGAAAAATGGCTCATCAGAGTTAAATCTTTTTGAATCATAGCATACAAATAATTGAGATGATAAAACCATAGGAAATTGAAATCTTCAAGCAATGGTACAGGTATGAATTTACTTTCCCACAGACTTAGGAATTAAAAAGTATGATCTCATTTTTTTACAGTTGACATCATTTCTACCCCAATCTATGCCTAGTGGCACAAATGACACTCCAAGACAAATTTAGTCAATTCAAGAATTCATTAAGCCATTCATGATTTTTTTTCTTCCCCATTCTTCTCAAGTGTGTGTGTGTGTGTGTGTGTGTGTGTGTGTGTGTGAGAGAGAGAGAGAGAGAGAGAGAGAGAGAGAGAGAGATCTCCTGGGGGGCTCCCCCCAGTGTTCAGCAGCAGCAGAGGGGGCAGAACATCTACTCAGAAATCACCCATCCTTGTTGGCATCTGCTACCATCTTCCAGCAGCTGCTTCCAAGTTATTGGTCTTCATCCTCAGGCAAAAGCGAAAATCTGACAGCTCTTTCATTCTCTGTATGCTTTGTAATTCCTTTCCTGATGCAGTGTATGTCACAGACTGAGTGTAAAGAATGTCTTGATACAATAAGCAAATGAGGGGGTATGACCACATGTGTATAAGGTGGTGGCATCCCTCTGTCCTTCCTTGTACATGCAAACTATTCTCTCTGTAAGTGACTGTCTATTTCATCCTTTATTATGGTTTGGATATCAGGTGTCCCCCCAAAGCTCCTGTTGATTCAGGAATACTCAGAGGTAAAATGACTGGTTTGAGTATGGTTGGAGGAGGTGGATCCCTGGAGGCCTCCCGTGGCCCCTTCTCCCCACCTCCTGCTTTCTGTCCCTGCCATGAATTGAGCATTTTACCTCCAATGGGCCCTTCTCCCTCTGATATGCTGCCTCGTCTTGGGCCCCAAGAAATGGAATCGATCATCTATGGACTGAGACCTCTGAAGCTGTGAGCCCCAAATAAACTTTCTCTCCTTTAAGTTGTTCTTGTCAGGTATTTTGGTTACAGTGACACAAAGCTGACTAAAACATTTATCTTCCCTTAATCAGGGTTGACCAGTTGGATTTCCTGATCTATTATATAGGCAATAATGTTGTTCTGAGCCTTCAAAGTCTCGGTAGGAAGTATTGAAGTTTTGGCCTGAACCTCTTAGAATGCTTACTTTTGGAACACTTGAAACCCTTAGCTGCCATGAAAGGAGTGACAGTTACTCCATGACCATCATGCCAGGGAGTCGAGGCCCCAAGTGGGCATTCTGATGAATAGTTTCAGCTCAGTCCAGTCAGACTTTATTCACCCCAGTGAGGCTATTAGACATGGAAGTGAAGCCGCCTTGGACCATGCAGACAAGCACATTCACAATCTGAATAACACCAAGTTACATATGTTGATAACATAAGAAGCCCGAGATGCTCATCTGAGCCCTACCCAAGTCACAGAGTCACAAGAGATAATAAATTACTTGTTTTAAGCCATTAAATTTTGGAATCGTTTGTTATGCATCAACAGATGGCCTACACAGGAGTAGGGAAATGCCTTAATTCACGGTTTAGGTCTTTATTCTACTATTCACCCAATACAGTGGAGTCAATCATGTGACATTGATTTCTGGTTCTTTGAGGCATTGCAAAGTAGTCTTTCCTTCAGAGAATAGGGTCTGCTCTGTGACTGTACTTATCATTGTCTTCTGCTTTCACATATCACCGTCTGTACTTTCCAGAAAGACTTTGTGGAGAAGCTTGCAACAGAATTTTGGGTGAATATCCATTCTCTCTGCTTTGCGTCCACCCCATTTCTCTGTATCTTTTGACTGTCACCTCTTTTAAATAGTATTTTCACTATCTCTTTTATTCTGTTTCTTAGAGCCCTGAAAATTTCTAAGTAAGGTCTATGGGCATAAATCAAGTGGCCCTATAAAGTGTGCTTGTGATAATGCTCTTTCTATTGTAGTCCATTGATCTGTTTGTCTATCCTGGTGCCAAAACCACACTGAACTAACTCTATCCTTTCCATCCTTTTTTGATATGTAATTTCCTGATTGATTTTTAAATTGTTTTAAACATTTATTGAAATATAGCATACATACATTGAAGTACACAAATCCCAAGGTTTTTTTTAAACTCTATGAATTTTTGAAATGAACATACCTGTGTAACTACCACCTAGATCAAGAAATGGAATATCTAGTAGCAACCAGAAACCCTTCTTTTCCCAGGCTTCTATCACTTGCCCACAGTAACCAGTATATATATTGTGTGTGTATGTGTGTGTGTGTAACTATGGATTAGCTTTGACTATTTTGATATTTATGAAAATGGGTTTGTAAAGTGTGTAGCCTTTTGTTTTTTGGATTCTTTCATTCAACTCTGTTTCAGATATTTACCTGTGTTGTACCTGTGTTGTACATGTAACAATTACTTGTTAATTTTAGTTGCTGTACAGTTTCCTACTGTATGATTACATTACAATTTATTTGTCCATATAGTTATTTATGAACACTTCAACTGTTTTTATAGGCTTTGGCTATTTAGTATAACCAAATATGAATATTCAATAATGACACATGCACATTTTTGTTTCGTAGTACTCTGAAGTGGACTCAGAGGATAATAAGAATATGTGTATACATTCATCTTTGATAGATACTATTGAGATACTTTCAGAAGTAGTGCCAATTTGTATACCAATCAGCAGTGTATGAGAGTTCTTTCTATATTATAGCCTGACCACTATTTGGTATAGTTAAAAAAAAAACCCAAGTTGTTAGTTACCTGGTAGATCCCCAGTGATTCTTTTGTTAGGATTAATATTTTTTTTCTGAAAGAATAATGGTGTTAAACACCTACTCATGTTGGTGATTATTTGATACACTTTCTGTGAAGCACCTGTGTAAGTCTTTTTCCCATTACAAGATTGAGTTGTCTATGTATTCTCATTGATTTATAGTAATTCCTTATAGAGTAGAATCCCTTTATCCATGGAACATATGTTCTAAGATCACCAGAAGGTGCCAACTGTCGATGGTACTAAACACTGTGTCTACTATACTTATTCCTGTCATAAATTTTTATTTATAAATTAGGCATAATAAGGAATTAACAATAATATCAAATAATAAATGAGAAAAACTTTAACAGTATAATAAAATAAGTTATGAAAAATTACAAATTATTTCTGGAATTTTCCATGATATTTTTGAACCAGTTTTGGTCTCAGGGACCTGAAAATACAGAAAGCAGGACTATGGATAAAGGGAAAGTATTGCATATTG
Organism: Spermophilus citellus; assembly: GCF_964194105.1. Lineage (NCBI taxonomy): Eukaryota > Metazoa > Chordata > Mammalia > Rodentia > Sciuridae > Spermophilus > Spermophilus citellus. The sequence continues at coordinate 136,322,958 of NC_138189.1, forward strand.
TGGAATTGAGTCACACTTTATGGCTTGCCTTTTTACTCTCAAAATGGTGATTTTGTTGAGTAAGAAGCTCTTAATTTTATTGAAGTCTAATTTATCAAGCTTTTCTAGTTAGTGCTTTGCTGGATCCTATTACCGAAATCTTCCCCTACCTAAAAGTCATTGTATTCATTTTCTATTGCTGTTAAATACATTATTGGAGTAGCATGATTTCACAATCTCCATGGGTCAAGAGTCTGAACATGACCTTGAACCACTGCTCAGGGTCTCACAAGGTTGAAATCAAGGTGTTGCTCAGGCTGTGTCCTCATCTGGAGACCTGACTTAGAAGAGTCTACTTCCAAGCTCACTTGGGCTGTTGGTAGAATTAATTTCTCTGTGTCTGCACTGAGCACTTGGGATTTCTGTTTGGTTTTGGCTGGTGGCTATCCTCAGGTGGTTGAGGCCACTTGTAAAGACTTTTCCCTAAGTCAAATCCACATAGGATAATCTTTCTTTGATAATACTTCTAAACTTATTTGAGAATTTAGTTACATTAGAAATTCCTTCATCTTGCCATATTCTACTACTTAGAAGCAAGGCATAGGTAACACTCAAAGGGAATGGGCTTGTCTATGATGAGAACTCCTGGGGATGTGAATCATTGGGACTGCTATAAGGTCTGATCCCATAGTCTGGAGGAGTTTTTAAAATCCTCTTTAAGTCTTACTATTGCATATTTCTCATTTAGCCTTGCAATTGATCTTTTTGTGAAATATAGATTAAGCTTCATTTTTATTTTATGTGGATAAATAACTGACACAACACAGTTTATAAGACATACATCAAGTGAATTTATATGTTTGTTTCTTTTTCTAGATTCCGGTTTCTATTCATTGGCCTATTATCTCTGCTTTGCTGAAACAACTTTTCCTCATTGCTTAGGATTATAATTTGTTTTGATATTTGGGGAGTATGAACTCTCCAAATTTGCTCTTTAAATTTGTGTTGAGTATTCTTTGTTTTTTATATTCCCAAAGGAATCATAGAATTGACTCGTCAATTTCTACCAAAATCTCTTGTGGGTTTTCATTGGTTTTCCATTATAGATATAGATCAATCTGGAAGGAACTGATAACTTTCTAAAGTGAGTCTTCCAATTCAAGGAAGTGTTCTGTCTTTCTTCCTCCCTCCCCACTACTTACTGCCTTTTGAAAATTTGTCTCAGTTGTGTTTTGTAGTTTTCTGTGGAGAAGCCTCAAATGTCTTATATTAGGTTTATTACTCTAGAAAATGTACCAGTGATTCTCTATGAAGCTAGAGATTCTCATTAATGTCAGAAGATTAAACATTGTTGAAGTAGGAGATAGGGCTGAGAAAAGCCATAGCTTCTATAAATGCCTCAATCAAGACCTTAAAATACAAGCCGTATGATTGGAAGCCATATATGAATTATGGGTTTGTTTGAGCCAACATAAGGCAGGGAAACTGCTTTTCTGGGAACTCCTGGGTGAAATTCCCCGGTTTGAGAAAGCCCAGATCATGCTGGCACCCCGCCTTAACTCACAGCCTTAGAATCAAATGCACCCTACACCTGGAGATGGGCATAACCTGCCAAGCACCAAAAAACCTGTTTATTGCAAGATCCCTGCCACCCTGAAACAAGACCCCTCCCTTATCCTTATCCCTGCCTTTGATGTACATCCCCTTAAATAAAGAATTGGGGCCTTTTTCAGTTGTTCAGTTTCATCAGGCATCCTGCTTCCTAAATTTAATCTCTGGCTTTGTCTTTATTTCTTACTGATTATTTCAGACTTTTTATTTTCCCAGGCAGCTCATACTTCCTAGCAGGAACCTGCTCTGCCAGGGTGCTGGCTACTCCGTCACAACTTCATTAATAAAAATTGTGTATGCTCAGAGAATTAGAGACTCTAATATTCAAAACTACAGATAAATTCAATTTAGACTGGTACTCAATTTAAAAACCAAATCTAGTAGCAATGACATTGACAGCAAGAGAATTTGCCTATTTAGAAATCTGTCAGAATGTGTCACACATTTTTTTTTTTGTAAAGGGCTTGATTGTAAGTATTCTAGACTTTGTGAAGACTTTTCCCTAAGTCAAATCCACATAGGATAATCTTTTCTACTACTATTTCTTGGCCAGGAAATAAATTTTATTGCTAGTACTTTGTAGCATATATGCATTCATAGGCAATATTTAAATGAATGGGCATGGCTATGCTCCAATAAAAATTTTACTTACAAACAGGTGCTGCCTAGATTTGGCCCAGGAGCTATCACTTGCTGGCCTCTTGTTCTAGGGCAATGTTTAGAGATTATTGCACTCTACTTGTAGTCAATCTAATTCTAGTAAGGGATGATTAAATGTTAAAATTCCCAAGCCACCACAATGAGGGAGGATGTTTAATGTAGTTCAGAAAGTATAACTGTGTCTCCGTCTCTGCCCAAGGGAACAATCAGATTTGATTTCATTGTGTTTGTGGTCTACTCTCAAAGAGAAAGAATTCAGGTCCCAACAGAGAGATTTCTTGGCTATGTCCCACCAGTGTATTTTTACTGATTTTTTTTATTACATGGGGAAGGAAAATGAGATCCCTAATACACATGCATATTCATATGAAGATATATCCATGTTTGCATTAATATGCAAGAAAATTTCCCTTACATGTTACATATCTTTTGTTATCTGATTTGTGTAAACTATTTTAGAGCAGGTTCTTCTCTTTGAATATAACTCCATAATGTACTTATATTTAATTTTATTTGTGATTATAGACACTATTAATCAGTATAAATTGAATTATAGGAGTTTTGTTATATATTTTTGGTGTGCAGTCTTTTAATATAATTGCATCCAGACTATACAAGTTCTGAATTCAAAGGATATTGATCTGAAACTCTTAAGCAAAAGGAAGACAACTTTATTAATCATTTAAAACACTGTACCTGTTTTAATAAGAGATGCATTTGAGTATGTGGAGTACATGCGAGGATGAACAGTTAGGCAAAGATTTCCTAAGAATTTCTAAAATTTTCTGCCATGATTTTTGGACCAAAGGAACATTTGGCTCAGCCTATATGTATGGTATAAGCTTATTTGATTAGCTAAGAAATCAGGGGTGTCATTGGTAATTTCCATATTTGGAACTAATTATTTTGACTTTAGCACCTTTCTTGACATATTGCTGAGCATTTTGCATAACATGAACTGTTAATAGCTAGCACAGAAAAAGGATTTGAGCTCAAATCATGAAATTCTCTGGATACTCCCTCTGTTAGAGCTTTGCCATGTATCTGAACATTATAAAGGCTTCTACTAGAAGGCTGGAAGTTAAGAAATATGTTCATGCTTAGCCTAGATTTCTTCCAAACTTTTTGGATGATGAAGCAGTTTGATTCCCCTGCAGAACACTTACATTCTGAAGTGCTAGTGTTCCAAAGGAAAAATTTGGGAAACAGCTGTTTTAATCCATAATTTATTATCCTATTGTTTCCCAGGGCTTCTGCTTCTTGTTTCTGACATTTCTAATCAAAATAGTTATATTTGTTTCTGTCATTTCTTGTAGACTTCTAGAGCTGGCTTTCCACTTCAGTAACTTGAGGAGAAAAATTCCTCTCTGCATGTTTATTCTTGTTTAGTTGAAGAATTTATAGGCAAGTTATATTTTGTATTTTTGTCAGCACTTTTACAAAGTGTATGACAGAGAAATGTATGCACATCATTCCAGTGGATATACTGATTATTAACAACTCATTTAAGTGCCATGTTGCATGCTTGACATTTATTGTTTTAAAAATTGTACAAGTAATCTATGCTAATAGTCTCATTAATTAAAAAATAAAACATTTTTAGATAAATAAAAATATCCTACTCACTAAAAATTATCAGTGAGCATTCTTTGAGGACCCTTAAAATGCATTTAGAAGTATTTACAGTTTCTGAGTTTTATATATATAGAAATGCCTTTCTTATCCCATGGTGTTAAATAAAATAATCACTTCTCCTTAAATAGAGTGGCCAGAAAATCTGGAAGGACAAGTAAATATGCATAATAAAAGGCATATCAATATTCTATTGAATGACATTCACGATATGTTCCATGTGTGGGACCCAATTGCCATAGAGTTCAATGCACTACAAAGTTATTATAAATGTGCCTTGGCCTTGTTTCCATCAGACCCTGCTTGTGCATCTGGAGGGCACTGATCTATGTTTTTATCTCAGAAGATGTTATCAAAGAGATTCAGTTGTCCATCAATCCATCACTAAACTTCATGACCACTCTGATTTTATAGAAAAACTTTTAAAAACAATGTTTATCTCTTTAATCCATCTACAGTTGAATTTTGTAGGCAGTGTGAAAATAGTTATCTACATTTTAATCCAAATGAATGGTTGGTTGTTCTAAAACCCTCCATGAGGCAATCCATTTGGGGCTTACATAGGCCAATCTTTTATTAAAAATTTTTAATTTGTTGGTTTTAGATATACATGATGGTAGCATGTTTTTGACAGATTATACATACATGGAGCATAACTTCTCATCTTGTGATTGTACATGATGTGGAGTTACCCTGGTTGTGCATTCATACATTGACATAGGAAAGTCATGTCCGATTCATTCCACCGCCTTTCCTATTCCCTTCCCCATTCCCTTCCCTTCATTCCCTTTTCTCTAATCTAATGAACTTCTCCCCCCACCACCCCCACCTTATTGTGACTTAGCCCCTGCATATGAGAGAGATCATTTGGCCTTTGGTTTGGGGGGATTGGCTTATTTTACTTAATATGTTATTTTCCAGAACCCTCCATTTACCAGCAAATGCTATAATTTCATGCTATTGATGATGTATGTGAATCTTAAGGTAGAAGGGAAAGATTTTTGAATCACCCAGAAAGAGATGAAATTGAAGACACTAAGAAGATGAGTGACATCTTAGGGAAAAGAGTAGATATTGGGAAGGAAAAATGTGGCATGCTAAACTTTAGGATATATCCATCTTGGAATAAAGGAGTAGTTATCCAAGAGTTGGGATGAAGTGCTCAGGGCAGTGTCATGAAGTGGATTAGAGAAGTCAAGTGAATTTTTTAAACATTGTAAAATGTCATTTTAGTGACTTTTAATTTGTATAGCACATTTAAAAATATTTTCAATGGACACCCAGTGAACATATAATGATGTAATGTACATAAAGGAGCTTCTAAAAGAAACAAGCTGTAAACATCAAAGATGGCATTTGTACACATACTATATGGTGCTATTCCCCAACCGCTGGGTTAAAAGTTGGCACATACCAAGCAAGGCGTCTCTGCATCATGAATTTTTGTCAGCACCACACTAATGCTACACATGACATTTTAAGCTTGCTAATTTCATGTTTCAGAACCCAGTCATTGCTAACGCCTATTCATGGCTCACTTTTCCCAGAGGTGGAGAGAAGGAATGAACTTGTCCCGGTTTCATTTGAACATATTGTTGGATCTGCATGTCGCCATGCTGCAAGGTGATAATCACTATGTAAGTACTTAGCAACACAGCACCACTCTTGCTTTACCAGCTGCCCTGGAGAGCAGCCAGCCTGCACACGTGAAGCTGTGGATGCCGCTCTGCCTGGCTGCGTACTGGCCGAGGATGGATGGCAGCAGGACCCTGGAGTGGCTGCTCCACAGCAAGATGTGCAAGAAAGCTGCACAGACGCATCCACTGAGGAGTCCATCTGGAAATGTGGATGTGACACCTGCCCAGCGGGCTGCCGCCAGGGGGTGATGAATGGGGGGGGGGGTACTCTCTGTGGGTAGACACGGCACATGGCAGTGTAACAGGGGTGGCTCATTTTGATTCAAGGTATTGAGCAGCCTGTGAGGCTAGGACAGTCAGCCACAGTGACAGGCCTTGCCTTGGTACCTGCAGTCAGGAAGCAGGCTTGGTAAAATTTTTGTTGGGAACAGTCTGCAGGGTTTTTTTTTTTTTTACAGCTATGTCCATAAATATGGAAAGTAACATTGCCAGCATCATTAAAATCATATGTGAAGGGAGATGATGCATACCCATAAATCATGCTAATGAATGCCAGCTAATGGTGATATGCTAGATGCTGTGTTGCATAAAAGTCTTCCAGTCATTCTCTGTCCCCTTGGCCTGATTTATATTCTCCATAGCCTCATCTTTGCCAGATATTCATTATATATCTTTATTTCATTATAAATTGTTTCCTTCCTATCCTCTGCCAAAGGAAGTTTACAAAGGGGCAGGGTCTTTGGTCCTGCTTCCTGCCGTATCCCCAATGTCAATGACAGTGCCTGAAAATAATAAGCCTTCAATATATATTTGTAAGACAGCAATGTGAAAATTCAGTCGGGTGTACTTCTAATGACTTGACAGAGTACTAGAGAAGCTCGTGGCATCAATTTAAAATATGAAAGGTGCTCATTTAATGAACAGCAATTTTCTTCAAGGGGATTCCCAAATAGCTCAATTTTATAATATTCAAAATGTGTAATACCATATTATATATTGTCATATTTCCCTCCTCCCTTTTCGATTCCTCCCATCTTGCTCTGGAGAAGATGTCATAACAAAAGAACTTACCTCCAACTCACTGTACATATATTGACAGCCAGAATCAAAGTCTCTACTTCTTTTCCTAGACTAGATGTGTCTATGTGCAAAAGCAGAATGGTAAATTGGATAGAGAAAGCTTTGCTATGTACAGAAAACAAGATATTTATAATTAAATTAGGTGGAAGTGACTTGGGCTCTTGGCTTAGAGGTGTTTAAGCAGAGATGGGCTGTCAGTGAAAGTGAGGCTACAACTGTTCCTAAACCATCTTGGGCATTAGCATTGTCTTAGAAACATTAATAAACGTGCAAACAAGAAAAGCAGGTTACAGCAGGGCACAGTGGCACACGCTTGTAAACCCAGCAACTCGGGAGGTTGGAGCAGGAGGATTGGGAGTTCAAAGCCAGACTCAGCAATGGCGAGATGCTAAGCAACTCAGTGAGACCATGTCTCTAAATAAAATACAAAATAGGGCTAGGGATGTGGCTCAGTGACAGAGTGCCCATGAGTTCAATCCCTGGTACCCACCCCCCCACCACCAAAAAATAAAATAAAACCAGGTTACTGCTGGGTATGGTGGTGCACATCTGTAATCCCAGCAACTCAGGAGGCTGAGGCAGGAGGATCACAAGTTCAAAGCTAGCCTCAGCAACTTAGCCAAGCCCTGTTTCTAAATAAAATATATTAAAAGGGCTGGGGATGTGGTTCAGTGTTAAATGCCTCTGGGTTTAATTCCCAGTACCAAAAAAAAAAAAAAAAGGAAGAAAGAAAGAAAACCAGGTTACAAACCCTTGGATTTGTCAGAGTTCTCCAGAGAAACTGATAGAATATATAGAGACAGATAGGAAGAGATATGCTATTAGGGATGAGCTTGCTCAATGATGGACCAGAAAAACCAGTAGTGTGGTCAGTCTAAGCTTGATGGCCCAAGAACCAAGAGCTGTATTCTCCCAGAGCAGGAGAAGGTAGATGTCCCAGCTCAAACAAAAAGAGCAAACTTGCTTTTCCTCCAACTTTTTGTTTTATTCAGATCCTCAACAGATTGGATGATGCCCACCCACATTGGTGACGATGGACCTCCTTGATTCAATCTGATAATTCAAATGCTATTCTCTTCCAGAAATACCCTCTTGGACCCATTCAGAAACAATACTGTATCAGGTATCTGGACCTCCTTTAGCTCCGTCCAGTTGGTGCACAAAATTGACCTCTGTACCCTGTTTTGATTTCATATCTGTGGAGGATGCATTGGACTCACTTCTGGAACAAAACCAAACAACACTCCAGTTCATTTAATGCACATATTAAGGAATCATATAAGGCGGAGATCCAGATTTTAGATAAGGTTGCACCGGATCATACTTTCTCATGTGTTCCCTGAGAACACACATCAAGGCTTTTCTTGTCAAGGATTCTAACTTACTTGTATTGATTTGGAACCCAACAATATTCTTTTTTTCGGTTCTTAATTTTTCAAGAAATTGAACAAGATTCCAGTTTATTCTTATCTTCAGGCTCATAGAGGAAATGTCAATCTAGAAGAGTCTGAGGTCTGATGAGCCTTCAGATTCTAGGATTATTCCAGTAATTCTCTACCTTATATGTGTGTAGACTAGTCTTAAATGATTTTTTTCTAATAATGGGAATCATAACAACTAAATTCATAGACAGCAGCTTATAAATTGGGCAGTTCACGCTTGACCTAAAAACACATGGGCAAATACAGAGGCCTCATTTCATGGAAACTTCACTGTGGAATGACATGCCCTATGGATCACTGGGCTCAGTAACATTTTTCATTTGTTTGCAAGCATGCTCTATGGTTCCGCAGTCTGTGGTGTTCAAAGGTTAAACCCAACAGCTAGAAAAATGATGACAGTAACAAAGTTTAAATAACAAAAAGCCTGATGCATAAAAACCAATCTTGGAACCCTATAAACTACCAGCACCAATTCCTCATTATATTTTTAACTACATCATGATTATACAACTTGAACTACCCTCCAAGTTGAAAAACAAATAGCCAGGACTTGAAACACTACTTCCCAATGTTTGTTTTGCTTTGCATTTTCTATTTATTTATTACATATTTCGTGTGAATTAAATAGAGAATTTTAATTACAAAAACAGTGTTCAGAGTCCTATTTGCTACTCAGATGCTGTATTCTATGGTCCACTGAGTACTTTAATGAGTTGTAACACTGCAAGATGTTCCTAGTTCCTGCACATCCGTACCTCCATCAGCATAAATTTCTGTGAGACTTTCAAAATGGATTCTGTTTTTCCAAAATGCATACATTTTTAAAAAAACTTAATGAACTTTTTCAAGTGCCTAGTTTAAGGTATAAGCTATACATAACCCCAACTAGGATCAAAAAATTTTTCCGCTTGCTGTTTTACATAGGTAGTCACACCACAGAAGTCTTTGGACCACTAGTTTATCTTAATTTATATCTCCAGATACTGCCAACAATAATTACAGAAGTATGACATTTTGGAATTTGAAAGGTTATTCAAGATAATTTATCACAACATTCTCAATTTTCAGATTGAGGAACAAGTTCTAACAGCCAGAGTGACTCGCTCCAGGCTGTTCCGTTCCTGGAAAGACTGTGCTGGCTTCTGGGAGTGTGGAGGCAGATTCGAGATCCTTCCCAATCTCACATTGACTTCAGTGCCCTCTTCCTAGCAAGACCATTGACTCTGAATTAGTCTTTTAAGCTATTAAATACGATTATTATTGGTGATTCTGAAACAAGATAGTTCTACTTGCACACTATGAGCAAATCTATATTCTGTATTTACGTTTGGTAGTAATATCCGTAGTAACACGCTCACGTGTGATAATAAAACACCACTGCTGACCCGGACTTAGAGAGAATTTATTTAGGGAAATATGTGACTTTCGTGTTCTCTGTTTTATCCTCTCTTTTCTCTCCTTCTCCCAATCTTTATGTCTCACTTTGGGCATCGCTTTCTTCAGGAACCTTCCTCTGTATGCCCAGAGCAGGTCAGGGATGATTGCTGTCTCCCCCATGGAACCTTTTGTCCTTGCCTCACAGCCCTGCTAACAACTTGATTTTGTGTTTATTGGCGTGATTACTTAATTAACATCTGCCTCTCCCCAGCTCTACATTGACTCTAACCAGGCTAAGACAGGGGCACCTGCTGTTGCTCATGGCTGCTGCCCCAGTGCCTGGCTCAGCGCCTGAAACACAGAACATTCTTAGCATTTGCAGAAGGCATGAGGAAATGAGTGGAATATCCTCTAACCTCAAATTTGTCTACAGTTGAAGGTATTAATATGCTTTCTTCCTTCTTTCTAATATCACATTTATGAAAATTAATTTTGATTTGTGGTTCTCATTCCTTATTCTAAGCACTACCAGGTATCCCCTGGCTGGGGTCTCCAGGACAGGATTATCTGATGGAATATCTAAGTCTTCTTTCTGATATCTGGAAGTTAAAGAGATGGAGGGAGAAGACCATACTTGATGGCAAGAGCAAGGCACCTTGCAGAACATTGCAGCTCAACATTGTTTAGGGCAGATCTTCAACATTTCTCCCAATCTGGAGAGACAGTGCCCAACACCTGACGATCAGAGATCCTAAGGTTCTTGCACGCTTAAGAAATGAAAATGTTCCCATTTTGTCTCGCTGAAGGGTGATGGCTATTTCCTCAGCAGTTTTGAGATACTCCATGGGGCCTACCAAGACAAATCAGAGCAACTTCTTGAGCAGACTGAGGAAAGATGTAAAGAAACCAGCAAGATAACTAGGTGATCAAAGGAGGCTAGAGGGAAGAAGTAGCTGTGCCCATGTACCTTCTTGAGGGTTGGCAGAGGATGTTGTCCTTTGCAAGGAATTGCAGGGATTTTACTGATAAAGTGAACCATGGCCCAGAGAGCAAGTGTTATCTCATCCTCATTCTGGGACTATAGATCAGGCCTGGATTTTACAGCCTCGGACACACGGTACTCCTACCACACGGAGGCAATGAGAAAGAACCCCCCAGGAGGCTCGCTGACAACTGTGCTGCATCACAAGGCTTGACCAGGAAGCTGGAGGACCCACTCCTAAACGTGCAGAACAAGGGACAGACAGACGGACTCCAAACACAGTTACTGTGTAAATAGGAATGTGGCGTGTCTAGTGATTACTGGTTGGTGGAAAAATAACACTCTACTTACATGTGAAGAGACCGGAGCCCAAACCATATGAATTTATTTGACAGATACTTGGCAAAAGTAGTGTATTGCATCTCATTCCCAATAGCTAGCATTAACTGAGCACCTGATATGGGCCAGGAAGTATTCTAATGGCTTCAGATGTATTGTCTCATTTAATCATCACTACAATTTTACCAGATTGGTACGTTTTATTACCCCCACACTGCAGATGGCACTCTCCAAGTAAGTAAATGAGAGAATGAGTAAGTGAACCAGAATATGAACCCAGGGAGTGTGCCTCCAGCAGGGGGTCATTACCTATACTTTCCCTCTACCCTGACCCTAAATGTGTCCCCATAAGTTTCCTTCATGGACACAAGTGACATGCTCAGTTTTGGCTTGGGTGTTAGTTTAAATGTCCCACTCAAAACCAGTGTCCCCTCCTTGACATGCTGACACCATTCGACACATACAGATAATTCCCTATCCCGGGACAGTCGTCTCCCACTATGTTAATTGCACAACTGTAGGCGCAGGACAGGCCGACGCCCCGTGTGTATGACATAACAACCACCTGTCTCTTCATTTTCTAAACAACATGAAGATCCTTCTTCCTTATCCTGTGTCCTCTGTTGCAGATGTTTCTCTGCCACTACTTTCTCATCCTCTTTCATTCGTTCATGACACTATTTTCTCTTGGGAGTTCTTTATACCATTTTGCCAAATTTTACCAGGACGTTTCATGGACTCCATGCCTTCCTCCTCTTTCTGCCTTTCAAAGTTGACGCCCAGGGTTCTGTGTCCTTTCTAACTCTCTTGTCACTCTCTACACTATCTTTGGGTGGTCCTCCAGACTTCAGCCTCCCCCAGGATGCTCACAAATCCCAGTTTACTCTCCTTTCTGGATCTTTTTCCTATGCTGAGGTTTATTGAAATTTTACTGCAAAATGTATATACGATGTGCTCTTTTCCTTCAAATTACCTGAACTTAGTTGCTATAAATTACTCGTATTAATGGGTAACAAATATTGGCCTTAGGTTTGTCTTTAACTATTCAAAGTATTTTGATTTTTAGTTGAATTTAAAATGATAATAAACATTTTGTAGTATATTTAAATCATAATTATATGTTAGATATTTAATGGGCACATTTAATTTTTATTGGCAATAAAAAATTATAACACTGAAGTAAGGATTAAAAACCACTTAAGGGGACATAGAAATATTAATTAATAATATTTTAGTTACTTACATTTTAATAGAATTTGTCTTCGAAATTACCTTGTCTCAAAAATGAAAGCATGAAATGAATTTATAGGTATTCAGCTTTTAAAGCACTTTTATACATGAAAAAATTTAGCCATTTACCTAGAAATAAACTTCATTTATGAGAAAATATAAATGTTTCCTTAGTAGCTATCCAAAGTGTAATTATCAATGAAAATGGAAAACTGCACTTTACTTAGTCTTCTAGATATATCCAGAGGATAAATTTTTCTTTTTTAAAAAATGTATATAAATGAGTTTAAGGCCTATCTTAGTTCTTTTCGTGTTGCTGTGGCAGAAACTTATAAAGAAAAGAGGGAAACATATAAAGAAAAGAGGTGTATTTGACTCACAATTCCAGTGGCTGAAAAGATCAAACAGCACAGCACTTCTGTTTGGCTGTGGCACAGCCTGGTGGAGAAATAGAAAAGGGAATTGGCTTGCGAGCCGCAGGAGCCCATGTGCCAGCCAGGTAGCAAGATACTGGGAAGGGTCCAGACTTTCTCTTTTGTCAATTATTTGCCAATAATACATTCAGAGGGTGGAGTCCTGTGACCTAATTACCTCCCACTAAGTCCCACCTCTGAAATGTCCTAGTGTCTTTGATATTGCTACAGTGGGGGCCAAGCTTCCAACACAGGAACCTTTTGGGGAACAAACTCAGACCAGTTCAAACCATAGAGATGCCCCTCAGGATGGCGCAAGACAGTCTGTCAGAGAAAAAGCGACTGTAATTTTTCAGATAATTCAGGAAAATCTTTCCTTTCCATTCAAGGTATTTAGTTTAAACCATCCAAGTTTGGGCTTCCCCTTTCCCCAATGTTTGAAACTTAATTTTTCAAAAACAGTCATCTATGGATGATTCGGGCACAAAGATTACTCAAGGACAAGGCCCTGGACATAAGTCAACCGTTCTGAGTCAGCATCACCATCTGCTGAAACTGTAGGGTGACATGTCCTAAACGCTCCAATCCCCATCTATGGCATCTTTATAAATTACGACAAATAAGACAACACTTAACTATCAGGCAAATGTGCAAGATAACGCTGTTCTGGCTCCTTGAATCAGTGAGGCAAGTCTGTTTGGCTCCAGGTGTCCGCAGGATCTCAGCGATGGCCTTATAAACAGACAGGGATGTGGGCAGAGCCATCTGTGCTGTGCTGCAGATCTGCATGGAGGTCAACCCAAAGAGAGGAGCTGGAGGCAAGTCCACGGAGCATCAGCACATTCACGGGCTCGGGATCAAGAGTTACATCTATCTGACACATCTGGATGCTTTTTTTGTTGAATCTACAGGGAAATGGGTTCAGAGATAGTTATCTGGCTCAGCTGCTTGGAGGAGTTGCAGACTCAGCTGCAACCACAAAAGTCTGAGAGCATGCGCAGATATTGCCTAGAGGACCCAGACAGGATGGTAAAGTTGAATGAATGGGCTGGTGATTTATTCATGCAAGTGTTGTCTTCATTGGTTGGCTGCGAAAGAGAGAGAGAGTAGGGAGAAAAAGCTAGAGAGAAGACCCCATTCAAGATACGGGGAGTACTCCATAGGGAAGGAATTCTCAGAGGCCAGAAGGGTGGAGAGAAGAAATATTTCTGAAGAGGCAAGAGTGAAGTGGTAATGAACCTGGCACATTAATCTAGAGTACCTGGTTGCAAATCCCAGCTCAGCTGCTTACTGGCTAATGACATTGGGGATGTTACCCAACCTTTTGCCTTAATCTTCCTATCCATAAAATGGTAATAATAGCCTTTACCTACTAGGGCTGTTGTGGGATTGTGAGTTAATACCTGTGCAGCACACGGTGAAGTTTTTCTGGAAATTGTAGCCGTTATTAGTCATTGTGGTGAGGAGCCAACATCAGGGACAGCCCACATCCAGGAAGTGTAGAGCACGGGGATTGCAGTAGCCTTTGAAAGCATCTCTGTATTTGTGGAATTGACATCCTAGAGACAGCTTATCTTCCAGAGGATGTGAAACTATGGGGACCCTTAGTGCAGGACTGTATATATCCTATCCATTTTGGTAGCATTTTAGTGTACACACACACAGCTTTAATTGTATAGCACATCTTCTGTTATATGTATAATTTCACTTACTCCTCACAATATTTCTGTGAGGCAAGCCCAATTATTTTTTTTTTATTGGTTGTTCACAACATTACAAAGCTCTTGACATATCATATTTCATACATTAGATTGAAGTGGGTTATGAACCCCCAATTTTACCCCAAATGCAGATTGCAGAATCACGTCGGTTACACATCCACAATTTTACATAATGCGCTATTAGTAATTGTTCTATTCTGCTACCTTTCCTATCCTATACAATCCCCCCTCCCCTCCCATCTTCTCTCTCTACCCCATCTACTGTAATTCATTTTTCTCCTTGTTTATTTTCCCATTCCCCTCATAACCTCTTATATGTAATTTTGTTTAGCAATGAGGGTCTCCCTTCATTTCCATGCAATTTCCCTTTTCTCTCCCTTTCCCTCCCATCTCATGTCTCTGTTTAATGTTAATCTTTTCTTCCTACTCTTCCTCCCTGCTCTGTTCATAGTTGCTCTCATTATATCAAAGAAGACATTTGGTATTTGTTTTTTAGGGATTGGCTAGCTTCACTAAGCATAATCTGCTCTAGTGCCATCCATTTCCCTGCAAATTCTATGATTTTGTCATTTTTTATTGCTGCATAGTACTCCATTGTGTATAGATGCCACATTTTTTTTATCCATTCATCTATTGAAGGGCATCTGGGTTGGTTCCACAGTCTAGCTATTGTGAATTGTGCTGCTATGAACATCGATGTGGCAGTATCCCTGTAGCATGCTCTTTTAAGGTCTTCAGGGAATAGTCCGAGAAGGGCAATAGCAGGGTCAAATGGTGGTTCCATTGCCAGCTTTCCCAGGAATCTCCAAACTGCTTTCCAAATTGGCCGCACCAATTTGCAGTCCCACCAGCAATGTACAAGTGTACCCTTTTCTCCACATCCTCGCCAGCACTTGTTGTTGTTTGACTTCATAGTGGCTGCCAATCTTACTGGAGTGAGATGGTATCTTAGGGTGGTTTTGATTTGCATTTCTCTGACTGCTAGAGATGGAGAGCATTTTTTCATGTGCTTGTTGATTGATTGTATGTCCTCCTCTGAGAAGTGTCTGTTCAGGTCCTTGGCCCATTTGTCGATTGGGTTATTTGTTGTCTTATTGTCTAATTTTTTGAGTTCTTTGTATACTCTGGATATTAGGGCTCTATCTGAAGTGTGAGGCATAAAAATTTGTTCCCAGGATGTAGGCTCCCTATTTACCTCTCTTATTGTTTCTTTTGCTGAGAAAAAACTTTTAAGTTTAATTAAGTCCCATTTGTTGATTCTAGTTGTTAACTCTTGTGCTATGGGTGTCCTATTAAGGAATTTGGAGCCCGACCCCACAATCTGTAGATCAGAGCCAACTTTTTCTTCTATCAGACGCAGAGTTTCTGATTTGATATCAAGCTCCTTGATCCATTTTGAGTTAACTTTTGTGCATGGCGAGAGAAAGGGATTCAGTTTCATTTTGTTGCATATGGATTTCCAGTTTTCCCAACACCATTTGTTGAAGATGCTATCCTTCCTCCATTGCATGCTTATAGCCCCCTTATCAAATATAAGATAGTTGTAACTTTGTGGATTAGTCTCTGTGTCCTCTATTTTATACCATTGGTCCACCCGCCTGTTTTGGTACCAATACCATGCTGTTTTTGTCACTATTGCTCTGTAATATAGTTTGAAATCTGGTATCGCTATACCGCCTGATTCACACTTTCTGCTTAGAATTGCTTTTGCTATTCTGGGTCTTTTATTTTTCCATATGAATTTCATGATTGCTTTATCTATTTCTACAAGAAATGCCATTGGGATTTTGATTGGCATTGCATTAAATCTATAGAGAACTTTTGGTAATATCGCCATTTTGATGATGTTAGTTCTGCCTATCCATGAACAGGGTATATTTTTCCATCTTCTAAGATCTTCTTCTACTTCTCTCTTTAGGGTTCTGTAGTTTTCATTGTATAAATCTTTCACCTCTTTTGTTAGGTTGATTCCCAAGTATTTTATTTTTTTTTGAGGATATTGTGAATGGAGTGTTTTTCCTCATTTCCATTTCAGAAGTTTTGTCGCTGATATACAGAAATGCCTTTGATTTATGCGTGTTGATTTTATATCCTGCCACTTTGCTGAATTCATTTATTAGTTCTAGTAGTTTCTTTGTAGACCCTTTTGGGTCTTCTAGGTATAGAATCATGTCATCTGCAAATAGTGATAATTTAAGTTCTTCTTTTCCAATTTTTATGCCTTTAATTTCTTTCGTCTGTCTAATTGCTCTGGCCAGTGTTTCGAGAACTATATTGAATAGAAGTGGAGATAGAGGGCATCCCTGTCTTGTTCCAGATTTTAGAGGGAATGCCTTCAACTTTTGTCCATTCAGAATGATGCTAGCCTGAGGCTTAGCATAGATAGCTTTTACAATGTCAAGGTAAATTCCTGTTATCCCTAGTTTTTCTAATGTTTTGAACATAAAGGCATGCTGTACTTTGTCGAATGCTTTCTCTGCATCTATCGAGATGATCATATGGTTCTTATCTTTAAGTCTATTGATGTGGTGAATAACATTTATTGATTTCCATATGTTGAACCATCCTTGCATCCCAGGGATGAATCCTACTTGATCATGGTGCACTATTTTTTTGATGTGTTTTTGTATTCGATTCGCCAGAATTTTATTGAGGATTTTTGCATCTAGGTTCATTAGAGATATTGGTCTGTAGTTTTCTTTCTTTAAGGTGTCTTTGTCTGGTTTCGGGATCAGGGTGATGTTGGCCTCATAGAATGAATTTGGAAGGGCTCCCTCTTTTTCTATTTCCTGAAATAACTTGAAAAGTATTGGTATTAATTCTTCTTTAAAGGTTTTGTAAAACTCCGCTGTATACCCATCCGGTCCTGGGCTTTTCTTGGTTGGTAGTCTTTTGATGGCTTCTTCAATTTCATCCATTGATATTGGTCTGTTCAGATTGTGTGTATCCTCCTGACTCAGTCTGGGCAAATCATATGACTTAAGAAATTTATCGATGTCTTCACTATCCTCTATTTTATTGGAATATAGGTTTTCCAAATAATTTCTAATTGTCTTCTCTATTTCTGTAGCATCTGTTGTGATATTGCCTTTTTCATCCCGTATGTTAGTAATTTGAGTTCTCTCTCTTCTTCTCTTCGTTAGCATCGCTAAAGGTCTGTCGATCTTATTTATTTTTTCAAAGAACCAACTTTTAGTTTTGTTAATTTTTTCAATAGTTTCTTTTGTTTCAATTTCATTGATTTCCGCTCTGATTTTAATTATTTCTTGCCTTCTGCTACATTTGCTGTTGTTTTTCTCTTCCTTTTCTAGGGCTTTGAGTTGGAGTGTGAGCTCATTTATTTGTTGGTTTCTTCTTTTTTTGAAGAATAACCACCAGGCGATGAATTTTCCTCTTAAAACTGCTTTCATTGTGTCCCATAGATTCCGATATGTTGTGTCTGTATTTTCGTTTATCTCTAAGAATTTTTTGATTTCCTCCTTTATGTCTTCTGTAACCCATTGATCATTCAGTAATATATTGTTCATTTTCCATGTGATGTAGGATTTTTGCTTCCTTCTTTTATCATTGATTTCCAGTTTCATTCCATTATGATCAGATAAAATGCATGGTATTATCTCCACCCCTTTATATTTACTGAGGGTTGCCCTATGGCATAATATATGGTCTATTTTTGAGAAGGATCCATGTGCTGCTGAGAAAAAAGTATATCCATATGATGATGGTTGATATAGTCTATATAAGTCAGTTAAGTCTAGGTTATTGATTGTGGTATTGAGTTCTATAGTTTCTTTATTCAATTTTTGTTTGGGGGATCTATCCAATGGTGAGAGAGGTGTGTTGAAGTCTCCCATAATTATTGTGTTGTGGTCTATTTGATTCTTGAATTTAAGGAGAATTTGTTTTATGAATGTCGCAGCACCATTATTTGGTGCGTAAATATTGATAATTGTTATGTCTTGTTGGTGAATGGTTCCTTTTAACAGTATATAATTACCTTCTTTATCTCTTTTGATTAACTTAGTCTTGAAGTCGATTTTATTCGATATGAGGATGGCCACCCCTGCTTGCTTGCGAGGACCGTGTGCGTGGTATATTTTTTCCCATCCTTTCACCTTCAGCCTGTGTATGTCTTTTCCCATCAGATGTGTCTCCTGGAGGCAGCATATTGTTGGATTTGTTTTTTTAATCCATGATACCAGCCTATGTCGCTTTATTGGAGAGTTTAAGCCATTAACATTCAGAGTTACTATTGATATGTGGTTTGAACTTCCATCCATGTTTGATTGTATATCCTTTTTTTAAAAAAATTTTTTAGTTTGTTTCTCCATGATTGTCTTTCCCCTCGCCCTCTGTCTTTACTGAGGCACTTCCCACTGATGGTTTTGGTTATTGTTTTTCAATTCTTCTTCTTGTAGTGTTTTGCTCAAAATGCTTTGCAATGCTGGTTTTCTGGCTGCAAATTCTTTTAACTTTTGTTTATCATGAAAGATTTTTATTTTGTTGTCATACCTGAAGCTTAATTTTGCTGGATACAGAATTCTTGGTTGGCATCCATTGTCTTTCAGTGTTTGAAATACATTGTTCCATGACCTTCTTGCTTTCAGTGTCTGTGATGAAAAATCCGTTGTTAACCGTATTGGTTTACCCCTAAATGTAATCTGTCTCCTTTCTCTTGTAGCTTTTAATATTTTCTCTTTGTTCTGTATATTGGATATCTTCATAACAATGTGTCTCGGCGTTGGTCTACTGTGATTTTGTGTGCTCGGTGTCCTGTATGCATCTTCAATTTGTATATCTGTTTCCTTTTTTATTTCTGGAAAGTTTTCTGTAATTATTTCATTCAGCAGGTTTCTCATTCCCTTGGTTTGAATCTCTGTACCTTCTTCTATCCCGATGACTCGTAAGTTTGGTTTCTTCATGTTATCCCATAACTCTTGGATGTTTTTCTCGTGATTTTTTACCAGCCTTTCTGAGTTGGCTAGACTCTTTTCAAGATGGTATATTTTGTCTTCATTATCTGACGTTCTGGTTTCTACTTGCTCCACTCTGTTAGTTATACTCTCAATTGAGTTTTTAATTTGGTTTATCATTTCCTTCATTTCTAGAATTATTGTTTGATTATTTTTTATAATCTCTATCTCCTGATAAAGATGCTTAACTTCTTCTTTTATTTGTTTATGAATTTCATTTTCAATGTGTTCTTTCACTGCTTGGATTTGCTGTCTTGTATCCTCTTTAAGGTTCCATTCCATCTGTCTAAGGTGTTCCTTGAGTTCTTTATATGACCATTTTTCTGATGACTCTAGGTCCTCCTGAATATTTAGGCTGTCCTGTATTGTTTGTACTCCTTTTCTTCCTTGTTTTTTGAAGCTGCTCATGTTACTTCTTGTTCTGTTTGACTGCTGAGTTACTGTTTACTCCTGTAAATTAATTTGATGTTTGGGAGGAAAGGTATTTGAAGGGAAGGGAAGAAGTCTCTAAAGAGAATGAGAGTAGGCAGGTAGAATTCAAGGAAAGGGGAATAAGAAAAATGAAAAGACTAAAGAAGAAAAAAATAGGAACTAAAAAAGAAAAAAATTAACAAAAAACAAAAAATAATAAAAAAAAATAAAATAATAATAATTAAAAAAATTAAATTAAAATTAGTAGAAAAAAAATTAAAAAAAATATTTTGTAAAAAAAATTAATAAAACAACAAGAAAGAAAAAAATGAAAATGAACGAAAAACCCAAATCAAAAAAAAAGAAAAAAAAAAAACCTAATAAATGCAGTCTTAGAGTTTGATTAACTTCTCTTCCAGTAGATGGTGCTGTGCCCACCAGGTCAAGTTTCTCCTGTCCATACGCGGGAACCAATCACTGTGCAGCAGCTCCTCCCAGACTAGGCGAGTCTCCACTCCTGAGTGTCTAGGGTCTCCTCTTGTGTCTAGTCACTTCCCACTTTTTCTTTGGCCAGGCCCCTCTCACCACAATACTGGCTACACGCCAGGTCTGCTGCTCCCGGGAGCCCTGTTTTCATGAACGACTGGGCACAACCTTCCAGTTTTCCATTCCCTCAGACCTTAAGTTTGTAGAGCTTGGGGCTGAGAATCCTCAGCGGATTTTACTTGCCCTCCAGTATCCACTTCCCAGTAGCTGGTGCAAGAGACCTCAGTAGTCAGCCCTGGTGGGAGCGGTAGGCGGGTCCGCACCACCTCTGATTCCCTCGGGCTGGCTGTAGCACTCACGGGAGAGCTGGGAGGGGCCCTTAAGGTTTTCCTGATGTGTGGAGAGGGAAGGCTATGGGATCACACACCTGTATCTGCCGGTTTCAACGAAGTTATCTCCTCCACAGCAGTCTGATGACATCGTTTCCCTTTGCCGGGCGACCAATTCAATGGGTGGGTCCTTCTCTCCCAAGCCCCGTTTCAAACCTGTGGCCACTACTTATGAAGGCTCGGTAGGCATTTACCTTCGGATGATGGGAAGGGCTGACCAGTTGTTTCAGCCGGATGAATTAATGCCGAGTCATGGCTGTTTGTCTGTGGGAAGCAGGTGACCGGGAGTTTGAATTCAGCGGATCAGGGCTCAGTGCGTGTTCTCGGATCACTTGGATTTTAAATTGTCACTCATCTTATCAGCTGTTTCATTTAATTCGGCAGCTTATTCGAGCGGTGAAGAGTCTGCTCTATGGTGCTCCGCGGGAGGCGGCGGCGGCAGCAGCGGCCTTTGGAACCCCCGGGGAGGGGGTGTGGGTTGGGGGAGGGGAGGCGGCGCCTCGGGGCCGTGCCGGCTGGGTACCGGACACCCGGGAGAGCGGGCGGGGTGGGGGAAAGAAATTGAGATCTAGATTTAGAGACTGAGCTTGGGAGGAGAGACAGCTGGGGAGAAGCAAGGCGGAGAGGCGGAGAGGAGAAGGAGATGGGGCCGATAGAGCCGTGCAGCTGGGGCTGCAGCCTTACTGCTCGCGCTGAGGTCGTGATGGACTCCCTCCACCTTGGCTGGATTAGTGGCGGATTCACTCCACCTAGGCCCCTTTCTTGACACGGTGCTGGGTTTTTGTCGACAGATCTCCTTTAATGATCTTTACCTCATCTTTTCAGACGCGGCGGCGCGGAGCACAGAGCGGCTTACTCACTTCCCGCCGCCATCTTCTCTCCTCAATATATTGATTTTACGTATTAGATATTTATTATAGCTGAAATCTCTGTAGATATGGTACAGTTTGTTGTTTAGCTCTTGCTCATAGTATTTTGATTTTTCCCCTTGTTACGTTTTATGATTATTTTTCTTTTTTGTGGTACTGGGAAATACAAGGGTACTGTACCATGGAGCAATACCAAAGACCTTTTATTTTTATTTTGAGATAAGGCCTCAATAAGTGCTCAGGGCATTGTTAAGTTGCTGAAATTGGCCTCAAACTTGTGATCCTCTTGCCTCAGATTTCCAGGTCACTGGGATTACAGGTGTGTACCACCACACCTGGCAATAATTGTGATCTTGAGCTTTATTATATTATCTTACCTTAGAAGTCATGTATCATCTGCAATTTCGTTTCAGTTATCTCAGTTTTCACCAAAGTCACTGATCAACACAGACTTCTCTCCTTTAGTATACTGCTCTTGCTTGAAGCACATGTAAACCAACAATTTGGAGTCTGCATCCTTATTTTCTGAGCAGCAACTATAGGTTTAAACAGAATCCTTAGCTCCTGATTTTCTTTCTTCTTAAAATTTGATGTATATCCGAAGGAAACAGCTGCGCCACCACTCCAGCGATCCTGGCCTTTTCGGCAAGCCCAATTATTATCTTTGTTTTAAAGTTGAAGACTCTGACTGGGCACAATGGCACACACCGGTAATCCCAGAAGCTTGGGAAGCTGAGACAGGAGGATCGCAAGTTCAAAGGCAGCCTCAGCAACAGTGAGGCACTGAGCAACTCAGTGAGATCCTGACTCTAAATAAAATACAAAATTGTTCTGGGGATGTGGCTCAGTGGCCGAGTGCCCCTGAGTTCAATCCCCAGTAACTGCCACCATCCCCCCCAAAAGACTCGGGTCTGATATGTTAAGGTAACTGAAGACCAAACTGTTTGATGTGAGATAACTAGGGTTTGGGCTCAGGTCTGCATGAATCCAAAACCAATGCTCTTAGCTATTTGCTCTCTTAAGGGATCCAGGAGACTGGCCAAAGGACAATTCAGGCCAGCCAAGAACCATGTAGCATACTCTGAGGAAACTACCACATTTTCTGTAGCATGTAAGCTACACATTAAAAAGCCACATGCCACACATTCTTTATGTTAGAGAGTCTAAATTTAACACTTATAAATAAGAGTGTGCAAACAGTGGAGCTTTGTTTCCTGTCTCTGGGCTCAATGTCTCTCTCTTCCTTGTTCCTATTCATGGCTGAGAGTTGTGAACCCCTTTCACTAGGAGCCACTGAGGTATTATGGTCTTGCAGGTAATATTTGTTTATGGCAAACCTCATACTACCTGTAAAAGTTGGTTCCACCCTATTGAACGTTTCTCTGCCTTCTGCTTCCCCAGGCAGGAATCTCGGGTGTCCTCGGATGGCAAGGCAGCAGGCCCTTTGCGGAATGTTTTTGGCTGGGGTAGGTCTTCCTTTTGATGTGACCAAGGCCCAAGCTCCCTGCTTGCTGATTGAGCCTCTTCTTTTATTCTCCTGATGTTACTGACCCTGTGTGGCGTGGCCAGGAATCTCCAGGCAGTTTTCCCAGGATGTCTGCTCTAGAGTGAACTTCATTCTTCCAAGTGGATGAGATTCCTCATCCCTACCCCATAGCAGGTGTGCCAGTTAACATCCTCAGGGATGTTTCCCCTTCCTTGGTGAAAAGCATCTTCTGTCCACCACGAGGACTGCAGGAGCTTTCCTCAGCTATTGCTACACTTTTGCTACGAAGCTGTGTTGGAAGCTTCACTGGGAAGAAGCCAGGGTTTCCCCGAGGGGCGTGTATGCAGGGGAAGCAAAGCTGCCTCCCACTCTGACAAGTCCCTTATCTCCTGTGAGTTTTCCAGCCACTGTCCCTTCACCAAGGACTTTTTCATTAGAGAGTAGGTTTGTCCTCAATGGTAGGGGAGGGGGAGAAAGACCCTTCAAAATTATTCACCCTGCATTTCTCTCCTCTTCCTTTTCTCCAAAGGTATGTCTAGCCATTGGGTGGGAACTTTTCTTAGTACACATCTTGATTTTCTGCTTAACAATTTGCTAGGTGCATGCCTATAATCCTAGTGACTTAGGAGGCTAGGCAGGAGGATTGCAAGTTTCAGGCTAGCCTGGGCAACTTATTGAGACCTTGTCTCAAAATTAAAAAAAATGTAAATAGAAGGCAAGGCTGGGGATGGAACTCAGTCTAGAGCACCCCTGGGTTCAATCCCTCAGTATCTCAAAAAAATTTTTTTTTGCTAGGTTTCTTAGTATTTGCAAATTAAGCTTTTGAAAATTAAGGGGTGGGAGTGGAGGTATATGTGTGGCGTGGCTTGTGAGAAGAAAATGCTCTGGCTCAAATTAACCAGGCATCTGAGACAATTTTCTCACTAAACTTAAAAAATCTGATTGAAAACTCAATGCTGGACAATTCCTTTTTCTAGGTATTATAGGCTTTTCCACTAAAGCAATGAAAGCCTTTGATTCAATGCCTGAGAGAGCCACAGGGAGTTAAAAATACATGGTTACAGTATTTTCAAAATATTATAGCCATTACACATGTATCTAGTTTAATGCTACTTTCTGAGTAGATTTCCCTTTTGTGATATTCAACTTTCATAAAATTTTTATTTAACTGTCTCCATGTGATTTCAGCTGTGGTTTAGACCACTGGGTTTGGACCAGAGATTAAATGGGGGACAATGTTTTATGCCCCAGCCCAGGATAGAGGTGGCACTGGAATTAAGAAAAGGAAGAGATGATTCCAGGGGAAACAGATGTGCGGTGTGATGTCCAGCTGTTTGATTTACACAAAGCACCTTCTTCTAATCCCAGCCTCGAATGTTCTGGGATTTATTTTGTTAATAAAGGAGGTCATTTGTATCCGGAAAAGTTTAATGGCTGGCAATATTTTTACTGTTTTTCTGACTGCCAATGGGTTACACTGACTGTGGAATGCAAATTATGCACTATTCCACACCATCTAGACTGTTGTTATAGAGGAGATTTCATAGGAAGGTTGATCCATCATGTAGGCATTCTACAGGATTTTAAATCTCATTATATTGTTAAAGGTGACATTTCATTGAAGTTTGTGCCTGGCATTCTGTTAAAAGTCAAACATTAACAAGGACTTGGAGAGAATGGTAGCCTGTTATGTTTGCAGAGGTATGTTTTTCTGATGATGAAAGGAAATTTAGAAACCTTCATGTAAGCCGTCTCCAAAATTCTACAGTTTGCATTTTTGTAATGTGTAGTGAGTGGTATACTGCCTTACTCAACTTCTCTTGCTATTTCCACTTTCCACCCCTTCTGACCCAGAAGGGCAGAGGATGGTATTGTTTTCTTTTTACTTTGATCCAAACATGGACATACATATTTTTCCTCAGTTTACCATAATAAGAAGTGAGATAGTACTTACATAGGAATTTTCTCTGTACTAAAGCAGTGATTGTATACACTATTCTTTCCTTGTGTTCAGCTTGGCTTCTGTTTCTTTGCCTCTTTATTTTTTTTGGGGGGTACCGGGGATTGAACTTGGGGACACTCAGCCACTGAGCCACATCCCCAGACCTATTTTGTATTTTATTTAGTGACAGGGTCTTATTGAGTCGCTTAGTGCCTCACTGTTGCTGAGGCTGCCTCAGCCTCCCAAGCCCTGAGATTATAGGCATATGCCACCACACTTGGCCTCTTTGGCTCTTTTTGGCAACAGTGATTAACAAGAAATCTTAGACTAGTTCTCCAATCTAATGAGAAAATAGAAAAGAACTCATTGAAACTGGTGGCAACCAACCAGGATAGTGTCTGAGATATATAAATAAAGACAGGAACACACCCATTACTTCACTTTAGTTGTATCTTTAGGGCTAGTAGATGAGAACATGGACAAGAAAGGTCATCAAGGAGAAGAGAGGTCCACAAGACAGAGTGGAGTGTTAGAGAGGGATAATAAAGAAGCAAGCCAGTAACCATGGGTACAATGATTTTCTGAAACCTTCATAGTGCTTTTCAATTTGGCTATTTCTTATTGTCCAACATAAGCCTGGAACTTTAGATCAGAAAGAACCAACATGGAGCTAGAGACAATAAATATAAATTCTGGGACTTCTCCGGTGTACATTCAATGTTTCACATTCTTTAGTCCAGAACAATTTTATAGCTCTATTCTCTATTCATATCCTGATTCTACATTAATCTGAGGATGCACATTTAAATGAGGATACCACCTCATTTTCTATTTTATTTCCCATGTTCCTCTATTGAACCTGACACTAAGTGTAACTTATCCAGTGTTCAAAGCTGTTTGCCTTTGTTCTTGAACTATACTTACTTCTGTCTGTATTAGTACCCAGCACAAGGGATGGTTACTATGATGGATACCTCCAGAGAGACTTCTTGGTTTATTTGCCCACACTGAATTGATAGTGAGTAAGCTCAAAAACTTTCTTAACCTCTCTACAAGAATTAGAAGAGATAGCACATTCAAATTGGCTAATTTGAGTGCACTAATGAAATAATGGATTCTATTTTTCATTTTCTTCTCCTTGTTTTCTTTGATGTGTAGAATTTTTCCTTTCTAGGCAGAGTGACCTGCCACACCCACTCAACCTGCCTTTTGGCTCCGGGCTAAACACTATGTGATTAGTTTTGGCCAATGAAACATTAGCAAGAGAGATACAAGTGGAAGCTTGGAATGCACTTGTGTTTGGGCTTCCTTTCTTGTGTTTTCAACAGCATCATGGGAGTAGGCTTAGGATCACCTTCTGAAGATGGAGACACATGAGGAACAAAGTTGAGGCTGTCTGAGATCACCCATCACCCAGCTGTCAAACATATATGTGAACTTGACCAAGGATTGACTAGCTGACTGTCCAGCTGATACTGGACATTCAAGAAATTACATGTATTGTTGGGTGCTGTTAATGTTTTGTGGAGTTTTCTATATGGTATTGTGACGATAACATGAGAATTTATATTGGGGGCTTTTTACAAAGGTGTGCTGTTATGAATGTGGGTATAGTTTAGGTAAGTGAGAGTTTAGTTGTAGTAATGGCAGGTGCATTAACCATGCCTATGCCTGAAGTGAGGAGAAAGTGAATACTGGAACTTAGGGAAAGAGAAAGAATTTGAAGACCAGAGTTGTGAACTTGAGTTAAGAGAGGGCAGCCTGTGCTTACACTCTAGGCAAGGAGTTGGGGAAAAAATACGGTATTCTCACTCTCCCCACTGGACCAGTTGTTAGAAAAACTTGGGCCAAGATGTCACAGATACCCTCTCTGGACAGTGTGGTGTACAGTGATTGGTCAGAACCAAGCTCTAATAAGCCTCAGAGGGTCTGTAACTTTCCTTTTGCACAAAGTGGTAAAATGGCCACAGGTTCCTCTGGAAGGCCACTGCTTCTGGCTGTGGTACACAGTCCTTTCCCAAGGGCTCTTGACGCTCTGTCAGTCAAGAAAGGGCCTGTGGGCTTGTACTGGATTTAGTATGGTTGAGTCAGGGACCATAGATCCCATTCCATTGAGCTGAATTCTGACACCCAGATCTAGAATATTTTCGCTGATACACGCATAGAAGTAGCTTCATTTACAGCCCATCTGCTACATTTATAGGGATCTTATGATCACCTCACCATCCCCACAATTCCCTCCGGACCAAAATAGTCTGGCTCCATTTTTCCCAGAGGTTTATTGTTGAGCTGCAAACGCCTTATCATTGATGGTGAAGTGCCAACATCTGGCCTCTAGCCCTCTGGGATTCCATTATTTCCACTGAGATCCGAAAGCCACATTTTAATGCAGCCTCCTCCATCGTTATCTCTGGCTTACAGAGCACAGCCAGCGCAGGGTGTTTCATCTTGGTGCCCTTTTTGTCAATGCCCTGGTAAAGGAAGCATTCTCTGGGCTGCCCATGGCATATGACGAGGAACAATGAGCAAATCACAGGTGGATCCATTCCAACTTCCCATTTACCAGTGATACTTCTTTCTCCCTAGGATTCAGCATAGGGGTCAGCAAACTTTTCAGTAAAGGGCTGGATAGTAAATATCTTAGGCAATAAGAACCCTGTGGCCCCGTCTCAACAGCTCAGTTGTACTATTTTAGCTCAAAAGCAACTTTGGATAAAAGTGAAATCAATCAATTTAGTTATGTTCCGCTAAACTTTAAATTCAAAAAAATCAGATTTGACCCACAGGCCAAGGCTGGCTGACCCCTGATGTTGATAACATTTGAATCCTGTTTCAATTAACCAACTTAGCAGACTGAACACCTCTGCCATGCTTATGATCTCATACATTATTCCTGAATCTTGAGTGAAGAGACTTGTAAATCAACTCAGCTGTGTTGAATCATATGCTTCATTCTTCTTGATCTAATATTCTTAGAATCTACTTCCAGACATGCTCCCAGCTCTGCCAGAATATGCTGTGTCTTTTTTTACTGTGTGGACCATCTCCTTTGGAGTTGGCCTTGTATCATTCAGTGTGGAATGTGTAGAGCTCTTACTCTTGTTCGGGTCCAGAGTCATTGAGGAGAGGTTGGGGTGGGTCCTGAGAAGACACATTAGTTTCTGAGGAGAAGGTAACTCTCCCTCGTCAGTCACTGAAAGGCTTTTATTCAGAATTAAGCCAGTTGCCTCAGAGGGAGAATGAGAGCATGCTTTTGAAGGAAAGAATTCTCTGAAATTTTCAAGGGATTTTTCTAAGGGTTGGGGGTTCAAAATCCCCAGCCTCACTTTTAACTGTTCAAATATCCTACCCCATATCTCAGGGTCCCATCCCTTTCTCTTATGTTATTAGGGCCTAACATTTGGAAGTGTTCACCATTTAATTACTGATGCAGTTCTGCTAACCATCTTTCCAGAATTTTTCAAGTTATAATTAGGTAATTGGAAGAACATTTTTAAAAGGATCATTTAAGGATTGGTTGGGTAGGGTGTAGGGAAAATACTAAGGATAGTGCACTACTCTAAGGCTAATCGAGAAAGGGCATTTTTCCAATTTTAGGCGTCTAGCGGTCAGCAGGTGGCACAGAGAAAGCTATATAGGGATGGCCACCTATGAGGAGCTGGGTCCTTTTGTTGAGGTAACATCCTGTGCAGAGCAAACCGGCAGGGAAGATTTCAGGGAGATAATACCACAGCCCTGTCCTCACTTACTTTCAACTCTTTAAGATGTTTTTCATTAAACTGAAATCAACTGGATCTTTTCTTGAGCCCTGTGCCCTGAGAATCAGACTGTGAATTCAAGCTTCCATTTTGGCTCATAGGTCCCCTTTTGTGTCCACCAGCAGTAATTTATAGATTCTCCTCCCCTCAATGAAACAGCCTTCTGCATTAAGGAAAGAGAGGAGTATAAATACTAAGTCAGTGGAGATAGTAACATCGTGGAATATGATGGTGCTAAAGGAAAGGAAAAGATTAACAACATTGAAAAGTTGTCCTGGTCTGGGTCTTGTATATATGGGTTTTTGAGAAATAGGGAGAGGAATTTACCAACAGGGAGGTTAGATATGATGATTGGATGTAATCAGGTACACATGGAGATTGCTCTAAAGACATATATTCCAGAATATTTCTGGAGTCAGAGGCAAACTAATGAAAAGCAGAAGAGATTATTTATATAATTTCAAACATTATGAAAAATGTGTGACTTGTATAAGATGCACTGGTGTATATTTGACCTGACCCAGATTCATCAGTGGTATATATTTAGCCCCATCTTCCACCCTCTCTCTTACACACACTCACACACACACACACACACACACACACACACACACAGATTTTTCTTCTTAGCCCTTTGATAGTAAGTTGAGTCATTGTATCTCTGTATCCCTAAATTATTCAGTGCCTATTTCCTAAGAAATAGAACATTTTCTTCATCTTTATTATCAAAATCAAGAAACTTAATACTATTGTAGTACCTAATCTACAGCCTATTCAAATTTCATTGATTTTATCATCCATGTTCTTTATAGTTTTTTCTTTTTCCTGTCTAGGATCTAACCTAGGACCTTGGTAGTGCCTGCATCTCTAGTTTTAATCTTTCTAGATTGTTCCTCAGCCTGCCTTTGTTTGT
This sequence comes from Spermophilus citellus, assembly GCF_964194105.1. Classification (NCBI taxonomy): domain Eukaryota; kingdom Metazoa; phylum Chordata; class Mammalia; order Rodentia; family Sciuridae; genus Spermophilus; species Spermophilus citellus. The sequence goes on from NC_138189.1 coordinate 136,352,288, forward strand.
CTTGACTTTGATAATTTTATTATTTGGTAAAATGACATTTAATTTGGTTATTTAATTATTTTGTAGAACAGCATTTAATTTGCTGTTCCTCATTTTTAGATATTTTTATATATTCATTTTTGGCAAGAAAGCAAATAAAGAGATGCTGGTTATCTGGCTACTTCTTAAGCCATTGTACCATGAATGTCATGATGTCAGTTTGATGAGAGTTTTTTTTCCACTGTAAATTTTCTATTTTTTGTAATTAAGTAATTTATAGGAAGATATTATATTAATATATAAAAATATTCCTTAGTCAAATTTTCTCTTCCTACTATCAGCATTCGCTGATGATTTTTTTACTCCATTTTTCTGCATGTATCTGTTGTCATTCTACTACAGGCTAACCCAAAAATCTAAAATACAAAGCATTAAAAAATCTGAATTTTTAATTTTTAAGTTTTAAATTTGTTCTAATTAGTTACACATGACAGTAGAATGCATTTTGACACATCATACATAAATGGAGTATAACTTCTCATTCTTCTGGTTGTACACAATATAGAGTGTCTGATTCATTCTACTATCATTCCTACCCCATCCCTCTTCTCCTCCCTTCACTCTCCTCTGTCTAACCCAAAGTACCTCTATTTTTCCCTAGCTTCTGCCCTTATTGTGAATTAGTATTTGCATATCAGAGAAAACATTCGGCTTTTGGTTCTTTGGGATTGATTCATTTCACTTAGCACAATAGCCTTCAGTTCCATCCATTTACTGGCAAATGACATGATTTCATTTTTTAAGGTTGAGTAATATTCCATTGTGTATATACACCACATTTTCTTCATCCATTCATCTGTTGAAGGGCACCTAGGTTGGTTTCATAGTTTAGCTATTGTGTTGAGCAGCTATAAAAGCTGATGCGGCTGTGTCACTATAGTATGCAGATTTTAAGTCCTTTGAGTATAAACTGAGTTGTGAGATAACCAAGTCCATTGGTGGTTCCATTCCAAGTTTTCTGAGGAATCTTCATACTGCCTCTATAATGGTTGTATCAATTTGCAAACTCACCAGCAATATATAAGTGGACCTTTCCCCCCACATTCTTGTCAACATTTATTATTGCTTGTATTCTTGATAATTGCAATTCTGACTGGGGTGAGATAGAATCTCAGTGTAGTTTTGAAAAAATCTGAAACTTTTGAGCACTAATCTAATGCCACAGTGGAAAATTCAAACCTGATTTCATGTGATGGGTCAGAACACAGGTGCACTAAAATATTGCATAAGATTACCTTCAGGCTATGTGTATAGATGAAATATAAATGAGTTTTACATTTAGATTGGGTCTCCAAGATATCTCATTCTGTATCTGCAAATATTCCCAAACTAGAAATCTTAAAACTTGGATTGGTTGAGGTCTTGTGGTCAGGTAGAAGCCCTCCTGAAGGATTAGAAGAATGAGAACTATTTTTTAAAATTTGTTCAATTAAATTTTTGGAAAGAGAAAAATTAATTCCTTTTAGAAAACCACTGATTTATACACTCAATCCTCATTTATTCTATTTTCTGAAGTTAATGATGTTCTATTTTTATAATTAATTTTTATTCCAATTTATTATACATGGCAGTAGAATACACAACAATTCATATTAAACACATAGAATAAAATTTTTCATATCTCTGGTTGTACACAAAGTATATTCACACCATTCGTGTCTTCATACATGTACTTAGTGTAATGCTGTCCTTCTCATTCCACCCTCTTTTCTACGCCCAGCATCCTCCCCTTCCCTTCCATCCCTCTGCCCTATCTAGAGTTCATCTAATCCTCCCAAGCTCCCCTCCCAACCCCACTATGAATCAGCCTCCTTATATAAGAGAAAACATTTGGCATTTGGTGTTTTGGAATTGGCTAACTTCACTTAGCATTATATTCTCTAACTCCATTCATTTACCTGCAAATGCCATGATTTTATTCTCTTTTATTGCTGAGTAATATTTCATTGTGTATTACATTTTCTCCAATGTACCACAGTTTCTTTATCCATTCATCTACTGAAGAGCGTCTAGGTTGGTTCCACAATTTAGTTATTGTGAATTGTGCTACTATAAACATTGATGAGCCTGAGTCCCTGTACTATGCTGTTTTTAAGTCCTTTGGGTATAGATAGAGGAGTGGGCCAAATGGTGGTTCCATTCCCAGCTTTCCAAGAAATCTCCATACTGCTTTCCAGATTGGCTGCACCAATTCTCAATCCCACTAGCAATGTATGAGTGTGCCTTTTCCCCCACATCCTCACCAACACGTATTGTTGTTTGTGTTCTTAATAGCTGCCATTCTGACTGGAGTGAGATGAAATCTTAGAGTAGTATTTATTTGCATTTCTCTAATTGCTAGAGATGTTGAACATTTTTTCATATATTTATTGATTGATTATATACCCTCTTCTGAGAACTGTCTGTTCAGTTCCTTGGCCCATATTAATTGGGTTATTTGATTTTTTTGGTTTTAAGGTTTTTGAGTTCTTTATATATCCCAGAGATTAGGGCTCTATCTGATGTGCTTGTGGTAAAGATTTTCTCCAATTCTGCAGGCTCCCTATTCACCTTACTGGTTGTTTCTTTTGCTGAGAAGAAGCTTTTTAGTTTGAATCCATCCAATTTATTGATTCTTGGTTTTAATTCTTGTGCTATAGGAGTCTTAAGGAAGTTGGGACCTAATCTGACATGATAGAGATTTGGGCCTACTTTTTCTTCCATTAGGCTCAAAATCTCTGATTTAATTCCTAGGTCCTTGATCCACTTTGAGTTGTGTTTTGTGCATGGTGAGAAATAGGGGTTTGATTTCATTTTGTTACATGTGGATTTTCAGTTTTCCCAGTACCATTTGTTGAAGAGGCTATCTTTTCTCCAATATATGTTTTTGGTGTCTTTGTCTAATATATGATAACTGTAATTGGGTTAGTCTCTGTGTCCTCTATTCTGTACCATTGGTCTATAGGTGCCAATATCATGCTGTTTTTGTTACTATTGCTCTGTAGTATAGTAGTATAGTTTAAGGTCCGGAATAGTAATGCCACCAGCTTCACTCTTCTTGCTAAGGATTGCTTTGACTATTCTGGGATTCTTATTTTTTCAGATGAATTTCATGATTGCTTTTTCTATTTATATGAAGAATGCCATTGGGATTTTAGTTGTATTGAATCTGTATAGTGCTTTTGGTAGTATAGTCATTTTGACAATATTAATTCTGCCTATCTAAGAACAAGGTAGATCTTTCCATCTTCTGAGTTCTTCTTTAAACTCTTTCTTTAGTGTTCTGTAGTTTTTATTGTACAGATCTTTCACCTCTTTCATTGATTCCCATATTTTTTGAGGCTATTGTAAATGGGGTGTTTTCCTAGTTTCTCTTCCTAAGGATTTGTCACTGATGTACAGAAATGCCTTTGATTTATGGGTGTTGATTTTATATCCTGCTACTTTGCTGAATTCATTTATTAGTTCTAGAAGATTTCTGGTGGATTTTTTAGGTCTTCTAGGTATAGAATCATATTGTTGGAAAATAGTGCTACTTTGAGTTCTTCTTTTCCTATCTGTATTCCTTTAATTTCTTTTGTCTGTCCAATTGGTCTGGCTAGAATTTTAAATGTTAAATAGAAGTGGTGAAAGAGGACATCCCTGTTTTGTTCCAGTTTTTAGAGGGAATTCTTTCAATTTTTCTCCATTTGATGATGTTCTGTTAACACAGGCCACATTGTTGCAACCAAGACACCTCAGATACATCAACTTCATCAAAAGAGAACTTTATTTCTAATATAATTATCCAGTGCACAGGAGTTTATTGCTAATAGAAAAGGCTCTATCTTTCTCCCTCTGTGTCTTCCAACCTCGTCCAAGTATTCTCAGTCTCTAAGGAAATGAGAAGGGTAAAGAGAAATGTTCAGAGTGAGCAATATTGACTCTAAGGAGATGAACTAGATATTTCATATATCTCACTCACGCTCTACATCTTCAGCTGATATTACTGTTAGTCACACCTCACTTCTAGGAGGCTAGACAGATACCTACTGTCTGGGTGGGTTACGTGCTGAGCAGGAATTTTTTTGGGTTTTATTAAAAGAAGAAGAAGAAGAGAAAAAAGGAGAACATACACTGTGTGATCATTTTTCTGTTGCCGTCTCCAATGAGATGTTTGAGTTAGATATCCAGCACCTGTGGGTACAAATGGAAAGTATCAGACGACGACAGGCGATCCTGACTTTGTGTGTTTGGGAGGGTTGATTTGGGAGCTGAATTTATAAGCTGATTCATGGATCCATCTGTTTTAGTATTTTGATGTGAATATTAGATAAACTGGGGTAGGGTTATTGATCAGAGAAATTGTGTAGTAAGTACTGTTCTTCAGTTATTGAAGGTCATTATAACACTCATAATTTATTTTTCTTAATATGTAGTCTTGACAAGTTATTGTTTATTTCTGTGAGCTTAACTTACATTTAGATCAGTTTTTTTCAATTAAGATTTGTACTGATAAAAGGACAAAGAGTCTAGAAGGGTTATTGGTATTCTAAGTGAATTTTACTTCTTTCCACATAGGTAATATTTTCAGTCTCTGAAAAGAACTTCATTATGTACTTATAAAGGTCTCAAGGCCTCATATTTCTCCTTTAATCAAATAGTGGGGAAATGTATTTACTCCCCCAATCATGCAAATCTAAATGCTATTAATGGAAATTTACAATAAATTGATAAGAATTTGAAATGAAGGCAATATTAAAAATACAGTGTGCCTGATAATAAGAAGGGCAATGGTGGTTTTGACATTACCATTTCTGGCTAATGTTCAAATTGGTGCCAAAAAGAGATGATTTTAACACTTGAAATATTATAAGAATGATGAATTATATCTACTTGACATTATCATTTCTGATGATACCTATCTTCTTTAATTTTTACTCTGGAGACTAAGATAAAATGTTGGTCTTTTACAGAAGATTAAAACACATTTTAATCCTATTTCTCTAGGCTAAGTAAAGTGAAGCATTGAGACATTATGTGGAAAAGTCAACAATATTTTTGGACCACCGTATATGTAGAGCTACCTTATTTACTTTCCCCATGCTGTCTGGGGGCATAATTATTATAATTGCCAAATTAGAGATGGGTAAAATGAGGTTTCCAGAAATTAGTTATAGTAGCTCATTCAGTACTAAACTTTGAAAGAGTAGAAAAACCAACTTCTGTTTCCAAATTTGGGGTACTTTCTACTATCGTACATTGCCTCCCATTATAACAGAAAAATAATCAAGGTAATTTATGTTTAAAATACTATTACCTATGAATTGAGCTGTTATAAACATTGATGTGGCTGTGTCCCTGTATTATGCTGGCTTTAAGTCCTTTGGGAATAGATGGAAGAGTGGGATAACTGGGTCAAAAGGTGATTCCATTCCCAATTTTCTGAGGAATCTCCATACTGAGGAGATCTGTATTCCATTCTGAGGAATCTGCTTTCCACGGTGGTTGCACCAATTTGCCGTCCCACCAGCAATGTACGAGTGTGCCTTTTCCTCCACATCCTCGCCAACACTTATTGTTGTTTGTGTTCTTAATAGCTGCCATTTTGACTGAAGTGAGATGAAATCATGGAGTAGTTTTTATTTGCATTCCTCTAATTGCTAGAGATGTTGAACACTTTTTCATATAATTGTTGATCAATGGTATTTGTTCTTCTGAGAAGTGTCTGTTCAGTTCCGTAGCCCATTTATTGATTGGGTTATTTATTTTTTGGGTGTTAAGTTTTTTGAGTTCTTTATATATCCTAGAGATTAATGCTTTATCAGAGGTGGATGTGGTAAAGATTTTCTCCCAATCTGTAGGTTTCCTTTTAGTGCCTTCTGGAATGTTACATAATTTTTTCTTTAGCCATTATTGCCAGAATTCCTATCTTCATCCCAGTGCCAGTGAAGACAAAGATAAAACCAATCTACAGCTTCTGCAATAGCCATCACTGAACTGCTTGCAGAACTTGCCTGGACTATGTATCACTTGTATGCATTGTGAACTCACCTGTATGCATTGTGAACTGTTGGTGCAGCGACTTGTGGTAGTGTTGGGGTACTTTTGCTGATGATGTCATCGGTGGTACAATTTTTCCAAAAGGAGCCATCAATTGGCTTGGTGTATCTTCCTCCCTTCTGCTTGTCATGGTCATTCAGCTAAAATTTGGGGGCCAACAGAGGTGAGGCAAAAAAACCTCACCCCCCTGCTGGTACAAAGACCTATCCACAGGTGTGGCTGTATACTGGACCAGTAGTCAGTGACGGGTAAGATCCAATTGCAATGGTACCAACATAAGACAGGAGGCTGACGCCTTGAGGTCAGCTCATCCGATAATGGGTAAGAACCATATGTACTATTGAACAACCTAAAGCAGGCACGGTCCCTAAGCCACATGCTTGTTGTTTAAACAGAGGGGGGGAGATGTTGAGAGCCACAGATGAAGGGGCCCCACCAAACTTCCAGCTGCCAGCAAACTTCCAGCTGCCAGTTGATGATTGGCTCACAGCGGCCCCAGCAAACTTCTAGCTGCCAACTGATTGGCTCCTCTGCGGTGATGCTCATTGGGTTGTTTCCCCACCCTTTCAGACCACGGAGCTGCTCATTGGGGGACTTTTTTTGGCTCTGCCCATGCGACCCAGCCAATCAGCCTCAAGAGCAGGAGGAGTGGGGGAGGTGGAGAGACTTGTGGGAAGCTGGTGGTGGCAGTTGGGCTCTGAAGGTTTTTCCTGAGGAGCTGTTTTGTTTGGCGTGTGTGGTTCTAAAAATAAAGTTCGTTTCTTCTGACAAGTGGCTCCTGAATTGTGCCCAGCCAGACTGCGGCATTATTACATTATTACATTATCTTGAACAGAATTATTAAATATAATGAAAGGGAAAGGTGAAAGTAAACAAACAGATCTGTTAACCTCCTTTTTTGTTCACATATTAAAACAATCCTCAACAGTTGTTTACCCAATTTAAATTAAACCATTTAAATCACGTGAATAAAAAAAATATTTGGATCCTTTTTTTCATGAGCGCTCATCATATATGATATATGGACATACATACATACAAACATACAACATAAAACACAAGTGTGCACACAACACATAATAGTAAAGGCCTTATAACTTTTTACAGGTGAAATCTCCATTTCAATGTTTAAAAACTCTATAGTCAAAAAATAGAACTGATCAGCAAAACAGTAACCTAGGTCTGTATGAGCTCAAAAAACAAAATAGAACTTCATGATGTGGAAAAGGGCAATAATAAAATAGATATTGAAAAAAGCATCCTGGTTCTGTCGCAGATGTAAGGGTAGCCAAACTGGAGTTCTGGATATCAGCTGTTATGGATTTGAGCCAAATCATCTTATTTTTGGTCTGTAGAAATCGCTTTAGTTAATCTCTCTGGAATCCAAATTGGCTGCTGTTCTCCCTGTGGAAACACACAAACAGATCCCTGACTCCAGACAATCACTGGGTCAGGACCTTAGTTAATCTCTCTGGAATCCAAATCGGCTGCTGTTCTCCCTGTGGAAACACACAAACAGACCCCCGACTCCAGACAATTACTGGGTCAGGACCTTTCCATTGTCCTGTTAGAATATCCTTCCAAAGTACCTTGGGCTTATGTACATTGTTTGGACACATATGCCTTTCCGCAGCACTAAGCCCTGATGAATTCAAATTTAAAAAGTTTAGAGTACAAAGGGTTATTTTAAGTTTATCATTGAGGAATATATAACCCTTCCCAATTCCTTCTTTTTGCTTTAATAAGTACATTTTAATAGTTTGATGAGCTCTTTCAACTATGCCTTGTCCCTGTGGATTGTATGAGATTCCTGTTATATGAGTAACGCCAAATGTTGAGCAAAATTGTTTAAAAGAGGTAGAAGTATAACCAGGGGCATTATCTGTTTTTAACTGTTTTGGAACGCCCACAGTGGCAAAATTTTGTAAGCAATGAGCTATAACATCTTTAGTTTCTTCTCTGGCATGAAGGGAGCCCATCAAAAATCCAGAAGAAGTATCAACTATAACATGCAAATATTTTAATTTTCCAAATTCTGGCAAGTGTGTGACGTCCATCTGCCAAATATGGTTAGGTATCAATCCTCTAGGATTGACTCCAAGATTAACTTGTGGTAAAAAGGTCACACAATTTTGACATTGTTTTATTATTTGTCTAGCTTGTTCCTTAGTTATTTTAAAACATTTTTGTAAAGTATTAGCATTGACATGGAACTTTTTATGAAAATTCATAGCTTTTTCTACTGTAGAGAAAATATTATGTCATGTGTAGTTTTATCTGCTAAATCATTGCCCAAACTAAGGGCTCCAGGCAATCCTGTATGTGCCCTGATATGTCCTATAAAGAACGGATCTTTTCTGTCCCAGATTAGACTTTGTATAGCAGAAAACAAAGAGAAAACAGTAGAGGAAGGGGAAATCCTACCAGCATCTTCAAGGGATACTATAGCATTAACTATATCCTGACTATCGGAAAATAAATTAAATACAGAATCTTTAAACATCACAAAAGCTTGTAATACTGCATTAAGCTCTTCCTTTTGAGCTGATTGTTTGGGTACTAAAAATGTAAAAGTTTGATCAGGTGTAACTATTGCTGCTGTACCATTATTTGACCCATCAGTGAATATATTTGGAGCATTAATGATAGGTGTTTTTCTTGTCATTTTTGGAAAAATTACAGGATGCGATGACCAAATAGACAATAAAGGATTAGATGGTAAGTGGTTATCAAATGAAACATTAGATTTGCACATGATTATTGCCCAAGTATTTAACTCATTATCTAACTCATCAATTTGATTCATAGTATATGGAGTAATAATTTTATTGGGAGAAATTCCAAACACTCCCTTTGCTGCTTTTATTCCTTTGAGTATTAATTGTCCTACAGCCTCAGGATACCTAGTAAGAATAGTGTTAGGAGAATAAGATAAATGTATCCATAATAATGGACCTTCTTGCCAAAATACTCCTGTAGGAATATTTTTGTTGGTAGTACAATAAATAATAAAGGCAAACTTATATCAATTCTATCCAATGCATATTTTCCATGTAGGTTTCAATGATTTTTAATGCCTTTCTTGCTTCAGGTATTAACATTAGGGGTGAATTTGGATCTGATGGACCTTTTAGGATATCAAATAAAGGTCCCAACTCTCCTGTTGGTATACCTAGATAAGGCCTTATCCAATTTATGTCTCCTAATAACTTTTAAAAGTCGTTAAGTGATTTGAGTTGATCTACTCATATTTGAATTTTTGGTGGATGGACCATGGTTGAGGATAATAGAACTCCTAAATAATTAATTGGAAAATTTAATTGTACTTTATCTATTGCTATCTCTAGATTATAATTTTTTAATAAGTTTGTAAGTGTGGCATAACATTCTAGCAATGTGTTTTTATCTTTGTGTGCTAATAATACATCATCCATATAGTGAAATATTTGTAGTTCAGGATTTTGATTTCTAAGTGGTTGGATTATTTTGTTAACATAAATTTGACACATAGTTGGGCTGTTAGCCATCCCTTGAGGGAGTACTTTCCATTCATATCTCTGATCAGGACCTTCATGATTCAGTGCAGGGATAGTAAATGCAAAACGTCGACTATCCTCAGGTTGAATTGGAATTGAAAAAAAAAACAATCTTTAATATCTATAACTAAAACATACCAAGTTTTTGGCAAAGCAGACAATTGAGGAATCCCTGATTGAGCAGGTCCCATAATAACCATCTCATTATTAATGGCTCTTAAATCTTTCAATAATCTCCATTTACCAGATTTCTTTTTGATGACAAAAAATGGGAGTATTATGGGGAGATACAGAAGGTTGTATATGTCCTTCCACTAATTGTTGTTTGACCAGGTCATGGGCTGCTTGTATCTTTTCTTTAGTCAGGGGCCACTGAGGAACCCATACTGGTCTTTCTGATTTCCAAGTAATTTTTATTGTCTCAGTGGCCCTTTCTGAAAATCCAACCCATGTCTGTCCGTTCCTTGATCTATTTGTATTGGTGCTGCTATACCTTGTTCTTGTTTTTCTAATCTTTTTCCTTTCCTAAAAGCTTGTCTAGTCATAATAGTGGGTGCATTTTGGTTGAAGTTATTTGTTAATGTCAAACCTAATTGATCTAGGACATCTTGTCCCCATACATTTACGGGAAGATAATCCAATACATATGGCTGTATAGTTCCTTCACATCCTTCAGGATCCTTCTAATCTAATACCATTGCACTTCTATGGGGATTAGTTGCCACTCCTAGGCCTCAAAGTGTTTGAGTAGCTTGTTGTAATGGCCAATGTTTTGGCCATTCTTGACGAGAGATGATGCTAAGGTCTGCACCTGTATCCAGTAGTCCATTAAATTTATGTCCTTGAATATTTAGTTTTAGCATGGGGCGAGAATCTAAATTTAAAGAAAGCATAGCCCAATCTACACCTGTGGAGCCTAATCCCTTGGAACCTCTTTCTACAGTACGACTGGAAAATTTATCATGTAGGCTGGGTATTATTAGTAACTGTGCTATTCTATCTCCTGGTGAAATTACTGATATACCCTTTGGAGAACTGGCTATAATTTTTATTTCACCTTCATAATCGGGATCAATTACCCCAGGACTTATCATAAGTCCTTTTAGAGTAGAAGAGCTGCGTCCCAATAATAAACCTACTGTTCCTTTGGGAAGAGGTCCTTTTACCCCTGTGGGAATGATTTGAACTCCCATCTCTGGAGTTAGTACTGCTCTGGCAGAGGCACAGATGTCCAACCCTGCGCTCCCTCTGGTTTGTCTGATGAGGGATCTAATGGACAATGTGTCCTGGGCACTACCCTGATGGGGTTGCTGGGTTCTCCAGTGCTCCATATATTTGTGGTTTTGGGCCCCGGAGCATTGGGTCCCCCTGTCCATTTTTTGGCAATGGAGCCTGATGCCTTTCTCCACAATATCGTGGATAAACACCTGGTCCTTGTTCATTTTTTGATAATGGAGTACTCTCTATGGTGGTTTGAGAACAGCATTCATTAGCCCAATGTCTCCCTCTATGGCATCATGGGCAAATACCCGGTATTCTACTCCTTTGATACCTAGTTTTGTTAAACCCTCCTCCTATGGGGCAATTCCTTTTAAAATGTCCTGTTTGTTCACAATTGTAGTGTGTTCTTGGCCTGGCATCTAAAGCCTGTTTTACTGCAGCTGCCACGATTTGCCCTTGTTCATTAATGTCTCTGGCATCTAAAGCCTGTTTTACTGCAGCTGCCACAACTTGCTCTTGTTCATTAAGGTCTCTACATAATTTAATATATGTGTTTAAATCTTCATGTTTCCATGGTCTAATGACTTCTCCGCACCAACGATTTGCTTGCTCATAAGCCAGTTGTTTTATTAATGGCATTGCTTGTTCTGTATTCCCAAAAATTCTGGTAGCTGTTTGAATAAGCCTATCTACAAATTCAGCGTAAGGTTCATTAGCTCCTTGTATTACCTTAGATAATTGACCTTGTAAACCTCCATGTCCTTGTAAAGTCTTCCATGCCCTAACCGCCTCTGCAGCAATTTGTGAGTATACGCCAGGATCATATGCAATTTGTTGCTGCTGATCCTCATAAGGTCCCTTTCCTAACAACATATCTAGATTTCTCTGAGGATAACCAGCTGCTGCATTTCGCTTAGCCGTCTCCTTGCAAAATTTCTCATTGGCAACCTTCCATAACAGGTATTGACCTCCATTTAGCACAGCTCTACACATATTAGCCCAATCTGCTGGCGTCATGTTCAAGTTGTTAATGGATCTGACCATGCTTACAGTGAAGGGTGCTTGAGGGTTGTTGATGGATCTGACCATGCTTACAGTGAAGGGTGCTTGAAGGGTGCATGGGTTGTTACAGCCTCTTTTAGCTGCTTCACTGTTTTGAAATTTCAAGCATGGTGAATTCGCTGCCCTCCTGCCTCAAATACAGGGCATGTTAATACTTGAGATCCTGTCTCAGGATCCCAACTATCAACTGCGGGGGTTGAGGGCCTCCCAGCATATGGAGGTGGCCTTGTTAGTTGGACATTTATGTCCTCTAGTGATAGAAAGGTGTTAGTAGCAGTCTCCTGTAGAGGTGGCGCTGTGGTTGGACACTTACGCCCTCTGGTGATGGAAAGGTGTTAGTAGCAGTCTCCTTTTGTAACTTTCCCCCTGAAGGCTTTTTCTGCTCTACACTTTCTTTCTCTGTCTGACTAGCTTGAGAGGCCCTCTCTTTTACTTGAATTTTTTCCTCTGTCTGACTAGTTCGAGAGACCTTCTCTTTTAATTGAATTTTTTCCTCGTCTGACTAGTTCGAGAGACCTTCTTTTTTACTTGAATTTTTTTCTCTGTCTGACTAGCTCGAGAGACCTTCTCTTTTACTCGAATATTTCTACTATAACTATAATACAACCCAACAAGATAACGCCAAACAAAACTGAAACAGAATGAAACAAAAGTGGAACAACAGAAAATCATTATAGCCTTTCTATCCTCCTGAAATATCCATCCGTCCTTTCTCCCTATCTGTTCCTCAGATATGAGCGGTTTTTCTTCCATCTTACTCATCTCCAGGGACAGGCAACTTAAAACAAAAGTGAAGCAAAACAAAAGAGGAATCTTAAAATGGCTACCCATCCTCTCGCCCTGCCCTCAGGGGCGAGCAGTTTACCTTATCACTTACCCTCAGTCGTTCCCCATGCAAGCCACCAAATGCCGCAGTCTGGCTGGGCACAATTCAGGAGCCACTTGTCAAAAGAAACTAACTTTATTTTTAGAACCACACACGCCAAACAAAACAGCTCCTCAGAAAAAACCTTCAGAACCCAACTACCACCACCGGCTTCCCACAAGCCTCTCCACCTCCCCCACTCCTCCTACTCTGGAAGCTGATTGGCTGGGTCACATGGGCAGAGCCAAAAAAAGTCCCCCAATGAGCAGCTCCGTGGTCTGAAAGGGCGGAGAAACAGCCCAATGAGCATCACCGCAGAGGAGCCAATCAGTTGGCAGCTAGAAGTTGCTGGGGCCGCTGTGAGCCAATCATCAACTGGCAGCTGGAAGTTTGCTGGCAGCTGGAAGTTTGCTGGGGCCCCTTTGGCTGTGGCTCTCAATAACTCTCTCCTTACTTATTGTTGCCTTTGCTGAGAAGAATCTTTTTAATTTGAATCATCCCATTTATTAACTCTTGATTTTACTTCTTGAGCCTTAGGAGTCTTTTTAAAGAAGTCAGAGCCTAGGCCAATGTGGTCCCTCAATAGATGAATGGATAAAGAAAATGTGGTATATATACTCAATGAAATATTACTCAGCTTTAAAGAAGAGTAAAATCATGCAATTTGCCAGTAAATGGTTGGAGTTGGAGAATATCATGCTAAGCAGAATAAGCCAATCCCACAAAATCAAAGGCCAAATATTTTCTCTAATATGTGGATGCTAATTCACAATAAGGTGAGGGGCACTAGGGAAGAATATCATTACCTTAGATTAGGTAGAGGGAGGTGATAGGAGGGGAGGGGAGGGGATGTGGGGATAGGAAAGATAGAAGAATGAAACAGATATTATTACTGTATGTATATATGTGACTGCACTACCAATATGATTCTGCAACATGTACACTTAAAAAAATTAGAAATTATATCTCACCTATGTATGATATATCAAAGTGCATAAATGCATTCCATTGTCATGTATAACTAATTAAAACAAATTTAATAATTAAAAAAAATATTACTACCTGGAATGACTCACATTATCACTTTATTTTCTAATGTCTGCTTCCTAAAAGAGAGTGTGAGGAGTATCAATTTCTAAGATATAGCTTCCTGTGGCAAACGTGTTTATGCTCGTGACTCATGTTGATTTTCTGCATTGTGTCTCCCAATTTGAGTTTGGAGCAAAAATTATTATGCTTGAGAGTTGCAGTAGAGGCCACTGCATGAGGGATACTTCTCAAGCTGTGATATCTGTGTCCACTTGAGTATTCAACAGGGGAAAGTGGAGCCCACCTATTTTTGGTAAATTAAAATAATAATTCATTATAATTAAAAATTAAATTTTAAAAACTAAAATTCAGAATAAAGCATATGATTTCTAAATTTATAATTGTTTTATCTAAGTTTAAAGATCAGATTGCTTTAACTTTCCCTAGGGTAACAATATCCAGTTCAGTGAAGAATAATTTGAGCTACTGATTTCTAAATCTTTTTTTCCGTCTTTATTTATTTTGTCCCTTCTTTATCTCTACAGAAAAACAGAGTTTGCAGAAATATGTCAATAGTTCTAGATATTTGGACCAAATGTATGTCCAGTGACTTCATAGAGTTTTCCTAGTGAAGACAGCATTCAGAGCCACATTAGATGTGAAATTATAAGCACATCACTCCCAGAGACTGGGCAACCTAGTGTGTCTTCTATTTTTGGAGTTAGAGGTCAGTAGACCTTTAAATTTACTCTGAACTTTCACTAAACTGTTCTGTTTCAGAATTTACATGTGACAATAAAATCTTCTGTGACATATAAAGTATGCCATCAATCTCTGTCACTTGGTGTGAAGAAAATCATCAAGTGTCATAAATGTTAAATTCTTGGAGATAAACCATTTTTTTCCATTAAGAGACCCTGGTATCTTGTCTTTCACTGTATGTAGGGGAGCAGTCTCTTGTCCTTGTGGATGATTTCCTTATGTAGTGTGCAGAGAATCAAGGCCTCAGAGTCCCTGTGCATTGGATATTGGATACTTTCTGTTTACTTAGCCCTTCTCTATGGCACTTCAGTTTGATGAGCGGATTTTAATCTGGTGGGATTCTAAGCAGGACCTTTCCCCTCTAGGTGAAGTATTTGGATCTTGTATAGAGGAAAAAAGAAGATTAAACAGTTGACCTTCTATGCCATCCCAGTGGTGGGCATTCACCAGCCTGGTCCTGATAAAACACTACTGCAGTGTTTCCTGATCCTTAGCCTCTGGTGCCGATTTCATTCTGCCCATTCCCAAGCCTAATCCATTGCCTTCCATCAATTTTGTGAGTTATTTTTTTTTAATTCTAATTTGTTATATATGAGAGCAGAATGCATTACAATTCATATTACACATATAGAGCACAATTTTTCATATCTCTGGTTGTATATAAACTATATTCACACCATTCATGTCTCCATTCATGTACTCAGGGTAATGATGTCCTTCTCATTCCACCCTTTTTTCAACCCCCAGCACCCTCCCTTACCCTCCCACCCCTTTACCTTATCTAGAGTTCATCTAATCCTCCCATGATCCCCTTCCCAACCCCGCTATGAGTCAGCTTCCTTATATCAGAGAAAACTTTCAGCATTTGTTTTTTGGGAATTGACTAACTTCACTTAGCATTATATTCTCCAACTCCATCCATTTACCTGCAAATGCCGTGATTTTATTCTCTTTTATTGCTGAGTAATATTCCAATGTGTGTGTGTGTGTGTGTGTGTGTGTGTGTGTGTGTATACCACATTTTTTATCCATTCATCTACTGAAGGGCATCTAGGTTGGCTCTAAAATTTAGCTATTGTGTGGCTGTGTCCCTGTAGTATGTTGTCCTTAAGACCTCTGGGTATAGATGGAGAAGTGGAATAGCTGGGTCAAATGGTGGTTCCATTCCCAGCTTTCCAAGGAATCTCCATACTGCTTTCCAAATTGGCTGCACCAATTTGCAGAACCACCAGCAATGTATTAGTGTGCTTTTTCCCTCACATCCTCGACAACACTTATTATTGTTTGTGTTCTTAATAGCTGCCATTCTGACTGCAGTGAGATGGAATCTTAGAGTAGTTTTGATTTACATTTCTCTAATTGCTAGAGATATTGAACATTTTTTCATATATTTGTTGATTGATTGTATATCATCTTCAAAGAGGTGTCTGTTGAGTTTCTTGGCCCATTTATTGATTGGGTTATTTGTTGTTGTTGTTGTTTTGGTGTTAAGGTTTTTGAGTTCTTTATATATTCTAGAAATTAGTGTTCTCTCTGATGTGCTTGTGGCAAAGATTTGCTCTCATTCTGTAGGCTCTCTATTCACCTCACCAATTGTTTCTTTTGCTGAGAAGAAGCTTTTTAGTTTGAATCCATCCAATTTATTGATTCTTAGTTTTAATTCTTGTGCTATAGGAGACTTATTAAGGAAGTTGAGACCTAATCTGACATGATGGAGATTTAGGCCTACATTTTTTCTAATAGGCGCAGTGTCTCTATTTTAATTACTAGGTCTTTGATCCACTTTGATTTTTGTGCATGGTGAGAGATAGAGGTTTAATTTCTTTTTGTTGCATATGGACTTCTAGTTTTCCCAGCACCATTTGTTGAAGAGGCTGTTTTTTCTCCAATGTATGTTTTAGGCAACTTTGTCTAATATAAGAAAACTAATTATGTGGGTTAGTATCTGTGTCTTCTATTCTGTACTATTGGTCTACAGGTCTATTTTGGTGCCAATACCATGCTGTTTTTCTTCCTATTGTTCTGTAGTATAGTTTGAGATCTGGAATAGTGATGCCACCTGCTTCACTCTTCTTGCTAAGGATTGCTTTAGCTATTCTGAATCTCTTATTTTCCCAGATGAATTTCATGACTAATTTTTCTTTTTCTATGGAGAATGTCATTGGGATTTTGATGGGGATTGTATTGAATCTATATAGTGCTTTTAGTAGTATGGTCATTTTGACAATATTAATTCTGCCTTCCCAAGAACAAGGAAGATCTTTCCACCTTCTAATTCTTCTTTAATTTCTTTCTTTAGAGTTTCAGTAGTTTTTGTTGTAGAGGTCTTTCACCTCTTTTTTTTAGGTTGATTCTCCCAAGTATTTTTTTTCAGGCTATTGTAAATGGGGTAGTTTTCCTAATTTTGCTTTCAGAGGATTTTTCACTGATATACAGAAATACCTTTGATTTATGGGTGTTGATTTTGTATTCTGCTCCTTTGCTGAATTCATTTACTAGTTCTAGAAGTTTTCTGGTGGAATTTTTTGAGTCTTCTAGGTATTGAATCATATTGTCAACAAATAGCGCTAATTTGAGTACTTCTTTTCTATCTGTATCCCTTTGATTTCTTTTGTCTATCTAATTGCTCTGGCTAGTTGTTGAGGGCCACAGCCGAGTCAGGATGACGCATGGCATTTTTGCCAGAAGTAGTGGTTGAGAGGTGACGCCTGCAAGCCATTAAGATGATGACTTTTGAGTTTTCACAGAGTTCCCGTTGAGCTCTTGCAGGGATTCCTGAAGAGTTCGTATTGGTTGGGGAAGTGCCAGAGGAGGGATTTCCGGTTAGTGGTTCCTGCGGGAGCTGCATGGGTGGCGTTCGGGAGAGTTCCCGGGGAGCGTGTGTGGAGTGTGCTGGTGGAGTTCAGAAATAAAGTTTGTTTCTGCTTCAGTGGCTCATGATTTGTGCCCAGCCAGACTGCAGCAGCTAGTGTTTCAAGAACTATGTTAAATAGAAGTGGTGAAAGAGGGCATCCCTGTCTTATTGCAGCTTTTAGAAGGAATACTTACTTATATTTTTCTCCATTAAGAATGATGTTGGTATGGGTCTTAGCATAGATAGGTTTTAGAAAGTTGAGATATGTTTCTGTTATCCCTAGTTTTTCTAGTGTTTTGAACATAAAGGGTGATGTATTTTTGTCAAATGCTTTTTCTGCATCTATTAGGATGACCATATGGTTCTTATCTTTCAGTCTATTCATGTGATGAATTATACTTATTGATTTCCATATGTCGAATCAAACTTGCATCCTTGGGATGAACCCCACTTGATCATGGTGCACAATCTTTTTGATATGTTTTTGTATTTGATTTGCTAGAATTTTATTGAGAATTTTTGCATCTATGTTCTTTAGAGATATTGGTCTGAAGTTTTCTTTCTTTTATGTGTCTTTGCCTGATTTTGTAATCAGGATGATATTGGCCTCATACAATGAGTTTGGAAGTGTTCCCTCTTTTTTTATTTCCCAAAATAAATTGAAGAGTATTGGTATTAATTCTTCTTTAAAGGTCTTGTAGAACTTGGCTATGTGTCCATCCAGTCCTGAACTTTTATTGGTTGGTAGGTTTCTGATGGTGTCTTCTATTTCATCGCTTGAAATTGATCTGTTTAAATTGTGTATATCATCCTGATTCAATTTGGGCAAATCATATAACTGTAGAAATTTGTCAATACCTTTGATATTTTCTATTTTATTGGAGTACAAGTTTTCAAAATAATTTCTAATTATCTTCTGTATTTCCGTAGTGTTCATTGTGATATTTCCTTTTTCATCACATATGTTAGTAATTTAGGTTTTCTCTCTCCTTTTCTTCATTAGCATGGCTAAGGGTCTGTCAATTTTATTTTTTTCAAAGAACCAACTTTTTGTTCTTTCAATTTTTTAATTGTTTCTTTTGTTTCAATTTCATTGATTTCAGCTCTGATTTTAATTATTTCCTGTCTTCTACTGCTTTTGGTGTTGATTTGTTCTTCTTTTTCTAGGCTTTTAAATGTAATGTTAAGTCATTATTTTTTTGTGATTACATATTTTGTACCATTGATACTAGGTGATCACCTATAAATTCATTTGATAAAAGGAATTTGTCATTGAGGTGTTGTTTTCTTTTTATCCTCATTTTTTTTAAATTAAATCTGGAGTCTTACTGTCAACAATATGATTTGCATATTTCCACTAGAATGTGTGCAATAATGAATAATGCTCCTGTACTTTTCTCTCTTCTCCCTCATTAGTATTTTATATAACCAAATTTTTTCCACAGAAATATTATTTTATAATTATTCTGGAAATAAAACCTATTGGTTCACAAAAGACCCCTGGGATTTGTCTGAAGCAGAAGTCTTGACAATGTTTCATAATTAAAACTGCCACTGGGACCAGAAGTGAGTAGATTAAAGGTTCAATATAATTCAGTACCCAAGCTTATGCAAGATGATCACCGCTTGAAAAAGCAATGGTTCCAATCTATTCAGCTTATTCATACTCATTGCACATGTCTATTTTTAATTCCAAATTGAAATATTTTTGTTAATATTTTCTTCAGTACTATCAAGCTTTAATAGACCAACTCTAAGCCATAATCTCTGCTTCTGTTGGCTGGGCAATTTGACATTAGACAATAGTAATGATAAAGTGTACTTAAACAATAAAAAGTCAGTAAAAACAAATGTAAGTAATGAGCACATGAAATGAAGACACATTATTTGAGATGAATTGCATCCTGTTAACTGGATATTAGCTATTTTGATGAGTCTACCTCATCCTCATATTGTATAGGCACATTTTGAGGACATAATGATTGGTGAGAATTTAAAAGATTTCCCCATGAAATTGATAGGTAATTTTGCACTTTATATCTGAGAATTTTTCATAAGTAAATTTGTTTTATTGATTTTTTTCTTTCCTTTTTTTGGGGGGGGGTGATGAGTATAGGGGATTGAACTCGGAGGCACTCTATCACTGAGCCGCACCCCCAGCTCTATTTTGTATTTTATTTAGAGACAGGGTCTCAGTGAGTTGCTTAGCACCTCACTTTTGCTGAGACTGGCTTTGAACTCTCGATCTTCCAGCCTCAGCCTCCCAAGCTGCTGGAATTACAGGTGTGTGCCAGTGTACCTGGCTGATTTTTTTCTTTGATATCACCAAATAGTCTAGACATCATTTGGTAAGCCAGAAGGGCATTTTGAAGAGCATGCATCGAGAAATACTAGATTAGAATAGTGGTTTCCAGGGTCTTTTAATCATATACCTTTTCCAATGAAATCTCAATTATACATGTTTACCTATTCATAATACATTATATATATTAGCTTCTCCCCCAACATTTCATGTACCTTCAAAACCTACCTCAAAGTAAAAATTTAAAAAGATGAAGCAAAGTAAATGATGCTTTAAAAATAATTTTATGTTAAACATTACACAAAACTTACTTTCCAATATTTATACATATATATTCTTAGTTAATCCATGTTTTAAAATATACTTCCATTATTTTTGAAAACATTGTCAATCCTCTGTGATATAGAGATTAAATAGATCAGTTCTAATTTCAGTATATTTTGTTCTAGGACTAAATTGATTATTCTAACATTACTGAAATGATTCCTCACAAAAACATACAGATCCCAAAGAAGAAAGTACATATTTGATCATACTTAAACATTTTTTGTCAATATTTTTCAGATCTTATGGCCAAATATAATTGCTGGTTGAGTAAAAAAAATGATTTTTGTTGTTATTTCTTTGTACTTTCCTTATTAGTATCACCTTTAATTTATGGTTTCTTCCCAAGAGTCTTTTCAAGAGATTAATTGAGAATAATAGTATGGTTAGAATTATATAATCTGTAAATTCACTTAACCAGTCCCCATGAAGTAGTGCATAGTGATATGCCAGAATTCACTGAAGGTGCAGTGAAGGTACCAGGGACAGTCACTTCACTCTTATTTCAGGAGGTAATGGGATTTGGAATCAAATTAAGCCATGTGTCAACTATCAGCAAAGCTTATTGAGGCCATTCCTTCCATCAAGATGTACCATGTTTGACTTGCCAACTTGGTCAGCAAGATCTGCTGTGGAGATCAGTATGACAAATAAACATTGTCAGGATTAGCAACATAAAAGGAAGCTCTGGAGAGGAGGGCAAGATGGCAGAGTAGAGAAAGGAGGCACTTTGCATCTATTCTGCTGTTCAGAATTTGAATGACAGAGATGCAGCTTTATTGCGAGGTGGGTGTCTGAAGAAATCCATTATCATATATCATTATTTGTCGAGAAGTCCAGAGACCTGAGCCCTGCAGGGTACGTGGCCTTGTGTCACTGCAAAGTGGGGACAACACAAAGGGGAAGAGAAACAGCAGACAAACTTGGCACACAAAATGCGCTCTGTGTTTCTCAACATTTAAGTGAAGATCAGTGGGGGAGATTCTGCCCAAAGACTTTGTGTTAAAACTTGTTCCTATGGGAATCTGGAGTCTTTAGCTTATAATTCCACTCTCTTTCAGTTTACTGTGTGACCTAAGATGCACTTGGCAAATCATGATCCCAAAAGAGTTATATTAGTGGATCCAGGGGGATTCACGGCAGAAGTTCAGAGGGGAAAGCAACCTGCTCTTCCTTTGAAATCTGCAGTATGTGAATGACCACTGGAAAAGAATTGGAGAAATTGTCCAGGCAGGCAGGCATGGATACACTGGGGACAAGAGTACAAACTGATCTCCTTTTGATTTCTGTGGCATGAAGGACCAGCTGAGAAGGATCAGGAGATTGATCAGGTGGGTGTGATTACATTTGGAACAAGGGCTTGGAAATTCATACTTACAGGCTACAGGGAACCTGCCATGCATCATATACACAAGCTGGTCTGTCACTATGCTTCATGAATAGAACTCTGGGGAGATGCCCCAGAAACCCAGAGAATATTGCCATCTACTCAGCCAAAGCCCTAGGGATGCAAGGATTTAAGTATTCTGGAGTACATACCCCAAAAGAAGGCCCAAGGTTCCATTTAGAACTCATCTCCAGCAACTGGAACTTCCCAGATAGATTTCTGCATTACTCCCATGTAGGAAGAGCAGCAATTTAATATATCTGGACAAAATCCCAATAAAAGGTACTTCCAATTCCACACTATCATAGAAGCTCCACAAGAGTAAATCAAAACAGCAATTTCAAAACCAGCACATGGAATCTGCAAAGCTGAGAGGAGTGAGCAATTCTTGTACTTGAAACAGGTGATTTGAGCTCTGGGATTAGGAGCCTGGCTGATACTGGAAGGGTGTGGGTGGAGCAGAGTCCTGAGACTAATTAAAATTGGGCCAAATCTGATGAACCTCAAGTAATCCATTCTAAGCCTACAAAGTACTGGACTGATGCATTCCACTCTCCTCCCCAAGAACATAGTCTGAGAATTCCAGAAAGGGTGGCATTAGAGCTGTCCAGATCAGAAAGGAGTGAAACCCTGCAGTGAAACTTGACATATGGACTCCCCTTACACTTTTAACCAAAATTGGGTCAGAGCTGAGGATAAAAAATTGCACAGTAACTGAAGCCCCATAAAAAAATCATTCCACCTTAAAAGTCTGACCAAGAATAGTAGCTTAGTGGGCTGTCAAAGATCTTTATTCATAAGTATTTTTAAAGATTTATTAGTATATAAAAACTAGTGTAAGACATTGTTACAAAATGGGGATTAGTATCTCCTCTCTATGTGGTATTAGAGACTGGACAAACCAGCAAGTTCAAACTAAGTGAAAATACTGACATGAAAACATTTGCCCAACCCAGGACACACATTCAAGAGAAAGCAACTCACTAAAAATCCCTTATATGAAAGTAGAAGAGAGAATCATCCAAGAAAATGGGTAGAAATACTAACAATAAGAAAAACCAGGGAAACAAGCCACCCGCAAAGGATCACAACACAACTGACCCCATGAACACCACCATAGAGGAAATAACATAAAAACAATTTTAAAAGTTCATGATTAAAATGTTCAATGAAGATCTAAGGAAAGAAAGAAGAGAACATACAGGAAGTGAAGAATCATTTAAACAGAGATAGAGATTATGAAAAAAAGAAAACAAACATAATAAAAAGAAAAGAAACAACATAAAAAGAAACATAATAATCCTAGAAAAGAAAGACTCTATAAATCAAATTAAAAGTTCAGTTTAAAGTATAATTAATAGATTAGACCACTATGAAGGCAGATTCTCAGACCCTGAAGACAAGTGTATAACCTTGAAAATAAAGTTGACAATAAAAAACAAGGTGCTAAGAGACCATGATCAGAATATTCAAGAAGTCTGAGGTAACATTAAGAAAACAAATCTAAGAATCGTTATCACACATGAAAGAATGGAAATAAAAACTAAAGGAATGCAAAAACTTTACAATAAAGTAATATAAAAAAATTTTGCAAACCTTAGGAATGTAATAGACATTACAATTATAAGACTCATTTAGAACCCCAAATAAGATAAAAGATTCTCTCTAAGCCCCTTATAATTAAAATACCTAACATATGAAACAAGATTAGAATTCTAAAAGCCACAAGAGGAAAATGGAAACTCTCATTTCGAGGTAAGCCAATTATAATTTGTACTGATTTCTTAGCCCAGACCCCTAAAAACCAGAACGGTTTAAAATAATATATACTAAGTCCCAAAAGAAAATGAGTGCCAACCAAGATTGCTATATTCAGCAAAACTATCCTTCAGAATTTAAGATGAAATAAAAATTTTCCACAATAAGCAAAAACTAAAAGAATTCATACCCACTATACCAACACTACAAAACATATTTCATGAAATATGTTTGTGCTGAAGCAATGAAAAATAAATACAAGAGCAAGTTTATGGGTGAATCTTGCTAAAAGAATAATTACTTTAAGGAGAATAAAATCTGGATGAAGGATCAGGAATAAATCAAAATGGAAGGAAACAAAAAGCATCTCTCTGTAATATATTGAATATAAAATATGTAAACTCTCCAATCACATAAATTGGTAGAATGGATCAAAACCCAAGAGCCACCATATGTTTACAGGAGACTCACATTATAGGCAAAGATATTCACAGGCTGAAGGTGAATAGATGGAAAAAGATGTACTATGCAAGAGTAGAGTCAAAGAAAGCAGGGTTGGCTACTCTCATGACTGACAAAGTAGATTTCAGGCCAAAATTAATTAGAAGAGACAAAGTCACTTCATACTGGTTAAGGGAATCATGCAACAAGAAGATAAAATGAATATTTATGCCTCAAACAAGGTATGCCTATGTACATAAAACAAACCCTTCTCAATATAAAGAATTGAATAGACACCAATACAGTTATACTGGGTGATTTCACAGTAGATAGATCATCCAGACATAAGCTAAGTAAAAACTTTCAGAACTAAAAAATATTATTAATCAAATGGAAATAATAAACATCTTTAGAATATCTCATTTATCAATAACTGAATTCACCTTCTTCTCAGCTCCACATCTAAAGTAGATCATATTTTTAGACACAAAGCATGTCTTTGCAAATACAAAAAATAGAGATAATTTCTTGCATTCTATAGATTATAATGGAATGAAATTGGAAATTAATAACAAGATAAAAATCATTTTAACACCTGGAGATTAAATATTATACTTTTTTTGATACTGTGGATTGAACTCAACCACTGAGCCACATCCCCAGACCCTATTTTATATTTTATTTAGAGACAGGGTCTCACTGAGTTTCTTAGTGCCTCACTGTTGCTGGGGTTGGCTTTATAACCTGTGATACTCCTGCCTCAGCCTCCTGGGCCACTGGGATTACGGGCATGTGTCACCGTGCCCGGTGTATATTTTGTTTTTACACTGAGAAATTTCTTCTGTATTTAATCTCTCTTGTACCTTATTATACACAGCTCAAGCAAGACAACTGACACTTCCAACTTGCTGCCTTATAACTTATTAGCTGGATCTAAAAATTCATTAAGTATGTTATTTAGTTTCCAAGTTATTTTTTTCCCCTTTGTTACTGGGGACTGCCACCATGCCCAGCAAATATTACACTTTTAAAGATGAATGGGTCATAGAAGATATCAGGGGAGAAATGAAAAGTTCCTAGAAACAAATTAGAATAGAGAAACAACATACCCAATCCTCTGGGATAGTATGAAGGCAGTTCTAAGAGGACAGTTATAGCATTGAGTGCCTATATTAAAAAAACAAAAAGATCCCAAACAAATAATCTAATACTATTAGAAAAGTAGTAAACTTAGAAGAGGAAGCAAAAAAATTAATTCCAAAATCAGTAGAATACAGAAAATAAATGAAAAGTATCAGAATACAAGATCAATACTCATAAATCAATAGCTTTCCTGTACTTCAATAGTGGTTCTACAGAGGAAGGAATCAGGAAAACCATTTTTTTTCACAATAAACTCAAAAAATATTTGGGAATTAATCTAAACAAAAAGGTGAAACATCACTACAATAAAACTATAGAACACTGAAGAAAGAAATTGAAGAAGACCTTAGAAGATGAAAAGACCTCCTATGTTCTTGAATAGGCAAAATTAATATTGCCAAAATGGACATCCTACCAAAAGCAATAAACAGATTCAATACAATCTCCATCAAAATGCCAATGACATTCTTCACAGAATTAAGAAAAAAAAAACAATGCTTAAATTAATTTGGAAGAATAAGAGACCTAGAGCAGCTAAAACAGTACTGAGCAAAAAAGTAATGCAGGAGGCATCACAACACCTGATCTGAAATTATATAGAATTATACTATCATAAACAACATGGTATTGGAAACCAAATAAGCATGAAGACCAATGGATCAGAATAAAAGAGACAAATCCACATCCTTACAGCCTTCGGATACCTGACAAAAGTCTCAAAAATATGTGTTCAAGAAAAGATAGCTTTTTGGCTGGGGATATGGCTCAGTTGGTAGAGTGCTTGTTTCGCATGCACAAGGCCATGGGTTCATTCCCCAACACCAAAAAATAAACAAACAAAAAAAGATAGCCTTTTAACAAAAGGTGCTGGGAAAACTGAATATCCATATGCAGAAGAATGAAAGCTGATTCTTATCTTTCACATTGCATAAAATTCATAGCAAAGTGGATCACAGACTTACAAATTAGACCAGAAATTTTGCAACTGCTGGAAGAAAACACAGGGTCAATACTCCAACATATTGGCACAGGCACCAACTTCCTTAACAAGATCTTTAAAGTTCAAGAAATAAAACCAAGAATCAATATATGGGACAGCAGCAAATTAAAAGCCTTCTGCACAGCAAAAAAAAAAAAAAAAAAAAAAAAAAAAAAAAGGATGATTAAAAGTATGAAGAGAAAGCCCACAGAATGGGAGCAAATCTTTTCCAGTTACTCCTCTGATAGAGGATTAATATCCAGAATACATAAGAAACTCAAAGTCTTAACACCAAAGAAAACCATGTTCATTAAATGGGAAAAACAAACAATAAACCTAAACCGACATGTCTCAAAAGAAGAAATACAAATGTCCAACAAACATGTGAAAAAATGTTCAACATCCCTGGCAATCAGGGAAATGTTTATCAAAATTACCTTGAGGGACTGGGGCTGTAGCTCAGTGATAGAGCACTTGTCTAGCATGGGTGAGGCACTGGATTTGATCCTCAGCACCACATAAAACAGTAAATAAATAAAATAAAGTTATAATTTTTTTAAAACTACATTGAGATTTTTTTTACCTTGCTCCAGTTAGAATGGTAATCATCAAGAATACAAATTTATAATAAATGGCGGCACAGATATGGGCAAAATGGTATACTCATTCATCATTGGTGAGAGTGAAACTTAGTACAACCACTTTGGAAAGCAGTATGGAGCAGTAATGACAGGAACAGAACCACTATGTGACTCATATACCCCACAGTTTGTTATTTACCTGAAAGAACTAAAATCAGCATATTATAGTGATACAGGCACATCAATATTTATAGCAGCATAATTCAAAATATTCAAGTGAAAGAACCAGTCCACATGCCTGTCAAAAGATGAATGGATAAAGAAAATGTGGTATATATACACAATGTAGTTTTACTCAGCTATAAAGAAGAATAAAATTATGGCATTTGCCAATAAATGGATAGAACTGGAGAACATAATGCTAAATGAAATAAGCCAGACTTAGATAGTCAAGAGGTAAATGCTTTCTCTCATATGAGGAAGCTAGAGCTTAAAAAATGGTGTAAAAGTGGGGGAACACCATGAAAATGGAAGGGGGATCAGAGGAAAGGAAAGGAGAAGGGGGTCCAGGGGGGGAGGAAGGATGGGAAAGGGGAGGAACAGTGGGATGAGGTTGACAAAATTATGCTGTGTATATGTGTGAATGTACCATGATGTATTCTACTTTATATGTTCCTATAAAATACCAGTTTATAAAAACAATAAATAGGGGAAAGCCAGGGGAGCAGATAATGGGGAATTGGGGGCAGGGAGGAAGGAGGAGGTACTAGGAACTGAAATGGAACAAATTATATTCCATGCCTGTGTGATTATGTCAAAATGAATCCCACTATTATGTATAGTTATAATATATTAATAAAAATGGAAGCTTTGATTTATGTCAACTGATGAATTTTATAGGTTAGATGATTAATAGAACTCAAGAGGTCCTTCCTGGTATACCCATGTAAGCTCTAATGAAGGTAAAGGAGATGGTATTAACAGGAGAAAGAAGACACAGATGTCAAAGAGGTACAGGAATTTCTGGCTCAGCTCTCATGTTCCTTTCTCAGTTGCATAGAACTTGCTTTGTCCCTGAATTATAAAGTAGCTTTGATCTCAGGGAAACCAGAGTTCCAAGTGGGGAAATGTCTTTTATATCGTTCTGGCCATGTTGCTCAAAACTGGCTTTATGATGAGGCTTAAAAGCAGAAACCGAGAGAACTGGCAGAAACCAGGTGCAAACCATCAATCTATACTTTTTCTGTAAACAATGCTGATAAGCTGGCACAGGTTGCCCTTCGGTCTGTTGGGGACCCTAGCTCAGGACTATTTTATAACTAGTTAACATATTTCATTTGAGTTTGGCCAAGGATCAACCCTATATCTAAAACCATCTCTGGACATAAATACAGGGTTGCAACAGAATAGCTGGAATTAACTTTGTTCTACCATCCACCCCTCTGACCCTTAATTACAAATTGGTCATCATTATTATTCTTTCTGCATTTTAATGACAATTATAAAGAAAAATCAGAAAGATAAATACCAAACTACCACTCTTTGTATCAATCAATGAGACTTAGTATTACTTTGAAGAAACATTTTGGCTTTTCAAAAATATTCCAGCATAAATTACAAAGTGTTCATCATCACATATAAGCTTGACAATTCTCTCTCCCTCTCTCTCCCCCCCCTTTCTCCCCACCCCTCTCTCCCTCCCTTCCTCCCTCCCTCCCTCCCTCTCCCCCTCTCCTCCTTCTCTCCCCCTTTCTCACTGACAAATTTTTATGAGAAGAGTTTTAGAGTATAGAGACTGGGGAAGTAGTCAGAGATGCAGAGCAAATTCTAACATGTGAGTCCCCTACTAGATGACTGTCTGAAAAAGGCCAGGGGAGGATAATCAAGATTGGCTTGGCATAAAGGAGATGAGGAAGCAGGAGGGAGAGAGTCTCCTCCACCCTGGAACCTTAGATCAGAGGCAGTGCCTCTTTTTTCATAGAACATTTTTGAGTAAGCAGAACCTCAGGAAATCAGGCACTACAACAAGATTCACTCATTTGAATTTACAAAAAGGGCTTTGTACCTAGATCTCAACTAGGACACCAGAGATGCAATTAGTTCTTTCATTTACTTGCTCATTCACTTTCACTGATTCAATATGTAACTATTAAGTACTCACCATGTGTCAAAAAGTAAGTGCAGAATACATAGGGCTGAACAAGACAGATGCAATTAATATTCCCACAGTTTACCATGATTTTAGGCTGGTGAGCTCCTGATATACATCTGTTTTAGTTCTTCCCAGATAGGAATAACATTGGTCCTAGAGTAGGAAGGACGCTGAAGGAGAGGGTTTAGCATCCATAACTTAGATGTGTGCAGGGAACATCCAGCAGATCATTGCATTGCCTGCCTCTTCAGAACAGGGACTAAGAAATTGTATAATTTGTGTTAAAAATCTAAATTCCTAGAGAAAACTCATCCTCCTAAATCTTTTATGGGCATTGTAGCGTTGTGTCTTGATGTAACTGGCTTTTTCAACATTCCACTTGACTTTGTTATTATGGACCTGGATAGAATGTACCACAAACTGAGAAAACGCATAAGCCTCTGCTCCATTGATGGGTGTTTTTTAAAATAGGTGCTTAACAAATGCTGGGCTCAAGCACGCAGATCTGCTGTCACAAACCTTAATGTCGTACTTCTGCCTCATCATTCAATATGATAAATACTTACTATATTTAAGCTCTATGGGTTAAGAGATTTACACTTCAAGATAAATGTCTTCTACCAATGACAGAAATGTAGCTTTCATGCTATCTCACTTCCTGGGGCTTTCTAAAGCTGATTTATTTATTTCACTTTACCTTATATTTAATACTAAGCTAGTGAGCACCAATATGTGCTGTTGCATTTGAAAACAGTAAAATCAGAAACCTTACTACCCAAATTTCTCGTTGCTTAATGTTGAGGGAAAGAGCCTTTATTTCCATTCATTAAAACTTTGTCTGCTCCTTCACTCTCTTAAATAAAATAAAATTTCATGGAATTAGCAGGCAGTTTTTAAGACTCTTATGCAAATTGGTAGCAGAGCTTAAACAGTTATAAAAGAAGCTGATAACTATGGAAAATATGAAAAACGGGAGTGCTTTTACTTATATACACATATGTAACTGCATTTAAAGGTCAAACATGAACCAATAGATCATTTTTAGAAGAAAATGAGGTTTTAAAGTATGTGTAGTGATCAGAAATGAAATCAGAATCTTTGGGAAGAAAATTTAAGTGGAGAAAAGGCCAAAGAAATATACTGGGGCCTCAGAAAAAAAAACTGGAATAATAGATCATTGTATAATAATCAGAATATGAAGGATAAAAAAAGAAGGCAGCAAGGGAGAAACAGTGTACCCATGACAACTTGGGTTGTTCCTGTTTTCCTTTGTTAGAGACAATCTCACCACCAGGCTCAAATCTATAATAATAGCTCCTTGTCACAAGGAAGTCATTCTATCTATGTTTCAGAAATGGAGATCATGTTCTCAAAAGCCATACTTAAATAGTATCTCAAAAAACAATGGTACATTTTAAGTTAAAAAACACAATCAAATCAGAGCTTTGCTGACTCTGGAAATCCTTGGCTTATTTTTCATTTGTTTCAATTATAGAACCTAATTAAACAATGATCCCTGCATATTTCATTCTAAGAATTACTGTGCAGCAGATGCCAAGGTTAATTATTGGGCAATTGAGACTGCCATGAGTGGGGAACGTTGAAATTAGGTTCATATGCAAGAAAGTGTGAATTTGCACTTTTTGTGATGTGTGAAGACGTATCAGAAGTGCATATGGCTACAAATAAACAATGAGAGTTGGAAAGCTCTGCACGCAGTATTTCTAGCTGGGCTTGGCCTGCTACCGCTATTTCCCAGGGAGAAAGCTTAGCAGGCTTGTCTCAATGCTGGGGTGAGGTCTACATTTAGGTGTGGACTCTCCTTTCTAGACAAGTGGACAATAGTGAACAAGAGCCTACTACATTGAGCACAACTTGACTACAGGGGATAGGAGAAACTTTGGATTTGGAATCAAATGAACCTGGTTTGCCTTTGTAATCTTAGGTGGGCTGCATAAACTCTGTGGTTCTTGGTGTCTATAAAATGAAAATGTTGGATTCAATAATCTTTAACGTTTTTACTGAACTCTAAATTCTGCAATTAGTTTCTAAATTCTGTAGTGAGTAGTACCCTTTCTGACCAATTCTTTTTTATTGTGAAAGCACAGTTAGGTTTCACTTTTGGTCACTGGCACTTCATGAGTTAGACTGATTTTGGGTAATGATGATACTATATTCAGACCATTTAGCTGTAATAAAAGAATTTGTTCCAATTCTAATATTAAATTATCACATAGCTCAACATTTCAAAACAAACAAATGCAATTTATCAATGTATAAATCTTCTTGCTCACACTGTGGGCTTCCTGAATTAATGAGGCATTATGAACTATAGCGCCATTTCAGGAGCAACTCTCACAGGACCACCACTCAATGATAACTTAATTTGTGGTTTCTTGGTACCCCAGAGACCTCATTTTGAAAGGTAGTTGAGTGAATTCTCTTAGAAAACAAAACACAATTAAATAGGAGAGCAGCCACCACACATAAAACACCAGCTGGTTTGTAGTCTGTAGTGAGTATTCTCAGATGTCCAACTTGAATCATTTCTGCCACCACGAAATTTCAGTTAAGAAATGGTTCTTGAGTAGACAAATGACCAAGGAATAATTTTCCTGGTAACTGAAAGTTTCATATACTTTCCAAAATCCATTTTATAAATTACATTTCTTTGAACTGTTATAGACAATTGTGGGAGCATTTGTCCTGAAAGAAAGGAATGGACAGGTCTATATATTTCCTGAATCAGTTAGGATTTGTTGTTGTTACAGTTGATAGAAAATCCAACAGTAGCTGTTGTTTAAAAAAATAAATGTGGGTTCATCTTTTGGGTAAAATTCTGGAGTAGACATTTTATATGCTAACTTTATTCTCTGGTCAGACAGCATCTAAACTTTTGTACTCTCATATATGACTTGCATTATAAGATCTTTTTATCTCCAAGAAGTTTACTGTAGATCCAACCATGTTATTTGCATTCCAGACAAAAAGAAGGAGGGGAGAAGGAGAAGAGAAACATAGTTACCTTTAGGGACATTTCCTAGACCCTGCAGACATAGCTCTACTTATATCACATTGATCAAATTTAGTCACTTGGCAATATCAAATTTCTATTTAGACTGGAAAATGTCATTATTTATGGTATTAATGTGTTCAGCTAAAATGTAGGGATTCTAACAGAAAGGCAAAATGGGGGGCTGGGAATGTGGCTCAAGCGGTAGCACGCTTGCCTGGCATGTGTGCGGCCCTGGTTCAATCCTCAGCACCACATACAAACAAAGATGTTGTGTCCGCCAAAAACTAAAAAATAAGTATTAAAAAATTCTCTCTCTCTCTCTCTCTCTCTCTCTCTCTCTCTCTCTCTCTCTATCTATCTATCTCTATCTCTATCTCTATCTCTCTACCTCTCCTCTATCTTAAAAAAAAGTCAGAATGGGTGACTGAATATTAAAGGTATCAAGGGACACCTACTGTCAATCAGACCAAAAAAAAAAAGCTACAAAATATGGAAAGTAAACTTTTTCCCTTGATTGTTAGCTGGTAGTTCAGAAAAAAAAATCAACAAAGTGGATAAACCACTAGCCAACAAAAGTGGATAAGCCCCCAACTAACTTAATCCAAAAGGTGAGAAAATATAAATGCACAAAATTAAAAATAATCTAATAATGTAAGAAAGCACAAATATACAAAATAAGAAATAGTATGAAGGGGGAACTGTTGTAATAGAAAATAAAGGATGAGATTAGTTTGTATAACTCCTCTATGAAAATATATTTGAAAGCATAAATGATCAACTTTTGATATAATTGTTCTCCCTAAGATATAAAGCCTAAACAGATAAATTTTTACAAAACAATTAGAGAAAGTTGTAGAGGAATTACCAAACAAGTAAATATCAGGCTCAGATGATTCCAAAGAAAACTTGTATCAAACCTTAAACACCAGATCATCCTAATGGTATAAAAATTACTTAAAATATATTTAAAAAATGGAAAACTTCACATTACTATTTTAACAGAATGCCATAGACTGAGTGGTTTATAAACAACAGAAATTTGTTTTTCACAGCTCTGGAGACTGGGAAGTTGCTATGGTTTAGATCTGGAATGCTCCTCAAAGGCTCATGCGTTGAAGGCTTGGTCTCAAGTGCAGCAATGTTCAGAGATAGACTTTTGGTAAGTCATTGGATCTTGGGAGTTCTGACCTCCTTAGCAGATTAATACATTGATGGATTCATAATTTATGGCATTATTGGGAAGTGGTGGAAACTGTAGGGAATAGGATGTAGCTGATGAGAATAGGTCCTAGGGGACCTATCATTCAACTTGCTGCCCTGGGATCCTGTCTTATCTTGCATTTGCCTTATATATTCTATTTTACACAAATAAATAAATTGCCTTATAAATAGTTGCATTAGGATAAACCTGGATGACTCTGATAGACATTTACTCTGTATTTTCAGCCTCTAACTTGAAATAATGCCCTTGGGGACTATATCTTGTTCCTGGCCCCTTCTGCTCTCTCGTTCTCTCTCTGTTTCTCTCTGCTTCCTGACTGCTGTGAGGTGTGCTGCTTTTTTTCACCATTCCCTCTGCCAGGATGTTCTGCTCACATCAGGCACAAACCAATGGAGCCAGATGATTGTGGACTGAAATCTCTGAAACCATGAGACAAAAGAAATATTTTGTTTTTCTTGGGTATTTCATCGTACTGATGAAAAACTAACACAGAAGTGCAAGACCAAACTGCCAGAAGATTTGCTGTATGATGAAGGCCCAAGTCCCGAATCACAGTCTGTCTTTCTATGATTTCACATGTCAGAGGGACAAGGGAGCTCTCTTCAGCTTCTTTAAGTGCAATTATTCCATCCATGAAGGCACAAGCCTTAGGACCTAATCACTTGCTGAAGGCACCACCATTACTTTAAGGATCAGGATTTTGACACAATTGATTTTGGAGTAACATAGACATTTAGTTAATGCTTCTAGAAAAGGTGAATCTACATAGAAGGACAGATAATGACCGCCAGGAACTGAGAGTCAGGGATTGTAGGGTGTGAATTCTAATTTACAGGATTTCTTTTTGGAGTGAAAAAATTTTGGAATTATATTTCTATCTGGAAATAGGTGGTGGTAATGCTTGCAAAATTTTTGAATTTACTAAAACCACCAAATTAGGCACATTACAAAGGTTAATTATATCTTGACAATTTTTTTTTTAATGAGAGGGAAAGTCCAAAAACCAGATTATAAAATCTGCAAATGACATAAAGAAATAATTCATTTTTGCTTTTATTTTGTATGTTTTAATTTATGCAATTTTAAATGTCCATTAAAAATATTCTTCTCAATAGGAATAACAATTTGGATTTACCTCTCTTTTACAATCCATTTTGTATCCTTATGTATTTTCTGGAAAAGAAATTAATTCATCTAGTTTTCATATTTATTTGAACATAGTTAAGTCTGTAATTTTTCTATGAAATATTCTGAAATGTTAATTTATTTCTTGAATCAGGTTGAGACTATATTGTTCAAAATTGGTCCCTAAACCAGCAACAGATCTAGAATTTGGTTAGCAATGCAGAATCTCAGACCTGGCTCTCCATCTACCTAGTCCAGTCTTTACTTCAACATCTGATGAGTGGTCATCTCTTTTCTGTGGTTCAAGAGCTTTGCTGGATTTCCCTGGACATTTGAGAAGCGAACATTGACTTCTCAAATATTGTTATTTAGAGTCTATATACCCTTACTAATATTATTTTTCTCCTTGATCTCTCATAGAATGAGAAGTTAATGTCCTTCTATCTTGTTTCTACTTTCCTGATGTTTCCTATAGCTTTGGCTTTATTAGTACTGGTGCTATATATATATTTTTGGAAGCACAAATTCATGAGAGTTCATTGTGCATTGTACATTTCATCACTATAAACTGTCTAGCATGCCTTGTTTAAAACTATGCAATTACATGAATGCAATTCTCACCTTCAGTCCTTTCTCATTGGCCCCTTCATCCATCATCTGTTTGGTTGAGTTTTATCATCAAGTATTGTTTTCAGGAATGACTCATGGGTGCTATATTCCTCAAATTCTTTACATTGGAATATGTTTGCCTTTATAAAATTCTTGGTGTTATGCATTATTTCTCTGGCAAATTTGTTGAATGCTTCTCTGCATTCTACTATTAATGTTGCTATGAATAATTTTGAGGCCAACCTAATTTTCTCCCTTAAAAGTAAGTTAAGTCTTTTGCTCATGGGCCTAGAAGTTTGCCATCTATCATTCAACTTGCTGCCCTGGGATCCTGTCTTATCTTGCATTTGCCTTAGATATTCTATTTTCAAAAAAAATAAATAAATTGCCTTATAAATAGTTGCAATAGGATAAACCTGGATGAATTTGATAGACATTTACTACAGAGTAAAAAATTTTCAGCCTCTAGATTGAAATCTGCTAGCTATGCACATGGAGGGAACAGTTAATGTGCAGTTACATCTAGAAGTTGCCTGGCAATAACCCATTTCACTTGTCTTGACTTTTTCCATATATAACCTAATAACACTTCCTGTCAAGTTTAGTCTGCAGAACATGTGCTGTTGAAGTACACATGCACACTAATGGTAGAAATAGCTCACTCCATTGATCTCTGCTGCTTCCTCTGCCTGGCCTCTTGATATATCATTTGGTTTTACTGTGGATCATAATATTGCCTTTAGATACACAAAAGAACTAAGAAGAGAGGTTCTTTGTGCTTAAAGCTCTGAGCAAGGACCAATAGGGCTCTGCTGAAGAAAGATCACTGGCTACATCAGGCCAGGATTCCTGGAAATCAGGAAGCCTGAGTGTTTCAGTCCTCATATGTCA
Source organism: Spermophilus citellus (assembly GCF_964194105.1). Taxonomy (NCBI): domain Eukaryota; kingdom Metazoa; phylum Chordata; class Mammalia; order Rodentia; family Sciuridae; genus Spermophilus; species Spermophilus citellus. The sequence goes on from NC_138189.1 coordinate 136,387,607, forward strand.
TTTGGCCTTTGCTCTCCTCTGGCAGCTACATTGCTGATTAGCATCTTCCTTCTCTGCTCCACCCTACCACACCTGCTTCTTGCAAAGTGAAACACTCCTTGCTTAGCTGTGCTTTTTCAGCTACTCTGGACTATGAAATTGGTCTCAGAGATGTTTAGCTAGTCTTCTGATATTCTTAGGTATAAGCAAGGCTCGTGGCTTACTCGCCCATGGTTTGCCAATTTCTTTTGGAGAGCTCCTTGTGGTACCTGAGATCTGCATAGAAATATGCTACTTCACCAAATCCTTTCTTGACTTAGCCTTAAATGTGTTAGGTATTTTAAAAACTTTTAAGGTTTTTTTTTTTCTAGGATAACTAAAAATATTTGTTTTTCTCTTTCAAATTTTGGTTTTCTCTAGGTTTCAGTGAATTGAAATGAAGAAAGAAACACTTCTATTTTAGCTCTGGTTTGGACCCCAAGTGGGCTTTTTTGGTCTCTGATTATTCTTCCTGTACAAAGAACTAGGTTTGTCTACTATTTTATTCTCCAAATTCATTCTCCTGCCCACCACCTCCTGTGTCTCTGTCTTTCTCTCTCGCTCTCAACATATATACACATACTTGTACACTCACGGCATTCATTCCAATCAAAGGGGAAAATGAGTTTCTTTTATAGCATGAAGTAAGTAGTAAATACAGGTCAGCAGTGAAACACTCTGTAATTTGGTGGTGAAACAGAATAAGAAGAGATAAACAGTACAAAAAAATTGCTGAGATTGTCTTAAGTAATGCTTTTTGAACTCTATCAGCTGAAGTAAGCTTTTTTTCTCTCTTTAAATCTCTGTTCCAACTGATTACCTTGCAACTCTGATGTTGCTTAAATAGGGAACAGATTCTGGGTTCCTGTATAAATGGACTCAGAATATTCTTTAAAGGACACTGGACTATGATTTCTCAAGGAATTTTGAGAAGAGAATAGATCCATTTCCATTCAACTGCTCTGATACTGTCATTCAGAAAATATTATAAATAAGAAAAGGCATCCTGGATCATTACTGAATTGCCCTGTGTATTGGCCTCTTTTTGTTGTTGTTGTTGTTGTTTTTTTTAATGTGAGATGGACTATAGAAAAGTACTGTAGGTTCTTAAATCATAGGGTGAATTTCAGGATAAACCATACTTTATCCAAATCATATGAAAGGTTATGAACCATTGGAAGGACTTGACATTTACCCTGAATGAAATAGGGAACACTATAGGGTTTTAAGGAGCACAAGATATGAATTGACAGTACACTCTGATTGCTGTGCAGAGAAAAAGGATTTGCAAAAACTGGGGTATCAGTTTGAGATAATTCAGATAAAAAATGATGCTGACTTAGACTGGGCTCATAGCAGTGGGAACAGTAAGTAGTAGAAAAGTTAGGAACATTTTTTTAAGAAAGGATTTGCTGATGGATAAGATACAGTATGAGGGAGAGGCGGTGGGGGGAGGGGAGGATGTGACAGTTTTTTGTTCTGAGAAACCATAAGAGTGGTGTTGCAACTACCTAAGATGGGGAGGACTTTAGGAGAGACTGGTCAAGGGGAAAATAACAGGACCTTGCTTTTGGACGAGTTTTATGTCATACAATTATTAGACACCCAAGTAGAGTAGATCACTGGAAGATATGGACCTTGAGTTCAATGGAGAAGCTTGGAGTGGAAATATAATTTGGGTATCGTCAGCATCTAAATGGCATTTAAGTCATAAATCTAGGTGAGATCACAGCTAGGGAGTGAATGTGGAAGGAAAGAAAAAGCTTCTTGGGCAAACCCTCCAGTCGAGTTTGGGAGGTAAAGAGGGAACATCTGTGAAGACAGAGAAAGCAAAGGGGAAATGAATGTGGGATCTTGCTTCAAGGCATTAAGAGGGATGGAGTGTGCAGACTGCTCTTGATCAGTCATGTAAGGCCAAGACTCCGAGTTAAGCACCAGATTTAGCAACATGGAGATCCTTGGAGACCTTGAGATGAGCTCTTACAGTGTCATGTTTTTAAAATTATTAATACGTCTTTTCCATGAGTATCCAAACACCACAAGAACAGTGTCTTCCTTGTTCACCAGAACAACCATCACTTAATGTAATAAGTACTTGCAAATATTTGTTAAGTGAGTTGTTAGGGTTTAGATATGAGGTGTCCCCCAAAAGCTCATGTGTGAGACGATGCAAGATGTTCACAGGTGAAATGATTGAGTTCCAACTGTTACCTTAATCCACTTAGTGCATTAATTCCCTGGTAGGAATTAACTGGGTGGTCATTATAGGCAGGTAAGGTGTGGCTGGAGGAGGTAGGTAACTGAGGGTGTGTTTGGGGCTTATATTTTGTCTTTGTTTTACAGAGCTCTCTCTATATTTCTTGCTGGTCATGTCCCAAACTGCTTCCCTCTTCTGCCAAGATGTTCTGCCTCATCTTGGGCCCAGAGCAATGGACCTGGCTGTCTATGGACTGAGACCTCTGAAACCATGAGGTCCAAATAAAGTTTTCCTCTTCTAAAATTGTTCTTGTCAGGTCTTTGGGTTAGAGTGTCAAAAAAAAAAAAAAAACTGACTAAAACCTGAGAGCATTCAATAAAGATGACCACATTTTAGTGTTTGTCTCAGAAATACTTCTGAGGTCTAAAGCATGTTTCAAATATTCAGGGGGAATTCTCTCTCTGGGTTTGCAACAGTCACCACCAATTACTAAGTGACCACTATGGACCAAACTGTGAGCTTGGTGTTGGGATTACAAAAATAAATTAGATATGCTGGGAACCACTGTTCCTGTGGCATGCCTGTAATCCCAGTGGCTAGGGAGGCTGAGGCAGGGGGATCACAAATTTAAAACCAGCTTCAGCAACTTAGCAAGGCCCTGTCTCAAAATATAAAAGGGGCTGGGGATGTGGTAAAAGCACCTTTGGATTCAATTCCTGTACCAAATAAATAAATAAATTAGATAAAATCGTCCTTTTAAGAAGTTTTCATAATTGGGGAGATAAACAAATGAATGGGCCATTAGAATGCCCTTGCATAAATGTAGTGATAAAGTGAAGATGTAGGGGGGTGGGTGGACAGGAGTGAGGGTAATGGGAGCATGGAAAGAAAACTCTTCTCAGAGGCTGTACCTTTAAGGGTATTTGATAGGCATCATCCGGGTGAAGGCATATGGAAAAGGCATACTGCAGAGAGCATGTGCCAGGTGTGTGTGTGTGTGTGTGTGTGTGTGTGTGTGTGTGTGTGTGTGAGAGAGAGAGAGAGAGAGAGAGAGAGAGAGCTGGCATCCTGCAAATAGATGCATGTTCTTTTCTTCTTTATTTGCTGTGAACCCACCCTCCCATTTCCTCTAGTTTTGTTGTAGGATTTTAAATCCTTGTCTATTTTGCTTCTTTTCCTCTGCTCAGTTTCTTCTACCTCTTTATTTGAGATTTGCGACTGGTCCCTCTTTGCAGCATAGTGCTTTTTCTGATTTTCTATATAGATATTTCTTTGATTTAGTCTTGAGTCCATGAGTACCTTTCTCCATATTCAGTTCTGTGTAGTACTGCCTGGACCTTCATTCCTTCTCCATTCTTTCCCTTCACTTCAGAGATGTCTGAGGCTCATACCCTTCCTACTCCCATCCCTATGAGTTCCTTGGACACTTATTCTTAATAGAGTACAAGTTTATATCCCAAGTTTCCTACATTGAGCATCTCCTATGCCTACCTGGAGCTTCCTCTGTAGCTCTGTATATGGTGACATATACTCAAACTTATTTTGCAATATTATCTGTGCATCACCTCTACTGCAATGCATTATCAAAATAAGCCATATTAGGCTACAGTAACATACATCATTAAAATTCATGTTGCTGGGTGTGGTAGCGCACTCCTGTAATCCCAGCAGCTTGGGAGGCTGAGACAGGAGGATCACGAGTTCAAAGTCAGCCTTAGCAAAAAGTGAGGCACTAAGCAACACAGTGTAGACCCTGTCTCTAAATAAAATATCAAAAAGAGGGCTAGGGATGTGCCTCAGTGGTCTAGTGCCCCTGAGTTCAATCCCTGGTAGCCCCCACACACACCAAAAAAATATCCATCTGACCGAAGAAGATAATTTCTTTCACTTGCAAGTTTTTGCATACATAGGTTTGGAAGACAATCTGAGAATGCTGTCCTTGTGCAGGTTCAGCATTCAGGGACTTTTGCTCTTGTAGGGATTCCATTTCAACAATGGGAGCAGGTTCCCATTGGTATAGATGAAGACTATGACCACAGGGCCGGGTAAAAATGGCATTGAAAATGGTACAGTAGCTATTAAATGCTTCTTCCTGAAAGTCATGCATGTCATTTCTGATCGCATTTCATCAGCATATGTCCCTGCTTATACCCAAGGAGGACTGTGCCCTCAAGGAAAGGAGGGCAAGGAATCTTACTGATTTCCAGTACTGTGCACTTTGGGGGACATACTAGTAAGTAGTATCTGAGAGGCAAGCAGAGTAAATCTTGCTGCTATTCTTTATCATCAATAAGTTACTTATTTGATAAATGAAGTAATGTCTTTCTGCTATTATTTCCTCAGCTATAAAATAGGAATATTAAGGACACCTCTCTTTAAAGAGTCATTTGTTAGTAGCAAAGTATTCAGAACAGTAAGTACCTGGCTCAAGGTGAGTCATCAAAAAATTATTATGAATTCTTCCTGACTTGCTCACCTTATCTTTCTACCTTGTTGAGTGAATATTTTCTCTTCTGTTTTGCTTTTCTTTGTATGCAGTACAAATGTTGTCTTTATCTCACAATTCACTGTTTGTTTAGATGAGCTTATGAGTTTCTTCAGCTTTCAAATTTGATCTGTTGAATATTGTACTCCTGAATCTAGCCAGTGCCTGCATGTAGTATGTGCCCACCATAGTTCACATGTATGAATGAATAAATGAAAGAATGATCTTGTAGTTTTCAGCATCTGCCCTGGAGGATAATAATGTTTATTCTTCTAAATAAATCCTATATTTTTTCCTTAAAATACCACTTTTTATATTCTAAATCTTAAACTGCTTTTATAAAAAAAATGCTAAAAGCATGGAAGCAACTTTGGCCTCAATATTTTCATGCTTACATCCTCATTCATGAACTTCACTATACAATTCAGTGTGGTCCAAAAGCTAGCAGTCTCAACATCATTTGGAAGCTTGTTAAAAATAGAGTTCCAGACCCCACCTCAGACTTTCTGAATCAGAACCTGCACTTTAAGAAGATCCTAGGTTATTCATCTGCATGCTAAAATTTGAGAAGCAATGTTCCATGACACTTACGCAAGTTATCAGATGATCTCAAATGCTTCCCCAAGCATATGGCTATGAGTTAGGGACCAAGTTGTCCCTAACTGTCCCTAAGTTGTCTTGGCTGACTTTATTCATTCTGGTACATCTATTATCAAAGAAAACAATTTGATTCCCGTAGATCTAATATTAACAGAATATGTTTAGAGTTTGGGAATCATGGCTTTAGAAATGCTTTGAGACACTAAAGTGTTTGCCAGTTAATTTAATTATTGTTAACTGATCTATTATTATTATTTTTAAATCATTGAATATAAAACGTACACCTGAGAGAATGGAGGTTGGATGTTATGGAATTAACAGGTGACTTCTGCTAGATGGTTTTTGACCTGTGAAGCTGATCTGTTTCTTCTGTTAGTTACCTGATCTTAATATTGTAGAAGATTTTATATAGCTTCTGTGAAAGAGATCACACAGCTTGACTTCATGTATTTTCATGAAGTAGTGGTAATCTTTATCCTGGATAAAGACCTTAAGAACAGTTTTTAAAGGTACGCACAAAGTGTGCTCCCTACTGCAAGCATGATTGACAGTCAGGCTCAATATCTGCAGTGATTTGAGGTAGAAAAGGGGCATGAAGCAACTGGCTCACATCTGAGGGCAGAACAATAGCGAAGCCAGTAGAATCCAGTCACAGGGTGATTTGGTGTGTCTTACAAGTTTCTATTTCAGGAACATCAAATGACAAATTTTACCCAGAAAGTCTTATTTTATGACCTGCCTTGAAGCTCCATGGAGAAGGAAATCTCCCATCATCCTTCATAATGAGCAATACAGGTCAGCATAGTAAATGTTAGTGCAGAGTTATGTGGAGAATTTCCTCTCTTTGTGAAAAATAGCCAGAAAATTCCCCACAATTTTGGGATGCCTTTGACACTGGATAGTGTCATGGTACCGATAAGATTGTATATAAATGTGGTCCATAACTTTCAATACCAGGCTCTGTTAAAGAATCATTAGGTTAGGGGCTGGGGATGTGGCTCAAGCGGTAGTGCGCTCGCCTGGCATGCGTGCGACCCGGGTTCGATCCTCAGCACCACATACCAACAAAGATGTTGTGTCCACCGAGAACTAAAAAATAAATACTAAAAATTCTCTCTCTCTCTCTCTCTCTCTCTCTCTCTCTCTCTCTCCCCTCTCTCACTCTCTCTTTAAAAAAAAATCATCAGGTTAGGGTTTGATTCAGAAAGTCCTATCTTATTTTTAGTAGCTGTACATCTTGGGGTTGATGATTTTGTGATGTTCATTTTGTTTTAGTCATAGATAAAAAAGCAATTGTAGATTTATTAGATAATATATTCATAAGCCAGTGGTAAACATTCAATATTATCTATCAAAGGAAAAAAACACATGCCCTTTTATCATGTTTTGTGGCTTCCTTAGCATATTTCCTAGAAAATGTATCAAACAAACATAAAAGAGACATATTTACCAGGAGAAACTACTGCATCTTTTTAGCAAGCATAACAGTTTGCACAGCTATTTTAACTTGTTTTGATGGATTAATTGGTACTTACAACAAAGATTTCTTGTGTAGTTGATTATGTTGTAATGTTATCGTGAATGATGTATGGAAAACATCTTTGTGATTTGAGAAAGATCTGGAATTAATGATGAAATAACTAAGTAGAGGTATTTTTGTCCTAATGTTTTATATTCATGTACTTACAAGAAATATTTCTCATTCTTTTTTCAATGACATGGTGCTGTTTATAAGATTTTTATTGAAATAAAATTTGTCATGCTCACATATAGTACTTTATGTATATTATTATACTCCTGTAGTTATCAATTGATCACAGTGCCTCAGAAACAGTTTGTGTGGGTTTTTTTTATTGTTGTTGTTATGTGAACAACATAGCACTTGCATAACTTAAAAAGTTATCAGGCAAATGAAGCTTTAAAGGTACTTACTTGTTGAAGTGTTAAGTGTCAACAATAAGTGAATGAGAAAACCCAGTGTTATGGTTTGGATATGAGGCGTTCCCCAAAATCTCATATATTAGGCTTTGTAGGAATGTTCAAACATGAAATTATTAGGTTATAAGAGCTATAACCTCACTGGTGGATTGACTCATTTGATGATTTAATAGTTTGAATGGACTACTGGGTGGTAACTGTAGGCAGGTGGGACATGGCTAGAGGAAGTAGGTTATTTGGGGCATGCATTTGGGGAACATATCTTGTCCCTGGTTCTTCTCTCAGTCTTTTTTCTCTCTGTGTGTGTCTCTTTCCTTCTCTGTCTGCTTCCTGGCTGCAGTGGGCTGAGGAGCTTTCCTTTGCCATGTCCTTCCAACATGATGTTCTGCCTCATCTCAGGCCCAGAGCAATGAACTTGACTCACATGGACAGAACCTCTGAATCCCTGAGTCCAGAATAAACTTTTTTCTCCTTTAAGTTGTTTTTGTCAATATTTTGGTCACAGCAATGAAAAGCTGAACCAACATACCAAGTATAGTCATTAAAAAAAAAGTTGAAGGATATTCATTTTCCAATGTCAAAATTTACCAAGATGGTGTGGTCCTAGTAGAAGGTTAGACATACAGAAAAATGGAACAGAATGAGAGTCTAGAAATAAACTATGCTTGGTATCCCACAAAGGGGCCAAGGCAATTAAGTGTGGAAAAGGATAGTCTTCTCAACATCTCAACACACGATGCTGGGACATGTAAAAAGACTGAGCTAGGCCCCGAACTCACACGATACACAGAAATTAACTCAAAGTGGGTCAGAGGCAGATTAACAGCTAAAAAATATTTTTTTTGGAGGAAATATAGGGAGAAATCTTTCAGAACTTGGATTAGACAAAGATTTATTAGTTATGACAGTAAAAACATGATCCATAAAAGAAAAAAATGATAAATTGAATCTCATCAAATTTAAAAACTTTTGTGCTTCCAAGACCACCATTATGAAAATGAAAAGACAAGCCAGAAAAAGAGAGGAAATGTTTGAAAGTCATATACCTAATACAGGATGTATGTTCAGAATATTCCAACAATTCTTATATCTCAATAGTAAAAAGAAAACAACCCAATTAAAAATGGACAAAATATTTTGATAGACATTTCACCAAAGAAAATATGTGAATGGCTAATTAGCATATGAGATAGTGCTGAATTTCATTAGTCATTAGGGAAATGCAAATTAAAACCACAATGACATACCATTTCATGCCCACTAGCCTGGCTGTAATCAAAAAGACTGACAAGATAGCCAAGGTTGTGGAGAAGTGGCCCACCTCTTCCATTGTTGGTGAGAATGTAAAATAGCACAGCCAATTTGAAAAATAGACTAGCAGGTTTTTGTTTTCTTTTTATTTAAACATAAACAATAAAATTAGAATGTCATTCTAGCAAACCGTATCTTCATATCTGCTTAAGGTAAATGAAAAGTATATATATATATATATATATATATATATATATATATATATATATATATTTTCATGATTTTAAAAATTGCATACAAATTTTTATGCATTATTATTCCTAATAGCCAAATAAAGAGTGATTCTATTTATATAAAAGTCCAGTTAAGGTGAATATATAGAGGAACCAGTAGATTATTGATTGCTTGGTACATGAAATGCCGGGTGGAGATGGGGATTAACAGTTGATGAGCAGAAGGTTATTATTTGTGTGATGAAATGTTCTAAAATTGGATTTGAATGTAGGCTTAATAAAACTTAAATAAAATTAATAAAACAATAAAATTGCTAAAAGTCAAAAGGGGTGAATTATGCAGTATGTAAATTATATCTCCATAAATTTATTGAAAAATAATAAGTGGGTGATTAAAACAAGTGAAATCTTGGTATGTGCATCATCTTGATATCCACTGGGTTTCCTGTTAAAGTTTCCCTGTATTCTTCATCTTCCTAGTCCCAATGTTCAGAACACATCAGCCCCCATCAGAACACATCTGCACTCACCAGCAGAGGACTTTTTATCCACAGGATACAGTGGTGGGTGCAGAGCACATTATACCCACAGGAACAAGAGGCTGAACAGGACTTCATAAAACACACCTGGTTGTCATGGCTCAGTTGCTGGTAGCTTGACAAGTCCTTGTCCCCTAGTTCACCTACTCCTCATTCAGGCCTCTGCTGGAGCCACATGTTCCCAAGGAGTTCTGACTTTTGGATTACACGCCTAACCACCTTTGCATTTAAAAGCCAGTTCTTTGCTGCACAGACCCCCTGCTCTTCCGGTCTCTTCTGCTTTGTCCTGGCCATGTTGCCACGTTATCTTGCTTTATAGCAATGTAATGTATTTCTGTGATTTCATTGTGGTTAAGATTAACTCAATACCAGTGAAGTGGAACTTGTTACAAATATATACTTCTACATTTGACCTACAAGACTCCTAGTAAGTGGCTTGGAAATAAGTAATTATGGCAAGCTCCAATGACAAATCTGTCTATGTGGAGTGTAGATCAGTTTTTGAGATCCAGAGATAAACCACAGAGAATTGAACATACCAGAGTACGTGTGTTTTCAAAATCATTATAGAGTGAAAAGTGTGTGTGTGTATGTGTGTGTACATGCACACAAGTGTGGACCTAGGCTGATTCCATATCTTGTCTTTTGTGAATAGTGCCACAATTAACATAGGTCTATAGGTGTCTTAACTTATTTTCCTTTGGATATACACCCAAGAGTGGTACCGTGGATGGTATAGTAGTTCTGTTTTAGGTTTTTGAGGAACCTCCGTAGTGTTTTCCTTAATGGCTCTTCTAATTTACATTCCTACAGACGATGAATGAGGATTCATTTTCTATATATCCTCATAAGCACTTGTTCTTGTTGTTTTTGTTTTTGTAATAGCCCTTCTAATTGAGATGGAATTTAAAAGTAGCTTCAGTTTACATTTTCATGATGACTAAAGGATGTTGAGCATTTTTTTTTCATAAATTCATAGACCATTAGGATTTTTTTTTCTTTTAAGAAGTGCCTCTTCAGGTTATTTGCCCATTTTTGATTGGATTACTTATGATTTTTGTTGTTGCTATTAAGTTTTTTGATTTCTTTATATAGTCCGGATATCCTCTGTCGGATGAATAGATGGTAAACATTTTCTCCTGTTCTGTAGGTTGCCTATTCATTCTGTTGACTCTTTCTTGAGCTGTTCAGAAGTCTTTTAATCTTATATAATCCCATTTGTCAATTCTTAATTTCATTTCCTGAGCTATTTCAGTTTTATTGTCTGTGCCAATGTCTTGAAGTGTTTGCACTATGTTTTCTTCTAGTCATTTCAAACTTTTAGATATTAAGTTAAGGTTTCTGACCCATTTTGAACTGATTGTTGTGTAGACAGAGGGGCAAAGGTCTAGCCTCAGTCTTCTACATGTGGATATCCAGTTTTCCCAGCACCATTTGATGAAGAAGTTGTCCTTCTTTAATATATGTTTGTAAAGAGCATAAAGTTGACTGAAGATATATGGGCATGCTTCTGGGTTTCCTATTCTGTTCCCTATTTACTAAAAATTAGTAAACTAGGAGTAGAAAGAAACTGCATCAACTTTAAAAAGACTGTCTCTAAAAATACCCTACATCTAACATCATGCTTAATGGTGATAAACTTGGGTTTTTTCTAATTAGGTACAAGGCAATTCTATTTTTATGAGAATATCATGCTCATTTTGTTACTATGGCTCTGTGGTATCTTCTGAAATCAGGTATTGTGAAACCTCCAATGTTGCTCTTTTGCTCAGGATTTACTTTGGCCACTTGAGTTCTTTTGTGTTTTCACATGAAATTTAGGAGTGTTTTTTCCTAGTTCTCTGTGTTAGTTTTTCATCGTTGGAGCCAAAATACCCAATAAGAACAACTCAGAGGAAGAAATGTTTATTTTGAGTTCATGGTTTCAGAGGTTCAGTCCATAATCAGACAACTCCGTTGCTCTGGCCCCGAGGTGAGGCATCATCATGGTGAAATGGAGTGGTGGAGGAAAGCTTCTTAGATCATGGCAGCCAGGAAGAAGAGAGAGAAAGAATTTTGATTGAGATTGCATTAATTCTTTAGATCAAGTTGGAAAGAACTAACATTTTGACAATATTGAGTATTCTTATCCTTAAGTTAGAATACCTCTCCATTTATTTAGTCCTTCTTTGATTTAATTAATCAGTTTTGTAGTTTGATTATATAATCTTGCATATATTTTGTCAGATTTATTTAGACTTTTCATTTTTTGGAATGCCAATTGAAATCATATTTACTTTTAATTTCAAATTCCACTTGTTCATTTATGGTGTGTCAGAATGATTGACTTTGTATGTTAACATTGGATCTTGACACTTTTCTGCAATCAGTTAGTATTCCAGAAGGGTTTGCTGTTGGTGGTGTTGCTGATTCTTTCATTTTTCTACAGGTCATTTATAAGGCAATTTTATTTCTTCCTTCTTAATCTCTATACCTTGTCTTATCTTGTCTTATTGCATTACCTAGAGGTTGCTATACAATGTTTAAAAACAGTGAAGAAGAAATCCTTGCCTTATACCTAATTAGAAAAACCTCAAGTTTTTCACCATTAAGCATGATGTTAGATGTAGGATATTTTTGGAGATAGTCTTTATAAAGTTGATGCAGTTCCTTTCTACTCCTAGTTTACTAATGTTTAAAAAATCTTGAATGGGTTTTATATTTTGTCAGATACTTTTTCTTCATCTACTAATATGATCATATGATTTTTATTTTTTAGCCTGTCAGTGTGATGGATTACATTAATTGATTTCCAAATGTAAAACAAGTCTCGCATATATGTAATAAATCCCATTTGATTGTATTCATGAGAGAGATCGTAAATTTTCTTTCTTACAATGTCTGTTTGGTTTGGTAGAGTACTCCTGTCCTCATAGAATGACAGGACATCTTCCCCTTTGCTTCTCTCTTCTGGAAGAGATTATAGAGAAATGTTTATAATTACTTCCTTAGAATTTATTAGAACCTACCAATGAACATATCTGGGTCCAGTGCTTTCTTTTAGGGAGGTTAATAATTATTGGTCCAGTTTCTAAATAGATGTAGATGTACTCAGATTATCTATCTCTTCTTGTGTGAGTTTCGGCAGCCTTTGTCTTTCAAGAACTGTTTCATTTCATCTAAGTTATCCAATTTTGTGGTATGGAGTATCTTTCCTTTCATTGCCCATGAGATCTGTGGTGATGTCACTTTTTAAATATCTGATATTAGTAATTTTTCTGTCTGTCTCTCTCTCTTTCCTTTCTTTCTCTTCCTCATCGTTCTCCTCCTCCTCTTCCTCTTCTACTCTTCCTCCTCCTGCTCCTCCTCCTTCTTATTAGATTTGCTAGAATCTTTTTTTATTTCACTGACATTTTTCTCCCCAAAGGACTTACTTTTGTTTTATTGTATTCTCTATTGATTTCTTTTTTCCAAATTCATTGATTTCTGGTTTAGTTCTTATTGTTTCCTTTTCTCTGCTTTCTTCTGATTTAATTTGCTCTTCTTTTCTAGTTTCCTGAGGTAGAAGCATAGATTATTGGTTTTATTCATGTTTTCCTTTTCTAATATGTTCATTTAATGCTGTGAATTTCTAAGCATTACTTTTGCTTCATTTCATTAATTCTAATAAGTTGTATTTTCATGTAGCACAATATATTTTAAATTTTTCCCTGATGTTTCTTTTTGACCCATGTATTATTTACAAGTGTATTTTTAAATCTCAATGTATTTCTGGTTTGTATTTGTTGTTGTTATCTGTTATTCAGTTCTACTTTAATTCCATTATGGTATGAGAGCAGATATATGACTTTGATTCTTTAAAGTTTGTTAAAGAGAGTTTTAATGCTTCCAGAAAGGTCTGTGTTAGTGAATATTTCATATAAGCTTCAGAAAAATGTGCATTCTGCTGTTGTTGGGTGATACAGATTCCCATTATATATCATTGATTGTGTTTTCTACTTTGACTGTGTACTAACAGATTTTCTACCAGCTTGATTTGCCGATTTCTGATAAAACAGTATTGAAGTTTTCAGCCATGATAGTAGATTTATCTGTTTTCTCCTGAGATCTATCCATTTTTGGTCAGTGTAGTTTGACACTCACTTTGTTTTTAGGCTTATAAACGTTAAGAACTGTTATGTCCTCTTGGAGATGTGAGCCCTTTATCATTATATGATACTCTTTGTTATCTCTGATAACTTTTCTTGCTTTAAAAATCTCCGTTTCTGAAGCTAATATTGGTACTCTGGCATTTTTAATAAAAGTAGCATTACCAAGGTATGCATTTTTCCATCCATTTCTTTGAAATGTATACTTATCTTTATATTTAAAGTGGATTTCTTGTAGATAACATATAGTTGGGTCTTCTTTTCTTAATCTTTATTCCTGTTCAGCTAAGATGTCCCCCCTACCCCAGTTTCTTTTAATTGGTACCTCAGGTCACTGAATTTCAAAATGTTTATTGATATATGTTGAGAGCCATCCGTGAGCTATATGTGGACTACTTCGGCATCACAGCCTAATGAATAGGAGACTATAGTGTCTGGGAACTTCCAGTGGACATTTCCTCTGGCTGACTGCCCAGACACATTTTGAGCCCTATTCAAGCTCTGCTAAAGGTCCCAACCAGCACCAGAGATAGGTGTGACCTGCCAAGATGTCAATCAACCTGCTGATTGCAAGACATCATGAAGCAAGACTCCAACCCTGAAACCTTATCCCTGCCTTTGATGTAGCCCCCTAAATAAACCACCAGAGCCATTTCTAATTGTCTAGCTCCAGCTCCTGTGTGGACTGGACCTATCAGGGGCTCCATCTTTTGAAACTAATTCCGACTTTGTCTTTTTTTCTACTTATTCTAGACTTAGAATTTCTTAGGTGGCTTATATCCTCCTGAGCAGGAAGAAGAACCCCTAATGATGCCCTGGCTGCCTCCTCATAGATATAGTTGGATTAATATTTGATACTGTTTTCTATTTGTCATCTTTGCTCTTCATTCCTTTTGTTATGTGCAACTTTTTCTGTCTTTGTGAGTTTAATGACATTTATAGGATTCCATTTTCTCTACTTTCTTAGCATATTGGTTATGCCCCTACCTTTTAAACTTTTCTTAGTAGTTGCCCTAGAGTTTATAATATATATTTACAACTAATCTAAATCCAGTTTTGAATAATGCTATCCTACTTCATGGATACTGTCAGTACTCTTTAAAAATATTTATTTTTTAGTTGTATTTGGACACAATACCTTTATTTCACTTTTAATTTTATGTGGTGCTGAGGATCGAACCCAGGGTCTCACACATGTGAGGCGAGTACTCTACTGCTGAGCCACAACCCCAGCCCAGTACTCTCTCTATCTCTCTTTTTAAAAAATATTTTTAGTTCTAGATGGACATAATACCTTTTTTTAATGTGGTGCTGAGGACCAAACCCAGTGCCTCACATATGCTAGGCAAGCGCTCTACCACTGTCCACAGCCCCAGCCCTTGTGTCAGTAATCTTTAATAAGAAAATAATCCCAATCCTGTCTCTTATCCCTTATTTTATTGCTGTCACTCATTTCATACATACAAAAGCATGTATAATTGAATATATTCTTGTTATTATATTTGGACCTACTATTATTTGTTAGGTCGATTAAGAATAAGAAAAATAAAATTTCCTTTTTAACTTATTCCTTCTTTGAATCTCTTCCTTTCTTTATGTAAATCTGAGTTTTATCTATATTATTTTTGTTCTCTCTAAAGAACTTTAAAAATATTTCTTTCAAGGCAAGTTTATTGGCAATAAATTACTTCAATTTTGCCTGTCTGAGAAAGTCTTATTTCTTTTTAAATTTTTAAAGGATAATTTCATAGAACATAGAATCCTTGGTTGTTAATTTTTTTTTCCCTAAACAGTTTAAATATTTTACTCTATTCTTTTTGCTTGCATGACTTCTGGGGAGAAATCAGATTTAACTTTTATCTTTATTCCTCTATTGGTAATGACTCCCCCCATCCCCCACTGCCAGGTTACTTTCAGTAATTTTTGTTTTCTTTGATTTTCTAGAGTTTGAAAATTATATAACAAGATGTTGCCAATGTCTTGGCTGGGCACAGAATCACGAGCCACCACACAGCTTTGTAGATTCAAACAGCAATTCTTTATTCCCGGACTCACACCGGCCTCCACACACGCTCTGGGGCAATCCCAGTTCTCCTCCGCCCAATTCACCTACTCCAGGAGGTTTTTTTTCCAATATCCCCTTTGAATCTCACGAGAACTCATCGGGAACAAGCAGCAGGAACACCCTAATCCTGGCAGCAATAATCTTCAACCTCCAACTTCCCTAAAACCCCTATTGTCTTAAACCGGGAACGCCCTAAACCCAAGGACTGGGATACTTCCTCAAACCTGATCAGCTCTAAACCCGGATCCGCCTTCCTTGAGCAAGGTCACCTTACATGCAATGTCAACAGCGAAATCCATTTAACATGGAGTACGCTAGCAAGGAAATTTTGATGCGTCATTCCTACTTGGCAATGGCCCTCAGCAAGATGTAGTTTTTGTTTTCCCTTTAACCTGCAGGGTGTTCTCTGAGATTCCTAGATTTGTCGTTTGGTGTCTGACATTAATTTGGGGAAATTTTCCAGTCATTGTTGTTTGAAATATTTCTTCTTTTATACTCTCTTTCTTTCATCTTCTTTCTTTCTTTTTTTTTTTTTTGGTACCAGGCATTGAACTCAGGGGAACTCAACCACTGAGCCACATCCCCAGCCCTTTTTAAAATTTATTTAGAGACAGAGTCTCACTGAGTTACTTAGCACCCCACTTTTGCCAAGGCTAGCTTTGAAATTGCCATATTCCTGCCTGAGCCTCTGGAGCTACTGGGATTACAGACATGTGCCACCACATCCAGCTTTCTTTTTCTTACCACTAAGCAAATGCTACATCTTTTCTAATTGCCCCACAATTTTGGAATATTCTATTTTTTTCTGTTTTCTCAGTCTTTCTCTTTGCTTTTCAGATTTCGAAGTTTCTGATGATATATCCTTAAGCTAGGAGAATCTTTCCTTAGCCATATCCAGTCTACTAATGAGCCCATCTAAGGCATTCTTCCATTTCACCTTGGTGTTTTTGTTTTTGTTTGTTTGTATTTTTGAATCTCTAATATTTCTTTTTTATTCTTTCTTAGAATTTCTATCTTTCTGCTTGTAGTGCTTATCTACGCTTGTATAATGTCTGCTTATCCATTAGAATTCTTATTAGTCATAGTTGTTTAAAGTTCTTGGTCTGATAATTCCAACATTTCTAACATTTGTTTTTGATGTTTGCTCTGTCTCTACAACTTGTGATTTTTGCTTTTTCTTGATAGACAGACTTTATCTACCAGAAAGAAGAAATTATTTTAAATAGGCCTTTAGTACTGTGGTGGACAGGTGGGGGGAAGGTAAGCATGATCGTATTGCCCTGTGGACTAGGTCTCAGTCTTTTACTGAGCCTTTGCCTTTGGACTGTGGATTTCATGTGTTTGTTATTCTTCTTCCTTCTTTAGGTGGTGGAGGATAACTAGAGTGAACTAGAGATGGGTATTTACCTCCTACCACACGGGAAGTTAGAGAAGACTAGAGCCCCTCACAGTTGCCCACACTGAGCCTCAGACTTTTCTTGTACGGCACTGTTTCTTCCAGAGGTTTCCACTTGTGAGTCTCTGCTCCAGTGTGTGGCAACTTTGTGTGTTCACCCGTCTGCCTCTCCAGCCTTGGGAGCTATGCTTTGCTCTGTATTCTCACTTCTCTTATGGATCTTAGAATTGCTGTTTTTTAGTCTGTTCAGCTGTTGTTTATTATAGGATGGAGTGACAACTTCAAAGCTCCTCACCAAGATGTACCAAAACATCTTCTCATATAACAGTCTTGAGGACTGTTACACATTGCATAATTTACACATTTCATAATTCACCTATTTGAAACACAATATGATGGCTTTTATTTAATTTACTACCTGTGCAATAAGCATCACAAATCAGTTTTACAACAGTTCTGTCACCCTAGTAATACCTTTCTTGTTCATTTACTGCTAATGTCTATCTCTATCTCACATACCTTGCCCCAGGCAACCACTAATCTAATTTTTGTTTCCATAGATTTTTTTCTTCCGGAACATTTCACAAAAATAGAATTATATAATATGTGATC
The DNA here is from genome assembly GCF_964194105.1 of Spermophilus citellus. Taxonomy (NCBI): domain Eukaryota; kingdom Metazoa; phylum Chordata; class Mammalia; order Rodentia; family Sciuridae; genus Spermophilus; species Spermophilus citellus. The sequence goes on from NC_138189.1 coordinate 136,405,068, forward strand.
TCTTGTATCTAGCTTCTTTCACATAGTGTAATGCTTGACAGTGTTGTTTAATAACTGTCAAAGACAAGTGAATAAAAAGAATAGATGTGCTAAAAAAGGTATCAGTGGATTATTTCTCTATATTGCTAAATACCATTCCATTGTAGGGGCATACTATATTTTGTCTGTACCTTGGTCAATAGATGGACATTTTTGTGGTTTAAAGTTTTTGGTTATCATGAATAATACTGCTAACAAAATTCATGTGAAAATTTTTGTGTGGATATAGATTTTAATTTTTTCTTGGGTAGACACCTAGGATTGGAATTTCGGTGCCCTATAGGAAATTTGTACTTAAACTTTATGAGCAATTACCCAATTGTTTGACAGAGTAGTAACCAATGACATCATTTTACATTTACATTATAGTGTAGAAGGCCTCCCGATTCTCTGCAACGTGGTGAACACCTGTAGCTTTCTCTCTTTGATTATGCCATTCTAGTTGCTATGAAGTGACATCTCACTGTGCTTTCAATTTATATTTTCCTACTAGCTACTATGATTTGAAGCATCTTTTGGGGAGCACCAGCTATTCATCTATTGTTCTCATGAAATGTCTATGTGAATCTTTTGTCCATGGTTTTGTTTAATGTCTATTTAAATATAGAATGAGTTCTTACAATCGTTGAATTGTAGGGATTCTTTGTATATTTTGGCTATACTTTTTAAAAAAAAATCTGACATGTGTTTTGCAAAGTTTTTCTTCCTGTCTGTGCTTTGTGTTTTCAATTTGTTAGTGGTATATTTTGAAACACAAATGTTTTGGATTTTGAGGAAATTCAAGTTTTTATGGATCATACTTTTAATGTTGCATTTAAGAAATTTTTACCTAATCCAATTTTCAAATATTTTCTCTTACATTGTCTTCTCAAAGTATTATTGTTTCTGCTCTTTAAGTCCATAGTCAATTTTATGTTTATTTTGGTGTGTGGTGTGAAGTAAGAGTCTGCTATGGTTTGGATGTGGTTTATTCTCCAGGGGTTCATCTGCAGGGAGCTTGGTTTCCAATAGGACAGTATGAAAGGTGGTAAAACCTATAGGAGTCGAGGTCTAGTGGAAAGTGGTTAGGCCCCAGGGGTGTTATCTTTAAAAGGAAATCATGTTGATCTGAAGGAATGAATTAGTGAGTTCATTCCCACAAGAGTGGGTTGTTGGCTGAGGTTGTGGCTCAGTGGTAGGGTACTTGCCTAGCACATTCGGGGCCCTGGGTTCGATCCTCAGCGCCACATAAAAATAAATAAACAAAGTAAAGTTATTAAAAAAGAAAGAGTGGGTTGTTATACAAGAACAAAACTGCATCCCCTACCCCTTCTCGGTTTTTCGTCTTGCCATGTGTTGTGATGCCTTCTCCCATGAGCCCCCCCGTCAGAGCTGAGGTACAGGTGGTGCTGGACCTCCAGAGCTGTGATCTAAATAAACTTCCTATTTTTATAAACAAGCTACCAAGTCTTAGTACTTTGGTTATAGAAATGGAAAGTAGACTAGACAGTGTTTTATTTCTTTATTTTTACTAGGACATCCACTTGTTCAAGCATCATTTGTTAAAAAGAAAGTGAATTGTCTATCTATAAAAGAGAGAGAGAGAGAGAGAGAGAGAGAGAGAGAGAGAGAGAGTGTTTAGCTGGGTATGGTGGCACACACCTGTAATCCCAGCAATTTGGAAGGCTGAGGCAGGAGTATCTCAAGTGTGAGGGCAACCTTAGCAACTTAGTGAGGCCCTAAGTTCCTTAGTGAGAATTTATCTCAAAATAAAAAAAATAAAAAGGGCTGGATATGTGACTCACTGGTAAAGCACACCTGGGTTCAATATTTTATTATTGTTCAAAATAATAAAATAGTGTATCCTTGTCAATACTGTGTTGTTTTATTAACAGCAATTTTGAGACTGGAAGTTGAGTCTTTTAACACTATTGAGTATCCCAATTAAGGTACGTGGAATGTCTTTATAATCATTTAGAAATCACTTTTCCTCTTCAATATTTGTAATCTTTAGTGTTCTTTCAATACTTTTATTAAATTCATTCTTATGCATATATATAATACATGGGTACATATAAGCAAATATATATATATAGAGAGAGAGAGAGAAAAAATCTCCCTCTTTTCTCTCTCTCTCTCTCTCTCTCTGATGAGCTCATCAAAGGCAATTTTGATATCTATAAGACAGACCTAAAAATTCTCAAGTGAAAGAGAAATGTTTTTTTAAATAAATCTCACCTGAGGAGATTTTATATATATGTAATATAATTACATAGAGAGGAGGGAGGGAAGGAATGATGGAGGGAGGCGGGGGGGGGGGGAGAGAGAGAGAGAGAGAGAGAAGAGAAGAGATATGAGGTGAGGATTTGGGGGTCTATCGTGATTAGAGATGGCTTTTAAACTGTAATCCAGATATAAATAATGGTTATAGCCGATAATGTAATAGTGAAAGTAATTTTATTTTTAAATGTTGTCCATACTTTTTCAAATTTTCCAGAAGTTCATGAATCTCTTTTTAAGTTGATGTCTTCCCAAACTTAATGAATTGGTGAGATATGAAAGAAAACATGAAAGTGAAAATCTTAGCAATAATAATTAAAGTTTTTATGCACTGCACACATTCTAGGTACCAGGAATTTTTCCTAACCACTTTACATGTGTAGCCCCACTTAATTCTCTCATTGACCTTGTGAATTAGGTCTATTATTATGACCATTTTATTGATATGGAAACTAAGGCACAAAGTAGTTAAGTACTTTGTTTAAAGTCTCAAAGCTTACCAATGACAGCAATTATTTGAACTGGCTCTAGATTTCATACCCTTAACAATTGAACATTGGGATAAAATCAAAATATAAGTAGTAAATATCTCTCATTATGATAATGTTTTTAATCAAAATTGTTTTCCTTAATTTTCTGAATGAGTATCAATAATATTGTAATTACTAACTTTTTTTACAGATTTTTAAAATTTGTTCTTTTTGGATACATATGACCGTAGAGTATATTTTGACAAATTATACTAATGTGGAGTATATCTTATTCTAATTAGGATCCCAGTCTTATGGTTGTACATGATGTGGAGATTCACTGTAGTATGTTCATATATGTACATACAAAAGTTAAGTCAGAATAACTTTTTTTTTTTAACACCACAGAATAATTTCCTGGTGGACTCCACTGTAAGAGATATTCTCATTTAGCTGATAGATCTTCCTCAAATTTACAGTCACCAATTGTGACTCAATGAGTAAATTTTTTTATTTTTTCTTAAAAAATCCTATTATTTTACTGTAATAATAAGTGCCACACTTAAAACCTGTATTTTATCAAAAACATAGGTCATCAGGCCTGGAGTTGTGGCTTAGGGATAGAGCACTCGCCTATCATGTGTGAGGCCTTGGGTTTGATCCTCAGCACCACATAAAAATAAAATAAAGGTATTGTGTTCAACTACAACTAAAAAACAAAATATTAAAAAAAGAACCATAGTTCATTCTAGTAGAAATTTTTGGTAGCATAACAAAAAGTATACATTCATATATTAGATAAATATAACATTTAAAAAATAAAAGGAAAGAAAATTCAGGTATCTTCAAATAAAAAAAGACACACAACTCATTTTCTTTCATTTAGATACAGTTAAGAGAATTCCTATGTAATATTTAGATTGACATTTTCATTTGGATTTCTTCCATTTTTTGTGCCTTGTTTGTGGACAGGTTTTTTAATGTCCTAAAGTCAGAAGGTCACTGGGAAAGCCTGTGTCCTATAATTAAAACTTGCTGGCCCTCTAGCTGTTTTGTTCAGCAAAGACATAGGGCATGATGTCTTTTAGAGCCATTGCCCCTGAGATGGGAATAAAAGATTTTGACCTTTTCCTATGGCATTCATGAAGAACTTAATTTATTTTAGGTAAAGAGCAAATGGAGCATTGCCTATTTTCAGTAACTCAGGAGTGACTGGAGTCACCTACAACTTGCCAGTCAATAGTCTTTTATGTTTTCCATTTAGAAGAACTATTGTTATACTTGTTTCTAAACCACCAGTGGTCCTTAGCTAGCGACTTGGACACATGAAGAACTATGTGAACACCATTACTGTGAACTACAGTATAAAGACCTCTACCTAGTATGAAAATTTCTCGTCCTCCCTGAATGGAAAGCCCATCATCTTCAAAACTGAGAAATCATTCAAAAATTGACTTTTAAATATAAATAACTAGAGTTTCAGGCCTTCACCTAGATTAATATTTAAATGTGAAAAAAATGATTTAAGATCTATTTGATGTTAAATCAACTCCATAGGCAAAATGATATAGGCTAACCCCACTTACTCCTATATAAAATCAAGAGCATGCATAATCTATGTACCTACTTTTTATTTTACAATAAAACATTAGGACAAAGATTAGAACTTGTTAGGAAAACAGTTTGTTACTTACATTTTAGTCTCCAAGTCACATTTTAAAACCTTCTCTAAGTGCTTAGAAAGCTATGTTCTCTCATTGGTTTTTGGAACCATAAAGAATTACAGCTCTAAAAATCCTATGAATTCACAATGTGTTTGAATTATTCTACCTCTGTACAGGCCAAGAAGAAGCCAATCTTATATGGTAAGTTTAGTGACTAGGATTCACCACTGCTACTCTAAACAATCGATATAAATGGCTGTACAATTAGCCCAGCTGCAACAACCCATCAATCATGAAGACAAGCTTTGAGGAACCAAAGCTATGGATTTTACCTGCTGTGCTATGCATTGTTAACCAGGGTACAGACCTGGATTTAAACACTTGGGAATAGAGAGCCCGCCAGGAGGCCTGCATGTCCCCTGAGAAACAGTCTGCCACCATCAAAAAGGAAATGTGGAACAAGTAGAAAGGCCTGTTTTTTAAAGTCCAAATATACATAGGGTGGTCTTGGGAGTAGCATTATATGAGGGGCCCAACTTCTTGTTACTGCTGGCCAGAATGACAGTCAATTAACACCTCTTCTAGTCAGACCCCCTTAAGAGAAAAAAAAGAGTGACTTAGGAATGATAGTGTTAGTGGAAAAGACAATGTGTTGATTTTAAAAACAGCATGGAAAGAGAAATTCTGAATGATATTAATAACTTGTGAAAATTATGTAATTTCAGAAGGCTAACCTGAGAGCAATCCACAATTTATTTTTAGAAATAAATGTGTCAGACACATTTATACAAAACCAATTCCCTAGCTCATCAAAGATAGAAACCTTGGAACTCTGTGCTACAGACACAATCTTAAAGAAATAGATAATAGTTTAGAATAAAATGAATATTCTACTGATGGCAAAAGTAACAATTCAACAAAAATCTCAAATAGAAATGAAACAGAGCTCCCTACCTATACAATATTCAACTTTATATGAATTGTGCAGAAGATTAAGAATAAATTCTGTGATGTATCATATATTAGGAAGATTTAACATACTTTGATAAACCTACCATTTTTCTATAAGTTCCTTTAAAATCCTGCTATGGCCAGCACTAAAAGATCACAAGTTAGTGAGAGTAATTGTAATCTTTTATGTGATTTTGCTGATAGAATTATTATTTTTTTAAATCTGACAATGGGCAGAAAGAAGTTATGTAATTCACTTCATACTAGATTATTCAGAAAGATCTCCAGTTCTTCACGTATTTGTTTTTTGTTTTTGTTTTGCTGGGGATCATACTCAGGGTCTTGTGCATGCAAAGCAAGCATTCTAGAAAAGTCTCCAGTTCCAATACAAAGCTGCCAGAGTCATGAGGTTCATAAGAAAAGAGATTACCTAATTAGGGTAAATCTGGTTAACCAAGGAAGACTGATCAGCACAATTAATGTTCTTTTGGAACAAGAGAAAATATTTGAATCAGGAAAAGTGAGCTGTTCTGTACATGACTTAATTTAAAAAGAGAGTTCAAGACATTATTTAGTCCCTAGGTTTGACTTGATAAACATTAATATTATTGTTAACAAGTGCATAAGAGATGAAATGGACTAATTTGAGAATTTGTAATAGTAATCTATTTATATCAATGTCTTTAAAAATTCTCAATCAATATTTCATGGGACCTGATTCAACCTGTTCAAGTAAACTGCATCAGGTGAGATCGACGGGTGGTGGGTAAGGTCCTTCTATGGAGAAAGTGCTCACAGCACCAGAGTAGGAAAAGCTCAAGCCTGTATGCAGAAAGCTCCACAGAGAGTATAATTAGGAGCCCACACAGTGACGCTCCAGGAAAGCATCTGATGCTGAGGAGTTTTAACACCAAAAATGGTGGCAGGGAAGATTTTAATCTAGTGGGTGGAGGACAATCTAACAGAAGTCAGTATGTGAATGTGTGGCAAGACAGAAAGGTTGCCATCAGGAAACCCTGTCAGGAGGCAGCAGAGTTCCAGTTCCAGTCCCCTGCCCCCACCCCAGGAAGAGGACTGTGGTGGATATTGCAGAGTGGTTTGCCCAAAATGGACTCCCACCTTCTTTCTGGTGTGGCTTCCTATACTGCAGAGGCTCATGAGCTAAAATCTACATTTCCCAAATTTTTGGATGTGATTTATGTTTTGTCAATCCCATGCCTTAATGTAAGACTTAAATGCAGAGTTGGGATGTAATTTAGTGGTAGAGAACTTGCCTAGTATACATACTCTAGACCCTGGGTTCCCTCTCCAAAATTGCAAAAAAAAAAACAAAAAAACAAAAAAAAACAAAAAAAAAACAATGAAACCCACAGCTGAAAGAGTGAAGAGAAACTTAACAATATGACAAATAAACAAAGCTAGTCAAAAATGGGCAACGAACTTGAGTAGACATTTCTGCAAAGAAAATGTACAAATGGCTCTTATACAAATGGCTGATAAACACAGGAAAAGAAGCTCAACATCACTAATTATTAGGGGAATGCAAATCAAAACTATAATGAGATACCACCTGATATACATTAGGATGGCTATTATTGCAAAAACAAAATAAGTGTTGATGAGGTAGTGGAGAAATAGATACCTTTGTACACTGTTGGTAGGAATCCACAATAATATAGCACTGTGAAAAACACGAGGTCATTCCTCAAGAAAGTTAAAATTAGAATTCCCATATGATCCAGCTGTTCTGAGTACAGATGCAAAAGAATTGCAAGCAAGGTCTCCAAGAGCTATCTGTACACCTGTGTTCAGAGCAGTATTATCCACAATGACTAAAATGTGTAAGTGATCCAATTGTCTACTGATAGATGAAAGGATAAGCAAAGGGTGTTAAATATAAATAATGGAGTATTAGTCAATCTTAAGAAGGAAAGAAATTCTGACATCTGCTACAACACGAATGAACCTGAAGATCTTTATGCTAAATGAAATCAGTCCATTCATCACAGAAAGACAAAGCTTGTATCATTGTGCCTATGTGAGGTACTTAGAGTCATCAACATCATAAGAGTCAGAAAGCAGAATGATAGGAGGGAAGAATGGGGATTCAGGGTTTAATTGCTATAGAATCTCAGTTTTATAAGATGAAAAGTTATGGAGTTGAATGATGAGGACAGCTGTACAACAATGTTTAAAGTGTGCCACGTGAACCGTATGCTTAAAAAGGTTAAGATGGTAAATTTTAGGTTATGTATATTTTACCATAATTGTAGAAGTTAGTGGGAAAAAAAGAGTGGAGGGTAAAATGGCATGAGATACCTATTTTTACTGGTGCAGATCAAAATGGAAATGCTTTGAACTTGAGATAGCTAGTTAATCGGGCAGCTTCCTGATTATGACCATGGCAATAGCATCCTGGGTGGTCCATACCTATAACAGGACTCGAGATTTTCCTGAGTCTCTTCAGGTTATAAACAATTTTAAAAGTCATTTAATATCCCCACAAAACAAATTCCTTTATGTTGACATAATCTAGAATGTGTTTTGTTCTCTATGTTTAAATTCTAATACTGCAGTCGCTAACTCTAGTGGTTCTAAGCAACAGACTCTTGAAGAAATGAGATTCTGAGATTGGTTAATTTGCTCACTTGAACCAAAGACAGCTAATATTCGGTTACTGTGATCCAATAGACAAGGGTGTATTCTGATGCTGTAGTAACTTAAAATCTCACCTGTGGTTGTTTTGAATAAGAAGCCCATCAAAGGTATGATAAATTGGGATTTAAAACTCTTTGCTTTATGCATGGCCAGATAATCAGGGAACTTCTATGGTTGCCACAGGACTCTTTTCTGTCTTTGCAGCAGAAGTGACAGGAGCCAACAAGCAGAACCAGTGTGTGATCCTTCAAGTTGCTGAACTGCACGGGAGGGCCTATTCACAGACTTCAGTGTCGAGTGTGAACAATAGGGCAATTCTTGGAAAGAACAGGAACCAGACTATTGGGACCAGGAAAGCTGAAAGAGGAACATTTGCCAGAATTCCAAGTCTCTGAATATCTTAAAAGCCCAAATAGCACAGGAGAAGCAAAGTGTTTCCTGTTTCATGAAGCTGCTCCTTTTTTGTCTGAAGGCCGACAACCTTACTTGAGGGAATTAAAACATTAGGTATATTGGTCAGGGTTCTTCAGAAAAGACAGGACCAGTAGAATGTAGATAGGCAGGCAGGCAGATAGATAGATAGATAGATAGATAGATAGATAGATAGATAGATAGACAGATGATAGGGATATAGTGGAAGGTGACTTATTGGAGGAATTGGCTCACATAGCAATAGAGGCTTATAAATTCCATAACAGTCTGTCTGCAGGCTGGAGACCCTGGGGTACCAGTACTAAGCTCAGAGTGTCTGACAATCTCAGAATTTGGGAAGTTGATGTTGTAATTCCTAGTCCAAAGCCAAACTGTTGCATGTAGGGGGCCAGCTGGTGCAGGTCCTGAAGACCCAAGGTCATAGAACTTCAGGAAAAAGAGGGTAGGGGGTGGGCAGAGAAACCCTTCCTTTACTGTTTTGTCCTCTCCCAGTCCCCAGATGATTGAATGACACCTGCCTACATAGAGGGTAGGTCTTCCCCACTCAGCCCACCGACTCACACACCAATCTCCTCTGGTAACACCTTCACATCTACCACCCTAATGCTTTACCAGTTCCTTAGGGTTCCTTAACCCCATTGATGTGACATCTAAAATTAAACATCACCCCAGGAAATGCCAATCCCCTACCTGCCAAAAACTCCCGTGTCACCTTCAGATCCATCACTGGAATCCAGTCCCAGCGTGGTGGCACCGTGTAAGCACAAAGCTGGAGGGAACAGGCTTTCCCAACAAAAAGAATTCTAAGATTTTGCTCATTTGCGATGTCAAAAACCTGGAATACACATGGGACTGGATTCTGACGGTTCTATTCCTTGAAGGGAGAGACATAATTTTAGATTGGGTTGAATGGCTTGCATTGAGTATACTTGCCAGAGATTCTGGGTTCAATATGTTCAGTTGAGCAGCTGAAAGTGTTTGAAAGGAATGTGGGTGTAGCACTAGTTGATGCTTGTGATGCCAGTAATTTCTTGGGATAATGTGGAGAAATGGATGTAAAGATAAAAGAAACATTTCAGTGTATTTATCACAGTGAAAACCACTCATCTGTGCCTAGTTATGCCTCCTCAGAGAACCCAGAGGGAACTTCCTTCTTTGAGGTACAACTTTCTTCAAGAAATACCTTGAAAATGCTGGAGTGGCTGTCTTCTGCAGCCAGACCTGATGGTAGGAGCTGCTGTCAAAGGAAAAGTGCTCAGATTTCTCTGGGGAGATGAGTTCTGACGTGGCAGAATGCACAGGGACCCAAAGACAGAGGAGGGTAAGGATCATAGGTAGTGGGGTTTGAGTGACAATTCCAGGGATCTTTGGCCGTGACTAACTGACCAACAGGCTCCAAGGACTGAAAGAGAACATATAACTTGTCATCATCCTCCTTGATCTGTATAAGCTGAAGTCAAAACAAAAACAAGACTCTAGGTGACCTTGGGAACTACAATTACCTTATGGTGCCTGTACCTACTCACAAACCCTCAGCTCATAAAGGAAGGAAAAACTAGACACTCATGAGGAATTTCCTGTGATGTGCCACAAGCGTGCACAATACATTTCTTTCTACTCTTCCTCTAAAAAGGGCTTGTAGTCATCTCTCAGGGAAGTGAACTGCCTGGATCTTAGGGGCTATTACTGATATGAGCTTTAGCTAATGTTCATTCCAGGGAGCCCAGAATGTTCCCGTGACCCGCTACTCAGAGGAGGCTTACTGGGGTCACGGAGAGTAAGTGGAGGTTTGGTCTGTGTTTGCCCCACAGTGGGTCAGTGTGGACCTATTGGTGAATTTTTCCCAGGTTACTTTTACAGTTTTCTCATGTATGGCTGGAAAAGACCACGGAATGAAGGTTCTGGAAGAGCAGGCCTCTGTACTAAGAGTGTTGCCAAAACAGTGAACCCAAAGTGTCACTATGTACCTGGAGGGGCTTTGGAGATGAACATTGCTAGAGAACAGCTGTAAGATGCAGGGGTAGAAATTCTTATTACAACTCCAAATTTCCCCACCTCCTCATTAAACTCTTACAACTTATTTGGCTCTTTTTCTTTTTTCTTTTTTGACCAGTGAGAAGACACGTCTTTGGAACAATTATCAGTAGATTATCACAAACTCAATTAGGGAGTGATTCCAATGGATACTGCTGTTCCATATGTGGTTTATTTTCTGAAGCCAGGGATCACAGACTCTGATGCCTGATGTAAAGTTATCAGGTTGACAAATGCTATTTAAAAATACACCAATAAGAAGAAACCACAGAAGCTTTCCTTTCACCTGACAGGAGCAGCACTGGACCAAGGGCTAGATCATCTTTCTGGCTCTGCCTGATAATTTAGTTCAGAGATGGGCAACTTTTCACGTATAGGGCCAAGTTGACATTTTAGGTTTTGCAGGCCACATATGGTCTCTGTTGCATATTCTTCTTTTTAAAACAACCTTGTAAAGTAAAACAAAACAAAACAAAACAAAACAAAAAAATAAACACCTTAGCCTGCAAGAGTCACAGAAAGAGGCTGCTAGCCAGATTTGGCCTTCAGGCAGTAGTTTGCTGATCCCTGACAGCTCATGGGGACCTTGGCTATCTCACGAGTCTGCAGAATATCATGCAGCTCCATTCCTTTAACACTATAATGGTTAGCAAAAGTAGCATGTACTGCTTGGCATGCAGAACATAGCATGTACCCCGGATGTCTTGATAAGGTGCTTCAGTGTCAAAGGTGGAAGATAAATCCTGTGAAAATTCACTATCCTATCACTGCACAGAGCCAAATTTCAGAAAGTTAATTTAAATTTTGGAGTTTGGAAGCAAGGATAATCCCATAAGGAGAACTAGACACAGGTTCTGGGACAGATGAACAAGTATGTCTTGAAGCTGGCTCTTCTGGTGTTGTGTGGCTATCCTTAAGCACCCCCCCCCTCCATCAAGGGCCTATGGAACTGAGAAGCTGCAGTACAGTGTTGAATGGCTTGGCTGCAGGGAAAGGAAGAACTCAGTAGTCACGAACCAGAGGGCTTGAAAAATTAGGTTCCTGCAATATTGATTTTGAGCCTCTTCACCAGTGAGCCAATTTTGATTGGGAGTATTGTCTGACACAGATAGAAGCTAGTAGAATTTCAACTTCAACTTTAATCCTCACCCCCCCCCCCCAACACACACACACACAAATTCTGCTTATAGGTAATACAAAAATAGCTACGTTCCAAGGGAATTCAAAAGGAAAAGAAAACATTCAGAGATTTCTAAAATCTATGTACTTGTGCAAGCAGAGAGGACTTTTCTTCTTCATTCATTTTAAGAACCATTTAAATTGGTTTGTGCATAATAAAAATTTAGCCTTTCATCAATAGTTGTATAAATAAATTGTAGCCTCCATGGAATATAGATTGTCAAGAGAGGATCAAGCTGTGGTTTACTATTTCACATAGTATGCTTTGTTTTTCAGAACTAATAAAAGCCACAACTGCGTGCTTTATTATAAAATGCAGAACAAAGACTGAGCAGTATTTCCCTTATTTTAGAAAGACAAAGCCCAACAATGAATAACATACGAGAAGTTTGACCTGAACAGTAAGAGAGTTGACTTCCCCAGGCTGTGCTGGCTTAACCCCATCTTTAAGCATCTTTAAGTGTAGTCTGTAGTAGAAGTACTTGAATCTCTTTGTTTGATTCTAGAACCATTGGTAAAAACATATTTCAATGTACTTGTGTTCACTAAATGCTATTTTCTTTTTTTTAGTACCAGGCAGTGCTTAACCACTGAGCCACATGCCCAGCCCTTTTTACTTTTTAGAAACAAGGTCTCACTGAGTTGCTTACGGCCTCACTAACTTGCTGATGCTGGAATTGAACTTGCCATCCTCCTGCTTCAGCCTCCTGAGTCACTGGAGTTACAGGTGTGCACCACTGTGCATAGCAAATGCTATTTTCTTACGTCTTTGAGGTGCCTTTGTTTCCTAAAACCTGGTACTCAATTTCACCCACAAGTTGAAATTGACTCCCTGCTCTCAGAAATAATGCCAGACTTGCCTTTTCATTCTCTAGACAAGCATGGATTCCTGATCTCAGGCTCAGCAACCTGGGAGCTAGACTGTTGCTCTCTTTATTGGAGCAATGTTAACTTCCTCAGTCAACCTGATGCTGTCTTTTGCAATTTAGACTAAGGAGAATGGAGATCATTCAGTTAGTGTAGGAGAAGAAAGGGGAACCCTTAAAGAGTAGCACAGACAATGAAATTTTTTTTATGTATTAATAATCAAAGATAAGGATTCAAAAGAGAGCAAAGTTTGATCATGGATAGCAGAATCCCCCAGTTTTTCTGCACTTCTCCATTCAAAGCTGTTCAGTAGAAGATGACCAGGACACCAGGAACAGCAATATCAGCCATTTCTCTGACAGATTAAACTGAGAAATACAGAGAGAGAGGGGACCCACCAGCCCTGTCAGATACCACCGATTCCTTGTATTCCACACTTGCTCAGTGCACCTTGTCCTTGTAACTATCAGTCAAATGTTTGTGACTGCTCCAGCCTCTGAGGATCACACCTTCCTTTAACAAGCAATGAACAGTTGGAGCTGGCATCCCATCTGATTTTAGGAAGTATAGTGGGTTTTTGATCCCAAGAATGCTCATATTCTACCCATTTGTTCTAATCTGGGGAGTCCCTGCAACCCATCATCTTCTGGTTCCAGCTCTGTGATGGGCTTCTCTAGATTGTTGTTGCCTGGGATTCAAAGAAGGAACAAAATCATCAAGGTTTGACTAAACTTCTGTGGCTTCTCTTTACACTTCACAGATAGATGGTGAACACAGAAGGGAGGAACAGGGGAGGAGGGGTAGGCAAAGAACAGGAAACTTCCTAGGACTTCTTCTGAAGTATCAGCCTTCCACAAGGGGTAGTTGGGGTGAGGAGTGTTGTACTGGATATTTGTTTCCCTCCCAAATCCATGTGTTCAAACCCTAATCTCCAGTGGGAGGGTGTTGGGGCGGGGGTGGACCTTTGGGAGCAGCAGGAAGTCCTCATGGATAGGATTCGTGTCCTTATATAAAGAGGCATGTACAGATAATCACTTTGTCTTGGCCACACGAAGACATGAGAAGACAGCTGTCTATGAAACAGGAGTTGGGCCCTCACCAGGCATCTATCTGCCAGTACCTGGATCCTGGACTTCCAGCCTCCAGAGCAAAACATTGTTGCTGTTTAGGACACACAGCAGTCAGTGGTATTCTGCTAGAGCATTCTAAGCCAAGACATGGGCACAGGGGCAGAAAGGGGGGAGGGCGGTGCACAGGGGATGCTACTTGGTCTGCCAGCACAATTAGGGAGTACTTTTCATAGAATTACCTCTGATTATGGGTTCCCTTCCTGGAGTCCACTTCTCCCCCAAATCTTTTGAGGTCTAGAAAAAAGAGCCAAATACAGTTTCTCTTTCATCTACAACCCCTAACCCCCAGTTCAAAGCCTGACTCCATGATATATAATCCTCTTCAGAGAACTAATAGGACCTGGAATGAAGATAACCCATTATTATGGAGAGCTGTTTGTCTTCTATTTTTGACCTTCCATTATGGAATTGTATTCTTTTTGTATTGACCATTATAAAATCCCATCAAAGTACAATTTTTTTAAAAAAAATAAACAACAAACATATTCAGTTGCACAATTCAAGTCAAATTTCTGTGGAGTTTGGATAGAGAGTGTTCTCCAAAGGCTCATGCCTTGAAGCCTTGGTCCACAGCTGGGGAAGCTTTAGGAGGCAGGGCCTGGTGGGAGGAAGTAGCACTGGGGGCTGCCTTTGAAGGGCACATTTTGTTCCCTATCATTCCCTGCGCTTCCTCTCTCTTTCTGCTTCCTGGCTGCCCCCAGATGACTGTGCTCCACCACATGCTTCCTACCACCATGTTCTGCCTCATGTGTCTTCTGCCTCACCACAGGCCTAAAAGCAGTGGTGCTGACTGACTGTGGATTGAAACCTCGGAAATCATGAGCCAAAATAAATGTCTTCTTCTCTTGAGTTGATTTCTGTCAGGTGTTTTGTCACAGTGACAGAAAGCTAACAGCCTCCATTTGGAAAATTTGATGAACATTCACCATTTTTAAGTCCATGCCTTCTGCTCCCACTCACCTGGCCTACCCAATCTATCAAGATTAAAACAAAACAAAACAAAACAAAATTCAACTTAAAAAAATCATACAGAGTTTTTGAGTATGAAACCAGAAAAGGCTAACTATCTCAGGCATTTTGTGCTTTTAGAAAGCATAAAATGAATCACTCATTTGCTTTCATTATAACATTCAAGAAACTAAAATTCAGTCCTATAAAATGTTACTTCATTTTAGACTAAATAAAATGGTTGTCTTTTTCACATTGATGAATTTCTTCAACTTTTCCCTTAGGTTTCAAATGGTTCTATTTACTCATAAGTGCTGTATTTCAAAGGAAGAACATTTTTGAGCTATCTATGATTTCTCAGCTTTTACCTTGGAGAATATTGCAGTGCATTCTGTGTGAGAAGCTTATATTCTATTTACAAAGGAAAATATCTGTAACTTTATATCTTCCCGTACTGTATTGTAGAAACAAACATGCCAGTGAATATAAAAAGTTTCTATAGAATTTAAAAAGTCTTTGAAAGGTTAGTGATTACACACCCACATGTGTACACACACACACACACACACACACACACACATACACTCACCTATTGTGCAACACAACCCAATGCTTTAGCAATTATAACCCAGATGAATTTTCTCCTTGTGGTGACCCAATTCTTTCTCTATATCTGCTCTAACATTGCGATTCTGAGAAAGGAAAGTGTAATGGTCACTAGAGACGGAGAAGGCTATGAGGTAGGAGGCTTCATGAACAGGGCAGGGGAAGAGAAAGCTGGGAGAGGGAGGAGAACAGGAAACAAGAATGAGAAAAGGGCAGGAGAAGGGATGTGATCCAAGAGGATGGGTCCTCTTGAGGTTTATTGGCAGTGGGGATCAGTAGATCACTGAGATCCATTTTGAGGACCCATTCTGAGCACATTTTCGAGAGCTCCCACACTCAGAGTGGTGTAGCCTGTTAGAGAATATTGACAGAGGAAGATGTTTGTTGGAGGTACCATGAGGGGATCCAGAGTTCCTCCTGACCTTGTGAAGAAAGCAGAAGTTCTGAGAAAACCATGAATCACAGGGCATCTCAGGACTGGGTAAACTCCATCTGAGCAGGAGGCCCCAAACAGCTGGTGGTGAGACGCCAAACTGGATCTACCTTGACTTAAAATCAATGTAGCATGCAGGAGGCCCTGGGATCAATCCCTAGCATAGCAAAACAGACAGACAAACTACCCTAAGTGCCCAGTTTTCCAATGCCTTCATATCTCTTCCCCAAAAGCCATAAAGCAGGGTTTCTGCTTTCAGGAGGAGCTTTTAACTCAGTAAAGGAGAAAGATGGGTAAACAAGAGCAATTCAGTAAGTATGCAACCAAGGGATGTGCCGGGTTATGGGGAGCACAGAAGAGGATTGATTGGCAGGCTTCTCAGAGCACACATTGCTCAAATCAGACCTGAGGGGTGAGATTCTCACCTGGTGGTCTTCATTCACTCCTGTGCTAGAATGCCTGGCAATTATGTTCCTTGAAATCTTTCCTGTATTCATTGCCACCTCCTTTATGAAGATTTTTCTGATCCTTTCAAATAGATTTGGTTTCTCTTGCCATCTGATTTTCATAACATTTTGGCTTGCTTTATTGATACATAATATCTCAATTTGCTTGAAATCTGTTCGTATACTTGCCTTTGTCTTCTCTATTAAATTATATGCTCATCCCTAGGTTCCCACATCCCTGTACCTTGTGTCTACTAGACACTCAGTGAGTGTAATTTTAGAGTAAATCAAGTAGGGCATACATACTGGAAGGCTTAGGGAGACCAATTCTAAATTTGCTAAATGATGAAGGCAAAATTTGTGAATTCTCCTTTTTATTTAAGAACTAAGCACAATCCATGGCAAATAGTAGTTGCTCAATGAATATTTACTAGAATTAAGTTGAAGACATAGGAAAGGGAGGTATACAGATAATCTGGGAGTTGGAGGTTGTTTTACAGTCTCCATAACAAACTCTGGAAAATTCTCCTCCCATATGGCATAGACTTTAGCTAAATTCTCTAGGACTATTTTACTTTTCATAGATGCTGGCCAATATTTCTATGGCAAATGTTGCATTTTAGGTAATGGTGAAATAACCAGCCTAGAGCACATAAATTAGGTTTCATGAGGAAATTTATTTTGCTCTGTCTATGTCCATCTTTTTTGGCCTCAGCAAGAGGATATTGGTAGAAAAAAAGAGCAAGATGAGTGCCAGGTCATGTCCTTATGGTACCTCAGAGAATTCTCATAGTCCCTCTAGAAGGTAGGTACTAATATTCCTATTTTATAAAGAAAACAGGCTCAGAAATTTAGAAGTACTTGTCAAAAGTCACATGGGCAGTGAATAGGAACAACACACGTTGTCTGATTATGAAGCATAATTACTTCTCTGATGAACAAATGAAGTCCTGATGGAGAGGAATCTTCAAGGTCTGGATTTAATTAAGAGATAAGGTCTGCACAACTGTTCTGACTTGCTCTGGTGATCAAACTGGGGTATTCCAGCAGAAATCAGGTTACCTGAAGATGGAGGAGATGGATGATTCCAGGAAGAGACATCAAGGTGATAATTTGACAAGATGATTAGATGTAAAGAAATTGCTAAAAATAAGGAAAGAGGGGCTGGGGATGTGGCTCAAGTGGTAGCGTGCTTGCCTGGCATGCGTGCGGCCCGGGTTCGATCCTCAGCACCACATACAAACTAAGATGTTGTGTTCACCGAAAACTAAAAAATAAATATTAAAATTCTCTCTCTCCTCTCTCTCTCTCTCTCTCCTCACTCTCTCTTTAAAAAAAATAAAAATAAGGAAAGAAGGATCTGTTTATATGTTTAAGTGCGCAGTAAGAGATATGAATTAACAAAATGTAATAAAATGTTCAGAAATAGTCTATTTACTTCTAGAAAGAACCAGTTGTTCCAAACAATCTTCCTGATTATTGCAAACATTTCCTGAAATGTGTCCTCAATTTTATGCCACTTATGACATAATTAGGTAATTAAAAAAGTGCTTAGTTGAAAATGGGACATCTGTTATGGGCCCAATTGTGTCCCCCCTAAAAGTTCAAACATTTTACATATGACTTTAGAAATATGTAGTGTGAGAGCAGAATGTTGATATTCAATAAATGTAAAATCGTATCACACTCATTTGCTTCATTTAAAAAAAAAAAGCCTCTAATTTGCCGTGAAAAAAATAAAGCTACAGTAAACTGAAAAATTTAATTCCTTCATGGTTATTGAATCCCATGTCAAGAGGTTATAAAAACATACTGCTACTTTGTGGTAGTCAGCTATTTGTCATAGTGAATAAAATACCTGACAAAATCAACTTAGAGGAGGACAAGTTGGTTCTGGGCTTATGGCTTCAGAGGTTCAGTCCAGGGTGGACTAGCTCCATTGCTCTGGGCTGGAGATGAGTCAGATCATCATGGTGGAAGGGTATGCCAGAGAAAATTTGCTCTACTTGGCAGCCAGGAAGCAGAGAGCACAACTGAAGCCACAGGGGTGAAATGTAACGCCCAAGGCGTGCCCCCAATGACCTACTTCCTCCAGTCACACTCCACCCTGCAATCACCACCCAGTACCATGGTCCTTTCAAATCATTAATCCATCAAATTGGTTAATTTGCAGAGGAGGTTACAGACTTTCCTCATCCAACCGTTTCACTTCTGCACATTCCTGCTTCGTCTCACAAGAGCTTTGGGAGACACCTCATATCCAAACCATGGCATACTTCTGGGACAAGTGACCTTAGAGCGCCACCAGCAGGAAGGGGCATTCTGTCCCGCTCAGTACTCAGACATGCATGTCATTCCCATACCAGAGACACGGACTCCTCCTTAAGCTTTCTTCTTTCCTATTTCTTTCTGCCTTTTGTGCCACTGTTCATGAAACAACAGGAGTGGGAGATAACAAAAGAACCACCCACATTCCTCTTTTCATTTGGGACATTTTCATCCTTTCCTCCTACTTTGGCCCACCACTACCACCCACCTGGTTGCTATAGTCACTGCTACGAGAATGTAACTTGACTGCCATCTCTGGCTTGGTTGTCTAGTCTTGGGGTTGGTAGCTGTGGTACTTCTGTGAGAATTTGGAGCTGGCCTGTGAGTTATGAAGTTCAAGGGTTGTTAGTAACCATGCCACTTAATGAATATCAGAAAAACAGAGAAAGTTATGAGTATATGTGGGTAAAGAGAAGGAAGGAGGGAGAAAAGGCAGGAAAAGAGCAGATAGAGCAATGGGGGGAAGTCCCAGCTGCATGTCTCTGTTTCTTCAATGCTGGCTTCATTCCTGCTCTTGGGTTCCATGAGACAGTCAAGCACCTTTATAATAATTTAATCCTTTTACATAAGTTAGTCGATTTTTAAAATTTCTCATAACACCCCCCCTTAACTTACATACACATACACACAGATTATCTAAATAACAAATAAGAAAGTTCAACTCTTGCTTTTAATTTTTTGAAAGCTGGGATGAAGCTGGTCGCAGTGAGGCACACTGGTAATCCCAGGAGTTTGGGAGGCTGAGGCAGGAGGGTCTTGAATTCAAAGGCAGATTAGCAAAAGCAAGGTGCTGAGCAACTTGGTGAGACCCTGTCTCTAAATAAAATAGAAAATAGGGCTGGGGATGTGGCTCAGTGGTGGAGTGCCCCTGAATTCAATCCCTGGTACTAACAAACAAACAAACAAACAAACAAACAAAAAACCCAAACTGGGATGAAAACAAGAACTTGCTTTACAACATATGGTTAATATAAATGAACAACTGTAGTTAAGAAAATACCTGATGTCACACATGGTGTTATATATTAGGAGATTTTGAAGAGTAGAGGATTATAAAGATATAGATACCCACTGTGTCACATCAATCTCACCAAAATAAAAAGCCTCCAGGAACAGTGAGTATACAGAAAGAGTGTGAGCTACCTCATTGCAAAGGAGGTGTGACATGAGTCCTGCAGATGTTAGATTGATTTTATTGCTTCAGACAGCAAAGTAACTACTGGGAATCACCTTCGACTTCTGACCATACAGAGATATTTCAAAAGGAAATGAAAAATATTTTGTCCTGCACTGGCAAATGGAGTTACGTTCTGGGGACACAAGTGGCTAAAAGTTCAAGGTTGGTAAAAGTAAAGCCTGAATGAGTTTAATCAACCATAGAAGCATCTGAATCCTCCAGGATGATTCAAGGAACATGCCACTAAATAACTAAAAAAGGTAAATATCAGGCTGATGGATGGAGTTTAAAAAATGCCATGTGGCATATACATCTGATAAAGTCCTGGTTTCTTTTATTCTCTCACTCTCTCTTTCCCCCCACCCCACCTTTAAAGTTCCTATATGATCATCACAGGTATGTCACATATTCCTCAATGTCCCTGTAAAAAGTCCTGGTCAGCATGATCTATATCTGGATTTTTGTTATAATGGGGCTTTCTGGGTGTGTCCCTTTAAGTGTTCCTTTCCATCAGTACCTGTACCTATTTTACCTCTGTTCTGAGGAGGAATGCTTTGTACCTATGGCACTAGTGAAGCAGTCTTCATAAACACAATCTCCATTTAAAGTTAGAGGACTTATATATTAATGACATTTTCAAGTTAGTGGTAAAGCTTTTGCATCCTAATGTTCTGATATTCTTTCAATTCTTCTGTATTTTAAGAGTGGTCTAAGGCTGTTACACAGAGGGAAAGTTGTGTAACAGCCTTAGACCACTATGAACAGGACTTAGCCAATGCAGGAGGTGGGTGTGTTCAGTCCTATCCCATGCAGGAAAACTCTAGCTGCATAACCAGACCTCCAGTTTTCCAAGATCTGTCCGTCAGTTTATCCCTCACCTCTCACTTGTCTCCATTCATCAATGGTGCCAGAGCACAGCACAGCAGAGCAGAAGTAGTTTGGAGAGAAGGAAAGGTAAGGGCTGCAGGGACCCGGGGAGAAGGGGCGGAAACAGTTTCTGGCCCATCCTGTTTATTAATCCATTCTATAACTATTTCTGGAAACTACAGCATGTTGGGCGTTGTCCCAAGCCCTGGAAGCAAAGCAGTGACAACAAAACAAACCACCCCAAAACCAAAAACCCAAACAACCAAAGTTCCTGCCCTGATTGAAAAAGCTTGTAACCTAGTGGCAGTCAAATGCTCTTGGAGTGAATGGATGCCTAGATTCAGGCAGTGACAGCAGGGGTGACAGCTGGGGGTAGATACAGCTTCCCACGCTGTGAAACTGTTAAGCACTGACTTAACCCAAATTGATCTCACCATCCTGACTTAGGGATTCCAGGCCCTTCGAATGGCGAATGTCACTCTTGTGTACAGCACTGAAACTCCATTTTATTTAAAATGTGAATTTAAAGAGCCCAGAGGAGAAAAACTGAGGGTGTCTTTATAGGCTGCTCTAGGCACCTTTACCTTTGAGCAGCTCAGTCAGAGCCTTTCTAAGAGAACCGCCAGGTGGCACCTGTAAGGCGCAGATGGGGAAATCATTTGCCCCACACCCCACAGCCTGGAACCAGCAGGCTGCGTGCTTTCCCCTGTGGGCTTGTTGGCGAGGAAGTGGGGGAGTTTTAGTCTCCTTCCAGACTGCGTGATTACACACCCCATCTTCCTAACACCCCAAACACGCCGAGGGAGGACTTGTCCCCACGCACTCAGGCTGTCTAAGTCGTATCACAAGCTTGTTGGGAGCAAATCGGCCTTAGCCACCCTCTGCAACGTGGGGGACTCGCCGAGGGTGACTTTGGGTTGCCCTGGACTGGAAACCGAGTCGGTGCCCAGGTCTCCCACGCCAGACCCCCAACTGGGGCAAGGGGGCCGAGAGGCAGGAGAGAAGCGTCCCAGGGCGGCTGCAGGCAGAAGTCCCCCAAACGTGGGACACCGCTTCACCTTCCCCTCACGGCCGTCAGCGGCCGGGGTCTGGGGCGCCTCCTCCTGCTGATCTCTTTCTCTGTGTTTTCTCCTGCCCGGGGCTCAGCGTGGCGTCCCCCATCCCTCCTCATCACCACAGCAGTGATCCCACACCCTAGGCTGGGTGGTTGTCCCCGCGCGCAGAGGGGCTGGGTGCGGGGTGTCAGCACACGCAACCAGCCTGTTTTGGTCATTTCGAGGTGCGCGGCCAGGCCACCAACTCCGCTCCATCTGTAGCTGGAGGCAAGCTGCGCCAGTTGCGAGATCCTAGCTGCTGCCACCGCCTCTATTCT
The DNA here is from genome assembly GCF_964194105.1 of Spermophilus citellus. Taxonomy (NCBI): domain Eukaryota; kingdom Metazoa; phylum Chordata; class Mammalia; order Rodentia; family Sciuridae; genus Spermophilus; species Spermophilus citellus. The sequence goes on from NC_138189.1 coordinate 136,426,928, forward strand.
GTCGCTAGTGACATTGGGAGGAGACCGCTTGGAGAGAGCGGAGAAGAAGGAAAAGGGGCAAGGAAGGTGGGGGAGGGGGGAAAGTAGCAATTGTGCCGGGGGGCGTGTGAGCAGCCCGAGAAGCAGCCGCGCTGGTAACAACTTCTCTGGGGCGCGCGCGGCGGGCAGGGGAGCGAGCGCGGAGCGCAGCCCGAGCCCGAGCCCCGGGCAGCGGCAGGAGTCTCGGCAGCCGCGGCCAGCGCCTTGCGCCGCGACGTCTGCTTGTTTCCTCCGGGTTCTCGGCCCCGGGTGCTGAGCTCGGGTCTATAAATAGCAGGTTACAGCTCCTTCTCGGCGCGCACTCGCTAGCACGCGAACGCTGGAAAGTCAGGCTAAAAGTGTCTGCTGCTGCTGCCGCCCCCCGCTCAGCCTCCGGGAGAGGTAATTACCCGCCTCGGATCCCGGGGCTCGGTGGGGGATTTCGCAGGGTGGGGTGGGCGAGGGTGGGCGATCAGGGAGGCGTTGGAGCGTGTCTGAGAGCGCGGGGGCGCGTCCTGCCTTAGGGAGCCTGTGTGTTTTGCATCAAGTTTCTCAACCCTGCAGCCCAGATCGCCCCTCTAGCCCTGTCGCTTAGTGGGTAGGGGAGGGTGTGCTGCCTGTCTTTGGGTGTTGGGGTACCCCTGTCCCCCGCTTACTGTCTTGTCGAGCGCCCCGAAGCGCGCGCTTGTTCCTACTCATATTCACGGGCTCCCACTCTCCCGGCCCCCGGGGTAACTCTGAGCTCTGGCCTCGCTGACCTTCCAAGGCTGCGTCCACCTGCGCGGTCCTTGAGAGAAGCCCTTGTGGCCCAGGGACTTGTCCCTAATCCAAATTACAGGCTGCCGTCCCTCTTCCCCCCAGCCTCAGAACAAGGAGTCCTTAAAGCATGTAAGGGGTGGTGGATGCTGGGGTCCCGGTTGCCTCATTTCCTGATGTTTCCTAAAAAGCCCCTCTGTCTGACCACCTCCAGCAACTCCTGAGAGCTTGTCGCCTTTGGGCGGCTACCCACGCATCTCTTATCCTACTCCTGAGAGGTCTGACTAAGAGGTTAACAAGGTGGGACTTGGCTGAAGGGGTGAGGAGTCATTGTTTGGAGCATTGCGCTGTAGGCTCCTAAACCTCTTCGTGCCCCTCTGGCAGGGACCAGAGCTGGAGAAAGTCAGGAGCCTGGTTCTTCAATGACTTACAGGTTTGTAGCTGATATTAAGATGAAGATGTAGAGCTACACAAATCTACGTTTGCCCCTCCCTGAACCTCTGAATTCTCCTCCCTTCGGAGTGGTGGTTTCTGTCCCTGAGGACCCAAGGAAGAGGGACCCAGCAGTTTCTTATTGGGGACAAGAGGGTTTATCAGGTGAAGATGTGCATATTAGGTTGTTGCTGCTGCACAAAACTTACTGGAAAAACCCAGTGGAGAAGGAGCCAGCAGTTTGTATTTGGAAACGAGAGGCTTCTTAAGGGTGAGGTTGCACATATTGATTAGGTTGTTTCTGCTTCACAAAACTTACAGGGAAAACCTGGCAGGGTTTTCTGTTACTCTTGTTTCAGTGATGCAGATTGGCTCTTTTTTTTTTTTTTTTCCTTCTCCTGAACCAGGTTTCTCCTCTCTCTCTTAAATGTTGTTTGAGGTCATTACTTTTGCTGAAGCCAGGTGTTGCATTTTGCCTACCTCCCACCTCTCAGTATTGTTTATAAAGCTGTGGTTCTATAAGTAAAAGCCTAGAAGAGGGTATACATTATTGTCCCTGTCTCAAGATGAGCAAAAGGAAGCCTTTTTATTACAGTGCTCCTACATTTCAAAGACTTTGCTTGTAACAGGAATTTTCTTAATGAGTTCTGGATCAGAAATGGTAGTAACCTGACTCAGTGCTAAGGCAACGCATAAGGCGCTGGGAATCATCAACAGAGCAGTTGGCTGACAGTGTTGTAAGAAGTTGAGTAAGGAGAGGACTGAGCAAGTGGGCATTTTCAGCTCCCTTGGTAGACAAGGTAATGTTTAGCTCATGTTCCTTTGCGATGTACTTCAGTAAAGCATTGATATTAAACCAGTCAGTGATCAATGGCTGTGTGATTAGTACACAGGCATTAAAAGTTGAACCTGTTGGATATGTAGTAATTTTAAATGCTTCTGCAATGGAATGCCTTTTTTTTTTATTTTTGACTATTTCTTTCCAAAGTGATTTGGAAGATTGTCCTTGAAAGGTTATGAAATGTGCATGGGAAGAGATGCTAGATGATTAGTGTTATTGGGAAACATACTTGCTGATTGAAATACTGCTCTGACTTTGGAGGAATATTCTCTTTGATTAGGCAAATCAATATTTATTTGTGATACACTAATGACCAGTTAGGATGTGTATAATTATACAGCACTTTGTTTCAGACTCTGGTATAGTATCAGAACAGCAAGATAGATCAAGTTTAGTTTTGTCCTTCCATATGTTTGAAGAATCATGCAAAGTTATAGACAGACAATACTCTTAAAATGTTGGGCTTGAGCATCACTTTAGGGATGGGAATTGACTGACTGACTTCATTTCCTATAAGATTTTTGTCAAAATTCTAAATGACCTTCATAGACTCATCAGTTAAGTTTGATTATAAAATAATGCAATTATATTTTAATTTTGTGAAATGGAAAAACCATTAAATTCAGGGAAAGCCAGATATTTTGTTCAAAATTGTGCCGATTGAAAGTTGTTCATTTCTTTTCTGAGACCTTAGAGTATCTTCTAGTTTAAATAAGGTAAATCCCCAAATGGGTAACAGAGTTAACTTGCACTACCTTCAGGCTAAATCCAAGAAGGCAAGTCTCTGAGAGACAGAGCAACAACTGCAAACTGATCCTATATCTCTTAGCAACCAAATAGATGTCAATTTTCAGGTAAGCACTGACATCTGAAAATACAAAGCTAGAAAACTGATGGAATCATAATTAGTGAGATGCTTACTGAATATTTATTACTTTCCTTTTTTCACTGTGAGCAGTTCCCAGTAGTACTAATATTAGGTATACAAATACACATTCTCTAATCCTTAGGGAATAAATTATCTTTCACATGGAGCTTTTAATAAATAGAAATGTTCTGTTTTAAATAATCTCAGGTTAAATGTTCAGTGGAAAGCTGTATCAGTCTCTTCTGTATGCTGTATCTTATTTTCTTCATGTGTCCTGGCTCTCTTTCTAAAGCCCCAAGGAATCTGCTCCAAAGGCCATGTTGTTACTGCTTTTTTTTGAATGTTGGATTAGAAATCCCTGATCAGAGAGTTTCTTAGGATATGCTCATAATCATATATACTTTAATACTCAGGCTTAAGAAATGATGCTATTAGGCAAATAATCTCATCTTAAACATTTATTTATAGATAAATCCAAATGGTGATGCTGTGATTTAATTTCCAGTGAAAATGCTATAGTCTGTGATTCTAAAACTTTAGATGCCCTGTGTGTGTGTGTGTGTGTGTGTGTGTGTGTGTAGAAATGGCATTAAGATAGGTGGGGGAAAATTAGGGGAACTTTTAGAGCCTCAAGCACAATTGTCATTTGAATCAAGTCATGTTACTCCAATCTTTTTATGCTTTGCAGTCCTACATAAATTAATAAATGCATTTTAAAAAGTGCTTATGAAGGGGTTGGGGTGTGGCTCATTGCTTGCTCAGCTTGCTTGAGGCCCTGAGTTCGATCACCAGTACCAATAAATAATGTTCATAAAGTTTTAGGTATCATAACCATAGTTTATATACATTTGCAACTGAAGCAGGACTCTCCTTATATAAGGCACAGTTGTATCAACTATCTTCAATTCTGAAATATTCTTGGAGATATGATATACATAAGGCCAATGGAATATGAAAGAGCTATAATTTTAGTATTTTTTTGGTCAATTAACTTCAAAATTTTACTGAACATTTGTTATCATGATAGATGTCATCACAACACAAGACAGTATGTGTTTTCCAAACTGAGTTTCTTCAGTTGCAATATCTTGAGTTGCAATAGTTTGAGCATTAGTCAACCATTCCAAGTAGGTTTGCCCATTGTGTGTTGGGACCTTAAAATAGCCTACTGCAGATCTAAGTGAAACAGGTGGAAAAGCTGATTAAATCTTGAGAAGTTTTCTAAATCATGTGGCTTTGATTGGAATTTCCTTTGGGAATTAATTAATGATTTTTCACAGGGGATAGAAATATTTCCATTCAAGGGAGTTCTATCTGTTCAACAATAGCCATCTATCTATTTTACCTGTTCTTCTGCTTATGCAAACAAAGCAATACAACAGGCCTACTAGTGAAGTTACCCAATGCTTTTCTCTGATGTTTTCCAAGGATAGAAGAGTCTGTGTGATATACAAGCAGCCTTAATTGGCATGCTGATCCTGAATGATTGGAGTGACAACAGCAGTGAAAAGCACCTCCCAAATTAAAAATAAAAGTATGATTCTTATTTTTTTCATGTGTCAGCTATGTATGGTGTATCATTTATTTATAAATTTTAAATACTGTTAAAACAGAACCTAAGATTTTTATGTTTCTCAAAAAGGAGAGAGTTTTTAAAAAATAACTATGATTTAAAGGGAATCCACTTAGTATTTTTCACTTTGAAAAACATAACAGAAGTGAGTCTTCCACCCTTCACTTTAGTTCTTGGGTATAATGCATGAAGTAGATCAGACTCAAGACGACCATTTTAGAATATAGTGAGTCAAATAAAATGTGCCCCCCCCACCATCACCAAGTCATCCACCACAAACTTTTCTTAATACTTTGAAAATGGTTTTCATTTCATTTTCATGGGCCTTTGCTTTTCTTAGACAATGATCAGAGATGAGCTCAACCAAAACACAAAAATTATTCAATGTGGGGAAAATAAAATAGAACCAAGAACCAGTGGCATTTTGAATTGAAGTTATAACCTGTATGGAGCAGAGATTTTAGCTGTGTTCAAGAGACCTTTGCACTATCCTTAGTGGTTATTAAATATCCTATGATGCCTGTTTGAACATCTTCGTGTGCCACAGTAGTGAGATAACCACTATTCCATTTAGATCAGCACAAACTGCACTCATAATACTTTGCATGGTTGATGAACAGTATAAAAAATTACCTTTAAATTGTTTGTCTTTATTATTAACAAAATCTGGGACTTGTATCCAATCAGATCTAATCAGATCTTTATGAGACAGATGCAATTTTTGTATTATGTGTAATTTCATGTACTCCCTGTAGTCTTCTCTTGAAATTCTTGTGAATAAATATGTCTCAAACCTGTTTTGATGAAATTTTTCCTTTAAAATACAGCATTCCCACGTTCCTGAAACTGTTCATTGTGCAGCTGAGGCAAAAGAGACATTGAACACTAGGTGGCAGTGTGCAATGCTTAGAAGCCTTGCTTCTTTCAATCTCAGCATATTCATTTTAAGACTTTTAAACAATTTATATCATGAGTCAGTTAATGAAATTAAAGACAACAGGCACATAAATCCTTAGTAGTATATTTAGAAGATCTATTATTTGTAATACTTTAAAGATTTGATTGTAATATTTAACACACTCTGTTTTTATGAGGGGTCTGCTTATGTGAAGAACTGTCGGAAATTAATGGAATTAAATGTGTGCCAGAATTCTGTTTATGACTGGATAAGAGAGAAAGGAAATTAAATGAACATTATAGGAAAAAAACATATGGTCATTCAAAAATAGTGTATTAACCATTAATGATTTACATTTTAATCCTAATCTTCTCACAGCACCAGCTGAACAAGTTCTTTTTTTTTTTTTCCCTAGGAGTCAAAGGCTGTAAATATTTTTTATCTATCTCATTGTCCTTGGGACAATTAAAAAGTCCAGATTATTTCATTGATGCTTCAGCAAACCCCTGAATGTCCTCTGTAATAGCGATGGCCCGTATTGGATCAGCCATGTAGCTCTGTGGTTTATGGATTATTATGACCACTTCTTCATGGTTCATCTGAATGTAGACATTCCTATCTTTGGCTGGATGATTCAATTATGAGTCTTTGCAGAGTTGACCAATCTGTTCCCTCTTCTGTACACTAGTCACTGTCCAGCCATCTGATAGGAACATCTAAAAGAATTGGCATTTCAGCCTTGCCCTCTCAATGTGGCTGCTGCAGGAATGGAGACCAAGAGAGACACTAGTCAAACTAACTTGGCAAAACTAAGAAGTGCACTACTAAAAAAAAAAAACTCAAAGAAACGAAACAAAACAAAACAAAAAAAAAACCCCAAACTGATGTGTCAAAGCTAACAAGAAGAATAAAAAAAAATTGGAGTTTATGAAGCAAATCATAAAGTTCCATTGAAGGAAGCATATTTGTGAAACAGTCACAAATACAGGTATCTTATATTTGGGCAATTATAGATAATAGATAATATATAACTAATAATATATAATATTATATATTATTATACAACAATAATATGTAAAATAATGACTACAGTAAAAACACTAGATATTTCACTTCAAAGTCAGAAATATTGGCATTAGATATATTAAATACTTGAATTTCTGAAAAACATGAAAGACTTTATAACATTAAGAAATAGATTTCAGTTTTGTTCTGTCATATTTCTTCAATCACTAGAAGTGTGCAGCAGTGTTCTTTGAATTTATCAGATAGGTAGTATATCCTTGATAAGCTAATTAATGAATTAGGCATCTTGTTGCATATCTTGTTGCCAAGGTCCTCTTATGTAAAATTTCACATTTTGGACATGGCATATACCTAGAATAAATGAACTTAGTGATACTCCAATCAAAGCTAAGATTTTACCAGCCATCTTTAAAGTGCAGCATGTACTAATTTATAATTTTACCGTGTTGTAAATTTAAATCACTACCAGAGACTGGCCTTTCAGTGAAGGAGCCCAGTGGGTGGCCAGCAGCCACACTCCTGGGTAACACGGTGTTCTGGTTGACTCATGACATCACTCTCTGGAGTTATTATGGGTGAGAATGTTGGAAATTTGGAAAGCTGAGAAATTATTTGGTTCTCTCCTTTGAGAATGTCAGGGATCTGTTGAAATATAATTTTTAGATGCTGTAGAATTGATGTTTTGGATGAGTAGAATTCTTTTAAATTTCAAAATTGATAATAACCACTAGGTATATATCTCACTGACATTGTATATGTAAGAACAACTATAATTCCATTGTAGAGAAAACAAATAGTTTTTATCCAAAAGATTCATACCATGTCATGCTTTTCATATGTATAAATTATATAGATTCCAAAACACCTGTATAATTTTCTTCATATTTGACACAATTTGCATGAATTTAAAAAAAATTACTGTGTTTTCTTTCTTGGGCTATGTTTCAAAGACTGCCTTCCAATTGATTTATTCATATCCCCTTTCACATTTTCTATTTTGGGTGGGAGCAAAAAGTGATACATGGAATAGTGTGATGAGAAATAATTGAGCTATTGACTTTTAAATTGACTTCTGAATAACTTTAATTGACTTCTGAATAACTTTCCTGAATAACCTCGATTTCTGAGATTCTTTGCATTTTTTTGTTTTCTTTTACTGATTTTTAAGGAGTGATATGTGTAAGTCGTGTACTGCACAGAGGTATGAACTCCTTGAAAGCTTCTTGTCTTTATTGTTGTTTTTTTTTTTCTCTTTTTTTTAAAATTTTATTGTTGGTTGTTCAAAACATTACATAGTTCTTAATATACCATATTTCACAGATTGATTCAAGTGGGTTATGAACTCCCATTTTTACCCCATATACAGATTGCTGTGTCACATCAGTTACATTTCCATTGATTTACAAATTGGCTTTCTAGTGACTGATGTATTCTGCTGTCTATCCCATTCTCCACTGTCCCCTCACCCCTCCCCTCCCCTCCCCTCCCCTTCTCTCTCTCCATCCCCTCTACTATAAATCGTTTCTTCCACTTATATAATTTTTCTCCTACTCCTCCTTTCCTCTTATATGTAATTGTGTATAACCCTGAGGCTCACCTTCCAATTCCATGCAATTTCCCTTAACTCTCACTTTCCCTCCCGCCTATCATCCCTGTTTAATGTTATTCTTCTTCTCCAGCTCTTCGTCTCTACCCTGTCCTTGGTTACTCCCCTTATATCAAAGAAGACATTTGACATTTGTTTTTTAAGGATTGGCTAGCTTCACTTAGCATAATCTGCTCTAATGCCATCCATTTCCCTCCAAATTCTATGATTTTGTCATTTCTTATTGCAGAGTAATACTCCATTGTGTATAAATGCCACATTTTTTTAATCCATTCATCTATTGAAGGGCTTCTAGGTTGGTTCCACAATCTTGCTATCGTGAATTGTGCTGCTAACAAGAGCATGCTACAGGGACACTGCTATATCGATGTTCATAGCTTCTTGTCTTTAATGCTAAACTGCTTTCCAGAAAGCTTGCACCCACTTTCCCTGTCCCTGGAAATACACACGTCGCACTGCCACCCTCCTCAACATGTAGGGATGTTATTTTTTTTTAAAGTTTGTTAATTCAGGAGTGGAAGATGATTGTGATAACAACAAAAGCAAAAGTCACCTGTGCTACTGAGCTCCTGCTGAGGCCACCTGTCAAGGCCACATGTCGTGCAAACCCGTGTCTACAATCATGTTTTTTGACTCTTTGTGATGACTCTAAAGAGAGGACAGGGTTAGAACTCTCTCCAGGTTAGAGAACTTATTTTTTGAGAGGTTAAGTGGCTGGCCAAGACCATACAACTATTAGGCAGTAGGATTGGCTCTTGGACCAAGATGGGTTTTACTTTAAAATCTGGGCTTTAAAGTACCACATCCTTCTACTGTTGTGGTTTGCATGTGAGGTGTCCCCAAGAGCTCACGTGTGAAACCAGAGGAGAGGATTCAGAGGGGAAAATGACCAGGTTGTGAGAGCCTTAACCCAGTCGGTGAATTAATCCCCTGATGGGATTAACTGGGTAGTGACTAGAGGAGGTGGGGCATTGGGGTTGTGGCTTTGGGATATATATTTGTATTTGGCAAGTGGAGACCTCTCTCTGCTTCCTGATCATCCTGTGAGCGACTTTCCTCTGCCACACTCTTCTACCATGATGTTCAGCCTCACCTTGAGCCTGGAGGAAAGGAGTCAGCTGTCCGTGGACTAAGACCTCTGAAACCTTGAGCCCTCAAATAAACTTTTCCTCCTCTGCAATTGTTCTGCTCACGTCCTTTAGTCACAGCAGTGAAAAAGCTGACTAAAACATCTACAGTTCTTTGCTTGAGAGTGAAGATTTTGAAATGCTTATTCAGTGGCATTTCATATTTAATGGTGATAATATCTCTAGCCTATTTGTGTATTAAAACCTTGGTTGTCCTTTCATCAGTTTTCAAGTGTCTTTTGTGTATTCAGGATAGGGACCCCGGTCATTTGCATTACCTAATATTTTTGGCATACAAATTAAAAATATGTATGTGGTTAAATTGAATGTTGTATTTCTTCCACTGGGTTTTTTTTTTTTTTTGTGTGTGTGTGTGTGTAGATAATACTACTACAAGTTAAAATATATCCAAATTGCATCCACCTTAAAAGATCTCCATCTAATTCTTTAATGTGTTTTCCTCTCCAGTCTATCCAGCATTTCCTGGTGGATAAGATACGGATTAAAATGACATTCCTCCTAAAAATAATTGAGCATTTTTCAAAAGTGGTTTTCAAACAGCCTATCCATTTCCCACTGAGTTGTGGGAGATAGCTCCTACCACATCACTTCATACCTTATTCTAGGTGTACACACCTGCAAACACACCTACTCTTGTGTTAAGTGCGTTTCTGGTTCTGGTATATTTATTTCATTCCAGTCTTCTGTCAGTTGTTTTATTAATATCACACAGGCTTAAGCGTCATTGCTATTTCCTTGACATCTGGTAGATTTATATCCTGTTCTTGTTAATTTTCTCTGTATGTATGTATGTGTGCATGGATATGTGTGTGTGCTTGCACGTGGGTTTTGAAGACATTTTCGGTGATGTTTGTTCCACACTCATTTTAGAGTAATTTTGTAAATCAACTCCCAAGTGATTTTAGATTTTAATTGAAACCTCACCAATTGAATAAATGGAATTGAGGAGAACTGGCAACTTTAAAAGGTTGTCTTTTTGTCCAGGAGCCTGGTCTAGGAAAGGTTTGGTTTTGGAGAGATTTCATGTTATATACAAGTACTAATGCTAGACATCAGTCATTTTCCCCCAAAGATTACCTTTGATTCTCCCTTCAAACCAATGAAGGAATTATGTGCACAGCATATGCTCCATGGTCTACCATGGCGTCACTCAATGTCTGAGGTTCTTTGGGAAAGACAAATAGAGCCCGAACATTTCTCTTTCCCATTACTAGTTTACGACCTTGCTCTCAGCATTTGTTTTAAACTATTTTACTTTAACCTAAGAAGTTAATTCAATATAAATATTTAAACCATCAGTATGAATAATAGTTTAATTTCCTAAACACATTACTAATGTGGTGTCATAACATTGTCCAAAAATATGTATTACCTTTGATATCAACAAAATAAAATGCAGCAAGCATTGGTTGGTGTGAGGTTTTGTTTCTTGTTGCAAATCTAACAAAATCACCTGTAAGATGATCGATTTTGGCCTGTTGCCATAGAGTGGCTAGGTTGGGCATCTAGCCTGAAGCTCTTGCTTATTTATGTGGGTCTGTACTCCAGAGATTTTTTAAAGATGAAAATAGTCCAAAATGTTTTCATGTATGTGAGTTGTTTATGTCTTTCTTAAATGCTACATAACTATCTATTCCTGCTCTCTTCTTTTGACCTTGATGTATAAAACAATTTGTTTATTAGAATCACAGGAGAGAAAGGTTTGCCTTTATTTACACAAGTCTGCCTGATTTTCTTGTAGCTTAGATGTCTTTATTTCAGGCTAGTCACGCAGCATCAGGTACATTTGGTGGTGCTTATCTCAGGCCGTGGCGCATAGATAAGTATCAGGAGGAGGGGTGGTCCTGCCTTCTCTTCTACATTCCTCCAACACCAGGGCAGAACTTTTGTGGGGCTGGGAATTGTGAGTGTAAGTCATGGGTGAGCTATGAGCCTTGGGGCTTTGGAAGAGCCATGTTTTCCTCCCTGCCTAAAACTGCAAAGGTGTCCACTAAGGTGGGTCACCCCATCAGAGTCTACAGACATCCACTTTCCATTTCATAGGTAGATAATGGAACTCAATGACAAATGAAAACAAGTGAAAAGCTTATAATTTGCCTCTGATAAGGTTTTTCTAATTCCCATCCTTAGGTTGATATGTTGCTTTTTGGTTGAATGCTCAAAGCCACAGCACTAGCAGTGATAAAAATCCTTTTATAGCCTCCAGGGAGTTTTTTCCCTACTTGTTTAAATTTCCCTGTCAGGATCTCTTGGTGATTTGTTGCTGAGAAAGAGTGCACAAGAGAGGAACAGTGACCAGTGTCCATGCTGCAGAGCAAAGACATTGCAAGTGGGATTCTAAATCACACAACATCCTACTTGGGACTCATATTCAAATATGCATTTTGATAGCTTTTTGCTTCTAGCACACTGGTTCACATAAACACTGATTCTAAGAAAAATTACAAATCCTGCAAGACAGTCTTAGTTGGGGAAGTTACCTTCAAGGAGCTCTAGTTTATTTTCATATTCCATTTTGGAATGACCCATCATCTTCTTTAAAAAATTTGTAAAATTTGTTCTTTTTAGATATATAGGACAGTAGAATGTGTTTCAACATATCCTACAGACATAGAGGACGACTCATCCTAATTGGGTTCCCGTTCTTGTGGAGGTGTGTGGTGTGGAGTTTCCCTGGTCATATGTTCATATATGAACATGGGAAAGTGGTGTCCGATTCATTCTCCTCGCTTTCCCATTCCCATCCCCATTCCTTTCCTTCTCTCTTGTCTAATCCAGGCAATTTATGACCATCTTCTTAGCACTGAGGAGTTCTGCTGCTAAAACCAGGAGGGACCTAGGTAAATGGGAAGGCTAGTCACCTTATCTCCACAAACATGTTTGAAGAGTAAAGGGAAAGTAATAGGTAGGAGTTTTCAAATAATCTCTTATAGTCCATATAATGGAGAGAGAGTGTTTTGGTTTACGAAAGCTTACTTGAACATTGCCCGAATAGTAAATCACCCCAGAGATTTTACAAAATCTGGGCTCACTGTCCTTTGCTGGCAGAAACTGGGTATTTTTTATTTATGTACTTATTTATTCATAATTTATTCCCTGTATATTTTAAAAATAATTTTCAGCTGACTTACAGGAAAATCTGAAAGATACCAAGTTTTTAATGGCTCAAGAATAATATAAGAGATTTGGGAGCTCTGCTAAAAGGAGCATGCCTTTAAAATTAAAATTGATAATGTGAATACTAGTCAGCGTGATGCAGAAAAATATGTTGGGACAATTAAAATCACTACCTAGATTCCCATGATTTTTTGATAAAAAGGTAGCAATTATCTGAGCCATTATTTGATGTCATAAAGTTCCCACTGGACAGTGTGAGTGAGCTATTGATATAGAAGAACCCTGGACCAATCCAAACTTTCATTCAAGTTTTCTTTTACATACATGTTTTTGATTCTGGCTCCACACATTCTAGCATTAGATATAATTAACTTGCATATAATTAACTTGTTGCATTTATTAAAATGATCTGGACTGAGTCTTTGTTCTTCCGAATCTGCAGTCTAGTGATTTTGGCAGAGTCATTGTATTTTACCCACAGTTATGGGTTAGTCAGTTTTCACTACTGCAATGAAATACATGAGATAATAACTTAAGAAGAGGGAAGGTTTATTTTGGCTTATAGCTTTTGAGGTTCCAGCCCATGATCAGTTGGCACCATTGTTTTTGGCCTCTGGCAAGGCAATGACTGTTATGGATCGAATCATGGAAGAAGCTGCTCACTTCATGGCATCTGGGAAGCAAGGTGAAGAGGAGGCTAGCATCCACAATCCCCTGAGAGGACGCTCACCCAGTGAACTAAAACTTCCACCTCTTACATTTCATAGCCTCCCAGTAGCACCAAGCTGAGGACCAGGACTTTAACACACAGGTTTTGGGAGACATTCAAGATCCAAGCTATAGTGTTTTATTCCATCTATTAAGTAGAGATCCTAACTAACTGTATCACAAATTCGTAGTGAGAGTTAAGTGAGATTATATGTAAAAAAAAAAAAAAATGATATAAAAGATACCTATAAAGTACAATGTTAATAATGTTGACAGGCGCTAATATTATTCTGTTATGTTCTATATTCAGAATAATCATTTAGAGCTTAATTACAAATTTAAATGTATCCAAGAAAACTATATTGATTCATCTTTGCTGAAGGTATATGGCAGAGTATTTTTAATAGATTTATATTCTGTAAGTCAAAATTTTGAATTACAAATATAATCAATTGGTTCAACATGTATAATAAATAAAATGGTTACAGTTTTGTAGCATCCAAACAGAGCTTCTAGAAAAGATTATGAAAACATTAAAATGTTTTTAAAAACTGAATTTAAAAACTGAATTTAGACTGTTTTAGGCAGAGCAAGAGTACCAAACATTTTTTTAAAAATTGAATCCATCTTTGACATAGCAGACCTATTCTTGTCACAATCTCTACTACCCTATTGTCTTACACCTCACCCATGTCACTTGTGCTGGTTTTTTTTGCTTGGCACTTACAGGCATTTGACTTGAGTCTTCTAAACCAGAAAGTAAACCGCGTGAGTGACATATTCCTCCAGCATCTTCTGTGTATGTTATTACGTAAAACATAGTTCCAGTAAAAGGTACACAACTTAGTGTTATGCTTTCTGGCAGTGATTTTGCCTGAATATATTCCGTGGCTACTTAAGGACTATCACTTGCTTAAAACCAAGTGATAGGTTTGGCATTCTTTTGTGAAACATAAGAATTTAATAAAAATTATCATTCACCTATTTAGTCATTTTCTAATTAAAAATTGAGAAGGCTCCAGGGGATTTCAGGTGAAACCAAGAGACTGTTTTTCAAAAAAGAATTCAGAATCCACTCTAATGGATTTTAATAGATAGACTCCTTATGCATAAGCTGGTTCATGGATACCCACCTGGCAAAGGAGTTATGGGGATTAAATTAAATAAAGGATGTAAGGCACAGTGTCAGACCATAAGTCTTCGATGAATGATAATTCTCTAAACTACTTTCTTTTCTTTTTTAAGCCACTATATTTCTGTGATTAGTATTTTTATTATATGAATGGATGAGGAATTGAGATTAAAGAGTTATCTGATGTAGTATTTTCTAAACTTTGGCAGTAGAGTTTTAAATGAATTCCTGTTACATAAAGTAAATATAAAATATCAGTATAAATGCAGTAAGTACATATTTTAAAGTATGCTATGGAGAAAGTCAACTAATAGGAATAGAGAGATTCCCAGGCTGAAAATTAGCTTGTAAAATCTGTCTTCTAGATAATAGTTATGGAATTATTTAGTTTCTTTCTTGATATCTTTATTTTATTTGTTTTTAGTTTATTTGGTATTTTTATTTTGAATCTTTGTTTTTTTATGTTTTCTTTCTCTACATTGCAAACTCTTTGAGGATGGGTAGGGTGTTCAATTAATCTTTGGGCTCAATGCCTGGAAGAATGGATGGCAGATACTAGGTCTCAATAAATTTACTTTTCTTTGATAAATAAATAAACAGTAGGGTAGTTTTTTTATTTTTTATTTTTGTAGTTGTAGATGGACAGCATGCCTTTATTTTATTTGTTTATTTTTATGTGGTGCTGAGGATCCAACCCAGTGCCTCACACATGCAAGGCAAGTGCTCGGCCACTGAGCTACTAGTTTTTTTTTTTTTTTTTTTTTTTTTTTTTACATTTAGTCACGAATAAGTAAAATTATTGATGCAAAGATGGCCTCATGTCAAGATTCCTTTCAACACCATAATCCATTACAACAGTATAGCAATGGCTTAAAATCATATATTAAGATGCTGAAAAGGCATTTGTTTAAATTCAGCAGTCATTCCTACCAAAACCTTAATAAATAATAGGAATAGGAGGAAATCACCTAAATACAGTAAATGCTACTTATCCAGAACCAAGAACAAACAGCACTGGAGACTCCATTTTAGAACTATTGTATCAGAATTTAGTAATATGCCTGAATTTGTAATTCCCACTTAAGAAATATATGGCCCTCTACAAGAATTAATCAGAATTAGAACTGGAAAAATCATATGTATATGTAGACATACATATATTTATACACACATATTATAGTTGTACAAAGAATTTAAATATTTTTAAATGTAATAACAAAGTTTGCAGGATCTGTAGGAAGAGAATGATAAAATCTTATCAAAGGGCTACATCATTAGCTAAAAAAACAGAAATGCATACCCAGTTCTTGAATGAGAAATCTTAAAATTACAAATATATCAATTCTGCGTAAATTGTTATACATATTTAATGAAACCATGAACAGGGCTAAGTTTTTTTTTTTTTTAATCTGAAAAAAAATCATTGTGGTTTTTAGGGTTGGTTAGTAGGTAAAGGCATTAGAGCTTGAAAGTGATAGTTTCCTGATATAATAAAAATAAATGACCTAAAAATGATGCATTTTGACAACACTCTAGAAGAATTTTGATCTATTAGTGAAGCTTTTGCTATACCAGAAGAGAATCTGATATTCAAATGTTGGTTAGGTATTTGTGCAGAGGTGTATTCCTTCACACGTGTGGATTTGTAGGAGTTACAGTGAAGGAAAATTGGTAAGGAGCCTGCATTTGTGGAGGGCCTGCCAGGTATCAGGCACATGGCCTTGAACATGGTCCACCTTTCTGGAGGGAATTGTTGCATTAGCATTAGAGCTTCTTGAAATTGGATCAGTGAAATATTTATCACCTTTTTTTTGACATGTAGATGATGGAAAAACAATTGCAACCTTGTAAGTAGTGGTGTGGTTAGCTTTTGTCATTTTGGGGAAGAGCAATTTGTAGAATTGCTTATCACTGTCATCCATGAGAAGAAGGTTGGGGTAAATGGTTGAATAAAGGTGTATCTTCATTGGAACTCACCCATCTGCACTGTTTTGAAGAAAATAGCTAATGTTTATTTGACACTGAGGTCTTTATTCACATCTTCTTTTATTCCTCTAGTTGTGTGAGGTAAGCACTGATTATTCCTGCATAAGGTGAGAATTGTGGGACAGCATGGCCCTATAGCGTGCTCCAGCTACAGATTCAGGAAGAGGTGAATCCAGGCTCCTGAGCAAATGCTTTAGGCATCCATGTCTCAGGTCCTTAGAATACCGTAGTAGTCTGTCTCTTAGAATATCAGTAGCAAAAGTTGAGAGGGAGTCACAGTCTTCTTGCTGTTTCAAAGTTGAGTGTTCTTCAATAAGCTTCTATTGGTGGGAAGGAAATAATTGCCCCTTGGGAGTGGCTTGAAGCCAAGACTGCAGAGATGAGGAGCCCTTTTCCTAGTGCAGCCTTGAAGGACCAAAGAGATTGACTGTTCTAGGCCAGGATGGAGTCTGGCTAAAAATAATATAAGTATGTAGAGGATCCCTTTCTTTACCATTTGCCTCTTCTTTAAGTTGGGGAAAAATGGTTATTTAGCTCTGACTAGACCCATCTGTTGAATATATACATAATAGTCTGAGGATCCAGTGATGATTATGAGCATAAAATCGTCCAGCAGTTGAAAACCTTTAATCATGCACTTTGAACATTCCAGCCAATTTTTTTTTTTTTATGGCCTAAAAGCATCCATAGTTGGAAGGAAACATCTGCTGTGTTGTTCATAAGAGCTTTGGAATCCAATATGCTTCATTTACACAGTCATTTCATGTGCATTGGGCACACTTAAAAATGTTGCTTGTTGCTGAATTTTCTATTCGGAACATTCCACATAAGTAGAAATAAACATTAACCTCTATAAAATCCACCAGCTCAAGCAATCTATAGAAGCTGGTAGCTAATGTAGGAAAACCACTGTACGTGGTGGACTTTTTTTCATATGTCTTGAGCACAAGATATATGTTTTATTTTTAAGAAGAATCTGTTTACACCGTATGGTACCAATGCTGCTTAAGTTTATTTGTACCTCAGCTACTTATAGCACAGACATCATGAGAATTCATCTATGCTGTAAGAACATCTGTTTGGAAAAAAATGAGCACACCTTGGGTGACAAGTCTCCATGAAGATTAGCAGGGATTCCGTCTCAGTCTGTGAAGGAGCCTCCATCTCTTAATGGAAGAGGAGCACAACTAGCTTTGTGAGCTCATGGGAAGTTTGTTCTCTGATCTTCCTGATGAGGTTCATTTGCAGATCCCTCGACACAGAAGCTTAATCATGGGAAGAGGAAGAAATGCTTTTTGGGAAAACATAAGAGGAATTTGTACTCTTAGTCTGATCATAATTCATTGACCGCACAAGGAGATCCACTTATGTGTTCTTTAAATTAATGGCTATGGAGGAAACTTTCTTCACCCTTGTGGATCCTTGGAGAAGACATTTGCAGAGAAATTCCTGGAGCTGCTCCCCTGTGGGGAGATTAATGGTTTAATATGTGGAATCAGACAACTCACAATTTCTTTGCTCAGTAGCACTCTGAGCTGCACAGTCTTCCTGCTTTATTTCTCCCTTATAGCTCATCCTCATGGAAACTTCTGTAGGGGCAAATGGAGCCTCTAATGCAAAGCCACCTCTGCCCTAGACTTCTTGAGGACTCTGATCACTATGGGGAATCAACAAGTAATGTGACTTAGATATGATGGAATAAATATGTTAAAATATTGAGATTTTTCTATTCATCTACCTTTTTAAAAAATATTTATTTTTTAGTTGCAGTTGGACACAATACCTTTATTTATTTATTGATTGATTTATTTTTTATGTGGTGCTGAGAATCGAACCCAGGGCCTTGCACGTGCTAGGTGAGCACTCTACCGCTGAGCCACAACCCCAGCCCTCATCTACCTTTTTGAATTGACTGAGTGATTTATCAGAATAAAGGTAGGGGACCAGAAAATGGTGTGTGTCGGGGAGACTGTATTCTTGGGCCTTCTCACCTCTTCCTTCCCAGGGAAAGTAGATAAAAGTGATCCCTTTAATGACTCACCACCCAGGGATGCACTCATGCATCTTTCCACCTCTTACTTTCTGCACATCTGTACTTGGTCCTATTTCCCCCAACAATTGGATGACCAGAGGGACCTCTGATGGCCGTTATTATTTGCCTCCTGTGTTTTCCCTTCTTCTCTGCCTCCTTCCTCTGACAGTGACTATATTCAAGATTTTCACACATCAGAAAGACTAGAACCCCTTTCCACCCCACATTCCCCTCTAGCCACTCTCTCTCTCTTCCTGGGAGAGCCATGCATCTTGTCAGAGATGGCCATTTCATTGTAGTCTGAATTTGGCTTCCACTTTAAAAAAAAACTGCTTTTGTTAAGGCCACTATAAAATATTTTGTTACATTTCATAGGTATTTCTCTTTATTTATTTATTTTGGGAACCAGGGATTGAACTTGGGGATACTCCACCCCTGAGCCACATTCCCAGCCCTATTTTGTATTTTATTTAAAGATGGGGGTCTCACTGAGCTGCTTAGTGCCTTGCTTTTGCGGAGGCTGGCTTTGAACTCTCAATCCTCCTGCTTCAGCCTTCTAAGTTGCCAGGATTACAGGCGTGCGCCACCACCCCTGGCTTTCTCTGTCTTTATTTACTTTATCTCCTGGCAATGAAGGATTGTGTGAACTATTCCTTTAAAAAAAATTCTTCCTTTGTTTTTTTTTTTTTTTTTGATACTGAATTCTCCTTTTCTTAAATTTGATTTTTGAATATAAAAGTATCTTGCAGATGCAGACATACTGTGCAAGTAAAAAAAATAAACATGCCTACATGTATCCCAACTATATTTCTCTGTGTGATTTTAATTGCATTAAATCATTAGATCAATTTGGGTAGCTTTGACCCTGACATTGTTGATTGTAATCTTTGTATCCATTACGTAATGTATCTCTGTCTTCCATAATATTTTTCAATACAGTTCAAATCTTTGTCTTGTTAAGATCCTCTATATTGCGTGCTAGATTTACAGACATCTCATTTTTATCGTAGTTATTTAAAATGGCATCTCTTTTAAGGTTATGTTTTGTTTATGGCATATATAAATATTATTGGCTTTTTATGTTAATCTTAATGCCAGCTACTTTGCAAAATTATCCTCATATTTTTATAACTTTGCTGTTTTCTAAATATAATATTTATTGTAACAGAAGTCTCTTGCTAGTTGAATAATGCTCTTGGTTTCTCTTTACCTTAAGCTGCTTTATGCAGAACTTGCTGTTGAATGATGGTATCACACAATTCCAACTTGACAGTTTTTCCTCTCAGCACTTTGAAGATATCACTCCACGGTTTTCTGGCTTCTATTGTTATCATTGCTGTCAGTCTAATTGCTGTTTCTTGGTAGGTTCTTTTTTTTTTCTGGTTTTGAGAAAGGCCAACCACAAAGAAGAGAGCAGACTCAGAAATAGCAGCAAGAGCCCTGTAAGTGGGGGAGAGGTCATTGGAGACCAGAAGGAGGTGGGCTGTGCAGAGTGGGCCACCGTGAGAGGAGCAGTGACCTTCTGTCAACAGGCACACCAGCCCTGAGGACCTCACAAGGAAGGCCTCACTCCCCCTCCATGCTCTGATCTCCAGTGGCCAAATCCCACTGGAAGCCAGGCTCCATGAAGGTCAGTTTTCGGGGGGCCAAGAGCCTGGTAGGTGAAAAGAGTGGATCTGGAAATTAAAGCAAAAAATATCTATTTTTATTTTCAGATCTGTCTAGTAATTTTTGTTACTTCTTGCCTCTTTCTCAAATGTCGGTCCCCTCTCTCATTTCTTTAGGCATCTCATACATCATTATTCATAATGTGTCTTGTTGGGTCTGGTATTTATAGTTTCGGGTTGTTTCTGTCCTCTCTTGCTCACAGTGGCTCGTTTTCTTGAGTTCATGTTCATTTTTCAATGTGAGCACGTTTTTGCATAAAAGTAATGTGCACCATTCAACTCCGGCGACTTGAGTTGAGGATCTTTTCCTTCAAGGAGGTCTGGCCTTTGTTTCTGTGAGACATCATGGACCTCCCCCCACCTTTTTTGTAGGAGCCACGTCACTTAGATCCCAAATTCTTGTGAAAGAATAATTATACATACACAGTATTTTTTGAAGAGGCTGTCAGTGGTTTTGTTCCTGTTCACAGCTCTCATGGAGATAAACAGATTTTCTCATCTGAACCTTTTTGAAGGGAGGAAGTCTTCCAGCCCACCCTTCATAACTGCTGCTTCCCTTTGAGTATGGTAGTCCTAGGCAAGGCTCAGATCATCCATGGCCTTCACGTTGATCCTCCAATGCCTTGACTTTGAGTTTTCCTAGATCTAGTTTCCTGGTTTTTGACATTTGTCTTATCCTTTCTTGATGTGCAGTTCATTTTAATTTACCATTGAAGGATTTTAATTTCTTCAAAACTGAGCCTTGTATATGGTAGGGGAATCTATCTGAAATGAGGTGAAAGAGATGCTGCTTATTCACCTCTATTTGTGCCTTATTATCCATCTCATTTCCCTGATGATTCTTTCAGTTTGGGATTCTTGAAAGTTCTGTCCAGTTTCCTCTTCCTGTATCACCTTGTCTAGATCAATCCATATGACTCTAATTCACAGCCTGCTGTAATCTCTGTGTGTGCAGGGATTGGGTTGTTATTCAACCAGGATCTCCCTCGTGTTTAGCTTAAAGTCTGGCACATCGCAGGAGTCCAGTTTGAACTTGTTGAGTGAGTGACTGGGAGGACCATCGTGTATCTGAAGAGAGAATGATTAGCTTGTTGCACTTTGGGCAGGCGACGGCACTATAATGGATAGATGCTCTCATCTTACTTCATTTTTCTGATGTTTGCACTTCTCTTTGGGAAATGTATTTTTGGCTTTGTCTCTACCCTCCTGCTGTAGAAAATGTTAAGTATTTTTACCTTTTCCTTTAAATACATACATCTGTACATGAGCTTGTAGAATTCTCAGTAGCTTCAGTCAGTGCTGGGATTTTTTTTTTCTCTCTGCTGAGGGGAATATTATTATATTATGATTTCCTTTGGTGAATGGTAATATGTAGAGGTTGGTCTTTTTTTCCAGTTAACATTTAGACCTTCCAGTTTGTAGCAATGTTATTAAATTGGATGGTTGGACATGAAGGCGTCGAGTGGAGCAGATAAAATAAAAATTAGCTTCTGTAATATTCAGAGCATGCAACACCTGGGTGTATGGAAGAGTACTTTAAATGCATGGAGGGACAGGAGTGGGGGAAATCTGACTATCACTAAGGCGTGACTCTGACGCCGACAGCACAGGGCTGGCTGGTGTCTTGAAGATTCTTCCCACAAAGGACTTTATGGAGAACAAGTGTTTGCTGTGGAAAGACAAACCTACTTCTTCTGATCGTTGAAATAAGGACTTTGGGGGTGGGCTGGGCATGCAGCTTAGTGGTGAAACACCTGGCCTGGCATGAGTGAGGGCCTGGGTTCGATTCCCCTCACTTTCAACAGGCCTTGAAAGTGAGTAACTATCTGATGCGGTATGGCAGGGCCTGGTAGTGAGGCCTTGAAGACAGTGGCAGGGACATGACTCTTGGAACAACGGGGGCTGCAGAAAGGCATCAGTAGCCCTGTGGACAAAGGGAGGCTGCTGCCAATTCCAGTAGCTGCAGAGGGAAAGCTATTTCAGCAACAGTGACAAGCTTCCAAGAGCTTTTCAAGATGAAAATGGTTATTGTACTTTATCTTGGCTATTTTGAAGAGCTTGCTGGGTCATTCATTCTAACTGTGTGTTTGAAGCCCGAGAGTTCAGTCTGTGAAGGCGAAAGTAGAGCGAGCTCTTGTCAAAGTGAATGGAGACGCAGGCTTCCCTGGCTGGGAGTTTGCACGGAGAAACTGCAGTTGAAAAGAAGAGTGCGGTGGGCTGGGCCACCCAGCCATCCGGGAGACACAGCCCCTCCAGGAGGTAGGTGCTGGGCACTTGCAACAGATTGGACTGGGGAAGAGTTGGGAGACGTGTTCCTTTTTGGCTTGCTCATTTGTGTTTGATTATTTCTTTTTATTTATTTTAAATGACACATAAGATGGTCTATATTTATGGAGTACCATGTCATGAACATTGTATGATACACAAAAACATAGTTATCTCCTCAAATAACTATCAGTTCTTGATGGTGGAAACATGCAAAATCCTTTCTTCTGGCTTGTTTGAAAACCACACAATGCATTACAGTGATCTGTAGTCACTCCATTGTTCCAGAGAACACCAGAACTTATTTGTCCTGTCCAACTAGTAGCCTCTGACCAACCTTTCCCCAACCTCCCTCCCTGGCCTCTACTAACCCCTGTTCTACTCTCAACTTCAATGTTTCAACTCCTTTAGTTTCCATATAGGGGCGAGATCCTGTGGTGGCTGTCTTTCTGTGCCTGGCTTATTCCCTTCAACATAAGGATCGTTAGTTCTAGCCATGTTGCTGCAAATGACAGGATTCTGTTCCTTTTATCTAGCTCGATACTGTTCCAGTGTGTCTGTGTCCACATTTTCTTGATCTTTATCAGGAGATGGACATATTTCCATTCCTTGGCTATCATGGATGGTTCTGTGATGAACTTGGGAGACTGATGTCTCATCGGCGTGCTGATTTCATAGTAGTGGGGTTGCTGATCATATGGTAGTTCTATTTTTAACATTTGGAGGAACTGACATACTAATTACACAATGGCTGTACTAATTCACATCCCCACCAACTCTGCAAGGGTTTCCTTTTCTTCACATTCTGTTACTTGTAGTCATTTTGGTAATGGCCGTTCTAACTGAGGGACATTATGGCTGAGTAATATTCTGTGGTGTATATATACCACATTTTCTTCATCAGTTTATCTGTTTAAGGGACCTAGGTTTGTTCATAGCTTGGTTATTGTGAATTGAACTGCTATTAACATTGATGTGGCTGTGTCACTTTAGTATGCTGATTTTAAGTCTTTTGGGTATATACTGAAGAGTGGGATAGCTGGGTCAAATTGTGATTCCATTCCAGGTTTTCTGAGGAATCTCCATACTGCTTTCTATAGTGGATGCACTAATTTGCAGTCCCACCAGCAATGTATGAGTGAACCTTTTTCTCCACATCCTTGTCAACATTTATTGTTACTTGTATTCTTGATAATTGCCATTCTGTCTGGAGTGAGATGGAATCTCAGTGTAGTTTTAATTTTCATTTCTCTAATTGCTAAAGATAGCAAACATTTTTTCATACATTTTTGACCATTTGTAATTCTTCTGTGAAGTGCCTGTTCAGTTCCTTTGCCTATTTATTGATTGGGTTATTTGGTTTTTTGATGTTAAGTTTTTTTTCTTTGTACATCTGGAGATTAATTCTCTATATTCGTCTTTATGACTATACAAATGCTACATATTTTCTTGATTCATTTCATCTGTTTATGAGCATTTGAGTTGATACATAATTTAGCTATTGTGAATTGTGCTGCTATAAACATTGAAGTGGCTGTATGGCTATTGTATGCTGATTTCAATTCTTTTGGATAAATACCAACAGTAAACTAGCTGGTCACATGGTGGTACTATTCCTGTTTTTTTTTTTTTTTCCTGTGGTTGAATATGATGTGGTGTTACAGTGGTCTTCTATTCATATATGAACATAGGAAAGCACCTAATAATTAAGCCACATCCCTGGAATTTTAAAATAATTTTTTATTTAAAGACAGGGTCTCATTAATTTGCTTAGGGCCTTGCTAAGTTGCTGAGGCTGGCTTTGAACTTGTGATCCTCCTGCCTCAGCCTCCAGAGTTGCTGGGATTGTAGGCATTTGCCCCACGCCCAGCTCCATTCCTAGTGTTCTGAGGAGTCTGCACACTGCTCTCCATGGTGGTTGTATTATTTACATTCCCACCAGCAGTATATAAGTGTATCTTTTCCCCCACCTCCACTCCAGCATTAATTATTGTTTGCATTCTTGATAGTTGACATTCTGTCTAAAATGAAATCTTGGTATAGTTTGGATTTGCATTTCCCTGATTGCTAGGGTCTGAATCTTCTGAATGAATGGAAGGATGGATTCTTCTAGTTCCATGAAGAATATTATTGGTATTCATTTTTTCATATACCTGTTGATCATTTGTATTTCCTCTTTTTAGAAATTTCTATTTAATATTTGGTTTCATTTATTAATTGGATTATTTGTTTCATTGGTGTTGTTTTTGACTTCTTTTATATATTCTGGATATTGATCCTCTGTCAAAGGAGTGGCTAGCAAAGATATTCTCCCATTTGGTAGGGATGGGAGCCCTCTCTTTTCTGTGCAGAAGGTTTTTAATTCAACGGCATCCTGCTTATTGAGTCTTGGTTTTATCTCTTAAGCTTTAGGGGTCTTGTGGAGGAAGTCAATGCCTGTGCTTTTATGATGGAATATTGACCTTATGTTTTCTTCTAACATTTGCAAGGTTTCTGATCTAGTTCCTATGTCTTTGATCCATTTTGTTTTGACATTTGTGCAGGATGAAAGATAACGATCTAATTTCATTCTTCTATGTCTGGTTATGGATATTCTTCCTAACATCATTTGTTTAAACCACTGTCTTTTCTCCAATATACATTTTTGGCACCTTTATTAAGTATCAGGTTGCCCTAAGTAATTGGGTTTGTCTCTGTCTTCCATTCCATTGGTCTTCATGTCTGTTTTGATGCCAATACTGTGCAGGTTTTGTGACTCTGGCTGTAGTATAATTTGAGATTGGGTACTGTGGTGCTTCCTGCATTACTTTTCTTTTTCAGAATTGCTTTGGCTATTCTAGGTCCTGATACTTCCGAATGGATGTAAGGACTGATTTTCTAGCTCTGTGAAGAAAGCCATTGGTAATTTGATAGAGATTGCATCAAGTGTGCTGATTGCCTCGGTGTGGACCTTTTTAATGATGATTCTTTGAATTCATGAACACAAGAATATCTCCCATATTGTTTATGCTTGGTTTTAAGAACATAGTTTAGCATGAGGAGAATGGTAAAGAGGATGGGGCTCAGTTCCCAACTGACTATAAGACTAGAGATTTGGGGTCAGAAGGCAGGATCTTCAGCAACAAACATGAAGGACACTAACTCCTCAGACAAAAGTAAGAGCCAGTGCTATTAAATCTTATATGTCATTGTCCTGAAATACAAGAATACTTAAAATGAAGGTCTTGTTCTGTGAATATGAGCCTCTTGATCTGTATATACGAGCCTCGTTCACCGTGCAGTCAAATAAATTAAACTTAACCAATTAAAACTTAGAGAATTTACTATGTCAAATTTTATCTACCAAATCTGGAAAAATGTAACAATTGTTATATATTTCATAGAGGACTTTGTTATGTAACTTCCACTGAAGCAATTGATATTGAAATGACATTGGAGCCTGTCAAAGGAGCAAGAAAAAAATAAAATTAAAAATAAGAATTTAGAACAGAGCACAAGAACAAAAGGAATATGTGAAAAGGGGTTTTTATTTTCCAAAACTGTTAAAACAAGAGATAAGACAAAGGATTGTTGAGATCCCTTCTATCGTGAGCATTATGTGACTGATAATATACATTTTTGCATTTTCTCTTTTTTTCACTGGGGATTGAACTCAGGGCATTCAACCACTGAGCCACTTCCCCAGCCCTATTTTGTATTTTATTTAGAGACAGGACCTCACTGAGTTACTTTGGGCATTGCTAAATTGCTGAGGCTGGCTTTGAACTCGTGATCCTTCTGCCTCAGCCTCCTGAGCCGTCAGGCCCAGCTGCATTTTATCTCTTTCAAATCCCAGAAGGATGACATGATTTACCCAAACACATCCCCTACTTGTTCATGGTATTTTCTCATTTTCAGTACGCTGTTTCTTTTAGCCCAGATTTGACTCTTAGATCCACATTTTAAGGTCCAGCCCAGGTCACATAGTCACATGTGAGATCTTACACCAAGCTGTCCTCAGGACCTCTAGCTGAAAGGGGTCCTGAGAGGCAGTGCACCAAGGCCCTTTGGCTCGGGTATAATTTTTCTCATGTGCTGCTTCATCATTGGCTATGGGCCTACTCTCAATAACTCTCCTCCATTCCAACCTGCTTGGCTTCAGGGAGTCCAGTGTTGGATTCCTGATGTACAGCACAGCGATTTGCACATAATAGCTATTTCTTATTCACCACTGAGTGGAAAGTCAAATAAAGAAAACAATTTACTGGTAGATTAAAGCTATTCAAATAAAATTACAGAAAAATCTTCAACCTATGTAATACACTTAGTCCAGATAGTCAAATTGGGTGCCTTGGGGTCTACATCATCTGAATAGAAACTTTCTTGGACATGTCTACTTCTCAATGATGATAAATTATAGTATCAAAACCCACGTTGTAGTAATTTAATAACTACATCTCTTTTAAAAGTACTAAGGCTGGTTGCAGGGATATATACCTGTCATCCCACTACTTGGAAGGCTGAGGCAGGGAGATCAAAAGTTTGAGGCCAGCTTGGGGAATTAGTGAGACTCTGTCTCACAAATAAGAAGGTCTGGGAATGTAGTTCAGTGCTAGAACACCCCTGAGTTCAATCCCCAGTACAGAGGGGGAAAGAATACTGAGGCTTCTAGAAGTCAAAAAAAGAAATTAACCTATTGCATTCAGAAAATGCAAATAGCCTGCCCTTTAAAATATGTCAAAGGGAGCATGGTTACTAGAGAAGTCTGACATGTGCTCTGGCTTATCAATGAGTGCTAGCACAGAAATCCAGGGCTGCAATTTGATTACACAAAATTGCCATCGCTTTCTTCCCATCCAGTATATTTCCTAGGTCAAATTCTCTGGTACTAAAAATGAAAGTGGCTTTAAAGGAAGTCCTCCATCTTTGGGTCAAGAAAAGTATCTCCAAATCCAAAAATTTCTATTTTCAACAATTTCAAGTGTGTAATACTAAAATTGTTTCTCTCTCATTTTCAGATCTAGATTTAAAAAAAAAAACAGAGGAAGGAGTCTATTTTAAAAATTCATTTGTATAAAGTAGAATAATGTGGAGTTGTTCAAACTATCTATTTGTGAGGGAGGCTTTGGAAACCTGTTTCTGAATAAAGGACTGGGGAAGTGAATCAGTGGAGATTGCTATGACAGATATCTCTTCCAGAAATTTTCTCCCCCAATATTGTGGGGAGAAAGCTTTTGGATTGTGCCTCTGTAAGGGGTGATTCATAACCGAGAAGCTGTAGCTCTCAGAGTTAGTTACGGTTAACTCTCAAACTTGAAGTAATTGCTTCTTTAACTGAATAGGATCATGACAACACTTAGCAACCACCCTTAGCCTGCTCTAGAGTGTTTTAAAGCAAATAGGGTATAGAGGGAGGAATGGGTGGTTTGGGAAAAGAGCCTAGAATACTGCATGAGTCAGGATTCTTCAGGAAACAAAAATCCATAAGATTTACTAGATATACAAGGGTGAATGATTATGGAGATTGGCTCACATGATTACAGAAGCCTAGGAGTCCTGCCATCTGCAAGCTGGACACCTGGGAAAGCCACTGCTGTGATTCAGTCTGAGTTTCAGGCCTGTCACCACACAACCACTGCTGTGAAAGTCTCAGAGTCTGAAAGCCTGAGAACCAGGAGCTGTCATGTCCAGGGGCAGCTCAAGAAGAGAGCCAAATCTCCCTTCCTCTGCCTTTTTGTTCTGTTTGGTCCTCAATGATGGACAGTGGTCTTCTCCCTGAAGGGTGGACCTCCCTTATTCAGTCTACTCATTCAAATGCTAGTCTGTTCTAGAAACACTCTCATAGACACACCCAGGGGGAAAAAAATATTTGTCAGCTATCTGAGTGTGCCTTAGCCCAGGCAACTCGACACATGAAATTAACCATCATAAGGATGATCTGTCTAGTGGGGTGCAGCCTAAGCTTTCTCATTGGAGACTTCCAGCGAAGGAGAATTACTTTTATCCAAGGACATTATCATTCCATTTGGTACAACTAAAAGTCCATTGTGTCTCAAAGACAGCATAGTCTTTTGTGAATCACTTTTTAAAGTACAAGTCATTTAGAAGGAAAAAATATTTAGTGATTTATAGGATCTAGTAAACAATAACAAAGTACTTTAATATAAAAAAGAATCTCCATTATTTAACATGATGAAGATTAATAGAAATCCAGTCTATGCTTTTAAACAGGCTACATATTAAAATTGTGTCATTATCTCCCCTCCAGTGATTTGTTTTGGGAGTCTCAAAACAATAGCTACAATTATGTTTTTGTAGAATCTTACATCTTAATTGTTCATATTAGAAGAAATGCTTTACTTTTGGAAGAGGTATAAATGCTGTGAAAGAGAAATAAAGGGACAATGCTTTCAGCTATATTGCACTACTACAAAAAATTATTTATAGTTTGTGGAATGCATTTTGAGAGACTGAGATATGAGCAGCTTTTGAAGGAGAAAATACCTAAAAACTGTGTAGTGGAAATGTGGTAATCAGTGTATATTTCTAACAGGACAGG
Source organism: Spermophilus citellus (assembly GCF_964194105.1). Taxonomy (NCBI): domain Eukaryota; kingdom Metazoa; phylum Chordata; class Mammalia; order Rodentia; family Sciuridae; genus Spermophilus; species Spermophilus citellus. Next base: position 136,455,539 of record NC_138189.1, read on the forward strand.
TAGGTCCTGTCCTCTGAGCTGCCACAGATGCACTCTCACCCTCTTGTGTTTGGGGGGACTAGTTTCAACTGGTGCCTTGGTAGCAAAGGTAGGATTTATGTCACTTCTTTACTTGCACATTTAAGTGCCAGCATGCCACCTTCCGGAGCACTTTCTTTCCCTTTGCTTGGGTCACTGACATCTTTTGTGATGATAGCTACTCCATGAACCCAGACCCACATGACAAAAGGTGTAGTGAATAATGACATCTAAGAAGACAGGAGGATTTGGGGGTTGTTTGTTAATGCAGCATAACCTTGCATGTTGACTGATACAGATGAATTCCAAACTGTAGGACCAGATTAGGATACCAGTGAGCAAGGACAGAATGTCCACTTCCATGGTTACGTTGACAAGTTCATCATTTCATGGGAGGCAGTATGTCCTAATGGTCAGCAGGGTCAGGTGCTGTGAGGCAGAGAGCCTAAGGCATTATTTCTTTATCTGTGAAGCAGGAGTGATCAGCTCAGCACTGGCCTTCCGAAGATGTGATGATTAATGGAGATGAAGCACTTGTGCTTCAGAGTGCCACACAATAGACACCCAGTGGCCTTTAGTTTTTATTGTTCTTTATTGTTCCAGGTGTAAGGAATCTTTTATTATTTCAGCAAAACATCCTATCCAATTGAGAAATAACATTTATAGTATTTTTGACAGGTGATTGTCCTGCTTTGCTTAAGTCTCCAGTGACAGGGTGCTCTTGTGGCAAAGATGGGCATCTTCTCATAGCTCCCACGTGTTGTGTCCCTAAAGACAAAGATAGAACCACTAGCAAAATAGAAATTTTCTTTCATATAATGCCAGTTACTTTAGCCGATCTGTAGCTGATTAGACTCTGCCATGCTCTTCTCTTTCTTTGCTGTATGCATGACTCATTTATGACATGTATTTAGACCTCCATCTGGTACCCCTAACTAACCTGTGGCACTAACAGGAGGGCCAGTGGGTAGAGAGGGATTGCTTCCTGCCAGCCTGTATCCTCACCACAATTTTGTGATTGATTTTATTTCTGTCTATAATTTGTGTTTAAGAAACTGAGAAAAGTAAAAAAAAAAAAAAAGTATCATTCTATCTACTGGTAATATTGTTAAATACATATTTGTGTACATATGGATAGCAGGAAGTTCTATCCATATGTACACAAATATGAACAGCATAATAAAGATATTTTATTTTTTCATGTCTTTATACATGTACATTTTTTGCATTACAATTCTTATTACATATAGCACATTTTTCATATCTCTGTATATAAAGTAAGTTGACATCCAATTCGTGTCTTCATACATGTACTTTGAATAATGATGTCTATCACATTTTGCCATCCTTGCTAATCCCCTGCCCCCTCCTTTTCCCTTCCACCCTCTTCCCTATCTAGAATTCATCTATTCCTCCCATGCTCCCCCTCCCTACCCACTATGAGTCAGCCATGTGTTTTTTTGGGATTGGCTGACTTCACTTAGCATTATCTTCTCCAACGCCATCCGTTTACCTGTAAATGCCATGATTTTATTCTCTTTTAATGCTGAGTAAAATTCCATTGTGTATATATGCCACATTTTTTTTTTATCCATTCATCCAGTGAAGAGCATCTAGGTTGGCTCCACAGTTTAGCTATTGTGAATTGTGCTGCTATAAACATTGATGTGGCTGTGTCCCTGTAGTATGCTCTTTTTAAGTCCTTTGGGTATAGACCAAGGAGAGGGATAGCTGGGTCAAATGGTGGTTCCATTCCCAGATTTACAAGGAATCTCCATACTACTTTCCATATTGGCTGCACCAATTTGTAGTCCCACCAGCAATGTATGAGTGTATCTTTTTCCCCACATCCTCACCAATACTTATTGTTGTCTTCATAATAGCTGCCATTCTGACTGGAGTGAGATGATATCTTAGAGTAGTTTTGATTTGCATTTCTCTGATTGCTAGAGATGATGAGCATTTTTTCATATATTTGTTGATTGATTGTATATCCTCTTCTGAGAAGTGTCTGTTCAGGTCCTTGGCCCATTTGTTGATTGGGTTATTTGTTTTTTCGGTGCTTAGCTTTTTGAATTCTTTGTAGAGATTAGAGCTCTATTTGATGTGTGAGGGGTAAAAATTTGCTCCCAGGATGTAGGCTCTCTGTTCACCTCGCTGATTGTTTCTTTTGCTGAGAAGAAACTTTTTAGTTTGATTATATCCCATTTATTGATTCTTGGTTTTAAATTCTTGTGCTATAGGAGTCTTATTAAGGAAGTTGGGGCTTAATCCCACATGATAAAGATTAGGGCCTACTTTTTCTTCTATTAGATGCAGAGTCTCTGGTTTAATTCCTAGGTCCTTGATCTATTTTGAAAATATTTTAAAATTTGATAGTTGGTATCAATTTGAAAAAGAATATTAATAACAGTAAATTAATGTTAATCAGGGAAGCAACAGTATAATGCAAGATATGTGTTTTTTATCATACTTATTAGTAATTTTTGGATTATTCTCAGCAACTAAGGAAAACAATTATTGTCCTCCAAAAAAAGGCATAGCCACCTTGTGGTGTCACTTTAATTAAGGCAGTGTGTATTTCTAACATAATGTGTGAAAATAGAAAACTGACAAATATATAAATTGAACTTGTTCATGTGAAAGTAACATATAAATCAAGAAAATAAATTCACTCGAGAGTTTAGGCTGAAGAGAATATAAAAAATACGCTATCTCCAGTGAAGGATTTTTTTATAGTGTTATTAGTAAAAAATGTGAACTAAAAATATAAAAAGCAATTGACCAAGTTCTTAAGAGGCATCATAATTCCTAAGAGAAATAACTGACCAGACAGAAGCAAGCCTGCATATTGTGAAGATAATTCACACAGTTTGCTAATAAAAAGAAGGAGGCAGATTAAATTCTTAACTGACTATAACTAATAAAGTTATAATAGAAACCATGAGAAAGGGTCCTCTTAAAATCCATTAAATACACAAGATCAATTTCATAAGACAAACACAAAATTAAAATTGGAATGAAAGGACTCTGACTTAGCTAAATATATTATTTCCTTAAGCTTCTAGAGCCAACTTTTCTATATTAAGAGCTTAAAAACAAAGAAAAGCACACCAACCATTCTTGCGGAAAGAAGCTGGAGGAGCAAGTGTGAGAGAACATTGCAATCATTCATCTGATAAAACACGCACATTTTTCTTCTTATGTTGTCATAGCATGGACAGGCAATGAACTCGTCAAATGAAATAGGTGACGTCCTGCTTTTGTGTTCAATCTCTTTGTATTTCTAAAAACTTACTAAAAAATCTATTAAATTCACGTGAATATAAAATGAGATAGAATTTAAAGTCAAAATTTTTCAGATTTTGTGTGGAGATGCACCATTTTGGATTGAGTTTGTGGGACTGAAGGCTGATTTGGGTGCCATAATTTATTGGGCCTTTATTAAGCTGTAAGGGAGGAGGTGATGCAGGCTGGGGAAGAGGAGGAGGAGGAGGGACTGATCAGAACGTGGCTTTACCTTGGGCTCACTGAAGTAAATTCTAGGTGACTAGATGAAGACTCGCTGCTGAGCAAAGGGAGGGACTGCAGGGGCAGAATACGCACCCTAGACCACATCACCCCGGGCTGTCAGCCCAGCGTGCCAGCTAGTTGTTGGTTGTGAGTTGGCCCTTGTTGGTACTCAGGGTCTGGGTGGGGCATCAGCCGCAGCCTTTACTACATACATATTTGAATTTTTGTTTTTTCCAGTAACTCTGACCTTCAGAAATACCCTTTCAATAGGCCTTGCTAGGGAGAGAAGGGAAGCAGAGAGAATTTGTAGCCCTAAACAGTATCTAGTGCTTCACCCAGTTTTGTAGATAGCTATGGGTTTGGATTAAGAGGGTAAAGGTATTCATTTAGAATTCAGGTTTCATCCTCCACTAAGACTCCCTGTGAATTTTCTAGTTGCCTTTTTAAGATCTCCTGTTTCATGTGCTCTGTTTTTACCCTGTTGCTTGGTGACTCGATTGTGAACCTGACTCTGCTCTGTTTCTGGAGTTTGAATGCACTGGATCAAACAATATCTCATCTTCTGCAGGCCTGTGATAAGTACAGGAAAAGAACTGGGAGAGCCTAAGGTGCAGCCATTTAGGGGTCTTGGTCTTTGAAAGTAAAGTTATTTGTTAAAGTGTTAAAGCTGTTATTTTTACCAGTTATCTATTCCTCAATTCTTTTTTTTTTTTTTTTTTTTTTTTTGATACCTGGGATTGAACTCGGGGACACTCACCCACTGAGCCACATCCCCAACCCTTTTTGTATTTTATTTAGAGACAGGGTCTCACTGAGTTGCTTGGAGCCTTGTCATTACTGAGGCTGGCTTTGAACTCTTGGTCCTCCTGCCTCAGCTTCCTGAGCCTCTGGGATTGCAGGCCTGTACCACCATGCTCAGCTCTTTTCTCAATTATTGATCTTTCAATAATTAAATAAATACCTTAAAGCATTTCTAGATAGGTTGGGAATATGAGTGTCTGGGCTGCTCTTTCTTTGGAGTGAATGTCACAAAATAATCCTATCATAGGGTGCCAAGCAGAAGCCCTTCATTCCTCAACAAAGATTCATCTTGAGCCTCTGGGAGCCAATGCTCTTCAGAGTGCTGGGCATATGGTAATAGACCAAATTGGCAAAGGCCCTGCTGCCTTAGGATTTGTGTGCCAGTAGACCAAAAACTCATAAACACATCAGTGGGAGGACTACACTATGGATAAAAATAACACAGGAAGAAGATTAAGGAATGTGGAATGGCTGCTGTTTTGTGTAGACCTGTGTGGGGCATGGGTTTTCTGACACAGGTGCAATTGAGGAGTGAGCTGAGGGAGCCATGCAGTATGGCTGGCCATGCACAAGAAAGTGTATGCAGAGAGGGACTGGGCTGCAGCCATGGGGGCAGGAAGAGGTCCTAGAGGATCTCTTAGGCAAAAATCTGTTTATTGCTAATGTTGAATTAGTTTCTTTTTCTTGGTGGTGGGGATTGCACCCCAGAAGCGTCATACGTGCTAAACATGTGCTCTACCACTGAGCCATACCCCTGCTCCATGATTTTTGTTTCCATATTGTTAGTGAAATTTTCATTAAAAAGATTTCGAATTGTACAGTTAATTCGCCTTCAAATTTTGACTCTTACAGAAATTGGGATTTTGCTTAAATATAGGTAGTGATCTAATTGGAAATATATGTGCATGCATGTATATGCTTCTATATTTACATTGCTTTCTTTTTTTTGTAGAAACACCTTAGAGAGAAAAAAAAGAGCCAGGGAAATTTTACTTTGGTAAAAATGCCAGTAATGGTATAAAGAGCTGCCTTCGTGTTTCTGAGAAAGCAGGTCTTCTCAAGGAAGAAACGGCAGTCTTTGAAGTTTGGGTATTAGAGAAGAAGAGAAAGCTGGCCAGGGTAGAGGATTAGTGGACTGAGAGGCTGTGTAGGAAGTTATCCAAGGTCAAGGTGCTTCTCTCGCCTTTCCAGGTAATTCGAGGAGGAGCTGCTGTCTTACTGCCTTTTCATTCTTTAGCATTATTAAGGCTCCATTTTCTTACTACTTCCTCCCTGATTCCACCCCCCCCCCCCCGCCCTGCCCCATTTCTTTCTTGTTATTTAAGCTCTCCCTGACCTCCTCTATCTCCTCTCTCTTTTTGGTCTCTCTCCCTCTATTTTACTTTGAATTTCCAGAAGACTTGCCATTCATTTCTCTTATTTCTAGTGAAAGGAAACCCCCAAAAGACCCAGAAAAATTTACCTAAGAAGTCCCAATTTCCTGGTGTCTTTTGTTATTTTGCCTTCCTTCTATACCTGTATACAGTAGTCATAATGTAGGTTTGGTCTGTTTTTATTGTCTCAGTCCAGATACATTAACGGTAAGCTGTTTAAAGGTTAGCTCTGCAGGAAAGCCGACATCCTGGGTCTTCATCTCTGGCTCTGGGTCATGCAGGTTGGCGGGCCTAGGACTCCATCAGCTCCTCCCTGTTCTTTTTTAAAGGTTTGTGACTCAGACATTGTCCTCAGCCTGTCACTGACCTGAACATGCCCCTTGGAGAAGAGATGGATTTGATCCACCAGAAGGGGAGGGGGGTGGCTGGGAAGTCTGATGCAGCTGCACCTTCACAGATGAAAGACTCCTGTGCACCTTGGCTCTGCAAGCACGGAGCACTAGGGGAAGCCAGGGAGGGAAGGGGTTGCGTGCAGCAGGCTGCTCACTTGCATTTTGGAAACTCGTCAGGTCTGTGACTGATAATTTTATTTCACACATCTTTAGTTTTATGTTGCTCTTTAGCCATGGCTGGAAAGCTCACTAAAAAACTTTTATCCCAGAGTCAGAATGATCAACCACCTTGCTCAATGAGTGAGTGCAGTGCAAGGCATTGGATCAGGCCTTTAAAACAGCAGATAATTAAACCCCATCCTCCCTATCCGCATCTTAATTGTTACGTGCTTTGTAGTTTTGTGTGTGTGACATCCATTTTGTTATGGAAGGCCTGGTATGTATCTGCATTTTAGAAAGTTCCAATTAAAAGCAGCCTGTTCTTCTAGGAATCCTCATCTGTATGTGTAGCCATCTCATCCCCTGCATTAGTTTCGGAGGGCTGCTGTAATAAAGAACCACCAGTTTGAAGACTTGGCATGACTGAAATGTATTCTCACAGTTCTGAAGGCCAGAAGTCTGGATCAAGGTGCCAATAGGACTGTGATCTCTGGAAGCTCCAGGGGAAGGAGCTCCTAGATTCTGGGCATGGTTGACAGTTCCTTACATTCTTCAGCTCTTAGCAACATCACTCTGTTCTCTTCGTCCATTGTCACCTGGTGCTCTCTGTGTGCCTGTCTCCCCACCTCTGTTGCCCCTTATCATAGGACAGCAGTCATTAGAGTAATTCATCCTAATTTATTATGGTTCATATTGTCTTTACTAATCAAATCTGTGAGAACCTTCCAAATGAGGTTACATTGTGAGATCTAGGTAGACACTTGGGAGGACACTTCTTCAACCCAGCACCCCCACACGCTAGATTCTAAATTTATTTGAATGCTAATATCTTACTTGTTCATATCTATAGTAGCACTTGGAACTCAGTTGCTTAATACATGGTGGCTAAATGGCAGTTTAAACATTCAAATATACTACAAAAAATGATCAGATGCACATAGAATCTAAGGACATTTCTGTGAGAATAACCATTGTCTTTTATAATTACTGGACATACATGCACTTATTTTCATAATGATCAACCACCTTGTTAAGTGAATGAGTATAATGCAAAGTACAGGAAAAGGCTTATAAACAGTGGAAAAATAATTAAATTATGTGTGTGTGTATATGTATATTGATGATGTTCATGGTTTTCTAAAGAAGTTGGGCACTGTGGAGTCTTACTCTTCATTTTTTTTTTCAAGATGGGAAATAATTGAAGCCAGTTGTCTAAAGGAAATGACTAAGTAGATCCTTTAACCTTCTCCCCCCAACTTTTAACTTCTTCTCATAGTATATTTAACATAAGGGGATGGCAAGTATCACAATGTATAAAATTAAAAGAATATCATTGCAGTGTTATTAATAAAACAAGTTCTGATGAAATGGAAATTGGGACTTTGAGTTTAACCTGTTTGAATTCATTTTGAGAAATGTCTCTTTCTCTCAATGTTGCCATCCTAAGGATAGAGAGTGGCAAAATATCCCTTCCATGGGTCTCCCTGGCTGAAGAGTAATCATGGTAGGAAGGAGCAGGCATTCCCCCTGGCTGTGGAGGAAGACAAGCAGAAGACAGGCATTTATCTTCTCTTCTGAAGTCGGCCTGATCACTTTTCTGACATCAGTTTGTTGCCACAGAAACCCTGGTGGTGACACAAATTTAGCATTTTGACTTAATAATAAAAAGCAGACCTTTATTTCATTTTCTTTACACAGTAGGTAGATGGGATCGGCTGTGAAAAGAAAAAGCATCTTGTTTGTGTACAAAGCAAGCAATTTGCAAAAGTGAAGATAAAATTAATAACTACTCGTGGAAGAAAATGGGTTTTCTGCGGTAGGTTTTCATCTGCCCTTTAAAGCAAGATGTCTGAGTTTTTGAAATAAGCTTCCAAACAGTGCCACCTGATTTGTAATAAAGAAAACATTTAAACAGAATGAAGCTGATTCATAGAAAAAAATATGTGGACTGAAGCTAGGGTTTGTCAATTTCCTTATGTTATTTGTCTTTGTGAAGTTGAAAATCTAATGACAACTTGGCCCCTGTAGAAAGACCCAGTTTGATTTGCTTTTCTCATCAGAACTCACATTTAACAAAGTGTTTGTTAAGCTCAAACATGTGAATGAAACAATTGAGAGAGATTTGTGCAGTTTTTGTGAAAAAATCATTTATTCTAGAAAAGTTTCAGATTAACAGAAAAATGAAGGTGATTGAGTTTTCACGAACCCCATACCCCATTTCCCCTATTAATAACACCATACATTAGAACGGTACATTTGTTACAATTAATGAACCAATGTTCATTATTAACTACAGCCCATACTTCATATTTCTTTAGAATTTTATCTAATGTTCTATTTCTTTTCCAAAACCCCATGTTGTACATCATATTATATTTTAGTTGTCATATCTCCTGAGTCTCCCCCTGGCTGTGACAGTTTCTTGGACTTTTCTTGTTTGTGTGACCTTGATGATTTTGAGGAATGTGAGTGAGGTGTACTGTAGGATGCCCCTGGAATGGAATTTGAAATATTCACTTGATTCCACTGAGCTTAAGTATTCTTAGGAGGAAGATGACCGAAGAAACATGCCCTTCTGGTCACCTTGTGTCACGAGAGCATCTTATCGCCATGACTTCACGGCTGACCTTCATCACCTGGTGAGCTGATGTCTGGCAGGTGTCACCCTAGAGCTCTCAGCAGTACTTTCCCCTTCCCTTGTTCCATATTGGATTCTTTGGATGTAAATCACTGTACAGGGATGTACAGGGGGTTTACTCACCATATCTTTGAGGGTGGTGTGTCCACATACATCACCTCAAATCTTTCTGCTCAGGAGATTTATCTTTATTTATTTTATCATTTATTTATTTCACTATGGATTCACTGATATTTTATGCTTTGGGTTATAGTCCCATACTACTTTATGACTGTTGCTCAAATTCTTCCAATTTTTGCCATAGAGAACTCACTCAGGTAGCTCCTGAGTCCTGTGTAAAGCTTGTAGGTCAGCCAAAGTGAAATTAAATAGTCCACAGCTACTCTCCCTCTTCATACACCAACTCTATAGCTTTGGAGAAGAGGGCAGTATTTGACCAAGTGGTAGGAGGCTCAACCAGATAGAGATATCCATTGTCTATCTTTGTTTTGATTTTTATCTCAGAATCTGGTTCATTTATACTATTTCTAGAAAAATAGACATATTTTGCAATTTATGCCAATGCATGCCATGGTTTGGATCTGAGCTGTCTCCCAAATGCTCCTGTGTTAGGCAGGAATATTCAGAGATGAAATGATGAGATTGTGAGAGCTGTAACCTAATCATTCCACCTAAGTTTAAAAGGACTAACTGGGGGTAACTATGGATAGGTGAGGCCTGACAGGAGCAGGGGGGTCATTAGAGGTGTGTCCTGGAAGGGTCCATCTTCCCTAGGACTCCTTCTTCTTCTGCCTCCTTCCTGGCCACCCTCTGCCCCAGTGTTCCGCTTCACGTTGGGCCCAGAGCATTAGAGTTTGACAATCGGGAACTGAAATGTTGGATCCATGAGCCCAAATAAATCTTTCCTCCTCTGAGTTGTTTTTATCAAGTATTTTGGTCACTGTGACAAAAAGCTCACTAACAATGTATTTAGAAATTATTTCATGCTTTAAATGGTTTATTTATTTTTTTTTAGCATCTAGTGCTATTGAAGAAAAGACTGGGCATAGTATGTGGTGAAGGAACCACCTTATTCCCTTTCCCTACAGCTCTTCATTGTTGTTTTGCATAAAGATACTGTACTTAAATTACAGTCTCAAAGGAGGATATATGATCCTCCCTTATCCCTCTCATCTGCTTTCTTGCCATTCCTTTCCTACAACGAACACCTGAGGTAGTCAGCTTATCACGAGAAAGGCTTAGCTCAGTCTTGGAAGTTTCAATCCTTGATCAGTTGGCATTGTTGCCTTTGGGACTGCAGTGAGGCAGCACAGCATGGTGGGAGCAGAAGGCAGAGCAAAACCACTCACCTGATGGCCAGGGAGCAAAAGAGAGGAAAGAGAGGGTTCCCAGAGTCACTTATGAGTGTGCACCCCAATGACCAAAGACCTCCTAGGCCCCACCTGCCAACTGACCCACCACTTCCCACTAGCCCCACCCTGGAGAGAGAACCTTTTACACATTGTCCTTTGCAGGACACTTGAACCAAATCAGAGCATTCCCTCTGGACTTTTGCTTTATAATGGGGACACCCTGATAGATCCCTTTTTCTAGCCATTGTCCTTTAGCAGCCACCTTCAGCCTGCAGCTGTCCACACCAGGACAGAGGTTGAGACTTCTATGTGACATTTTCTTCCTTTTAGCAGCAAAACCAAATTGGAAATGGCCCCATGACTTGGAGCCGAGAGTTTTAGAGTTTGATTAGAGAAACTGGTATCATGATGTTTAAAGTAGTTACAAAGTAGTTACCTGTGTTTTATTTGGTACTAGAATTTCAATTCAGAATAAAAATACTGCCCAGAGACACAAAATGCAGCATAATAAAAGGAAGTAAGGGAGAAGAGGCGGAGTTCTTCAGTCACTTTGTTGTTTTGTAGTTTAGAAGATACCAGTATATTGTAAATCATTGATTTAGTATTCATTTATTTTGTTGGCGGTACCATGGTCTTTTAAAATGAAACTTTTTATTACCTTGAATCTATAAGCTGTGTCACTAGAAAGCTTTGCCAACTTCTTTTATGTGATATTGTTTATTTCTTTATCTTGTTATTGCCAGTGACAAGGCATAGAGCAAGGCTCAATTGAGTAACAGAAACTCCATCCCACTGCTTGGTAGAGCAGGGATCAATGTTAGAGAAACATGATGTTAACATTTCTTCACTGCAGTAACCCAGCTGCCTCCTGCACGTCAACTGGTCTCTGTTCACCCAGAGATTTTCAGCTCCATGCCATGACATGGAGAGGTTTTTCCCGAAAGATCATTGGCATTTCTTTATTTACTTTTATAAAATGACTGGTGAGGAATGACAGAACACTTACTATAGAATTACCAGGATAAAGTAGTACTTTCTACCCTGAAATGACATCATGTTGATGAAAGGGTTTCAAGATGGTATCACAGTGTTTGTTATTTTTACTTATCATTGACTTGGGGCATGAACAGTGCTGTGTTTTGAGTCTCCTTGTGGAAGAGGCTCTCTTTATACTGGAGCTGTTTCAAAACTTCACTTTTAGCATTTTTAGGACTTAGATCACAAGCATCTAAGGAGAAGGTGAAGTCAAGCATTTGACCTTAAGTACTTGGATTGCTAGGTGTTATGAATATCAATCAGATATTGATCACACAGTAAAAACTTTCATTTTTTGGCATTTAAAACATAGGTGAAAATCTCCCATCTGTGACTGGTAAGATGTTCCAGAAGGGTGTTTTGACATTACAAGGGATTAGCATGCTTTTACAAATATAACCTGTCAAATCCACATAGCTGAAGAATGTGGAGATTCTTGGAATCTAAAATTGATAGATTTGGGGCATCTATTGCTAAAAATACTTCATTAACATTAATCTTTATACCTTGTTTTATTATAAATACCTATAAGGTACCAGTGAGATAGTACAGTTATTTCTAGTTTTTCCTCTATGTTGTCCTTTAAATGTTCAGGTTTTTGTGTTGCAAAATGAACAGCACAATGTTCACACCTGTTACCTCACATTAAGCAAGAAAACAAACGTTTGCAAGGATGGAAATGAATGGATTACGAGGAATCCATGAAATCTGTGCATTTATTATGAAGGCATAATATTCTAAATTTAAAGGGGGGGGGAAGCAAGAGAGAAATCAAGATGTTTGATGATGGAGCAGTTGTCAAAGTGTGTAGAGCTGGAAGCTAATGCAATGCCTCCACTTGACAACTACAGCTGTGAGAAGAACTTGGTCCAGGGTGAGGAGGAGAGGCACCTTCCTGAAATCCCAAACCCTGTATTTACCATCAAGTTTAAAGCATTTGAGCATATTGATAGGCTTGTCATTTCCTGAAGGTCCACTGTCGCTGTATTGCTGATATCAGCACAGAAGTGTGCAGTCAATATTGGGGGTTCTAATTTGTATCATGAGGCTCTATTGCTCGTGATATTTTAAGCTGTTTGGGAGCAGGGGCTGGATAACTGTTGACCTCACACATCCATGCAATTCCCATGGTGTCTTATACTGAGGAGTTTCTCAGTGATTTTTATGTGAGATTGAATTATTGACCTTGGATTTAGGGAGAATGAGAAATGGTGAGTGATAGTTGAGTATATATTTATTCAATTAATTGATCATTCAGTGGATAATATTTTTAGGTCTATGTGCTAGCACAGTGCTTTTCTTTGCAGATAGATTGTTAAGCAAACATAGATACTGGTCCTAATCCTCATGGGGTGGGGACTGATGATTGTGCAGGCAAACTTTAAAGAAATAATCATCTGACTCAATTATTTTTGGTGTGATATGTATCTTAAGACTGCTTACCAAGCACCATAAATTGTAATGTAAATTGTTGGTCAAATCCTTCCACTAATTTTCAAGTCATCAGTTGATTTTTTAGATAGTGTCAATGTGATATTTTGTTCAGGGGAGATGTTAATAACCATGATGCCCTTTTCTGAATCATGATGTAGAAAATCACATCAAACTTTCCAATGATCTCCTCATTGTCTCCCCCTAGTCAGCTTGTCCATACATGTGGAGCATGGCTGGCACTATGCCCTTGTGTAAGGGCAGGATACACACTTGAGTGTCTGTGATTCTCTAAGACTGAGATCCATGGAGGCCCTACTGTGGTCGGTCAATAGCACCTGCTGCAGTGCTTCCTGTTGTGCTTGGGGCCAGTGACAGCCACTTCCCATGACTCCTCTGTATGCTGTGCAGAGGTGTGGGTGAAGCTAGAGGACACACCAACATTGCGCCTGTCTCATTTTCAGACTATACTACCAAAGCAAGATCCTTTTAAAATTTTTACTTTTTTTAATTTTTGCATTTCTTGGTGCTGGGGATCAAACCCTGGGCCTTGTACATGTTAGACAAATACTGTACCACTGAGCTACACCCCCAGCCCTATAGCAAGATTTTTTAAGTGACTCCTTATAAAGCAAAAAGTCTAGAATTTAGTGATTGGATTGAAAGTAGATTAATAATTTAATAACTTGTGCAGAAAATGTCAGTTACTGCATTTAAACAATTTTTTAAAAATACATATTTTTTTTACTTTTATCAGGGTTATTTTTAATCTTCTTGGTGTCAGAGAATATACAAAGACCTGTGAGCTAGGTGTCGATGATCTGAGTGCGTGCAATCTCATGCCTCAGCATCCGTCTACCCACCACCCCTGCACTAAAGAATTTTGTGATCTTGCTTTTGAGACATTTCCCCATTTGATGAAAATCTCTCTCTCAAGATTCTTGATGATTGACTCTTGGTTTGCAAGGATTAAGAACTGAAGGCTCCCTTGTTGCTTGGAAGGCTCATTTGTAGGTAGTCATGGTCCACTTGGGAAAAGAAGAGAAGGATGTAGATTTGAGGCTGAATCATGGGTAACAACATGAGGTTTCATGAATGCATGGGGCTTTAGTCATGCATGACTAAATCATTCAGTTCTCCAGTTACTGGTCCACCATGATTTTGGTTTTTTTCCTGTTATTTTTAAGCTTTGAGTTATACAAATGACAAGCAACTTAAAGAAAAAGCAAGGAATGATGAGCAACAAAAGAGAAATGTAAAGTTCTGATCTCAGGAGTAACCCTACTGCTGATGGTACTCAATTAAATATTGAATTTGGGTTTCAGGACTCTTTGGTAAAATGTGTTTGGCATAGAGGGTTTAAGGTGGAAAAAGCAGTACTGGTACCAACTAGGACCTGGTAAAAGTGAGGTCTGATTTGAATAAAAGTCTCAAGAAATTTAAAGGATGAGGGAAGCTGACTTTTTTTTTCCTCCATGTTTAAAGTACCATCAGATTTTATCTTTGGGAACTTGAGTCAATGGGTTTAGGTTGAGGGTTAAAAAAAAATGTTTACAGAAATCGATTACTCCAATTTAAAAAAAATCTAATTTAGTTTCATGTTAATTAATTTATGGTTTTCCTGATTTTGTTTAGCATTTTTTGTTTATTTTATACTGGGGATTAAATATAGGGTTGCTCTAGCATCAAAAATTATTTTGAGACCAGGTCTTGCTAAATTGCTGAGGCTGGCCTTGAACTGGACATTTCTGTCTCAGCTTCCCACCCAGATTTACATGCATGCACCACTGCTCCTGGCTTTGTTTAGCAGTTTTGTGAACCAATTAGTTTCTTCCCTAGAGTTATAGAAATCCTTATAGAGTCCAGTGTATTATCTCAAAGTTACCAGACACCTATAATTTTCAGAGTTTTTCCATTCTTTTGACGAACCTTCTTGGAAAGTTGTTGCTTCTGGATTGGGATTGCTTTCACAACAGTATAAGACAATTGTAACTGTGAACAAAACTTAACATGACCATGGTTAAAGATCTGATGACTACTCAGAACTGGCAAAGAAATTTGGTTGTTTCTGCAGAATACAATAATTTTTTTTTCATTCAAATAGTGACTGATAACCTACAGCAAGGCAGGTTTTTAGAAATGTCATGTGATTTTTGTAACACAACAGCAACACATCTGTATAAATATAGGTCTAATGTATATCTTTTGGACTTTCAGGGGCCCTTTAGCAATCCCAAAGTTAGTTCTTGATATAAAAGTTTTAACTTTAGAATTTGATTTTTGGGAAGTTTGTTAAAAATATCAAGATGTTTAAGACACCATAAGACACCATAGCATGACTTGATTAATCAAAGTGACAATAAGTTATAAAGTTAACTATGTAAAGTTACAGGGTTCTAGCAAAAACTTAGCTTTTTTAAACATTGCAAAGACTCACTTCTCTTAAATAATCAGAATATAATAAAAGAGCACCAAATATAAGATTATCTTATTAAAGTACAGAATTTTGTTTCCTAGGCCAGTAATGTAAAAAGTGAAACAAATGTATAAAAACCCCTTTTCATTATTTCCTATTAATACAAGCAAAACTCTGAGAAAACCCTGTTGTTTTAACACAGGAGATTGTGGTTTTGTATCAGTGATCAGTGTACTTTTTAAAAATTCTTTTTAATCATACATGACAATAGAGTTCATTGTGACATATTTATACAAATATGGAGCACATCTTATTCTAATTAGGATCCCAGTCTTGTGGTTGTACGTGATGTTGAGATTCACTGTGGTGTATTCATGTATGTACTTTGGACAGTTCAGTCTGATTCTTCCTGCTGGTTTTCCTATTCCCGTCACCTCCCCTTCTCTTTATTTCCCTTTGTCAAATCCCAACTACTTGTATTCCCTCCCCCACTTGTTGGAAATTAGCATCCACATTGTTCCTCTTATCTTTTTTGTCCATGAAAGTTTCTCTCTCAAACAAAAATTACTTCCTCTTTCAGACTTTTCTCATTAAAAAAAAAAAAAACTTTCTCATACTTGCAACTTTCTTTATAAAATACGTCTCACTTTCCTAACATATGGCTGTTTCTCTTTTTTAGTTTTACTACCTTTTATAGTAATCTTCAGCAGCTGTGAACCAGCACCCTTAAGACCAACACCCATTTATAATTTCTAGAAATAAATGCATTTTCATAACATAACCCTGAATGTGGAAACAGACTCAAGTATATTTAGCCCTTTTCAAATCATGTAAAACAAAATGTTCAAGTACATATTAACTTTAAACTTGTTTAATTGTTGATGTTTTAGTGTTTTAACTTAGAAATAATATAGATTAATATTGCTTAATTTAGTATTAATGTAACCTTAAATTGAGTTTACTAGGACTGAAAAAAGAAATGAGAAAATGAAGGCAGTAAGTCTGGAAAATTCTTTTAAATAAGTTGATGATGAGAAAAGGAAAAAGTTTGAAGGCATCTAGGTAATGTGGATTTGTTTTGGAAAGGAGTCTTCTAGAGCATGCTATAGACAAAGTTGCATAAACTTGGAAAAATGTTTTTTATTTGTGAACACACATCTATTTCTGTCAGTTTGGTATAATGTAGACAGTTTGGTACAATGTAGACAATATACACACTCATTTATAGGCATAAGGATATATGCAGGCTTATCATACAATATATAACTGTATACAATATATAACTGTATACAATATATAACTGTATACAATATATAACTGTATAATAAGGATACCTAAAGAAAAAAAGATCTGAGGTTTTCATTCTGTTTTTTTTTTAATTTGCTGGCTTTTAAATAAGCTTTTTTTTACCCTTAGATTGATTCTTATTGTCCCAGGTGATTTAGATCACGGAGGCAACCCTAAATTTGCATTTTTAAGGGTATAACTCTGGTGCAACAAAACAGAAATTTTACAGTTAAGGAAACAACTTAGCTCTAAACACCACTATTTGCAGAGACTAGCAGGGCATAGGTAATGGCCCAGCTAAGAAAAAATGGCCAAGGGTGAGGCTTGTTATTGCAGATTTAAGTTAATGTCATTTCCTATTATTTGAGTTAATGTGCAGTGAGGGAGACACCCTTATAAACAGAAATTTCCCTTATAGATATAAATAGTTTTTAAAAAGCCAACTAAAATATTCAAAGTCACCAGCTTGTTTTTTAATTAGATAACTGACTTTAGGGCATACTCCTTTCAAGAATAGGGTAAAGAGCCTTATCTGTGCTCATTTGACTGGAGGGAGTACTTGGGAAAACCTCTTTAGCGCTTTTAAAGGCTTTCTTGTTTTAATTTATTATAGGGTTCAGTCATTTTAGCAGAGAATCTTGTACTGAAAGGGTTTTTAGAGACTGAAGATTTCCATAGAAGCTGAAATCGGGGTGTTCTGGTTGTTTTAGTTCTATTTGCTCTGCTTTCTCCAGGTTTAAAAACATCATCTCTCTCTGAGACAAGGAAATGTGTACATTATGAGTTTCTGGGAAATCCTTGTGGGGAAGCTGTATGGTTATGGATGAGATGAACAGAAAGGAGCGAGAGCCCAGGACTTACCTGGAACTGACTAGGGACCCTCACCATTCCAGTACCTGGAGGAAGAAGATCTTTAAAAGTGGTGGGGTGGGATCAGAAAGGATGGCTCCAGCTATGTCTGTTAGACCTGGGGCCATTAAAAATGCACATTTAGCTTCCTCTAACATATTGGTAAAAAAGGCAAGGGAAGGCCTCCTGTGAATCCTGGGAGCACCCATGGAGATTAAGAGACTGGCTTCTGTTTTTATTTTTTTTTACTTTTTTAAGGAAGAGAGTAAGAAGGAAGCTACACCTTCCCATCTGGGTCACCAAAGAATGCCACGGTTCCCTGACCATAATCAAATCTTGACCATTAGGATCCCTGACCACCAGGGACTGCAGTGGCTCCCGTGGCAGGAGGAGATATAGACAAGGAAGCAGCTCTAAAGAAGTTTTAGTCTAGAGAGTGTCTCTTGTTATTTTTGATTTACTGTTTAGAGGGAGCTAATCTTTTTTTTTTTTCTTTTTCTGAGCTGCATTTAGAAGCTCTTAAGTATCATTGATAACCAATACCCACTTTTTTGTTTAGTTGTATCACCAGAGACCTAGGCCAGAGGCCATATTCTGGGGGTCCAAACAAATTGGGTCCAGCCACTCACCCCAAAAACCAAATGGAAAAGTAATGGTGAAAAGCAGGAAAAGAACTTTAATCAATATTGCAATATGGGGAAGGCAAAGTAAGCTTGAGCGTCTCAGGTCTGTTGTTAGGGTGCTAACAGGGGTTTTTAGACTTAGAGGAAGAATTGGGGTAGAAGGCAAGAGGAGCATATGATGAAGCAATCTCGGTCAAACTGTGGTCTGGTCGACCATAATCTCATTTCTGATTCCATGAGTTGGCTCCAGGAAGTCCTTACCCCTTGAGTGGCAATCTCCACTTGCTCTGAAGGATGCAGATGTTTATCCATCAGAAATGTGATCTTGGAAGGGGTTGATTTGGTTTCCATGAGAAGAGGTTGTGGGGAGGTTGTGCTATCATCATTGGTGATCTGCCTACAAGGCTGTGGTGTTCCTGGAAGGATTGGAGCAGTGACTAGAGACTTCTAGGCACCCTCCAGGGGTCTGGAAAAGGACACTGTAACAGTTGGTTAATTGTCTCTGAAAATCTTGAAAATATGTTACTTGCTCTTACGTTGGTGCCCTTAGTCCTGAACAGAGTCTGCAGAGGTTAGGTAAGCTTAGGGCTAACCTTATATTACCATGCCTACATGCGGAGCTGAGCAACCCAAAATTTGAGGTAATAAAGGAGCCAGAAAACAAAGGCAGAGATGCCCAGCATGTCTAGCTTTTATCCTGCTTTCAGTTACCCATTGGGCATTTGAAGACTCAAATGAAGATTCACTGAAGTAAGCAAAATCAGCTTTTAATTCTCTGTTACAGTTTTAAAACTGAATTTTCTCAAATGAATGTAAAATATGCCATTTTTAGAATATCAGAAGATTCCCATTTTGGCCATTTGGAGTTTAAGATTATTTTTAGTCAGAGTATACCATTTTTCTAGGTACTGCCAAGATGAGGCATTATCCAGTGTTATGCATAAAGGCAGCTGGAGTTTTAAAGGGAGAGCTCAGGCTTTGATGAGCAATTTTCTATAATTTTAGAATTCTTTGAGATGTGACCAGTCTGCTGTATTTATGTGCTGTTTGTAGTTCCACTCCTCAAGGTATCACCCTCTAGTCGATTTTGCTAGTTTACATGTCTTGGAAACAGAATTACCTTAGAGTGAGCGGGGTGCTAAGGTGCCAGGTGACCAGCTTTTATGTGCACTCCTCAGCTGCATGAATGTCCCTGAGATGTTCTTCTTTTATGGGAATCCCCATGAGCCTGCTGCATGTCACTGAGAGTTATCCAGAGGCTTCTACTAGAGCCCTTGTTATCTACTTGCTGGGCTGGAAGCAGCAATGTGATTTAAAAAAATTGGAGCAAGATTTGCTCTTATGTTTTCGTTGGGGTCAGACTAAAGAGAGGGTTGGTCACAGAGAAAGGTAGATCCATATCACAAAGCAAAGAAATCAACTGCAGTTTAGAAAGTGCTTATACTAAATGGGTGGAATCAAAAACCTAAGCCTCCTTACCTGTAAACAGCCCAGCTCTCCTCTGATATTGAGCCTTCTGCAAAGGACGGTGGAAAGAAGTACTCGTCCTTTGGACACAGAAAATAGCTCGAATAAAATCCAGTCTCAGCCGAAGATCTGGGCGACTTGAGTATCTGAAAGGACTCGTAGCAGCCTCCAGCTGAGTCCCTGGAGTGGGAGGACACACTGGGTTCCACCTCCGGTACCAAGGGCTGAGTCTGCAGAGAGCTGACAGGGAGGCAAGGAAGAGTCACTTCAGGGTCCATTCGTAGTCATCAAAAATGCCAACCCAAAGGACAAGTTGAGGCACTCTAAGTGTGAGAATAGAGATTATTTGAGCCAAAATGAGAATGGCCATCCATGAAGAAAACAAAGCCCAGAAGCAGCACTCCTCTATGCTTAAAGGCAAAGAACTACCTTCTGGATGTATTTAATTAGTAAAATCAAGAAGATCTACTATAAACCAGTGTATCTTTGTTGAATGGCAGTTTGTGTGCAAGGTCATTTTCTTTGGGGCAAGAAAATTAGAAGTCTGATATAAGCATAGCATACATATGATACCAACAAGATTTGGTCTTAGGAAATTGCTTTAGTGGCTTTGGGATTGCACTCAGTGGTTAATAATAGCCTCATACATGACTAGACCTATAGTATAAGTGTAAGTTTACAGGTTAGTCAATTATGTATTGAGATGATCATAAAAGGAGCCCTGGAAGGGTCCTTTGTGCTCCACAGGAATTAAATAGATGTAAACTAAGCTACTTTAAAAAAGTCTCTGGTACAGTAGTAAAAACATGGTCATGTATTTTAGCAGCTGTCCCATGATCGAACTGTTAATCTTGGTAGATTACTACTCATATTTATGACAGTAAAATATTTATATTCTGACTCCATGAAAGTGTAGTTCAGGGTTATGGGTAAAAAATAAAAACCCAGATACTGTAGGAACAAAAGCACATTCAAAGCAGTGTGGACTCACAGTGAACAGAGGGGATGTATACGATTACAAAATCGAATAAGTAATGGCAGCATCATTGATAAATCTTTTGGTAATAAATTCCCTTTCTATTTTTGTAAAGTATACATAAGATAAATTTAAAAATGTTAGCCATTTTAAGTGTGGTTTTTAAGTTCAGTGGCATTAAGTATAATTCAAATTGTTGTGTAAGTCGATGGCACATTCTTAAGACAAAGGTTGTCTTATGTCCTGTAGGTTTTTAATTATTTAAACAAGAAAAAAATCTTTTCCAGAGACATTGACTACAGCTTGACTGTGTCTTGCTGGACTCGGGGAAATCAGTCATGAAGAAGACACTGGGAAAGGAAGAATGTGGATAATTTATATAATTTCTATCATTTTGAAATAGGTCCCAGAGAAACCAGAGTTTTGAGATGAGACTAGATTCTCTGTTTTGCTAGTTTTCTTCTGGGTTCTTGTCTCTCAAACTTGAAGAATAAAATCCACAGACAATAGTGGAAGGGACGGGTAAACAGAGTAGGATTTATTTAAGCGAGAAGAGAGAGAACTCTTGCCACGTGGGAGGGTAGCTGATAGCAGAAAAACCCACGTGGATGTACCAGCTTAGGGACTTATCTGGTTTTAGGGAGAGCATGGATCAAAATCTGTTAAACAGGCATTGAAACGTATCGAGGATGCTGGTTGTGTCCGTTAGCCCGAGTTTTAATCCTTCCTGCAATTGCCATTTGAGTTCACTCCAGCCTTTGTTTTTCCCCTGTGTCTGGGACAAAGGAGTTGGTTGGAGTGTTCCCACAGGTGAGCTTCATGGTCTCTCATATTTGAAACAGGACTTGGTGGTGCCCATTAATATTTCTGTTGGGTAGCCTTCTGGTGTGGTCGGTGCCCTTGGAATAAGACTTTAATGGGGGCCCATTGCCTGACCATTATCTACTCTTATTCATCACCCCCTCTGAGGAAATTACTCTAGCTGCTGTTAGAGGAAAAAGGGACAATGACCACTCTGGCTGTTTCAGACTGAAAAGGGGCACTGAAAGGGAATGGCAGACGGGGTCCTTCAGAGAGGCCTGTGTAGGGGATCCCAGGAGAAGGGGAACATGGTTTAGGATTCCATGTGTATGGCCATTTGGAGCTTGGGCATCTTGGACATTGGGCAGTCCAGAGGTCCATAATGGTGGTTGGTGAGTGACTGGACAAGGCATTCATAGGGCAAGGAACATGTTAAACAAGATAGCATTTTTTTTTCTGTAAAATGAACAACACAATAGTAATTATAAACTAGTCTCCCAAAACTATGAGGACAATAACATTAAATCTTAGGGTGTGGTCTAATATGCCACTGATTGTTGAGTGGAGACCATTAAAGACTGTGGAAACATTAGCAGAGTTGTTAAAAACATATAACATAAAACATTTAGTTTGTATGATGGCTTAGGTATCTTCTTAAGCTGAAGTGTCATGGATTTCTGTAAAATAGCATTTTCCTGAGTGTTACCTATTTTGTAGAGCAATTTCTTGTAGCTGTGTAACTTCCCAGTTTTACTTACTTTTGAGAGGACTGATACGTGTACATCTCAAGTTATATTACAAACAAACAAAGAAACAAAAAAGAGTGTCTTTCCTAAATGTCCACGTAGGACTGCGCTTTGGTTATACTTTCCTGCCAGATATTGATCAAAGTTGCTCAAAATCAATCTTGTTCCTATTTGCTGTTAAGAGTCAGCTGAGATTTGTCAGGGTCACTCTTGGGAACTTTTGAGAGGCCTCCTGGCTCCTTTAGCTTTCCTCTGCTGGCTGTGCCATCTGCCAGGATGGCTCAGGGTCTTTCTGACCACATGCAGCTTCCCTTGGAAGTATAGGGGACATTTCTCTATGCAGTGACCCTGCTTTTTGCAGAATGTACAGTGGTTGGTTTCCTGTTTTCTCTGGTTCCCTTGATGCCCCTGATTGGGAGGTCAGGTGACTTAGAGTTGCAGGGCCTTTAGAGAAGTCCCATTGTTCCCTGAGTTTTGGCTGATCTAAAGGGCAAGGGCCAAAATATTGGCTATTTTTTCCTTAGCCCTTTAACTTTTTTGATTTTGAGCTCCAGATTTTGTTTTTAAATATCTAGCAGGCCAGTTTCACCATTCTTAAAATGGGAGTTATAGGTTCGACTTAAGTGTCTATAATTTTATAGTAGTCCCTTTTGCTTTATTAGGGTCAGTATCAGTACTGGATATTGGCATTATATCTTATTTGTCCTGTAGCTGATGAATTATTGTCTTAACTCAGGTTGTTGTGTTAGAAACAACAGGCAACAGTTATAAAGTTTTATAAGGAAAATATATAAAAAAGTGAAATTAATAAGAGAAACAGTGTTAGTGATCAGAAATAGACTTATCTAACATATACATGCATTTCATTAATATGATAGTCTTTATGTACTCAGAGCAAAGAGATTAAGCCAGGTTTTAAATGAGTGTCCTTTTTATATCAGACACAAAGTATCAAAGACAGCACTTTTTAATTATCTTACTTGCATTACACTTTCATAAGCTTTCATTTTATAAACTTTTACATAACACTTAGACAAAGCTTGAGAATTTATTTCTCAGATATATATGCATCTCTAGTCACACATATCTAGGTGTCAACTATATTGTAATAACCTGAAATAATATTATTATTTAACCAGTTATAGAGTAATTAAGACCTTAAAATAGGTACAAACCCTGATTTAATACTGTTTCCCTAAATAACAGACAAGTATTTATCTTGATAGATGAGCATATCAATGTTTTAAGAAACCCTATTGTTAAACCTAGAAAATTAGACTTTGCTCTATATAAATACATTGAATTTTGACTTTGGTGAAACTGTGCTAATTATAGTCTACTTACTCATATACAGACATTTTGAGATTCACTTTCCATAAATCTTTTGTACATTATTTAGACATTCTTTAACTTGTTTACCCTAGAAGGGAACCAAAATATAACACCATATCTATGACTTTCTTATCTTTTTCTTAAATTTACATTCTGAAACAATCTTTATAAAACTTGTGAACTTAACCAAATTCCTCCTTTTTATGATATGAAACACTTTGATTTTTTATAGTACTTAAAACACAGCTGAAACTTTTGTATTCTTTGCATATGGAATACCTGTTAGAATTCTAACTCTTAGTAATCTTGCTTTCAATGAAGACCCAGAAACAAAACAATCTTAAACAGTTTTTCCATTTACCAACAACTTAAAAAAACACATTTAATAGACCCAAGTATATATTGTTTTACAGAACTCAAGAAGCCAAGAGTTCTTGAATTTA
Source organism: Spermophilus citellus (assembly GCF_964194105.1). Classification (NCBI taxonomy): domain Eukaryota; kingdom Metazoa; phylum Chordata; class Mammalia; order Rodentia; family Sciuridae; genus Spermophilus; species Spermophilus citellus. The sequence continues at coordinate 136,479,191 of NC_138189.1, forward strand.
TATTCAGGAGTTGCTGCTGCTTTACTATTTTAACTTTGCAAATTAATCAGATGTCTCTTCTAACAAACACATTTAGGAAGGTTAATCCCATTTATGTTGAAACAAATTTGCCCATTTTAAACTTAGGTTACCCACAAAAACCAAGCTATCAGAAAAGTTTGGTTAATATTTTTAAGCCAGTTATTCCTGACAAAGAAAAATCCTTTAAAACAATGGGCATTGCAATTTAAAAAGTTCATGGAAATCAACACTTTGATTGGCTACCTAGAAAAAAAATGTGTGGGTTAGTGCCGCAGTCTGGCTGGGCACAATTCAGGAGCCACTTGTCAAAAGAAACTAACTTTATTTTTAGAACTACAAACGCCAAACAAAACAGCTCCTCAGGGAAAACCCCTCAGAGCCCAACTGCCACCACCGGCTTCCCACAAGCCTCTCACGCCCACATAACCCTCACCACCTCCCACAATCCTCCTGTTCTTGAGGCCAATTGGCTGGGTCGCGTGGGCGGAGCCAAAGAAGTCCCCCAATGAGCAGCTCTGTGGAGGAGCCAATCAGCTAGATGTTGCTGGGGCCGCTGTGAGCCAATCATCAGCTGGCAGTCTGAAGGGCAGGGAAACAGCCCAATGAACATCACCGCAGAGGAGCCAATCAGCTAGATGTTGCTGGGGCTGCTGTGAGCCAATCATCAGCCGGCAGCTGGAAGTTTGCTGGGGCCCCTTTGGCTGTGGCTCTCAACATCTCCCCCTCTCTGTTTAAACAACAAGCATGTGGCTTGGGGACCGTGCCTGCCTTAGGTTGTCCAATACTACATATGGTCCTTACCCGTCTTCAGATGAGCTGACCTCAGGGCGTCAGCCTCCTGTCTTAGGTTGGTACCATTGTAATTGGATCTTACCTGTCATTGACTACCGGTCCAGTATACAGCCACACCTGTGGAGAGGTCTTTGTCATGACAAGCAGAAGGGAGGAAGATACACCAAGCCAATTGATGGCTCTTGTTGGAAAAATTGTACCACCGATGACATCATCAGCAAAAATACCCCAACACTACCACAAGTCGCTGCACCAACAGATAGTTCACAATGCATAGTCTAGGCAAGTCTAGGCAAGTTCTGCAAGTTCTGCACATAGTTTAGGCAAGTTCTGCAAGCAGTTCAGTGATGGCGATTGCAGAAGCTGTAGATTAGTTTTATCTTTGTCTTCACCGGCACTGGGATGAAGATAGGAATTCTGGCAATAATGGCTAAAGAAAAAATTATGTAACATTCCAGAAGGCACTAAAGAAAAACAATTTTCTTAACAATTTACATTGTCTTCACTGGCACTGGGATGAAGATAGGAATTCTGGCAATAATGGCTAAAGAAAAAATTATGTAACATTCCAGAAGGCACTAAAAGAAAACAATGTTCTTAACAATTTACATTATCTTGAAGAGAAAAGAAAACAATTTTCTTAACAATTTACATTATCTTGAAGAGAATTATTAAATATAATGAAGAGGAAAGGTGAAAGTAAACAAACAGATCTGTTAACCTTCTTTTTTGTTTACATATTAAAACAATTCTTAATAGTTATTTACCCAATTTAAATTAAACCATTTAAATCACGTGAATAAAAAAAATATTTGGATCCATTTTTTCATGAGCGCTCATCATATATGATATATGGACATACGTACATTCAAACATATAACACAAAACACAAGTGTGCACACATAATATAATACATACAACACAAAACATAATAGTAAAGGCCTTATAACTTTTTACAGGTGAAATCTACATTGCAATGTTTAAAACTCTATAGTCAAAAAAAAATAGAACTGATCAGCAAAACATTAACCTAGGTCTGTATGAGCTCAAAAAACAAAATAGAACTTCATGATATGAGAAAGGGCAATAATAAAATAGATATTGAAAAAAGCATCCTGGTTCTGTCGCAGATGTAAGGATAGCCAAATTGGAGTTTTGGATATCAGCTGTTATGGATTTGAGCCAAATTATCTTCTTTTTGGTCTGTAGAAATCGCTTAGTTAATCTCTCTGGAATCCAAATCAGCTGCTGTTCTCCCTGTGGAAATACACAAACAGGCCCCCGACTCCAGACAATCACTGGGTCAGGATTTTAGTTAAACTTTCCGGAATCCAAATCGGCTGCTGTTCTTCCTGTGGAAACACACAAACAGACCCCCCCGACTCCAGACAATTACTGGGTCAGGACCTTTCCGTTGTCCTGTTAGAATATCTTTCCAAAGTACCTTGGGCTTATGTATATTTTTTGGACACATATGCCTTTCTGCAGCACTAAGTCCTGATGAATCCAAATTTAAAAAGTTTAGAGTAAAAAGGGTTATTTTAAGTTTATCTTTGGGGAATATATACCCCTTCCCGATTCCGTCTTTTTGCTTTAATAAGTACATTTTAATAGTTTGATGAGCTCTTTCAACTATGCCTTGTCCCTGTGGATTGTATGGGATTCCTGTTATATGAGTAATGCCAAATGATGAGCAAAATTGTTTAAAAGAGGTAGAAGTATAACCAGGGGCATTATCTGTTTTTAACTGTTTTGGAATGCCCACAGTGGCAAAATTTTGTAAGCAATGAGCTATAACGTCATTAGTTTTTTCTCCGGCATGAAGGGAGCCCATCAAAAATCCAGAAGAAGTATCAACTGTAACATGCAAATATTTTAATTTTCCAAATTCTGGCAAGTGTGTGACGTCCATCTGCCAAATATGGTTAGGTATCAATCCTCTAGGATTGACTCCAAGATTAACTTGTGGTAAAAAGGTCACACAATTTTGACATTGTTTTATTATTTGTCTAGCTTGTTCCTTAGTTATTTTAAAATGCTTTTGTAAAGTATTAGCATTGACATGGAACCTTTTATGAAAATTTATAGCTTCTTCTAGTGTAGAGAAAATATGTATGTCATATGTAGTTTTATCTGCTATATCATTGCCCAAACTAAGGGCTCCAGGCAATCCTGTATGTGCCCTGATATGTCCTATAAAGAATGGATCTTTTCTGTCCCAGATTAGACTTTGTATAGTGGAAAACAAAGAGAAAACAGTAGAAGAAGGGGAAATCCTACCAGCATCTTCAAGGGATACTATAGCATTAACTATATACTGACTATCAGAAAATAAATTAAATACAGAATCTTTAAACATCACAAAAGCTTGTAATACTGCATTAAGCTCTACCTTTTGAGCTGATTGTTTGGGTACTAAAAATGTAAAAGTTTGATCAGGTGTAACTATTGCTGCTGTACCATTATTTGACCCATCAGTGAATATATTTGGAGCATTCATGATAGGTGTTTTTTTTTTGTCATTTTTGGAAAAATTACAGGATGCAATGACCAAAAAGACAATAAAGGATTAGATGGTAAGTGGTTATCAAATGAAACATTAGATTTGCACATGATTATTGCCCAAGTATTTAACTCATTAGCTAATTCATCAATTTGATCCATAGTATATGGAGTAATAATTTTATTGGGAGAAATTCCAAATACTCCCTTTGCTGTTTTTATTCCTTTGAGTATTAATTGTCCTACAGCCTCAGGATACCTAGTAAGAATAGTGTTAGGAGAATAAGATAAATGTATCCATAATAATGGACCTTCTTGCCAAAATACTCCTATAAGAATATTTTTTGTTGGTAGTACAATAAATAATAAAGGCAAACTTATATCAATTCTATCCAAATGCATATTTTCCATATATGTTTCAATGATTTTTAATGCCTTTCTTGCTTCAGGCGTTAACATTCGGGGTGAATTTGGATCTGATGGACCTTTTAAGATATCAAATAAAGGTCCTAATTCTCCTGTTGGAATACCTAGATAAGGCCTTATCCAGTTTATGTCTCCTAATAACTTTTGAAAGTCATTAAGTGATTTGAGTTGATCTACTCGTATTTGAATTTTTGGTGGACGGACCATGGTTGAGGATAATAGAACTCCTAAATAATTAATTGGAAAATTTAATTGTACTTTATCTATTGCTATCTCTAGATTATAATTTTTTAATAAATTTGTAAGTGTGGCATAACATTCTAGCAATGTGTTTTTAGCTTTGTGTGCTAATAATACATCATCCATATAGCGAAATATTTGTAGTTCAGGATTTTGATTTCTAAGTGGCTGGATTACTTTGTTAACATAAATTTGGCACATAGTTGGGCTGTTAGCCATCCCTTGAGGGAGTACTTTCCATTCATATCTCTGATCAGGACCTTCATGATTTAGTGCAGGGATAGTAAATGCAAAACGTGGACTATCCTCAGGATGAATTGGAATTGAAAAAAAAACAATCTTTAATATCTATAACTAAAACATACTAAGTTTTTGGCAAAGCAGACAATTGGGGAATCCCCGATTGAGCAGGTCCCATAATGACCATTTCATTATTAATGGCTCTTAAGTCTTGCAATAATCTCCATTTACCAGATTTCTTTTTGATGACGAAAATGGGAGTATTATGGGGAGATACAGAAGGTTGTATATGTCCTTCTGCTAATTGTTGTTTGACCAGATCATGGGCTACTTGTATCTTTTCTTTAGTCAAGGGCCACTGAGGAACCCATACTGGTCTTTCTGATTTCCATGTGATTTTTATTGTCTCAGTGGCCCTTTGTGAAAATCCAACCCATGTCTGTCTGTTCCTTGATCTATTTGTATTGGTGCTGCTATACCTTGTTCTTGTTTTTCTAATCTTTTTCCTTTCCTAAAACCTTATCTAGCCATAATAGTGGGTGCATTTTGATTGATGTTATTTGTTAATGTCAAACCTAATTGATCTAAGACATCTCGTCCCCATAAATTTACGGGAAGATGATCCAATACATATGGTTGTATAGTTCCTTCACATCCTTCAGGATCCTTCCAATCTAATACCATTGCGCTTCTATCAGGATTAGTCGCCACTCCTAGGCCTCGAAGCGTTTGAGTGGCTTGTTGTAATGGCCAATGTTTTGGCCATTCTTGACGAGAGATGATGCTAAGGTCTGCACCTGTATCCAGTAGCCCATTAAATTCATGTCCTTGAATATTTAGTTTTAGCATGGGGCAAGAATCTAAATTTAAAGAAAGCATAGCCCAATCTACACCTGTGGAGCCTAATCCCTTGGAACCTCTTTCTACAGCATGACTGGAAAATTTATCATGTAGGCTGGGTATTATTAGTAACTGTGCTATTCTATCTCCTGGTGAAATTACTGATATACCCTTTGGAGAACTGGCTATAATTTTTATTTCACCTTCATAATCAGGATCAATTACCCCAGGACTTATCAAAAGTCCTTTTAGAGTAGAAGAGCTGCGTCCCAATAATAAGCCTACTGTTCCTTTGGGAAGAGGTCCTTTTACCCCTGTGGGAATGATTTGAACTCCCATCTGTGGAGTTAGTACTGATCTGGCGGAGGCGCAGATGTCCAACCCTGCGCTCCCTCTGGTTTGTCTGAAGAGGGATCTGATGGACAATGTGTCCTGGTCACTACCCTGATGGGGTTGCTGGGTTCCTCCAGTGCTCCGTATATTTGTGGTTTGGGGCCCCGGAGCATTGGGGCCCCCTGTCCATTTTTTGGCAACGGAACCCGATGCCTTTGTCCACGATATTGTGGATAAACACCTTGTCCTTGTTCGTTTTTTGATAATGGAGTACCCTCTATGGTGGTTTGAGAATGGCATTCATTAGCCCAATGTAATGGAGTACCCTCTATGGTGGTTTGAGAACGGCATTCATTAGCCAAATGTCTCCCTCTACGGCATCGTGGGCAAATACCCGGTATTCTACTCCTTTGATACCTAGTTTTGTTAAACCCTCCTCCTATGGGGCAATTCCTTTTAAAATGTCCTGTTTGTTGACAATTGTAGCATGTTCTTGGCCTGGTATATAAAGCCTGTTTTACTGCAGCTGCCACAATTTGCCCTTGTTCATTAATGTCTCTGGCATCTAAAGCCTGTTTTACTGCAGCTGCCATGACTTGCTCTTGTTCATTAATGTCTCTACATAATTTAATATATGTGTTTAAATCTTCCTGTTTCCATGGTCTAATGATATCTCTGCACCAACGATTCACTTGGTCATAAGCCAGTTGTTTTATTAATGGTATTGCTTGTTCTGTATTCCCAAAAACTCAGGCTTATTCAAACAGCTACCAATCTACAAATTCAGCGTAAGGTTCATTAGCTCCTTGTATTATCTTAGATAATTGACCTTGTAAACCTCCATGTCCTTGTAAAGTCTTCCATGCCTTAACTACATCTACAGCAATTTGTGAGTATACGCCAGGATCATATGCAATTTGTTGCTGCCGATCCTCATAAGGTCCCTTTCCTAACAACATATCTAGATTTCTCTGAGAATAACCAGCTGCTGCATTTTGCCTAGCCGTCTCCTTGCAAAATTCCTCATTGGCAACCTTCCATAACAGGTGTTGTCCTCCATTTAGCACAGCTTTACAAATATTAGCCCAATCTGCTGGCGTCATGTTTAAGTTGTTAATGGATTCGACCAAGCTTACAGTGAAGGGTGCTTGGGGACCATAGGTTGTTACAGCCTCTTTTAGCTCCTTCACTGTTTTGAAATTTAAACCCTGGTAAATTCGCTGCCCTCCTACCTCAAATACAGGGCATATTTGAGATCCTGTCTCAGGATCCCAACTATCAACTGCGGGGGTTGGGAGTCTCCTAGCATATGGAGGTGGTGCTGTTGATTGGACACTTATGTCCTCTGGTGATAGAATGCTGTTAGTAGCAGTCTCCTGTAGAGGTGGTGCTGATGGTTGGACACCTACGCTCTCTGATAGAAAGGTGTTATTAGCAGTCTCCTGTTGTAACTTTTCCCCTGGTGGCTTTTTCTGCTCTAAACTTCCTTCCTCTGTCTCACTAGCTTGAAAGACCTTCTCTTTTACTTGAATCTTTTCCTCTTTCTGACTAACTTGAGAGACCTTCTATTTTACTTGAATCAATATGTCTTCTCCTTCCTCTACCTTTGTCTGAATTGAAGGCTTTGGACTAAGCAAACCAGATACGAGTGTCCACAATGGCAATGTGCCAACTGGCAGAGTCCCTGGGTTGTTCTTTTCTATTCTTTTTAAATCTTCACCATGATGGTCCCATTGTGATATATCTAACAACTCCTCCTTAAAAAGCCATAGGCTACATTGTTGTATTGTATCAACGTATGCCCTGACTGTTCTTGATTTTACTGAGATGCCTCCTTCCTCTAACAATTTACTTAACAGTCTTTCGGTTTGTTTTTTACTAATTGCTGATTCCGTATTTCTGCTATAATACAACCCAACAAGATGATGCCAAACAAAACCAAGACAGAATGCAATAAAAATGGAACCACACAAAATCATTATATCAGCCTTTCTATCCTCCTGACATGTGCATCCGTCCTTTCTCCCTATCTGTTCCTCAGACGCAAATAGTTTTTCCTCAGATGTGAGCGGTTTTTCTTCCGTCTCACTCATCTCCAGGGACAGGCAACTTAAAACAAAAATGAAGCAAAACAAAAGAGGAAACTTAGAATGGCTATCCATCCTCTCGCCCTGCCCTCAGGGGCGAGCAGTTTACTTACCCTCAGTCGCTCCCCGTGCGAGCCACCAAATGCCGCAGTCTGGCTGGGCACAATTCAGGAGCCACTTGTCAAAAGAAACTAACTTTATTTTTAGAACTACAAACGCCAAACAAAACAGCTCCTCAGGGAAAACCCCTCAGAGCCCAACTGCCACCACTGGCTTCCCACAAGCCTCTCACGCCCACATAACCCTCACCACCTCCCACAATCCTCCTGTTCTTGAGGCCAATTGGCTGGGTCGCGTGGGCGGAGCCAAAGAAGTCCCCCAATGAGCAGCTCTGTGGAGGAGCCAATCAGCTAGATGTTGCTGGGGCCGCTGTGAGCCAATCATCAGCTGGCAGTCTGAAGGGCAGGGAAACAGCCCAATGAACATCACCGCAGAGGAGCCAATCAGCTAGATGTTGCTGGGGCTGCTGTGAGCCAATCATCAGCCGGCAGCTGGAAGTTTGCTGGGGCCCCTTTGCCTGTGGCTCTCAACAGGTTAGTAATTTCAAAGACATCCATACTCTTACTCAATTTTCATGTAAATTGACCCTTTTTCGTTTAAGTTCTACTGAAGTCATGTGAACTGAAATGGAATTTGGATCTGTTTATTGAATTTCTGAATTTATCTATAAGCAACATTGATTCCATGTACATGGTATGGGCATAAGCACAGGAAGACAACTTAAAATGCACAGGTGTGTACATACATAAAACAGGAAACAAAGATCTTGCAGCTTTTTAGCAGGTACTAGATCTCCACAGGTAGGAAAGAACAGCTACAGATGTTAAAGTCTCTGTTAGACTAGTGTATATTCTACAGTGTTTGAGAAACTTTTCTTTGCATTTGAGTCAGCACTTTGATCACGTGGTGACAAAATATAAATAGCTTGTAAAGGAAAACTTAAGTCTGTGAGTCAGTTGGTCATCAGTTGTTCACATTTACATCAAATGGGCAGTGTATGAGCGGTTACCACAGGGGTTCATGGAAATGGTCAAGGGATGAAACCTGTCACAACAGCAAACATTTGTCCTGATTGTACTTGATGGTTTTAGAGATCAGCAGGATTCTGCAGCACTTCTTTGAACAGCTGGAGTTTTAGAAAACCTTTTTTTTTTATCAAAATGAAAAATAAGCACTAATTTTTAGGTATTAAGGCAATCTATAAAGTCAGGGTAAAATTTTAGCATTGCAATTTAGTCCTCTTAAACATCTTATATTACATAAATGTAAATTGAATATAAAGTAATAATTATGTTTTAGAATAGTAAGTTTGATATGTTTTTGTTATAAATGAAAATGTTGTTAATTTCCTATTTTTGCCTTTTTAACATTAAAATTCATTGACTATTTGTGGGATTCTAGCATATCGGTTATTGATAAAGATCTACTGATAGGATTATACTTTCCTTTTATTGGAAGAGAGGTACCAGGGATTGAACTTGGGGGCCCTGAGCCACATCTGCAGCCCTATTTTGTATTTTATTTAGAGATGGGTCTCACTGAATTGCTTAGCGCCTTGCTTTTGCTGAAGCTGGCTTTGAACTCGCCATCCTCCTGCCTCAGCCTCCTGAGCCATTGGGATTACAGGCATGTACTGCTGTGCCTGGCGAACTTTCCTTTATTAGTAATTTTCCAATCTGGGATGAATGGTGAAATCATTTATATACAAATATTACTGAAAAATAAAAATTCCTTGTCTTTTTTAATTCGCAATTTGAATATTTAATTATTAATTTTCAGACATGGTTGCTCACACCTGTCATCCCAGCCACTCCCAAAGCAGAGGCAGGAAGACCTCAAGTTTTAGGACAGCTCCAGCAACTTAGTGAGACCCTGTATTAAAATAAAAAACAAAAGGACTGGGGATGTAGCTTAGTGATGAAGTACCCCTGAGTTCAATCCCCACTACCAAAAAACATATTATTAATTTTTGAATGCTATATTTTAATATTAAAAGATTCACTATTATTTAGGATAGCAATTTTAGCAGCTTAGATGCTGTCATGTCATGCTAAAAGATATAGATAATTTTTATTCTAAAATTTTTTAGCCTTTCAAAACCTTAACTATTTAAAATAGTGAGTCATATAAATAAATAGCCTGGAAATAGAAAAATAAAACGTTTTAAGAAAATTATTTCTTATGTTGTAGTTTCTGTATGTGTCATGAATTATTTGAATAAACATACAATTGTGAGAGGGATTTGTTTGCATTGTCAAAAGCTGTTTTTCAGCTAAACTAGCTCTATGAACTATGGCTCCTCCTTATTCCTACCTCCAAATGTACTCAGAGTGTCATGAATTATGTATGGATGTTATTTAAAGTAGTCTTGTCCAATTGAAAAAGGTGGGTACATTTGGAAGTACAACTGGGATGAGGTCCTATCTGTAAATAATGGTTGTGTCCTGTTTTCATCCTTGACTGGATGATTCTTTGAGTCTGAGAACAGGTATTGTATATCCTTTGAGCCTTTCTCCAGTTCGTTTTCTTTCATCTCTTCATCCAGTTTTCAATCTGAGAAGTCTTGTGAATCCTCTGCCTTTTCGCTTTCTATTTAAAACATCAAGAAAGAATCCTAGAGAGTCTCACCTGTTCCGAAACCTATTTGATTATTTTTTTTTTTGGAATTATTATTTGGTAAAAGAAAAGAAGAAAAAAAGAGAAACTGTTTGTCCCAAAGGAAGAAGTAGTTGGTCGGTGAATGTTGTGTATGTGTGTGATCATGAAACTCAGTGGCAGCAAGACCCATTTTTTTGGGAAGCTAGCAAGAGTGCAGTAGTCTTTTATTTTGTGTAGTTAATGGGAGATGATGGAACTTGGCAACTGAAATATGTATTATAACGTTGGAAAATCCAAACACCACCTGTGGGACCTATAAGAACTCACATACAAATAAATTCTGGATAACAAAAAAATCTTGTTTTTCACATAATTCTAACATTAGGATATTTAGGTCTAATATTATTTACAAATGTTAGCACAGATCAAGGTAGATGGATTCCTACACCATTATTATTATTATTATTATTATTATTATTATTATTATTATTATTATTATTTTAGAGCTAAGGTATTGTCAGGAATAGGTTAAATGATGTTGTGGACCATCCAGTGGCTACTGGGTATCACTGAGGAATTTATGTGCATGTTGCTGGGTGGAATGCGACAGGGATACGTCACTGTCATTTCAGTGGACAATTGCAGTTTTTGGTTTTTCCCTTTCCATTGCAACTTCCATCCTGCTAACCAGGTGAGCCATAAATTGTTTCCAGGTTCTCCTTGGTGAAGACTATTTTGGCTCCACATCCCCTGAGGATAAAGTCTAAACTTTATTGCATTAACTGTCAAGCCTCTTGATAATTTGATTATTGCCCTCTCCCCTAATATTCCTCTGAATAATACTTTTCATTTTAGTAACAAACTTCTCCAAACTCATCTTTGTGTTACTTTACACATTTGTCAGTTTGTACATCCAATTTCTTTCTCCTGGAACTTTCCCCTTCCCTGTGCCTATTATCCACCTTCAAAGTAATGAAAGACATCACGTCTTAAGGTCTTTTGGTGTATGTGTTTGGTGTACTAGTGTATAGGTGTATAGGTTTGTATGTATCAAACACTTCATGCCAGCCTAATCATTCTTGCTGTCTTTGAAGGTGACAGCTTCAGCTCATAGTTAGACTCAGCACTTAAGGTTCATTGGATCATATTAGGCTCAGTTGATGGTGTTTACATTCTAGCTACAGACACACCTACGTACACATCTGTGCACACACACTCTTGGTGAAGCGAAAAGTATGTAGCAGTTCAATACACCACCACAGTCCTGTATTATGATCAAATGTGACTTTTTGCTAGATGACCATCTTGAGAGGCAGGCACAATTATGGGAAGAGCAGTGTTTGGAAAGCCTGGGCTGATGGTCCTGTTCAAGCTCTGGAAAGACTTTAGGTCTTTCTTCTCCCACTGATTCTTGAGCTGTTGAAGATTTTATTCAGATGTGTTTCAGAGATAGGTGTTTCTTTCTTTAAAAATGTTTTAAAAATTTTATTGGGATTGTATAGAATCTGTATAAAGCTTTTGGTTCTGTGGCCATTTTGACAGTATTGATTCTGCCTATTCAAGAACAGGGGAGGTCCCTCCATCTTCTAAAGTCGTCTTCAATTTCTTTCTTCAGGGTTCTGTAGCTTTCATCACAGTGGTCTTTTACCTCTTTGCCTTCTTGGTTAGATGTACTCCCAAAGTTTTTTTTTGTTGTTGTTGTTGTTTTAATTTATTGTGAATGCCATAGATTTCCTGATTTCTTTCTTTCTGAGCTGATTCACTATTGGAGTATAAGAAGGACTGATTTATGAATGTTGATCTCATATCCTGTTACTTTGCTCAGCTGTAGAAATCTTCAGGTGGAGTTTTTTGGATCCCCTAAATATGGGATAATACCATCAGCAAAGAAACAATTTGATTTCTTTTTTTCTATTTGTATCACTTTAATTTCCTTCTCTTACCTGTTTGCTCTGGCTAGAATTTCAAGAACAATATTGAATAAGAGTGGTGAGAGTGGACATGCTTGTCTTGTACCTGATTTTAGAGGAAATGCTTGCATATTTTTCTCCATTCAATATGATGTTGGCTTTGAGTTTGTTACAAATATCCTTTATAATGTTGAGGTAAAATCCTTCTATCCCTAGTTTCTCCAGAATTTTTTTGAAAAGTTATTTTTTAATCACTGCAAAATAACCAAGATATAAAGTATATTATTTTTATATTCCATTATTTGTACATTTAATTTATTTCTACTCCATACCTGTTCCAAAAACTGCATAATGACCACCTTGACATAAACATTTATTATCTCCATCTCATTATTTCCTTTGAGTTCATTCTTAGAATTGAAACTACTGGTTCATTTATTCATGTAATCATTCCTGCAACAAATATCTTTTTGAATGCTAACTTTATGCTATGAAACATTTTTAAGGTTTTTGATATATATTGTAACATTGCTATGCTGAGTGATTATACCAATTTACTGGTGGTCATTCCAAACATAGCTCTTGACATTTATGCCCTGATTTATAATTTTTCCAGCACTGTTAATATGAAAGGGTGCTGGATATTGTCAGAGGCCTCTTCAGCATTGAGATGATCACATGATTCTCATCCATAATTCTGTTTATGTGCTGATTTTATTTATTGGTTTGCATGTATTGAACCAATCTTGCATCCTCAATATAAAACCCACTTGATCTTGCTGTACTATTTTCTTGATGTCATTTTGAATGATATTTGTTAATATTTTAAAATTATTTTTAGCTATATGTGACAGTAGAATTTTTGGGGCCCAAATATACATACATGGATATAACTTTTTCTATTTAGGATCCCGGTCCTGTAGTTATACATGATATGGAGTTCTCCTGGTTTTGTATGCGAATACAAGGCTAGGAAATGTTTCCTCTGATTGTGGATGCTAACCCCAAACGGGGGAGGTTGGGAAGGGGAATAATAGAAATCCACTGGATGAAGAGGAAGGGAAGAGATCGGGGAAAAGGAAAGACAGTAGAATTAATCAGTCATGACTTTCTTAGCCCTTTATTTGTATACACCACCAGGGATTTTTTAATATTTTATTAAGAATTTTTGCACTATGTTAATCGGGATTAGGCTATCGTTTTCTTTCCTTGATGTGTCTTTTTCTGATTTTTGGTGTCAGAGTGATACTGGCATCATAGAGTGAATTTGGCAGTGTTCCCTCCCTTTATATTTGATGAAATAATTTGAGGAAGACTGGTGTTAGATTCTCAGCTGAGTTCTACTAGACCTTTAAAGAAGAACTATCTGGTCCTGGGCTTTTCATTGTTAGAAGGCTATTCATTGATGTTTCAATCATGTTGCTTGATATTAGTCTGTTTAGGTTTTCTTTGTCTTCCTGGTTCAATTTGGGCAGGTCCTATTATAGTGAGGAATTTGTGGATATATTCTTTATTTTTCAGTTTATTGAAATATAAGGTTTCAAAATAACTTTTGATTATCCTCTGGATTTCAAAAATGTCTATGGTGATACCTCCTTCTTTCATCTCAGATTTTGTTGAATTGGGAATTCTCTCCTTTCATTTTTAGTTTGGCTAAGGGTTTATAAATCTTATTTATCTTTTCAAAGAACCAACTCTTTGTTGATTTGATCTTTTGTATTTTTTATTTTCAATTTCATTAATTTTGTCTCTGATCTTAATTATATCTCTTACCCTGTATAAAAAAATCCAATAGAAGTGGATCAAAGACTTAGGAATTAGATCAGAAACCTTGAAAGTGCTAGAAGAAAACATAGGGTCAATAGTCCAATGTATTGGCACAGGCACCAACTTCCTTAACAAGACCTTTAAAGCTCAAGAAATAAAACCAAGAATCAGTAAGTGGGATGACATCAAATTAAAAATCTGCTCAGTGAAGGAAATGATTAAGAGTGTAAAGAGAGAGTTTACAAAAATGGAAGAAAATCTTTGCCAACTACTCCTCTCATAGGGAACTGATATCCAGAATACATAAAGAACTCAAAAAGATTATCACCCCAAATCCCCAAATAACCCAATCAATAAATGGACAAAAGAACTAAACCAACCCTTCTCAAAAGAAGAAATATAAATAGCCAACAAAATATGAAAAAAATATTGTTGAACATCCCTGATAATTAAGGAAATGCAAATCAAAACTGTATTCAAATTCCCATATCATTTCAGTAGAATGTCAATCATCAAGAATTCTAAAAATAACAAACACTGGTGAGGATGTGGGGAAAAAGATATATTCATACATTGTTTGTGTGACTGCAAATTAGTACAACCAGTATGGAAAGCTATATGGAGATTTCTCAAAAGAATGAGCTTAGAGGCAACATATAATCCAGCTATCTCACTCCTTGATATTTATCCAAAAGTATTAAAATCAGCATAGTGTAGCAATACAACCACTTCAGTGTTCATAGAAGCACGATTCACAATAGGCAAATCATGGAATCAGCTTGGATGCCTGTCAATAGATGAATGAATTAAGAGAATGTGGTGTAAATATACACAATGGTATTTTACTCAGCCATAAAGTATGAAATGATAGCATTTGCTGGTAAATAGACAAATAGAGACCATCATGCTAAGTGAAATAATCCAGACTCAGAAAAATCAAGGATCAAATGTTTTCTTTCATATGTGGAAGCTAAAGCAAAATAAGGCGGAAAAAGTGGAGGCATCATATTTCTTTGGAATAGAAAGAAGATAAGTGGAATAGAAAATGAAGATTGAGGAGGAGGAAGGATAAAGGGGAGAAATGCAGAGTAAATTTGACAAAATTATGCTATGAACATATATAAATATACTGCAGTGTGCCACCTTTACATATATCTATAAAACACAAGTTAAAAAAGAAACAATAAATAAACAGAAGGGGACCATGGAGTGAAGGAAGGGAAGTAGGGGGACAGGGGTGGGAAGGACAAGAGGAGGCTCTGGGGATTGAAATGGAATAATTTGAAGTCCGTACCTGTATGATCATGTCAGAATGAACCCAACTATCATGTATAATCATAATGCACTAATAAAATAATTTAAAATGCATTTTAAATTTAAAAAATTATGCATTCATATTGCCAAGTGTCTGAAAATATGAGAAGGAATATGTTATTCGAAGTCTTTGTCTTCTTTTTGTCCAGTTCCCGTTGACCCTAGGAGAGGAAGGTCATCCAGAGATTTGGTGTGCTTGTACAAGCTCCTACACATATACTTTAGTGTCTTTTTTCCTCTATATTTAAGCAAAGAGTATGAGATAGTTTTTCATGCTCTTCTATACCTCTCTGTGTTTGCTCAACAATGTGTACCTTGGGGAGATTTTCCTAAGTGAGTATATTGTTCTGGATAGGTTACTATGCTGATCCTAAAATCTATGTGCCTTGACACAACATAGGTTTACATGGAAAACCAGACATAGTCCTGGCCTATGCCATTATCTTTTGAGGATTTGCTTGATCATGGAACATTGCCAGGCTCATGAGAGATGGGGGAAAGGCACTGGAAGCTCATGTTGGCTCTATGTCTTGTGTTTGGAAGTGATGCATGATATGTACCCACATTTCATTGGGTGAAGCAATCACTTGCTCTCCAACATTCAACAGGATGGGGTGGTGGTATCCTCCTACAGGGTAGGCATCAAAGTAGGAGAGTTGAGAACAACTAGTGAAGAATACCTCAAGGTATTCCAGTCCATTCCCAAGGACCACCTCGTTGGTTAGAATTTAACTAAGTTTTATGGTAGACATGAGATTGTTTTAAAATTTATTGCAAATAGTCTCTATAGGTGTCACTTTCACAGAGTGTGAGTGCTACTATAGGGTGAATTCTGAATCTTGGAATTGCTAGACTAAAAGGGTATATGAGTTTGTAATGTTGGTTGATTCTGGTAACTGCTCTCTGATTTGCACCAGCAGCATGTGAGGGTGAGCATGCGTGTGTGTGTGTGTGTGCGCGCGCGCGTGTATACACACACATACTCACTACATAGTGTATCAGACTTTCTGGAATTTAACAAATCTGTCAGTTGTAAATGATATTCAAACATAAATTGTAAAATATTTCATCTGTACATATTTATGGGGTATAGTGTAGTAATTTTATACTTGTATAGGGTATGTGATAATCAAATCAAGATAGTTAACATTTCCATCTCCTTGAACATTTAAAAAACTTTGATTAATGCATAATAATCATGCAGATTATGGGGTAAATGTGATATTTATATATTTTTATACACACACAACAATATGTACTGATCAAAGTAGGATAATTAAAATTTCTATCTCCTTATCATTACTTTGGTCTCAGTATATTTTTAGTTGAATTTTTCATAAAAGGTTAGTTAATATATTTGTATTTACTTTACTAAAAACAGTCTGTTCATATCCATGGACTATTTTTCAACTAGATGGTTGATTAATATTTTACTTGTTGATTTATGGAAGTTTATGTTTTCTTAGTATTGGTAAATTATGGTATTGTATATCTGTTCTTTTGTTTGCTTTGAAATATGGAAGTTTTAAAATATTTTAGTGTAGTTAAACTAATCTTTTTTCTATGTGTTCTAAATTTTGAATGTGTTTATTTTCTGTTCTATGTACCAATTGGTTTCAAATTTAACAGCTCAAAGCAACATACTTTCTCAGTTTCTGTGGGGTCAGGAGTCCATGCTCTGCTCAATGGGAACTCCAGTCAGGGTTTCACAAAACAGCAATCAGTGTGTCAGCTGGGCTGCATGCTTGGTGTGGAGACCCAGCTTTGGAAGGATCCACTTCCAAGCCCACTCATGGCAGAATGACGTCCTTTGCTTCTTCAGGACTTGTGGAATATTGCAGTTTTGTAGGAAAAGGCAAGACTAGGAAGATTGTTGTTGCACACTTACGCTTTCATAAGCACATAGATGAAATCACATAGATTCCTTCACCATTGTGACATTGCCACATCCTGTTTATCACAAGCAAGCATAGTTCCCACACACAGTCTAGGAAAGGGGATTGCACAGACATGAATAGGAGGAGGCAGGAGGATGGTGGCAATTTTACCTCTGTCCATCACAGTGACTGTTAGAAGGGAAATAGAAAATTCCATGATGTTATAAAAATTTCATCACACCTGCTAATTTTTCTAAGGTTCATTTATTTGTATTTAAGTCATTTGATTCATTTGGATTTTTTTCTGTTGTAGTATATAATGTATGGTCTAATTTAATCTCTCTTTGAGACCCATGCAGGCATTCCAAAATAGTTAATTACAAAGTCCAATTTTCCCCACGTCATTTGTATGCCAGTTTTATTCATATATAAAATTATTTAATTATTCAGAACTATTTCTCAGTGTGGCTCCCCGAAGCTGTCTATATCCTAATTTCTGAAAAATATTTCTGTAAATTTTTTTTTTTTTTAACATGGCAAGTGGAATTAACGTAGCAAATGCAATTAAGGTTGCTAAGCAGCTGACCTTTAGATGGAGGACCATTCTGGGTTACCTGGGTGAATGCAGTATAGTCATGGGGGTCCTTATCAGTGAAGGCAAGAGGTTGAAAGTTGGGGTCAGAATGATGTGACTTGGGAAGGACTTGACAAGCTATTGCTGGCTCTCAGTATAGAAAGGAACAATGAGTGAAGAAGTTCAGGTAGTCTCTAGATTTATAGAGATTTCCTTTGTTTTTATTTATTCAGCTTGAGAATCAGCTTGTTCATTTCCAGGGGGAAATTCATTGATATTTTATTGGTATAATTTAAAATTTATAAATTAATTTAGGAAGAATTGACATTAATTTATTCTTTGATTATTTTTCATTAAAATTACCATTTCAATTCGTGCTTAGGTTGTCCGAATAACATTTTATGCATTTACTTGAAAAATAACTTCTAATTTTCTCTGTTGCTTTGTTATCATATGTTGGGTTGTCCATTTCATTTTAACTTTAAATTAGTTATTATTTGCACAAATAAAGGTAATTGCTTTCTATATGTTCATTTTGTATTCATGTAACTCTCTACATCTTCATTTTGGTGGTTTTCTACTGGACTTTCTAGTTGTATATCTTCTTACCTACAAGTAGTTATAGTTAATTTTGTTCATGATTTTACATCTATAATTTCTTATTATTTCTAATCTATTATCTATTCCGTAGAGTGTTAAGTATTGGTAGTGATTGTGTGCATCTTTTTATGTGACTGTAGCGGGGTGCCTCTAGTGTTTCCCCAAAAGAATGTTTTTGAGGGAAATCATCTTTAGGATTTTGCCATTAATTTCTATTTTGTTGAGTATTTGGCAAGAATGTGTATTTATTGCTGGACATGGTGGCACCCGCTTGTAATCCCAGCTGCGCCTGGGCAGGAGGATCACAAGCTTAAGGCCACACTCAGAAACTTAGCAAGTCCCTAAACAAATTGGCAATGCCCAGTCTCAAAAAATAAAAAGGGCTGGGGATGTGGCTCAGTGGTTTAATGACCCTGGATCCAATCCTTGGTATAAAAAAATGTATATTTATTGATCAACTGGCTTTTGAGTGTCTATAATGAAAACCGGGTGCCTCTCTGAACATAATATAAGAATTCAATTACTTAAAAATACCATTTTGATGTTGTGTGCCAGGAATTTGGTAGGTATATGGAATATAGTGGTGAACTAAACAGAGAGTTAGTCCTACCCTCTTAGTTTATATTATGGTGGGAGGGAGACAGAATAAATAAAAAGTCACAATACATAAATAGTTTGAGTCTGTTGTAGGAGATGATATTACCATGGTATAACCAAAAGAAGACACAGGGTAAGGAATTCAAAAGTATCACAGGTCGGGGTGGGCAGCTGCCACTTGAAACAGGGCGGTAGATATAAGTCTTATTTTGAGGGTGACCTTTAAGCAGATATTTGGGGTCGTATTCTAGACACAGGGTACAGCAATGCAAATATTATAGGGCAGGGGTGTTTCTGGATTGTTTGAAGAGCAGTGTCTGCCTACCCAGGGTGATTCAGCTGAGAGTATCAGACACAGAGCTGCAGCTTCCAGATTCCATGGAGCCTTGGAGGCCAGTGTGAGAGTTTTGGATTTTTACTCTCAGTGAAATGGGAGCTCCTTGGAAGGCTTAGAGGAGAGAAGTGACAGGATCTGATTTCATTGTTGAAATGACACACTTATAGATAATATGCATTTCCTGATATTGGGTGATCTTGGAATGAGCCATATTTGGCCAAGATGGCACTGCTCATCTTTTTGGAGTAGAGGTAGTTTTTGCTTACTATTGTTTTCTTTCTGATTTTTACATGATATCATAAATGAAGTTGGTCTGGAGGGCTTATGTGTATGCTGGAGCAATTCCTTATTGAGGATTAACATTTGTGTTTTACTCATTTATTACGGAAAGAGTTGAGAGGTTTTCCTTACTTTCCATTTTTGTAGTGTTTAAAGAGAATTAGCATTATCTGCTTTTTTATTTTTTAAAGATTTACTGGAATTCCCTTGGGAAACCAGAGACATTTCTTATCTCTGTTTCTGCATTAGACCACAGAAGGGGAGTCACTTTGTGGGGTTCTATCTAGCAATTCAAATGTAAAGCAGTAGAGATAGCCTTCCCCCCCCTCCCCTTCTTATATGAAAAATGGTAAAATGAGGCTTGGGGAAAGTTATTTGAATAACAAAGAAACAATTTAAAACAGTGTATTGGTAATTTTCATGCAAATTTAATTGATGAGAAGTGTTTGTTCAGCATCTACTTGAAATTGTACTATACCTGTTAACTAACTGATGTTGGTTACAAAAACCCATTTGATTGCATAAAGTATTTTAAAGAACTGGTTCTTGACATTTTCTGTATCATATCCTTCCACTTTATTCAATTTTATTATTTTGCCTAGGGAAAGTGGTCCATACTACTTTTAGAATTATTACTAAAACAGCAACTTAAAGAGGAGAAAGGAATGTCCAGGCTAAAAGATGGAGGCTCCAGCCTTAGCGGGTAAGTGCCTAGGGGCACATCCAAAAGAGTGCCAGTCAGCTGTTTGAGAAAAATCCTGGAAGCTACTGGAATGCTTTCAGCTTCAAGAAACAGTTTGAATAAATGTGGAATAAAAAGGGAGGGTTTTTTTTTTCCCCCCACATTACAAGTGAGCAGATGCAGGATGGTTGCAGTGAGCTGCCAGTTACCTTTGGGAAGGCCTCTCTGATTCCTCCCGTCTCCTCCCCTCACAACATAGCTGCTACAACACCGGGCATCGTGTCTTCTTACCAGTTCTCAAATTGAAGAAGAAAGGGATAAACTTTCCTGTAATTTTTTTTTCTTTCTATCAAGAAGTATACCTTAGAGATACCATGACTGGTGTGAATAGATCAAAAGCCATTGAACGTTCTCTGGCAAAAAGAAGTGGGCTTGCTGTGAATTCCATGTACAGATCATGATTCGTTCCCTGGGGCTTGCCACATCACTGCCCCAAACCTGAACCAAAGTAGGCTCCGGTTAAAAAGAGGAACATCTCTGTCCAGCCCTCAGGTGATACCTGAAAGCCAAATTAAAGTGACCTGTGTCAGGGGGAGATGGAATTGTCTGTGACCTTTTCATTTCTGTGTTCGTCTGTCCACAAGTTACCACGTGCTGTCCGCTGCTCCCACCAGGGTGTCCATCTGTCCACATGTTGATGGTACATAGGTCCATTTCTGCACTCTCTCCTGAGGTCCGTCATGCATCCTTCTAACTGGGAGGTGTTTTCCGGTTGGTCTCCTACTTATAAAACTCAACAAGTCCACAGCTGAATTGGTCTTTTAGACCATTCTGCTGTCTCTTGGGTTTCTCAACCCAGAAGATGACTATATGCCTTTCTCACTACTTAAGTCAAATTCTGTCTTCTATTTTTTCACTAATACTCATACTGAGTTGCTGAATTTTGTGATCTTTGCCTTCCAACTCTCTCAGATTCATTTATTTTATATCCACCTTTGCTAGTATTTGGGGGCTGCCATAATAAAGTGCTACCAACTGTGATTTGAACAACAGAAACTTATTTTCTCACAATTCTGGAGCCTGCAAAGTCTAAGACCAAGAATTCAGAAGTTTGTTTTTTTCCTGAATCCTCTCTCCACATTTCGTAGATGACATTTTCTTGGATCCACACATCCTTGGTGTCAGTGTGTTTAAATTGTCTCTTAGGACTCCAGCCAGATTGAATTAGAACCCACCCTAATCAGATTGGGTCAGGACCCACCCATGCCCCATTCAAACTGAATCACCTCTTCAAAGGCCCTGGCTCCAAATACATTTACATTCTGAGGGATTGGGGGCCATGTCTTCAACGTGTGAATTTGGGAGGATACAGTTCAGCCCATAACACTGTTCCCAAGACTGTTATTATTTCCTGCCTACATTACTGCAACCACCTCTTCTTTTTTTCCATTCATGACTACTGCCAGTTCTTGTTTTCCAACTATGGTCTTCTTTATGTGTCATCATGATCCTCCATGTTTAAGTACTTCAGTGGGTTTTTGTTTTTTGTAACTTTAACCTGGTACACAAGGCCCTTTGTGATTGGTCTCTGGTCAACAGTTTTTTTTTTTTCTTTCTTTTTAATCTTTCTGTCTTTATTTCTGGGCAATTCCTCTTCTACATTATTCTCCTGAACATAAGGGTCTATTTTTAAGTCCTCTAAATGACCTTATCTATAGACTCTGGGTCCCCAGACACTCCCTTTGTCTATAACTTATTCCCAGTGTGGAATAATATGCTGTCTTATGTCGCTTCTATCTTAAGTCATCACTACCATCCAGTCACCTTTGTTCAGTTAATGGGACTAAAGATATTCCGTGTATAGTACTAGGGAGAAAATACTGAAAGGAGCCTCCAAGATTTGAAACTCAAGTGTTTAACATAAGTCTCAGAAATGAAAGTCAGTATCATGTTGTGTTTTCAGGGTTACATGCTAAATAATATGAAGTCAGTGCTTCATTTTTTTAGAACTTAAACTACTAAGTGATCTATGGAAGTCACTGGGTCTTTTTCATTTCTTTCAGAAATCTGCACATAAAATCTCAGCGAAATTCCGGTTCTTTAATATACCTTGAAAAACATGATTCTGTGTATTCTAGTGGTCCAATTTCCATTTGATCAGATATACACCATTACCTTAACTTGATGCTATGCCGGAATCATTAGGATCAGAGAGGAAGCATGATTTGTTAGCCAACCTTTTTAATAGCCTTGTAAATAAACACTGGTGCTTTGTAGTTGACTCAGAATCTTTACCTGCTCTGCTGCTTCCATGGAGATACGCTGGTCATAAAAGGAGTGAAAGCGGTGGTGCTGTTTGTTTGTCTGGTATAAATTATCACTCACTTTGGGGAGAAAGGAGGATGCTATTTCTAAGGCTGCTGTATGTACATTCAACCTAAAAGGCATCATATTTTCTCACTTATTTACAAAGAACTAGGAAAGAAATCTCATATAGACTCTTGTTTTTTAGTTCATGCAGCAACATTTTATGTAAGTCAGAGAATTGTCCTTTTTTCGTTTACTTACATTATAAAGCTTTTCCAGTTGTATTCAGAATGATCTTTATATAGTTAAAATTGATTGGATACTGCTTAGATTCAGTATTAATACTTCTGGAAATTTAAAATAGGAAATAACCCAATAGAGGAAATGATCATATGCATACTGTTTTATTGCATCATTACTTATAATTTGAATAATGTAAAAACTGGAAGAACACTAAGTACTTAATAGTAACAAGAGGTAATTAAAATCTGAAAAGGAAAACATAAAAAAAGGTACTTAGGAGGTTTATATATTGGGTAAATACTTTTGTTATAATATTTAGTAAAAAAAAAACAGGGAACAAATTTGCTGATACATTAGACCAATTATTAAAAACATAGTGTGTACAGAAAGAAAATATCAGAGGAAATCTATGACAATATTAAAACTGAATATCTGTGTATTATAGAATTATAAAGATTGTTATTTTTTCTAGATTTTTCTCATTTTCTGACATTTCTACATTGGTTATAAATTATTTTTATAATCAAACTTTCTTTTAAGTGGCATTTGAATAGTTCCTTTAACAGCCTAGGAAATATATTCTATGCAAAATATTAGTTTTGGTGTTCTTTCAGTTATATTAAGCAAGAGACACAGTTGCCAAAAAATCAAAATGGCTTGCTTCCAAAGAGTGGATTATGATCATTTGTTCTATGTATTTTTCAGAGTTGCCCAGTTTCCCCACCATATATATACTTTTTTTTTTTTTTAACACGTCTAATTGAAACTTGGTGAAAAATGCATACTACTATTGTCAGGACCAATGAGCTTCAGAAAGTAATGGGGACCAAGAAATCCAGAAATATGTACACAGAAAGGAGAAACAAGAGAATCATAAGTTGCAGTTGGAAATAGTCTTAGTAGAAGAGCACTTATACTGGAGTTTGAATTTGAGAATTCCTTTATATTTCATCTTTTGTGGTGATGTTTCCATGAGCATTAATCCCAATCTTTGAATCTTATATGTCTGTGTTTTTTAAAATTCCATTCATTCTTTCTTTTTTAATTAATAGGGTTTATGGGTGAAGTTCAGTAATATCGAATTGTTCATCAAAAATAGCTCCAATCTCACAGTGCCATCTTGCTATTTCTTCAAACACTTTCACCATGCAAACCATTTCTAGTTTTGGTTCTTCTATCAGTTAATTCTATAAATTTAAGTCATATATGTACATACTAATTGATTTACCAATTTTAGGCATCATCTGTACTTCCCATGGGTAAGTATAACAGTTTATCTTATTATACAATCTCCACCTAACAATTCTATTTCCGTTATGATTTTGAATACTTCTAAACTTCAGAATTGTCTTCATTTATGGATCTCTGTTGCTTTTGATAATCTACTTCCGTTTTGACTTGTTCTCTTGTGTTTACATGGGATCGAAGAGGACATCTGTACTTCTCCTCTTCCCTATACATTTATCCTTCTCCATCTTTCAACCTCATTAGCTCTGACTCTTATGCTATTAAGGCAGATAACATTCACATTATGTTCTATGAATATGAAACCACATTAATTCTTTCATGTCTTAGGTAGATTCTTAATGATGAGCCAAGGTTGGCTTCTTTGTTCATGGGCCAAATCACTCCCTTCTCATGTGTCTTCACTCTATCATCAAAGTCAAATGGATATTGTCTTTTTTTTCCCTTACATTTCTTTATCTACTAAAATCATGGCACATCTTGGTTTGCTTTATGTGAGACAAAATAGTTCTATGTTTTTCTTTTTCCTAGTGCTTCTCTTCCTCCCTTTCCTCCCCTCTCTTCAGGAACAGTAAAGGAATATATGCCATTTCCAAACTATCACTAATCTCATTTGACTTATTTTAAAATATTGATTGGAAACTATGTCATTTTTCCTACTTTGAGATTTTCTACTGATGGCCCTGTGTCTTCCCATCTTCAATAAAACTTTTTAAGCTTGCTGTTTAGCTGAAATGTCCTTGCACTTAATTCTGGTTTATTTCTGTTTTTCCTTGTGTATTTCTCTTTCTTGATTTCCATTCTTATTTTCATGAGCCCATCCTCTAGTGACTTCCTCAGGAGAGTATGTGTATTTTATCTCATAATGGGAAAAGAGACAACCTTGGTTTCAAACAATTTTCCTGTAAACTCTGAAGACATGATTTTTATTTCCTAACATTTAATGATTATAATAGAGCGAGTATCATTTCTTTGTGAATAACCTGTTATTATTTTCTTTCCTTTTGGAGCAGTTAGGATATTCTTTTGTGTCACTATAGTATAAAATGACATGAAAGTCTGTCTAGTTTTTTTTTTGTCTTTTATTATTACTTGTGCTGGGAAATTTTTTTATTCCTTCTAATGTGAAAACCTCTTTTCTGTCTTCCTTGGTAGAACTTCAATCACTCAGATACAGATCTTTTATGTCTAGTTCCTCTTAGCAAAGATTTTCTTCCTTTTTTTCTTTGCTGTGTGTTTTGGGAAAATTCTGTGACTTTATCTTCTAGTTTCCTTCTTGGTAATCATGATTGACATTGATGGAGGCTTTTGTGTACTCTGGAAACCCAGGAGACTTTTTGTCGTTTTGTAGATGCTGTTTCAGAAGGTAGCACAATGTAAGGCTAAGTACAGATTTTGGAGGGAGAAAGCCCAGGTGCAACTTGTGCCTCAGTCACTTACTATGTGATATTAGAGATATTTCTTAATGTTTTCTGAATCTAGACTTTACCATCTCTTCTTTCACTCGGACATTGGGAAGATTTAATTAGATCAAGCATGCAAAATTCTCAGGTTAGAGCTTGGTACATGGTTAACATTAAATAAATGCCAGCTTTTTATATTCTCAATCTCATTGATGAAGATAATCTGAGTTTTGCAATTTGTTCTAAAACCAATTTTAAAATTTTAATTGTTTTTCTATTATATGTCATCTCTCTTTAATGAAATAATGCATGTACTTATTTCTAGTTGTTCATGTTTAATGCATTTGAAGTTACATAAATGAAAAAATCATGCTTGAATTCTTCTGTAACTTGCCTTTTGTATCCAACATTATATTCCTGAGACATGAGTGTCGTCGTTCATTTTAGAGTTCATTCATTGTCATTGCTATGTAATTATGCTGGTCAGCTTTCCATTGCCTTGAAAAACACCCGAGGTATAGATGATTTAGAAGGAGGGAAGATTTATCTTGGCTTATGGTTTCAGAGGTTTCAGTCCACAGTCAGTTGGCTCTGTGGCTTTGGGACCTGATTCCAGGTGTAGAACATCTTGGTGTGGAGCCAAGTTACCCACCTAATGGCAGCCAAGAAGCGAAGGATGGTGAGAGGGAGGGGCAGGTTCACACTGTCCCCTTTAAGGGCACTCATCCAGTGGCCGAACTTCCTTCCATCTCCCAAAAGTTCCACCACCTTCCAGTGGAACCACAGGCTGATGACCAAGCCTTTAGCACACGGGCCTTTGGGGGACATTTATCCAGATCAGAGAAATAGTAGTGCACGAAATGTATCAAAATTTGTTTGTCAGTTCTATCCACTTTTTGGATTATATTTTATCATTAGAATGCTGAATGCATATTTTTGTGAAACTTTCTCTAAGATACATCTAGGAGTCCAATAGCTAACAGTAGAAGAATATACTTATACCTACAACATAAGGCCAACTTGTTTCTAAATTTTATCCCTAAATCTTTGGGCCATTTTTATTGTTTTTGTGAAGACTTGACATTTTTTTTCTTGTGTTTTTGAGGTACTGGGGATTGACTATAAATACACTGTACCACCAAGCTACATCCCCAACCCTATTTATGTATTTAATTATTTTGAGACAGGGTCTCATAAGTTGCCAAGGATGGTCTCTTGCCTCAGACTCCTGAGGCAAGTCGTTGGAATTACAGATGTGCACCACTGTACCTTGCTGTCATTTTCCTTATTAGTTTACCATTTTCTGCTTGATTTGCATGTGTACTCTGCATATTTTATGCTAGTATTTTAATTTATGAAAAATGTCATCTCACAGTTTGTGATTTGAATTTTCACTTTCTTTATATGATTTTTTTGATGAAGAACAGTTTTTAATTTTGATATAATCTAGTTTTCAGCATTTTCTTTTCTGATTTCAGGCTTTTACATTAAAGAAATTGTTCTCTACCTTATGGATATTAAAATTTTTTTCTATAAAATTTTTTTGGTTTTATCTTTTATATTTAATTCTATGACTTTTTTTTTTTTTTTTTTGGTATCACTAGGTGTCAAGTGTGGTTGTTTTTCTCCTCATTTTGTCTTAGTTGCTTTTATTGATTTCCGATTCAGGACTATATAAATGAAAATTCCACGTCTTTGATTCTTGGTACAATATACTGCCTGTTTGGTGTATCTATCCCTGATTCATTCCATCTAAAACTGTAGCTTGATATTCTTATACCTTATTTGTAGCTTAAACTTTATAAGTCTTTTGATTTCTGGCAAAACAGATCTCCTCCCTTGTTTTTTTCTTAAAGTAGCATCTTGGCTATTCTTGGTCCCTTGTTCTTCCAATAGAAAAATGTTAGATTGGCTTGCGTCGAGTAGATATATAGGTAGGTAGGTAGGAAAATAGTCACATAAGTAACAGATGTAAACAGCTACCATAAATGGCCCATGGACTCTTTGGTTGTAACTGTATTGATTCTATAGATCTATTTGTGTAGGACTAACATTTCTACAATATTTAAACTCCCAATTAACAAACATGGATTATCTATCCATTTCTTCAGTATTTTGGAATAAAGCTTTAATATTTTCTCATAAAGGCATTGCATATATTATGTTAAACTTATTCCAGTGTGCTTTTTAAGTGCTTTTTAAAAGAGGTTATCTTTGTTACATTTTCTGACTCCTTGTTGCTGGTGTGTTTAGAAATACAATTGAGTTTTTTTTTCTTTATTTGGTACCAGTGATTGAACTCTGGGGCACTCAACCACTGAGCCACATCCCCAGCGCTATTTTTGTATTTTATTTAGAGACAGGGTCTTGCTGAGTTGCTTAGCACCTCGCTTTTGCTGAGGCTGGCTTTGAATTCACAATCCTTCTGCCTCAGCCTCCTGAGCCCCTGGGATTACAGGTGTGCACCACCACTGACCAGCACAATTGAGTTTTATGTGTTGATTTCATATTCAACAATATATTAAAACTGTTTCGGCAATCCTCGTAACAAATACAGTATGCCTTATTTATTTTGTGTGTTTGAAGTTTGGTATGACAGTTTTCTATGCACAATTGATTAGCACACTTTGTATTTCTGCCATTCTTGACTAAGACTTTGAGGCCTCTGAGGAAAATCATTACAGATATGTTTTCTTACTTGCAGGGCTTGAACCATAGTTGCTGGAACAAGCTTATCATATGCTTTATTTTGCCATTAATTCTCTTTGTTCTTTGATATTTGCATTGAAATAAGCTCCCTTTCACAGTTCTGCTTCTATGTTCAGTTTAATGTTCTAGTCAGTCCCTGTCTTCTAATAATTTAGAGTCTGGTGGACATTTTGGCACATTCGTTCCTGCTTAATTCTTCCGTGTTGCTAAGGGGAATTTATTTTCTTCAGGAAGTTCCATTTCTGATGGGCAGTAAATGGAGCAAAACACTCTGTGGACGTTTCATGTGTTTTAAACTTTGAGTATAAACAAATAAATATGAATGTCATTGGTGTGTCACTGATTCTGTACATGTTTGCCATTTATTCCATACTTCAGGAGGCATCTGAGCATAGTCAGAGGCAGAAGGTTACTATGTTTCCAGAAGAGCAGTAGGACCTTTCAGCTCCTGGGATTAGTTACAGACATCTAGCAGCTCATGGGAATATGGGGACAAGAGTGGGGAATAGACATTGTTTGCATGGCCTCATTTCATCCAGAGATTTATTTTGGTAACTTTTTATCTTGTGTGTCTAAAAATATCTTGGACACTTGATTTTCAGTTTTGAAAGTCAGAGCAGTAATTGGTTAAGTTTGGTATTGTTTGCATGTCAATACTTTACCTATGATATGGAGCGCATCCTCTCTGTACTTGCTGGGTGGCCTGAAAAGGCTGACATGCTAAGTGTGTAGTTATTTTCCATCTAAGACAACTCTCAGGACATCTCCATTCCTAGGTCAGTGAGAATATGGCCACAAGATGTTACTTTTTCTGAGCCAATGGTAATGTTTTCATTTCTTAAGCAGTGTCCCTGTTTGACTTCACCTTATAGCAATTTCCATACCCTCAGAAGAAAAGACTTAGGGCTGTGATTAAATAAATTATCATATTCTCATATGATGGAAATTCATGCAGCATCTAAAAACACTGTAGAAGAATTTTTAATTCAAGAGAAAATGTTCTTGATAAAAATACTAAATGAAATTAGCAAAACAAACTATTATGTGTGATCTATATTAATATTCATTGAGAAATTGAACAACACAAGTGATTCATGTATTTTTGTTTCTTTTCCCCAAAAGTTCTATCAACTTTGTATTATTTTTCTAGTTAGAGATATTTTTTAAAAATAAATAAAATTTTATTTTTAGAAAGGAAAATACAAACAGTAGGATTAACTATGAGGTACTCTAGGGCTATTTACTCCTGAAATTTAAAAATTTAAAGTCACCTTTAGGCAATTAATTCACTCTTGGCCACTGCAGTTTGAAGTACAGTTTCCTGTCAATCATATCTAGTGGCCAAGATTGCTGGAGTGGGCTGTAGGCAGTGCATGATAGGTGACAACAGCTGGGTGGGAAATCAGTGTTTGCAAGGATTTGTTGGTAGTGGCTGGTTTTAAATAGCAGTCATAGGTGGGAAAGCAGCAGAGCCCAAGACTCAGAGCCCAGACTTTACTTGAGGGATGTAACTCTGGAAATAATTATTGATGAGAAGAACAATGAGAAGAAGACTGTTTTTGATCCCCGGGGATGTTGCACAGGGAGCCAACTTACTAGAGATATCTACTGTAGGAAGATCATGGGTGTGATAGTGAAGTAATCATTGATCTAGAGTTCAATCATCAAGAAGAGTCAAGAGCCACATTACTGGTAGGACCTGGGATAAGCTGGTTTAAAACCTTGAAGCAAAGAGACCACTCACAGGCTTCTTCAGTTCTAATCCCCAACCAACAGGTGTGCCCCCTGCTGGCTGTCCCCTGCACACACCTTTGTTGAAATGCATCCTGAGGTCCAGGCAGTGGAGGGTGTGTTAATGCCATGGGAAGAATCCCATTTTAATTGCCACTATTTTAATTTCTGCCTCTCTAAAATGGAACATTTCCTTCTCCTGGCAAATTGCCCATTGAGAAGGACACTTGCTGAATTGCTAAAATCAGATGAAATAAAACAAAAGCCCTTACAGAATAGCACTGTTTAGCAGTCTCTCTACATATAGCAGAATATTTCTGAAGAGAAGTTTTTGATGCTTTGAAATTAAGCTTTGGTGATAAAACTAACAAGTCATGCCCTTTCTTAGGCATCTCGTCTTAGACAGATCACTTCTATATCCCAAGCCTCTATTCCTTTGTGTATAAAATCATAGTCTGTTTTACTAAGTTGTGAAGTCCAAAGTCAAAAGAAGACGTATGGAAAAATCACCTGGAAAAGAGTGAGGTTTCATGCAAAGTTTAGGTATTATTGTTCTTTAATGAAGAACATGCTTAAATGTAGGCAGGTTTTGAAAAAATTATGATGGTGTTTTTAGTGTTAGAGATTCTGATGGAAGGAAGTGTGGCTCATTAACAGGTATGCCCACTTAGGATTATTGGGCTAAATATTCACCTCATTTCAAGATTTTAAGGGAAAAGGAAAAAGAGACACTTCTAGAACCTGGTTCGTTTTCGACATAAGAAAAAAAAATAGGATCTCAATCTAAAATCATACTATTTTTAATCATAGAAAGTTACTTATATAAATAAAATGTGAAAATTAGCATTTAATATTTTATCAGATTAATCATATCAGTTTTTTTGCCTCATGTGTGTTTCTTCTTCTAAACAAGCCTCCTGGTTTGATAACATATCTGTTGAAAGTTTCTCAGTTCCTCTAAACTTTAATGAGTATTCACTGTTACCTACTAAGAGATGCTGCAGAATGAAGGAAAAAGCCCTCTTCCAGAAACTTAGATTTTTAGACCCACATCTAACTTTAAAAGTCCATCTTCTTTTACATAGGCATTTTTAGGTCATGATTTTATTATCAAGAACTATTAAGTTAAGTGAAATTATATATGAGAACTATCTTGAGGTCCTTGGAATTAAGATGCAGTATTAAAATTGTTAATATTTGCTTCATTTTAAAATTAATATTTGCTTTAAATTTCCCAAGTGTTCATTGGCTGGAGTGTTGTAATTGTTGGGCACTCTGCCTCATGGGTCATCATGTTTGGAACTTTGCAAGTAGGGGTGATGTCTGCATTGCTTATGACTCTGCACCATTGGAAATGCTCCACATGCTTCCATCGGACCCCTGAGTCCTTTGGTCTGAGTACTCTGTGCACTCATCACAGTTCTGCCCTCCCTTCCTTCTACCTCTCTAACTCTTGCATTAGTTTCCCTATGACATATTTTGGGGCTCAAGTCTTGACCCTTCTCTCTGAATTTATACAGCAATTATATTTACTTAGTATTCATTGTAAATTACTCGTTGTTTTTGTATGTGTGTGCTTCCCCCAAATTGACAGTTTTTTTATGGAGAAAGGGGCAGAAAGCAGGGCAGTTGCAGCACTTCTAGGATTTTTTTTTTTTTAATCCTTTAAGCATCAGTGTAGTACTTTAACCAAAGTAGAGTTTGGATGTAGATTTGTTATTGACTATTATAATTTCCAACAACTATTTCATAAATTGAGAGACAGCTGATTACCATGTCATTAAATAAATTAGTCATATGAATAGGACTGGGACCCAGCACATAGGTGTCTTCGTGTGTTTTGTGTTGCTGTAACAGAATATCCACGACTGGGTAGATTCAAATGAAAGCAATTTATTCCTACAGTTTTGGAGTCTGGTAAGTTAAATATCAAGTGCCAGCATCTGCTGAGGGCCTTGTTGATGCGCCATCCTGTGATAGGACACGCAAAGGTGAGAAAGGTAGTGGGTGGGGAGCAGACGGAGGCAGGGAGAGGGGAGCAAGAGAACATGTGCAGATGTAACTGGAGTTCTGAAATGAAACCCGATTCACTGCTTGGGCTGGCAGCTGGGTCCGAAGGCCTCTGCAGCCAGCAGGGCTGCAGCTCTAAATGGTGGCCCATGCCCTCGAGCCTTGCAGCAGACCCCAGCAACTCAACCGTGGTCTTCTTGGGTTCTTGTCTTGTGAATTCTAAGAATGAACTCCACAGACCAGGGTGGGTGAGTGTAATAGTAGGATTGATTGAAGAGCAGGAACAGAACTCTTGCAGTGTGATAGGGGACCAATAGCAGGGTTTCTCCCTTGGGGTGTGCTGTCTAGGGGTTTATATAGCACTTAGTTCGCTGCTATTGGTCCAAACTTAGGTTTTAGAACTGTACTAATTCTCTTGGTTCAAATTTATGCTGATTAGGGCTTGGAGACATAACATTATGGGTCAAATCTTGAGTCCCAATTTCCATTCAAGTCTGCCTCACTTCCATTTTCTTGTACCAGGTCAGGAGGGAGGAGGTTGAGGTCTTTGGATGGGGCTGCAGTGTTGTGTGGAGTGGGCTTCTGCAGCAGGCCCAGGCCTGGCTGCTGAAGGATGACAGGTTGGCAGGCCTTGGCTCACCTGGGTGCTGGCTCCCGTGCCTGCCTGGTGGACTTCATGTGGCCATAATGCTTGCTGCTAGTGCTGAACCCATTTGGGCCACTGCTCCACTACTTTACTGCTGCTTCTCAGCAGGGACTAGGAGGCCAGCTGTGTGATTATATTTCCTTATAATCTCATGATAAGGACATTACTTTACTCATCAGGGCAGAGCCCTCCTGGCCACTCCCCTCTCGTCCGGCCCCACCTCCCCACACTCCTTCTTCTGGGGAGTAACTTTTCAACATACGCTTTTGGGGGACATATTCAAATAGTAGCAATGTGATGTTTTTATTAATCATCCTAAATCTGGCATCTATTTTAATAGATTTTATTTTTTCAACTCTTTCAGATTTACAGAAAAATCGAGAATACAGAGAATTCCTGTGTACCTTACACGCTTTCCCCCATTGTAAGTAGCATTTGATGTCATTAGTGAACAAATGTTGTTATTAACTGAAGCTCATAATTTATTTGGATTTCTTTAGTGTTTAACGTCTTTGGGCTTTTCCAGAATTCCATCCAGGGTACCACTTACATTGCGTTGTCATGTCTCCTTAGGTGTCTCCTGACTGTGACAATTTCTAGCCTTCTTCTTGATTTTGATCACCTTGACAGTTTAGAGGATTACTGGTCAGGCATTTTGTAGAATGCCCTTCAATTTGGATTTGTCGTAGTGTTTCTGTGATTGCACAGGAGTGATGGTTTTTGTGGGGGAAGGAGGTTGATAGGAGAGGTAAAGTGACAATTCCATCACATCGTGTTGAGGGAACATGCTGTCGACATGATTTACCACTGTTGATGTTGACCTTGATCACCTAGCCAAAGCCCAGTTTGCTAGGCTTCTTCAGGTAGAGTTACTTGTTTTCTCTGATCACTTTTGTTCTTTTCCTGTGGAAGGAAATCACTATGTTCCGTCCATACTTAAGGAGTAGGGAGTTATGCTCTACTTCTTTTATGGTGGAATAGCTACATAAATTATTTGCAATATGTCTCTTATTCCCCATTTGGCAATTCAAAATTAATTCATATCAGTATGCACTCTTGACTTCTTATTTAATTCTCTGGGTTATAATCCAGTCCTATTATATTTGTTGCTTAAATTGTTCCAGTTTTGGCTAAAGGGAGCTCTTTAACTTGGGTCTTCTGCCCCTTTTGGTGTATTCCCCTTAATCCAGCGTTTTTGTTTTATTTGTGAACACTTTCTTTCTGCCACTATAAAGTGCTCTGGGGTAATCTTTTTATTTATTTATTTTTTTAGTTGTTGATGGACATAATAACTTTATTTATTTATATATACATTAAAAAAATTTTTTTATGTGGTGCTGAGGATGGAACCCAGTGCCTCACACATGCTAGGCAAGTGCTCTACCACTGAGCCACAACCCCAGCCCCACTGTGGGGTAATCTTGTGTGCTTCTTGCCGCATCCCTAGAACCTGCCATTTCTCCAGAGATTTCCCTTTGTTGGAGAAGGATATGAGAGTGGGTGTTGGATGTTTGTTTTATTTTATTATTTTTACCTTGTTAGGCCCTCATAGTAGACAGAGAAATATGTGTGCATACTAACCTGGAAGTATGAATGCATAGACACACGTGTGCACATGCTTCGCTACACAGGGGCATCTTTATAGTAAGCTGACAAGACTTCCTAACTGATGGCTCAATCCATTACCACCTGAATTAAGTCTAGCTTCCTTCTCTTGCTTTTCTGCAGACTTCCACCCTGACAGTGAGATTCCTGGCTGGATCCCTCCATTTACTTCCCATTTCCTTAACTATTCAGCTCCACTGTATTTGGATCCCTTTGTCAGAACTGTTCAGTTGTTCTCTTGGGAGTTCTCTAGCTCTTTATCAGAGCATGGGGCTCATGCACAGTTTCTTTTGCCTTGAGTCTTGCAGTCTTTATTTAGATTCAAAGTCACTTAAGCCGGCATTTCCCCCCATCCCTTTCCCCCCACCCCTTTTGCAGAGTTTGTCTCAAAAATTTTGCAATACATTTAGAGTCTCTCATCACAGCCTACATTACTTCCTTGGATACTCTGACCTCCATGGTAATTTATTTAAAAATCTGCATAAACTACATTTATTCTTAGTGCTATATGGGTTTCAAAACTGCATAATGTCATAAATTCACCATTATAGTATTGTACAGAATAGTTTAATCACCCCCCCCATATGCTTTACTTACTCATCCCTCCTTGTCCCCTTTGGAGCTCCAGGCAATCACTGATCTTTTAAATATCTCTGTAGCTTTGCCTTTTCCAGAGTATCATATGGAATCATACAATGCACAGCCTTTTCCAGGCCAGATTATTTCACTCATCAGTATGCACCTGTGTGATCATGACCTGAGAGATCATTTCCTTTTATTACCAAATAACACTGTTTTGAATGAATATACTAGTTTGTTTGCAAAAGCTGAAATTATTGATTTTTAGATGTTTCTTTTTTAAAATGGATTCCTTTATTTTTCCCCCCTTCCACAGGTTAAAATTTTATTATTAAAGACATTTTTATTTACAATTAAAAATAAGCAAGCTGGATGTATTCATTTTATACGGAGCACTCCTCAATCTATGAATGCATTTTTAAAACTTATTTCTTACATACATGACTATAGTGGAATGCATTACATTCATACTTACCCATTCACGGCACGATTTTTCGTAACTCTGTATATAAAGTATGTTCACACCAAATTATGCCATTATACATGAGCTCTTTTTTGCATTACAATTCTTAATACACCTTTATACCACAATTTATCATATTTCTGTTTGTATATAAGGTATGTTGACACCAAATTCACAACTTCATACATGTATTTTGTATAATGATGACCATCTCCTTCCACCATCCTTGCTATTCCCCTTCCCCCTCCTTTTCCCTCCCACCCCTATTCCCTATCTAGAGGTAATCTTCCTCCCATGCTCTCCCTCCCTACCCCACTTTGAGTCACCCCCCTTATATCAGAGAAAACATTCGGCATTTGATTTTTGGGATTGGCTAACTTCACTTAGCATAATCTTCTCTAATGCCATCCATTTCCCTACAAATGCCATGATCTTATTCTTTTTTAGCGCTGAGTAATATTCTTTTGTGTATAAATGCCACTTTTTTAATCCATTCATCCACTGAAGGATACCTAGGTTGGCTCCATAGTTTAGCTATTGTGAATTGTGCTGCTATAAACATTGATGTGGCTGTGTCCATGTAGTATTCTGTTTTTAGGTCCTTTGGGTATAGTCCAAGAAGACAAATAGCTGGGTCAAATGATGGTTCCATTTCCAGCTTTCCAAGGAATCCCTATACTGCTTTCCAAATTGGCTGCACTAATTTGCAGTCCCACCAGCAATGTATGAGTGTACCTCCCCCCCCCCCGCCCCCCCCATCCTTGCCAACACTTGTTATTGTCTTCATAATAGCTGCCATGCATACTGGAGAGAGATGGTATCTTAGAGTAGTTTTGATTTGCATTTCTTTGATTGCTAGAGATGATGAGCATTTTTTTGTATATTTGTTGATTGATTTTATATCCTCTTCTGAGAAGTGTCTGTTCAGGTCCTTGACCCATTTATTGATTGGATTATTTGGGGTTTTTTTGGTGCTTATCTTGTTGGGCTCTTTATATACCCTAGAGATTAGAGCCATATCTGATGTGTGAGGGGTAAAAATTTGTTTCCAGGAAGTAGGCTCCCTGTTCACTCTACAGATTATTTCTTTTGCTGAGAAAAAACTTTTTAGTTTGAATCCATACCATTTGTTGATTCTTGGTTTTAATTCTTATGCTATAGGCGTCTTATTAAGGAAGTTGGGGCCTAATCCCACATGATGAACATTAGGGCCTACTTTTTCTTCTGTTAGACACAGAGTCTCTGGTTTAATTCCTAGATCTTTGATCCGTAAAATGGATGCCTTTAATGCTAGAAATTTCTAAGTATCTGTGTATCCTACAAATTTTGATACTCTCATTTTCATTTCAAAAATGTTTATTATTTCTTTTGAGATTTCTTTCTTGATCCAAGGTGTTATTTGGAAGTGTGTTATTTAATATCCAAATATTTTGGAATTTTAAAAATTATATTTGTTAATTTCTAGTTTAATTTTATTTTCATCTGAGAATATTCCTTGCATGATTTCTATTTTTAAAAAGTTTTTCAGGTATATCTTATGGCAATGCCAATATTCTGCTGTTGTGAGACTAAGGAGTCAATAAATAAGATCAAGTTGATTCTGCTGTATAATTCAAACATTTCCTTACTGATATTTAACCTGCTAGTTCTATGATGACTTTAGAAAGCATATCAAGGTGTGCAACTATGGTAGTGGATTGTTTTATTTCTCCTTTCAGTCTATCAGTTTTTGCTTCACATATTGCTAAAGATCTGTTGTCTGTTGTATACACTTTAAGGAGTATTATGTCCTCTGGGAAATTTTAACCCCTTTGTCATGATGTAATGCCTATTTTTAGTTTGAATAATTTTTCTTCTGCAGAGTACTTTGTAATACTGCTACTATAGATTTGTTTTTATTGGTATTTACATGGTATGTCTTCATTTTCTTTTTCACTTTTATTATATCCATTTTTATGTCTAAATAGGATTTTATATGTAGAACATTTAGGTGTTTTTTTTTTAAAATTCTTCCTGGTAGTCTTGGTGTTTTAATTGCTGCATTTAGATCATTCATATTTAAGTGAGAACTGATACAGTTGGAGTAATATTTAAATACATCTGTAACTATTTTCTATTTACTGTTTTAGATCCCTTCTTTCTATATTTTTCTCTCCAGTTTTAATTGAACAATTTATGATCCCATTTTCTTTCCTCTCTTAACATATCAATTATACTGCTTTTAAAGTTTGGTGGCTCTCCTAAAGTTTGTAATATGAATTTGTAGCTAATCTAATTCATTTTCAAATAATATTATATGGCCTAATAGGTACTTCAGGTACCTCATAACAGAATATACTCATCCCATCCCTTTAAACATTGTTAGCATTAATCTCATTGTTCACATATAATAATGAATGGAAATATTGTGAATGTTGTATTGAACAAGCAGTTATAAATTTAGAATAAGAAAATTAAAAAATATTCTATTTTCTTTTATTTCTCTTCTGATGCTTTTGATTTGAATATGTAGATTTGAATTTCTAGCCTATATAATTTTCCTTCTCCTGAAGACTTCATTTTAGCCAGTTAGGTTTTCTGAAAGTGAATTTCTTCAGTTTTTGTTTGCCTGAGAAATTCTTTATTTCTTTTAAAATTTTTCACTTCATGATTTCTGGTAAGAAATATATAATTATTATTATTGTTCCTTTAAAAGTAAGTTGTTTTTGTCCTCTGACTCCTTTCAGAAATTTATCTTTGGTTTTCTTCTGTTTTAATATGATATGCCAAGGTTCAGATTTGGGGATGATTTTATCGTGATTGGTGTTCTTCAATCTTGGTGAATTTATGGTTTTGGTATCATTAATTTTGGAAAAAATTTGGCCCTTATTACTTTAAATATTTCTGTAGCTCTTTTATTTTTTTTCTCCCTTTGGAGGAATGGAATATCAATTGGAATATCATAGACACATTGGAATACCAATACATAATTGAAATATCAGTTATGCCCATTTTATAACTTTGGAACTTGTTCCATATTTCTTTTTTATTTTTCTTTATATTTTGGCTTTGGAAATTTCTATTGTCATATCAGGATGGTCTGTTTACTGAGAGTTCATTAAAGGCATTCTTCATTTCTTTTACAACGTTTCTGATTTCTAACATTTTATTTTAATTCTTAGAGTTTCCATATATTTCTACTTACATTGCCAATTTGTTCTTACATGTTGTCTACTTTTTTCATCAAGTTCCTTTACCTGTGGTTTCACATTTCCAATCTGATAATCAATATATTTCCTATTTGATTTTTGTTCTGACAGTTGCTTTCTTTCTTCAGAATGTGTTTTTTTTTTTCTTGTGCATTATCATGACTTGTAAAATTTTAGAGGGTATGGTATGTTGGACAATAGCCTTGATTGGGAGATTTGTATTTCTCCGACGAGGAACTGGGCTGTGTTATGTTCCTAAAGCTATAGTGCAAAAAGTTTGTTTCCTCTCATTTCCCAGTTTTCATCTTCTTGTTTCTTGTTGAGCTTCCTTGAAAACTCCTTTTAAGTCGACCCTGTGTCTTGTTGCTGATTAAGTTGTCATTCATTCTTGTTATGGTGGAACCCTGTTGATATTGTGGCAAGGGTTGGGGTAGGAACAATGCTCTGTAATGCTATGATTGAATCTCAGTGTTTTAGTGGATCTATGTCCCTGGGCTTTGTCCTCCACAACTCTTTCTTCCTTTTTCTTTTGTTCTTACCTTAAGTGAGACAGGAAATCTAAAGAGGGTGCTCGTTGAATGATTGTTCTTCTCCAAGGTTGGACAGGATCTGGTAAAGTCTTTTCCAGAATGTTTTGGAAAATGTTCTAGGTACATTTTAAAGTAGTCTCATTCCTCTTCCTTCTCCCCAAAACATGAGAGTGTTTTCCTAGGATCTTTATTGTGATGACCTGGTATGGTTCCTGGAGGTGAAATCCACCGTGGTTGGGGGACTCTCTAGACTTGGCCTCCAGAAGTTTCTCCTGTGAAACTAGCCTACACTCAGCCCCCAACAGTATATCACAATAAACATTTAAGTGCTTCTAGCAGTTATGGTTCCACTAGCTTTTGCTCCAGGTAAGTTATTCTTGTTTGTGATCCTCTATATTTGGTTATCCTTCCAGATCATGGGGTGGTGGTTTGGCATGTGAGCTCAAATCTCTAATTGGTTAAAAAGGTTATTAAGTTTTAGGTTGTTCAGCTTTTTTCTTGCTGGAAGTATGGAAGGGATGACTTTTAAATTGAAAGTTCCTAGCATTTTCTTAGCCTTGAAAGTCTTAAATTTTCTTCTTCTTCTTTTTGTTTTATATCAACACTATTATTAATTAGTGTCTCTCTTATGGGACTAGAACTGCAGAACTCTTTCCTCCCATCTGACTTGGTACCCACTGGCCAATGTGTTCCCCTTTCTCCTCTTCTCATCCTTTTCTCCTCTCAGCCTCTGGTAGCCCTCATTCCACTCTCTACTTGTATGAATTCAAGTTTCTTAAATTTCACATATAAGTGATATCATATGTGTTTGTCTGTCTATGTTGAAATATCCCACAGTACCCCCTAGATGTGTGCAATTACTTTTTGTCAATTAAAAATTCTTCTTACAAAGCAATTTGTCTCGTTGTTTATGGTCCAGTGATGGACTTTTATCTGTGCTTATTCATTCTGCTGGTCCTTTCACCTGCTGGGCCCTATTTGGAATCCTGATCCTAGTGCTGAGCCCACCTTGATGATTCACAAGAAAAAAGTGGGGGGAACTGGGAAAAGCATTATTGCACTTTCTTCTTTCTAATGCATATTTATATCATTTTAATGTTTTTCAGAATACATGGAGCATTCTAAATTTCTGCTTATCATAATCCCACTGTAGAAAGATGTGGTATTTTAAAAAATTAATCTTCCACAAGGGATATATAAAAATAAAACTAGGAACTAAAAGCTAAGAAAAAGCAAAAGGGAACCAGGTCAATAAAAATTGTCTTTGCCTGGCACTTGATACTCCCCATAACATAAATAATGCCAGTATGGAAGATGTCCAATTTAATTTAAAATAAGGTTACTTTTATAAAGCTAGCCAGACAAAAAGAGGGAATAAGTCATTCCTGCTGAACCAGTGACCAGCAAGTAAAGTAATGGCCTTTCTGTAGTAAACCTTAAATGGCAGTAATTGAATTCTTATTGCTAAAGTGTTTATTTTCTAATGACAAGTCCACTTTCATGAGATTTTCTTTGATTTTACTGTTATGTTTGATATGTTTAATATTGCAATTCCAATGTTGCATACCTTAAATGAAGATTGACACCTTCATTTATAAATATCAATTCCGACTGATCCTATGCATTCTATCATCTTTTCCATAATCTCCTTTCCAGTTTCTAGTTTTTCATCTTTGGTTTTTTGCATATATATCTACCTTCACTAAATCTCAGATGGGAAATGTTTACCAAATCCAAGCACAATCATACACTTCATTTTTGCACGTTTCCTGGTCAAGGAACATCGTAAGTGCTTATGGCGCCAGAGAAACCACCACCTCCCAAGGTGACTGAACATCACCCTGCCCCTATGAGGTTTCTTCCAGCTGTCCTCTCCTATTTCTACCCACAAGGAGTGGAGGTCTGTTTTCAATAGTACAGCCCATAGGTGGGGTCGTGGTGAGCCCTCCCTGGAAAGAGGATCAGCACTGGGAAATCTGACTCACAAGTGAAGGGAGATTTGTGAGGGACATTCAGAGAGTGAGTTTCCTGATGATTTAGAGGGAGAAGCTCCCCTAATTGTCCCTAAAGTATAAATGCATTAGTCAGCTTTTCATTGCTGTGACTAAAATACCCAACCAAAACAACTTGGAGAACAAAAAGTTTATTTTGGGCTCGTGGATTAAAAGGTTCAGTTTGTGGTTAACCAACTCTATTGCTCTGGGCCTTCGGCAAAGTAGAACATCATGGCAGAAAGGCCCGGTAGAGGCTGTGTGGTTTGTAGCAGCCAAGAAACAGAGCATGAGGAGCCAAGGACAGGATGTAGTCCAAGGCCCACCCAGAAAACTGCTTCCTTCAGCCATGCATCACATAGCTACAGTTACCCCCCCGTAGTCCATTAAAATTATTAGTCCTTACATGGATTAATCTACTGATAAGCTGTAGATTTCATAGTCTGATCATTTCACTTCTGAACATTTCTCTATTGCC
Organism: Spermophilus citellus; assembly: GCF_964194105.1. Classification (NCBI taxonomy): domain Eukaryota; kingdom Metazoa; phylum Chordata; class Mammalia; order Rodentia; family Sciuridae; genus Spermophilus; species Spermophilus citellus. Next base: position 136,520,395 of record NC_138189.1, read on the forward strand.
TAACACATGAGCTCGTTGGGGGACATTTTTAGACCCAAATGCTAACAGTGAGTGACATACCTCATTCTATTCCCACTTTCATGACAACCACTCTACACTGATATCCAACTGCACCACTATCCTGTTGAAAAATCTAAATTTTAAGACCATCTCACATGCACCTAAAGAGCCAAATCAGTGATACTGCCCATGATTAAAGCACTTTTTAGCTCACGAGTTCAGGGAATATTATGAGATTGATTTCTCTAAGCCTCTAAGGTCTTGAGATAAATGAACACACAGACATTTCTCTAAATTCTCATTAATTTTATATTCATAACCCCAAAAGAAACAATCACAGAGCTTCTGAGACCTTTATGAGAAGTACATTAAGATCAGATTCAGTCTAGACAGAATCGAATTTTTGTTTAAATTGAAAATTCTTTTCCTGATGTTTATTAATGCCTTAATTTCTTAGAGCTAAATGTGTCCTCAGCATGTATCAAGTTTGAGCATAACTGTGCTTTTCTGTCCTGTTTCCCATCTTGATTAAGTCCTGTTGGTTCCATCCCTGAAAATTCATGTGAATCTGCCCTCTTCTCTCAATTTCCTCCGATACTCAGCTTCAGTTGAAACTCTCATTACCACTCTTCGGGGATTTTGTTGAAGGTCAGAGATGAGAAATTTTACTTGATTTGGTCATATGTGAAGATACAGACACTTAGCTTTATCGAATTGACATTAATAAACTGTGAAAATAACGTTCATTTTAAAGAAAAGATGTCATTCTCTCTAAATTGAACCTGAATTTATTTAAGCTGTCATTGAGATGCCAGAGTTGCCCTATTCTTTCTTGGCTACGAATATAAAATTGTATTTATTTAATAAATATTAGCTATTTTCTCTGAACAGTGCTGTGGCTTGGGACACCTCTTAGATCTGCTGCCAGCATATTTTATGACTCCCTTAAAGTTTCATCTCTTCCTCCCTTTACTACCTTTTACCTCTGAACACTGTGACCCTCATCCACTGCCTGGTTTTAGTGTCTTCTTTCACATTTCTTTCATCCTTCCTGGTCTCTTTATTGAATTCCTTTCCTTGCATTGTTCATTTCTATATCATTATGATCAAAAGTCTAGTTTTCTGTTCTTAAAAAGTCAAATATGCAGCCTCCTGAGCTCCTGGATAGAACATGGACCTACATCTCAATGCTTCAGGCACCATTTACTCTCTGAACATGCAGTGTAGAAATAAAGTAAGATAAAATAAAAAGGATGCTAAACCCATTATGTTCTCAGTGTACTCTGTTCAAAATAATGAACTCGAAAAGCTGGGAGTTATTGATTTATAGGAAGAATGGAAGGAAAAGTTTTCTGATAGGACAGTAAACATTCACCATTCATGCATGGACTTCTGCTTTCATAACCTCCTTTGCTCCATCCTCTTGCTGCCTTTAATGTCATAGATTTGTGCAGACTCCAAATTATGTGCACGCTATATTCCAAAAGTCTGCTTATTGGGAAATTATATAATAAGTCCTAAGATAGTGGGTCCTAAGGTAATCCACAAAATACCATCCAACACATAATGAGTTCAAGATAGAATTTTAATGCCTTCAGCATTTGTAAGTAGCATTCATAAAATGGTTTCAGGAAAACAAAATCCCTGAATCCTATCTCAGAACACCAGAGACCGTTTGCTGTGATTCTGTTCATGACCGATTTCGAACCAGTGAACCACCTAAAAATCAGGCTTTTAACTCTACTTATATACATGAAAAGTTACTTTTGTTGTTCATATTTAAAAAATATAAACCAGTGATTCAGCAGACTCTCTAGAGGTACTTTGGTTCTTAGGCTCATGTGGGTAGGCAAACAGTTCTGATTTAAACCCTAATTTCTCTGACTGTCTGTATCAACGAATCCACCTCTAATGTGAAGTCCTATGTTGCTCGTACAAAATTTTACATGCCAGGTCAGGGAGTAGCAAATAATAAAAGGCTGTAGGAACCCTGCTGCCACCACCACCACTATCAGAAAAAAGAAGAGGAAAAAAAAAGGAGAAAGAAAACAAAATATAACCTTGTACATCCCTAGAAGGAAAACTCTATGGATTTCTTACTAAAAATGGCTCCCTGCTAAGTGGTGATGGTGCTTGTCATGTTAGAATCACCACAGAATTTTTCAACGTACCCACCGGATGGATCTTACAATTGTATCTTACAGTCTCTAAGATCCACCCAGCTGAGAACTTACCATGCTGCCATCGTTGGCTTTGATGAAAATGTGCCATGTTGCTCACTTGGCCTGGGTGGGGGAAGTTCTCTCGCTAGCAGTTTGTAAGACTGGGATAGTGCAACGATGAAGATCTATGTTGGAAAACTTAAAATGTTTCAGGATCTATGCCGTAAAGTTTTACGCAAATCGCTGATTTAAAGAAATAACAAAGCAGAAATAGCATCTGGAGACCAATAACAAACATCAAAAGAAATAACCATTTCTTTTTATTTATTTATTTATTTAAAGAGAGAGTGAGAGAGGATAGTGAGAGAGAGAGAAAGAGAGTTTTTTTTTTTAATATTTGTTTTTTTTAGTTCTCGGCGGACACAACATCTTTGTTGGTATGTGGTGCTGAGGATCGAACCCGGGCCGCACGCATGCCAGGCGAGCGCGCTACCGCTTGAGCCACATCCCCAGCCCCAGAAATAACCATTTCTGGCTTCACCTGTAACGAGTGTCTTTGAACAACTCAAATTATTATATTTGCTGTGTTTGGGGAAAGAAAGATGAGTAAAATAGGTTATATGTGTGTTGAGGCTGATAGTTCAATAATAAGTAAGTTTAACCAGCTTTCTATTGGTAGGACAAATAACTGAAATAAATCAAGTTACAAAGAGAAAAGGCTTATTTTTGTTGGCATGAATGTTTGACATTGTTGTCTTGGGTTTGTGACCGTATATCCTGGTGGAACTGCTCTCCTCTTGGCTGGGAAGCAAAAGACAAAAAAGAGGAGATTGTGGTTCCACAGTCCCCCTGGAGGACACACCCCCAAGACCTAAATATTTCCCTGTAGGCCTTACCTGTTAAAATTTCTACCACCTTCCAATCTCAGCAGCTGGGGACCAAGCCTTTAATGCATGGGCTTTGAGGGACATAAGAGTCAAACCATAGCAATAAGACCAAAAGGAAGAATAAAAAAAATGAACATTTATTGAGTACTGTGTTAACTTCCCATTGCTGTAAGCAATACTTGAGATAAATTACTTTAAAAGGAAGAAAGGTTTGTTTTGGCTCATGGTTTTACAAGTCTCCATCCGGGGTTGTTTGGCCTGTTGCTTTGGACCTTGATACATTATGGTGTAGAGCAAAACTGATCACTTTGTGGAAGCAAAGAAGCAAAAAAGAGAGGGAGGGGCTGGGGTCTCAGTATCTCTTTAGGGGTATACCTCCAGTGATCTCACTTCCTCCCACTAGACCCTGCCTCTTGAAGGTTCCATTACCTCCCAACAGCTAGGTCGGCGACCAAACCTTCAACACATGGGCCTTTGGTGGACATTCAAGATCTAAACTGTGGTAAATATACCATGTGAGGACTTCTGCATTTATCATTTCCTCCTCTCAATTTTACAATAAACTCCTGCAAGTACAGTTTGCCACTTTCTATGTATAAATTCCCTGATGCTCATTTTATATAATTTGCTCATGGCTTATCCAATATGGTGGTAAGATCTGTCCTCATGAGTACATCTGAGGCCTCTGCAGTCATAAGGGTCTTTTTCTTTGTTGGGCTTCATACTTGGTTAAAGCTCTGCTATCAATCATCATCTTGAAATTCTTAAACATTTTGAACGAGGACCCTATATTTTCATTTCATGTCGGGCCTTACAAGTTAGACAGCCAGTCTTGTTGGTGGGCTCTGCCAAAGTCTGTCCATAGACATTCCCTAAAGACTAATCTTGAAAACTATCAAGCCCTTTAAGTCATACTGAGGGAAAGAAAAGCAGCCTCAGGGCTGGCACAACAAGAAATTTATGCTCTGGAAACAAGACACTAGTCCTGAAGATGTATCATCCTCAAAAGAAGAATTTTTTCCCCATATGATAATACAAGCTAATGTGGCTTGAGGCATGTTATTAATTTTCTATTGTATATAACAAGGTACTACAGTTGTGGTATCTTAAAGCAAAAAAAAAAAAAAAAAAAAAAATCTGTTAACTCATGGTTTCTGGGGGTCAGTGGGCTACCTTCCAAGCTCATGTGGTTGATGGGATTTTAGTACTGAGGTCCTCAGCTCCTAGAAGCCACATGGAATTCCTGGACCTGTGTTCATAGGTAGTTCACCTTGACTGCATTTTCAAGCCAGCAGGAGGGTCTTTGATGCTCCCTTTCAGTCTCTTCAATCTGCTTGTAATGTATCACAAGAGTGATGTCACCTTTGCCATCAGTATTGGTTAAAAACGAGTCATAAGGGCAGAAGTTTACAAACAAGACCTTAATGAGAAGAGGTGGGGAATAGAGTATTGGGGATTGTATAGGGTCTATTTGCCACATGTAGAAGTCCACAGTTGTAGAAAACTGTGTCTAATTGGCTATATTAGATTCAAATTGAGTATTTAGAATGAGAGAAATCACAACAAATTTCTCAAACCTTAGAGATCTGGATCTCCCCCTCCCCACCCCTATATATCTAAGCACTTTTCCTGAAATTCTTATGTAGAGATGTTTTCCTGATTATAGCCTGGCTTCCTTATATTCACTTAGAACATTCTATAATTCCTGGCAACTTCTAGTACCCAAGGGAGCCCGTGCAAGTGATGGGCCTGTGGCTTGATGACATTCTCAAGAATTGTGCCTGTGATTCCCAGTACAGCCTCCTGACTGTACAGGTGGATCAATTTTTGAGGACTTGGTAAAATGCAGAATCTCTAGCCCCATCTACACCTGCTGAAGAAAACTCTGCATTTCGGGAAAACCCTGGGTACTTACTATGCACATTAGTGTTTGAGAAGCACCACATTAGACCACATGCTGAGTGGTACTGCTGTCTTAGGGGCTGCACCCATCTTGTTTTTGTCTTGGTCAGAGCGAGTGGGTAATAGACCTTAGCTCACAGCTGGTAACAGTCTTGACAAGAAACAGTAAAAGCAACCAAACTGCTTTGAATTAATATAAGTCTCCAGGGTCAGACAAATTATATCCTTGGGGTACAGAAAGAATTTATAGCTGTGATTAGAGAAGCACTGCCAGTAATCTGAAGAATCACAGGGAGCCAGAGAGGTGCCATTTTTTTTTCAAAGAAAGAAAAAGATGAATCCTGAAAATTACTGGGTAGCACGCCTGACAGCAATTTCCTACAAAATTCTGGAAGGAATTATTAAACAGGTAACTTGTCAGCTTTTAGAAATAGAAATGGTAATCACAGGAATCATGCCAAATTAACCTCATTTGATTTTCTTATAATGTGTTTTCAAGACCGCTAGGCCCAGGGGAAACCATAGGCATGATATTTTTTATTTTAGATAGGTATTTACAAAGCTCCTGATGATATCCTTATAGGTCATGTGCAGAAATATGGCACAAATAATAGCACAGCCAAATGAATTCATGGTTGGTTGAGTAATTATCCCCTATAGGTTGCATCGCAAAATACTTTGACAAAAGGAGTTTGATGGTGTTTGAAGGAAGGAATGAATCCCTGTACCATTCAGAGTTCAATTATGGAATGATTGGAATGATATGGAATAAGGGATTATTATAGAGCTTTGACCTTGTATAGTTGGGGGAACTAATAGCATGACAGAAGCTCAAGGAGAAAAGATGGATGAGCAGTAGAGGAGAGCTTGGGAAAACTGGGATGTATGAGGAGAATCTGGGTCCTGCTGCAGCCTCCAAGTTTCCATTTCTCATGATACGGTTCTTGGTGAAAGAAAGAGAAGCTGAAGGAGTTGTGGCCCTGGCAGCCACCATGTGCCAATGAGGTCAGCCAGTGGATGGAGGGCAGATTTCTAGGAGCTGCAGCAGTGCTTGCTCTTTGCTGTTGGCTTCCAGTCTGCATACATTTCTCTGTGGTTAGTAGGTCTCATCTCAGAACTAGGTAGAGGAATTATGGGAAATGTAGTTCCTGCTTAGCTGAGCTGACACAGTTCAAAGCTAATACAGACAACAGAGAGCCCTGTCCTTGGCCCTGCACTGCTGACTGGGCATATTGATGCAAAATGAATGGCAGCACATGCTGGATGGCAGGATCCCAAGGAAAATATCAACAACCTGACTCGAGGGTCACGTCAAATGTGAAAGGCCCTTCTTGACCACGCCCCCGAACAGCAGCACCTCGCTCCCCAGCATCCTCAGACCTTGTATGTTATCTTCATGACACATATTAGGCTCTGGTAGTATAGTTTTTAAAGTATAATTGTTAATAAGCCTAACATATTTAGGGATAAAATTCATAAGTAGACAATAGAAGCTATCTAAATTAATTTAAAAGAAAAAAGTTTTGAGCATTTTGTCAATAGCAAGAACAAATTGGAAATCAGGATATGGGAAAGTTAATGCACATTTTACTTATATTAACAGGAACAAGGGAAGTAAAATTCTTATTCCCTTTAAGGAAAGACAAAACTATCATAGTTTAAAAGAAAACGAGCCACCACACAGCAGGCTAAAGAAGCAACATTGTACTGTCATATCATTTGGTGTGGAAAAAGCATTTGACAAAATCCAATACTCATTTCTGCTACAAACTCTGACCAATTTATAAATAGAGGGGAATTTCCTCAACTTGATAAAGAATGTCGACATAGTTTTGTACTTAACATCAAACTTTAAAGGATAATGAGATACATTCCTCCTAAATAATATCTGATAAAGGACTTCTATCAAAAATAGATAAAAAAGTGTAACATTAAAACAATCGAATTTTTTAAAGAAGTGGACAAAATATACAAACATATCACACTAAAGACATTGTACAGATTATAAATAAAATCAGAGACCCTGCACCTAATAGAGGAAAAAGTAGGCCCAAATCTTCATCATGTCAAATTAGGCCCTGACTTCCTTAACAAGACTCTTGAAGCATGAGAAATAAAATCAAGAATTAATATATGAGATGGAGGAAAACTAAAAAGCTTCCTCTTAGCAAAAGAAACAATCAATGAAGTAAAGAGAGCTACATTTTGGGAGCAAATTTTTGCCACATGCACATCAGATAGAGCACTAATCTCTAGGATATATAAAGAGCTCAAACAACTTAACAGCAAAAATACAAACAACCCAATGGGCTAAGGATCTGAACAGACACTTCTCAGAAGACATACATTCAATCAACAAATATATTTAAAATGTTCAACATCTTTAGTAGTTAGAATAGTTTTGAGTTGCATTTCTCTAAGATTTCATCTTACTCCAGTCAGAATGGGAGTTATCAAGAATACAAGCAATAATAAATGTTGGTGAGGATTGCTTGCGGGACTAAAAATTGCTACAGGCACTCTGGAAAGCAGTATGGAGATTGCTTAGAAAACTTGGAATGGAACCACCCTTTGACCCAGCTATCCCACTCCTCGGTCTATACCCCAAAGACCATAGTATAGTACTGCAGCCACATCAATGTTCATAGCAGCTCAATTCACAGTAGCTAAACTATGGAAGCAACCTAGATACCCCTCAATAGATGAATGGATAAAGAAACTGTGGTACATATACACAATGAAATATTACTCAGCATTAAAAGAGAATAAAATTATGGCATTTGCAGGTAAGTGGATAGAATTGGAGAATATAATGCTAAGCAAAGTGAGCCAATCCTCTCAAAAAACAAAGGCTGAACATTCTCTCTGATAAGGGGATGCTGGTCTATAATGGGGAGGGGATAGGAAAAATGGAGGAACTTTGATGGGGCAATGGGGCGGGAGGAGTGGGGAGCAGGAAAGATGGTGGAATGAGATGGACAACATTACCCTAGGTACATGTGTGACTGCACATAGGGTGTGCAATCAGAGAAATGAAAAGTTGTGCTGCAATTATGTACAATGAATCAAAATGCATTCTGCTGTCATATATACCTAATTAAAATAATAAAGAATATGCAAAGGTTCTCAGCATGATTTTTTATTAGAAGACTTCAATTTACAACACCTAATGAGAATCTGTTATGAGTGCTTGTTAGAATAGTTAAAATAAAAAAAATACAATACCAATTGCTGGAGAGGATGAAGAACATCAGGAATTACAATCCATTGCTGGAAGACATGGAAAAATTGATCACCCACATTAGAAGAGATTTGCAAGGCAAAACATACGATTTGGCAATTGTACTCAGGCATTGGCTCAATGGAGTCAAAATCCTGCTTGTAAAGTTTATAGCACTTTATTCATAATGACTAAAGCATTGAAGCAATCAAGATGTCCTTCAAAAGGGAAATGAATAAACTGTGATGTAGCTTCATAATATAATGAAACATTATCATTCAATATAAAGAAATGAGCTAAAGTCACTGAAAGATGTGGTTGAATCTTAAAGACATATTGCTACATGAAGACTACACGTTATGGGATTCCAAATGTATGGCATTCTGGAAATGGAAAACTACAGAGATGGTGAAACACATTAATGGTTGACAGATGATTAGGGGAGTAGAGGACAGTTTGAGTGAAATACAGTGTTATAGTTTGTTTGTGAGGTGTCCCCTGAAAGCTCCCATGTGAGACAATGAAAGAAAGTTTGGAGGAGAAATAATTAGGTTATAGCCTTAGCCTAATCAACTGAAGTGGTAGGCTGTGGCTGGAGAGGGTGGGAATTGAGGTGTGGCTTTGGGTGTATATTTATATCTGGAGAGTGGAGTTTCTCTCTCTGCTTCTGGATCACTGTGATGTGAGCTGCTGCCATCTGTCATACTCTTCTGCCATGATGTTCAGCCTCATCTCAAGCCCTAAGGAATGGCGCCAGAATTCTGTGGACTGAGACCCCTGAAACCAGGTGCCCTCAAATAAACTCTTTCTCCTCTATAGTTGTTCTGGTCAGATCTTTTAGGCACAGAAGCAAAAAAGCTGACTAGAACGCACAGGCGATATCTTAGGATGGTTAAATAATTCTATACGATACTGTAATGATGGATGCATGGCACTGTGAAGCAAGCAGTGGCTCAGAACCCACAGAACTTTCCAGCATGAGTAGATCAACAAATGCAAATTTAAAAACCATTAGTGTTTTGGAGAATTTGAATGATAGAATACAGAATTCTGTTTAAAAAAATAATTCAACTATATTCCAGATATATTAAATAATGTCACTGAATGAGATGGGGAAAATAATGATTTAAGTTAACTTTGGAAATGATTTGGATCTATAAGAATAAAGTCAAAAGGAACTGTACTGCACTCTAGTTGATAAGGTTGTTCTCACAGGGTTACAGGTTAGCAATTCTGATGTTGCTATGAAAGTATTCTGGCATCCAAGAGTTATATGGCTGGTTGATGGTAAGAGCCAGATTTCTCATTGTTGGAGTGGGAATTTACAGAAAAAGGCAAGGCAGGAGGCTGAAATGATTCAGGTAGCAATGGATTAGAGTTGGAGATATATCAGTGTGGACTCATGTTTAGCTCAGTATAGGTACAGAGAGGTCCATATGCAAATATTTTGAGTTACGAATATATATGGGTAAATGTACATACATATATCTTTTTCTGTTGGCTAAGAGAGGCTAGAAATGACCATCTCATTGGCAGTGGGCATACCTAGCTCTCAGTTCTTGGTTTTTAGTACCATTCCTTAAAAAAAAAAAAGCAAACAAACAACAAGAAAAAGATAGGGTACCTAGGAGTCATGGTGATTTTAGATTCGGGGCAGGAGATAATGCAAGATGAGTTAGACAAAGCATCTGTAGTACCTGAAAGTAAGGAAATAATTGAATGAGCAAATAAATTAACAGAAATAAACAAAAACACCTCAATAAACTACAAGGGAAAATTTCAAGAGCTCCCAACACAATTGTAACAATTTTAATAAGTAATAGTGAAGTATAACCCAAAGTTTAAAATAGCTCCATATGGATACAATATATTTGATAAGTAAGTAGAGGACAAACCAGTATGCATAGGATATTCATGCAACGAATTCCAAACAACATATGTTCATTCTCCACCCTCAGGAGATGGAGCATAGCTACCTATTCTTTCAACATGAGCTCTGCAGAATGCCTCTCAACCAGTACGTAGTGGAAGGGGGTGGGGAGGGTGGGAGTGTAACTTTCCCATGGAGGAATCTGCCCCACTCTATCCCCCCAAATGATCAAGGTCAGCACCAGGAATGGTGAATCACATGTGTTGTATGGATTGCTGCTGTGATATGGTGACAAGGGCCCTTTACTTCTGTGGTTTCTGTACATAAGGCAGTAACCACAGTCTAGCCAGAATTTTTTTTTTAATTAGGTAAATTCTATTTGAACTACATTCTGCAAAATACAAGTATTTCTAAAAAGTATCAAAGCTATCAAAAACAAGGACAGTCCTAGGAACTGTCACAGTCAAAAAGAGCCTAATGTGATGTCTTGATGGGATCCTGGACATTAGGCAAAAAACAAACAAACAAACAAACAAAACCAAGCAAACAAACAAACAAAAACCTCAGAGAATCTGGATGAAATATGTACTTTAGTTAATATAGGCTCAGCAATCAAAAGTCCTAAATAATATAAAATGTTAATAATAAGGAAGCCCTATTCAGGGTATACAGGAATTCTGCCCTTCTGGACTGTCTTTAAAATATTTTCATGAGTCTAAAACAGTTTTAAAGTAGTTTGTTTTTTCAGACAACCAGGGTGTGTGGAAGACAAAATCAATGAGTGACTTTAAAAACCAGATTATAAATGGAAAGATTGATTTAAAAAATTGAAGAGAGTATGTCGGAAGTGCTTATATTCTGAAGTAGTTATAATTGAAGTACTCATAATTGCTGCCTTCAAACAGTTTGGATGTTAAATATAAAGGGATCACACTCGGTGTACCCATGAGAGAACAAGAACAAATCGATCATAGTCATTCGGAAGCAGATTTCAGCAGATTAAAAGATGATGTTGATGAGCATTAGAGTTGTCCATATATGACCAGCCTGCCTTTGGAGAGAAGTGAGCATGTCCCCTTACTGATCTTGAAGCAGAAGCCAAAGGAGTGTCATGCAGAAGAACAGCTGGACACGAGCCTGAAGGTGTCCTTAGACACTGTGATTGCTTGTGTGTTAGTCAACCCCACTGTGACTGCTTTGGGTCAGGTGGCTCCAGGCGGACTGCAGAAACTAGTTATTTTCTTATGACATCCAGATGGTAAGGTTTTCTCTGATCATCTTGAAATTACACACTCTGGATAGAAAAGGAGAAATAATTGCTGAACACTGTGAGGAATAGATTTAAGAGAAGCCTCTGAGAATATATTTATGTGTGTGCACTCTTTTCTTATAAAGAAAACTAATGAAAAGATAAAACAAAATTAAGACATAAAGTAAAATATCACTGTGGGTTATTTTTATTTTATTTCATTTTATTTTTTGTGGTTGTGTGGATTGAACCCAGGGTCTTGCGCATGCGAGGCAAACACTCTGCCAACTGAGCTATATCCCCAGACCCCACCATGGTTTTAATATTGGAAATTATCATCTTGGTTTTTAAATACTCTATGGAATATTGGCTTTAGCTGCTTGAGGTCAGCTCTGGTGAATAGGAGTGGTTTTTGGAGGGTAGAGTTAGTACTGTTATCCATAGGACCAGATGGCTCCTGCCCTCCAGAAATCCAGATCAATTTCATTCTCTTCTGGGGAAACAGCAACAGCAGGACTTTTGGTCTCTTGTGTTCTGATGCTTCTGGCAAAACAGTGTGTTTTTGCTTCTATGTTTCTAACTCTTGAGTTTCCCCTTCATGTATTTTTACTTTGTGATTCATGCTCTCAAAAGTTGTGGAACTTCAGAAATACAGAAGTGAATAGGAAACTATGGGATGTCAGCTTTCTAACAAGTGTATTACCTTAAAGTATAGCCTTTTTCCTCCTCATATTTTAGCCCTTCCAGTATAAATAGTTTAGCTAGTATATTTCACATCTAGAAGTATCCTTGTATGCCTAGCATAGAGCAGTATGTGTGTGTACATTCATGTATATGTATGTGTGTTTATTAGCTCATGTGACTTTTGGTAATAAACTATCCAGTTCTGCCACTTTGATATATAAACATGCAAATACATGGGAGGTAGGCTTTGTATTCCTTGGAAGTGATTTACATGCAATGGTAAATACAAATAAAGTAAACTTTTAGAGAAGACTCCAAACTTTTATGTGTGCTCTGTGGTGCCTTGCTGGACTTTGAATTTCTCTGTTGGTGTTAATTATGATGAAATGAATGCTGTGGGGTATGATCAAGTGCCACATACTGTACAGGTCAGATCTGATTTTAATTGAGAACTCACAGGCACAACTGGCTAATTCCCCTGACTCATCTGACCATCTCTCTCTTTAGTCTAGGAAGAGCCCTTAATTTCTCCGTTCCAGCATCAGTTTTTAAGAGCATCTATTTCCTGGGGTCATACCATGAGGGCAATTGTGCTGCGATATTAAATCTTCAAAGCATCAATTTTCATACTACGAATTTGCTCTTGCATGCCATCCGCCCTCCTCTCTGCCCCTTTGGGATAACCATGGTGTCCATCTGGTCTCTGTCAGTAGAGTGCAAGCCCTTTCACTGCTGGGACTGGGCTGTTATCTATTTGCTCATTCCTTTCTGCTCCCTGCTGATGGTATTGTGTTCCCTTCTGCATCTCCTTGCTGTGGCCTACAGTGGACCTTCAACTCTCTCCCCGTCGTCCTCCACCCATTGATAGCTACACCTTAAACAGGGGAACTGGAGGACTCTGATGGAATCAATTACATTGTCAACGCCACTTTGCTTTGATCTCTTTTAGGGCTTTCATTTCGTCCTGCTAAGTATTTTATTTATTTGTGCCCTGGCCCATTCTCGTACCCCTTGATCAGCTCCTTCAGGACAGGTATCCTGGTTGTCCCAGCATAGGAGCAGTTGGCTCTATCCACTGCAGATGTTTTGGGATTGCCAGTTGAATGATACGCCTTGTGAAGAGTTTCAAAACCATCCTTTCTCTGATGACTCACAGATTTATATCTCCAACCTGCACCTCTCCTCAACCTCTCTTGTACTAATAGATAAGCATTTTTGTAACCCACTGAATTTCTATAACATGGCCAGAAAACTCTTGATGGTTTTCACCTTAACCAAGCCTTTCTTATCTTGGTTAAAGTGAGTGCTGCTCAGAGCTCTGCTAAGGCTACACTTGAACATCAGCCTGGATGTCTCTTTTCCTCACAGTAAGATCTTGATAGCTCTTGTCATTTGTTGCCAAAATATATCCCGAATCAGGTGCATTTTTGCCATTCCTTCTCCATGGTCTTGGTCCAGGCCATCATTATCTCTCACCTGAATTAATGCCACTGATTTCTCACCTGAACGTCAGCCAGAGCCTCCTAATTGGACTCCTGCCTCCTTTACTGCTCTCCTAAAATAGGCCCCCCACAAAGTGGCCAGAGAAGACTCTACAGCACACACACAGACCACACCATTACCATTTTCAAGTCCTCTTCAGCAGCTTCTACTGGCAATTAAAGTACATTTCTCACCACACTGGCCTAAGGCCCACACAACCCAATCCTTGAGTAATCTATGGATTTCCTTCTGTTTTTGTCCTCTGTTTACCAGGGTGCAGTGACATTCCCCCACGAAATCTGTCCTTGATCTTCACATCAAGTGCTCAGAGCGGCCTTCCCTGAGACTTTGCTAATGAGCAGCCCGTGATTTCATCCTCTCTGTGGCCCTTGCTAGGTGCAGGGTGCTTCTATCAGCCACTTTCCAACCAGAGTGTGATCTCTAGCATTCCACAGGGTCCCTGCCTTAGTGTGTTTATCAGCTGGTGGCTGGGAGCCTGGTGCCCTCTCCTTGGCAGTCTGCCCTGGTCCTCCAGGCAGGGTGTCCTTTTATTGTGGTAAGAATTTCCCCCCATCTTGTGGCTCTCTGCACACTGCAGCCGTTCTTTGTGCTGGGCCAGACCTCTTGGAAGTAGACAGCATGTCTGTGTCACCACCACCTCTCTGAGAATGGGTGCAGAGCAGCGTTGTGTGGATAAGCATGTGTTTCCTTTAATTCCATCATCACTTCTTTCTTCCCCATTCTTTTTCTAAATGGAATTACTTGTTAGTTATAGGAAACTTAAATTCCTATTAGAGTTCTTTAAAACTGAGAGTGGAGAATTGATGAGGCCTATAATTGGTAAAAGAAACTGTGACCTAAGGTACTTACCTAATGAAAGAATGTGGTAGGAGGGCAGTGGGAATAGTTTCCCTTAATGGAGGAGATGAAGATGTGATGCTCAGGGTACCAGTTTATTAGGCAGGAAAACCAGTGCTATTAATTCACTGAAAAAATGATCTGTCAGATAAGTTCATCCTCTCTACAAGCGGAGGGACTGGCTTAGGTCTTCTCATAAATTAGAGTGCTTTTACTTTTATTAACATGATTAAATCGAGATTTATCTTTATTACAAAATTTTAGATTATATAAGAGTATTATAAACTGAACATTAGTAGTGCACCAAGGTTGCTGGCTGTACTCCCAAACAAGGGGATGTTCCAGGTTCCTTGGCAAATTCTAGTGCTCAAGAAGGAATAGGGATTATTAAAGGTGGAGAGGGGAGCAGAGATGGATAAAGGGAAGCTGATTATTGTCCTCTGTATGCATCTGTTGAAATAGCACACCAAACCCCATTAATATGTCCAATTAATTCATGTCAATAAAGTAAAATAAAGTAGAAACAACTATTATTGGTTCTTGGCAAAGATGACTCCATCTATTTTCAATACAGTTCTTTTACTCCATGAATCATACCAGATTTAGAGGTCAAGTTCGAAGAGCTAAAATAATGAAGTTGTTTTTTAATGATTTCCTATTTCCTAAGACCCTCTCCCCAACTCCAGTTGACTGTCTCTTCAGACATGTGCTGGGCCCTTGACTTCTGATCCCAAAGAAAAATGAGTCTCTTTCCATCCTGTCCTCCCCCTCGGCTCTTGAAGTGACCCCCTTCTACTGGCCCATATCAAAGCTCCTTTCCCTTGTGCCTTCCTTCCAGCTAGATTAATGAAGAAAAACATTGATTTGTCAATGAGTAATAGCACCTCAGTGTTGGATCCAGTGGTATTTGCACTTTTAAAATAAAAAATTCCTGGAGAGAACAATATCTTAAGAGTAATAAATCATCAGTGGTAAAATCTCAGACATAACATTAATCCACATCATATTATAACACACCCAAGTGCCATAATGTCAGTTTCTAATGATGATATAATAAATTAGTGGAGTGAAAAGGTGATTCTATGTGGCTTAGTTTATAGATTGCTAAAATATCACAGTACGTTTCAGTTTGGTACTGAAACTTTTGGTACTGGTACTTTTTTCAGAAAAGTACTGCAAAGCCCTTGCAGAGCATCGTGGGGTCTTCTCTGGGTCCTTCTCACCTTGACACGGTCCCTTTGGCTGAGTTTGCAGTGGAGGTAAGCACTGCAGTTTTAATCAGCGCACTCTTGGTAGATTCCTCAAAGGCAATGGATCTAAAATGAATTATTGTTTTCTTTCTCATTTCTTTGAGTAGTATGTCTCTTCTTTCCTGTCTTGGTTAAAATATGACTAAGCAATCAGTTATTTAAGCCAGAAACCTGAAGCCCATCTTAGAAACATTAACCTTCCTCAACTTCCAAGCCTATCCGGTTACCAAACTTATATGTTCTACTTCTTACCCTCACTTGCTCCTCTGGATTCACCTGGGACTTCACATTTGTCTTGGGCTATTGGAATAGGCTTCTTTCTGCATCCAGTGGAGGTTCCACACCAATCCATTCTTCACACTTCCAGTAAGTCCCTAAAACATGGATCCTTCTGTTGTTTCCATTGCCTGTAGAACTTATTCCAAACTAAGACAAATGCTTCTCTTTATCCTTCCTGACTATGCCTTGGCCTCTCGTGATGCAGCTTCATTTCCAGTCACCAAGGGGATCAGCATGCCACCATCCTTAAGCCCCTTGCTGCTGTCCGAAAGCCCCATGTTCTTTCTCGTTTCTGTGACTTTCTTCTCTGTATGTCTTTCTCACTACTGAGATGCCTCCCACCTGGAGCCATTCCTGCGTATCTGTCAAGGTATGTGCGGACCCCACATCCTATAGGAAACCTTTATGGCTGCTGGGATCTCTGGACAGTGTGCTCTATTTTGTCCAGCCATTAAACCCTATGTATACTTTATCACAGCCTTCACTGGTTCAGTTGACATTTTTTTTTTTTTTTTGCTGCCCCTAGTAGATTATGAAGAGATTGAGGACAAAGTCTGTATTGTTTATTCATTTATTTTATTTGTGTATCTCATGGTACAGCATTGATGTCTGATAGATACTCAATAAATACTGTAAGAATAATAATCAAAACTAACATGAATTAATCTCCTGCACCCTGGCATGTTGTTCTCACCCCTTTACATGAATTACTTGATTCCATCTCTACCACAGTGCTTTGAGGTAGATAATACAGCCAGGGCTTTCGGTGTCCTGGGTCACTGTCCCTTGACTCTGATTTTAGTCACTGCTGTTGCAGACAGTTTCGTGTGAGCTCAGACTCATGCCGAGTGTCTCACCCCAAACACACTGTGTGTCAAACTGCTTTGTCTCAGGATCTCTCCAAAGCTGCAGGAAGTCACTCCATCTGTTTGTGAGCTTCACACAAAGTGAAGGGGATTTAACATTCCCAGGGCAGCCCTCAAGTGGAGATGCACAAAAGCTGGCGGGTAAATTCTTCAGCCTCCATGAACTATTCTGAGGCATTCTGCATACTCAGAGGTCTTGGCAAAATCAAACTTTTATTGTTTATAGAAAGTACCTTTGATAATTTCCTGCTGTACAACTCTCTCAATCTTATCATTTCCGACTCTGGAAGAGATAGCTACCAAATAAACTTGCACACAAGATCGGGTTAGTTTACATTTGGGGGAAACTCAAATTAAGACAAGCATTACTATTGTCCCCACAGTATTGGAAATGGGGGCACAGAGAAGCTAAATACCTTGCTTAAGACTTATCCCTGGAAAGTGAAGGAGATGGTTTGAACTCAGAAAGTCTGAATATAGAGCCCATTTTCTTGATCAGCTCTCCCTACTGACTAAAGATAACAACAAATACAAGAGTCTCAAATTGCATGATATAAACCACCCATTCTTACTGTGTTTTAAACTGTCTTGGTTGAAAGATTAAATGTAGCATTAAAATCAAGGCTATATTCTTCCTCTGTCCAAATAAATTCCACTTTAAAATCCCTAAGTATTTTTCCCCCTAGGAGAAGAACAATATAGAAGAGCTCCATTGTTAATATTTTATAGTGGAATCCCCTGAAAGTGGAATGAGTATTTAGATAATAATCTGTAAGACCAATGTCACCTGTAAACTACTGGACTTTCATGAATTTGGGTGACTCTATTCCTCTATTTGCATCTCATTTGCATCAAGAGTTTGAGTTATAGTGGATGCTCTTACCCTTTTTTTTTTTTTGAGTCATGAAGAATTTTCTGAAATCTATGTATATCATTCCTATTTTCTCTCCCCACCTTCCAAGCACATGTACCTACCATTCCTTGTATAATTTTAGGGGCTTGTGTCATCTGTGAACCCTCTAAGTTTAAGAATCCATGGTCTCTAAGTCCCATTCCAGCTCCTCTTGTGTTCTTAAGCAAAGAAGCACCTGTTGAATTCATTTTGCTTATATGCCATTTACTAACTACCATACTTAAAATAAGCAAATTATTTGATAGCATCCAGGAGATTTTAAATAGACATTAGGAAGAAAAATAAAAATTAGATCTAATTCTGTGCATTATTCTAGGTTGGATTATCTTTTATACCATTGCAGTGAAAGATGGGTTCTTCCCAGTAGAAACAAAATTAAAAATAAGAAGAACAAGATGATTTAAGTGAATAGTTGTTCCCATGTGTTTCTCTCATTGATTCAGTGTCTAAGATTAGGATATTTATGCAAATGTTACAGTGCTCTGAACTTTTCAACATCTCTACTTTTAAAAGAAAAATAACTAAATGAGAACCTAATGGTCTGGGAAAAAAACTAACAGACAACTTTAGATGAACTAATATGTTTATTGACAAAAAATAGTACCTTGTTAACTGGAAAACAGCAGTACCTTTGATTTACATTATACTGTGTTTTGATAAAATCAGTAGCTTTCTGCTGAGAGTTTCCTGTGCATTTTTATGAGTTGAAATCCAAGATTAATAAAAGAGTAAATTGACAATCAGAAAATTAATACTTAATTTTAACCCAGGTTACAAAAATAAGAGAAAGATTACAACTGGCATACTATGCAGTTGTACTAGTTTATCTCATTTACTCATTTATTTCTTTAAGGAACAACAGGACTTGGGAAATTAATAATGAAAATACTGTACAGTTGTTTGGATCAATCCAAAATCAATTCTGTTTATTAATTTTGTTTTGAACCAAATTTTCTGTCAAGGTGATTGATTGGAGAGTGAAGAGATTCATCTATTCTAAGCTCAAGGATCATCTTCTACTTATATATTGATTTTTTTCCATTGCAAATTTCCCTCCAAATATAATCAAAGTAGTGGGTCCAGTGTGACTTTCTGTTCTGTATTTGGTGAAGGTATTTTGGTGCAGTCTGATGCTTGGTGGGCCTCCTGGAGGCCTATGGGACCTACTCGGGTAGCCATGACCCTCCTGTTTTATTCCACAGCACTGCAGATCCAATCCTTCCAGTACACCCAACTACCCACCCTGGATTCACCCATAAACACCTGGTAGACCTCAATCGCCTCACGTGTCGCCTGGAGCCCTGAAGAGCCATTTTAGCATTTTACAATGAAGAGACTCTCAGCAGTCTTGGCCAGTGTCGTCTCTCAGGGACATTTCTTGAGGAATGATGGCTGTTCTGAATTCTAACGTGTTCCTAGGACAGCAGGTTATTCTTTGTTTTTGTCAAAATAAGATGGTTAGGTTCACAGGGTGGGATCATCAGAGCCCCAAACTAAGTTGTATTTGTGTTTGAAGGAAACTACAACATCAACAACTTCTTAGATGTCAGCCCAGTATGGTGCAATTTCAGCTGTTTTCTGACAGTTGCCTTGAATTTTTTATCACTATATAAAGCAAGAGATAACCTTTGAGAGTTTCAGTGTCTGTCTGATGTACGTGTTCATTTGTATACTTTCCCAACAACCACTTTTAAAGGGTCAAAAAATTAATTCAATGATTTTAGTGAGAAAAGAGTATTCTTTTTTTGTGAGTTTCTACTTATAAAATACCAATTAAATGTATTTCATATTTTGGATGCCAATTTTATATTTTTATTGTGTACACATATATAATTTTGTCTGGCATTTAAAAAGGGGGATGGAAAATATCTTGAGAATGTGATAAAACTTTCTTTGAGGAAAGAGAATTTATGCTCTCATAAATTAAGTAATAAAATTAGCATTTTGTCATAACTTCTTGAACTTGAAATGAAACATTTAAAAAATGGATAAGCTCAAAGAATTTTAAATAGCAGCTAGAGCTTTTAGGAAGCTGTCCATGAATATGTTTAATCATTAATTTCATACAGAATTTTCTTTTTGTTTTCTTCTTATAAGAACTTAAGTAATTTAATCTGTCTTTCCATCTTGACTACTTACATTGCTTCTTTGCAGATTTTTTTTCTTATTTAAAAATTTCCTTTCACTAATGCAAAATCTGTGCTCTTGTCTTTGGAAAATTCCTTAACAGCAAGAGATATAAGCATATTGAACCTTCATTACCATTGCTTCTGGCATTGGTTTCCCTTTGGTGGTATAACTAACCCGTTGATTTGCATCAGTAGTTTCCTACTTCCAGATGTTGTTGTTGTCTTATAAAGAGAGCAAATCCAAGTTGATTAAACTTCTAAGTTCTCCTTTATGATGTACTGTAATTCTCAAACTCAGTTTCCCTTCTTAATCATGGGCCAATTTCTCCAGCAAACTCTTCCATCCTGTGTCCCCCAGGGTGATATTTTGGTGATTTTTTAAATGTGTTCTGTTGTTTGTTTCTTGGCATTACATATTTTTATTCAGTGTTAAATCCAGTCAAGGAGGAAATTAATTAATATTTATCAAAGTAGTTTTTTTTAAGTCTGCCACTTTTATTTCATAAGTAAAATGTGTTAATGATTTTTACAAAATTATAAAAGGCTCTGTTAGCGTTGATAAATTAACATACTTGGAAAAAGACATAGAATATGTTTGCTTTTAAACTTTTAAACAATGTACACAATATTAATTAAGGTTCGGTAAGATAATGTAGTTATGAGCAGATAGAAATTAATGCTTAGAGGATTTAAATGACTGCTCCAAGGTGACTGCCAGTGCATCACTGTAGTTATAGAAGAATTTCTTAGACTAATTAATTAATAAATAACAGGAATTTATTTCTCGTAGTTCTGGAAGCTGGGAAGTCCCAGATCAAGCGGACTTGACATTTGGGGAGGATTGCTCTCTACTTCCCAGATGGTCCCTTGCTGCTGGGTCCTCACAGGTGAAAGGACAGAAACTAGCTCCTTTGCACTTGTTTTGTGAGATCATTGATCTTAGGCTCTACCCCCAAAGGCCACACCTCTTAATACTACCATGTTAGCAATTAAACTTCAACATCTATATGGGGCACATATTTAGATCATAGCAATGACATGAACAGAGACCAAGATTTTATTCTTGTTCTAATATTTTTCCCCCTGGTTCACACAACATGCTTAAATATATGGCCCCCATACCCTAGCACGTTTACTCTGCCTTCTCCTGCATTTTGTCATAACTTCTTGAACTTGAAATGAAACATTTAAAAAATAGATAAGCTCAAAGAATTTTAAATAGCAGATAGAGCTTTTAGGAAGCTGTCCATGGATATGTTTAATCATTAATTTCATACAGAAATTAAATGCTAGAAATAACATAGTTTCTTCCCTTGTCTTTTAGAATAGTATAGATCTATACCATATGGGTTAGGTCTGTTCTATATGGAAAGGGAAATTCATGGAAAAATTGGTTGTCTTGCTGCAGAGTGCTTGTGTCGGATTGCTTTCTGTGCCATGGACAGCTCAACCTCATAGGACTATGGTAGCTCTCAAAGTTATACTGAGAATTTTCATCACTATCTTAGATAATCTTATCTTCCCAGGTATTTTTTTTTTTTTGGAACTTAACAAACTCTGTGTGTATGTGTTTATATGTGTGTGTGTGTGTGTGGGGGGGGGATGCACTGGAATAGTGAGGTGGATGGATTGGTGAGATCTATTTCTCCACTCCAGTGGAGAGTGCTCTCTAGAGCTCTGCAGATCCAAAATGCTTACGGGATACCAGGAGATGCAGAGTGAGTCAGGGCACTTAATAGACATACAAAGTGTATTCAAATGAACAAATGAGAAAAAGTGGGGGTGTGCATGAGTTCCTTAGGCATATAAGCATAGACGATGCTTTCTGTCTGAGACTACTAAGGACAGTCAACTCCAGAGCCATGGGCTCAAGTTATATAATACATTTTTCTTTTTAAATTCAATTGTGTTAAGGTTTCATGTTGGACATAAATCAGAAATTATGATTTTTTTTTTTTTTTTTTTTTTTTTTTTTTTGCTAGCATGTTGAATCTGGCTGGCTCTGATATTTTTTCAAGAGTTTTTGAAATGGTTTTTACTCAACCCTTGGCTAAGACTGTTACCCTAACTATCCCTAAGTACAACCCATTCATATTTGAATGGATCAAAAGTCAAGGCAGCCCCAGTGAATGTTCCTTTTTAGAAGGGAGTCCTAATGAAACCCACTTAGTGTAACATTGAATCGGGAATTTGAGATGAAGCTTGGTTCCCAGCATCTCTTGGTAGTAGGGCCTGTACAAGCTGCAGGTCTCTGTAGCTAAGAAAGTCTGTTTTTGTGTTAGCAGCTAATCATAGCAGGAGATGCCTACCAGCATCAACTCCAAAGATTGCAGTCAGCAAAGTCAGGTTATTCTCCACTACTGAGTGGCATGTCACAGCTTAAAGTGGTAGGCTATGCCTTCCAGTGTCATAATAGACCCTAGCAGTTCGCTGCCAACTTCTTTCCAGGTTCTTCACAATCTAAAAAATGAAATTTACTGGACAGCAGAGGCAACAGTGAAAGCAGAAGGATTTATTCAACTGTGAAGAATAGAAGCAGAAATTTTGCAGTTATAAGAGGGGACCCCCACCGGGGTTGTCGTTTGAGTGTGCTAGTCTAGAGGTTTATATAGCACTTGGATCAATGCTGTTGGTCCAAATTTATGCTAATCAGGCTTTGGGAAAAGTACTAATGGTATTGATTAATCCTCGAGTCTGAACATTTATTTAGGTCTGACCACTTCCATTTTCTTCCCACTCTTGGGAAGCTGGGAGTGGAGGTCATCCAATAGTGGATGATTTGGGCTCCTAGTTACAGCACTGTGTGGAATGGATGTCTGCACACTGGGCAGCCTCCACTTGACAGGTGGGCAGGACTGGTTGGCTCCACTTGGCCCTAGTTGCCGAGCCTCAGGCCTGTGCAGACATGGCAGGCTCTGTGCAGGCTCATGCCTGCTCTGACTGATGCTCTGCCACTCTGGGACAAGGACTTGGGGGCTTGATTTCAACATCTTAAAAAAATGACCAGTGCATCTCTCTACCTCTATCCATGTGTGAATAGTAGAAACCTTCAGATACCATACACTCTTGGCTTGACAGTGCCTTTCAAATGAATTTTCCTAACAGAATGAGCTTTAAAAATCTTTTACAACAAAGATTACAGTAATATCCACTATGAACTTTTTAAAAATACAAAATTTATAGAAAATTATGGATAAATTAGACATATTTTTCAGTCTTGGCCCCAGGTGCATGCAGTGTGTTCTTCTGTGGAAGGTCTCTCATGGCAAAGATTTGAAATAAATTACATGATATACATTTTCTCTATCCCTTTGGTGGCATTGAAGATTGAACTCAGGGCTTCATATCTATAAGGCAAATGCTCTACTACTGAACTACACCCCCCCCTCTTTATTTTATTTTGAAACAGGGTCTTCCTAAGTTGCTCAGGCTGGCCTTGAACTTGGGAACCTCCTGTCTCAGCTTCCCAGTAGCTGAGATGGTGGATGTGCACCACTATGCCTGCCTTTCTATTCTTAAAGCTGAATGTCTATACAGAAGAATGTCATAAGGAACTCATGTACAAAACTTCCGTCACTTTTCCAACTTGCAGAAGTTCTAAAGACTTCTGTTAGCAGGGCCAGGAGATACAATGTAGAATGTTGCAGAAGACAATTGGAAATATCTTGGTTATTTTTTTAGCCAGCAACAAAAATAATTACTTTTTTTTTCTTTTTCTACATGTACTCCTTCAAATAGATTCATATTTTGTTCTTGGGAAGATACTGGACCCTAACATTCTTTCACAGAAGTAGATTGCATTATCTGTAGGCAGACATGCTGGAAGACAGGGGAATATAAATAAGAAAGGACAATGCATTGTGCTTTGTGCAATACTGGGGTAAGGATGGGGTGCCAGGGCTGGTGTTCATTTTGTGGGGGATATGTAACAGCATTAGGGAACATGTTCAGGGAGGAAATCTGAAACTTCAAGAATGAGTACAATTTAGGCAGAATAAAGGAACTGGGTGCTGAGAAAAGTAATGGAAAATGATGTTCCTAGATGTGGTAGTACCATTGCATGGTCAGTGGTGAAAGTACAAATAAAAGAAAAACTAATTTCCAGTGATTTTGGCCAAAATATTTATATAAGAACAGTTAGAATCTTTAACATGATCAGTTTCTTTCCTTCCTTCCTTCCTTCCTTCCTTCCTTCCTTCCTTCCTTCCTTCCTTCCTTCCTTCCTTCCTTCCTTCCTTCCTTCTTTTTTGGTAATTAGCTTTTCTTATACATTGGGCTTCTTTATGACTCTTGCAATTTTTTTGAGACAGTCACTGAAAGTATAATTTATTGCTACTTAAAAAAGAGTACCTCTGCTCTTCAGTATAATTGATTTCCTCCCTGGAATTGGCTGTGAAGCCTTCTATTAAATGTCGACACTAACTTCAAGCGTACTGCTGGTCATTTATGTAAATTGCCAGATTGTTTTACACAATCAGCTTTCACAATTTAAGTATTATTGCTGTTTTTCTAACAAGTTCTCTGGCTTTACCTTTATAACTCCTGAGTCATTTTTTTTTTGTTAGTTAAAAGACATTTTCTTTGTTTTCTTCATGCATGACATGGCAGAAAAGCTGTTAAAATGATTTATTGCTGTTTTTTAACATGATGGCATGAAAAGAGTATTTTCCAGATTTATTTGCTCAGGGAGCATATTCTAAACTTTATGGTATGCTATGTTTAATTAGGAATGTAGGTTTCTTTGTATTCGTGAACTTTGGAAGTTGTATATTTAGCATCTGCACTGACAGATTTTGGATTGCGGTACATAAGCTCGTCTTGTTTATCTCAGGTAGAACATCATTCAAAAACATGACCATAAACAGATTTTCAGTTTTCTTTTCCCAGGAAAAAAATAATGGTCTTAAAAACACTTTTACCTTCACTTCAGCTTTTATTCTCTGCTCCTTGGAGAGCTAATTCAACAGTCTACATTATTCTTTTTTCGTTTGTTTTGTTTCTTATTATCTAAGTGTGTAGCAGAATTGCTTCATGATACAGTTTAAAAAAATAAAAAATGAAGGGCTCTGTAAAAGATCTGAGGTAGATTCTGTTTAAAATACAAATTACCTTTGTGACTCTGGACAAATCATTTAGCCTCTTTGTAGCTCAAGGCTTCCAACCCCCCATTAATTTCTTTAATTAAAATATATATGTGTGGTACCATATTCACTTTTGTGGAGAGTCTGGGGGAGGGAGAAATGAAACATACAAAAATTGTCACTAGGGCTGCTGTTGTAGCTCAGTGGTAGAGGCTTGCCTCCTATGGGTGAGGCATGGGGTTTGGTCCTAAGCACCACATAAAAATAGGTAAATAAAATAAAGGTATTGTGCCCATCTACGACAACAATAAAAAAAAAATGTTACTAGACACAACAGACGTATAATGCTGGTAAGCAGAAAATATTAATTCCTACAAGAGAGCTATCATAAAATGCATTGAGACTTCTCCAGGTAAAGAATTTGAGTCAAGGTCATCAAGGATTAGAAGAAAAAGGATATGGACTGGAAGAGAGGTGTGGTTAGGAAGAGGTTGAGAAGAGAAGAAACTGTGTTTAAATCAAAAGGAAGAGCTTTAAGGTAGGGCTTGTTTCAAGAATTCTTTGGGTTTGGAAAGAAACACTGGTTCAGTTTAATTGGATTCTAAGGTAAATTGAGGATAATCATGAAAACTCAGTTTGAAATTGAAGTTGATGATAGATCATAAAAGATCTTGTATACCAAACAGAGGGGTTAGTGTGTTTGTTTTTTTGGATCTTCTTTGAGAAGTCCCTTGGCTGTGGCAAGACATGGTGTCATGTACTCCCTATTCCACTAGTTAAATGTTAAAAGTAAGTCTTATAAACTTGGTTTCCTCACCTACAAAAAGTGAATAGCAGTATGGTCTTTCTGGGTTGCTGTGAAGAATTAAGGGTAGCACATGGTCATTGCTCACCAAGGATTAGCATTTGCTATGCTCACCAGGAAGACCCCTTAACAGGGGGATTCCAAGGTGGCTTCTTTGGGCTCCTCTGATCTCTGTGTGATGTAGTTGTGCAGAATGTCATGGAATCTCAGTTGAAGGTAACCACAGAGGCATGCTAGTCTCCCCCATTGCACCCTTGCTGATTTTCATTCTTTTCTCGGGCCTCTGGGGTCCTTTCCATTATAAGACAATTTGCATTTTTTTTTTCAAAAATGTTCCCTTAATGAACATTTAAAGGCTTAGGATATTTAGATATTGATCTGAGGTCTGTTGTCTTGTCACTTCCCAAGTCCTTTGTTTCAGAACTGACTAATGGCAGCATCTCGTGTGAAGCTTGAAATATCCAACATTAAGGATGTGGCTTCCTTTCATGGCTTCCTCCTAAGTCCTTTCACTTCTAGCCCAAACATCCTTCATCTTTCAATGACTCATCATGTGACATGATTACTAAATAATGTCCCACTGCTAATATCTATTCAGAGCCAAGTTCAGCAGATCTTGCTTGATGGAGAGTCTAGACCAGCATCATTGGCTCTTTCTTCTGGGATTTTACAAAATGCACAAATCCAGGTCCAATCTCAACATATTCTGATTCACTAGGTCTAAACATGGGCATTTAAAAAAGTTCCCCAGAAGCACTAGAAATTCTTTCTTTGCTTGTGAGAAGTTTAAAAATACCTTAGAAGCCAGTTTAATAGTTTGTTATAAAACTAAACATATTCTTACCAGTGGTCACACAACTTTTTATATATCCACATGAAACAAAAACTTATCCCAACCCCAAAACCTGTACATGGATAAACATATATGTATAGTAGATTTGTTCATAATTGACCAAACTTGGAAGCAAACAAGATATTCCTCGGTAGGTGAATGGTTAAATAAATTATGGTAACTTCAGAGAAAGGACAATTATTTGGTGCTTATGTTGGTCAGTTTCATGTTGTGACCAAAATAACCCACAAGAACAACAAGAACAACTTAGAAGATGGAAAGTTTATTTTATTATTTCTTCAGTTTCAGAGGTACAGTCATGGTTGGTCAGCTCTATCTCTGTGCGGCCAAGGTGAGGGAGAACAACACCATGGTGGAAGGATGGTACAGAGGAAAGCTGCTCAGCTTAGGGTGAGGTCAGAAAGCAGAGGGAGAGCGAAGCGGTTGCTGCAGAGAAGATACACACTTCCAAGCACTTCTCTAGTGACATGTCCCCAGCCACCCCTCCCTACCTGCCTGTGGTTACCCCTCAGTCACTCCATTCAAACTAGGATGGACCAGTGAGGTTATGGCTCTCATGATCTAATCATTCTACCCCTGAATATTCCTGTATTATCACAGGCACCTTTGAGGGTTACCTCATATTCAAACCATAACTTTACTAAAACGAAATGAGCAATCAAGTTAGGAAAATACACGAAGCAACCTTAAATGCATATTACTAAGAGAAAAAGTCCGTCTGAAAAGTCTACATGCTGAGTAATTCCAACCATCAGATGTTCTAAAAAAAGCAAAACTATGGAGACAGTTAAAAGATCAGGGATTATTGGGGAGTGAGGGCTGAATAGATAAAGCACAGAGGATTTAATTTTATTTATTTATGTTGTTTTAAAATTCTTTTTAGATGTACATGACAATAGAATGTGTTTTGACATCTTATACAGAGTATAACTTATTCTAATTAGGATCCCGTTCATGTGATTATACATGATGTGGAGTTTCATTGGTGGTGTATTCATATATGAACATAGGAAAGTTATGTCTGCTTCATTCTTTCTTATTCCTATCCTTCCTCCCATCCCTTCATTCCCCTTTGTCTAATTCACTGAACTTCTATTCTTCCCGCCGTTTGTTGTGTGTTAGCATCTGTATATCAGAGAGAACATTTGGCCTTTGGTTTGGGGGATTGGATTATTTCTCCTAGAATGATAGTCTCAGATCCAACTATTTACCAGCAAGAGTCATAAAGTCATTCTTCTTTATGGCTGAGTAATACTCCATGGTGTGTGTGTGTGTGTGTGTGTGTGTGTGTGTGTGTATCTCACATTTTCTTTATTCATTCATTTGTTGAAGGGCACCTAGGTTGTTTCCATAGCTTGACTGTTGCAAATAGAGCTACTATAAATATTGATGTGGCTGCATCCCTGTAGAATACTGATTTTAAGTCCTTTGGCTATAGGCTGAGGAGTGGGATAACTGGGTCAAATGGTGGTTCCATTCCAAGTTTTCTGAGGAATCTCCATTCTGCTTTCCAGAGCAGTTGCATAATTTGTAGTCCCACCAGCAATGTATGAATGAGTATACCCTTTGCCCCCTCATCCTCACCAACATTTATTTGTATTCTTGGTTGTTGCCACTCTGATTGGAGTGAGATGGAATCTCAGTGTAGTTTTAATTTGCATTTCTCCAATTGCTAGAGTTGTTGAACATTTTTTCATATATTTTTTGACTATTCATATTTCTTTCTCTGTGAAGTGTCGGTTCAGTTCCTTGCCTACTTATTGATTGGGTTATTTGGTTCGATTTTGGTGTTCATTTTTTTTTAGTTCTTTATACGTCCTGGAGATTAGTGCTTTATCTGAGTTACAAAGATTTTCTCCCATTCTGTTGGCTCTCTCTTTACATTCTTGATTGTTTCCTTTGCTGGGAAGATGCTTTTTAGTTTGATACCATCCCATTATTGATTCTTGATTTTATTTCTTGTTCTTTAGGAGTCTTGTTGAGGAAATCAGTTTCTTAGCTGCATGATGGAAAGTTGTACCTACATTTTCTTCTAGTAGGTGCAGGGTCTGCACAGGGGATTTTTAGTGCAGTGAAACTGTTCTGTAAAATATTGCAGTGATGGACACACATCACCATATATATATATATCAAAATCCATAGAATATACAGTGCCAAGAGTGAGTCCTAATCTATGCTATGGACTCTGGGTGATAATGATGTCTTGGTGTGCACATCTGTTGTAACAAAGGCACCACGCCACTACAGGTCTGATGTGGTGGGAGGTTGGACTGTTGATAACGGGGCTGGTTGTGAGTGTGTGTGTTGGTAGGAAGGTTTGTGAGGACTCTGTGCACTTTCTACTTAGTTTGCTGTGAACCTAAAACTACTGCAAAAAAATAAAATTTATGAATACTTTTGGCATCTGGTTGGAACTGGGAGCACAGATTTAAACAATCTACTCAGTTAACAAAGGCGAGACAAAGCAGTGTTCATGACAGCCATGTAATACTGCATTCATTAGGCACCTAATTTGCAGCAGTTGAAACCATCAGGGCTCCACCTTAGATCATCCCTAAATTTGCACATGGCATTTTCTAGGATTGTGCATCTGCCACTTTACATTTACATTTTATTTTATCTCACGTTGACCATTTCTAGCTAGCATTCTTCAGGACCCGTGTTTTCCATCTCATGTGCCTCATTGAGAGAAACTTAAGGATTCATTAATTCTGAGCAGGTATTCCAGAGTGATGAACAAAAGAGGGGGTTCCGGTCCATCCTTGATCACCCCTTTTCTCTGGTGAGTGTTGCCTGTAGTTCTCAGTCCTTTATATTTATTGCATCTGTTTGCCTGATGCTTTGAATCACCCTTTCCTTTCCAAATCGCAGGAAGGTGAGAGGCAGCAGGTTTTGGAGTGTCACTGGGGACAAGTATCAGGAATTCCAATTTCCACCTCTGACATAAAGTGGGGATTTATTATCTTACGTAGCAAGGAGTCCTGGAGGGAGGGCAGTCCCAAGGTTGGTTAACTCGGCAGTTTTCTAATGTCATTGGAACCCTGCTTTCATCCTTTTTCATCTTCCCACTCTGCCCCTCTCAGCATTTGCTCTCACGGTAACTTCCTCCGTGGTCCCAAAATGTCAGCTGCAGTTTCATAACATGCATATGTGACAATGTCTTGGAGCAAAGAGGAGCTCTCCGTCTCTTTTTAGAACCTTCTCATTGGATTTCTCCTCTTCCCTTATTAACCTGAACTATACACATATCCCAGCCTAAGAGAATCACTGACGGGAGCAAACGGACATGTAGCCATTCATCCTCAGGGTGGAGGGCTGGTGCTGCATCTGGAGACCACATGTTTGCATTTTATTTCCTTCTGAATAAAATTAATGCAAGCCTACTTTCAAAAAATAATCCTGTACTGATTATTGGTTGTGGGTAGAAGTGTTCCATCATTGCCCAGAAGGGCAGACCTACAGCTCTCAGAAACAACTGCTCTTTTATTTAAAAACTTTTTTTCCCTTCGGTTTGACAGTCTTCCAATAACTCTTATGAAAGGAGTTATAATTAAAGCTCTGCAATTGGAAATAATGGAAAAATAGGGCTAATTGAGATCACTGACATAGAAAGTGTCTGGGAGAGGAAATATGATTTTTAGTGAGCTGGATAAAGAAGCAAAAATTAAAAACGTACTTGAGAAAGTTCACACACAGTCAATGTGTTATTATTTCTCTTTGAAATATTGAGTTGGGAAACAGGTTGTTACAGACATAGAAAATCATCTGAGGAGTTCATGACCTCTAAATTACTTACTGCCCTTCAAGAAAGAAAAGCCTAGGTGAGTTTCTGGCAACTTAATTTTTTCTGCAAGGTACAAGTAAAACTAGCAAATTTGTGAATATACCTGTAGTAGAAATGTTTGTGACCCGCAGAAGGAAATAGAATCAGTAATCAGAATAGGAGTTCCTGTACATTGTGACTTCAGAATATGGAGAGTGGAGAGTGCTGGGGTTGTAGCTCAGGGGTAGAGACCCTGGGTTCCATCCTTAGCACCACATAAAAATAAACAGATAAAAATTATATGTGGGGAACTTACATTGTTTCAACGAATCCTTGCAACCCTTTGAGGCAGGTGTGATGTGAGCTAGGCTGATCACAGAGCATTTTGCAGTTTTAAATTGTCATGTGTCATACTCACGCAAGATATTTTTAGTTCATGTTTTTTCTGCCTGTGTCAGTCTGTTGCTGGGCAGACTGGCTTACCTCAATTCTAAGCCCATGGGTCAGGAGTTTAGCTGTGTGAAAATCATTAAGAAATTTTATTTGATGTCTAGTCTCAAAAGCTCCCATTTAATTTATTAAAGCAGAAATGAGTTACAACCTCCACTTCATAGTCCTGAATCTTTTCATTTTTGAAAGGAATAGGTATATATATAAAAGCTGGGCAAATAGGACAAGACCCCCACCTCCCATAGCTTGAGATAATAACTTAGATTTTTAATCTTTTATTTTATAAAAGGGTACATTTTATTAAGTAATGGACACCTGCATTTCAAATTCTATTGCAAGGAGTTTTAAGACTGGATATAGCATAACTGAAAAAAGGTAGCCCAGGAGGGTTACATCGTTGAGAGCATGCAGGGGACAAAGCAGGCTCAGCTGATTGACATCCACATGCACTGTTTGGGTTTTAAGAAATTATTTTCACTGCCTGTCACACTTGGGGTGACCATTGCTTCAGCCGAAATAAAGTAGCTCATTAGGAAAAGACATCTTAGAGAGCAGTGTGACTCATTTACTTGAGAAATTGAATGTGAAAGAGATCCCTGACTAATAATATTTTGGAGTTATTTTGGATTAAAGAAGAGATGCAGGGAAATTATTAAAGGTAAAAAGGGGAATTTTGAATGAAAAATTCACAGTCCCCTTCATTCCAGATCTGTTAGTTTGGAAGCCAGCACAATTGGCACATTTGCTGTTAAATATGACTTTCCTTGAAATTGTACCATGGCATTCTTCAGATTTTTCAGTTGCTGATGGTGGAAATCAGTCACCTAAATAATGCCCTCTGGGGTTTTCTGAGGACTATTAAAACCTGGATTGAGTGAAGGAATTGAAGTAAAAGGGAGATGGTACTGAGCTTTTCTGTAAAGTGCGTGTGATCAACATCCCACATTTCTTATAGCAGTTTTCACAAACAGCAAATGATGTTTGTATTGTTCTTAACTATTTTCTTTGTCATAATCATACTGACATAATAATTTATTAAAATATGCCTTATTTCATCTTTGAGAAGCATGTTCTACTATCATGAGGTTTCAACAGTAATTCATCCCGAAAATACATTTGTAAAAAGATTTGAAGTTTTCTCTGTTTGAAAAACATACAGTCCCACGTGTCCCTAACTCATAGAAAGCCTTGAATCTGGTCAAAAAAAGAGACGGAAAGAGAGGGGAATAAATACACAGATTGGTTTTGAAAGATTCTCTTGGGTTGACCTGGTCATCATCATAGCAGATGGACGGCCAGTGACAAGATGATAATAACCACGGTGACAACAAATCAATTTGGGCTTCACTGTAAAGTGCTAAAGCTTATATAACTCAGTAGTCTCAACCTCGCCACCAGGTGCTGGTGGGTATGCTTAAATATTTTATGAAAGCAAGAATGTCAAAGACATATTACACCATCATTATTGAGCACCCCTCCCCATGTGCAGTTAGGAATTTAACCTTGAAAAAGTAAGAATTTGGAATAAAATTCATGTCACTTTATTGGGGCCACTTTTAACCAATGGGTATGAGGCCAAATCTGATCATTATATGCATGTTTTTATAAATCTCTTGCTGTGACTATTGTTTAACTGTTGCATCTCAGTAAAATCTTTATTCTTACTAAAAAGTCCTGATTTAGACATCTCTAGATCTGTCAAAATAAAGGCTTTATTGCGTGTCCTGAGGCTTGGAGCTCTCTGCATAGACTTGTTTTCTCCTAGGTAAGCTGTGCCAGGAATTATTTATCCTTTTCTGAATGCCATCTATAGATCCTTGCTAAGTGCCTGGCTCAAAGGAAATACTCAGGAAGGCCTTCTTGGGTCACTGAATTCTAGTAACTACTTGTTAATACACGCTGTTCCTTCCCCTGTTCATAGAAAAAAGGAAAATTGGCTCTTTTTCAACAACCCCTCAGAATGTCACAATGTGCAGGAGAATGTGGCTGTGAAAGAAGACACATCTGGTCCTCGTTTGTTGGGGCATTTATAGAAGGTGGAGTCCCAGGTGTCCGTGCTTGGTTGCTGATAATGTAAAAAAAAAATGATGTTGTCCAAAGAATTATGAAGGATCTGTAAGGATTCTGCACGACTCTTGCTGCCTGAAGCTGCATTCTGTGGCTCTTCCAAGGATGAAAGAAGGGCTCATTAAGCCTAGAATTTCCCCAGCCAGTTGCTCAAAATCAAATAGCAAAACAGGAACAGGACAAAGCCTGCCTGTTCTCCTCCAGCAACCAGCGGGGTGCTCACTTCTGACGCGCAAAAGGTGGCCAGTGCCAAGTCTCCCAGATGTGGGTCTGGGGGGAAGTTCAGGCTGCGATTCTTGTGTCTACCCAAGTGGGAACTGAAAGGGGTCTGTGGATGGGGGTCTGAGGGTGCTTACACGGTGATCCTCAGAAGATGATGACCAGGGCAGCATCCTCCTGGACCAGGATGTCATGTCTCGGGCCTGCGTTTTCCTGTCTGCCAGATTCCTTGGGCTTCCTAAATCTCTGCTGTCTACCTGGAACGATTTAACTTTCTTTTTCAGTTGCCTAGGATGTGATTCTCTGATCTTTACCTTATGTGGCTGGCTTCCGTCCTACACTCTAAAAATGTCTACTTCCTTAAACAGGGCTTGCAGGGAGCGCCGGCTGAGAGGATTCCACGTGTGGTGTCTGTGTGCTGGTCTCACAGACGACAAGGCAGGACCCCTGAGGGGAGGAAAATAGAACTGCACGTCTTAAAAAGGTGTTGTTGAAAACGGAAACTTTGTTTTCAAAAGTAGATATATACAGGATGTGCTTTGGGGAGAGGGAAGTAACTTCACCAACTCATGGACACACGGGAAACAAAATACAATGAAGCAGCATCAGGACCAAAGAGGAGCCAAACCAGGTTTCTGTGTCTCTTTTGGACCATGCTCCTAGTCCTGCAGCCCCCAGGAACAGTTTTGTAAGGAGTGTTCTCTTTCGTATGTCTGTGATATTACTTAATGATTTTTAAAAATCAAGTCAAATATGAAATAAGTGATGAGACTTTACGTCTCTCACACCATCGATTGCTGATGACTGATGGGTATATTCCAAAGATACAAGGGAGATTTCATTCCTCTTAGCTCCATCTACTTTAGGCAGAAGCCATAAGCTAAGAAGAAAACTTAACTGGATATAAGAGGATAAAGAATTACAGAACATAGCTGGTGGCGTGGAGGCTGATGCCGGAGGATCACAAATTCAAGACCAGCCTCAGCAACTTAGTGAGGCCCTAAGCTACTTAGTGGGACCCAGTCTCAAAATAAAAGATAAAAAGGGCTGACGATGTAGCTCACTGGTAAAGTGTCCCTGGGTTCTATTCGGTACCAAAAACAAAACAAAACAAAAGGAATTTGGGATTAGAAGAGCTTGAGTAGGTCTTTAAGGAAGTTCTTCAAGTGCTTTACAAATTATATCATGGAAATTGGGGTGAGAGGGCAGAAGCTACGTGTTGTGAGATGCTTTATTATTTCCTGGGAAAAAGCATGTTTTTGGCTCTGTGAGGTCATTTTATATTGCACACAGATTTATTGTGAACAATAAGTTAATCTCTTCCTCACTAATGTTCTCTCTCTCCTAGAGGTCAAATGTCATTTCGGGCTTGATTTTTTTCTAACTCCTTCCTTTTGCTCATTTTTTTTTTTAAGACAAAACTTTCTGGTTTTACCTCTTAATTCACTCATAGTATTCTTCTATCTGACTTTTTACATTAAGGAATGAAACTGTCCCATGAAGTTCTGATTACACGGTTTACGTTGGCCCTTTTTAACTTATTCCTTCTTGACATTTCTCAGCATCATGTGATGTTTACAGCTCTACTCCAGATTTGCTCTGTGGCGAAAGAGTCCCTAGATTCCTACAGTATCTCTACTTAGTTCTTTTCTGTACTGTCGTAACTATGGACTCTCCGATTTTGAATTTTCCTTACTAAGTTCTCTTATGATATTTTGAATTTAGCCTCAGTTTCTAAGTCTTCCCATGTGGTT
This sequence comes from Spermophilus citellus, assembly GCF_964194105.1. Classification (NCBI taxonomy): domain Eukaryota; kingdom Metazoa; phylum Chordata; class Mammalia; order Rodentia; family Sciuridae; genus Spermophilus; species Spermophilus citellus. The sequence continues at coordinate 136,555,138 of NC_138189.1, forward strand.
CACATTGAATTAAATGATTCAAAAGACAATGGTATTGGTCATAACCTTTCTCGTCCCTTCTGCAGCTTCCCAAATGCCTACAGGGATAAAGTTTAAATTCCTTAAGTAGGCGTTGGAGACTGCTTATCCTTGGACCTAATAGTTACTCAACATTCACTTTCAATCTGTTGGGCCCTGTCTTGCCAGGACCCCCCAAGTGTAGACCCCCCAACCTTTGTCCTGTTTCCAGGCCCCACTGATACCACCTGTGCTCAGACCACCTTCGTTGCTTCCAGGTGATCTGGAACTGTCTGGGCTTTGGGCTTAGTGTATGCACAACCTTCTTGGTGAAATCTCTTCTTCCCCTCAGGCTCCACGCACCCCCAGCTGTGAGCCTCCAGCCTCCCCAGCACTGCATCTGCCCTACCAAGCAGTGGCCCTCTGTAAGTGGTACAGCATGGGGTTTTTATCTTTTCCCACCCTTTTCTGCCTGAATTGGATACTTTATTATTTTTTTAGAACAGGACTCTTACTATACTCTGTCAAGGTCACTTTAAAATGAGTTTCATTTGTCCTGAGTGGTGCAATTACAAGTGACTAATTTTCTTCTCTGTATACTTTTGTACTCTCCAAATATTCCTTGTTAAAAAAACATTGTAGTGAGTCTTTCTAATAATGACAGCCTGCCCTTCCTATGTGGCAGGCACCGAGCTAACTACTTTAATAGTACTTGAAAGGCATTCTCCCTTAATTCTCCAACAACCTTAAAAGGTAAATATTACTATCCCCACTTCCTAAGTCAAGACATTCATTTGAACTTGCCTAAGTAGGCTGGCTTCAAAGCTGAAGTTCTTAACAATGATCAGGAATAAAAGACTTTCGTTTTTAATATTTTTGAAAGCATTAGTCATCCCTCTTACTGTAACATCAGCTGCAAGATTATGTACACTCTATGTCATTTCTTCTTGATCCATAGTCTGTGGCGGATTGGGTTTTGGCTACTCCAGTATATAAATCCATCCCACATGCTTTTCTCATGTAACTGACATGCTTCCCTTTAAAGAAGGACCCAATTTCCTCCCTTTAGATCTGGGCTGGAGCTCGTGACTGCTCCGACTGATACAGTGTGGAAAAAAAATATTATTTTGAATAATTAAGGAAAATAAATTAATAGAAATAAAACGAGGAATGAGAAAAGCTGAAGAAAGAGGAGAATAAAGTACTCCATAAGAAAGTATACTTTATAACATGTACCTCCAAAGTACACTTTGGTTGCAACGTTGTGGTAAACTGTGACTGAGAGTTGGTGGTGAGCATTGCATTGATTTTAGAGAAAGAGGCCTACTCCCAGTTCTTTTCTTTTTTGGTGGAACTGGGAATTGAATCCAAAGCCACATGCTTGCTAGGCAAGTACTCTACCTCAGAGCTACATCCTCAGTCCCTACTACCAATTTTTGTCATTAAGAAAATATGTATATACATATATGTGTGTGTGTATATATATATATACATATGTATATATAAATAAATGTGTGTATATATGTGTGTGTGTGTGTGTGTGTGTGTGTGTGTGTATATATATATATATATATATATATTTTTTTTTTTTTTTTTTTTTTTGGTGTGGTGGTGCATGCCTGTAATCTCAGTAAGTTGGGAGGCTGAGGCAGGAGGATCACAAGTTTGAGGCCAGCCTCAGCATGATAGCAAGGCCCTGAGAAACTTAGACCTTGTTTCAAAATTTAAAAAAAAAAGTCAAAAAGGATATGGTTGTAGTTCAGTGGTAAAGTATCCCTGGGTTCAATCCCCAGCACCAAAATAACAACATATATACATATGAGATGCATAAACACTAATAATGAAGAGGGACAGGATTCAATCTAGAACTAGAGCAGAGTAGGCAATATTTTAAGAGATAAATAAAATGTATAATTTTATGTAGAAAAATATTATTTTGAATAAATAAGGAAATATATGTACATATATTTCATCAATTTGGTAAGTGGTAGGTTCTTTACTAATTCCCCTCTTATTGGGCAATTGTGTTATTTCTGACCATTTCTATTACAATGCTGTTGAACATGTGGTTTATAGGCTGTGAGGAGATTTCTGAATTTTCTAGTGTATCCACCTTAGTTTACCTGCTTTATGAGTTATCTGGAGAATTTTGGCCTTTGATCACTCACACTTAAATATTTTGCAAGATCAATTTATTGAAAAATGTATTGGCATTTTGTTTCTCATAATTTTTATTATTACATTTTAATATGCAATTTCAAAATGTACTTAAGTAATCTCATGTCTAATGATTGTCCTTTCTTTAATGGTCAAACATTTTTATTTCATTCTCAGATAGCATTAAAATTTTTATGTTTTTCATATTAAACATGTATTAGATTATTGGATCCCTTTGGAAAGCATAGCTATGGAGTTGTGAATTATGCATTTATATTATTTTCCATGCTGACATTTTCATTAATAGTTATTGAGTAGGGATTCTTTCATCTCTTCCTGGGTTGCTCTAATTTGGCATTTGTTAAGGTTTTATGACGGTTTGATCCATTTTTGACTATATGTTCCAGTCTATTAATATTTTTCTGTGTTAAACACTTTTATGGCTTTAGTAATTTTTACTTTGTCATATGATTGAACTGCTCATTAGGTAAGTACATCTGAACCCCTGTCCTTCTTATTTAATTTTATCCTGCTTACTCTTCCAAGTCAATTGTATTGCCACTTTGTACTACTATTTGGAGAACTGGAATGTGCCATTACATGTTGCTTAAGGACCCATATATACATAATTCAATATTCTTAGGACCTATGAAAGTGTCCTCATGTAAGTCAACCTTCCTGTATTTATTCTCTTTTTTTTTTCCCCGTGTGTTTTAACCACTTTGTTGTGTTAGAAACAGAATTAACACCTACAGGCTTAATGTACTGATGGTATTTCTAGCTGTGTGTCACTGCTATCCCAAACTGGCAGACTCTAATAAGTATATAGTATGTGTTAGGTCTTTTGTGTTGTTTTTATTCTTCATGACAGTGCTAATCCTGTGGTGTTAGACATGTTATTTCCAGGGTTAGAGGAGACTACTAAAGCTCAGAGAGATTAAGGCCCCATGACTGGTCAGTATTACACAGAATTGATGGTACTAGTCAGTATTCAAGCTCATGTCTGAGTGCTTTCAAGGTCAAATTCTTCATAACTGTCTTTCTCAGGATTACTGTTTTCTATTTCTGATGTACCTCACATATACAATTTTCTGAACTCAATTACAGTTTGGGGACACTCTTTGGGTTTTCTTTTGTAAACTTCATAAATTCAAATTTTATCACATAATCTCCTTTTTATTCAATAAATGTCACCAGCATTTCTTGAAATGTGTTAAATGGAAATGTTGGTGAAGAAAGCTAATCTGTTTAGAGTTTTTCTTTTTTAAGATTATTTTATTTTAGAAATAATTTCAGACTTAGAGAATAAGTTATTTGCCCCCAAAATACAAAATAGGCACACATTGGTCTTTTACTTAGATTCACTTTTTTAAGCCCTTCAATTTTAATTTGATTTTTAAATCAGTTTGCTGCACTGGCTTTATTATTCTATGTTCATGAACCATATCCTCATGTGTGTTTCATTTTATGAACTATTTGAGAGTAGGTTGCTACAGCATAGCCCTTCACTCCATGATGCTTCAATGTGTATTTCTTAAGAACCAGAATACTCAATTACATTTCTGTACTGCATTATCAAATTCAGGAAATGGAGCATTGATATAAGACTCTTATTTAATTTGCTGTCCTAATTCCAGTTCCATTAATTGTCCCAATAATGTCCTTTAAAGCACCCCCACCCCCATTCTGGAACAAGAACCAATTTGTAATTACATTATATGCTTAATTTTCCTGTGTCTCCAGTCTCCTTTAATTCTTTTTAGCATTTTTATGTCATTGACATTTTTTGAATAGTAAAGGCCAGTTCTTTTATGGAGTGATCTTTAAAAATAATATAGGCTAGTTCTTTTATAGAATTTTCTTTTGAAATAATACAGGGCAGTCTTTCACAGAATGTCTTTAGTATGTGATTTCTGATTTCTCCTTACAGCTAGGCTCAGTTAGTGACTATCTGCCTGGAGTGTATTACATGGGTCACGTTTTATTCTCTTCAGAATATCACATCTAGAAGCACAGGATATATATTTGCTCCATATTCCTGATTTCTCTGCCGCAAAGGTGTCTATATTTAGGTATTTTATTTTCTTAGGATTGACATTGCTGTCATCAATGACAAAAGAGTTAGCTTTAAAATTCCCATATGATTGAATTCCCCACAGTATATTCCCACTTTAATTTATAAGACAAACATGATTTTAACCATCAATTCTGATAAAATGAACACTAATTCCTTATTTTTGTTAAGTATTTAAAATTTTATTATCTTGAAATCTAAAAATATAATTTATCAAATTCCTATGTTTTCCTATTTAAAATGAGTTGATATCTTAGCATATGACCTATTTTTAAAAATAGTTGAAAATGTAGTACATTCTGTTTTCTTTCTATTTAATCGTCTTTATATCAAAAATTTCAAATTCATTCTTTATTCTACATAGTCCTTTAATTAATATTTGTCATACATGTGATTCATTTTAATAAATTGTCAAGAAATGCAATGTGAAAGCACATGGCCAAAGGATGAGTTTTTAAATGATGATACACAAATCAATATATATATATATATATATATATATATATATATATATATATATTTATATATCAATTTTTAAAATAATAAAAAATATTTAAAAACTAAAACAAAACAAACAAACATTTTTGGAGGCTCTGCTTAGTTGTTTGGAAGTCTTTGTCAGTAATCCCTGGTTTGTTTTTGTTGTGATTAGAGCAATAGTCATTAAGAGTAAAATCTGGTATTGAGTCAATTCTAGCCAATCATACTTGAGGAAAGCAACCCTGCTTTCACATTTCTTGGGTACAGTGTTCTCTATATTGTTGCCATTGTTGTTCAGATCTTCAACATATTTATTTTCTTGTTACATTCTGAAAGAATGCTAGGTTAAGTGTGCTAAATTTTCCCTCTATGATGTAACGTATATATATCATTTTGTTATACTGTCAACTTTTGTTTCATATGGCAAGATAGACACAACTTCTGAATTGTTCACTGTTCTATGTGCAGATGGAATGGATATTTTACCACTGAGTGGGCATCTATTTCTCTTGCTGCTTTTAGTCTTAAATGGCCTGTTGTCTGATGTCAGTAGTCATGTGGCTGTACCACTGTCTTTTACTTCTTTTAACTCTGTTAACTCTTTTTTTTTTTTTTTTTTTGGTTTGTTTACTCTTTACTATCCAGTGTTCCTTTTGAGTTTGAATCTTTTGAAGACCTTATTGTTAGATTTATTGGGTTATTCTTTTGAGTCTGGAAACTATGGTTATAGCTGATTTTATTTTTTAAAATTTTTTATTGGTTCTTCTTATACATGACAGTAGAAACCATTTTGTTAAAATTATACAAGAATGAAATACATCTTATCAGTACTCTTCTTTTTTGGTTTTTATGTTTTATTGGTTCTTTTTAGTTATAAATGACAGCAGAATCCATTTTGATGTAATTGTACAAGCATGGACTATATCTTATTCTATTTAGAATCCCATTCTTATGGATGTGCATGGTAGTGAGATTGACTATCTTGTTTTCATATATTGTACATAGGAGAATTATGTCAGATTCATTCCACTGTCTTTCTTTTGCTTATCCCCCTTCTTTTCCCTCCATTTCTCATTGTCTAATCTACTGCACTTCTATACTCCCCCTACCCCATTGTGGGTTAGCTTGCACCTATTGGAGAAAACATTCAACCTTTTGTTTTTGGGGATTGGCCTACTTCACTTAGCATGATGCTCTCCAGATCCATCCATTTGCTGGCAAATGTCATAATTTCTCTCTTCTTTAAAGCTGAGTGATATTCCATTGAGTATACATACCACATTTTCTTTATCCAGTTACATAGTTTCACTACTGTGAATTGAGCTGCTATAAACATTGACGTGATTACATTACTGTAGTATGTGGATTTTAAGTCCTTTGAGTATAAACTGAGGAGTGGGATGACTGGGTCAAATGGTGGTTCCACTCCAAGTTTTCTGAGGAATCTCCACACTGCTTTCCATAGTGGTTGCACCAATTTGCAGTCTCAGCAATTTATGAGTAGACCTTTTCCCCTATATCCTCACCAACACTTATTGTTAGTTGTATTCTTGATAACTGCCATTCTGTCTGGAGTGAGATGGAACATCAGTGTAGTTTTAATTTGTATTTCTCTAATTGCTGGAGATGTTAACATTTTTTCGTATATTTGTTGAACATTCATATTTCTTCTGTGAATTGCTTGTTCAGTTCCTTTGCTCATTTATTGATTGGGCTATTTGGTTTTCTTTTGTTAAGTTTTTTGAGTTCTTTATATATCCTGGAGATTGATGCTCTACCTGAAGTGCAGGTGACAAAGATTTTCACCCATTCTGCAGGTCCTCTCTTCATATTCTTGATTATTTTATTTACTGTGAAGAAACTTTCTAGTTTGATATTATCCCATTTATTGATTATTGGTTTTGTGGCACTTTTGGAGGAGTATTAAATTCATTCCTGTGCCGATATGTTGCTGTAGTCATGTGGTTGTACATGGGCCTACCATGTGCAGGGTCTCTGGTCTAATACCTAAACCCTTGATCCACTTTTAACTGAGTTTTGTGCAGGATATGAGAGAAATTTTTCATGTTACTAAATCATTTCCAGTTTTCCATTTGTTGAAGTGTCTATCTTTTCTCCTATATATGTTATTGGTGCCTTTGTCTAGTATGAGGAAACCGTGTTTGTGGGTTTGTTTCTGTGTCTTCTGTTCCTTTGGTTTTCTTGCCTGTTTTGGTCACTATAGCTCTATAGTATAATTTTAGTTCTGGTATTGTGATGCCTTCTGCTTCATTTTGTTTTGTTTTGTTTGTTGGTGTTTTTGCTTGTTTGTTTTTATGAAAGATTTCTTTGGCTCTTCCGGGCACCATGTTTTTTTTCACATGAGTTTCATGGGTGTTTTTTCTATTTCCATGAAGAATGTCCTTGGGATCTGGATGGGAGTTTCATTAAATCTGTAGAGTGCTTTTGATAGTATGGCCCTTTGACAATATTCTGTCTATCCAAGAACATGAGAGGTCTTCCCATCTCCTAAGATATTCCTCAGCTTCTTTCTTTAGTGCTCTGTGGTTTTCATTGCAGAAGTCTTTCATCTCTTTTGGTAGATTGATTCCAAGTTTTTTTGTTTTTTGGAGGCTATTGTGAATGGGATGGTTTTCCTAATTTCTCTTTCAGCTGATTCATAATTGAGAGTGTAGGAACGCAATTGATTTATGGTGTTAAATTTGTATCCTCTGAATTCATTTATGATTTCTAGAAATTTTCTGGTGGAGTTTTTTTTGTTTGTTTGTTTTTCTAAATATAGGATTATGTAGTTGGCAAACGGAGCCTGCTTCAGCTCTTCTTTTCCTATTCTTATACCCTTTATTTCATTCTTTTGCCTAATTGTTCTGGCTAGAGATTCAAGGACTACGTTGAATAGAAGTGGTGAAAGTGGGCATCCCTGTCTTGTTCCTGTTTTTAGAGGGATGCTTTCAGTTTGTCTCAATTTAGAATGATGTTGGCCTTGGGTTTGTCATAGATAGCTTTTATAATGTTGAGGTATGATCCTTTTATTCCTATTCTTTTAGTGTTTTTATCATGAATGGATGCAGCATTTTGTCAAATGTTTTTGCTGCATCTGTTGAGATAATCATGTGATTCTTGTCTTTATGTGCATTGATGTGGTGAATTACATTTATTGATTTCCTTACACTGAACCAATCTTGCATCTCTGGGAGAACCCCACTTGGTCATGATACACAATATTTATATTGTTTTTTTTTTGTATGTGATTTGATAGTATTTTACTGAGAATTCTGCATCTACAATCATCAAGGATATTGGTCTAAAGTTTTCTTTTCTTGATGTGTCTTTGTTTGATTTTGGTATCAGGGTGATATTGGCTTCATAGAATGAGTTTGGAAGGGTTTCCTCCTTTTCTATTTCATGAAATAATTTGAGGAGGCTTGGTATGAATTGTTCTTTAAAGGTTTATTAGAACTCTGCAGAGAATACATCTGGTCCTGGTCTTTGCTTTGTTAGTAGGCTCTTGATGACTTCTTCAGTTTCCTTATTTAAAATTGATCTGTTTCAATTTTCTATATATTTCTGGTTCAATTTGGGTAGGTCATATGTAGGATCCTATTCTTGTGGGTGAGTATAACGATGGGATTCACTTAGATATTTTTATATGTGTATACAGGAAAATTAAGTTAGATTTATTCTTTCTTTCTATTCCTATCCTCCATTTCTTTTTGTTCCCTTTGTTTGATATGCTAAACTTCTCTCCCCTGCCTCTTTTATTGTGGTTTGGTTTCTACATATCAGCAAAAACATTGGACCTTTGGTTTGGGGGGATTGGATAATTTTACTTAGCACAATAGTCCCCAGGTCTATTCCTTCACTGGAAAATGTCATAAAGTCATTCTTTATGGCTGAATAATATTCCATTGTGCATATATACTACATTTTCTTTATCCATTCATCTGTTGATGGGCATTTAGTTTGGTTCCAAAGCTTAGTTATTGTGAATTGTGCTGCTATAACATTGATGAGATGTGTCACTGTAGTATTCTGATTTTAAATCCTTTGGATATATGCCAAAGAGTGGGATAACTGGGTCAAATGTGAATTCATTCCTAGTTGTTTGAGGAGTCTTCATATTGCTTTCCAGGAAACTATTTTTAAAGGAAACAATAGCTCAGTTTTATGTGTTGTCTTTCCTAATATATTAGAAATTCCTAGTTTTATTATTTTATTTTTTTGCTTTTTCCCTTTTACTCTTTTTTTTTCCTCTTTGTACCTTCTCTATTTCAGTATTAAAAACCCTTAACACAGGAAGGAATAACATTCAGTTTTATGTTTTTCCTTGATTCCATTTTTGGGAGTTGAGTTATTCAGGGAATATGTCTATTTCACTATGTTGTAAAATTAATTGGATAAAGTTGTTCATTATGTTTGTCTTTTCTCCTTAAGAAAAAATATGATTTTTAGTAATATATGAATTTTATTACATTTTTTTCCATTTTGTTTTTCTCTTTTTTCTTGGTTAGTGTGTGAAGAATTTATCAATTTGATTATACTTTTCAAAGAACCAATTTGTGTTTTTAAATTTTTTATATTTCATTTTATTTTCCATTTCCATGGTTTCTATTTTGATTTTTCATTGTCTTCCCTCCTCCTCACTTTGGTTTAATTTACTCTTTCTTTTTCAGTTTTTTATTCAAACTTAGGTCTTTTTTTTTTCTAATTGAGACAGTTAAACTACAAATTTCCTTCTAATCAGGGCTTTCGTTGAGACCCATAAATATCCCTGTGCGGCATTCTTGTCAACGAGTTTGAAAAACTTTCTAATTTTGTGGTTTCTTCTTTGTTCCATGTGTTATTTAGGAACAGATTACTTAATTTCCAATTATTTGGGCTTTTTCTACGTCTATATTTATAGATTTTTAACTGAGCTCCAATTTGTGAAGTGAACATACTGGGTGAGGTTTCAATCTTTGATGAAATATTGATGTTTATTTTGTAGCTAGTGTGAATCCTTTCATGGGGCCTGTTCTGTGGGCACATTTGTGAGATATAGAGTTCTGTGATTGTCAATTAGATAAAAGAGGGTTTGTAGTATTTATATTTTTAATTTATTTTTTACAATGTATTTATTAGTTCATTAGTTATACATAACGTTGGGGTTCATTTTGATCTAATCACACAACCATGGAAATTAATTTGTTCCATTTCTCTTCCTAGGACTTCCTGCTTCCCCCTGTTGTCCTTCCTATACCCTTCTGGTCTTCTTGGTGCTTTATAGATTTACATAAGGTGGAATTCACTGTAATACATACATACATACACACACACACACACACACACACACACATATACACACACATCCCTATATCCATATGTATGTATACACACAAATATATACCTGTATCCATGTATATGTATACACACATATACACACTACACACAAACACACACACACATATCCCTATATCCATATATATGTATAAACACATATACACACACACACACATAAACACACACACATACACATTACATACATACATACACACACACACAAACTCACACTCATACACACCCATACACACCCACATACACACACACATATACACACACACACATATATATGTATAAAGTAATTTTGCCAATTTCATTCTGCCCTTCCTCCCTTTTCCTGTCCGTACTCCCTCCCTGTCAATCCCTTCATTAGCTCCACTGTCCCCTCCTCTCTATTTTTGTGGGATCTGTGCCCTGCCTCTCCTTGCTTACACTACTTTAGCTTCTCTCAAGGGATTAATATCCAGAGTCTATAAAGAATATTTTTTTAACATATCAGTTACTGAGAGAGGGGTAATCAAAGTCTCCAACATTGAGTATTGGTTTGCTTTGTTCTCCCTTTATTTCTACCAGTTTCTGTTTCATGAATTTTGAAGTGTTACTGTGAGGTGCATGCATATTTAAGGTTGTTGAGTCATCCTGATGTGCTTACTCCTTTTTCATTGTGAAATACCTACCTTCTGTCATTGAGTCTGCTGTCTCTGTTAATATAAGCACATCAGTTTTCTTATTTTTCAGGAATATAGATACATACACACATGTATACATACATACACACAGACATCTACATACACATATACACATACACACAAACATATACACACATATATACATACGCACATACAAACACATATCTACATATACACATATATGAACATATACATACACACATACACATATACATGTATTTATACATATCTATATACATAGATATGTACACACATATAAACACATGTGCATATACACATACATATATACATGTATAGACACATATATCCACATGCATCTATACATGCACACATATACATACACAGTACCTATGGACATATACATAGACATAGATTTATACACACACACATACGTATATTGATTTGTCAGCTTTTTTGCTGCTGTGACTAAAAGATCTGGCCAGACCAATTGTAGAGGAGGAAAAGTTTATTTTAGGGCTCATGGCGAGTCTTAGTCCATAGAAGGCTGCTCCATTCCTCGGGGCTTGAGGTGAGGCAGAACATCATGGCAGGAGAGTGTGGCACAGGGAAATAGCTCACAAGATGATCAGGAAGCAGAGAGACTTCACTAACTATATACAAAATATATACCCCAAACCACACTCCATATGCCCACCTCCTCCAATATATCCCACCTGCCTCTAGTTACCACTCAGTTAATCCCATCACACCCATACACACCCACCCACCCCCCCCCCACACACACACATATACACACACATATATATGTATGATCATTTCCCCTCTGAACTCTCTCACATTGTCTTACACATGAGTTTTTGGGAGATACCTCACATCCAAATCGTAACACACATACCCGCATGCACACTCACACATGCATGAGTGTGTATATATATATATATATAGACACACACACACACATACACACAGATACACACGTATCTGTGTGTGTATATACATATATATATATATATATATTATATAGTATATAGTGTATCTTCCCCCATTCTTCTACTTTCAACTTATTTATCTCTTCACAATTGAACTGAGTCTTCTGTAGGTGGCATAGCCTTGGATCTGGTTTTATAATTTCAAAAAATTTGCTACATCATACGAGTGTTTAGTTCAAGGGTTGGTGAACTTTTCCTGTAAAGGGACAGAGAGTAAATATTTCAGACTTCCTTGGCTGTTCAATCTGAACTCTACTGTTGCAGCACAAAAGAAGGTCACAGACAATATGTAAATGAAAACAAGTCTATTTTTTTTTAAATGGTCCTGGGGGTCACTTAAGGGTGGGTTACACTCTGAGAAATGCTCCATTAAGTGACTGCATCACTGTGTGAACATCACAGTGTATTACACAAACCTGGCTGGTGCAGCCTAGGGCAGGCACACCTTGGCTAAGTGGTGGAGCCTCTTGCTCCTAGATTGCAAACCTGTGTGGCTTGTCACTGCTGAAGACTGCAGGCAGTTGTAACTCAAAGTCTGGTATTCGTGATTTAAGTCTATCTGAACATATAAAAGTTTCAGTAAGAATATAGTGTAAAAGATTAAATACATTACTCCTGTACGGGGTACTTGCTGTGAATGGACCTGCAGGACAGGAGGTGCTCTGGGTGTAAGGGAATGCTGAGTGAGTACAAAGTCCTGGGAGAGTCCCCTACAATACTGTGTACATTAAGTTATACTCAACTTATTGAAGTAATTCTTAGTAACAAATTAACCATAACTTACTTTAAATTTTTTGTAAACTTTTTAGTTTTTCAAAACTTCTTGACTCTTTGTGATATTTAGCTTAAAACACACATTGTACCTGTACAAAAATAATTTTTCTTTGTTCTATGAACTTTTTCTACTTAATTTTTTCTTTTACATTTTAAACACTTTCTAGTTAAAAACTAAGACACAAACACCTACTAGTAGAGACTTACACTATGTCAGGATCATTAATGTATTGTCCCCTGGAAGGTCTTCAGGGGCAGTGGCACACAGATCTGTCATCCCCAGTGACTGCATTGCCTTCTTCCAGAATACCTCCTGATGGACTTGTCTGAGGCCCTTTTCCAGTTTGCACTCTAAAATAATAATAAAAAGTGTAGTATTGTAAATACATAAATCAGGTCGCTTGCTAGCATTATCAGGTGCTCTGTGCTGTGCAGAATTGTATGAGCTGAACTTTTATGTCTCTGGCATGCAGTGGGTGTGTCCGCCCCAGGATGGCCATAAGCATGCATAATGCCTTCTGCCACAGTCTCACAATGTCTGTGGCATCGCTAGGCAGTAGGAATTTTTCAGATCCTCTTGAATCGTAGAGGAGCACCCTTGTTAGATGGTACCTGACTGTATCTAAAAATAAGTGGGCAAGGTTTGGCCTGCAGGGTGTAGTTTTCAAACCTCTCATTTAGTTTTAGTCTATTTACATTTCTTTCTTTCTCTCTGTATACCTTTCATATAATTATCAGTACAGTTGTGTTCAAGTCTAGTGTCACCTTATTCTTCCCTTATTTTTTCCTGTATGTTTTTATTGCTTCTTTCCTGACTGCTTTGGATTAATTGAATATTTTTAAATGTTCTATTTACTTTGTTGGCTTCTTAGCCCTTTTAAAAAATTAATGTATGTAGTGTTTTCTCTAGAATTAATACTATCCTACACTTAATTTATTGAAGTTTATTTAGAGTTAGCTTTATTCCTCTGAACTAACTCCTCACTCTTCAGTCCCAATTTATTATTACTTCACACTCCATCTTTCCCACATCTCCATTCCTGCTCCCCATTTTCCAAATGTAATAACCATTTAACTGCAGAATTCCTTCCACCTACCCCTTACCCATTGTGCTAGGGATTGCATATCTTTTATTTTTCAAATGTTATAAACTCTGATTTACAACAACATTGCTTTAGAAATCACTTTGTCTTTTAAGAAAATAAAAGGAGGAATCAAATAATATCTCATATTATCCTCTATTTGCTTTTTCCTTCATTCGTCTCTCCTACAGATAGGACTTTTCATATTATATGACTTCCCTTCTTCATGTAGCATTTCTTATAGATTTTGTTTGCTACAAATACTTTCTCACCTTTTGTTTATAATAAAATACCCATTTTACCTTATTTGAAAAGGATATTTTTTATTAGGTATAAAATTCTTTTAAAAATATTTTTTCCTTCACTTTGTTAAAGATGTTCTACTGTTAGTGGATTACCTTGTTCAGATCAGAAATCAACAATTATGTGTGTGTATACATGTATAATTTTATATATAACTATGAGAATATAAATCATACATATGTAAGCAAATATATAAATATATACTTATTTTTATATATTTTATGTATTTATGTAAATAAGTATGCGTGTATGTGTATATACATATACACACACACACACCCACACATTACACACACACACATATGTATATATATATGTGTGTGTGTGTGTGTGTGTGTTCCAGAAGTTTGACTAGGAAGTGATTTGATATAGTTTTCTTTGAAATCATTGCTTTTGGAGTTTTCTTATTTTTTGAGTCTATTGATTTTTTTCCCATTAAATTCAGCATCTTTTAGTCTTTATTTCTTTAACACACTATGTTCACTATGTTCTATTCTGCCTTTTTTCTGAGATGACTACTGTACTCATTCGATTACTTGGTATCGACTCACAGAACACTGAGGTGCTGTTTATTCTTCTTCAGTCAGTTTATGCCTCTGTTCTTCAGGTTGCAGAATTTCTATTGTTTACTCTTCAGCTTCTCTGACTCTGTCTTCTACAATTCCAAGCTGCTGTTATGCCTATCCAGTAAATTTTGCGGTTTTATTTATCTTCCATTTCTGTTTTAGAGTTTCCATTTGCTGTTTTAAACAACTCCCATTTCTCTTATGACACTATCAATTCTTTCGTTAAGAACATGTTTTCTTTTAATTCTCTGAACACATTTTATTTGGTCTTTGAATATATTTTTATAGCTGACTTAAAGTCATCATTGGCTAAATGAAAGGCTCATGCTATCTCTGGATTAGTCTCTCTTTTGTGCCTTTTTGTTTTCTATATCACATTTTCTTTGTGCATCTTTTGATAGTTGATTTATACGGGACACTGTAAAAAATCAAGTTAACAAGAGATCACCTTGAACTCGTATATTGTAGAATTTGTATTTTGTTGGGACAGATCATTGGAAATCCTAAGCCATGCTGAGAGCCACTCTTAATTCATTCGGACTCAACCTTTGAAATCCATCTTTTCTGCAGATAATGTCAAGATTTAGTTGCAAGCTCTGTGAGAGTGCTTCTAGAACATACCTTACCTTAGCACACAATCTCTACTCATAAGCAGGACTCAGTACAACCAGTTTCTCAGCTGGCTGCCTGTGGTATCAGGACATGTTAATAAACCATCTTCCCTCCGGTGGCTTGGACCTGAGTGTCCACTACCCCTGCTTGACTGCTAATACCTCTAGATTACTCTCAGCCGATAGCAGCAACTGTCTAAAGAGTTTCACGTATTCTTTCCCCATACATGTATAGCCCAGCCTTGATTGAGAACTTACTTGGAATACTACTTAGACAGCTGAAACCTTTTCCTTCTGAAGAGCTCCTTCCTATAGGCTCCTTGTCTTGCCTATTCCATTCACTTCACCTCACTTGAATACTCATCTCTAAAGTGTCATCATTCCTCTGGTTGACAGCCCACAAGCAAAGCATGATTTATGATCCACGGCCTGTGCCTTGCCTAGATCCCAACTTGCTTTGCTGAGGTGGGAAAATTATCCCTAAGGAAGGGATTGGAACAATTTTGGAGCTTTATTTTCCCTCATAAAGGGCAGTTTGGTGCTGCATATAGAATAATGCTTGTGGAGATTTCCCCTATATATATTGTTCATTATCACTGTTTATCTGGGGGAGACTCGTCTAAAGACAAGTTACTCCACTATAGCCAGAAATAGAAGTTCTTCATACCTTTTGTTTTTAAATTTTTCTTAGTTATTTATGGACCTTTATGTATTTATTTGTTTTTATGTGGTACTGAGAATCCAACCCAGTGCCTCATACATGCTAGGCCAGTGCTCTACCACTGAGCCTCAGCCCCAGCTTTGGACCTCTTCATACTTTTTTTCTGATTGAGATTTTCTATTTTTTTCTCCTCTGTCTGCTGGTTTGAAATTAATATGTTTGATTTCTACTTTTTAGAAATTAACCTTAGAATCTTTGCTTTCATACTTACAATCTAAATTTGATTAATCTTTGTTGTCTCCTCAATGGTGTGAGATATTATGACAAACTTAATCACCTCCCCTTTTTTGGCATAACAATTTAGTTCTACCTTGTTATTCATTGAATTCAGCATTTTACTAATATTTTAAATACATTTATTCTTCAAATTTACCCACATGTTCACTAATTATTTTTTATTTTAGTCCTTTTTATATGTTTTTTTTTTAAATTTGGGATTGTTATCTTTCTGTCTCAAATCCTTTCTTTAAAATTTTCTTAGGCTTGGGTCTTTCAGTAAACTTTGCTTTGGTACATCTAAGTATATATTTTGCTTTTATCCTCAAATTAGTTTGGAAATAGGGTCTTAATTGGCAGTTATTTTTCTTTGTCCTTAGACTGTATTATTCCACAATCTTCTGGCATCCATTGCTCCTTTGAGAATCTGTGATTTGCTCACTGGTAATTATCTTCCTTTGTATTTACTAGAGTCAAAAATCAAGATGAAAATTCTTTGTTTTTGTTAGTTGAAATAAGACAAAAAGAAATTAAGAAAGAAGCATAGGTCAGATAAAAGCAGCTGGTAGAAGATCAGCCTGATCCTACAAAAAGCTCTGCAACCCAGAGGTCCTCAAAATATCCCCCATCCGTGCAAGGGGACTGGCTTTTGATATCCATTTATGAATCATGCTTGGGCTGTGGACTGACCCCAGAGAAAGTATGGGACTTTTAAGACATTTCCAGTGGGTTGAGAAGAGTGATTTAAGGAGGATTAGTGGGACGAGTTCACCAATTTGGTAAAGGGAATCTGGACAGGGCACTGAGAGACAACATGTTATTTCTGACTACTTTTAAGATCTCTGTCTTCCGGTAGTTTGTGGTTTTACTAGCGTACCTAGGTGCAAATTTCTCTTTTATTTGTTTTGTTTGGAAAACCTGTTTTTTTGTGGGGGACCTGATATTTCTAATATAAAAAGCTTTTATATTATCCTTTTGGATATTGTCTCTCCTAGTGGCAAAATTTTTAAAAAGTTAGTGCCTTCTTAACGTTTTTTTGTGCTTTGGCTTCTTTCCCTGCCGGTCTGAGGCCTGAACCTGGCTTTTTCATTCTCTCTGACCTCTTCTTCAGGGAATTTTGTTGGTCATATGTGAGAACTTTGTATTCTGCCATCCACTTTACATGAGTTTCATTTGTTCTATTGTATTATGTAGTTATTAAAGTGTTTTTTTCAGTTCATCAACTATCCCTCTGAAGATGTGTATAATTTTTCTCCAATGTATCTGTGATGGCTTAGATCTGGATGTCCCTAAAGTCTCACATGTGGAAGGTTAAGTTGCCAATTACAGCCAGGTTCAGAGGAGCTTTGGGGAAGTGATCGGATCATGAGGGCTCTGCCCTCATCAGTATATTAATCCTTTGAGCCCCGAGTGGCCTGCTGAGAAGGGGTGGAAACTGAAGGCAGGTGGGACATGGTTGAAGGAAGTAAGTCACTGGGGGATGGTCTTGGGGACTACATGTGGTCCTTGGCCCCTTCTCTCTGTCTCTGCTTCCTGGATGCCAAGATTTGAACAGCTTCTCTCCATCAGGCCCTTCCGCCATAATGTTTTGCCCTACCTCAGGCCCCAAGCATGGAACCAGTATGGACTGAAACCTCTGAGACTGTGAGCCAAAATAAATCTTTCCTCCTTTTAATTTGTTTATGTCAGGTATTTTGGTCACAGCAATAAAACACTGACTAGCAAAATACGAAGTAAAATTTCATTTGCAATTGTAGTTTTATTTTTTATATATGTTTATTTTTAATTTCTACACGTTACTGTTAGTCTTTTAAAACTATAATTGGTTTCAGTGTCCTATTTTTTTAGCTTCTTTGTTTATACATTTGGGATTTTAAGCATGTCCAATTTAAGTTATATATCTGACAATTCAAAAATATGAATTCCCTGGTGGTCCAATTCACTGTTTGTTCCTTCTTTGGACTTTCTGTAAAGAAGGCTTTTTTTTTATATAGGTTGTGTAATGTTGAATTATAAGCTTATTTTTTGGGGGGGGGGTTATTTAAAATTCAGGAATCCTGAGAGCTCAGAGATGAGGTTATATTCTTTTTAGAGAGGAATTAGTTTGCTCTGATTTAATTTTTCTGCTTGAAAATTTTCAGGACTTATAATCAGCTTTTGGGCTTGATTTTTATACTATCAGGGAAGGGAGAATGATTTATGCAGTTTTAGAAGATTTTCTGTTCCTTTATTCCAAATCAGGGATGTCACACAGATATTTTCTCCTGTCACTTACCCCTGCACCCCTTTTGGCCTACCCTTTTGGACTTTTCAATATTTAAATTGCTACTCCCCATCTTTTGCAATCCTACAATCTTGTTCACTATCTTCTATGAGGCTATTCAAATCCAAAATCTGGAGTCTATTAAAATCCGTGATCCTCGTGTTATTAAGCATTGTCAGGATGCCCGTGACTTGGCACTTAGCACTTGGATGCTACTACTTTCTCAGCTCTGACTTCAGTTTTGCCCATGAGGTCCTCCTTTCTGTCATGAGCTCAGCAAAGCATTTTAAACTGTGTTTGTTGTATTTTGTTAGTATTTATAAGAGTTCTAAGGCAGAGGAACTTTTTGAACGATTAATGTCACTGAAGCATAAATCCATTTACTGAGTACCATACAGTTTTTATTTTTGTCCCCCGTTTTGGTGACGCTTTGATAGTAGAATATGGACATCTTTATTTACAACTTAAATTTTCCTAGATTTATTTCTCTCACATTTAGATGTTGTTTGGTTTTCTGTGCATATACCTTTCACACTATGAATTATTTTTTTCTGCTGAATTATTTTTGCTGTTAATATCCTCCACTAAAAATGGTTGGTTTTAGAAAAATGTGGGCAAAAGAGTAATAGTTAGTTGAGCCTACTATTTTTAATGATAGTTATGTTGTATATCTAGATGTGTCAACTAAATTTTATACTTGTATTAATGAGTTATCAATGGAAACTCCCTACTGGTACTCCTCTCCTTTGGTTCATCCAAAAAATCATAAAGTAGTGAAAGTGTGTGTTATTGCCTCTCTTCTAAGGATTAACAGCAATAATTTGTGAAAAAGAATTGCTATAGTGATTAGCTTGAACAAGGATTGATAAAAGATGTCCCTGACATTTTTCAAATGTAATGTGCTTTTTTAGTGACATTGTGAATATTTAAGAAAACATTTAATTCAATAGACTGACTGATTGGAGTTCCCTGCCTTGATCCTAAATTTCTCTTTTATTAGTGTCTTTTCTAAATTATGAATGTTTCTCTTCCTTTCTGTCTTTGTTAGTGGTAGTTTTATTTTATTTCTTTTTTAGTGATAATGGTTTGTACCAGGATACTATATTGACAATTTTTGGCCATTTCAGCCCGATTTATTTCCATATGTTTCTCTAAAATATAAAAACATTTATCTTACACAATCATAGCATGATTATAACACCTGACAAAATTAAAATTAACTCTTTCTTACCATCTACTACCCAATATATACTCAAATATTTGTTGCTTTCCTATTGGCAAAATATTAAAGAATTGTTTTCCTCAACAGTATATACTGAAGTAAGTTAATATTCTTTTTTTTATTGGTTGTTCACAACATTACAAAGCTCTTGACATATAGTATTTCATACATTAGATTGAAGTGGGTTATGAACTCCCAATTTTAGCCCAAATGCAGATTGCAGAATCACGTCGGTTACACATCCACAATTTTACATAATGCCCTATTAGAAACTGTTGTATTCTGCTACTTTTCCTACCCCTACTATCCCCCCTCCCCTTCCCTCACATCTTCTCTCTCTACCCCATCTACTGTAATTCATTTTTCTCCTTGTTTATTTTCCTATTCCCCTCACAATCTCTTATATGTAATTTTGTATAGCAATGAGGGTCTCCCATCATTTCCATGCAATTTCCCTTTTCTCTCTCTTTCCCTCCCATCTCGTGTCTCTGTTTAATGTTAATCTTTTCTTCCTGCTCTTCCTCCCTACTCTGTTCATAGTTGCTCTCATTATATCAAAGAAGACATTTGGTATTTGTTTTTTAGGGATTGGCTAGCTTCACTAAGCATAATCTGCTCTAGTGCCATCCATTTCCCTGCAAATTCCATGATTTTGTCATTTTTTAGTGCTGCATAATATTCCATGGTGTATAAATGCCACATTTTTTTTTAAAGAGAGAGTGAGAGAGGAGAGAGAGAGAGGAGAGAGAAAGAGAGAATGAGAGAATTTTTAATATTTATTTTTTAGTTCTCAGCGGACACAACATCTTTGTTTGTATGTGGTGCTGAGGATCGAACCCGGGCTGCTCGCATGCCAGGCGAGCGCGCTACTGCTTGAGCCACATCCCCAGCCTGCCACATTTTTTTTTTTATCCATTCATCTATTGAAGGGCATCTGGGTTGGTTCCACAGTCTAGCTATTGTGAATTGTGCTGCTATGAACATCGATGTGGCAGTATCCCTGTAGCATGCTCTTTTAAGGTCTTCAGGGAATAGTCCGAGAAGGGCAATAGCAGGGTCAAATGGTGGTTCCATTCCCAGCTTTCCCAGGAATCTCCAAACTGCTTTCCAAATTGGCCGCACCAATTTGCAGTCCCACCAGCAATGTACAAGTGTACCCTTTTCTCCACATCCTCGCCAGCACTTGTTGTTGTTTGACTTCATAGTGGCTGCCAATCTTACTGGAGTTAGATGGTATCTTAGGGTGGTTTTGATTTGCATTTCTCTGACTGCTAGAGATGGTGAGCATTTTTTCATGTACTTGTTGATTGATTGTATGTCCTCCTCTGAGAAGTGTCTGTTCAGGTCCTTGGCCCATTTGTTGATTGGGTTATTTGTTATCTTATTGTCTAATTTTTTGAGTTCTTTGTATACTCTGGATATTAGGGCTCTATCTGAAGTGTGAGGAGTAAAAATTTGTTCCCAGGATGTAGGCTCCCTATTTACCTCTCTTATTGTTTCTCTTGCTGAGAAAAAACTTTTTAGTTTAAGTAAGTCCCATTTGTTGATTCTTGTTATTAACTCTTGTGCTATGGGTGTCCTATTAAGGAATTTGGAGCCCGACCCCACAATATGTAGATCGGAGCCAACTCTTTCTTCTATCAGACGCAGAGTCTCTGATTTGATATCAAGCTACTTGATCCATTTTGAGTTAACTTTTGTACATGGCGAGAGAAAGGGATTCAGTTTCATTTTGTTGCATATGGATTTCCAGTTTTCCCAGCACCATTTGTTGAAGATGCTATCCTTCCTCCATTGCATGCTTTTAGCCCCTTTATCAAATATAAGATAGTTGTAACTTTGTGGATTATTCTCTGTGTCCTCTATTCTATACCATTGGTCCACCCGCCTGTTTTGGTACCAGTACCATGCTGTTTTTGTCACTATTGCTCTGTAATATAGTTTGAAATCTGGTATCACTATACCACCTGATTCACACTTCATGTTTAGAATTGCTTTTGCTATTCTGGGTATTTTATTTTTCCATATGAATTTCATGATTGCTTTATCTATTTCTGCAAGAAATGCCATTGGGATTTTGATTGGCATTGCATTAAACCTATAGAGAACTTTTGGTAATATCGCCATTTTGATAATGTTAATTCTGCCTATCCATGAACAGGGTATATTTTTCCATCTTCTAAGATCTTCTTCTACTTCTCTCTTTAGGGTTCTGTAGTTTTCATTGTATAAATCTTTCACCTCTTTTGTTAGGTTGATTCCCAAGTATTTTATTTTTTTTTTGAGGGTATTGTGAATGGAGTGTTTTTCCTCATTTCCGTTTCAGAAGTTTTGTTGCTGATATACAGAAATGCCTTTGATTTATGTGTGTTGATTTTATATCCTGCCACTTTGCTGGATTCATTTATTAGTTCTAGTAGTTTCTTTGTAGATCCTTTTGGGTCTTCTAGGTATAGAATCATGTCGTCCGCAAATAGTGATAATTTAAGTTCTTCTTTTCCTATTTTTATGCCTTTAATTTCTTTTGTCTAATTGCTCTGGCTAGTATTTCAAGGACTAAATTAAATAGAAGTGGTGATAGAGGGCATCCCTGTCTTGTTCCAGATTTTAGAGGGAATGCCTTCAACTTTTGTCTATTCAGAATGATGCTAGCCTGAGGCTTAGCATAGATAGCTTTTACAATGTCAAGGTAAGTTCCTGTTATCCCTAGTTTTTCTAATGCTTTGAACATAAAGGGATGCTGTACTTTGTCGAATGCTTTCTCTGCGTCTATCGAGATGATCATATGGTTCTTATCTTTAAGTCTATTGATGTGGTGAATAACATTTATTGATTTCCGTATATTGAACCATCCTTGCATCCCAGGGATGAATCCTACTTGATCATGGTGCACAATTTTTTTGATGTGTTTTTGTATTCGATTTGCCAGAATTTTATTGAGGATATTTGCATCTAGGTTCATTAGAGATATTGGTCTGTAGTTTTCTTTCTTTGAGGTGTCTTTGTCTGGTTTCGGGATCAGGGTGATGTTGGCCTCATAGAATGAATTTGGAAGAGCTCCCTCTTTTCTATTTCCTGAAATAACTTGAAAAGTATTGGTATTAATTCTTCTTTAAAGGTTTTGTAAAACTCCGCTGTATACCCATCCGGTCCTGGGCTTTTCTTGGTTGGTAGTCTTTTGTTGGCTTCTTCAATTTCATCCATTGATATTGGTCTGTTCAAATTGTGTGTATCCTCCTGACTCAGTCTGGGCAAATCATATGACTTAAGAAATTTATCGATGTCTTCACTATCTTCTATTTTATTGAAATATAGGTTTTCAAAATAATTTCTAATTGTCTTCTGTATTTCTGTAGCATCTGTTGTGATATTGCCTTTTTCATCCCGTTTGTTAGTAATTTGAGTTCTCTCTCTTCTTCTCTTCGTTAGCATGGCTAAAGGTCTGTCGATCTTATTTATTTTTTCGAAGAACCAACTTTTAGTTTTGTTAATTTTTTCAATAGTTTCTTTTGTTTCAATTTCATTGATTTCCGCTCTGATTTTAATTATTTCTTGCCTTCTGCTACATTTGCTGTTGTTTTGCTCTTCCTTTTCTAGGGCTTTGAGATGAAGTGTGAGCTCATTTATTTGTTGGTTTTTTCTTTTTTTGAGGAATGACCACCAGGCGATGGATTTCCCTCTTAAAACTGCTTTCATTGTTTCCCATAGATTCCGATATGTTGTGTCTGTATTTTCATTTATCTCTAAGAATTTTTTTTTATTTCCTCCTTTATGTCTTCTGTAACCCATTGATCATTCAGTAACATATTGTTCATTTTCCATGTGATGTAGGATTTTTCCTTCCTTCTTTTATCATTGATTTCCAGTTTCATTCCATTATGATCAGATAAAATGCATGGTATTATCTCCACCCCTTTATATTTACTGAGGGTTTCCCTATGGCATAATATATGGTCTATTTTTGAGAAGGATCAATGTGCTGCTGAGAAAAAAGTATATCCATTTGATGATGGTTGATATATTCTATATATGTCAGTTAAGTCTAGGTTATTGATTGTGGTATTGAGTTCTATAGTTTCTTTATTCAACTTTTGTTTGGAGGATCTGTCCAATGGTGAGAGATGTGTGTTGAAGTCACCCATAATTATTGTGTTGTGGTCTATTTGATTCTTGAACTTGAGGAGAATTTGTTTTATGAATGTCGCAGCACCATTATTTGGTGCATAAATATTGATAATTGTTATGTCTTGTTGGTGAATGGTTCCTTTTAACAGTATATAATGTCCTTTCTTATCCCTTTTGATTAACTTAGTCTTGAAGTCGATTTTATTCTATATGAGAATGGCCACCCCTGCTTGCTTACGAGGACCGTGTGCGTGGTATATTTTTTCCCATCCTTTCACCTTCAGCCTGTGTATGTCTTTTCCAATCAGATGTGTCTCTTGGAGGCAGCATATTGTTGGATTTGTTTTTTTAATCCATGATACCAGCCTATGTCGCTTTATTGGAGAGTTTAAGCCATTAACATTCAGAGTTACTATTGATATATGGTTTGTAATTCCATGCATGTTTTATTATTTATCCTTTTTTTAAAAAAATTAGTTTGTTTCTCCATGATTATCTTTCCCCTCGCCCTCTGTCTTTACTGAGGCACTTCCTACTGATGGTTTTGGTTATTGGTTTTCATTTCTTCCTCGTGTAGTGTTTTGCTCAAAATGCTTTGCAATCCTGGTTTTCTGGCTGCAAATTCTTTTAACTTTTGTTTATCATGAAAGATTTTTATGTCGTTGTCATACCTGAAGCTTAGTTTTGCTGGATACAGAATTCTTGGTTGGCATCCATTGTCTTTCAGTGTTTGAAATACATTGTTCCATGACCTTCTTGCTTTCAGTGTCTGTGATGAAAAATCTGGTGTTAACCTTATTGGTTTACCCCTGGATGTAATTTGTCTCCTTTCTCTTGTAGCTTTTAATATTTTCTCTTTGTTCTGTATATTGGTTATCTTCATAACAATGTGTCTTGGCGTTGGTCTACTGTGATTTTGTGTGCTCGGTGTCCTGTATGCATCTTCAATTTGTATATCTGTTTCCTTTTTTATTTCTGGAAAGTTTTCTGTAATTATTTCATTCAGCAGGTTACTCATTCCCTTGGTTTGAATCTCTGTACCTTCTTCTATCCCGATGACTCGTAAGTTTGGTTTTTTTTTAATGTTATCCCACAACTCTTGGATGTTTTTCTCGTGATTTTTTACCAGCCTTTCTGAGTTGGCTAGACTCTTTTCAAGATGATATATTTTGTCTTCATTATCTGACGTTCTGGCTTCTACTTGCTCCACTCTGTTAGTGATACTCTCAATTGAGTTTTTAATTTGGTTTATCGTTTCCTTCATTTCTAGAATTATTGTTTGATTATTTTTTATAATCTCTATCTCCTGATAAAGATGCTTAACTTCTTCTTTTAGCTGTTTATGTAATTCATTCTCAATGTGTTCTTTTGCTGCTTGATTTTGCTGTCTCATATCCTCTTTAAGGTTCCATTCCATCTGTCTAAGGTGTTCCTTGAGTTCTTTATATGACCATTTTTCTGATGACTCTAGGTCCTCCTGAATATTTAGGCTGTCCTGCATTGTTTGTATTCCTTTTCTTCCTTGCTTTTTCAAGTTGCTCATGTTACTTCTTGTTCTGTTTGACTGCTGAGTTACTGTTTACTCCTATAAATTTGTTTGATGCTTGGAAGGAAAGGTATTAGAAGGGACGGGAAGAAGTCACTAAAGAGAATGAGAGTAAGCAGGTAGAATTCAAGGAAGGGGGAATAAGAAAATTGAAAAGAAATGAAAAGACAAAAGAAGAAAAAAATAGGAAATAAAAAAAGAAAAAATTTAATAATAATAATAATAATAAAAAAATTAAAATTAGAAGAAAAAAATTAAAAAAAATTGTAATAAAAATTTAAAAAACAAGAAGAAAGAAAAATGAAAATGAAAGAAAAAACCCAAATCAAAAAAGAGAAAAGGAAAAAACTAATAAATGCAGTCTTAGAGTTTGATTAACTTCTCTTCCAGTAGGTGGCGCTGTGCCCACCAGGCCAAGTTTCGCCTGTCAATACGCGGGAACCAATCACTGTGCAGTAGCTCCTCCTCCCAGACTGGGCGAGTCTCCAATCCTGAGTGCCTAGGGCCTCCTCTTGTGTCTAGTCATTTCCCCACTTTTCCTCTATCCAGGCCCCTCTCACGGGTGCCGCTCACCACAATATTGGCTACACACCAGGTCTGCTGCTCCCGGGAGCCCTGTTTTCATGAACGACTGGGCATAGTCTCCCAGTTTGCCATTCCCTCAGACCCTAAGTTTGTAGAGCTTGGGGCTGAGAATCCTCAGCGAATTTTACTTGCCCTCCGGTAGCCACGCCCCCGGTAGCCACGCCCCCGGTAGCTGATGCAAGATACCTCAGTTGTCGGCACTGGTGGGAGCGGTAGCCGGGAGTTCCGCGCCACGGTCCCATGCCACGTCTGACCACGTCTGATTCCCCCAGTCTGGCTATCGCGCTCACGGGAGAGCTGGGAGGGGCCCTTAAGGTTTCCCCGATGTGTGGAGAGGGAAGGCTAGGGAATTACACACCTGTAGCCGCAGGTTTCAATGAAGTTATCTCCTCTGCCGCAGTCTGGTGACGTCAGTTCTCTGTCATGGTGGTCTCTCTTGCAAATGGCGACAGTTCGTTTCCTTTTGCTGGGTGACCAATGCAACGGGTGGGTCCTTACTGTCTCTCCCAAGCCCCGTTTCAAACCTGTGGCCACTACCTATGAAGGCTCAGTTGGCATTTACCTCCGTAGGAACAGAAGGGCCGACCAGTTGTTTCAGCCGGATGGATTAGTGCTGAGTCACAGCTGTTTGTCTATGGGAAACAGGCGAATGGGAGCTTGAATTCAGCCGATCCGGGCTCAGTGTGTGTTCTGAGAGACCCAGACTGTTCGCCCCAGATCCACGTCAGTTCAGCATTGCCTAGTGATCCTGAACAAACAGAATTTAGATTGTTTACGACTCCCTATGTCCGCACAGCTGAATAGGTCAGAGACTTGATCTCTCCGTGCCCGCCGCCATGTTGGAATCATTCAAGTAAGTTAATATTCTTATCGTACCTAGCTCTTGTGTTGGAAAATTATTCAATAGCCAATACAAAGAGATAAGGTGATAAAAATTTTATGGTATTTTTTCAATCTTTGGATATTGGTACTTAATTCAAATAGTAAAAAAGACTTATTTTAAAAATTGAAATAGGATTGATTTTCTTTACATGAATCTCTTATGTTTGAAGTTTGTCTTAATGGTTTTCAATTTAGATATTTTCCTCTGTTTGAAGATTTACCTAGTTGCCTGTTTGGTTTGGGTGATTGTTGGTAATGGTTGTTCTAGTTAGAAGCAAGAATCATGTATCACTAAGTTCTCTTTCTGGAATTTCTTCAGGTCAACTGAAAAAAGCAAGAAACCCCTAGATTGACTTCTAAGTGAATTCCTAAAAACTAAGGAAACCTGAGAAGAATTTACAAAGGAATTGAGATCAACACTGTGTTATAGCATAGCATAAAATTGCACAGGATTTTGAGAAAACAGTAGCTTTTTTACTATTGATCTTTTAACTTGGGAACTCACATAGACATTTATAAGGCCACGCATTTATACACCAGAGCTAAAACCTGTCAACTCTGCCTGTTTCCAGTGGATGACATTTGTGATCACATGTGCAAAATACAATACCTTGCAAACAGCTAGCTTTTTCTGACAGCCCTCAAAACCTAACATGTTTATAAGAAGAGAAACTTTTCTGAGTCCTCAATAATTAATTCAGTAAAACGCAGTAACCCTGCTGGCGGAAAAGCTGATAGGGATGGAGAGAGACTCAATAATAATTTTAATAGGCTAGGAACACTTAGTGGTAAAATTGATAAGAGAATCTTTCACAGAACCTAGGGAAATAAATTAGTTGGAGGAAGGATTTTAAAAGCCTATAGTTTAGAAGAATGTATCTTGTAATGCAGACTTCTTAAGCTTTAATTTGCCTTCAGATCATCTGTAGTTCTTGGAAAATGAAGAATTTGACTCCGTTGGTCTGGACTAGAGCCTAGAATTCTGGATTACTAATGAGCCCCAAAGGAAGGTGCTGGTACTGGTTTATGGACCACCCTTTGATTATAATGGGTGTGAACTCCGAGATTTTGACTTTGGTAATGGCATGAGATATAAGATCAGAAAATATGTAATGAAATACATAAACAGTAATTCAATGAGTAGTGTTGGCTGTGTCTCTGTGTTTCAGTGTAAATAGAAAGAGGTATGTAAATTGCTTTAAACTCTCAGGGGATAGTACCTACTCTAAATTCAAAATGTTTACAATTTTAAGCATGCATGGAAAATAGAGAAGATAGCAAATGCATGCATAGAAAATAATTTTTGAGTACATACATTTAATGTAAAATGGGAGACTTCATAGTAATAAGTAATATATTTTAATGATGTGATGTAAGGACAGAACATATTTCAGAATAACAGTAACTCACATGGAAATAACAAGGTCTATTAGCCAAGGCAAAGAGTTAAAGGGAGGGATTGTTGCAGCCACCTGCAGTCAAATCCCATCTTTGCTTACTCTGTGGCTTAGGCAATGTGTGGCAACCATACTGTGCTTCAGCTTCTCTGTCTATAAAATAGAGATGATAGTTTGCCCAGCTATGAAGCTTCCTATGAGTATTAAATTAGAAAGATAGAAACTCAGAACAATGCCTGGTGTGTATTTGACAGTACTAAATGTTTGTTTTTATTATTATAATAATAATAAATTATTTTAAATTAATTCAGACTAAAAGATTTAAGAAAATCCTTAAAAACAGAAACTCCTTTGAGTCCTGCTGCTAATTGAATAAAAAAATTATTTTTTTTATTTTAATAAGCAGGAGGAAGTAAAAAATATGATTGAGGGAATAACACAGTAAAATTAAAGTCAACTCTTTGTATCTTTGGGTTCTACATCTGCAGATTGAAAATATTTGGGAAAACAATAGCATCTTTACTGACCATTTACAGATTTTTCTTGTCATTTCCTAAACAATACTGTGTGACAAATATTTACATAATATTTGTATTAGGGTGTATGGGAAAATGTCTGTAAGTTACATGCAACTACTATGCCATTTTATGTAAGGGACTTGAGAATCTGAGGATTTGGGTATTTACAGGGGATCTGGAACCAATCTCCTGTGGGATGTCTGTCAGTATCTGAGAAAAATGTTGAAATCAGCTCAGTAAAGTTCTGATTATTAAAAAATAGAACATAAAGCTAGATTTTAATTATTCCTATCTTTCAGCTTCTTAATATCCCTTACACATAGGATTTGGATTTTTGTTTTTATTTTATTGCTGATTTTCCTCTGGCAAGGATTAAGCATACATCAAAATGATGGGCCTTGATTATTACCTTTGTGTTCTCTCATTATTGATACTTGATCTAGGCATAGTTACAAAGAGAAGAAAAAAGATTTCTCTATTTTATTGCTTATAGAAAGTGACAAAAGGGTAATTATTGGACTTAATTTTTGTATTTTTATTTTTTCCCAAAATATAAATGCAGATATTTTCTAAACCTTTATTTTTGTTTTGTTTTGTTTCTCCTAGAATAATTTTTTTGTAAACTAATAAACAAGAAAAATGAGACAGAAATCCAATTGGTAGCATGGTTAGTAAGTGCAAAAGGAATTAAATTTCAGAAAATATAATACAATTGGATTAAAAGTGTTTTCTGACTGAAGACTCACAAATTTTAAAAATTTCTCAAAAATTTTTTGTTAAGTATTCCATGAACATGCTTTAAACCTGAATACCCATATACTCTATGCCATGCTGTATATATAAAAACAACAAGTAAGCAATTTGTGGAGGAATCTTAGAAGTCTGAAGTATGTAAAGTTGTTTCTGTTGTGGGAAAGGACTGATGTTCCGTGTCTGGGGCTGCCCTGAATCCTTGTTCTTCTCTGGTGATCACCCAGTGGCCAGGAATTAAGAACATTCATAGATTGGAATCTGCCCTTACAATTATTCTCAATTGTCTTTAAAATCAGTCATCATTTAAAAGACCAATTTCTGGATTTTTTTTTCAAGTGCTGAAACAGATAAGATTCTCAGTGTCACCTATTTTTTCTTTTTTAAGTATAACATGCATGTGGAAAAGCAAGCAAATCTTAAATGCACAGCTTGCTATTTTTTTTTTTTTTTTGCATGGGGAATACATTTGAAGATCCAATAGCAGATCAAGAAAAAACATTTTCAGTATCTCAGAGGCTCTCCCCAAGTCTCTTCTAAGCACTGTATACCTCACACGTTTTTCCTCCTCATTTTATATCCATATATGCTGATGCTAGTGAACTTAATGATGGGGTTACATCCTGATTGAAGTTGAAAATATCACAAGTTGAAAATACACCTAACCTATGGACCATCCTAACCTAGCAACACAGTACACCGCAGGGTTTCTGTTGTTTCCCCTTGTGATCATCTGGCTCACTGCCGTATCATATAGCTTATCATTAGCTCAGGAAAAGATAAAAATTCAAAATCAATATATGGCTTTTACTAACAGTGAATCTCTTTAATGCCATTGTAAAGTTGAACAATTGTAATTTGAACCATTTTAAGTTAGGAATGGTCTGTATTAGTTTGCTAGGGCTGCTATAACAAAATACCACAGACTATATGGCTTAAACAACAAATTTATTTTCTCACAGTTCTGGAAGTAAGAAGTTCAGGGTAAAGGTGTGGAAAAGATTCTTCCTGAGGCCTCCCTCTTTAGCTTGCAGGCAGAATCATCTGTGTATTCCCACAGTCTTTTCTGTGTGCTTGTGACTCTGTGGTGTTTGTCTGTTCGTCTGTCTCTTTTCATAAGGACATCATCCGCGATTCTGGATTAGAATGCCACTGAAATGACTTCATTTAACCTATATTATCTCCCTGGAGGTAAATTTTATTTGTATCTTTTGTCCATTTTTCTATCAAGTTGTCTGACTTGTTCGGATTGATTTGCAGGAGTTTGTGAACTCTGAATGTAGGATATTATTTTTTTTATTTTAATAAGCAGGAGGAAGTAAAAAATATGATTGAGGGAATAACACAGTAAAATTAAAGTCAACTCTTTGTATCTTTGGGTTCTACATCTGCAGATTGAAAATATTTGGGAAAACAATAGCATCTTTACTGACCATTTACAGATTTTTCTTGTCATTTCCTAAACAATACTGTGTGACAAATATTTACATAATATTTGTATTAGGGTGTATGGGAAAATGTCTGTAAGTTACATGCAACTACTATGCCATTTTATGTACGCGTGTATTGCAAGTCTGGTACGTGTGTTTGCACTCTGAGGCTTGCCTTTCTCTACTCGACATTGTGTGATGAAGAGAAGTTTTTAATTTAAATGCAGTCAAACTTACCGTGTTTTCCCTTCTATGGTTACCACTTAAATGCTATTTAAGAAATCATTGTCTACCCCAGAGGGAAAGAGATTTTCTTCTGCAAGCTTTCTTGTTTTATCTTCCACATTAGATATACAACCCTCTGAGTTGATGTTTGTTTATGTAGAAGTCGAGATTCACTTTTTTCCCAAGTGGGTACATATGCTTCATTCAGTGCCATTTAGTAAAGAAATTGTTCTTTTCTCCCCACTCAACCTTGTAAAACTCACTATAATTTACTGTCATAATTTGTGTGGGATTGTTTCTGGACTCTGGTTCCAAATATATATTCATCTGTCTTTGCACCAATTACTCGGTGTTTTAATTATAAAAGCCCTATAATGATATTTGATGTCTGATAATTTAAGACCTTCAGGTTTGTTTTCCTTTAATATTACCTGGCTCATCTTGACCCTTTACATTTCTGAATAAGTGTTAGCTTGTTAATGTTTGTAAAAATGAAAACAACCAAAAAACAGATTATTAGAATTTTTATTGTGATTATACTGAATAATATGGACCAACTTAGGGAGAATTAACATCTTAATAACTTTGAGCCTTACAATTAACAAGCATGTTGTATCCCTAACCATTAATTGGTCTGCATTATTTTCTCAATGTTTTATAAGTTTTTTGTGTATAGGTCATGAAAATGAACATCTCTTGTTAGAATTATTCCAAGTATTTAATATTTTATTCTATTTAAAGTGTTATAGCTTTTATTTTTATTTATTTATAACTTCTATGTTTATTTGATTATTCTCAATAGAATAATTGATTTTGGTACAATGAACCTGTATTCAGTCATTTTGCTAAATTTACTACTTACACCAAACAATTTTCTGTGGACTCTTTTCAATCATTAGTATTTTAAACTTAAGTGCATTTCATTATTTGTTAAAATAAATAAAATTATTTTCATTGTTATTTTTATTTGACAATTGTTATTTTTATTTCTAAATATTAATTGGATAGGAATAAAATCTAGAGTAAAATAAAAGTTAAACTCTAGATCTAGAGAATTTGGGATACTACATTATGCTTGCATAGATGCTAGAAAAATGGAATTACTCTCTCTTTCTACCTTCAGATGCATAATCCTCTTGAATAAATAAGTCTGGCCTTTGCTTTCCTCAGCTGTAAAATAGTGATCCTGGGCTAGTTGAGCTTTCATTACTTTTTATCATCATGGGCCACTCTTGTACTTTCAGACTTTTCCCCGTTTCTCTGCTTTTCCCTTTGTGGTCTAGTGATTTGGGGGGTAATGGGCCTCATTTAGGAGGAAGGAAGGAAGTGGGACCAAGCCACTCGGTACTTCCATGTCCCCTGCTCAGGGCTCTTTAGGACTTCACCTCCCATGGACACCTCACACAGTTTCTGGGGATATTAGGATTCTATCTGGGTCAT
This sequence comes from Spermophilus citellus, assembly GCF_964194105.1. NCBI lineage: Eukaryota > Metazoa > Chordata > Mammalia > Rodentia > Sciuridae > Spermophilus > Spermophilus citellus. The sequence goes on from NC_138189.1 coordinate 136,587,460, forward strand.
CTCTTCTCATCCTCTGGACTTCTCCATGTTGTGTCAGTCCTCAATGCTGCTTCTCTCTGGGAATCCTGACTGTTCTCCAGTCTGTGCCCTATCAACTAGTTTGCCAGTCCAAACACTCCTGTCATCTCCATGCCACTTTCTTGTGGGGATTCAAATTAGAATGGAAATGAGGACTTTATATTTGTTCTCTTCCTCTTCTGTTGCTCTTCCTCTTTCCCACACACCTTGTGTTAGCACTGTGTCAAAATACCTGAGGTAATCTACAAGTAGAAAGTGGGGAGGACGGGAGGGAAAAGGAGGAAGGAACAGGGAGAATCATGAACTGAAATCCATTTCCATGCAGGTATAAGTCTGTCAGGATGAACCCAACTACTATGTATAATCATAAAGCTCTAATAAAAAAATAAAATTTAAAAAAGGAAAGGTTTACACAGTTTCAGAAGTTTTGGTCCATGGTCACTTAGACCTCTTCCTCTTTGAGTCTGTGGTGAGATAGTACATTGTGGTGGGGTCACATGGTGAATTGTCTGTCATATTATGGTGGTGGAGAAGCAAAGACAGGAAGGGGCCGGGATTACAATGTTCCTAGTGACCTAACTTCCTCCCACTAGGCCACGCCTCTTAAAGGTTTTACCACCTCTCAGTAGTGCCACAGGCTTAAAATGAAGTCTTTAATCTCCGGCCTTTGGGGGGCAGTCCAGGTCCAAACAGTTGCACAGTACTTGAGTTCAAGGTGGTTTTCCATAGAGCATCTTACTCTGTATGCTGTCTGCTGTTAGCACTGAAAAACTCCATGATCCACTTCTCTAACTTCTAATATCTTCATGGAAGCTTAACCTTAATTTAAAAACTGTTTTCTAAGAAAAGCCTGATATCGAAGACTGGTTTTGCTATCGATCCAGAGTTCTTTCCATGTGTCAAAATCTAGTGCTCTTTCTTAGTTCCTCTCTTTAATAATAATTCCGATCCTCTTAGAAGTAAATGCTATCTATAGTGGAAATGTGTGGTCTAACACAGAGAATCATCAATATTCCATTAGGATATATTTCCAAGTAATACCATCCCTGTCTTATGATGTCTTATCCCCTTCTTATATTTAGAGAACATGTATTCAAATGTTCTTTAAAATCATATGGCAATGGTAAAGAATTGCCATATAATTTTTATCATAGGATGTGATAAGATATTTATGCCATATCAGTCAGCTTTGTTTTATCTACATGGATAGACATTTAATATATAGTAATTGATGGTGTACTTATTAAGGACCTTCTTCCTATTTGCTGATTGTTGAATTAAGCACTGAAGGAGATGAGAGACATAAGATAAACCACCCTAGAGGAAGCTAAAATGTAGATAGGAGACAACAAGAGCAATGCAGATTATAGACATAGACCATAATTGCTAAATGAGGTCAGAGAATGGTAAAATCAAGAGTCCACAGTGCCTGGGGATCACTTCATGAAGAAGTTGGCATTAAAACCTTGACAGGCTGGTAAATTTGGAAGGCACCAAAAAGTCAGAACTGAATCACAACTGGAAGGAATAAACAAAGAGAATGAAACCGAGATAGAAAAACATAGCAGCTACTAGGTACTATGCTTGACTGAGTACGAAGGGTAATATTGAAAAGAACATGGAATGTTCAGGAAACTAAGGGGGGGCAGTTATATCCAGTAGACATGTTATTTTTAGCTGCTTCCCCTATAGGTCTCTTAAAGCTCAAATTGTAAAAAACTAAAATTGTTAAATTTGGACCTTGTAAAGCAATAGCTATCAGATACTCACATGATTTATAAGATAGATCACCTTATAGAAGTTCCCGAGAACAAAGATGAGAACTGGTTAGATAACTCTTATATTCCTAATCTAAAGAGTTGGGAGATTAGACCATCACAGGAAGGTTTATTTTAAATGAACTCAGAGTGTCCTGGTGATATTAACAAGGAGAGAGGGTGGTGTGTTTCCCCCTGAGGGATAGAGAGAGGTACTTCAAGGAGACTCAGTGAAGAGGTTAAGAGGTATCAAGTTTGGGGAGCTAGTGGAGCCTGTGGTGAGGCAGTATAGTACACTGGTTTCTGATGAACCTAAGTGCCAAGGGTCCAAGAGATGAGCTACGGAGAAGCCCTCATGGTATAGCAGTAGAGATGCTGACCTGCAGTGAGCCTGTTCTTCCAGGGACCGTTTTTCTGGAAGACATGTAGGCCTTGAGAGCTGTCATGAAGCTGTTTTGCTCCTTCCCTTAAGACTCAGCAGCAGCTGAAGTGGTCTCAGGAGCTAGAAGCTGTGGGTGTCTCTTGGGGCTGGGGATGCCGTGGTAAAGTGAGACCCACATCAAGAACATTCCAGATGAAAGGGGCCCAGTGAGTAGAGAAGGGGATCACTGAAGAACCTGAAATGACACCCACAGGGAGAGAAGCAGCTTTGAACTCACCAGCCCCAGAGAGTGAGCCTTCTTGGCTCAGTGACCAGACAGTAAACCCTTTTCTTCTCCATTGATCTTCTCTTTCCCCACCCTCCCCTTTTTACCCTGCTCCCATATTCCAGAGACATCAGAATACAAAATTAACTAGCTGGGAAAGAGGGGATTTTGGGGGGGGGAGGGTGGTAGTGGAGGGGAAATCCCTCTTCACTGGCTATTGGCTTCTACTTCTGGCAGACTCTAGCTAATTGTCCATGTGCAGCCGGATGTCCACTGACTGACCTGAGAATGTGCTTGGTGAGTGTAGAAATAGAAAGTCTGGTGGTGCATTTTCAAAATGTAGTATTCAGCCTTAATTCGATCCAATTGTAGTCATTTTAATTATAGCCCTTCCCTTTTGCCCACCCTAATTCTAAAATTAGCCAATTGCATAGATGGTACCCTTGAGTCCAAACAGGCCAAAGGGAGCTCTGCCTTAGATATACAAACAGGCAGAGTGTCTTGCTAGCCAGGTTCAAGAGCATGTCCTTCTGGCAGAAGGAAAGGTTTGCCTTGCCCACTCAAACACTTGAGGATGTGTTTGATTTCTTGGGGTACTTTCTTATTTGTAACAGTGAATCAAAAGAACTGTAAATGTTTTCTTTTATTTCTCAATGATCAGAGTCTAGGTAGAGGCCTGATTGTTGTTGGCTGAAATGAGGTATAAGTTTCCTATGGCTGCTGTAACAAAGTACCACAAACTGAGTGACTTAGAACAATAAAAATTTGCTTTCTCACATTTCTAGAGACTATATGTCTAGAATCAAGGTATGAGAGGGTTGTAGTCTCTGTGAAGGCTTTTGGGAGAATCTGGTCCATGCTTTCCTTTTAGCTTGCTGGCTGTGCTTGTAGCTCCTTGGTTGTAGGTGCAGCGTTTTGGTCTCTGCCTGCCTGCTCACATGATGTTCTCCTCATGTGTGTCTTTGCTTCACCTGACTTTCTCTTCTTTGTGTATATCTATACATCTCTGTGTTCTCATCTTTTCTTATAAGGACACCAGTCATATTGGACTAAGGGTTCACTCAATGCTAATATAACTTCACCTTAATTTACACCTTAATTGTATCTGCAAAATTCCATTTCCAAATAAGGCTACATTCAGAAGTACCAGGGTAAGACTTCAGTATATGCTTTTGGGGGATATAATTTAATCCACAACAGATGTTACGCAGACTTTGGTCTACTTGATGCCCAACCCAGAATTAGGGACTGTTGTTGGTGTGAATCAAAGTTGCTTCCTAGTTTCCTTTCTAATCCTATATGTTGCCCTTTTTCAAAATACACAGTATAAATGTTTAAAACAGTATTTCTTAGTCTATTCCTATTGGGAATATATCTACTAGAAATACCTCTATGTTTTGTCCATTTTCATTCCAATGCTGTAACCAATGTTCCTCTTCTTTGACATTCTCTGACAATTTAGGAGAAGTTGAGAAGACACACATTGGGGAGTAAGAGGTCTCATATTGATCGTATCCATATTTTTTAATACTATTAGCTCTTTGTATGTGTTATTCCATCTCTGTGGAAAATCGTGCCTGTGTTAGTCAGCTTCCTGTTATCCTAACAAAATGTGTGAGATAATTAACTCATGATGAGGGAAGATTTTCCTGGGCTCATGGTTCTGGAGGTTGAAGTCTAAGATCAAATGGCCCCATGACTCTGGGCCTCTGACAAGGGGAGCCCATCATGCCTAGAGCATATGGTGGAGCAAATTGTTTTCCTCCCGATCCAGGAAGCACAGAGGAAGAGGAAGGGCCAGGTTCTCCCAGTCTCCTTTGGGGGTAGGTCCTTAGTAACCAAAGGAACTTAGGCCTTACCTACTAACGGCCCACCACCTCGCAATAGCATCACCCTGGGGACCAAGCCTTTAGCCCATAGACCTTTAGGGGACATTCAACATCCAAACTATAGCACCACAGCAGACTCAGTCTTTCAAGATCCTTCTGTTTTATAAAACTTTCTTAGACCTCACAGGACTGTTAGCTATGTGTAGCAGTCCAGCTTTCTGATTAGTGTTTCAAAGTTTCTCTTTTATTATTCCTGTCCCTCTGTAATCTTGCGCAGAACACTGTTTCAAGACTTTCTGCTAATTCAGCACATTTTATGTTAATAATGGCTTTTTTTTTTTAACCAATTACTTGGAATAATTGTCTGTGAAACTGCCCTCCTTGAGAATCTCAATCTCTCTCTCTCTCTCTCTCTCTCTCTCTCTCTCTCTCTCTCTCTCTTTTGATTGTGGTTTCTCTTGAATACTCAGTTTCTGTGAATACTCAGTTCCATTCAGAAAAGACCTCGTAAGCTCTTTTCTGAATGGAACTGAGTATTCACAGAGTAGACAAGGGCCCGATGATGCTTTAAGTGACTCTTGAAGTCCATCACAATGTCTTGATGGGCTTCTTCCAAGTAAAATCCTAAGCAAAATCAAGAGGAGCCACTGCAGTGCAGCAGTTGACAGCTTGCTAATAATCTTCTGAAATACTCTTCAATCTTTTTTTACCAACCTGCATTCACAGAGTCAGATTAATAAATAGAAAAAAATCAGGCAATGTCCTGTGTGATGTGATTTAATCACTCTACTGTGTGGCTCACTAGGCATTGATTGTCAATGGGGCAGTGAAATTCTTTTTTTTTTTTTTTAAGGAGAACTGTGCTAATAATAGCAAAAATGATGTTGATAATAATACTGGCTAACGCTTAGCTTGGTGTGATGGATGTCCTTTGTATGTGTTTATCTCACTTAACTTTTGTATCAGCCCTGTGAAGAAGGAAGAATTATTCCCATATTACATAGGAACAATGAAGTTTTCCGTGAGTTTCATTTAGTTGCCCAAGATCACACAGCTGCTACGATGTTGTTGTGATTGCAGTAATAAGATGATTCATATAACAACTGCTGTGGCCAATCAATCAGTGTTGTTAACTGTTAACATTCCTTCCGTCAAATAAGTTTCTTGGGTAAGAATTTTAGATTCATCCCTTATCTATGCAACAGCCCTTTCTGGAAAACTATTGCTCAGACTTGAATTTCTTATTCTCCAATCTGAACACTCAGATAATGATGCAATAAAATCTTTTATGGGATACTCCTCAAGATTGTTATATGCTACGGGAGGGGATAAGATATATTTTCATAACTTCTGACTTCTGTAAAGTACTTTCCTCCTCGTAGCAGCACTGAAAAGCTTTGAAATTGCATCTCATAAGGAGGGTAATCTGCAATTATTTACAGAGTCATCCCACAATATCTCATCACTTTTGTGGAAAGACCCAAAATTTCATGAATATTTTAAAGCCCATACTCACTAGGAGAGGGAGGAAAGAAGTTTAGATAATTGCAAATTCCATTTCAGTCTGTTGTATTCCGGGTAAATGTTCAGTCCCAACATGGCTTACATCTTGTCTTGTGAAATGATGGAAGCTAATGCCTTTCCTTGCTCAAGTGCAAATCTCATTCCCATGTGAGAAGAAAAGAGAAGCAAAGAAAACAGACTGGGTATCTGCCACAGTCACCCATGTTCTCAGCTACAGGGGAGAGAGGACCTTTGGGGAAGTTATTTGGCATTTAAAGCAAGTGGTTCTTGAGGCACCTACTGAATGGAGCTGAATATTTTGTTAAATGATTCTCTTCTCTGACCTTTATTACTAATGAATCTTCTTTAAGAAGCCTTTAAAAAGTAAAAAGAAAGGTTGTTTTTATTAATCTCCTCTCTTTTTGCCCACAGAACTCAAAGAAATGGTGTTACCTGGCAGGAGATCTCCTGTCTTTTATGAAAAATCAGACCAAGGTAGTAATGCTTATTTTGAATTGATATGTTTTTCAGTCTATTTCTTTGATTGCTCTGGTTTTCAACATTGGGTGATTCATCAAAAAAGTAAATCATGCACTGAAAAGTAGAGGGAAGGGTTTATGATGACCACGATATTCATGGAGTGAACAATAAATTTTTTAAATATATAATAGTTTATGAAAACATTATGGATAATGGTTAATTTTTTGAGACTGCTTTTTCATTTATGTTAATATATGAATAGGATCTTGACGAGAAGATTGCATTCTCTTCATTTGGAAATAACTCCCAATTGGCATATCATATTTACAGATGATATGCAGTAAGAGAAAGATTCTTGTCGGGGTAGAGTAATGAGAGTTTTTTCCTTTATTAAGCATTAGTCTGATGGCTTTACATATTTTTCTGAATATGCAAAAAATTGATGCAAATTCCTAGAAAATTTGAAGTTTTATGAAGATACTCTGGTACAAACCACGTATTTTCTCTGGAAGATTGAGTTATATCATGCAGTTGTTGAATAGCATGCCTGATTATGCTTAACAGATTGCATCTTTAGTTGCTAAATTTTCAAATTGCTATCTGATTTATTTACATATGTTGTCCTAAGAATATGAAAACTCATGCAAATATTCTAATGACATATACATGTAAACAAAGTGTGAGCACAGATGCAGATAAGCAATATGTGCATGTTTACCAACAAAGCTTCTAGCTCAAAAGAGATTTTTATAGAAAAGTTTCAGACAGGTTAGAATTGTGAAGGGAACTAGATGCATCTATTGAGTACTATCTGTTTGTTACAGCTACAATGTCACTATGCATATAGGAACATATTTATTAATTGAAATCTATTATATGGTTGCATTTTAATTGGTATTGACTGAATTTTGTTTATAATTAATGGTTGAATTTTCCCCAAATGAGTATTGAAACAAAGATTGAATTTTGAATTTCATTGACATCAGGACAGAATTTTTTTTCTGAACTTTGATTTGCAGTTGAACAAAAATAAACTGTTAAATTGAACTACATATTGGAGCATTTCTACTTATTTTTGGCTTTCAATGAATTCTTCAAAGGAGATGTAAACCCCTTGAGAAAACAGCTTTTCTTCTTTTAAGGGGATTTCTAAAAATTGTAGTCACTTTTTCCAAGTTTCATTTGCATGAAAATGTTAATTCAAACTATAGTATTTTATATAATTAATGAGATGAGTTAAGTGTTGCCTATTGCATAGGTCTGTGATTCCCCAAAGAGGGATGAGATAACGAACACTAATATGTAATATGAGAAGAAGCTGGAGCTCAGCTATGTGATCCAGGTGTAGGGAGACAGTTGGTGGTAAAGTGCTTGCTGGGGAGGAGTCGGTGGAGAAGAGAAGCTCATGAATGAGGAGCAGCCACTGAGGAGCATCTTGGACCCATATTCTTTGGAATGAAAATAAGGAAGTAGGGGAGGGCAGACTCACAGTGCATTTGTTTGAACTTTTTCTTTTCTTAGAGATAGTTGAATACTAATAGTTCCAGTTATTAGGCAGTAATTTGATTTATTTCAGGTATGGATCAACTTATTTTGAAATGCACATAGTAGAGGAGGAGTTAGGATGAGGAGGGAGGGAATTTCCATTAACATGATAGAACTTCTAGCATCTGTGTACCCAGAGTAACAAATTTGCTTCTTTCCACTGTGAGAATAAAAGAAGCATTTGTGTCGTACCAAAGTTCAAGTGCTTTTCCAAGCTAAAACTCCCCAAGAGATTCTTATTTAGGATGTCTGTGCATTTGTGTCAGGCTAAGAGCAGGCTGTGGAGGAGCAGCTTGGGGTGGGAGAAGTGGGTTCACGTTATTAACTCTCTAGGTTTGTCCATTAGCTTCACTTAATGAGAGGTGTTTCCATCTTATAAAATTCCTGTTAATAAGACAGTGCTAATGGATGCTCTGTTATCTCAGATGAGATGCTTGCATTTAAATTTAAGTTTTTTAATAGCAGAAGTTTAAGTTTATAGTGAAGGTGCTATTTTTAGATAAATGCTACTGTTCAGCTTTTTTTTTTTTCCTAAGCTGTACATGAAAACACTCATTTTGTGTAGGATGATGACTAACACACTCATTTTGTGTAAGATTAATTCTGGCGGTGGAGTCCAGAGAAGTCTGTGGGACTCACAGACACTGTGTGTGTGTGTGTGTGTGTGTGTGTGTGTGCGTGTGTGTAGAACCTGCAAATTCCACATTCAATGAAAAGGGTATTTACATAACTTTTCATGTAATATCTTATTAAGTGAAGTTAATGGTATCTATTAATCAAACTGTTCTTAATTTTGTCATCCAAAGATAGAGGCAACTTTAATTAGGTTAAAATGTCCTTCTTATGTACCTAGCGAGACAATGATGTGTGTGGGCAGGGGGGAGAGAAAGAGACATATTCTGTTCAATTTTTATAGGTTTTTATTCCTGAAAATATTGAATTTCAACTGAGAAAATTACATTTCTGTAATTGTTTTTATTCTCCAGAGATGGTGAATTTAATTCTTACATGTATTTAACTTTTTCTATAAGAAAATTGAAATTTTATAGTAAGGATTTAGCAACATTTTGAAGTATGATAGGTTGATATCAAGAAAGTGAAAAATGCATTTTGAGAAATGAAAATAAACTGGATCATAAGAGTGGTGTATAGTTCTACTTATGTTCAAGAACACTAAGAAATAAGTTACTTAATCATTTTTTTTACAGGTTGGTTTTATTTTGGTTTATTATTTGATGTAGAAAATTTTGTAGATGTACTTTGTGTTGAGATTTAAAAGGATAAATATGTTGAACATTTTAGGAACTTACTACAAATTATATATCATTTGCCTATTATAAAAACAACAATGGAAACGACATGAAAAGCTGCAGGTTGATAAGTGAACAGCTGTGAATTGAAATGAGTCAAATGTTTCTATGGCTTGTGATGAAACATGAGATGTAGTTTGCCAATGCCTGAATTAGATTCCATGTCCGACATGCACAGAGCTTTACACAAAGAGTGTAGCATCAGGCAAAGCACGCTCCTACTGCAAATAAGAGAGCTAGTCATTGAATACTTTCATGGAGAAGTGATGAAACACAGTTCTTAAGGGAGAATTTCCATGAGAAGAGTTAGTATAGTAGTTCTAAGAATTTGGCTTTGGTGATTTTTATGGTTCGTGTCATGTGTAGAAGTACCTGGGCTTTCTGACTCTCCTTGAGGATTAGTTTCTGAGGGATGCTGGATGTGTTTAAACATGAAAAAAGCTCCCAAGACTATGAACCATAGCATTATTTAGAGTAGCTCCTGCTAATATTCAAGTTCATTCATCAATTTCCCACTGGTTTCTTATGTTATTTGTTTCTGTTACTCTTTGTCTTTGTCCTAAAAACACCCTCTTTTTTTTTTTTCTGCCTTACTCCACAGCCTATACATAACCTTAGAGCGTGTCCTTAAGAATTGGCTTCTGGAGTCCCCATCACATCCGCCTCTCTCCCTTAGTCTTCGTTGACTCAGTACAGACCTTAGATGTAATACCTGTCAATATCATTGATTGGCATATATGGTTGTGTTCTTATGTGAGTACATACATGTGCATATATAATTTTATATAAAGGTGCATACATAGACATGGTTTATTTTTTCTTTAATATGATTATAAAAATTATCTTTCTGCTATTCACTTTTGCTCCCACTTGTGAGTAAAGTAGACACATTTTGAATGAGTGCTCTCTTTGAATTCCTAAATCTCCAGGATTTCTACTGAAGGAATATTTAAAAGGCTAAAGGTTTCTTTTGTACTATGGGAGTCAGGATTTAGCTATATTTTGTGTTAAGTAGGACTACCTTGAGAACTCACTCTACTGCTTATTTTCAAAGAGAATAAAATCTAAATTTAAATCCACTAACTTCTAAAGCTGTTGTAGGGACATTCTTTTCACCAAGGGGAGATGGCCTAATTCTATCACCTGCTGGCTTTGTGCCACTTTGCACATGTCTTGGAGAAAAATTTTGACCTTAGCTCTTCAGCAAAGTCATTTTTGCCTAAGAACAAATCAGTGCCTTATAAGAGCACCAGCTAACTCATATTTTCCATCAGAATCAATAACAAAACACAAGTTAGAATTGCCAGCTCATTCAATTACATATTCATTTATCAATTCAGTATTTACCTGCTGTGTTCACAGGGCTCTCACTGGACTGGAAGTCCATCCAGTGCTGGAGAGTCTGCTGCTTGTTCTCAACATACCCCAAGTACATATGTGCATGCCACACACAGGACCCAGAACCCCCTTGCATACTGGTGGAAGTTATCTCTGCTCTCCTTATTATTTTCACACAGATTCCAATCTCTTTCAGGTTCTTAGGCATATCACCGTTCATATGGATGGTTGGAAACCATTAAGACAGTCCCTGGCAGCTGCTCTTAAGTCTTTGGCAGTAGTTGCATCTCATGTGGAGGAATTGTATAGCTCTTTTGAATGTGCATGTCTGTGTGTGGATATGGGGTCTGAAAGGACCTACACCTAGCTCTACAGTGGAGCCTCTCCAGGCAAGGATTTTAAAGGTATCAAATCCTAGGTGAAGAAACAAAAATAGGGTTATGGTTATTTGAAATGTTGAGGTGTAATTAGGTTTATTGGGGTCGGGGCAGAGTGTTTGGGAATTTGAGCTTCTAGGGAACTGGTGATTCCTAGTAAAGACTAATGAACTTGACAAAATTGGCTTTAGCAGTTATATTTTCATTTCTTCAGATTTGCAGTGTTAGCATAAAGGGGAATCACTTCCTTGAGGAAAAAGTGGTCTGGACTGGAACAAATAATTTGTAATGTAGGATGTCTACTAGGCTTTGCAGGTACAACCATGAAAAAAATTATATATATATATATATAGAGAGAGAGAGAGAGAGGGGGGGGGGGAGGGAGGGAGGAAGGGAGGTTGATATATATTCCTCTTCCTTTCAAATGCATTTGGCTTTTAAAAAATTATGCCACTAGATGTCAGCAGCAACCACCTAGGGTTCCTCTGACCTTAGATTGTAACAACAACAACAACAAAAAAGTACTTTGTTGATCAATCCAAAAGAAGACAGGGCAAGATTCTGAACAGTCTCTGGCTGAAATATACTGGTGGACAAATATCTGTGTGCAGCTCCTGCATGTAATCAGAAGACAAAGATTATGATAGATAAAAAGTATTTGGGAGGATTAAAGATGGCAGGCCAGAGGGAGCAGTATTCTGTGTTGCTCCATGACCTGAGACTCAAGTAGTGAGAAGACTGCTTCTCTGCAAGTGATATTCCTGCTCCACGCAGGACATTACTATGCCCTACATGGCTCAAGGCCTCAGTGTCAGAGTAGGTCTCCCAACTACTTGCCCACGCAGGACCACTGGGTACTGAGCAAGACCATTGATGGCAGCACCTGCACTTTCAGCCACCCACCTGGGCAGACATCACTGATGCTGCTCCCCTGCAGGACACCACTTCCGTCTGGACCCCCATCTACCAATGGGGGGCTACCGTCTTGGTCCTCTGCAGCAGCACGGGTAGTTCCCTAGACACTGTCGCCTGTCTGCATCTGGGAACTTCACATAGGCTCTGATGTCAGTGACAGCCACACACTGCATGCCACAGAATTCATCATCCAATGCCATTGCTTGGCTCCCCCTACCTGACTGAAGACCTCACCACTGAAAGCAGGCACCTACATCTTGGGTCACCTTCATCACCATCTTTAGTAGGGACAACTCCCAGTTTGGAACTGTGACTGGACAGGTACCCAGTTTCTAACTCCCCTCTCTCCGCAGCAGCCGTTACCCTGGCACAGTGACACCCTGGTTACTTTCACCATCCTGAGGGCTGAGATATCAGTTAACAGACAACCCCACCTATTGGATGAGAAGGGAAGCAGGAAAGATACTGATCTCTAACCAAACATCCTCCTTCAAGATATTTTTCCCTCTCCTCTCTATTCTCCTGCCCCTCCACCCCTGTCCCCAACATATGTGAAACCAAGAACTATGCATGAATTAGGATTTTAAGGATTGGGAGGTCTAAATAGTATATTACAGTTGTATTGTATTTATTTTTTCCCACCAATTCTATTATTTTAACATTTTTATTTTTCTTAATATGTGTTTGTTTTAAGTACTCTACTCTCTTCCCACTTGTCTACCCAAAATTAATTCCTCTTCTACTCCTGCTACTAATCTTCCTCTTTAGATTTCTCTTTTACACCTCCTAAGATATAATAACTCTCTAGCTTCACCTCCTACCTCCTCAGCATATCAATCTATACCTCAGCCTCAGTTCTTTGTTCACCATCAGAAATTGTAGACCCTTTATAAACCTACTGAGTATATTATAGATAATAATTGAATTCATCATTTCTGTATATTGTGACCAAACTGTAAATGTCTTAATAGAAAACATTTGCTTTTAGGGTGGATATTGTTTATATTGGGATCTGTAAACATTGTCCTTCACCTCAAAGGAGAGGTATTATAGTACCTTACAGGGGTACTATAAGCCTATAGGGCAAAAACAGTAATGCCTTGGATCCACAGTGCTAGAAGGGAAGATACCCAAGCAATATGAAAAGACAAGGGAAGAAAGTGCCCCAAACAAATCAAGATACCACATTATTAGAATCCATGGCCAGCACAGCAGAAGAAATTACAGAGAAGGAGTTCAAGATATACATAATTAAAATGTTCTGTGAATTAAGAGGTGATATAAGAGAGAAATTATAGGCAGCAAAATATCATTTTGACAAAGAGATACATAAGCAAATACAGGAAGCAAAAGATTGCTTCATAGTGAGATAAAGGTTCTTAAAAAAACCCAGAAATCCTTGAAATGAAGGAAATGATAAACCAAATTAAAAGTTCAATTGAAAACATCACAAACAGATTATACCACTTTGAAGACAGGACCTTAGACAATGAAGACAAATATATAATCTTGAAAAGAACACAGTGAAAATGGTAAGAAATCATGAGCAGAACATTCAAGAAATATGTAAAAAACCAAATTTAAGAGTTATTGGGATAGAGGAAGGCATAGAGTTCCAAACCAAAGGAATGAGCAATCTATTCAATGATATAATATCAGAAAATTTTCCAAACATGAAGAATGAATTGGAAAACTAAATTCAAGAGGCTTACAGGATGCCAAATGTACAAAATCACAATAGATCCACACCAAGCCATATTATAATGAAAAATTTGGCTCCCCCTACCTGACTGGACACCCCACCAATGACAAAATAAGGAGAGAATATTAAAAGCCATGAGAGAAAGGAATCAGGTTACATATGGGGGAAACAAATTAGATTATGTACAGATTTTACAACCCAGACCCTGAAAGCTAGAAGATCCTAGAACAGTACATATCAAGCTCTGAAAGGTAATGGATGCCAACCAAGAATCTTATATTCAGAAAACTTAAACTTAAGATTTGATGATAAAATCAAAACCTTCCATGATATACAAATATTAAGAATTTACAACTTAAAAGCCTGAACTACAGAACATCCTTGGCAAAATATTCCAAGAAGAGGAATTGAAAAACAACAATAAAAATGAGCAAAGGGAGAGGTATTACACTAAAGGAAAAACTAATCAAAGGAGAAACCAAGTTAAGTTAAATACCAAAAATACCTGGAAAACAAATCATGTCTGAATAATAATCCTGAATGTTAATGGCCTAAACTCACCAATCAAAAGACATTTACTGGCAGATTGGATTAAAACCCCCAACAATATACTGTCTCCAAGAGACTCAACTCATAGGAAAAGATATCCACAGACTGAAGGTGAAAGGTTGGGGAAAATCATACCACTCACATGGACTACAGAAGCAAGCAGGGGTTTCCATACTCATAGCAAATAAAGTAGATTTCAAACCAAAGTTAATCAAAAGGGATAAAGAACAATATTTTATACTGCTTAAGGGAAACATTCATCAACAAGACATAGCAATAAATTTATATGCTCCAAACAATGGAGTGTCTACATTCATCAAACAACCTCTTCTCAAGTTCATGAGTCAAATAGACCACAACACAATTATTCTGGCTGAACTTAACACACCGTTTTCACCACTGGATAGATCATGAAAAAAGAAACTAAAGAACTCAATAATATAATCAATAACTTGGACTTACCTGACATGTATAGAATGTTTCACCCTTCAATGAATGAATACACTTTCTTCTCATAGCATATAGATCCTTCTTCTAAAATAGACCATATATTATGGCACAAAGCAACTCTTAGCAAATATAAAAAAGTGGAACTACTACCCTGCATATTTTATCAGATCATAATGAAATTAGAAATCAATGATAAAAAAATAAAAGCTACTCCAACACCTGGAGACTGAATAATATGTTTCTGAATGAACAATGGGTTGCAAATGTCATCAAGGAGGAGATTTAAAAATTCTTAGAGGTGAATGAGAATAGAGAAACAACATATCAAAATCTCTGGGACACTATGAAGACAGTTCTAAGAGGAAAGTTCATTGCATGGAGTTAATTACTTAAAAGAAGAAAAACAATAAATAAAAATGACTTAACATTCAATGTCTTAGAAAAAAACAAATTAACAACCAAAGCAGTAGAAGACAGGGAATAATTAAAATCAGAGCTGAAATCAATGAAATTGAAACAAAAGAAACAATTGAAAAAATTGACAAACAGTTGGTTCTTTGAAAAAATAAATAAAATTGACAAACTCTTAACCATGCTAATTAATTACTAACATACATGATAAGAAAGGAAATATCACAACAGACACTACAGAAATACAGAAGATAATTAAAAATTATTTTGAAAACTTGTACTCCAATAAAATAGAAAATATCAAAGGCATTGACAAATTTCTAGAGTCATATGATTTTTCCAAATTAAATCAGGATGATATACACAATTTTAAACAGATCAATTTCAAGTGCTAAACTAGAAGACACCATCAGAAGCCTACCAACCAAGAAAAGCCCAGGACCAGCTGGATACACAGCTAAGTTCTAAATGACCTTTAAAGAGGAACTAATACCAATACTCTTCAATTTATTTCAGGAAACAGAATGAGTTTGGAAGTGCTCTCTCTTTTTCTATGAGGTCATTATCACCCTGATTACAAAACCAGGCAAGACACATCAAAGAAAGAAAGATTCAGACCAGTGTCTCTAATGAACATAGATGCAAAAATTCTCAAATTTCTGGCAAATCAAATACAAAAACACATCAAAAAGATCATGTACCATGATCAAGTGGGGTTCATCCCAGGGATGCAAGTTTGGTTCAACATATGGAAATCAGTAAAAATAAAGGCTATCAATGCTAAACCCCAGGCCAACATCGTTCTAAATGGAGAAAAATTGAAAGCATTCCCTCTAAAAACTGGAACAAGATTAGGATGCCTTCTTTCACCACTTCTATTTAACATAGTTTTTGAAACACAGGGCAGAACAATTAGAAGAATTTAAAGGGATACAGATAGGAAAAGAAGAACTCAAATTAGCACTATTTACCAACAATATGATTCTATACCTAGAAGACCCCCAAAATTCCATCAGACATCTTCTAGAACTAGTAAATGAATTCAGCAGGCCACAAAATCAAAACCCATAAAGCAAAGGCATTTCTGTATGTCAGTGACAAATCCTCTGAAAGGAAAACTATCTCATTTACAGTAGCCTCAGAGAAAATAAAATACTTGGGAATCAACCTAATGAAAGAGGTGAAAGTCCTCTACAATGAAAATTACACAAAACTAAAGTAAGAAATTAACAAAGACCTTAGATGATGGAAAGATCTACCTTGTTCTCGGATAGGCATTATTAATATTGTCAAAAATTACCATTCTACCAAAAGCATTATACAGATTTAATGCAATTCCAATCAAAATTTAAATGACATTCCTCATAGAAATAGAAAAAAGCAGCCATGATATAATTCTAGAAAAAATAAGAGCTCCAGAATAGCTCAAGCAATACTTAGCAGGAAGAGTGAAACAGGTGGCATCACTATTTCAGACCTTAAACTATACTACAGAGCAATAATAACAAAACCAGTATGATATTGGCACCAAAATAGACCTGTAGACCAATGGTACAGAACAGAGGACACAGAAATTAACCCACTAATTACAGATATCTTATATTAGACAAAGGCCCTAAAACCATACATTGGAGAAAAGACAGCCTCTTCAACAGATGGTGCTGGGAAAACTGGAAATCCATATGCAACAAAATTAAATTAAACCCCTCTCTCTCCCCATGTGTAAAACTCAACTCAAAGTGGATCAAGGACCTAGGAATGAAACCAGAGACCCTGCATGTAATAAGATAAAAAGTATGCCCAAATCTCTATCATCGAATTAGGCCCTACTTCCATAATAGGACTCCTATAGCACAAGAATTAAAATCAAGAATTAATAAATGGGATGGATTCAAACTAAGAAGTTTCTTCTCAGCAAAAGAAACAGTGAGGTGAATAGAGAGCCTACAGCTTGGGAAAAAAATTTTATCACTCTCACATCAAATAGAGCACTAATCTCTAGTGTATAAAAAGAACTCAAAAACCTTAACATAAGAAAAACAAATAACTCAATAAATGGACCAAGGAACTAAACAGACACTTCTCAGAAGAGGATATACAATCAATCAGCAAATATATGAAAAAATATTCAACATGTCCAACAATTAGAGAAATGCAAATCAAAACTACTCTAAGATTTCATTTCACTACAGTCAGAATGGCAGCTATTAAGAATACAAACAACAATAAGTGTTGGTGAGGATGTTGGGAAAAAGGCACACTCATACATTGCTGGTGGGACTGCAAAATGGTGCAGGCATTTTGGAATACGGAAAGCAGTGTGGAGACTCCATGGAAAACTGGGAATGGAACCACCATTTGAGCTATCCCACTCCTCAGTCTATACACAAAGGACTTAAAACAACATACTGCAGGGCACAGCTACATCAATGTTTACTGCAGCACAATTCACAATAGCTAAACTGTGGAACCAACCTAGATGCCCTTCAATAGATGAATGGATAAAGAAACCATGGTAAATATACACAATGGAATATTACTCAGCAATAAAATAAAATCAAATCATGACATTTGTAGGTAAATGGATGGAGTTGGAGAATATAATGCTAGGTGAAGTTAGCCAATCCCCCAAAAACCAAATGCTGAATGTCTTCTCTGATATAAGGAGGCTGATTAATAGTGAGGTTGGGAGTGGAGCATGGGAAGATTAGATAAGCTCTAGATAGGCAAAAGGGTGAGAGGGGAAGGGAGGTGGCAAGGAGGTAGAAAAAAGGGTGGAATTTGATGGACATCATTACCCTAAGTACATTATGAAGACATGAATGGTGTGAATATACTTTGTATACAACCAGAGATATGAACAATTGTGCTATACATGTGTAATGTAAAATGTAATGCATTTTGCTGTCATATATAACAAGATAAAAAAATGTAAAAGTACTGTTAGACTATTTTATCTGAGGATAATAAATACTTATTATGAAAGTTTAAGACCAGTGTCTGAGGCATTAAAAAGTAGAATTGTTATGAAATAATTTGTTAAAAAAATATTTTTCTTTAGTTGTAGATGGGCACAATGACATTATTTTACTTCTTTATTTTTATGTGGTGCTGAGGATCGAACCCAGTGCCTAGCGCTTTCTGAGCTACAACCTCAGCCCATGAAATCATTTTGAAACTGGTTTCTGTTCACGTGCAACATGCTGCTCTTGTTCCCAGTATTCCCTGTGCCAGGGAGATGGCATGAAGAATTAAGTGTGAGTTGAGTGAAATTATACCCAGTGTTGGAGCTCTGCATTTCTATGTCAACACTTTCTGATTCATTTATGTCAGCATTGCATAAGTAGTTGGGATTTGGCTTTTCTCTTTTTCATTTTGGCTTTTTGGATGTGTTTTGGATGGAATAAACCACTAGATGATTGTGTACTATTAATTTTTCAGCATCCACATCTGTGCCCTGTTTACTTTGTAACATCTAAACTTCCCTGCATCTGTAATCTGTTGTAAGATTCTCAGAACATTTTGATAAATGCCACAGGGTATAGATGTTTGATAGAGAAAGTGGTCTGGAAATATGAAAAAAAAATTCCATGAATTATAACACATTTAACGTGTATTCAGTGTATATATACAGTTATGCATATTATCTTTTTTAGCCTTTAAAAAGTAGATAAAAATATTACAAATGCTTTTTTTTCCCAAGAAATGAGTAAGGAAAGTAGAGTATGAACAATGTTCAATAGGTACTAATAATTTTTGAAACAATGCTGTTAATGTCTGGTCAGATTGTATTCACATGAGTAGGAAGATTCAGTCTAATCTTTTGGATTTTAGGCATCAGTTGAAATTCAGTCATGGTTGATTGGCTGTGGGTTGACCAAATACCAAGTAGATTTGTAAATTATGAGAAAAGTGGAGTTTTTCTATTTCTCTCCTCTGGAAAATTTTTGCTTTAAGTTGCATTTAAAAATGCATCTTAGGAAAAGATGACAGGAGGATTATGAAAATATTTCCTTTCCTGAAGCAGATTCTACCAGTGAATATAATAACGTGGGTTTTGCATCCTTATAACTTCTAAGATTTTTTTAAAAAGTGGTTGTTCTAGTTGGTGATGGTGAGGTAGGGCTAATTGGAGTAGTACACAGGTCAAAGAGAAAATTCCTTTCATAATGAAGTTGTTATCGTTGAGAAATATTGGTTTAGCTTCTTCAGAGTAATATTAGGTTTCACTGCTAGTAAAATGGACTTGCCAAAATTTTGCCCAAGACTGTGGTTGTTATCTTTACTTATGTTCATAGGTGACGAGGCCAGCATTGAAATCATGCTGCAGTTACTAGACTGATGTAATTACCCACATTGCAGTAGGTTCGAGGAGCAAGTGCAGTCAATAGTGGGAGCACATCATTAGCCAGATGTTCAGATAAGGGACTCTCAACCTTGAACCTTGTGTGGAAGCACACAGCTTTCAGGATCTATAGTAGTCCACATGATTCTCCAGGAGAGATTTGAGTCGGGATCTGACTGGGGCATCTCTTGTCAATCTGTCACTCTTCATCATTTATAAATAGTTAAATGATAGTGAATAGAGAGGCTGATCATTTTAAAGTGTCCTAGCTTCATAAATAAGCCAATTCCTATTTCCATATGCATAAGTGCTTTTCTTTTTATCATAATTTTTATTGGGACATAATATTTGCACATCTTTATGGGTTATGTTATGATAATTCGATAGATGTATACAATGCATAATAATCCAATCAGGATAATAGGCATTATTATCCATCTCTTCGATCATTAATCCTTAATGTGCTGAGGATTTTGCACTCATCTGATCATTTTAAAGCACATCATAGATTGTTGTAACTAGTAGTTACCCTACTGTGCTAAAAATGAACTAGAAGCAATTCCCTCCCTCTATGTTGGTACCCCTTGCTGAACTGCTGGCTGCCTCCTGCACTTCTCAGTCTCTATCGACCACTCTTCCATTTGTTCTATAAATTTGGCTTATTGGTTTCCACAAATGGGTGGTATTTGTCTTTCTGTGGCCGACTTATTTCACTTAATGTACTCCCTTCAGTTCCACCCATGTTGCTATGAATGACAGAATTTCATTCTTTTTTTTTAAATAGCTGATAGCTTTTTATTGTGTAAATATACCATATTATCTAGGGAAGGGCTCTGGATTGATTCCATATTTTGGCTCTATTGAGAATAGTGCTGCAATAAACATGGCAGTACAAGCAGGTTTTTTTTTTTTTGAATAATATTCTCATTTCTTTTGGATATACAACCAGTAGTGAAATTGCTAGATCATATGGTAGTTCTATTTTTAGTTTTCTGAGGAATCTCCATACTGTTTTCCATAATGCTGTATTAATTTACATTCCTATGAATACTGTATAAGAGTTTCCTTTTCTCCACATCCTCGCTAGCATTTGTTCATTTTTTTTCTTTTTGATGACAGCCATTTTGTCCAGGTGGTAAGATGAGATAGCTGACTGATAGGCATTTCTTTCAGCATCAGCACATATTTCTTCTCAACATATTTACCTGTGCATTGACATGGATTCAGTCAAAATCTAGAGAGGCCTGGATTCCCTTTGGGCTATTCCACAAATTCAGACACCTTTGCTTGACATGAGAAGACTCCTTTACTGCTGGCTGCATTTCAGATCTTCCCAACCTCATTTTCATCCAGTTTTTCACCCAGATGTTGCCACTATTAATTCTATCAAATCAGTTTCCCAATTCCCTTACATAAAGATTGGTCTCAAAATTTGTTGTTCTGTCACTAATGTCACTAGTATGTATTTGGAACTCTACCTGATCACCTCACCAGTCACACTTATATTTAGAGATTCATACATTTTTAACCACTTGCTGTATTAATCTCCTTGTCAATAAGGTAGGATAATGATAATACCTAGTTCCTGTGAAGGCAAAACTAGAAAATAAAAATAGCAGAGTTGGTCGTAGTTACCACTTATACTACTCCTGTTATATGTAAGAAATGAAATTAGGGGCTACACTTATATTAACTTATCACAACAACATACTTGTATTTGGGTTGATGGACAGGGAAGTAATGAATTCAGGTTGGCACCTACTGAGGAAGGAGACTACAACAGTGAAGCACTAAAGTTAGGCAGAAATGGGAACATAGAGTTGGGATTCAAAAGAGGAGTTAAAACTTGAGATATTTGGTAACTACGATAGAAGTGGACTGAAGCTGTGGGAATGAATGAATGAATGACCTACCTGGGATGGAGGATGGACAGAGAAGAGCAGCCAGAAGAGAACACCTCCCACCCACCTCCCCATTCACCCAGGAGAGGGGGGCTCAACATCATGGTTTTTGTAAGTTTTATAAAGTAAGAAATGTAATATTTTATTGGGCTAACGCAAGCATCCTTTTCAAACCCATAGCTGAAAGTACTATCAGATATAAAACCACTATGTCTGAAAATACTAGAACAGATGAAATTACTCTTGGCCTAATTTTTGACCTGATATAAATATCATTAACAACAGCAATTAACCATGTAATAAAAGTTTTATTGTCCATTTCTCAAGGAGGAAGTTTGATATTTGATCTAATTGGCGATGGGATGGCTGGGCATAGATCAGATATTAGCAATCTATATAGGATATAGGAAAGGCTTTGGAGATCACCTATGGGATCATGTATTTCCCATTGTTAGAAAATGCTTTTCATTAATAAATTTATATTTTTCTTATGAATTTAGTAGAATTATTAACAATTCCATAGGTCAGGATTCGCTCTTCATTAGTGCTCATGAAGCGTGTGGTAAACCTCCCATTTTTATTTTTATTTGGTTTTGAAGTTTAGTTTGGGAAACATCTTTTTTAGGAAGTACTCATGTTTTCTGTGGAATTGGCAGATCATGGATAATGATAACAGTGGATATTTATTGAATGCGGTTGCCCACTGTATCCAAGGATTCCATATTAATGGATTTGACCAACTGCATATGGAAAATATTTGAAAAAAAATTGGATTTGTAATGGACATAAGTAGACTTTTTTCTTACCATTATTCCCTAAATAATACAGTAGAACAACTATTTACATAGCATTTACATTGTAGTACGTGTTATAGTAATCTAGAGATGAAGATGATTTAAAGTATTTGGGAGCATGTGTTTAGGCTACCTGGAAATACGACACCATTTTACATTAGGAACTTGAGTGCTGATGATTTTTTGTATCTACAAGGGCCCTGGAACCAATCCACTTGGGCACTGAAGAGCACATTTGTACTTATTTGATTTCAGGTACTGCTTAAAACTCTTATGTGTGTTAGTTCATTCATGTCTCTGTCTCAATCTATTCAGGGTGCTTTTAAAGACATACCATAACTGGGTACCTTATAAAGACGATTTTATTTCTACACTTCTGGGAGTTTGCAAGTCCAAGATCAGGCATCAGCAGATATCTGCTGAGGGCCTGTGTTTTGGTTCATAGATATACCATAACTGGGTACCTTATAAAGACAATTTTATTTCTACACTTCTGGGAGTTTGCAAGTCCAAGATCAGGCATCAGCAGATATCTGCTGAGGGCCTGTGTTTTGGTTCATAGATAGTGCATTCTAGCTATGCATTCATATTGTGGGAAGGGCGAATGTGCTAATATCATTCATAATGACCTAATAAGTCCGAAGACCCCACTCCCTAATACCATCACCTTAGGGGTTATGATTTCAACATGTGAATTTAGGGGGAACATAAAGAGTGACTCCTTTGCATCTCACAGCAGCACTGAGAATTAGGGGCTATTATGATCTCTATTCCAGTTTTCGTTTGTCATAATAGTGCCATGAAACCAACAACTACAAAACTCATTAGCACAAATCCTGCAGCTTGTGTAGGGGGTTGTTGCTGTTCTTAGAGGGGCTTGCTCACATGTCTGTAGTGAGCTATGAGTTGATTTGCTGATCTTGGCTGAACTCACAAATCTGGACTTCAGCTAGGACGACCCTGCTGATTGCTGTATGCAGTCTTGCTTCTCCCAACACTTGAAACAGCTTTCCCCAGGATGGCAGCAGGGTTTAGGGAAGAGAAGGAATAAATTCTTATGGGCTCTTGAGGTCTAGGCTCAGAGGTGGCATAGATTACCACAATCTATTGAAAAAAACCATACCTCAAGACCATACTGGAACCAAAGGATAAGGAAGAGACCTCACCATTTGATGGGAGGAATTGCCAAATCACATCACAGTTTATTGGATACAGGTGGATAGAAAACTGGGGTTATTTTTGCAAATTATACACTAAAATCTCATTCTATGTTATGAAAAGTCTGAGATAAAAGAGATTATATAACTTGCTGCTAGGGTAGAGTTGGAGCCTCTACCTGGCCTGCTGTGGGACTTCATTTCCCAGAACTCATTGCTTTGATGAAGAATGGGCAGGTGTGCTAAACAGAATGATTGACAACTCTAACATGAGTCCTGTAATTCAAGAGATAAGTCTCTCTCTTTGGGATCCAAAGTGTCTGGATATTAACTTACAATAATCTTTTGTTCTGCCACTTGGAAAAGATCAAAGACAATGAAAAATTAATTTAAGAAAGAGAAAGGGAAGGGGAAGGAGAGACAAGAAAGAGGAAAGAAAGAGAAGAATGACAAGTGTTAGGAACTTGTGATTATACCATTGAACCACTGGACCCAGCCATGCTTGAAACCCTGAGCTCACTAATTTCTTGAACTCAAACATTTTTGTTTTGTCCTTCAACTGGTTTGACAAAGTTTTCTTCACTTAAAGCATAAACAGTTTGAATAATGACAATAGATCATTCTGCAGACATGAGCACAGCATCATTTCCAGTCTGTGTGCTCTTCCAGAACCTCCTTGGTTCTCCCCACCAAGAGTGAAGATGATTTTCCTTTCCTCAAGCCAGGTGGGTTTGTGTCTGATGCAATAGAAATTATGCTTCCAAAGCCAAGCCATAATGAAGGAATAGGTCCTTGCCTGGTAGGCGTACTGTGTGTGTGTGTGTGTGTGTCCCCATCTATCTGTCTCTATCTCTAGAGACACTTGTTCTTGGAACCTGGTTATCATGTGAAATATCCTAGGCCTCACAGAGCAGCTATTTGTAAATCGTTCTGGCTGACAGCACTCTCTAAATTCTCAGCCAGAAGACGGTGTGGTTTGCCAGCCATGCAAGTCACCAAGTCTTCAGATAATCCCAGCTCCCAGCCTTGGAGCAGCCTGGGTGATGGTGAGAGGAAGAGAAATGAGCTTTTCCCCCTATGGTCCCTTCCCCAACTGCAGATTAATGAGCAAAGCAAATGTCACTGTTTCAAGCCACTAAATTTTAGGGTAATTTGTTAGGTGTTCAAAGATACTAGTGCTTAGAGCATTAGAGCATAATGCCTAGGGTTCCTTCCCAGGGCTCTTTTCTACATCTGTCAGACCCTGCTCTACCCAAGGGCTGCCATTCTGAATTGTTCTATGCTTTTATTGAAGCTTCCTTTGATTTACCTAATAGATGTGGATATTTTCTGTTCATTCTTGTTTTCTCCATGAGCTTTATGGTGCAGCTTTTCTGGGATAGAAACAGTGTTGGAGTTCCTTGATTGCTCCATGCCACCTATTGAGAGTCAGGGAATCCTGCCTTTGACAAATTCTACTCCCACTCTCTCTCGCTATGCTATCTAATATGGCAGCCACCAGGCACATGTGATGATTTAAATTTGAATTGGATTAAAATTAAATATGATTAGCAATTCAGTCCTTTAGCTATACTAGTCACATTTCAAGCTCTGTCTCTTTTTTTTTTAATGTGACTACTGGCTAACCTAGTGAACAGGGAAAAATTATCATCTCACTGTTCTATTGGGTACTGCTCTGATTTGCAATTCACACCTGTAGACCAAGACTAAATCCTTTAGATACTGAGATACAATGGTTAAAAAAGCTTTTGACCTTGAGCAGAGAGCTCTAAAGTATCTGGACTCTTTCTGGGGTCTGAGCTCTGGGGAGGACAGGGATGTGAATCTCTGCTGCAGTTAATGGGGTTATGTTTCATTTACATTCACATAAAAAGATTACCTCTTTTCACCTTTCCTAAGTTCTTTTCTAGCCCCTGGATATGAGAACAATGGTTTATTTTCCTGGGTATATTTGTTCCTTTTTAAAAAATCCTGCCTGACTTTCAGAACAGTTCAATTCACATCAGTTATCCTGTGACAAAAGATATCCCTCTGCAAATACATGAGGGTGCTATTCTCCCAGCAGAGAGTCCTCATGAGCCCAGAGGTTCCTGTGGACTTGAAAGTGAACTCTGACTGTGGAGTGGATATCACTACCTTAAGAAAGAAAAAGAATGACTTCAAGGCAAAGGGGTCTTTATTCTCTCTGGGTATAAGTTTCTTTGAAAGCTTGTTTATTGATTTTTTTTTTTTGTAACAACGGAGCTTGCAAACTATAAAAGAAAAAATAAATCAAAGCAGGGAAATAATATCAATGATCAACAAGTTTATTTGTCAACTTAATCTCATTTGTAGTCAGTCACCATAGGGCTGTGAAATAAAAAGCACCACAAAGCCCCAACTCTACTTTTTATTATGAAAATCATAGAATTTAGTTGATCAAAAGAGAAAGTAAATACATAACTTCCAAAGGTCCATTCCAGTTAGGAGTGGTTGTTTCTGGATTTCTGTCAGTATGTGAGGAGGGTTTGAAGGTGGGTGACCAGAAGAGAATTGACAGAGGGGATGTCTGGTGACTTGAAAAGAGTGCTGATTTGGATCTTTAATCAATCTGTCACCTTCCCCAGAATATCTTCGACTACCATTGTTCCGTAGTGATATGTCTTCCTAAATTTCCAACCTATGTGATGGCTTTTCCATGAGGTAATTTAATCAGGTAATACTGAAAAATGCTAAATTTTATATCTCCCTCCTGTTGTTTTGTGATACACATTAGGATATTGGTCTCTGAGAAAGCCTGCCTTAAAGAAACATGCATTGCCTGAAATGAGTGGATCATGAAAAGTTTTTTATATTTTAGTAAATATTTAATAAATATTTTCATGTATATTATATTATATTATATATACATTATATATTATATTCCAGTGTTACCAGGTTTAAGTAGCTCACTTTGTGATATATTTCTTTAGAAGAAAACAAAATCTTCTAAGAAGATTGTTTTGCAAAACAAAAGTGATTCAGGTGGATTAACTTTCTTAAGTGAGCAGCATCCTAAAACCCTGAGGGTATGGAAGAGGCCTTCACAGAGAGCATTTCTATGCTCAAGGGGGCCAAGCACGTTGCACCAGGAGTTTCTTGAGATGGGAGACTTTCAGAGCTATTTCTGGGGAGTCCTTTAGTAGAAGACATCAAATAGGAGATGATTAGTTGAAAACTTAATAGTGTGTGTGACTTCCAGAGAGTGTTTGCTTCCATCCTTCCCCCATTTAAAAAACTATTTCTCAGGACAGTGGGGTTTTCTGGCTGTTTCTCCTTTCTCACCAACCATTTAACTCTTGGGTTCACAAGGATCTTTTATTTACTTTCATCCGAGTAGACTTCATACTCAGATAAGCAGTTATTTTCTATTTGCCAATTGCAGTGGGCTTTTCCTGGGTGAACTGCCTGGCCTCTGTGATTTTGGATTCTATCTCAATGCTTTGTCCTTCCGTAGATCTTCAGCTCAGACTGCATTCTGAGCTTCAAAATTATATCCCCAGAGGCATCACAAACTTAAATCCAAAATCGATCTCATGAACTTGTACTGTAAACCTCTCCTACCCACAGATCATTTGAAGAAATGCAACTTATCTGCTCACCCCACGCCAGAAACCTTGGAGTCATTTAAGATTTCTCTTTAGATTTTAGCACTTAACTGCCAAGTCCTACTAATTTTGACACCTCTTAGGCTCTCTCCTCCCATTTTTCCCCTTTCCTTAGGCTCAGGCACACTGTAGGCCTCAGAGTCAAAGCTCCTCCACCTGGTAAGGTGCACAGGCACATGCTTATTATTGTCCTTCTGCCTCATTTTCTTCATCTGTAAAGGAGCAATGACAGTAATACCTAAGAGAGGATTATGATTTGTGAAAATCAAATAGGGATCAAATGGGGATGTGTAGAGAAGATCAAGTTGATTGATTTTTTTTTTATCTACCGGGGAACAAGGAGGTGGAGTACTTGCTTCTTTGGGGGAAGAAAAAAAAATCCTAGTGGATCAGTTTGCTTTTATATAGAAATGAAAATCACCTTAAAATGCTAGAGCAATGAGTAAGAAAAAAAATAAAGCTGGTTAGAATCCATGAGAAAATTGATTAATATTGTTTTTTTTCTTTCATTGCACATTTATGGATTATTGCTCAGAAATAAAAGAAGGAAACTGAACTATCTTTACCACCTTTAGCATCACTAATAGAAGTGATCATGTATATTGATGATGGAGCAGATAAATAAGAAGGACCCGATGGCAGCCTGCCTGGGACCTTTGTGTCATCTGTGCATCCAGCCATCGTGAAGAGTCTGCCTCTTGTGGGATCAGCCAGCAGGGAAATTGCTGAGGCAGGACTCAGATGCTGTCACCCTTTAAGACCCGGCTATTAATCTCAGTAATTTTATATCAATATCTTGTATTTTGTTAATGACTATCTTAGTCCATTCCTACTAATACACCTTTAGACTGCGTAATTTATAAATAATATAAATCTATTTCTCCCAGATCTGGAGGCCTGGAAGAAGTCCACCAATTCGGTCTATGGAGAAGGCGTCCCCTATTTGCTTCCTCACCTGGTGGAAGGTGCAAGAGGGACACATATAGACCCCTGACACCTCTTATAAGTCCCAGTTCCCATTCCTGTGGGCTCTGGGCTCATGCCTTAATTACCTGCTAAAGGTCCCACTTCTCGATCGTGTGGGTGATTAAGTTTCAACATTTGAATTTGGGGGAACACATTCAAACCTCAGTGGCTAAAGGTCTTTTAATAAAACCACACCACACTGACAGGGAATTGTGTAGAGCAGTACACGTAGCTATGCGTTTTCTCAGGTCTACCGTCATAGGAAGAATATGTGATTAATGATAGTCATTCGTTCTTTTAATAAATGTTATTGGCTTCCTTCTATGGGCCATTAATTCTAGATGCTGTGAATATAGTAGTCTACAAAACAGACAGAAATCCCTGCCCTGCTGGATTTTATGTCCCAGTAAGAGGAGACAGACAGTAAACAAAATAAATAATTGTGTAGGACTCTGGAAAAGAGCTATGGGGAAAAGTAAAGCCGTGAAGAGGGACAGAGCGTCTGTGGATATTCCTGGCCGAAGCAATGGCCTTCAGTGTGAGGGCTTGACAGAGAGGAACTGGAATAGTACTCCACATGGAGAAGTCGAGTTCGTGAAGTCTGGGGATGAGGGAGCACCAAGTTCTGAGGGAAGTGACAGGAAGTACCTGTGATGGTCACAGAGCACAGGGGTCAAGGTTGTGAGAGAGGGCTGAGAGGGTGACAAAGGCTGAGTCTTGGGAGGATCTGGGGTCGTCTTAATGAACTTGGATCCTATTCATGTACCAAAGGAGCCATAAAATGGGTTTAATTTGGAAATGGGCTTTTTTTTTTTTCTGTCTAGGAAAACCATCAGGTTGCATGTGGAGAATATACGGATGAGTGAGGCTAGCAACCTGAAAGCACTAATGTGGCATAGTGAGCACTTAGATCTTTACCAGCAGGGTGACAAAACCTTGTGCAATATCTCCTTTAATAATTATAATAGTCCCATGATATTATGCTTTATAATTATCCCAGTTGTGAAGATGAGGAGATGAGAGACTGAAAGACATTAATTCTTGAAAGTAGCACAGCAAATAAGTGGCCAAGCTAGGATTCAGTCTCTGCCTGAGAAATTCCTGCTCTTAACCACTTGTCTACACTACCTCCAGGTGCAGCTATCCAGGAGCATGTGGTCTGGGGAAGTAGAATGGGCTGAATAGAAGGAGCTGTTTTGGGGATCAAGGGCAACATGATTGTGTGTGTGTGTGTGTGCACATGCACGCACGCTTGTGCTTGTGTATAGTGAAGGTAGTCAGGGAGGGTGGGTAGGGTTGAAAGGAGAAAAAGATAATATCTAGGCTTTGGCCCAGATCAGTTAAGTTGGTGATGGCTCTGTTAATCATGGAGATGCAGAATAAAGAGCTAGTTTTGGGGAGATGATGATAAATTCAGTGAATATGTTGGATTTAAGGTGATCTCAGAAAGCCTGTAGGTGCTGCCCTGCTTCGAATTGTGATCTGGATTAGCAACTGAGGACTGATGGTCCTAAGCATCAAGGGAGCCACCTAATCCACAGGAAATACATTTATAGTGAGAATCAAAGATGTCCGCAGGTGGGGAATAGTAGTTTAAAAACCCTCAGAGGAGGAAAGAGCCAGTAAAAGGGATTGAAAACAAGGATCAGAGAAAAAACTAGCAGAGGATGGTGAATTTCAAAAAGGAGATAATGACCAATAATACTAATGTTTCTGAAATGCTAAATAGTGAAAAAACTGAGGAATTAATTAGATTTGGTGATTAGTCAAGTGACAAAGTGATGGTGAGGAGGGCACTTTGGGGGAAAATTTAGACAAAGCTGGATTACTGCAGATTGAACAGTGAGTGGGGGGTCAAAAGTAGACAGAGAATTGGCATTTATATTTAGAGGTTTCCAAGGGGAGGAAATAAATGTAGTAAGCATCAGGGACAGGGATTTGAGAGAAAGTTGTTCTCATTGTTTGTTAAGAACAAAGGAGATTCAGTGTGTTTATCTGGTGATAGGGAAAAACAAGTAGAAAAGAAGGTGGAAGAAGATTCAAGGAGGAAGGATATGCACATGGTGGAACTTGGTGAGCAAGTGGGAGGGAGATCACACAGCCTTAGGGGGAAGATTCATTTTAAATTTGATTTTTCCCATGTGTAATAGAAGGAAACGGTAAAAACTATCTGTGTAGAAGCCTGTAAATGTTTAAGTTTTATGTCAATAAATTAAGGAAATTCTATGCCATAGCTTCTATTTATTCTGTGGATGTGCAAGTCACAACTGTCTTGGTTATACAGGATTTAAACAAAGAAGGTGTCTCAGGACTTTTTTCTGTTTTTACCAAATTGTATATAATTCTTGTATTATTGGACTTACTATTACATAACTAAATACAATTAAAGGTTTTCAGCAGAAAGCGCTCCATTGATTAGTTGTTGAAAATTATCACTCTCAAAGTGTTTTCAAGGTATTATCACCCCCCCACTTTATATCTTCTCACCCCCACCCCAATAGGTCTTTATTTTGTTTTTAGAAGCTTGCCTGTTATGTGTTTGGCACAAGTTCCTGTGGTTTGTCCATTCTGGCCTCCTTATCTTGCCATCTGTTGCATCCTATGATGCAGGTGAGACCCCGAGTCCTTGCTCTGTGACATGCAGATCCTTCTACTATTTCTGATGTACCCTCATTGGGTAGGGGGCCCCACGCTCCTTATCCTCTATGGTCAGCTATTGTTCCTGGCTAGTTAAGTACCAGATTTTTATACACCATCTTCCTCCACACCTTGAAGAAAATGTTCTCCTATGGGGTGATCCCAAGTGGTAGAGCTGGTCCTCTTAGCTGCTGGTAGAAAGCACAGACCATGTGACTCCATTTTCTTCCTACCTGGGTCAGCTTCTTGTCACTGCTGGAGTGTTTCCAGTCTCCTCTGTGCTTCATGGTTTGGTATCAATGTGTTTTATCTTCAAGGAGAGGAGCCCCCTCTTATTCCAGGACTCACTAGTTCTGAGGCAGACTAATAATGGCAATATGCATCCTTCCAGATAAATGAGACATGCTGTAGGAAATCAAATTGCCCCTGAGCAAACAGGCTATATTTGTATAGATCTATAAAAATCAAACTCTGTACATCAAACCCTGTGCTGATTTATTTTGTGGAATCACTAGATTCCTCCCTCACCTTGAGAAGCTGGTTTACTTTGTTCTCCTGAAGCTCCTGTTCTCTCTGGCCTTCTTAGAAATCGGTTTAAAGTGAATCTTTTCATCTTTGCTGTTCATGCTATCCTCTTGGCAGGATATCTGGCCACCATAATATTATGGTCTAACATTTTACTCTAACTAAAAAATGTACTATTGTTATAAGGTTTTTACTCATCTTTCTAAAAATCTCAAAAATCCTTCCTAATTAAAAATTCTAAGATTTTTAAAGACAGATTCATCACTTGTGAAAAAGTGTTTCTGTTTGCAAGGTTCAGTGCCTCAGGTGGCCTCTTCACAAAATCTCTTGGGTGAAAAGTGATTGTTCAGGCTGTAGAGTTCATGCCGTTACTTCTTTCTGTCCTTACCTTTTGGAGGTGGAGGACATTATGGAGATCTCCAGTGCTTTACTAAAGGACAGAAATGGCCTTGAAG
Organism: Spermophilus citellus; assembly: GCF_964194105.1. NCBI lineage: Eukaryota > Metazoa > Chordata > Mammalia > Rodentia > Sciuridae > Spermophilus > Spermophilus citellus. The sequence goes on from NC_138189.1 coordinate 136,618,697, forward strand.
GGCTCACAAAGAGAGAGAGAGGGAGAGTAATAGGTCTAATAGAAAGTTATTTTCCCCCAAGTTGTCATTTTTAATCATTATTTATCATATCTCTTTTGCAGGTAAGGGAATCAGAGCTAATAAGGGTTTAAGTCACTTGCTAACAAGTTTCTGGCTCCTAACTTAGGCTTGATTTGAAGGAGCTCACCTCTTTTCAAGGATGTCATTTTGTTGACTTCATGTCAAACTGTCATAGTAATATCTGGTAATTCCTTGTATTTACCAACTTGTAGAAACTGTCAACTTACCTAAGTGCTTATTCAGTAGCAGTTTGGGAGGACTTGGTGCCCGCCATACCACATTTTGAATGTCCACAGTTGCCTGTGTTCCCTGTGCATCTAGGTGGAGCTACCACCCTCTGACTCTGGGGAACTTTGAATATAAGCAGCGATTCAGGAAGGTGTCCAGTGAGAAATGGTAACTTTCCACCTGGGTTCAAACACGGGATCCGCAATGTCACATATATTAATACATACGTGGTGAGGCAGAAACAAGCCCAGCTGTCACCGAGGCACATGCCTTTTTCTGTCCATGAGACCCTCCCTTTTTCCTGGCTGCTCCGTACTCTCTGATGTCATTTGAAATTTTCAGACCATTTCTGTTGATCCTTCCAGCCTGATCACCCCATTGTGTGTCTGCCTTCGCCGTGAATGGATCTATGTGGCATTTCTAAAGGATCGCTTAGTGCCAACCTTCCTCATTTTCTAAATTATATGACATCATTTCTCTCATCTTCCTCCCTTTTGGAGGAGGAAGTGTCCACTACCTACTATGGAAATGGAATGGCTGTGACCCCTCTCCTCCTGCTTTGGATAAGCCAGAGGTCATGCCCACTAACATAGCTTAGCTAACATCTGCTCTTTCTGGAACTTTCTTGTCAGCAGAGGCATACAGACCAGATGGTTCTTGCTGTGTGGACTTTCCTAGGATCCCTGCTAGCTTCCTGGGGCTCCCTCAATCCCAGTCTTCTCCAAGACCATCTTGCCAGCCTCCCATCAGCTCTGATATCTTCCCAGTGAAGTCCCCCCACAGCTCCAGGCAGTGAGAGCCAATTTCCATGGTTTCGTTCTGTGGCTCTGACTGGTATAAGAACTTAATTTAACTATAGCATGTGCTAACATAACATTTGTTTACATCATTTGGGTATCAGTATTTTCCAATGGTTTAGGTTTGATATCAATAAAGTGTTCTTGGCCAGCCTAGTTTTTTTTTTTTTTTTAATTGAAAACTAGCATGAAAGTATAAATTGAAGACATCTCACTGGTACATAAACACAAAACCACACGATTTCACAGAAAGGTCACATGGCTTTGTTCTAAGAAAAGATCATAATCTGAGGTAGGAAGAAACACCTGCTGCAAGCATATAACATTTTAGTTGCATGACAGCAAGCCAAAGCAAAACAAAGGAGTAGTAAATGAGGCAAGTGTGTCATGATGAAGGGCTCTTAAATAAGAATGCCTTTATAACAAAGTGAAGGGGTTAATAGAATTTGGAACAGATATTTGGAAGAAAGGGAGAGATTCTCTATTCTAGTATGGGAAGAAATACAGAAATAATTCTATGGAAACGTAACGGAATGGTTTCATTTTTGAAGATGTGACTCTCTGGGTTGAGCTGATGTACCAGACACTCAGTAAAGAGTTGTTACATCTATATTGAACTCAGTATTGTGTATTTATGGGGAATATAGTTCATAAAATCTGTCCAATAAGTGCTCCCGCTATTTAAAGTTAAATTGGATCCTTCCACTTGAAATAGTAAAATGTTTATTATTCCACATACCTATTGATGAATACAAATTCCTCATTTCCTGAGCCTAACCTCCTTGCTTGCTACTTGAAGTTATTACCCTAAGGAAATTGTGTCCCCTGACCTTTGCATCTGGGTTAGTTGGAGAGGAGGATCACTCTTTGGGTGCTGTTTGGTATTGGGTTCTGATATCTTAACTATGATTATTTGTACAACAAAGATGCCGTTGGGGATGCAAAAACAGAATTTTTGATGGCATGATTGGTACCAGTGCTTGACTTGAGTAGTTTTCAAAAAAGGATGAGAAAAGACAATTTGAGGATCAAAAGTAGAGTCAAATCTGTCAAAATATGTTACCATGGAGGGGGAGAGAGGGGGTGGGATGGCTGTGGAAAGTTCTTTATGTTTATTTTTTCAAAGAAACAACAGTTTATTTGTACTGTGTTGAAAAAGCACAGGTAGAGGGAAGCTGTGTAGGAAAGACACTGTGAGTAGGCAAGAGTGCTTGAGAACTCGTGCTCAGTAGAGGGGGTTGGTTTGAGACAAAAGCAGATGGAATCCACTCTTAATGATAGAGGAGAGGGAGGCAGGATGTATCCACGCAGGTACGCAGGTACGTTTAAGAGGGTGAATACCACACACCTTCTGATGGGAGTGGTAATGACCTTCTGATCGCTTGTGTTTTCCTTTTGAAATAGGAAGCAAAGCATCATAGAGACAGGATGGAGGAGGTTTCAGGCATTTAATAGGAGATGAAGGTATTTAATCGACCTGAGGTAGTCCAAGAGTGACTGGACCAGGGAGGAGCAGCAGGATGGTCAGGGGCTAGACATGGTGTGTCTGAAATGACACCACTCAGCATAGTGGCGGCTCTTCTCTGACAACATTCTGCACAGGTAGAAGAACAGAGAGGGCAGAGGGCTGGTTTTCCCAGGTCAACCTCAGGTAGTCTGGGTTGTTAAGGGGATGCTGAAGGCAGTGATCAACCAGGACGTCTGAGCTGGGTGAGAGCAGAAGTGAGGACAAGAGGAGGGAAGGTACGTGGCATGGTGGTACAGTGGACCGTGGACATCAAGGGTCCCCCTGAGCTGAGCTGCCAGGTGTTAGAGCAGCTGGTGAAGACAATGTGACAAAATGCAAGTGACAGTCGAGCCTTTCAACACACCTGTGATAGCCTGAGCAAGAGGCTAACTGCAGAAGGCACTGCCCCCTCCACAGCTCCGTTCCAGTTGCCCCCTCGAACATTGCTGGCAGAGGGTCAGGTGGGTCAGCCCAGATGTAAGAATCCTTTACTGCTGAGAGAGCCCTGAACAAGAGGCTCTTGGAGTTTTATGTGCTTGGGACCCAGAGAAGAGGGTGAAAAGGAAGGGCTAGGAGTGCAGAAACGAGTCAAGTGGACAGATGTGTCTTGGAGGCTCCCTCAGACTCCTCCTAATCAGAGGTCGCTGAGGATGACCTTGGCCACAGTTCTTGATGAAGAGGACTTGGTGCTGAGCTCAGAATGAGGTGTGCACAAGAGCATGGTGGCCCTCGGGCCGGAGAACCTGGCCAAAGCTCTGTTCAGTGATGTACCATCTGCACACTGAGTCTGGCGGGGAGGGTAGCTTTCTCCAGGAGGCCGGAGAGGCCAAGCCTTGGTAACTGACCACTGTCAAGAGTCACAGGTAGACTTTCATCAGAAGCTGCTCCTGATCCTGATGCAGTAAAGACAGTGTGACAAAATGCAAGTGACAGTCGAGTGTGAATGAGTGTCGCACACTTGAGTGTGAGTCAGAAAAATTATGACAGGGGATGCTTGCAGTGGAGATCAGGCGACTGTCTCACTATGGGGTATGACAAGGTCTGGGGACTGGTCAAGGAAATAGATGGGCCTAATAAGTTGGTAAAAAGAGAAATTCATTTGCAAGGAGAGGCAGGGCCCTATCTGTGGAAATTGAAATCTCAGCGTTATGACCCAAGGGGTTGGAATGTAGCTAAGCGCAAGAGTGTGTGAAAGGTCCTGGGTTCAATCTTCAGAACCTAAAAGCAAATAAACAAAATAAAACAAGAGTTATGACAGGAATACTGCTGTAAAGATCAATGGTGACCTATACTTTCAGTGATAATATACGTAACCATTTATCACATATATGTCCTTTTCTGTGAAAAATGGTTTATGAAAACATTATTGATTCATATCAATCAAGAAGATGGATTTGTGTCAGGAATTTTATTTTATTTTTTTAGGTTGTAAGATCTTGAACTGTGTTGTTTCTTTTATTGGTAAGGTACTTCTTGCTAATAGTGGCCCTTGAAAAGACAGTGGTGGTTGTGGTTGCTTATCTTGATTTAAGCCAAGATTCACTTTAGCCTTGGTGTTTTGTTTGTAGCTTAGAATTTTAACATCTATTCTTTATGCACAGTGCTGTGTAAATTCAACCCTGTGCCATATTCTAGGAAGGGAATTATATGAAGCCTTTATTTTGTTAAGTATTTAGTGTTCTTGGATTTTGCATTCTCAAATGAAAATTTTTAGATTCTGAGTGTATTGCTAAGAATATTATTATTATTATCTGTGTAACAATGTGAAAAAAGTGGGGTGGGGGTTGAGTGAGTCAGTACCTACAAAGTGATTTGTAATGTGTTATGGATGTATAAAAACTTTTATGCATGGCTGGTGACCTGGGATTTAGGCTTCAGCCAGCATGCAGATCTGAATATATTCAACTCGTGATATTGGAAAATTCTACTGGCTCTGACTGCTTCCTTTCCTTTTACATTGCTCATTTTTATTTCCTGTTTTTCTGGTAAGTTCTTGGTGTATGCTCTGGCCACATAAAGTATCGAAAAGCAATAGACTTTTGTCATTCAGTTATATAGAGCGGCCTTCTAACAATGCATTGTTCAAATCTTTCTGGTTGAGACTGACTGATGGTTTTATGTAATTGGATGAGATTTTTAAGAGAGGATGAACAGAGGATTAGCATGTGATTAAAATCTAGTGCCAGGGACAATACACTTGGCTAACCTTTTTGGTTAAAATATATTTTGATTTATTTACTAATGTATATAATTTATTTTCACATTTGATACCAGACCTATTTATTTCTTAATAGCAAGTCAATAAATTAGAGCAGCTTTTTCTGAGAGTAAGATTGATGGTTTTGGTGTGGTTTGGAGAAAGCTTAAAAATATCAATGGGGACAGCAGTATCGAGGTCACTCATCCTGTGTTCAGTCACAGATGTCTTTGCTTTTGAAGTCTGCTTTCCTGGAAAATATGAAGCATTGTATGAGAGATAACGTGATAGCAACATAACTTAGGCTGCTTACGACTGACATCAACATTACGTGCTTAAGAAGTGATTCCAAGAATTTTTGTAAAATTTATCTTTGGGATAATAAATGATAGCTGACATACTTTTAAACGAAGAAAGTGAAGGCTGGCCAAGTCTTCTATTGTGTTCCACTCTCCCTGACTTACCATTCTAAGAATAAGTGCATACAATGGCATGTACTGGGCTGCACACTGAGGTTTTATCTACTTCCTTGCTGGAGGCGAGGACTTTTATAAAAACAAGTAAAACATGCAAAGAGAAGTCATATAATAAGTAATTTCACAATCAAAGAGTGGAACTATAGACCTACTTTTTCTTGGACACCCTTGGTGTTATCCAATTTGTCTCCTCTCTGGGTCCCTCAACTAGCTGGCTGTAGAGGCAAGTTGGCAAATTGGGAGGAACAGACGTGGATGGCTGTGTAGAGGTAGTTTTGAATTGTTCAAAAGAGAGCTTCATGAGTAGTGGCTGATGGTGAAACAGAGGGATGCAGTGGTCAAGGGCAATGCACATGCCAGGATTAACTAGTTGGAGTGGGTGTAAGCAGCCAGTCAGTAGCAGGGTTGGGCAGGCAGTGTGTAAGATAGATGTGGAAACTGGGAAGGGGAAAGAGATGTTTAAGTCATAAAATTGGGCACTGGGCCAATGAGTGCCTTGCAGTGGTCTATGTGAATCTTTTGACCTCTCAGTTAGATTGTATACTCTTTGAGGGTGGCAATCTTGTTTTATAATTGTCCTTTTGAGCAGCTGGTCCCAGAATGGAATAAGATCAGGGGTTGCATGAGGATCTCTTGTTATGTTTTCTGATCTTTTTTTCAAGATTGAATAAATGTTTGGAGGTACAAGGATATTCTGTCTGGTCAGTGGACATGGAAAGAGGCAAGAAGAAGTGTTTTGGTTTAGGAAGAGAGTGTGCCTCAGTTTATCTAATATGTTAGTGTTGCATCTGACAACCTAGGCCTTAACCACTACCTTCCTAGACTCCCAATATCTTTCTAACTTTTTGTCCGATGAGGACTCCTTCAATACTCACCTCTTTTCTGTTCAACCTGGGGGCACCTGTCTTGTTCACATAGTCCTGGCTAGTTCTCCTGCTCTTGACTCCTCACCTGATGAACAATGTCTAAGTTGAATTTCTTGTGACTCATCCTGTCTCTTGTGACCCAACATCCTGATAAGAAACATTGCCTCCATTTGTGTGAATGATGTATAGGTGACCACTGATCCCTATGCCTGGCAGCTGAGATTTGGCTCTAGTTAGTTTAATACTTTGCAGGATGGAGCATTGTAGCTGTCTTAATGAGCATTATATAACTGATTTAAATTCTACTATGCAGTTTATTAAATCATATCTGTTGGTTAGGCTCCTGCCTTTGAGGCATGCTGCTAACAACACGACACAACAGCTTATTTTTCTTTCAACCAATTATTTCCAATCATAGATTTGTACATAGCATTTTACAAATAAACTACTAATTTACAGATAATTGCATCAGGATAGTGACAGCTGCATTATACTCGGCCCTTTGCTTTGAATAAAAGACATTAAGAATTAAGACACATTTAGATCTTTTGCAGCATTAAAATTTATTCTGTGTATTAAGTTTTTAAAAATATTACTTTTAGGGAAACAAAATAGCTATTGAGTTTGGCAGAATTGTCTGTTTTGGGATTTCTGGCTAACAGAACTGATGCTTCAACTTTGGCAGGGCTGTTGGGAGAATTAGCACCATCTGTGGAAATCTTCAGTTCTTGGGTTGTATCTCAATTTCAGAACTTGTTTTTTATGTAGTCCTGAAATAGGGTCAGTGATTTCAATGTCTCTAATTTGGAACTTGCTTCATAAGGTGATTCTTTGTATAGTGTGCACATGATTTTATGATTTTTATAGCTATTGGTGTTAATACCAAAACACGAATGAATAAGAAGGTGGCGTAGGTACGTTAACTTGTGTTACAATTTTAGCAAATATCTTTGACTTTATAAATGTAGAATAATATTCTCCCCAGCCTTTCAAGAGCCTATTTTAGAACTGGGCCAAGAGTGAAATGGAGTGACATTTACGTTTTTTGCTCCCAATAGAGAAAATATTTTCCTGGAAGACTTTAGTTGATACCTCTCCATGTACATATCGTCAAAGCAAACATATTTCCCAAGAATTATAAAGGAAAGCCAATTTGGTAAATTAATCCAATTTAATTTTTATGTTAACTATAAATCTTGTCAACAAATAGCTAAGTGGATAATTACAAAATGTTGGGGGTGGACATTGCTTATCAATATTCTATATATTATCTTTAATATTCATTTTTGTTTCTAGCAATCTACTGTGCAAGTAAGACCGTGATCAGGTTTGTTCCATCTTCACTTCTGAACAGAAATCTTGAGTGCTACAGAAAAATAACGTCACATGGTCCATGAGGCTTCTTTGATGTGTGACAATGCACTTTGAGAACACTGGGTAATTCATCATAAATTTGGATTGGAAGGACAGGAGTCACAGATTCTATAATTCATCCCCTTTATTTCAGAGAGAGACGATGAGGCCCAGAAAAGTGCAGGACATGCCTGACAGTAGTCAGTGGCAGAGTCAGACATGGAACCCAAATACTTTGTTTTTCCCCCTGCATTTTTGATGTACAGCTTTTATGTAGATCCTCAACGGGGGAAGCATAAACAAAGGGGTTGTTTTAGTCAGTTCATCTTTGCTGTTACCAAAATACCTGACAAGAACAACTTAGAGGAGGAAAGACTTACTTTGGTGGCCCATGATTTCAGAGGATTCAGTCCATGATCAGCTGATTCCGTCGCTCTGGGTCTGAGGTGACGCAAAACAACATGGCAGAAAGGGATGCTGGGAAAAGCTCCTCAGCTCCTAGAAGCTGGGAAGGGGGAAGGTGAAGGGAGAGAGAGAAAGGGGCAGGAGACAGGATAGAGCCTTCCAGGGCATGCTGACAGGGTCTTCCTTCCTCTAACTAGGTCCCCCCTCCCAGTAGTCCCTTCAGCCATCAATGGATTATCCACTGATGAGGTCAGAGCCTTCCTGATCCAGTCACCTCTCCAAGTCCCACCTCTGAATCTTGCTGCACTGGGGACCATGCTTTCAACATGAGACTTTTGGGGATGTTCCAGATCCAAGCCACAATGGGTCATTGCAATTCAAGGTCAATAGCTTACAGATTCTGTCCTTGAAAAGTAGCCACCTCACAGTCTTTTTCCCAAGACAGTTGGAAAAGTTTGGAAAAGAAAATGAGTAGATTCCTCAGTAGCGAGAGGATACAGTAGGTCATCTGCACCAGATAACTAGGGTTTTGAGTTTGTATTGTTTCCAAATCAGGACTGTTGATGAATAAGTCAGCTGCGTCTTATTCAGGATTTTTGAGATACAGGATGCATTTTCTTCAATGATTTTTTCATAAATGTACATCACAGTATTAATCTGAGCATGTTTTTCTTAGCAGCATCTGTTTTGCCAACGTGGTCTTTGTGGCTTACATGATATTGTAAGGATCTTGAGGAACTAAAATTAAATAGAAAGAAAGAAAGAAAGAAAGAATCTTTGCTTCTGTAGGCATTTTTGGACCCACTGGTCTTTTATTTTTTTCAAAATGCTTCTGATTCACATTCAAGACTCAGTGTGAGAAGTACCATCATTTGCCTTAGAGATTTTTCACGGGGCCTTTAGAATTTGCTGGAAACAGGCTGGTGCCGGTTGCAGCTAAGATAATGTTAAGATGCAAAGGAAAAGAGACGCATTGGAGGGCTGGATGTGCTGTACTGTGCTCAGCTCTCGGTGATGGAACTCAGCAGCTCCATCCTGCTGAGGTCTTAGCTCAATCCTGCTGAGGTCTTAGCTCAGTGGTGCCTTCCTCGTCAGCTGGTCATCAGACTGGATGGCACGCTCTGTGGCAATAGGATTCTGCTCAGAACTTTAAATGCCAGAGTGAATAAAAGGCAAGTTGCTTTCTATGAACAGCTTTAGGGTATGCTTGTCTAAAGATAGCTTCAAGGAACAAGGACCTGGATTCTGTGGTTTGGGGTTTGGGGAGGTGGGTGGGTTGGGAGTGCTGGGGTCCCTCCACCCATTCCTAACCTCTGACTGCATGGTACAAACAGGTTGATTTCACCATTCCCTGGGATAGCCTGAGCATCAGGAGCTATTTGAAAGTCTAAGTTGGCTACTCCAATTAAGTCAGAGGCACCAAGGGAGGCCCTTTTGGAGGAACACGAGGCAGCCGTTTACCATTCCTTCTCTGGCCCCTTTTGCCGGTTCTCCAGCAGTTCTCTGCAGGAGAGCCCTGATTTCTTTCAAGATTGTTTCAATGTTAAATTGACACTAAATCAAGAGCACAGTAAGCCCCCAACCTAGTCTTTTTAAGTGAAGAAAATTTTGAAGGCAGCCAGGTCTCCTGTGGGGCGTGGATGCAGAAGAAGGGAAGCAGCAAATAAAACCACAGAATAGGTTAGGGGATGGGAAGTGAAATTAAAGGACTTTTACATTTATTTTAAACTATGTTGTCTGTCCTTATTGATCTTTTCTTCACTGTACCCTCTAGTATTATTTGTTTTATATATGGAGTATTTTCCCTAGTCTAAAAGAACTAAAGGGACTTTTGTGACATTTCCCCCATGGTATGTTTAGATCAGGGCTCCCCTGATCATCCTTTGTCTAACCGCAGGGCACCTTTTGGCTCACACTCTCAGCCAGTGTATGTGTGTTTTGCAGCACCTGAGTCATATATTCATAGATCGATAAAAGATGAGCTACTGTTTAGAAAGGAAGTTAAGAACCAGATGCTGACTTCACATCATGGTGCTAATTGATGGTGACTAGATCTCTTTCCTGCAAAATACAGCTAAGAAAGACACTCGCTTTGCATTTAAACTTCAGGGCATTATGCAAGATAGTACACAAAAAAAGATTATTAAGTGTATAAATGCCAGTTTATTTTGTTATACAGATAGTAGTTGGCGTTTATCTATCATCAGTTTATCTTATAAGATGCAGAAAGTTTGACCTTTAAAATTGTATAAACTTATTACTTCCTGGTGAATTTAGTTCTATACAAAACAAGGAGGTTAACTTAAGTTTTAAAGAATTTTTCAGCTGTGTGCATTTATGTAAATTAGAATTTGTTTACTCATAGATGTTTATCTCTAACAAGAAATAAAAGAACTCTTGGCTTGGTCTTGAAGGGGGAATACTTAAAAAAAAAAATCATGGGGAGGAATTCCAGAAAAAGGGAAATAACATACAGAGTCCCAGAGGCAAGAGCTATGGTTGTGGATTTGGGGAACTGTGCATAGTGCTGCTGGGTTCCTGTTGAAAGCTTGCTCGCACTTATGTATCCATAAAGGAAACAATTTATATTGGCTGCAGCAAGCATGAGACAGGTAAGACACTGTTGTGGTCTTCAGGAACTACGAAAGAGCAGGACTTAGTAAGATTACACAGTTCACTAGGGTGATGAAGTGAATCTGGAAAGTGTTACGAAGACAAAGTTTTAAAGTTATTACATTGGAAAAAAAGATGGTCTGGAAGTGACGGGCCTCAGAAGAAGACTAAGTGTGGCGTGGGTATCTATGCATGATCTGTGAGTCTTGGGAGAGTAAATAGGGAGGACTGCAGGAGAGTGAGTTTAGTCGATGTCATTGGGTTCCATAGGTGGAAAGAGGAACTGAGGGATGAAGAAGGCTCAAGGTAGCATGAGGATAAGGACGGTGTCATCCTGGCAGTGCAAGAGCCAGAGAGGGATGAGGAATTGAGTTATATGTGTGATCATCACGAATCCCAAAGCACCATGCTGCTTGGAGTGTCTACACAAATATGACCCACATCACTCAAAAGTCTTCTATTCTCAACAATTGCAATGTGGGAACCAACAGGCTCTGGTCTTTTTCATGTCTCCTTCTTGGTATTTCTACTGTCATCTTCCCTGCAGGCTGTGTCTTGCAGAACCAAGAAAATCAGTTCTTCTTCCAAAAGTTTTCCTGAGTAAAAACAACTAGGGAGAAGGAAGAATTAGCCATCTCACCATCTCTGCATCCCTTTTTGCTTTAGATTAAAGCTGAATTTGTTTCCTAATTCAACAACTCTGTAAAACCTTGTGTTAAGTATTTCTTTGTGCAAATCCTAATCAGAGCCTTATTTAATTATCTATGGTTATTTTTGCTTTGTCTTGATTTTCTCAATGCTTAATTTTGTGATTTGGCATTCTAGCTATTTTAGAAAGTTCTCTGAACCCTTTTAGAATGAATTGACAATTAATAAGTAAAAATAATCAAAAATCTAAGCTCACATTCTCTGGCATAATCCTCCCAGTTCTCTGCTGATTCTTAATTAGAGGGCTAATTTCCTATCTTTTTACATCTGATGTTTTTTTCTCAAATAATATCAGAATACATAGCTTTCAATAAAAAAGTCCCTCATCCTTACTTGTAGCAAAACATGTTCATTGTTTCTCATAAACTAGAAAAACTATGCCGTTTTTTTTTTTTTCTCAACATATACTTTATTCCTAAGAACAAATCTTGGTTGTCATCCCTATCTTTAGTGACACGGATATTTTTTCTCCAGTTTTTCTTGGCTTGGATGACTTGCTTCCTAATCTCTAGAGAGCAGAGATAAAGGAGCAACATAATCATTTTAATGTTAGGCCTATTTTCTCTTAATAAAATTTTCTTTTTAAAAATTATAATTAACCCATGAAACTCAAGAATAAACAAAGATCTTAAAATTGAAGCTGGTTTTCAGGTACAGTATTTGAGGATGAGTCTTGGTAGTGATGGTAGAGTTCAGAATGACTGGTAGAACGTGTTTGAGATTTAAGAATATTTAGGGGCTTACTGGTCTTTCCTCTGCATGATGTGATGAGGTTGTTGCCTTGTGTTTCCAGTTGTTGGAGTGGTTCTTTGACTCCATCAGCACTCCAGGCTTGTTGGGCATTCCTGACCACTGAGGTCAGAGCAGTTCACCACAGAGAGTTGACTGGACTCTTGATCTGGCCTCTTATTGGACTTGACTCAATATATTACCATATATCTTAGCCAGATTGGCAGGCAAGGTCATAAGAATCAGCATTTCTCTCTCCACAGGGTTCTTAACCTATACTTGGTGGGTTTCTGGTTTTTGTCATTTCCTGCCTAAGCTTGTGGTACCTTTTGTTTTTTTATTAATTGAGATCTTACCTATTAGCCTGTACCAGTGTAGCATTGAGTTCTGGCCTTCTAGAGAACTTAAGGGTCATCGAGAGGGTAGAAGCCATGGTCCTAATTCTTGGAGGCATTTCTAGTTCTAATTCCAACCTGGTTCTGGAATCTACACAGCTTAGCCATAGGTAATATGGAGAATAAGGTGCTCAGGCTTTGAGAACCTGTGCCCTAGAGTGAGCTACAAACTTCATAAATCTTGTTTTCCAAATCAAATATTTCTTTATAGCTCCTGTGTTCCACTTAGTCAGTCTTTTGATATTTACTATGAGCTGTAGACTTACCTACTGAGCTCAGTTGTCTTAACATCTATTTTAAAGTGCTAGGGGACAATTTATACATGGAAACCTCGTTGATTTCAGAGTAAGTATAATTAGTTTGGAAATTTGAAGAAGACTGACTTGGTAGGGAAACTGTTGACTACTTGAATTTTTCAAGATAATTACAAAGAGTGGACTTTGAGCAGAATGAAGGTAGATGATCTCAAAAACCATACTATGAAATTTGCACTATGGAAGTCACTAAAATATTTATTGTTTTTAAAACACTTTTTTTCCACCCTTGAACAGTCTTTGAAATATTACTCACTAAAAGTGTCTGCCCATGAAGGATTGTTTTAAAGTGCAATTGGCTTTTTTTTTTTTTCCTCTCTCTCTGCAGTCAGGGGAGGTTCTATAAAATGGTAAAAATTCAAATGCTCTTCTTGTAAAGTCCTATATATTTGCCTGTCTCAGGCAAGAATGGGGCTGAGTTGGCAGCAGCCAGTTTCTGCTTATTAAGTAATACTGCTATGCCTTGTAAAATTGGGAAGTGGTGTATCTGGGGCCACAGCAGAGCTTTGCTATATCTCTGACTATTCCGCCTTTCAGAATTATTGAAGACATACTTAAGTCTGAATCAGGAATTAATGTCAGAGAAAATAAATACCCACTTTTGAGCAGCAGTTTAAAATATATTTAATTTTAGAAATTCAAAGTCACATATATGTTCTTTGATTTATTTCCTTTTATTAATATATAACCAGCATGCAGTATTCAAACTGGCCTTTTGAGGTTTAGATTGCTACTCCAGATAATTTTTTTTGTAGCCTTATGCCAATTTGGTTGAATTGTAATTTTTCCAAGTAATTAGTAACATGGAAGTGCCTTTTTTCTTACCTACACAGAATGTGAACAATGTTGGCTCTTCATTTTAATCTGAAATGGCTATAGCTTAATAGCAAGGATAAAGTTTCAAAAATAATGTTTCTAAAATAACGTTTCTGAATACTCAGGGAAAAAGCAATTAAATATTAAGGGCAGGTACTAAATCATAATTAGGTGATTGGCTTTTTTCTTTTTAAATTGTTAAACTCCTTTTATACCTCTCTCCTAAAATCTCAAACCTTTCTCAGTGTTGGGCCTTTGAGGTATTTGGGATTTACTGGTAGCAAAGTTCTTTTTCATGGGTAGGAGTGGGCTTGGGAGGTAGAAGAGATTCTTATAGAGGACTTCACATTATTAACTTAGATGGATGCCCAGTCTAAAAATATTGTTATACTTGTAGCTCTTAGAAGAGTTATTTGGGCCTTTTGGATACTGATAACTTGAGTTCCCAAACAGGGATCCTATCCCTGAAATACCTTTGGAGAGAACCATTCAGGAAGGCCCAGATTGCTTTCTATGAATGTTTTATTTTTGTATTTTTTTCATAAAACCCACCCAAAATTTTGGTGAATCTTTTGGGGCAGACTTGTTGGCTAGAAGCGGTTCTCTCACTTGAAAACATGGTAACCACAAAAGTCCTAAAAATGTTTTATTATGCATATTAATTAAAGAAGTTTTGCAATGAGCAAATCCAGGTTAATACTTTTTTTTTGTCCCTTCACATATGAGTAATGCTTTAGCCTCCCCAAATGATGACTAGTCCTGAAACATACCACATTCTCCTATGCCCTTGTGTATTTGCCTGGTGTGCCCATGAGTCCTATCACTGCCTGGTAAATGTAGACTCAATTTTCCTGACTCAGTTCAAATATTAGTTCCTCTGAAACTTTTTCAAATTTCCTTTCCCTTTCACAGCACAGAATCTTTTGCACTCCTCATTTTTATCACCCTGTACTTATGCCCACTGCAATATTTACTAGATAGTACTAAGATTTGCTGGCTTGTTTTCATGTGCAATTCACGTATCCTCGATTTTACAAACTGAGAGGGTAAAATATAGCTTGACTAAAAGACATTTGTCTGGCTTCTTTCCAAAAGTTGGTAGTTGTGGGGTTGTCTCATAATAAAAAAAATCTTAGTAAATATTAACCTTAATAAATAGTTGTTAGTTTCCAAGTGGTAGATAGCATTTTTCTCTTCTATAGCATATTTCCTCAGTGCCCCTTGGAAGCCACCAAAGCCCAGTGATGACCTGTTATCTTTTCTCTTTCACAGGATGCCTGTTGAGTGTTCTTTTTAAATCACAATGCTCATTCTGTACCTCCTGATGGGGAAACTCCTGTCACTCACTCTAGAACTGTGGTCTATTCCACTGTCATCAGGACATTCTATTTTGTGCTCTCGATGCCTTATAGAAATTTTAAAAAATAACTGGTATCCCTGCATTTCTATCACAGAGATACAAATAAAATACATTGGGAGGAAGAAAAGGGAAAAGATGACATTTTCTTCCAAAGCATTTAATTATAGGTGGTTTTTTTGAATATCTAACATGCATGTTCTTTGTTAAAAATGAGCTAGGAGTTCAAGGACAGGATGGCTAGAGAACCAACAATAAGAAAGCTTTGGCTGAGTTAACCTTCACTCAACTAGGAAATCATCTAGTTCAAATCCAAAGAGAGCATTTTTCCAAGTCCTTACATTCATCCTTAAGCACGTATGTATACGTGCACATAATATATAATACTTTTGTTTATTGTACAATTTTATTCAGAAGCTGAAATGCTCATTTCAGGCTTCTTTTCATGCCTATTAATTGATACCTTATAGCTAACAAAGTTATTTTAAAATTTTGAATTAGATTTATATTAACTGATAGTAAAAATATAAAAATTACATGTCCATGGAGTACCTTTGGTTTTTTGATACATGTATACATTGCTTAATGATTAAATCAGGTTAAACATATCTATGTCAAACATTTATCATTTCTTTATGGTGAAACATTCAGAATGATTTCTTGTAGGTTTTCGAGATGTATAGTATGTTACTGTGATCTAAAGTCACTCTACCTTGAAATACCAGACCAGAACTTCTTTCTCTTAACTGGAACTTGGTACCCATCCACCAGCTTTTCCTCATTCTTCCTCCTCTCTCTGCTCTATTGTCACAGAAACACAAATAAAGCACATTACTCTTCCCTACCTCTGTTAACCACAGTTTGCTCTCAACTTCTAATAAGTATTTTTTTTTTACAACATCAGATTTCAAAAACAGAACACGCTTCCTTTTGAGATTAAAATTCCAAATGTCAGTTCCTTGTCTGTCTCTCAGAATTCCTCAGTCACCATTTCTTGGGGGAGGAAATTTTAAACTTTACACACTGATCCTCAGAAGAAATATTATCTGCTCTCATGCACTAGGGAAAGGACTTTGTTTTTTTAAGGAATTACACATTCTCAGTTCTGAAACTGGTTATTATTATCAATAAGTGCCCAAATTAAGGCTTCTGAAAATTGGTAAAACATAATACAAAGAGAAAGAGACCTGGCCTTTTCATAAATTAATTAATTTAAAGTTAATCTTTTGAAAAGAGTTAAAGGCTCACAAAATTGGTTAGAAAAAACAATAAAGAAAAATTATTAAAATCCAGGTTTATTCTGTATCTGTTTTATAAGTATCTTTAAATGCTCATATTGTGTTCCATTATCTGCAATCTACAAGGAGAATCAGGGAAGCTGATAGTGTGGCTCAGTTAGACTGTGGGCCTGAGAGACAGGCAAGCCATTGATATAAGTCCTGGTCTGAGTTCAAAGGCCCAAGAATTAGGAGTACTAATACTCAAGAGCAAGAAAAGATGGATGTCCCAGTTCAAGCAGAGAGTAAATTATATCTCTACCTTTGTGTTATGTCTGGTCCTCAATAGATTGTGTGATGCCAGCCAACATGGGTGTGGGTGATCTTTTCTTGGTCTATTAATTAAAATGCTAATATCTTCTGGAAACATCATTGTATACACACCCAGAAATGATGTTATATGAGCAACCTTGGCATCCCTTAGCCCAGTTAAGTTGACAACATAAAGTCAACCATTACAAGCAGAGTCCAGGAGAGACCATATATGGGATACAAAGGAAGCTCTAATCATGGAGTTGTATAGACAAAATTCTCCCACCAGGTACTCTGACATGTATAAATTATTGCCAACCGGGGATGCTCACTGGAACCTTGGTGTCTAAAGTTTTCATTGAAGTTTTTAGTTGCATAATCATGGAGGGCTTATCTTTCCCAGAGGTCAAACGGATACAGTGTGATCCAGGTATACAGGTAAACAACAAAATAAGCATTCACCATTTCACATTGTTAACATAAACTGCTTGAAATTGTTGAAGGCTTTAAGCATACAAAGAGTCGTATCAACCAGGATATTCCAAAGGCTTTTAGATTATTTCTCAGGAGACTGTAAAGAACTAGTCATTCCCTTGAATTATGGAGGCTTTGAATACCCCAACCCTGCCAGTTTATCTTAAAGATTTCACATTGGAGATACTCAAGGCACATGGTTTTTATTTAAGAAAGGTGATGTGGTCCACAAATCAGAGAAACTATACTTAAAAGGAAGAAATTATTTCAACCTCAGAAGATTGGTGAATATATATACATGTCTATATTTTTAAGTTAAAGTGTTTAAAGCAGCAGAAGCAGGTTTTTTTTAAATTCCTTTAACTATTTTAACTACACTGCTAACTACCTATGCCAGCTCATCTACTAAAAAGATTTTTAATAAGATTAAAATGATTGTAATATCTTTATAGCCAAGAAATGATGTGCAAAATAAGAATGGGATAAAAATATATCAAGTAACCAAGTTATTATCAGCAATCACAAATAGAAAATCATCATCATCCAATATGTCTAAATACCAATCAATACATGATGCTCTTCACAGATGTAGTTCCAGGTTTCACTATTAAAAATACTGAAGTAGATAGACACAGAAGGAAACATATGACAGTATTTAAAGTGGGGATGTAGGGTTCTTCTGCTTGTCCTATCTTGTGTTCCAAAGTATGCCGAAATCACACTGACCTGTCTCCAACCCACACCCCCAAGGCAGATGGAGAATTTGGATTTTATAGCAAATCACTGGGATTAAGTCTTACTCCTAATTACATCTTGCTTAACACAATAGAATATATCTTCTCTCTAAAGGATACCTCTCTTGTGCACATAGAAAGGGGGCATTGCAGAGTTTTTAAAGGTGGAGGTAAAAATCAGCATGGTATTGTAAAGATGCTGAGCAGTGCAATACCTTGTTGGAACTGCAGTACTGGCTTTCTGTTGGATAGGGCCAACTCCCTAGCATGGAAGCCAAAGGCTGCCCATGAGTGAGCTATCACTATTTTTATATAAATTACTTCTATTCATTAAATCAGATACAGAGCACTACTGATGAATTAATAAGGGATTATTCATTTAGATTGTGCTATGCTAAACTTCAAGATGACCTTAACTTCACATAACACTGCTCTAATCTTTAGAAAAATTATCCTTATGCATATAGAATTCACAAATTTATTATAAATTGTTTTGGTGGTGTTTTCATTAAAGACCTTTGCAAATATCTTCCTAATAATAGTGAAAGTATAAAATTAATTTTCAAAAATATTTTACATTGTCCTTGCATTCTCCTTAAAACTATTTTAAAGCCAAAACAGAAAATATGAATGCTCACAATTTCATCCCTGAGAAAGGTAGACATATTGAGTAATGAATTATTGATTCAGTGTTGATGAACCTAAGATTTACCTTGAAACTTCTACCTTGGAATAAGGAAAGCTAAAACCTAACCTGACTTTACTGATTATGAACCCAAGCAAATTGGAACAGCTCCAAGAAATATGGGTTATTGATGTTTCCTTGACAAAGATATCTATGCAGACAATTTAATTTATCCAACAAATATTTTTTTGCATTGCTGTGCATGGCATAATACTAAGTGTTATTTGGAGGGAAAATCAATGTAATATTGGTTAAAAATACACAAGAGAATGGTGCTTATGAAAGTAGACTTCAGATAGAAGCAAGTCAATGTATTTTGTTCTCAAATAAATATTAGATTTTTAATGTGTACTCAAAATTATGAGGTGGTCTTTTCTGTGATAAGTTTAATTACTTCCTCTCTACCCTAAAATTACCATAACATAAAATTAATATCAACTTGGATTGCTTCACATTTCATGAATTGCATGAGAAGAGTGTATTAGTGTGCCTTAATATATTTTATATATTGAGAATTTACTTCTTCTCCCTAATATTATTTTATTGTTGTCTGTATAAGCAAAATAGTTACTTCATACTTCATGATAAGGCTGTTTAGTTATTTTGCTTGAATCATGTTATGACAGAGTAAATGAAAATGATTTTTATACAGTTATGTTGAGGTTAGTTCAAAATTATGAGTTAGTCCTACTGATTTGATCTTTTAATATCACATGAAATTAGAATTTATTTTCTTAATTATACCATATTATTGATTTTGGTGAATATAACTTTAATTTCATTTGATATTCAATAAAGATGAGTTATTTATTTTGTCATAAATTGTTGCAAAGTTTATTTTTGGTCTATCACTGAATTCTGGTTAGTTAGGTTATAAAGCTATTTTTATATAAAAGTTATGTGTATGGAAGATGTCAGGGTAATAACCCAATTACTTTGCTGCCCAAGTTCTTCCTATAAGACTTTCTTTGTAAATCATCTCGATTTTGTGCCTTTGGATGAAAGTGACACTATCTGTTTTAGGAGGAAATGTTAGGAGTGAGTTTGTGATGCTATTTTAATAAAAAACATTATAGTTATTTTATCAGTGACATAATTTAATGACCTTATTGTATTTGAAATGTATTGTAGAAATATTGCTTCTTTTTGAGAATTTAGTTTTTAATTGATGTTAATTACAGTCTTCTAAAAATAATACCATTTCTGGATGTTTTGAGATGTCTTTTACAATCCCTGGCCAAGGTAGATTTGAATGGGTATTGTTTTGCAGCTGAGTAAAAGAAAGAGAATGATTCTTGTGTAGTAATTACATTAAATATTCTGTCTGGGAAAAAAAAAAAACCTTTGAGAAGTTGTAGAAATTGATAGAATAAATTAACTTCTTGTAAAATCATTTTCCACATCATTAGAACATTTGTTTTCAGATGTCAGAAGCAGATGAAATAATTTTATGACAGACATTGCTTCAAGGATAAACTTCGAGTCACAGAGCACTTGAACAAGGACAGAGGCACAACCTCCCAAAGGTGTACATTAAGACTAAAACTGCACGTTGAACAGAAAAAGTAGTGTTTTATGAGTGAGATTTCGAGTTGCTTCACATGGATTTGGGATAAGTATACACGATGAAATATTTTCAAGTGCAGACAAGTAAAGGATTGGATACACACGGCCCATTAAAATGCCATATAATTTGTTATGTTGAATTTTGAGAAATTTTCAAGGCAGATTAAAAAACAATGTTAGACAAATGTTAGAGCTGCTTTACTTTTTGCTATTAATCATCCCATTATTTGTTTTTGTCTTTTTTGTCCCCTCTCAGCATTTGTAGATCTTCACCTCTTTGAAAAAGCTTTTGCTTCATTTTTTGCTTCCTCCCCTCTTCCCTCCCTCTTCCTCTCCCTTCTTCTGGCTCTTCTTCCCTTCTCCTCCTCCTCCCTTCTCTCCCTCTTTCTTGACCTTCTGTTATCCAGGTGTTTGCTTTAATGCCAAAATTAATGCCACTTTTAAATTCACTTTCATTTTAATTTTTAAACACCTGACCTTTCCTGCCTATTTAATCTCTTCTGTTTTTTCTGTAGCTTTATGCGGTAGTCAGGTAGTCAAAGATGGCTAATTAATGAGCATTCACAGCAGAGAAGGAGAAAGGGTTGCCCTTGTTTCAGACGCCTTTCTCTCACTAATGAATTGTATTTAGAACTTTGTGAAACCTGGTTTGGTTCAGTGGGCACTCCTCTGTGAAGACCCTTGGCCTCCCCTGGTTAAGTGGAATGAGACCCTGGGTTTGATCCTAAGCACTGCTCCCCATCCCTGTCAAAAAATGAGAGAAAAGAAAAACCAGGTCCACCCTGCTCAGCTCTGAACAGGAACTTTCTCTTTTTTACATAATAGGCATATCATATCTGTGCTAGGTGAGGACATTGACTTCATGTCCATGGCTCATTAGAAGTCTCTACAGGGTTTAAAAAAAATGATGCTAACATAAACGCTCATTTTAGACTGTTTAAAGGGCCATGTAATCACAGTCGATAAGAATACAGGGAGGAAACCTACAGGAAAGTGGTCATGGCACCAAATGCCCATATACTTCATGTACATTTTGTATAGATTTGGCTGAAAACTAAGCCAGTTCAACAGCCTTTTCCTATACGGGTATCGCCTTGAGCCTGCACAAGATTATTCTCCTGGGCTCCTGAGAAGAGGTATCTGCAAGAGAATTTGCTATGATACTTGGGTTTTCTGACTCTTCTGCGTGGCCGGCCGTGGAGAGTGTCTGGTTTGCCCGGATAGTTGAAGAACCTCCCCCACGTCTAACCTTAAAATCCCTGTGAGATGCCTGGAAGATGGAAATAGGAAGATAGATAAGAGAGCACTTCTAGTAGTAACAGCCCAGTGCAGAATTGCATTTGGTGAAGTAACACATCTCTAGTAGAAATAATTAATGCAAAAGGTTATTTTCCAAAAAGTGACTTCAGTTCCTTGAGAGTGCGCAGGTAACTAGTTTAAAAAAAAGAAGCTTCAATTGTGTACTTGTTGGGAGCTGCTTCACACCAGGTAGGAATCTTTGATTCTACAGTTTTCTGTCTTTTTATTTTTCATGGTTATTTAGAGATGAATAGCCAGTTATAAATAAAGATTTAAGTTGTGTAGCAATAGCTACTTTACAGGGGGAGCTAAATGCCTTTTTAATTTGGAAGCAAACTTAAAACAAGTGATCATGTTGGTTGAAGTGCTTCCCTTGGGGGATGTGCCAGGTAAGAATGGCAGTAGGATTTGGCATGGGCTAAGGTAATTTTGGAATGCAGTGTAGCTAAGAAATATTTTGATTTGCTTTCCTGTTGATTTCTTGGCTGAGGTTCCTGGCACAAAGGGAGGAAATCACATTAATAGAAATATGTGAAGTTTTAATATTTTATGCTAAAATGCCATTTTATAATTAGTCTAAAAATAATCAAGTTTAGTTTGAGTTCACCAAGTAAGACCCATAATTATATTTATGCATTGTGATATTCTAGTTCTAAATCAGAACTCAAAGTGGATTAAGGTAAGACTATCTGATAGCTTGTCTGCTGCTGGGAAAAAAAAAAAAAAAACCCGGGGAATTGAATAAAAACTATCTTCAGTAAGTGTTGCCATCTATTGCCAAAGTTAAGTGTTCAAGTCTCTAATGTTTGGATAAGACCAGAGTGTATCTGTTTAAAAAAAAATACACTGACACAGGATTGTTGAAGAGATCTCTTATTGCCTATTTGACTGATTCAAGGATGCTCTTCTGGAACAAAAGGGTTACTTACCATTAGTGTATCCTGGGAAAGCACTGAATCCTATATGTGTAATCTGAGGAATTCCCCATGAAGTAGCACTCTCTGGGGGATTCGGGCTTGCCAGTTCTTTGTCTTCTAGAACTTGAACCTCTATGTGGGTTTGAGGCATTAATGGTGCTACAGGAGAGACTCCCTACAGATGGACTCTCCAAGGATATTCATTTTAATTAGTGCTTCTCAACTTTTCGTAATAATGTTTTGGAATACCCATTTTACTATCATGAAACAAAATTCAGAGGCAATACAACCTATCTACACACATAATTTCAATCTAATATCATAAATGGAGAATTAAAAAGCAAAGTGACCTATCATAAAATAATGTCTTGTAAATACTTATACAGAAATTTACCAAAGGGCAAAAATAATTCCATAGTTTTCAAGATACTCTTAGGGGACTACACTAATCCCATTAGGAGTCTTGCTTTAAAGAAAGTATTGAGTCTTGTCCAGTCTTTGAGTTCTAGATAGATGTTTATCTGACTTGGTAAATCAGTTCTCTCCCTTCCAAGGAAAGAATATATAAGCAGTATATAAAACACATTAAATCTCTTTCTTACTTCCCATGAAGTAAAATTCTCTCTGAGGTATCTTTGGTCTTTGGATAGATGATTTTATCAGTGGTTTCTTGAGAGTTAAAATATATTGAAGTAAGTAAAAGGAAATCTATTTTTATTAGTAAGGAAATGACTTCTTCCTTGAACTCTTTTTTAAAATTTTTTCTTCAAAAAACAAAACAATTCCCTCAGCCTTACTATTGAAATGAATTTTTAAAGATTAGAGAAGATAAGTTAATGTCTCTTGGGAAATGGCTCAGAACATTTTATCCAATTCTTCATTGCTCAGCTAAAGGAAAAACACGTTTGAGTGGAGAAGACATTTAGCTTGCTGGATGCTCCCAGTTCGTTCTAACTTCAGATCAGTTACTGAAATCACCTGTCAAACATCCCTCCCAATATAAAATACAGTTTAAAACTTTGCCTTGTTCATAGCTGTGTGATATATACAGTTTTCCTTCCATTCTTTTTTTTTCTGTGTGTTTTTATGTTGAGTGCAAGATGTGTTATAATTAGTCATCTTTTTAAAGAGCAACATATCATATAATTGGTTGTTTTTAGAGCCAGAAGAAAGTTCAGGAATTCTTAGTAAAACTTGCACATTTTGATAATAAGGAAATGAGATCTAGAGATGTGAAGCGATTTGTCCAAGGTGATACACAAAGTCAGTTGTCTAATGGGAACCACATGCTGGTTACAAAGCATAAAACCTGATAAACCCCCTCCTAGAAGAGCTGAAATATTGGTTACTATTCAGAAATTATCAGGATGCCAGGAATTAAATAATTATTTTAGCAAAACAAAATTAAATAATTATTCAGGCATGTGGGATGCAGGGCTAAAGGTCTGCTATAGTTGACGTTTCTGGGGGGGATTCACTCCTTATTGTATTTCTAATGGCCAGTCCACAGGCCCTGTGGGTTTAATTTATCAGACCATCATCACAGTATTCTAAAGGGTAACGTTATGATGGTCTGCCTTCATTTTGTATCTCTCCCAAAAATATACTTATTGCTACCATTTATTGACCTCAACATGACAACATTCTTTCCACATATACTATATACCTTTAAAAATCACTTTTCTTTTTCCTTGATAAGAAACCTCAAGAATTGGGTCAGAACACTGACAAAACTCAATCTATACACTGGTGGCTCATGAACACTACACTTCAGACTTACTCAGAGAACTCAGGGATGAGGGGCATGTGCATGTGGGTGCATCTTGCAATGGGTTGCCCAACAAGCAAATTCAGGAGGTTTATTGGAAATCACCCTTGGAAATGACCCCAAAGCAATTGTTAGAAGCAGACTGGGTGGAGGGAGATGCTGTAGATGTCACCGAGTCCTGTCAAGCCCATGGCGAGAGCCTTGGAGAGCTCCTGGGATGACTCACCCTTCAGACTCATTCTCAAATCAAAGAAGGAGCACAGGGTCCAGTCATTGGGCACTTCCTGAGTGGATGTGTAATCCCGAAAGAGGCAGCTCTCATATGTCATCTGGGTGGGGGAGGTGCAGAGAGACTCAGCTGTGAGCTCTGAGTGGCCATCTCTCCTGGCAACTGAGGCAACGGCACCTTGAGTCCAGTGGGTGGTCTAAGTGCTGGACCTTGGTCTCAACCAGAGTACCTTGCTTTATATGGTAACTCACCTCATCAGGAACAGTTTGTGATTATGGTTGTCTCTTCCTGGGGAACATAAAAGAGGCCAGTTAGATGGACTTCAAGACTGCCCTGCAGCAGGACTTGAGGCTGCAGCTGATACTCATGGTCTCCCACTTTCTGCTCTCTGATCCTTCTAGATTACTCCTAGAACCTCTTGATGGCACCTCTGCTGGTCTACTGGGCTTTCCTGGTAGACTGATCCTTATCCCTAAGGAGTCTGAGTCTGATTCCCATGTCCTTCTCAGGCCAAGGTATGCAATTGCATTTGCCTATTTACCATTAACATCAGGTAGAAGAGTATAAAGAAATGCTCAGGTTGCAAATGTATTATTCTCTGCTCCCACCCCACTAGCCATAGCCTCTCTGCCTCGTTGGGATGATTGGGACCACTTATTCCTGTTAGAAGTGTGAGTGACTCCTTTCCTTGCTTACTGGTTATTGGCATAAAGAACTCTGAGTGACCAGAAACATTCATAGTCTAGTATTCAATAGAACTTTGTCTAGACTGGAATTTTACAAATTTATCACATTTCAACTTATGAATTTTATTTCTAAGAATAGATTCAATGCAATTTGTCAATATAAAAATGCTTTTTAAGAGAAATTGTCCAGTTGATTTGAAAATGTGGAATGGCAAAGGAATTAGAATAGCAAAAATAATCCTTAAAAAGATGGATAAATAGAAGACTCATACCACCTGTTTTTAGGCTAAGCATAAAAATAAGGCAATCTAGAGAGGATGGTTCTAAAAAATGGACAGAGGTACAGATGAGTAGAAAAGATTGAGAACTTCAGAAATAGGCTCTCACATATACGGTCAAGTAACTTTGATAAAGATGCAAGAACAATTCAGTGTAGAAAGTCAGTCTTTCCAACAAATGATACTGGAAAGATTAGATAACCATTTCCACCACCCCCCATGAACTTCAACTTTACCAGCACCATATAAAAAATGCACTCAATATGAATTATTGACCCACATGTAAAATGTAAGCTATAAAATTCTTAGAAGAAAAAACATGAGTAACATCCTTATGTCTTTTGATTATGCAAAGATTCCTTAACAAGATATTGAAAGCATAACCCATAAAATTATGAATTAGATTATAACAACTGAAATCTTCTACCCTTCAGAAGGCATTGATAGGAGAATGAAAAGACAGTCCACAAATGAGAAGAAAATATTTGCAACCCATTTCTGGTACAGAACCTGTATCTAAAATTTATAAAGAACTTTCAAAACTCAACAATGATCAAAACAATCCAGTATCAAGCAAACTATTTGAAGGGAGACTTAGCCAAAGAAACTGTACATAAAGAAAATGAAAAATGCTCAACACCATTGGTCATTATGGCAAAGCAAATTAAAATTACAAAGGCAGTGCTGCATTTTTTCATTGGAATGTCTAAGTAAGGAAAGGATGGTGTCTATACTAAGGGATGGCCAGGACCAGCTGGAAGTCTCATTTATTACTGGAAGAAACAGAACAGCCACTTTCAAAAACATTTTGCAAGTTTCTTATAAAGGTTAACATATACATACTGTATGACCCAGCAATCCTTTTTTGTAGGTTTTTACTCAAGAGAAATGAAAACTTAGGTTCACATGTAAGTTAACAAAAACCTGTATGTGAATGTTTATAGCAGCTTTATTCATAATAGCACAAAATGTAGACATATGTAGACATACATCTTCCAATGAGTTAATCGATAAACTGGTGCATTGGTACAGTGGACAACTAACTACTCAGCTCAGCAGTAAAAAAGAATGAACTACTGCTGTAGGCAGTAACAAGATTTATCCTCCCGGAAGGAGCCAGATTCAAATTCCACATGCTATGTGATTCCAGTCTGGAAAAGATAAAACTGCCAAGAACACAAAATAGGTAAGTGGTTGCTGTGTACTCAGGGATGGGGTAAGAATTGGCTCTGAAGTAGTTTGAAGTGATATTTTGGGTTGCTGGAGTTGTCCTATATTGTGAATTGGTGATGGTTACTCAATTATATGCATGTGACATAACTCATAGAATTGTATACTAACAAGGGAAAATCGTAAGTGTGTCAACTAAGCCTTAAAAGGCCTGTTGGGTGGGACCTCTATCATGCTGTCTGGTGGAAATGTTACCCTCTGGGAACTTAAGCACCCAGCCCTACAAAACCCACAGTTATAAGGGTGACCTGCACAAATTCCTCAAGTGCCACTGGTCATTTCCCACATGCAGTGATAATAGGTTGGGCCACTCCTACTTTTATCCCTTGGTTTCTGGACTCACAAAGTCAACCCATTTGGGGTTGCAGCACCATGCAGTAGAATTGTATCTGAGATAAGCCTTGAAGGAGCTAGCTGCAGGAGGCTTTCAAAGTGAGAGGGAGTTCCAGGGAGAAGAAATTGTAAGAGCAAAATCTTGGCGATAGGAAAAGGTACAGTGTGTCTCAGAGTCTATCTCATGGGAGCACTAATTATATGTAGGACCATATTGGCATAACAATTGTATAGGAAAGTTGAATAACAAGATATTCTGCTGAAAAGATGATATATATTTCTGTAATGCATTCAAGGCCTTTGAGAGATGTGTTGGCAGATGGTCATAGCTACCCAGTAGGGAATTGGCTAGGCCAGAGTCCTAAGGATATGTGGCTCAAGAGAAAAGAATGGTGTTAATGGTCCATTTACTTTTTCTGCACAGATCATGTCTTCAACTCTCAAATCTTTGGTGTTTTGGGCAATGTCTATATTCTCTTCCCTATCTAGTATTCTAGATAAGATTGTCTTCCTTGAAGGTTGAAATTTAAGAAGGCCTAATTTAGCATTTCAGCCAAGTTTGCAATAAGGTAATCATTCATCTTCCCTGCCACTGATCTTATGTCTAATTCTGTAAGATTCTAGCTTTTTAAAAAAGATTTTGTTTTAGAGAGAGAGAAATTTTTAATATTTATTTTTTAGTTTTCAGTGGACACAACATCTTTATTTTATTTTTATGTGGTGCTGAGGATCAAATCCAGTGCCCCCGCACATGCCAGGCGAGCGTGCTACCACTTGAGCCACATCCCCAGCACAGATTCTAGCTTTTTAACTAACCAAGACTTCCATCTTGAATCCCGATCATGATGGTTAATTCCTGGATTGTGCTCCTACACCCAATCATCTCTGTCCAGTCATCTGCTCTGAGGCCTCCTCCTTGGACACAGGGCCCTGTGGGCTCTCCTCATTCTTCATTGACCAAGGCCTATATTCTTCACTATTCACAGATAACCTGCTCTAACAAGAGCTAGCCATATGCCACACTCCTAGGAGAGCATCTTACTCAATTCCCAAAACAACCCCTTCGTCTGAGATATTTTCTCAGATGAAGATACAGGCTTAGAGAAGGCATATGGCTCATAGCTCTTTTTAGCGTCTGGGATAGTATTGAAGCAGGTAGTTTGACTCTAGACCCTCACTCCCATCTCTCCCAGGTAGAAACCATATTCAAACAAGCTAAACCAGTGCGTTATTATTGTTGGGCTTGGTGGTCTGTCCTTGTGGAGCTAGGTTCTTTCAGCATGAAGTGGTACACTCTGTAAAGATATTAAAATGTATAGCTGTCACAGTCCTGACCTGGGGTGTCAGAACTCTAGGGAAACAAACTGGAATTCAGATCAGGAAACAAGAGAAAGTTAAAACACGAGGATTGGACAAACACAGCAGGGACCAGAAAGGAGGGTAGCATCCAATAGATACAGGAATTCATAGAGCTCTGCCCTGTCAGACCATTCAGGGAACAAGTCTCACTGATGACCCTATCTATAGGTGTTCTGAGTCCATTATGCTATCTGTGCTCAGCACTGCCCCAGGGTTTACCCTTTCATGGCCAGACTACCGTGATTGATCCAGGCTAAGAAGACAGATGTTGACAAGTGCATGTCATATCAATGATTCCCATTATTTATAAAGTCCATGGTTAACAGTATGAGTGGGCCTATTGGGTGTGTATTTATAGCATCTGACTCCAGCAGCCATGAGAATCTGACAGAACAGCATGCTAATAGCCTCAGGCCGTGTTGACCTTCCATTCATATAAGATGGCTTGTTTATTGAGCAAATGAATATTAAGGGTTATTAGTCTTCATTAAAAGATGTTAGCAAATTAAAAGGTTGATAGATTGCACTTGTCTTTACCCTTTTGTTCCCAAGGCCAGTGCTGGTGATGTCATTGGGCACTAATACATTGTAGGCATTCAGGAGCAAGGAAGTATACACACACACACACACACACACACACACACACACACACACGATGTCAATCTTATCTTAAATGTTTTCTTTATGAGAACGGAATCTTAGAATAACCTCAAAAATGTTAGAAGGAAATTCTTGTGATTTTTTTCACCTTACTGTTAAAAGTATCATAAATCTCCATGTTTCAAGGTTCTGAACAATGATACTAATGAATTCATCATAAAGATGCAGAAGAAAAATATAGTTTTTGAGTTGCCTTACTTCTCCCTTCCAGTTTTATATCTTGTATATTACATGAGATGATTGGTTTCAATAACTGATATACATTTTATATTCTTAAATATTTTGTCTGATTCTAAAGCAATAAATTTTTATGCAAGTATGAAAATATGTTTTTTTTAAAATTCACTTCTAACAAATCACCAAGGGAAATCATTATGTTTTGCTTTATTTCTTTGATCATTTTTATTATGTATATGTCATCATATGTGCTACATATAACCATGTAAAACTTTAATATATGTGCATTTAATATATTAGTTTAATATGTGTTATCACATATTTTAATTTGTTTGATATAAATAATTTCACTTAATACTGTATAATAAGACTTTAATTAATATGATAAAATATTAAGAGGAAACATGATTATAATGAATGTATAATATGTTAAATTGTTTTTTAACTCATGTAATTTTATTTTTGTGAAAATGGTGGCTTTCTCTGATTGCTTTTTAATTTACCTCTAAATTCTTCCTCATCTTTGTATCTTTAAGCTTTTTCATTATTTTTTCTTAGATGTATCTCTTATAAACAAGTTTTTAAAATTTTATTAAACTGAAATTATGAACACATTTTTAATGCTTTTATTACAAGAGTAAATTGTGTTTCTTGCAGTATAATTAGGGATTATGAATCAGTTATATATATGTACATATATAATATACATAAATAAACACACATATTAGTACTTTCTTCTCCCAATTGTTACTAATTTTATGTATACTTTTCCAAATATATTCACACATACAAACATTCATATATATTGATTTGGTTTATTTTGAAAGCAGAATAAGCATTCTAAATATGAACTAGTTATTTTTTAGTGCTACCTTACTTCTTAATAAAATCTTCTGAAATTTTTTTACCATTTCACATAATTTATGGAAATGCAATATTCTATTGTATCCTAGTGTATCATAATTTTTTTGTTTCCTGTGGCTACATTATTTCCATTGTTTTGTCATCAGCAAACAAAGCTGCAATGAAGGACCTTGTAGCCAAGTCTTTGAGACGTCAATCATTATTTCTTTAAATAAATTTCTAGAAGAAAAATAGATGAGACCAAAAAAACCCATGAAATTTAAGTATTTGGGTTGAACAAGTAGAATTTAATGTCTTATTTTGTTTATATTTTTTGTTTTCCCTGCTTTCTTGGGATTTTTATAAATTTTATTGCTCTTAGGATTCTGTTTTGTTACCTTTTATTGAAACAACACATTTACGTTCCATTTCTGTTAGTGCTTTCCTTTAAGGAAATTCTTAAACTTGATTTTTAAAATTAGAAATATCAAGCATAAAATTATTATTTTACTGGATTTTGTTATCTATCTTCAGGCTTCTTAAATAAAAGGTATAAATTTCTCTTGGCATTTCGGTGTGTATGGTCTAGTACCCCACCTTGAATCCTATGTTTCCCAGTTGATATGTGCTGCAGTACCAGGTGTTGCATGGCAACAATGCAGTTCTGTCTCAGGAAGAATGGCCCATGGTTAGGTGAGATCTTGGGGGGATGTTAGGCACATGGCTGAAAAGGGACTTGGCCACAGTGGGGAGCAGAGATGGCCAAGAGAACCAGAGGCCAGCAAGCCAGACAAGCAGCTTGGGTTGGAAGCAGAGACATCTGGGACAGTGTGGGGAATGACTTGCTTCCTCCACCAAAGTCCTGGCAGCGGTGACTTAGATGGTGGTGAGCAGGACGAGTCAACAAGTTGCTGAGGTCAGGTCTTCTGGGGCAGGGCCCTCTCCCACCCTTTCCTTTCTGTTCAGGCCAAGACTGAAGCTTCTTTGTGAATCCCATGGATCCCTCGGGTAGACAATCAGTCATCAGAATTAGTTGTGTAGCATTGCTAGATTAAAGCAGGTTTCACTAATTGCCTGCAAGAAAACATATATCTAAGACATTTATCTGATACATTTTATTGCTTTGTCACTTTGGGAATATCTGGAACTATTTTCCTGAGATAATTAGTTCATTTAAGCAATTTTTTAAAAAAAATGAATTCATCTCTTCCCCCACTTTCTTCTTATATTCCATACTCTTTTGTCAGAGTGAAAATCTTCACTTACTGAGAAGTTTTCCAAATTTTCAATAGATTTGTCTGAAAATCTAAAAACTATGGTGACAGTTGCTATAGAAATTCTTACAAACAGACCAAAACCCAATTAAAATGGTCTTTAAAACCTTAAATTGATTAATTTTTCTGTATGAAAAAATAAGTGGACTATTTAAATATATTAAATATAATTACTTCAGCAAGGTGGATAGATTTTTAAAACACTTATTTGTGAGTTTTTTAAAAAAACTACTCCCTGTATTGAAAAAAAAACTCCTAATTGTCTAAGTATTCTTATTCTTTAAACAAAGATGCATTGCTTACATTAAAATGCCAATTTAGTCCATTGTTAAATATATCACCCTCTCCTTTTATTTCAGGATTTTATTTCTTATATTCAAATGTATAATTGCAAATTTCCTTGGACTTTCAAATATAATCTATGAGATAAAAGAAATTAATATAATTTCATTATCCTGCAATCTATAGACCTGTTCTGATTATTCTAATTTATTAGCAGTAATATTGATTTATGTTTCCTAGTCCTTGACAGTTTTTAAAGAGCGATCACATCTTCTTTCTGTCTTGACCTTTTAACAGAAAACCAAGATAGATGTTAAATATTTCAAGGAGGGGAAGATGTTAATGGGATGACTTGCCTCATCTTGCTTCTGGTCTACAGAAACACGCCTTGTTCTTTTACCTTTTTGATTCTCACAGACATCCATACTTTTAATGCCTCTCAATTTCTCATTTTCCTTATCCTAATAATGTCTTTCAATGAGTGACCCTCGCTGCAACTTGTTGCAGTAACTTTCGAATTCTTACTAAAAAGGTAACTATTAACATGTATTAATTGTTTTATACTAATGAAGTGCCTCTTGGGGCTGGGTCTGTGGTTCAGTGGTAGTGCACTCACCTGGCACATGTGAGGCACTGGGTTCAATTCTCAGCACCACATGTAAAAAAAAAAAAGTCTATCAATAACTAATGAAGTGCCTCTTAATAGCTATGGCTTTTTAATGATGAGATCACCCTTTATTTTTTAAGATTTTAACCATTTATCTGACATTTTCATAATTAGGAATTTAAAAATCTACATATCAAGTTTTCTTTTACATTTTCCTTGGATTTAGAGTTATAGGATTATTCTACTTGCCCCAATTAATAAGCAACTCCTTCCTTCCTTCCTTCCTTCCTTCCTTCCTTCCTTCCTTCCTTCCTTCCTTCCTTCCTTCCTGTCTTTCTTCTTGTCTTTTTTTTTTTTTTTTTTTTAAGTTTTCGCTTCTGTAAGAGTCTAATGTGTATAGTCCTGATGGTGGGGAGTTTTCCTCTATGGAGTCATTCAGGAAATTTCCACCTTTCGATTCCACCAGCCTCAGGACCTTTGGTTTCTTGAAGCGTTCAGCATGCAGGTGACACAATCTCTTCTCATGTTCCTCTGGTGGAAATTAGTCACATGGACAGACCTGAATCCAGGGAAGTTGGAAAGTGTATCCCTGATTGGCAGCTGCCTCTTAGTCTTTGCACCGTATTCTGAAAAAGATAGGGCCAGTGCTTGGTGGACGTTTGTCATTAGTGCCAAGGAAGATTAAAATTGTGCATGCCCCTTTCATAACATATGTGATGCTCTTTAACAAGGAAGCAACAAAAAGTAGGCTACAAGATTTTGCAGTTTTCAATAGCATTACCGGGGTAAGCACAGAGGATCAAGTCATGTTTAATCTCTCCCCCTCTTCTGACTGGGTATATTTTAGGATCCTGTTCACAGTCCATATGTGATTGCTTGGAAAATTGAATTCAAAGTAACATTTCATGGGATCCATCTATTAAAAGGTCACATCTACTAAAAACTTCAAATGGATTACTTGTTATTTTGAGGGAAAGCCAGCATCTGCAAATTCAGATGGAGAGAAGTTCCCTTTTACTATTCCTTAGTCAATAGCTGGAGCATGAATGGGATGGAAAGATTCCTGTTTTAAATAACCATCCTTAAGATCAAATCCAGCATGAAAAGAAGATGCAGTAGTGATTTAAAAGGGTTTTTCAATTTGGAAAGAATTGCTAAATTAAGAATTCCCCCTTATTTAACAATCACAAAAGATACATTGTAAGAGGAAAGCTAACTTAGCTATTACCTAGTATTAAGACGGTAACCTGTTTTTCAAATTCTACCTTCTCTTTTGATATTCATTTTAAGGACTCAGTATTAAGGACTCATACAGTGTCTGATTGAAATTCTTCATGCAGTAATTAAGCTCATTTCCTCTTGAGATCTCTTGCAGGATGGAGAAAATAGCTGCTTATATTTGGCCTGTTGAAATTAATTTTATCAGTGCACATGTGTTTTAATTCTGCTATGGATGGATTTAAAACCTCCCCAGGACCATGATTGTTTTATTCTCAGTCTTCTGAACTTACTTTGCCCCTCATCTTGCATTTTAGAATTAGCAATCAGATATTTTATACATTATATGATTGTTCATATGTAAAGAATAATATCAACTTTCTAGCTGACAGCAGATCTGGTTTTGAAAACCAACAAAGATACAAGAAGCAAGTAAGAGTACAAAGAAAAATGGAAGATAGATTGGAATACTGGCAAGCTGCTCATGCATTCATGTGGACCTTAAGAGGAATAATACACATAAATGAGAAAACCAAATTAAATTAAGTTTGTAATCTACAG
Source organism: Spermophilus citellus (assembly GCF_964194105.1). Lineage (NCBI taxonomy): Eukaryota > Metazoa > Chordata > Mammalia > Rodentia > Sciuridae > Spermophilus > Spermophilus citellus. The sequence goes on from NC_138189.1 coordinate 136,652,227, forward strand.
TATGTTGCCACAGATTCTGATTTTTTATACTCACATAATTAACTGTGCCACTCATTAACTCTACGGAATCCTTTTAAGTCTTGTTACTTAACCATAGCCTCATGCTGTTAATTATGGGAAATGTAAGTGTACACTTTTTTTTTTTTTTAGAAATGTAATTCATTCAGGTGCCTTAAAGCACTTAACATACAGGGCACAAAATTAGCTGCACTTGTCAGATAATTTTCAAGGCAAATATTAAAAATGAGCATGTGGAGGGTCCTCCCCCTTAGACTTGGGCCAAGTCGGAAAGAGTGTGGTTAATTGAAATTGTGGTGTGCTCTATAACACAGAGAGGATTCACTGAGGACAGAAAATTTCAATATACCCTTCCCTCTAAATGAAAGTTTGGAAAACAAAATGACAAGAACCGTACAACTGTGGAGATAATGGAGCTCACCCGCTGAGCTGGACCACCAGGCAAGATGATTTTCATAAGTATCTTTTTAACCAGGAAAATGGATGCCATACAGCAATGATAAAAGTGTTCCTAGGTGAGGTTTTTTTTCCCCCCATCATTGTTTTTGGAAGAGTGTTAATTTCTGAAATCAGAGTTTAGTGCAGTGAATTAGGAAACAGAAAAATCTGAATTCTAAACCAAAGTCAAAACGTTTTCTTTATTCTGCATGCTGTTGCTGTGAGAATTGAATGCAATCATACCTCCGACAGTGACTGATGCAGAGACTAGATGCAGGAATCTTTTCAATGGTGTGTGATCTCTTGGGAAGGATCATGTCCTGCTGGCAGCACTGTGCTCCGTCTTCAGCTAGGGAGAAGTGTCTGTGGATTTGCTGATCTCAGGCAAAGTTATCAGAACCCATTACAAGAGGCAAAGCATCACTGGAGACTGCTCCTGTTTTCCAGACACAGTAGCCCAGATGTTAGACCAAATGAGGATGCAGAGGACTGTTCTCTCTCCCCCCTCGGATTACCATTGTTGACTTCCCACTTTCTCCTTGGTGCCTTCTGTCAGGTCCTCTGTCTTCTTATACCAATAAAACAGGAAATGGTGGGGGCCAAGCTCTGCATTAACTGAAATTTGTAAATAATTTTTATTTTATTTTTTAAAAGCATGCATACAGTTAACATCTATAAAGTGAAACAACAGCAGAAATCAGCAGGTCCCTATCCTGCTGCTGTGCCCCTCTTGAATTGATTCCCTCTTTTTTGAAGCAAATATGTCAAATATTTTAGCCATTTCTTTTGGTATTTTCACAATTTCTTTAAAAATAACAGGACTAATGGCTTCATTTTAACTTTTTTTTAATATAAGCACTTTTTACCAATTTTTCTCCATAAAGATAAAGATTTAGATGTTTTTTTTTCTTTCTTGGGGGGAGGGTTAGGTAATGGGGGATTGAACTCAGGGGCACTTGACCACTAAGCCGCATCCCAGCCCTATTTTGTATTTTAATAGAGACAGGGTTTCACTGAGTTGCCTAGCACCTTGCTTTTGCTGAGGCTGGCTTTAAACTCATGATCCTCCTGCCTCAACCTCCCAAGCTGCTAGAATTACAGGCATGAGCCAGGCAAGATTTCGTTCTTAAATTGTCCCCATACAAATCCTTCTTCCTGTTCTCCAATGAAGTTATAATTACAGTCCTTGGTGAAACTGATTCATACAGTTTTGCACATTACTTACAGCTGGGCTACCTAACACAGAACAATTTCATTTTCGTATCAATCTTTCCATTTTTCTCGAAGTTAGCAGTTGCCCTGTTTGGTATTTGGTTCGTTTTTTTCACCCAGCCTGTGCTTTCAGTAAAAATGTGACATATCTGGTCAACCAAAGTTTTTTCCTCTTCTCTCCTGCTCCTCGGAAATGGACTCCTGTCCAGACAGGTTGATCTCTGTACCTGAGGCCCAAAGGTCAGGCGATTTCTTCTAACCATCAGTTAAGGGATTTCCCCCACACTCACACACATCCCTTCTCCGATGAAATCCTGCTTCAGGACCTGCTTTCTTTCTCTCTTTCAATTTATTTATTTTTATTTTACATCCTCATTTGGTGGAGCACATTCTCAACTTTACAACAAATGGATGCTTGGGAAGAAGGCTTTTGAATTCGGGCATGTCTGACATTCTGTCCTTATAATCAGTTGGTAGTTTGGCTGGACTGGAATGAACATTTTTCACAGACTTTTCAAAGTATCTCTTGGTGATATTGGAAAATATTTCTCCTAATATTCCCTAAGTTGCTATAGAGAAGTTTCATACAAAGCTGATGTCTGATCTTTTGCTTATAAAATGCTTATTGAGTATCTGTTTTATTTATTTATTTGTCCCAAAAGTTTTTGGATCTTTTCTGTTCCTGAGAGTCTAAAAATGTTATATCTATTTGCTTTGATTTAGATCTTTGTTCATTTACTGTGTTAGGCTGTGAGCATCCTGCTTTTAGAAGTGTTCCCAATTGTGAGGGTTGATTATTTTTTAATAAATTTCATTGAGATATAATTGACATATAATGAAATGTACACGTTAAGTCTACCATTCAGTTTATTTTGATAAATGTAGGTAACCAGATAACCATGACTACAAACAAAATAAAAGCCAATCCCTAATAATAATTTTAAAAAATGTTCTTATATCTCTTTGTGGTCATTCCTCACTCCACCCCTGGTGACAAGCTAACACTAATCAGGTTTCTGTCACTAAAGATTCATTAATTGCATCTTCAATTTTCTTTCTGATTGATAGTATAATGAAGGACTCTGTTTTTTCATTAAAGTCTCAGCCTAAGAAGATGTGCTAATCTCTCCCTTCTTAAAGCAATAAATAATCTTTTTGTTTTATTCTTCTCCCTTCTTATTTCTTCCTCTTTGTCTTTATTAAACTAACCAAGAGAAGTCTAAGCCAGGTGTGGTAGTGCACACCTCAAATCCCAACCCCTTGGGAGGTTGAGGCATGAGGGTTGTAAGTTCAAGGCCAGCCTCAGCAACTTAGCAAGATGCTATATAAAGTAATGTCTAAAATAAAAAATAATAAGCCCTGGGAATATAGCTCAGTGATGCAGCACCTACAACACCCCTGGAAGTGTTTACTCCCGTGCTCAAGAGAGAGAGGAAAGGAGAAGTCTATTCTCACAGTGTTAATTCCACTAGGTTCCACTGATGAAAAGACCAATATGGAAATGACTCATAGGTAGCGTTTATTTCTCTCTTGTGCAGCAAGCTGCCTACTGCTGACTTGACATTGCCAATGGCTGTCTCATTGTTTTATCTTATTGTTTTGCCACTCATAACACCTGACCCCTGCTTCCTGGTCTAAAACTGCTTCTCTTGCTTGACTACCAAGTCTGTTTTTCTGTAAGAGGGAAGAGGAGAAGGTGTGGACAGCACAGAAATTGCAGATATCATATTCTATTGTTCAAAATTTAGACACATGACCACACATTCCTGCCATGAAGAATGAGAAGTATAATTTTATTAGGATAGCCACAGATCCAGCTAAATTTAGTTTAGTTTATTTTTTTAAATGAAGAAAGAAGGAAGAAGGAAGAGTGGATATTCAGAAGCTAGTAACTATTTCCACTGCTTTGATTCCCATTCAGTTTGGTTTACCCCACCCCCCCTTTGGCCTCTACTATTTCTCTGAAATTATCTATGTTCATCTGTTTTCTGTGACAATAATAAAATGCTTGAGGCTGGGTACTTTATAAAGAAAAGAGGCTTATTTAACTTACTATTCTTGATAGTTGCAAAGTCTTAACAACACTGTGTCAGCATCTTGGCAGGGCCTTGTGACTGCATTCAAAAGTAGAAGGGGAGGTGGGCTTATTCAAGAGACAGACTGAAGGGAGGTGCCCAGCTTTAAAACAACCTGTGCTGGTGGCACCCATCCAGTTGCATGAGACCTAACCCACTCTGGGGAGGTGAGTACTAATCCTTTCTCGGGGCGATTCCCCCATTACTAAAAGTCCCCTCTACCTCTCAATGCTATTACTTCGGAGTCCAAGCCTTCAGCACGTGAAATATGGTTTGGTTATGACAAACCATGTTTAAACCATAGCGTTATCCATCTTAAGAGGACCTCTGCATCCTAATTGTCAAATCCTATGATCTCTTTTCCGTCATTAGGGTATTTCTTTCACTGAAATTTTTGTGCAATTCTATTGACTATGAATTTCCTGAAGCTCATTATCAAAACTCACAAATGTCTTTTTAAAAAATATTTGTATAGTTATGAGTGAGGCTTAAAATAAAATTAATGTTTGGCCTTTCCTGTATGTTTGTATTTGTTCATGATCAGTAGCATACAATATAAAAAATTTAACTATTATACCTCAAATTTTTGTAATTATGTTGTACAATAATCTATAATATAAAGTATATCTATAACATATAGATGTACTTTCGCCATAGGCTAAATTAGTACTATAAAGTGAAGATTGTGTTTGGTCTTCAAATACACTCACAGAATAAACAAAATCCTTTCCCAGAGATGAGTTTCCTATTGCTAAATTTCACTAAAACTAGTTCAAAATGATATCACTTTATGTACTAAAGTTTGGCAAAAAAATCCTGCTTTAATTAAAGTTTTAATAATCTAAGCACAAACCATTATTCTTGATGTGATTCCAAATCCTATTCACCCATAATTTTTAACACTTTGAGGGGAAAGAAAATCATCTGGTGGATTTTTGAGACTCTACAGTTAGGAAATGATATTGCTAGAATCACAGAGAGGTCGGTATGTGAGGAGTTGGTGTAGCTTCCAGCCAGGGTCTTGATTTTCTTACTCATGTTCTGTTCAGATGTGCTTCTGAATAAAAACAAATGTCACTCAGCACCATATTTAGGATTAGGGGATTTATTGCTTGTAGACTTCAGTTTTCAATTTATGAAATCCTCACCACAACCTCTCCCCAACTGGCCACATAGCATTATGCATCCTAAGAAGACCTCTACCTTCTAGTCAGTCTTGAAAATAGTGCATTCAAATAAGGCAGAGCTGGTTATGCTTCAAATAATAACAGGAGATGAGCACCGAATGAGGAGCTATGGCAGTATTATTTATCGTTTTAAAAAAATTAAAAAGGCACAAAACAACACCCTCTCAGAGATTTAGGAGCGTGGACACACTTAGGACCATCCTCAGGTCAAGGTAAAGAGTGCCAGCCTACTAGAGGCTTTTTGGCCCCCGACTGAGTTGTCATCCATAGCATTATTTTCACTCCTTCTTTGTTATTCTTTAGAGTTTTAACACCTAAGTATGCATCCCTAATCACGTTATGTCACTGTTTCTGGTTTTGTCCTTCACTTTGCATAAATAATATAAAACATGCTTGTGTGTTTTCTTTTGCTTCACATTGTTTGCAATAATCATCTTGATTTAACAAGTAGCAGTTTTAAAAAATGTGAGGTGCTGTATGGTATTTCTTTATATGAATAGACCACATGCTAGCCAACTCATCTACTTTGGTGGATGTTTTGATATTTGGGCTCTTTCTGTTTGGGAAAGTTATGGATAATGCTGCTGTTAACACTGTGTGCCTGCCTCTTGGGACACATGTGCATTTTTCTTTCTTTTCTTTTCTTTTCTTCTTTTCTCTTCTCTTCTCTTCTCTTCTTTCTTTTCTTTTCAGCACATGTGCATTTTCGAAGGGAACATACCTAGGAGAGTAATTACTGCATCACAGTTAGTTGTAGCTGTCTGTAACTTCAGTAGATATGGCCAAACACTTCTCCAAAGTGGCAGTGATTTATATTTCTGCCATCAATGAAAGAAGAGTTCCCGATGCTTCACGTCCTCACTAGCATTTGTGATTAGGAGTCTTTTTACAATGTTTTGCCATTCTTCTTCTGAGTGTCCAGTGGTATCTTATTATAGTTTTAATTAGAATTTCTCTTACAACAAATGAGCTTGAACATGTTTTTCATATGATTATTGGCAATTTGTTATCATCTTCTTACAAAATGCTTTTTAAAGGCCCTTGAATCCCTTTCTGTTATGTTGTCTTAAAAAATTAGTAGTTCTTGGTCATGTGTGTTACACATATCATCTCCAACCTTCTGGTTTTCCTCTTTACTCTGGCAATGTGAATATTGATGAGGAGAAGTTCTTAATTTCAGCATAGTCCAATTTAGGCCCCATTTTTTGATGCCTCGTACTTTTAGGATTCTTTTAAGAAATGTACCTCTTTTGTGTTGTTGATGTTATATTCAAATATATTATTTTTTGGAAACTTATTGTTGTCCATTTCACATTTAGATTATTTTTTTCATATAGCTGTCCAACATCCCTCGTACAAATCTTTGAAAAAATATCTTTACCCAACTCACAGCTCTGCAGTGTCAACTTTCTCCTGCTTCAAGTATCCACATATTAATTATTCTACCCCTGAGCTCTCTATTTCATTCCATTTATCTATTGGTCACACTTGTACCAGTATCACATAATCTTAATTACCATAGCTTTGTGATAAGTCTCGATTTCCAATACAGCAAATCCTCTCACCTTGTATTTAAGAAAGTCTTGGTTCTTTCTTTGGTATTTTCATCTGCATTTTAAAATTAGTTTGTTAAGTACCCATGGCATTTTCATTAGGATTGAACTGGATTACGGGGAGTATGATCTTTTATCCTGGTTGGCCTTCCACACTCACTGCTTTCCCTACAATCCTGGCATCTTATCGACTTTCGTATTTGTGTGAGCTTTTTCATCTTTTTATTTGTTATATTATTATTGGATTATAAGAAGCTGAAGAGAATTTGGTAGACCCCTGCTTTGTCATTCCAGTTTCCATAAGGTCACATCTTGAAGTGGGTGAAACAAATGTATAGCACACAGAATTCTCACTTCCCTATATACCATCAATAAGCAAGTAAAAGTGGTTAAATCTAGAAATGGATCAGCAATGATCTGCTCTTTTCAGCCCTTCATATAGCAATGTTATTAATACCTTCCATTGAAAGTCAGTAATCAGAATACTCATTGATAAAACAAAGTGAACTTACACACGAAGAACTGTAAGTAGGCAATATATTCTGATCCAAGATGGTGGTGGTAAAATTTGACTACACTGTCTACGCCAATCATCTAATGTGTCTGTGTTACATTTGGAAAATTATACTTTATGCAAATAATTATCTAAAATAGGTGCTCTGAAAAAAAGGTGGTCACAAAGTATTATGAAAATACTTGTGTGGAGTCATATTGGTATAAATGAATATGTTCACGTATTTGATAATCTAGATGAAATAGACCAATTTCTTCAAGCTCACAATCTTCTAAAGTCATGAATAAATGGATAATCTGAATAGGCTTATAGCTGTTAAAAAATGAAAGCAATAAGTAATAACCTTGCAAAGGAGAATATACAGGACTCATATGGGTTCACTGGTGAATTCCACCAAACATTTAAGGAAGAAGTTATACCAGTTCTGTACAGTATCTTTCCAATGATAAGAGCACAGGGAATACTGTCTTATTCATTTCATGAGCCTAGAATTATACTAATACCAATGTCAGACAACAGTATTACAAGAAAATAAAACAACAGACCATTATTTTTCATGAACATGCTGGAAAAATCCTCAAGAAAATATTAATAAATTAAATTCAACAATCTGTAGAAATAGACACCTCAATCAAGTGAAATTTATCCCACTTAGTTCAGCAATCAGATATAAGTCAATGTAATCTATGACATCAGCAGAATAAGAGAAAAACCACCTGATCATATTGGTTGATGCAGAAAAACATATAATAAAATTCCAACAACTATTTCTTGATTAAAAACAACAGCAACCATTTGGTAAACTAGAAATAGAGAGACGTTTTACCAATATGATAAAGATTATCTACTGATAACCTATAGCTAGCATCATACTTGTGATAAACTAGAACTTTTCCCACTAAAATCAGGAAAAATGATGTCTCATCATTTCTTTTCCACATCACACTGCAAGTCCTATTTATTGCAATAAAATAAAAAAAAATAAAAGATATACAGATCGGGAAGAAAGAAATAAATCTTCCTGAATTTGCAGACAACGTTATCGTTTATGTATAAAATATGGAAGAATAAGCAAAAATCTTCCTGGATAAATGAGTATAGCAAGTTTGAAGGATATAAAGTTAATATGCAAATGTCAGCTGCTTCCTTATATACCATCAATAAGCAAGTAAAATTTAAAATTAGTACATCCCAATATGAAATATTTAGCATAAATCTAATGTAATATAAACACTATCTATATAAGGAAAACTAATAAAAGATGTCAAAAATTAAATAAATGCAGTTACATTCCATGTTCATGAATAGAAGGACTCACTGTTGTAAAGAGGTTATTGTTTCATCATTTTATCTATAGATACAATGTGATTCTAATCAAAAACCTAGAAAGTGTTTTTTTTTAATTACAGCAAACAAATTCTGAAATTCACGTGATTTAAAAAAAAAAACATAGAATGGATAACACCATATTGAAGAAGAATAAAATTGGAGGACTGATACTACTGAACTTTAAGGGTTACTACAGCAATAAAGATAGTGTTATTGGCTTAAGAATATTCAAATCAATGGAGAATTAAGGGACCCAGAAATAGATCCACATAAATATAAGCAACTAATAATCACAAAGATCCAAAGCCAATACAAATGTATCAAAGACAGTCTTTTCAACAAATGGTGAAACTATTTATCTACATGCAGAAAAATGAATTTAGGCCCAGACTTTACATCCTTCAGAAATAAATAACTCAAAATATATCATAAACCTAAAAGTAAAATGCAAAGTTATAAAACTCTCAGAGGTTAACATAGGAGAAAATCTAAACATGGTTATAGTAATAACTTTCTCAAACAACCAAAGGTATAATCCATGAAATAATTGATAAGCTGGGCTTTATTAAAATTAAAAATATCGGGCTGAGGATATAGCTCAGTTAGTAGAGTACTTGCCTCGCATGCACAAGCCCTGGGTTCAATCCCCAGCACACACACACAAAAAAAATTTTAAATATTCAGATATTTTAACACAGGATCAACAGTAAGACAAGCCACAGACTAGGAGAAAATATATCCAATGACATATAAAGGACTATCTAGGATATAAAGAGAAAGCCCAGCAGTAAGAAAGTGAACAACCTAATTTAAAAAGAAAATGGGTGAAAGTTCTAACCTGACATTTCATTAAAAATGATATACAGATGACAATTATATGAAGATGTTCAGCATTACATGCCACTAGATATGTCATATGTCATAAAAACAATGAGATATCACTGCTTGCCATTTTGAGTGGTCCAAATCCAAAATACTGGTGACACCAAATGCTAGGAAGGATGTCAGGTAACGGGAACTCCTATTCGTTTTTGTTGACAATGCAAAATGGTACCACTATTTTAGAAGATAGTTTGTCAGTTTCCCACAAAACTAAATATATTCTTACCATAGGATCCAGCAATCATATTTCTTCTATTTGCCCAAATAAATTTAAAATCAATATCCATACAAAAACTTGCACAGGAATGTTTATATCGGTTTTATTTATAATTGCTTAGAAATAACCAAAATGTGCTTTAGTAAGTTAAGTGGATAAACTGTGGTATGTTCAGAGAATAGAATATCATGTGGTGCTAAAAAAATGAGCTATCAAGCCATGAAAAGTTGTAGAGGAAACTCAAATGCATATTACTTACTAAGTGAAATAGTCCAGTTCAAAAGTCTATACCCTATATAGTTCCAAACATATGACATCTGGAAAAAGCAAACCTTTTTAGAAACAGTAAAAGGATTAGTGGTTGGCAGGGTTTGCTGGCAGGGAGGGATAAAGAGTAGAGCATAAAGGATTTGTTGACCACTGAATAATTCTATACCATCCTACAATCCTACAATGATGGATATAAGTCATTATACATATGTCAAACTTATGGAATATACAACACCTAGAGAGAACCCTGATGTAAACTATAGGCTGGGTGATAAAGGTCAAAGTGTCAATGTAGGTTCACCAATTATATATTAAAAAATATACCACTCTGGTGAAGGATGTTGGTATTGAGAGAGGTGGGATATGGGAACTCTGTATTTTACGTTCAGTTTTGCTGTAAACCAAAGACTGCTCTAAAAGATTAATTTCATTTATTAAAGTAAAATAATAGAATTGAGAGTAAGACTTAGCAGAAAACTTTCCCCTGTTTATAGAATACTTTCACACTTAAAATATCACCTACTAGACTAGTCCAATGAAGGTGTCTACAATTTAAATATTTTAACCACTAAATGAAATAGTATAAATAAATGCCAGGAGTTTATGAAAATTTTAAGACAATAAGACCATGTTTAATAAAAATAACATTTTTTAGGAAGCATCAGTGACATGGAATTTTGGCTAAGAAATGTATTAAAACATGAATGTATAGCAAGAATAATTCTGCTTATGTAATTAATTTTAGGTTTAGATGACCCATGTAAAGAAGGTTCTTTTCTAGTAAGTGTTTGCAATTTTAGGTTATTGAATTTTTTTAAAAAATAGTGTCATTTAAAAAACTTGACCAGAATTATTTGATAATTCACTTATAGTCAAACTAGTCTCTTGGTCAAGAAATTAGATATGTACTTGTTGCCTGTTTTCACTTGACTAAGACTATGTTTACCTTATCTATGAATTAGGAAGAGTTGGTAATGTATTGATACTAAGATTATCAATTTGTGAAAAAGATATTTCCCTGTATTTGCTCAGGTTTTCTTTAATGCTTCTAAACAGTGTATAGATCTCTCCATATAGATTTTATACATCATTTGTTATATATGTTTCTAGGTATTAGGTTTTTGTTTCATTGTAATGTAAATGTTATATTTTAAGAATTACTTGTTGATTTTTTTCTGGTATATGGAAATGTAATTATTTTTGTACATTTTGTCGAAGTCTTGCAAACTTATTCTTAAAATGCATTATAAAATCTTTTGAATGTTCTAAGTGTACAATGATCTCGAGTAAGTAATTTTTTCATTCTGATTATTATAGCTCTTATTTCTTCTTATGTTTTTGCATGGATCAGAAATTCCACTACAATATTGAGTAAAAATGCTAATAATAGGCACATTTTCAAGAATTCCTAGTTTCAAAGAGAAAGCTTTAAGCATTTTGCTATTAAAATTATATTTTATATAATTTGCTCATAGATCTCTTTTAACAGATTAATGCAGGTTTCAAGGAAATTTTAATCAGGAGTTAATGAGAATTTCTGTCAGAATTTTAGGTCTTATTGAGATAATCATATGCTTTTTATACCATATGTTCTATTAATATGATGAATTGTAATGCTAATTTTATATGTTAAACTGACCTTACTGGTTTAAGCTTGATTTTTTTGTATTGCAATTTTTATATGCTAGATTTGATTCTTCTAGTAGTTTTAGAATTTTTGCAACTACATTTATGAATGAGATTGAACTGTGACTTTTATCACAATATCACAAATATTTCTTGCTTGGTTTTGGTTTTGAGCATAGTGCTGGGGTTAAAAGATGAATCAGTAAGTGCTTCCTTTTCTATTTTCTATTTTCATGAACAGTTTGTATGAAGAGGGCATTGTGCCTAAAGTGTTGAATTATCAATGAAGTCTTCTAACTTCTGGAGTTTCTGTTATGAATCTAATGTGGAATATTCAGATTTTTCTTTTTTCTCTTTAAACATGAAAAGAACTTAAAACCAGCATAGCTGCACCTGGAAGACAAGACCAGAGACCTATGCCCTTAGCCCTGTCTTTCAGAGGGTGACAATGACTTTGAGTTTTTACAGGCAGAGGAATGAGGGAAACGGTGGGGTGGTTTGCACAGGTGGAAGTAGTTCAGCTGCTGCAGCAGGTGACCTGGGCTACTTAGGTCTGGTGAATCATTATTTCAGAATTTGTCAGTCTGGTCCTGGCTAAAGCTCTTTTGGCCTAGGGTACAGTTTTGACTCTTACTAGATGTTTGTCTATGAGTCCTTTTGTTCTTGGAATCCAAGGTGACTGCAGAGGAGAAAGGCTCAGATAAAAGCCAGGAAGGCAAGATGACATCCACAGGGAGTCAGGACAACAGCTAGGCCAGTCTCCATAAGTCCCACTGTCTTCTGTTCATTCCTTGATCTTGAGAGGAGTAAGGTGTCAGTCAATCTAGTTTTGCAGGTTCCCTGGCCTGGTGACAACTAGCCAGGCTAAAGCAAATAACTGAAAAGGGTCAGATCAGACGCTTAAGCCTAAAAGTAGAAGTATCATTATAAAACAGGATGCAAAAGAGATACCCAACTAATAAATGCATCATTTAGGGGATTCTCCCTCCTTTTAAGTAGTTCTGTGAGTATGGACTACTAAAAAGCATATTTGAGATCAGAAGGAATAGCCATTTTCTTGATACTATCTGAATAGAGGGCCCCTTTCGGAGCTATGAGTTCTGCCTTCTTTGTGGGGGTGTTAGTGGAAGAGCATTAGAGTCTGGCAATCATGCATAAGAACCCCTTCTTCACAACTTCTGGGCTTGACTTACTTTTGGTAGGGTTGACACGAGTGCACATCTCAGGTCACATTTAGAAGGGCCACTGTCTTCCCTTCTGATTGTCCATGCATGACTGTTTTTTGACTTTTCTTCCACCCTCATATGAGTACATTAGTCTTTGATTATACTTCCCTGCTGGATGTTCAAGACCAAGTGGGTGACCCCTGTCTTTGGAATATTCAGATTTTCTATTCATTCATGTGTCATATTTGCTAACATTTATTTAAGCAATTTGAATTTTTCTTAAGTTGTTAAATTTATTTGCATAAAATGTTCCTAATAGGTGCCCCCCTTTTCCCCCTTTAATTCCACTGAGTCTTCAAAGATCTCTTTAATTTCATCCACTTTATTCTATCATTCTGTGCAAGTTTTTATCAATTTTGAAGGCATTTTACTTTTTTGATTCACTCTACTATATATTCAGTCTATTTCCTTTAATTTTCAGATTTCAGGTTGTAAAATCTAATCTAATTATGTTCATTACAATTTAAGCTTTTATTTTTAAATCTGTCTTCCTGTGATATTTCTGGCTTTTCTTGTATGTCATATAGATGAATTGTTTTACTTATTCAAACATCAAGTTGTATGTTCCTCACTATTTTTGGCAGTTGTTCTGCATCTTACAACCTGCATCCTTTATCAATCAAATTTAATATTTTAATTAATATTCTCCCCTCATTCCTGATAATGCAAGCACCATAGAATATTTTAATTCAAATTGTTTTTATCTTTAAGCACATGATTTTATTGTTGGACATTTAATAATTTAAACTAAAAATATATTATTTTTTATTTCATAGCAATAGTATTAAAGATCCACATATGCACAATTCTTACTGTTCTTTATTTTTTCATTAGTTCAAGATTTTCATTAGCATTCATTTATATCAAGCATATCACTTAGTGTTTTAGTTTGTAGGGACCTGTTCCTGAATAATTATTTTAGTTTCTATTTGTTTAAGATATCTTGATTTCATTTTTATTCTTAAAGAATCTTCTATTTTGGTACAGAACTCTAGGTTGGCATATATTTTTTTAAACAAATTGCAAATACAATTTTATTTTCTCAAATTCCTTTTTTTATGTGGCTAGCTATCAGTATAATTATTGCTACTTTGATGTCAATCCTCTCATTTCTACCTCTTTTAAGATATTTATCTTTAATTTTTATATTATTGATGTGTTTTGATTCAGATTGTTAAAATCAGTTGTGCTTCCAATGTTTTAAGTCTCTGAAATCTGTGGATTAATGTCTTAAAGCAATTTTGAAATGTTCTCAGTCAGCATCTTCTCCAGTAATGAAGTTACCTTCTTTCTTCCCTCTCTCTCACTCTCTTTGCTTCAGTTACCCAGAATGATAAACTCTCCCACTGTGTTCCTTACTTTCTTTTCACCATTTCATTCCTTTTATCTTTTTATGCCTCATTCTACATATTTTGTTCCAACTCATTTTCAAGTTTTCTAAACAGTTTTGTCAACTGTTCCTATTTTTTTTTCACCATACATTGAGTTCTTAATTTTAGTCATATTTAGTTTGTGGAATTTTCATGTCATTATTTTTATGTCACCTACTTCTCTGCACAAGTATTCAATCTGACCTTTTTATCCCTTTGTACAAGGCAAGGATAGTCACTTTGTCTATTCTGTATCCTGGAAGTTAGATTATAAGTCTTTTTCTTTGTTTGTTGGACCTGGAGATTTTCATCTCTATTGACTTGTTTCCTTATGTTCTCAATTGAATTAAGTAGTAAAACATTGTTTAAATTGGAGAAATAATTTGAGCCCATGATATTTCTTTTGTTTGTTTATTTGTTTGTTTGTTTTGTCTTTTTCTCCAGAGAGGATTCTGGTAGCTCCTAGTGGCACTGGCGATACAGCAGTGCTTCATTTCAATTCCAGTCCTTGTGACATAAAGCCAAGTTGCAATTCCAGTGAAGGGACACTCACTTCTGGATCATTTTTCACTCCTCTAAGATTGTGCCTATTTAAGGTTCAAAGTTCTAGCTATTTGTTTGCATTCATCTATATCATCTATACTTCCTCCCCTGTTATAGGCTCTGGACTCCAATCCCAGTCTTCTTGTACTGCTGGGCCATATCTGTTGCTTCTTAGCTGACCTTCAGATTCCTCAGCAAAGTGGCCCCCAAAGCCAGGCTGATATTCCTGAACTTCTGCCTGCCTTTGTACCTTGACCTGGCAATATTTTATTCTCTGGCTAGCTTGGCAAAGACATAAAATACTTGATTTCTTCCTACCCTGATATCCAGTTACCCTCAGAAGCAGTATCAATTGGTATTTTTCAGTGTGCTATTAGCAGAATTAGAAGCATTGATATAGTTATTTTTTACTTACCTATTAGATAACTGAACATTGTTCTATATCCCAATGAAAGATAACTAATATTGTTTTTATAATGTAAAAATAAAGTACCCATATTTTTAAAAGTAATTTGACAAAAATAATAAAAGATAAGCACTAACAAAATAAAACAGAAATTTGCTATTTGGTTGGAAGTAGCAGGAATCCAAGTTTAATTAACTTGGGTATGAAAGTACTGGCTTAGTAAATCAAATTATTAAAAAAGGCTATAACAGGTTTGCCCGTAGAAGTGAGTGGCTTTAAAGAACAAATGATGATGATGTGGGTGGTACCTCCCAGGACTTTCATGCCTCTTCTGTTCTTGAGCAGTTGACTTTTTCCTGCTGCAGAAAAGCTTTTTCATCATGCAAGTGTTGGGCTTATATTTTTACACCTTGTACCTTGCCATCTTTCTACCTGTCCTTTTCTTCCAGCAAAATCCAGTAAGAAGAATCTTAGGAAATGCCTATAAGGTGCTTGTCAGTGAATCATCCCTGTAGTCAGCATCTGTAACCTGCCTTAGCTCCTAGGTCCCATGGTTATGGTCAGTTTCTCTAGAAGGGACTTATCTGATTGGCTGCAGCAGACGCTAGCCCTGGGATCAGGGTCAGTTTAGGAGGAGGAACAGAGAAGAGTCAGTCAAGGAAAAGCGTGTTCCCAGTACCAAGCTACATAAAGCCTTTTGCAAACAAGTCCCATTCTGTTTCCAATATCACATTTTGCTATTCCCTCTCTCATACTTAAATTCTTGTCATGATCAACATCTCAATCTTTTCCCCAATATGTCATCTCTTTTCACGAGTCCATATTGCTTTCTGACCTGGGAATATGTTTTGTCACATGATCTAGCATTGCATAATTATTATAAAGATCCAGGTTTGGGATCACCTCAGCATTTTCTGTGTACCCTTCCCTCTCCCTCACCCCACACACTCTCACGGGTTCTGGAATTTCTGTCAACTCATCTGGAAATAATCTCTCCTTGAAGCATTTATCTTATTGAAACTAATCTCATTTTATTCGTACTCTTCTATCAAACTATGATCAGCTGAGTTCGGTAGCCCTTTCTTATCCTCATATATATGCTCTTCTATTTTGCCACATCAACATAGGCATCAACGTTTGTTGAATGAGTAAATGAGAGCCGATATCCTCCAAGGTTGAGCACTTGGCTCAGTAGTTAATCAATATTGGTTGACTGCTATTTCTGGAAAGCAATTTAAAATATGCTTACAGATCTCCTCACTTCCAGCAGACTTGTGCTCAGGGAAGAGACCCTGGGTACACTCTTTACCCATAATTACCTTTGTTTATTTTCTCAGCCCAGGAAGAGATCAGCAGATGCACAGCTGGGTAGTGTATCTTCTGTTTGCTGGATTATTAATTGCAGGAACGAGGGTCCAGCCTGCTTCCATAAACACGATGAGTGAGAAGAGAGGAATTAATACAATGTGGAGGTACATTTCGCCTTCCACAATCACAGTGAGATGTATGGTAATGGATTATTTCTCATGAAATAAATGCTTTGTGTCACGTCTTCCATAATGCTCCTCCCCAGAACACTTTCCTCATGATGCTGCTGGGCATTTATTTGCGTTTATCATTTATTTGAAGGGGATACTCCTTTGGAAGAATAAACCTGTCACAGAGAATGAATATATTTTCTCTGCAAAGAAACTGAACATTAGGAATTCTGTAATATAGTGGGGCCCCTTTTTATGAAATGCCTGTCAGATGGGTGAATCAAAGATATAAACAACGTGGGTATGCACAGAATAATCACGGCAGCAAAAAGGTGTTACAGGAACTGACAGTCAATGGGGAAGTCTTAAGGGAGGAAGAGAGGTGCAGTTGGCTGAAGAGCACGGTGGTTCTGCAGAGGCACCAAGGCCGAAGCCTGTCATCTAGGCAGTGCTGTAGTGTCCCAGGGAAGGGCTCTTCTACTAGGGGTTGTGTAAAAAAACCTTCAGAGGTAGCATGTGTAGCCTCGAACAGAAGTTTTCCAACAGGATCCCTTAGTCATACCTGGTGATGTAGGACTTTCATTCGAATGAGAAACAAATTAAGGAAACAGCTTTATTGGTGTTTTGGGGGAAGATATCTCTCTCTCTCTCTCTCTCTCTCTGTCTCTCACACACACACACACACACATATATATATTTATAAAATGTATATATATATATAAAATATATATTATACATAAATATTTATAGTAATATAAATATATAATCAGAGAATAAAAGAAGTAGTCATCCTATAGCATCAAATAATATTTGAAGAAATTTCATCAGTGTTCAGGGCAATTATTTGCCTTTTGGGGGAGCTGGGTACAATTTTTCAAATGGAAAAAAGACTGGATCAATTAGTTTTGTTTTCTTTTAATTATTCTGTAGCAGATTCTTACTCAGTGGCTTAAAACAATAGCCATTTGTTCACAGGACATTTGTCTAGGGCAACAGACTGAGCATGGTGTATCTGGGTGCTCTGCTCAGGGTCTCAGGAAGCTGAAATCTGGTGTGAGCTGGGCTGAGTTCCTAATTGGAACTTAAAGTCCTTTTCCAAGCACACATGTTTGGGGAGAATCCAGTTGGTGGTGTTTGTAGAGCTGAAGCCCCTGCTTCCTTGTTGCCTGTCAGCTGGGCTCATCTTAGCTCCTCAAGGGTGCTTTCAAGTCTCAGTCACATGCCCCTTCCCTCTTCAAAGCCAGCACTAGCATCTCTCAGGTCAAGTCCCTCTGACTTTAGAAGGGGCCCTGTCCCATGTAAGCCTTTACCTGATTAGGTCAGGACCACCAGATAATCTCCTTTTGAATGATTCAAAGCCAACTGTTTAAGAACCTGGTCAGGAGAGCGATGGTCTAGCAGCACATTGACAGTTCTGATCACATTCAAAAGGACGAGATTATCTAAGGCAAGCCTTCCAGGGGATGGGTATGTTGGGGCCATCTTAGAATTCTGCCACCAGAGTGGCTTTCTGTCATTGGAAGATGACTCTGGGAAGGTACGAAGGATGAATTGAATAATGAAGATATAGCCCCTGGGTGTCATCCTGTGGGTCAACTCCAATCACCTGGCAAGTGCTTCCTGGAGCTTGGTGTTGAGGATTCACCAAACCAGAAAGGTCTTCAGAGTTAAATAAAGGAGCAGGGGTAGTATAAACACACTAGATAGGTACCACCTAGAGTTTCAGGGGGCATCCCAGTAGTCCCAAGAAAGCAAGATGTCAGCCCTCCTTGGAGCAAGCATCTTGGGATGAAGAAGATGCAACTGTGCAAACTCTGAAACACTCTTCTAAAGATCTTAGATTAGGATCTCGAAGTAAAGACGATCCTGTTCTAGAGCTGCTACATCCGGGTGATTCCCTCCAGTCACATCAGGATGTGGCTCAGTCAGAAATGTTCGAGAATCTAAGAGGACATTTAGGAACCACCAAGGGGTCTCAAGGGCCAAAGCATCAGTGGGAGCATAACACAGAAAAAACTTAAAAATTGATGGTGGGAGGATTGCACAGTGTACTGAATCTAGTTTTTGTATAAAAAAATGGGGGAATTTTATAGAATATGAGTTATATCTCAATAAAGCTGTTCCAAAAAATCTGTGATGGAGATGCAAAGCATGTTCAGTGGGAGAATATTTTTATTCACTTATCTGTTTAAATAGACCCACCTCAAGGAGAGGACCTCAGATGGTGCCAAAAGCCTGTGGTCACCTCCGTTTTCCAGCAAGATCATCATCATCTTGTGCCAATGTAATTCCTTCTCTTGTGCCTCTCTGCCTGGACTCTTCTTGGGATTTCCTGGATGTGTTCCTTCCTTCCTTTCTTCTCCATTCAGGTAATCTCCTCTTCTCTCTTCTTACAGAGGGCATCAGTGCACTAGATCCAAACTGCAGAAACCTCCACTCGGCTCCTCATTTTATGCCTCATCTCTTTTATCCGCCCCATTTCTTCAGGTATGATGTGCACATGGAGGTGTTTGGAAGCAATTGGGCATCTGGATTCAGAGCTCAGGAGGGCAGTTAAGGACCGGGGACTTTCTTTTTCTTTTGTTTGAATGGAGGCCTTCACTTTGGATTAATATCAGCATTAAAAAGAAATTTCTGTCTTTGTTGCATTCTTGAAGGAAAATATCATGAAAAGTATCAGTGTTAGCAAAATGGTTTTTATTTACTTCATTAACATTTGCAACCCTGGCCAACAGTGAGCCTCCTGGGAGTACCGTGAAATGAGTTTGCCATAAAAAAGGAAGAGCTGCAGTTACAGCAGCAACCACTGATGGAGCATCGGCTTTGTGCCACGTTGTCCACACCAGAGGTGATGCTGGTGAAGTTGTTTGAGTAGATGGCTCTGGAGTCAGAACATTGGGTCCAAATCTCAGGTTCCAACTTAAATTACTTAATCTTCTGTCTCAGTTTTTCTGTCTGTAACATTAGGATTATAACAAAACTTGTCTTTCAATATTTTCTGCAAATAAGCTATACAATGAAAGCATTCAGTGTCTTACACACGCCAAACACTGCGTGTTAACTGTTGTTATTTATATGCATCATCTTATTTAATCCATTTAATTATCCAGCATGGTATGCAGGATTTTTCCATTTCTCAGTGAGGAAACAGATTGAAAAGTACATAATAACAATAAACAGCCAGGCACCAGGGTGCATGTCTGTACTCCCAGCAGTTCAAGAGGCTGAGGCAGAAAGCTAGCAAGTTCAAGGCCAGCCTCAGCAACTTAGGCTCTAAGCAAATTAGTGAGACCCTGTTTCAAAATAAAAAGGGCTGAGGATGTGGCTCAGTGGTTAAGCACTGAATACCCCCCTTCAAAAAAAAATTCCCCCTGGAACCTCCCTCCAAAAACCCTCCCAAGAAACAAAAAGCAAAAATCAATAAACAAACATTAAATATCTCTGAGCAAGAAGAGAATGAAGCCTCAGTTTGAATCCCATTAAGAAGTTCTGGTGATTGAATCCTTATCATTCTTCTGTGATCTACTGAATTTAACCCTGTATTAGTATTCAATAAAGATAATTGGCATCTAATATTTTTTTCTTTTCCTGTATATGATAATTCTGGCCTAGATAAGACCTATTTTAGTGCAGGGACTAGTGCCCAAGGACTGTAAACAGAGGGCAGTGGTAATCATTATCTATTTTACCACGAGCTCTTTAAGACTGACCCAATGGAGATGATCTTCTAAATCTTTAGTCAATCAATATAGTTTCTCTGTATGCAGTATGCTTTTCACAAACAATATTCTCTCTTGGGGACATCTGTGGTCAATAACAGGAAGAATTTATGCTTCATTCTTCTTTCCTTATTTTACATTTATGTTTAAAATTGCACCTGGTAAAGCAAGCCACCAAGGAAAACAGAGTCTGTGAGAAAAGGGCAGAGGGGTCAAAAGGACCTGCATTTTATATTTGGGTCTCTATTGAAAAGAACTAAGAAATTTTCATATGAAGAAATCAAGTATGCTAGATTTAAAAAAAAACCCAGCTCTTTCAATAACATCAAAGGCTATTTTTTAGATGTTTTTTATTTATTTGTTGGGGTCTACAGCTCTGAATCGTGCCACATATGTAGCCTTGTATGACCACCAACACAATCAGGACACGAGCAGTTCCATCATCCCAAACAGCTTCCTTAAAGGTTATGTTTTAAGCGAGTCTTTAAAAACATACAAAGGTCAAACTCAGCTACAGGGAGAAATATGAAAATAGAATTTTTAAAAACTGGCACAAAATCTGAAGACCTGAGTTCTCCTGACTCTTCTACTAGGTAGATGTGTAATCCAGTGGGCATCCTTAATTTTGTAAAATCCCAGCTTTTTTCACCTTTAAGGAGTTTCGTCTAAACTTGTCCTGCTACTCTTAATTGGTCTCAAAATTTGGGACTATGAACCTGTGCTAATCATGTGAACTCAAACATTTCAGAAAGAATGCTTACTGTAAGTGCTAAAGAAATTTTTTCTCCCTTTCTTGTGATCCACTCCAGAGGTGGGTCTTTATTTCATGTTTATAGCCATTGTTTTCCTTCTATAATTGTGGTAAGAGCCTCTTAACCAATTTCTAAGTGTACAGCACAGTATTAACTATGGGAACTCTGTCGAATGCAGAACTATAGAACCTCATCATCTTGCACAACTGGAACTTTAGACTCACTGAATTCCAATTCCCCAGGGCCTCCTCCCTCCCAACTCTGGCAGCACATGTTCTATTCTATGCTTCTTTATGTTTTGGACTATCTTAGATACCTGAGCTGGGTGGTGGTATCTGTCTTTCGGTCATCAGCTTATGTTACTTAGCATGATGTTCTCAGGGTCCACCCATGGTTGTATATGGCAGGATTTCCCTCTTTTTTAGAGTTGAATACTATTCCATGTGCACACGCATGCAGACAGATAGATAGACCATGATTTCTTTATCCATTGGATGGATGTTTAGGTTGTTTCTAAATCTTGGCTGTTGCAAATAGTGTGCAGTGAACTAAGAAATACACAAACCTACCTCCCCCCCCCCCATTTAATTTGTTGTTTTTAGTTATATGTGACAGTAGGATGTATTTTAACATATCATACATACATGGAGTATAACTTCCAATTCATGTGGTTATTCATGATGTGGCGTTACACTGGTCTATTCATATATTCATATAGGAACTTAGGGAAGTTTTGTCTGATTCATTTTACTTAACTCTTTGAGAACCTGATTTAAATTCTCTTGGACACTCAGAAATGGTATTTCTGCATCATATAGTGGTTCTATTTTGAATTTTTTGAGAAAACTTAAAAGTATTTTCTATAGCAGCTGCATAATTTGACATTTCCACTAAGAGTAAGGAAGGGTTACAACTTCTATACATCCACACCAATATGCAGTGTCTGTCTATCTGTCATTCCTTCTTTCCCTCCCTCTCTCCCTTCTTCTCTCCTCTCCTCTTTTTTGATAATAACTCTCCTAAGAGGTGTGAGGTGATAACTTATTGTGATGTTGATTTTTATTTCCTTGGTGATTAGTGATATTAAACAAAATCTTTTCATGTGCCTGTTAACCACTTGTATGTAATCCATGGAGAATTGTCTTCAAATCCTTTGCCCATTTTAAAAATCAATTTTCATTATCATTTTGCTATTCAGTTAAAGGGGTTCCTTTTACTAACCCCTTATTAGCTATATGGATGTAAAGCTTTTCTTTATTAAATTATTTATTTATACTAATTTGTTATACACAATGGCAGAATGCAATTCACTGCATGTTACACATATAGAGCACAATTTTTCAAGTCACTGGAGTCTTTTCAAGTCACCATTCGTGTCTTTATACATGTACTTAGAATAATGATGTCTAACTCATTCCACCATCTTTCCTACCCCCATGTCACCTCCTTTCCCCTTCCTCCCCTTTAAAAAGTTCCTCCATTCCTCCCATGCTGTTCCCCCACCCATTGCCACTATGAATCAGCTTCCTTATATCAAAGAAAATATTTGGCCTTTGGTTTTTTGAGATTGGCTAACTTCACTTAGAATTATATTCTCCAACTCCATCCATTTACCTGCAAATGCCGTGATTTTATTCTCTTTTAATGCTGAGTAATGTTCCATTGTGTGTATATACCACAGTTTCCCTATCCATTCATCTACTGAAGGGCATCTGGGTTGGTTCCACAATTAAGCTATTGTGAATTGTGCTGCTATAAACATTAATGTAGCTGTTTCTCTGTAGTATGCTGTTTTTAAGTCATTTGGGTATAGATGGAGGAGTGAGATAGCTGGGTCAAATGGTGGTTCCATTCCCAGTTTTCCAAGGAAACTCCATACTGCTTTCCAGATTGGCTGCACTAATTTGCACTCCCACCAGCCGTGTATGAGCGGACCTTTTTCCTGAATCCTCGCCAACACTCATGGTTGTTTGTATCCTTGATAGCTGCCGTTCTGACTGGAGTGAGATGAAATCTTACAACAGTTTTGATTTGCATTTCTCTAATTGCTAGAGATGATGAACTTTTTTCATATGTTTGTTGATTGATTATGTCATCATCTGAGAAGTGTCTGTTCAGTTCCTTGGCCCATTTATTGGTTGGGTTATTTTGTGTGTGTGTGTGTGTGTGTTAAGGATTTTGAGTGCTTTATATATCCTAGAGATTAGTGCTCTATCTGATGTGCTTGTGGTAAAGATCTGCTCTCATTCTGTAGGCTCTCTATTCACCTCACTGTTTGTTTCTTTTGCTGAGAAGAAGCTTTTTAGTTTGAATCCATCCTATTTATGGAACATATTCTATGAGGCCAATATCACCCTGATTCCAAAACCAGAAAAAGACACATAAAAGAAAGAAAACTTCAAACCAGTATCTCTAATGAACTTAAATGCAAATATTCTCAATAAAATTCTGGCAAATCAAATACAAAAACATATCAAAAAGATTGTGCCTTTGGTGTTTTGGGATTGGCTAACTTCATGATAAAGTAGGGTTCATCCCAGGGATGCAAGGTTGGTTCAACTATGGAAATCAATAAATATAATTCATCACATCACTAGACTCAAAATAAAAATCATATGATCATCTCAATAGATGCAGAGAAAGCATTTGACAAAATATAGCATCCCATCTTGTTCAAAACACTAGAAAAACTAAGGATATCAGGAACATACCTCAACATTGTAAAGGCTATCTATGCTAAGCCCCATGCCAACATCATTCTCAATGGAGAAAAATTGAAATCATTCCCTCTAAAAACGGGAACAAGACAAGGATGCCCTCTTTCACCACTTCTATTTAACATAGTTATTGAAACTCTAGGCAGAGCAATCAGATAGACAAAAGATATTAAAGGGATACAGATAGGAAAAGAAGAATTCAATTATCACTATTTGCACATGATATGATTCTACACCTAGAAGACCCAAAACATCCCACCAGACATCTTCTAGAACTAATAAATAAATTCAGCAAAGTAGCTGGATATAAAATTAATACCCATAAAGGAAAGGCATTTCTGTACATCAGTGACAAATCCTCAGAAAGAGAAACTAGGAAAACCATCTCATTTACAATAGCCTCAAAAAATGCATTCTGCTATCATATATAAATTAAAAAAAATAAAGCTGACAAAAGTAAAATTAAAGCTCTCAAAGACAAAAAAAGAAAAGAAAAGAAATAGTCATTAAATTCACCTAGAAAAATAAGAGACACAGAATAGCCAAAGCAATCCCTAGCAAGAACAGTGAAGCTGGTGGTATCACTATACCAGACCTTAAACTATACTACAGAGCAATAGTAACAAAAACAGCATGGTATTGACACCAAAATAGACCTGTAGACTAATGGTACAGAATAGAGGACACAGAGACAAACCCACATAATTACAGTTATCTTATATTAAACAAAGGCACCAAAAACATATATTGGAGAAAAGATAACCTCTTCAACAAATGGTGCTGGGAAAACTGGAAATCCACATGTAACAAAATGAAATTAAACTTCTATCTCTTACCAAGCACGAAACTCAAAGTGGATCAAGGACCTAGGAATTACACCAGAGACTTTGAGCCTAATGGAAGAAAAAAGTAAGCTCAAATCTCCATCACGTCAGATTAATTCCCAACTTCCTTAATAAGACTCCTATAGCACAATAATTAAAACCAAGGGAAAAATATCTCTTAGATTTGTTTCATGTTGTTGATTGTTTCCTTTGCTGCACAGAAGTTTGAAACAGTGTCACTTTTCTGCTTTTTGCTTTTGTCTGTGCTTTTGTGAAGACCTATATCATGAAGTTTTTTTTCTAAAAGCATTACATATCCAGTCATTATGTTTAAGTCTTTAATCCATTTTGAGTTGACTTTTTGTGTGTGGTGGAAGAAGAGGGTCCAATTTTATTCTTTTGCTTTGTATGTCTGTTTTTTTTCCAGCACCACTGGTAGAAGGAACTATCCTTCCCCCTCTGTTCTTGATATACTTGTCAAAGATCAATAGACAGTGTATATGCAGCTTTACTTTTGGGCCCTCTCTTCTGGTCCTTTGGACTGTGTTTCTGAATTTCTGTCACTACCATACTGTTTTAATTATAGGAGATTTATAATGTATTTTGAAATTAAGAAGTATGATGCCTTTAGCTTTGTTCTTTTTTATGGCTATCTATAAATTTTAGGGTTGCATTTCTTTTGAAAATGTCATTGGGGCCAGAAGTAGTGGCACATGCCTATAATCCAAACTACTCAGGAGGCTCAGGCAGGAGGATCCTAAATTCAAGGCGAAACTGAGCAAGTTAACAAGACCTTGTTGCAATATAAATGACAGTTTTAAAAGAGGAGTGAGGTGGTAGCTCAGTCAGTGAGGCCCGGGGTTCAATGTCCAGTACTGAAAAAAAGAAAATGCTATTGGAATTTTGATAGATATTGTATCGAATTTAAAACCACTTTGGGTAATGTGAAGTTTTAACAATATTAAATTGTTCAATAGCCCTTTCTTAATGTACCCCATTGGAAATATTATTGCAGCACATAAAGTATATAATATAAAATTTCCTTTAATTCCTTTTTGAAAGTATGTGTTGAATTACCATTCTATCATTTAAATGACATTTTTCCATATTGCTTACTTAGATGTGATATTTTGAGTGGAAGCCACAATAATTTGGGGTAGCCCTTTTCAAAAAATCAATAAAACCCAAGGAATGACAAGTGGCATGAGAAACTCCACCTTCCTTACCATTTCTCTGTTGCACGGCCTGGAATCGGTGTTAATTTGATCCACCTTGGCAGGGCAGGATGAAGGCCAACAAGCCGCCCTCCACAGGGCTCCTGTAGGCTCTGTGTTGTGGTTGGCCATCTTGTCCTCTCCTCTGTGCTGTTTCCGTGGGAAGGCGACACCCAGCACCTGTGTTTACAGCTCCACAGGCTTAACTTAATGAAACATGTAGCAGGGCCTGCTCTCAGTCTGCCACTAAATCTCCCTTCTCTGGAGGCTGTTTAGCATCCACTCTGGTTGTGCAGATCGGGCTGGAAGTGGGCCTCCAGTGTTGGACCATTGCCCCTTGATGGTGCTCTGGTCTTGCTGCTCGGAGGGGAGGTCACCTCTGGGCAGCAGGCAGTGAGCCCTGCCTTCAAGCAGCTGCCATCACTTAGAGAATGTGGATTGGTCAGCTGTGGATGTGTGTGAGTGGGACTCAGGCCTGTCAACTGTCGCCTGTCTTCACAACCAGAGAAGGATGGCATTTCCCTCTTTTTGTGTCTGTCCATAGAAACAGAGGCTCTAGGAATAGAGTCCTTTGGTATATTTAATATTCCTGGTATTCAAGGAAAGCCACTAAATGGAATGAATGATTGTGGATCAGGAGTGTGAGGCTTCTCAGTGGGAGCATGCTAGGGGGCAGGAAAGTGTCATTTCAGTGTATATATACTATCCCTTTCCCAAGGTCATAGCCGCTGTTTTTTAAGCATGAATTTTTATCAACCAAGCATCTTGCAGTAGCATGATAGGATGCAGTAGAAATCTGGCTCTTTAGCACAATAAAACCTTGACGTTTGTAGACTTGGTCTTACAGAGCTCAACCATTTGTAAACAACATTAAGGATCATGACCATGACATTTTTATGATTTAGTGGAAGTGTGGCTTTGAGGGATACGCACCATGAGACTAATGTGTGGGACGAAGTTATTAACCAACAAGTAATCTACTGACTACCCAATATCTAAATATTAATGCTTTTTTGCATTCATTTGTTATTTAATAGTATTTTATGAAGTTATTTAAACAATTTTCTTTGTGTATGATGGAAGAATATATTCAGAGAACATGAAATTGAATGTAAATTATGTTCGTGAAAAGCCAGAGGAGTTATGAATTTTATATTTCCTGTGTTATGAATTTTAGATTTCCTAAGGATCTGCAGCCACAGCTCCCCAAATATCAAGAGTCCACTGTAGAGTAATTAGCATATGTATGGTGAGCCTTCCCTAAACTCTGTTGATTCAAAATAGAGATGGCACTTGGTGGTAGTATATATTATGTGTTATATTCTAGCACACTGTAGGTGGTATTTGAAGTAGGCCTTTGAGATATATAATAAGGTCATGGTCAAGCACTTGATGGTACTTGGTGGTAGTATAATAGTTCTACACCCCTGTAATCCCCAAACTATTTGATTGAGTATCCTATGTGATGTAAAGAACACGCAAATTTTATATGTATTAATTTGTTTCTTATAAAATGCACTGCTAATAAACCTTTATGTCTAAGTTAAGTTTAGTTTCACTGAATATAATATAAAAATCATTTAAAATAAATAACATTGTCTAAAACTAGATGGTACTTTATTTCTTGACTGGAGATTGACAGTCAAGGACTGGTAGCTCTGTGAGGTCATCAGGGGAAAAACCTCTTCTCATTGAAATTCTCAGTGTAAGTCTTCTACCTCATCGTACAAAGCAGCCTGCTGGATCCCCAGTCTTTACCAGTCTATGCAGTGGGGAGGAAGAAGGAAAGCCAGGAGGTCATACTTCCTTTTGAATACACTTCCTGACTGGCTCTCACATAATTTATGATTGCATCACAGGGGCCATAACTTATCTTAAAGGAAAGCCAGGAAATGACAATCTCTATTCGAGAGGCAATTGAACTGTTAAATGAGGCTTATGTTACAAAGTGGGGATGAGGGTGTAGTAGATTGGATGTTTGTATTCCCTCAAATCATATGTTAAATTCGAACACACTCTAGGTGATATTTGAGCTGGGCCTTTGAGATATAATTAGGTCATGGGAGTGGGCCCTCAGGAGTGGATTCGTGCCCCATAGGAGGCCCCAGTGAGATCCCCTGTGCATTGCACCAAGTGAGTATGTACAAGAAGATGTCCCTGAGCAAGGGTTCAGACCCTCCCCAGACAGCAGATCTGTGGGTGCCTTGACCTTGGGTTTCCCAGCATGCAGAACTTCCCAGCCTGGGAGATTCCCTTTTGTGGTTTATAAACCACTGAGTCTGTGGTATTTTTGTTATAGCAGGTGAAAAGTCTAAGAAGAGATATTGGTGGAAGCAGTGAATAGATTCTTGACATCGTATGTGAACTGTTTTGAGGCCTAATTTCTCTTATTTTTATATAAAAATCAAATATAAGTAGGAATATTAGTATTTGCTTCCTATATACATACGGGCCATTGTGGGAACCTCCTTGGGTGTGGAACCCTCACTTCGGAGGCAGAAGCAGAAGGAGGGTGAGCCTCCAACTCACTGGCCATCCCCAAGACAGGTAGGACTGGAGGACACCTCTCCCTCTCGCTGCTGTTCCTCCTTAGGGTTCTTGATTGGTAGGTGCTCGCTCACACCTGGGTGTGCAGTGCCAATGAGCTGTGTGTACATCAAGGTGGGCTGGCAACCTGTCCTTCAAGAGAGGCCTTCTGGGGGGAACTACAGCACTCAAGATTCCAATTTATCTTTGGTTCTCAAAAACATTTTTTTTAACAAATGAAAAAATAAAAGATTTATTTTCAAACTACCAGGCTACATAAAAATGTCTCACTCATACTTATTTTGTGTTATATGCTTGCCATTACTTGCTGGAGAGACACAAAAAGGAAACAATCTGAATTATTACAGATTTATAAATACCAGCATGTATCCTGTGGTAGTCAGGATCTCAATAAATTTTAGAAGTGACAAGACTGAATCATATTTTTTCTTTAATTATGCTTACATTGGTGTGTAGTTTTTCCATTTGCAAAGTGTTAAAGTGTGTGTGTATGTGTGTGTGTTTCCTTTGATTCTCAAAAATATTCTCAAAGTAGTAAGAATAAGAAAGAGACCAACCTGGAATCAAATAGGTTCACATTTGGTGATCCCATGTTTCAACTTTTTGAGGCCCCAAGGAATGAAATAGTTTTCCTCCTACCACATGACTAGTTAGGGATACAGCTGCAAACATACATCTTCTGACTCCTAGAGAATATTCTTTCTAATATTTTTATTATTTACCCAGAGATAGCGATTGTAGGAATGGGAGGCATTTGCTGTTAAAATAAATATTATCTGGTCCTGAGTATTATCTATTTATCCTCTGCATATTCATCAAATATATAATATCCACAGAGCTGGTTATCTTAGAGTAACACTGTCTAATGTGGTAGTCAATAATCACATGGGGTTATTCAAAATTATATTATCTAAAACTAAGACATCCTTTTCCTCAGTCCTGCCAGCCACACTTCCAAGTTCTCAATAGCCAAGGAGAGGGTTAGTGGTTATTGTATCAGCCAGTGCAAATTTTCTATTTCCATCACCAGAGAAGATCTGTTGAACAGGGTTATATTGGAGGGCACTTACAGTCTTATTTCTTGCTGAATTATAATAACATCCTTGCTTCAGCAGGTGCTTGGGGATGTTAGGAACAGTAAGCAAGCAAAGCAGCAGTATCAGAAGGATTTAGAAAACGGTTGACTCTTCAAGAAACATTTTTCCTATTCAAAAGAAAATGAGTATGTGTGAAATTAGAATAATAAGTTGCAACTAAGCAGATAAATGATTTTTAGGAAGTCATCGGCACCACAGATATTTATAGATGGTTCTCTAAACATTTTTTTTTTGCAGAAACATTTTGAATCATAATTTTTATGAGTAGAATGCCTTTGGGGACAATGTTGAAAGGGTTCAATTCAAAGCCCTGTCAATTGAGTTTGAGTTAATATTATATCCCAGCAATGTGAGGTTGCATACGATGATAGTCTTTTGAGAAAAGGGGAAAGAGAGGTACCCAGAGATCAACAGGGAGAAACCCAATTTTTCTGTTTTCTTACACCACAGTTACATACACATCATCATATACTTAAGGACTTCATCCTGATTGCGCTGAAATATTCAAATTCATTTTGATGACTTATACATTACAATATTAGGCATCCAGTAGGACCTTGCTGATGAATTAAATTAGCTTCTCAGTAATTAGTAGGCAGCCTTAGTGAGCTCTGGCCCTTCCACACACAGCATTATGGCCTTAATGTTAATTACATTAAGATGCTACTTGAAAATTATTGGGAGCTTTGAGGGGTAATCTAATAGGAGAGGCAAACCACAGAAAAAAAAGAAGAAAATAAAGAAGTAAGTAAATACTCACAAAAGAGAGGAAATCTGAATATAGAGGGAGAAGAGGAAAACCTTAAATGAAGCAAAATTTGAACTTCTCTTGAAAAACAAGTAGGATTTGGGGAGGGAAGAAGGAAATGGCAGCTTTTCTGAGTGAAGGAGGAGCAGTCCTGAAGATGTGAATGTGTGTGTAATTTGGCAAGAGTTAGGGTTGGAGAGCAGACCCCGAGAGGCCTGATGGGCCCCAGAAGGTGTGTGTTTGAAGTTAGTAGCAGCAGCAGTACTTGCTAGAGAGGTGGGATCTGTCAAGGACAGAGAAGACCAAGGGTAAGAGTGTTGGTATAGGGGCAGACATCAAAGATGTCAAAGTCATGGCTAAACTGGTTTTTCAAGATGGTAAGTTCTGGAGGGTATTGTATGGCATGGCCCAGAAGGAGTGAGACAGTGGAGACCAGAGGTCATAGCTGTAACCTAAGAAGTCCAGAAATGCCTACTAAGCACCTCTTGTTCCCAGAGGTTGAGAGATGGCTGCGGAGCACTGTGATTTGTTCCTTGGTCTTGGCATGTCATTGTCTAAGATTGGGTAGTTATTCCTGGTGCAGACACAGAACTATACAATGAGGCAGAATTGGGGGAAGGTCTATTGCAAGATGAGGGAGCGACAAGAGAAGATGAGATAGGCCCAAGGGGGGAAAAAACGGGAATGCAGACCAGCTAGGGACTGAAATGCACTGAGATGACCAGGCTTCTTCCTTTCCTTAGGATAAGGGGTGGGGACTGTGGTGGGAAGCCTGTAGCGGCAGGTTGCCAGGCCTCTCTGCACCCAGTGTTTTGTGGAGCTGTTCCGGGTGTGAAGGAAGCCACACACCTGAGCTGTGTGAAAACTTAGGATATGCCCCTGCACACTTGGGTCATTTTGCCCTTTCTGGCAGCTTGTGGGTACATGAGTTGCGTTAGGAACATAATGTGTGCCTGTAAAACTGCAGCAGACTGTGGTAAGCCTCTTTCTGGAATGTGGAAAAAGGCTGGTACCTCTGGGTCACTTTCTGATTTGGGGCCATTTTTATGGTCAATCTTCCCCAAATTCATCCTCCTTTTCCTGCCTCTCATCTCTAGCTACCTGGGCTAACACTGCTATTGTCCAGGTGTTGTTCCAGGCACTGGGGATTTTGAGCACAGTAGGTAGGATCCTCTAAGGTGGTAACAAAGACAGGGGTAGCTCTAAAATATAGGAAACTCAGAAACCCCTCATATTCCAGAATGTTGGTATTGAAAAAGACATTATTTTCTTTAGGCCATTCACATTGTCATATTTGTTTTCTCCAAATGAATGAGGATGTAAAAAGTGAAATATTATTGTGGAGATGTGAGAGAGAGGAATTGCCCTCTCTGGATTTTGGTGGTTAATGGAGAAAAGCGTTTCTGGCATTCTGGGAGGAAACTCTGAAAGGAAACCTCTACCTTCATTTCCAGGGATCACAAACTAATAATAGGCAGGTGTGGCAGTCACTGGAGCTGCTTATAATTAGAAGGCAACTGGGACCTGGATGATTCATTCACTTGTTGAAAAAACAAAGCAAAACAAACAACTTCTTAATGCCTACCTGTGCCCTAAGGATGTGGCAGTACATATGTCAGATAATGGGAAGCTTTTGATATTGGCTGAGTGCCTGGGAATCAAAGAACAAGGTTCATTGCTGATGTCCTGGGAGTGTTTCGTAGTGTCCTTGTCATTAGGAGGGGCTGCTGCCATTTGGTCATTTGCACCATAGACCAGGCACATACCCACTCATGTTAAAAGGCAGATTTTTCAAGGAATGGAGGGCTGCTTACAGAGGCTTTTTCTCCCTTCACCCAGAGCAGGATATATAACATAAGCCTCTCGTTCTGCAAGCTAATAGGTACTCTTTAAAAATGTATATCATCTATGCAAATTTGCCTACTTTCTCTGAAATTATTCTGTAGAATAAGGCTAATGTCAGTGAGGACAAAACCTGTACAAAAAGACTTGTGTTAAACGTGTTTTGTACATACACATCTGGGAAAACTCAAGATTTTTCTACTTGCATTTTGGATCAGATGGACAGACCTAGAATCCAGTATGTATTTTCTAGAGATAAAGAGACCTGAATGCAGACCACTGTTGGTGTCCAGCTTCATGGCAGCCATGACTGGAGCAGGGAAAGATAGGTGAGGCCACATCACATGTGTAGCTTATGAACACACATCATAGCTTACAAACTCTCCACGTGAACTAGGAAGTGAAAGTGTCGTGTGTAGTAATAAAAAAGCTATGATAACCTTTAGTCCAGTTCATTTACATATTTGCCTGCATTTAATTTTGTAGCTAGTTTTATATTTAAACAAAATTCTTATCTGCTTTCTATATCTATCCACAGTATACAACCAAAGAAAAACAATCAAATGAATTATATGATGGAATTTATACAGAACTAACGTTTGTCTTTTATTATTTTTTTCATTTTAATTGAAAGGTGTGGGCATACACTTATGCAAAAGTATTACATAAGCAAATCAGGAATAGTATTATGTTTTCCTTACAATACCATCTATGTCGGATTGAAAGCAATACTATAAAATATGAAAGTTAATAATCATCTAAATAGAATGCTATATAGAGTTTATGTAAATTTTAGATTTATAGAGTTGTAGTTTTAGATTTTTGAACTATTCTACACTGACTGCATAATCTCTTACAATAAGAATAAAAGCAAAGCTATAATTTAAAACAAATTTAATCATAACTTTTATCTTTTAAAGAATTTTCCTCTGATTTCCAAATACTTAAAAGATTGATGCATGTACCACAAATAGTTGAAACTGTCATTTTTCAGTACTTCTCATTTTATAATTTGATCTGAGTCCAGCATTATCTGATTTCAGTATTCTTCCTTTAATAAACAGAAATATTGCCAGCAGCTTCCTTGCGGAATTTTAGCACTTTCAAGGCCAGAATGTTGCATGTGAAAAGATTGAAAAATTCCTCTAGGCAAACATTCTTGAGATCTAAAATATTTGAAAATATGTATTTGAACAGCTGTGTTTCAATCTGATATTTTAAAATTGGTTGGCTCTTCTTGACGCAGGAAGGCTGTCTTGGTCTTATTTTCACAACAAATTCACAGTGGAGTCAGGGGCTTTTGGTTTCATACTGTAAATTCTTGTTTACAGAAGGAAGCCAGCTCCCAGCATGGCGGTATTCTAGCTTCTACAGCCTATTAGCACTCTGGATGTTCCAGAGAGACACAGTGGCCTCTGAGACAGATGAATAGACATTTTACCACAGTGAATAAAAATTGTTAATGAGTTGCCACAGATTCTTAAATGACTCTTGCCATAGTGTTCATTAAGTTTCCCCAAATGAAAAGATGCTTGCAGATGTGGCAGTTAGTCTCCTTTTGAAACCTGCTGACAACCACCTTCTAGAATTTAATCCTCTCTCAGAGGGGATTTTCTAGTTTAGGATAAAGAGAAGTTCTAAATGATTCATGGAGTCAATCAAGTGAACCACCACCTAGACCTCTGTCATCTAAATCTGCACATTTATCTCAATTATTTCTTCGGACAGTATCTGAAAAACACAGAAAATTTATTGTGAAACTGGACTTGGCCTCATGTGAACCTCACTTCTGGGAAATGGGTAGCTCTGCTTTTTCACGTAGTCACAGAGGTTCTGAGTTCGTGGTTGGCCAGCTATGGAATCAGAATCTGCAGGACAAACTGGAAAGGCCCTTTGAAGAAGTCAGAACTGACTTTACTTTTGAGCATTAAAGTAGATAAAAATAAACAGGAAATCCTATATGTTCTGTTGTAAGATCACCATTGAATTGGAGTCCTGCTCCCCTCTCAGTGACTACTTGGGGACATTTACTTTCTCCAATGTCATCTCCATCTTGGGGTTATGAGGTTTGGATGATACCATGTGACTCCTCTGGTCATTCCTGGGTTCCTCATCATCATTGTTTTGTTTTGTTATTTCCATTTTTTGAGGACATAGTCTATTCAAACCAAACATTTATCCAAAGCTAAGTTGTTGATTTTTGTCAATACCATCTTATTTCAAATTAAATTAAATTAAGATCAAATTATTTTTAGTCAAGTAATCTGGAGAAAACATCCTTCTCTCTAGTTCTGAGTCACTTTCTGTCATTTCTGCTGGGAAGGCACATTCCTTGGATCTTGGTCATTTATAGAGAACTCAATGGAAATAGGTCCTCACTTCAGTTTGCAACCCTGCCCACCAGGAAACATCAACCAATCCATCACTGCAGACTGATCCTGTGAGTATTGTTGGCTCTTCCTTTAGGGGGCTCTTCCGAACTATGCTTGCTCATTGTTCAAGGGGACAACTTAAGGGACCTGGAAATTAGATCAAGTTGCATACTGAGTCAATGTAAGAAATCTCCAGGTTAAATGGCATTTTATAATATTTTAAAATTATATGTATCCCTAATCATTTAATTCTGCCACCCATCGTCGTTGTTTTTAATGAATGAGCAGGCTCAGTGGCTCTGGAGCCCAGGCAGGAAGACATGCTTCTTGTTTGAAGGTAACGGGGATGACACAATTTTAGAGACCAGAAGGAAAAACAGGAAACGGTGCTCTTTAATCTGTAGAGCTGCAAAGTCTGAAGGGACTTGAGGGTGGCCCTGACGTGGAGTAAACAAGCCCCCTACTTGACTCATTTCCCCAAAGCCCTGGCCAGGCTGAGCTTGCCATTTTAGCTGATAGTAGAGAGGCTGTTGGTTGAGGATCATGGTACTTTATAAACATGCACAAAAACCAAAAACAAACAAACAAAAAACCCCACCATGTTTTAAAGCTTGGTATGTTGAATACATTTCAAATGTCTTTATTGTACTTTTTAAATTACAAGTATGTATGGGAGGGGAAATGGTATATTGTGTTTGTTTCAGTTAATTGACTTAAAAGGATTCATGCTTCATTATTTCCCATGATTCCTCGGGTTGCCTGGATGCTTCTGCCACTAACCCTACCTGGCCTTGAGCATTCATCTGGTGGTCACCTGGGGCTTGCCTCTTGGCCTGACTGCTCAGGCTTTTCTCCTGAGCATCTTCTCCTCAAGCTGACCGCGGGCAGCATTCCAACTGGACAGAGGGGGAAGCTGCTAGTCCTCTGGAGGCCTAGGCCTCAGATGTCATGTAGGACATCACTGCCATTTTGAAATGTTATTGGTCAAGGCAAGCCCAAGACCTGTCTAAGGGAGATGGAAATAGACTCTACCTTTAATAACATAAATAACAGAATTACATGGCAGACAAGTAGGGAAGTAATTGCTGTGGGCATTTATGGAACGAAAGAGCCTACCTCAGCATTTCATAAGGACTAAGTAAGGTAGATTAATAATAAAAGAAGTGCTGATAAGGGTCCAAAATGTTGGAGAACCAGTTCTGTTTTTAATCTGCTGACCCAGAATAAAAGTAAAAAGAACTCCCCTTTTCTTTCTCACGAGATCCTACTTTGGTTAATAAATGTGGTGTTTTAGTCAGCTTGCAATCACTGTGGCCAAAATACCTGACAAAAACAATTTAGAGAAAGAAAAGTTTATTTGGAGTTCAGTCCTGGTGTTGGGCCCAAGGTGAAGCAGAACATCATGATGGAAGGGAAAGTGCTCCCCTCGGGGCAGCTGGGAAGGAGGGAGAGGGAAAAGGAGGGAGAGGAAGAGGGAAAGAAGAGATACTGCTACTTGGAAGATGTACCTCCCAGGGCACACTCACAGTGACCTGTCTCCTCTAGTCCCCACCCAGTTAGTCCATTCAAGCTAGGATGGATGGGTTAGGTCACAGCTCTCATAGTCCAATCATCTTAACTCTGAATATTCCTACATGAACAGGAGCTTTGGAGGGACGCCTCACATCAAAACCATAACATGTTGTATTAGATTTAACTATAATTCAATCGTTTGTACCTTGAGAGTCTAATCACCTGGGCTGGCCTTGAATTCCTGCACCACAGTGAACAGATTGGAGGAGGGCTGCAGCCACAAAAGAGAAATTAGAAAAAGTCCACCCCAGGGCTTTCTCTCATTGACTTATTAGTTTGTAGCTGTGAAAACTGTCAGCACAAAGGTGATTGCTGAACTAGCCTCTGTTTGAGCTGCCCAAGGATACCCCCCAATCTGAAAGCAAGGATCAGAAAGAAGTGGGCCTGGAAAACAGACACCAACAAGACAGAAAGCCTCTATAGACACCTCGCTTTCACTACAAATTAGGTAACATGCCAAACTTATGTTGGGACATCTAAGTGTTTGATATAACATATGTCACCAATCAATGATATCTGACAGGTAAGCACCCCAGTGCTGAGACTCAACAGAGTGGACTTTTATTCCCAGCCTACATGCTTAGCGGCGACAAAATTGTTGACCTGAACTCCCCTGCCAGGGGATCTTTATCAGCTAGAAGACAGTGCTTAGGTATGGATTATCTTGCCTTTGGCCTTACAGCCTGCACCCTTTTCCAGAGTTACTTGGGATATACCTTCTCCCACCATGCCCTTGAGTTGGGTTGTTTAATACATTTAAAATGCAATTTGATTATTTTTGACATTCTACCCTCCATCTTGGGATCTCCCAATATCTGCATCAATTTCATAACAAATCTACATACAGTAAAATTCACTTTTTGTGCAAGTGTAGTGGTGCACACCTCTCATCCCAGCAGCTCAGGAGGCTGAGTCAGGAGGATTGCAAGTTCAAAGCCAGCCTCAGCAAAACTGAGGCACTAAGCAACTCAATGAGACACACTCTCTAAATAAAATACAAAATAGGGCTGGGGATGTGGCTCAGTGGTTGAGTGTCCCCGAGTTCAATCTCTAGCACCCCGCCTCCCCCTGCAAAATTCTCTTTTTGTGCCATAAGTTTCCTGCATTAACAAACAGGAGCTTTGGGGAGACACTTCACATCTAAACCATAACATGTTGTATTAGATTTAACTATAATTCATCGTTTGTACCTTGAGAGTCTAATCACCTTGGCTGGCCTTGAATTCCTGCACCACAGTGAACAGATTGGAGGAGGGCTGCAGCTCCTCCTCCAATTCTAATTGTTAATTTCTAGTATATATAGGTTTTGACAAAGAGTAATATATCTGCCATTATAATATTATTTTTAAAAAGTTTCAAAAACAATTAAAAAATTTTTACAAAAAAATGTAATTTTTTTTTTTTTGCATCTTACCTATTCAGTGTGTCCTCCTTGTTGCACTAACCCCTGGCAACCAGTAAAATTTTTAATATCTTAAACTTTTACCTTTTCTGGAATAGCATATGCAATCTTTTCAGGTGCATTTCTTTTACTCAGCAATAGCACTTAAGATACCTCTACATCTTTACAAAGTTTTATAGCTCATTTCTTTTTACTGCTGAATAATATTTTGTTTTACATTTTATAGTTGTACTAGAAATTGTTGATCCATTTTCCTATTGAAGGACATTGTGGTTTCTTCTAGTTTGGGGTTATTATGCATAAAGACACAATAAGATTTGATGTAGTTTCCAAGAAAACATAAGCAAGTCTCCAGATTGGTTGGGTAAATACTTGGAAGCATAATTGCTCAGTCACAGGGAAAGTTCATCTTTAGCTTTGTAAGGAGGAACTACCAAACTATCTTCTAAATTGGTACTGTTCTGTGCTATTAACAATGAATGGAGGAGACTCACATTGTTCTGCATTCTTACCAACAATTGATATAGCAAAAATTTTGGGATTTTAACCATTAGGTATGTTGAAATGATTATCTCATTATTTTTAAGTTTCAATTCCCTAATTAAAAATGATGTTGAGCATCTTTTCATATGCTATGGTGTTACAGTTTGCTTATATTTCACCTTTTTTGGTGTTATTATAATCAGTATTTATTTTAATTCCAAATTCTAATTGTTAATTTCTAGTATATATAGGGAAGCAATTGACTATTACCTTTGTATACTGCACCCTTGTATATTTATATTATATTATATTATATTCCTTAGGAATTTTTTGTTGTTGATTCTTTGGTATTTTCTACAGAGTAGTCATATACTCTACAAAAACAAAAGCAACAACAACAATAAATCGTGACAAATCTATTTCCTGTTTCTTGATCTATATACTTTCTGCTTTCACTTTCTGTCTTATTTCACTGTCTAGGAATTCCAGAGCAAAGGTGAACAGGAGTTGTATAAAGTGGGGATATTCTTGTGGCCTTTTCCCTGATATTCAGGGGGTAATGTCTAGTTTCTGACCATTAATTACAATGTTAGCTGAAGGTTGTTTGTAGACAGTTGAGGAAGTTCCCTTCTGTTTCTACTTTCCTGGGAGTTCTTATCATGAATATATGTAGGATTTATCAAATGCTTTTTCTATATCTGTTGATAGTCATGTGATTTCTCTTCTTTGCTTGTTGATATAGTAGATTACATTGATTTTCAAATGTTGAAACAGACGTGCATTGATTTTTCAAATGTTGAAACAGGAAATAGATTTGTCACGATTTATTGTTTTTGTTTTTGTAGAGTGTATGACTACTCTGTAGAAAATACAAAAGAATCAACAACAACAAAAAATTGGTCCATGGTGTATAATTCTTTCTGTACATAGTTGGATATGATTTGCTAACATTTTGTTGAGGATTTTTTCACTTATGTTCATGAGAGACATAGGTCTACAGTTTACCTTTCTTATAATATCTTTATCTAGTTTTTATGTAAAGTAATGCTGTACTAATTTAAAAAAAGTGGAAGTGCTTTTCTTTCTTCCTTTTTCTGAAAGAGATCATTGACAATTGGTACTACTTCTTCCTTAAATTTTTGAAATAGCACTATACTCAAAGGACTTAGAAACAGCATACTACAGGGATACCTCCACATCAATGTCTGTAGCAGCATAATTCAAAATAGCTAAACTGTGGAACCAACCTAGATGCCCTTCAATAGATGAATGGATAAAAAAAATGTCTTATACACACACACACACACACACACACACAAAATGGACTATCACTGAGCAATAAAAAAGAA
Organism: Spermophilus citellus; assembly: GCF_964194105.1. Lineage (NCBI taxonomy): Eukaryota > Metazoa > Chordata > Mammalia > Rodentia > Sciuridae > Spermophilus > Spermophilus citellus. Next base: position 136,691,209 of record NC_138189.1, read on the forward strand.
TAAAATCATGGCATTTGCAGGTAAATAGATGTCGCTGGAGAAAGTTAGCCAATCCCCCAAATACAAATGCCGAATGTTTTCTCTGATATAAGGAGACTGATTCATAGTTGGGTAGGGAGGGGAGCATGGGAAGAATAGACGAACTCTAGATAGGGCAGAGGGGTGCGAGGGGAAGGGGCGGGGCAAGGGGTTAGCAATGATGGTGGAATGTGATGGACATCATTATCCAAAGTACATGTATAAAGACATGAATTGGTGTAAATATACTTTATTTACAACCAGAGATATGAAAAATTGTGCTCTATATGTGTAATAAGAAATGTAATGCATTCTACTGTCATTTATTTTAAAAAATAAATTTAAAAATTAAAAATAAATTTAAAAAGTAAAAAAATTGTTTGGTAGCAGACAACAGGGATGTCATCTAGATCTAGTGCTTTGTTTTAGAAGGGAGGTAATTATTTATTAAATTTTCCTAGAAGCTATATGGCTATTCAGATAGTAAACTCCATTTCCAAAGATGTTTGATTTTTGCAGCACAGTTTTAAAATCACTGTAACCCTGAGTTTGACCAAATGTCACCACTGGGGGTTTAGTGACAGCCAACAAAAATGGTGGGTTTTGTGGAAAGTAGTCATGAAAAAAATAAGTATGACTTAAAAAAAAAGATGAGGGATCATCTCATTTCTTCCTTCTTTTCCATCCTCACTATCCATTACATGTAACCTTCTGTGTTTCTGTATGCTTACATTGACTTTTATTTAGAAAACCAATGAATTCATAGTGGAAAAAGTTTTCAGCAACTCATTGTACTTATTCACAGTTTATTAAATGATTTTCTTTAAAGCCTCCCATTTTGAAAATAGCATTCAAGGCCACGTATGCTTTCTGGCCTTACTTCTCAATATTCCTCTTCTACATCCTATATTTCTACCGTGTTTCAGAATTTGGGTCTCACACACAGGCTCTCCTCTCCTGGACTCTCAGGCTGTTGTGCATGCTGTCCCTGGACCTGCATCACTCACTTGTTTCTTTACTGGCTGATTCTTCTACATGCTTCAGATCTCGGCCTAAATATTGCCTCTCAGAAGCCATCCTAATCTGCACATCCCATCAATTCCCTGCTACCTCCTCAGCGAATAAAATAAGCTTCTTTTTTTTTTTATTCTTTCAGCATTTCACAATCTCTATAACATAAAGACACTGAAACTTCATTTTTTACTAGCAACACTCACTACCTCCTGTATTATTCCCTTATTTATTACCCCAGAAACTAACTCAGGACCTCTTATGTTGCAGGTGCTTATTAATGGAACAGGATATGAAAATGTGATCCTTTACCTGTTTTCAAAATGCTGTTGAAAATAATGGGAAAGGCTAGAATTTACCATGTTTAAGAGTTGTTGGCCCTTTTATTCAGGACTTTGAGAGCATTCTAAATGTTTTGGGAACCTTTGTGCCTTGCCTCACTCCAGATTATTGGAGAGGAGATTTAAGAATTCTGCAGAAGGTTTTCAGTGTGAATTTGGAGTTGGTTTTATTTTCCTTTTCTGTCTGTATGCTTTCTGACTTCCAATTCAAGCCATGGGAAGGGAGATCTCAAGAAAACAACCAAGTTTGATACATGCCCCTATAATGTGGAGGACACAGAGCCTACACCCTCATTTACACCTGGTAAAATCTAACAGTGAGAGACTTCCTGGAATTTCTTCAGTAGCACCACAACAGGAGGGGGCAATGCTGGAGTTTCTTAATGGTTGAACAAGAATGGGTGAACGTGGATAGGAGACTGCTTGTCCTGTGGGCTTGAATAACTTTGAAAAGACCTCAGCCCACAGGATTTTCCTGGATTAGCTAATTCCACAGGAGGAGTTTGTGTTGGTCTCCCACCAGAATCAGTAACTGGAAGGGGACTTGTATGTGTCAGGCTGAGGGAACAGCAGCTGTGCTGGGAACATGCAGAGTAAGTCTCCAGCAGGCACGTCTCTGCCCAAAGTTCTCCACGGGAAGAAAGAATATCTTCCAAGAAGAGACCCTTTGACAGCCAACAACAACAACAACAACAACAAAAAAAAAAAAATCACAGAGGGCATTAAGGAAAGAAAACAAAACCACAGACCTAAGTTTCTAATACCATTCTATAATAAAAAGAAGCAAGACTCCTTGGGCAAATGGTTAATTCTAGATCTAGAGCAATAAATACAGAATATGAGCCTGAAGTGTCTTTTACTGCCAGAAAGTAGGAAAGTGCCGATATCATCAGCAAAAACATAGAGCCTCCTCTTCCCTTGCACCCCCACCTCCACACACAATGCTGAGGAAATGTTGGAGCCAACTGAATGAATTCTCAGTGGCCAAAGCTGAGACAATGTGAGCAAGAAAACACAAATAGTCTTGGGTTAAAACTCCAAGTTTAAAGTCAATACCCACAAGTCCATACCGATATAAATAAATGATTGAATAAATAAGTAAATTGTGAGCAGATACATGCCGCAGTCTGGCTGGGCACAATTCAGGAGCCACTTGTCAAAAGAAACGAACTTTATTTTTAGAACTACACAGGCCAAACAAAACAGCTCCACAGGAAAAACCCTCAGAGCCCAACTGCCACCACCGGCTTCCCACAAGCCTCTCACACAAACACACAAGCCTCCCCCACTCCCACAATCCTCCTGCTCTTGAGGCCGATTGGCTGGGTCGCGTGGGCAGAGCCAAAGAAGTCCCCCAATGAGCAGCACCGTGGTCTGAAAGGGCAGGGAAACAGCCCAATGAGCATCACCGCAGAGGAGCCAATCAGCTAGATGTTGCTGGGGCCACTGTGAGCCAATCATCAGCTGGCAGTCTGAAAGGGCGGGGAAATAGCTCAATGAGCATCTCCAATGAGCATCACCACAGAGGAGCCAATCAGCTAGATGTTGCTGGGGCCACTGTGAGCCAATCATCAGCTGGCAGTCTGAAAGGGCGGGGAAATAGCTCAATGAGCATCTCCAATGAGCATCACCACAGAGGAGCCAATCAGCTAGATGTTGCTGGGGCCGCTGTGAGCCAATCATCAGCCGGCAGCTGGAAGTTTGCTGGCAGCTGGAAATTTGCTGGGGCCCCTTCGGCTGTGGCTCTCAACAGATACAGATCCCTTGTTGAATTCCAAGTAGTTTATGTAAACATTCTGCCTTCTAGGAGGTGAAGTATAACTACCACTACTTAAATATGGGCTATACATAGAGACCTCCTTCCAAATGTACAGTATACAATGGAGGAAGAAAGAAAGAACATCTTTACAGTAGAGAACCCTGACACAAGTGCCTCATCCATATGCTTGAGGCCAGCTTTAGCAGAGATCAGCCATTCTTAGTAGTCCCCTTGGTGTAATAGGAAAAGCAGGGCTCTTCACCTCTATAGACTTACTTCCCAAATCCCAGCTTAATCATGAGACAAATATCAGATGGATCCCCATGTTGAGATATGTCACAACAGTGATCGACTAGTCTTCCCATGAACTATTAGACATAAGACTTATTAGCGAAAACTGGCGTCGGGCCTGGTGGCACACGCCTCTAATCCAGCAGCTCAGGAGGCTGAGGCAGGAGCATTGTGAATTCAAAGCCAGCCTCAGCAAAATCCAGGCACTAAGCGACTCAATGAGACCCTGTCTCTAAATAAAATACAAAAAAGGGAGCTGAGGGTGTGGCTCAGTGGTTGAGTGCCCCTGAGCTCAATCTCTGGTATTGCCCCTCAACCAAAAAGTAAAAAAAAAAAAAAAAAAAAAAAAAAAAAAAACTGGGAATGTCTGAGAAGTTGTCTTGGGCAAAAGGAGCATAAGGAGATAGAATGCTCCTTACAGATGGAATAAGATGGGATCCTGGAATAGACAACACCCAGAAGTAGAAACCAAGGAAATCTCAAGTGAGTCTGAATTTTAGATAATAGTAATAATGTAACAATAAAGTGTTGTTTCATTAATTCTAAAAAAAATGAGTTTTGGTCAGCTTTTTGTCACTGTGAACAAAGGACTTGACAAGAATAGCTTAGAGCAGAAGTTTATTTGGAGCTCATAGTTTCAGAGGTCTCAGTCCATAGATGGCCGACTCCACAGCTCTGGGTAGAAGGTGAGGCAGAATATCATAGTGGAAAGGTGTGGCAGAGGAAGGGAGCTCAGGACATGGCAAGCAAGCAAGCTGTGTTCACCAAGAACAAGATATAAACCCCAAAGGTGACTCAGTGACCCGCTCGTCCAGTCACACCCTACCTGCCTGCCTACAGTTACTACCCAGTTAATCCATATCAGTGGATTACACCTTTCATAATCTAATCATTTCACTTCTGAAAATTTGTGGCATTGTCTCACACATGAGCTTTTGGGGGACACCTCATATCTAAACTATAACAAAATGTTCCATACGAATGACATATTAATGGTAGAAACTGCATATGGGGTACACAGGGACTCTTTGCTCTCTTAGCAATTTTTATGATTATCTGGAACTGTTCTAAAAAGTTTGTTAAAAATTGTGATATAAAGAAAGCAGAATGAAATGCTTAGTAATCCTTTTCCTTCAACTTTCTCCCTGTCTGAAAAGGAGAGTACAGAGAACATAGAATAGGCAAAGACAGAACGCGCCTTCCTTTTCCACTGTAGGTTTCTAAAGTTGAAACAAGAGCTATGGGGTGAAGAGTCACTTGAAACTAAGAGATTAATGTTTTGGGTTTGATCAGAATAGAATTGTTTAATATCAAATCATGCAACCTGAACGAAAAAAAGAAAGTCACAGAAACTTTCTGAAATACTGTTCAAAAGAAGACAGGTTATCCAAAAGAGTGGATTTGAAAGCTATTTTATGAGACAGATACTATTGTTTCTTGATTCTGCTGTACAAAGGCAGCTCATCTGATAAGCTAGCTAAATGAAACATTTGCTGGGTAAATGAGTTCATCTGCACATGCAGGTGTTTCAGTGGCCTGAGCTGGCCCCGGGTGCTGTTTGTATCTTCCACCAGATTTATGGTCATCGCTCAGATTTGTGTTCATGCCTTTGCTCCGGCCCTGTGTCTGGAAACTGGAAACTCTTTCTAGAGGTTCTGTTCAAGGTGAGGCACTGTCTCCATCTAGTTCCTTGGGCTGGGTTGATCCTCTATGGGGATCAAGGGAGGCTCAAGGCTAAGTCTCCCTTGAAGTAACTGTGAGAGGCCAGGGGTAGAGGGTTGGCATTGCTGCTGGTGGGTGTTCATGGCCAGGTGTAAAGTCCACCACAGAGCTGGGAAGAAGATCATTTTCCTCATTCAGTTCCTAGGAACTAAGCTCTGCTTCAGAAACTTTGACAAGTTAACTCAGCACAGGACAAGAGTATTTTCAAATTGCTTTATGATGTAATGTCAGGGCTAAATTTCCCCTTTCCTGGCATGATCTACGAAGTAGGAGTGATAAAAATAATTGATATAGTCTTTGAGAGGGGCTGGGTTTTTGGGGGGGGGGTTAAGGCAGGTAGGGTTTCAAAGTCTTTGTAATTTTGGCCTAAATAGAAATATGATCTCATTCATAATGAAAACTTGCCAAGGCTCAGAGGTAGAGTTCTTGCCTTGCATGTGTGAGGCACTGGGTTCGATTCTCAGCACCACAGAAAAATAAAGGTATTGTTTCCACCTACAACTAAAAAAATAAATATTAAAAAACTCCAAAACATTGCCAAGGCTAGTGGTATTGGAAAGACACATATTTTATTTGATGCTTGAAAGAAAGAAGTTTGATATTATTCTTTTATCTATTTTAATAGTAAACTGAGGCCCAGAGAAATTCAGATTTGCTTAAGCCCACACAGCTAAGAAACCAGTAAAAATGAGATTCAATATCATTATTTTCTGTATCACCTGTGTAAAACCCAATGTGAATAGTCATTAATCTCTGGCTAGAAGGAATTGTACATTTGCTGAACACCAACAACCAACTTTGCATAAAGCAAAATGCCAAACTCTTAGAGAGTGCCTGACTGTGTCATAACACACTATCAGTCATTTTGGGTTCGTGGGGAAGTTTTCCTTAGCAAACAGGTTGACACATATAGAAAGTACCAGATGGGGAAGCTAGGCCTGGCCCCTGTCCATTTTATGAAGTTTAACTTAACACATACCAAACTGGCTGTACCATAATCTTTATAAATTCATTAAGGTACTATTAATAACTAGCACCATCCCTTTCAGATATCATCTAGTTCCATATGACATAAATTTCAATTTATGTCTTTTCTGCCCATCTTCTCCCACATGGATGGGAAAATATTGTTTGAGCATATTACTTAGTTTCATTGAGCCTGGGTTAGCTGGGTTTCTTTCCATCCACTTGAACAGGACCTAGGCAGAGCAAATGAAATTGCATCTGCTCCTTTCTCTTCTCATATATCTTTGTGGCTTTGCTTGACAGCTTTAATAAGTATAAGCTACAGATTCCAGGTCCAGTCTCAGACCTTTAAAAACTCATTTATAATTTTGTAACATCTGTTTTTTTACAACCTGTAGCAATCTCTGAGTAGATTTATTTTCTTTACCATTAGATGATTGTGTTTTCAGCAGATTAAAGAAATAAGTGCAGAAGGTCTTCAAGACCACAAGCGCTTTTACAGGAAGAACAAATTGGCAGCAGCAGGTATAACAAGTTTGGGAAGAGATGTGGCATGGACCACATACATATGCCAAATTGCTGGATAATATAGCGGTTGCTGGCTCCCACAGTGTGTGGTTGTAGCATATCTTTTATTTAAGTAGATGTTTTTTTCCCCTTGGCATGATTAATATTCTTCCTGAAATGCTGAAATTCGGAAGACAACGAGTCTCTCATAGCAGCTGTTACCTATAGTAATTTCTAAGTAGTATCCACTGCACCATCTCTGACCCCTATAGATTGAGGATTAGGTTATGAAAATAAGGCACTGGAATAATCTCATGGAAAGAATAGGTCTATTGATGACCAATTCAGAATAGTTGTAGCAGTTTTCCATTAGGTAATTTGAAGGATTTCCCCTCAAGTAAGCTGAAGGAAGATTAATTATTGGAAATAAATCACATAGAACGAATGGAGCTCATATCTATGTCTTAGTCACCTAAAGTTCATGGAGAATTGCTGCCTGCTGACCTTGATGATTTGGAAGATAGCATATCAATCAATACCCTATTAATCTGATGGTAACTTGGGTATTCTGTTTGCTTGCCCTTGATTTCTAATAGGACTTGGGAAGCTGGATCTGTGTGATAAGTACTGTGTGGGAATAATTGAGTGTTTTTCTTTGTGTAGCACTAAACTTGTAGGGAAAATCCCTAAAGCTCTTGGAAAAATATAAAATATTTCCTTATTTGTGTCCTCCTGGATTTCATGTCTTTTCTTTAAAGAGTAAGCAAAAGGATACTCTTTAAACCTGATGCATTTTTTCTCTGTTCTCTTTTCTTTGGTTTTGTTCTTTTTAACCAAAATAATGACAAGAAATGCCATTCCCCCCCCCTCCCTGCTCCTTCTAGTTCGAATTCTGGGCTTAATCCGTATATAATTCTTCCAGAAATTTCATAGCGATGAAGTGAGAGAAAACTCCTATGTTATTCTTTGATCTAAAGATAAATTTTATACATATTGTACAATTAGGAAGTCTCCTGAACCTGGGCCAGACTCCATGTAATAAAATAAATTTCTACATAACAATGCTGATATCAGGTTGATGAATTATGAAACGGCACCTTCATCTTCCCCAGAAGCTAAAATTGTGGGAGAGGTGGATTAAATGATTTTGTCCCAGTTTATTTGATATGTTGCTCACAATCTGGTTTCACTTGATCCCAAGATTGGAACAGGCTGTGCCTTTTTGTTCTTCCAAGATATCTCAGGCATTTTGCAGAGGAAGGGGAAGCTAACAAGAGAAAATCTGATGTTCAATACCCGTTTTTTTGTCTTATTTTACTGTGTGAACACAGAAATAGACCACATAGATAACATTCTTTGTAACTTTTATTGGGATCTTTCTTTTTTTGATGGTGGTGGGGTGGGGGGAGATTAACACCTGGATTTTAATCATAGTTATCACGTGAAGTTTTTAACTCTCAGCCCTTCCAAAATTAGCCCTCTTTCTTAATTGGAGCTTCTTAATCAAGGAAAACTTTCTATTGGAACTCTCTGTTCTGATGTATGTCTAAAATAGAAAGTAACATAAAAAGAAAAATCAGAGGTTGGGCTTGCTTCATGTTAAGATTACTAATATTTGCGGAACATGGGATATGTGCCAGAAACTAAGTATCTTATACTGTTTAATTCATGTAGTCCTTGCAGGGACCTACAAATGCAATAACCCCTTGCTGCTTTTGAAGTTAGAAAGTTGAATCTTAGTTAACACAGCTAGTGAGTTAAAATGACGGGATTTAAACCCAAGCATTTCATTCATACCCAGACCCTGAATACCTGGGCCTGCTTTATGAGCCACAGTAGTGTACTGGTTAATGTGTGTGTGTGTGTGTGTGTGTGTGTGTGTGTGTGTGTGTGTGTGTGTTTTACTGAACAGCATCTGCAAGAGCTGGCCTCTTTTCACTCCATCTCCCAACTGCTTTCTAGTTTCATGTCCTCAAACACACCACTGTCTGTCTGATAGTCTTGCCTTGGGACTCTGCATTTGTTGGTGTCTATATGCTAGAGTTCTCTAGAGAAACAGAATCAATAGAATATATTCCCTCACCACCCTGTGAGCAGCAGAATTCTTCTCCCCAACTCATGAGCAGTATCTCCTTCACAACATTTTAAGATTCACATTAGAACATAATTTGTATTTATCTGCTTACTTGATTACCGCCCACTCCAATTTCTACTTCTCGTAGTTCAATGCTGACTCCATGAACATGGAGACCATGTAGACTTTTAGCATACTTTCAGTTAGTAGTGTTCCTATCTCTGTCTCTTTGGGTAGGGATAGATTATAAGCAAGCTTACTTTTCAACAAGAGGCCACAGTAACAGATTTCCTGGGGATTGAAGATTAGGAGGACTGTGATTTCTCCCTGAGAGTTAAAAGTTTCCCATGAAAATGTAATGGGTAATTGTCAAGGTAGGCATATCATTTTAAAGGTATAGCAGACATGCAAGGACCAATTGTAAACAGATTGATGCAACATTTCTAAAAGGCAGCATCTATTATGGGCTGAAGTATACTCCTTTTAAAATTCACATTTGTATCCCTAATTCATAGTATCTCAGAATGTGACGTATTTCAAAGATAAGTCTTTGAAAGAGGTTATTAAATTAAAATGAGGCCATTACTATGGACCATAATCCAATCTGGGCACCATCCAACCAGGGATGTGAATTCGAGAAGGATGACCCTTTAAGGGCAAAGGGAAAAGATGGTCATCATATACAAGAAGTGAGGTCTCAGGAGAAACCACACCTGCCAATACCTTAATCTTGGACTTCTACCCTCCAGAGCTGTGAGCAGTTGAATTTTTGTTGTTTAAAATTTTTCTTTGACAGTATTTTGTTCGATAGCCTTAGCAAACTAATACAGAAACTAACACTCAAAAGAAAGTTGAGTACCTCTGGAAAAGAGGCAAGGTAGTCATAAAGACAAATCTTATTTGTTTAAATTTTACTCAAGGAAGAAAATACCACAGAGTTTGTATATTTTCATCCTCTTGGCAGGGTTTTCTGTGATGGAGACAGGGTAAATTGATCAGCATGCCATGGCCTGATGCCATCATATACTTGATTGTTGCATCCTTCACAAAGCAAACTATTAAGTTTTCTCCTGCCGTCTTCATCTCTGTTATTTGCACCTTTGGGTGATCCTAGAGGGACTTTCTTCTAACTAATAGAATATGGTAGGAGGTGACAGGATATGCATGGTTGCACATTCGTAGCACATTACATAACATTATGTGTTTATGTTACATAAAATGGTAACCCATCTTGCTGGAGTTTCCTCTGCAAGTTTTGAGAAGGTAAGCAGCCATATTGGAACAAGGAACTGCTGTGGCTTCTTAGATCTGAGGACATCCTCTGGCCAGAAGTTAGTGATTTTCAATTAGAATAATAATGCAAAAGACCAACATTTATCAAGTTTAAGGCACTATCGTATACTGTACACTAAACCAAACTCGGTTCTAGAGATGGATACCAATATTAAGCCCAGTGCACAGGGAAAAAAAAATATTGGCTTGTGGAAGTTGTCTTGATGGCTAAGCAATAGAACTGTGAGACAGCCTGACTGTGCGGTGTGCAGGGGCTGAATGTCTTCCACAGTCAGCCAGCCTGGTTTTAACCCACACCTCCAGGAATTATTTTCTGCTTTCTCTTCCCATTGTGTTTCTTCTTACAGACAGAGAAACTCTTCTAGCACAGGAATTGTGCCATGTGATTTCTCACCATTCATAAAGATTAGCATGGGGTTGGGTGCCAAAAGTAAATTGAGTTTCTTGGCAGAAAGATCATACACTGTCATGCTACTGAGTATCTCTTCCCACGTTGGCCTTCAGTGATCTTGTGTTGTTAGCTTGAAAGTGGCAGTGATAGGAGCATTTTTACCACAGATAGCAAACAGTACACATCAAGGCTTGATTTAGTGTTTTTTTGATTATGTAGATTTATGAAAGTGATGGACAATATGGTAATCATAGAGGTTAAATTTTTAAGAATTTAATAGCATAATCAATTGTTACATCATAGTGAAATTATAATCATAGGTTGGTGTGGTTATAAGAATAGGCAAAAACAGTGAAAATATTATTTGAGAAATCAATGGATACAGGAATTTAATAAAATATCATATTATTTGTGAATTACATGTAAGCTTGCGGCTATATTTATACATTTATATTTACATGCTATATGCATCTATTTGTATCTTATTACAAATCACCAGTTTCTTTGTCTTTTTAACTAAAATGTATACAAATAAAAAAGACCTTGCAACAGATAATATAGCACAGTTCTCCAATAATTGACTGGTCTGTTAAATGCAGTTAAATTTAGAACCTCTGGCTTTGGATTTGATGCTTCTGTTATAGGCATGGAGGGGTGGGGACAGGTTGCAGGGCCAGTGCTTGTGTGTGATCACTAGCTAAAACTGCTGCTTTTGGTTGAAGGGTTTAGGTTAGGGCACTAGAGGGAGAAAGGAGGTTGATGGAAGAGATGGGTGAATGGGCCCTCAAATTACTTTTGTGCCTTTATGTCCCATGAAGACATGATTATATATATTCTGTTTAAAGCTTGGTCATTTCAACTTTATTTTATTTTTATTTTTATTTTATTTTATTTTTTTTATTGGTTGTTCACAACTTTACAAAGCTCTTGACATATCATATTTCATACATTAGATTGAAGTGGGTTATTAACTCCCAATTTTACCCCAAATGCAGATTGCAGAATCACGTCAGTTACACATCCACAATTTTACATAATGCCCTATTAGTAATTATTGTATTCTGCTACCTTACCTATCCCCTACTATCCCCCCTCCCCTCCCCTCTCATTTCAACTTTATTACAGTGATCTCTGATTATTATCTTCATTGTCAATAGATTTCTCTTGTGTTTTTTGATGTTATTCTCATTTGGAAACTCTGGTGCAGAAAAGAAAGTTTAAAAACTTATCAGGAAAAACAAATGGCCAAACTTCAGAGAGCCATACCTAAGATCTTACCAGAGAGATCACAGAGTATCAAGGTTAAAAGATAACTTTCCATAAGAATGTCGAATTTAAGGGCACCTTGTACTTTGGGCTTTAGTAGGTGGTATTTCCAAGGAATAAACACTTTTAGTTCCGCCCTTTACCATTCTAGATCATTCTTCCAATGGAATGCATTTCTAACAAGTCAGGGATATTTTTTCTCCTTTATTCACAACTGTATTCGAGCAACAGGTAAATGGTTCATGCATATTAGAAACTCAATAAATATTTGTTAAATAAATGAATTAGCCCTACCGGGGTACCAAGTGGAAATGCAGCTGCATGTGGGCTGCTTATATCAGGATAGTTAAAAAGCATTAAGTCTGTGCCCTACAACTTGGTATATTTGTAATTATTATGCAAGGACACGGGCAAGGATTCAGTTTCTTAAAGATAACCTGGATGCAGATAATATGTCATTTTGCATGTAGCATTTCAAGTTACTTGATCAACTAGATGGGTGATATATATAGTAACTGTGGGGTCAAGGGTATAATGGTATAGTTGCTAAAAGCTTTCTCTTTGTGACAAAGCATTAAATAGTTCTGGGTTCATGCCAGCTTCTCAGAAAGATATATATTAAAACAGGTATCAGATCAGGACAAATGAGAGTAGCTAGTGATAGTGATATCTACTGTGGTTTTCCAGTATTCCTTCTCAGCCAGGCGTGGTGGCGCATGCCTGTAATCCCAGTGGCTCTGAAGGCTGAAGCAGGAGGATCTTGAGTTTGAAACCAGCCTCAGCAAAAGTGAGGCACTAAGCAATTCAGTGAGACCTTGTCTCTAAATTAGAATGCAAAGTGGGGCTGGAGATATGGTTCAGTGGTGTACTTCCCCTGAGTTCAATCCCCAGTACACCCCAAAAACTAAAAACAAACAAAGTCCAATGCTCCTTTTCTGTCCTAAGTACTTTCCACTTGCTATCCCATCTAATACTGACAAACAGTAGTGTGAGTTACTCATTCTTGTCATTCCACCTTATTATTGAGGAATCAGGGGCTCAGAGATGGTGTTTCTATTATGATTATTGTTGTTTTTTACAGTCAGATTTTAAGTTATGATATAATAACAATAAAAATATATTAGAAAGGCAAGCAAGGTATGGTGGGAGAAAATAGATGGCCGTATAAAACATTGGCTCAGTAAATTGATCTTAGTCAACTCACAGCCTGTTCTGGAGCCTCAGTGTTACAAGTGTGAAGACAGAATAGGTTTTGAAGTCTGTTTCAGTTTCAAAAAGTTTCTGTAATTTTTGTTTTGAGTTTCTCCTTGGATGTACAAATATGTTGCTTCTTTCCAGTGGAAATTCCTTGGTGTGGTCTGGATAAGTGTCCTCCAAAGGCTCATATATAAAAAGCTTGGACAGAAACTGCTCCTGGAAGGTGGCAGAACCTTTAAGGGGTGGGCCCTAGAGGGAGGAAGTTAGGTCTCTGGGGAGGGGCATGCCCTTGAGTGAGCATCTTACCTTGCCACAAGCTCCCATGTATTGCCTTGCCATTTTTTTTTTTTTTGGACTAACCATGGACTGAATGAAACCTGAAACTGAGAGCTAAAATAAACTTTTCCTCTTTTTAAGTTGTTATATATTACAGTGATCTAAAACTAACTAATAACTCACCCCTCCACCAAATTCCTCCTTTTCATTCTATTTTTTTCCCCTCTCATTTGGCTCTCATCATGATTCTGCTGCACGGTGGTTCAGGTGGGATTTGAGGCTTAACTGTGAGTCAGATAACATGGCTAACACATCCTAAGGGAAAATCACCCTCCACAGTAAATATCTCTGCCCCTTGTAGGAGTTGAAAGTTGTTTCACTCAAAGATCAACAAGGTTTTTGTTGGTTAGTTTTAGACTCTTCAGTGCAAACTAAATATGATTTAGAGAAATTGTGTTCTGGTTTCCTTTAACCCTGAATTTCATATTATTCATTCAGCTATATAAGAAATATTTAATGAAGCCTGCCTATCTGGAGCCAGTATGGGGTAGATCACAATTAGCGTCACTGGCCTTATATCCAGGGGACTATGCAGCTGAAGGCAGGAGATGATTGCGTGCACAAGCAAAACTCTATAGAAGGATGGGCTAGTTACAACTGGGATGTGAGAAATTTGCTGAATCTGCCTGAAAGGATCAGGAAGGCCTTCACTGAGGAGGGAATATTCGAATTGAACCCTGATAACTTTGAAAAGTGCTCTGCTGATCAAGGGGTGATTTCCTGTCCCTAGTGACAGACCAAAAGACGTGTACACGAGGACAAGGTGTCTCAGGATCCTCTGGCTCTCTAAGCTTGGAATAACTTTCTTTGGCCAGGGTGGGGCTGAGAGTGACTGTGGAGATGGTGAGGCCTATACATCAGGCCCATATTAGAGAGAAAAAATGGCCACACAGAATTCTGAGGGATGAAAATGCGGAGGCACGGTGGGGAGGCTTGTGGGAAGGCAGGATTCGAACTGGATCTGAAGCTTATAGAAGACTAGCTGATTCTGGGTCAGAAAACTGCACAAGGAGGGTGAAGAGTTTTCCAGCTTGGGAGGACAAGATGAGGGAGGAAATCAGTTCTCTAAGCAAGGTTGGGTGACTGGGCGAGGCTTAGCCCTTTCCTAGAGCAGAGAGGTTATTTGTAAATAGCCTGCATAAAATGATGGACATAGGGGAGTCCAGAGTTTATTTTTGTCTTGAATGTCATGTTATATGTATACAATTTATAAATTATAGAATTTTATGCAAGTAAATAGGTACATGAGTAGCCAAGAAGTTTTAAGTGGAAAGACATGAGAAAATTGATGTAAACTGTCAGTGGATTTGCTGCAGATGAAGTCAGGAAACAAGGGGCAGTGGCAGAGTCCAGTGTGAAGGCCTCTAGTCGGGGATCATGTGTTGCTGTGCTCAGGGCACACTAGTTCGACGTGTGATTTAACACAAGCAATCTACACTGCTGTGCTAAATTCCTTACCATGCACCCACCTTTTCACCAAACCAATACAATATGGCTCAAGCCAAAGGTAGGCTTAAAAAAAAAAAGGGCTAAGAGGGTGAAAGGGTAATAGGTATGATTTTTTAGCACAATAAGTTTTAGAATCAGGCTGGTGGAGATAACTCTTCCTTGAGCTAGGAGGATGACTGATTTTTAGAATTTTCATCTACAGACCAGAAGAGCAGGATCTGTGCCTTAAGAACAGTGTTTCTCTTCCTGCTGTGCTATTTTGAGGAACAGAAGATCAATGCCCATCCCTAACAGGCAAGGTAAAAATGGATGGAGGGCCTTGAGCATGGAAGAGAGGTTTATTAAAAGAACAAAGGAACTGTGTAGAACAAGAATGAGCAAACTGAACTGAGATAATAAAGGAGAAAGATAATAAAGGTGAGTCCTGAGAGCCCAGGACACCTGGAAAGCTGTTCAGAAAGACATTCCAGCTAGACCTAAGGAGCTCCTTCTGAATCCCCCTTCCCCCTGTGGTTCTCTATGGGCTGGCTTCTTCTACTCCAGCCTGCTATAATAGTGAATTATTCCTCGTGTTGTCATAGATGTGCTGAGCTGACCATCTTGCAGGCCACATCTCCCTTCTAGTCACCAGCACGTAAATGCATAATTTTCTTCTGTAGAAAGCAAGGGATGCGGAGAGCTATACAAGGGGCAGATGAACCCAGTAACAGAAGAATGGTTCATTTTTTTTTTCTTGTTTGTTTTATTGCCCTTCCATTTCAAGAGAAAGAATTTGGTACTGGGTTAATATTTTATTTTCCTTTCCTTCTGTAGGAACTCAAAGGCTTTGTGTAAGGATTGCAATAGGTAGAAGATAGTTGGTCTTGTTCTCTTTGGGCTTCTGTAACAAAATACTAAGACTGGATAATTTTTAAAGAATAGAAATTTATTGACTCTTGGTTCTGGAAGCGAGGAAGCCCAGGAACATGGTGCTTTATCTAGTCAATATGTCATTCTCTGGCAGAAGAAAGAGAGCAGGTTGAACTTGCTTCTATAGCAAATATAACAAACCCCCTTTTACAATAACAAACCAACTCCTGTGATAATGACATTAATCTGTTCTCATGACCTAAACACCTCTCAGCAAGCCCCACCTCCTAATAAACAGAGAGTTTCTAACACAAAAGCTTTGAAGGGCATGGTCAAGTCAGAGCAGTTATAGGAAGATATGAACAAACATTTATACATATAATTTACATGTACAGTCAACCATTGGTATCAGTGGAGAATTGGTTGCGTGACCCCTTATGGGTACCAAAATCTGTGGCTGTTCAAATCCTTTACATACAGCCATGTAAGATTTGCATATAACCTGCACATACCCAACAATATCTCTTAAGTCATTTCCAGATGACTTCCAATAATTAACGCAAATTCTATTGTAAATAGTGGTTATACAGATTAGTTTAGGGAATGCTGAGAAGAAAAGAGGTGTGTACATGTTCAGTACAGAAAAAATTGTGTTTTCAAGTGGTTTTGATCCACAGTTGATTGAATTTGTGAGTGTGGAACTTGCGGGTACAGAGAGCTAAGTGTAGTATTTATATACATAAATATTTACATTTATTGTGATACACTCTTGTCAGCCATTCATTGAATATTTACTGAATCTCAATCATGGGATTCACAAGAATGGGGTATAAATATAATTGCTCACATTTTACCATAAATTTTAAAATTATAGGAAGCATAAGAATCCATCTAAGAGAGTTCATATGAAGGAAAATGCACACATTTTTACCTACATAAAAAAGTCATATTCTTAAAATTCTCCGATCACTAAACCTTCACTTATTTATCTGTGTCCATCCTACTCTGACAAGCTAAGAGGATCAAAGGGATCAGAATCGTTCACTTTAAATAATTATCACATGCAAAATTTTCATGAAATATTTGGTGTTTTTTTTTTTTCTGGCCAGAGTTTAGGATTGCATTATGAGGAACAATGTGGCATTTGATGTCTTTCCAATCTTCAACAAGCTTTTCAATATCTCTGTTAGGCACTGTGTAGCTTCTTATTGTTGGAGCCACCTTCAGGAATGAACACCCTATGCTTATCTCCACAGAGACATCTGGCTTTCAGCCCTTCCCTGGAGCATGGTGATGCCAGTACCCAGGAGACTGGAAGTGGGTCATTTCTTTATAATTGAAGATGGAGCAGAATTTCATAATTTTTCATGCTAGTGACGCAAGAGACTTTTAGACATAGTAGAATTTAACAACAGGGCAGTATGACATGTCATTGTTAAAGACAGGAAGGACTTCAAAATAAGAAGATAAAATTAAAGGGACCTGAAGATAAAATTAAAGGAAGCTACTACTGACAATCCAAGAAAATGAATATTTAGCACTGATGAGGAAGCAGCAATATACAACTGAAGTATGTAGAAAATGGTTAAATATTCACAAACTTCGTTGTCCCAATAAAAGCCAGAAAAACAGTTCATTCACTCACTCCTGTACTTAGTTACTAAACATTTACTGTGTGCTTCCTATGTATCAGGCACTATTAAATGTAGTTTTTACAAATACCACTTGGCTGAAATACAGTTCTATGTTTTCTGTATCTAGTTGGTGTTTCCTTCTTTTGGAACAATCTGATTCGTGAACTATCTCCCATTCCTTTGCCAAACCCCTTAGAGTATAGTTTAGTTAATTCTATGGTTATAAGTAAAACTTATTTTCCCACTTATTGAGCAGTGTTTTTAATCTGTAGATAGGTATGGAACAATTTTTTTTGATTTTTCTTTATTAAAAGGAGATAATTATGGTACTTATGCAAAATTTTATAAAGACACTACATGTGATTAGAATAGAGATTTGTAATAAATGAAACAACAAAGATTCTTCAGCATTTATCATTACATGCAAATATTGGCTAACCTTAAATAGAAATGTCAATCATTATATGTGAATATTGGTAGTTGACTTTTTTTTCACATAACTAAATCCATTGGCAGGTGATGGGTTAATTTGATAGTAGTAATCATTTGACTGCGTATATTATTGTGATTTGGATATGAAGCTTCACCCAAAAGCTTCCATGTTAATTCAGGAATACTGAGATGTTAAATAACCGGATTGTGAAAGCTCTAACTTAGTCAGTCCATCCAGGTTGGAATGGACTAACTGGGTGGTAACTCGAGGCAGGCGGAGCTGGGTCACGCTGTGGGCGTGCTCCAGAGGGGCTGTAGCTGCTTCCCCTTTCTCTCAGCTTCTTGGCTGACAAGAGCAGAGCAGCTTTCCCCTACCACACCCTTCCTCCCTGGTGTTTTGCCTCACCTTGGGCCCACAGCAATGAAGTTGGCCAACCTTGGACTCAATTTCTGAAACCTTGAGCCCAGAATAAACCTTCCCTTATCTCAGTTGTGTTATAGGCACAGTGACACTATATCACACATGTATAAGTACACAACATCATTGTATATACTTTAGAATAGTGTATACACACACATGTACCTGTGCATACACACACACACATATTTATTCATACACAAGTTTTTAAAATTGTCTGAACATTGTTCAGATTAATTTGTTTGATAGAGTGAGAAATGAAGAATTATCCTTCACCTTTTTCAAAATGAAAAAGAGGACCAGAAGGGGAAAAATGAGGAAGATGGGAGTTGGAAGAGGGATTGAAAATTTTTCTAAATGTATTGCAAGGTTTTCAGGAAGATGCCAAGGCCTCTTCCCGTTTTCCCCTGGACTTCCTGCCCCAGTCCTTACTTTTCCTAATTTTGGTAAACAGTGAAAAATGGGAGTGGGGATTCCTGAAACTCTGCTGCAGGTGAAATGGGGCTAAAGGAGAGAATTTTTAATGGGATCCAGGTAGATGAATAGGAGGTTAATTGCAAGGTACAACTTTGGAATAAAGAGAAGTTCTAGAGAGAGACTTTGGGTTTTCACCTTGGGGGTGAGAGTGGGGTTGATGAGATGTAGCAAAAGAGAAATCAGGCCTGAAATGAAAAGAGAAGGAAAGTAAAATTCATTAACAATTAGTTTGAGCATGCTAAAAATATGCTACGGGTGGTAAAATTGATGATTGAGTTCATCTGAGGTCTGAAAAGGCATTTAGTTATATGAAGAAATGTTTAAATGAGTTAGATTTTTAAAAAATTGCTGATGTATTTCTTTTTCTTCTTTTAAATATGGTTTTAAACGACCTGATCTCAGAGACTTGATCTCTGAGTGTTAGGTTTCCTATCAAGTTCAGAATAAACTCAAATTCTGCCTTCAGGTAGCTTCTACTCACTTGTGATTACTGAGTCTTTTCCCCACTGAAATTAGCTAAAAAAAATTATTATTTTTTTATCATACATTCAGTTTGTATTTCATCCCTCTTCCCTAAACTACAACATTTTAAAAAATGTTATCCCTAATTCTTCCTAATGAAAAAATGCAATAAAATATTACTTAATTAATTTTCATAATATGTTGAAAATTTTCAGGGGCTGTGGGAACAAGTATAATGAGAATTCTAAGTTAATTTTCAAATGAGTTTTCAGGGATTAAAAAAAAAGATTGTGCTCCTGGTATGTGGTTGTTTAGCAAGAGAACATATTATTAATGTCACTGAAAATCAGTTCTTTTTCAGTATGAAACAAAATACATAAAGAAGCAATATTGGTTTCGTTCTGTTGTTCTGAGGACACTGAAAAATGATGTGATTTCCTAAGTGCATATTGTAGCTACAGGGAGGTACAACCTATTCTTAGTTTTATTTATTCCCCAAATTCCTGTAATTTTTTTGGAGTGGTGGTTGAGGGGTGGGGGGGTTATTATTGATTCTTGTATGCAGCTATTCCACTAAATCATTAAATTATATTTTTGAGGGGGGAGGGAAGAAAAATAATATTGTTTTTATTTTATTACCTATGTATTTCCTATATATAAAATATATGTTTTGGAGTTGGCGTGGTTAAATATTTATGTGTGTATGTGTGTGTATGGATCGGATCCCTGAATTCTTTATTACTTGGCAGGGGAGGGAGAATGAAAACTTCTTTTCTCTTTTGTGTAGATCTGTGTTTAAATGAAAGCTTTTTAGGAAAGAAAGCACATATTCAGTGACTGCTGGAAAGTGAATTTGGATGTTAGTTATGACTTTGACACTGAAATTAATCTTAGCATATGAATCTCAATTTTGAATTACCTTTATCTTAAGGAAAATTTTTATGAGCACATTTCAGAAATAGGAACCAACCTCCAAACACCAGAGCAGAGTGATGTTTCAGAGGGAGCTCCTGTGACAAACTGCCTGAGTTTCAGTCCTGGGCTGCTTTGTCCAGATTCTCCCATCTGTGAAATAGGCAGGTTCGTAGCATTCACCTCATGAGCTTATTCATCTTACAGATGCAGTGGTTTGATGTTGATAAAATACTTGGAATAGATTGGGCATACAATAAGCACTATACGTTTGCTAATAAACAAAGTTCACCACCCTTTGATGGGGTGGGAAAATATTTAAACAGAGAGATGGGCATGTTCTTTTAAACCACAAAACACCATGCTTATTTGCAGCGGTAGGTGTTTTAGTAGGTCCATTTGCTATGCTGTTTTACATATTCATTCCTAGCAAAGGCATACCTTTATAATTCTTATATGCTGATATTACTCCCCAAATTTGCTGATTCTTTTTTGTCATTGTTTGCTACATATTTTAAAACCTGAATATGCCAGATGGTTTGCAATAGCACATAAGAAGGACTTTTTTTTCCGATAATGTGTTCATGAGAGAGCAGCTCTGCCTTGGTGGGAATAGATGCTTATGACATTACTGAGAAACTCATATTATCTGTTCCAGAAAGCTATGGGAATGAACAGTGTCCAGAATTATCCTTCACCTTTTCCGAATAGAAAGTCAAAATTGAGATACATAAAGAAAGGTCGTCTAATTTTCCTTTTGCCATCTACCCTTTTTACACAGAGGGACCGAATGTGTGAGCAGTTGTTCTCATTCATGCCCACATTCAGATGAAATGAATTCCATGGTGTATTTAAATAATTCGTTAACTTGATCTCTCATTTATCTAATAAATATCACAACATTTTAGTCTGTTTTAAATTCTAGTGTCATCAAAATAGTTATTTTTGAAAAGGTCAAGTCTTCTAACCTATAAGTATTAATCCTTTTGCAATTACCATCCTCATTTCTCTCTGTGCCTATAAAATGTTTCTCTGAGCTACTAGATTGTCACCTACTGACAAATTAAAGATTATCACTTTAGATTTTTCCAATCCCAGCAATTCTGCCCCAATCCTGAGCAGATTGAATTGTATACCAAAGTATTACTATCAATTAGTAATGTCTTTAGTAGCTGTTCAGGACATCTTACAGTATTAGCTCACAGGATTATGAATTTCTTCCTTCTGCTCCCAGGCTATCAGTGATGAGAAAGATTTTTTTTTTTAAGTGTTGCTACTTTTTTAAAATGGTCATTTTTTGGAAGAGCATCCTTAAGTGGCCAGTTTTCATTATCTTCTTTAGAATACTTAGAAACTCACATGATATCAAGTGGAGAGAAACATAAAATGTTGATAGCATGGAAGTCCAATGTCCATTCATATCCTTTCCATATTCTTCACTTAGCCATTGCTTAAACATTTCAAAACCCTATTTGCATATGAGGAAAAATGAGGAGTGTCCATGCCAGCAAATTGGATATGGAGGTGGGTCAAGCATTCAGGTAGCAGACTTTGGACTTTGGTGAGTCACCAAAAATAACAGGTAACAAGTCCTACAAAGGCTGGGCTTGGGAACCAGCTTGGAAATGAGAAACCACTTGAGAGCAGCGACTTCCTTGGTAAGATCTGACTGCTCTTTTGCCCTATAATTCATAGTTTTATCCAACTGGAAATAGAAAAATAATAAATAAAAGTTAAAAAAAGAAACAAAGGAAAGGAAAGGGGGAAAGAATGATCAAAACCAAACTAGAATCAGAGAGAAAGAATGCCATGGGAAATGTTCCAGGGGAGCTCACAGTCTTTCCCTTTGTGGCTCTGGAGCTGTAATCCTTTAATTGAACCTCTGCTCTGTTCCAAAGCATGCAGCTAGCTGTTCCCAAGGAATCTCATGGAGCGCCTGTTTTAAAAATATGGTTGTTGGAGGCAAGCAGTGTCTTAAGTAAATTTGTGTTATAATTGCAAGAAGGTAGTGCATGATTTGAGAGTATCTGAATTAGGGATGTTTTTAATTCCTTTTCAGGAGCATAAATAAATGAACAGCAATAATGAAAAACCTGCCTTAGAGTATGTAATGAGCTGTGGTTAGGAAGGATTTAAGAATGCGATTACTTTGGCTGTGGTCATTTAAGACAAGTGCTGTATTTATGTAAGGGATATATGTCTTTTATGCTTACTTTTTCCAATATGCATATATCTATTTCATTGTTATTATAGGTATTGCAAATAAAAAATATTTAAGGAGAATAAATTTACTTATTTCAGCACGTAGCCTTTCAATCTTTTAACGTAGTAGGTAACACGAAAGAGGTTTTTCTCTTTCCTACTGCTTTTGTTGCAGAGAGATGGGGCTACTTCCCATGATGGGAAACTGAAAGGGGAAATTCTAGACCCTCCTTCACACCAAGAGGGAACTGCCACAAGAAAAACCAGTTACAGTTAGTGATCATCATCTTCTTTAGGGACCCTCTTTTCCTGTTACAGCTGTCTTATGATGGGTCCTCTGCTCACCCCAGGTTATGCTGCTATGTAAGAGTTAAGATTTATTCAAAGGATGATACATTTTCTTGAAGTAGTTATTCAGGATGAAACACTTTGCCAGTTATATAGGGAATTGAGACTGAGAAGTCTATCTCCTGACTGCTCTTAAAATAGCCTGAGAGACCTAGTAGAAATTAGATTACTTACACCAGTGTCTTTCCCATCTAACTTACATATAAATATTTGAATGTGCCAGATGAGATACCTGATCTGTGAAATGCTGGCACTTAAGCTGATGGTCCTGAGGTCAACTAGGCTGACAAATCAGAGTGACTATCAAAATCCCTGGGAGACTCTGCACATAGTCCTTATTTTGGCGTGAAGCCCAATAGAACCTTGGATGAGAAGAGAATGTCACTTGTTCTTTTTAAAATGAGGTTTTATAATTTTATGCATACGTTTGATATTTTGGTACACTTAGAAACTGATAGTTGGAGAGGTTTGCAATTTCTTTTTAACCCCTCGGGGAGTCCCAATAGACACAAGAACTTCATAAGTTCCATAGCATCTTCTGAACCTGGAATTCCTTTAAATATCGGTTTTTCCACTTACTGGCTTTGGAATACTGGACAAGTTACGTATTCTCTTTAAACTCAATTTCTTATCAAATGCAATCAGTGCTATGTGTGATCCTTCTTTCCCAGACTGCAGTTTCATTTTTTTTTTCTGCTGCTTATTGGACACTCTCTTTAGAATATCTCTATAATACTTCCAGTATCTAGCCAAAAGAGAATTGTTACCTCTCTTTCCCTCCTTACCTCCTGCCTACACTCCCCTGTTCCCAGTCTAGCGAATAGGAATTTTCATTCCCTCCTTTTCTATCTCCTTCGTAGTGAGTGGAAAAATCATTTTGATTATTCTTCATATTATTCCTCGGCTCACTCTCCTCTTCTCCATTTCTGTGGCTATTACCCTAGTTGAGATTATTATGACTCTGGGCCTGAAATCATGTAATAGATCCCTTACAGGCATCAGTGCTTCCCATTCCCACCCCCTTCTCTTTGTATCCTACCCTCTGCTGCCAGTTTAATCTCCTTGAGGCACAGCTCTCATCCTGCAATTTTTCTTCTTAAAAGTCCTTAAATGAATCTCTTTGTGAGCTGAATGGAGGCCAAACTGGAAGTGCATCTTGCATGTCTGAGTGTACCCTAGTGTGTCTAATACCAGGTTGACCGGGGTCTGCCAGTCAATAAGTTGTCTCTGATGTTTCCTTTTATTGAAATGAAGTTTTGCATTTTTGGCAAGGATGCCAAAAAATGAGGTGGTGACCTTCTCAGTACATCATATTGGAAGGCACTTGATGTTGATTTGTTCCATTACTGAAAATGTTAGCTTTGATCTCTTGGTGATGGTGGTGTCTGCCACGTTTTATCCATAGCAAGGATATTGTATTCCTTCATGCTTCATATGTGTCTCCCGGGGAAATAATGTGAGAATATATAAATATCTCCTTATTTGTCACAACTTTACCACTAATTATAGCACATCCATTGATAATGCATGTCTGAAAAAATTATTGCTGTGTTGGTTTCCAAATGGTAATTCTCTGTTTTGATCATTCCTTGTCTGTAGATACTAGTTAGAATTTGATCCTAAGGAAGAGTCTCCACTTCTCTTTCACTTGTTTGTCTGATTATTTGATCATTTATTTATGTTAGCACAAGCACACGGATCCTTATGCTATTCCATGGGTTACAATCTATAACAATGATGATTTTTTTAAATTTACCATTTCCAGATATGACCTTTAGGATCCCCATTCAAGTTTGCTCCTGCATCCTTCTTTTTTCTTTCTTTCTTTTAAAGCACTTCTATATTTTCTGACAGATATTTCAGTGCCTTGTTCTTCTTCTGCCCTAACCTTGGGTTTAGCTGTTTTCCCAAGGAACTGTGGTTTTCTTTGTCAGATAATGGTATTTAGAAACCAACGTCTGGGCATTCAGTGAGCTTATTGTTACTGGGGTGTCATAACACATGGCAGTACACATAAACATTGTTAAGGTTCTGAAAATCACAGATTGGGGAACTGTTTCATATTAAAGGAGACCAAGGAAACATGACAACTAAATGCAACATGCATTTGTGGATTAGATTCCAAACCAAAGAGAACACTCATGAGACAATTGGAGTAATCAAAATAAATTCTGTAGATTATTACATAATCTTATAACATATTATAATCTTAAGTATTTTTGTCCTCCTGTTTTGGTCAAGTAAAAATGACATAAGTATACAAGTAAGTTATGTTCTTTTGGAAAAAAAATTTTGTTTAATTACTGTATTTAAAAAATTTGATCTGAATTGGGGTTAGGATAATTCAGGAAAGAAATGAAAATATACTTAAGAGTTCTAACTTTACCAGTTAGGATAGATTTTGTGTAATTTATGTAATATATACCATTAACTCCTTTTGATGAACATTTAGATGTTTCTGTTTTTCCACGATGGTGTATAAGACTATATTAAACATTTTGAAACAGTTGAAAAGCTCCTCAGGATACATTTCTTGAAGTCAGATTGGTTCAATAATTTACAGTGTAGCCATAAATAGTACAAAATCATTTAAAACTAGAGGTAGATCAGGGTTTGGCACACCACATCCTGTGAGCCAGATTACCCATATAGTTAGTTGCCTGTTATCCAAGGCTGCCTTCATTCTGCAATGTCCACACAGAGTTGAGCAGCTAAGACAGAGAATGTATGATTCACAAAGGCTACAGTATTTCCTATGGCTGTTTACAGAAAAGTTTTGCCACTCCTGATATGGATTATTAAGATGCTGGATGACAATATTGTTGAGTGTCTAAGGAAATTTTTTTATTACATATAAATATATATATATATATATATATATATATATATATATATATATATATATATATATATATAACATTTAATCAAAACCCTATTGATTTAAAGTTATCTAGAGACAGAGAAACTCTGAGAGGTTGTTCACAAAAGTGCATAAGTAGCTATATGTTTTTAGCATTCTTATTTATAATTTTCCACATACCTTGCATTTTATTAAAAGGCTTGTGTAAGTTTTGCTTTCATGTTTTTACTTCTATGTAAGTTTTCAATACTTTTCAATACTTTGTTGTGTTGTCTGCAGCTAGATGGGCAATGATCAGAAGAAACTTGAAATGATACTTTCTGATTTTTTTTAAGTAGGGCAACCATACATGGAAATTTTCCTGGAGCAATGCTGGCTTATAGTTGTTGGTACTGTAATGTCACTGTTGGCATGTTTTTCTCTCAACTCTGGTAGTTTCTTCCAATCTCCTAAGATGTGTTTTTTTTTTTTTTTTTTTTTTTTTTTTTTTTATCTCTCACGTTTGTTTTAGGTGTTGATCTGCCTTTGGGTTCTGTCCTTGGTCCTGTCCCTTCTTGATCCACTAACCCTCCCAGGTACCTTCTCAGCCCCTCTAGTTGATCTAACACCTGGACACTGATACTCTTACATCTGTTTACTGAACTTCCAAACCAGAACTTTCTGGACATCTTCATGATATTGCTGATCTAATTTCATCTGGCTGCTATCTGTGACACTTCTCCTTCCTTCCCCTTCCATTCCTCCAATTGATAACAATCCCTGGCGATAGCTAGGTAACCTTCTGAATCTTCCACACACTGTTCCTGACTTTCTGTAACTCTCCTCATTCAGGTTTTCTTATTATTCTGCTTCTTTCTCTGAGTATTTCACATTGAGCTACCAGACTATAGTCAGAAAAAAAGAACAGTCTAAAATACTAACCTGAAGATAATTTGAGATTATAAAAATTTTTAAAAAGAAAAGAAAGAAAAGAGGCATTTTTAAAAAACATTTCAGGAGCCATCTCATTCTCCACAGTGATGATTTGCAAAGTGTGGTCCATGGACAATGTGTATCAGAACCTCTGAGGTCACACAATGAAAATGGAAAGTTTAAAAACTCTGAAGCCCAGAATCTGGACTCCACCAAATGACAGAATCGATAATTCTTAATGAGTGACTCAAAATTTCTATTTGTATTGACAGCACCAGTGATTCTCCTGTGCTATCGTGTTTGAGAACCACCATCTCACTGTATTTCCATCCAAGGTGTTCATGGGAGCGCCTGAGGCCTTCCAGGGTCTGGGTTTTGCTAACTTCCGGACTGTCATTTCTCACTATTCCTTAACTAAAACCACCCTTTCTGCTACTATAAATCCCCATTCCTCTCAGGCCCAATTTATAGACAAATACTTTTTTTTTTTTTTTTAGCAGTAGGTGGACACAATGCCTTTATTTTTATTTATTTATTTTTATGTGTTGCTGAGGATCAAACCCAGTGCCTCACCTGCACTAGGTGAGTGCTCTGCCCCTGAGCCACAACCCCAGCCCTAAGATCTACTTTTCAATTGGAGGCAGTAGAATGTATTATGGCCATTTTTTTTTTTTTTTGCAATCTACTCCTTGGGTCTAATGCATATAAATTGAGGATTGCTATTTTCCATGGAATGATTAACTGGATTCTCATTTTCTGTCACTATCTCTGCTGTCACCTTATATAGGTGTCATCTCATTTTAATCTTCATAGCATTATGTTGTGAAATGTTGCTGCTTTTTCTAGCACTATCACCCAAGTTGCCTTCCATTTGCCTCTTCTAGAGTACCCTTTGCATCTGTTCAAGAGAAATACAGATAAAGATGTGCTATTCAGTTAATTACTAGGATTTAGTTAAGTCATTAAAGGAAGCCAATATTCTCAGGCACAGCAAACCGTGCACTTGTATAGTGAAAGACATGTTGCTCAGAAGACACACCACTTTTGTATATCCTTGAACTTTGTTTCTTTTTCAGTGTTATTGCCTTAAAAATTGACAAATTCCTGCTTTCATTCTGTCATATCAGTTGACCTATTTTCTTTTAAAAGTGGCATTCATCTTTCTGCCTGCTAGAGGGATTCTTCACTGCTAAACAGAGATTTCTTTAAAGGGCAAAGCTGTCTCAGGGCATGTCCATTGGCCTCTTTCCTAGAAAGGTGAGGGATGCTTTGACTTAGAGCTTGCATGTTCCACCTTAGCACTCATTATTAATGTCTGTACCTTCTTATCCTAATTCTCATGTATAATCAAGGATCTTCATATATGTTGGCATTTAACTTAATTTTCTCATCAGACTTTAGAAGGAAATATCTAATATTTGTAAATAACATGAAAAGAGATAATAGCATGGAGATTATAAAGTAGGATTTTGGGTTTTCTACACTAGGAACTATGTTTTTTTTTTTTTTCCTTATTGCCTCTAAGTTTATTTCTCATGGATTCTGAATGAAACTCTCAGAAATTCATTTTTTTGCCCTTTAACCCCAAATGGATTTTATGCAAACATTTGAAACTGGAAATTTCTGTTTTCAAAAAGCAGCAGGATTTCTTTCTTATTTTCAAGGGCACTTTGGTCACTGTACTTCCCTGCTGCTGATCTCCTTGAAGCTTGGCATCCAATCCTAGTATTCATCGAGAGGAAAATGTCCTAGAATTTGCTTTGCAACCTGGGATATATGTGATGTAAGTGTGTGTTGCAGAACTCAATGCATAAAGCTGCTACTTTTGATACAGTCTGGCTCATGGAGAGATGGGATTTAGCTGCTTGTAATGAGAATTTGATGTGACTGGAAATTGAACAGAAGCATCTTTTTATTGAAGGTGCTGAGCCTTATAACAATCATTCAGCGGCAGAAGTTATTGTTTTTCACATTACTTTTCAACCACAAAACCTTTCAAAGTGTCATAAGAAAATCCCCATCCGTGTTCAAGCTACAAAAACTTGGTAACTTTTACAGCCACGTAAAGCAGAATCATAGAGTGACTCCCCCGCCCCTTAACGAACTGTTAGTTTTCTTTCGTGTTATAAGGTCCGTCTTCTTTTCCTCTTTCCAGATCAGAACTGACCTCTGATGAAATTTCATTTTTCCCCCTGTACACTCCTCCCATGAAAATCTTAAGGAAGAAAAAATTGTAGAGGGAAAAAAAAGAAATTTAGATATGATACTGCAGATGTGAGATGTACATGGAAACTCTACAGAAAAGATGTTTTTGAAACTTTAGATGAAATTTTCTTACAATGTACACATAAACAGACATTTCATTCTTCATGGATCTAAAGACAAGTATCAAGAAAAACTTGAATCAGTTATTTGAATTGATGTTAGAAGAAAAAAAAAACATCTATTTCTTGCTCCATTCACAAATCAACTCTGGAGGGCTGGGGATGTGGCTCAAGCGGTAGCGCACTCTCCTGGCATGCGTGCAGCCGGGTTCAATCCTCAGCACCACATACCAACAAAGATGTTGTGTCCGCCGAGAACTAGAAAATAAATATTAAAATTCTCTCTCTCTCCTCTCTCACTCTCTCTTTAAAAAAAAATTAAAAAAAAAAAAAAACAACTCTGGAAACTTGAACAAGTCATATCATCATTCTCCTTCAGTTTTTCCATTTACAAAATGGGTATTCATTCAAGTGAGATCATTTTGTGAATTTATATCTGTTTTAGAATTATATTTTCATCTTGAGTCTTTTAAAACTCAATCCCATATTTTATTCTTCCCTAACAGAGAATATATCATAAAAATCAGCGAACACAGAATTTTATAATTTTTATTTTGTGGTCTTTTACTACATCAGCTAAAATTTCTGAATTCTACTGCTAGTGACATATGTATAATACAGAGTACTATTTATTAAATATTTTTGGAGGGATTTATAATGGGGGTCTGGCAATTATTCACCATAGAAAAACAAGTAATATTAAAAGGTCACTTCAGTTTTAACCAAAATTGTAGTCATGATTTTTTCAACCTATGAGATTGATTTTTAAAACTCAATAGCAGCATTTACAAGCTTTCAGGGCTAAGAAGTCTGAAAGTCCTCTCATCCATGATTTGTTTTCTGTGGTTTCAGTTACCCATGATCAACCATGATTCAAAAATATTAAATGGAAAATTCCAGAAATAATTCATAAGTTATAAATAGCATTTACTATTGCATATTGTTACCACTGTTCTGTTTTGTTATTAATTATTATTGTTGGTCTCTTGGTGTGCCTAACTTATGAATTAAGCTTATCATAGGAATGTATGTACGTAAGGGCTAAAACAGTCCATACAGACGATGGTACTACATGTGGCTTGAAAATGTACTGGGGGTCTTGAAATATATCCCCGCAGATAAGGAAGGACCACCTTCAATTCCACAGACAGGGTTGATTGCCTTGTGCCCGTGCTCTCTCATGGCTGTAAAAGAGACATCCATGTCAGAGCCAACCCCCTCCTGGGCTTCAGCACACATAGAGAGGTGCATGGCTGAGACAGAGAGACGGTATCTTCATGCCATGGGCTCCCAGTGTTGAGGATTAGATCTTGCCAAAGCACTTCACTTCTGTGATACTCTCAACAGAGAAAACATTGCTTGATAACATTTCTATATTTCCTGCTGTTTATCTGATGAGATGTCTTGAGGTGGAATGAGGCCTGTCTGCCATTGGGATGGCTCTGGGCCCTGAGGCAGATAGAATGGCATAGCTTTCTTCTTACTGTAGACTCTTTGAGGGTATTAAAATCCATGTTTATAAGTTAAATATAAACAACTTGCAACCTTTTTATGACATATGAAGAAGAAGAGCAAGCAATAATAAAAGGAAATTCAGTTTTTTTTTCCATTTTTAGTGTATTCTGGCATAATGTTCAATTTATAAACTGAGAATTTAAAGACTTTTAATTCCAGGCCAGAATTCCTGGCCTAATTAATAGTGTGTTGGGTTATGGGTTTGTCTGAAGAGGGTTATGATTACAACTTAACTATGTGTAGAAGTGTAGGTGATACTCTAGAATTAAATCACAGTATTGATAAAAATCAGTGCATAAGATTTCACTATTAACTACCTATCCAATACTAAGGTTGCTTGGAAAAACACATCCTTGCTGTTTTAAGCATTTGAATATGTACAAATGAGAGGTAAGTGTTCCAATGTTAATCTTGATCCACTAAATCTAAGGCACACCTTAAAAAATTAACATTGGATTATTCTCCATAAGCTATGAAAAGAAAACCAAGAAGAACAGAGAGTGAGATGAGATGGTAACAGCATTTCTGTTCTCTGCCACCTCCCTATTCTCAGCTCTTAACACGAGCACGGTCATTTCCTCATTCTTTTGGTGATATTTATCATACATTAGTTCGTCTTTGTCATATCACCATAGACTCTTTTATCACATGTATTGCGAGCCAGTGTTTACTGTCAACTAAAATTGAGAAGTCCTGTGACAACTGAGGATGTGTCAGCCTTTTGCCAACACAACATTGCAAAAATATTACCCAAAGTTCTCTACAGGTTTAATGCGATGCCAATCAAAATCCCAACAGCATTTCTTGTAGAAATAGATAAAGCAATCATGAAATTCATATGGAAAAATAAAAGACCCAGAATAGCAAAAACAATTCTAAGCAGGAAGTGTGAATCAGGAGGTATAGCGATACCAGATTTCAAACTATATTACAGAGCAATAATAACAAAAACAGCATGATACTGGTACCAAAACAGGCGGGTGGTCCAATGGTACAGAATAGAGGACACAGAGACTAATCCACAAAGCTACAACTATCTTATATTTGATAAAGGAGCTAAAAGCATGCAATGGAGGAAGGATAGCATCTTCAACAAATGGTGTTGGGAAAACTGGAAATCCATATGTAACAAAATGAAACTGAATCCCCTCCTCTCGCCATGCACAAAAGTTAACTCAAAGTGGATCAAGGAGCTAGATATCAAATCAGAGACTCTGCGTCTGATAGAAGAAAAAGTTGGCTCCGATCTACATATTGTGGGGTCGGGCTCCAAATTCCTTAATAGGACACCCATAGTACAAGAGTTAATAGCAAGAATCAACAAATGGGACTTACTTAAACTGAAAAGTTTTTCTCAGCAAGAGAAACAATAAGAGAGGTAAATAGGGAGCCTACATCCTGGGAACAAATTTTTACTCCTCACACTTCAGATAGAGCCCTAATATCCAGAGTATACAAAGAACTCAAAAAAATTAGACAATAAGACAACAAATAACCCAATCAACAAATGGGCCAAGGACCTGAACAGACAATTCTCAGAGGAGGACATACAATCAATCAACAAGTACATGAAAAAATGCTCACCATCTCTAGCAGTCAGAGAAATGCAAATCAAAACCACCCTAAGATACCATCTCACTCCAGTAAGATTGGCAGCCATGATGAAGTCAAACAACAAGAAGTGCTGGCGAGGATGTGGGGAAAAGGGTACTCTTGTACATTGCTGGTGGGACTGCAAACTGCTGCGGCCAATTTGGAAAGCAGTATGGAGATTCCTGGGAAAGCTGGGAATGGAACCACCATTTGACCCAGCTATTGCCCTTCTCAGACTATTCCCTGAAGACCTTAAAAGAGCGTACTACAGGGACACTGCCACATCGATGTTCATAGTAGCATAATGCACAATTGCTAGACTGTGGAACCAACCTAGATGTCCTTCAATAGATGAATGGATAAAAAAAATGTGGCATTTATACACCATGGAGTATTACGCAGCACTAAAAAATGACAAAATCATGGAATGTGCAGGGAAATGGATGGCACTAGAGCAGATTATGCTTAGTGAAGCTAGCCAATCCCTAAAAAACAAATACCAAATGTCTTCTTTGATATAATGAGAGCAACTAAGAACAGAGCAGGGAGGAAGAGCAGGAAGAAAAGAATAACATTAAACAGAGACATGAGGTGGGAGGGAAAGGGAGAGAGAAGGGAAATTGCATGGAAATGGAGGGAGACCCTCATTGCTATACAAAATTACATATAAGAGGTTGTGAGAGGAATGGGAAAATAAACAAGGAGAGAAATGAATTACAGTAGATGGGGTAGAGAGAGAAGATGTGAGGGAAGGGGAGGGGGGATAGTAGGGGATAGGAAAGGTAGCAGAATACAACAGTTACTAATAGGGCATTATGTAAAAATGTGGATGTGTAACCGATGTGATTCTGCAATCTGTATTTGGGGTAAAAATGGGAGTTCATAACCCACTTGAATCTAATGTATGAAATATGATATGTCAAGAGCTTTGTAATGTTTTGAACAACCAATAAAAAAAAGAAGAAAAAAAAGAAAATGAAAAAGAAGGGCAGAATTGTGATATGCCACAACATGGATGAACCTCAAACTTACTATGCTGAATGAAAGAAACAAAAAGGTCCCATATTAGATGATTCCATTTATATTAAATTCCATAATAGGAAAATATAGAGACAGAAGGAAGTTGAGTAGCACCAGAAGCTGGGGGAAGGAAGAATATGAATAACTGCTCATGGGCATGGATTTCCTTTTGGGGCAACAAAAATTTTTTTCAAAACTAGATAGAGATGGAAGTACACTAGTTAGGGAGGGAGTATGTGGTACTGAATTGTTTGCTTTAAAATGGTTAATTATGTTATGCGGTTTCAGTCCCATAAAGTGAAAAGCAGTGGTGGGTAGGGTGCTTTACCAACAGTAACATTTACGATAAACTTATTATCACATTGTTGCAGATCAGGTGAATGAAGTACTTGCAATCATGTATGTGGAACCCACCATATATCAGAGATCACAAATCAGAAAGAATGTTTACTTAATAAATTATACTTAAAAAAAAATTCGAGAGCGGAAGCATGTGAAATCATTGTGTCCCTGAACATTAGTAAGCTTTCTCCCTCACCAATTCTTCTTTTTGGACACATGGAGAGTTGGGCCTCGCAGGGTCCTTGCAGACGGGCAGAGTCCTTTGTTCATTTGTAGCTGGGGAAAGGGAATGATTCCTGCTGGTTCCAAGCTGAGGCTGAAGCCCCCAGGGAGTCTGCAGTCTCTCTCCACCTACTAGAGAATGGAGAAGGGTGTGTGTTCTGGGTCAGGAGGCTTTGGGAGACAGGGCTCCTTTAGCCCAGGTGCCTAGTTCCTATTTAGAGCAGCTTCTTCACTACCTCCTGACACCCAGTGAGTATCTGAAAAGAAGGGTGTTAACTTGTGTCCATCCACTGAGATTTCCAGGAAAATTGAACAATAGCATAATCTAGCATGCCCTGAACAATAGACTTGTAGACTATTGTAGACTTCCTTCACTTTCGGCTTCATATTTAGGCATGTTAGTAATGTCTGTTTCAAAAATAAGTCCTATTTCTTCTTGATTTTCAGTTTTCAATTTTCTTCCTTGTTTCTTTGGTACTGGCAAAAACAAGCTGTCAGTTACTCTCTGAGGACAGGACACTGACATTTGACAGATAACAAGGGCATGGGGAATGGGGTGTAGGACAAATAAATGCTGTCAACCTGAAGGTCAGAGAAGTGTCAGGGCATCGAGCCACAGCTAGCAAAATGAACAAGTGACTGAGTACACACACTGGGCTCAGAACTTGGGGGGTCAAAGTTTTGCAAAGGGCTGAATAACGCCCTGATTGGAGCCTGTGGCTCATGCAGAGGTTTGCGATGATAGGTGGGGGTAGAATTCAGGATGAAAGGCTCCATTCGTGTTTCAAGTGTGAAAAGGGCAGATCTGGTTGTCTAGGTCAGCATGAGTGACACAGGACAAGACCTTTGCAAGGACACAGCTCCTCAAATCAGAGGACCTGGGCAGGGAGCCTCAACCCAGGCCCAAGCGCTGCTTCAAACATAGAGTAACAGAAGCGACATTTTGCTGAACAGCTTGCTTCATGCAGGAGTTCCATGTGGCTGTGGGGGCTGGGCCAGAACCTGGACAGGGCAGAGAGGGACTGAGCCATGTGAGACCAGAAACTCTACAAGAGGGCAGAGCAAAGACCCTTGCACTGGGGAAGCACTGCAGTTTCAGATGGCTCATGATACCTGTCCTGAAAGATGCCATGGTGACATGATTGGGGGTCTCTAATTCACTTTGTGAGGAAGGTAAGTTAGCTCAGTGCCACCCTATTCTCTTACATGTGCCCCCTCTCCTCACCTCTTCTGTTTTTCAGATACCTAGAGTGCCTCAACACAGTGGTAGGGTTGGTATTTACCATGCTCTTATCAATGTCCCTGAATGTATTCACGGATTCTGTCACCAGGACCTGCTTATAGCACAGCCACGAGGGCACATGGTTTCTGGCATCAGTGTCTTCTTCAGGGAATCCGTGGGTCACTGTGTTAGTGTAGAATGGGGGGGTGATGTCAGTGGGAACGTCAAGGCCTTTGGGTCCCCTAATTCCCTGAAGTACTTCTCTGCAGTGAGTCTGAATTTCACAGAAGTTCCATTTGGGGGAACTCAAGTTCTGTCCGTTCCTCTTGTCCTCGTCCATGTCGATCTTAACATTGGAACCTAAATTTAGATCCAGCTTTTATCCATTCTTGAGTTTCTCCTCTCTACAACTCTCCAAAATTTCCTGTCAGCAGCCCTACCCTGGCAAGCTGCCAGTCTCCTCCAGCTCTGCCAGCAGCCATGAGCACTTGGAGGGATGTTCGCCCTTGTACTAGCAAAGCACTCCAGGCAGCCTCTTTGAACACGTCTCTCAGACTGAGCAGCTGGGTAAAAGCCTGACTTGGGGTGCGATATGGGAGGCTGGCTGCTGGGCCTCAGTGGTCACAGCAGGGCAGTTTTGAGGAGCAACTTTGCACCGTATCAGTTTTGTTACATCAGAAGGAGAGAAGAAAGTGCCCCTTTTGGCCCTCTCTTCTATTCTTTTGCCTGAATATTTGAGGAGACGGTGCAGGTTTCCCAGGTATCAGTTTAGATGATGAAAACAGCAATTGGTACTTTCTCCTGCAATTTGTGCACCTCTTTCAGGCCCTAATCCCTCCTGCTATAACTGCTAAGCTTGACTTTCTGACTCAGGGTGGAAATAAAACTGTCTTAGGTGATATAAAACGTTTTGCCCAAATAACACATCAGCAGGAAATCTCTGCATGCACAGCTCACCCTCTTTGCAATGTTAACTTACATAAGACTGAACCAGTGGTTTCAATCTTTCTTTCTGTGGTCTGTACTTCCTCTCTTTCCCAGGTGACCCTGTTTGGGCCCTTGACACTGGCTTTCTTCCCAGTTTCCAAGTCTTTGATTTTCCCCATGTGCTTCTTTCTCCTTTATCCCTTATACCTACTCAGGTGTTAAGTGCTTTGCACAAAATTAGCTTCAATATTTGTATTTTCTTCGATATAACCCTAATCTCTATTTTATAAATAATAGCTGTTTTTTTTTTTCCTTAAGTGCATCTTGAGCTCCTCTCTAGAGTCAGGGACTCAGCAATGACCTGCTTCAATAATTGAGGTGTGATGTGCTGGTGTACCCCCTCCTCAAGGTGATAGCAGTGGAGACAGAACAGACTCGGGCCAGAGAAGTTTCTTGGTCTTTGTTGTATGGAAATAAGAGGCTCATGTGGGTCATGCTTAGAAATCACATCTTTGGCTGTGTATAGTAAAATGGGCAGAATTGTCTATTGGACTGAAGACTGCATTCTGATTGTAACTTTTGTTCTTAGGTTGTGAGACAATACGGAGTTCTGAGCCTCAGTTTCTTTATCCACCAATTAAGAGTTTTAAATATTTCCCATCCTACAATCCCAACTCTGTATCCTCAGTGGTCACCCACAGCTAAGAACTTTCCTGTGTCACTGAACGGGGAAAGCTGTGTGCTTTTGTGTATGTATGTACTTTCTGCTAGTAGGCAGAAACATAGGAATACTTTAAATTTTTTTTTTCCAATCAGTCTCAAGGCCCTTATTCTATTAAACTTGACCCTGGAATCTATATACATCAATTGTAAAAATGTCCATTTACCGTTATTTGTTGTCTAATGTGTACATGTTAGACTGCATTGTAATCAGGTCTTATAGATCCTCCCTCCTTAAGGACTGCTCAGGTGGGCCCCTCCTGTCCAGCCCCCCAGCTGCTGTCTTTATAGTTGTGCCTGCTGCCTCTCACCTGGCTTGCTGACGAAGCTTTGTAAATCTGGCCTTGGCTTTTTTAGCCTCCTGTTTGTCCTTCACAGCAGGTCTCATGGGGGTCTTGTTGACCTCACTCTGATGCCTTGGGGGACTTCTGCAGGCTCAGCTTTCCACCCTCTCTCCCAGGCCGTCTCCTCTGGGCTGGTGTGCCTGCTGACCCTCCTGCAGCCTGCTACTTAGAATCTTCATAGCTATCACTCTTGACCTTCCCCAGTTGGGTGTGCCAGATTCTCCTCAGTTACTGTGGAGCTACCTGGGGGCCAGTGTTTCATATCCTCATCCCCCTACATCCCTGAGGCTTTCAGGACCACATCATAGACAAAGTTGATATCAGGAGGGTGCATAGGGATTCCCAGGCAAAGACCTGGGGGTACAGCTTTCCAGGCAGATGAAATAGTATGTGCTAAGAGAGAACAGGGCCTACTTAAGGTGTCATTTTTTTGAACTCTTGACTGTTTTCATTATGATGTTATGTCCGTGCAATTAAAAGAAAAGTTCTAACAAGTAACACTATAATGTGTTTTTTTCCACCTTAAAATAAAATCCTGACTTTGACCAACTAAATTGTACCCCCTCACCTCAGTGTTGGAGATTAAACCCAGGGCCTCACGCATGTTACAACCCCAGCGCTTTTTATTTTATTTTGAAACCTTGAGGCAGGGTCTTGCTAAATTGCCAAGACTGGTCTCAAACTTGTGATCCTCCTGATTCAGCCTCCTAAGGAGTTGGGATTATAGGTGTGTAATCCTACCTCACTAAAATGCTGAGACACTTCTTTAAGACTTAGTGTGGTGAAGTCCAGATAGGAGGGATATGTTGATGTAAGGAGAAACTGAGAAAGGAAAATTGAATCCCAAAGTGTCTTTCCTCTGACTATCTTGTTTATCATTAGTCTGAAAGCCAGTGGAGGTTTAAGTGGGGAGTACTTGAAGGGTGGAGAGTGGGTAGACTTCACTAATTTCTTATGGATTTATTGGGTGAAGACTGGGTAAGGGACCAGTTAGAGACTTCAAAAAAAAAACCCAAAACTATTGTAGGTGAGAAATGATAGTGATTGTACTAGCCAGTTGGTGGAGGAAATGGAAAAGTAGACAATATGAAGTGTTTAATGGACAGAATTTATAGGTCTTAGTAGATCTGGAGTAGAAGGCAGTGGGAGGGGTCAAAGATCATGCTGAGATTCTAACCAGTAGAATGAGATGTAAGCTTTACCTGGTCACTGAAAAGAGAGCACTTGAAGACATTCAGGAGAAGGGTACATTTTGTACAGGCTCCTTCAGAAGCAGACTCCGAGGCAGGTTTAAGGACAAGTGTTTATTTGGAAATTGGTTCCAGGAAGTACAAATTAAGAGACAAGAAAGTGAGATGGAGAAGGGCAGACGGGCAATCAATGTTGCGGTGGATACAGGTGCTCACGCCTCTTGGGGACCTCTGGAACCCAGCATGGAACATGTGCTTCAGTCTTCACACCTGAAGGGAAAGGGCGCTGGATAGTTATCCTGGAGCCCGCCTCCTGTTTGATATTAGTTCAGTAGCTGGCAACAGATCTCCAGCTGTTCAGTTGACCATGTGGGATAAACGCAGTGCACTGCAGTGGCCAGGGAAAACATTCAGATGAAATGCAAATGGTAGCCTTTGGAAGCTGGGTGATGAGGCAGCAGCAATCTTGAACTTGGTTTTAGATCTATTTCATTTGAACTAAGTTTTCGGATGTACGAATAGAGATGTTGAGTTGAAGATGGGTCTAGATTTCAAAGGGGAATAGGGACGAGGAGTCTTCTGAGTAGAGGTGATCCTAAAGCAGCCTTTGCTGTTGTCTGTGGGAAGAACCTCAGAGGCAGAGAACAGGAAATCTCTGACTCAGTCTTTAGAAATCTCAGCTTGGAGAATGGTCCTGGAAAGAAAGGGGAAAGGAATTCTAGAGAGAGAGAACAGAAACCAGGTGAATCTAAGCCCTGAAAATCCAGGGAAGATAATAAGATAATATTTAGAGAGGGCAGGAAAATGTCTGCAGCAAGGAGGATTCAGTACCCTTTAACAGCATCCTAGTTGATAAACATCCACATTAAAGTTTATAATGTGCTGCTCTTCAGAGTTCTTATAGTTTTGCCTAGGCTTGATTTTCTGCTACAAGCATTTAATCTCCAAATTCCTTGCCCAAATTCTGGAAGAGTGATTTCAGAATACTTCATACTACTTCCCTGTGAGTTTGTGGTCCATAGAAATCCCATGACCTAACTAGCTAATGCTGAATCCACTGTACTCCTCTGAAAAAGGTTCGCAGGGGGCCAGTCATATGCTTCTGCTTCAGAACAGGGGGAGGGGTGGGAGGTGAGGGATGGGAGTAGTGTTTTAAAGAAGGTGAGACCTCTCTGTGTTAGACGAATTATAATAGGTTTGAGGAGATAGAAGGGGTTTACCTCCCAGAAATGCAAGCAATTTTATAGTAGGGTATCCATCAATGTTGCCTTAAAATGTCCCCTTGGACAGCTTTCAGCTTGGGTTCTAGGTTCCCGTCTTGTTTCCCTACCCTTGATGCCAGTGATAATGAGTTCCACTTCCCCAGGTGTGAAGATCGAACACCTAAGAAATGAGGAGGCAAGCGTAGAAAGCAAGTTTTATTTATAGGATAGAACAGAGGCAGACTTCTCCCAGGAGGAAGAAGGGGATCCAGAGCTGGTATCCAAAGAAGTGGGGGTGTCCTGCCTCTTTGATACATTTTAAAATTCCTTTGTTCTCATGCTCTTCTCCTCCCCCTATCCTGCTTTTCTGACAAGTGACCCAAAAGATGGGCCTAGGAGGCATCAATTAACAATTTTTATAACTCCTGTAGGGAGGAACAATTCCCTGGAGATCATCACTTTGGCAACAGGTTGAAGGAGAAGGGGGAAGGGCTCTGGAGGTATTAGCATTTGTTTTCCTTTCTTTTCAAACCAGCCCCCATCTCCCCAGTAGGACCCAATTATTTATCATCTACACAGATTGCCTTTTGTCCCTGGGCTTCACCATCTCACTCACTTCTGTGCAACCTCAGAAAATAAATCTTAAAGGAAAATGCCTCTAATTGTTCTTTCCATATTTAAAACATTATAATTGAGGGTTTAGGCTCCTCTTGTCTGCCCAGACTCTGCTAAAGCTCTGAAAAGGCTTCTGCCTTGCTGTGTAACCAGAACTGGAGTGAGCTCCCTCAGGAACATGTGGACTAAGAAAGAGACGGTGGCCTCATCCAGGGAAATTGGAAGGTGTTGCCAAGGAAGGGATGTGTGCTTGCTGGGCAGCCATTGAGCAACAAATGTCCCCTTCATAAAACAACACATGTCACCTGCTCTGGGCAGAAATTGCCTCCTCTTTCCTTGCCTTTCCATGACTCATTGCCATTCCTTGGTTAGAACACTCGCTAGGTTCTACCGTTGCTTCTTAGTTTGTTTTAAGCACCTAGTGTGTGCCAAGCACACTTCTCAGTGACTTATGTACATTCACTCTTCCGTATTCACACCCCAATGGCAAGATCAGCATGAGTCATTTCACAATTGAGGAGACCTGTGTTTTACCCATAGTGACACAGCCAGATAAATACCCAGGTAATTGATTTGCATCTCTATCTTCCCAACCAGTCTGTGTTTTTTGTTTTTTGTTTTTTTTTTTTTAATGGAAGCCAGTACCATACTATCTCCTTATGTGGTTTTTTTAAGTACTTGGCCCTTGGGTCACTATAGGTCCTCAGTAATTGTTTGGAGCAAATGAATACTTCAAAGCATAATGGGTGAGAGATACAGCTGGTTTCTTGGCACTAAAATTAAAAAAAAAAAAGAAAGAAAAATGCATGCTTTTTATTCTTTTTTTTTTTTTTTTTTTTTTTTTTACTGTGTCATGAGGTAGAGGATCAAGAGGTAGAGGAGCAAACACTTGAAAAGAATTTCTATTCTGGGTTAGTTCCCTTACCTCAGAGACGCTGAACTGTCCTACCTCAAAGAGAGTAAAATAAAGAATAAGGTACGGCTGCCCTCTCAAGCCACTCCTCCACCACGATGACTAACATCCTGGTTTGCTCATTTTGAGTTCACAGCCCTTAATTATGTACCACACAGCATGAATCATCCTGTCTGTTCCTACAGAGAACACCAATTTGTCTTCCAGATTGTGCAGTCTTCTGGCACTGCAGGCCTGAGCGAGAAGAAAGCACAACAGAATCTCCTCTGCCCACCCCACAGGGAGCCTTTTCCTCTGAGATTAGAATAATCTGACTAGGACCACTGCTTGGAGCCTTGGCTCTAAGACGGAGAAGTGGACAGACAGTTTGAGGCTACTTAATGGACAGAATTTGTAGGACTCAAGTCAAAACAGATCTGGAGCAGAAGGGTTTCGGAGAGGTTTTAATCAGGGCGATGGCCTTGCCACTGTGTGCTACTGCACAGGTCATTTATCCCCTGGGAACTTTGGGCTTTTCATTTTAAAAAAAGGGGGTGGTCAGTTCCTTCTGAGAGTGAAAATTCCCCCTCCTACCAGAAGAGACTCAAATGCAGCTGGATTTTATAATGCGGTTTCCTCCTATGCCTAACACAAGGGGCTGTAGTTGCCTTATCTGCTTATTGACATGGAAACCAAAGCACAAAGGAACACTCACCTACCTGGAATGTAATTGTCCTGAAGCTTTAGTGGGCTCTGGGGCCAAGCCAGGCAAAGTTGTTTATGAGGAAGAAGCAAATAAGACTTGTGAACTGCCTCAGCCTCCAGTCTCATCTCCTATGGACCCCTGGGTTGCTTAGCAGATCTCACCTAACCATCCAAGAGGTGGGCTCTTTTCTAAGCCAGGTTCAAATTAGTAAGGTTGAGATCATGTTAAAAAAAAAAAAAAAGAACAACTGACACTCTTCCTCCATCCCTCCTCTCCTTTCCATTGTATTTATTTTCAATACATAATCACTCTGGAATGCAGTTGAAAGAAGGTGCAGTCAGTCACCTTAGTCATTGGAATTTACCCACCTGCTTCCCTTGGCTTGCTCTTTCCAGTACCTTCTGCTCAGCATTCTGGTCCTGTACCCCTTCCTCACCTGGATTTACACCTTCAACTCCAACATTTGGTTAGGGCCCTTGACAGAGGTCCAGTTGAGATAACTCTGTAGGTTTTAGATCACTCACCTAAATTTCATCTGGGCCCTCCCTGGAGCCTGCCTTCCCACGATCTGATCTTGGGCTTCCTGGGCCCTCCTACATCCCATTCTCAGAATGCATATCTGTGGGAGGAGGAGATACTACCAAGAGCTGTGAGGAGGTGAGCACAGAACACACCCAGGGAGGAGAGGAAAACTCCCCAGAGCAGGCCAAAGAACTAATGAAAAGCGTAGTTTGTGGTGTTGGACAGTGTGGGTTAATCGAAAGGACACTGGTTTAGAAGTTGGGAGACTTAGGATGGGTCATTGTTTGTGTCCCCTTAATTAAACCATGGCACTCCTCTCTTGACATTAGTGTAATTGAGGAGGCTGGACATGTGCTCAAGTCCTGTTTCATTCTGACATTCTGTAATTCTAAGGGCAATAGAGAGTGTACATTTCTGAGGGCCTTGGAGACATAATTTTATTACAGCATAGTACAATAATTAATATTCACAATGATGACTTTGGGCCATCAAGGAAAATTACACTATGCCCAATGTGCTTTTAAGGAAGGCCTCATAAAGTTTAATACATTTTAGAATGATTTTCTGTCAGAATGTTAAATGAAAACACACACACACACACACACACACACACACACACACACACACCATCACTGTATTTGGTACTGAGAAAGGTGACCTTTCGGTTACTCTGAAAACATGTCATCTGGAATGATTTACATTTCAAGGATTCTGCAGAGTGAAGCTTTTTGTGTATCTGTAAAGCATTTGATCAAAATGACTGCTACATACTAAGGTATTTGTCCATCTAGAAATATGTTCCATGTTAAACACTTTAGATAACATTTTATGGAGGCAATTAACTTTGCTTTCCCATAGTATATATTTCATATTTTGATTTCTTATCCTCATGTCACATTTACTCCTAAGAGAGGACCAATTCGATTAACTTCCTCTTCTACTCATTTATATATTGATCTTATCATTATTTACTTCAGGAAATAAGAGATTTTCTTTGATGACCCTTTTTATTTATTTATATATTTATATCCTTTGAAATACTTTGGCTCTAGTTCCATCAGTGACAGTAAAGCTTAAAGCACTTAGGTCAGTACTAAGAGTTTCCACAAGTGCACCTTCCAGCCATGACCCTCTCAAGGGCCTCCTGTGCTGGAAACATTGCTCTGGGGTGGCTGGTACTCCTCTACTGTTTAAGCATCCCAGTGAAGAAGTTTGAGATGTGACTTACCTTTCAAAGAGGCTGTTTGGGCTTCTCTCCAAATTTACCATTGACCAGAGGTGCAGCCTGTTTCCCCCCTGAAGTGTGCTAAAACAATCCTTAGCATGGAGCTCTCTCTAATAAGAAGAAAGAAGCCTTCTTGACAGTCTTTAATGTTTGAGTTCTGAAATAAATTTGGTGGCTATAAAAGAATGAAGTTGGGCTGTTCCTTCCTGTATATTATGGGAACTGTGATTTCTTATTATGAATTCTCATAGTATTTTCATCTCCAGGAGAAATCAGATATGTTATGGCAAGTTCTAAACTAGTCTCCAAGTTTGTTCTTCCCAATAGGGAACCATGATAATAGAAAATGAGGAATCATTTTTCCCCCCAATATAAATTCTTAGAGAGGACCATTTACCTTTTAGGAAATGCAAAAGCAGTATTTTTTTTTCTGCCAGCCATTGTGTAAGCCTCCCTCAACACAGTTCCTTCAGCCAAGTCCCTTAACCTTCATGGTCTTTCGTTTTTTCCTGAGATATAAAATGGGGAATAAACGCAGTGACCTCTGATGGCCCATTTGGCTCTTTTCACTCTCTGATTTGCTAGTGATCCACAAGATGAAGGGCACTTTTCTTTTGCCAAATCTTGCTAATTGGGTTGCAGAAAATTAGTGCAGAGTTTCCAAGTCAGTTACAAGTATTTAATATTTAACTCTTGCCCAGGCAATCCTGCAAGCTTTTAGGGGTTCAGAAGCTAAAGCATCTTTTGATCCATCAGAGAGATCTTGGATTGTGGTGAGGACTGGGCAAATTCACTATTTAGTCAGATATTTTATTATTACAAAAGGCCTGGCTAGAATTCTCAGAGACGTTTGAGATGCCAGAGAGATTACCTGCACACAAGATATGGATTTGAGGGTAAGTTTTCTGAATTTTCAGATGTGGCTTTTTGAAAGATTGTTTACTGACCTGGTTACCTTGGGAAAGTACAAAAAAAAATCACCACTGGAATTAGAAAGAGAGGAATAAAGAGCATATGTATTGCTATATAATGGGAAATATATGGAGAGTCAGGAGGATGAGTTTGAAGAATCTTGAATAAAACAAATGTTGTTAACTAAAACAAATTTAAGCAAAATGATTATAATATGATCTAATTTTGGAAAAAGCATACAATATTAATAGCATTTATATGTTTATGGTTAAAACATAGGCAATTTCTGTATTCATATTCATATTTATCTGTAGATTCTTAATATTATTTAAGGAGCATGTATTACTTTTATAAACTGGAAAATGAATTGACATGGGAATTGGGCATCCCTTTGGACTGTCTTTTATGTCCCCAGGGATACATTTTGTCGAAGTTGCACTACTCTTGCATGCTGTTAACCTTCTTTATTTAAATCAACAATGGATAGTAAGAGTGTTCTTTGAAGTATTGTTTGAAGATCCCAAATTCCTAGTTAACAAGATCATTAAACACATTTTAGTGCTTCTGTTTTCACTATCCAGTTTGACTATTTGAACATTTTGGTGAGGTCATGATATTTTAATTCTCCTGAGTCAGCATGGCATATCAGGGTAGAAAAACTGGCACTCTGGGGACTT
Source organism: Spermophilus citellus (assembly GCF_964194105.1). Classification (NCBI taxonomy): domain Eukaryota; kingdom Metazoa; phylum Chordata; class Mammalia; order Rodentia; family Sciuridae; genus Spermophilus; species Spermophilus citellus. Next base: position 136,735,506 of record NC_138189.1, read on the forward strand.
TCTTTTGCTGTCTAAGACTTCTAGGTTTCTCAGTTTGGGACATGCGCTCTTGGTCAGAAGTACTCCATTTTTACTCTTTCAAAACTGTTTCTTGATTATATAAACTGATTCTGAAAGATGAATGCCTTAGTTATTTTTTCCTGAAACATACATTCCAATGATTTGAACTGCAAACCATTTGTGTATCTGTATTATATCTGCTGTCTCATGTTCTTTGCACAGGTGAACTAAAGCATTATATGGAAATTGAACATAATTGCAGTAAAGGAACTTTCTGAGAACTGGAGGGTAGACAAATAATTGCCAACATAGGAGCTTGCCTTTTGGGTCAGTGTGGAGGCTTTATGATAGACTTATAGTCTGTTTTTCTTTTTCTTTCTATTTTTTTTTGTCCCTATTTCTCTTTGGCTATAAGAGCTACTGGTTAAGAGTTTTATCTCTAGATCCATCTCTCAGTTAGTAGTGACTCAGTGACGGTGATCGAGTTATCAGTTCTATCCTCTGTGCCTCAGTTAACTTCTCTTTTCAATGGAGTTCATAGCTTTACCAAATCCTGGGGTGAGGAGCGTGGTATACAAGTTCTTTTTATAAGCAGCCAGACAGTGTTTTGCACAAAGTGAGAACATAGCATGCATTAGCTCTTTTAAGTATGATACTGGTGTAGAGTAACTATATTGAATCTTCACCTCATTGTGTCCTGAATTAATATAAACATTGTTTCCTTGGTATATTCTTATTCTAATACTACATATATATTTTTTAAGATATAAATATAGATAAACTTAAATCTTTTCCCTACATACCTATATTTAGGTCTTTCAAACTCAAAAACTATAGATTTATATAAATAGTGTAAATAACTAAAAAGAGTACAGTTCTTGTAATACAATCATAAAATTTTAAAAAGCATGTTTTTGTTTTCTAGTGTTCATGTAAAATAGACTTAGTTGGGGAAGCTTTTTCTCCATTGTTAATGGAGACTTCAACAGCTTCATTACTCTTGGGTAATAGGAAGTCCTAAGGTTACCATCTACAGAAAATACAGTCTCAATTCAGAAAATAGCTTGTCTAGTCTAATATATCAGTCAACACTCAGTCTTCATTCAGACCTCTCCTCTGGCCTGGGCAGTTTCTGTTGGCCACCTGTACGCAGGGAATCAAGTATGGTCAGCCCCATCTTCACACTGGCCACCTCCTCCCTCCTTCCCTCTCTAGAGCTGTTGCTCCCAACCCTAATGGAATCAAAACAGGATGGTAGGGAAGGAATATGAGAGCATCAAGTTCTTTGTTGAGTGAGTACATCAGAATTTGTTGTATCCTTTCTTGTCCTAGAAGGGATTCTGAAAAGTTTTTTCTCTCATGGATGCTCCTGTGGGTTCTTGGTAAGCTGTCCTCTCACAGTGACTCCCATGAGCTGGGAAAAGCATTCCATCCAATCCAACCTGCTCAGCCTGTGGTGGACCTCCCTCCCTGCCCCCCACTGGCCTCTACCCATTCTTTTTTCCCCTGTCCTTTTCCCTGGAGAAGAACTCAAAGGTTATCTCAGCTCACTTGCTCTCCCATGGATCCCCACTTCTGATTCGCAGGACATATTTACAAATGTGTTCTGATGATTGTAACAACAATAAAGCCTCTGGTCATGCTGCCCAAACAGGCCATCTCTCACTCTGTGGACTGCAAAAGGTCAGATCGAAGTCATCTATGTTTCTATTTTGGTTTGGGGCCCCATTTTTTTTCCAAACAAAATTTTTACCCAAATGTCTTTCCATACAAATCCCCCTTTCCTACTATAATAGCCATTCAGCAAGCTCTTGACATCTGTTCTGAAGCTTCCTCATGGGTGGACCCTCCCACACTTTGATATCTATTATCTTAGCATCCTTGGTATCTCAATTGAGATGCCAGATTTAAAATTCATTTCATAAACTTTAAAAATATTCCAGAAATGTTCCAGTGATTGTATATAGCATATAGTCTATGGAGATTCCAAGTTAAAAATAACTGAAACTGCATAAAATTTTATGCAATTTAAACTTTGAGTAATAGTTGAAGATTTAAGGAGAAAAATATATGCAATGAAAATAATGAATTAGTTTTTATAGAGTGAAGACATTATAAAATATCATGCAATGAAAGAGAGAAAACATTACTGAGGATCATTAGGAGAACTTTTCCTTAAATGCTGACTTGTACAATTGAATTCTAAGATTAAAAACAAAAGAACACTCATTTTACAATGAAGTAAAATGACCTTTTAGCTACACAGTTCCAAGGTTCACTAATGGATTTAGCTGCATCAGAAAGAGAATTTCCCTTTCATTTTCTGCTTATCATCCACACATATAATAGATTATAATGCTAATAGGGAATTAATCCTGTGACAGTGGAAATAAGTTTGCATAAAATTCACTTGCTTGAAAAGAGAAGCAATCATATTTACCAAATTTTCAGTTAGCTAAAAAGTAGCATAGTAGCAGCAGAGTTAAACCATGGTTAGAACAAAATGCACTACTAAGCAAAATTGGAAATAGCATTTCATTAGTGATTGCAATTGAGAATTTGAAAATGTGACACTAGTAATATGATATATTCTCTTGGGGTTACCACATTTATGAAAGAATATTTTTCAATTGGTTTAGTAAACAAAGTGCACTTTAAATTTTGCCCAAATGTTAATGCTTTGAGAAATGTGCTTCTAATTCTCATTAATGTAATATTTAGACCCCAGAATTGTGATTTCCAGAGGACTTTTCCACCCATATAGTGAGAAAAATACTATGTTGAGCTAGTATGTATGCATTTTTTCTTTCTCTGAACATCTGCTATCTTTTCTTATTTTACAATCAAACCAACTGATTCTCATTTTGAGCAAAGAAAATTTATAATGTCTTCACTCTATAAAAACTAATTCATTCAGTGAATTTTCATTGGTATATGTAGTATCTTATTTAATCTTACTGAGTCATATGTATCTATAACAATCTAGTTATTATTGATTTGGCAAAATGGCTTTATTGATTTTCAGTATTCCCAAATTCAGAGGGAAATGAGCTTCATATGAATTTGGGTATTGAAGGAAAACAAGTATCAAAGAACTGTAGCTCTGGAAGCCAAAATCATTTTGTAGCCCAAGAAGGGAAAAGTACTTCATAGCATTTTATGCTTTAATATTCAACTCCAGTGTCCTGAATTCAGTTTCAGCTACCACCTAAGAAGTTGCTTCATGTTTCCTAATTAAGCAAGAGAAATAAAGATTATGTAAAGATTAGCAGAAATTAAAATTTTGTATCAGACTTGAATCAAAGTTTTTCTTAGTTTTCATACTTGAAAAATTAGATCATCTGCTCACTTCCTGGTAAAGATTGTCATTATCCTACTATGGGGATGAACGTTTCTGAATATTTTATCAGGGTCTAATCAGAAGATAGAAATCATACATGCACTTGAACAGATAAAGTTTAATATAAGAATTATCAACAATAAGAGAAAAATGGAGTAAGAAATAAAAAGGACTCTACTATAAGAATAATAAACATAAGAAAGAAACAGAACCTCTGAGGATAAGGTAGAATATCCAAGGAGGGTTTCTCCTCTCACTAAAATCTAGGCCTGAGATACAGACGTTGTAGAGGGATAGTGGTTATAGATGGCAGTTGTTCTGGTACCTTCTGGGCACAGCTGGCTGGAAATGTGAAATGGGCTTCTAATTCTCATTAATGTAATATTTAGACCCTTGCAGGAAATAAATCCATACTTTAGAGTTCTTGGGAATATTGTTCACAGAGAGGTGTGCAGATTCTGTTACAAAACCACCTGGGAAAGGGTGCTGGGGAGGCTACTGGGTGATAGATGGTTCTGTCATTTAGATCTCTGGAGCTGGACACTGGAGAGGGAGCCAATAATTCAGTTCCTAAATACTTAAGAAACTTCCTGATATTTAGGAGCTGGGTATTGAGGAGGTCACTTAGACTCTAGAAGCTAGATGCTAGGGATACTGTGCTTCAGGAATTGGGTGGCAGGATAGCCATAACTGTTGTAGGAGCTAAGTGACAAGCCAACATTCATGCTGCAGGAGCTAGTGAAGGAGCATTTAGGAGCCACAACCACCACCACCAACAAAATCTCTTTTATCTGGCAATGCTTCTGTGGTACCTTCTACTAACAAAGCTTAATATTCTTGTTCCAAAAAAGAAAAATATATATATTTGAAGAGCTCAGCTGCATTTTTATAAAGCAGACATTAAAGGGTGGATTTGGAGCTGTGAAGTGATAAGTAAATAACTTGTTCAAATATTTAAAGAGAATAAAAGCATACCTGTGGGCTGTATCCCTGAGTTAGACTAGCCCTGCAGGTCACTAGAGGTATATGTCCAAGGGCCAACCTACTGTTCTAGCCCCAGTCTTTTGTGGGCTCCTGTCTAAAAATCTTTATTCAATTCAAAGTATGTTGGAGAACTTAGCTGCAGGTGTTAGCCAGACAGAACCCCTGTAGACGTTTGGGACTACCTAACATCTTCCTTTTCTATCACCAACTACTTTAGTATAAATCTGGCAGATACAGGAAGTCATCTCTTGCCTCAGCTTCCTTACTTGTAAAAGCAACAAAAGCAATACCAATATAACCTAACTCCTACCTCCTTTAAAAAAAAAAACTTTTCTGAAGATTACATGAGCTAACTAGTTAAAGCTAAATATTTTTCAATATATTTTGGACTTACTGAATGCTATTTAAATATCTATAGTAATATCAATATCAGTATTGGTTCTTAGTAGTAGCTATTTATTTCATTGCCTTTGGCTGGAAGAGGCACTGGCTGTAGTAATCTCTACCAAGGGCTCCATGGGATGTGGACTCTTAGCATCACACACAATGAATATTGTGTTTTGCTCTCCAAACTAATGGTAAATCATCCTTACTTTAAATGAGATATAGAGAAGAATAGGAAAATAATAATGGAATAATATTGGCTTTGTGGCCAGAAGTTCAAATCTAGACATTGACAATTAACTGTGCGATTTATCTTTTTTAAAAAATATTTATTTTTTAGTTGTAATTTATTTTATTATTTTCATATGGTGCTGAGGATCGAACCCAGGGCCTCACACGTGCTAGGTAAGCACTCTACCACTGAGCCACAACTCCAGCCCCCTGTGTGATTTATCTTTGTGAAATTACTTAACATCAGTTTTCTCTTCCCTTAAGTGAAATTATGAGTGTATATGTGTAATATACTTTGTCATGTACACACATACACAGTGTGAAGTGATTTGAAGTTAGGAAGGATAGCAAAGAATTCAATGTTGAAATAGAAATATGATAAAATTATTATCAATTCTCTTAATGATACTAGGTCTTATAGGCTGCTTGGCATACATGCCATGTTATAAGTTATTTAATAAAAAGGAAAATTTCTGATTATATTCTGGAAGTTAGAACCTAAAAATGTTTTTATCTAGATTTATCTGTAATTCTGTTTTAAGCTGATAAATGGGTATAAATCCAAGGGATTCATTAAAACTAAAGAGCAGGTCATGATAAATTATTTAGTAAACTAGGAATTAAAAAACAATTCTCAATTTGATAAAGAACATCTGAAAGTAAAAAGCCCTGCAACTAATCTCACACTTGATGGTGAGAATCTTGAAGCTTTTCTGTAATATTGGAAAGAAGGGGAAGAAATCCCTTCTCACTACTGGTTTTCAATATTGTATTAAAAGTACTATGTAATGCAATAAGACAAGAAAATAAGTAAAACTATTTTTGTTTGCATGCAGATGACATTTCTATGTAGAAAATCCAAAAGAATCAATAAAAACATCCTGGCACATAATAAGTGATTATACAAGTTTGTAGGTTATAAGTTTAATATACAAATATAATATATTCTAGAAATGAGCAAGTAGAGTTACATGTAAATACACATCATCATTTATATTAGCATCCAAAAATTAAATCCTTAGGTATAAACCTAACAAAATATGTTCAAGATCTATGCATAAGGAAAATGACAAAATTCTGATGAACTAAATTAAAGAAAAACTAATTAGATGGAGAAATATTCCATGTTCATGAATTGTAAGAATAATAAATGTCAAGACATCTGTTGTCCAATTGCTCTACACATTCCATGCAATTACAACTAAAATCCCAGAAAGGTGTCTTGTGGATATCAAAAATTAAAAACTTATTTTAAAGTTTATATGAAGAAACAGAAGATCCCTAATAGCCATCTCCATATTGAAGGTGGAGAGAAAAGTCACTGTCATTCACAGAAATTAACTTGAATTGAATTTTAGACCTAAATGTAAAGTTAAAACTATAAAACTCCTAGAAGATGACATAGGAGAAAACCTATAACCTGGGTGTAGTGAAAATATTTTAGCTAAAATACCAAAGTTACAATCAATGAAAAAAATAATTAATAAGCTGAATGTTGTGAAAATTAAAAATTTAGGCTCTGAGAAAGTTAATGTCATGGGAATGAGAACAAAGGCACAGAGCAGGAAAAAATACTTCCCTGTCCTCCAATTGATAAGAATATTCTCTTATTAGAGAATGGAGTGCTATCCAAAATGCACAAAGAACACTTGAAACTCAACAGTTAAGAAGATGATAAACTTGATTTTTAAAATTGGCAGGATACCTGAACTTTATCAGAGAACATATACAGATGATAAGCATGTGGAAAGATTTTCAGCATCATTTGTCTTGGGAAAAGGGCCAACTAGAACAGCAAGGAGACATTACTCTAGACATCTTTGAATGGCCTGAATCCAAAACATTAATATTATCAAATGCTGGTGAGAATATCAACAAGAGTTTTCATTAATTACTGGTGGAAATGTGAAATCGTACAGCCCCTGGGGAAGACAGTGGCTTAAAATTAAAAATACTCTTATTACTGGATCCAACAAAAGCACTCCTTGCTGTTTAGTCATATGGATTGGAAGTTTACATTCACACAAAAACCTGAAAACCATGTTTATAACAGTTGTATTAATAATTAGCAAAACTTAGGAGCACCTAGGGTATTCTTCAATAGGTGAATTCATACACTGTGTGATACCTCCAGATGATGCAATATTACTCAGCAGTGAAAAGAATGAGATATTAAGTCAATAAAAGACACAGAAGAAACTTAAATACCTTCTACTACATGAAAGAAGCCAATCTCAAAAGACTATCTACTGTCTGTCTCTAACTGTATAACCCTGGAAGAGGCAGGACAGAGACATTGAAAAGATCAGAGGTTAGGGTGAGAAAGAGATGAATGGGCAGAGCAGAGATGATTTTTAATGCTTTGAAACTATTTCATATGATATGACAATGGAGGAGGCATGTGATTCTATATATGTCATATTTCATAGAATGCACAGCAAAAGGAGTGAACTCTGATTAAATGACATCAGGGTAGATTCATTGGTCCTAATAAATGCACCATTCTGGTGCAGATGTCAATGATTGGTGACAGAGTTTTGGGGAGGGGGAGATGGGATATACAAGAACTCTGTACGTTCTGTACAGTTTTGCTCTGAACTTAAAATTGCATTAAAAATAAAGCTTATTAAATAAAAAAAACCATAAAGGCAAAGCTGGGCTTGCTTTCAAGTAGAGGGTCTAAATTTCACAGGTCACTGAATCTAGGGGTGCAAAAGCTTAACTTTGTATTTCTATTCTCAATTCATTTCAGGCCCCTATGCTGCCTATGATAGTATTTACTATTGTCAGTTTCACATAAAGTCTATTTTAGTTCAGGCTTAATCAGTTTAGGATAATCCCCTTAAGTTGTGGAGGGCTTGTGTCATGTTTTAGAGTGGGGAGTAGGGAACGTGGGACCTCTTCCTCATTTAACCTCTTACACTGACCACATACAAAGTTATCTAGTCCTATCATAAGATTGATTCTGACCTCTCTTGATCATTTTTCTACTGGTATGGAGCACATAGCCCAGGTCACTTCTTGCTGTAGTATCTGTTGTCATGGTCCCAGACCCTTTTTATGTTTACTTGTGTTCTCGTTATGTCTCTTTCTCCCTCTCCATCTACCTAACATCTCAAATTCTTGGGACACAGAAATATTTGACTATTCTTCTTCACCATTCTCTGTCATGGGCAATTTCGGGAAGGGGGCTGAGGATACCTTGACAACTTTTTTCCTGTTACCCCTAGGAATCTTCTCTATGACAAAGTCTATGCTGGTCTAATATAGGTATCACCCATGCACCTGGTATCTCTCCCAATGTCCAGGTAAGACACTGGCACAGACCTCCTCTATTTTCAATTTCCCAAAGTGTTTGGAACTGGTATTGGGGAAGCTCAATGTTTTTTTTTTTTTCCCCAAACCCTGTCTGACTTATGTTTCCCACTCATCATTTTTTTATCCTCATGTCAGTAATAATTTTTAAAAGATAAATTCAAGCATTTTCCTTTGGTTCCTCCTTAAAGCAAGGGAGTCTCCAAGACAACCTGTTAAATAGAATCCCTGCATCTCTTTCCTTCTTGATTTTCTCCTTGATCCCCAGCTCTAGTTTTACAGCACCCCTCAAACTCTACACTCAAAGTATAGTTTGGAAGATGCAGAATTGAGTGAATCTAGTAGCTCATGCTTTGGAGAGTACACATTTATTAATATAACATAATTCTGCATCAATGCCAGCAGCTGCATCTGATATTGACTCATTAGAATTTTTGAGAACGAACACTTAACATATATTTTCCATATAAATTGCTTCCCTATTCTGTATGTACTAAAGAATATTAGAACCAAACTGTGGAACAGAATTTTAATTGTTAGGTTACCCACAATGATATCTTTAAAAGCCTTTTTAAGTTGTGACTCAGTCATTTAGTGCACATAATACCTCCTTAGAAGAAACTAAATTGCATCCAGAGCACCAGAGTAAGGGAGTTGAGAAAGTTAGATTTTTGCTTTCTATATTCAGCAATTCTGGCAAGGGGTAAACCATAAGAAGAAGGTGGAAGTGGCTATTGTATAATATGTAGAACAAAGATCTTTCACATTTATTGCTTTTTTTCCTGGAATTATTTATGTCATTAAAATTTAGTAATTATTTTTTTTCTCTACATAAACTATGTTAGTATTTCTCAAAGTCATCTAAAACTTACTAATTCATTTTATCATAATTTGTAGCCCACTTTTTTTCTATCAGATGGCTCTTCCTCCAAGGAACCTTTTAATCAAATAATATCTATAACCAAAAGAACAAATTATAGAACAGACTCCAAAGAGAAATTTCAACATCAGGACTGAAGAATGATTTGAGATTTTATGCAGTTTGGCCGTTCTTCTCACCAGGTTCTCATAGTCAGCCTGGGTGAACCAGGGGAGAGACTGTGGGATTCAGTGGTTTATATTAAATAATGAAGTTTTGTTCTCACAATGGTGAGCTTCAGTGTGAGAAAGAATAAATTAGGGAAAAGAGAAGGGGGTGAAAACAAAGCGTATCATTCGCCAAGACTGATCAAATGTTTTGATTAACCACCTGGGTAGTTTATCAGTGGATGCTGTTGAGCTCAAGTCCTGTGACTTCCACTGCCTTGATCCAGTGTCAGAATTGACCTTGTGTTGATGGTTTGGTTGACTTCATGCAAATAGACCTTTAAAGGAAGAATCATTTTGCTTGGTAAACAAATAGACTTTGAAACATGGTCTGTTTCAGTAGGGCACATTTTTTGTTAGATTGTGATGTAGATATGCAAAATAAATTCATCTGGCTGTGTCATGACATCCTCAGATGCTCAGGTATCTGGGTGACAAATACAGTAGATATCTAGCAGTTGGTATGAGCAGCCTGAAGCAGGTCTTGTGTTTTCAACCTGGAGATCAACCAGACTTTCTGATTTGAAAAAAGGAGGAACATTTCTGGTTCACATTTGCTTTCCAAGGAACCATGATCAACAAAGTTTTACTCAGTGTGAAATGTGTAGCTTATAGTATATTTTTTACATACAGAAAAAGAGACCCAAACAGGGCAGATCATGGTTTTTTATATGTTTTACTTTTATTATCTTGCCCCGTCTTATTTTTTTTTTTTGCATTGTGTTATAAAAATATTTGTTTTATTTTTAACCTTTATTGAGGTATAGTTGATCAATTTCTTTTTGATTCTCTTTTTTACTTCTTTGACAAGAGATGTAAAACTTATAATTGCAAATATCTTTCTGCAATATTGAAGTTGAAGAATGTTATAGCTGAATGGGGAAATTGTTTGGTTGAAAGAATTCTGAGAAACTATTTTAATATTCCTTAACCTTTGTACCCTGGCCTTCAATATGGGCAGGTGAATAGATATCATTCATTTTGGAAATATTAGAATGTCAAAGTAGCTTGTTTGTCAGAGTGCAACTTGTATATATGATTCTCAGTGTTCAAAATAAGAGAACCCTTCCAATTCTTTCTTTATTAAACAGGCATATCCAAAGTGTCCTTTTAGCACATCAGAAAGAATTATGATGCCCAGTGTTGTAAGCATTTAGATAAAATAAATAAAATTTTTCTTAAAAGAGTATGGCTTAAGTACTTTAGGACTATGGATTTCTATTATTATATAAATGTATATATATATATATATATTTTTTTTCCACATACATACAAATCCTGATGATTTACTAGATCAGTTGGAATGTTAACATTATTATAGATTCCTGCCTGTCACAGAGTTTACAATAAATTATTTTTAACTAATTCCCATTTTTAACACACTCCAGATTGTTGGCTGCCCTTCTTGCCATGTGGATTTAACCAATTTAACAGTGGGTGTTGAATATGTTCAGTACTGAAAAAATAGTGCTCCCAAAGAAGGAGCATGGGAAGCCACTTACATAAGGGTGAAGTGGATGATTAGCAATCAAAACCAAGCTGTGATGTTTGGCTCCTATCTTAAAAAGGTCATGCATGAGGACCATGCTCGTTTTCCAAAATCTTCAGGTTTAGGTGAGAGTTTTTGCTGTTGATATTACTGTTTAAGGAACAAAATGTTTTCCTATATTTTTTTAAAGTTAAAGGATTACATTTTCTTGAAGTAAGAGTCTTTACATCCTGAACTCTAGTCTACTTTGGTTTTCCATGTATTCCCTCTGAAGGATTCTAAGCAAATTTTAGAGTAACTGTTACATATTCCAATTTGGAAAAATTACACAAATTTGGAATAACTGTTAAATTCTGGGGTTCCTGGTGTGAGGTCCCCCCCCCCCCCGTGGTGTTGTTTTTAATTTCTCTCTCCCTCTCTGTGGTTTCAGAGGACTGTTTTTTTTTTTTTTTTTTTCTTCTTCTCTTTTGTTCATTTGACAACATTTTAAGGCAGAGGTCCTCAAGCTGTGTAAGGTGAGCAGTTTGACTTCCCCTTCTTTGTCCCACTGTCTCTCACCACGATTTGACATCTACATTTGCTGGCCACCTAGGATTCAGCAGCTTTCAGTTTAAAAATGTACCACCTGAGATTTTCCTTGCTATCTATGAATCACTCTCATTGTCATGCTCATTAAGCACAATGACTCTGCGTGCCCTGATTTCCTAGAACCTATGCCCAGGAAACTCCTTGTAAATTATAATCAAAGTGACAAAGTACAGACACTTGAATGATGAAATGAAACTTATACCATTCTTTGATTCTCTGGGTATAGGATAAAATCCAGTCAAGAAAGTAGGTTTTGTGCCATATCAGGTCTTAGTAATCTCTAACTATTTTCTGTGAAATATAAATCTCAACTAATAGCTGTGTACCTTTCAGGATACCTGTAGAGTCGTTGAGGAGGGAGAATGGAATGGGGGTGGAAAACCACAGCATGGGTCAGATTCCTATTGCCACACTCATCCCAATTCAGCTCCATTCCAGCCCCACGTGGAGATGGGCTGAGAGCTGACTGCACATGCTCAGGTCAGATGCCTGCAGATGATGGATAGTATTTCATTTCTTTACTTTCCTCTTTTTGGTAGTCAGCATAACCAAATTCTTGGAGTGATAGAGGAATTTCATTTTTTTAAAGATTCATTTAGTGCTGGGGAAGTGGATCATGACCTTTACCTTAAATCTTAGGTGATAGTAGTGTTAAATATGTTTAGGCAGCTCATGATTGTTGTTAACATTTAGAACAAGAAATCACTTAAAAATCAGAATACGTTTGCTAGATAGCGGAGTTTATTGAGGTACCTTCAGCTTGTTCTGTGAAATTTATCTTCTAAGTGTTAATTATTGACTTGCGTGACTTATGAGTACGCACAATGAACATTGATTTCAATTCTGACTAAAAATTACAATTGGGTATCACAGTTTAGCTTCTTAATAGTGTGAGAAAAAGAAAAAAAAAGTCTGGTAGTCCATTTTCTGAATGCTGTATTTAGCTTTAAATATACAATGACTTGGATAGTAAGAAAGACAGCTGGAGAGGAAGCAGGATGAAAAGTTACAAGCAGGTAACACTGGAGTATAAAATTTCACAGGTGAGAAATAACCCTTTCCATACCTGATCCAACAGAGATAAACGATGTATTTCCAAAGGCACTCAATCCCAAGGGGACTTTCCTAACACAATAGTTAAGGGATGTGGGGACAATTAAAGGTATATTTCTTTAAATAGCCCTATAGGAAACAGTAAAACCTAAGGGACATTAAGGAAGACTGTGCCTTCCACAGTACTCAGCCAATGAGGAACGGGGAGAGGGATCTTGTGCTCTAGGGCATAAAGCACTGCTTGTGCCCAATCTGTGTGTCCCTGAGCGCCAGGCACCCAATCTTGCAAGATCATCATTAAAGCAAAGCCTCACTTTTTGCTGTACTTTGTGTCTCTTCGTCCCTTCTTTGGGCTTGGACAGGTGAGTGTATTTCTCACAATAGCAACAGAGGGATGTGGGGACAATTAAAGGTATATTTAAGGAAGATGCCAAACCTCAAGTGTGGCTAGGCCCTATGCTTGGTGCTTTGGCCACTGCAGAAACACATTAGATAAAATTATTGCTTATTTCAAAGTTGTTAGATGAAGTAATGATTGGATGTCTATTGTTTGTGGCAGCAGTGCAATTTTTAGATTGCACTATCATGATAACAGATAGGAACACAGACACAATATGCAGTTAACCTTTTGGAATTTCAGGAGATAGCAAACAAGGTCAATATATTTTTTTTTTTAAAAAGCAAAAACAGAGTTCTTGGTTTTTAAAAATATTTTCACTGTGAATCAGTATATTATTTATAAATTGTATGAAGTTTCATGTGTGTGTCTGACACTGAACTGAGTCTGAGAATAGATTCATATGGTGTAGGTGTAGCAGGACAGGCAGACATATGAACAGTCAGCCACCAGAACAATACATGCTGTTATCTGGGTGCTGAATCATTCCTGGGCAAGGCCAGGATAGGCGTTTCAGATTTTCAACTGCATTTTGAAGTAGGTGTATATTGATTATTTTAGATAAATGGGAGCAATTCTGAGGAAAAACAGAATATTTAGAAAATTATAGATGAGAAAGAACACAGGTATCCTAGGAAGTACACATTTACTAGCTGAGATTTAGACTTTTAGGGAAAGTTACTAGAGATAACGGAGACCTAATATGTCACACCTCTGTACCTTCTCGAGTAGAATTTATCCTATAACACCGGGATCAATGATGGAATCATGGGTTTCTTTTCATTATTTAAGTGATCTATTTTGGTAGCTGCTGTGTTGTTCTGGTCTTTCTTTGCCATCTTTTCCAAAATCAGGTGGCCTCATGAATAGTGTGACACACATGTATATAAACAAACAGAAGCATTTGGAACGCTTATTTATGAAAATGAGATTTTTAACTCTCCATAGTGACAAGTCACATACACAGGGGCAGAGTTTTAGATGGGAGGGGACATGAATTTGAGAAATGCATGGGGAAAGTGAAATTTCAAGATGTTCAAATAACTTGCCCCACTGACCTGGCAGATCCTTTTCAGAGGCAGAACAGAAACTCAATGACAGTCCCCATCCTTTGTCATTTTGCCTGCTTGGAGTCCAGTTCACTGGTAATGGAAGGGACAGAGCTATCAGGGAAGTTCCCACTCTTCCAAGTGTGGAGATGGCCCTTCCCAGCTTCTGTGTCATTGTCTGGAAGGAGCTGTTGGGTCAAGTGCAGGCAACAGCTCCAACTCCAGAGATGCCAGGGCACACACTCTACGGGCAGCTGCCACTGTTTTTTCTTTGAGAAAATAATAATTGTGTTTATTAGAGGGAAATAAAATCCTCAATCATTAGAAAGGCAGAAATTGCCCAGGATATAATCCTTTGTTGATTTTCAGGTGGTTGATTATCCATTGAATTAATGGTCACTTATCTTTTCCTGCTTAGCATTTTCTCAGTTCAAATCTTCAGAAGTTAAAACGGGAAATGCTTTCTGAAGTAGAAAATGGAGAACGAGAAGGCAGCTAATTATCAAGGCATACACAGAAAAGAGAAATTCAGAAAATTAGCCAGTATTGTTTGTAGAATTATTAAACATGAGACTGTTAGATTTCATGAACCAAGTATTGAATGTTGATTTTAAATTCAGATAATTGGAAAATTTAATTTTATACTGTTAATCTACTAAAAATTTTACTTGCCCTTGAGAAATTGGACAATTGTGAAATAATTTTGTAGTAATGAGAACTTTTAGTCCTGCAGAATCCTTGTTCTGAGAAGTATAGCCAAAGAAGGACCAGGACACATCCTTCTCAACAGAGCATGGATGCAATGACCCTCCTCACCCTAATCTGAGCTAAGAATCAGGATGGAGATATTATGCATTATGTAGACTTATAGAGTTTGAGAAAATGATGGAACATTTAACTGGAAATGTTTCAGAGGGGCTGGAAATCTGGCATAAGAATAGAATCTTAGGAATCAAATTTTAGAGTAGATAATAGAATATTAGAGATTGAATGAGATTTTTAGGGAAGACAGGATGTTTGAAAAAAAATAATGATTGAGAACTTAACTTGGAAAATACACACATTTATTGATTTGGATAATAATTATTTTAATGATTGCGATTTATGAACTACTATAATGTGCTACACAGTACATATAGATTTGTTCATCTGATATAATCTCTTGAGTTAAGGGATATTTTAGCCCTATATTAAAGAAGAGAGAGCTGCTATAACTCTGTTGCTTTTCATGCATTTCTTCTTAGTCAAGAAGAGTACTCAGGCTAAACAAACAGCTCACTTTTGCTATGCTGCCAAATATCTCTCATTTATGTACAGTCTCCCAAAAAGAGTCTAAAGATCTGCCATACCACCGAGATAGGTAGTAGCATGCCCAGAGTTTAGGGATTAGTAAATCTCTATTTGGAATTTTGTTTTCTTTTAAAGGACACAAAAAGTGTTGACATTTATCTGGAAGCAAGAAAAACAGATGTACCCAGTTCTGTGTAGGTGGATGAACTAAACTCTCTCAGCTTTTCTCTGAGTTGTTACTTAACTCAAGGGACATTTTCAGACAGGAGACAAAAAATGCATTTCTAGGTGTGTAGGGAATTCTTGTTAAATCATCATTTGACTCATGAAGTTCCCAGTGTTTGGCACTTCTGAGCAAATTGTGAAAAAGTATAGTCATTTTTACAGACCCTCAAGATGATGTGCACTTTTCCCCATAATATTTGATAATTAATTTTGATTTAGATATTGGTAATATATATGTAGGCTGGAATCCCCAGAAAGTATGTATTTTAAGAACAAAAGGTATTGTTTACAGTAGAAAGTAAGTTGTTCTGTCCACGTGAAAAAGGACAATTTTAGAAATGCACACAATTGTCCTCTCTCAGACCAGAAAGCTTCAAAGGACATTGAGCCATGTGAAGTCAGGAATTCTAATGCATTGAAACTTGAGGATGATCTATAGTCTTTGACTTCCTTGGTCTCTTTTATCTGTTTCATTCTACCTGTGCTGTTATCACAAAATATCATAGACTAGGCAATATATGAAGGACAGAAATCTATTTCTCACAGTTCTAGAGGTGGAGAAGTCCAAGATCAAGGCATGGGTATTCTATTCTTCCAAGATGGCGCCTTGTTATATAACTTCTCACAGCAGAAGGTAGAAAGGTAAGCGCATACTCTCTTCAAACTGAACCCCTTTTAAAGATAGTAATCTCCTTGATGAGGGTGGAACCTTCATGACTCACCTCCAAAAGGCCACACCCCTAACACCCTTGCACGGGGGACTAAGTTTCAACTGAACTTTGAGGGCACACCGTCATTCACATCACAGCAGCATGCAGCATAATTCAAAATTATTTTTGATGATTTGAAGTTACAAATGTGTGTCACTCAGGAGGGACTAAGTTAGGCTAGAGAAATGAACAACTTCAACTTTTAAAGACAGAAGTGGTAATGCCTATTTTTTTGGTTAGGATAGATATCCACGGTAAGTTGTCTAGGGCTCTGATCCATGTATTTAAAATTGAAGACCAAGGATTAAGGAATCAAGGAGTCCCTACCCTCTTCAGCAAGGCCAGAGAAGTGTCAAAGGGAAGGAAGCCTGGTAAACTGTGCATGAGCTCTTAGAGAGTTTACTCCAAATGTCATCCATCAGTTCTTTAAAGATTCATCAGCCAAAACATCCATGGCTATCCCAACCTAATGATTGCAAATCTACTATGTGCCCACAGCAGGAAAGTATAGAAATATTTGATGACTTGTATTGAGGACAATCACACTATCTTTCCTGTGATCTCAAAAAGGAAAGTATGGAACCTGGATGTGGATTTTCATGAGATGTCTTCCCATTTTTAAAGGTGGTCATATTCTTTGGAATACATTATTTCATTTTTTAAGCATTTTGCTAATATGTCAAGGTGACAGTTTTATTACGTTTTTACTTGGCTTTATCTAATTTTTTCCTAAAACCCACAATGGGTTTCTCATTCTAATCTTATGAAGTGTGATGAGGTAATTGGAATGAGTGATTGGGAATGTATTCACTCCTTCTTACAAATGCTCACAATTCTTCTTATGTTCATGGAGAGTTGTTGTATCAACTTGGGCTATAGAGCCCAACATTCTTGCCTCTTGATTTTCTTCCAGAAATATTTTTGTATGTTTCATAATCCAGGGTAACATTGATTTTTATTTGGTAGAAATGAAAACAAATGGTTGAGAGCTTGTTGCATTGAATCTTTACACTAGCTTCAGATCGGTTGAGGAGACACCTTGCAGGCTCCCTAGAAGGAGGCCACACTATTTAAAAGTAAACTCTCTTATCAGAGCTTTATGATTGCTGCACAGCAGTGAGAATGTTTGTCTTGTGCATGTTCATAAAACTGTGATAGAATTCATTCAAATTGTGAGACTAGTGATATATTTACAATACAGTTTGGACACTGACCTTCAAAGATAAAAGGGTAAATGGCACAGACACTTTTCAGACCTATAATTTTGGACCTGAAATGATTTTCCAATTCACTTGTTCTAACTTGAGGCTGTATTTTTGTCTTGTGTTTCATTTGCTTTCTAAGTGCATTAACTAGTAGAATCTAAATTGTTTTTAGCATTAATCTTTAAAAGGCAAATATTCGACATGGTGTAAAATAAAGCAAAACAAAATTGTAAGGGGTTGTCGAATCCCAAGGGGCAACAACAGGTCAACAGATGAATAGCCTCTGAGTGAAATTAAAAGCTCTGAATTTACCAACCTTAATTTCTTCCAATGAACCATTTCACAATTGAAATTTATTATTTAAATTTTTAGATGTTTGTTTTGCTTTTACTTAAGTATTTTAATATATTCTACTTTATGCTTTTTATTAAATCTCTTATTCTGTTTTATGAATAATTTATACATGCATTTGCTGTGCATCAGATATCTTATTTTCTGGTAGGCCAGTGAGCTTGAACTGACTTGGGTCTCTGCTGTGAAAGCTGAAGTGCCAACCAGTGAGGGAGAGGCAGCCATTAATCAAATGAACACACATGCTAGTTTTAGAGTTGCTGTGAATAGGGGAGCATTGGATGGTTGGAGTATATAACAGGGATGTTTGACCTTGTTGAGGTGGAGCAGTGTGGTTAGGAAAATGTTCTCCGAGGAAGCAAAGCATAATGACCAGAGACACAAAGAATAGGGACCCAGATAACTCCAGGGGGAAGGCTGACCCGGCAACAGCCTGTGCAAAGATCTGGGGCTGGAAGGAAGCAGGGCATTTTCTGGAAAGCAAAGGGTGAACAGTTACCAGAACAGAGGAATCCTGCTGCAGAAGAGGGTGGAGAGACCCACCACAGGCCTGTGCAGGATATTTTACAGTTGCAAACCTTGGAGAGTTTTTCAAGCAGAGGAATAAGTTTTAAGAGTATCTTTCCTACCATTCTGTAGAGAAGGTTCAGAGCGAAGTAAGAGCGAACATAGAGATCAGGGTTGGAGAATACATGAGCCTGTGACTACTTGGACCAGGATGATGGTGGCCAACAATGGGAACAAGTGGCCATATTCTAATAATCACTAGAAATGAAGTTAAACTGGCAATGAATTCAAAGTAGAAACTGGCCATCCATAAAGAAAATTTCTAATGTCTCTCCTCACTGGAGCCTGACTCAGGATTCAACATCTGGCTATTGAAACAACAGGTAATTCAAATAAGAATATATTTGTGTAAAATGTTCTAATGCATTATAAAGTAGATAAATAGGTCTGGGGTGTGGCTCAGTGGTACAGCTCTTGCCTAGCACATGCAAGGGGCTGGGTTTAATCCTCAATAAAAATAAATAAAATAAAGGCATTGTGTCCAACTACAACTAAAAACTAAATATTTTTTAAAAAGTATATGAACAATCTTTATCAGTTATATTGAGTTTCATGAATGCTTTGATATCAATATCTTGAAAAGAAATGGATAATTGGTCTTTTATAGATGGTACCAATAAATTCTGGCACCTTTGTTGAGAAACAGTCCCCTTCTCTCTAGTGTCTTGGTTTATTAGGTCGGGTCTTTTTGCTTAGTGCAAAATTGTGGGATTGACAGCAAATGTGACCTTCACACAGCTTGTTAAAAAATGTACTCGAGAAATTCAGAGGACAGTACCATTTTACTCAAGTGTGGATAAGATAACAATAAATCATGTTGTAATAATGCTGAAAGCTACATCATCTACTTGGACTCATAAAAGAGAAATTACTTCTCATAGATACCGCACTAATGTGCACAGGCAGCTACATGCGGCAAGTTTGCCCAACACCGTTTCCAGTTTGTGATGCTAGATAAGCATGTTTTGCTTACCTAAGATTCATCATTCTTCTGACGGATATCCAAGGACTTTCCTAGGTCACAGAATTAATTTTCCTGAAAAACATACTTGTTCTGGTCCCAGAATGTTTCAGCGGGGCAGGGACTGCCTCCCTCTTTCTCTCCCTGCCTTTTTTCCTTCCTCTTTGGAAGGTAACCTTTTTTCTTGGTAAGGACTTTCTTGGAAACAGCTCTTTCACACCATCTAATTCATCAGAATTATTTATTTTTAAAGGGTATCCAGAATCCAGATTCTCACCACTAGATCTGGTGCGGCTCTAGTTCCAATCCGCACCAGCTCCTTCCTAAGGGATGGCATTTTCTTTCTGACTATTCTTCAGGCTGTTACCCTTGCTCCCCAGAGGTCGTGTTCTCCCTCCAGCCATCAAGGCCATTTTAAAAACATAACCCATACCATAACATTCCTTTAGGTAAATGGCCCTCTGTCTGCCTATCTCAGAAGGCCATGCCTCTTCACAATCCTCATGATGCTCTGTGACCTGCACTTCAGCTCCATGACCTCACCTCCTCCTCCCCTCCCCAGCCCCACTCAGGCTCCTTGCTCTCTCTTAGACAGGCCAAGCATCCTTCTGCATTGGGGTATCTTCAGTTGTTTTTGATGCCTACGTAGTCTTCCTCCAGATACCTTGATTTGTTTCTTTATTCAGGGATCTACTCAGTTTTAGTCTGATCAGGGAGTCCTTTGCTGGCCACCTTTGCTGGCTCTTCTCAGCATAGTTTTCTATATTTCTTCCTGCCTTTGTTTTCCTCATTTTACAAGCCACTCTCTTAATAACTATGAGTATTTGCTCACTTGTTTATTTTTCTTTCATTAGAATGCAAACTCAATGACAGTGTGGGATTTGCACTGTTTGATCAGCTCAGCATCCACAGCATTAAAAATAGTGTCCTATGCCTGATGGATGCTCAGTGTATATTGGTCTAAGGAGCGGATATTGCAGAATTGATGTTTTCTAGAAGCTGGAAAAGGCAGGGAACTAACTCTCTCCTAGAGCCTCTGAAGGAAGGCAGCCCTACCAACACCCTGATGTCAAGACTTCTGAACTCCAGAATATAAGATAAAACATCTGGGTTAAGACAGAACATTTGTGGCAATTGTTTTGGCAGCAATAAGGAAATAATGCATCTTCTGAGCTAAGATTGAGCCCCAGAATGCTTTTCAGCTCAGTCATTAGTACTGTTCACTAAATATTTCTGGTTTTCTTTGGGGACAAGTGGCAGAATTCTATGTTCCTGCCCAGTGTGGAACTTTCTTAATTACTATGATGACTGATGAGTGCAAACAACATATGTAACTTCTACATAAAGCTTTATGAACCTTGGCAACTTTACCATAGTACCATATTCTGATTTTCGTTTCTCTTTTTTTCTTTTTTTTTTTTTAGGTGTGTATACACACACACACACACACACACACACACACACACACAGATTTATATATAAAACCTTGATAAAATATGGTCTCCATGATCCTGGCTCCCTGAGAAAACAGAGAACACATTTTCTCAAAAAACAACAGTGAATATATAGTGTGAACGAGTCATAGACTCATATGTTAAAGCTTCTGAGAATCTGGGGTCGTTTTGTTAAAAAAGCAAAACCTAGCCCAGTGATTTGCTTTAACATTTTTTTTACTCTCTTAAAATTTATTGAAGGTCCCTAAATAGCTTTTATTTCTGGGGATTATGTAAATCAATATTTAAATGGTAGAAATCAAAATATTTTGAAATTTTATTAAAAATAAAAATAAACCCAGTTCATGTTCACATAAAATATATTTTAGTAGAAATAACTGTATTTGCTGGGTGTGGTGGCACAGAACTTGGGAGGCTGAGGCAGGAGGATTGCAGATTTGAGGCCAACCTTAGCAACCAACTCAGACCCTGTCTCAAAATAAAAAAAATAAAAAGGGTTAGGAATGCACATGTTCAATGGTAGAGTTCCCCTGCAAAAAATAAAAAAAAAATACAAAAAAGAAGAATTATATATTTTCTTCACATGAAAATTTTCATGAGAAAAGATTTTATACATATTTGTAAATATCTTCAACATTTGACTTAATAGAAGGTAATAGTGTTTTTATATAACTGCTCCTGCAGTATTCAAACTGTTACCATTTTTTGATGTGGTTGAAGTATGATAAAAGATTCAGGCTCATGTAGTTATATGGTTTTATGGTTTAGATTTGGAATGTCTCCTAAAAGCTCATGTTAATGATTTGGTTCCCCATGTTAGAGGTTAGGCATTTAGGAAATGGTTGAATCATGAGAGCTTAAACCTCTTTAGTGGATTAATCCATTTGATGGATTGATAATTTGAGTGGATAATTGGGAGTTGGGCCCTACTTGGAAGAAGTAGGTCAATAGGGGCATGGCATGGAGGGCTTATCTTGTCCTTGACCTCTCCTTTTTTCTCTTTACTTACTCCTCCATCCCTCTCCCCTTTCCTCTCCCTTTCTCTCCTCTTTCAAGGGTAAGTGGTGTTTAGTGAGAAGAGCGGATAGCTCAACTTGTATCACCTTACACCTCTGCTTTTCCTGCAGATGCCTGTTCCAGGAGGCATCTTCTGATTTAGCTTCTGACCCTGGCTTCTTAGAATTTAGGTAATTTGGTAATTTATGTAATTCCCTCTCCTTGATTGTGGGCAGGGCCTGGTGATCTGCTGATAATAAATAAAATGATATGATAATAAATAAAATGATATGATAAAAGGCTGGATTTTTGTCCTGCTGGGCTTCTCAATCTCCTCTCATGCTTGATGGGAGATAAGACATCTGACAAGGAATGGAGAGAGAGAGATCTAATTCCATCCAACAACCAACATACCTATAAGCTTGGAAGAGGATCCCTCCCCAGCTGGGCCTTGAGATGACTTGACCCCAGTTAACACCTTGAATATAGTTCTATAAGAACCTGAGCCAGTTAAGCAGCCCAGGACTTCCTGACCCTCACAAACTCGATGATAAATGTGTGTTGTTTTAAGCTACTAAATTTCAGAGTAATTTGTTACAACAGCAATAAATAACTAATACAACCCTCTACTGCACGATGTAGAAGTGCTTCACATGCACTTTCAATTTCTGCCTCACACATTGACTATTAAAGTGTGTATACAAAGGGCAAGCTTAATAAAATTAATAATTCCCCCTGCTTCCCCAAAGACTCTTAAATGCAACTTGCATTTTGGCACATGACGATGAAGTTTCCAAAGTCTCCCATATTTTCGTTCTCCTGCCTTGATTTTTTTTTTCTAAATCACCAACAATCTTACTCATTTCACTTGTAGCATCAGTGTAAATGTCAACATCGTGAAAGAGGACATATGTCAACACAATAAAAGAAGAGAAAAAGAATGAAAAATATAAATAATGCAGTGAGAATTGCTTTGACATCGTAGACCTTCTGGAAAGTATCCTGGGACCTGATGGACCCCAAAATCACACTTTTCAGAACTGCTGGTCTAGATTGTCCCAATGATTACCTTTAATAAATTTTTAATTTGCTAACCTTGCTCTGTATGTTACTATATATTAAAATTGTTCTAAGGAAAGACAATAAATAATTCTCTTCATTTAAAAAAGAGAACTGTATTTTATAAAGTTTTGAGATTCTTCCTTCAGGGTACATGCACATGAGTGCCTAGCAGTTCATGACTGCTGAGAGGAGGCTTCACTTCAGTGCTTGGTGCCCACCAGTCCAAGTCCCTGCATATCAAGAAAACAGTTTGATGCTGTTTACTTTCTGCTATCTGCATCTGATTTCCTAATTATCAAGAAAGACATTGAAAGTATATTTTTGGTGTGTGCATGAATTGATTTTTATTTTGTATGAATTCTATAAAAAAGATACTGGTACATGTTTGAATAAGATTCATACATATTTCCAAGTACATATTTTGTAGTATCTTATTAACATTAGTGCTAAAATTCATGATAATACTGTTGTGATAGGGGATTTATAGAATAAGTATTATAAAGATAACTTATAATCTTTCCACCTAGACAAAACCATAGATAGTAGTTTTGTGTATTTTCTTTTTCATGCACTTGATATTTGTTTAAGGGATATTTTAATTTTTCTTTAAAAAATTTAAAGACCAATTTCAACACTATAACTTGTTTTAATTCTTCTGGTTGTGATTGTAGACAATAAACATGTGACTAGATTTTATTGCAAAGAAGCATGATTTTCCAGCACAAAGGCAGTGGTATTCAATTGTCCAAAATATTGGGAAATTTCAAACTTTTTCAGTGTAGGTTAATTTAGTCAAAATTGTCAAGTATGTTACACAAAGTTATAAAAAAAAAGACATTTTATTGATTTTCTTTTTATATGCTATACTATATATTTTACAGATTTTTAAGTTCACATGTACTCATGCCTGTGATATAATTACAAAGGTAAAAGGAAATACACTAAGAAACACATCAGAATTATCCTGGGTTTACAAATAGCAAAAGCGACAGGTTTCAAGTCCCTAAAGATTGATCTTGCTTTATTAAACATGAGTCCACAGATGTTACAAAGCAGTCATTACTAATTTAAAATCCAGGTGGTATCCTCATGTGTGTCTTGCTCCAGAGCACGCTGTGGTTGATTGACTCATCTCAGGTGCCTATACAATTGATCCTGGTAGCCACAGCTGAGTTGAATCTTTGCAACTGGAAGTGATACTTATTATGGGGTCAGGTCTCTGGTAGGTTATTGTAAGGAACTTCCTCATTTTTTTCCACCTCAATTTTCATCACAGAATCAATAAAATTGATAAACACACATGAGAAATCTAAAACTACCCAAATATTTTCTGTGGCTACTGCTCTATTCTTCTTGCACACTTATACCTACTGAATACAAGATGAAATTTATTTTTTAAATAAAGGTGCTTCTAAATAGCACAGATGCAGCATGTTCTTTGCAGAATGTGGTCTTTCAGGTGCTGGATGGTCAATAGCTACACATATATTGATAACTGTTTTATATTTAGTAACCAGGGACTCCTGTTATTAAAAGCTGGTGCATATATTGATGTCTGTTTCATATTTAAAGACCAGGAATTCCTACTTTCAAAAGCTGAGTTCTAGGCTATTCCCACCCTCATTCATTATTGAAAAGCTCTGTAAGTGTGCATGGTCCTTAATGTCAGATGACACTGTACCAGGCAAATTGCCTTCCCGAGGAGCCTGCAAGCTGAGAGCAGGAGGACAGTGCAGGAGGGAGGTCTTGGGAAGAGCACAGGCTGATTAGAGGTTTTGAACTTGGTGTTGCTTTGCTAGGTGGGTGGATTTCAAGGACAATTTGAAAACTCAGAAATTATTCTGACATTGGTAAGCTGTTTGGTAAAATAAAACCAAAACTGAAAGCAAGTAAACACATCAGAAAAGAAGAATTCTGGCTCACTTTGTATGATAAGCCTACACCTACAGCTCTGGTATTTCTGTCATGTTCACCTGGCTTCATGGCATCAGCTCCTACTCATCATGGTTCAAACTAGAGGTCCCCACCTTGAGCATGCTGCAGAATTGCTTGGGAAGCTAAACTACAGATTGCTAGTCCACACAGGGAAGTATCTGGCAGGTCTGGGGTCCTGAATTTGCATTTCTAATAAGTGCTACAGAATGGCTGCTGTTTCTCCTTCTGGATCCCCACTCTCAGAACCTCTGTTGTGAACCAGTGTCTTCTATTTCTCTGTGTCAGCCTGTCCTCTGAAACCCAACCTGGAGTCATCTCTGAGTTATATTCAGGCAATGACCCAATTCAAACTTTCATTTTCTAGGAATTTTTTCAGATTTATCTTTCTTTTCAAACTTACAGCTACTAACCTAATCTTACTACTAAGTAACCTAATACTTACTACTATGAAATAGCAACCATAGAAATACAATTAAAAGTACTAACTTTTTTGAACACCTACTACATATGAGGTAGTATGGTAACTACTTTTAAGTGTATTATTAAGTAATATTATTAAGTATGTTTTACTGTCCTCATTTATAGGTGAGGAAATTCATTTATTGCAAGAATAATTCACCTGAAGTGAGTATTGCAGAAGGTATATAAATAAAGGTCTGCCTGATACTAGAACCCATGTTTTTATACTAAGTCCATCCTGTATTCAGACCCCACCTGCAGGCCACTTCTTTCATGAAGTTCCTCTTAGCTATGAAATGGAGACCTCTCTTCCTTGTCTCAACCCCTAATGACCGCTATATTTCACAGAATTGTTTATGATGAGGGGGCACTGGAAATTAGTGAAGATGGTATAGATTAATCAAGAAACACAACTGGGCAATTAGGTACCTAATGACACATGTACAAATAAATAGCAGATGGGAGAAAATCCTCAATGTGAAAAATAAAACCTTGGATATGTTAGAAGAAAACATTAAGAAACTACTCACCACAAAAATTGAAAAGTGAGACATTGCATATGTCAATGAAGTTGACTTAGTCATTTGACAATGCATGTGTATGTCAAACAAATTTTTGTATATGATAAATGTACACAATTTTATTTTTCAATTAAAAAATCAATTTCCACCCCTTGAGCTGAGCTGGGCTCACATCCCAAATTGGCACATTATGGTACAATAGGGACAGGGTAGGATGGTAGAGTGAATATTGAAACACAGCCACAGGATCCTCTACCAACCACTATCATCTGCTGCCACATCTTATGTTTATTATCTCATTCAATTCTCATTAATGTCCCAGGAAATAGGTTTCTTGTGAAAGCGTCTTTTCTAATATATGATTGTTATCTCCCATGGTTTACATGGCATCCTTTTAACTAATATCTTCTGAACTTTAGCATTTTATTCTCTGTCTTAATTTACAATATTCCTGGAATTTAGGGATTATAACTAAGGAACAACAACAAAAACAAGGACTGGGGATGTAGCTCAGTGGGAGAGCATTTGCCTAGCTTTGATCCTTAGTACTACAAACCAAAAGTAAATAAATAAATAATAAAGACATCATAAGTACAAACTTTACAAAATTGATGAACACCAAAGCTTGTAGAAACACAAGAAAATATAAAAACACGAAGAGCAAACCATAAATCGGGAGCAATAACGCCAATGAAGGATTAGTTTATAAAATATATAGTCCAACTCTGCAACATCTTTTCAACTCACCAAAGAGTAAAATAAGATGTCTGAAACAGTTATGAAAATATGTTCAGATTTCAAGTGTAAGGGAAATTAGTATTGTATGTCGGCACAATGTTAAGGATGAATGTTAAGAGTCAGTAGAGAGCAAAAACATATTCTTTGTTTAAGTCACTGATGTTATCTCTTTCTCTTAATCTTTTTTCTCAACAAATAGAGCATCTCTATGGAATTAGCATTATTTTAGGTAATACAGAAAAAATTTAATAGACTTTCAAGATTCCAATAAAAAGTTAAAATGTTATCTGGTTGTCATGGCACAAACCAGTAATCCCAGCTACTCAGATGCTTAGGAAGATGATAAGCTTAATGCCAGCCCGTGCAACATAGCAAAACCCCATGTCAAAAAAAAAAAAAAAAAAAAAGAAAGAAAAAAAGAAAGAAAAACAAACAAACTAAAAATGCCTAAAGAGATGCATGTAATTAAAAAAAATGCAATAGTAGTTATAAAGACACAACAAGAATACAGTATTTTCATAGAGTCACTTAGGATAACAATAACACAGTGTACAAGATAAACCAAATTATCCTAGCTCTGATTATGTAGATTTATTACACCCTCTCTAATTTAAATCTCACAGCTATTTAAAAAATAATAAAACTTGAGCATTGTTTTATATATGTGGACATTGAGTCTAGCAGGGAGAAGCAACTTACTCAAAGCACAGAGCCCAGCAGTGGCCAGCAGGGCTCTAATCTACTGTTATTATATTGGAATTGTGGAAGGAATAGTACTTTTGTTAACTCACCTATTGGACTTTTAGAGTTATTTTTTAATAAAAACAAAATTATATTTGTGTTATCTATTTATGCATAGAATATAATTTCTCAATTAAAATAAATAAAATATATATTATCATAGATAAATATCTCAATAAACAGAATGTTAAATAGACCTACTTGAATCATAATAATGCAAAAATACTTTTATAAATTTAAAACAAATCCTATAAATTATTTTTTGATACAAATATGTAAATCAAAAGTATGAAACTGTGGACAAGAAGAATATATCTATTTCAAAATATTGGCAACATCTGGGGAAAGAGAGAGGAAAATAAGGGGGTCAGGTATACTTAACTGTATAAGGACTATTTCATTATTCTTTAGATTAAAAACCTGAACCAAATATGGCAAAATGGTAATGTCTGTTAATGTGGCAAGTAATTGAGTTAATTTTTTTCTCTTCTATTTTATGCATTTGAAATTTCTCATGATTAGAGAAAATTTGGACAAATTCTTCCATGGTCATAGGATTTCTGAACATTCTAGGTTAATCAAAAGTACAACCATTTTCTTTGCTGAAAAACTTTATACTCATTAATATGCTAATGGAAGTGTGAATTGCCAAGAGGGTAATGTCTTATGAAATATTTCCCAAACGTATTTGACCATGGAAACCTTTTATTTTTTTCACAAAACATCTATTAACAACTCGTGGATATTTTGGGAAATGCTGTTATACATCAAAGCACTTAATTTTCCTAATTGTTTTATGTAATTTAACTTAATTTCCCTGATTATCTTTTCTATCTCCTTGATGTCAGGACCTCAGTCTTATTTCTTTTAGCTAGTAACACTTTGATGGTTTGTTTGATTTTTCTTAGAAATTATTGTGTAGTTCATTAGACTAAATGTAGATTTAGGGCAGAAGGGTAGTAGTAAAAGGAGTCCTTTTACAGATTTAAATGGTACTAAAAAACAAATCCAAAGAACACAAAGATCAACATAAGGATAACAATGTTGTTTCACCAAATGGAATATATTTGTACCAAAACGTTGCCAGAGCCAATTGCTTGGGACTTCTTTTCTTTATTTATGTGTTCATTTTATTCAACAAGTGTCATAAAAATTGATGAAAAATGATACCTTCATAATATCTAGAAACTGGATAGTCCAATGCATAAGGTTTCTCAAAATTAAATCATCTGTGATTTCTCAGAGCAAAATGGCTCAATCCTTTTGAAGTAACATTAAACATAAATTCAATTCACAGTTTTATTTAAATAATCCATTCATTTAAGGATTTGTGACTACCAAACATATCTTAAATTCCTTGATTAGTGAGGGTATAATTTTGATATAAAAATAAATAAAATAAATAGAATTGATGAAGGAAAAATTTGTTGATTTGATACTATATTTTGTATCAATTATTATATATCAGCCAACTTAATTTTATAAGTAAATGTCCCTCATTCCTACTCTTTCAATAATTTATAAATATATTCAATGTAGGCATTAAGTGAAATAAATATCAAATAAAAATTTTAAATGATATGTAAAGATCTAGTATCTAGAATGAATGAATCACCACTTGTTCATTTGAGTGTTTCAGAAAACTAGTTTTGATTTTCATTCTAAAATTTTCATTCTTTTTAAAATTTTTTAAAATTTGTTTTAGTTATACATGATAATAGAATGCATTTATGCACGTTGATATACATAGATAGAATATAATTTCTCATTTTTCTAAGTGCACATGTTGCAGAATCATATTGGTCATGTAGATAGATATATAAATAATGTCTGTTTCATTCTACTATCTTTCCTATCCCCACATCCCTTCCTCTCCCCTCCCTTCACTTCCCTCTACTTAATCTAAGGTAACACTATTCTTTTCTAGTGCTCCCTACCTTATTGTGAATTAGCATCCGCATATTAGAGAAAACATTTGGCCTTTGGTTTTTTGAGATTGGCTTATTTTGCTTAGCATGATACTCTCCAACTCCATCCATTTACTGGCAAATACCATAATTTCACTCTTCTTTAAAGCTGAGTAATATTCCATTGAATATATATATATATATATATATATATATATATCACATTTTCTTTATCCATTCATCTATTGAAGGACATCTAGGTTAGTTTCATAGTTTAGCTATTGTGAATTGAGCTGCTATAAACATTGGCATGGCTGTGTCCCTGTAGTATGCTTTTTTTAAGTCCTTTGGGTATAAACCAAAGACTGGGATACCTGGGTCAAATGGTGGTTTCATTCTCAGTTTTCTGGGAAATCTCCATGCTGCTTTCTATAGTGGTTGCACCAATTTGCAGTCCTACTTGCAATGTTGAAATCATTATTCTTATACCATTTTTATTTGGAAAAATTTTGCTATTATTTATTTAAGGATAAAACATTTGAATCTTATTTCTAAAATTTTTGTTATAATTCTTACTCTGAAAAAATTGTTTAGTAGACATGTACAAAAGAAAACTTCTGTGCTTTGAGGAAGCATAATTTGCTCATTTAAAATCTCATTTGAAGTATAATTCAATATCTTCAACATTTTTTAGGTTAATTTAGAGTCCTGATTTCCCTAGAAGGGATTCACAGCAACACTAAGAAAGTAATTTGTGTTTTCAGCCTATTATCGTACTGGAATATAACACTGAAAACAATTTTAAGAGGGTTAAATAAAGAAATTCTACAAGGACCCTACAGTTTTCAGAGATGAGATTTTTTTTTTTTTTACCCCTTTGGTATTTCAGCCTTGGAAATAGAGTGATACCAACAGTAAATATTTACTTCTCTAATTTTATCATATCTTAATATTGATCTGAAATGTTAGTTATAAATTGACATTTATGTAAGATAGAAAGTATCAAAATGGATGCTGTATCTGCTTTGGGTTCCTCTGACGTTTGTACTTTAGCACTCTTTTAAAATGCCATCATGACTCATGGTGAAGTGGCACTTCATGATAGTTTAATTGGTTTGCACCTGAAGAAACTACTATTTGATTTAAATGCATTGCTAGACTAGAGCAGCATTTCAGGCAGGTGTCCTGTTCACCATCTAACTCACTGGTTTCACTACAGTTGAGATAAGATGACTCAGTTCCTCCAGTTAACAGGAGTCAATGGCAGGATAGTAATTCACTGCTTGTTAACTACCTGGGCAGTAAAGTGAAAGTGATATCACCAATATTCCATTCTAGCTCCTAAAAGAAAATAGAATAATCTCTTGTGGTACAAATAAATTAGAGTATACACAATAATGAGTGATGTTAATGTGCTAAGTGTGTGATATTTTGTTTTATAAACATCTTCTTGGATGAGGACATTTTCCAGATGCACCTTTATTATATGTACAGGTGCAACTCTGGACACCTCTACTTTAGAGCTTTAATTTTTTTTTAAAGTGCTATTCTCAAAGTGTACTTGTTCTAGACATTTTTGCTGTGCTACTATATGGAAGCCTTGCTTGAAAAATATGGTGTGTATCAATACACAACATACACCTTGTGTGGGTGGGGAGAGCAGCATGACGAATGTTTTAGGTATCTGGTCCTACATAGCAGATTACCCTCAAGCTTTGTGGCTTTTAAAAACAAACATAATATCTCACATAATCCCTGTGGATCTAGAATTTAGGAGGGAGGTACTGGGTGATTTGTGCTTGGGCATTCTTGCCAGATTGCAGTGGACAGAGCTGGTATCAGCCGAGAGTTTGGCTGGGTAAGGACAGTCCCCTACCTAGAGATGGCTTAATCCCATGATGGTAGTGGGTGCTGGCTTTCAGGAGAAGCCCTGATTGCCTCAACCCATGAGTTATTGAATCAAGCTACTTAAATGTTGTTTACATATTGCAACTGCTTTCTCCTGGAAATAGTAAATGAGAGAACAAGATAGATGCCCAGTGAGTTATGAACAACCTTGGAAGTTACAAACTATCATTTAGGCAATATTGTACACAGGTTGGCACTGATACTGTAGAAGAGTGTGGGAATAACAGTGGGTACAGTCCTTGGAGGAGACTGCCTCAGAGTCATAGTTTTGCCCTTAGTGGTAGAGAGAGAAAGAAATTGTATATGTAACTTGAAAAAAAAGCATTGTATCTGGATTTTGCTTCTAGACAATGAGAATCTAAATCACTAAAAATAATTTATGAATTATTTATGCTAGGTGAAGTATCACAAGCTTTTTGTACCATTTATATACATATAAATCACTTTTTTATGCTAATGACTTTGTGACTAGGTCATGCAGATAAAGTTGTCATTTGATAGTGGGAGAGCTCCAGTGTCACACATCAAGATGGTGGCAGTAAGAGGAATGAGACCCAGGGTTCCTGACTTTTAACCTTTGGTCATTGCTTTCTGCCAGTCCAGGAATGTCCCAAGGGATTCTCAGATGCTAATTGCTTAAGTAAGTCAGGATCTTATGCATTTATTTCCAACCATTGTTCTATGAAGTTGTACCTAAGGTGATGTTCACTTGTTGTGTCTATTCCACTGGTACTTACACATGCTGTGATGATTCCTGTTGATGAAACAATGAGGTTCATAAGACAAAAGGTGAGGAGTTTATTGCCATCCATATTTAACTTTGCAAATGTCTGTATGTAGTAAAGGAAATGCCGAACCAGCTGAATCTGTAGCTGTGGAGCTAGACTGACAACATGGAAACCAGGAATGGAAGAGAGAAGAGGTGTCATCACCGTTAAGTGGATGAGGGTTAGGAAGGGATGATTCACTGTGTTTTTAAAATTAGAACTCAGAATTGTTCTTATATTCCTTTTAGTGGGAAAGCCTCATTCTCATAACTGGGTGGGCTGCTACAGGAAAATGCCCAAAACACCTCAAACAGTTGAGGTGTTTTGAAGAAGAAATGCTCCAGTCAGTTAAGACCCTCACTCTCTTTAAGAACAAGACATATTCCCACATGTGCATTGTTGGTGATGAATGACTAGATTGAAGGATGAAGGGTAAGAGAAGGATGCACCTGGTGTTTCTCTGCACCATGAGATTACATTTCCTGGATGTACTTTACCACCTCATTCCAGGAACTCAACTGTCTAGATTGTCAGTTGCATAACATCAGATCTTTTTGTTTTTAATTAAGGTTGAACGTCTGATGTATGACATCTGAGCCAGGGGTTTGGTAAGGTCATTCACTTAGCAGCCAGCACCCAGCATGAGTAATTCTGTCAGTGCCCTGTTGCTTCACACTCATGGTGCTTTAACAGACCAAATTACACTTATTAGAATCAAAATATTATTCTATTTGTCGACCTGAGTTTCTGGCCTCTTACAAAATTCTGGAAAATTGGAAAACAGTTTTCACCTAGGCTTGTCATGGGGGTAATGGAGCTCTATTGGACAGCTGTAGAACTTATTTCCTGGGCTGGTGTGCAGAGAGTGGAAGGTGAGGATAGTGAGCATGATCCTGCAATTTTTATCTGAGATACTGAAATATTTTTTTTCAGTATCATATGTAAACCAGATTAAGAAATAAATGCACTGCTCATATTCTTCAAAGAGCAACCTGAGAAAAGTTTGATAAAAAGTTTTACAAAGATGTGGTCAGAGTTTAGGGAGAATAAGTGATATGGTATAATGCCCCAGTGAATGTAATGGTGGAGAGTTATTTTTAGAAGCAGAGGAAGTAGGAGATGCAGAATCCAGAGTGCACTGTGTCATTTGACAGGTGATATAGTTTTAACAGAGGGGTGCAGCCAACTAGTAATGACCTGATGAGGAAGAGTGGGGAAAATAAATACCCTGACTTCACTTTTCACGTTACCTCTAATCTCCAGGTAGCCCAACTACCACTGGAAACTCATTGATGCTGTTGACACAGGTGCCAGAGTACACAGCAAGGTAGATACGTTTGGGATGTGGAAACAGAGGGCCCCAAAGAGGCTGCCCAGCACCCATGGTGGAATTTATGTCAAAATAAATCCTATTTTTCTTTATTTTACTGAAACTAAAAACTGAAATAGTGATCTCTGCAGCTAGATTCCTGGGCTTGAATCCTAGCTCTAATTGACTTTGGGTAGGTGACTTACTCTGTTTGGACCACATTTGTGAAAGAAGAATCATGGGTATGTCCTCAGGATGGAGGTGGGGAATAAATGACAAGTGTTTGGAGATCTGAAGAGATGTCTAGCACACTGGAAGCATTTTACATCTTGACTCTCATTTAGTGAAGTCCATACAGTACTGTTTGGTTTGATGCTGTTTAGGACAAACAATATACTTTGAATTAAATTGATTTCCTGTGGTTAGTGATTATTTTTCAGTATCTCTTTGGCATTTGACTATAACCTAGAATTAAATCATATTACATCATTAGGATTCTCACTTCCAACAAAAGAAGGCAGGCAACACTTTCCTGAATATCCTCTTAACAACCAGGAAATCTTGTGAATTTCTTTTCTGCAAAAGATGACAGACGGGGTTGACCCTGTGTGAATTATATTTGTGATGAGAAAGTTTAGTTTGCTGTTTCTGCTTACTTCATTGGATGAGTTTATTTAGAAAGAACACATTTAAATGTGCTTATTGCACAGAATGTTAGAAACAAAAATGAATCTTTGATTTGGAACAATGCCTATTGCTGAGATATATTATCTAATTAAGCAATTTCCCAATGAAACAAGCATTAAAATTTTCACAGGAACAAAGAAACATCCATAATAATGTTTTAAACTAGCATTGGTAAATCGTAGTACAGTTTAAAAGGGTATTCACATTTATTGGCTCAGTGGTTTTCAAACTTAGGTTTTACACCATGGTGCATCACACATACATACACACACACACACACACACACACACACACACACACACGTGAATGTGAGCTTTTCTGACTCCAGCCCACCTAATCAGGCCCCTTTTCCCTTGCTCTGAGCTGACTCCAATGAAGAACTGCTGGTTTCTTATTTGAACGCTTCTTTGGTTTCTTTCTAGATTCTCTCATTTCCTTGGATGTAGGGCCTCATCACTCTGCTGTCATTTGGAGTTGTATTTTAAGACAGAATGCTGGGCTTCAAGATAGTGTTCAATGAAAACATTTATATAATGTAGAAGAAGTCACCTAAGGCTTTGAGAATACAACCCTGAGGAGAATCAAGGGAAGATGTGCAGCATGTCTTTTCCATGCCCCAAGAGGGGCATGTGTTTGAAAACTGATGTGAACTCTATGGCCAAGAGTTAGCACAGCTTAGGATTTCAAATTCCCTAAACTTCATATTAAATAATTTACCCAAATAAAATTTGTGGATAGCTCTCCCTAGATGACCACAAATAGGTAAGAATTTCAGCATTATAGCATAATTAAATTATATCTCATTTTTACTACTACTGAGCTCTTTATAAATATGATATTTAAAATTATCTCAAACTGGGGTATGTGTGTGCATACTGTTTCTTTCTCTCTGTCTTTATTGAAGGCTTGCTGTGTGTTAGGCTTTCAGCTAAACTCTGTACATTATCTCTTTGAAAACTCACAATATTTTTATTGTGTCAAGAAAATTAAATCTGGCCTAAGTAGCTTGGGTGAGACTTTGCCCTACCAACCGCCCATAGCCCCTGGACAGGTCAAGAATCATCAAAAATATATGGTAAAAATTTATGGCAAAAATAAAATACAACACAGATTTTTAATCTGATTATGTGATAGCTTCTAACACTTTCTTTGGTTGGAGGTTCAGGAAGGACTTTGGCGATATCAGTTCTCATTGTGATTGGTGAGTGATGTAACAAAGGCAGTGGCCTCTACATGGCTTTGAAGGCAGGATAAATTAAGATTGGGATGTGCTTTAGGGGAATGAGCCAAGGACTGGAGACAAAGGACATTTTGAAGGCTTGCTCACTCTTTGCCTGTTCCTTCATGAAGATGTCTCTTGCAGGTAATTAAAAATGGCTTGGAAGGTAGCATTAATCTACTCTTCTCACATTTACATATATCAAGAATCTCGGCCGCATATTACTTCAAATGATTTCCTAATTATTTTCACATGATTGAGTCCTGCTTATCATTCAGATCTTAGATCAAGAACTATCTACTTTCCTTGTATCATCTTCCCAAATACGTGCCCTCCCCAACCAGTCCTCTCTCAAAAGGTCAGAATCCCGTGACACTTTTCCTCTCTTCAAAATAAGAATCATTATCTGAGACTATCTCATTGTTTTTATTTTATTGTCTTTGTCTTCTCACTAGATTGTAAACTCCATAGAACAGGGATATCATAGCTATGTAGTTAATATTCATGACTCCCCCAAAATTTACATTTGGAAATAATAACCCCACTGTAATGGTTTTAGGAATGTAGGGGGATCTTTGAAGGTGACTAGATCACAAGAGTGGAGGCCTGGTGAATGGGATTGTGCTCCAATTGAGGCTCCAGAGGGCTATCATATCCCTCATACCATGTGAAGATACAGAGAGCACGGTGGCCATCTGTGAACTAGGAAACAAGCCCTGACCAGAGACCACATGTGCTGGTGTCTTGACTTTGGACTTCTCAGTCTCCCAAATCCCTGAGAAATAAATTTCTATTGTTTGTAAGCTGCACAATTGATGATGATGATGATGATGATGATGATGGTGATGAGGATGGTAGTCAAAGCTAGACTGACACATTGTTCTTTCTGTGTCCTAGGAATTGGGAATAATATTTGGTACATAGAAGTAGAATGTACATATTTGCTCATTCATATGCTGAAGTTTTTGAAGTTCCCTGTCTTGGTAGAACTTTCAGCACATTCTATTTCAAAGGAAATTTTTATAAAGTTCTTAAGGAAGGAGGAAATCAGGGTGAGGGAGGAGGAAAGAGAAAGGGGAAGGAAATTGACCGAATTATGTTGTATGCATGTATGAATATGACACTCTGAACCCCACTATTATGAATAATTGTAATGTACCAATAAAAATAATTAAAAATTTTTGACTTTCTGTTTAAAAAGTCAAATTATTCGAGTTCCTATGATAGCCTGTGAATAATTTTCAATGGAGATTAATGGCTCTTACAGCACATTATGGTTAGGTTTTCAAGATAATTTAGTAATAATTAAATATTATGGGTCCAGAATTTTTTTAAAGTTCTTAATAACATTTTAAGTTTCTTAATATATACTGTAAAGAAAAAATTAAAAACTGTATACAGGATTTTAAATTCAGTGTGATGTGTAAAAATTTGATAGAGATAAGCATGTAAACATGTCAAAAAATGGTTGTCATGGTAAATGGGTTATGAGTAATTGTCTCATACTTTAGAGGATGATTTATACACATTTTATAAGAAAAATGTAAAATAACCAAATCCAAAGCATTTTCAAGATAGATTAACAATTTTTCAATGCCATAATTTTTGCTTTTGAACACTCTTTTGAATTACACATTAGATAATCAGCTGGCATATGTGATAATCAGCCAAGTAAAAGAGCAAAAAAGGAACAAAAATTGGGGGTTGGAGGTGGAGATATGATAATTGTCAATTTTGTTTTTGTATAAAACTTCACAAGCTCAAGGAGTAATGTTTATAGGAGCACTGTTTTCATGATTTTTCAGAAAATGAAATATAGAAAAACATTCAAGACAATCTGAAAATATTGTATAAATAAATGGCAGTTCATTCGGAACTTGATATTACTGATGTTCTAATGATATCTTGGGCTTATGATAAATGTGTAGATTGGTTCATAATCTTTGCCTAATTTATAAATCAGCCAGCTGGGCTAAGACTCAAGAGGGGTAATAATGGAGTCTTTCCCTTTACTGCTATATCCTCAGGGACTAGCAAGGTGCTCTGTACCTAAATATTTTTAATGAATTTAACAATCTGGTCATAGTATTTTCTTTTAGGATAGGGGGAAAAATTATTTTCCTGCTGTGTCATGACAGGTCCTGCTTTTGAGGAAATAAAATTGAAAAGTCAGTATCTACTTCTTTTACCTACAGTCACTTGACTGATTAGCAATGTTTATATTTGTATTTAATAATCTTTTACATTGCTATAGCAAATCAAATTGCCTCATCTTAGAAACACATGTAGAAAAGATCTCCAAATTCAGTTGTAACACTGTAAGAGTACCTAAATATTTAAAATGTGTTTCAGTAGTAGCATTAAACCTCATTTTCAATGTTATAGTTAGGGGTGAAAATTTTTCCTCTTATTCTGGCTACCAATTATGAAAATATATGCAAATGTCCCTTTTAACTCTATTGTGTCTTGGCCACTCTTGTGAAATTTTCTACCTCTCACTTGATTATTAGAACAAAACTAATGTTTGGGTCCCAGTCTGGCTATTCTGATTTGGGAACAGTCTGAATACTGTAGTGCTTAAAAGCTCCACAGGTGCTGGGTAGGTTCTAATGTCCCAAGAGGGTTGAGAACCACTGATTTAAATGTGAATACCCAATCTACTTAGACTGTAGCATTATTTTCCAAATAATCGAATCGACTTAGTTTAGTTCAGGATTTGTAACTGGTCCTGACTGACTTATAGCAAAGGCCTTTCCAAACCCTGTATATAGAAGATTTCTAGATGATGAAAAATTTCCCTTTTAGATGGAGTATCAACCAGACCATTTGCCGTGCTTTGCCACTCTTTATAATTTTCTCTTTTGTTAAAAAAAAAATCTTAGCATTATGCCCTGATTTGTACCTCATTGAAGTTATATCTAATACCTCCCTTTTTGAAAGTACATTAGGGAGGACTGGCACTTTGGAGATTTTATTCTTTTACTTGAAATTTTAGGATAAAAATTGAAAAATGAGCATATACGAAAGTTAAAGCAGGATCAGCAGATTGAACTAACCAAAATGCACCCTGTGGAACTCATAAAAAGGAAAAGAAATTTGAAGATCTGAATACAACTCTGCTTCACAGAGGAATAGAAAATGAAGTAAGATATTCTGTATTTTCCAAGATTTCTGAAACCCAAATCACATTCAATTTGAAACTGACAAGTCAATCTGAAGAAAAGATTAGTTTAGAAAATTTGGAGGAGAGAGATCCATTGTTTTTTATCTTTAAGTTTCTTTTAGTCTGGTGGGGTTTAAATACATTCTTTACATATTTATTTAATAATGAGTTATTGAGTGGAGACTAAAGGGATCTCACTCTTGCTTCACATATACTAATTTATTTTTAAATCCAAACTACTGAGCTTGAGGAAACTCAGAAGACATAAGAGAAATATAAATCACTGAAGCTCTAAATGTGGAACAAATAAAATAAGGAATGGTATTTATTGTCTGTTACTCACTATGTAGTTAATGAAAATACAATAGAGCCCTATGTTACAAGCTAAGCCAAATCATTTGCATCTGAGCTATATACAATTACTTTAAACTATCTTGTCCTGCTTTTTCAAGCTGCAAGCAAGATGGAGGAGAAAAAATGCTTCTTTATTTTATTGGGTTTTTGCCAAATAATATGAGATCAATGTACCACAAGTGAATTAAATCTGTTTATATTTTATTATCATCACAACAATTGTGTTTTGTGTAAATGAAAAGAAAATCAAGCAACCTGCTGTGGTAACTTGCCAGGTATGGAGATAGCTTCTGCAAATTTAGAAATTTGTCAAGAAATTTATCAGCTCACTGAAAAGCCATTGCTTTGTCAATAGAGATATCGATAGGTGGTGTCATCCTGCGTTGGATTGATCATAGTTCTTATTGATTAAATACTTTGACTAAGATGAACCTCCAAAGCAGATAATGGAAGAATGGTCATTCATTAGTCTCTCCAGATTAATTAAGCATCTAATTAAATTCTTACTAGGAAATACCTTCATGTGTATTATGATTTTAAAATGAATCAGTGTACCAAAAAGTGGATTATCTTCAAACATAAATTGTCATAAAAATAAATGCCTTAGAAGAGTTATCTTGATCTTAAAATATTAAATGACCAACTTAATTATATGTCATTTATTCTTTTATCAATTTGTAGATTTCCCTATTTTCTTATTTTAATTTAATTTAATTTTTAAATTTTGTTCTTTTTAGATATACATGAGAGTAGTGTGTATTTTGACCTATTAAACATTCATGGAGTATACTTTTTAAAATTAGGATCCCATTCTTTCAGTTGTAAGTGATGTGGAGTTTCACTGGTTGTGTATTCATGTATGAACATAGGAAAGTTATGTCTGATTCATTCTACTATCTTTCGTATTCCCATCCTTCTTCCCTTCCCTTCATTCCCCTGTGTCTAATCCAGTGAACTTCTATTCCATCCTCCATTGTGTGTCAGCATCCCCATAACAGTGAGAACATTCAGTCTTTGGTTTGTGGGGGGGATTGGCTTATTTCGCTTAGCATGATGTTCTCCAGTTCCATCCATTTACCGGCAAATGCCATAATTTCATTCTTCTTTATTGCTGAGTAAACTATATTTAGTGTTAACATAATAACTTTATATTCTGTAAGTTTCATTGGTTCTGCTCATGTTTCTCAAAGGTGTTCTTCTACAGAGCTATTTATAGTTATTTTTTAGCAGCCTGCTTTTCTGTTTTAGGAGCTATATCCTATTCTGATATGAGCACAACCTGATTTTCCTTACCAGGCTAGGACCAAGATAAGAGTGCTTTTAGGATCCTAGGTATTTAAAACAGTTTTCTCCATTTAGTTAGTCAATTGCTCTTTGTGGTGAGGGGCTGCCCTGTGCCTAGGAAAATGTTCACTAGTGCCACTCCTAGCCTCACCCCCACTAGATGCCAACAGCAAACTTGCCCACTCTTCTCCCACTTGTGACAACCATGGGAGCAAATTGGCCTTGGTAAGAACTAATGCTTTATAATATCATGAAATGCTATTGAATATGTGTGTGTGTGTGTGTGTGTGTGTGTGTGTATTTTACTAATCACACTATTTTTATCATTATGCCAAGGATAAAATGCTGTGAAGTGTTGTCAAAAAAGAAGTGTAAATAACAGGCAAGGAAGAATTCAATCAGGAATATTGCAATAGAAGAAAGATTGAATGCAATTCTGCCTAAAGCAAAGGCAGAGGAATGATAAACATGGGGATGAGCTAGTGGAAATGTGCTAGAGATCTCAGGATCAAGGTTGATCATGTGATTAGGCCATCTTTGTTCACTCACTTGTGTGAATGGAACTTAGGCTCCTCCCCTCTCATGGAGACTAGGAGACTGGCTCTGTCTTTCTAGATAACTACATGTCAAAGGGAAGGCCCACAGGTCCTTAGAAAGACATTTCTGGGCAGTAAAACTGACTAAAGGCTGGGAGGAGATTCACAGCTCAAAGTGTATCTAAAGAATCTGCAATAATGAGTTTTCTAGAGTAAATGCCTTAGGGAAGTCTAGCATATGGTCAGAAAGAAATCTGCCTCTAGCTTAGTCAAAGTGTGAAGTTAAGACTAACTTGGTTAAGTAATGCTTGTTTGCTGAGGGTGAAACTGGAATGCACTATTATTAAATGTGTGTGTATATATATATATACACACACACATTATATATATATAGACACACACATATGCCTCTGGAGTATACACATATGTATATAGATATATACATATATACATATGTGTGTATATATTCATATATATGTATACACACACACACACTTAAATACATACAGTATATATATCAAAGTTCTGGAATCTGTGACTGACCCTAGGCTAGTGGCAGGAACATTGTCTATACTTTTACTCTTGCACCCTTTTCCCCCATAGCTTTGGGATGGGCTAGGAAACAAGAGTAAATGGACAAGTCTCCCCATTGGGCACTCTTGAAACTGGCTCATTGCCCTCTGTTACAGATGCCCAATAGCTCATCTTTCTGCAGTGGGATGCTTCTTGAACACAGTGTGGAAGTGAGCAGGTGAAAAGCTTGGCCTCCCTCTGTCAGGCCAACATGTTTTCTATAAAGCCCATTACCTAATCTATTCATTACATATAGAGCTGGCAATGGGTAAGGAGGTGAGGGCATGTTTAGATTTATCTCAGAAGATCTAGGTAGGAGTGTCTGGCACCTCTTTTTGTAATGTGTGATCATTTATCACCTGCCATCCTCAAGTTTAGGACCTCAGCCAAGACTCTTAAGGCAACTGAAGCCTCCTATTAATTATCCTGCTACACTTAAATTCTGTAGAATGTTTACTGTTTATAGAATATTTATACACATTGATGGCAACAGCTTTATTAGAACCTGCTTGGAGTTTGTAGACACAGATCATGTTTAAACAAACTTTGACACTCATTAACTACAGTCATATTAGTTCTATTATCTGCAAAATGGGGGGAAATTGAGTGTATTTTTCAATGTTATTGCATGAGTAACTGTTACTGGAATGTAATAGGTGATCCTAAAATGTGAGTTAACCTCTTTACTATATGATTCTAAAAGCAACTTTAAGACCTTGGCTAAGTAGTGCTTGTTTGCTGAGGGTGAAACTGGAATTCACTATTATTAAATCAGTGGGTAGAACAGGGATTTGTGCAATTTGTGTAGTTATTGCAGGAATTATTTGGAAAATAAACAGAATATCTAGGCATAGGCAAATTGTTGAAATTAGATGAAAGATTTTGAGGATCCTGAATGTCATACTAAGAGGTTTCCTGATTGCAACAAAGGAAGAATTTAAAATATAGCAATGTGATTTCAAATCACTCACACTTGAACGTCAAAAACATTTTGCTCTCTTCCTCTCCTCTTCTTTAACCATGACCCAAATCTGGCCAATTTGCAGTAGCTATAAGACTGATAGTGTTAATATTCAAAATCTACTGAACATTTGCCATGTGCAATGTGCTGAGCAGTTTAATTACATTGTTGAAACTTTCTCTTATAACTTTAGTTCATGACTGAGGAAACTGTGAACCTAGAAAAGTGAAAAATGCAATTGGGATCTCATCTCCAGTTAGTAGCAGGGCTGGGATATGAATTCCAGCTGCTCAACATCAAAGATTGTGGACCTTCTATCTCCCTGCCATTTCCTACAGACACCCAGAAAAACTTTCCTTGTCACCGAGGAGGAAGCTGTGGAAATAAAAATGATAGAATCATGATTAATAGTGAAAATCTTCTTTCATATATGTTATCAAATTCACATATGTAATTTTGAATATTTGTATAGTTTTCCATTTTTAGTAGTTCATTTTGTATTCCAGTTTTGTTGATTCCTTCCTGTTCTCCATTTGTGTTTCTTCCTTCCTTCCTTCCTTCCTTTCTTTTTTTTTTTTTTTGGTACTAGGAATTAAACTCAGGGGGTACTCAACCACTGAGCCACATCCCCAGTCCTCCTTTGAATCTTATATAGAGATAGGGTCTCACTGAGTTGCTTAACACCTCACCATTGCTAAGGTTGGCTTTGAATTCACAATCTTCCTGTCTCAGCTTCCTACACTGGGATTACAAGCCTTTCTCCATCTTTAATATAAATTATACTTCTAACCATCTCCCAAAGCATGGCAATATTAGGCGAAGTTCTCATATTTATCCTTAAAAGTTATCCTTCCACATTTCATTTCACATGATACTATAATAATAAAAATATGCTTATGCTATTTGTAATTATTCATGTGTATTTGTAATCATTTACATTGCAAATATGGTGATGTCTTCTGCATTTTTCTGTGTCTTCCTTTGGTGATTCAGCACTGTTATATGGAACCATTGCTAGATTAACTGGTAATGCTCTAATTCATTGTCTTTAATGGCCCGATAACTTTTCAATTATTCTATACTAGGAATGGGACTTTTTCCATAGTAAAGTATATGTATTTATTTTCTAGTAGCTGTTGCTAGACTGCATTCCAAATAGACTATGACACTTCATATCCCAGAAAGATATCAGAGTGACTTTTTCTCTTAATTTCCTGTCACTATGTGTTGTTAGAATTTTTTTTTTTTTAATTTTTGGAAGCCTGATATGTATAAAAAGATATTTCTTCAATTTTATTTGCATTTCTCTGATCCCTGGTAAATTTAAACATTTTCCTCTGTGAACTGTTTTCATATTTCTACTGAATTGCTTGTCTTTTTCTTAATAATTTTAAATGTTATTTTGTATGCTATATAGATAATCTTTAGTTAGCCATTTGCTTGGCAAATATATTTTTCTAACTCTCTCATTTGTCTATTGGCATGATTGTTTCAAAAAAAGCTTTTAAGTCTGTCTATTTATCTATCTATATTTTTTGTGTGGTTTTTATTTTGTCTATATTTTCCTACCCCTTAACCATAGGTGTATCGCTGGTTTTTCTTAAGCTTTGTTTATAATTGAGTCTATAGTTTATATGGATTTTTCTGTGTATGGTAATAGGTTTAAACCTTATTTTTTTGCATAGCCAATTATACCAGATTATCAATTTGATACTCTTTTCTTTTTTATTGATGATGTGTGAGATCCATTTCTAGGTTCTCTCTTATTGCATTGATTGCTTGTTCCAGTATATATCAATGTGGTAATAACACAGTGTCTTTATCATGTTTTTAAGTGCTTTTTTATTATTATTCTATTACATGATTTTATTTGCTATTGTTGGGTACCTATTGTTGTAAATACCTAATTATTTTATCCAATTCTAATTAAAGTCCTATTGGGATTCTATTTACAATCCCATTAAATGCAGGTACTAATTTTCGGTGGAGATTATCATTTTTATGACATAATATCTTCCCACTTAAGAACCTTCCCATTTGGTTCAGATGCTATTTAATAACTTTCAATACAATTGTATAGTTTTCTTCAGATAGTATATGTCCCATGCCATTTTTGTTAAGTCGCTTGGTATTTTGTAATGTTTATAACTATAATGAATGATATATTTCTCTTTTTAAAAAGTGTAGAATTGTTAAAGAAAATAAAAACTACTCTTTAATTGTCCTCTTACTTCAAATTAACCTGCTATCCTTTTCCATTTCATTAGCTGTAATTTCTTCCATCTGGTGCCTGTGACTTAAGTGTCTTTCCCCATTGTCTGGCTTGAGCAACTCTTCCTTCATTTTGAAATTTCTGCTCTGGTTATTTAGTCACTTTTCCATGTATCTTCTCACACTTTATAAGGGTGATGCTCCATATAGTATCTCATGTTTTCAATTTTTGTTCTGTTTTTTCCTTAGCTGATTGAAAAGATTCTAATGTTGCTGGCTTTGTTTTTTAATTAGCTCTAAATTTTATTCCACTGCCTTATAGCTTTCAGGGTATCATAGAAATCTCAGTCTGGTTCTTTTCTCTTAGATAACTTTTTCTATATATTTTAAAACCATGTGTCATTTTTTTCATTTTCAGACTAGGAATTTCCATTAAACAGGCCTGGAAATATGTATTTTCTTATCAACAAATTATGCAACTTAGTAATTTCAAATGCTTATTTTGATTTCTATACCTCAGGAAAATTTCTATTATTATTCAGGGTTTTTTTTCAGTTTTGAATATTCTTACATCAGTTTTTGTTCTCTTTTTGGAATCTTTATTGTTTGTATGTAAGGCCTTTAATCATCAAAATCTCTAATATTTTATGTTTCCCATTTCCTTCTTTTTTGTTCTTGATTTTCTAACGTAATTCTTGATTTTTGAAGCCACCATTTTGTTCTTAATGGTAACAATTCA
Organism: Spermophilus citellus; assembly: GCF_964194105.1. Taxonomy (NCBI): domain Eukaryota; kingdom Metazoa; phylum Chordata; class Mammalia; order Rodentia; family Sciuridae; genus Spermophilus; species Spermophilus citellus. The sequence continues at coordinate 136,780,255 of NC_138189.1, forward strand.
TCTTTTACTTAATTAAATCTTTACTTTGGAAGTCAAGTTTATTAACTCTGTGTGTGCATGCTTTGAACTGAAGTTCAAATATAATGGATATTATTCAGTTACTACTTTGCTGGGCAGATTGTTCTAACTTTCCTTGTTTTCTCTGACTGCTAGTCACCTAAAATGGTTCTAAGGGATTTTTTGGTAATACATTGGAACTCAGGTCTTGTCATTGAGTATTCCACAAAAGGTGAAAGGTCACTGATTTCTACATTTGCAGCCCTGTTGAAGGGAAGACAACAACTGTCAATTCCTTGATAAGCTACTGAATATTGGCAGAAGAGGCTCGGGGTAATGAGGCCATCTATGTTTACTAATTGGTGCTAACTTGGCTCCTGTACTCCTATAGAGACCTCAGGATTAGAGCACATATTTTAAAAAATATTATTTATTGTGGCTAAAAAAATAAAACATATATAGCCTAATCACAAATTTTAAATGTACTTTGCAGTATTGTTAACTATAAGCAGAATGTTTAACAGCAGATCTCTACAAGGGTTTCCATTTATATAACTAAAACTTTACACTATTGGACAGTAAATTCTCATTTTCTTCTTTCCTGAGATCTAGGTAACTCCATTCTACTTCCTGTTTATATTTGTTTGACCACTGTGGATACCTTACATAAGTGGAATCCTGTAGTATTTTTCCTTCTGTGACTAGTTCATTTCTCATAGTGTCTGCAAATTTCATCCATGTTGTTGCAGGACTTCCTTTTTCTCATGTAAGGAGCTCAAACAGCTATTTGTGTGCCCATGTTCATTGCTGTGTTATTCACAATAGCCTACACATGGAAACAGCTTCAATGTTCTTCATTGATGCATGGATAAAGAAAATGTGGTATATATTATTCAGTCTTGAAAAGAAGGTTGGTACTCTCTTTCTTTTTCTGTTTCTTTTTTGATACCACGGATTGAACCCAGGGTCCCATAACCACTGAGCCACATCCCCAGCCCTTTTTCTTTCCTTTCCTTTCCTTTTTTTTTTCTTTTTTTCTTTTTCTTTTGAGACAGCATCTTGCCAAGTTGCTGAGGCTATCTTAAAACTCGAAATCCTCCTTCCTCAGCCTCCTGAGTTGCTGGGATTACAGGGCTGCACCACCTCACTCCACAGTACTACTTTCTTGATGCTTACATTTCAAGGGCTGAATGTTTTCGTCTTCTCCTAATTTTTATAAGGCTACAGAGAGGGGAAAGCCCACAACCAGGCAGGGGATTGGGCCATCTGCTTTTATTAGCTTGTCAGTGGGGGTCACTTTATAGAAGAAAACGACTATATTTAGGGGCCTCTCATATGAAATTGGGAATGGCTTCCTCATGTTAAATGTGGAGGCTGAGGAGATGGCCACCCCTAACCCTCGTAGGTGCCAAAGAAACCTGGAGCCATGGGAGCCGAGACTGTCCCTCAGGCCTGCCTGTCCACTGCAGGCTAACCCTCTACATACCACACTTCCTTTTCCTATCTGGTCTCTCTTTTTTTTTTTTTTTAAATTTTTCTGCTTAGTTTTGGGTATTTAGGGAATAAAACCTTTGAAGCAATTGAATTTTTTCTATCTTCCTTCATAGCTGGCTTTGAGTAAAACTTATTTTCCTATCAATTTGACTCTGAATATTTCTGGAGCAATGAGCTTATGGCCCAGCCTCTCTCCTCCCTGGGAGGTATGAGAGCTGCCTGGTACCAAGAGGATTTTGCTCAGGTTGCAGGGGCAGGATGAGGAACAAAGAAAGAAAAGCAGAGGTCATGGATTATTCTTTCACGATATAACAGGCTTTCAATTATTACTTAACATCCTGGGAGGCTGGGTCTTTTTTTATTGGTTAAGGGAAAGGATATTGAGGGGTTTGTTGAGTTGGTAATTGGTATGGTTCAGCAATCGTGATCCCTGTGGTGTGACAATGACAACATTGTCAAGAGAACTCTTATTCCATGCGATATCTGAACATTCACATTTAGTTTCCTGGTAAAAGAAATTCCTGTCCCTGCTCAGTATTTTTTAGACAAAAGACAGCTTGTAAATCACTAGAGAAATCAAAATTGTTTTATAACCAAACAATATATGAAATTGTAGTTGGCCTTTATTTGCTGCCAATAAAGCAAACTGTAGATTTTATGTACATATTTAAGTCAACACAGTTTTAACCTATTCAAAATTTTGCTTTTTATTATGTTTATTTCCTTTTAAACTCTTTTTAGCCAAATGGGATTTGCTAACCCACAATTTCATATTCTTGGGCATATGGTTATCATTGTTTTACATATATGAGGCGTGGATTAAATATTTTTCTTCCTCTGAATGCTGGATTGCTTCTTGAAAGTCAAGTAAACAAGCAGAGCCGTTTCTCAGTGGTATGAAACTTCTATTACAGTTCCCTAGACTGACTGGTTTCTATGGACTAGGTGTTTTTCCTTTAACCTATAGATCCAAAGTAGATCACAGAAATCAAGGAGCACTACTACAAAGAGCCTGAGAACAAGTTCTTCCAGGGAGAAAGATTTGTCCAAATAAGTTTTCTAAATGTTTTTATGCAGTTTAGAAAATTATAATCTCTTAAAAAATCAAACTGTATATTTAGAGTCACACGGTTTGCCTCAGTAGTTGACAATTATAATTTATGCTTGTATCTTCTCAAACTCAGATAACACATTGTAAATATTATCTTCTCATTTAAACCAGAAGATTGCAAATGAACTCCTCCTTAAATGAGACTTTTCAAATGGGTAGGTTCTTGGTCATAAATCACACATCTTCAACTTTTAAGGTAGCTATCTTTAATTCTTTCCATTTCTCTCTCTGTCTCATTGCTCTGTGGGAAATGACTTTTACCCATTAGAAGAGCATGTGGTGGGTAAAGGCTGGTGGTGCATTGCCTGGATTGGCATTTTTTTGGACATTGACTTATTCCCTTATGAAATCACCCAAGAGAATTAATGTATAGATGAAAAGCAAGCCACGAGATAAAAGTAGAGTAGTTGTATCATGGTTTCAAATTCCTTTAAGGGCTCATAAAAAGTAACTACATTATATATGCATAATATTTGCTTTGGCTGCAGTTTTATCTTTTCATTTGTAAATGACCTTTCTCATTGTCTGGGCCAAATAAGGTATGGATCACACAACTGCAAGTAATCACCCAGTTAAACTTCCTTTGAAACGTATGCTCATTTTCTCTATATGTTTCAGATGGGTGGTGGAAGACACTTGTTAATGGCATCTAAGCCATTGCATATAGTGTTTGTCAGTGTGCCAAGAGTGAGACTTTCCCATGCGATGACTGAAGCTGGTAGTTATATAGTGTTAATAGAAGATGAAGGTGACTACTGGGAAATATGTTGTTTTCAGATAATGTTGAAAAAATCAATGAAATTAAAAGCAGACCAAGAATTCAGACAGTTTTGTTTAAGTGGAGGTGTTCATTGATTTAGTTATTTACAATGTTGACTCCTTAGTTTTTTTAGCTTGTGGTTAGCTAATAAAGCATTTGCTTTTAATATATTTTATGTTAGAAAAAAGATTAAACACTGAAAAATATTTGTGGGTTTGTGTATGAGTCTTGAAAGTCTTGGAGCTCTAATCTCTTCTGAATAAATTTGGGATTTTCATCGTTAGCAGACATGTCATTGATTCTCTTACACTTGTTTTTTTTTTTTTTTTTTTTTTTTTTTGCAAATTATCCAGTTAGGGAAATATATTAGATTGAAAATTTGTTTCACTGTATGTCAAAATAAATATCATTTGACCATACTGAGCTCTGGTGGGCTTGGCATTGTGTGATTCTAATAGTTACAGCTGTGCTGGGGACGAATTGTTTCTCATCTCATATTAATCACAGCTGAAATAATGGGATGTGATGTGGCTAATAATGCGTCAGGTAAAAAGGCCTGTTTTACAGGGGCATGCTGGAGAAACACAGTAACCATGACCACTGATATGTAGCCTTCTATGGGGGCCAAAGTAAGAAAAAAACAAACAACTGAAACTATCAGCCCCCCAAAACTTCATGTTGTCATCTAGTTAACTATAAATCTATCTTACTCTGATTATATACCTTAAAAAAAAACAACTCATATACAGAAATCTTTTTCTTCCTCCTTTAATTTTTTTTCTTTCTATTTTCCAGTTGGGTCTCCCTAAAGAATGAAAGTAAACTACCTTATTCCTAATTTGCTTTATCATTACCCAGTCTTAAAGTGGTATGACATAACATTGCCTTAAATATTGACAGATGAATCTGATGAGAAAGAATTCATTGTCAAGACTTAATTATTTGCTTTAATGGACTGAAGTGGAGATGGGAATAATTCAAAATATTAGTAATCCAAAATCATTTAACATAATGTTCACATAGCTTTGAGTTAGAACAAGGAGAACAGAATAGGCCGGGATATGTTGCTGCAAACAATAGAGATAACATCTTCACTTCATCAAGGACTTATCTAAAATAATAGGAAAACAATACCCTAATAAAGAGATGGAGAAGGACATTAGAAAAAATGCAGTGAATTAAGAATATACAAATGGAAACTCTCATACCCTAATGGAGGTACTTTGGAAACCTATTTTACAGTAGTGCCTAAAGATGAGTGCATAGGTCTAACCCATGATCCAGAATTATGCTACTCTACACACTTACCAAAAGTTTACTTATATGTTCACAACAACTCATTGATAAGAATGTTTGAAGCATCATTATGTTATAGCCAGAAAGGGGGAATTTGTCCAAAACTTGTTAATAGCAGAATGTGTGAATACTTTTTAGTATGATCACACAGTAGAATAATCCACAGCAGTAAGATTGGATATGTAAAGGTATGGATGAATAGCTAAAAAATATTAGGCAAAAATAGCCAGAAAACAAGAATATATACAGGCAAAACTGGAATTGTGCTTCAGAATAGAATTCAGTCAATCTTGTGAGGCCACAAAAACTGCTAACAGAACGAGAAGAACTGGGTGAATTCCAAAAATCATTTTTTTTCAAAGATACCAGAAAACTGTGGAATCAAAGAATATTAGATGCACTGTAACTGCAGCTGGGGAAAAATTTCAGAACTTGCTGAGCATCAGCAACTCTCTGTTTGTTGGAGCGAGCACTTGTCTGTTAGGGAGGAAGACTGAGAATCAGGTGTTGAGCCAGGAGCAGGAACAAAGCTTGAGTGGTCACTCCACAGAACAAAACTAGAGAAATTAGGAGTGCTAATCACACAGCTGCTTTGTAAGTCAGTACATTCTGAGATTTTTGAATGAAATTTAAAGCATTAGAATAAAAGCCTCTGAAAGAGTAAAACTATTCTGTGTTAGCTTTCCATTCTCTGTGAAAAAAACTACCTGAGACAATCAATTTAAAAGGAGCAAAGATTTGTTTTGCTCCTGGTTTCAGAAGTTTCCATCTGTGTTTGCTTGGCCCTGGTGCTTTGGCCTGTGGCAGCACAGCACATCATGCCTGCAGAAGCATATGGTGGACGCAGCAGCTTACCTCATGGCATCGAGGCAGCAGAGAGGAAGGCCCTGGGTCCCATATCCCCTTTGTATTAGTCTGGATTCCCTAGAGGAACAGAATCAGCAGGAAGTGCAATTATAAAAAGGGGACATCTTAGGTTGCCTAATGTGACTGGAAGCTGGACAGTCCACCGTGACCATCTGCAGGCTGGAGAGCTGGAAGAACCAGTAGCTGTGCAGTCTAAGGGGCCGAAGCCCCAGGACAAGAGGGACCAATAGTGCTACCCTGGTCCAAGACCAAAGGCTTCTGGAGAATCTGCTTTGGAAAGAGTGAGGAGGAAGAGACCAGTATCCTCAAATGATTGACGCAGCAATCGAGAACCCATTCAAGAAGAATCGAGCTTGTATCTATGGCTGTTGTTGCTTCCTTGTTCTTCCAAATTGTATTCTGTCCAAGCCATTATCCTATTGGTCAGTGCTGCCCACATTTGGGGAGAGTCTCCATTTCAGTTCGCTGTCCCACATATGCCAGTCTTTCCTAGACCCATGCTCATTGATACACCCATAATCCTCTTAATCCTTGGCACCTCTTAATCCAATCAAGTTGGCAATTCAAATTAACCATTACACCCATCAAGTTCATGCCAGAAATGACTAACTTCCTCTGGTTAGGCCCCACCAGTAGCACCAGAGGCAGGGGAGGAAGCTTTTAGCATTGGAGCCTTTGGGGGACATTCCAAATTATAACATACCCTCACGGTTATAGAGATTAAAAATAGGAGAAAACCCTAGTGTTTAAATTGGTAATGGTGAGTCGGCAATGCAGAACTCCTGGCATCTTATTCCTAAGGATATGTAGGGGTTCTAGGGGGTTAGCAAGAGGTTGAGAATCCAAGTCAGTCAGAAGCTGCATCATCTGAATAAGAAAGAAAATATGTCCCATAATCATAAGAAAAATGAATAGAAACAGGTGCCTTGATGACCAAGAGATCGAAAGTAAAATAGTAAAGTCAGCCCTTATAACAGGACTTTAAAATACCTACAATAAATATGTTGTAGAGTTCAAAACAAATAACATAGAAAAGAGAGTGCAGAGATAGTGATTAATAATAGAGGAATGGAAACTATAAAAAGAAGCATATAGAAATTCTGAAACTATGAGAAGTACAAAATGTGAACTTAAAAAAAAAAATCCTGGATAGAATTAGTAGCCGATTCAAACCATAGAGAAAAGGGTGTGAGTGAACAAGGCAGGTCAACAGAAATCATGCCATTTTAGGAACAATGAGCAAAAGTGTTTTTGAAAGACAGTCTCCATTATGTGTAAAGTGATATCAAAAGGTATAATATGTGAAGAATCCCAGGAAAAAAAGAAGAGAAAGGGATGAAGCAATAAATTGTTTAAATAAATAATGTTTTGTGAGTCTCAAACTTGGTAAAAAGAACAAAACCAATATATGGAACTAAGAAACTCAAAAACATAGGAAGGAGGAATACAAAAGAAACCAGCCCTGGTCATGTTACAGTTAAACTGCCGAAAATCAAAGATGAAAAAATTTTGAGAGAAATCAGAGAAAAAGAATGCACACTACATAGAGGAGCTCCATCATCCAAATTATGGATTATCTTTTTTTTTAACCACAAATAACAGCAGCCAGAAAATAATGGGACCCTATCTTTAACATGTTAAAAAGAAAGCAAAACCTGTCGGAATTGTGTGACCAATGAATGTATTCCACAATATTGAAGGGGAAATAAGAACATTTTCAATGTGAGAAAATTCCTTCTTTGCAGAATTGTACACAAGAAAAGCTAAAGTGGGTTTGCCAGCTGAAGGGAAGTGATAAAGATAGGGACTTGTGTCAATGGGAAAGGATGATGAGCCCAGAAATGACAAGTCTATATTTGATGATTTACCGTTATTTAACTAAAAACTGTTTAGAACATTTAAAATATTATCTGTGGGGCTTATGACATATGTCAACAACAGTACAATAATAATTAGGAGTAGATCTATGATAAAATGAAGGATTCAAATTATTATCTTTTAGAGGTGTTTAAAATTACACCAAAGTATATAAATAAAAAGGCAGCAAAAAAATAGAATATATACTGTTCTTCAATATTTATTATATCTTGTCTTTTGGTAATGGCCACCCTAACAGATATGATGTGATATCTTGGCGTGGTCTTAATTTACATTTCTCCCCTCATTAATAATGTTGAACATTTTTTTTCTTTTACATTTTGTCTATTTATATGTCTATTCACATCCTTTGCCCATTTTTAATTAGATTATTGGATTATATGAGGTCTGTATAAACGCTGGATTTCAACCCTTTAGCAGGTGTCTGCTTGGCAGATGTTGTCTCCAATTCTATAGATTCTGTCTTCACTCAGTTGGCTGTTTCCTTGGCTGTGCATAAGCATTTTGGTGGTTGTTGTTTTGGTGAAGTCCCATGCATTTAATTTTGATTTTTTCTTGCCTGTGATTTTGGGGGTCATTTATAAAAAATACTTTCCCAAACCAGTGTTAAGGATCTTTCCACCAATTCATTTCAGGTCTTACAGAGAAGAACTGATTTTTGTGTATGGGATGAGATGTGCCCAATGTCATTCTGTTGCCTTATACACTTTTGGCAGGAATGTAAATTAGAACAGTCATTACAGAAAGCAATATTGAAGTGATCTAGCCATTCAACTCTTAGATACATACCCAAAGAATATAAAATCAGTATGCCAAAGAGATACCTGCAGTTCCACTTTCATTGTAGCATTATTAACAAAAGTCAAAATATAGACGCAAACTAAGTTGTGCCCATCCATCGGTACATGAATGGATACAGAAAACACGACTCTATCTACACAATGGAATACAATTCAGTCTTAAAAAGGAAGGAAATTCTATAATTTGTGACACCATGAAAGAACCTGGATGACGTTTTAAGCAAAGTGGGCTAATCACAGAAAAACAAATACTTTCTTTGATCTTGCTTATATGTGGAATCTAACAAAGTCACTCATAGAAACAGAAAGTAGATCAGTGGATACCAGGGACTAGGACAGTGGAGGAGGGGACAGTGGACAATTGGGGAGAGGTTGATCAAAATATGCAGTTAGGAGGAAGAAGTTGAGGAGTTATATTGTATAACATAGTGACTATAGTTAACAATAACATGGAAAATTGCTGAGAGCAAATTTTAAATGTTTTCAGGAAAAAAAGGTTTAAGGGCATGGTCTTAGGGTCATATTTGTTCAAATCCAGATTTCTTAACTGATTCCCTAATGAAACCCATTTGTACACTGGATCTTATTAGAAGCTATTGATATACTTTTTAGTTCTTGGGGAGAGTATTTTTACTTTAACAAATTAGAAATCATGATACCTGTTCTTATTCATTCTAGGTTTATCCTAAAGATTAAATTAGATATGCTTCTGAATTATGTTATAAAAACAAATGGTTTTCCTCCTTATTGGACAAAGGAGTATTGCTCTATGTGGTGTTTACCTAAACTCAGATTTTGGAGAAAAAAGAGTCCTTGTTAAATGAGCCTGATTATCTATTATAATCTTGTGGTTATGAGATATAGACTATCAGTCTAACAGTTGAATACCTAAGTTTTATTTGTTTTTTATGGGAAAATTTTCACTTCGGTGAAGTATTCTAAAGCCATTTAAATGAAAGTTGAGACCCTGCCTGGATTCTGATTGCTTTGTTCTCATCTCTCAGCTTTGTAGCCTGAGATCAAAGATTCCTCTGTCAAAGTACCTCCCTTAGTGTCAGACTAAAAAATTTATTGGTATATGCTTTCAATGAAGGCAATTTTCATGCCTTAGAAAGAAGCAGACTAATCTTTTAAAGTCCCATGTGGAACAAGGATTCTCTGGTGAGTGGTCACATCTATCTGCTTCAATATCCCAGGTAACACATTTACATTTGGACACCGACAGGTTTCTCTTTCTTGCTAGATATTCCTAAAGTAGAGAATCATTATTAACAAAAATCCAAATACAGGACTCCAAGTGCAATTGTTTTTATAATATCTGAACAAAGAGATCTGTTTCTGAAAATCCTTTAAATTATCCATGTTTTGTTTCAGAAGTTTAAATGTTGGTTCTGCTTACATTGCTTTTTGTAAAATATTTTGGATTGGGAGGGGGCTATATTATTAATATGTCAAGGTCCTTCTAATTCTAGGTTTTGATTGACAGTGGAAGCTTTCAGAGATGGTTATGGAGGCTGGCTATGTGTAAGGTTTCCTTTAGTAATTGACTATGACTTAGTTTTGTATAAATTTTATATATGTACATATACATAAACCTATAGGTATATATACCTAACAAAAAAAAAAATATATATATATATATATATATATATATATATATATATATATATATATACTTACAATATACATTTCTAATTTGTATTAAAAAAATACTGGCCATCTTATTTCCTCAAAGCATAGTCCGTTGTCCTGATACTTTGAGATTTGTTCAACAAACACATATTAAATTTGTAAGTTATACTGATTATTAAGTTGCCAATCTTTAGATTAATGTGCTTGCTGAGCTTCTGCTTTCAAGTTCATGAAGTCATACTGTTTTAATCTGGCTGTATCTAGCAGCCTCCATACTTCACTCATCTGATTGTTTTTGGGTTTGGTTTTCTGAGCCCTCCTAAATTTTAAATATTCTTCAGATACAGTGATAAGAGCTGTATTTGATATCCCAGGCAAGGAAAATTGTTCTGATATTTTTAAATTAAATTTCTCATGATGCACAAAAATCTTTGGTCCTTATCAACTACTCCATCACCAAGATCCATGTTCCCAAGCAGTAGTCTAAAGATTCTAAGGTTCTTTCACACCTTTCTGATTAGTTCAGTGCTGGACTCCATAGGTAAGTGACCTTCTTTTCAGTAGTTTGTTTTTCTTTAATATCCAAGCAGAAATAGCCTCAAGTCCTCATTCTACTCAATGGCAAGAAATCAAGGACTGTCCCTAAGAATTTCTGAGCATCTCCAGTGAACAATTTTGCATGGCACAAATCTGTTCTAGTTGCTGCTCTTCAGTTGCGAGCAAGCGGCTTCCCCACTGCCCGTGTTTACAGGGTTGCATTTATCCGGTCTCAGCACTTCACTGGTAGTGTGATTTAAAATATGCACCCAGGCTCTATATGAGTCCATAAAACACATTGTTTCAAGTTTACAAAATTATCTAAGACCTAGAGAACTTTTGATGCAAGAATGAAAACCTAAAACTGAATATTAGATATCACTGCTCTGAGGTCCATTGATAATACTAATTTGCAGAGTTCCTATTGGCTTTGTTTTATGAGCCTAAGAAAACAATATGAGAAGGGAGCTATTAGGGAAACGTGGTAAAGACCCCAGCTCAGACTGTTCTTATCCTAAGTCTATTGCTTTTTCTAGAGTGCCAGCCTAATATTTGAACACAATGACAAGACATGGAGGCTGCTGCTATGGTCTGAGTGTCATGGTTATGCGCTTTGAATTATGTAGCCAACTTTTGAGAGAGACCCTTGGTACTGACCTCCACAAGCAAAAATGTAGTCTAAGTCCAGTCATTGCTATTGGTTTCTATCATGATGACTGTTTTCAGGTTTGTGTTCCTAGGAATGATATCCAAATCTTCAAAAAAGATTTCTTTTGCACAACTTCTTGCTTCTGTGGACCATGACTAAAGAAAAAAAAATTGACTTTGCATTATAATCTTTGCTCATACTAATGATAATATTTTATGTCATTAAATAAAATATTGCATTATTTATTTATTGAACTATATATATATATATATATATATATATATATATATATATATATATATATATCAGTATTGTAGGTACTAGAGATATAATGATCTAAAAGCATACATGGCCTCTTCTTCCTACAGAGGTTAAATTAAGTTGAATTATAACCTCTTCACTAATGAATTATAGAAATATTTGATGTGATACAAAAGAGAAGCTCCACATGGTATAGAAACAAAAATGGTGGGTTGGGCCAAGTCAACTGGGTCAGGAGTGGCTTTAATCACAATACAAAGCACTTGCATCTGATTTATTCCTCTGGTTCATGGCTGCCTTAATACAAATGAAAATATACATATTTACCTACAAATATTAATCAGGTATTCTTTCTCAGAAAAAAAAAGAGTTTAATACAAATGAAAATACAACCTTTTATTTTTTTTAGCCATTAAATAATCAGAAACATTCAATATTGAAATTCTAAGAAAGGATTGTTGGTCAATAAATTAGATTTTTCCTTATTTTTTATTATTTTATTTTTATTTTTTGATATATTTATACATAACATACATCTTATTCTCTTTAGGATCCCAGTGTTGTTGAGATTCACTGTCATGTATTCATAATTTATATAGGTACATAGGAAAGTAATGACAGATTCATTCCACTGTCTTTCCTAATCTTGACCCTCCTCCCTTTCCTTCATCCCCTCTTTGTCTAACCTACTGAACTTCTATTTTTGCCCTTCCCTCTTCCCGGGTTCTGGGTTAGCATATACATATCAGAGAGAACATTCAACTGTTGTTTTTGAGGATTGGCACAATAGTCTTCAGATCCATCCATTTATTGGTAAAGGTCATAAACTCATTCTTTTTATGGGTGATTAATATTCTATTGTGTATATATATCACATTTTTTAAATCCATCTGTTGAAGGGCACCTATGTTGGCTTCATAGCTTAGCTATTGTGAATTCAGCTGCTATAAACATAGATGTGGCTGTTTCAGTATAGTGTGCTGATTTTAAGTCCTTTGGTTATATACCAAGGAGTGGGATAACTGGATCAAATGGTGGTTCCATTCCAAGATTTCTGAGGAATCTCCGTACTGCTTTCTAGAGTGGTTGCACCAATTTGCAGTCCCACCAGCAATGTATATGTGTACCCTTTTCCCCACGTTCTCACCAATATTTATTGTTACTTGTATTCTTGATGTTGTTGACATTCTGACTAGAGTGAGATGAAATCTCAGTATAGTCTTCATTTGCATTTCTCTAATTGCTAGAGATGTTAAACATTTTTTCATATATTTGTTGACCATTTTTATTTATTCTTCTATGAAGTGTCTGTTCCTTTCCTTTGCCCATTTTTGGATTGGGTTATTTGGGTTTGCTGTTGTTGTTGTTTTGGTATTGAGTTTTTGGAGTTCTTTGTAAATACTAAGAATTCATGCCATCTGAGGTGCAGGTGGTAAAGATTTCCTCCCATTCTATAGGTTCTCTCTTCACATTTTTTATTGTTTCCTGTGCTCTGAAGAAGCTTTTTAGTTTGATAACATCTCATTTATTGATTCTTGATTTTACCTCTTTAACATTAGGAGTTTTTATTGAGGAAGTCTATTCCTAATAAGACAAACATGTTGGAGTGTTGGGCCTACAATTTCTTCTAGTGTGTTCAGGATTTCTGGTATAATACCTAGGTCTTTGATCCACTTTGATTTAATTGTTATGCAAGGGGTTAAATCTCATTCTAATATGTATGGATTTTCAGTTTTCCCAGCACCATTTGTTGAAGAGGCTATCTTTTCTCCATTGAATATTTGTGGTGCCTTTGCCTAGGATGATGTGACTCTATTTGTGTCTCTGTGTCTTCTATTCTGTTCCACTGATCTTCATGTCTCTTTTGGTGCTGATACCATGCTGTTTCTGTTTCTGTAGCTCTGTAGTATAATTTAAGGCTGGTATTATGATTCTTCCAGCTTCACTTTTCTCCTAAGTATTGCTTTGGCTATTCTGGGCCTCTTTTCCAAATGAATTTCATAGTTGTTTTTTTTCTATCTCTATGAATAACATCACTGGAAGTTTGATAGGTACTGCATTAAATATGTATAGTGCTTTTGCAAGTATGGCCATTTTGATATTAATTCTGCCTCAAAAACATGGGAGATCTTTCCATCTTCTAAGTCTTCAATTTTTTCTTTAGTTTTTTTTTTTTGTAGTTTTCATTGTGGAGGACTTTCACCTCTTTTGTTAGATTGATTCCCAGGATTTTTTTGGGGGGGAAGGGGGGCAGACCAAGGGGGTATTGTGAGTGGGATAGTTTTCCTAATTTCTCTTTTTAAAAATTTATTTGTTCTAATTTGTTATATATGATAGCAGAATGCATTTCAGTTCATAGTACACAAATGGAGCACAATTTTTCCTTCCTCTAGTTGTACACAAAGTAGAGTCACACCATTTATGTCTTCATACATGTACCTAGGGTAATGATGTCTATCTCATTCTACCATTTTTTCTACCCCCAATCCCCCCTCTTCCCTTCCATCTTCTTTGCACTATCCAAAATTCCTCATTCCTCCCTTGCTCCCCACCACTACCACCTCCATTGTGGATCAGCATCTACTTATCAGAGAAAACATTTAGCCTTTTGTTTTTTTGTGGTTGACTAGGAACATGATTTATTTATGGGTGTTAATTTTATCATGCTGCTTTTCTGAATTAATTTATGGGTTCTAGAAGTTTCCTGGTGGAGGTTTGGGGGCCTTCTAAATGTAGGATCATTCTAAATGTAGAATCCCGTCATCAGCAAATAGGGATAGATTGAGCTCTTTTTTTTTTAACTATTTGTAAAAATAGTAAAAAATTTCTTAATTTCTTTCTTTTGCTTAATGGCTCTGGCTGGAATTTCAAGGACTACATTGTATAGAAGTGGTAAAATAGGGCAGCTCTGTCTTGTTCCAATTTTTAGAGTAATGCTTTCAGTTTTTTCTATGTTGGCTTGAGATTTAGTGTATATAGCTTTAAAAATGTTGAAGTATGTTCCTACTATTCCTAGTTTTTATAGTGTTTTGAGCATGAATAGATGCTGAATATTGTCAAATGCTTTTTCTGCATCTATTTAGATAATCATGTGATTTTTGTCTTTAAATCAATTGATGTGGAGAATTACATTTATTGATTTTTGTATGTTGAACCAACCTTGCATCCCAGGGATGAACCACACTTGATCATGGTGCATGGTGCTAATATCACCCTGATACAAAAACTAGAAAAAGACACATCAAGAAAAGAAAACTTTTCTTTTTTCTAAGAATTTTTGCATCCATGTGCATTAGGGATATTGGTCTGAAGTTTTCTTTTCTTGATGTGTCTTTTTCTAGTTTTTGTATCAGGGTGATACTAGCTTCATAGAATGAGATTGGAAGAATTCCATCCTTTTCTATTTCATGGAAAATTTGAGAAGGATTGGTGTGATTTCTTCTCTGATAGTCTGGTAGAACTTTTCTGAGAATCCATCTAGTCCTGGGCTTTTCTTTTTTGGTAAGCTTTTAATGGCATTTTCAATTTCATTGCTTGAAATTGGTACTTTTAAGTTTTCTATATCTTCATGGTTCAATTTGTATAGGTCATATGCATTTAGAAATTTGTCAATGTCTTCAAGATTTTCTATTTTATTGGAGTATAAATTTTCAAAGTAGTTTCTAGTTATCATCTATAGTTCAGTAGTATCTGTCATGATATATCCTTTTTCATCATGGATTTTAGTAATTAGAGTTTTCTTTCTCTCTTCATTAGGTTGACTAAGGGTTGACCGATTTTATTTATTTTTTCAATGAACCAACTTTTTGTTTCATTGGGGTTTTTTGAATTTTTTGTTATAATTTCATTGATTTCAGCTCTGATTTCAATTATTTCCTGTCTCCTATGCTTTTGGGTTTGGTTTGTTAATTTTTGAGGGCTTTGAGATGTAATGTTAGTTATTTATTTGGTGACTCTCTGTTGTTTTAGTGAATGAGCTCAATGCAATTAACTTTCCTCTTAGAACTACCTTCATAGTGTCCCAGAGATTTTGATATGTCACTATTTTAAACTTCATCTCTGATTTCTTCTGTTATCCTTCAGTCATTCAATAGCATATTATAAAGATTTCAGATATTAGAGTAGCTTCTGGTTTTTATTTTATCATTGATTTCTAATTTCATTCCATTATTAACTGATAGAATGCAAGGTATCTCTATTTTTTTCTGTGTTTTCTAAGAGTCTCTTTGTGGCATAAGATATGATCTACTTTAGAGAATGATCCATGTGCTGCTGAGAAGAAAGTATATTTGGTCATTGATGGGTAAACTATTCTATATGTGTCAGCTACATCTAAGTTATTAATTGTATTTTTTAGTTCTATAGCTTCTTTATTTAGTTTTTGTCTTGAGGATGTATCCAGTGATGAGAGAGGAATGTTAAAGGTACCCAGTATCATTGTGTTGTGGCCTATCTGAGTCTAGAAATTAAGGTAAGTTTATTTGATGTAGATAGATGCTTCATGGTTTGGGGCATAAATATTTACAATTGTTATGTCTTGTTTATGTATAATTTCCTTTAGCAGTATGAAATGACCTTCTTAGCCACTTCTGATTAACTTTATCTGATATGAGGATAGAAACACCTGCTTATTTACGAGATCCATGTAAATGATATGTTTTTTACTCCTCCTTTTACCTTCAGTGTATGGATCTCTGTCTATGAGGTGAGTCTTCTGGAGCCAGCATATTGTTGGGTCTTGTTCTTTAATCTGATTTGCCAGTCTATGTCTTTTGATTGATGAGTTTAGACCATTTACATTCAATGTTATTATTGAGGAATAATTTTTATTTCCTGTCATTTTGATTTATTTCTGATTTTAATTTGAATAAGTTGCTCCATTGACTGACTATTCTTCTATTATAGTCCTTCCTTTTGATGGTTTTCAATTTTATTTTTTTATTTCTTCTTTGTGAAATATTTTACTAGGTATGTTTGTAGTGCAGGCTTTCTAGTTAGGAATTCTTTTAACTTTTGTTTATGTTGGAAGGTGCCATGTCATCAGCAAATTTGAAGCTAAATTTTGCTTGATATAGTGTTTTTGATCAACATCCATTTTCTTTCAGAGCTTGGTATGTATTATTTCAAGACTTTCTAGCTTTTAGTGTCTGGGTTGAGAAATCAGCTGAGATCCAGGATGGTTTCCGTCTAAATGATACAAATCCTTTCTCTCTGGCAGTCTTTAAAATTCTATTCTTATTCTGTATTTGGGGCATTTTCATAATAATGTGCCTTGGTTAGGTCTGTTGTAATTTTGTATATTTAGAATCCTATAATCGTCCTATGTTTGATTTTCCACTTCATTCTTAAGGTTTGGAGAATTTTCTGATATTATTTCATTGAAAGGATTGTGCAGCCCCTTAGTTTATTTTTCTGAGCCTTCATTTATCCCAATAAATCTTCAATTTGGCCTTTTCATGTTATCCCATATTTCTTGAAAGTTCTATTCATGGTCTCTTAACATCTTTTCCCATGGTCAACTTTATTTCAAGATTATATATTTTGTCTTTGTTGCCTTAAGTGCTTATCAGCCAAGTGGTCTTGTTTGCTGGTGATGCCTTCCATTGAGTTTTTAATTATTTTATTGATTCCTTCATTTTTAGGATTTCTGATTTGATTCTTCTTCAGGATTTCTATTGCATTACTGAAATGATCTTTTGTTTCTTGGAGTTTCTCTCTGATTTCACTCCTTTCATCATTTTTTTAACCTCACAGTTCATTTTAACTTTGAATTGTCTACATTTCTTCTTTGAACATTTCCTCCACTGTAATATCATTGGATTCTGTTAATGAGGTATTTTGGGTTGTTCTCTTTTTTTTTCTACCCATTTGTCAGTAATAATCTGAGGCATCAGAGCTGCTACCCTATAAATTTATAGTATCCCTGAGGTTTCTACTACCTCAGAGTTTAGTGGGAGACACATAATAATAATAACCAATGCAAACAATATACAGCATTAAACTAAGTACTTAGTTCCTCTTTTGACATCTACAATGTTAATTGGCAGTATAAACAGAAATGGTATGGTAAGCAATTGCCAACAGCAAAAACGATCTGGGTTTGCTATTTCAAAAAGTTAAAGAGGGAGAATGCAGAGGAGATATAGGATGCGATAAATGAGAGGGAAGATGAAAGAGAATAGTAGTAAAGATTTCAAGGAAGAGTGAAAGAACAATAGAATTTGGCTCCTAGTGAAAGAAAAGAGAGGAAGAGAATCAAGAGAAATAGGAGAAAAACTATAGAACAACTACAAAGTAAATAAATAAACAAATAAATAAAACAGAACCAAAGTATATCAACCAAAAACCCTAGTCCTCAAGAGACAGTCAGGAAAATAACTACCTTCAAGAAATGCTAGAAATTAGAAGACTAAGACAAATATGTGTACGTATAAATGTTCATGAACCATTCAGCACAAAAAATTTAAGAAAAAAAAAAGAAAAATTTCTTCACAAAAGATTATGGAATTGTTTCCATTGCAGTGGTTAAAAAAATTGTCAGTAATATTATATGTTGGTTGTCCATTCCCAATTGTCTGTCTTTCTGTTTTTTCTTGAGGTATGCATTGCGTGCAAGAGCAGTAGTCAGGGGCTTCACTTCCTTCTTGTCTTTATGGAGCTAGTCGGGTTGCTGTTTCTCAGCTTCCCTTCTCTCCAGGAGCAGATTGGAAGGTGTTGTCTACTCCACTTACAGCAAGGGGTCGCTGTGAAGTTTGGGGAGAGGAGTTCCCTGAAGTGGACCTCGTAGAGGCAGGGTTTGGGTCTAGCTGGATCCCGAGTGCTTTATTGAATGAGGATTAGTCTGAAGCTTTTAAATCAGCATACCCCCAGGGCCTGGCTGCTTCCTATTCGTGCTGGGAGTCTATACCACTAGAGTCTTCTCTGGGTTTTATGTGATTACTGGATTATGCAGTGAAAGAGCCAGTCCTTTACCAGGTTGGCCACTTAAGGCTCCCATAGCTTAGCCTCCTGGGCTTAGTTCCAAAGTGCACACTCATTCCCCCTCCTGCCTGACCAAGTCCCAGGCTGTCCCCAGCTGGTCCTGTGAACCAGGAGAGACACCCAGTATCGCTTGGGTTGTAGTGTCCTAAATTCCCCTGCGTACAACACTCTCCATGCCTGAATTTCACCTGGCTTTCTAGTCACACTCTGGGTCATGTGGCAGGCCCTTTGTCAGGTCAGGTTTTCAGGCCCAGCTGGAATCACACAGGTCTGAGTGCCTACATTGGGTCCACACCTGCCGGCTGCCCTAGAGCAGCAGGATACAATGGTGGCTGTCCTGGATCTCTATGGGCTACTGGGAGACATGAACTGTCTTTCCCACACCAGAATTTAGAGTAGCTCACCCACTGGACCTGTTCAACAATGTCCTAATGTCCCTGATCACCCATTTCTCCATTTCAAGACATGCCATGATGTCACCCAAAATGTAGGTTTTCTTAGTCCCCGTCTCCAATTTGCCTGCAGGGGATTCACATCAGTGGCCTCCAAGCACCCGTGTTTCTTTCTTTTTTATTTTATTCCTTTCAAACTTGTGAGTCCCTGGACTGTTCTGAGAGTCCAGTATAAAATCCCAGTAAGGTTTCTTTTTCCACCCACCTCAAAAAGAAGCTGTTTGTCTGCATTCTTGGTCTCACGTCATGGAGCAGCTTGGAAAGTAACCTCCTCTACTCTGCCATCTTAACCAAATTCTAGGTTTTTCTTTATCCTTCATATTTTGGATGCCCATAATTAAGTAGGCATCAAAATCAACCAAATGGAGTGGAAACAATTTATTATTGATAAATTTTGATTGGATGATAATGACCCATTTTATATCAGATGGAGCTTCCTAATGTTTCCTTCTAGAATTACCTACTTAGGCAGACACAGCTAGACACAGGCAGGTTTACTGCTTGGGGCAGAGCCCACCCTTACAGGCTTACCACAGGTAGAAAGAAAAGAAAATGAAGTCTCCTCAAATTCCAAATAGAGGGGGAAGCCCGAGTCAAAAAGGAAAGAGGACAAAGGCAAGAGTATTCTCTAGTGCAATTCTATCATGAGAATCCTGAGGAATGGAAGACCCCACCCAAGTCATGTTCTTTTTGTTTCTTTGAACTATTAGATTTAGCAGTCAAGCCAGTGGCTTATCAGAATTATGACTGACCTTATTTGAGAAAACTGTTGATTCCCTAGGAGTTCTACTCTTGGCTTATAAAGTTGAGAAGCACTGCTGCTTTGTGTATTTAGTGGGAAGTTTAATTTTCACTCCTAGAACTGTTTTGTCCAATAAGATAGCCACCAGCTATCTTAAATTCAAATGAATTAAAATCAAATTAAATAAAATATAAATTCCATCCCTTGGTCAGAGTAGGCACATTCCAGTGCTCAATACATAGTGGAGGTCTCTAGGATAGAACAGACTAGAATGTATTTGTGTCATCATGGAACCATCCATTTGATTCCATTACTTTAGAAAGCATTAAAATACTTTAGGATAGCACATTAATGAACTTCAGGACCTTGTTTTACCTTACTCCAGACTCCCACATCCAATATGTTTCTTTAGAAGTTATTCAATTACAATATCTGACAAAAATGCTCCAGTAATTCAATGTTGACTGATTATTTTTAATGTTACAATATTCCTAACACAGGAGAAATTATATCCAAAGATAAAGCCCAAATAAGTTGAACTTTTGGATTTCCCTCTGCTTGGTTTCTGATTCTCTTCTACCTCCGCTGGACTGGTCCCTCCGAAGCTTGGATAAGGGGGGCTCCTCAGTGGCAGTGGGGAGGTCTCTCCAGTGAAGACCCTGTGTCCTACCTGATAGTTTGGACTGGTTTTCTCCTGTCTCATGGTTCTCTAACTGAGAGGTTCCATCTCTGGTGCCCCTTCTCTCACGCTTTGTCAGAAGGCTTCGCAGAGGAACAGATGATTTCCTCTGCTTCATCAACTGGTTCTTATTTTCCTCTACTGCATGAAGTACAGATACTGTTTGCTGTATCTGAGCACCTTTTTTCTTTTGGTTCAGAAAAATTGATTTTCTAACATATTCTTCTCAATTTTTTATTACACAGACTCCTGTAGTGAGAAACAAAAAATCATTCATCACTGAATCTACCAAAAGCATCTAATATTTATACAAATTTTATTTATCTTCACTTCCTGACAGAGAACATTACCTCAGAGGTATTTTGTCTTCAGCACAACAACTAATCTAGGCCTGGATCGTCTTTATCATCTTCCTCCTTGGATTTTCTTAGAGTATCTCCTCAAAATCATTCTTTCCTCTGGAGTCATGGTTCTACATGTCTCTAACATGTCCCTTCAGGCAGTGGGGTTGCTGGTGAACTGGATCTCTAGAAAACAAAACAAAAAAGTCCTGATTTGAGGTGTCTGCCCATTTTCCAGGTGTAAATACTTCCACCATGGTTGAACTTAATCAGCCACATCTGCAGCCACTCTGAAATTAATCCAACAACATTCTGAGTTTTTGACACCAATTATTATGTCTTTGGTCTTCAAAAAGAATGTAAGTTTCTGAGATTCCTTTCAAGAGCCATCTGGGTTTTTGAGGCGTGATTTCCATATTGCTCATATTATGGATTTGTATGAACATGTATTTCAGTTGCTTCACATCATGAGGAGAAGCCATTCTGGTCTGGTCTCTCCTTAGTTCTTGACATTTTTGTTTTGTTTTGTTTTTGACTGATGATTTGGGCTTCAGCCAGCCTTTCTAATGTGGAAACAACTAAAACAAAGATGATAAAGAATTAGTATTTTTTTTTAGCATAGGACCTGAACATTATAAATCTTTAAAGAAGCAAACTACTATGGTAGATTTTTTTAAATAAATTTATTTATTTTAATTAGGTAAATATTTTTATACAATTCTTTATTCTGTCTCCTAACCTGCTATTTTGGGGGATAATCTATGAGATCCCTTGAACCCTTCCCCTGTTAGTCTGTTTTTGTTTGATCTTAAGATCCTGACTGGTCATTGTCAGGATCACTGAGTCTCTAACTGGCCTTTTTCCTTTGATATATTAAAAACAAAGTTCATATTTGCTTTAATCTTCCTTGAAAGGTAATCTTGCAAGTTGTATTTTGGGGAAAACCTTTATTCCCAGATATTGTTCGACCTGTAGGCGATTGTGACGGCTTCCCTGTTATCATACTCTGTCTGACTTTGTATATTTTGAAGGACAATTTTTAACAGGTGGCAACTTATGGCATTTTATTGGTAGTATTGACCACTGTGTCAGAAGCTACTTGAAAGAGGCAAAAACTCAAAACTCTATAGGATTATCTCAAAATTGATAAAGATAGCGGAACTTGAAGCACAAATATACACTTTTTCCTTCCAGTGATAACTTTGTCTTCCTTTATTAGCCATACCTATACTTTTGATCCTTGATATGTGTATTTTTCCTGGTTTTATTGTAAAATATTTCATAAACATCATCAGGATTCACAGAAGCTATTAACTTTTTCTACTTTAATTTAAAATTATTAGTCCACTAACACCCACGTACTGCTGCCATATGTCTTTTGTCTTTTGTTGTTAATATTTAATGATGCCATTTCCTCACCCTCACAAGGGTAACAGGAAATGCTATTGGACAATGATTACTTTGTAGCTCACCCACGGTCCTCCCTTCCAGCACTTTCCAGGAACCAAACTACAGAAAATGGAAGAGATTCTCCTTTCTTGGGAAGTTTCAACCGCTTGTTCTAGGAAATATTTGAACATCCTATTTAAACTTTTTGGTGCTAAATCATATCCCTATCAGTTTATGTTTGGACGATTAAAACCACTGACTTCATAGTATTTTTGTCTGAAGTAGGACTTAACAGTTTCAACTCAGATTCAGCAGAATTACTTATCTGTTTTTTTTCCCCTCAAAGTTGATGAAATCAAATCATCTGGGAGCTTTTGAGAAATGAAACATATGCATCCATTGTACTGAATGAGAATCTGTATTCCCAAAGTAATTCTGCTATGCAATATGTTTAGAAAACACTAGTTTAATATATAAATCTGTTTCTAACTTTTCAACCATTCACTAAATATTTTAATTCCTTCTGTATACAAAGAGATATGATAGGGCGAAGAACCAAAAAGAAAAAAAAAAGTAAATTTCCATAACATTCTACCAATAAGCAGCCACACAAGGAACCTGCATATCACAAACAATAGGAGAATTCCCAAGGGAAAGAACGGGAACATTCTTCTGGGCTGGGTGAAGGACTTTTGTTGGGTTGGTAAAGGTCTAGCAGGTATCATAAATGGTGGAAAGTGAGTCCAGGCAGAGGAAATTCTCAGAGCTGCAGAACCAGACAAACTCCGTGTGGTGAACCCAGAAAGGAGAAGAGACTAGAAAGGGGCAGATTAGAAAATGACCTGAGTATAATTCTGAGGAATTTATGTTTTGTTACGTGACTAAAGAAACAACACCCTTAGAAATTTTAATATGACTTTTGCTCCAAAGATATTTATTTTTGTTTTCTTTTTTTTTTTTTTTTTTTTTTAGAGGAGGAAAAGTTTATTTGGGGCTCACAGTTTCAGAGGTTCAGTCCATGGATGGCCAACTCCATTGCTTTCAGCCAGAGAGCATCATGATAGAAGGGCATGGTAGAGTCAAAGTGCTTACCTCACGGTAGCTGGGAAACAGAGAGGGAGTGAGGAATCAGGGAGAATATAAACAAAGAGAGACAGGAAGAAGCCAGGGTCCCAATGACTCCTAGGAGAATGAGCACAGCACTCCTGACTTGACTTCCTCCACTAGGTCCCACCTCCTAAAGGTTGGAGCACCTTTGAAGAACACCAGGGGTTGGCCAACAAACTCCTAACTCTTGGGCCTTTGGGGGACATTCCAGATCTAAACTATAGCACCATTTTAAATATATGATCAACATAAGACATTATGTGATCGTTCACATTTTTATTTTCATACTAAGCCCTGTGTGTGTTTTACATTTAAGGACTACCTCAATTCAGACTAGCCCCATTTCAAGAACTTGGTACCTGTTTGTATCTAGTGGTTACCTTATGTGGCAGAACAGGTCTAGACACTGGTCTAACAGCACATACTGTTCTCCTACCCTCTTCTCTAGTTCCTACCAGATAATAGGTACTCATCCCTCATAAATCAGAAAGTCCTTTCATAATCCCCACAGCAGAGAAAGTGCCCCTTGTTCCATGTCCCTAAAGCATCTTGAATATCTATTTCATAATACCCACCACACACATAAATTATTTCTTCATCCTGCTATCAGCTCCGTGAGCAAAGTGTCTGCCTTGTCCAGAGCTACATCTAGCCTAATACCTAGCACGTGAAAGTTATTCAAGATGTATTTGATCAAATAAATTTAAGGCAACTTCCAGGATAATTAAAAACAGTTCTTTACATTGCTATTTTCATCATAAAATTTCTTAACAGTCATAACCTAATTAATGGGATTTTACCATAGAGCTCAGTACTAGGGATCATGTGGTTGCACAGCACAGACCACAGAGGTAGGACCTCATGGCAGTGTTACGAAACATAGCACATACCTGTTGCTATTGACTGACACATTCTTCCACACGTAGCATTGTTTGTTACAAAATTCAAAATGTACAGAAGTGAAGACAAAGTCTTTTTTAGCTGGGTGCAGTGGCACATTCTTGTAATCCCAGAGATTTGGGAGACTGAGACAGGAGGATCCAAAGATATTTCTAATACTTCTTCTTAGGAACCTTTTCCTTCTGGATCCCTATTGCCTATTTTCCCTGTGGTGGTTGCTGCTTATAATCATCACATTCTTCTGATTATCCTCTTGTTTTCAGCTATTTTCAGGTGCCATTTTACCAAAATTCTTATTTATTGCATTTCCCTTTGCTTGTTTTATTATTTAGATATGTAGCATTACTGTAGGCTAATGTGTGTTACCTGCCTTGGGTCAGTTAAGCCTCAAAAAATCTTAAACTACAGTAGACTGTGATGGAGGTGGCCAGCTGCCCATCAAATATTATTACCTTTCACTTTAAATGTCTAAATTTTGAATTGGGCTCCAAATTTCTTTCTTTCTTTCTTTCTTTCTTTCTTTCTTTCTTTCTTTCTTTCTTTCTTTCTTTCTTTCTTTCTTTCTTTCTTTTTTCCTCTTTGTTGTACTATTATGGGAGTCAAAGAAAAGATCTGATCTGGAGAGAGAGAAGAGTTGGTGCCTCTGATTTGGCAACTCCCAGTCTGCTTTGGAGTGACAGGTTACCTAGGGAAGTGGTGGACCACATACTGGAAGGAATACATGTTTTTGAGTTGGGGAACTAGATGGTGGTTCTGAGGACTGATATTTGGTACCTAAATTTGAAGCATAAAGAATATTCAAATGTCAGAAATATACTCAGGGAAAAACAAATGTTTCAGGAATATGTTTTGGCTCAACATCAAAGAAGACATTTAATAGTCAGCTGCTAGTATATGCCAGAGAATGTCTGATTTTTGCTTCCTGAGGTAGCGATTTATTGAGTTCCTTATCACAAGAGGTGAAAGTTCGGTCCAGGTATGGTGGGGTAAAGGTGATTCAAATGGAAATGAGTGATTGGACACTTGACATTTTTTCCACAGTGATCTTTGCAGTACTTGTTTAGATTGAGGTTCAGAAATATGTTGGGTTTTCCCTTGGTGCTCTAAACTACTGATTATACATCAATTGGTTAGACTTTCTTCTTTTCCTTCATAAATGTATTATTTTCCCTTTATTAAATAAACATATTTTTCTCCAAAGAATTTGAAAAGTATAAAGTAAAAAAAACCTCACTATTGTTTTGCAATCTGTAAAATTAGGCTTCTTAGCTTCAAAATGGAGATAAAGAGGAAATGAATTTATTTTGGGGCATTCAGGAGAATAATTTTACCCCAAAAGCACTGTAGACATAATGTCAGGCCCCCGATTTTTTTAGCAGCCCATGACAAACTTTTAATTTTTTTTTTAATTTTGAATAAAAAATGAGTTTTTAGATTAAAGATTATTGTGTGATATAAATATATCTTTTTACCAATGAACAAAATATGCTATATAGCTATGTATGAGAGTTTGTGTGTGTGCGCATGGAAAAAGGACTTCATGAATGTAAAAAGTCTCTAGGGTCTCCTAAAATAAAGAACACAGAGGCTGAGGCTTGGAGGCCGCCTCAGGAACTATATCCCCAATCAAATCCACATGAGCACCAGGAAAAATTCCTATTGCTGCTGCTGGCACTGGGACCCCCTCCCACACTGTTGGCTGGCACTGAGCAGGGGGTAGAACCTCTGCCCCCACTGCTTCTGAGAGCTGGCAGAGCTATCAACTTTCAGAACAGATTGCCAGATGGCTTCCGTGAAGCATATGTTTCTGAGCTGATGCTTTGTGCGGTGACATCATGGGAGACTTGGCTGAATGCTTACATACTCTCAATAAGAAAGACTGAAAAGTGGATTCCTGGGGTCTTTCTTGGTGATGGGTGAACTTGTCAGGTGGGACATTTCCCAGACATAGGAATGGTGTTCCTGAGATTCCAGACAGGCAAGCCACCACACAAAACCCCTAGCACATTGAAGCATTACCCTCTAAACTTTATGGCATATGTAGGTGTGGCTTTTGTGTAATAACTCACATAAAAAGTGCAATGTCTGACTACTTACAATGTGCTATTCTGTTTGAATCTTATAATTTAATCATTAATTTAAAATAACAGCATTTGGGGATAGGCATTATTGGTGCTATTTCCCCGTTCTATTAATGAAGAGATAGGCTTAAAGAGGCTCAGTCACTTGTCCACGAAGATCAAGTTAAGGAGTAGTGAAGATAGGATTTTTATTGTGAATCTTACCTGCTACACTATATCATAGTCACAAATGAGGTGTACAGCTTTAAAATACTGCCTTTTACATTTAGTTTTTTTGATAAAAAGCTTTTCAATTGTGGATTTTAAACTCTTTCTGGATATGTTTATAATGGTGACAGAATATTCCACCCACTTAATGTGACAAAATTTATTCAAAGATTTCTATATTGTTAAATATTTAGGTTGGTTCTATTTTTTCCTATATAAATCATATTATAGAAATTCTTTGCATATACTTTCCCCCTACATTTATATTTCTTCTCTAGAATACAGATCTAGAGTTAGAATACAAAATCAAAGGGAATGTAAATGTATTTTCTAAGAAGCCAATGCCACACTTTGGTTTAATTTAATTTATTAATCTTAATAATATCTATTCAGATTTCAAGATACTCGCCTCATGCCTTCCTCATGCTGTGGGGGATACTTGTTAAGACCAGGCTGAATATTTGACATTTACCTAAAAGCATTATGGTTTTGTGGATGTTAAATTATGATGGGCCTAAAGTGAACATCTCAACTTGTATTACTACATTAGTGAGCATGTGCCCTACATATTCTGGGATGGGTTAAGAACACTTTGAAAGTTCCCAGAAAATACTCTTAGGATAAAGGAAAGTGGCATTCAAAACAATCTCAAGTAGCATCAAGTATAAGTGATTTTTCTTCTTTGCCAATGTGTTAGATGAAATATTTTCAATCACTGTTTTAATGGTTATTTCCTTGAGTACCAATGAGGTCAACCATTTTTTCATATATTTATTAATGAGTTA
Source organism: Spermophilus citellus (assembly GCF_964194105.1). Classification (NCBI taxonomy): domain Eukaryota; kingdom Metazoa; phylum Chordata; class Mammalia; order Rodentia; family Sciuridae; genus Spermophilus; species Spermophilus citellus. The sequence continues at coordinate 136,807,201 of NC_138189.1, forward strand.
TTTCTTCTTTGGGAAGTGTTGTTTGACTATTTCTCACTTGGTATTTAGTATTTGTACCAAATAGGTTTGGTGTATTGTATTTGTTGCAAATAATATCATATCTACTTTTATTAATTTTTAATCTAGGGAAATTTTTTGGTATAATCTAAATTACCAGGCATTTTCTTTGTAATTTCTTCTAGCATAAGTTTCAGAACTATAATTGACTTCTTTCAACTTTGTCTATATTTTTTGTGTTGTATTTATTTTTATTTATCCCCATTATACATTTGGAATTCCTATTATAGCTAATGAAACATATTTTATTCCCCAAAGCTAGACAATTATCTCAATAATTATTAAACCATTGCTTTTTGCATTCATTTGTGGTTCTGATTTTATTCTGCAATGAATTTGGGTTCCCTTTCTCTGTGTCCACAGAGTCCTATGCCTGTTTACATCAATTTCTACTGTAATGAAAAATGGCTATTAATTTTCTCCCTCCAAATTTAATGGGAGGGGACAGAATTGTGCTGTCCCTTTGATAACTAGCACAGTGCTTGGCATGTGACAGGCATTATATATCTGTTGAATGATGAATGCATAAAATGGGATTTTTCTGGCAAACTCATATTTTCTCACTAATTACATCCATTCCAGAATCATTTCTGCACTGTGGTGAATGTTGTGTCACAATAATACATTTTATCATTAGAATCAAACCTCTTATTAATATTCACTTTCAGAATATTCTTTTGGAACCACGACTTATTCTTCAAATGAACTTCAGAAAATTTCAACAGTCTCTAAAATTGGTCCCATTAGAATTTTTGTTTGAATTATGTTAAAATATAAATTAAGTTTTGGAAGAATCGATATTTTGTATTGTAAATACCTTCCCACTCACATACGTGTTATAGCTCCTTATTTCCCTTTACAGCTTTCAATAATTTCTTTACAGAGTCATTCATAATCCTTTTATAGATTTTCTTGTTATTGCTGTAGTGATTCAGATTATTATTGCTTCTGCTGGGATTTGTATTTATTTATTTTGAAAAACTTACTTTCTATTTGTTGCAATTATACAAAAAAGTTACTGTTGCATGTTTACGTTACATTCTGGGACTTTGCTTGAATCATTTCATTAATTCTAGTAGAGAAATTTCATAGTTGAACTAAAGACCACGCATAATGGTTGAGCATAATGTCACTTCAACTAAATTCTATTTTGTCTTTACAGTTAGGGATGGGAATTGGGTAACAAAAATATGATTCTAAAAATTTGATTTTCGAGATTGCATGGAACTTTTGCACCTGTGTTAGAGACCGTTGATTATATTAGCTTCTAGTAACTTCATGCAAATAATCCGAGAAGGCATTTAAATGGGGGAACTTTTAGGGGACAAACGTGGAGGTTTTTCAGAACCCGTGACTACCTCCATGTTGCATAATTCCCTGACTTACGTGGTATGTTCCCTCTCTGACCTCTTCTGAACTCCAAGCTTCTCAGCTCCAGGCTTTGGCATAATATCCCAAAACTCTTACTGAGGGGGGGACCTTTGTCTTGGAGGCACGCAGGTTATTTTGGTTCAATGTAAGACATCTAAAGCCTAGGTTTCTTCCATGGGGTAATGTGAAAAGATAGAGAGTCAGCCTTGATGTTAGTGGCATCCTCTTTACACACTCTCTGAAGCAGGAGAGACCTGTATCTTTCAGGACCACAGAGGGAATGAGCCCAAGGACCACAGAATGCACCAACTGCATCACATGAGGTGGAAACCCAATGTGGCCACTTCAATTTCCTTTTTGTTTGTGACATTCTAATCCTAAACAGTAATGCTCGATTCAACCTAACATCCATTTGAATTTATATCATTTAAAGTAGAATTCTATTTAAAATAGATTTTTTGAAAAACTTTTATGTCCTGATTAATGCAGTATCCTCTTTAGTCATTTATTGTGAAGGTAATGATGAGTGTTAAATGAGGCTTTGTGTTTGCATTAACTCTGTGGGATGTTTGTCTGAGGTGACCAGGCACTTCAGTAGGTTTGAGTAAATATTGGCTCTTGCTATATAATGGGAGCTGACAAGTGACAAACACCACACTGGGAACAAAACGAGTGTGAAAGACAGTTCCGTATAACACCATTGATCTTTCTGCATCATAAACATTTGTTCTTTGGATTTGCACAATTATTCTTTTTATATTCAATATATTTACTCATCATCATCGTATGAGGGGTTGCCCTTCCTCTGTATGCTTAACTTACATTTTTAAGAGTTATTCAGTGGCTTGTTTGGACACTGTGGACCATCCGAGAGTCTGTTGACCTCTGGACATTGTATCTGTAAGGCCATCTCATCACCTTTGCAGATGTCTGACACCTCAAAGTAGCAAGAGGGACATATAGTCTCTTGTGGTGATAAGGATAGGAAATTGCCATGTGCTCTACATACAACAGGTTTAAGCTTTGATTGGATTTTAAAAATATAAGGGGTAAATTATGGCTTGTATTAATTATAGAATAATATTTCTATTCCTTCATATACCTCATGACCAGGACTAATTAGACGCAAGTGTCTTTTGCAAAGTCTGTCTGAATAAAAGCTCAATATAGCAAACTTAAGACTTTTCTAAGTAACTGGTGTATTTCATGTTTTGTAATCAATTGATGGTTTACATTTTCTTTAGTTGCAATTGGGTGACTAGTTTTATGCTTTTTCTATTAATAAAACTTTTATTTTCTAATATTTATCTTAAAAGTAACTTGGTTATACCAGACTCAACACATGAGAAATGGTAGGACAAATTTAGATGAAGTATTTTGTTTTCCCCAAATAAAATTAGATCTGATGTGATTTATAGCTCACTTGTTGTAGTTTCCTCTTTCTAAATTAAAAACCATATACAGTTAACCATCATATCTGTGGGCTCCATATCCTTCAATGAACTGCAAATCAAAAATATTTTTAAAAATTGTGTCTATGATGAACACGCACAAACTTTTTTTCTTGTCACTATTGCTTAAACACTATATTATGGTGGCTATTTACACAGCATTTATATTATATTAGGTGTGTTACAAATAATCTAGAGATAATTTAAAGTATAGGGAAGAGATATACCTATGTTATATGAAAATACTAGGCCTCTTTGTATAAGGAATTTGAACTTTTGCAGATTTCAGTGTCTGTATGAGATCCTGGAACTGTTCTCTCAGAGATACTGAGAGACAATTGTAGAATTGAGAGAATGATGTGATAAGATAAAGGAGAAAAATCTGATGCAATATTTATTTTTATATGTGATTGGAGGAAAATGTGTTTTGAATAAAGTACAGTAGTATTTTACAAAATAAAGTACTATAGTGCTTTATTCAGTAAGTTATTATTCTCTTTTGACACATAAAATGAAATTTTTGTAATTGATAATAAAATTATAATTTGGAAATTATAATTTCTACAATAGACTTAGGAAAAAAGCCTCATGTATTATTTTTAATACTCTTTTTTGCATGCCATATAGTAAAAAAAATGTCTTGATAAACAACATGGCAGAGTGATAAAATGCCCAAACTCTGGGCCCAGATACTGGATTCAAATTCACATACTGACATTTAAACCAACTGTGAGATTCTGACTGAGCTATTTCATATTTCTTGGCCAAATTCTTTACCTGCAAATGGTTGTGTTGGAGATTCCAAGCCCACCCTCAGTTTAATGGTTTGCTAGAAGACACAGAAAAACTGTATAACCATAGTTATGTCTTATAATAGTAAAAGGATACAGACTAAAATCAACAAAGGGAACAGGCTCATGAAGAAAATCCAAGAACCAATTTCCAGGTATCCCTGTCAGTGGAGTCCCATGCTTAAAGCTCCTAGCAAAAAAAAAAAAAAAAAAGTATAACATGTTAATAAGGCAGGGAAACTTTTAGAACTTTGGTTTTTAGACTTCTAATGGGAATTAGTCACATAAATGTGCAGCATTGGGCAACTGACCTCAACTATACAGACTCCAGCAACCCTTGCCTTCAAGCAAAACCAGGTGTTCACTATAAATCACATTTTAGAGTAAACTTAGCTGGTTGGATTGAAACAGCATAGCCCCAGGCCTCATACATACAAAAACATTCTTAACCACTCAGACTATTCCAAGAGCTCAGAGTTATCTCCCAGAAACCAGCAGAGGCCTATCCTGGAGACTTGCCTTTCTATGGAATGTGCAGGGTTTGAGCAATGCAGACCTGGCTGCATTAACCCTTTCTTGCCCAGGGGTTATGAGGATAAACAAGTTAATCCCGTAACTTAGAAAAGCATTTGGCAACAGAACAGAGCTTGGCATTTGTGAGCAATATGTAAGAGGCAGCTATAATTCCTTCTAGTGGATCTCTGTGAACTGAATGAGGCAGATTAATTGGAAATAAACAGTTGGGTTCTATGGATCTTGTGATGATGAAAAGTCCCCAAGTTTGTAATGAAACTGGCAGCATAAGTGTATTAAATGTGATATCTATGGGTGCTTTAGTAAGAGAAGTTTCCTGTAAAATGCCAAATCGTAAAATTTTGTTCTCTTGTCCTTTGCAGAGCCCTGAACCCAGCAAAACCGTAGTCAAAGAGGAGAGCTGTTGAGGAATACAACATACATAAGGTACAGAAGTCACTCTCAATAATTGACACATAAGACTCATTTAAATTGATGATTAATTCAAGCTTATTACTCTATTATTAACAAAATATTTTATAGTAATGCCAGCTTGGTGTCTTAGAATATGTGGGACTGTGTGTTATAGGTAGTTAACCATATCCTAAAGAGAAATTGGTTTCTACATCAACATCACACCAATTTTGAAGGTTGTGGTTGAACTAGGCCTAGACAGAAATGTGAAGGAATCAAATTATTATTATTACATTATTTTAGCATTTTATTTTGTTTTATTTTAATTACAGTCATTACTCAGGGAAATTAATTTCAACAAACATATTTACTTGACCATGACCCCTTAATATTAACACTGTATTTAATTTATTATTATTATTTAATATTTTTGTTCTTTTTAGCTATATAGGATAGTAGAATGTATTTTGGCAAACTGTACATATAGAGAGTATAGCATTCTATTTAGGATCCTACTCTTGTGATTGTACATGATGTGGAGTTATCCTGGTTGTGTATTGAAATACAAGGCTAGGAAAGTTATGTCCAATTAATTTCACTGCCTTTCCTATTCCCCTTCTCCCCACCCCACCCCCCTTTTCTCTCCCCCCGCCACCCCTGTTCATTTCCCTTTCTCCAATCCAATGGATTTCTATATTCCCCTCCACAACCTCCCTTGTTTTGGGTTAGCATCCACAAATCAGAGAACATTCACCCCCCCCTTTTTTAAAGTATGCATCTATTAAAGGTCTGTTACATGGGAAACTCATCTATGAAGTGATTTCACATAATTGGACAAAACAGTCACAGTCCAGTCCAGCCTTCATGGTGCCTAAACTCAGTGAAGGAGAGACGTTAAGTGATCAAATAACTATATATGATTGAAAGCTGTGATAAATGCTATTAAAGAAGTGCAGAGAAAAAGTCAGAATTCTATGGGAGAATATATGGGGAAAGAAGGGAAGAGTCCAGGGGGGTTGTGTAAACAGTGTACCTCTTTAGAAGATGACCTTTTAAACTAAGGTCTAAATTGTGAGGATAAGGCAAATGGGACAACAATGAATAAAAAAAAATAATTAAAAATAGGAAATAAGAAAAAATTGAAAGTAGGGTAGTGTGGTGGCTATAGCTCAATCACAGAAATAGAAGCTGGGTTGAGTACAGGAAGTAACCCAGTCCCACAAAGCCTTCATGTTCAAGTAAGGTGTCCCAGGCCCACCCTGCTTAGCCACTTCTTGCCCTTGGCAATTTTGTGTGATGTCACTTGTCTTCTTTTTTGATCTCCTGAATAGAGATGATTTCAAAACTTCACCCCACTAGGCACTACCCTACTGCATCTCCTGGCAAAGTTGTACAGTAAAAAGAAAAACAAGAAAAATGGTGTGTGTGTGTGTGTGTGTGTGTGTGTGTGTGTGTGTCTGTACACCTTTATTTCACATAGTACTTCCCAAAACTATTTTCAGAATTATACTAGAAATTATTTTGAAAGATTCTCTCTTGAAAATATGCATTTTTAAAAGGTTCCTTTTGCTCCTGAGACTGGTCTGCTGTTAGGTAATGTGGCCTATTTCATGTCTATGCACATTAAACTGTATTAGATAATTTTCTAGAATCAAGATAATTCAAGTCAGAGAAAGAAAAATCTGTTTGCCTTGGTGGTTTAGCTTCTTCTAGCAGGGGGATTTTTCTTGACCTGAGTTATATAGTTAATTGCTTCAAGCCCTAATTATATTTTGCATGTGAAAATATATCCTTAGGTCCCAATATAAAGGTCTGTAGTAAGAACTCAATAAGTAAATTTTAATATCAGCTTACTCATATTGGTTTTCTTAAGTCAGACACACAGAGTAAAATCACAAAAAAACTGTGTTTGCCTTTCAGCTAATCTGGCTCATATTTCTGTCCATCAAAAATGCTTTTTCTTCTTGATTTATAAAATTCTCATAAGTTGGGCTCTTAAAAGAAGTCTTAAAGTAAGGCAAATGACCTGGGGGTATTGCCTACTTAAGTACTTTAAAGAATGGGTTGATACTGTATGAAATATGGAGATTTTGGTACTTTCAGCAAGGAAAGTCCTGAGAACCTAGAGTATTAAACTGACTTATGCTTATTCCAGAAGAGAGGATTTCAGTGTACATATTAGAAGGGGCATCCACTTTCTTAGACCAATTCAATATCTTTCAATTAAGTTAACTATTGTTTCAAAAGAAGAAAATCATGAAAAATTCCTCTGGATTTGAAAACTTAATGAAATCCAAAGCCTTGTTTTATTCTCAGGAAGACAAGAGACAGATGTCTTTTAATTACTACTCTTGCTTTTTGCCTCTCTACCAGCGATATGTCTCAAATTTGGAATCTAATTAGAAATCTTAATTGAAATGACTTTTACAAAAAGGAAAGAATAAGGATCAACATGGAAACATAAAAGTAGGGAGAAAAACACAAATGTAATATTCCAACCAAATTGAATAATCACCTCTCTGAAATTGAGTTGGCCTTTGGGGAACACGGTATTGGCTCCACACTGAAACTTGACTGTTTCCTCTTTCAAGAGGAATTTTTCAACCAAATGAAGAATCTTTCAATGTCTATACATTAATTTCAAATATTATATTTTTCTCACTTTAAAAACAATGTTTTTAATATTTTGAAGCCTGGGTTCAATGCCCAGCTCTCTAATTGATTCTCTGTGTGATCTTGGACAGATTTTTGCAACTATTTTCAAACTCCTAACATACCCATCTCTAAAACTGTGTTTTCAACATTTCTATCTTGCTCCTCTCTTGGTTTTACACACTGACTGGTATGTAAGAGCAGGTGTAGGCATAAAATATTAAGTTCTAGAAAGGAAAGTAAAATAAAAGAATATTAAGTTTGAGAATATGTATTATAATATGTAGCACAGAATATTTCAAATAAAAATATTGGGAAAGTGCTTATTGATCCTATATACTGGAGGCAAAGACTCAAAGGCCGTTTGATTCATCCTTTTATTCAAACTCTTTCTTGTAGATGTTCTGGATTCTGCCATTCAGATTGTAAAGTCTACTAGAGGCAATATTACCTATTTCTGAATTAAGTGCAGCCCTTTTCATGGTACCAGGTAGGATAGATGATCAATTACCTTCTGACAGGTTGAATGAAGCCATGCACTAATGGGGCCAGGGCACACAGAACCCAGATTGCCACATCTCCAGTTTATGAACACTAAGTCTCACATCAGAGCACGAGCATTTGCCAATCCATTGTGTCCTTCATCCACTTCTTGCTGCTGCTCCATGATCTCTGCTCCCATCAGATTCGCCCCTTTCCCAGTATTTGTGTACATTCCACAGGCTGAGCTTTGGGTCTTTGCTTGCATGCGTGGTATTCTTCTTTTGCATTTTTCTTTTCTTCCCTATTGCCTTTCTCATTATTCTTTCCTTTTTTTTTTTGACAGCTCATTTTTCTCTCTTCTCCCTTTCTTTTATTTGTCCTCAATGTTTATATACAAATGTCTTAAGTTCCTATCTGATATCATGTCTTCTGTGAAGCTGTCCTGCGCATCTCCTAGGAGACTATCTTGCTGCCTTTCCTTTGTTCTGGTTTATTTGTTTGCAGGCCCTGTCCTTGTTGCCTGTTGGTGAAAACTGAGTCTGAGGAAGCCAGGGAAAACCAAGGCAAATAATATGTGAACAGCTCTTACCTTTCATTCTCTGCTCCATCCTGCTTCCCTTTATGAGCAAAGGAGAGGACCTCCAGCTCAGTTAGTGGCTTGCTTTCACACTGAAGTCTGCATTTGTGGTAGCATCGTACCCTTCAGGGCACGAGCACCAGCATGCAGAAGCTCTGGGCTGCAGTCACAATTGCCTGCGTCAAGATGGCTTTCTGGATGGGTCCTCAGAGTCAGGAGCCAGGCTGTATAGTCCAGTGGCCTAGGAGCCCCGGCTGCCAGGACATTGGCCTGCATCTCTCTCCCTGTGCCATGCCTTCACCTCTGAATCCCTCTCTGATTATTGGATGCACATATGATGTTGAGAACTACCCTCCACAGCAGCCCACTCGAGTGCTTTCCTACTCGCGTCCCAACCCCTTGGATGCCCCTTCCTTACTAATGCATCGAGAGATCAAACTGGAGTGATCAGTTAAATCTTGGTGTTAGGGACTCTCCACTTCTTCACAGATGCACCACCATTTCTTTTGCACATTATCCTTCTTGACTCCCTTATTCAATGGATTTCCATTTCCTCTTTTCATGTTCCTACATTTCTCTACATTGAATTCACATCATACTTCCCAGTCGCCTGGTCATATTACCAGTAGAATTAAATCAACAATGCTGTCATGTTTACTGGCCATTTCTAAAATAGCATTGGTTTTTATTCACTCTGTGAAATTTTATGTAAGGTAAAATGAACATTTTTTGGTGTCATGGTCTTTAATTTTGACAAAGATACAATTAATTATGTAACCACTGTCACAATCAAGATTCAGAGCTCTTGTATTGGACCAGAAACTTTCCTCCCATTGTCCCTTTATGGTCAGCCTTTTCTGCAAACTGCAACCCCTTAGAATCCACTGATCTGTTTTTATCCTGGTAATTATGCCTTTTCCATTTATGCCATATAAATGGAATCATACAGTATAGAGCCTTCTGAGGTCACCTCCTTTCACCTATCCTATTGTGCTTGAAGGTTGCCCATGATGTTATAGTTAACAGTGTGTATTCCTTTCTATTGCTAAGTAGTATTTCATTTTACAGATTTATCACTGTGTGTGTGTGTGTGTGTGTGTGTGTGTGTACATGTACCATTTGTGGAGAGCAGACTGTGGTTACTCCATGGTGTATAGAGCAGCAGTTTTCAGGCTGTGCCTAAACCTGGCTCACTCCATTTTATAAAGTAATGGTTTGCCATATGCTGTTTCATTTTGAGTTTACATGCTGAGGTGGAATGATTTTCCACCTTGTTTGTACAAGTAAACAACCACCATCTGCCTGGCTCAACCATAAGGCACAAACTGATAAATAAATTAATCTTACTAATAAAAACAACCACCTGTGAACTTATCAAATTAATCAGAAGCACATGAATACATGGTCTTTTCAAATTTATATCAGAAAAACCAGTTCAATAAGCCCATGAGCTTATTGAACTCAACAGATCACCAAATGAAGCAGTGCCCTCACTTGAGGTCCAAGAAAGTAGGAGGACCCCAAGACTGGACACCGCAGCACTCTGACCTATCTTCTGGTCATTCGTTGCAAGCCTTGCCCAGGAAGATTGCCACAGGGACAAACCCATGAATCTCTCTTCTTGAGCTTTAGCAGAGGGTATGATTTCTCCTGCCTGTGACATGGCCTACCTACCTACTCCAAGCTGACATCTCAAACTGACACTCCAACTGATACTGTGAACCTGCTCTCGCCAGGGCCTTGGTCTAGAGTAAGTCCCTGGGCTTTGGCATCCCGGGGCCCTAAACAGGTTCTTAATGCCTGGTTCTTAATCTTATCTGATGACCTGCAGTGACTCTGTGCATTCATGTCTTCTAGGTGCCTGCTGAACCCCTGTGACTGCTTAACCATAGCTCTTCTCTATGTTTTGTAAAGTGTGACTTGTGACTTGAGTGTTATAGATATTAGAAATTAAGTTTGGGATAAAAGAACCTGTGCTTCCCAGCTGATGACTTCTAGGTGACACACAAGTATTCAGTGAACTGCCACTAATGAAAGTGGTGTAGCCTATGAACTTATTCTTGTTCAGTAAATTCTGACACTGTGGAAAGACACAAATGAGTTTGGTCTGTTAATGGCCTGGCTTGCTCATGACACCATATGAAGAGCCTTTGGGTTGTTTCAACTTTGTATTGATTTTAAAAAAAGAAAACACTACAAACATCCACATCCAGGCTCTTAGTTATCAAAAGCTGTATTTCTCTTGGGTAAATATATAGGAGGTGAATTTCTGAGTCACATAGTAGGTACGTGTGGGCCTTTGTAAGAAACTACTAGTCACTCTTCCAAAATGGCTGTGCTAATTTGCATTCCTGGTTGCAGTGTCTGAAAGCAAGGATGATAGGTTCACATTTTGACCACAGATTGTTATTGTTAGTCTTCTAAAATGTGTTTAGAACTGTTCCAGTAGTGTGTAGTGATGGCTCTTCATACTGTTAATTTGCATTTTCCTGGTGATCCATGAGGCAGAGTTTTTTCATGTGCTTATTTACCATCATTTTATCTGACACATATATATCTTCTTTGATAACATGTCTACTCAAATCATTTGCCCATGTTTTTACTGCATTGCTTCTTTTCTTTCTTTCTTTCTTTCTTTCTTTCTTTCTTTCTTTCTTTCTTTCTTTCTTTTTTTCTTTCTTTCGTTCTTTCTTTTTAATAGAGTTTGAGACATCTTTAAATGTTGTATTGGAATTTTTACCCACATAAAAACTGTGCAAATATTTTCTCACAAGGTGCGGCTTGTCTTCCTATGCCCTTAGTATCATTCACAGAGTCAAAAGTTTTTAATTTACATGAAATCAACTTACTAATCATTTCCTTTTATGGATTATAACTTATGTGTTATATTAGGAAATGTTTATGGTAGGGTATGTAGCTCAGTTCTACAGCCTGTGTTTAGGATGTTTCAATCCCCTAACACCAAAATAAAAAGAAAAGAAAAAGAAATCTTTGCCAAGATCAATAATGTTTTCTCCTATGTTTTTTTTTCTATTACATTTATAGTTTTAGATTTTATAATTGGATGATCAATATTAAGTTAATTGTACAATTAGAAAGGTTCAAGGTGTATTCTTATTTTTTAATTTTATTTTTTGTATTCAATTGTTATAACGTTAAAAAAATTATTTGCATCTTTCCAACAATTAACAGACCATTTATGTATATATTATATTGTTCTGTATCTGTTCTTTTTCTAAATTTTTATTTAAAAAAAAAACTAGGTGATGAGAATCCTTCGATTTTTTTCTGCTTTATCAACAGTATTTTGGCTATTCTACTTCTTTTGTTTTTAGATATAAATTTTAAAATTAAATTCTTATTGACATCTACAAAAATCTTGTTTGGATTTTGATTGTAATTATTACTGAATCTACAGTTAGCTTTGCAGAAATTTGACATTTTTACAACGAGTTTTCTAATTCATGAACATAATATACCTCTCCATTTAAATAGATTCACTTAAACAGATATTATTTCATATCTTCCATCAGTGTTTTTAGATGAGCGCACACATAGATTCTTTACATATTCTATTTATTCCTATAATGTGATTTTTGTTTTTGGTTCTATGATAGATGGCTCATTTTTTGAAATTTATTTTCTCATTTTTTCATTGTTGGTTTATAGACATAAAATTGATTTTCATATGTTGATTTTATATTATGTAACTGATAAACTCACTTTTTAAACATCTTTATTGGAATATAGTTTATGTATCATACAATTGAGCCATTTAAGTTGTACAATTAAGTAGTTTTTTTGTACTTACAGAGTTATACATTCAGCAGTATAATATGGGTTCATTTTCATTTTCTCAAAAAGAAACCCTGCATTCATAAGCCATCTCCTTAATTTCCCACCAATCTCTCCAACCTTAGTCAACTACTAATCTACTTTCTATCTCTATAGATTTGTGTTCTCTGGACATTTTGTATAAGCATAATCACACAATTTGGATACTTTCACTTAGCTTAATGATATCAAGGTTCATCCATGTTGCCACATGTACTGGTGCTTCATTTTCCCCTTAGCTTCATCAATATATTGTTGACAATTCAAAAAATGAATAGTACATTTACTTAGTATCCCTAGTTGTTTTTTTGTAGCAATTTTGGGGGAATTTCTATGTAAATAGTCATGTTGTCAACAAATAGAAATAGCTTAATTTGTTTCTTTTCATATATACTTTATTTTTCATGTGTTATTGCATAGGCATCATACATCTGATATAATGTTGCAGAGGAGAGATGAGAATAGATATCCTTGCCTTATTCCTAATTTTAGAAACAAAGACTCAAGGCTTTTATCATTCTGTATGTTCATTTTCAGATGAAGGAACTTCTATCTCTAAATTGCTGAGGGATTTTTTTAGGGATTAGACTTTAAATATTTTGTATGTTGAATTTTGTTAAGTGTATTTTTTGTATTATTGGAATGATCATATGTTTTCTTTTGTAGTCTGTTAGAATAATAAGTTGCATTGATTGATATTTGAATGTTGATCCAGTTTTGTGTTCTGGGGATAAACTCTTCTTGGATATATTTCCTTTTTATATATTGTTGGATTACATTTTCTAATGATTCAAACTTGGTTGCTGATTGTTTTGGTTGTCTATGTTCAAAAAGAAATTTTATCTATATTTTTATAGTGTCTTCAGTTTCGTTTCAGATAATTCTATTTTCATAAAACAAGTTGGAAATATTCCCTCTTCTCCTGTTTTCTGGAATAGTTTATATTATTTATAAAATTTGTTTTTCAAATTTTTGGTGCAACTCTTCAAAGCCTATAGTGTTCTTTATATATTTTAACTATGAATTCAGTTTCAGTAATAGGCACAGGATTAGTCAGGTTATCTAGGGTTCTTTTCAATAAAATTGGCTTATCTCATTAATAAATTGATAAATTTTATTTAGTTTATAGTTATCATTATAATATTATCATATTTCCTTTTTATCATGATTTATCATGATGTCCCCTTTCTATTTCTGACATGGAAATCTTACTTTCCCTGATCATGTGGGTAGAGGTTTATCAATTTTATTAATCTTTTCAAAGAATCAACTTTTTTAAAACTGATTTTCTCTATTGCTTTAATTTTCATTTGCACTATTTTTAAAAAAAATTTAACTACTCCCTTTCTACTGTCTGATTTTAGTTTAATGTACTCTTTCTAATTTTCTATGATGGAAGCTTAAATTATTTATTCACAACTTCTTTTCTAATATAAATACCCTGTATTTTCCTGTAAGCACTACTATAGCTGCAGCCTATAAATATGATATAGGAGTATGTTGCCTAGTTCTGAAAAATTTGTTCTCTCCAAATATTGTTCTGCTATTTAATTCTAGTTTAATACCATATGATTTGGGAATATACTTCATTGTGATTTCATCATTTTAAATTTTTCATAATTTGTTTTATAATCCATGTCAAAATTTGAAACTTTCCTCAGATCAAAACCATGAGGAAAACAGAGAAAAATGAAATATTCACCCTTATATGGTTTTCTTCTCTAAATTTCAAGTCCTTCCAAAATATTTCCTGCTTTTTATTTTCAGAATTTTTAGGCAGCATGCTTTTTTATAGATACCCCCAGTCAGCAGGAGATGCAGTCTTTAGTTGCTTTGGTTTATCTTGGCCAGAAATGGCATGCCAAAAACTTTTTGTATATCAATGAATTTAATCCCTCTCAATTTATTAGATGGGAATTAGCATTTTCATAATTTATGATGAAGTAACCATGTTTGCATGAATTGCCCAACATCCCAGACTGAGTGGAAGGGCCTAGGCAGGCTGGTTCACACTTGGTCTCTTACCACTTGCTACCTTGCTTTTGGTGAATTACCATGATGATAAGCATCAAGTGAGAGGTATTAGGATATGTATGTTAGAATAATACACCATTAAAGGATAAAAAGACCTCAGAACAGCAAGAAGAAATAGCCAAATAAAGGCATGTTTATAATTTGACATGAAGTTTTAAAAGCCAGTGAATAAATTCTTCTAGTATTTTCATAAGAGAAAGAGTCAGGGAATTTTATATGATAAAAAGTGCAAGGGGGGAGTGGTCTAGAGGGAGGTGGCAGAACAGGCTGTGATATTGGTTATGCTGAATATGGATGGAAAACCTAGTAGTCTGGCAAGGTCAGAATTCAAAAGGAAACTTTCTATTTACAATAGTACACTATGTATAGTAGGCACTCAATAAATGCATATGCCATGAAGTATGGTTATGGTATTTCTTTTCCTCAACTCTCCTTACACATAGGATCAGAGAAATCCTAAAATTTGGAGATCTTTCACCAGAGATAGCAAAGGTGGAAGAGATAGTAGGAAAACCTACTCATGTTGTTTTGGTCACTATTCAAACATACATAAATGACATACTTTGGCATAATATCTGAGTTCATAGTCCCTGAATATCTCAGTGACATTCCTTCATGTGAGATCACAGTAGATTAACCTGTGTTATGGAGAGGATTGTTACATCTTTCCCTGGTTTTCTCTTAATTCCATGAGAGAAACGCTGGAGGAATTGCAGGTGGTGCAGTATTCTGGAACTTTGCTGTTCATCATGGTTCTTTTGGTAGATATTTTGCCCAAGTTGTGTTCAGCAATTAAATTTTCCTTTTTTTTTTTTTTGTTTTTTTGCATCATGCATTGTTTGCTCTTATTCTCATCGTGGTGCAGTTGTACTCAATAAATATCTTAAGGTGGAATATGACATTGGGTACCTCTTGGAGAACAAGGAAACTTTGTGGTGAAGAATTTGAGATGCATTATCTGTATGCAGTAGGCAATGGGAATGAGAGAACTTAGTTATGCCATTTTATATTCTTTGTGGATAACCCCGGGCATTCTGTGAACTTCTCTAGAGAGCTAAAGTGAAATTATAAAAATCATATATATACATTTATTCTTGCCTGTCATAATAAAAAGCAGAAGATAAAATTTTAATTAAATTCGTTATCTGTTCTTACTTTGAAATTTTAAATTTCAAAAGAAAATGGGTAATTCATCATCAGAAACTACAGATAATTTAGTCAATACTAATTTGAACCTGAACTATATCATCATAAGCAATTCAATCAGCTCTGTGAATTAATAACATCTGATGATGTCTGTATTAGTCATATCCTGAGGATATAATCAAAGCTTCAGTTTTAGTTTTACTCTCACACATGAAATTTAACTGGCCTTGGATATCTATGTAGGACTGTGTTCATAAGGATTTGGAAACATCTGCCTCTGCTCAGACCACAATTCTGCAGTCTTCTTTAATGTGTGTGAAATAAAAATCAACTTCCAACCAAATTACACTTTTCCTTGTACATCTCTGCTTTTCAATGTGGGCTGGAGACAGGCTATAAAGAGACCTTATATTTGGTACAGGCAGTTTGTTTGAAGACAAGAATCAGGAAAAGAAAACCCTGCCACAGGAATATGGAAAATAAACTGCTATCCTTTACTTAAATTTCTTCAAAAGATGACACAGGAAGGCATTCAAAAATCTATAAGCATCCCAGACACTCCTCCATAATCCTTAGGTTCTGTGTGATAACAATGTTTTAATAACTATATTTGGGGTTCCAGGTTGTATGAAGTTTTGATAAATAAGCAAAATCCAATGTGACCCATGAAATATTTATAGAAGAAAAAATTTCCATGAATTTTTAGTCTTTTCTGGAACTTCCAATGGAAGTTCCTGTCCTTTGAAATGACGTTTGAGAGGGAGTCAAGAGGCTCATGCCCCCAACACCTCAGAAGACACCTGCTGTCTGATCCCAGTGTGGCCCTGGCCAGCCGTGTCCACTTCTGGCCACCTGGGGATCTTTGTGCTCTCATCTCTTATGTGAGAATGGCGCCTAGTTTCTTTAAGGCTCTTCAATTTTATGTTCTGTCGTAATATTTTATTCCTGTATCTTAAAGAGTGGTGGTAGGTGGACATATTTAACCTTTTTTTTCTAAGAGAAAGTTGAGGTTAAACCCAGCATGTGTTCACATCTGTACTCTGTCATTATTTGGGTTGCTTTTTTACTTTTGCTGTTAGACACAGAACAAAAATAGAAATAGTCTGATGGCTGACTCCCTCTATTCCCCAAATTATGCTCCCCTTCAGGACATCAGGTTACTGTTAGATACTGTTTAAATTCTGATTTAGATTTGATGCCTTCTGAGTTCTTGGGATTAAGGCTACCTTGTCATAGATTGATGGAGCCTCCCTCTTTTGCTTTGTATACGTTGGAGACTGTGTTAGCGCTTTATCACTAAGACAAAATACCTGAGATAATAAACTCATAAAGAGGAAAGGTTTATTTTAGCTCATGGCTTTCCAGTTCATGATGGGGTGGACCCATGAGATCTCTCTGGAGGTGCTGGATTGCTACAGCAAGGAGCATGTGATAGAGTAAAACTGCTCACTTTGTGGCCAGAAAGCAAGAGAGGAAGAGGCTGGAGTGTTGGAGTCCCCTTTAGAGGGACACTCCCAGTGTTTGAAGGATCTTCCACAGTCCCCACCTCTCAAAGATTGCACCTCCTTCTGATAGCACCCCCTGGACATTGTGTTGTTAATCCATGAGCCTTTGGGAGACATTCAAGATCCAAACTACAGCAAAGACCCAAATTATTCTTACCCTAATTAGAAATAAGTAACAGGCTGACCTTCAATTTACAATGAACCAAATATACAGTTCTTTTGGTGGAATGGCGGCCTCTGCATTGCTGTTTTATATGCTGTGCTTCTAAGTCAAGATTATGCTGGTTCCAGGGATCACCAATCACCCATTATGCTTGGGGATTATTTCTCAACTGGAATTATGATCTCCAAAAGGGGACCTGCGATTCAAAGTATTATAACAAATAATAATATCTTTTTCTTAAGTAAGTAGAATGCTGGCTCTGGAGAATGGGGGATATTCCATCACTAGATTCTATTTTCAAACTTCAGTGGTTTTAAATTTTTCTTCTTGATTTTTCTCATGCTGACTTGTCCACTGAAAATATATTTATACCAGGACCCAGTAAAAGAACCAGAAATGAGTATGCTTCAAATGGTCAGGATATTATGAATAGAATCATAAAAGTATCATGTCCTGTTTTTCTTTTTCCTGCCTCAGGATTGTGGTATTGGCATTAAGTGCTATACAAGAAGTCATAGATTTTTCCAGAAGTTAAATTCTTAATAATTTTTTTATAAGTCCACTAATTATTATATAGTTGTATATATTTAAGGAATATAGTGTAATAATTTGATATACATATACTGTAATGATCAAATCAAAGAGCTGAAATTTCAATATCCTAAAACACTTAAAAACCTTTTTTAGAAGACATTTAATAATTGTACATACTTGGGGGGTACAGTGTGATATTCTAATGCATGTATGTGTACAAGGTATAATGATGAAATCAGAGTAAAATAATGTTTCATCTCTTAAGAAAAACTTAAATAAAACACAGAAAATATAAGGTAAGCTTCTTCTAGTCCTCTCTCCTGTCAATCTCTACCACTCTGCCTTAAGATCTTTCTTAAGAGATAATAAAAAGTTGAAAAAAAAACTTGTTTTAGTTATCTTTACATCTCAGTCACCAAAATACTGACAAGAACAACTCAGGAGGGAAAGTCTATTTGGGACTTACAGTTTCAGAGATCTCAGACCATAGATGGCCAACTCCATGGCTCTGGAGGCAGGGAGAGGCAGCACATGATGCAGGAAGGGCCCCGCAGAGGAAAGCTGTTCAGTTCATGGTGGGGTCAGAAAGTAGAGTGGTATTAAAATGCAGGTGCTACAGGGAAGAGGAACTCTCTCAGGGCATGCCCTAGTGACCCACCTCCTCCAGCCATGTCCTACCAGCCTACAGGTACCACTTAGTCCGTCCATTCAAACTAGGATGGGCTGATTAGGTTTAATGTCTAAAAATTCAATCATGTATCTCTGAATATTCCTGCAGAAACATAGGAGCTATTGGGGGACACTTAATATCAAATCCATAACAATATTTGAATGTTGAAATTAAAAATTGGGTGGCAGATAGAATAGGGAAGTGCTCTGTAGAGACCCAAATTCACAGCCCAGTTTATCAACGTCTAAGTGGGTCCTGTAATAAATTACCTTTCAAACTTCAGTTTTTTAGTTTCAACCTGTAAAGTTGTAGTGACTTTATAAATTTATTGCAAAGATTAATACAAAGTGATAGAACAGCATGGCCCATAAACATCAAAACTTGGATTAGATGAAATGAATTTTAAACACAGCAGTAGAGATAGAATTCTGTGGTGAATATGGGTAGATATTAGTAGAGACTCCTTTGATTTGGTATTTCCAAAGAAAGGGAAGTGCAACCTGTAGTCATTTGTATTTTATGGAATTGGTTCTATTTCTTGTCTCACTCTGCTTTCCCCTCCCTCTTTCCATTTATCACAATAGTTTTAACTACTCTGTGCCTAAAACCCACAGTCCAGATTTTTTCCCCCCTTGTGGGTTGACTGGATGCTAGATAGTCCTGCTTTGATGACATTAAGGCATTAGTTCTTATTGTGAGCTGCTGCATAGTCCCAATCCTAACACATTCTAAAATTTCGCCATAGAAGTACTTTGATCTGTCCTTACCAAGGGTCAAGTGGACTGCCAAGAGTCCGGCTGCAGAGCCGAGGCTGGGAAATGCAAAGATGAAAGGGAGTAAAATCTAGTGACAGAATTTAGGCTGAGCCAGGGCTGGTCTACAGCAGGATTCCATCAGAAAGGGGACAACTTATAGGACAGTGAAAGGGTAGCCAATAATTAAGGTCCCAAGAGAGAAGTGAGGTTATGCGTTCCTGGCCATTGCTGATGGTAAGACATGAACCAATGGCTAGAGTGACTGAAGCCCAGGCCACGGTCCATGATCTCTTGGCATCACTCTAGAAATGTAGTTAAGGACATGGATTTTAGCCTACCGTGACTTTTTATCCAGCAGTAGTCCCTGTTCACCTATTCCAGTTTATGAGTCTGGAATCTGGGTGATTGTCTATGCTTTATTGTGGTGCTTCTGAAGATTAAGTGTGCGTAGGAATCACCTTTGCTAAAATGAATGTTCTAATTTAGTAGATTGGGGTGGGACTCAGGTTCTGTATTTCTATCAAGTTTCTAGTGAATGCAAATGCTGCTGACAAAATACCCATCTTCTAGGTGGCAAACTGTTGCTGTTTGGTCTTTTTGGATCTATGTATCTTTTTTTTTTAATGTGTTTTCTGTCGATGGTGCTTCCTCAAAGTAAAAACGAAGAGGATATCACGGACTAGTTGCTATGCGAGACTTTGTTTGGACTGGTTGCGTTCAAACTTTTTGATCAAATTGGAGTCCTAACAATTTTCATCTTTATTCTTTCTTAACAAAACAGGGCTTCGCTGAATTTAAGACTGGTGGCAAAAACATACTGATAACATGCTACTCAGCTTTATGTTATATTAATAAAATACCCGACATAAAACAATTAGAAGGAAGAAGGGTTTACTTTAGTTCCGTTTCAGAGCTTTCAGTCTATGATCACTTGGCCTTATTGCCTTTGGGCTGGTATATCATGGTGGTGAGCATGTGGTGGAGGGAGCTGCTCACCTCATAGTGGGGGGAAGAGAGACTGAGGAAAGGGCAGGGTCCCAATCCCCTTCAAGGGCACAGCCCCAGGGAACTGACTTCCTTCTACTGGGCTCTGCCTTTTAAAGGTTCACCACAACTCAACAGGTGCCACAGGACTGCAACCAACCCTTTACCCATGAGACTTTTGGGAACATTCAAAATCCAAACTGTAGCAGATAGGTTGGAGAATTCAGTTGTAACTGATTTTTCTGTGCAGAAGCATTCCCCATGCTGTTCATTCTCTGGTCTGATAGGAGTTTTCCTCTGCTGGGTTAGGTCACTCCACCTGCTCAAGAACCCAGGAGTATCCTTGATCTTTAATACACTCTTGGTTGTTTCTTCAGGTAAAATATAGAATTTGACAATTTATGCCATTTTCCTCTAAGTGAGCCTTTTTTCTGGAAACTTTTTTTAAACTCCTTTATTGCTTTTGAATGATGTCATATCAGAAGAAATTCAAACTTCTGAGCACAAGGGACCTAGTTGCAAAACCGTATCTAGTTGTTCTACACTCATGGTTGCCTTAAAAGTAGCCTGATATTTTCCAGGAGGGGAAAGGAGAAGGCAGACACAAAATTCCATCTGAATCATGTCCTTGGGTCCTACCTATTCTTGGCACTATTTAGTATTTGGCTGATCCTTATAAGCCCTGTCTATCTTCAGTCTGCAAATACCGGGTATTTGGAAAGCTTTAGGAGTAATTTAGTACTGTGAATTATTTTTTTCTTGTTTGTTCTTTTTTTCTTTCTGTGGATTGAACATCATGCCTGCTAGGTGAGTTCTCTGTCACTGAGCTACACCTCCAGACTGTTTTATGTGGTTTACCAAAATGAATGAAATTTTGAGACACTGCTGAGAAGTGAGCAAACTTAGCTTTTTTAGCTATTCAAAGATGATATCATCAGCACCACAGAGACTTGCTATTGTGTTTCATTTTGAGATGATGGAAAAAGAACAACTCGTTCAGCACTTCACGTAAGAGCATAGTTTGGAAACCTTAGCCAAAGTCACAGGTAGGTCGCATCCTGTAGCCTCCAGCACTCCCTGCCTGGACCTCAGCCTGCTTGGCCAAGAAGAGGTCTTTACCAGAGGTCTATTTAGAATGGCTCATCATGTAATGGCTCACCTCCCTGTCATTCCAGGGCACCCCCAGAACCAAGTGCCTTCTGTCTTTATCTTTGCCTACCACACCAGCCCCTTTCACTGTGGGCTTAGTTGGCCATGATTCAATCTATACCTTAACATCTCACTTTCAAAATATTGCATTAAGTCCATAAGATCTGTTTCTTCTTTTCTACTTTCTGCTTCTTTAGAGAAAGTCTCCTCTTTTTCTGTCTTAATGGAACCTGGCTTTTCTGTGAGGCCCTGCTTCCCTGTTTCTTAATCTAATGTGGACAAGGCATCCACCACAGAGTGTGGAGACAGGCTTATCATTTTTTAATGTCATAAGAGGCCCCTTAAATTGCTGGGACCTCATTTAAGATCACAGTTGCCTGGCTATACCACACTTCCATTCCCAATTTTTGCATTTATTCTCCAAACTTTTAGTCTCTCCAGACCTTTCTGTGATGCGCATTGTCTTTTCTTGGTCTCCATGTTGTTTCTACTGTGCTTCTGATTTCAGTTTCCATGGAGTTAACTTTTGATTCATCATTTCTTTGCCTTACTGATTCTGCTTACTACCAGCCCTCCTCTTTCAGCTCTGACTTATCCCATGGCTGTTTCCTGAACTTCTCCTTGCTTAGAATTGAATACTTCTCTCATCTCCCCAATACAATGCTATTCCCTTTTAATGACTTCTCTGCTTAGCCGACAGGACCTTCAGTCTCTCTATCAGGACCACATTATTGACTTCACCTTTTCCTCCCTAAAATGGCAGGCAAAAATCCTAAAACGGTGCCATCCAGACTGTCCTTGTTCACCAGGCTGCTGAGAACCACTGGAAAAAGCCACATCGCAGACTAAGATCCTGCAGATCTATGGTCTCTATCCCCAGCTATTCCCACAGAGCTGCCCCTGTATGAGCTTCTTTGTTCCAGTGCTCAAGGCCGGTTGAAAACTCCATGGCTCTTCTCAGAGCTCCTACGCACTTCTTCATTATTTCCTCTCGACACAGGATATTGCTTGTTTAGCTTATGAAACTCATTGTTTCAGTCAACCTTTTCACTTTTGTGACCAAAAAAACCTGACAAGAACAACTAGAGGAGGAAAAGTTTATTTGGAAGCTCATAGTGTCAGAGGTCTCAGTCCATAGATGGCCAACTCCTTTGCTCTGGGCCAGGGTAGAGGCAGGACATCATGTCAAAAGGGCATGGAGAGGAAAAGCAGCTGGAACAAGGAGAGAGAGGGAGAAAGAGGGAGAGAGGTGTGGGGAGAGAGAGAGACAGAGACAGAGACAGAAAGAGAGATGGATCTCTCTCACCAAGGACAAAATGTATACTCCAAAGACATATCCCCAATGATCCACCTCTTCCAGCCATACCCTACTGCCTACAATTATGACCCAGTCACTCCCTATCAGAGGAGTGGAAATAAATTATTTAATTTCCAAATATTTGGAAACTTTCTAGAGTAATTTCTAGTTTAATTCCATGGTGGAAAGAAAATATTTATTATTCATACAGTTATTAGGTTAAGGCTCTCATAATCCAGTAATTTCACCTCTAAATTTTCTTGTATTGTCTCATGTTTGAGCTTTTGAGGGACAATTAATATCTAAACCATAACACTCATAATGAATACTTAGGACATAAAATATATAGAAAAATATATATATATATGATGTTATATTTCTAATACCCAGTTTAAAGTGTAAAACTTTCTCAGCACAGTTGAAGACCACGCTGTTCCCTTTCCAGTCACATCCCCAGTGCCCATTTTCCTCTAGACATTCATATTCTAACTTCAGTGTTCAACCTGAAGTTCCCTGTAATGGTACCTTATGTGTATGGTGCATATAATACAGAACTACGGAGTGTTGCTTTACACGTTTTAAATTTTTCTATAAATGCCATCATGGTTTGCTCTGTCTTCTACTCATTATTTTGGAGCTTTTCTCAATTCTTTTTGAAGGTTACCTATATTGCTAATACAAATGAAGATTCATTTATTCTCACTGCTACACAAAACAAATAAACCGTAATATATTTACCTACTTTTTTGTTGATGAAAGCCTATTTTCAACATTTTAGTATTAAAACTTGATTAGTTCTAAACATCCTCCTAATTCTTTCCTGATATATATTTCTAAGAGTTTCTTTAGAACATAATGCTTGGAAGTCAATTGCTTTTCAACTTTATTGGAATTAACAAATTATTTTCTAATACTGCTGGAGCTCCATCAGTGTTTAAAAATTTATATTACTCTAAATCCTCATCAATATTTGAGGTTTTGAGACTAAAAGTTTTATTTATTGATGACTATGTGATTATATATCATTTGATTTTTGTTTACATTTCTGTTTGCAAGTGAATTAAAAAAACCTTTTAAAATGTGCCCACCAAAAAACTAAAAAATAAATACTAAAAAAAAGTTTCTTGGCAATTTATGTTTAATATTTTTTAATTACTTGTTCACATATTTTGAAAACCTTTTTTTGTATTGGGTTGTTTTGCCCTGTTTACTTGTTTGTTAACATTTTTAATATGTTCTAGAAATGAACTTCATCAGTTGTATTTATTACACATTATTTTCTTTTGTCTGATTATCTTAGACTTGATTTGCATTTTTTTGCTTATGAAGTATAAGCTTAGATCATTATATCAAGAATTTTTTCTATTATGTGCATATAATACTATGGATTTTCTTCCATGAATATTTGGTATGTACTAAAATGATTTTATTTTGATCAGATATATGTGAATTTTCCATGTGACTTCCTTTTTGATTTGTGAGTTATTTAGAAATACATTATTTAATTTCTAAATATTTGGGAACTTTGTAGACATCTTTTAGTGAGTAATTTCTAGTTTAATTCCATGATGGTAAGAAAATATTATTTGTTGAGGAGAATTCAAGATGGCGGATTAGAAGAAGCCTGAATCTTAGGTGCTCTGTGACTCAAGGTTCAAGCTAAGGAGTACGGCTTCTCAGAGAGGTGGGTGAAAGAGGCTTTTCACTAATATTTGATATTGGACAGTCAGAGCATGTTAGAGACTCATAATACAGTGGACAGACAGATTTAGTATAGAACAACCTGAGTTCAGAAAAGCAGCCTGAAATTAGAGGCTACACTGTGAAGGTGGTGCTTGAAAAGTGCTCTGTTTCTCCAAGCCCTTGGAGAGCTGATGTGGACCCTTCTTTAGGTGGCCATGCTGTCCTGGCAAGTGTCTACCAGGTGGTCTAGGGTATATCTAGCAGAACATGAAAGAAACAGGCATTGTACCAGGAGGATTGCAGCTGGATAACTAAAGGAGGTCCCAACTTGCTTCTCCTTTGAGTCTGAGGACTCACATAACCAGCTGAATCAGGTAAGGAATCTGAATAAGTGAGTATGAAGATACTCAGGGACTAATACTGGGAAGACTCTTCCTGGGAACAGAATTGGCTCCCTTGCCCCACAAGTGGAATTCTTAGAAGGCTCTTGAGACCCAGACTCTTGCCAGAGATCAACAACTGCTGGTCCCTAGGGAGATTAGACCCTTTTTGATTCCTGAGTTATTTGAGGCCAGATTAGACCTAAGTCCCAGAATTTGGGTCTCCCCTCATACAGCTCTGCAGTGGCCCCACCCTGGAAGTGCTTCAGTCTGGTCTGTATGGACAAAACTGCAACTGACAGTACTTCCTACTCCATCCTACCTCCTACTGGTGAGAAGGGAAGCTGAGGGCTGTTTCAATCAGCTTCAGTCTTACTTAGGCCACTGGGGCTGGCAGCTTGGTGAGCAACACCCCCAGCCCCAGGCCTGCCAGTACATAGCCAAGAAGAAACAAAAAGGAGAATAGTTGAGCATGGGCCGTGACTGTCCATTTCTGTCATTTCTGACCCCTTTAGTGGAGACGATTTCTTCACTTTTTATTAAAGAATATATTTTCCTTTTATTTACTTGGTTTTTTGATGAGGAGAATTCAAGATGGCATTACCATGCTTATTGGTTCATCAACTATGAACATGTTCATGTTTCTTTTTTTTTCCTTCCTCATTTTTAGCATTTTTTTAATGTAGTTATTTTTACTCGTCTCATCTTTTAGGGTTTGGGGTTTGTTTATTTGGATTTTGTTTTATTTTCATTTGTTTCTCTTTTTCTATTTGTTTCTCATGCTAATCACCAAATTCTCTTTTTTTTTTTTTTGAACTTTCACTCTACTTTGTTTTTCCTGTTTTAATCTCCTCCTTTCCTATAACCATCATTTGCTTTATTGCTTCTGCATTCTCTCTGTGCATCAGGGATTGAATCCAGGGGCATTTAACCACCGAACCACATTCCCCCTCATTTTTTTTTTCTGAGACAGGGTTTCACTAAGTTGCTTAGGGGCTTGCTAAGTTGCTGAGGCTGGTCTCAAGCTTGTGATCCTCCTTTATTAGCCCCCCAAGCCATCAGAATTCCAGGTGTACGCCACCACACCC
This sequence comes from Spermophilus citellus, assembly GCF_964194105.1. Classification (NCBI taxonomy): domain Eukaryota; kingdom Metazoa; phylum Chordata; class Mammalia; order Rodentia; family Sciuridae; genus Spermophilus; species Spermophilus citellus. The sequence goes on from NC_138189.1 coordinate 136,832,732, forward strand.
TGTTCTCTGTGCACTTTTAAAAAATGGAATATTTTTGCCAGGCACCATGGCTCACACCTTAATATCCAAGTCTAATGGAATGGATAGACTCTTCAGGGAAATAATAAACAAAAATTTTTCAAACCTTGATAATGAGGTGGACATCCAGATGCAGGATGTATTTAAAAACCAGAATAGACAATTTCAAAAAAGAAACCCATGATGCATTATTAAAGAAAATGTACTTGCTACAATTTCATTTATTTTAATTTTGTTAAGGTTTGCTCTGTGACCCAGAATTTAATGTTTCATAGAGAATATTCCATGTGCACTCTGAAAAAAAATGTGCATTCCGTTTTAGGTAGATTATTTTATAAATGAGGATTGTGTGACTCTTCTGTGTCCTCACTTTTTTTTTTTTTTTTTTTTGTACAAGGGATTGAACTCAGAGGCACTGAACCACTGTACTACATCCCCAGCCCTATTTTGTATTTTATTTAGAGACAGGGTCTCACTGAGTTGTTTAGCACCTAGGTTTTGCTGAGGCTGGCTTTGAACTCACAATCCTCCTACCTCAGCCTCCAGCGCCACTGGGATTACAGGCATGCGCCACTGTGCCTGGCCCTCACTTAGCACTCAGTGTTTATATATTCACATATTCGTTCTGTCAGTTACTAGGAAAGGAATGTTGGTGGCCCCAGGAATAATCGTGGATTGGTTGACGTCTTCTATCAATCCTGTCAGTTTTTGTTTTGTGTGTTATGATGCTCTATTGTTAGGTTCATACATATTTAGGTTTATTATGTCTTTTGGGTGAATTAACCATTTTGTAATTATCATGCCCCTGCTAATATTTCTTGATGGGAAATCAATATTCAAAATCAACAATCAAAATCTGGCACTACTGTAGCCACTCCAGCTTTTTTCTGACTGCCCTTTGCGTTGTATATATTCTTCCATCCCTTTGTTTCTATCCCGTCTGTGTTATCATATTGACATACAATGCAGAGCACATAGCCAATCATACTGTTTTTATCCAAGCTGATAATCTCCACTTTCTAATTGGGGTATGTGTGTTTATGTGTGTGCATGTGTGTGAAGACTGTATTTAATATAATTTTTGATATAGTTGGATTAAAAATATTCTGGTAGTTGATTTCTAGTTATTCCATCCATTTTTGTTCTTTTTCCTTGCTTGTAGATGAATTGTAGATTTCTTTACTCCATTCTCTCTGCATTATTAGCTTATTATATTTTTGAGGTCAATTGTGGCTAACCTAGGTTACCACATATATTATAAATTAGTCACAGTTTACTTTAAATACATTAGTGGCATAATTGTACACTATATTTTTGTACAAGACTATATAATATACTCCGAGTTTCTTCCTCCCATGCCTTTTGCTATTTGCATTATCTATTTTCATTTGTATGTCGTAAGCACCCAATATTTTGCTACTACTTTTGTGCTAGCTAGTGGTTGGCCAACTGTGGCCCACAGGTCAAATCCAAAATGCTGGTGAGCTTTGTAACCAAAATTTATGGTAACAAGGCCACGCTTGTTGGTTAGGTATCACCAGTGGCTGCCTTAACCTGAGTTGAAATGGTGTGACAGGTTAGGTAGCCCACAAAGCACAAAATATTTGCTACCAGGCCCTTAACATACAATGCTTGCCAGCCTCTGCCCTAGGCAGTTATTTTGAATCATCACTAAAAGCAAGAACAGATGAAATTAACTTTTACTTTCCTTTTTACCATCTGCAGAGCTGTTCATTTCTTTTCTAAATCCAAGTGTCACACTTGAAGAACTTCCTATAACATTTCTTGAAGTGCTGATAATGAATTTGTCGTTCATTATTTCTGGATAAAAGCCTTCATTACTCCTTAGTTTTTTTTTTTTTTTTAACAAATTATGTTTGCATTGTATAAAATTCTGAGTTGACAGGTTTTCTTCCTTCAGAACTTTAAAGATGCCACTCCACTGTCCTCTGGATTACATGCTTTAACAAGATGGCCATTATGTTTCTTACTTTGATAGTCTATATATAATTTGCCATTTTTCTTTATACTTATATTTTTACCTTTGGTTTTCAGTGGTTTGAATATATGCTGCTCATTGGTTCATTGGTGAGGGTGGGGACGTGTATAATCACTCTTCTCAGTTTTTTGACATCCTTGGACCTGTGTTTGGATATCTTTCAACCCTTGGAAAATCCTCAGCCATTATCATTTAAATATTTATATATATTAGGCTGTTCATTATTGTCACAGAGCTTTTGGATGCACTTTTGCTTTGTCACTCTTTACCCTTTTTGTTTCAGTTTGCTTGATTTCTATTGACCTACCTTCAAATCGACTGTTTCCTTGACTGTTTTGAATCTATGAAGAAGCCTGTTAAAGGTGTTCTTCAATTGTATTCCAATGATTTGGATTTCTAGTATTTCCATTTTATTCATTTTGCATTTTCCATATTTCTGCTCAGCTTTCCCATCTGGTGATGCAGTTTGGCTTCCCATTCCACTGAGTCTTCAGCCTGTTCTTTTTCTGATTCTCCTCCTGACTTTTCAGTACTGGGTAATATCCAAATATGGCTCTCTTCATTGCTTATCTACATTTTTCTCTCAATAATATTTTTTTCTCCTCTCCTCCTGAATCCGAGGTAAAGATTACTTATGCCTGGAAGTGGGCATTTTGCTTTTTCTGATAGACCTTTAATTTGCATGTCAGGGAATTTGACTCAATCTAGTCAGTAATTTAGCTGAGTTTGGGTTTTGTTGCCAGGGCCAACTTGTGTGTCTCACTGGCTACGCAACCTTCCAGCCTTAACTCATGCTGAGGAAGGGGCTGAGTGGTGGGGCTTTGATCTCCACTCTCAACTTTAGGCTTTGGCTGGGGCTTGCTAACCACAGAGAGGGCCACTGTTTATGGTAGTTCCTCTTTCAGTGGTAGGCAGTCTACTATGGCCTGGGTTGTGGTGTTTGCTGGCCTGGAGGTCGGAGCCAGAGTTACTCTCTAGTCCTCTTTCACCTGGGTTCTTGGGCAAGCTCCTTGATCTTGGGTCATAGCCATAGAAGACCAGTGTCTTTAATGATCTGGCCTCAGGATATTTCCCATTCATCCCTTGCTTTCATCTCCTCTGTGTGGTGAGTCTTTGCCTGTGCCCCTGTGGCAACAGGGTGTGTTACTTTTGTCCTGTAAGAGGAGGATACAAGTGGTGCTTTCTGCTTTTCTGGTCACAGGCATGTGTCATGGAGGGGTATTTCCACCAGACCCCCACTCTGCTCCTAGTCTTTCTTCTAAACCCATGGGTGAGGTCCAGAAAGAAGAGTTGGTTAGAGAGTAAAGAGGACCCTGGGGTTGTGGCTCTCAGGACCTCTCTACTCCACACTAGCCAGTGTCCACCTTCAGTAATTCATTGAATCCTTTGGCTGATGTCTTTTTACCAGCCTATTTAGGGTTTGACATCTCTTCTTCCCATTAGCTATTCTATAGAAGTATCTGTCGTTCCTTATATTCAGCATTGTTAGTGGCCCTGAGACCCTTATTTCTTTTATTAGTTAAGAACCAGTTGTGATTTTATATATAATTCAGCTTTTTACTATGGTTGGGGTGGGAGTGATATTATTTACATCTTTCTTTATTCTAAAGATCAGCTAGAACCATCTACGTTGCCAGTAGGTAGTTTCTTTTCTCATTTTTAAGGTAGCATCTGCTCACAGGACATTTTTATTTTAATGTCGTCAGATATTAATATTTTCCTTTATGGTCTGCGCTTTTGAAGTTGGGTTGAGAAATTTTCCCTTAAACTTAATTTATAAATATGCCTTTCTTGAAATGAAAATATTAAAAAAATGAGGCAATCGAGGAGCCATCTCGAGCTTGAGCCCTCATCTGTCGGCTCATGCTTCATTTTCTTCTTACCGCCGACCCTCTCGTTCCAGTGGACTCTATACTCTAGATTTTTCCTTACCCAATCAAGCATCCCCCTTCCTCCTCAACCCTCAGTTGCTCTGTTTTTCTGGCTATATCCCTTCAGCATTTAGATCTGCTCACATCTCTTCATCCTTAAAAATAAGGAAATAAATAAATGAATAGTTAAATAAAGCCATCTCTGAACCCCATGATCTTATCTACCTGAGACATACCCATCAGGTCCAGGGACATTATTCCATTGGTTATGAAAGAACTACTGGACAAGGCTCGTGTCGCATTTATTGAGGAACAGCTTTGCACATTTATAGAGCCGGAGGGGCGGTTCAACAGACATGATATTGGCACAGGGTGCTTTCTCATTGGTGGGTAAGGATCATGAGGGTCAGCAAGGCTCACCATTGGGCAGCTCTTCCTGCTGCTGTCTGGGGGCATGGGGAAGTTAGTACCGGAAGAGAAGCTCGGTGGGGCCATCTTTGGAGCCCGGGCGACTACCAACAGGTTACTCCTACTGCTGCTTCTCTTTGTGAACGGTCCATGATTTTTCCAAGGAATCCCTTCTTATCTCCTAAAATATTTTTTTGTGCCTTAAGGTGGATTCCTTAACTCTCTCTTCTCAGTTCATGCATTTTCTTTCAGGAACTTTATACATTCTTTTGACTTAAGTATAAGCCAATGATTTCCAAATTTACTTTTCTGGCCTTAATTTCTCTCCCAAGAATCAAAAATCCATGCATATTCAACAACTTTCTGGCAATTTGAAGTTACCTCAAGACAACATGGTTAAAACTAAATTCATCATATTTGACTAAAATTTTTCCTCCTTCATTTTGGGAGGGTTTAGTGTTCTATGATGCTTCTGGGTGTCACCAAGAATTTATCATGAAGGCCAGTAAATTCTATGTAATAACTTTGTTTGGAATCATGGTTCTCTTTTCTAATCATCTACTTTAATCTTGGTTTAGACATCCATTATTATTTTATTTTCCTAGAATATAACCTCCAAATGAGGTTGTTTTCCATGTCATTACCACCTTGCAGGGTATTACTTACCTTGATACCTGGTAAACTTTCTAAAATTCAAGCATGTCCATGTCGCTCTCCTGCTTAAAGTATATTGAACCTGCTTTCTTTCTAGTCTTCTAAGTAAGCTTAGTCTCTCCAATCTGGTTGGCAGTCTCCTCTACTGACTGATCTCTTCTTATCTCTATAGATTTTCTCTGAAGGCAATTCCCATTTAATTTCAGAAACAATCACCACAAGAAAAAAAAAATTAAAGTGGGAGACTCACGAAGACTTCAGATTCAATTCTAGGAAGGTATTTCACAAAATCCAAGAGAGGACAAGTAAGACCAGGAAGTTGAGTCCGTCCTTTGATTTCTAGTCCCAACTCAGAGTCTGATGTCTAAAGGTGTTGAACAGTTTTGTCGTATCATTGTTGGTGATTTGTACTAATTCTTTTGAGAGTGTGTGTTCAATTCATTTATTCGTTTATTCATTGGGTTTTTTGTTTGTTCATTTGTTTTGTTTTGTTTGCTTGTTTTTCTTTAGTGTTGAGTTGCTGAGTTCTTTATTTGTTCTGGATTTTAACCCTCTGTCAGAAGAGTGGCTGGCAGATATTTTCTCCCATTCTGTAGGAGATGCTTTTTCTCTCTTTTAATGTTTTTCTTTTGTTATGAAGAAGGATTTTACTATGATGAGTGATCCTGGCTCTGTCACTGTTCCCCCATCTGGCTGGAGTGACCCCCAAGCTGGGTTCTCGTAGCCTCGTTAATAATTTCTGAATAACTGGGGCCTCACCTTGGCTCTAGATGGAGGAGAAGGTCTGGTGCATTTGGGCTGGATCTTCTATCTGCTGCATGGCCTTGGATGCTAATATCTCAACTTCTGCCACACAGTTGTCATATCCTTTTGTCAACATCCCCAGTGCTCACCTTCTAGGTCTCAATTCTGCTTTCTTCTGTACCCATTTGAGAGTCAGAGAGTCTTTTCTTGGGCCTATGCATGAACTAGAGAAGTAGAGGGAATCCTGGGTTTTAACGGAGGTCCTGTCCTTCGGTCCATCTATGGGGGACCCTCTTCCACTCTTAGGATAAAGCCCTGTGTTGACAGAGAGGCCACCTGTAAGGTGGCTTATCCCAGACATCCCCCTGCCATCTACCAAAAAGCATCTCCACACTTTCAGGCCTTCAAGTCGCTGAGAGGAGTGCAGCTCTCCCACCCTGGAGTCCTCTTCTTACTCCCTCTATTCCTCTGTCTCTGATTCTACCCTCACCAATGTTAGGATTACCTTCAGCCTACTATCTACATATATTCTAGAATATATGTAAATATTCTAGAATTTGGCCAACCGGGAAAAAGGATTTAATACATCCTGTTTCTCTGAACCTAATTGTTTTGTGCTTTCCTGTCCTGGAATGACAATTATCATGGCCCTACAGACCCATGTAAGACTACTTTAATTAAGTTGTGTTATTTAATATTTGCAAAAATGTTTGTCTGATCATAACTTGTTACATGTAATCACTAAGAGACCCGATTCTTGTTTTCTCTTCTTTCATCTTCTAAACTTTATATTAAAATCCCTTGATCTTACTTCATTCATCTCCATTTTCTTTTAAAAAAACATTCTCAAATTCAATGGTGACTATGTTCTATGACACTGTGGTAGAAGTGTGCTGTTTAGTAAAGCATGACAGCTACGGGCATGCTCCTTAATACCATCTCCTGTACCCTCCATTCACCACCAGAGCACTCTGCCTGGATATCAAGATGCTGTTTTATTTCCTATCACCAGTAAGTGGCTCGCATCACACTGCAGGATTCTAATATTGAACATGTCACTTTTTGTCCTTCATCGAACAGTCTAATATCTTCATAGGTGTTACTAGTCTTCTCTTCCTAATTAACCACAATCTTCTCATATGTTTCTATGTGCATATCAGATTCTTCTTTGCAGTGTGAGATGAACAAACCATTAAAAATGCCTGATATTACAACAGTCAGTGCGAAATACTATTCAGTTACACATAACTGAATGATAGCTCTTGATCCTTTCCACCCTGTGCTGGAGCAGTAGGAGAAAACCAAGAATATTTTCCGAATATTATGACCATTTGGTCTGTTGCTCTTCTAAGTAGGACAAAAGATATGAGAACCGGCCTGAGCAGTTGCTATGCTTAAAGGTTGTCTTTTAATGATTTTCGTGGCATGCAAAAACCACAGTCTGTTCTTGTGCATGATCGCTAAACCATAAAATTTCCAAAGAGACACAGAAAAGGAACTATTGTACCAAACCATAACCATAGGTAAATGTGCCCTTTATCAGCTACAAATGCTTCTCTTTCCTGGAGCTTGGTCAGTGATCCTTCTGAAATATGCTCTTTAAATCTTCAACTAGGCCTCACTGCAACAAAGGACGAATGAAAATGAATAGAATCTCACAGGTGATCACATAATCCTTGTGTGGTGCATTTGGCTCAGTTTTCTCTAAATCTGCAATTGTATTTTCCTAGTCAACTCATTTTAAATGGTTGATATGCTTATAATGGGGTCATGGCTAGGAGTCACTGCAGACATCAGTCCTCTTCCCTCACCCCCAAATTATACAAGTGGGCACAATGACACAGAGAGTGGACATTTACTTTATTAATTTTATTATTTATTTATTTATTTGATATTTATTTTATTAATTTCCCCTATAATACTGAGCTATTATTTGCTACTACCTCATGTAATCTCCTTTCACATTTCTAAGATGACTTATCAGGATTAAGGTTTGGGTCTTTGGTAAAAGAACATAATGAACTTAGCAAGATCCTTATATTCAACTGACAGATAACTGCAGTCCTCTGTGGGTATATCCCACTACTAGAATTTGTCACAGGCCCTTGGGACTGCAATGAATATGTGTGTTTCCTTATTAGAAAAAACTTCAAAATTTCATAGCTGTAAAAGAAGTTAGGAAGCATTATCTTTATTCAGAACATTATTTTGAAATTAAAGGATTTGGTCTAATTAATGGTGCAATAGCCCTTTGTACCAGAAAATGTTTTCTTATATAATTAGAAACCAATATGTGTTTATCTACATCTTTATTATAATATTTTCTAAGGATTCAAGATACTTTCTGGATTTAATTTTTTTCTATATGATTTTTAAGAACTAGCACTGAATTATAAATGAAACTGCTTTGTTAAGAACAACAGAAATTGAAGCTGTTGATTTGAAAAGTTTGAGACCACATCAGTATTCCAAACCACTCAATTGTCGCTATCTCATTAAACAGTGCTGGGTAGACACTTAAAGATTTTTCACACATTTTAATTCAGCTGGTAACTTGATTTAAAACAACATTGATTTTTTTTTTCAATTCATTCTTGGTCATGTATATCATGCTAAGTATCAAAATGAATTTGTAACTATTTGAGACTGACTGAGTAACAGGGTATTAACTTTTTGGAGTGAGTTTTTTTCCCCATGCTAATTTTCACCAGTTTGCTATTACTTTCATTTCTGCTTGAGTTTTAGCTTTTTACAATTATTATTCATTCTTTTCACTATATATCTCAATCATTAAACAATTAAACCTTTATCAGGCATAACAGCAAGAAAGTTTGTGGACAATAATAAGGTTGGAAACTCCACTATACAAACAGTTGGCCCATCTCAGAAGATGCACGTCAAGCCAAATTACGTTTTTGTGATCATGAATTATGTTCTAAGATGGGCAAATGGAAAGATGAGCAGAAAGGGCAATTCTAATGGAAGAAATGATGGTAGTCCTCACCTTGGCAAAGCAAGCTAATACCTTGATATGAAGCTGCCTGCCTTTGCTGCTAAATTAGGCACATATTACCTTAGCTGCCCCTGAATCTGTCTACTCTCCTTTAGAATTAACCTGAAGAGAAAGAATACACCTTTCAGAATTTAGAAGTCACTCATATGACTGACTAACCTTTGCCTGGAAAACTTCTATTTAACCTAGAACTTATGGTGTGTTGATTTTGTGAACCGGGTGAGATGGGGAGGAAGGAAGTTTATTTATAGGTAGTTGTGCTCTGCTTACCTTTAATTCTTAACTTTCTGTTGAAATCCAAAGTAATGAGATTTTTCACTCTTGATGTTCCCTACATTCAGAATTTCAGTGAGACATCAAACCCTTAGTGTGAAGATAGATCTACCAGAAATCACTGGCTAGTCATTTGGAACAGACCACTTGGCAAATTAAACACTTGTGAAGGACTATCATGGAAATCAAAGAAGAAGGAGCATCGGAAGAAGGCCAGCATTTTCTTCCTACAGCCCAGGCAAATGAAACCAGGGGCACTCAGTTCACAAGTAAGTATTTTTGTGCCCTTCCCCTTCAGAGTAAGTCTCTGAAGAAGCAGGCTGGGTCAACTAAACACAACCTGTGCACTCACAGAAATGGGAGTTCGAGCAAGTGGCATGAGATTGCACAACTTTTTCTTTTGTGCTATTTATGTTGTATGTGAGTGTACAGTATGCTTCGTGTCTTTTATCCTGGGAGAGATAGATGATAGTCCATGAAATGGTTAAATATAAAATGATAAATCACAGTAATTTATTAGCACTAGTTAATACTTTTGAAAGATATTTTTTATATAGTAGACTATTTAAGAACATCTTGAATTTGGTATTTGTACATTCTTATGTTTGGAGCATAGATATTTTCTCTTTAAGACCAAAAGGCATTTTAGTTGAAATTGTTACACTATTTTACACTGTTAAGAGGGTAGACTGTTGCTGCTCAACCAGAGAGCACTAATTCATCTCACTAGAGCAAGCTCAGAGATTTGGCCAAATTTTTCATTTGAACATTAGAATTGTTTCTTTTGTGTGTGTGTGCTATTCAAATAATTAAAATCATTGGAAGAATTGTATGTTTCCTCTCATGCTTAAAATTCTGGGGTTTGCATTGTATAATTTAGTATGAATTACATCTTTTTTTTTCCAGAATATTCTTGTTGCCCAGTTGTTGAACACTGACAAATATATTCCTAACCTTCTCTTTTAAATTATATTATAAAATTATCTTTAGAAAATGGTATTGGTTGGATGCATTTTCAAGAAGTTTGATTGTCAAAGCCTCCAATGGAGTTAATTATTCATAACCTTTTACAAAATGCAGTCTATTCGAATTTCACAAAGACCTACCTAATGATTGTCCCTCTAACCTCTCATGAAAAGTCTAAAATTATTAACCACAGCATTGTTAAATGTCAGCAGGAGAAAAAAAAATAAGTGGTTACCATGCAAAAAAAAAAAAGTTTAACTCTGTGAATAAAAATATTATTTTTATGAAAAGATGCGGCTTTAGAAATATATTAGTGACAGTTTATTTGAATAGTGTCTCCTGAGTGCACCAACAAAAATAAACAAGGAGAGTTATTTTTATCATATTCTTAAATTTATTGCCAAGTGGTTGCCTTTTCAGTATGTTTTACGTGGGCTTCTTGAGCCACTCATGAGTTGTAATGGACGGCATCCCATTCATCCAGCCAGTCCTCACCTTCTCTGCCTCAGGAGGACCCTGCCCTGTGTGTCCGTCTAGAATCCACCTCCTACATTACCACTACTGCACCCTGACCATCCCACTTTCCTACCATTTTTAGATGTCTGCATTTCCATGCCTTTCTTCTTCAGACTCATCGTCCCTCCTATTTCATCATAAGTCATTTAACCATGTCACTTTTTTTAAAAAACATTGCTAACAAAAGGAATGGGCAAGTTCATCAGAATGTTGGTTTAAGCTCTCAATAAATTAGCAGAACCACTGGCATCGTGATTATGCCCACCATAACCCTCGTTGGAGACTTCCTTTAGCTAATGATTTCCTATGTGCAGGCAGCCAGAGCAGCTTGGGGGGAAAATCCATTTAAAGGATAACTTTGGTAAGGTGGTTCCTTTTAAAAGTTTTACTTCTGTCTGCATGCTTCCAAAAGAAACGGCCATCTCCAGTCACATCTAATTCGGCTACAAATAATATATATGTCTTCTTCTGAGAACTTACAATGATTGAGCCTCATTAGCCACATGAATACATTCTGTCATATAATGTATTTGTATATTCTGGTCAGAGCAAAATTCAGTAATATATACTGTCATATTATTGACAATGAGTTGACTTTTTAAATCTGAATTTATACCTATTATTTATAGGTATTCAGAAGATTCCAAATGAACCACAATTGGAATTCATCCTTGGTAAGGAATTTCATTTTATTTATACCAATAAGTATAATACAAATCTGTATAGTAGTTTGCAAGTTATATATACATTACTTATATCATATTTTGCAAACTTTCATGAACTTTGTTCTATGAAAAATGTATTCCATAAGGTAGGGGTAAATATCTCTAATTTTTAAATAAAAATTCCTGGATGCTGCACAGGGTACTTTGCTGCCCAAGGGTACAGAGTTCAGCGATGGTAGAGTTTTACCTGTTAAAAGGTACGCTGACCACAAATCCCTTGCCAACCTTCATTCCAATTTAGTGACTGCTTTTTGTTGCTTGAAATCTGCTTGTCTAAATTTTTCATTCTTTGGGCTAGAGAAAGGCTCCATGAAGTTTCCCTTTATGTTTCTTTATGCCATTTACAGAATTCTTGCTCCCTTTCTGCCTTACTCAAAAATATTCACTTATTGATTCACTTATTCTTAAATATGGATTTTGAGGACAGATCTTTGGCACTTGAAAATTTAACTTTAAATCCAAGTTTGGATTTCTTTAAGCCATTTTCAAGTTCTGTCACTTGTTGAAATTTGTAACTTTGTCCAAGAATAAATTGAAAATGTGTACTGAGATGAGGCCACCCTGTTAGTATGAAAAGGGAATTGCTTTGGACTTGAACCACATATAACTGCAAACCTAGATGCAGAAAGGTATTTAATGAGGGTTAAAAATAGAGTTTGTATGAACTATTTAGAGAGTTCTTTTATTTTCTTCCTAGATGGTTTTGAAATATTTTGAAAGGGTAACAATATATTTATGTTTTATTTTAAACTAGGCTTTAAAAACTATGACAGGTACATATCTAACACATAGTCCAGATACATTTTAGTACACAAATCTTTACATATTAATACAGGTATTTTCTTAAGTTTTGGGGCAAATTTAAATATGTACATATACTATACTGACCTTTAGTGGTTTAAATCCTAATTAGTTTAGGAACATATATTTGTATTAATTATGTTTCAAGTTTATATCCTTTGCTCAAAATATTTCACTTTGAAGCATAAATTTTTGAGAATAATAATTATGTATAATTTGTGTTTTGAACATTTTATTTTTGTTACAAATCTATCTAAAAGGTGCTGTGACTAAGGATTCTAGATTCCCTCTCCCCGCCAGGTATTGAGAAACAGGGGGAAAATGTAAAAACTCTAGAAACTTTTGTGGGAACACTAATAAAGCTTTTACTTTTTTGAGTTTCAGATGATGTGGGATCGTAGACTTTGTTTTCAGAAATGAAGCTGAGCAGCAGAAGGAAGCCTAGGTACCCCAAGACTCACTGAGTAGACCTCTTCCTACTTGGTGTGTACTCACCTTTGATATGTTAGAGAAGGAGCTTCTTTTTTACCTTTCTGATACACCTTCTGAAAGTTAAGATCTGTTAGATTGATTTGGTATATTTCAAAGTACAAGCAAGCCTTCTTGTTTGTGTGCTGGAGAAAGGGGGAACGAGAAGGGGGCAGAACCAGTTGGAATGGAAAGTATTGAAGAGACATGGCCCCCAACCTTCCAGAGACAGGGTACTTGGGTCAGACACCTGTCTACTGCCAGTAAAACAAAACAGTGTCTTCTGTTCAAAGGCCTAATTGTGCTGATTGTGTGAAAGCCTAGTCAAATTCAGTAACAACGCAGTCCTCACTTACTTTTTTGGTTTTGAATCATAGCTCTGGATCACAGAATTGATTGGTGATAATGTTCTTCCTCTTTAAGAAACTTCATTTTTCCTTTTCCTGTATTTATTCAAAAATACACTAAGTCTTAGGAATAGATAATTTTACAAATGACAAGAAATGCCTGAAGAGTGAATAGAAATTTACTAAAAAAGTTATTTAGTCTATATGCAATTGTATTGTTGACTATGAAAGGCACATTTTCTAGACTGTTATGCTTCTCAGCACTTTTAGATCCTCAACTACACCATTTCTTGAAGAACTTTAAAAAAAACAGAAACAAAAACAAAACTACTTTTTCAAGAATAGCACAGGTAAATCTTGTAAGTTTTATTTAGATTTCTGTCAGTATTTTTCCTTGGAGTTTTTTTTTAATCCTACAAATTCTTCAGCTTCACCTATTATATAATTAACTTGTATACATTTCTTATTGAATAGTGAGAGAAAAATAGCTTCTTAAAATATTTCGATCATTGTTTAAGGATGTGTATATTTAGTTAATCAGAAGTAAACAAGAATAAGTTCTCGAGAAAAAAATACAATGAGAGCACCGTTTGTCCATTTAAAAGTTTTACATTGGATACTCTCTGCTGAAATAGTCAAATAAATTGAGAATTTCATGGGCCTTGCTCCTTAAATTAAGGAAACAGCTGACTAATCATGTCACCAGGTATCACGTTGCTTTGCCCAAGTTATTTTTCATGAAGACTCGTTTATCTCTTGGCTATGTGAGGTCATAAAACCATTGCATCTCAGTGAGGTTCCTCTACTACATCTTTAATCAGATAATTAAGGTAGAAGATTGAGCAAGCTAGTTGGCTAAAGATGTCTTGATAGCACTAGGTACACATGTGCTGGAAATGAAAATGTCTCATGTGCAATGTTGACCGTATTTCTGATGAGTGACTGTATTCATATTAATTTATCCTTATTCAACTGCAGCTCTGCTCCATACTATTTATTTCTTTGAATGTATTGATATGCTTTTTATTTTCACAAAGAAAAAAAAATAATTAAAACAGAACATGAATTTTGTTGATGGCTTTAACAAAATTTATTTCAACAAAGTTGGCTTTCAAAAAGAGGAATCATTTCTCAAAATCTGGGTATATTTCTTCCTTGAAACCATTGTGGAAAATATGTAGAGAAGACTAATCTTTAAAAGACATTAAAGAAATTTCTATGAACTGTTTTAAGTTTATCTTCTTTGGTTATACTTACAATGTTGTCCGATGCCTCCATTGATTATCTCCAGTCAATGGAATCTTAAGAGAATATTTTCATATTTTATAAATATATCAGTTACCTTTTGGATTGAAGTTAATTGATAGTGATTCCTATTGAATATATAGGAGAGAATATGATGTGATCCTGTGTTCTTGATTGGACACTGTGAAGTCATGTTCTAAATTTATTTCTTCATGGCTGATACCCAATCAAAGCCAAATGGCCCATAACAAGGTAAAATAAAATATGCATTTTATACATGTTCACAAGTTTTAGGGTTGATTATGATGTATATGGGAATATGAAAGTTCAGGGAAACCCCTAACAAGTATAAGTCATTCATTTATTCAAACTATATTGTGAGAAGAATAGAGTATTTAGAAATAAAATGATTTCAGCACATTGTTCTTAGAACAAGATGAAGAGTCCAAATTCAGAACATACCCAAAAGACAGGCAGCAAATACTTCTGATCATGTCTAGCTATAAATAGGCGTACAAGTCAGTTTCTAATTGTTGTAACAAAATGCCCGAGAAAATGAAATTATAAGGAGAAAGGTTTGGCTTGAAGTTTTAGATGTTTCAGTCCATGGTCCCTTGGCCCTGTTGCTTTCAGGCCTGTGATGTGACAGTTCATCACATCATGGTGGGAGCCTGTGGTGAAGCTCGAAAGGGAAAAAGAGATAGGAAAGAGACCAGGGTCCCAATATCCTATTCAAGGACACACCACCAATGGCCTAAATTCCTTCTACAAGACTCCATGTCTTAAAAGGTTCCCCCACCGGTCAGTAGCATCACAGCCCAGGAACTGAGTCTTTAACACATAGGTTCTTGAGGTCATTGAAGATCCAATCTATAGCAGCAGGACAACCATCTTGTCTTCCTAGAGGAGAAAACGCAGAGTGCTCTCCTTAAATAGATTTCTTGATTTATCTACTTCCTCTTCCTCTGGGAATAGTAGTATACATGAAAAAACATTAGTGGTTCCATGTGTCTTATAGAGAATTAATTTTGGTATCACATGTATCATGATTATATAGATGAAGTGCAATTCTTGTAGAAGTCTCTGTTTTCTCCGTGAGAGTGAACAATTAAAACAGAAAATTCTAGTGTGCAACCCATAGTACGCAGTGCCAGGCAAATTGTGTGTAGCATCCTGGAGTTCATTGCTGATGACCAAGTTTCATCACAATATCATGTCCTGGTATGATGACAGGATGTCCTTAGGTAGGTTATAGCAAACACCACAGTGACAGTGAATCCGGAGAGATTATGTCCTTTGATTGTTAAGGCTTTGGCAGAAAAGTGCTGATTCTATATACTTAGTTGTCCCTTGTTTTATATATTAAATGGCATGTATCTATTTTGGATAGAAGGGCCACTGTATTTCTTATTTAACTTCTTTTTATTTCTTGGAAGTACTGGGAATTGAACCCAGGGATGCTCTACCACCGTATTACATCCCCAACTCTTTTTATTTTTTATTTTGAGACAGGGTCTCACTAAATTGCCATGGTTGGCCTTGAACTTGTGATCCTCTTGCCTTAGCCTCCCAAATTGCTGGGATTACAGGTGTGCACCACTGTACCCAGCTTAAAAAAAAAAGTCACTATATTTCTAAAGTTCAGTGAGGGGGAAAAGATCATGAATTCATGTGATCAGTTTTTAGTGCTCAGTATGTGCAAATACATAGAATTGTGTCCAAAATTACAAGCTGCATGAGAAGAACTGTCTCACCTCTTTAAAAGACCCATCTTTTGCCACTTCCTAGGGCTTCATTAGCCTGCATGTCAGGTGCATTTATACTTTACAAATGGCTATAAATCAGGTATTATTTTACATTTCTCTTAAAAAATATATCTTAGGAGGCCCAACTTACTAATTTTTTTCAGTATTCACACTTCTTCTCTCTTGCTGATTTGTGTTCTATAAATGACTATAAAACACTGACTTTTTAAAAACTCCAGTAGGGGAAAGGAAGATTCTAGTCCATCTTCCTTAGTATTTTTCACCTTTATCATGGTACACTGACTCAGCTGAAAGGGATACTAAGCACAGAAATATATTTTTGTGTTTCATCTAGTGATAAAAATATTATTTCACTATATTCAATGCAAGATGACCTTCAGAGCAAGAGAAGCAACGGCACTAGACAAAGCTTTGCACTTGCCTTATTGTGGTGCCTTATTACAAACAGATCATCATTTTTTTTTTCGATTCTTACATTGTACTATGTACCATGTAAAATATAGCATTCCACAGAAAATTGTTTTCTGGGACTCTTCTAAAGACAGGGAGTGTGTGAGGTTCCCAAGAGATCACAGGATCAGCTGCCATTGTTCACATTCACCATGAGCTTGGTTCTTTACTAGCAGGGTGTCATGAATAGGCCCTATCACAATTCTACTGGATAATAATATTAAAAATAGCTAACATTTATTATATGCTTGCTTGTCTGCCATATGGTGTTATAAATAATTTATGTAGATTAATTACTTTAATTCCCACAATTTCATTTTGAGTTCTTGCTTTATTAACATCCTTGTTTTAGAGGTAAGAAAAATTAGACATGAATAGCTAATGAGCCCAAGAGTTGAACCCAGGAGTCTTAACTTTCAAACATGTTCTCATATACTATCTCCATCTGAGAGATGAAAAATCTTAGACTCCCAAGAGTTAACTTCTCACAGATCTTATGGAAGAGGATCGACAGGGTCAGGATCTGAGCTGGGCTTTGTTTGATTCTGAACTCCTGCATTTAACCAACAGACTGACATACCCACCTCCTTTGATTCCTGCTTCCTAGGAATTTCCAGGAAATTATAATAATGCCATGCAGATTGGCATAGGAGAGAAACAAAGACTTAAACCAATAACTATGGAATTACTGAGCAAGTAATGATTAAAAATTACTATGGCATTAGAGATAGCATCTCTGAGGAAATGGCATTTGGACCAGGTCTTGAAGGAGGAACAAGATCTCAGTTGGTTTACAAGAGCTCAGGAGAAAATTCAGGCAAAAGGAGTAGAAACTACATGAAATATAAAATCCCTAGAGCTCATTTCCAAAGCTATGCATTTAATGCTCATTTGCATTTTTCTTTTATTGCTTATAATGCATTCTAAAATAAAGCTCTAGAAGTCCTTTTGAAATATTTTATAATCGTTGCCTGAATATTTGGACCTTGTTTTAAAATTTTAAATGAGCAGTTTTATGCTAGTTAATTATATTTGGAATCATGAAGAAGTGGGTCTTACTGACCTTGGGTCTTGAAGACTCAGGCCATTCTGAGTGGGACAGTGTGGACTATAGTCTGCTGTGCCCTAGACGATTGCCTGCAGATGAGGAATTTGCACATGCAACTGCCTTTGCAGTGAGTGTTTGAATTGTCTCAATTTTGACAACAGCAGGTAGTTGAAGAGATATTTTTCAGAACTCCCACTTATCAAAAACAAAACTGCAGCAACAACAGAATAAGGACAATGGGTAGAAAGGGATTTGCATTTTAGGCTGAAGTAGAGTCTGAAGGCTATTTAAGTAGAGTCTGAAGGCTATTTAGCTCTCCTAGTGAACATCGTGAGTATACAGGTAACTTGCTAGGATTCAGATGCTACTATCTAGACATTTGGCCTTAGAAAAAATCACCCTTTGTCTCAGGATCTCTCTAACATGGGAAGAGTATTGTCATCTACCTTAGAAGCTTTTCATAAGGATTAAATAAGTTAATATACAGGAAGTACCTATATGACATATGCTAAATGATTGATTGCTATTATTATGAAAATTAGCTTAGGTGAATCACCTTATCACACTCAGTCAGTACTGCCTTGAGTTAGGAGTCTTGGCTCTGCATTTTTGTGCATAATGATTGCTATCATTTACGGAACACCTGAGTGCCAGGAATTCTTAGGCTTTACACTTGCACCATGATCCTACAGTGTGCCCATAGGTGCTTCTCGCTATTCATGTTTCACAGTTAACTTCAGCTCTTTGCACAATGGCATATGCCTAGGGTGTGGGGGGATCTTGATTTTAACTCCAAAGGCCATGTTCTTTGCAGTTATTATTAAAAGTGCAAGAATGAGAAAGGAAGAGCAATAAAAGGTTATCTAAGACCTGCATAATTGTTCCTGTACTGCTGAAATAATTAGAGACTTAATTGGAAGAAGAGAAAATGAACCAATTAGAGCATTTTAACAGGTCTGTCATGTGCTAGTGGTTTCTGGAGATCCAGCATTTAATGGGTTCTGAAGCTGGATTGTAGCCTTTTTTTCATTTACCCTGGTCTAAATTCCAGTTTGGCACTCTGCGGATATTGAGACGCGTGATATCAATCAACAAATGAGAAATATGCAGGAAGTCAAACTTCCCACTTCTCTTGCTGTGACTGTTTCACTTAACTGCACTGCATTGCCATAAAAGATATATATTCTTCACATGGCATTTCTTTCTGAGTTATATATTGTAGGACATTTAATTAAGGGATGTCTTTGACCAGGTTGAACTCTGCAGGCTTAATTGATTGTTCCACATGGGTTAAACAAGTTATTTGTGAGGGTTTTTTTTCCCTTCCTCAATGTTCCTTTTCTACCTTTTTTATTTGTGGTTTTCACTTATAGTCAACACCCCACATCTAGTTTATTTATCTTTCTGTGCATGTACCCAATGACTTCTTCCTTCCGTTGTCTAATTGCTGAGAGCACTGGCCACTGTTCTGCAGCATCTATTGCTACTCATGGGTAACTCATGAGAAACTGGGGCTGCATTCATTGGGTGCTTTTGCTTTGTGTAAAATTGAAAGCCACTGAGGCTGTGGACAGAGAAGGATCCCCTGATACTCTTGTCTATATGGTTAAAACATGTCAGTCCACCTTCTTGTGGAGCAAATGGTTGCACATGTGTCCTAGGCCACCTGGGAACCAGACCATGGGGAAGAGAAGAGACCTTGCAGGACACAAGGCAATAGTTTTTAAAAGTCTTTTTGCGTTTCCATTGAACTAAACAGTGTTCCCCTCATGCTTCTTATTGGAAATTTTGATTTTTTTAAGCTGACAAAGAGGATAGTATTCCCATTTTCCAAAGGAGGAAACTCAATCTCAGAGAAGTTAAGCTGCTTGCCTGTTGGGAGAAGCCAAGGCTTTTCCAGCATTCTTTCTTTCCTTTTCCCCTCCAACATCTCCACAAGGACAAACAGATGACTCTGATAAGGTGGCAGAAGTCATTTTGAACAATGAAGGTGTATTCCTGAGTCAAATGTATTCAAACTCAGGATATCAGTTTTCTCTTGTGAAAACATCAACACCCTCTGACTCTAAGCAATTTTGAGGCCCAAGGCTTTAAAGTAATGCTAATGGGACTTTACTGACACTAGATAACTCCACTT
Source organism: Spermophilus citellus (assembly GCF_964194105.1). Classification (NCBI taxonomy): domain Eukaryota; kingdom Metazoa; phylum Chordata; class Mammalia; order Rodentia; family Sciuridae; genus Spermophilus; species Spermophilus citellus. The sequence continues at coordinate 136,852,181 of NC_138189.1, forward strand.
GCTTGTCTAGGAGGTATTTGAAACTTTAAGATGGTTAAAACTTGAGTTTTCAGCTCTCATGCCTATCCCCTCAAATGTTTTATTCCCCATGATACACATGTCTGCAAAATATACCTCCTTCTCTGTTATTAAAATACCCAAACTACAATTCCATCTTAGTTGTTCTTGTTCTCTAACTTTGCATCAAATCTACAATCAAGTTCTGTATGGTCTGGGTTGAAGATATGATGGTCATCTTCTGAATTTGACCACCTACCACCCTCCAGCACTATCACTGTCCTTCAGTTCCAAGCTACCCAGAGCTCTGGTCTGGACCAACCTGGAGAATCCTTGAGGGTCTGTCTGGGTTCTTTTGCCCTCCTGACAGAATACCAAGAGCAGTTAGTTGTTCATAAATATAAATGGAATTGCTTTACTCCCCTAATTAAAATCTTCCAGGAATACACACAACTTTTACTGCCTTGGACCTGGGTCTTAAGGAGGGAGGCCCTTCTTACCTTGCTTCTACTAAATCTAACTCACTCAGCATTAACTGCATTGGTTTTCTTTCCACTTCTCAAATATTTGTTGCTTCTCCTCATTTAGCTCCTTGGCATGGTCTAGGTCATAGCTCAAATGACACATCCTCAGAGAAGCTTATTTTCCTGATCCATCATCTTCCAACTCTCTTGATTTTATCACCCTGCTTAGAATTCTCAACACAGTTTATTTAATCTTCTTCTGGCAGACTGGGAGAACTTGATTTTTTATTTTTTTCAACTGCCTAGAATCATACAGGACACATTTTAGACATTCAGTAAATACCCATGGACTGAATGCATGCATAAATTCCATTGCTTCACTTTCACACACTTCTTGGTAAAAATCAATTGATATATTTTGTAATTATTGCTGACACATTATTTGTAAAAAAAATTAAATCCCTAATGAATTCAGTTATTCAATTATTGATATTTCTTTATTCACAAATTCTATTTAGGAGGGATAAAGTCTTATTGGCCTTGGCATTCTTCTAGAAGGAACTGACAAGGAGACTGTGTTCCCGGGCTGAAGGGAGCACGTTAGTTCTTCACACAAGGTCTGGCAGTGAAATACAGAATTAACTGTCGAATTTGATACATAAAATTCTTCACAAAGTAAGAATTTTGGAATCCCTATATTATGGCAGTCTCCAGAAGTATTGAATCCTCTTGCTGAGGTGTATATACAAATAGAAACAAGAATAATAGACAACTAGAATAATAGCAATGGACCAATCAGAAGACCTGAGCTGGCAGAGAAGCAGGGTTTGAGGTCATAAGCCGGGTGCTGGCCTGAGAGCCTTCTGTGCCCATTCTGCCACTGGCTACCTGTGCATTCCTGAAGAATTCTCCTTTACTGTGCTGTTTCACAGATTAAATGAGACAATTCACCTAAAGCACTAAGAATGGTGCTTGGTGTAGCCGTGATGGCTTGAATGTTCTTTCTTTCATTCGTGGTTGTGCTATTCTTTTATCCTCTCTGACACTCTGATTCCTTATCTGTAAGTTCCAGATAGTTTCTCTTCCACAGAGTGTTTGAGCTAAATATTTCCAAGTAAGAAATACATTATTAATATATTATTAAGAATTTCTGAAATCTTTTTCCCCATGTATTTGATTTAATTGGATCTTCATAGGCATTTGGTAAGAGTAAGTATAATTGTCATCTCTGTTTTCAGATGAGGATTCTGAGACTTCAGAGGAAATCAGAAGTCACAGAGCTAGGGCTGGGATTTGTGACCTCGGAATTTTGGCTATTTATAACACAAAGGGAGCAAAAATCATCAAGAGGACCCTTAAACAGAAGGTGCCTCCTAATCTTATGTGGTCTACCAGGAGTCCTGGAAAAGCCCCCAAAATTGTCCTTTTTGTGTGTGTATTTTTAAAATTTATTTCTTCTTTTTAGGTATACATAAACAGTGGAATATTTTGACATATTATACACACATCAAGTATAGTTTATTCTAATTAGGATGCTGTTCTTGTGGTTGTACACGATGCAGAATCATCAACCCTTTCCCTATATTCAAATACAAGGCTAGGAAAGTTATGTCTGATTCATTCTAATATCTTCCTTATTCCCATCCCCACTCCTTTCCCTTTGTGTAATCCAATGAGCATCTACTCTTCCTTCCAGCCCCACCTTATTGAGGGTCAGCATCCACATATCAGAGAGAGCATTTGACCTTTGGCTTTGGGGGATTGGCTTATTTCACTTAGCATGGTAGTCTTCAGTTCCATCCATTTACCTGAAAATGCCATAATTTCATTCTTCTATATGGCTGAGCAATTTTCCATTGTGTATATGTACCACATTGTCTTAATCCAGTCATCTGTTGAAGGGGCACCTAGATTAGTTCCATAGCTTAGCTATTGTGAATTGTGCTACTATAAACATTGATATGACTGCATCATTGTAGTATGCTGACTTTAAGTCCTTTGGGTATATACTACGGAGTGGGATAACTGGCTCAAGTAGTAGTTCCCTTCCAGATTTTCTGAGGAATCTCCATACTGCTTTGTAGAGTGGTTGTACTGATTTGCAGTCCCATCAGTAATGTATGAACATACCTTTTCCCCCGACATCCTCACTGACATTTATTGTTACTTGTATTCTTGATAATTGATATTCTGACTGGAGTGACATGGAATCTCAATGTAGTTTTAATTTGTAATTCTCTAATTGCTAGAAATGTTGAATATTTTTTCATGTATTTATTGACCATTCAATTTCTTTTTCTGTGAAATGCCTGTTCAGTTCCTTTGCCTATTTATCAATTGGGTTATTTGATTTGGGGGTGTTGAGTTGAATTCTTGGGTGGTGTTCAGGACTTCTCTGTTCTGCAGCTTCTGCATATCTGGGCTCTGAAGGATTCTGCATTCATTTAGCTGCTCTGCCAAGCTCTACCTTTGAGCTGCTCTCCTTGGGGAATCTCAAATCTTTGAGAAATGTGCTTTGTTTCCTTCAAACTCTAGTTCTCTTGGAACACTTTTAAATTGTCTGATCTTTGCTGGTTTTTGAACTATTGAAGTAGTAGTGAATTTTACTCCAAATAATTTCTACCCTCAGTGTAGCCCCAGTTGGCTTTCTCCCAGGCTCTTGCTCCTCTTTTGTTTCTTATTTATGGATCACTAGCTTTACCTTATCTGTATGGTTTGTTTTGTTTCTTATCAGTCAACATCTCATGACAGGGGACTGGCTACCCTCAGAGACCCCTTGTTCAATCCAAGTACTGAGATTATCTTTTGTCTATCTATATATATATATATATATGTGATTGAAGACTCAATTGAAATAGGAAGTTAATCAAGCTCTTCAAAGCTTGTCCTTCCCCAATGAATGATTGATATGGAGACAATAAAACAAGATGTCAATTATTCTCTGAGAACCATCTATTTTTCCCATTTCTCCCTCTCCCCCTGATTTCCTGAATGTGTCTCTTTCTTTGCATATCTTTGCTTTTGTATTTTAATTTTACCTGTAAAATATTTGACATTAGAATGATATCAATTTCATAAAAACTTTTAATTTCATGCATACTAAGTCCAATGCATTTATATGGGGGGAAAAAACCACTGAATCAATTATTTCATCTTTGAGCACTGCCCCATATAATCAAGCCCTAAATACAATATATACAATGCAGTCCTTTTAAAACATTTAGTTTAAGAAAACATGTCTCAAAACTGCCTTGTTCAGGATTTATTGAAGCCTAGACCCATGAGTTGGTGTATAATGTGGGAAGACACCCAAATTGAGAAAACTGCTCCCCAAATTACTTGCTGCAACCTGCCTAAACAAGGGTACCTCAGATTCCCTCAGGAGACCACAGACCCTTCAATGCAACCTCAGAGGTCCCTGCTGCCTTTATTCTTCATCAGATTCACAAATGCCTCCAAAATGTCATCACATTTTCTCACTTGAAATCCACCAACTTGAGCACATCTTTGCTGACTGAGGACCCTGACTGTACCTGCCACCCTTCCTGTACCTTTCTTTCCACCAGCCACACTATGATCCTCTCAACTTTTGGTCTGCAGGTAGATCAGGGAAGAATCCTTTCCCTTAACTACTTGCTCTGCTGGGTCCAATACTGAGCTGTGTGTTTATCCCAAATGGAGATCCTTTTGGCTTTCATATCAGAGTTGCCATCTTGGCCCCTGGAGAAGGGAGAGTAAAGGGCTTAAGCAAGAGCATTCCCTGTGTTTCTTTTTTACTTCTTCAATCCTGGTAGTTACACTACAGATTTCCATTACGGACTCACATTTTTTTTTCTTTTAGTATTCAGTGGGACCTGCTTTCCTTCTTGGAATAACATTTTCCTCCTTTCTGAAGCAGCACATATGTTCTTGCTGAAAAGAACAGCAGAAAACTGCAAGCATTTGCCGTTTCCAGCGTGAAGCATGAATTTGGAGCCTGCACTCTAAAAGGAGCCAAGTCTGTGTGCAACGTTAGGCGATGTCAGGCCAGTTTGGAGTTTACGGCGTGTAGCGTGGGATCTCAAAATTGGAAGAGACATGGGCACAGAGTTGTTTTTAATTCAATTGCTTGAGGATGGAATCGTAGCCACCTAGGGTAATATTCATGAAAACAAGACAAAATAGGATTGTCTCAGGATTGAAAACACAGAAGCTGAGGGAGCAGGGGAAAAGCTCAAGAATGGAAGTCTTCTGGTACTGACAACAGTGATTTGAACAAAATTTGTTCTTTTCAAATGCAAATCAGCTGTCTGCTGTACAGCTGGTGTTCTTCACTGCTCCCCAGCACAATCCAAGAGTGTTTCCCCTGAGCACCATTGTTCCAGCCAGAGGTCGCAAGGTTTTTTCTTTCCCTCCAGATTCTTAGATTGAGATTCTTAGATACTTAGATTGAGAACTAGTACTGAGCGTGAAGTTTATTTGAACATCAATAGTGTTCTTAATAAAGGAGTGAATTTCATCTTCTCAGACTTCCCATTTTTAATAAAAAAAAATATAAAGACTGGCATGTTTCTATTTAACACACATAAAGACACACGTAAAATATGGTGATATATTTTTATACTCTTCTGTCATGGGAAAAAGTAACAGTTTTCTTTCAGATTCTGTTTCCAAGCAATCTAGCTTTTCATATCAAGGAAAGAAGTTTAATTTATCAGTGAATCAGTTGTCAGAAAATTTAGGAGCCGTGGTGCTCAAATCTCAGTGTAGCAACAATTTCAAAGCAATATTTCTGTAACAAAATCTCTTAAGTTCCCTCTTGTAAATTATTGCCCGCTTTCCTCAAGAGCTCCATCCATCTTCTTCTGTTTCCCCTCTATGGTATTAGCCTCAGCTTCTCAAGTTTTATTTTAATTCTATTATCTGAGTATTGAGAGTCTTAAAATTCTCCTTACAAAGCCAAATCACTATTTTAAAGGCAGAGGATTCTACTGGGCAGATTGATATTATTGGAAAAATAGGAACTCAGACTCCAAATTACTGAGTTATTGGTAAAATGAAGATAGTCTTTATCCATGTGCTAAATGCTGTCATCTGTGAAGATTGACTAAAAAATAAAAACATGCACATAGAGCTGATGAGGCAGCAAAGGGTACATCATTGACCTGGATGGATATGAGCCACAGAAGCCAAAGGTCTGAGCAAGTTCTGCCAACACATAGTAAGGGCTCAGTAAAGCATGCCTCCTGCCCCCAGCCCTGCTTTCTTTGTACATTTCACGTATTATTTTAAATGAGAATAACCCTAAATTATATATGATATCAGAATTTTTAGTTGTAAGGTAGAAGCAAAAGTGTCTAGCATTATTTTAATATACCTAAGGGATTCTTGCATTAGAATAGCTTTGTTTATTCATTTTTCATTCATTCATTCATTCATTTGTGTGTGTGTGTGTGTGTGTGCTTGCGCTTGTGTGCACACACATGTGTGTTTTGATTCCTAGGATTGATTTTTGTTTTTAACCTTAAACATTAAATTTCTGTGTTTTCCCCTGATCTTCTAGAAACCTAGAATTAATAATGTTGTTAAAAATTATAGGAGTATTGTCTTTATTTGAATAAAAGGCCCTGGTTTTGGATTAGGGACATTATTTTTTTTTATCTTAGTGCCAAAATAAACAACAAAAAAATAGAAAATAAAAATTTTAAATTTTTATCTTTTTAATATTAATTTGGATGTTTAATTTTTCAACAAATATTACTTATATTGGCAGCTATGCATGTTTCGAATGCTCTTTAGTATGTGGCAATTAAACAACAACAGTTAAGATAACACATTTTTGTTATGCTTCTATTAAGACTTGAATTGACTAGCTAACTCAGGAGAAGCTGCGGTTTGTTAAGAGCAATGAGTTCCTGACCCCCTAGGGTGCTGGGTCTTATGAATATAGGAGCAGTGTCTTCCATGATCTGTTTTTCAGAGTAATGAGAGCAACGTATTAGGAAATTTGAGATAGAGGACAAAAGAACACAAAGGATTAATACCAAAAAAGAAAAATTACAGAAAGCAGCCTTGCCCAGTTGAAAATACGCTAAAAGGAACAGAGAGGGTAAGCAGAGAAGCTACACTCAATGCATTAAATACTTTTAAAAATCATAGAGAATACAGAATGAACATGGAAAAAGAATTAATGACCACAAATCAGCCCAGCATGATTTAGAGCCACATTCTTCTGGGAAGTAACCTGAAGCAAATAATCAAAAGTGACCAAAGTGTCCCCCCTACTTGTGTAATTCCCATTGTGTGTTAACGTAAAGGCGGGAGAAATTTTATACCATTTTACCGGGCACAGTTGAATTATCCTGGAATGCAGTTCACTGGGAACTAGGCAGTACCGTCTTCTCAGTCTACTCAGGGGATCTGAACTGTAGAGATCCTAGGCTTCAGAAAATTGCTGTCTTAAAATTCCTCAGGGGACGGAAGAATAAAAAACAGAAAGTCAGTGGAAACTGAAAACAGGAAAGCATTTTATACCAGCAAAGTAATTAGGGAGAAGGGGCTATTAGACTCTTAAGTGTTCCATATATCTTTTAATGTATGATGTAAATTGATTTAATCTAAATGTAATCACTGGTATAGAATGGTAACTGTGAAACCATATAATGGAGTCCAGTAATTTATTGGGCTGGAAACATAACCTAAATTGGCTTATCAGTTGATTAGTAGAATCTAATGTTCTGAAGTACAAGGAGAAAGAATATATATGTGACAGTTTTAGGAAACTTGACCGAACATTAAGAATTTGAGAGGTGAATTAAAAAACAACAACAAAAAAAAACTACTGTGGGCTGTGGAAAGTCCTTCCTGCATTTTCAGGGAAGTGGCTGATTTTCCTAGCAGAGGTGGCAAGATAAGAATGGTTATTGAGGGAGGCCAGAAGCCAAATGGTTATTTCTCTAAAGCTCTGGGGATGCAGGGTGTACATTTCTATTCTAGAAAGTTCCCTGCCCTCCTTACTCTGGCCTTTTTTTGCCCTTAATAGGTAGGGATTACTCTTCATTTTTTTCCCACAAAGAGTCTGTAAAGGGGACAAGGAGTGCTCTTCCTTCAGAGACAAAAATCTCCTCCTAGTGTAGCTTCTACCTGGCTACAAAGGATTCTACCTGTAATGTTGATTTTTAACTGCAAGATTAGGAAGCTTCATTAGCATCTGTCATCTTCCTTCCTGATGAAGGAAACCTGCAGAGCAAGGAGCAAGTCCATCACCCTGGCATGTCTCAGTGTTTGAGATAACATCCCTCCACCCCACTCCACCCAGACCCCGTAGGCCAACATCCTTTAACTAAAGGAACACCAGCCTCCCAGTGATTCCCAGTTCTTTTGTGTTATCTGCCCGCAGCAGACGGGAAATAAAGCTTTTGCTTCAGACTTCTCATCTGGAAGTGCCCAGTCAGAAGTAAAGTTAAAAAGCATTAAGATTACTCACCTGCTTTTACAGGTGAGATGCATTAATATGCTTGTCTTTTCAAATTAACATACAACCGAATAAAGGGTTTCAAAATGTCTCTAAATAAAATACAAAAAAGGGCTGGAGATGTGGATCAGTGGTTGAGAGCACCCCTGAATTCAATCCCCAGTACCAAAAAAAAAAAGTATATTGAGAAAGTACCAAAAAAAAAAAAAAAAGTCACAGGTATATATTAGTAGACACTTTTATTGGAAAAGGGTGTCTTACATAAAATCAGGAGTAAACAAATTATCTTGAGCATTTAATTAGCATTTTGTATAAAAATGTGAGATAGATAAGACCATTTTATGCTAATGAATCTTATTAATGTCAATAATAATAACTAATAATAATGTAAAAGCCTTCTTATATGATTAGCATTCTACATGTAATCTTTTTTTTTAATACATAAGTGTTTTGGAGAAGATTTTTTTTTTTTTTAAGAGAGAGTTAGAGAGGGGGGGGAGAGAGAGAGAGAGAGAGAATTTTTAATATTTATTTTTTAGTTCTCGGCGGACACAACATCTTTGTTGGTATGTGGTGCTGAGGATCGAACCCGGGCTGCACGCATGCCAGGCGAGCGCGCTACCGCCTGAGCTACATCCCCAGCCCCTACATGTAATCTTATATAGTCTTTATAACAAATGTATACAGTCTGTTCTGTTCTCCATTTTGTGGAGAAGACAGAGGCCCCATTTTACAGATAAGAAAACAGAGGCTCAAAGAGGTTGAATAATTTGACAAAGTCATCTAGCTCCTTAAGGTATGATTCATATCAAATACAGTTTTATCTTATGTCAAAAACATTACTTTACCCTCCATATGCTATACTGTGTGGTGTCTGCTCTAAGCCTAAATTTCCTTTGGCTAATTTTGACTATAGAATCATAGAGATCTGCAAATTCTTGACAAACTGCCCCCCCCCCACCCCCCAGACACACAAACACACTCCCCATCTGCTTTATTCTGGATGGAAAGAAGAAAAACTTTTCTGGATGTCACTAATGATAGGGATTTTAAGCTTTGGACAAATTCTAGAATCAGGCCGCAGTGGGCCTTCATTCATCCAGCAATGAATTCAGAGAGGAGCCCTGTGGGAACTCTCTCCCTAGAGGGAGGCTCCATTTATTTTTACCATTATTCTTCCACCAAGAATTTGCCTCCAGTGAAGATCCGCCTGGCTCCTGGACAAATCTGAGCCTGAGAGGCTGCTCACTCACCATGATTGGCAAAGGAAAGCAAACCCCTCACATTGCTAGTTACAATGACAAGAGTTAATAGGCAACGTGTTCACTCAGAGCTTTTATTATTTTTCTCAAGAAAAATTTCAAATCATCAGAGGGTGCGGTGGCACATGCCTCTAATCCCAGTAGCTTGAGAGGCTGAAAGCAGCCTTAGCAATTTAGCAAGGCCCTAAGCAATTCAGCAAGACCCTGTCTCAATAAAATAGACAGAAGGGCTGGGGATGTGGCTCAGTGGCCAAGTACCCTGAGCTCAATCCCTGGTACCAAAGGAAAAAAAAGTCAATTAGTGGACACAAACACATTTGAATTCCAGCCTGTCAACATCATGTGTATTTCAATTCGTCTGGGTTCGGTGATATACTTTTAAATAGCTCGATCTAAACTAAAGTCAGTAAAAAGGTCAAAATAAAAATTTTAAAAAAATCTATTGATGAATGTATTATTGCTGACTAGCATTTTTTTTTTTTTTAGGGTTCTTAAATAAACAAAACAGAAGCAAAGTCCCAAAACTTGGCCTTCTTTTAGTCTTTTTTAAGTTGAAGAAAGACATTTATGTAGGGCTCTCTTGGGTAGAGTTGTATTTGGGTAATGCACAGTGGTAACAGTGGCTGGAAGTTTGATATAACTTTTTTTTTAATTTTTGAAAACAGATTTTTTCAAGATTCTCTATTAGCTACTAAATAATTACCAAGAAGATTAGATTTTATACTGTTCCAATGAGTAATATCTCCTTGAAGCAATCCATTCATTCAACATTTATCACCCCTCCAGGGGTACAGTTTCAATACAATTTGAGATCCATGATATTTCTGGGTTTCACTTTAGGAAATGCATTTATAAAGAAATATTGGATATGGTAAGGAACTGAGTATGACTGAGCCAATAAAAACTATTTTACATAATAACAACACAGCAAATGTTGGTAAGTATTAGTATAATGACATTAGTAAACATTACTTGTGCATAGAAAAGTCTGTTTATAACAGGCCTAATTTCTTCCTTACTTCTACCCTGAGTGGTAGGCGGACACAGGCATTATGTATCTAAGGGTTTGTGACTTACACAGCCCACAGAACTAGGAAGCAAGGAACCTAGGGCTGTATCTCAGGAGTGCTGTCTGATCTCAGGGCCTTGCTTGACATTTTGCCACCTCAGCCCTAAGGAACTGTCAGTACTGTGGGCTGTTAGGAAGAAAAGAGATAAGTTCAGCCCAAAAGATAACTATTGTTTTCTGTGCCTGTTTTTTTTGGGGGGGTACAAAATATAACATACCACTATTGTTTTATGCTGCTTGGGTACTGGGAGGTCTGCAGATCAGGCACAGAACATTTCAGTTTAGTTGAGATTTTTCTCTGTCCTTGTGGGGAGTGAGGCTGAGTTTCTCTGATGAAATGCAGAACAGCTGCTCACTTCTGGGAAATAACCACAGCCCACAATCGAGCCCGATAAGAACTCAGAAAGAATTGACTTATTTTGAGCAAAGGTGTCAGGAGCTCACAAGATAGAGGTGAAGCTATAACCAGAACATGGGCAACATTCTTGTGTTGGAAACACAGTGGCCCCAGCTTTAAAATCCAAAGACACATAGATGCAAGGCAAATGAGCACACATTGATGCTCACTGTGTACAGAAAACCAAGAGCAATAAAATTTAACAGGTTCATAAGACAAGAAAAGGAAATGATCAAAACAACCACCAAAGAACCGTAAAATCTAAATCTAGCTTTTTCTTTCCTTCCATTGACATGCTGATATTATTGAAACCTTGTATCAGTCATTATAGAACTGTAGATCTCTTGGGTTGAACAGTAAAAGACCATAGCAAAAGGTCTTCCAAAGGAAGTTCCAGGGTGCAGGAGAGCAAATCCATACCCTTGGGGAAAAATGTAGAGATGGTAGGGTTTGATGTCAGCAAGCTGCTAGGGGATTCTAGTCATGTAGGTCTGAGCACTTCATGATTCTAAGCTCTGGTTCTTAAAATGCAAAACTGCAATACTAATCCAAAGCACCATTTTGAGGAACAAAGACATAATGAGCAGAGTGTTTTAAAAAATAGTGAGGGTTAAATAAACTCTGGCTATTATTTTTTCCACATGAGCTTTCCTAAGCTCTCCTATACTGCTAGAGGCATGTGGTTTAAATAAGGAAAACATATGACAGAATGCCAGATAGGAATAAGAGGATCCCAAACTCTGGCAAGAAGTTAAGAAGTTAAATAATTTTTCCAGCATTGCTTAACTATTAGAGCTCTATGAAAACCAGGCCTATTTTATTTCAGAACTCCTGCTTTTTCCTATCTCATTATGCTCCAATAAATGAGATGATCTGTAAGCAATTGAAAGGTGATAATTACATCTATGATTTCCTTTGCTTTCAAGTTCCACATCTCAGCTATATTACCTTTGTGCCCATGGATAAAGGCCTACCTGCTGCAGCAGTGCTGTGACCTGGCTTGAATACACCCATCCTCCCCTGCCTTCATGCTTTGGTCAGGGAAGTGGGGCAGGAGCTGTACAGAACCCTGCAGCCCCACCAGGTAGAATCCAGGACCCAGAGCCACCAGGCTGAGCCTAACATGAGCCACCTCTGATGAAGGCATTTTGCTTCACACTTAGCCACACACTTTACGTCACATCTAGTGAGGAATGAAGTTACTATTTCAAAACCCGGAGGGAGGGAGAATGTAGTTAGGAGAGTGGATATAGGACTTAACTGTAAAAGCTATTTCTTATGGATGTTTTCTTCCCCGCATGGTGGGAAGGATACGTGAGAGGGAGAAAATATTCAAGTAAATATGGTATGGCGGTAAGAGTCTGTAATCTGAGCCTGGTGTCTCAAGGGCAAGTTCTTAGCTGTGTGGCCCCTGGGCAAGAATTACCCCATCTTTATCCCAGTTGCTCTCTCCCAGGCTTGGCTTGGAATTCCAGACAGAGGGCTTTTTTTAACCCCTCCTCTGCTTCCTTTTCTGCTTGAGTGCTGCTGCTGCTGCTGCGGCTGCAGGGTAATCACTCTTCCTGTTTTGGTTGGTTTGGTGCCTCTGACTGTATGTAGGAGGGCAGTTCTAGAAAATAGGTAGGAAAGGACCAAGTGCGCATTCTAACATCTGAACTATGCGGACCACTGTCAGTAAGGGACATCCTAGTTTTTCTGGACCTGGCCGAAATCAGCTTACTTCATCAAGGAGTCTAAATTGAAGCCCAGGGTTTAATGACTAATTAAAGTCACCCAAGTCCCAGCAGGATGTGCAGAGTCACACGTTAGAGCTGGGATCTCAGAGCAGTCAAGACTTGCATGAGTTGCAAATGTGGTCAGTGGAAATGAACTCTCAATTTGGCTCCGTAGCACGTGACTTCCTACTTCTGTAAGGTACTTCCAAAGGACTTCCTCTGTAAAACCAGCCTGAGTCCCGGGAGGTTTCCTTCAGCGCGTAGCTAAGTTTACTTTCAGCCAGGACAGAAGTTTTCCCTGAGATACGGTGTTTAGTTTCCTTTTTTTTCTTTTCTCTTTCCTCTGCTGTTGCCAGCATGCAAGGATCTCGTGGCTCCTGTCCGTGATCGGAAACTGAACACAGTGGTGCAGATCTCTGTAATCCACCCCGCGGAGCAGAGTCTGATAAGATACTCCAGCACTGAAATTGTGGAGGTGAGCATGCTGTGTGCCTGCATTTCTCTCTCTCTCTCCCTTTCTCTCTTTCTCTCTCCCTTTTTCCCCTCCTCACCCTCCCACCTGCCTCCTGTCACCTTTTGAGCAAACAGCTCAGGGTCTGTAGCCATGCTGTTACTGTCCTCTGTCATTAAGGAACGCCTACCTGAGGTTAGTAAGCCTGCACTGGTAACTCACCAGAATAAACACAGCGGGAAACTTAACCTTTTTCAATGAAAGATTGTATTTTTCTTCCGAAGATAGGAAAGTTTCTCCTTTGAATCCCCAAATAGACATTAGAATGGAGAGAGGGGGAAATATATAGAGAGATTTTAAATGAAAGAGAAAGAACATTTATTTTAGGGAAGAGTTGTAAAGTACCCATAGAAGTTCTAAACAGGGTGTTTTTGCTCTTTTTTTTTCCCCTGTATTCTTCAGTCCGATTGTGGAAACTTCAGATTCTTTGCTGTGTTTGTATTTTTCAAAGTCCAGTGTTTTTTTTTCAAATAAAGGTAGGTGATTGATTTGTGAAACTGTAACGTTTCCAGGCTGAAGATGTAAATATTACTCATCCGATGAGAGATTTCCTATTTACATTTATTGTTACTAATATGGCCTTCAGAATGTGTCAAGAGGAAACTCGTTATTGTGCTGGATCAGATTCAAAAGAGGAAGTGTTTCCCTTTTGATTGTTTTGTTCGGATTGCATATTTCAGGACCTTAGTGAAGAGAGGTACTTCTGTGCACATCTGGAGCTGGGGAAAGTAGACCCTAAACTCCTTCAGGTTTGCTTGTTTTTCTTAGACTTGTGAGCTGCGTCTGTTTAGAACCAGGAATTTCTCTGTAAGAACTTAAGCAGCCTGCCCCAGACCTGGCTGGCTCAGAGCTGCCCGTCTGCTTTGATGCGGTTGGCGGAATAAATGATTCAGACCAGTCACTTCTATAATAGGAATGACCCAGATACCCATGCAGCCCTGAGTCTGCCCTTTGAAAACCTTAGGTTCCTGTGCCAGTGTAATGTATAGTTCAGGTTGCATTTGAATTAACAAAAATAATCTTATTCATCTGAAGATAGCTTGGCTAAACTTGTAAAATTGTTGACAGCCAATTTTTTTCCAATCATTATTCTAAATTAGTAATTTTCAAAATATTACCAAAAACTTAAAAGAATTTATTTATGACATTCTCTTCGCCCCATTTTTTACTGTGATAAAACAGACATATCATAAAACATACCACTTTAAACATAAAAATGATTTATGTTTGCAAATTTCAAAATTTTGTATTTGAACACACATTGCTATTGTTGGCCGTTTTATTCACTTAAGTGTTTGACACCATAACAAGCAAAAAGTATTTGTTGAGTAAAAGAATGGATAAATGAATGAATCGTGTGGGCTTTCAGAAATTTCTATAGAAAATTGGTTTATAGACCCCAAGCAAACATTCCCATGATATTCAGATATGTATGTTTATGTGTATATATGCATAATTTAGTGTTGTTGGATGTCAGCTCCCTAAGATTATATCTTGGGGCATTGAAATATTCTGTATACTGCTTCCTGAGCTAGTTATTTCATAGTCCCCAATCTATCATATTTAAAGTTTCTTTCATTAAGTTTTTAAGTTGGTCTAGGGGGAAAAAAAAAGGTCACAGCTGATCATTTAAAAACAAGCAGATCCTCTCAGAGCATGGCTTTCAGTTGAATCATAGCAAGGGAAAAAATGAACAGCATAAGATTACCAAATAGCTGTTTTTGAGAAAATAACTTCATGTTAGTTTTATCAGTCACTATCTTGGATTATTCACGTAAATTATAGGTTATAGCTATTAAATATATTTTAAATGGACTGACTGCTGGCACATTCTGCATATAATGAAATAAATTGTTTTTCAAGTCTCATGATTAGCAGCTCCAACAGTGATACAAGTCTATCTACCATCAACAGCTGTACCAGTGCTCTGGGGCCCTGGGTCTCCTTGTTGCCTGTGAGCAACATTTGGCAATTCAGATCTGTCTTCTAATAGAACTATTTCCTAGAAAAAGAGCCTCAGACACACTTTCTGCATTCTCATGTGTCACCGCGTGTTGCCGACTGCAGTTGCTGCCTTATTGGATACAACTTGTCTGCTTGTGTGTTTCAGGGGACAAGAGACCCACTGTTTTTGACTGGTGTCACATTCCCATCCGAGTATCCCATCTATGAGGAGACCAAAATAAAACTAACAGTCTATGATGTCAAGGACAAGTCTCATGACACTGTAAGTACTTGTGCTTCTTTCTTTCTTTAGTAAAAGAAGGAGTTAGTTATGCTTTTCCAAACTACTGGACTTTGGATACAATTGGCATTTTTCAGAGAGGGTATTTGTACTGCATTCATGCTTGTCTTATGTTTATAGTTTGCTGCGTGTTTGTCAAATTTGCTTGGTTTATTGCCAAATTGGCAATTGGTTTCAGAGCAGAAGCTTTCAGAACAGATTTTTCTCTTTTTTAGGAAAGCTGACTTGATCTCTTGGTTTGCGTTTTTGTTGTTGATGCTGTTTAAAGCTAAGTGGGTGATAATGTGGCCAGAAAGCAAATAGAAAAGATTTAATAGTATTTCAAAACTTTCAAGATATTGTAATTATTCTAAAGGCATGGATTGACAACATACCCTACTTTTAAACTTTATTATTCTTTTAAATACTGTAGATAAACTTCCTCTCTTTTCCCTGACATTTTTATTGGCACCAAAGCTAACAGAGAAAGTATTGGGAATCACTAGGCAGAAACTCTAATTGGCCTCTTTACATCAAGGCCATGCAACGTCCCAATGGTCTGTTGTCCCAGATACTTCAATCTTCCACCTGGTTTGAGTTTCTTTCCAACTGAATCACCTCTCCTGGTTAGACAACGGGGTACCAAGGCACTATCCCTAGGGGCTATTCTTAAAACTCCTGGACAGGACAAAATGCTACTGGGGAGATATTGAACAGAAGGAAGAAGTACTTTCCTTTATATCTGTCCCCTTAGAATGAACTTTTGTGTTGTCAGGGCAGGGAAACTATGGAATCATCAATGGTGGTCAATAGTGAAGTAAGAGACAGGAAGGGCTTTGATGCCAGGTGGGGACTTTGATGGAAGCTAAGGGATACTGCCGGGCCTATAGAAGAGCACAGTGCCTCATGCAGGGGAAATTTGCTTTAAACACTGCCCGTACTTAGGCATTTCTGTTTGACCCATGGTAACTTTTACCTGTCTTTCCATTCTTCACTGGTAGGTGTATGACACAGGTAGAAGGAACTTCCTTTCTGTCCAGTGCTGGGGATATTTAGTAATGTATACTGAAGGGATTTCAACTCATCTTAGCCCCAGAAAAGATCACTTCTTCAAAATGGTAGAACAGAGTCTCATTTCAATACCACAGGTACATGCGATAGAAATAGGCATGGCGGTCTGGTGGGTTTGTAAGAGGGCAGGTTCCACAGTGACACTGGGTGGTTTTGTGTCCCTTACCAGCTTTGTGACTATGGGAGAGTTAATTTCCAGTGCCACTGCTTCCTCTTTTATAATACTCACCTTGGGAGACTGTTATATGGGTGAAATAAATTCATACACATAAGCTGTATAGAAGACTGGGGCAGCAGCTGCTGCTGGTGTTGGTATTGCTGTTGGGCTGCTGCTGACGGTGCCTCCTAAATAGTAAAAATCAAACAAGGAGCTCTCTACCAATGTCTTTTCCTGTATTTACTAACTTGGTCATAAGTGGTCCCACATTTGTTGTTTCTGACATCTTTGAAAAGAGGGCAAGAATTTGGGTTAAAACCACAACTGAAAAATATTTGTTTGGGAGCTTTGTCTTTTATTCTCAATTTGTGAGATAAATGTGGAAAAGTGGTTGACTGTGAGTGTGGCTCTGGACCTGTTGTGACAGAAGTTCTCCAAAGCCCTCACCTATGGCCGGTTTTGAAACCTCCAATCAGAGAAGAGAGAAAGGGAGAAAAATCATGAAGTTGGGGAGGAGGGAGCTCTGGGTCTTCAGAATGGGTGATAGAACTGTGCAGAGGAGGAATAAGCAGAGAATGACCAGAAGGAAAGGGAAAGCAAGCAGAAACGACAAGATTTCATGTTCTGCAATGCTCATGGTTAAGTGCAATCCTCCAGCAGCTCCAGGGTATAGGCAGGACTGACAATGTGAAGGGCCAGAGTTATAGGCATACACCATGCTACACAGCTGGTGATATTGCCCTGAGCACTTGGTTTTGTTAAGGATTTAGAAATATCCATGCTCGAAGTATTAAATACTGAAGGTGTTTGTATTCCCTTCAAGTCCCTTTATTTAAAATGTGCATGCATATTAATGCTCCAAAGATAAATAATTTGCTTACTCATTAATTATGCTTTTTGTTGACTCCAGTTCTGGAAACTAATTATTTGGGGTCTTTTTTAAAGACTTTCTTCCTTGATCAGAAGTGTTATCACATGAAAGTATTGGAAGAACTGGAATCCCTGCTGTGAAATAAAATTTTTGAAATTTGAACATACTTAAGAAATGCAGCTGGCTTTCATTTACCAAGTGCTGTTAATTAAGGCATAACCTCTTCCTTAAAATAGCTAACAGTTAGCTCCAGTGATGGAAGTGTAAATAGAAACACAGTTCATTGATATGCTAATAGTCCCTGTGGACTGGTAGTCTTTATCCTGGAATTTTTTTCCCCTGAATTCTTACTTTTTCCTTGGAGGTGGGTGGCCCGGAGAGGAAAAAAGGGATTTAAAATACAGCTATTAATTGTAAGCACTTAAAAGCCCAAATGCTTGAAGATCATAATACTTTTAAGGTATAAGCAATGAGACTCTGAATATTTATATGTTATTTTAAAAAATAATGTTACATGCATGCCTTTAAATGTCTTTTAACTGGCTGGTTCTTGCAAGTCATTGCTTATACTACTCTGGCGCATAACCATCAGATCTTCTCTACTGGTTGATTGCCAATTAGTTAAGTCCAATGACTAAGTTGCTTCTGTTTTCCTATTGACCTTATGATTACTTAGGTTTAATTGGGCAAATAAATATGTTACTTTACCCTTTCAAATTTGCTTACATACATACTAGTCTTAGATATTTTTAAAGAGAAGTAATGACTTTTCCTCTATGTCCTTGACACAGCAACTACTTTGCTAACTACTTATTGTTCTTGTACACTTCTAAAAATCCAGACCTAGATTGATTATCCTTGGTGACTTTAGTAGAAATGCAATTAATCATCATAACAAATGGGAAGAGTCTAACTGTTGATTTAGAATGGCTTTCCTTTCCTCCTACTACATCCTTCATCTTTCAATTCCATGCTGAGTCCCTCTCTGAGGCGGATGGATGGAAAAGGCTTGGCAGATGGGGGTGAGTCGAGTTCTGGGGGCTATTAGCATCCTTAATAGTATTCAAGTGACATTTTGATTATTTTCCTCATTATGAGGGAATCATTTTTTTTTTTCAGGATTGGCTGCTCCAACATCCAGCTGTTTGGTGGGGTCTTTGAAGCCTGAAATTAAAGCCCATGGCTGGAAGAAGAAAGCCCAAATTCTTTTCAGTGAAGTTGATGTCTGGAGATTTAACAACTATACATCCCACTCTAAATCTCCTGGAAACTGAAATGTGGACAAACATGTTTTCAGAACATTATTTACAGTCTTAGGGAGTCAGGCTGAGAATTTGAGGTTTTCACATGTCACAGTGGAAACTTCAGAACAAGGAATAACTTAGAAAGCAAGGACTAGCACTCTCAAAATCTGCCCCTTTCCTCCTTCCTCCCATGCAAGTAGGTATTTTTGAAAGTAGGACAAGGCTCTTTCAGATCCCCACTGAGGACAGCCCGCCATCAAAACTGCAAACATATGACTAGGTTACAAAGTTATTTTTGCCCATTGTTGAAATGTGAATTTCTGCTCTGTTTTGCAGAAGTGCACACTGACCCTGTTCTTTTTACTCTGGGGGTAAATAGATGTTTGCTGTATCCTCATTAACTTATAGGAAAACATCTAGATGCCAGTAGATACTGGCATTTCTCAGGTAAGGATATATACCTGGAGATGTTTTTTATTACCAATTACTAGCAACCCTCATTAGAACCTTTTAGAAAAGTGAACTTCTCAAAATTGGGTGTAAATTTATTGAATTTTGTGTGTTATATGTACAAGGCACTCTGGTTATAATATGATTTCCTAGACAGTAGTATCTAGTTTACTGTTTTCATTTTTTTCCCCTAGGAAAAATAAAAGTATTTTGTGTTTAGAATAATTTGACTTTGCTTGGTGTTCTAAACTGGCTTCTGAAGAACTTTAAGTCCTAACTATGTTTGCTGAGGTTTAAATTCTGCTGGCTATTTTTCCTCTTGATCAGCATGACATGAAACTGTGAGTGAGGAAAAAGAAATTGAGATTTCCAGTCACTAAGTACATACCGAACACTATGTTTAATATGTGATGCAGGGTTTCCTCTTTAACCCCCATGTAACTCCTTTGAAGAAAGTGTTATTATGCCCATTTTCAAGATGAAAGAAACTGATATTCTGAGATATTTCAGCCAGGTCAGAGATCCCCCTTATTTTTTTTCAGCCTATGTGATGGCACACACATCGTTGATAGGTTTCCCTTCACTTTTACCCTACGGTATAGCACTTTTACTTTAGCTGATATTTTGAAACACTCCCTTTATTTGGAATTAAATAGTTGATTGAGGAAAAAAGTCAGTATTCAAGTGTAGGGAAAAAGATCCATACCCTAAATATTTAAGCCCTTAAGCATGTATAATTTAATTTCAGATGTTCAAATAAAGTTTATAATGAAGTGGCCAACTCCTATTGATGGAAAAAAAAAATGTCCGTTAATATTGTGAAATGCCTCAGTTTATGGCTCAAATTTTGCTTTCCTCTTCCTGGCTTTGTTTTTCCCTTCCCTATGTTCTGTGTGGGTCTTGAGCTTGGCCATGTGCCCTGCCTTTGCCTTTTGGAAGCTCCTGTCTCTGTTGTCACTTGATCTGTGATGGGAGTTATGGATTCTGTGTAGAAGGAGCTCAGGTTTCTTACTTAAGTCACATTTAAGTAAGTTCACTTTCTTTCTACCTGCCGAAAAGTAGCATATATTTTTACAAAGGCATATGTATTTTTTTAATGAGGCATAATTTGCATAGAATAATATAGACAGATATCCAGTGTTTGGTTTGATGAATTTGACATTCACACGTGCCCATGTAGACATTTTGTTTATTCCAGAAGTCCCCTTGCCATCCGATACAAATCAAGGCAGCCACTTTCCTATAGACTTGTTTTGCTCTTTGTGGAAATTTGCATGAATGAAATCATGTAGAATGTGTGCTTCTAGTAGCTGGTGTCCTTTGCTTTATAGGTTGTTTAGATTTATTCATTTGTTGCATGAATCAATAGCTCATTCCTCTTATTGCTAAATGGCATTCTGTTCTAGAGATATGACACAATTTTTTAAAACATTTTCTTATTCAAAGACATTTAGATTGCTTCTGGTTTTTGATAATGATGAATGAAACCTCAATAGAAATTTGTGTACAAATTTTTTTTGAATAAGTGCTTTTATTCTTTTGAGTAAAAACTGAGGAGTATAATTGTTAGATTATAAGAGAGATTCATGTTTAATGTTCCTAAAAGCTGTCAAAGTGTTTTTCAAATTTGTTATATGACTTTATACTCCTAATTATAGCAATATATGAAAGCTACAGTTACTAATAGCACATGAGATTGCCAATCATTTTCATTTAGCTTTTCCACTGAGCTTACAGTAGTATCTCATTGTGCTTAGGATTTGCATTTTCCTGATGACTAATTATGTTTAGTATCTTTCTCAATGCTTATTGGGTGGTCATCTATTTTTTTTTAAAGTCAAGTCTTTTGTCTATCTAAAAATAGTTTTCTTTTTATTATTGATTTCTAAGAGTTCTTTGTCTATCATAAGAGTGCTTTTTTGAATATATGTATTACAATTTTTTTTCAAACCTTGACTTGCCTAATCATTTCCTACTGGTATATTTCACTGATCAGAAGTTTTAGATTCTACATCCAACTTATTAATTCTTTAATTTATAATGCTTTTTAAAAAGAAAATTTGATAAGATCACTTAACATGAGAAATATACTCTCAAAACATTTGAATTTAATATTTTTAACTAAGGGCTCATGTTGTACAGCAGATCTCTAGGACTTATTCATCTTGCTTAACTCAGACTTTATGCTGGTTAATTACCACTTCCCAATTTCCCATGCCTAGCTCCTGGCAACCACACTCATACTCTCTGATTCTACAGATTTGACAACTTTAGATACTGCAAATATGTGGAATCATGCAGTGTGTGTCCTGTAACAGGCTTATGTCACTTAGCATGATGCCATCCAGGTTGATCCATGTTGTCACATATTGTAGGACTTCCTCCTCCTTTTAAGAATGAATAATATCCCATGGGTGTATTTACCACATTTTCTTTATCTGGTTGTCAGTGGATACTTAGGTCATTGCCCATCTTGTCTGTTATGAATAGTGATGCAGTGGCCATAGGAGTGCTCATGTGTCTTAGAGATCCTGCTTTTAATTAGTTTGGATTCACACCCAGAAGTGATATTGCTGTATTATATGGTCAGTCTAATTTTAATTTTCTTGAGGAATGTTCTAGAAGGTGTCTAAACTCTCTAAATTTCAATTTGGTTTATTTTTACACTCAGTTTTCTGATGGGTTTAACAAAAGCTATGATGTTGTAGTGTGTCTGACTTTTCAGTGTCACAATGGGGGTGACTTTTTACAGCTTATCCTCTCTACACATTTCCATTTCTATCTCTGTCTCCTTTATTTCCTCATCTTTGCACTTTACATACTAGGTAAATTTTATTCTGTGCTGCTGCTCTTTGCACTATCTTTTTCTCTCATTCTCTCCGTGTGCCACACCCATTTATAATAGTCTAGTACTTTTTTCTGTATCATCTCTTCAGAGGGTTTTTTGTTGATATTTTTGATTGGGACTCTCAAAAGAGAAGAAAAGGGTATTTATTGATCCCTCCCCTCTTTCTATAATAAATAATGATGTTTGCTTGGAGAAAGACTGCTATTTGATGGTAGAATAATATGATGAAATTAATCATGAATGTCTTTTTTTAAATTTTTTAAACTTTTGAACATAATATTATAAAACCACTAGCTGAGGGGCTGTGGCTGTGGCTTAGTGGTAAAGCACTTGCCTAGCATGTGGGAGGCACTGGGTTTAATTCTCAGCACCACATATAAAAAATGAATAAAATAAAGGTCCATCAATATCTAAAAAACAAACAAACAAATAAAAAACACTAGCCAAATGTATAGGGAGAAATACCCATGGTATTGGTCTGAGCAAAGATTTCTTGGATATGACCCCAAAAGCACGTGCAACAAAAGCAAAAATAAACTAATGGAGTTGTATCAAACTGTACAGAAGCTTCTACACAGCAAACAAAACCACTAGTATAGTGAAAACATAACACACAGAGAAAATATTTGCATTCTGTATATCTGATAAGGTTCTGATATACAAAATTCGTAGGGAACTCAAACCACTCAATAATATGAAAACAACCTAATTTTAAAAAGTAGGCAAAATATATGAATAGACATTCTCTAAAGAAGATATAAATGGCCAATGAGTATATGAAAAAGGCTTCATCATCACTAATCATCAGGGAAATAGAAATGTAAACTATAGTGAGATAATCTCACACTAACTGGAATGGTTATTAGCAAATAGACCAAAGACAAAAGGGTGGGTGAGGAGTTAGAAAAAAATGAACTACTGGTGAAAAATGTAAGTTGATATAGTTTTTATGGGAAACAGTCAGTTGGTTCCTCAAAAAATTAAAATGGTACTGGCATATGATCCAGCAATCCCACTTCTAGTATATATATCCAGAGGAATTAAAATCAGATATCAAAGAGATATCTGCATTCCTACATTCTTTGCTGCATTATTCCTCATATTAAGAAATGGAACCAACCTAAGTGTCCATGGACAGATAAATGAGTGAAGAAAATGTGAGATTTGTACACAGTGGAATCTTATTCAGCCACAAATAAAAGGAAATTCAGCCATTTGTGGCAACATGGATGAATCTGGAGGACATCGTGCTAAATGGAAGAGGCCAGACACAGAAAGACAGATATCACTGGATCTCACTTAGGGGTGGAACATAAAGAAGTTGAATGCACAGCACTGGAGAGCAAAATGGTGTTTTCTGGAGGTTGGAGTGGATAGAGAGAGAGGAGAATGCTGATCAGTGGGTGCAAAGCTTCAGTTAGAAAGGAGGAAGAAGCGTCAGGCTTTCTTGCCCATAATGGTGACTATAACTAATAACAAAGGGTTACATATTTCAGAATCTCCAAGAGTAGATTTCAAACACTCTAGCCATAAAAATATGATTGTCTGAGGAGATGGATTTGTTAACTAGCTTGATTTACTCATTTCACCATGTAAACATAGCAAAAAAAAAAAAAATCACGTGACACAACATTATTTTTTTTTTAAAGAGAGAGAGAGAGAGAGAGAGAGAGAGAATTTTAATATTTATTTTTTAGTTTTTTTCAGCAGACACAACATCTTTGTTTGTATGTGGTGCTGAGGATCGAACCCGGGCAGCCCGCATGCCAGGCAAGCGCGCTACTGCTTGAGCCACATCCCCAGCCCCCAATCATTTTTTAATTTATATATTTTTAAATTAAAAATTTATTTTCATAAATGAATCCATAGATAAAATCTTTTGCCTTTGGGCAAAGGCCTGGATTCTCAGATGCTTGATTGTGAAGTAGCCACATTCTTTTTCCTTGGGGACCAACAAGAAATATTGTCTCAGCAGATGTGAAGTCTCTCACCCTTGATTGTATGTGAATGTGTAAGTTTCAGAAAAATTGTTTAACCTCTTTTGACATTGCAGTACATGGAATTAAAATTACCTTCTTTCATTTAAATAGGAATCATTGGGTAGGACCACTTGATGATACTCTGTTTCTGAGGGAGGACAACTTCACTACTATTAATCACCCCCAGCAGAGAAGCATAACCTAACCTGCATTTCTTAAGGGAATGAATGTTGAGATGAGGCTCAGCTCAGTGAGAACTTGGGCCAGAATTCCCTATTTAACATAATTTTTTAAAAACTCAAAAAAGTTATTTTTATGGGAAGAAGGAATATTGGGTATAAAATTTCCTTGAAGTTTATGAAGGGTAAAAAGATAATATCTAAGAAGAGCCAAAGAGATACACGTATATGTATATCTGGCCCAATCTGCTGTCTTATATATCCATGTGTGTGTCTGTGTGTCTGTGTGTATGTGTGTGTGTGTGTGTATTTAAATAATAAACCTTATCTGATCAGGCATCAAAACTTAACATGAGACCACAGCAATTCAATCTGTACAGTATTATGGGAAGAATGGACAACTAGAAAAAAAGAGGGAGAATATAGAATCCAGAAGTGGATTCCAGAATACATGATGATTAGCTTTGATTTAGATGGCTTTAACTCAGCAGATAAAGAGTAGATTATTTAAGAAAACAGAGCTGTGAAAAAACTGTTCATCTTGAAAAATAATATTACAGTTATATCATATTTCATGTATGGAGATACATTGCAGGTGGCTTAATTAAGTGTGGGAAAGCTAAATTACATCAAAACTCCCAGAAAATAATCTGAGAGTTTTTTTTTTATATACTTATCTGCATAATCTAGGGGTGAGGAGCAGAGGAAATGTTTTGAGGAATGGCAGTTCAAAAAGATATATATGTAGTAATATATGACTCTATGGTATCTAAACATTTTTTTATGAGAAATATGGCATACAAAAGAGAAAAAGTAGATGTGAAATATAATTTGCATTTTGCAGATTGGTAGGTTAATCCCCGTAGAATAGAGTTCTATTTTGAGAAAAATGGTCAAAAAATTAAGCAAAGGATTTGAAAATATGGTCTTGAGCAATATGAATAAATCAGCAAAAAAAAAAAAGAAGCATGAAAAATGTTCAATTGTCTTTACATGAAAACGTAACATTAGAATAGCAATGTGTTTACCAATTTTTTAAAAGACTGGCTAAAATTTTAAAGATCATGACATTTTAAAGATTTTAAAGATCAGGGCCATTCCCATGCTAATAGGTCTTCCAACAGGTTTCCTTACTTCTAATAAAATGAATGTCACTTAAAAAGACGAGTGCCCTTCCCATTATCTGGACACAGAATCTGTCGACCTGAGAGGAACGTCACTTTTGCATTCTGAAGCTACAGCACATCAGGACTGTCAGCGGTCCCCCATGGGAGGGACTGTCCTGAGCAAGTGGCAACTTGGGAGCATACTGGCAGGTGCGGGCCCAGGGAGACTCAGGGGACCTCCTGTCAGTGGTCATCATATGGAATGAAGGCAGTCACTGAAAATATCACCCGTGGCAGGTTCCTGCAGAGAAGGAGGAAAATTCCAGTCATTCGCAATATTTCATGAAGCTCCTGGGAACTCCCTGAAACAACTAAGAGGAAGTTCAAAAGGTGCTCTGTGTTCTCCATGAGCAAGTGGGAACACATCATTGTGCTACGTTTTAGCCAGTAAATGGTATAACACAGTCATACTCAAAGTAGACATAGAGCATTGATCTTTTCACCACGTAACACAAATAAAGTAATCTGATAACTGACTGACCTCTGAGATTTGTGAGTGACACTGAAGCCTGAATGGAAAGGCAGATTAATTTTGTTTCAGGTTATTTCCCTTGATAGAATATATGGATATATGCTTTATTATCAACTTTTAAGGGCCCTGCAGTTGTTACCATTTGCCTGGGGGCTTAGGTCTTTTAGCACTTGCTGGCCCACCGTGCTGTCTTGTCTACACTGCAGCATCCTTGACACAGCAGTATGTGCAGGTAATGCTTAGTGAACTGACTGTCTGGTGGTGGGGAGTCCACCTGATGGCGGGTGCTGGAGTCATGAGTCTTGCATCGGCTTCTCATTAATGCTTGGTTTCATAAAGCTGAAATGTGACATTGTTGGCAAAATATTTCTTCTGCTTAGAAAGGTGCAGAAGCTAGAAATTTAAAAGGTTATTCTGCTTTGGCTGGGAATAGCTTTTAATTACCAAAAGTTTATATATGCTGCACCATGGGAACAAAAGGAAATTCTAAAGAAGCATGGCCTTTCATTGGAGTTCTTTGAATGGAATGATAATTACAACTAGTTTGGGGTTGGCCTTTCAATTCAGGTACAGATTATTTTTAAACTCAGAAAAGTCATTTGTACCACTGCAGCAGATGATGTCACATACTGAAAAATGTTAAGGACATCTGTTTCCACATCACAAAGATTTTGTTCTCCTTTTGCCATAAGCTGGGTTACTTAGGTTTTCATAGCAGTGACGCAAGCTGTCTTTGAAGATGCACTTATTCAGTCTGGAGCTAAAGGCTGATGTGACAGCTGCTCCTTACACACTGTCCCAAGGAATCTGTGTGTGAACTCACAAAGATATCAGTCTTTCACACAAACTTGGGTAATAGTTTTGAATCATGCTACAGAGAACAGATTTTGGAAGGCACCATTGAAATGTGTTGAATCAGTGATACCTAACATTTTATATAATATGCTGATGTTTTAAAATTGCCCCTTAAAAAAAAAGCACTGATAAATTATAACAGCACTTTGCAATGTGTGAAAGAAGTTTCTAAGAAAATATTAACTGCATAGGGCCTAAGTGTAAACAACAACTCACCCACCACAACCCCCACCCCATCCCCACTCAGGGAATTTGAAGCACATGTTTTAGCTACCACATTTGCTTTTCATTCTTGAATTTCAGTTAAGACACAGTGAAACACGCAGAGCAGCTTATTCTGGCCTCAGAGTAACAAAGAAACTGGCATCTCATCTTAAAAACTCTGGCCTTGTGGCTATGGATTCACACCTATACACAATTTTAAATGAGCTTTGTGCATTGAGTAATATTCACAAAGTCATGCATTAGGTAAGGCTTTCAATTGTAAATTCTAGGCTCAAGATCATTTGTAGCCGTAAAAAGCCCACAATATCTTTCGGGCGTTGTTGATATTCAGAGGAATGTTCTCTGTACACTGAGACCCTCTGCAGTTAGTGCAGGTTTGAGGTGGAAGCATGTCTTCCAGGGTTTATCGTCTCTTTTTTCTTTTTTCCCATAATATATGTGGAACAAACACCTTTCCTTCTCATTAGTTTCTTTAACTTTGAACTTGCAACCTAAGCAAGTATCTGAGAAAAGACAATACCAAACTGGAAGTGAATGATTACAATAGAAAATGAGAGGCATTTGAAAATCCCGAAGGATGTGAGAACAAGATTTCTGAACACCACGAGGGGAAAAAACAGACAACACAGAGTATTGAAAGCCATGCCAGGGACATTTGAAGATTTAGGATCAAGGATACAATTCTGTGTCTCCTCGTAGATTCCTTCTCAATCATAATGCCATGTTGAGAACAGAGGACACAAGGTTTTGTGGGTTTGTTTTTTTAATGATTTCACCATGATTTTATTTGCACTCACATAAGCACTGGGGGAGTAGGAGGCTGTTAATCTAGCCCCAGAGAGCTCCCTGGATGCCTTCATTTTAAACATTCTCTTGTGTTTGCAGCTCTGAGGACATATTTTCATGTTTCTATCTTGTTTGCTAATTCCACCACTCCATCCTTGAAAATAAGAGCAATATCTTTGTATCTTCCACAATCCTTTTATTGCTCAGAGATATTTGGTCCTCTAGTTCCATCATTAATCCACTGTCATTTCTTGAGCCCCCAGGATGCATGGGCCAGGTCCTTCTGATGATGGCTGTTGCTGTTGGTATCACCCCAAGTGCTTGTGACTTGCTGTTCCTTTCTCTCTGATATTCTTGGAGAATAGGGGAGCAGCCATTAGGTTTTATTTCACGTGGGTTTTTCTGATATCTCTGCCTCAGTTTCCCCCATCACTGTTAATTGGTTTCAGAGGTTCAGTCCATGTTGGGCCACATTGTCTTGGGCCTAAGGCAAGGCAGAACATCATGGTGGAAGTGTGTGGCTAAGAAAAGCTGCTCAGCTCATGGCAGTCAGAAAGCAGAGGAGAAAACACAACATTTAAAGTCAACAGCTGTAGTTTCAGATCTGCCACTTTACTGTGTGACTTTGGACAAGTTCTCTCATTTTGGGTCTCAGTTTCTGCAGCTCCAAAATGGAGACTTCAATATTGACTCTCTTCACCACTGGAAGGAATATTGTAAAACTCATGGGAAATTGCTTTGGAAGTAGAAAATGCAAGAGAAATGCAAGTATCAGAAACATTTACCGCAAATATTATTTTTGTACTTGGAGGTTCTTTTCTAAGTGACGCTGTGTATTTCCAAGAGAAGGATTAGTGGTTTGATGGTAATCAGACTCCACAAGGTTGACGATGTTCTCAGTGCGTCCATCAATCTGAGTCTCATCTATGTTCTTGTCAGGTGATTGTGTCTGGGGAGAGAGCCTGGGCTGATGCACCAGAGTTATTTCACTTTAAAATGCATGAAGAACAATGGATAAGAAGCTATTTTACCTGGTTTTATTTTAGTATTTCATTACTCTTGATACTTAGTTTTCTGATACTCTAACATTCATTTCCTGAGTGAGTATTTCTTTCCTGAAGGGGAGAAAACCTGCATAGACGTGCCCACGCTTTCCATTGTCATGAAGTCATTTTGATACCTGATTCTCATTTCTGTCAGGTTACAAATGGCAATGTGTCCAGGGGTCTCTCTTTTAAAACCACACAGAAAAAGAATGACAGAGAAGAAAGAAAAAAACACACTCTTCTTTCAGATCATACTTGTACCTGATGGGCTGACCAGCAAGTCACCCTGTCCCTCTTCTTCACCCTTCTGATTCTCCAATCATGTTTGATATTTGAGACATCACTCCCACTGTCCAAAATGAAAGGCTTTTGTAAGACTCTTTGACCTTGAACATGGCAAAAAGTAAAAGCAGCAAATAAAAAAATCACTTTCTCTGTTTCATACAATCTTCCATTGCTTTCTTTAAAGACATTTGTCAGAAAAAGATTAGCAGAATGTATCTTCTCTAGCCTGACCTCGTGAGATTCACGAATGTTTAAGTAGGTTAGATTGTTTGAAGCAACATCTGAGACCATAGCCACCTAACAATCACACAAAAATTCCCTTCCCCAAGAGAAAAATGGTTTAACCAGTTAGACACTCAGAAAGATCAAAGATAAAATAGAAGAAAGATTTAAGTGCTATTGCTTAATCACACATTGGACCAGAGTACAAGTGGTATTAATGAATGGCAGACTAGAGAGAGGACAGTCACACTGTGCTGCTCTGCATGTCCCTGCACCATTTATAGCATGGCTGATTGTACTTGAATATTAAAATTAACAAACAAATAAATGTTATAATGTCTCATCAGGTATAAAGAGTTTGTGCATACACCATTTTATTTGATCATCATAGGGGTCCCCTCCGTTCAGAGTGTCACTATACAGAAGAGGGAACTGGAAATTAAATTTAAATTTGCTTAAGGTCATATTGAACTGTGAGCCAGAGTCCAGGCCTTCTGACAATGAACCCAATGGACTAAGGAAGTTTCCAAGGACTAGTCTACGGTACCTAACTATGTTAAATGCTTTTTGTTTGATGATGACTTCCAGTCAGTTCACGGCTGAAGATAATCTCCACTTGTAAGTGTGGTCTGGATCTTACTTCTTGAGGGGAAATCTTCTGTGGACATCTAGAGTAACTGGGTAGATGATAACTCATACTGCAGGAGCCACGGGATCTGAGCACACAAGCTAAAATGTCCTGATAACCTTTCTTTTTCCATTTCGATCCTGGTAACCCTGTCTGACCTTGCTGTAGAAAACCTGTGATAATTATAAGAAGTCGGTGTCATTGGTGCCTGTCTTGGGTTTGCTGATTTCAGGATGTAAAACTCTGCTACAGATGAACCAACATCCGGGAAGAGCTAAATCATGTTGTCATGTGATCATGAGATCTTATCCCAGGTTGCCGATAATGTCAAGATGAAAATAGTCAAGTGGGAAGATGAACTGTGTATTTCAAGGCTGTTTCCGCTGATGGGAAGTTCCTAGAGATTACATTTGCTCCACCACTACTTGTTCTGTCAGAGTTTAGTTTACACTAATTCTCTATAAAGTGCTATATAGTAAGAATACAAAGAGTCTATATATAAGTATTATTTATATTAATTTAATTCTCATTATGATAAATTTGACATGCAGATGGGATATCCTCATTTGGAAGTAGGTGGATGGAATTAAGTGATAGGGATAAGATTCATATGTCTAGAAGCATCTAATAGTAGCTTAAATAATTAGTCATTATTTTTTTCTTACACTGCAAAAAATTCAGATCCAGGCATTTGCTGATATTGGTTCATATGCCTCATACTATGATTAGAGGCACAGGATTTTTCTCTTTGTACTTTACTACTCTAATCATCTTGACCTTTAGTACACATGTTTGTCTCTTATTGCATGGTTAGGAGATTAAGTGCAGTAATTCCCAAGGACTCATGTTTGCTTTATAAGCCAGGAAGCCAAAGGGAAAGAGTTGTATCTCTGATTTTTACTCTTTTATTCAGGAAAGAAAAGCCATCCTAGTCTCATTCTTGAATCTCATTGGCCAAAATTGTGTCCAGTGCATCTGTTCTTCTAAATTCTTTGTACTGACATGTGCAAAAAAGAAGCTGGTTGGGAATGACTTTTGGGTTAAGCAAGTGGCCACTGGCTTTCGAATAACAATTCAAAAGGGAGACTTACGGAGACCATCTTTGAAAATGAGAGATTCAAGAAAGAAAGGAGGGGGAAAATGATCTAAGAGAGTACCTTGGGAAATACTGACAGAGGGCATGAGAGACGGTCAGCTTCCAATAAAAATGATAAAGAGCAGTAAGAACAGAAATGGAGGAAAGTAAATATAGCGCAGTGGGAAACTGAATAGTGGGGCAGTTTTAAGATAGAGAGAAAGGGCAGCATTGCCTAGCTCTACTCAGATGTCCAGGAAGATAAAAAACAAATTGGACTCAGGGATTAGAAGGCAGATCACTAGCTTTGAGAAAATACTCAGGTGCAGAGAAGGAGCTTGGAGGTTAAGAGGTGAATGAGGAGACTTGTAAACACTGAGTGTCAGAAAGAAGGAAGAGGATAGCCGTGCCAGTAAACACACAGAGATTGTTGAATGCTCCAGTGTGTTTGGACACATTTGTGGATGTGTTCTAGGCTACCTGTGCACACAGCAGTGAGTCACCTGGAATCCTGGGGTAGAGGGGAGGTGGGGGTTCCAGAACAGAAAGGTGCAGTTGTCTTGGTAATTTGTTTAGACTAGTTACAAAGAAAACACACACACACACAGTTATAGATACATGTAGACATTTAAATTCAATTGTAAAATATCTTCTGTGGCATCACCTGTGCTGCAGTCCTTTCTTTGGATCAGTTTATCAAGTAAATAATAAAATGCCTGTTTGGAAACCGCACCATTTGAATAACCAGTGGGAGAATTCTTTTTCATGATGCGTTTGGCAGTTCTGGTGGGAAGTAAATTGTATTATGTGACGCTCACCAGTAATATGACTTCCCTGAGGACATAAGGAGATTAGTGTCATCTAGTGATTCCTTAATATTTATTACAAGCTCAGTAAAAAAGATTATTTTGACTGGTTTGACAAAATCCAGGAATCCAGAATAAATATGCTAAAAAGAAAATCATGTGGAAGAATGAGGGAATGAAGATCAGAAATTACATTCAGTTATAACATATATGCTGCTTCTTGGCACCATCTCAAAAATATTGCATTATGAAAAGCTTCCCCTTTTATTAACATCTCCTCTTTATTCTACCTCTAAGAAATCCAGATCACTGCAGAAAGTATCAGCACAAAAAAGTATGTCTTTGCTTATTAGAACAGGGTTACTGGCATCATGGTTGAGATTATGAGCCTGGGCCCACCTTCAATAGGTGTCTGTCCAAATTTCAACACCTTTTATTTTTTAAATTGTTGGTATCAGGAATTGAACTCAGGGGCACTCCACCACTGAGCCTCATCCCTACCCCTGTTTTGTATTTTATTTATAGACAGGGTCTCACTGAGTTTCTCAGTGCCTTGCTTTTACTGAGGCTGGCTTTCAACTCACGATCCTCCTGTGTCAGCCTCTCCAACCACTGGAACAGGCCTGCACCACCACGCCCGGCCCAATGCCTTTTAATTCTGTATGTATCAGCCAGTTACTTAACCTTTCTGGACCTCAATTTACTCATCAAAGAAATTGGGGACCATCAGAGTAGTGGCTGCTGGGGTGTTTGTAAGGGGATCACTGCTGCAAAGCTCCAGCCAATGCCGGCCACACCATTGCTGCATGGGGCAGGCTACTTGCTCTTGCTGCTGGTCTTAATATTATTGCATGATCTTTATTTATATTTTATTACTATAATGAACCTTGAAAATGTTTTGTTTTCTGTGTGTTTTCACAATAACCAAAGAAAAATTCTCACCAAGGAGTATAATAAAGAATAGCATTTCCTAAATGACACTTTAACTTTCATATTTACATTCAAATATGTATCATTTCCATTTAAGTTTTTTTGATGGGGTTTCACAGTATTTCCCAAGTTGATCTTACTCTTGGGTTCAAGGAGACCTCCCACCTCAGTCTCCCAAGGAGCTGGCCTGTGTCACCATTCCCTGCTATTTATGTTTTAAGTATGTGATATACTTATCATTTTTGAGTTATTATACATTTATTTCATACTTATCATTATAACAGCAAATTCTTAATAGCACTGATCTATGTCAGACACAATTCTCTAGGCTTTATCTATTTTTTCATTTAATCTTTTTTTTTTTGGGGGGGGTACCAGAATTGAATATAAGGGTGCTTAACCACTGTGCCACATCCCCAGCCCTTTTTTATATTTATTTTGAGACAGGGTCTCACTAAATTGCTCAGGGACTGGCCAAGATGCTGAGGCTGGCTTTGAACCTTCTGCCCTGGCCTCCCAAGCCACTGGGATTACAAGTGTGTGCCACTGTGCCCAGCTTCATTTCATCTTTTTTTATTATTTTATTTTGTTATTGTTGTATTTTTTATATCTTATTTTATTTATTTATAGGTGGTGGTGTTGAGGATCAAACCCAATGCTCACACATGCTAGGCAAGTGCTGTACTACTGAGCTACAGCCCCAGTCCTCATTTAATATTTATAAGACTTTATTAGGAGATAGATACCGTGGGTATCACCCATACTTCCTAGATGTGGAGATGGAGGCACAGAGAGGAAGCTCTTCTCCTGAGTCACAAAGCTACTGAATAGAACTTCTCAGATTTGAACCAGGACATTTAGTTCCAGAGTCTCTGCTCCCCTCAATCAATTTATTCTAAAATGACCATAACTAACATGATCAATAATTGTCCAGATAGCTTTTATATCTTGCCACAAGAGTTTTTTACTTGTTTATTTTATGTGTCAAAGGCAGCAATTCTAATGATGTCCCTAAAACATATTTTTCTCTAAGTATTTGAGATTTATTATCTTAGGTTTTCAAAACCTTAAAAGGTCAAATGTTGTTACTCTATTCATCTTCTCAAACACTTTCTACTTTATGAAAGGGCACCAGTCTATTCAATATAGATGCAAAAAATAGAATTTATGATACATACAGCACTTGGCTCTTCAATCAGGACTCTTTCCACTATGCTGCATCACATGGAGTCAGATTTTCAAAATAGTAATTGTTAGCGCCTGCAGCTATTTGAGAATGATCCCTGTTCTGGCAAAGAAGAGAAATGGTTCTGTTAAAAACCATCTATATTTCAAGTCCAGGAGAAAGGTGCACTGCATGCCCTTGTACGTGTGCATATCTGTATTTATTTATTTTGCAGGCAGGTACAGAGGGTGAGCCCTTGGTTCAGAGTGTAGATGGAAGTAAAATCCTAAATAAGCAATCATGTGAGGCACTATTTGTGGTGACATCAAGGTAGCAGGAGTCAGTGTAGTCAACACTTTTGGGAATTCACTTTCAGGACTGGAAGACTCAGCTCATTCCTCCTTCCTGGAGAAAAATATACTTCATCCCATGATAGGAATGGCAAGGTTGTCATCAACCTTACGTTTTGTCCTTGAGATTGTGCCAAGCTTCTCCTTCAGAGGCATACATTCCCACTGGCTGTCAAGTCACTCTGGAAATGAAGAAAAGACTTGGGAAGCAAGACCTGCCCAGCATCTACAGGTCTCTCAGTCTCTGTACCCTTTTACATGGCAAAACCAAATGTACATATTATTTTCAGCCTTTATTATTACGTTCTTAGTGTTTCCTACCCCCCCACCCCAGGTACACAGCATTATATTACATAGATAAAAGATGTGGGAAATCACTGAGAGTCTGAGCTAGTTTTATTGGGGTGATTTATTTTAAAGGAAAACCTAAAAGAGTTTTAGAACTCTAGAAATCTCCACTGGGACTCATTGCACAGGGTTTACTGTGCTTCATAAGAGTGGGTAGTTTTTCAAAGCAAGTGCTAGACATT
The DNA here is from genome assembly GCF_964194105.1 of Spermophilus citellus. Classification (NCBI taxonomy): domain Eukaryota; kingdom Metazoa; phylum Chordata; class Mammalia; order Rodentia; family Sciuridae; genus Spermophilus; species Spermophilus citellus. The sequence goes on from NC_138189.1 coordinate 136,886,613, forward strand.
GTCCCAGGCTGGTAATTGACTATTATGAAGGCACTTATTTATATCTGGAAGAGAGAGACTGGGGATGAACAGACTTGAGTTTGAGTATTTATTGGCTTGATCTCGAGCATTTAACTTCCCAGACTCCAATATTGTTTAGGCAATTAATATGTCTGTTACTCTTGGTATGCAAGATGTTACCCTCAGTTTCCCAGGCATATGAACTAAACCAGGTAAATGAGACATTATATGAACTCCTGAGATTTTTTTCCCCCTTTCTGGAAATACTAGGGGATGCTCTCAGCAGTTATTTTATTGGCTCTTGGAACAAATCTGACAGTGTAGCCAACAAAGAGAAAAGTCACCTCAAGGGTGTAGATAATATTTAAGCATCAGTATCTAGTGGTGCCCACACATGAGCAATCTTGGGTACTTTATATGAGCAAATAAATTCCAAATTTCCTTATTTTGTTAATGTTCTTCTTGCTTATACATGACATTAGGATCTTTTTGATATATTTATACAAACATGAACTATATCTTATCCTCAATTTTTATACTTTTTACCTAACTCCTCTTAAAGTACCCAACTTATTTCCTCTTGGTTATATGTGCAGTAGAAGAAGAAATAAATAGCTTTTGTGAAAGTGAGACCAGGGCCTTGGCAAAAGCATTATGCAAACTGAATTTTCTCCAAAGAATTCAAAAGCAAAGCTTGTTGAAGAAGGTTTTCAGTTATCCAATCAGCACCTCCCTGAAGGAGTGCATAAAAAAGAGGCTCCAGTGTTAATAAGTGTTCCAAAGTTTGTTGTTGTTGTTTTTCAATTCACATACTCCTAGTTCTACTTAGTAGAATTCACTTTCTGAGGTGGTGCCCTCTTGTTTGTCTGGGTATCTTAATAATAGACAGTTGGTAATGAAGAGCATAATGAGGTAGTTATATGGAGCCTTCAACAGAGTTCCTGACATGCCAAGAGTGCCATGTGTGATGTCCTTTTTATTACTCCTGTCCAACCAGCATCTGACAGTGTTTGCCAGAAATTATACCATTTATAAAAGCTGAATTAAAGAATTTGGGAATTCCAGGGAAATTGTGTCCTAAAGAAAATTTACATCTCCATCTGCAACCTAATTCATGGAATCAAATTAGACTTCCCCTAATGACATGAACACACACACACACACACACACACACACACACACACACATACACATACAATATGTTAATCACTAAAAATATATAGGACATTCATCCTAGAGAAGCAGGTTAGAAATATTCCTAATATTGATTATTTCATTTTGTGATTCCATTTTTCCCTTTATAAAACAGGGGGAAAAAACCTTCAACATATCTCCTCTTAGTTTTATGTGTGGTAGAGAATAAATAAATAGCTTTTGTTGAAGGTGAGACCAGGGCCTTAGCAAAAGCACTGTGCAAACCAAATTTTCTCCAAAGATTCAAAAGCAAAGATTGTTGAGAAAGGTTATCAGTTATCCAATCAGCACTTCCCTAAAGGAAAACATAAAAAAGAAACTCCAGTGTTAACAATTGTTCCAAAGGTTTGTTGTTGTTGTTGTTATTATTGTTTTTCGATTCACTTTTGCTCCGTTTATACCTTTGGTGTTTTTGAAATTGTATTGGGAATTTTAGGTAGTCTATCAATGCTTTTCAGATAAGATAATAACACCCCAAGGCACAGGAATGCTGGTAGGATTGAGGGTAGGTAAATAACCAACAAAATAGATCTTTCCCTTCAATTTTTTTTAACTTTAAAAAAAATATTTATTTTTTAGGTGTAGATGGACACAACACAATGCCTTTCTTTTTATGTGGTGCTGAGGATTGAACCTGGGTCCCGCCCGTGCTAGGCAAGCCTTCTACCACTCAGCCACAATCCCAGCCCTCCCCTCAATCTTTTAAACAAAGTGAATGTTGTTTATTTCTAAATGTGCTTCTATAATATCTCTTACCACTACAAAAGGTATTATTGGCTCTTCATGAAATCATGCTGAACTCATTATTAGACCTCATTAATTATAAAGATCTCATAGAATTGGTCAGTTAATATTTGAAATTTGTATTTTTATGACTTCCATTTAGATTGAAAGACCTAAAAGAGAGAAACTTACTTTTTTGCCAACCTGAATTATAATTCAGAGCTAATATTTGTGACTAATATTAAGGCACCAGGAGAATTCTTTTTCTCCATGTGTCTTTTCAATTTCTTTTGACATGCACTTATGATTGTCAGAGTCAGGAAGGGTTCCTGCAAGAATATCCTGTGTTTGGTGTTTCTATCAGATGAGGCTCAACTAATACCCTCACAGAAGTCCCACAACTTATATCAGGTCTTTATTCCTGCTTTATTACCAGTATTCTTCATTCACAAGAAGAACCAAGGTCCTGCTCATTTCCCACTGAGGAAGCCTTCTCTGTTTTCCCTTTACAATTAAAAAAGCAGTTTCTGTCTTGAATGGAGTCATGAAAAATTAGAACAAGAAGTCAGCGTATCATGGGACCTATGTGTATCAATTCTAAGGAAATTCATTGATACCAAGTGGCAAGAATTATTGAGAAGCCCATGTTTATGACCAATTGTTAATAATAAAAATCTCTCAGGCTTTCAATTAAAAGCTTTGACATTTCATCCTGTACACCAAATCTTCCTTAACGGAGCTATGAAGTAGTTATTTGGGATAAATACTTCCATGCCATGATTCACTCTTTTTTCCCTAACCCAAAATACCTTTAATCAGAATTGTCCTTAATATAAGCATTTGATTTGCTATAATCTGAATCACACATTATAGTTTCAAGCTTTCTTTTTTTCCTCCTATACGTTCCCTGAATTCTGAAGGTATGTGGTTAAGTGCCTTCACTGAGTGTCTATTGTGTGACAAATTCATTCTCAAAAAATAAGGAAAGATGGAGGCATGGATTCCAGAGCTGCATAAGAAAATGTGCCTCTCTTACCAATGCAGTTTAGATGTGTGATTCATGTTCCTAGGACCACTAAGCAGAAGGAAGCTTCTGTTGTCCAGGATTTATTTCCTTCATTGATGATCAGTGATACAAACTCCCTGTCAAGATATCACATGCCTTGAAGGCTAGAGTACTTTAGTATGTTCTTCAAAATCTCTCTTTTTCTATATTCAGTATTGGACCTTGTTTCAGTGTGGATGCTGGTTTTGAGACCTTATACTATTCATTAAGAGAAGTCTGGTTAACTGTACTCTAAATCTCATTTTAACAAATGCACTGTTCTGATTGCCTATTCCTGCCCCCACGGCACCCCAGTCCTCTCCTCTGGCCTCTTTGGTCATAGTCCCTGAAATCCTTGGATTTCAGCTTTCAGGGTGTCTAGACAGAGAGGAGTGGAGGCCCTACAAGAGATGAGAACATGGAAGGAGAAAGACTCCAGCTTTTTGCAGCCCTCACTCACCCTTTTGTGAGGTTCTGGATCTGGCTGCCCTCCTCCCCTGCCACACTTTGTTGGGTCCACCAGGCCTGCTCCTGGCTCATCTCTCAGTAGGTCCTGAGGAAACAGGTTCCTTCCCACAGGTGGTAGGGAGAACTGGCCAATGGGGCTTTAGTGCTTCATGCGCTCCTCCGGTGTCCCTTGACATCCCCCTCATGCCTTTATAAATGGTCCTTCCTTTAATCATTTTAATTTAAACCATTTTGAACATGACATCTGTTTCTTATCAGGCCCTGACTGGTATAGCAAATAAGACTTGCTTTTAGCTAGTAAATATATTGGTTCATTACACAGCATTTGACTGATAGTGATACCTTCAAACTTGCATTCCTTCCTGCTTGTTGACTTTATCTTACTTATCTTTGCAATTCTGTGGTTCCATCAACCCTCCATGCATTTACTTATTCCTGTGATATGCTTAAAATAAATCTTGGTTTAGTTGAACTGAATTAAATTCACACTGGATTCTCCTATTTTCACCCTTTCAGTTAATGTGTTAAACTATACCTAACTTTACTAAGTCACAGTTTGCTCACAGAAACTAAAATAGTCATTTCTATAATTATATTTCAATTTATTTCCCTTTTTTCATTTATGTGATTTACTTTAGTTACCCTCATGCTGAAACTTAATTAATGAGTGTTTTAAATTAGAAATAGCAGCCCCTAATAATATTTTATTAGAGCCATTTACTTTTTAATATTTTATGCCAAATTTATGGGTGTCATTTCACAATGGTGGGAAAACACTTTTTAAAATTATTGTTGAATTAAGCTAATTAGAGGGTCAATTTATATAATCAGGATGGAAGGTCAAATGGAAGTTACCGTGAATAAGTGAGGAAGAAAGTTGGTAATTTTGGCCAGCATTAATAATTTGGAGAATAAAACCCTTGCAACAACTTAATATATTTTAAAAATAGTGATGTATGATCCATAATGATGCTTTGTGGTTTCATGCCTCACTGAATCGTGGCTGCTTTTGCAAGGCACATGCATTATAATGAGCTGCTGTGTGGAATGACTAATGTTGTGAATACACATCACGTTTAATTGATGTAGCAACATGCCTGAAATAAATGTTCCTTGTAGTGTCAAGTATAAACCTCTCTAGATTTTTCAGTGTGCACTGCCCCAATCCAAGTGCATCTAAGTGAGAAAGAAGGAATCTAGAAGGAATCTAAAAACTGCAAGTATTGCCAAAGAGAGGGCTGCAAGCACATAGTTCTTCCCATCAAGTCTTCCTAGGCCTCCTGGGCTATTTCAATTGCAGTAAATCATTTCTGTGAAGAAGCATAGATAATATTCTTCTCTCACTGCCGAAGCCTGCCTTTCCTCCTGCACTGTCTCAGTTGATGTTGGCATCTACATGTAGCTAGTTTATTGAGCAGGCTCAGCTCAGCAGGGAACAAACATGAAATGGTTTTATTTTTTACCAGTCCTTGCTCCCCTATTGTGTGATGTCAAATTCCTCTCCTCAGTTGGATAGCAAATCCCTTCACAGCATCCCAGGCAGATTCCACGACTCTCAAGTCATTTCCCACTATTCAAATTCCATCCAGTTGAAAACAACAATTTCATGTCTTTTATAAAACTTTCTTACATCATGGTGGGGACAGGCATGGGGCCCCTTGATCTAGGAGAAGGGGCTGTGACTTACTTATCTACTTCTATTCGAGAGTAGGAAAGTTGACAGACCTTGGGAAACCTGCTTCCTCTTATTTTCCTTGTGTGGTTAAGGGGAAAGAAAACAATAAGAGTAGTTGTCTTTTACATGATTGTGCTGTTGTAATTTTTGTGGATTGCTCCTGCTACCCAGCTTATTCCTTGCTAGTTTGATCTAAAAGGGGACATGCAAAAAGATTGTTAGAGGGCTTCTCGGGGCTAGGCTTCCTTTCTGTAGAGTCTTCCTTTCTTGGACCTTCCCTGTAGCCTCTTGCTCTGTGAGGTCCCTCACCTGACCATATGTCCTCCCCAAAATCACCTGCTAAGGTGATTCCAGTCCTATTCTCTTAACCATGGAAATCAAACACAGGAACAACAAGGTACAATTCTTTAAAGTCACCCCTTTCTACCTTTTTTATTTTTATCGATTAGGTTTCTCTTGGCCTTGATAGACAAAGGAATGATCAAGAATTCTCTGTAATAAATCAGTGAGCTTCTGGAACCCCAATATCTATCCAGGCTTCTCTTAGATACTGATTTAGCATGTTGAACAGAGGTAGGTGTCAAGAATTGGGTCAAGAATTTATAACAAGAATGTATGGCCTCTTTGCCGTCTCCTTTTCCATTTTTATTTTTTCATAGATAGGAAAAGGGAAGGCAGGAGGCTGAAGTGACATCGGGTTCACTTTAGCCGCCTTAGAATACTCTGAAGATGAGGAGCCCCTACTGTTTGCCTTTCTGTTTAGGATATGGGGTATTAGTGTTCATTTGTTTTTTGCATTAAACATTAATCATCAATTTTGAAGAAAAGGAGAAGTTCTATTTAAAATCCTGTTGCCTAGAAAGAGATATTAGGAAAAGTAACAATGGAATAGCAGAATTACAGCTGTTTGCTGAAGTTTCCCAACCTCATCCTCCCAGGCCCACTTGCCTTCACATGATTTTGTTACACAGATCAGCCAAGATTGAGGTTGGAAGCAGGCGGCTTAAATTCTGGTCTGATCACCGACTGAGCTCCACAGCTCACAGTGACTTCACCCTTCCTTGCCTCAGATAATCCATCTTAGGGAATGCAGATGAACCTACCTGCCCTGACTTATCTTTCAGGGATGTAGGAAGACAAATGAGATAATATCTGAAAACCCTTTGGAAGAAATGTGATGTATAAATCTAGGGAGACATTATATGTGAGACACCACCTTAATCATTCTCCACCTGCTACAAGAGAAGACGTTGTCGTGCTGTTCTAAATGCATTAGAAGGATCACTGGACTCAATGAGTTTTGAAATCTTGGTTCCGCTTTACTTTCTGCATGAACTGACTTATTTCTTTAGGCAAACAACATCATCTCTTTACATTTACTTTCATATCTTAAAAAAAACATGTAGTAACAAAATGTTGTTTACTCCTCAGAGACATTTGACAAGGGTCAAGTAATGCAATGAGGAAGGGCCATTTTTGAAATGTGTAACACATTTCAAAATATATCTGAGCTTATATGTGCATGAATACATATGCACGTTGATTTAGTCAACTTCATATTACTGCATCAAAATACTTGGAGTAACTGCTTATAAAGAGAAAAGGGTTATTTGGCTCATAGCTCTGGAGCTCAGATGGTGATCAGAGCAGAATTTAATAATAGGATAAATTACTTTATTCTTTTGCCCACAAATATTTATTTGTATTTATATTTACCACTACTGTGAGGGGTGACAATATCCACTTGTAAATAAGGCACAAAGGATCATTATGGAACTTGCAGAGGAGTTGGAGATACAATCAGATCAAAAAATACATAATATATTTTCAAATTGTAATCACTGCCAAGAAGAAATAGGATTTTCCAACACAGAGTAAAAGCACGGAATCTGATTTTTCCATAGGATGCTTAGGGAATATCTCCATGATATTAGAAACTTGAAGGAAGTCCCTCCTCAGATGTAGCCACGTATGCATCCTTGACTATGAACTGTTAGCCAATCCTATCTGTAAGAAAACGGGGAGATCTGTCAGTCCTGTCAAAAGCAGGGTTATAGCAGGAAGGAAGAGGTGGCAAATTGACTTACGGAGGACAAATGGCAGTGCGTGTCCACTTACTAAAGCTAGTTCATAACCTTTTTAGAGATCAGGCTTGGGATTGTGGGTAGCAGCAGTTCCTGCAAGATCTTGAAGATATTTTAATTTCATTTTCTCTGATTTAGGAAACCACTCAATGACTTTAAGTAGGAAAGACATAATTCATTTATACTTTTAGATGATCACACTAGTCTCTCTGTAGAATATAGACTCACTGGGGATACTGGAGAAGAGGCAAATACTGATGAATGGATCAGCTTATTGACAGTGGAATGGAAAGAAGTGGCTTTATACAGTCTTAAGAGACAGGGGACATGGGGGACAATGAGAAAATAGCTGAGGTCAAGATAAAACATCAAGGATGACACTGGGGAACAAAAAATAGCACATGAATGTAGACTGTAAAAATAACAGGTGCATAGATGTACGTATAGAGTAAATATGTACCCTTGGTGACACTCAGCTCCTACAAGCAAAGAGTTAACACAGATTTTTTAATCATTTGGTAGACTTTTTGAACTATTTGCATGAACACTGTAATATATTTTTCCCACCTTATATTTTACAAAAGACAATTACTTTGGGAGAGTTTGACATAATTAAAAGGCTTTCCCTCATTGTAGTCACTATAATCATCATCTTTAACTGTCATCTAAAATTATGTTTTCCTTTCCTGCAGTATGTAGATCTCTGACCTGGATCCTGTGGGATTTGCAGAATTAACATAGACATTATCCTTTCCCTGAAATGACCTAAATTCTTCACAGCCTCAAGAGGGATTTTAGCATTAATTATTTTCAGTGTATCACAACTACGCTTGGTTTTGCCATATGAAGGAGTCCTAATAAATAAAAATGTCTGAAATATATTTTCAGGGTAGTTTTCTCTGAGCTTCCCAGATCTCAAATCTATTTGCTTCGTTGTGATGACTTTGAAACACCTTGACTGTGACATTTTCTATCCAGCACAAAAGACCAGATGGTTTAGATGACCAGCTGCTTCTCAGGGAGAAGACAAAAAATACTGAACTGTATGAAAAACCATAAGTGAGCAAGTTTTAGAATTTGACTCTACTACATTGTCTGCCCACTAAACCCCTCGAGGTGGACCTGAAATGGTTCATCATATTGCTGGTTACATGTATTTTGTTTATATTAACCTAAGGGTCATAATTCACATAGATGATGTCAGAATCCTGGTCTCATGGTCTGTTGTGATCCACTTTATGGTTAAAATTGCCTCAAATAACATTTGTTTTAGTATTTCTTTAAAAGCTCCTCTTAGTCATGACATTTAACTTAAAATGAACCATAATGTAACATTCTAGCATAATTTTTAAAGATTTGAGGTTCTTTCTACAATCAGTACTATGTAATAATAGTTATCACAAGTCCCATTTTTTTAGAGTGGACACAAGAGCTAAGCCTAGAGAAAACGGGATTAAAGTTCAGCATGACCAAAATACTTTGACATGAAAACGAATTTCCTACCTAAAAGGGTTATTTTAACTCAACAACAGGTTATCAAAGTGGGTAATAGGATACCAAAACCTAGATGTTCCTAAAAAAAATTGAATCCAAATAGCATAAAGCTGAAATCAAAGTAGACACTGTCACTATATGATATTATAATTAATCTCTCTCCACATTATAATCCATTATAATCGATGATAGTGCCCTGGAGAGAGAAAACATATTTAATATATTTTTTTAAAATATACACAGTTGGTTTTTTTTGAGAAAGGTTTACAAATTTTGTTTGCTTTTTCTTTACTACAGTGAAAATAAAGGACTAGGGGTTTGAGTGGGTGAAAATGGGAAGAATTCTAGAAAATAAATGAAAAAAACACCTCATGAGATCACTAGGAAGTATAAATTTGAATTAGGAGTAAATTAACCTTTTACTGAGCATTTAAATTCTAGGCATTTATAATTATTTTCTATTTAATTTTCATGACATCCTGAGGGTAGGTACTATTTATATTGTAATGGTTTTTCCAAAAGAGGGAACCAAGGCACGGTTCCATTCTGTGTATTGCTCAGGGTCACGCTGCAGCTGTTCCAGGAGCCAGTTCTCAGGCAGTCTGGCTCCAGAGGCCGTCTTTCACTAGTGTTCTTTACAGCCTCTTAAAGTAAGGCAAGTGAGAATCTCGAAGGCCATTTCCAAGAGTACCCGTGGAGTGGCATGACAACCTAAAGCACACAGCCATCTTACCAAGCCCCTCCCAAGGCCAGGCTTCTTTTCTGATGGTTTCTCAACTCATCCTTCCAATTCCAGCCAGACTGATCAATGCAGTAAGAAGGTCAGAGGGGCTACTCAGACATGGATTTTATCTGGAAATGCAAGATTACTTGCTTGAATTGATCGATACAACAAATGTGGGCTTTCGGGTGGCTGTGAAGCAGCCCTCTCAGCACTGTTCATTTGAGAGAGGGCAATTTTGCTTTTAGGTATATACCTGAGGCATTTTTAAGTGTACAGGTTCCCAGCCTGGCCATTAAAGAGTTTTGGGGAATGAGGATATGCATTTGTAAAGAGTGCTGCAGGTAATTCTCATTGTCAGGGGAGTTTGGTAGGTAACTACATGATTCTTAGCTTTGGCACTGTGTCAGAATCACCTGGGAAGGTTTCAAAAAGCACTGATGTCTTGATCCTTATTGCCAGGTATTTAATCTGCTGCAGCCTGGGCATAGCAGATTTTTAAACGTTTTCTAGCAGATTCTCACATGCAGCCAAATTTGAGAATCCCTGTTCTAGAGCCATTTGGTAGTATTTCTGCCACATTGACATGCTGGAAATTGGGGAAAATTTTTCTATCTATTGAGTTTTGACTCATTGTAGTTTTGAGGATATTTGGGTTTGCAAGAGCCAAAAGTGGCTGTGCTACCCTTCTACATTCTTTGAGTATCCTCTTCTCTTTACCCCCGTGCACCCTATGAGTATTTTTTTCTAGGTTTGCTGTGAGGTCAAATCCAAATCGCATGCAGAGATGTAGGATGGGGCATCTGAATTTTCAAAAAATTCCCTAGATAATTGTAATGTTCAGACAGTGTTGCCACTAGTCTCCTAGAATTGCTTTGCAACATTTTCTTTGTTTTAGTATAAAATAGCGGGAAATCTAAATGCCCCTTAAGACAGAATAGATAAACTAACTGTATATTCATATAGTGAGAGCAGTAACTAGGAATTAACTTCCATCATACATTTTTAAAAGTAAAAGCACTTTAAAAGAGAACTTACAGATGCATACATGTTTGTTAAAGATGTAAAATGTGCATGGTGATCATAAAAAACTAAATTCAGAGTAGCTTTTAGTTTTGAAATGGTAGGAAGAAAAATGGGATCAAGAAGGGACACACAAAAGGCTCACCATGTTTCTGTATATGTACATCCATCTTTCTTTTGAAAGTAGAATTGATGCAAATATGGCAAAAAAGTTTTAATCAGATTAATGGTAGGCATAGGGATATTTGTTATATTATGCATAGTTTTTCTCTGTAGTTGTCTGTGTGTTTGGAAATAATTACAGATTAGTTAAGGAGGTCATGGATTTACTGTAGATGAAATAACATAAGGTTTACTATAGAAAAATGCTAATGCCAGAAAGTACTGCAAAGAATTATATTCAATATTATATGAGTTATTATTTATAATATATTATATCATTATATAAAATAACATATTCAATACCCATATTGTATTCATTAATGGGAGCGTTTCTAGAGGAAGGGGCGGCTCCTCCTTTACAGATTGGTCACATTTTTTTGAGGTTTGTTTGAGAAGGGGGAGGTTTGAGTGCCCCTACAATAGTAGGAAGATTACTATGTAGATATAGGGAAAACCAGGCATATTTTTCCTCACTATTACTCATGCTGAACAGTTCTGTGATTAGATATGTGGTTTTTCCATGCCAAGCAATTCTCTAATTCTCTGTGGACACCAACAGAATGTCTTGCAACTTCATTCCGACACTAACAAGTGCAAAGTCAGCACAGACCCAGCAGGTTAAAGGCACCGTCCCACAAGACAGTTCCCAACTTTGGATGCCAGTCACAATGCATCTGAGTTGTGATTGGGTCTCCAGGTTACCCACAACTTCTGTCCAAGTTGACTATAAATCCAAGGTCCCCCGATCTCTTTCTTTTTTCTTTCTTTCTTTTTATTTTTTTCCTCCAACCTTCTTCTTATGTTGGATAATTTGCTGAAGTAGCTCACAGAAACTGGGAAAGCAGTTCACTTACTACTGATTTACTACAAAGTATATTTTAAAGGACACACATGAACTGTCAGATGAAGAGGTACATAGCATGAGATCGAGAAAGGATTTCTGTCCCCCTAGAGTTGAGGTGCAACCCCTCCTGACACATGGATGTGTTCACCAACCCAGAAGCTCTCTGAACCCTATAGTTCAGAGATTTCTAGGAGACTTTCATCTGGTAGGAAAGATCAGTTATTAATTCAGTCTCCAGCCCTTCTCCCCATCCCAGAGGACTGGGTTTAGGGTAGCTGAAAGGTCCAATGTTCTGATGACGGCTTGGTATTTCTGATGACCAGCCTCCATCTAGGAGGTCACCAAGAATTCCTTCATTGAAAGAAAAGGCATTCCTGTCTCCCAGGATATTCCAACAGATTAGATCTGTATTAGGAACCTGTCAAAGATAAATATCAGAACAGAAGATGCCCACATAACCCCTATAGCTCAGGAAATTAGAAGGGTTGTAGGAACTCTGCTTCCTCCACAGCAAAACATTATCCTCCTCATTGCCCCAATTCCAGCTCTTGATTTTCCTGCTGACTGGGATCCACAGACCTTTCACCCCATTATCCTGCAAGGACCTTCCCTCTCAGTCTGGCTTCAGTCTCTCAGCCAGAACCGTAGGATGAGAGTTTCCTAGCATGCCCTCAGCAGAAGCCCAGATTCTTGCCTATTTCCCCTGATCCCTTTTGGTGTCCAATGTGTAGTTACATTCATCTTCACAGAATACTGAGCATGGCTAGAGAAACTTGCAAAATCAGACTAACCAGATTCTTTTGCAAAGTGTGCATCGCTTCTCAGTGGCTCCCTCAGCACAGCTTTTGATCTTTCTCATCCCTGTTACTGCCCTTTTATGTCCATGCTGGAGAAGTCCCCAGCTCACTGAGTGTCCCAGCAAAGCCTAACATCATTGTCCAGAAGCTAGTCTAGATAACTGGAAATATTGAAACTGCCCACGTTTTCCTCACATTCTCATCTCCTCTATCAAATTATCTACTTGAGATTTATATTCCTTTTAGTTTGTCCCATATCTGAGAAAGGAAGACCATGTATCACTTTAGAGTGCAAACTGCTCAGTGGTGGGGTGGATCTTTCTTCATGGTTCTGACCTTTTAGTATTCTCGTGTAGTTTACTGTAGTAGAAACCCAGCTTCTCTTCCTGACCACTCATTTCCACTCATTGTGGCCTGAATACGCTCCCCAAAAGTATTATTCTGGTTATTTTATTCTGCTGCTTTCAGTAGCTCCCTAAGACCTTCCAAAGATAAATCCTTTTTATCTGACTTCAATCTACATTTATAGTCTTGTTTCCTTTCTCTCTCTCTCTTTTTTTAAGAGAGAGAGAGAGAGAGAGAGAGAGAGAGAATTTTTTTAATATTTATTTTTCAGTTATCGGCGGACACAACATCTTTGTTGGTATGTGGTGCTGAGGATCGAACCCCGGCCGCACACATGCCAGGCGAGCACGCTACGCTTGAGCCACATCCCTAGCCTCTCTCTCTCTCTCTCTCTCTCTCTCTCTCTCTCTCTCTTTTTAATATTCAGTGTTCACTATTCTCCCTTTTATCTAGAAATGTCTTCCTCCCTTTTTCTGGCACAAATTTTATCACACATTTAAAATCACAGTGCAATACCACCACCTTTGTACATTTTCTAGATTTCCCTAGTAAAAATATTTTTTTCCCTTTAAACTTGGTTTTATTTGTACCTTCTCTTCAGTACTTTCTCATCTTATACATTATACACTAATAGTTAGAATTCTCCTATTTTTAAAAATTTTTTTTGTTCTGGTTACTAATCTAAAAATTTACGAAAGGAAAAAAAAACTACCATTCTCATTTTTTTGAGCCCAATTTGCATCTATTTGAGTGTGTGACATTAAAAAAAAATAGGTGCATTTTATTGAATCACATTGTCCATTTTTCTTCAGGTTGAGAAGGGACCCAGTAGGGAGAGAATTCATCAAGGCTCTCCTATGTAAAAAGGATCTCTCTCCATTAAACTAATTGGCCTATTTGAAGATCAAAGCTTTGACTTCATATCCATGCCCTGAGAAGCTGACTTGCTTTACAAAATTTGCGTGATTAGACACCGCCTGCCTTGGCTACTATAGTCTTGCCAGAAACCTGTAACTTTTAGAGTCTCTTGGTGCTGTCATATAAAGATACTCTGTGCAAAAAGTAATTGCTTTCCTTAGTAGAGAAGGCAATAACTTTTCATTGAAAATAAGAATATGTGCTTAATAAATAAATTCACCGAATCGAGTTTAGTTTCTGTGAAACATTTTTGTCCCTGCATCTGTCCTCATTGTTGTTAGATTGTGGGCCTATCTCGTGCCAATTGTGGTGTAGACCTTGTAGAAAAGTGTAGCGTTTGCATCCTTTTTGTTAACAATTTTGAATAATTATCTGGAACAATGAATAAATGACCTCTAGCGTCTCTTTGGTCCCTAATACATAGTTTATTGAAAAAGGGGGAAGGGGCACAAATCAGCATCTCATTCAACCTCCTGACTTTTCTCTGGTCTGTATATGCTAGATCTGCCAGGACCACAAATCCTTTGCAGCTCCTCTTATAAAGAGATGGTGTCTGTTTTTCTACCACTTGATTCTGGTCTGTTCTCATGGTGTGCTCTGATAGGGAGAATGTAACAGACTCAGTACTTCCAATTTAAGAGATCTTACAGATTTTACATTTGCCCTCTTGAAAAAACTTGTGTAAAAAGCCCAGATGATAGATTGTAGAGAGAGGGTCCCGGATGTCATGACCATACCAGTCTTCCTAGCTGAGGCCCCAGGCTTGAGAGTGAGGCTGTCTCAGACATCTGGCCCACTTCAGCCACTAGCTGACTGAACCTCATAAGTGAGTCCAGATGAGACAAACAGAACTGCCCAGTCAACTCACAGAACCAGGAGGAATAATAAATTATCATTAAGTCCCTAAGTATTAGGTTGCTTTGTTATGTTGAGAAGTGTATCTAATATATTAGCTATGGGTCAGGTATATTTTAACTTGATTCTTTCAACTCTGGAGTGTGCAAAAGTGGAATTTTCTACTTACCTTTCCCCACTATGGGGAGACACATACTCGTGTGTAAGCTAAGCCCAAAATGAAGATCATCACAGTCAAGGACTGGACTTCTCTAAATTTGTTTCCTAATTTGCCAAGAAGGTTTTGGATCAATTGCCATTTAAGATCCTTCTTTGTTCTGCCTTCCCCAATAATATCGAATTTTGCTATTTGATTTCTCTGGGAAAACTGGAATTCTTGATTCTAATTTTCTTCTTTGTCCTTTACCTGCACTGCTTTGGACATTTTATTCCTTGAGTAACCAAGATACACAAAAGACACAAAATAGGAAGGAATGGGAGCTGTCAAGTATGTAGGGAAGGAACAAGAATCCTTCTCTGCCTGTCCTGTGAAAACCCTGTGCCTCCTACACAAACATGGGCTGTGTTCCTCCAAACTGGTGTCTGAATTGCCACATACTTATAGAAAGAAATGCTGCTGGCACAGTCAGGAAGATGATTTATGCAAGGTGTCTGTGCGCCCACTGAATTTGTAGGTGTAGAAGTCCACGTGTACATTTGCTGAGCCCATGTCCCAAGGCTCTAGGAAGGCTTGTCACACATGTTATCCAATATGCCGGATTAAATCTAGGCAGATGTGACTTCACTGTTGAGGTTTTCTCTTCAGGTGGTTTCTGGCTGTTGTGTTCCAGGTTTCTGCAGCTGACTGATCACATGCCTTGGCTTGAGTTCTTATATGCTTTCTGGATGTTTTAGGTTTTGCTCTGTGACCTTGGATGGAATTATTTCAATTAGATCAATGGTTGAGAAATGGTGTACACTGCCAAGAGTTATTAAACAAAATTTTACTTAGCGTTGAAGACATTATTGAAGAAAAAGAAAAAAAATGCATAGAGTTTGGAATCAGAAGGCATCTTAGAAACCATCTAGTGAAGAAAGTGGGATTTGCAGAGCAAGGGGAGATGCTCAAAGTCACACGCTAGGTAATGGTATCCTGTACAATTTTAAAATAGATGATTTATGTATTATTCTTGCATTTTACTAGAAATCAGAGAAACATCTTTAGTGCTCCGATATTATGGCCAGGGAACCAGGCTTGATAAATGTTCCTGTGGGCAATATTTACCCTCAAGGGAATGGAGAAGATTGGCTAAGCAAAGGGAGTAATCAGATAATCCTGGGTGCAGTTGCATATGCATATGTGTTTGTATATATCTCTGTCTGTATGTATATCTAGAGAGAGAGGGAGTGCAAATTTGCCAGTCTGCCCAAGCAGTGATTTAGTCTGTGCCTCATGGAGGGAATAGAGAGCTTCAGAAGTAGTTGCATACAGATCTCTTGAAGTCTCTGAAAGCTCCAGTCCTACAACACATTGTCCATTCAGTGTCCTGAAATCTGCCACATCAGATTATTCCCTCACAGGAGGATGGAGTTTTCTCTTTTCCTTTCTCAGCCTTTAGAAAATCTAAGGGGAAGAACCTGGAGTTCCCCCTAGAGGCTAATATATATACTTACAACTTTAAAAACATTGCAACTGAAGAATGTTAGTATTTGTTCTCTTAACAATTTCCTGACGAATGTTTTAAGTGATCTCTAATTTATTATCTCAACAAATTTTAACAAGCTGAAAAGCAGGATTATTCACAGTTGTGCTTCCTTCATAAAAGATTTTATGATGGGAAGTTTTTTTAAAAATAAGCATTTAGCGACTTTGACCTTTTAATGTGCTCATTGGCAACACTTCGGCTTCTGTGGTGTAATACATAGATAATCTCCAGAGCAAAGAGTCAGGGGTTCAGTTATCTGGGTAATTAACCGGGAGCACACCACCCTAATTTCTAAGGGGCTGAGTTCCTAACTGAATAGGCCCCCTTGTCAGCAGCTGAAGCTTCCACATGTAACTTGGCACACAATGTTCAAGGACTTGATTATTGTGCAGCCAAATGCACTCAGCAATAAGAAGAGGCAACTTAGATGCTGTTGTTTGCCATTATTTTCCCAATGACAAATTCTGACAATATTGGAATTATAAAAATGGAAGGTTGCACTTCATAAGTATTTAATTAACAGAAAGTAACTAGGGAGGTGGAAATGTAGATTCTATTTTTCATTTCTTACTTGGCGCTCTGTTAGTGATGAGCCACCAAATACCACAAGAGAACTCTGATCCTATTAAAGTAGCAGGTGGATTTGTTCAATTCTTGGTGGGACATACAGACATATGGCTGGGAATATTTTATTATTATATATAATACAACTTAAAATTAAGAATTTTATTTTCATATCACACAGACTATATATTTTAATAGATTTTATATCATAGTATAGCATGGATGCTACAAATGTAATTGTAGTGTTAATCTAGTTTTCTTTTGTTTCAGTTCTGACAATGAGGAAAGAAAAAAAAACAAGTTGGTGCATTGTTTTTATAGCCTGTTTTTACTTTCTTTTGTTGTCTTCATGTTGATGGTTGTAGATGTGGGCACTTTAGGAAGCGTTTGTGATGCTTTCTTTAACTTGATTAGTCTTTGCTGCTGGGCTTCCCAGTGGCACCATGAAGGAGGAATTGCTATAATTTACAGGAACACAAAGAAATCTGGAGACGCACATCTATGGGAAAAGCACACTGTTTGGCCAACCAGAGTAAGAAAGCTCATATCTGGAAAATTTTACCTTTTCTTTTAAATGGCAGCTCCTGTAATCTGTGATCACATAAATAGACTTTATGGCAGAAAGAAAATATTAAAGGGAGCTACCTTTTGTTTAGTATTTTGCTTTTCCCATTTTAAAAGTATAGGAATAATGATCTTGTAAATATTATTTTGGCCTTCTTCGATGTGGTCACATTTAATGGATCATGACTGTTTATTATACGACAGGAATAAGAATACATTGAGATGTATTTAAGATGTAACTCCAACATTCAAAACGATTGCAAAGCCGTGATGTGAAGATTAACCTGGGACTTTGTACAAAAGATCTGGCTTTAAATAGCCATGTCCCTGTGGCCACTTGATCTGCTTTCTACATAAGAGTTTTGATGGAACGTGTAGAGTAGCTATAAAAAAGTATTTTACTCACTTTACATCTAGAGCAATTTCTGCAGAAACCATGCGGGAATTGGAGTTTGAATACTGGTTTAAGTCCCACGTTTTGCTCTTAATATCAAGTGGAATGTTTCTAAACTCTTTGTGAAGTGGGGACAAAAATGCTTGTTCTACAGCCCCTGTAGGGCTATTGAATTTATCAGGGTGAGGTCAGGAGATAGAAACCCCACTCATTACTCAAATATAGATATTTTACCTAAGTAATCGTTAACTAGGCAGAACATTGCTGTTACTGGGGAAAATGAGAGGATCAAAAGAGAATTCCAGATAATTGCAAAGGTGGACACTGTGGGAGAGGGCCGTTGTCCCAGAGCTGGAGAAATAAAGGAAAGAGTTTGGAGTTGAAATATACTCCCTGCTGAGGTTGGATAACAGATCCAGGCACGGGCCTGAGATCCACTCTGCAGAGGGAACAGGGCAAGGCTGGCACTGGTATTTCTGAAAGGTGTGCACAGGGCTGCAGATGTTAGCATATTGCACACTGGTTTCAGATGCAGCTCGGGAAGGACCTACTGTTCTTAGGGTAAAGAAACTAACAAGGGTGGTGCTTAGCAATAGCAGGCAGACATCTGCTCCACAGGAACAGTATGTTTCATTTTTCTCCTCCACCCCTTTCTGTCTTCATAGGGGGTTCCCTGCTAGAAGAGCCTGATATGCAGCCAGCTGGGGATAGCAAAAACTGTGGTTTTGTGAGTCTCAGGTCCAGCTTCACAGAGTATAGATGCATGGGTTTTGAGCGGAGAGAGTCACTGATACAGTTGTATGTCTATAAAAGTACTTTGCAACATGAAATATGGGGAAAGTATAATTTTACAGTATAGAAGCAGAATTTTATAATCATTAATATTTTCACTCTTTTACATCTTGAAAAAGAATAGTGGCTTAGATATTTTTAAATGTCTTCTGTATTTCCAAGTATCTCCCCCAAAGCAGAGTAGTTAATCGATATTTATACCATACAAGGCCTTCTCATAGTTGAGGCTCAATGGCTTATGAATAATATCCTCATTCTCCATATTAAAGTAAGGATTAGAACATTAGTGAAGAATTAAGTAAGTCTAGAGTAAGGGGAAGTATGCTGAGAATTTGAATGACTTTGGTATTGGTGATGTGTAGGCAAAGTGATTTAGGTTTTAGTTTCTTGTTTGTTTTGCTAAAGAAAATACTTGGAAGGAAAGTCACCAAGAAGAAAGATATTGACTGTTACCCGTTATGTGCTCTGATTTATCTTGAAATTATCCACTAGAAATGGCAATTGAAACATGGACACCAATTATTGAACAGGGAACGTGACAACAATGATTCAGCCTTTACTCTTGCAAACATAAAGCCAGGGCATGGGGATCTTGCAGGCCCTGAACCTGGATGCTCAGAGAAAGGCTGACAGAGCAGTGTTTGTTTTTTCACAGTGGAAAGCAACAGCTACACCAAGTTCTTCAGCCTCTCAGCTCATGGCAATACTCATTCTATACCTCATGGCATCTAAGAGCACAGAGGGAGCTTGCATTGTGATAAGTCCTACAGCATGACTGTTTTTAGAGCAAATTAAAGAATAATAAGATGATTAATTAATAAAATAATACTAGTAATATAATAAAATAATGATACTGATAATTAATTTCTTCTTACTATTTGGTACTAGGGATGGAACCGAGGGCACTTTACGACTGATCTATATTCTCCAGCACATTTTTATTTTTTTTAAATTTTGATACAGGACCTGGCTAAGTTTCCCAGGCTGACCTTGAATTTGCGACCATCCTGCCTCAGCCTTCCCAGTTGCTGGGATTATAAGTGTATGCCATAGCATCTGGCTATCAATATCTGTGTTTTTTTTTTAAACTTTTAGCTTTGTCCTACATTGAAGGGAATAAACAAATACTCAGTGGTCAGATTGTGGTGATGATGATGGGTTTTTCTTTTACAACTTCCTTGACATGTTGATTTCAGAGAAATCTGAATTTATTTGAGTATAAAATTCTTTTTTTTTTTGGTCTCTTTTTAAACTATAGCTGAAAAAATAAAGAAATAAGGCTTGGCATAAATCAATTATAGATCTTTTGTCCAGCATGTTGGAGGCCCTGGTTTCAATCACCAACATAAAACTCTCAAACTAAAAATTAAATTAAAGGAATTCATTTTTGATTCTTTATTCCTTAAGAGTCAGAAAGGTATGTTTTTTATGGAGAACAATTCTTGCTGTTATATTCATAGAGTGATTAACATTTTTCCAACAAAATTTCCTCTATAAACATGTTTTGCTAATGTATATGGAATCTTTAGGAAATACTTTATTTTCATGAATTATTGTTGGTGAAATCATCCTGCATTTCATATTCTCAGAGAAATAATCTTATGCCACTACAAGAAGATGGGAAATATGATCCATGAGATTCTTGTGTGCAATTTACTTTCTAGTTTTAAACTATTTGATAAGCAGTAGTTTGACTTTCACTCTCTTAGGGGACAATTTAGTGCTAAGTTTCTATGAGAAAGTAGATCTTGATTCCTAAGATTCTAACTTACAAATATATAGCATAACAGACAATTAAAAAATAGCATCTCTTTCACATTATCTTTCTTTGTTCCCCTCATTTGGAAGTGATACACAAATCTTGTATATCAGTTCTCAGGCTGGGGCTATAGCTCAGTGGTAGAGTGCCTGCCTCGCAGGAGTGAGGCACTGGGTTTGATCCTCAGTACCACATAAAGATAAAGAAAGAAAGATATTGTGTCCATCTACAACTAAAAAAAAAAAAAAGTTTTTTAAAAAAATCTTGTATATCAGTTCTTATTCCTTTGGGGGGAAAAGGGAGATCAGAGTTTTCATATATATTAAGATATCAGAGTTTCCATCCACATTAAGATATCTTGCTGATAATTGACTCAAATTAATGTATTTTAACACGTGTTGTAAATAAATGGCTATACCCATGACAATCTTGGCTACTAGACAGGGTGTGTAGAGACAGCTAATCAACAGCCAAATGTAGTGGAAATTTGGAGAAGGAACAAGAAATCTTTCTTTCCAAAGAGTGTAAAAACACTGGAAAAGTCCCATCTGTGCTGGTCCTCATTGGTTCTGGCAAGGCTGAGCTGTAAATATGGCCTCCCGCCGTAGCACCCTCCGGCTCCCTGCCTGAGTAGCCCGAAGTACTATGCAGTCACTCTGCCCTTTCACAGGGCAGCTCTTGGGAGGAGGCACTCACTGAAGTTGACTTCAGGGGATTCTTAGGACAGATAAGGCTTTGCTCTGGTAACCACTAATGGCCATAGAGGGGAAGGGCTCTTCCTTCAAACTGTTCACTAGGGACGATTTAGACAATCATCACCCTGAGTCAAGCCAGTTCTCATTTGCAGCCCTGAGGCGATATTACTCCGATACATCACCCAGCTCATATTTAGAAAGAGGTTTTTTTGTTTTCTTATAATCCAGATTTCCACTTGTAAATTATGGGGATCAATAAAACAGGAGAGAGAGAAAGGCCCTGGGGCATGCTGATTTCCAGCCTCCCCTTCAACATTCTCTGCAGGGAAGCATTGGGGGCAGGGTAGTTGGTGTTGGGGCTCAGGAATGAATGTGATTTGAATTCCCAATTGACTGGTTCAAGATTCTTCCTCTACAATAAAAATATTCCTGAAGTGAAATACTAATGAAGAACAAATACAAAAGTGTCTGAATGCTGAATGCCTCGGGTTCATTGAGATGGCAATTGTTCCATTTCTTATCCTCTGCCAAGATGATCAGTAGTGAAGCAGTTGGTTTAGGGGCTGATGGAAACAGGCTGTCTGGTGCTGTCTCAGCAGGGTTGGGGTAGGGCTCCACAGTACCCCTCTTTATATCGCAAGACTTTGTCCCACCCCATCCCAACATCATCAACAGAGGTTTCAAGGTGGAAAGATATTATTTCCAAGAGGGAGCTCCTCATTGACCTTTGATGTGGTGTTCATTTTGGCAGACTGTGCTGAGATCCCTGCAGTCCTGGAATGGAACGGTATTCTAAAACCTCTTGTTTTAGAATAACATAGCAGAGTTGAAGATTTATCAAGTTTGCATACTATGTTCAAACTTGTAATAATTAGAGCTCTCTGTCTCTTCATCTCTTCCCCTCAAAAAGCGTCAGGAAATTATTGTGAATTAGGATGGGAATATTTAACTTCAGGATGGGAGAACTGGGACCCGATTTCTTCTACTCTTTGAGGAGACTCTCTGCCAATTGTGAATTACAAGTGCACCTCGATCTAGAAGGAAATGTTCACCCTATGCAGTCTTTCCCCATCTCATAAATGCCTTCATATTTTACTTTCAATATTCTGTATTATGATTCCAGAGAGATTTTATGAGAAAAGTTCACATAGATATTATTTGCTTGAATATTTTAATTCATGGATTCTTTTTAATAATGTTTTTATTGAAATTAATATTTTCCACTTTTATTTTTCCAAGTTAAAAATTAAATGAAAATAATAACATCTTTACTAATTTAACTGAGAGTGAATTAATTTACTTGTCTTTCTTCAACCTTTATTTTCTGTGTCAGCCATAGTGTCAGTCAACTTTCCAACACTGTGAGAAAATGCCTGAGACAATAAGCTGAAAAAGAGAAATGGTCTATTTCAGCTCACAGTTTCAGAGATTTCAATTCATGGTCTGTTGTTCTTATCGCTTTTGGATCTGTGGCAAGGCAGCACATCATGGTGGTATCATGTGGCAGAGCAAACAGGTTCACGTCATGATGGCTGGAAGCCAAAAGAAGAGATTGGTGTCCCTAAATCTTCTTTGAAGGTATGCTCCCAGGGACCTCGGGCTGCCCATTAAGCCCCACCTCTTCAAGGTTCCATCATCTCCCAATAGCACAAAACTCAGAACCAAGCCTTCAACACATGGAACTTTGGGGGATATTCCAGATTGAATTGTAGCAGCTGTGATGTGCTGCTGAGTTCCTCATAATGATAATGGGTTTTCTGTCCCCAGAGCACTGGCCAAATCATAATCAGGGATGTGGATGTATGTAGCACTTTCCTCTGAACAATGAATTCATAGTAGCCCTGACTGTTTCAGGCTCTCCTTAGGTTTTCACATTAAGTGGAAACAGAAGTTGAAAAATTTTGGTTCCAGTAGCTGAAACAAAGGAGATAATGCAGTAGATATTCATTGAGTATCTAAAGTTGAAATTGAAGTGACAGCATTTTGTTTAATTCTCACTGGATTAATTTGACAAGAAAATTAGTTACACATGAATTTCCTTTGGAATGACATTAAATGTGATGAAATCAAATGAAATCAAATATGACTCCAGCTTTCCTTATCATATTAAAGATGTGGTTGGTCATCCAGGCATTCCATGACTGCACATTAGTTGACAGAGAGGTTGTCTTGATGTTCTTGTAAGGGAGGATTGGGCTATGTGTACACAAAGGGAAATGGAAATTTTCCTTTTCATGACCCAAATAAGTCATGAAAGTGAACCTGGTTAAGGAGAGGGTAGTCGGTTCCCAAGTCCTCTCTCCCGTGTCATTTCAAATGGGAAGGGCTTCATTTATGGAGCTTACTCTGCCTTTTAGAATGACGAATTCAGCCACAATGCAGTGGCAGATACCTGTAATTCTTGTGACTCAGGAGACTGAGGTAGAGGGATCACAAGTTCAAGGGTAACCTTAGCAACTTAGATCCTGTCTCAAAATAAAAAAAATAAAAAAGAAAAGAAAGAAAGAAAGAAAGAAAAGAAAGAAAGAAAGAAAGAAAGAAAGAAAGAAAGAAAGGCTCATGAGGGTTAGAAGGCTGGAAATGTGGCTTAGTGGTTGAGCACTAGTATGAATGAGGACCTGGGTTCAATCTGCAATCCCCAGCAAAACACACACACACACACACACACACACACACACACACACACAAGCTGAGGATTTAGCTCAATGCAAAAGCACCCCTGGGTTCAATCTCCAGTAGTACACGCATACACAAATGTTGTAATTCAACGTGTTTAAGCTACTCAGTATTGTATCTTCATGATTTAAAATGTTGATTATGGTTTAAGCCAAATATTTTAATTATGTAGATAGTATACGTTTGAATTATTTGTCATTTATCTAATTTGGTCCATTTTGTTGAGTTGCTTAGAGCTGTGATTACATTAAAAATTATTTTGTTTAAATAGCTCCCAAGTCCTCTCTTCTCATTTTTTTAAACATTATTTATTCCTTTCTATTCTTGGCTAATTTACACTTCTTGATTATCACTCTTCAGCCAGATAATATCCCTTACCTCCTGTTTATTTTGGTGCTAGTCTGATTCACCAAAGAGGCTGTTATCCTGTTCCACATCCTTAATATACCACCTCTTTCAAGTCTCATTTCAGCTTCTATTATTTCATGTGGAGGATATTTTGCCCTTTAGATTCTTTCTCTGCTTTTTTTCATAATAATCTTAAATTATGGCATGATAGAGGGTAAGAGTCCAAAAGGAAAGAAGAGGAAATAGAATGAAGTAATGGCCAGTTGATCTTGGAGTTCTGGTGCCTGCATTTAATTAGGAAGCCCACAGGCCAGGTCCTCTTGGAAGGGATGACAGCGTGTCATTGATGATTTAGTTCATAAATTCATAAGCTTCAGAGACCAGGACTATGTAAGTGCCCAGTCCAGCACCACATAAGAAGATGGCAATGGTTTCTGATAAAGCCACTTCTGCTGTGTGTCCCTTCCTACCATGTCACATCCTTGCTGTTGTGACTACATATGCATGACTTAATGAGAAGAATGTACAACTAACTGCATGTTCACACCAGCAAACTGAGGTGAGGAGCTGAGATGAAAAACATTCCCTCCGAACTACCACAGTCACCAAATAGGAAAAGGAAGATCTAGACACCGGTTCACTTATTAGGCTAGGTGTACACTGAAAGAGTTGAAATATTAGCGATTGTAGGAAAAATGAGCACTTTTCAGCCTGAAATTGATGAACGCATAAACCTTCTATTTTCTTTGGTTATTTTTCTGGTTCTTTTCATCATTGTTATAATAAGTCAAATGTAAATTACTATGGATCAATTATTTTTTACTATTAGAGCCACTGGAATTTATTGCATGCGTTAAATTAATTGATTGTCTGCTTCTGCTCAGATTCTGTACTTATTAATTAATGTGATCATGATGCATATTTCAGTGTCTTAGTAGTTTTTGTGTTGCTATAACAAAATACCTTAGGCTGTGTACTTTATAAAG
Source organism: Spermophilus citellus (assembly GCF_964194105.1). Lineage (NCBI taxonomy): Eukaryota > Metazoa > Chordata > Mammalia > Rodentia > Sciuridae > Spermophilus > Spermophilus citellus. The sequence goes on from NC_138189.1 coordinate 136,911,424, forward strand.
AAAAGAGATTTATTTAGCTCAGTGTTCTGGAGGTCTGAGAGCAAGGTGACAAAGTCTTCTCAGCTTCTGGTGAGGGCTTCATGGTAGTCAAGTCATGGTGAAAAACTGGAAAGTGAAAGTAGGTATTTCAGGAAAAGGATGTGTGCAAGAGATATAGAGTGGTTCCTGGCTCACCTGGTGCCCTGGATCACTCTCACAGTGATCACCCCAGTGAGGCAAGAACTCACTTCCATAACAAAGAAAAGCATTAATCTCTCTTAAAGGCCCTCCATTCCTCTCAATACTGATACACTGGGGACCAAGCCTTAATGTGAGTTTTGGTGGGGAACAACTATGTACAGCCATAGCAGTTCGACCAATGTGTTTGCTCTCTCTTCCTGGTCTATAGCTGTGCACATTGATTGACGTAACTCCATACCTTTATCCACACCTGAAATGTGAAAACCTTGTGATATATCTGAATGCATCATATATACTTTTCTCTAACTACTTTGTCATTGTCTTTTAAATGCTTTATTTTTCAACAATATTGTTCCCCAGGGCTTTTAAAAGTTTTTAATCAGGAAATATGATCGTGAATATAGATCCTTCTCATCAAGAAATCAATTATTTTTCTAGATATCTAGCACCTTTTGTGTGCCTTATATTAGAATTTAATTAGTTGCAAATGTACCTGCTGCTATATAATGTGTCTCGTCCACTAAACAATAATATTATACCCTATAATGCATAGCTACCTCCATGAGGAACTTTTTATTGTACATGTTTCCCCAAGTATGAGGGAGTTAGGTGCACTTCAGTGTTATTAAATTGTGAATTTTAAGACTGTACAGAAATAAGCAGAACGAAGCAAAGTTAGCTTGGAATAATTTGAAGAGAGCCATGTAGCCTTTCTATACAAATCAAATGAGATGACAGAAAAACAAGGGAACTGTGTTATTTCAATGTACGAACCTAGAGAAAATATTCTTTTGTTCTAACTGGATGACACAAAATGGCAAAAAAGTGGAAATAGGGAGTATTTGACACTTTTATATTTGAAAGAAAAGCTATCAGAATTTTAAGTGGTAAACCTTTATCACGTTGTCACATGAAGTTATGTACTTGTTCTTGGATGACTGATGTGTATAACTGGGAAAGGAGTTGATTTTCTGGCTGTATCTAGTATCTTTCTATTCATGTAAATTTCCCCTGGGTAGAAGCTATATGATTGTGAGCTGTGAGCACGTTGGGCTACTTGAGAAGAGGTGTTCAAGGTGTTCTTGAAAAGAACTCACATCATACACATTTCCCACTGTCTTGCTGTCCTCTGACTTAATAATCCTTGTAGTTTGTTCAGTGTGCCTTTTAAACTCTTTACGTGAAAACATATAGATAATATGATGTTGTACGTGATACATATATTACATAAAAAATACGTCATGTATCTCTGGATCTCTACAGAGGTTGTTCATTGACCTGCCCTGTTTTACAGCCTGGATGTGGCTGGAGCATCTCTGTGTTGAAGAATCTAGTGTCCTCTTCCTTATGCAAAGATTTCTCCCATTTCTGTGGTCATTTCTCTTTAAATGCATGCTGGTCTTTATGAGAGAAAGGAACTATTTTAGACAGTATGAATGGAATAAAACTAATTTATGGCCATTATTAAAAAGATAACCAAATTACACTCAATACTAAAGCAGCTAAATGGTGACATCTGGAATGCACAGAAAATATCATTGTTAATAAATGTTATGGGATTTCAGCTTATTACTTAGCAAAAGTGATACTCAATGAGCAATCAAGGGCCCAAAGTGGTAGTATTAATATTTATAGTAATTTTATGTTGAATTTGCATAGTGCCTCCCTGTTTTCCAATGTGCTTTCACACAGTATTGCTTCTGAGGCTCTCAACAAAGAGATGAATAAAGAAAAGGATCTCTGTCTTTTATTAGAGATAAGCAAGGAGTCAAAGAAATTAACCAGCTTGACCAAATTTACAATTAGTTAGTGGCTGGGCTATTAATAATAGCTGACCATTGAATTTCCTTAGCATTCAGTTGATGAGGTAAATAAAACAGAAGATAAGGCCAATAAAAATAGACATAAAAGGCTTTTAGGTTGGTTTGGAGCTCTTGGTCATATTCTTACTGTTAAGCTAGTGATTCTGAATATGGAATTCATATTTTAAAAAAATAGGCAAAACTCCAATTTTTCAGTTTAGTGAAAGGCCAATTTGTATTAGTTTGATTTACTGTAAACTTTCAGGTTTTTTCATTCCTTCACGGGTATAGAGATTTATGTGAACTCAGAAGCAAAGAATATTCTTATAATCCATTAGATAAATGCCCTGTACTTGTCCATTCCTTCATCTCTAGAACATCAATATCTTTGTCACCATAAAATATGAAATATACCCTTTAGAATAGGTTGTAAAGTCTACTTAGTTTTTGAGATCCCTGGTTAATTTACCAGGCAGAAGATCAATTTCAGTGGTTCCTCTTTGGGTTATTGTATTGGAAAAAAATCCTCTTGGCCTCAGAGAGAAATAAACCGAGACCACAAAATTGTTTTGCATCAGTTCCTATGTTGTAATATTCAGATTTCTTCTAATTCCCATGTTTGAACTGACAGGATATAAATGAAATCCTTCATCTCCTCACTGATGATTCTCATAAAATTGAAGAATGGATGAAGTTTACACTTTTAAGCTAATGATGTTGATTTGTGCTTGACACATTTAAGGTTCTCGTCATTCTTTGCATTTCTCCACTCATGATAGGGTTTCTATCCACATTTTCTTTATATAGCATTCACTTATAAAAATGGTTTATAGAACCTTTGGAATGAGGCCACTAACTATCCTAGCTTTAAGCATCCGCATAAGTAATAATCCATTCAGTGTTGGTACTTGCTTTTTATTGGTAATTAAAATGATCTGAAATCAAAATGAGAGTCATAAATAAAGCTCAGTTTCAGAGATTAAGGCAGTAAGCAAGATAGTTCAGACTGCTATTAAAGAACGTGAATGCCTTTGAAGAAGAATTTCTCTATACAAAATGCATGAAGTCTATTTTGGAAGTGTTATATATTATGAAAATGTTTGTATTCTTATAAATATTTCCCTGCCATTTTCATTTAAAGTCTTGTGCAAATGTGGAACAATTCTTATATTCTGGGAGAAAAGGTAAATATGTGTTTCTGCTATGGCTCGAGCCACTATAAGAGTCTCTAAAAATAGACTCTCTGGTCTTTCAGATACACAACTGCTGAGGGAAGCTAAGGACCTAGAGGGTGGGAGATTGTGGAAGAATGTCCAGAGGGCTTGCGTGCACAAGGAGAGAGTATCCGTGACCAATTTCTTCTATTTCTTGGTTTTTGTTCAGGACTGTTCCAAACACATACTATAATAAAATTGTTTGTCATGTTCTTGGTTAATCAGTATCCTTTGTGATTCCGTCTTCACTATTACCATTAGCTGAGCTCACCTCTTCCTAGGGCGATTATCTTATATTTACCCTTCTGAAAGTTAACGTTCTGCTGTAGCTATAGTGATAACATCACCATCAATGTTTGACAGTTTTCCCAGAATCAGGTCCTGTGTGCACTGAAAACAGGAGGCCACTTAATGATCACAGCTACTGTGGGAGACTCAGTCATTTCTATTTCACATGTAAAGACTGTCAGGAGTTGAGACATGGGTAATGAATCACCACAAACTTAGCAGCTTACCCCAATATGTATTTACTATCAAGTTTCTCCGGAGGAATTGTCCTTAGATGAGTCCTCAGCCCACGGTCTCACAAGATTAAAATCAAGGTATTGGACTCTGCGTTCTTATCTGCAGACTCAACTAGGGAAGATTTATATGTCATCAAGTTTTTGGCAGAGTCAGTGCCTTTTGGGCTGTGTGACCCAGCTTTTTGCTGGCTTTGACTTGAGGTTCTCAGATTCCAGAATGTAACTGCAATTTCTTGCCACACGAGCATCTCCAAGTCCATAAAAGAGTCATCAGGTCCAGTCTGCTGAAACAGAATCTTATCATACGCAATAAAATCCCACAGGGACAGCCCATCACCTTTTCTGTGTAACATAACCATCTCAAAAGTAGCATCCTGTCCCCTCTGCCATGTTCTGGATTAGAAGCAAATCACAGGTCCTGTCCCCTCTCAAGGCAAGGAAATTAAACAGGAAGACAAGAATGTGAGGGGTGGAGACAAGGTGGGGAACTTGAGGGATCTTAAATTCTCCCTGCTGCATTAAATAGTTAACTAAGATCACAGAGCTACTAAGATTCACAGCTAACAGTTACTGATTTAGAGGCCCATGCATAGCCATTGTATTTACCCTCTTCCATAGAATACAAATAAATATAAGTATATAAGATTTTTGCCTTTGAACAGGTTGTTTTAAAGTATAGCTTAAGAGATCGAATTTCTAGATGAGAACCTTCTTAATAGTAAATTACCTCTTAAAGTGAAGCATATGTATGTTGTATCACATCTGTATCAAAACCTAAGTATAATGTCGAATTAAACACCAAATAGCATCAACATAAAGAGACCCACTTCACTGAGTGACTTTCTATAAAATGCTAAGTTTTGTCAAAGGAGATTGGCACATGGATTTTCTAGCCAAATAAGTATATTTATACGTTCACTAGTAAGCACAGGGAGACCTGTGTATTGTTTTATGTTAGAAAACATAACTTATTTTTTACCTTTAGAATCTCTAGTAGAATGATGGCAAATACATTGTGAACTTCACGTTGAGTTCCTGTAGCATGATATTGTGGCTACACTGGGTTTAGAGGCCTTCAGATCACTTCCTGTTCAGTCACGTCACTGTCACTGGCTACTAACAGAGGAGACGTGTGAAGCAGAGGTTCCTCCAGACTGGCAGATGGAAGAGAAGGACCATCGTGTTGTTTGTAAGAAGGCGACATCGTGGCACACAGGATAGAGAGTGGCCGGCTCTCCTCTCCATATTTGCCTGCTGCAGTGGCTAGTAAGTTGGGGGGCGTGAAGTCTCCCCACATTGTGCCTCCCTCACTTTATACATGGAAACTAGGTCGCCAGCCTATAGGAAGACAGGGAGCACCCCCACTGCTATTCCCCTCCCCAGATACCCTTCATGTACTTCCAGTTAGAAATTTAATACTCTCTTTCCATTTAATGTGCTTTTTTTTTGTATTAAATATGTTCTAACTTGAGGGTCTGTACCTCTGTAGTGAATAAACAATAAAACATGTTCTTAAGAAGACCTTGTAGCTGAGAAATAAAAACATTTCCTTGCAGCAACCTGAGATATATATATATATATATTCATGTTGCTAATTATAATTTGCTTCCTTTTTCCAGATTCATAATTGCTTTTTAGTTTTGCCTGAACCACAAAGAAAAGGCCATCTTTTAATTTTTTAATACTGTATCAAAGCTTGAGAAATAAGGGAGGTATACAATTAAGTATAGTGAATGCATAGGCACAAACACTGCCTCTTCTTTTAGGAATAAAGAGAAAGCAAAAATAAAAAACAATAATAGAGAAAATTTATTTTCTTTTTTTCTTTTTTTGTACCAAAGATTGAATTCAAAGGCACTGAGTAGTATCCCTACTGAGCCACATCCCCAGCCCCTTTCTGTATTTTATTTAGAGATGGGGTCTCACTGAGTTGCTTAGGGCCTTGCTAAGTTGCTGAGGCTGGCTTTGAACTTGCAATCCTCCTGCCCCAGCCTTCCAAGTCACTGGGATTACAGGTGTGTGCCACCATGCCTAGCTGAAGAACATTTCTGAATATCATTCGGAAGCAGGATGCATTGGATCACTTGAAAATATTATTCAGCTTCGTGTACTAACTAAGGTCCCCTTTCACTTTCACAATGACAGTGTGACAAGGAAGAGTTAACAAGGGGTGTAAAGAATTGTTATGTGAAAAAAGCACTTTCTGCCAGACCCTTTGATGCTATCCAGCTGGGAGATCATGACTGGGACCTACAACTTAGTCCTGTAAAAAAAACCCCATCCTTCCTAAAGGAAGGATAATTTTATTCTTCATTATTTATTACATTCCCAACATCCCACATAATGTGTGTGCTGCCAATCATTCCCTGAGCTCCTTAGGAGAGTACTTGTGCCTCTCTGTGCTTCCTCTGTGAGCCTGGAAGAGCAGCACTTAGGGTCATCTACCTTAATGCTTTGTTTTGCTTCTCTCTTTGCACACAAGTATGGCTATTAAGTCTGTTATCAGTCAGAGTCCCAAAAGAAAACAGATGGCATTGGCAAATTAGGATAATTCCAGGAGGGTTTATTTACAAAGGGACTATTTGCAAAGCAGCACCACAGAGCAAGGCAGTAACCTGGTTTAATAATGGTGGAGCTATTATTACTTTTAGGTCTGAAAGAAGGAAACTGTTTTCAGAAAGCAGAAGGAGATAATTAAGTAGAGAATACCAGCTGGGTCGAGGGACTCAGGCAGCCAGAAACTACCTGTCAGGAAGGGAGCCAGAGGTAGGTGTCCAGACCTCCCATTCCCCCTGGGCCTCCTGTTGTCCAGCTTGGGCCCCCACTGTGGAACTCAACTGAAAGTCAGAGGACAAGAAAGTCCCTTGGTGTCCTCCACAGAGGTTCAGGGGAAGAAGACGAATGGAAAAGGGCAGAATCTGGGCTCTGGAGGTGCATGTAGAAGACTTTTAGTATACTTAGCACAAATTCTAATATGTGGAAATTTGAATCTTGTAATCCAGGTTATTCATAGCTTGTGATGATCATAATAGTTAATATCAGAAATATGAGGAGTTAAGGCTCCAAGAGCCTTTCTTTTTTGAATTTGAAGTTCAGGAAAAACAAAATTCAGCCCACTCATTTATTGAGTGCCAAGGCAAAGAAGCGGGTTTCCATATACAGGTCATTTTATATTCTTTTAAGAACATCCTTTATTTAAAAACAGCTAGGACATTTGGATGGCTAGGCTTTCAGATGGCATTTCTCTAAACTTTTAAAAAATTCGTTAGATGTAGGTCAGCATCTAGGTGTTGGGGTTTGTGGAAGAAGTTTCAGAAATCCTTGAAAAGCATTTGGAAAACAATACATAGGTAATTCTGGGTTGGTATGTTGAAGTTCGATGTGTAAGTGCTGAAAGGACATTTCTCAGATACAGAATTGGAGATGATGATATTGGATACATTGTGAAAAAGTTGTATTTTAAAGATATACGATCCCACATTCCTTTTTTCTTACTCAAATATGAACCTTTGAGTCAGTTGAAGAAAGCACCATTAAAAAGCCAAAAGAGGGCTGGGGATGTGGCTCAAGCGGTAGCGCGCTCGCCTGGCATGCGTGCGGCCCGGGTTCGATCCTCAGCACCACATACCAACAAAGATGTTGTGTCGCCGAGAACTAAAAAATAAATATTAAAAATTCTCTCTCTCTCACTCTCTCTCCTCTCTCACTCTCTCTTAAAAAAAAAAAGCCAAAAGACACATTGGAGAGTGGGGAAGACATTTATAACACGTACACCAAAAAGGACTACAATCCATTGTGCATATAAAATGTATAAGACACAAATCAATGAAAACAAAACAAACAACTATAGGGAAAAAAGAGCAAAAATTCAAACAGCACTCTGCCATAGAGGAGAGTCAAATGGCTAGTACATTTGGGACTCAGCCTCTTTAGGAATCAGAGAAATATTTATTAAAACCACAATGAGTTTATAATTACCAAGTTCACAAAAAAGTATGACAATTTAGCATATATGAAATTTTCATATGACCGAAGGCTAAATGATACCACCGTTTGAAAAGCAGCTTAGCATTCCAGCCCTGTGGAAGATACAATCACTAAAAATCAGTAATTATTCTCCTGTCTGTACTCTAGAAAGCCACTTATATCTGGTCTCCAGATCCATGTGCAAGAATTTCATAACAGCAGTTAAGTTCATTCCAACCAATTCATGGAAGTAACCCACATATCCATCAAGAGTAATAAGGATGAATAAACTGTGGTATGGTCATGCAATAAATTAATATCTGGCAATGAAAATAAATGAAACTTAGCTATACGAAACAATGTAAGTAAATCACAGAAATGTTGGACAAGCAAAGTAAGACAAAGGAACATATAAGTATTCATGTGTTTTACATAAAATATTAAAAGTCGTGTGGGAAAAAGGCATAAAAATTTGCTGACCAACTTGTGTTTCATCCACAGGTAGTGGTTTCATACTGGTGTGACTTTGTACATAGTCATTTAGCTGCATCTGTGTAATCATGCAGGTTTGTTTCTGACAAAAATAAAGCAACAACTTTAAGTCAGTTGACTCTCCTCTTCTGTGTTCTGCTATTTGATACGGACTCTTCCTGTCTCCCAAGGGGTTTAGTAGCATTGTTTTAAAATCTCAGGTTACATTTTTTTTTTAATTTTTTATTGATTATTTAAAGCATTACATAGCTCATGATATATCATCTTTCATACATTAGACTCAAATTGTGTTTTGAACTCCCATTTTCACCCCAAATATAGATTGCAGAATCACATCTGTTACATATTCACATTTTTACATAATGCCATATTAGTGTCTGTTGTATTCTGCTACCTTTCCTAACCCCTACTATCCCCCCTCCCCTCCCCTCCCCTCCCATCTTCCCTCTCTATCTCCCCTGCTGTTGTTCAATTCTCTCCCTTTTTTTTTTCCCTCCCCCTTGCCCCTCATAGCCTCTTATAATTTTATGTATCCTTGAAGGTCTCCTACCATTTCCATATGCTTTCCCTTCTCTCTCCGTTTCTCTCCCCCCATTCGTCTTTGTTTACTGTAGTCTTTTCCACATGCTCTTCCTTCCTGTTCTGTTCTTAGTTGTTCTCTTTATATCAAAGCAGACATTTGGCATTTGTTTTTTAGGGCTTGGCTAGCTTCACTTAGCATAATCTGTTCTAATGCCATCCATTTCCCTGCAAATTCTATGATTTTGTCATTTCTTAGTGCTGCATAATATTCCATTAGTGTTCGAGAATTTAAACATCAGCAGCTTCACAGGAAAGGAAAATATCCAGTTAAGTATCCATGCGACTCACACCAATCTGTCTTTCCTGTGGAAGTTTCAAAAAAAAGGCATCCTTAAGACATACCCAGGAAGCTCTGGGTTGTGGCGCTAATGCTGACTTCAATGGCTGAATTGCAAAGAGGAAGATCCCTGAGGGTGTAGGATGAGAAGTGAGGACAAGGCACTTGGACTAGAGAAGTAACAAGGCCAGAGTTGAAGCCTGGGAGGAGAAGCGTCCCGTACTCCAAGCAAAGGTTAGGAGCCAGTTCGCTCCACATTTTGTTTTTATTGCTAAAAGATTTAAGCTGAGTCACTATCAATAAAGAAAATGAGAGAAGTGAAGAAGCTCCCATGGAAATGGTCAAATGCCTTTCTTTTTATAACTCCTCCAGCTGCTTTGGGAATTCATGGATTCTCAGAGAGAATTTTATGTTTTGTTTTCCTGTGTTTTTCCCAGGAAGAGGTGGGGTGAGCATTAGCCAGCCTGCTAGAGTTATAGCATTTATTCTTGGGAGGTTTCAGAAAGAAAAATCTTCAGGGGAGTGTTTGCTATAAGTTCAGGTACTTCCTAAAGGATTTATCTGTCCATTCAGTATTTAAGGGCAGTTCATTACCAACAAAAGGGAAAAGCAACCAAAGGAATGAGAGAAAATATTTGCAAACTGTGTACCTGATAAGGACTTAGTATCCAAAATAGAGAAGGAACTCACAACTCAACAGAAAAACAAAAGCAAAATCAAAACGGAACCCCACAAATCCTTAAATAATCCAATTTAAAAATGGGCAAAGGACTTGAATACACATGTCTCTAAAGATGGCATACAAAAGGCCAACGGATAATAGAAGGGTGATCAACTTCACCAGTCTTTAGTGCAAATTAAAACCACAATTGAGATATCATTTCCTACAAAAATGGCTATTATCAAAAAGACAAATGATAAGTATTGGCGAGGATATGAAGAAAAGGGAACTCTTACACATATTCACAAAGAATGCAAGTGGTTAAGGCCAATAAGGAAAGCAGTTCGGAAGTTCCTCAAAAGGTTAGAAATATAATTACCATCAGATATGGCAATTCCACTTCTGAAAATGTATCTGAAGGAAACCAAATCTCAAAATCCACACTCTGTGTTCATTGCAACATTAAACACACTACCTTATATGTGGAAACAACATGAGTATCTGTTGATGGATGAATAAATAAATTGTTGTGCACACACACAGACACACACACACACACATACACCAAAAAAATATTATTCAGTCATAATGAGAAGAAAATGCTGTAATTTGCGCCAACACCAACACACCTTTAGGGTGTTATGCCAAGTGACATAAGTCAAACAGAAAGACAAATACTGTATGATCTCATATGTGTAATTTTACAAAATCAAGTTCATAGAAATAGTAGAATTGGAAAAGTTGTTGCCATGGGCCAAGAGGAGGGGGAAATGCGGAAAATGGTGGTCAAAGAGAACAGACTTCAAGTTACAAAATGCATAAGTTCTGGGAATCTGATGTCAACATGGTGAAGATAGCTAATAATACTATATTGCATGTTTGAACTTTATTAAAAGAGTGGATCTTAAATGTTCTCCCTGCCCTCCCCATCACACACACACACACACACACACACACTCTTAAAAGATATTTATGAAGCCATGGGTAGAGTAATTAAGCTTGTTTGTGATTATCATTTCATAATGTATATGGATATCAAAATATCATGTTGTACACAGTAAATATATTTATTCAATTTTATTTTCCAATTATACTATAATAAAGCTAGAAGAAAATAAAGGCACTGGACCAACTGTCTAAATGCAATATGTACAAAAACAGAAAATAAACAAAAACTAAGTGAATTTAGTTTTCTATAATACAGACTGGGCCTTGAAGTTGACTCATGCAGTTGAATGAGATGGTGATTATGTAGAAGTCTTCCTTTCTCCATATATGTGAGAACCCTAATGAGACATCACATCAGAATATGCTTTAACATATCTTAACTGAGTGTGCTGTTATTTTCCCCGTCGTCCTGATTTCTGCCAAATAGAATTTGAGGAAGGATGGAAAGGAAAGATTGAGTGAACGTGTCTCTTCAGACCTCTGTGCTTGGGGACTGACTCTCTTAGGATCTTGTGAAATGCAGATTACAACCCAGAGAAAGACATCAGATTCTGCGTTTCTAACAAGTTCCCAGGAGATTCTGGTGCTGCTGATCCAAGGTCCTCACTTTGAGGAGGAAGAACAGAGAGAGCAGACAGGTGGGCCCAGCTAATCAAATCAGATAGGTCCCTCACAACCCTGCTCAGCACCTGTGAGCAGGGGGCTCTAGATGGGTTCTTTCAAATAACCTGTTTCAGTGTTTCTCAGATTCACACTGTGGTGTGTCTCTGTGGTTTTAGAAGTTTTTGAAAGACAAAAGAAAACATTGAGTCTAGATATAAGTTTGTTTTGAACTAATAGAGAGGCCCGGAAAGAAGTCATGTATCCACCAATAGCCTCAGTTTTCTCAACTTTAAGTGAAGGTAGTTAGGTTAAATTAGTTCTAAGGGTTTGTCTCACCCAACATCCTTTTGCTAATAAAAGATAGAACAACTATGATGTGGATGTTCTTGGTACTCAAAGTGATCATGTATTTTATTTTTTTTTCCCTTACCAAATGTGGTTTTCTCCCCCCACCCTTTAATTAGCTTAATTAGCTTAGCTACTCACTTCCCTAAGTCATTGAGAAATATTCCTCTTTTGTTTTAAAAATAGCATTGAATACTTTTCTGTTCCATTGCTCTTTTCATTAATATTGATACGTCCATGAAGGCTACTAATCTAATTATTATTACAAAACCTGTACTAAATTTCTACTCATAATTACCCCCTTTCTGTTTTATTTTATAGGAAGGCCAAGAATAAAGAGTCTCATTATGGTGTCGTAAATTTCTTTCTCTATTTTTGATAAAATTATCTGAGGTCCCTGAAACACGGTAATATAAGCACCAATTGCCATATTACATAGGTTGGTTTGAAATAAGCTGTGAAATTAAAATAAGGTAAAATGGCTGTACTGAAAGATTAGCTCTTTTCTTTCTTTCTTTCTTTCTTTCTTTCTTTCTTTTTTTTTTTTTTTTTTTTTGATCAAGGAGGCAAGGTTCTCAGCATGGTAAATTCACTTAAGGAAATCTCTTCTTAATTGTAGCAAATTTTTCAAGTTCCTTAATGGAAGATTTTCCTTAGAATTTAGACTCTAATCTAGACATTCTTGGCTATGAGCCTATTTATGGAACATGGGATGCTCTGACAGCCTCAGGTTTCTTTCAACTTTGTGGGAGTACTTTTTAAAATACTGATGCACAACATGATCTGTGGCCTGTAAGGACCACAATTAGAGGTTCCAAAGATTGAGAAAATTTTAAAGCATCCAGTACAAACTGCCAGTGAGTTTAACACTGACCCTGGAGCTGCCAGGTCACTTAACACTGACCCTAGAGCCCGATATGTCCTGAGACCAATTCTGATGAGCCACATTCTTGATGTGTGTGTGTGCATCTTTCCCATGACCAAAGTTTCCATTGATGTTCTAAAACATTCCTCAGCAACTACTAGGAATCTGATTGAATAGACAGTGCTGAGCACCTCTTAGACATTTAAATTCTATTGAGTTTTAACCCAGTTAAAATTACTTGGAGACATGGTCTTACCTGTCCTCTGACGTGTCAGAGGTGACACTGTTTTCAAATTATTGACTAGAATACAGGGCTTATGTTAAGTTCTTCCTTCAAGACATACCTGTGCCAGCTGCTCATGATAACTAGGATCTCAATGGACTGAGGTCCAGAATGTCCCCACTGTGCTGACTTCTCCACAGTGATCCTGTGGTGGTGTCCTAGAACCTGCTTGTATTAGCTCTGGAGATCCGATCCCCACATCTCTATCCATGGTCAGTGATCTCAAGTCAGTAACGTGGAATGGGCCTGGGTGGGATATTTCTACCACACAGACTGGAAGTCACCATAAGTGATAGCTGTCTCCCACCCATCTCCATCCTCTGAGAGCCAAATTGCCAGGCATTTACCTGTATACCACTGTCTTTAAGGGCAAAATCCCATTCTGCATGGTTGCATTAAGTCCCTTGAACTTTCTTACCTCTGGTTTCAGCTAGTTGGTGCAAATAAGGAGCTCTCTCAGCTGAGAGTATTTTAAAGTTTCTTTTTCTGACAGCATCAAAGAAAAATTCACCTTAAGAAGTAGAAAAGATGAAAGTACAACTTTTGATAGGATGAATTTATGACACTGCTTCTTGTTGCTCTTCTGAGTGGACATTGTTTAGTGCACTTAGATTTAAAACAGTTCCTTCTAAAATGCCTGAACCTGTTAGCCCCAACTTAGCCAGCATCTAAGCACGGAGGCAGCAAGAATACGGAGGATGAATTCACTGTAAGCACAAAACATGCATTATAAATGACGAAGGTACTCCAATGTTAAGAATTTTAAATATAAAGATTCTGGTTTCAAATGTGGTTTCCTTGAGCTATTGAAGTCCTTAGACATAAAAGAAGATATATTCTATAGGTTTTTTTGGATGGTTTGGGGTAGGAGGAACATTTTGGCATCTGTTGAATAGTTTCAACTTAGTGGGATTGAACAGTGTTGCTGCATATGCCTGTGTGCGCACACGCATCATGGGTTCTGACTGCCAGTTACTCTGAAAACATGCAGAAAAAACACTGATTATAAAATAACAAAAGCATTTCACAGGCATTTTCTGGTTCTAGGACAGATGAGGGATGTTTCATGATTCTAACTTTCAAAATTCACAGATGGATTTCCAAAATCTATTTTAATCCAGGCCTAATGATGTGCAAAATGGTGTCCACATGGAAAGATGCTTTCAGAAGTCCCATTAATAGGCCTTTTGGTGCTAGGAAATAAGTGGTTTGGTTCAAAAATTAAAGGTGCTCTTGTTCCTTTTTGTATTCTTCCCTCCGCATCTGTGTTTGCCAGTCATGGATCTTTGAATCCTTGCTGGCTGACACAGTCCAAATGCACAGAGTAACAATGAAGATATTTTCTATATAGTTCTGTCACAGGTACCTGCCAGAAGAGATAAGCCCATCCATAAACAATCTTTTTCATTTGCTTTTGTTAATAATTATGATCATTATTATTACTCAGTGTATACATGTTTCCTAGTGAATTAAGTTCCCTCTTCGAAATAATCTTCTATTTTAAGAGCTGTGCTATTCTTTAACATCCACAATGTAAATAGGGAATAAATAGTACAACATTTATCACTTGGCATTAGATTTATTTAAGTAATTGTTAACCCACAAATAGCTGCGTGACCAGTCGAGCATTATTATCTTTATAGATTAACATAATTACACTTACAGGAAATTTATGTATTTACTTTGTTTTTCTGTCAGCATCAAAGTGCTTTCTGTAATTATTTAGAAACAGATGACTCAAGGGACCTCAATTATTATTCCTCTAAAACCTACATACCTGGTTTTATCCTGACTCTAGAAAAAAGTAGAGTAACGGGGATAAAACTCTAATTTGTAAATGGCTCCTATTGCTTCTCCTTCCGCTCTTGACCTCTCGCCGTCTGTTCTCCACATATTGGATGCTATTTTTAAAGCATGAAAAAGATCACACCACTTCTTGGCTCAGAATCCTGCTGGAGTTTTCTATTGTAATTATGATTCGAACCTGTGTTCCTGGAACCCTCCCTTTCTTTGACCCTGCCTCCTCCTTCTTCCCTCTCGTTCACTTTGACTTTTTTTTTTTTTTAGTCACTTTGGCCTCAGTGCCTTTGCATTTGATGTTACCTTGGTCTGAAATATTCTTCCTTCTTAGTTTTCCCTGAGCTGTCACCTCCTCATAGTGCAGGTTTTAATCAAAGTCACCTGCTCGGAGAACCCGGCCACTCACTTCTGTAGACAAATTCCCTTGCAACTAGTTATATTTTTTGCCATAACTCGATTTCACTGTTTTCCGACTGTGTTAGAAAGCTTTTCATGGCTGGGACCAAAATACCTGACAAGAACAACTTAGAGGGGAAAAAGTTTAATTTGGTTCACGGATTCAGAGGTTCGGTCCATGGTGGGCCAGCTCCATTGCTCTGCACCTGAGGTAAGACAGAACAGGATGGAGGAAGGGTGTGGTGGAGGAAAGCCGCTCAGCTCATGTCACCTGGGTAGCCCTGACAGTGAGAGCACTAGGAAGCTGGGGCAGATAGTCTGAGGACACACCCCAGTGACCTACTTTCTCCAGTCCTGCCTCACCTGCCTATAGTTAGCACTCAGGGGTCCAATCAAATTATCAATCCATCAAATGGATTAATGTACTGATGGGGTACAGCTCTCATAATCTAGGCACTTCACCTCTGAACATTCCTATGTTGCCTAACATAATCTTGTGGGGACATTAAAGATCCAAACCATTACACCTCTTTTACCCATTTTGATATTTTCCACCTCTTCCTGATGCTAGAATGTAGTCCAGGAAGTGACCATTCCTTGTTCACAACTATGTCCCTGGCACTTAAAGTGAAAGACCAGCCCATGCAGAGACATGAGGGAGCTGAGAGCAAGGCAGGGACCCTTTGAAGTCCAGGGTGGCTGGAGTATCAGGTGCCTCAGTAAGCTTCACATCTGCCACTAATAAAGACGCTGAAGCACAAGGTTTCTTACAAAAAGACCTTTATGTAGCAGTGTTTCTCTAACATAAAGGGTCTTGGGGCCCTTTGACAATCTTAAAACTTATATAGAATCTTGAAGGGCTGACATTGATTGGCTCTGGATATTTCCTGTATTGGACACTAAAACTCAGAAAATGTAAAAAAAATATTTATTCATGGATATACAATCACAAAGAAGAAACCTGTTAAGTAATACTTTTTGATTACTTATTAATATTTTTGAAAATCATGTTTCAGAAAACCAAAAATGGTTACTGAGATTGGAATTGTTTAACTTGCAAAGCAAGTATCTGTCATCCCTGACCCATAGGGGAGACCTGCATTGTCATATCTGTTTCCATATGCAGTCAGTTGTGATACCACATGTGTTGTAACCTCCGGAAAACTCCATTGTACCCTGCTGAAAGGATGAGAGTCAGAAAGGAAACTGCCATCTGAGTATTATTATGAAAATAGTTTTGACCTTCCAAATCCCTTGCTTGGATCACACTTGAGAACTGAAGACTGATGGTTTGAATAGATATGAGCTGCAGGCATCTTGCAACCAGCTGCTGTTCACATGGGCAGCAGCACTCAGTGTGCACCTGGCTTTTTAGGGAACAGAAACCCTCACCCTACTGCAATTCTTGAAAAATTCAAATACACTTGTTTGATAGAGACATTGCTGTATGTTCTTATAAGCTTCCAGGAAAGAGCCCACAACCTTGAATCGAACAGCTTTCCTCCTTTAAGATGACACTGAGGTAGGAAGTAGACAGTGGCTACTGTGGTAAGGTGTTTCCTTGAGCAAAGAAATGCCCTCATCCATGGGATGCTGCCTTCATCATAGCTTCTGTCGCAGGGAAACTGGGTGTTTTGCTGCAATTTATGCCTTTTGTGTTGTGGGCTTGTAGTGCTATTTCATCCCCAAGCTCAGGTGACACAACAGAGGGTCTAAAAGCATGGGTTGGGGAATACAGCAGATTCAAGTTGAAATATTAGTTTTGTATTTCCAGGCACACCATCTGGGGAAAAACTTACTTATCTTTGGGTTTGTGTTCTTACAAGTTGAAAGTAACTTGAAGTTTGAGCCTCAGTTTTCTCCCAAGGTTATTTTTACAGATGAAATTGAATAAGAAAGTAGTATAAGACAATTCTGAGTGATAAGGAATCATCCAATTAAAGGAATGGATACAAGTAGCTCCATGACATTAGTGTTAAAAAAAAAAAAAAAAAAAAAAAAAAACACCCCTCCAGGTAAATCTTGTATACTGCCAACATTGAGAACATTTATCAAACTATGGGATGCTGTGGTAGAATCCATAGAGAGAAACTCTTATGAGGGTAGACTAGAGTTCCTGTGGCAGGCATCCCATTTGTGCCTGGAGATAGCTACACTGGTAGCTCCTCCACTTCATGTCCACACACAGACCCCCAATTCAAGGAAAAACATACTTTGTAAGTTGATTGCATTTAAAATCAATTGATCTTTGCACAGGACTTCATGATCCTTTGAACAAGAGTAACTCAAGTCCTGGCTGTAAGTAATGTCTTCCGATTCTTCAGCAGTATCACAGTAGTTTTGAAGCTACCTACAGATTATTCAGCCTCACATTGTTGGGACTAATGGCTTCCAAGGAGCAACACATTGATAGACATGTGCTTGTGTTGATATTGCTGTTCTCCGTCTAATGGCTTGTTCATTAACTCATGACTGTGGTCTTAATTGGGGGCTGTTAATACATAGTGTGGTGTTTTTGAGTCTGGCAGTGTGATGAATTGTGTCTGTTTCTATTCCCTGAGGCTAATAGATTTTTAGTTTTTAAACTCTCATTAAGCAACCCTAGGGAAGACAATTAAAGTCAACATCAGTCTGGGTTCCAAAGTGGCACATTGCTATAGGAGGGGCACAGCCTTCAGCAGTAGACCTAGAGTCCCATCTGCCACTCTCTCATGAACTGACCTTGAACAACTTCTCCTGATTTTCTGAAATCCAGTTTTCTCATCTTTAAAATGGGCAAATCAGTAACACAACACACAACTATATGAATTAAATTAGATAACATGAGTAAAATAATTAACATATGAGGCCCTGAAATGATTTAACCAAAGCTGAAGTACAGTTATTGTCATTTCCTTTGCACTAGTTATCCTTATTTACCAACTATAAGCTTCCCATTATTTCTGTCTAGGGTAGGATGTTTCTAGAGTACCATAGACTCCACCCAGATCTAGTGCTGTGGATAAGAAAGTAATCTACTGATTCGCTTTCCACTTTTCTGAATGAAAGTACAGTGGCTTTGTATGTTGAGGTGGTGGAAGAAGGGGAAGAAGGGAGATAAAGGCAGTTGTGGAGGTGTGGCTTCGTAATACACTATTGTTGTAGAACACTTGGGATTTGCATTGAGTTCTCTCTGTATTTCATATATTGATGATAGTAACACAAAAGCCTTTGGAAGTACATCTGTCAGTTTTTCATCACTGGAATAAATCCCTGAGAAAAGTCAAGTTATAAAGTGTAAAAGGTTTATTTTGGCTCATTGTTTTAGAGGTTTTAGTCCATGATTGGTTGGTCCCTGGCTGTGGTGAGGCTACATGTCATGGCAGGAGCACATGGCATAGCAAAACTGTGCACTTCATGACCAGGAAGCGAAAACGAGGAATAAAGGGGGCTGGGGTTCCATTCCCCCCCTCCAAGGGCACACTCCCAATAAACTTTAAAGACCTCCCAACTTTAAGATGCCTATTAAGGCTTCCACCACTTTCCACTAGCACTAAGAGGGGACCCAGGCTTCAATACAGCGGCCTTGGAGAGACATTTCAGATTCACACTGTAGCAGTGAGTCAGCAGAAACGGAGTCCTCAACCTACACAGAACAGGTGGTTAGCAAGTTACCTGCTATTGTCCTAAGGGCCTGGAAAGCACATTCTTAGCTTGAGTCTTTGCCATGTAAGGTGTGCCACTGTTCTTTATTCCTGTTTTAAAAAGATGTAAACATCTTTTAACATTTAAAGAAAATCCCTTGTCTTCAATTGAACAGCTCTTTAGACAATTGTCCCTTGTGCTTTCATAAATGTGTGGGGCAGAACGCGCCTTGTCCACACAGTGCAGGAAAGCTGGTGGGTTCTGGAGGACGCTTGCTTTCCTCACCTTGTGGCTCTTTTGGAAAGGTCCAGAGTGAACAGTCTGGAGTGCAGGAGGGTCGGCTCCGGACAACTGCACAGAGGCATCTTTGACTCATGAAAATGAAGCCTTAGTCTTGTCAACCCTTATTTTCAGCAGAACCTGGATTTTTCAGGGACTTTGGAAAGGAAGGAAATACCTAAAGATAGTTTTGTTATTCTGTGTTCTTTTGCCTGCCTTCCACAGATCCTGTAATTGTTGGAAAGGGAAATTGAATAAAATGTGGTTAACGGCAGGGATGCTCAGAATTATGTGACTCTGGAGCCACATTTGAAGTCACCATTAACCTAAAGAACCACAGGACTCCTGTATGACCAGTGGAATTTAGTATAATGGTGCATTCATAGAGAGAAATTAGAACTCTTAAAGAGCCACCAATTACACATAAAGGGGCCGAGAGTGTGACGAGAGAGTGTGGTGTGAAAATTGCTGCCTTAGAGAGATGGAAAACACTGAGATTAGATACATCCCAACTGAAACCATGCTGAAATGAATGGTTATTTCTTTTTAGGTTGAAAGTTTATAGAATGTTCTGTGTACAAAATTTGGCATAGTGTGCGTTGACATTTGAAAGATGATCACGTTTACCCAGGCAAGTCTAAGACAGCACATCAAGCTTTGGATGTGCTTAGGCTTCAGGCTAAATCCTGTTTACCAAGAGAATCACTTGTAGATATGTAACTGGCTTACCAAAGACTCAACTCCAAAGACAGGGTAAGGCAGGATGGCATTTCCCTCCCCCCTCCCTTTTTTTTTTTTTTTTTTTTGGTGGTGCTGGGGTTTGAACCCAGGGCTTTGTGCATGCAAAGCAAGAACTTTACCAACTGAGATATATCCCCAGCCCTCCCCCTCTCCAATCATACTTATCTTATGCTCTTTTAAATATCATTTTCATCCTTTAGCCACATGTTTGGAAAAGTTCAGGGGCATAGCTGAGTGATGGAGCATATGATTAGCATATGTGAGTTCCTGGGCTCAATCTTACCACCAAAATGTGTGTGTCTGTGTGTCTGTGTGTGTGTGTGTGTGTGTGTGTGTGTGTGTGTATGTGTGTGTATGTGTGCACGTGCAAGTGCCCACGCACACATCTAGGATGTGACCAAGCAGTGTTACCTCTGACAGCACTTAGAAAAATGTCAGATTACAAAAATCACACAGGTGAATGCCTCATCAAGCTATGGAAGCTTGAAGACTAGAATAAACTTATAGAGAAAAGAAGACCTTTCAGTGTTGAGCTATGAAGAGCATCAACTTTTCATCTGGGGGCATATTCTAACTTTGAGAGAAAGCTGAGGTATAGGCCTTGGAGAAATAGGGCTACTTCTGCTTGAAGAAAGGATCAGCAAAGCATTTAGCAGTTGTGTTGGGTGAAGTAAGAAAGAGGGAGGCTTCCTTCAGAGCAGTCATTTTTCTCAGAAGAAACTTGATGAATTCTCTTGCTTTGCAAGAGACTAAAGAATCAGGCAAAGGCTTATAAAAAGCAAAGTGAACCTCCCACCGTTTCACAATGTTTAGGAAAATAGGAAGGGATTTAAAAAAAAAAAAAGAAAAAGAACAGGCAGGAAAGGAAACCCTGGAGTTGATACTAAAAGCCATTTCTCACCTGGTGGTATTCACAGAATCTCCCTTTAACTAGAAATCTTAACATCAAGGAGAAGGAAGCAGCTGGCAGAGAACTCCTCAAGGATTCTGGTTTGCATGTAGAGCCAGAATGACAAATCTGAAGTCCACTGTGCATTCAAACTCCTAGATGGTTTTCCTCTAAAACCTTTTGCCAGATTTTGAGATTCTGTACAAGACACAATGCCAAAGAGGTTTACAGAAACCTCTGAGAATCTCCTGTGTTCTTTCAGGGATGAAAAACTAAGTCCGTACATGCTATTAGTTAAAAATCTGGGAAGGCCACACTGCACAAGAACAAGCATCTTCCACAAGGCTGTGCATGACACATTCCACAGACTGGGTATTTAAACAATAAAAATTCATTTTCTTGCAGTTATGGAGCTAGGGATAGTCCAAGGTCAAGTTGCTATAAGAGCTTTCATCGTCTGGCTGCCTCTTCACATGGTCTTTCCTCTGTCCATGGGCTCTCCTGGTATTTCTTTAAGAAAACCAATCATATTGGATTAGGTTTCCACCTTAAAAGCCTCATTTAACTTAATCACCTCACTAATGATCTATCTCCAAATACAGTCAGATTCTGAGTACTGAGAACTAGGTCTTCAACCTATGAATTTTGGGAAAACAATTCAGCTCAGGATACTGAGTCTTAATAAAATTCCAACCCAGCTCTGCCACAGCTCAACCTCTGACTTAATTGAAGAGCACAACCCTTCCACCCTGCTCAACACACATTTGTCTAAAAAAGAAGGTTTCACCTCTATGCTGGTAGACATCATCAGGAGCTTTTATAGTTGCTGGCCATTGGGGAAAAAATTATTAAATACCTTCATAACCAACATAATAAACTGCATTCCTTATTTCAGGCATGTTTATGTACCAATGATCATCTCCCCTTCTCACCTGTAACCCATTTCATTCATGTGCATTCTTCTCAAGCAAAGCTTCTCAAACTTTTATGTGAGAATGACTTAGGGATCGTCTAAAATGAGGACTCTGATTTGAGATTCTGTATCTCGAACTGGCTTCCACAGAGTAGTCACCAGACACCCCTCCAACCAGCTGCAGACCAGCAGGTGATGGATGAGTATGCACACTCAGGTTTAATATATATTGCCTAAAATAATCTAAATCCCTTCCAGCTCGGAGATCATGTGAACTCCTTTGTCTGCCTTTTAAAAAGAGAATATAATGTATGGCTGAATCATTGTACAACACATTTTTTTGGAGATTTTTTTCTTATGATTTAGGGCGAGTTTGCAGCATTCACACATGCAAAATCTTACACACTTAGAGCAGTAATCCTTTATAGGAACTTTGGGCTGCACGTTGGAATCAAGTGAATAGCAAGCCTTCTAAAATACTGAAGCCTGGAGCCCTCCCTCAGAGATTTTGATTGAATTATAATAGGCTATGGCTTGTGACTAGACATAAACACAATCACAAAAACACGTTCTAGCTGACTCTAATGTGTTGTTGAGGTGAATGTAATAACATTGACCTTGAATGTCCAGTGTCCCCCTAAGGTATATGTGTTGAAGAATTAGTCCCCTGCCTGCAGTACTATTGGGAGCTGGTGGAACCTTTAGAAGGTGGAACCTAGTGGAAGGAAATTAGGTCAATGATGGCATTCCCTTGAAGGGAATATTGGGGAATACTGGGACCCCAGCCCCTTCCTCTGCTTCACAGCCACCATGAAGTGAATAGGGTTTCTCTGCCATGTTCTCCTGCCATGAGGTACCATGGTGCTACAAGGCCAAAGCAAGAGGACCAAGAACTGTGTGGGCTGAAGCCTCTGAGGCAAAATAAACTCTCTCTTCTTTAAAAATGATTATCCTCAGGTATTTTGTCACAATGGAAAAAAAAAAAGTTGACAATGAGAGCAACTATTTTAGAGGAGCACTTTTAAAATTATTTGCACTAGGATAATAGTAGGCCTGCTTTGATCCACCCACCTCATTTACCAGGCTTGTTTTTGGTAAATGTCACTACATAGGAATAATTGCCAACCTGTAAAAGAATTAGGATTTACTCATTGTTAATATTTGAGTGAATCTTTCTCATGAACGTTTTAATAATTTACAGCTGGATAGTCGCTGCTCTATAGAGGCTGGCTTTGTGATTTGTCTTTTTCCACAGTCTTCTCCAGTCCCAGTTGTGTCTTGTACCCAGCCTGCCTCTTTCATTGACAGACTAGAGCCCTTGGGAATATTAGTCTGCCACACTACATCTGCAATAGGGATTTGTGAGATAGGAGTGATAAGTTCACTGTCCAAGACGAAATTTTCAATGTACCTCCCAGGGATATTTCAGGTCACATTTTTAAATCATGTAGGTGGTTTTCCTAGGTTCACTCTAAGATGCCTTCCGTCTCTAACTTTCTGCATCTAAATCATGTAGGTTTGCTTATACATATTCTTTCCATCAAGATAAAAATTAAACAATTTCAAATTCATTTTCTAAGACTCACTGATAGCTTTTGGAATATTGAGGATTCTTAGCAGTTATTACTAGAAGTTTCTACTTTTGCCATGTTGTCATTGTTGGGTCTGTGGAAAACAAAGCAAACAAAACGATAAAAACAACAAGAAAACTTTTGCCTTCCTAATCCTTTCTGAGATTGCCAATGTTTACAATGGTGGCTGAGTCATAATAAGTACTTAATATATGTTCGCTGAGTTTAAAATAGTGAGTTAAGATTTAATATGAGCTATTTTGCTTCATTTCCTCATAGCCATAAACTGAATCGGAAACTCCATTTGAAACAAATGAGAGGTCTAAATTATGCTGGCTGCTGAAACAAGCGTAAACATCCACATTTCAGTGTCTTAGCAAAATGCGTTTATTTCTCAATCATTGTGGTAGCCAGAATCTTAAAAGGGTCCCTGAGACTTCTGCTCCATAATGTACCTGGTTGCACGATCCTCATGACTATGGTATTGGTGGCCCAGTTGATATTACAAAAGAGAGATGGTGTCTCCTAGAAGTTGAGAGTAGAACGGTAGTTACCAAGTCACTGAGGAGGACATGGGGGAGCAGGATGGGGACACGTTGGCTAATGGTCATAAGTTATGGTCAGAGAGTCGTGAACAGTGCTAGTGTGCACCCTGGGATGGTGGCAGCTAATAATTATGTACTGTACCCAAAAACTACAAGAAAGGATGGTGGAATGTTTTCAGTGTAAAGAAACGATAAATGTTTGAGAAGATGAGTATATTGAACCTGATTTAAACATTGTGGAAGGCAGGGATTCAACTGAGTGCCCAAAACATGTGAGGCCCTGGGTTCAATTTCAAGCACCACCAATAAATAAATGCATAAACAAAAAAATAAATACATATATAAATAAATAAAAACATGCCACATCTATGCATTTCTCAAATGGTATCCCCCTTATATGCACAATTTTAGTTTTTTTCATGTATTGGTTAAAAAGAAAAAGAAAAAGCAAGGGAGATCCTGAGGTAAGGCTGAACACTCAGGTAAGCCTTTTAAAGAAGATGGTTCTTGCTGCAGACTGAGATCTGAAATGCAAGGATTTGAAGCAAGGGGGATTCTCTCCTGCTGGATTTGAAGGTGGAGAAGGCCACAACCCAGCATCGCTGCCATGTATGTGGCCTTGAGCAGTTCAAAGTGGCCCAACTAACAGTCATCCAAAAAAAAAAAAAAAAAGAGAGAGAGAGAGAGAACCTTCTAGAACTGCAAGAAAAGTGGATTCTAATAACAGCCAGAGGGAATTTGGGAGCAAATCCTTCCCCAGTGGATCCTCCAGATCAGGACACAGCCAGCTAGCACCTTGAATTTTGCTTTGTGTGACCTTCGTGGAGAACCAGCCTCATGCCTGGTTCTGATCCATAAAACTGAGCAAATAAATGAAAGTTGTTTTAAGCCGCTGGTTGTTACCCACCAGGAGAAAGCTAACCCAGTAGTTTAACAGTCTAGTATTGCCAGTGATCCTTGCCAGATGACTGTTTTTCATGTGGTCATTTGGAGACTCAGTTATAGCTCTATCATTGCCCAAGGATTGGATCGTTCTACTTCTCACTATTAGAAGGAGAAAGAGACAGTGGAGAGAGCACACTATGTCTACTTCTGGAAACTCCAGCATGGATGCAGCAAATATCACTTTTTATATGTATTTTATTGGTGTGAATGAGTTATAGGACTACACCATGATAAAAGGGAATATGTAATCCCAACTAAACAGCTTCCTTCCAGAAAAAAATTCATACTGTGGAAGGAAGCTGAATATTTCTATCCCAGACAGGTTTTCATGGGTTCAAATATGAATATAGATCTCTGTCTTATCCAAGGGAATGGGATGATAATTGTGTATTTGAACTAGAGATACATAGATAATTGGAAATTTGTGTTGGCAGGGAAGAAGAATATGCTTCAACATTGCATTCATTTTCAGAGACACCCCTAGATGTGACAGTATTCTGAGCAGAGGACCTGGGCTCTCTCCCTGCTCAGAAGTGTCCCTCTGGAACCAGCCACCCTTCCCTTTGTCTTCCTGCTGAGTCTTTCTACGGTAGGCTGCTTCATCCTCACCCCAATGAGGATGCCCACATACAGCTGCATGTGGTCCAGGCAATGCCACCCAGGTGTGCTGACTCATGGCAGTGTGACCCTCTCCTTCTCTAGGTTTGGATTCTCAATAAAGCTCTAGCATTTTTGGCAGCCCCAGTGCCACATTCTTTCCTACTCATCCATGAAAACCATGGCGGTCTTCACCTTAGCACTGTGGACCCGTGTTTCTAGCAAGATTGACTAGTTTAAGGAATATTTTCTGCATGAATTTGAGCCTGTAGGTGTTGTTTTCACCCGCCGCAGCTTGCTAGGAAATAGTTAAGGTCGGTGAGATAGACTCTAGGAAGTTGATGGGAGACTTGAGTAGAACTCACATGTGCTATGGGTTGTTTTGTTTTGTTTTCAAGGCCAATTTGGCGAGTAGAATTTTGAACATCTGAGGCTTACAGAGAAGCAAATTAGTTTGTTTCATATGAACTTCAGACACAGTCAAGATGGGATGCATAGCAAGATCTCCTTCGTGGTCATTCCTGTTCACTGCTCTGCAGGCTCCAGCAGAGAAGTGAATAGCAGCCTGTATCAGTGTCAAGACCCAAGAGCGCTGCAGGAGCTTTTGGTCTTCACTCAGGCAGACATTCTTCTGTCCCAGACAGGAGGGATATGGTGCAGACAGACAGAGGAAACTTCTGATGAGACCAAAAAAGGGAAAACGAATTCCTGAGGAAGGCCAGTAACTCTCAGGAGGCCTGACACTGCCAGTGAACTGGAATATTCCAGATGCTGCCATGAGACCATCACTTCACCCCTTCCTGGCCAAGAGGCCCCGCCTAACTTTGTTCAGAGTTTAGTGTTTTTCGGTGACATGTTTCTCCCCTGCCTACTGCTCCTCTCTCTCTCCCTCTCTCTTCCTTCCTCTGTCTTCCTTTCCTCCTTTCTTTTCTCCCTTCCCTCCTCATTTCCTCTCCTCCTTACACCATCTCCTCTATCACTTCCTCCCTTATTTTTTTTAATAATTTATTTTTTTATTTTACAATAGAATGCATTTTTATATATTGTACACAAATGGAGCACAACTTCTCATTCCTCTGGCTGTACATACATGGCTCAGAGTCACTCCAGTAGTGGAATCAGATATTATATGGGGTAATAGTGTCTGTCTCTTTCTACCGGTCTTCCCATTCCCACAACTCTACTCCTTCCCTTACTCCCCTCACTCCCCTCTACATGAACCAAAGTTCCTTTATTCTTCCCTATCCCCCCACCCTACTATGGATCACCATCTGATCATCAGAGAAAACATTCAGCTTTTGGTTTTAGGAGATTGGCTTATTTCACTTAGCATGATATTCTCTAGTTCCATCCATTTACCTGCAAATGCCATAATTTCATTCTTCTTTAAGGCTGAATAATATTCCATTATGTATATATACCACATTTTCTTTATCCATTCATCTGTTGAAGGGCATCTAAGCCTTCTTCTCTCTGGATCTGGTACTCTTCTAAGGACTAAAAAAGATTTGAGAGAACAAGGTACAGGGTGTGTTATTAATTACCTATTAAAGAACTGAACCAAAGCTAGAAAGGCAACTGGAATACAAAGGGTAAATATCTCTCCAAGGAGACTGCTGTGATTCAAGGGAATCTGCTCATGTCATTGTTTTATCCAGCACCTTCCCTAATTTCCTGTTGCCTCAAATAAATCTATGCAAGTAAGCTCCAATTCTACAACACAATAGAAAGCCTTATACAGCCAATGACCCCAACCTATTCTCCTGAGCATGTTTAACTTTTCCCTTCCTCACAAGCCCCTGTCGTGTCACCAGATTAGGCACACTTTCCTGAACACCACTGAACTTTCACCACTCCTTGACTCCTGCCTGCTACACAGCTTCTTGCTTTATTGTGCACTTACATGCCTAAAACTCCTACTCATCCTTCAAAACTCAGGCACCTTTCCTGTGGAGCCTTTTATGTCACTTACAGACTGAATTACTCTTCCCTTCCAATGCCCAGAGCAAATGCTCTTATGTCCCTTAGGGTACTCACTACCTTGTACTGGATTGTTTTACTTTTATCCTATTTACTAGGCTCTCAAGTTCCAAAGAGACTGGCAAACCTAGAGCTTGCTACCTGGTTTGCATTCACTGAAATGAGGCATATGTTTTATGTAAAAAAGCATCAATGATGTATAACGTATGTTCCAAAATATCAATAATACTAACTTAAACGTTTTAGAGCTGTACATATTTTACTGGCTTAAATGAATGGTTCCTATGAAAATCTGACTCATAAAATTTGGAATTGGTTTACAAAATTTTATCTTTCAGTTCTGCTAAATCAGGAGCTCGACTGGTGATTTAAATGCGCTTCAATATAGGAAAACATACTCATGTTTCTATTATGTAAATTGAAAAAGGACTTCATTTTCTCTCTCTTTTTCCCCTTTACACATAAAAACATACTCAGAACATGCCAAACTTGTTTGTGAATTATAATTTTTTATTTGTACGGCTTTGGGATACAGAATCTTCTTTTTTTCCCTATGATCTATTCATATTTATAAGGAAAGATAAAATTAATATAAATGTTTAAAGGTCCCTGTCGGCATTGTCAATATTATTCTACCTTTTTCCATCATTAATCATAGCTTTATACACACATATTAACCCATATACATAATCCACATACTTTATATAATTTGATATATGTTGAACTTGATTTTGGACTTTAAAAATTATATTTGTAAATTCAAGCATACCACTTTGGAAAATGATTTTAAAATAATATACAGCCTGGCACCATGGTGCATGCCTGTAATCCCAGCAGCTTGGGAGGCTGAGGCAGGAGGATCGTGAGTTCAAAGCCAGTCTCAGCAAAAGCCAGGTGCTAAGCAACTCAGTGAGACCCTGTCTCTAAATGCAATACAAAACAGGGGTTGGGATGTGGCTCAGTGGTTGAGTGCCCCGAGTTCAATCCCCAGTAACCCAAAAGAAAAAAAAATGTACATGAGTGTGTGTATGTGTTGCATATGTGCATTTATTCACTACATTTATAGTTCGTTATAACACATTAGGTATATATCTAGAGAGAGAATGTGAGATTGAACATGTGCATGCACACTGTATGTAGAGTTGCTATATTCACACACACTCTATGTTCTATATAGCCCACTTCTCATATAGTTCTCTTCAGATCCCAGGCTAGCTGATGGCGCTCAGATAATGGGACTGAATAGTACACCCGGGCAAAGAACACGAATGCAGCTACTCAGCTAACTACAAATGCTCTTGGCCAGCAAGAGCTCTGCCATGCAATTGCACTCTGCCATGAAATTCCAAGTCAAGTGGTGCTGTAAATTGTGGTGTTTACTCTATTGGGATCTCTCCTGTCATTTATTTGGTACTCTGGTCAACAGTGTGGAGCCATAATGACTGACAAATTGTGCAAGCAGTAGTGCTTGATCTCTCATAAAGAAAAGAAATGGAGCCTTAAGCTGGAAGTGAAAAGGCACATTTTGCCATGGCTTGCACCATTTTTTATTTTTTAAAGGAAATGGACACTGTGTTAAAGATCAGCAGGTCTTTAGGGTCTGGGTCAAGACGATTGACATTATTAGGGGTATTATAAGCATTCCTTCATCCTGGTTTGACTGACCTGGTGTGGTCCAGTGCGTCAGGACTTAAGGAAAGTGAGGAAAAGTATGATTTGATGTTCTACACCTTCAAAAGAGTTTCAGTAAAATGACCCCTAAAATGTTGACACATGGAATCCTCCTGACTGCTGTTCCCTATCCTTCCCAATGCAACAGGATGAGCTTCTTTATTGCTCTGTGGCCATTCCAGTGGTTTATCTCATCTTTATTTCAAATGAAGTCATCCTAGATACAAAATTTAAGTTATTTTTCTTGCTTTGACTACCTTTTTCTGAAGTGAGAAGATAAAGATGATCATGCCTTTTTTTTCTGTATGAAACATTTTTTTTTCCTTAAGAGAACCCTAGACAGTACATTAAATTCAGAGGGGCAGGAAGGAGCAGCAATATTTTGCAGAGATCCTCAGTTGACTGTAGTGTATAGCCTGGACTGAGAATCACAACTCGGTAGAAGATATATGTCCTCTCACTATCCAAGGGGTTGCCATTTCACATGGAACGCTGATATCAAAACCTCCCCCAGATGACTGGTTGCTTGACCCTTTTCCCTCTACTCCAAGTGAGAATTATTTTTAAATGAGTTCAGATGGCAGTGTCTGATAATTGACCCAGAATTCTCATGTGGAAGGAGTATCCTAATAGGAGCATGGGTTTTAGAGCTCATTCAGAGAGCATTTGTGGAGCATGCATGGAATTACTTTCCCTACACCAACTCTCTTTCCTTTGACCAATGAACAAAGCTTGCTTTTGGAAGAGTTTAAAGGCGATTCTCCTAAATCCCGGATGTCATTATATTTGACAAAGAGGCAATGGGGCAAGGATCTGTCCACTTAGGAAAATCAGGAAGTTTAAAAACCATAAAAGGACAGCTGTATTGCACTGCACTGGGGATTGAGCCCAGGCACCTTCACTAATGATTAACCAGAGTCTGAATTGACACCAGAAGAAGGAAATTGAAATCCAGCACCTGTTTGAAGCTTCTGCACTAGTTTGTCTTCCAAAGTCATATAGAAAATATTTGTTTTTCTCCGTAGGTTCGAACCAGTGTCCTACCTGAACAGAAAGATCCCCCACCAGAAGTTGGGGTAAGTGTTTTTTATATTTCCAAAAAGTGCACACGACACATCTTTTGTTAGTTAATCATTTGAATTTTCTCTGGCCTCCTCCCTGGTAGCTGAGGAGTGAACTTGAGTTAAATTAGCAGGGTGTGACTATTCAAAGAGGCCCTGTCACATGTTTATCGAATGGTGTGGAATTCGTTCTTTGTCTCCTGAAAATCATCCTCAAATGAATCTATTTAGTTCAGCCGACTAGAGGCGAGCACAGAGATCACCCAGCAGGTAGCTGAAATGCAGTTCATAGCCTACATTCCCAGGCCATCAGGAGGCTAGGGAGATTACAGTCGTGAGCTGCAGCTCCATAGGAAGAGGACAGGGAACCAGTTTGGGGACTTTGATGTTTTCTGCTTCCAGCCATTGAAACATGTAAGGCAGGTCAAAAGAGAGATGACTATTGATGTTCAGTCCAGTGTTGGCAAATTCTGCTGAGATATATATATTCCTGCTGCTTCTGGACCAATGTACCTCCAGGCTTCAGATTTAGGAAGAACAAGAGGAGAGCAGATGCTTTCTGCTTAGACAAGGCTAGAGTCGGAGATGACAGCTCCCGACAAGACACAACTCAGCAGGCTGAATCCCTGCAACCTGTGCATTCAGAGAGGAGAAAAAAGTCCAGAAGAAAGTTGAGTCTCAGAGGCCCCGGGGGGCTGAGCCAGCTGAAAAGACCTATTTCAAATCCTGCAGGCACTTGACAACTTTCTTCCAGTGAATGTGCAGAGCACTGTGTTAGATTCATTTCTCGTCATTGACAACAGTCACTTCTGCCAAGGGAGCACTCCACATATACGCACCAATGTGCAAGTTGAATTGGCTGAGCAGAATGTCTGGTTACCTGAGCATCTGCTAGTAAAGAGGGAGCAGGAAAGAAGGCCCTGGGGACTGGCCTAACACAAGCTTCCAGTTTCTTCCCAGGGACAGGATGAGCAACTTCCTTCTCTGCACTTTTGTTGGTGCTAACCACTTCAACTGCTCAGGCTGATCTCCCCCCTGACAGTCTCTGTGCTTGGAATACGTGGGCCTGCCTTTAGTTTCCCCAGAGGGCCCAGAAAGTTTTTCTGAGCCTCATCAGCTCTTCATAGCCACAGGTGTGCAGGACCCTCTTACTCCCTGTGGTGCTGCAGTTTGAGGAGAAAGAGGTAAACCAGCTCATTCTCCTTGAAACTGAATAAATAAATGGAACCTCTTGGTAAAGAGTGTGCTGTATTTATTTCTTAAGCAACATTTACTGGGTGAATCCAAGCCTTTTTGTTGATGATGAATTCAAACAGGTATCACTTTGTGCTCTTAGACTTTTGAAAGTGTATTCAGAGTAAAGATTTTATAATAAATGGCTGTACCATAAAATGATTAATTTAATGTTTTCTGTGGGTCAGTCTAATCTAACTTCTAATAGATTTCCTCCCAATTCTTTTTCTTTCTGATGTGTTTTTTCAATGTTAGTAGTTCACATATTCTTTTCCCTTTTTCATGGGGGTGGAAACCATGTAACCATATTGATGATGGTTGGCAATGAAGAAAAGAGTACTTGAACTGTGAAAAAAGAACCTGTACTTTAAGTTATATGTATAGGATATCATGTCTCAGCCTTATGATATCAACTTTCGCTCTTGAAAGACCTTCTAAAACTTACTCCATATATCCTTTGAGAACAGGTCAAAGTGTTATTAAGATATTCATTTAACCTTTAAACTAGCAGTGTCCAAAAGAAATATAAATGTATACCACAAAAATGCATACCACATAAGTCATTTAAAATTTTCTAGTACCCATGTTTTAAAATACAGTGAAAAGTAACTGGTTCAATTTAATGTAATTTAATGTATGAAAGATATTATCATTTCATAATGTAATCAATACCAAAAAATTAATGTTATATTTCACATTCCTTTTTTGGTACTTTGTCTGCTGTATTCACCATGTATCTTGAGAACATTTTCCACTTGTAGCAGACACATTTTGCATGCTTGAATTAAACTAATGCCTACCCATTGGGTAGCACAGCTCTGGACTGACTGAAGTTGGAGTAATTTGAGGAGGACCATTCAAATTATGCTATAAAGGAAACTTATACTTTGAATAAAGATTTTGTGGATGAACATGGGAGGATGGAGATTTGACCAGGCTGTGGCAATAAACTTGGGGTTGTACCTCCTTTAACTCCCTTATGAATGACCAGAGTGCCATGGTAGACCTGGATCACCTGGTGAGCAAGTGGGGTCTCGTGACTTGCTCTGAGATCCTGCTGTTGCTATCAGCATAAACTATTTTCGTACTTCCCTTAGATCCAGGGATGGTGACAGGCTCCTCCCACGTCTTCCACCCCCTATTTTTCCACCCTGCTTGACATTACTCTCCAGCCAGGTGAATGAGTGAGATCATGCATCAGGCAGTGTAATGATCGTCAGCTTTGTGCTCTGTGTACCAGATGATAAGGGTGAGTGTTGAGGGGTCACATGAGCAGGAAAGAAGGGGTAGAGCCACTCACTGTGCAGGCAGAGAGCCTGTCAGAAGGAAAGGGAATTGCCAACTGTCCTGGAAATGAGACACAGTGCGATGGGGACGGAAGAATGCTGGGCAGAGAAGCAACAAGCCTGGATTCTGACTTCACCTCCCTGCATGTTAAGGCAGTTTACTCTGAGGGCCCCACTGCCTTCCTTTATTCTCTGCTGATGCCTTAAGAAGTCTTAATATCATTTAAACAGTCCACATAACCCCATACAATGTTGCACTATACAGTATCATAGGTAACACGTTCGTTCCTAACGGTGATAACTACACAGGACCTTGTAGACTATCTTAATTTTCTTTACCTTTTATGTAGATTTTCTTCTCATTTATATTTCTCCTGAATCTAATTTTTTCCTGGGGGGTACTGAGGATTGAACTCAGGGACACTCAACCACTGAGACACATCCCCAGCCCTTATTTATTTAGAGACAGGGTCTCACTGAGTTGCTTAGTGCCTCCCCTTTTTGCTGAGGCTGGCTTTGAACTCACGACCCTCCTGTCAGTCTCCCAAGTCACTGGAATTTAATAATACACACATCTTTCTGCTTGTAAGGAAGGCATTCCTCATAGATTTTTTCTCTTCTTTTTTTAATTCTCTACCTTTTCTGGAGTATTTAAGGTGGACAGAAGATCACTCTGAGGCATCTGACTCGGGTGCATTATTTCAGTCACTGTGTAAGCTAATATTTATGGTGTGCTTCCTGTTTTCCTGGTAGTGTCCTAAGCACTTTGCCTGGATTACCTTGATTTTCAAAATAATAACTATGGGAAAGAAACAGTTACGTGTACATTTTTAAAGGTAGAAAGTAAGACCCAGAGTAGTAGAGCAACTTGTCCAAGATCAGAGACTTCATAAGGAAAATGACAAGAGGCAAGGAAAGGAGACTGGGGCCTGCGAGAAGTGATTTATGTTATCCAGATTTCCAATTCATAGTTAGGACCATGTCTGACTTCTAACTTCCAACCTCAATGAGGTTTTTCATTTTTTGTTTGTCTTTATTCTCTCCCCCACAGCCGTAGCACCAGAAGAGAGACAGAAAACATCACACCTTGAATTATATTTGAAATTTAAAAAAATTAAAAGAACTCCTCTTAAAATCAGTGATTATGGTCACAGTGACAGCAAAGATAAAAGTAGTTCTTTTTCCCTCCATGGAAATTGAGATCTCAGGAAAAGACTGATTGCTCTTTAATTCATTCTTTCACATTGTGTCCAATGAATATTGACGGAGTTGTAGGATTTGCTTTCTCATTTGGGGAGTGGGGAAGATCCTGGTTTGACTTATATCAAGGTGAAGTAAGCACATAAAGACCTGCTGGAGAGTAAATGTATAGGTAATTCCATTTTTTTCGTGTTGCAGTGCGAAACAAGTATATATTGTCTTTAAACCTGGGGGTTTCATGAATGCATTTTATCTAACACCGAGTCCCCCAAATACAATTATTTTTAGAATAAACAAGGTAATATTTGTACCTAGATTGCAGTGCTGTTGGTTTGAAAAGTTTTCATAATGTAATACTAAGATTTCATGAACCAAATTAATTTCAACAGGTTGCATTATTTCTGAAGGTTCTGATATTATCCAGAAATCAAGAATGTGGTTAACAGTTGTGGTAGACTCCTGCTCATTCTCCTGGCCCACTGTGTGAGCTCCCAGTATAGCAACAGACACAGCCTACAGTCTGTCTTTTCCAGACAGGCTTGGCTAGGAGATGGACAAGCCAAGGCCTTGTTTGCACAGGAGCCTCCTGGGCTGGTGGACAGGAGAGGAATTCTGTGGCTTGTGGTCATCTGTTTTACTGCAGCTGTGCCTTATGGTGTGTCTGTAGTTTGTGTCTAAAAATAGCCACTCCACCTGTCTCATGTTGCTACATTCCAGTCTGGGGTATTTGTGCCTTCATTTCTGAAAGAAAAAAAAAAACACAATAATATCATGACATAAGCAGTTTGTTTTATTAATTCTAAACTCATCCTTACCTGTAATCTCAATAGGCAAACAGAAAATAATTGAAAATTTGGGGTTACAAAATTGATGATGTGTTAATTTTTCTTTGATTGTGAATAAGGGGTGAGAGGTAGGTATTTAAATTAAAAATCCTGATTATCAGTGTAAGAAAAAGGGAGATAGACATATTTTAAAAATGCTGGAATGAAATTTACTACAATATTATAGAGTCTGCACACTATAAAATTGTTTTGATTTTCCCATCTCAGTGAATTACAGTCATTTATAAGTAACCACCACAGAATGAGTGTTTCTCCCATGTCTGATAATGTTGTAGGGACAGACGAGGCAGAGCACTGAAGATAGCAGGCAACAGTTTTATTTGGCTGCAGTCAGGTTTAGAGGGCACAGCTTTTGCTGTAATCAATAAATCCCCTGTACCCCGAGTTCAGGTAAGTTTCAGAATTTTATACCCAGTATGTAAGGGGAGGGGCTCAGAAGTTCACAGTCTGCAGAAGTTCACATAAAAGCAGCTTTTCCTTTCCCTGTTCTGGGCAAGTTAACCCTCCAAGGACAACACCTGAGAGGGGGAGAGCTTCTTCTCCCCTTTCCTTCCTCCCAAGGCCAGCTGTTACCATGGAGCCCAATTGGTAACTTCTCTTACCTTAGAAATTTAGACATCTCTGTGAAGCCCCAGAGATGTAGAAATGGTCAGAGGCCTCCTTTACACATTTCTACAAACTACTATACTGGATACATGTTTGTGAGAAACTAGTAAGGGGTGTCCAGCACCTGGAGTGCTGATTTCTTCCCAGCCAGTGGCCAAGTAAAACAGGGTAACACGAAAATTGGAAGTTTATCTGCATTGAACTCTTTTGTAGAGACTCTTTTGCTGACAGTCCTAAAATTAGCCATGGTGAGGATTTCTGGAGAAGCCCAGTTAAGACTTTTCTGTGGAGAAGGGGGTACTACTACAATAAAATAACTTACTTGAAAGCTTGAGTCTCTGCCATTTATTCATTCATTTTTCACAAGCCTACTGAGTGCTTTGCCGGCAAAGTTTATCAGAAAGGAAATAAAGCTCTGTGTATCTTCCAATCTCAATTATTTGTGGAGAGTAAAAATAACCAATTAAACATATAATATCCCCAGAGGTGACAAACCCCAATGAAGAAAAATAAAACAGGGAATAGAGAAGACTGTGGGGTGGGGGGGAGAAGTGGTCCCTTCCATGGGAGTGTTCAGGAAGGTACCTGAATGCTTTCCTAGGCTGGATGTTTCCCGAGCTTTCTTCCCTTTACGGAAAAGTCACGGATTTCTGCATTTTTTTGTTGATGGAGCTTCCGAACTTGCTTCTCTGCCCTGATTCACTTCCCTTCCATTGCTCATCAAAACCTCTGATTTTGCCTAATATTTTTCCATCTATTCCTACAACCTCAGATTTTCATGGCTTTGTTGAGTTGGTGTCTAAATTAGTGCTTTGAGTTTCAAATCAATGTATTGGGTTTATCATTAATACATAGAGACGTCTCCAACTTCAAAACTGAGTTGTCTTTTCAAATGTCTGTTTTAAACTTTTATGAACCTCCTTTCCCAAGTTGGAGTTTTGAAAGAGGTATAAAGTGCCCACCTGAAACTCTTCTTCCATAATAGTGCTTAACAAATGCTTCCTGTAGACCCTGCTTTTATATATGAAACAACTTCCTATTTTCTTCTGAAAAAAATCCACTTAGCCTCAGACTACTTAAATCCAATTGTAGTCTAGCAGCAGACTTGTGATGAGGGAAAGTTCTGGAAGAAGTGGCATTAACCTCTTGGAGAGTGGCTATAATGCTTGGCAGCAATGGCATAGATAATAGTAGGGTTGGATATTTTCTTGCTTGTTCCTTAATCTTGAGGAAAGAATGAGAGATACTATTCATGTTATTACTGTCATAATATCGTGACTTTCAAATCAGAAGCATCCAGGGGATATTAAAAAGAGATGGGAGATTTTTATCCTAAAAGAGAGAGAAAGAAAAATAGGGTTTTATTATTGACATTGAGTCAAAAAGAGTAGAAAGAATTTGTAGGTAAGTCAATAACCCCGTGTGATAGGTTTAAAAAGCAATTTTAGAAAATATAATGGAAGGAGCACCATTTTATCTGTGTACATTGGAATGAAATTATCCCATGTCAGTGAAGAAATAATAAAGGAAACAAATATTTTTAAATGTTTCTGTGATGGGGGAGAATTATAGCGTTTCTATTTATAACTCCTGTAGAGTCCCACATAAAAATAGCTCCAAGTAACAGATTTGCTCATATCTGGAATACAAAGTTGTTGATCCCAGTGATGTGAGGAAGTCTAATAGGAACTGCAGCATTGGTAAATATTGAAAGTTTATGATCTTTTGTTTTTACTCTAGATTTTTCTTACAGAGAGAAAATTACAGTTCATGGAAAAGTCACGACTGCTGTATTTCACACCTTGTTATTTTCCAGGCTGTTGGTCTCTTTGTTTTTAAACCAAATGACACTTTTCCCTCCTCAGTTGCATCTCCAGGGTGGATAAGCTATTGTAATGGTATATCTGTCAGTGGAAATTTTTGTTAGGTTAATAGATTCAATATTTTTTTTCTTCTAAAGACTAATTTTGTGTGATTGATGTGACATCAAAAATATTAAGAACCCCAGAAGTTAATGGAAACCATTCTTTCTTTCTTTCTCATTTTCAGCGAAGCTTCTTGGGCTTTGCTAGTTTTAAAGTGGCGGAGCTACTGAAGTCAAAGGAGCAGCTGCTGTCCCTCAGCCTGAGGTGGGTCTCTTTGTTCACACGACACTGGTAAAGTTAGTAACCCGGATATTTATTGATGGCTGGTTGCATTGAAAACTCATAATTCTTGCAGATGTTAAGTGTCAACTTTCAAATAGCTTAAATCTCCACTGCAACAAGTTATATATAGTGGAACAGTAATTATTCAAGTTCACATTCAAGTTCATGTTTCAATGTGTGAAATGTTATTAGACCTCGTTGGAAAGGCAGTATTACATTATTATTAAAGTGACAGAGTGCTTTGAAAATAAACCATAAATATAAATTATGACCATGTTATTAAATAAATTTTCTGTTACCTATGAAAATGTTACTTTTTATCAAGTAAATTGTTTTTAGTTTCAAAATTTTGTAGAGGCAACCTTACAGCTTTATGAAAGCAGACAGTGAATTGATAGTTTTAGCTTTTTTTTTTTTTTGCTGTTATGCTGTTAAACATAAAATGCTTATAAGTTAAAGCAGACTCATTGAAACAGATAGCAGAGCATAGCTAATTCTGAGTATGAGCCCAATTTAAATTTATTTTGATACCAAAGATGAGAAAACAGTTTTTAGGTAGTTACAAAGTGAAGTATATTAAATAGGATAAATGTGTCTTTTTTAAGTTAATGATAAATGTGAAAACAATGCTCTGTTTTTTTGTGTGTAAAAACTTTTAAAATTATATGTACATAGAGAATACTCTGGAGAATATATAGTATGATGGATACAAAAATTTCCAACAACATCATTTATCAATCTTACTATAGTGGAATTGACAACTTGGGGAGATCACATAATGTCTTAAAGTTTGTTTGTCCCCTCTTTCCCCAAGGAACTCTACTTCTGGATTTCTCTTACTTTGATTTTCCCTTATCCTTTGGCTCTGCATTTTCTTTGCTTTTATTTAAAATGAGTCATACTCTGAGCAGGAAATATAAGTGTTTATGGTTTCTAGTAAAGCCGCCTTTAGGCTATATCTCTGTGTATTTTATTCAGGAAGTCATATTAAAAATTTTTACAGAGTTTTGTATTATGTCCCCCAACGAGTGTTGTGCTATAATTAATTTCAGTTTGGTGTCCAAAGGGGCTAGTTAACAAAGCTAGCTGTCAAAGTCATTGATATCCTAAAATGCATCACCATCCTAGCAAAACCCTTGGAGCAACCTGGTGCCCTGGATCTGTGATGGAATGTTCAATCTCCAGCTAACCTAACCATCAGCAGTGTTCATGTTTTCTAGATCAGATATACATCTTCTGCAACTCATTAGCACCTACAGCAAAGCATAATAGTGCACCATTGAGACCCAAGTTTGAAACCAAAATTTGGACAAGAAATTATAAATGATACGAAAATTACCTTAAAAAGAAGATCAGAACATAAGGGTCAAGTTTAGACTACTATTCTTGGAAGAAAAGTGAAATATAAAATTTTTAGATTTTGATGAAAACAAGACAAGTTTCCACCTTTCATTGAATAACATCAATTCTTGGTAATTTGATATTGATTTATAAAAGGACAGCAAATTCAACAGCACAAAATTGAGTTTTTTAGGTAAATGTTAATTTTAGAATACTAATATCAAAATGGCAAGGTTATTGTTTTCCCTTTTTTGTGCTTTGCCAAATTTGTGGACTGGTCTCCTTAAGAATCAGACAGATTACAAATTCATCATAGCCTTTTGGCATGTGGTACATGATGGGTTTTGTTGTTGTTGTTGTTGGTGGTGGTTGTATGTTTAAAAAATATTTCTGATGCAATCTGTCTTCTTTTTCTGACAGTCTCTGAGGTATTGATTTTGAGAGAACATTAGGTCAGGCCTAAGAAGCATTTTTCATTTGTTTTTTTTTAAATTATTATTTTGTGCTGCTTACTCTTGAACTTGTATTCCTTTTAAATTCCAGTCATTATTTTTAAACAGTAGAATTAAGGAACAAATTCACAGAAATAAGGGCATGTTTATAGCTGCCACTCTAGATGATGAAGTTTCTTAGTGCCTTATCTCCAGGTGCTATTTCTGTTTCTCCAAAGCAGACAGTTCTGCTTCTCTTAACCTTTGGTGCATCTTACCTCCATGATTCAGATTCTAAACCTCTCAACCAGTCCCATAATGAACTGTGGCTTAATGTGGCTACCAGGTCATAAATGCTTTGAACTGTAGATCAGGTGCATGGGAGTTTTATGTTTTTCCTACAGAAAACTTAGAGGGGGATAGAAACATACCTCTTGATTTTTTAGACTTAGACTCACATTTATAAAATACAATATTGTGTGTTTTTGAGGTTGTAGAGGATGATTTTTTTTGATTATGTTGGGGAAAATGACTCCAATATATGAAGTGGTTTCTACACACATCAGTCATCTTCATGTAAATGCATTGTTCCCTATGCTTCTGTCCAGAATTTTCTAGTATCCCAGATGGAATTGGTTTCTTTATTTAGTATTAACCTCTTTACCTTTGTATTATGACTACTTGTTTTGCTACTTTAAATGCAGTTGTTCCTATCTCCTCTGATTTCTTTTATATTTCAATCATATTTTTTGTTCTTATCTCCAGTTCTTTTCTGTATAGTCCTGAATTCTGTGCTCTGATATAAACAAGGTAGAGTTATTATATTGAGGATTATAATTTTAGATAGAGAAGTGATAATGATAGTGAGAAAAAGAAGAACAACAGCAATAGTCTACTCTGTTTTATCCTTTCAGTATATTACAGGTGTCTCATTGACCCTCATCAAAATGGTCTATGATGCTATTGTTTCCTCCATTTCATAAATCTAATCTGAGACATAGAAAACACTTAAGTCATTTGTGCATCGCTACAATGCTCTTCAACAGGAAAGGGAACATGGAAAGCCACACATTTTTGACTACCAAGCCAGTGGTCTTAATGACCCACTGTGTGTCTCCTTCAATGAAGGAGAAAACAGAACCAGATGAAACATATGTCTCCTGTCATGTAACTTAATGCAGAGCAAAGCAAGGATGTGGGCCCAGGACCATCTGTTCACTCTTTCTTTCATGCTTGATTTCGTCAACATCTGATCTTATAGTAGGTGATGACTAAATGAGTCATGCCAAGGACAAGCTGGGGATGTTAACCAAGAAGACAGAAAGTA
This sequence comes from Spermophilus citellus, assembly GCF_964194105.1. NCBI lineage: Eukaryota > Metazoa > Chordata > Mammalia > Rodentia > Sciuridae > Spermophilus > Spermophilus citellus. Next base: position 136,951,594 of record NC_138189.1, read on the forward strand.
GGAATCAGCCTTCTAGTTTAAAGGGGATTGATTGGTGCCAGAGGAAAACCTGAGACATCTGTTCTCATTCTAGAACCATGACTTTAGCCAAACCCTAGACAGGGTTTGCTGCCTAAGAACCTAGCCCTGGGGTACTCCACCAAGTCACCTGAACCTCTTGGGACCACATGAGCAGAATTTTGGATCATCATAATATTCTCTTATGGTTTAAAAGAGAGTGGAAATGTGGAAATGTCAAATCTGTGGCTGGAGTTGGTGCATTAGCAGTCAAAGGAAAAAGTACATTGCTGTTAAAATATTCAAACAGCCAGAAAGACAAACAACAGAAGCCCTCAAAAAGGGTCAACTTCTGTCCTAGGAAATTCGTCTCAGAGGGATGGAGACAGGTGGAAGTGTTGCAAATGTACAGTATGGGTTTCATTCAGTGCTCTTTCATTTAGCAAATCTATAGTAAGAATTTTTCATATGCTAAGAACTGTGGCAGGTTCTTGGTGAAATTTTAAAAATGGTAGCAGAGTTACTAATAGAATGCACTTGATGTTACTAATAGAATGTTTAATGAAAAGAATCATTATTTATTGAACATCTGTTGGCATGTAAGGAATACATTAGGTACCTTTAATGCATCACTTTATTATTTAATTCATGTAGCATTATCATCTCTATTTTATAACAACTTGTCTAAGATCCTACAGCTGGTGAATTTACAAGTAAGTTTGGTGCTCAAATTTAGTATGATTCCAGAGCCTTTTCTGTTTTTATTTTACTATCTCCTAGGAAGCTCACAACCTAATACAATCTTTACTTCTTTCTACAGTTTTCATTCCAGCCTCTGGAGAATTTAGGAGTCTCCATCTCTTAATGCTTTCTCTTAAAATTCAATTTTATGTGCCTACAACATAGTAAAGCTTCAATAATAATTGTTGGAATTTTGATTCATGATAATGACTTCCTTACATGTTTATAGATGCTATATGTAAACCTAGTACTGAGAGTTTATTTCTGGGTAGAATTCATCTAAATTACTAAACATGATGCAGTGTAAGCAGTAGAGTATATCTGAGACAAGAAACTTCCAGAGCAGTAGTGATTGATAGACTGTGATCTTAAGAAGCTGGAAGCTTCACTTAGAATACACTGTATTTCGGTATAGACCACTTTACCTTCAGCTCATCCTTACAAGTGCTCCATGATTTCTTTTGTATCCTCTACATGTAAACCCCCCAATTAGACACACCTTTATATCATTTTATCAGGATGGACTTGATAAAAAGCTTTATAAAATACAGATGTGCAAGCATTTATTCATACCAAAGAGAATTTATCTTATTTTCAGTTACTACTTCTGCCCCTTTATAATAGTGCTTTGACCAAGAAAATGACTCCAATGACCCTAAATGCATATGTAGTTTATATTTTATACAGATATATGAGAAAAGCTAGGAAGAAAAAGAATGTTCAACTGTTTATTCAAAATTAATTCCCTATTTTGCGGGGCAGTTATATAGGTACATAAGCATACAAGGACATATATGTCATTGAATGTCTAGATGGATATATGTGTATGTACCTGTATTGTTTTAGTATTATTTGACTTTCTCAAAAAAACATGAATACTCAATTGTGATTACTGTCAAACACTTGTACTCCAAGGAGGTAAGATCAAACTTATGAGTTTGAAAATTGTTTCTGATGTTTTGCTTAATTCAACCTTCCTAATCACACAGGAGTTCAAGTTTATTGTTTCTAAAAATAAAATAGCCCTATGCAAAGGGAAGTGTGGGGAGGGCAGTGTGGCAGAAGGTTAGGAAAGATGGTGGAATGAGGTGGACATCATTACCCTAGGCACATATATAATTGCACAAATGATGTGACTCTACATTATGTACAACCAGACAAATGAAAATGTGTGCTCCATCTGTATACAATGAATCAAACTTCATTCTACTGTCACGTATAACTAAATAGAACAAATAAAATAAAAAAGAAACAGCACCAAAATCAACAACAACAACAACCCCTACAAACATTTAACTGAATATCCCAAGGACATCATCTTAACTTGGGAGCTAGGATGGGTGAAAGGGGGAGGCCCACAGGCTATGATGTACAGTCCTCTATGCAAAGTTCCCAGGGAGAAACAGAGGTGACACTGTCAATCACATCTTGCAGGTTGGAGGTTGGGGGCAGGCAAGGTGCTTTGCAGTAGCTCAGAATCCACTGGTTCCTGAATTCCAATAAGCAGGTCTGAATCCTCATGGTGACCTGAGAACAACCAGCCATAGACTGACAAAAGGGTTTTCCATGAAGGATTTTAAAAATGATATTAAACATCTCCAGACCTTTAATTATCCATCACTATTTTTCTTGCACAAAAATAAAGATTATGTAATTCTTCTTTAATCATCAGATCTGATCTTTAACATATGAGTATGAAGAATATTTGTATAGTGCATCTTTTTTATTAAATATTTTATTTGTACTTTTTAGGTATACATGACAGTAAAGTGTATTTTGACATATTATACATACATGGGGTATAACTTACTCTAATTAGGATTCCATTCTTGAGGTCGTACATGATGTGGAGTTTCACTTATCATGTATTTATATATGAACATAGGAGAGGTATGTTTGATTCATTCTACTGACTTTCCTCTTTCTATAAAAATTTCCCTTAATTCCTCTTTGTCTAATCCACTGAACTTCAATCCTCTATTCCTACTTGTTGTGTGTTAGCATCCACATATCAGAGAGAACATCCAGCCTTTGTTTTTTAGGGATTGGCTTATTGCAGTTAGCATATTAGTCTCCAGTTCTATTTACTTACTGACAAATGCCATGATTTCATTCTCCTTTATGGCTGAGTAATATTCCATTGTGTGTATATACCATGTTTCTGTATCCATTCATCTGTTGAAGGGCACCTAGGTTGGTTCCATAACTTAGCTATTGTGAACTTTTTGTGCTGTTATAAACATTGATATGGTGGCATCACTGTAGGATGTTGATTTTAAGGCCTTTGGGTACAAGCTGAGGAGTCAGATAACTGGGTCAAATTCTGGTTCCATTCCAAGTTTTCTGAGGAATCTCTATACTGTTTTCCAGAGTAGTTGTGCCAATTTGCAGTTTCACCAGTAATGTCTAAGTGTACTTTTCCCCCTACATCCTTGCCAACATTTATTATTACTTGTGTTCTTGATAACTGATAATCTTTTCTTATTAATATATATTTGAACTTCAGATATAATTTAAAAATTTACATTCAATCACCTTAATAGACATGTCTTGGGTGCATAGTTTTATTCTCTTTCATTAACTTTCCAATTACCTTTTTTTTTTGAGCTGCCATAAACTAAGATTATTTCAGATATTTTTGATGATGCCCAAAACACTGCTATGTATGTCTAAATCTTTTATATATTAAGTAATATCAAAAGAAATTAATTGTCAGCCAATAGGCCCTTTTTTAGGAGAGAGTATCGTATCTGTGATTAATTATAAAGCAGAGTAGTAGTATACTTTATTGGATGCATCAATAGAAAGGTGAGTAATGAGAATGGCATGCAAACAGCTAACTTAATTGATTCTTTTTTTCATAGAAAATTATAAATTTATACCCTAATCCCTGGAAGTAATGCATCAGAACACTACATTTTTCTCTTTGGAAGTAAACAGGCAGGGAAACATGAGAATTAATAGCAAACATTCAGCAGTGATCTCGATGCACATAGCTTGGAATGTCCCTCCACTGGCTTTTGGCATGATTCTAACAAAAGTGACAGGAAGCTCCTGCATGAAGCTCTGAAAGGCAGCTCTGACATGGCCTGGCACCTCACAGAAATGTAGGGAGGGACAAGGACACTTTTTCTGAGGTTTGAAATGTATTAAGCATTTCGAGTGTTTTATCTTACTTAATCTTCTAATAACCTTAATCTTCTAGTAGCCAGGGAGATGATATTTTTCCTGTTTTACTAATAAGCTGATAGAGGAAAAGCAGTTTGACTTTTCAGGGTCACGTAGCTGAAACAGGACGGAGAATGGAGATTTTTTAGAGGACAAGAGTTCTTGATATCAAATTCCCAGAGAATAGCTATTTTATTTAGAATCCTAGGCATGAAGCTATTTTAGAGACCCGAAGAGTTCTTAAAAAACTGATCCTTCAACAATTTCTCGGTCTCCATTAGTAACAGGGAACTCAAACTCAGGACTGTTCCTAACCCTTGACCCTGTCATCAGATAGTTCTAGTATAGAAATGTATTTGTGTATTTCCCTGAATTTCATCTCCTTGCCATGGTTCAGGCTCTTCATGGAGTTAAGTAGAACAAGTCTTCTTTTTTTCTTTGGCACAGTTGAAAGTTGCTCTTTCCTTCAACTTTAAGCCTTTCCTTTTTCCTTCTCAGGAAGGAAGGAGGTTGTAGACAGAGGACATAATAACAGATCTGAGTCTGAGAGCTCACTAGGTTGTCTTGGCTTGCTGTCTGCTAAGGGAAGTGGCACTGACTTCTCTCCCAGCATGGTTCTGAGCAGTTAGTATATGCAAAGAGGTTCCAACCACTGCCCTGCATTAGAGGAAAACACTGTAGATATTGTTCCCCTTGGTTCTTGATATATCATTTCTATCAACCAAGGAATGGATTCTTACCTGAAACTTAAAGCCCAGCTTTGATATCCTACTTGGTATAGAAGGCAGCAATCCCAGCAAGAGGCATATGAAAAGCAGCTTGTTTGGTTGAAGGATATCAATAGAGTTGGGAAAACATAAAATTTGTTTTGACTAAAAACTTTACAAATATACTATCAAAATCACTACAGAAATGTAAAAGGGTAGCCCAAGGGATCAGTTGCTTTTAGAATTATTGATGTGTTTGTTGCAATATATCCAAAACTGTCCACAAAAGTAAATTCAAGTGAGATTATTATTCTGAGCTGGACTGTGAGAAAGGGACTTTTTGATGAAACACAGAAGTAGGGAATTTGCTTGTGAAACTGATTATGTTTCTTTAAGTAGCTATGTTAAACACTCTTGGGGACAAAATTGCTTAACATTCCCAAGGCTCTCACATGAGTCACTTTATAATGACTGTTAAAATCCCATCACTTTATCATGAAACTAGAGAAGAATGCAAAACATGCAAATATAGGATTAAGACAGTAAAGAAATAGAATATGTGATTTGGGGACATGGCTATGCCCTTTTCTGGATTCTTCTAGAAATTAGCAGAAAGTTGATTGCTTAAACTGTTTCCTTATCAGTGAAATGTACATTTTTTTTCCCAGGGATTCCTGTGAAGGTCACAGGAGTTATAATGTGAAATGTTTACAGTGGTGTCTGACACAGTACTTGATAAATGTTAGTTATTTTTATTTTTTTCTTTATTAATAGAGGAGCTTATCTACTCCCAGTCTTTTATTTTCAGGACAGGATCAGATATCCTAGTCATAGACTATCTGAAAATGGTATCTGATACAAGGGAGGTGTTCACCATACACCTATTATTTATATTATCATCATCAATGTTATTATTTTTCATTTCATTCAACTAGACTTTCATTTATAACATAAATGGCCCTGCAGTTATATATTCTGCATTCTTCATTATGTTCCTAATCCATTTTCGTGAAGCTGCAGCTATGACTATGGAAACCAATTAGCACGTTCATAGTTTGCATTATTCAAAAGATGTTGGAGTCCTCAGATTGCAAATTGGTTTGGAGTTCCCAGACACTGAAGGGACAACACATGCTTAGAGTACACTTCAATAGCTCCTCAATTTGGATAGAAAAATCCCTCCTCTTTAAAATGCAAATCACACAAAGTTAATATCTATATACAAAGACCTACCTGCTTAAGAAGTTTGAGAGCTAATATAGCTTTGAAGATAATTTGCAGGAATGATTAGACCCAAAAGGAATTATATTTGACCTGAAAATTTTGTATTAGATTTTTCTGTATTTGCCAATGTTATCTTATCATTATTACTGTGTTCTGTGGCTCTGGGCACATTTATGACTGATGTTTTTAAACAATGTTATTTGTAACACCATATCATTTGGGTTATTGATATATATATTCTTCCAATAAAGGAATTCTAGGGTCAAATATGTCTGAAAATTAAAAATCCTATATTTAAAAGAAAATGAAAAAAAAAAAGAAATGAGTTTTGTTTCTGTAGGACTTCTTAGAACCTTCATCAACTTTTCAAGACCTTTTAGGACTTTCAAAGGACCTGTGTCACTGGAAGCACCCCCCCCCCTTTTTTTTCTTTTAAAATTTTGGTCCTGGGGTTGAACTTGGGGGCACTTAACCACTGAGCCACATCCCCAACCCTTTTTTTTTTGTATTTTATTTAGAGACAGGGTCCCACTGAGTTGCTTAGGGTCTGCTTAGGATTGCTGAGGCTGGCATTGAACTTGCTATCCTCCTGCCTCAGTCTCCTGAGCCACAGGAATTACAGATGTGCACCACTGCACCTGGGTTAGCCCTCCTTAAATTAAATACAAGATGCTTTCTTCACAGAACGCCTATGAATAGCTTAATAGATGCTGTCTTCCAAGAAACACAGTTTTATTTCTAAACAATGCAGTTTAGAAAATCCTGATTTAAAACCACAGAAACAGTAAAGCATTTTCCAGAGAAACAGATGAATGAATGTCTGTGCGTATTTATCCACTTTCTTCTACCATAATATATTGTTGAACACACACACTCCTGTCAGCAGGCATGGGGGTCTACACCCAAAAGAACACACTCTCGTATCCCCGCCTTCTGCACATCATGTCCCCTCCACACGTCTCATCCACAGTCAATGACAGTCTCATGTCTCTCTAGACTCATCCCCCTGGACTACATAGAAAACATTTTGTGGAGTTTGTACAAAATGTAAGGGGAAGGAATTGCAAAATGCCGAACATCTCTTTGTTCACTGGCAGATTCTTTAAGCTTAGATAAATAAACACACATGTACTTTCACAATTGCATACTTTAAGGACCCCAACTTGAACTTCACTCTTCTGAGAGCTCTTCCTTTGAATACTTTTCCTTTCTTGGTTAAATAAAGAACTATCAGATATTCTAAGTGTAACCCTAGTCAGAAATTTCAGCATCATTTTCAACTTATCCTTCCTAAAATTCTTGTCTGATTATGTTTTCTATTTCCTTCTTGAAATTTCGTCTTCCCTCTTTCTCTTGCCCACGCTGGCCTCCAGCCTCCACAGTGAGTGTGAACATGCAAACTCTTCAGCCAAGGTGCAGAAGTTTCCCTTGCAGAGCCAAGTGTGGGTCTGCTTTTTCTGTCTCATCTTCAGCCACACACAGGGCCCTTGACACTGGCCACCCTCTCCCCCCTTTTATAGTGGCTAGGGCTATTTAACATCAAGTGTGGAGTCAAGAGTTTCTGTATTTCTCTGGGATTCTCTCTTGTGTTCTTTGAGCTCAGTTTTCAACTTCAGCCAATAATAGACCACAGCATTGTGTGTACAGATGATCCACCCAAGTTTCTTCCCTACCCAGATGTCCATTTTGTTTTTTCACCATTTTTTGGTACCCCATGCCCAAGCAATAGGTCTTATCTGTCTAGAAAATTCTGATGTTCTCCAACTTTACTCTTACTAAAAACAAGAGGTCAGAGCCTCTCAGCATATCAGTGAAAATGTCTAGCTGTCATCCTTTCTCCATGGCTCCTCGATTTCCTGTGACTAGATGACTCACAGGAGTATCTTATGCTTTTGAGTAGATGCTGGAAGGAGGTCAGAGCTCCTCATCCTGCTCTGGCTCATAGGGCTTAAATGATCACAATGAGGCCACATGTTTAACTGTGTTTCCTTTTGCTTTTCTGTTTATAAATTGTCAGTTCTATTTACTTTATAAGTGTGAGAGGTATGGGAGGTGTTGCTCAGAGGACATATAGACAGTGACCTGCCACTTGACAGTGTCTTCCCCAGGACAGCTTACCCATGGAGTCCCAATTTTATTCATTCAATGTAATTCACAGGTGCCTGTTCTAAGCCATACTATTGCGCCCTCCTAGTAAAACTGTGGCTAGGAAAGGTTATCTGTGATCAGGCTTCAGTAAAATAAAGGGAGAAGTCAAAGGAGAAGAATACTATTTTATTCATGGAAGATAGGAGAACAAAAAACACATGAAAAAAATAAGATAAATAAGATGCTAAGAAAGCAGAAGAGAAGGATAAGATCAATGCGAAAATGCCAGAAAGGTTCAGAATAAGAGAAAAGGGAAAATAGGCAAGTTTATTTTATTTTATTTCAATACAATTAGCGTCAATATAATCAAATTGTTTTTCTCAATGATACAGTGCTACAGTGCTACAGTGGGGGATGGTTCCTTTGGGGGTGATCCACTGGATTCTCTAATCAATGTACTTAAAAGCTTATTAAATTTGTATAGAAAATGTGAAGTAATTAAGGGTGCTTCTTTATAACATTATGTTGCACTGATGATTTTATTACATTCTGGGACAGTTTTATTGCATAGAAAAAAAAAAGCTTTTAAAATTAACCCAAATCATTGAATGTAGGTTTAATTGGTCCTGACCTAAATGTTACTGGGCATTCATTACTTTGTATAAGAAAAGCAAAAGATTAACTTTTTGCAGATAAATAGTGAATGTTATCTCTAACATTGATACATGTAAATTAGGAAGTAAACAAGCAGTCCTTCAGAGCTTAACATAAATGTTGACCAATAAAAACAAATTTAAACTATCCTAATAAGCACGTTCTAATCCTTGTGTGTTCATGGAAGACCAGTGCAGAGAACTTGAATTTTATTTTATTTCTTCTCCCCCAGTATTTTTCTGAGGCAGTCTTTCTTAGTGAAAGCTGGCTTGAAAGTTTCCAATCTAAACTTAGAAATGGTGTTTAGGAGAAATTATTTTCTCTTATCTAGAATCAAATGGAAGATTTTCCAGAGTCTCACACAATAAATAGGAGAGATGGTCCCTAAGGGATCTTGAGTTTGCTCGTTTGTTGGGCAAACATCCAGCTAACACAAAATTTCTCAACTCTTGAGACTTGCCTCTCACACCAGTAAAAAAGGATTGATCCTCTGCCCAAGTGGAGAGGCCTCTACATCATGGAGGGTGAAACTGGTTGTGACATTGAAGGAAGTCAGAGCTCCCTTGCCATCACCAGCAGTTAATGACCTTGCTTAAATTTCCCAATCCATCTAGTAATGATATGAATATCGCTGAGATAAGCATAATTTATAGGTTCATAAGCAATATTAAAAGGATCCCCTTAACTTTAATAGAAAAAAAGAAACATTTTTTTCTCCCTCCTCGTTCTTTCATTCCATCTCTCCTTTCCCAGAATCCCCATGAGTCCTTGAATCAAGTGCTAGTCAACTGATGTTATTGTTTCCTACCAAGTTCATTTGAAAAATATCTGAGACAATATTAGATATATGAAGCTCCAGGGAAGGAAAATGGTAAAATTACATAGAATTGGCTATGGTTTTATAATATTTGTTATAAAATTGTATTATTTTTTCTCAAAGATTGTCTTTGTAATATCTTTAAATTCCTTGAGTCCCTAAATACTATTTATAGATATGAACTGATGTAGCAAAATATTCTTTGAGTTTCAGGGCTAAAGTGAATAACAAATGGGGATATTTATCTTTTCTGGAGAATGTTTTCCCTTTTTCATATCTTACAGGTCCATTCCTCAAAGAGAATTTTTACGGACTTTCTACCTAATACCTTTTCCATAGGGAGATAGAGCCAGAAATCAGGGCTAATAAGTTTCTAAGTGGTGAGGAGGGAGTCCTTCTGAAATTAATTTTAGGCATAGGATGCTGGGCACCCATGAAACTGGAAGAGAAGTTAAGAGTAGAGAACAAGTAACATTTCATCATAGCTCATGAATACTCATTTCAGGAAAAGTTCCTACGTATTCATAATCAGCACATGAAACTGACTCGTGAGGTTCCATTGCAGACCAAAGTCACATCACTCCAAAGAATTGTGGTCCTCATTCTGCCACCGACTAGACACAGCAACTTCGGAACATAGACTTTTGTGCTTTAGTTTTATCCTCTCTAAAATGAAGAATTCCAATTAGATGAGCTCCTGACCTGATCCCTAGTGTTAGTTTCCTGAAGATTGTCTTCCTATGACTTAGTGTAGGGAACAGTGGGGACAGGGTGTGCAAAAGTAATGTTTGCATTGCTTGGAGTTCCTGATTATTAAGGATACAAGGAAAAGGGTTTAATCTATATTAGATAACTTCTGTGTTCCTGGAAGATAGCCCTTCAGGATCAGAACTAAAGAAGCCTATAGAAACAGGCACACATGGGAATTCTCTGGTATCTTACCATTATCTGTAACTGGGAACAAGAGTAGCATGTGCTTTGTAAGGTTGATTTGTGATATTTTAGAAAGAATACATGAGATTCAATTGAAATAGTGCATGGTACATAGCCCCCAATATATACTGATCACTGTGACCACTGTCAGCAACGCTGATATCTCATAACACTGAGCCCTGAAGAGCTTCTTCTCTTTGAAAATGTGTATCCAAAAACTCCCAAATTGGTTTTGGTCATAGACTCCATCACACCTACATGGCCAGCCTTTTTCAGTGGGTGATTAGGGCCAGTCTCATTGGGAGGATGACATTTAAGCATATTCCTCAAAGAGAAAATAACCACACAGATATTGGTTGGGAGTGGTGGTGATGGTGTTGGTTGGTGGGGGGCATTGAAGAATCAGAAGCATAGTTAATGCTAAGCCCCTAAAGAAGGAATTTTCTTGGTTCATCCAAGGAATACTATTGTTCCATGAGACAAGAGTTGAATCAATAGAGTGAGAAGGAGAGTTAAATAAATGAGGCCAAAGAGGTAACAAAGTCAAGTTGGTTCAGAGATGAAATCCATCTGATATCTTCATCCTTTACACTGGCTAAAGCTGAGAGCCCTAGAAAGGTTCTGAACAGAGAAGTGGCATGATCTGATTTATGCTCTAACTTATGTCGTGAATATACCAACTGTAGGGAGGACAAGAGTAGAAGCAGAAAAAACAGGTGGGAAACTCCATCCTAATGCAGTGAGGGGTGCTGATGGCTTGAACCAGGGAGGTGGTTTAGAGGTGGTGAGGCAGAGTCCCATTCTGGATTCATTTTGAAAAAAAAGGACAGACAGAAATTGATGATAGCATGGATGTTTAATATGAAAGAGAAAAATGAAACAGAAACGAATCTAAGAAGTTAGGTTAGATTTGGGGGAAGAACAGAGCTAATGCTGAGCATGGGAGGCTGCAGAGAAGCTCTTTTTTAAGAGAAAAATTGGAAATTCAGTTAAACGTTATCAAGTTTAGATGAGTTCAGTTTTTAAGAACAAACAAATGAATTGTTTTTGCTATTCTGGGTCTTTTATTTTTCCATATGAATTTCATGATTGCTTTATCTATTTCTACAAGAAATGCCATTGGGATTTTGATTGGCATTGCATTGAACCTATAGAGAACTTTTGGTAATATCGCCATTTTGATGATGTTAGTTCTGCCTATCCATGAACAGGGTACATTTTTCCATCTTCTAAGCTCCTCTTCAATTTCTTTCTTTAGGGATCTGTAGTTTTCATTGTATAGGTCTTTCACCTCTTTTGTTAGGTTGATTCCCAAGTATTTTATTTTTTTGAGGTTATTGTGAATGGAGTGTTTTTCCTCATTTCTGTTTCAGAAGTTTTGTCACTGATATACAGAAATGCCTTTGATTTATGTGTGTTGATTTTATATCCTGCCACTTTGCTGAATTCATTTATTAGTTCTAGTAGTTTTTTTGTAGACCGTTTTGGGTCTTCTAGGTATAGAATCATGTCATCCGCAAATAGTGATAATTTAAGTTCTTCTTTTCCTATTTTTATGCCTTTAATTTCTTTCGTCTGTCTAATTGCTCTGGCCAGTGTTTCGAGAACTATATTGAATAGAAGTGGTGATAGGGGGCATCCCTGTCTTGTTCCAGATTTTAGAGGGAATGCCTTCAATTTTTCTCCATTCAGAATGATGCTAGCCTGAGGCTTAGCATAGATAGCTTTTACAATGTCGAGGTAAGTTCCTGTTATCCCTATTTTTTCTAATGTTTTGAACATAAAGGGATGCTGTATTCTAAGCAGGAAGTGTGAATCAGGTGGTATAGCGATACCAGATTTCAAACTATATTACAGAGCAATAGTAATAAAAACAGCATGGTACTGGTACCAGAACAGGCGGGTGGACCAATGGTACAGAATAGAGGACACAGAGACTAAACCACAAAGCTACAACTATCTTATATTTGATAAAGGAGCTAAAAACATGCAATGGAGAAAGGATAGCATCTTCAACAAATGGTGTTGGGAAAACTGGAAATCCATATGCAACAAAATGAAACTGAATCCCCTCCTCTCGCCATGCACAAAAGTCAACTCAAAGTGGATAAAGGAGCTAGATATCAAATCAGAGACTCTCCGTCTGATAGAAGAAAAAGTTGGCTCCGATCTACAGATTGTGGGGACGGGCTCAAAATTCCTTAATAGGACACCCATAGCACAAGAGTTAGTAACAAGAATCAACAAATGGGACTTTCTTAAACTGAAAAGTTTTTTCTCAGCAAGAGAAACAATAAGAGAGGTAAATAGGGAGCCTACATCCTGGGAACAAATTTTTACTCCTCACACTTCAGATAGAGCCCTAATATCCAGAATATACAAAGAACTCAAAAAATTAGACAATAAGAAAACAAATAACCCAATTAACAAATGGGCCAAGGACCTGAACAGACACTTCTCACAGGAGGACATACAATCAATCAACAAGTACATGAAAAAATGCTCACCATCTCTAGCAGTCAAGGAAATGCAAATCAAAACCACCCTAAGATACCACCTCACCCCAGTAAGATTGGCAGCCATGATGAAGTCAAACAACAACAAGTGTTGGCGAGGATGTGGGGAAAAGGGTACTCTTGTACACTGCTGGTGGGACTGCAAACGGGTGCGGCCAATTTGGAAAGCAGTATGGAGATTCCTGGGAAAGCTGGGAATGGAACCACCATTTGACCCAGCTATTGCCCTACTCGGACTATTTCCTGAAGACCTTAAAAGAGCACACTACAGGGATACTGCCACATCGATGTTCATAGAAGCACAATACACAATTGCTAGACTGTGGAATCAACCCAGATGCCCTTCAATAGATGAATGGATAAAAAAAATGTGGCATTTATACACCATGGAGTATTACGCAGCACTAAAAAATGACAAAATCACGGAATTTGCAGGGAAATGGATGGCACTAGAGCAGATTATGCTTAGTGAAGCTAGCCAATCCCTAAAAAACAAATACCAAATGTCTTCCTTGATATAATGAGAGCAAGTAAGAACAGAACAGGGAGGATGAGCAGGAAGAAAAGATTAGCATTAAACAGAGACATGAGGCGGGAGGGAAAGGGAGAAAAAAAAGGGAAATCACATGGAAATGGAGGGAGACCCTCACTGTTATACAAAATTACATTTAAGAGTTTACGAGGGGAATGGGATAACAAACATGGAGGGAAATGAATTACAGTAGATGGGGTAGAGAGAGAAGATGGGAGGGGAGGGGAGGGGGGATAGTAGAGGATAGGAAAAGTAGCAGAATACAACAGTCACTATTATGGCAGTATGTAAAAATGTGATGTGTAACCGATGTGATTCTGCAATCTGTATTTGGGAAAAAATGGGAGTTCATAACCCAACTGATTCTAATTTATGAAATATGATTTGTCATGAGCTTTGTAAAGTTGTGAACATCCAATAAAAAAAAATAAAAATAAAAAATAAAATAAAATAAAATAAGAACAAACAAATGAAGAAAATATTAAAGAAACTCTTTGAAGCCTAGAAAAGTATTTTAAATTATTATCAAGAGAAGTGCATTTCTGAATAAGCAAATAGAGAAAAATCATGAAAAAGTTTTAAAATCCATTCATGAAAGAATATTTTAGAAAATGTACAGTGTTCCCAGTAAAGTCCTTCAGCACGTCAGTCTACTCAATAACAGGATGGAGAAGAAAGTACATCATGAAGGTAAAAACATAATGGTTTATATTTAAATTAAACACATTGAAAATAAGAAATAGCCATTTGACATTGCAGAAAACTTGATCAGCAGGGCAGAAGATGAACCCAAGTAATACTGTAGGATTCAAAATAGCAGTATGCTTCCAAAAAGGAAGTACCTTTCTCCAAAGGTACTACCAGGAAAATAAGTTTACTGAGTGTGTGCACAGTGTTTTGTTTTTTTTTAAAGTTGCAAAGTGTCTTATAAGGAATGTATTATAATTATACCCATTTTATAGATGGGAAAAATTGACTTGGTATTGTTAAGTTATCTAACTCTACATTGTTGGTACATTCCAGTGAAAATGAAAAAAGAAAAATAAAGGATGAGAGAAGATAATTTATGAGGAGGGCAATTTATAAGACTGCAATAAAACAAAAAAAGCTTATTTGAAGGAAGATGGTCCCTGTTTAGTAATCAAAGTTATATTAAGATAAAATTTTCCAGATATTTATAAATGTAATTCATGGCAATTCTCAGTGAAGCAAAAGTAATAAATAATGGGCAGTTTTAAGTTCTGCTCTGCTAAATTTTCAAGTTTGAGGTTTTCAAATATTTGGACTGAATGTTTGTGCCCTTCCAAATTCATATGGCCCCAACCCCCAATGTGCTGGTATTTGAAGATGGGCCCTTTGGAGTTGGCAAGAGATGAGCTGGTGAGGATGGGACCTTGCTCCTGGGATCTGGACTTTTGTAAGAACAGAAGGCTCAGTGTTTGTTCTCTTTCCCTGGTGGGAGGACACAACTAGAATACAGCCATCTACAAGCCAGAAGGAGTCCTAACCAGAACTCAACTATCCCTGTACACTGATCTCAGACTTCCAGCCCTTTAGAATTGTGAGAGTAAATTTCAGTTGGTTGAGCCCCCCACTCTGTGGAACTTTGTATTGGCAACCCAAGCCAACTAAAACCAAGAGTTCCTACATTCTGATGTAACTTTTTGAATAGAATTTTATGCTCAAACTCATATTATTATATCAACAATGTTTTCTTGTTTGTACCAGTAAGAATCAAAAGACAAAGGTCACAGCATTGCTATAGGTCTGTGCCAAGCCCCAGGTGCGGGACTCTGTTCTGCAGAATAGGGTTTATTAAAGTTCTCAAGGGTAAGACCTACTTCAAGATATAACCAGAGCAATACAAAAGGTGAAGCTGAAGGCTATGCCTGGAAATGTGTCATACTCCAGAATAAAAATAAAAACAGCACATCCCAATACAGGATAATGGTTTGTGTGACAGACACAGCTGTCCTTTGTCAGCTTCCTCATTCCTTTGTCAAAGGGGTTATGAGAGTCTGTGCAGCTCATGCCCATGAACTCCCAGAGGATATAGTGAAGGCATTTTGTTTTTGGATGCAGTCCTTGCCAAAAATACCCTGGAAATCAAGTTTTTGAGGCTGTGGAGAAAATTTTGAATGAAAGCTTGACTATTCCTCCCAGAACTTAATGCTTCCCCAATTTTGATTCAGAAAGCAAAGAATGCAATGGGAAGTAGTTTGGAAGCACATGATAGACCAGAAAATTCCAGATTATATGAATAATCTAATGGAAGAAGATGAAGATGCTCATAAGACACAATTCTCTCAGTGCATAAAGAATAACTAAAGTCCAAACATGGAGGAGAGACACATAGGGTCGTGCTGCTGTGTCAGAACACAGTCTAAGAGAACAAACATAAGGAGGAAATTTAAAAGAAGAGATCAACCCATCCCCAAATGTCTCTTGCCTGTAAGGAAGATCGACTAGTTTAACACAAAGCAAGTTTTCTCACTGTTTAGGAGCAGGTTGTTGATAGATTTTATGAAGATTTTAAAATTAAAAAAAAAAAAAAACAATTATTGGGGCTGGGGATGTGGCTCAAGCGGTAGCGCGCTTGCCTGGCATGCGTGCGGCCCGGGTTCGATCCTCAGCCACATACCAACAAAGATGTTGTGTCTGCCGAGAACTAGAAATAAATATTGAAAATTCTCTCTCTCTCTCTCTCTCTTTTAAAAAAAAACAATTATTGACCAAGCAACTAATAAATAAGTTACCACCACTTTGAGTTTTGGTCTTCAGAAATAAGTGTTAAAAGATTGGGTGTGGTCATCTGACTGTTTCCGTTCTTGGATAAGGCCTAGCACTGCAGATGACTCAGTTTTTACAAAACAGACTGGGTGATGCTAAAAGTTACTCTTGACTTTTACATTCTCTGATTTTCACCAAACCTAATAACTGAGTTCCAACGAATCTATCTCAGAATAACAGAAAAAAGGAACAGGTACATCCAGGGTTATCTAAAACCAGCAAATCTTTTATTAGGAACACATTTCATTATGCTTCTTGAAAATTTACAGAAGGATACATAGCAATCCCTTTTGAATTGAAAATTTTAATCCCATGACTTTCAAGTTTTATATCTTTCTACTTCCTGTTATAACTTCAGTCTGCCAAATACCCAAAACATATTTTTTTCTTATACAGATTCTTTCTTAGAGATATGATGAAGACCTTTGAGTTATAATAGATATATCCACTAATAATCAGAATTCTTGGAATAATGTCTTAAAAGTGAGAAATTCAGAAAAAGAAGTAGGCAACTTTGCTGGGCACTTGAAGTTGAAAAACTAGTACAAGATGATTTATTTTTGCTGATCTTCAGAATTTATTTAACATGAATAAAAGCAATATAGTTTTTCTATGGCAGAAATATTGAACTTCTCTTTAATTACTTTTCTTCCTTTTAGGGGAAAAAAAAACTTCTTTAGGAATCTTTATTGTTCAGTATAGACTGCTTGACCTATGAATCAGTCACATTTTGACCTCTAAAATAATTACTAGGTGATTTAGTAATGCATAGCTAAGATCATGTAGTTCAATAAGTTAAAACCAAAAAAATGGGAACTTTCAGGTCTTTATAGACCTTTAAAACTAGTGCCAACCTGTCTTGCATATGTCACCTAGCTAAGCTGAGTTTTTTTATTGTGACTATTAATGGCTACTCATTCTCAGGTGCTTTGCTATAACATTAGTCTACTTCCCAGGTCATCCTTCATCTGCATGGCCAGTCATCCTGCTCCCCTTGGTGCACCCCATGCTCTGACCATGGTAGCCTGTGCTCCTCAGCTCTACTCTGATAACCACCCTCAGCCGGGTGCCCCTCCCTCAGTCATTTCTCTTTATTTCACTGGAAGCTGCCCTCTCCCTGTAGCCCTGCCTTTCATACCTGAGATAGGATAGGCATTTCCTGAAGTTACCCTGGACTGTGGCTCATGGCCTCAAACCATCCAATTCTTCACATTACTGAGGTCACCCCCAGATATCACCTCCCCCCATTTCATGAGAATTTTAGCTTGTGACACACTGGGTCTCTCTTCAGTGCTACTCCTCTCAGTTCCTGGATTCAGGACCACATGGATGACCTTTTCAGTTCATTAGCCTCTCAGGATTTTCTCCATCCTACCTCAGCAACTGCTCCCAACGTCTTCCCTGAGTCTCACCACTAATCCAGTCCCTCTGGAGTCTCCAAATGAAGCACCCCCCTTGCCGACTCCCCCCTCCCCACTTCTGATACACAAGCTCTGGCTGCTCTTTGCACTGACACACCAAAGCTGTGCCCTTGCTCTGTCATTCATGGCCTCTCCTCCATATCCTTTCTTATCTAGGTGAAGATTCCACAGTCCATCCCTGAGAGATCACAAGACAGCTCCCTCACATATACCCTCAATCACGTGCCTCTCTCCTGTTGCTATGTTCCCAGAGAAAGACATAACCTCATTAACTTATCAATGAAAAACAAAAACTACAGTAACAAACTCTGGCGAAGCCCATGTTTAGCTCACCCACTCCGCAGGAGCTTTCCTGTAGTTGAGGGGGCTTACAGGCTGCATTTGAGCCTGTGACCCCTAGCTACCTGGTTACCTAACCCTGTAGCCCCACATATTTCCTGGGTCACACTCTCCCAATATCTGGGAACATTATTTTCTGTCACCTCTTTGCTGAAACCTCCCAAGCCTCTCTCCTCTTCCTCTTTCTCAGCTAATTTATCTGGTTTCTGTTTCACAGAGAAGAGGAATCTAACAATTTCCCAAGCCGAATTTACCAACTTGTCTACAACTTCTCTGCCTTCCCTCCTGCTTTTGACATGAACTCTGGCTTCCTTTCTACAATTAGTGCTTTAGATTCCACCTCTCCTTACCTACCCAGAACGTCACTACAGTAACTTTTCGGCTGGCCTCATTAAGTATTATCTGGTAGATATCTGTCAGTATAAGACAGTGCCACACCAGGCTGCTGTTTCCTTCCAACTCATGCTGCATTTCCCTGCTCCTCTTTGTGTCCAAACCATTGCAAGAGCTGTCTTTTGATTTGTCTTTTGAATCTGTCCTCCTCAGCCTCTCATCCCTGCCACTTTACCAGTGTACTTTATTCACTGGTCATGATCTGCAGTTACTCCATATTGCTAAATCCAAAGGATAATTCTCAGTGTCCCCCTTAATGGCCTGTCGACACAGTGGGTCAGTTGCTTGCTACTTAAAACACATTTTGCACTAGGTACCGGGACACCAGACTTTCTTTTCCTCTTCCTAACACTGTGGCCCCTATCTGTTTCTTTTCCTGTTTGCTCCTCAACACCCTGACCTCCAAACGTGGAAGGGTCCTATTTCTCCCTTTAGTGTAGGGACTCTTCTCTTTTCACTCTTCATTCATTCTCCTGTACCCAGTCTCAAAGCTTTTAATAACATTTATGCTTCTTTATTTGTAGGGGGATCAGACCCAGGGGCTTATGCATGCTGATTGTACATTCTTCCAGGGATCTCTTCCCCAGTCACTAGCATTGATGTTCTGATGATGCCGATGTTTACATCTCTAAAACCTCCAAAATCACTCTCTTTATCCTCTCTACCAACTCATTTATCTGGTTTCTGTTTCAACAAGAAGAGGAATCTGACAATTTTCTACAGCACATTTACCAACCCATCGGCACCTAGTCTGCGTTCCCTCCTATGTAATGAACCCTCACTTCCTATCTGAAATCAGAGCCTTCTCTACTGTGGATGGTTGACCAACCCTAGGGCTCCTGACCTTCACAATCAACTAAGGTATGATAATTCAACTTTGAATAATGCCTCAAATCTAAAATAGGCAAAACTGAGTGCCTCCCATCCACTACCCGTCACTCCCCCTGATATCCTGTTCCCTCACAGTCTCCCCTTGCAGGAACCTGCATTTCCCCCTTCCCATTGCTTGGGTCCAAATCCCTGTGGACTTGGATTCCGCTCTGTCTTATCCTTTTCATCCAACCAAGGACAACAGTATGTTATAAGCTCTCCCTTCAAAATAAAACTAATCTCTGACCCACCTCGTGCTTCTCCAAATTTCTCCTGACTCATCTAAATGATCTTTGGTTTGTCCCCAACTTCCCCCTGAATATGATGGGAAATTCACTTTCTTCACAGGCTTCTCTTCTGTGCATAGATAGTGGGATAGACACTCATGTAATTTCATATCGGTGGCTAGACCCAGTCCTGGCAGACTAGAGAGGGAAGTTCTCCTTCTGGCCTTGAAGAAGTGAACCTTGAGAGTGGCCTCAGAACTGAGCATCATGTAGGCTGTTAACTTGCAAGAAAATGGAGACCCAAGTCACACAGCCACAAGGAAATAGATTCTAGCAGTCAACACAGGAAGTGAGTTCCTTCGTGAGCGTCTAGCCCAGTCTGCGTCTAGATGTATTTCAGCTAGTTAGACCCTAAGCAGAGTAGTCTGGCTGAACTTCTCGTTTGTAGAAACTGTGAGATAATTAACGGGTGCTGTTTAAAGAGTGAGTCTGTGGTAATTTGATATGCAGAGATAGAAAACTAATACATGCCTCTCTGACTTGGTCTTCCTGTCCCCTCTTTCCTACCTACCTAGCTTTAGCCACATTGGCATATGCCATTCCTGGATTATGGCAACCATATTCACTTAAAGGCGTTTGGACCATCTGATTTTTTTTCTGGAAAGATCTTGCTCCAATTAAGATATATGGCTCACTTTCTTCTTTTCCTTAGGCATGTGTCCAAATATCATCATATTAAACAGAACTTTCTCCCACTGACCATAAAGTAGCAGCCCCAAAACAGCTCTCCTCTCTCTACCATTTTACCCTGCTTAGATTTTGTTCTGGGCATTTATCATATTCTGATATATTTCTCACTTGTTTACCCCTAGAATGTAAATTCCTGAGGGTAGAAATTTTGGTTTTTTTTTTTCTCTGTTGTATTGTGCATGGAATAGTACTTAATAGTACAAGTAGGTGCCAAATAAAGGTTTGAAACTGATGTTTTCTATAATTTTGAACTTATTTTTATATTTTATGGAGTTTTATGCATTTGGAAAAGTTTTTAGTAGGATATATCAGATTAAAGAAAATAAAAATTTGAAAACCAGAAGATTTTATAATTGAGTGACAGAGGATTTAAGAAAAATCGAAATGCAATTAAACATAAAAATATAGGCAATAAGAGTTATTCAGTTTCAGAGTACCTGCCTCCTGTAATTTAGAACTCTTGAATTTCTGATTGCACAGGTTTAAAATACATTGTACTTTATAATTACGTTCAAAAACTGTATAAGTTTGACCTTTTATACTAGCTTTTTTTTACACTCTTTCTTACTATTAAAAACTGACATAAAATCCAAAACCACAATAAAACCTGATAAAAGTGTACAATTGAAAATATGAATATTAAATAGTGTTCCCTCATTAATATTTAATTGATCATTTAATACTTCAGTTCTCCATGTGTATTGTGTATGGATATTTTCACAGTGTTGAACGGCATTTTGATTAGTTTTGTGACATTTACAAGCCATTTATGTAAAAAAAAAATTATTGAAGGAGCAAAAGCAAAATTCCTTAGCTGTCAGTATTGTTTTCCCTTTGCCATAAAGATTTCTCTCTCTCTCTCTCTCTCTCTCTCTCTCTCTCTCTCTCTCTCTCTCTCTATATATATATATATATATATATATATATATATATATAATTATTTTGGTATTAAGTATCTCCCTGCCATGTTTGTAGATCTTATTATTCAATCCCTCCTCCTATTTCTTTAGTCTCTCAATAGCCTCTGCTAGTGTGGAGTTTCTCTTCCTTTCTTTCCCTTTTTCTTACTCAAAATTAAAAATGCAAGGAAATAAATATGATAAAACAGATTCAACAAAAATCTAAGCAGTGGTTTCTTTTCCTAAGTCTAAATGTGAGCGATTTCAGGCAGGAGGAGGCCAGTTGATTTACACCATGGTGGGGAGTCATTGGTCCGGTAAATGTATTACTCCCCCTGAATAAGCATCTTCCTGTCCATTCTGATGACAGTAATGTCATTTCCATTGTTCAGGTCGAATTTCTTCTTCTTCTTTTTTTTTATATGTGAGCTTTCTAAGGTTTTCAGGTATTTCAAAATCACAACAGATGGGATAAAATTCACACTTTGACTCTGGCATCCCTAGTAAATGTCAGAAATTAGGTTTGGTTGACACAGAAGAGGATAACCTTTTAACAAATATGGCTTTTATATTCCCAGACCAAATTGATGTTTTTATTGTCTACTAAATTATCATCACAGAAAATGGCTGTGTCCTTTCTCATTTCTTTGATTTCATGAACTAACAGAGTAAAACTGACTTTTTATTGTTGTACAGTTCTATGAATTGTAACACACGAATAAATTCTCATAACCACCAATATAATTAGGATACAAAAACTCTTTTCTGCTGCCCTGTTGGTTCCTATGTCTACCCACAAAACCCCTAGCAACCGCTGATCTGTTGTCCATTACAAAGCATTTTCATTTTTAAGAAAGAAACGAATAATTGGATTCCAAACATTCATTGCTAGATGTTTGTAGATTCATCAGGTTGTCCTGTAGAACCCTCTGGTTTCAATCTCCCTAGAAACCTTTTCCTGGATCCCTGTCTGTTTACACCAATGCTAATCTCTGCATTTGAGGCTGTGTTGGGTCTAGGTCAAGGGATACCCGAGGGGGAAACTGCACCCTCACTGCTGGCTGTGAGGTGTTTGAGATGCTGGTGCACCTCACCCCCACGTTTGCCTGATTCTGTTTTCAAATCTCTCAAAGACTGTAACTGCTCCATGTCCAGGGGTTGTAGTTGTGTTCCATGTGTGTCATGGGATACAGTGGTCTTCTCCTATGCTGCCTGAAGCCCTGCTGGCAGATCAAGATGTGTGATTAATTCTACTGTAATTTTAGTTACTTTAGCCTCCTGACAACGACATTCCCAGGACGCCCACCTTGTCTTCTCACTTTGCCGATGGGATGATTCTTAATCCAAGGAGATGGTTTATATTTCACTTTTATTATTGAAACAAGTTTCAAAATATAATTTGATGACAGATTTTAATAGTGTCTGATGAGGGTGACATTTGTATTAGTGGTATTTCTCATCTTGGGGCAGTTTCATTTTCAGCATTAAAAAGGGATCTAACAGACCTGAAAAAGTGATGGTTATTATTTATATAACGCACTCTTGAAGCTGTGTGGCCCAGGCTGTATAACTGTGTCACTTGTTATAGAATCATTTTTATATTTAAACCTAAAATCTGTTATTTTTGGTTACATAAATCTTGTGAGATAAGTGGGTGGTTTACAGTCTTCAGAGTTTAAAGCTGGGAGACCTTCTTAGAAGCTGAGCTGCCTGTTCCCAATCAATCACAAAGCTGTATATTATATAGGGAACCAGCACCTTGGCCAGGAACTTTGGTACTCAAGGTCCACAGCGCTTTCCACCACATCATACTCCATTATTTAATGATGTGCGATGAGGTGGATCAATTTGAACCAAAAATACTGAGCTGTCCATAAAGTTGACAGGTAGTGATATCAGGCCTTGAAAGACTGTTGCTATCTAGTCCCTCCTCTCTGGATAGGGATTGGGCTGTGTCTGAAAACTTTTAACATGAGAAAAATAAAATAAAACAGTAAAAGCAGAGCTTAGGCAGAAAACTTGGCATAGATGGAATGGAAGGGAAAGATACTGGAGAACAGAAATAGATTCTTCAAGTGTAACAACATAAGAGATGTGATCTATCTGGATGTTGCTGTTGGGAAGAGATACATGTAAGATACACCAGGGGAAAGAATCAGGGCTTAGTGACGGGAGGATAAAGAAAAGGCAAAGGGAGAAGAGGAGTACTTTCTGTTTTGGTTTTAGACTAACATGCTTTTGCGTGAGTTTGGGTTTGAAAAAATGAAGGGCTATGTGTCAAGCTTCTAGAATGTTCAACAATGACATCAAGACCAAGGTAATTTAGAAATAGAAATTGGGATTGAACTGGGAATATAAAATTGTGGTCCATCTTACAAGAACATTGGAGTTCCATGAGAGTGGGTAGAATTTCTGCAGGTGAATCTATAAGGAGAAAATATAAAAAAAAAAAAAATCCCACAACTAAATTTTGGTGTATGTAAGCCATTCCTATTAAGAACTACTAAAAGTTTTATTTGAGTATAAGTTTGAAAGAGTTTTATGGCTTTGTGAATTTCATCTAGAACAGAGGTGTTCTTACTTACACATAGAGAAGTCTCACTTGCATGAGGTTAGCACTGCTGTATAATTGTGCCAGAAAAAAAGATCATCAGGCTGCACTGACTGACTGACTGACACTGTTCGTTTATGGCCTTTGTTTATTCTCCTGTCCGGGTGAGCTTTTCATTTTCTAGTTACACGTCTAGATGGTTTCAATGTCAAGCACATCTTGCAGCTGCAAATTCCTGGGTATGTACCGGTGCTACTTCAAATTCACAAAGACTGACAGTGCTAATGAGGCTTTTTCCCGGATGTTTACAGAGTCATTTGTTGGTTTGCATCTCTGCGACATTTCCAAAATAGAAAAGTTATTTACATTTTGCTGTTTAACATTTCTGTAACTATTTTTCTTTTCTCCTGCTCTCTTTTTCCCCCTCTTTTCCTGTAATAAGGGTGGTGAAATAGGCGGGGGAAAAAAGTTTAGAGAATGAGGTACATTAACGTGTACTTGATTAGAAGAACATTTTGCATTTTGTATATGTACTTCTAAAATATCTGTGCATGTTTCAGCATATGAGATTGAAAATGTTAGGACACTTCAGGAAGTCATTTTAAAAGCATATTTTAAAGAGCTTATTTACTAATGTATTATGTACCTGAAAACCTAAGTGAGAAAAATGTGTAGATTTGTGTTGCCGAAATCCCCCTTTCTTGTCTTCCACATCGTGTTGGCATGCTTAAATATTTAAGTCTGATGGAAAGAGGACCTTGATGTTGTGGTAGAAATACAACAGTGGCCGTGAACTATCATCTACTTTGTCTTTTCTTATGAAACTCTGCTTTCAACAGTGATAATGAATCTGGCAATACAGTCTCTGAAATGACAGGTTTTTTTTTTTTCTTTTCTTGGTGTAGATTGAGATATTTCTAAGAGCACTTCATCTTATTGTCACATGAATTGCTAGGAAAGGATCTGAAGATTGCTTCTGTTTTGGGTTCAGTCAAATTTGTTGTTCACTTATTCCCCAGGTTTGGCACCCATTTGTTTTGTTTTGTTTTTTTGGGGGGGTGAAGTGGGACAGAAGGTGGGATTAAGGAGGAGAGGCTAGAATGTGCTTGAGATTGTCCTTGAGTCCATATTAACCTGTAATGGCCTATGGTGGCTGTTATGAAATCATAGAAGTGGCTAGAGGATGGGGTTCAAGGGCCAATAGTGTGGAATAGCTGTTAGAGACCAACCCTTTATTTTGCAGTAAAAGGATCTGAAATGCAGAGAAATGTAATTTTATGTATTTGGTCACATAGATAATTAGTAGCTGAGGTGGAAGTAGAACTTGGGTTTCTTGATTCCTAGCCCAGAACTCTCTTCAATGTATCTTCTATGCAGATATGATGAATTTCTATTGGTTAAAACATGATGCATAAACAGTGGTGCATAATGGTTAAGCTATTATTACTAAGTTTCCCCAAATTGTTGGGTGATAGGTAATTAATCATTTACAAGTAAATTTGTTTTCTAAATCTCTGTGATGTCATCTTTGAATGGACCTTCTGGAACATGAAATAAATATTTCTTTTGTGACTCTCCTGATTGAAGAGAGGCATTGATATCTGTTATGTGTAGTAAATTGTTATACTAAGAATTGACTTCTATATTCTATATTCTAATTCAGTGACAGGGCACTATATGGGTTGTTTTGGGTTTATTTAACCTGGGTTCAACATTTCATCTTCTACAAATATAAGATGAGGAGATATACTTTAGGGTGCTCCAAAGAACTATGTATCTAAAATGATTTTGGGGAGAAATCGACTCTAGAATTCTGTGGTATCACTAGATTAAGCAAATTCCTGACTTTAATTCTACTTAGTGACTAAGTAGGAGCCAATAAGAGATAAAACTGGAAACCCAGAAGGCAGACAAATCATTGAACAAGTAGCTAGATAACTACAAAAGATTATAGCTCAAAAGTTGTCTTCCATTGTGTATTGCTTTTTTTTTATGTTCTCAGCATTTTGAAAGGTTTACTTGGACTGTGATAATTATAGATCTGTATACTTTGCACGACCAGGAATGTGGGCTTTGTACCATCATCCATTATCACTAAGTCTTGTATCTCCAGTGAGCATTCAGTCACTCTTGAAATGCACATGCCATGAGATCCTATACTCTTTTTACTATACTCTTAGATATTTTTTTTGAGTAATAATTCTTAGGAGAATCACATCAAATCATATTTAATGAATTTCTATTGGTTAAAACATGATGCATTAATGATTCTGTTGATGCTGCTAATATATTAGTACAACTCCTAGGCACTGTGATGAGCACAGAATTTAATCCTTGAGAGAAGGATTGAGTTACAAAAGAGGAAAACTTAGCATCATATGGTTATGTGATTGCCCAGCCCAGTCCTTGAGTTGACACTTGTCACCATTATGACAGATGTCATTTTAATTATTACACAGCCCTGGAATTGGCTGTGGAAGCTTTACCTACTGTTCTAACTCATTAGGTGTGTTATTTGGATTAGTTTGTTAAAAACAATTTAGAATGTTACACATAGGATTTACATTCCTGGAAGTTAAGTTAGCTTAGTTTGGTTAAGGAATTATTTTTAAGCAATTCCTTTTGAAAAGAAAAAGATAACATTATTCATTTAGCTAACTGGTTATTTTTGTTGGGAGGAGTCTGCAAATCTCTAGTTAAAAAAGAAAAAGAAATTCATACTATCAATGAGGATTTTTATTACACTACCAAGTCTGGAAGAATCATGCCCCACATGCCTATGATAAGTCATTATGTCACGTTTAAGTGGAAAATGATGTAATGAGTTATTTAAAGCTATCCCAGAATTGGAGCTAATATAGTTTTCTACAGTATCACAGATTATAACATCTTCTGTGTGTATCTTCATGGTGATGAATGTTTTAATTCTCTATATTAATGTCAAATAATTGTGTCAATATTATGATAATTGCCACTGATTTTAAAATAGCCAACTAGCATTTTACTTCATATTTCAGTGTGAATATTGATCTTATATAAGTCAATTTTTTCTATCTATATCATCTCTAGTTTATTGCATTTTGACCTTCATTGTGTACATTAATATTTTCCTACTCCAATTTTCTTAAAAACATAATTCAAAACGTGGCTTTTAATTTGTACCCTTTATTTTGCTGGAAAAAAATGTATCATGATCTAGTAATGTAGTTATGCTTCCTTTTCACTTAGTTTCCTCATTATTTTAATGAGTCTTTTTTGTTAAACGTACTGATTTTGTTAAACTGATACCTCTTATAATAATATAGCAACATTTAGAAGGAATTGGATAAAAGAGATACACCATTTGTACTCCGATTAAAGTGAAAAGCAAATTTCAGAAAAGAACATAACTCAAAAAGAAAATGAAGTGTCACATGATCACTGTCATTCAGTCAGAGTGGCTAGAAAGAAGGTACAGCAGCATGTGGTAACATGCTACCTACTTTCACAGTAGGACTGGAGGGAAACATGTTGTTATGTGTCACAGTGTTTCCATGGTATAAGGGCAGCACTTATTATAAAGGTTTTCTTGCCCAGAAAGAGAAACAGAAGAATTTTAATGTGTGGTGGTTCATTAGTTTATCTTTGGCTTCCACAGTAATTGCCAACCATAATGCTTTTATGCTGATGAAAATAATGATGATAAAAATCTAATAAAATTATCTTTAAGTTTAGAAGAGTTATTCAATGACCAATGCACTTGAGGAAGACTAGACCCGGGGCTGCTATGTGTAACCTTGGACTAGTCTTCCTCTCCTTTTGTGTGTCAACTTCTTTGTCTGAAAAATAAGAGGTATATACTAAATAAACTCTAGGTTATATTCTGCTTTGCATGTGCCTTAACTAATGTTTGCTAGGAGAGAATTTTCTTTACCTTTTTATCTTAGAAGAAAAAAATACACTAGGGAAAAATGTACAAAGTCAGATTTTTGTAGCCAGTGGCTCAGCCATAGATGGATACATGGTTATTTATTTTCGTTTCTATTTTTTGGGATAGGCAAGTACTCTAGGTCATACAGTTGGGATTGAGGGACGATGGTTTATGCTGTTATAGACATTTGATGGCTACAGGTTGGAGACAACAATGTTCTTTCCCTGAGGCTGCTCCTGAGACTCTTTAGGAAGACTCCTGTTCTTGAAGTAGCTTTTGATCTAGTTTATCTCATAAATTCATTTCTAATTTTCATTTGAAATTAAAAATACCAATACAGGTAATATAATTTGCTTTTTTTTAGCAGATATGTTTAAGACAAGGTAAATAGCAATGTTACTGGTTTTCAGAAACAAGTGTTATTTGTACATGTTTAGAGAGAGAGAAGATTCTTACCTCTGAATTTCATTGATTTCTGCTTGCAGAACTTCAGATGGTGGCAAAGTGGTTGGCACCATAGAAGTCAGTGTCGTGAAGATGGGGGAGATCGAGGATAGGGAAACCGACCACATCACAACAGATGTGCAGGGACAAAAGGTAGGATCACAATCAGCTCCTTGCACAAATTAAATTAGAAATGATCAGTTTTGCCAGATGCCTGTATCTGTAACACTCTGTGGGGTTTGAAATCTCATTATTCAAAAGCTAAATGAGAATCAGCTCTGGAATTGAAGGACAACACGAGTGTTTCATCCTCTGAACCAGAGGGTCCATTTGTATGGAACGAGGCAGGGCTACACACCATTCAGAAACACCTTTCTCTTCACTGCCAGCTCCCTTGCTGACACTGCCTCTTCTCAGTTGGAACAAAAGTATTGATCATGGTTGCAGTCTGTCATAATTAACCCTGCATGAGATGCACAGAAGATTCTGGGAGGGCTTTGCCAAAACGTAACCTGCTCTCTCCTCCCAGAGCTCTCATTGGAAAGAGATGCAATTTTAATTTGGATTTCCTTTTTATGTGATGGAAGGCAGATTTAACAAGAACTGCGTGCCTTGTGAAATTGTACAGAGAGAGGCAGGAAATAATATATTGCAGAGGGACAGCTCTAGCGGAGGGACAATGCCAGCCAGAAGAAGCTTTTTTGAAGCCCATGATAAAGGCTCAGTGCAAACAAATATGTGTACAGGATTTTCTCTTTCTATTGCTTCCTTTTCCCTAAGAAAGAAAAACCTGATATAAATATTAACCTAAATTCCTTTGTTACGAATGCAGTTGCCTATTTTATGGAAGCAAGTGAAGCACAGGAACATACTTAAAAAATGCCAGTAGGATTTTTCTTTTTTTGGGGGGAGGGAGGAAAATGAATTGTTTTGTATACTTTAATACCTACCTTTTCATAAGTGAACATTTTAAAATTATAAGACCACTGTGATGTATTTTCTAGTTTATTTTTCTTATCTTGGAGCATGTTCAATTTTGATACTTAGGAAACATCGACATGGAAGAAGATGTTTATCCAACATTTAATTTTTATAAAATATATAAGACTTTCAAAAAATACTTTTATTGCATCAGAATCAGCCAGCATCTTCTGTGTTGCCCCTAAACTTTACTATTCTTTATTCCCTCACTTCCCATTGGGACATTATTATATATCATGAAAATATTCCATGAAGACCTAAAGTTTAAACCAGGTCACTTGCAAATGTCAGGACTGGGGCACAGTTTGGCAGGAGCTCCTCATGGATGCATGTTATCTCTCATGTTCATTTAAACAGATAGTAGTGAAGCCTGTTTTATTCAGCTTGTGCTGTCATAACAAAATACCTTAGACCAGGTGGCTTTTCTGCACTCAAGACCCCTGTCCTGGTTTGGTCCCTTTGTTCCAGCATATATAAGATTCATCTTGGTCACCATCCCATGATCGCTTGTATCAAGTTTAGGGAAAGATGACTTAGATGCTAAGTGGGGGACTGGATGCAGGAGTAGACAGATTACCATACCTGGACCTGTAGACGTGGACCAGGGGACCAGTAGCAGAAACCCTTCCCATTTCAAAGCAGAGCTGCTTTCCTGGCTCTACTCCCAGCCACTTCCCCTTTCTCCTCCAGCTCACCCGCCCCTCGCCTCCAGACTGTCTCTGTTGGAGATAGTACACACTGAATCATGTGCTCTTTTCATAGAGAGAGAACTTGATACCTAGGAATATGCCCCACCTAAGTCCTATATAATACTTCTGGCTCGATCATCAGAACTTTAAAAAAACAAAAAGGTGTAACCGAGCTATTCTAGAAATAGAAGGCGGCAGTAGACACCAGGGATGAGTCATAAGTTGACAAAGAAGGGCAGCAAACCAAAGATGGCAGCATCTCTGTCGTGTCTGGATTTTTCAAAAAACTGACCTTTTGTGAATATTTTATAAAGTAACTATCAAGTTTTTCGTTAATCCCTTACAAAACTCATTATTGAGTGAAAAACATATTAAGATGCAATATGTATGCAATATTTAGAAGAATATGTGGAAATAAGTTTTCTTAGTGTTTTCAAAATGTGGTCAGAATTTTGGGGGGTGTTATTTTAGAACTGCAAATGATGGACTCTTCTGTAGATCTGCTAACCCCAAATCCACAGAAAGGGTATTAACACCATTTGTTACTAATGGTGATTTAGGTCTTGAATGATTGACGTATGTGAAAAGGGAAAGTAACTGAAATAGAAGTCATCCCTAAAATAGCATTGTTTTTACTGCTTTGCCTAATTTGAGAATGAAGGAGTGGAATTTCTGTTAGCATTGTAGTTTGTTCCCTGAGAGTGATGCATGTTATCTCTCATGTCCATTTAAGCAGATAGTAGTGAAACCTATTTTATTCAGCTTGTGCTGTCATAACAAAATACCTTAGACCAGGTGGCTTGAACAGCAGGAACTTACCTTCTTACAGTTCTGGAGGCTAAAAAGTCCCAGATTAGTGTGTCTATTAGTTTGGTTCCTGGTAAGGAAATAATTAGCATTAGTTAATGGAGTACCTATTCTGGGATACTTTCTATTTTTTGCCCTGAATCTAAATTTTGAGAGCATTATAAATAGCAGAATTTTAAAATACAGTAAAATTGCAATAGAAGAAGACCGTTAGGTCAAAATTGTCCTAAATATTTGCCTTCCAGTTTGGATGGGAGATATGAGTATGTGAAGGTCACATTTCTGTGTCCACTTTGCAAAATAATATACTCCTTCTATTAGAAAACATGAAGCCATCTTTTATGACAAGGAGACAGACTGCCTCATATGGGAAAGCTGTGTCAGAATAATGGCCTGGTCTCTATAAATTATGGACTTTACTCAAAGGGTTCGATCTCACCTTTCCTGTAAGTTATGTTGATAATGTTCTTCTTTTGGAAATGAGGGTGTCTTGTAGCTATATATCTAGTTATTACATGGAAGGGTATCAGGGACAAATCATGGGAAAACGTCCAGACCCATCTGAGAATATTAGGTTTGATTGGTCTGTAAATACCCATTATTCATGCTAGAGCAGAACATTGATATGATGAATATAGTGTTTATGGAAGATTATTTTAACAGCCCTGTAGAGTCTGAAAGGAGTAGAAGAAATATAGGAAAGAGGGAAAAATAAAGAATTTTAAGTATGTCCAAGCATCATTGCACATTGCTCCAGTGATTTGAGAAGTGCATTTCCAAACTAGCTATGGGTTAAAAGAAGGGAACCACCTGACTTCCAGTTGATCAGACAAATGATTTAGGAGAGTATCAAATGTTAAGAGCTCTTTGCAGTTTTTCATTCTTTCATTTTTCCTGGGACCTCAGTAAAATAGTTACAAAAGCTCATGTTTCAACCAACCACAAAGTTACTGTGTAATCTGATGAACATGACCATAGAGGGATAAGTAGTAGACTGTAAAAATACAGAAGGCAACATTTGAATCAGTGCTTTGATTTATATACCTACCTCCTCAAAGTTTAAGGAACATGAAACAGTTCCCTCTTTAATGGGAACCTCAGTGTTCATGATTCCCAACGGGGGGAGACCCTGAGGACAGACGGGCCAGGGGTGGGAGGAGACAAGTGTTAGAACAGCTGGGAAGTTGCCCAAGGAATTCTGGTCCAGACTCCTGGGGAGGGTGATCTGGTTGTATACACAGCATACTCACACCGATTCGTGTCTTCACACATGTACTTTGGATAATAATGATCATCACATTCCACCATCATTTCTAACTCCTATGCATTCTCTTGAGCTCAGCCAAGCAGACCCTACAGGAGGATGAATGCTTCCCATAGATACTCACCCAAATAACTTTCTAGGGTATTTTTTCCTGCTTGTTTTGTTTATATTCTCTCGTTTATAGCTGGTACATATTGCCAGAAAATTCACTTTCCTCCTTCCCCAGAATCCCCCCATTTGCGGGCTGGAGATAGAAGGAAACTCATATGAAGAAATGAATTCTAGATCTGCCTCTGTGAACCCTGGTCTCTTATCAACCTCCTGTGTCCTCTGTTGGTTACAGTTCCTTAGGAACATTAGGATATTCCCCAATCCTTTGGTTTCTTCCCTGCATAGCCTTCAACCAGAACTGAGATGTACTTTATAATTGTATAATACAAATGTCTTACATATAAATTTGAGCAAATAATCACAGATTAAACAAGATTCATAGTAGAGATATGTTTTTATCATTTTATAAACAAAAAGTAATTTCATTTCTCATCTTGATTATTTTCAAATATATTTATCTCTTTTATTTTCTCCTAGTGTGCCCTGGTATATGAATGTACAGCCCCAGAAAGTGTGAATGGAAAAGATAACTTACCTTTTTTGAATGCAGGTATGTAACTCAGATTTTAGATAATTATATGAGTGCCAAATGAACATAGACTTGAATTTTCTATGAATTTAATTTTCTCTGAAACTGGGCGGTTTTGCCAGAGAATGACTTCTGAGCACTTAATAAATAAACTGGGAATCAGGTAGAGCCAGCGGAATATAGGCAGAGTATACAATTCCATAGGAAACATAGACAAATACCTTAGCTATATGTAGAAGACCTCTTGGCCATGGAACTGAATATTATATGAAATATAATATTTGTGTTACTCATAGTCATGTATTGCAATTTTAACAAACACTAACAGACAAATAGAAAGAGAACCTCTTATCTAGTTTGACTTTCTAATTATATACTTCATAAAATGATGTTGTTAAGATGATAGATGAGGGGTTGGGGCTGTGGCTCAGTGGTAGAGTGCTTGGCTGGCTAGGTCCTCAGTACCACATATAAAATCAATCAATCAATCAAATAAAAGGTATTGTGTCCATCTACAACTAAGAAAAACTTCTGAAAAAAAGATAAATGAATTCAATAGGAAAATTCATAACCACATCTGAATATCCTTAGGCAGGTATCTGTTCATAGTCATGTATTGCAATTTTAACAAAGCATCAAACAATATATTAAATGTATCTATGTATAAAATTGAAATGTGTGGTGTGGTTAGGATATATGTGATAATATTGAATATGTCAACTTACATAACTATTTTTGAAGGATAATGTAAGTTAATATGACCATTATCAATATATAATTGTTGCTATGGGACAGGCAGTATACCTGATGCCTCTGACAGTCCTGCAACACATGTTTGGGGAAGGTGTTACCATTGCAACACTGTGCAGATGAGGAAATCATTAGGAGCCCCCACCTGGTAAATAGTAGTGGGTACAGAATTCACACCAGTTTCTGTACTAAAGCATTTGTTCTTGAGTCCCAGGCCATGCCGCTACTTCCCAAGTTGCTGTCACAGTAAAATAAGTCTTCTATATTTTTCTTGTTCTGCTGTGTTATTTACATTGGAATAACAACATAGATAGCATGAAAATCAGATTAATGAATGGTGCAGAACTTCAAAGACTTACTCATATATAACTTCTAAATTATTAGCTGCTTATTAGGGGCAGCTAATAATAGGCACTGGAGAAGAGAATACACCCTTTGACTGTATTATACACAGAGAGAAATCAAATTAAATTTAATTGAGAAACATGAAAAAAATCAACCTTACTTATGCCAAATGAAGCATTATGTCAGAAGAGAATAGCTGCTTCTCAGCCCTTGAACAAATGGTATGGGAGCTTTTTGTTTGGATGGTTATTTTTTATTGAAGATTTAATCTCAGAAGTGATGTGAATTACAGTGTTGAATGGTCTACCCAGACAGCTAGATCATCCAAAAACCATAAAATATCTGTAAATTATCATTGTGGTTCAATATCTGAAGTGTTATCAAAGGGTCTTGTTCATGTTTATTTTTTCATCTGAAGGTTTACTAAACCT
Source organism: Spermophilus citellus (assembly GCF_964194105.1). Taxonomy (NCBI): domain Eukaryota; kingdom Metazoa; phylum Chordata; class Mammalia; order Rodentia; family Sciuridae; genus Spermophilus; species Spermophilus citellus. The sequence goes on from NC_138189.1 coordinate 136,985,472, forward strand.
TTAGTCCTTTACTTTAATATGTTCATATGATCTGTTTCATTTTATGACATGTTTTCTTGAAAAATGATTTTGAGTGTGACAGATGTTGAGTTCATGTTAAATACAATTGGAATGACTCATATTATCACTCACATCATCTATACTATAATTATCACATAATTGAAAGTTTCATTCATGTTAAACCTTTACCTTTCAACACACAAAAAGAAATTTCATTTTTAAGATACTGATTGGTTAAATTTCAAAGCAAAAGAGAAAATTTACTCCTAAGTAAACAAATGTAGGACCGAAGGTATAAGTTACAGAGGTAGAATACTGGAAAGTGAATCCACACCTCCTAAGACCTAGGTCTAGAGTCTGTACGCTTTGGAAACACATATTCTTTGAGATTACTAGATCATTGCTTGTTATGTGTACATTATAAGACAAAGACAGCAGATGTGGAATTCATGGGAACAGCTCAATTCTGCACTTAAGTGCACTTACTTGGTGGAGTGAAACACTTTGGGTTAATGCTTTTCTCCATTCACGTTGGTGACATTTGGTGGTGATATTCCAGGTTTTTCTGAAGCTATTACTAAATGTCTTTAGTCCAGGGAAACCCAAGGAGCTTTCTGACCATAGATTATTTATCACAAATATTTTCTGAGTCATTTTATATTAGGAAAGATCAGACTAAAAGAAAGTCGGTGTCATAAAGCCTAGGTTTTTAGAAAGTTTTAAAAATACAAGCTAAGCACTATACATAAACTATCTCTGTTCAAAATAAAAAGTGCATTGTACTGGCATAGAATATGTATGACTTTGGCCTGTGTGTACCTTTGTCTTTTGTTCCATTTATTTATCTATATAAACTCAGCAACTTTGGAATAAATCCATTAAACTCCCAAGTGGTACTTTTTTTTTTCTTTTTTAATCTGTAGGCAAAGGGAGCTATTGACATTCTTCTCAAGGCTTTGTATTAATATATTATATGGAACTTGCCGGTCTCCAGTGAGTTATGAAGTACTTTTGGAGTGAGTGGGAGAGAATGTCATATCTCAGTGTACTCTTCAGTATTCTATTTATATCTCCAGAGGTTTCGTTTATAACTCAGGAAATTCTCTTATCTATTGTAAAAAGAAAATCTCTTCACCCGGAGGTCTCACCCTTTTCATGGCCTATTTACCTTGCAAGTCCAATGTTTAAGTTGGGAATTTGGGGAATTGAGGGCAGGAGAGGAAGGAGGAGAAGGAGTGGTGGGGGTGGAATTTACAATTCCATAAGAATGAAATATAAGTACCTTCGCTGTGCTGTGTGGGAAAACAAACCAAACCAAAGACGCAGTGATAAGTATCAGAGAGAGGAAGCTCTTATTTAGTTTGACTTTCTAAATATAGAGCCTGTGAAATAAGGTTGTTAAAACATAGGCTTATCTCCTTAATTATTTATGAATTTATTTAAGCAGAATAGTAGTAAGAAAGCTGAAAGTATTTGATGTTGGGGGATGGGCGGCAGGGAATTAATTTTGAATGTATAGAAGTTCAGAGGGTCAGGTCCCAAACCTGGGCATGGGGTTGGGGTTTCTTTTTAAGTCACATCAGGCCAAGTACCTTGCCCACTGCTGGCTTTTGTGGTAATCGTGTAAGAGCATAGCCCAGGCTGTTCTAAGAACCAATGCCAGCCCTAGGTTTGCCAACAAGCAGGTGACACCAGTGGACAGACAAGGTGACCTCTTTGGACATCAAGTGGCCACATTAACCTCACGAGTCCTTGACGTCCCTTTTGGCTCTCTCATGTTTGAGGTGAGTGTAGCAGAGTTAGCTTTTTCTTTGTTTTCCTTTTTAGAAACATTTTGTGAAAGTATGTACTTTAATCAGTTTCACACGGAGTCACATAAAAACTCTGGCATTCACAGTTTTATCTCTGGGGAGTTGTCATTTACAGCCAAAACGCCTGCCTAGAGATCAGACTTCTCACAATATTGTCAAGGAGACAATTCTCCCTAGCTATCTCAAATTCTCCTTTTTTTTTTTTTTTTTGTAAAATTATAAAGAATACTTTAGCCCACAGATCCTTACATCACCATGACTCATCTGAGGAGCCACAGGGCCATGTCACAGAGCTCCCTGTTATCATCCTGTTTTGAGTGTGTTTTCCGTCTCGGCGAGCATTAGACTGGATGTAGCATCTTCCTGGAGTCATGACTTTGTCCTTTATTTTCTTTGAAGACCACTTTCATGCTGACTCTCAATATGTACGCTGTCCCTCATATTCAAGGAGGATAGCTCTGACAAGCGGTGATTTCCATGACTGTGTAGGTTGGAATCTAAACAAAGATGAGGGACTGGCTGCTGTCAGTCATAAATGCACGCCGTTTGCCTTCCTGTTTGGACAGTTTGTTGGTGTTTCTATTTCTTGCTTCACACAAGAACCACATCTTTCCTCAAAATAGGCCGCCATGTCTTGGATTCTTTATCCCTAAATAGGGTTAAACCATCCAGTACTGTTGCTTCTCAGAAGATGAAGGAGTGTAAATTATTGGAGAAGAGATGTTGCTATTTCTTTCTTTTTTTTCTTTCTTCTTGTATTTATGGTATGCAATTTTTTTTAACAAGCATTGGACCCATAAATCTTTTATGTTGAATTTTACATTGTCTAACATGTACCCTTTCCCATTAACCTAATAAAAATCTTCTACCATGTAGAACTTGATCAATAATTTATTGGTAAAATAAAAATTTATTATTAAGAAATATGAGTTTTCAGCCCTGCTGAATGTGCACCTTTGAAATTTCAAAAAAAAAAAAAAAAAAAAAAAACTAGAGAAGATAGCCGATTCCCTTTAGATAAGGGCAATTTCTAACCCTAAACACACACACATACAAAAACACTGGGGCTTCTCTTTCTTTAATCTCATGGAGAAAAAGCTCTAAAAATTGAGGGACTTGGAGTTCCCATGTAGATACATTCCTCTCACCAATAGCCTCTTAAAAGCACCGGGGACTGCCCCATCTTGTGATGGATGTGATCATTAGCCAGTAGTGGACACAGGCCTGGCTAGAGAATCTGCTAGGGCATCTGGGAGCTCTAGGCTGAGAGCAGGTACACAGTGGTGGGGCGGCGGGCAATGCCTTCCTTGACTTCTGAATTTCAGGAGGATCTCCAGAGCCAGAACCCTACAGAAGCTCAATGAATGATTATCAAGTGACAAATGACAGGTGAATCTTATTTGAATTTATGCTTCAGGTCCCCTGAGAAAGCTGTTCAAATTTAATTATTTAGGTTTGGAATCAAATAGTTTACTCTCCTTAAAAATTACAAGAAAATTCTCATTTAAAAAATTTTTTTCTGCTTCATGTAGAATCATAAATTTGAATTACCTTTTACATTACCATGCAACAGAACTAAATATTGAGATAACATTCTCGTAAACTCCACCATCTGTGATTCATAATACTTTAAGAGATTGTCAAAAATATTTCCTTCTGGATTCCTTTTGAGTTCTCATGTATTCCAGCCAAAAAGCAAATCTTGCTTTTGCCTTTTTTTTCTTCGTATTCATGTGGTGTTTTATCTATTACCTTGTCAAATGTCAGATGATATCATTTTATATTAACAAAATTACCATGTATTCTTACAAGTTTAGATAGATTTTTTCCTCCCTTATAACTCTCTGATTATAAAAATTTGGGCCCATTGTGGCTTGTAACCTTGGCATTTGCTCCTTTTTAGTTGCCAAACGTCTTTGCCCTTTTGCTGTTTCAGTAAACATGATGAAATCCACTCACCTTGCTCGTTTGGAATTTCCATACATTTTCATTCCTGGGCCCCCAAGATATTTAGGATGGTAAGTGGGTTTAAATGGAAGAGTGTGTTTCACCAACAGTCAGTGGAACCTTCAACCACTTCAACAAAATACTTCAACTCTGTTCATGTTCTGTCTCCTTTCTTTCCCACCTCAGATAAACCAAAAGAACAGTAATAAAGGCACCAAGAAGATGTGGTCAAAATGTTAACATTCTGTGAAGGAATGGGAGAAGGACTTCTAGCCATGGTTAATCTTTCCCTCCTTCTGAAATCTGTGTTCTCCCTTAAAATGGGGATTTTAAATATGCCCTTCTGTTTTCCCTTACCCCTCTTCATTTAAACAATTGTAGGTACCCTGTGTCTGTTCTTTTCATATGCAAAGTAGTGATGGGAAACATTTAAGTTGCAAAGTCTAAGCTCTTTTCTGTGCATTGTTTGCATTTACATGGGCACCATGCCAGGTACAGGAGAAGAAAAACAAAGACAATGAGAAAAACAATGGCACAGGTCCTATCCCCCTCCAAAAAAAAAAAAAAAAAAAAGTTCATATTCTTATGGGGGATATGGACCAGTGTATTAGTAAGCTTTTCATTACTATAACAAAATGCCTGAAGCAATCAACCGAAAAAGAGAAAAGGTTTATTTGGACTCACAGTTTTGAAAGTTCTGGTCTAAGATGAGGTGGCTGCATTTACTTTAGGCCTTTGACAAGAATGACATGTCATGGTGGGAACATGTGGTAGAACAAATTGCTCAACTCATGTGCCAGAAAGCAAACAAGAGAAAGGTAAAGAAGGAGACCTGCGTTCATATCCCCCTTGGAGGGTATGCCTCCAGTGACCTAAGTATCTTCTATTAGGCTGCTCTTTCTAAAGTTTCCTTACATGCCAGGAGCACCATCTTCAGCACCAAACCTTTAACACATGGACCTGTGCAAGACATTCAGCGTCCAAACTATCACATGTAGTAAACTGGCAACTGTGACATAATTGGCAAGCACTATGGCAGATGCAGTAAGAGGAGAGGCATCGGATGGAGGGAGGCAGAGAGGCTAAGGAAGGCTTCCTGGAGGAGGTGCCATCTGAGCTGGGTTATAGCATGATGCCATGTCACTCAGAAAGGGGGGGTTCTTTTGAGTCTAGGGAATGCAGCAGAGGCATGTTGGCAGAGAACTTGGTGAGTTCAGTGGACCAGAGGCCACTCTTGGCTTCTCAGCATGAAATATGAACCCTTTTCTGGCTTTTCTAGTTGTACCCTTCAAGAAGGAATGGAGCTGAAGCAGATTCCTTTTTCTGTCCACCCAATATCTAAACCCAAATTCTGTAGAGTAGATTCACCAAGTGTCACCAACTAGAGACAAATAGTACTTTCATATTTTATTATGGCATCTGTTCTAGTTTTTCTTATTCTTGGCCTTCCGTCTTCAATGGAAGGCCAAGAGCTTCTGGGTTTGGCTGCATTAGGAAAGCAGTTCTTTGTCCAACTTAGCTTATATCCAATTTCTACTCTTGTTTTTATTATTTAAAACTGTGATACAATTTAGAATTCATAACATACCTAAAGAAATGTCACTACATTTTCTTGCGAATCTAAATTTTTCAACAATTTATTTTTCCTATATCATTTTTTTAAAGGAATATCTCTTTGCTGTATTTTCTGAGGCCCTCTCATGTTTCTCTTTCCCTCTGTTTGCTTAGAGCCATGCTTAGGATAGTGTTCTTATGATCTCTGTTTATATTTTTCCGTTCTTATCCAATTTTAAAAACAGCCAACTTACATTTCAGATGTATATATATCTAAGATATTTTCAAGCACAAATGAGGGTGTGCCAGTATCTAATTGGATTACAAGGACTTACCCTGAATAAGTGTAATATAGCATTTGGAGAATAGGCAATGTATGCACATTTGGCTGAATAATTAAACAATTAAACAACTGCATAATTAAAACTTCAGAATGAATGGATCCTCTATAAGAGTACACAGTATATTAAACTAGTGATTTTTTAAGTCCCTGAGCCTATAAAGTCAGATTCTATTTAAATATATAACTTCTGCCTTATCCTGGAGGCAAGAAGTGCTTGAAGATAACCACAGACGAGCTTTCCCCAGAGAAGTGTATAAAAGATAACCCAATGAAATAAGGGTTCCAGCTTTTTGATGATCCCTTGGACCCTGAATCGTATTTCCAAAATTCCTTGTCCAATCAACCCACTGATATCCCTAGCAGTCCTTTGTTAACAGAAAAGAGAAACCATAGCTCTGGTTTATTTTTCCTGCCCAAGGTTGCTTGATAAGCAGTCTTTTTTATGTGTTATCTTTGTTGGTTTTGTTGAACATTTCCTTGGCATCTTTATTTTGAATTATTCAGAACTGCTACAGCTTGGCTTTCACAATTGCTGAATCCCGTGGAAAGGCAGATGGCATGCTACCTTGCTAAATGTTATTTCTGGGAGAAATAATATAGACATTTGAGTTGGGGGTTGCAATTTTGGAGTAAACTGTCTTGTGTTCATCTCAAGAGGTGAACCTAAAGGGAAACAGGTTAAAATTCCCCCTAAAGGGGAACAGTTAAAATCTGGCCCAGTTTGGAACTTTAACCCGAATTAAGTCAGCATAAGACCATGGTATGGTACAAAATACCAAAACTACCTTTCTCTTGGTAGAATCTGGCACATAATGTTTTCAACAATTGTTCTGGCAAAAAGCACTGTAAAAATTGGAGATGGAGAATACATGCAGGGATGTCTTGCTACATTGAAATTGTTATTGGCCTAGTGTATGGTCAAGAAAGCTGCTCCTACATGAAAAAATACTTGACACAATGGAGAATCAGAGCTGAAAGCCATTCACAAAGTCATTTACTCCCATGAACAGCTGGAGCATGTATGCAAAATTGCTGAAATCGTATTTCTGATATAAGGTAGAAGCATTTTAAAAAGTTGGCCAAAGCATTTATCATTTATGAACCACTGTTTAATATTGGATGCATGAGAACCATGCCATTTTTTTAATGTGATGATGACTAACCCCACCATGAAAGCAAGAATTTTGAGTTGAGACATTTTAGTAGGTCTTTTTGTGACTAGTGCAATGAACTTGCATCAAGGTTTAAGGTCAGATCATACTTCCTCATTTTTATTATCATGTCCATTATATAGCATTTTCTGATAAACTCTAGGTCTCCTTGCCTCAGACATAGCAGGTGCTCAAGAAGGAATGCTGGTGGATCTGAGTTGCAAAGTAGATCCCACCATATCTGCATTTAGATACTGGTTAATGTATACAATTTAGTGCCAACGTTTGAAGACATGAGTCTTAAAAATCAGAATCCATGAAATGAAGTTGTGCAGAATATTTTTGAGAGAGGGAGCATGATTAAGCTGCCTGACTTTTTGATCATTTGCCCCAGGTATTTCCTTCAAAAATAACAGTATTCACGTGTTGTCTTTGGATGATGTGTGCCTGGTATCCAAAGGAGCGTCCCCAAACTCATTAATCAAACTGCTCTTGATTTCTGCTTAAGTGATATAGTAGAGGTTTCTTTTTAGACACAGAAAAAAAAAACATTAAAATGGAAAGCCAAAAAAAAATGTCAAAAGTTAAGGGACATGTCTTGGGGTTAACAGAGAAAATATTTTTCTGCTTTCTCACATAATTCGAAATATGAATTTAAAAAAATAATTATTTACCTATAAAGGGCAAGAAACGTCCAATGATTCTACCTGACTGTGTTTTGGTTGATATAAAGATTCTGTGTAATTAAAAAAAGATAGATTAAGACACAGCAAATATATTGATTGGATATTTATGTGTTATGCAATAATTTGGATATTTCAGAGATTGAGTTTTTGTTTTTCCATAAAAGGAAGCATTAATATTCCTAACCATGTGATATATATTAGAATTCATGAGATCTCATCCATATGATTTAACCTGACTGACACTATATTGCATTCAATACATATTTCAACTCTAGAGATATGTTAACAGAAGCGGTAGTAAAATTCTTACATCTCTGAAACATTGTCACTTTAAAAATGAATGAAATCATGTAGTTTCTTTTATTGACTGACAGCAAGTTCTTCTATTTTAGATGAAAGGAAATAAATATAATGAAGGCTCCGTATGTATTTCTGATAGAATCTAATTGACAAATCTTAAATGGTCATGAATATATTCAAAGGATAATCTCTTTGGGCACACAGCTCTAGATTTTAAAATATTTTCTCTCAGCACACTGGAAATATTCTACTGTTTTCTGGCCTCTCTTGGTCTGGTTGAAAGGTGAAGGTGCTGCCTCATTCTTGACAGGGATATGTAAAATTTACCAGAGATTTGAATCTGTGGGTTGAAGAATGGGATGCTTGACATCAAGGTCTCTGCTGTTAATTGATGCCAATTGTGATTATGATAATGCTCCGAGTATCCCTTTGAGAATGGATGGCTGCAGAAGAATGGATAAACAGATTCTCATTTCAATGCTCAGAAAGATATTGTATGTTTATTGAAGTAGTGAATGAGATATGGTTGTCTTACAGAGCCCTAAAATTTCAAAAGGTGTTTATGCCTAAATATTGAGGAGTCCTGGGCCACCATGCTTGATATTTTTTAAAGTCTAACATCCACTTCAATATCAATTATATTTTTAGTCAACTTTTTTTTTTGATAAACTGTAGCCAACTAATAATAGATGCTTGGTTAGTGATTGATCTGAGGTTTTATTGCCCACTAAACTTTAGTGTATGTATGTAACAAAGATATTCATTGTCCAAAAGCAATGGGAAAAACATTCTTCCCTGAAAGATATGGCTTGGAGGTGTGTGTGAATTCTGGTTTCATGAAATGTACTGTGTCTTATCCTACCCACTGAGCCCCCACTCTTCCTGAATCCTTTTAAATGTTCTTTTAATAGACCATCCACCAAAGAAATGGACCTTTCTGACATACAAGATTTTTTATTAGTAGGGCTTTTTAAAACTTGTGAAATAACCTATCAGTTTTCACCTGTTAAGTAAAGATGACCAAGAGTAGTCAGAAGAAATTGAGAAATATATTTGTTGAAGTGTATTTTAAAGTGGTAAAGAACTTATTTAGTATGCACGAGGCTCTGGTTTTGAGCCCAAGCAGTGCAAAAAAAAAAAAAAAAATGTGTGTCATGTGTATGTACTTATATTTTCGTCTATATTTACAGGCACAAATGCTTTATAAAAAAATTAGAAGAGAAAGCAGTCAATAGGTAATAAATCAGAGAACCACACTTGCCACATTTATGAATTGGAGTTGGAGATATATATATATATATATATATATATATATATATATATATATATATATATATATAATGTTTTCCATATTTTATTAGGGCTTTATACTTGTATATAATGGAACTCATTGTTATATATTTGTACATGCATACAATATAATAATATAATTTGGCTGGTATCATTCTCTAGTTTCTTTTTTTCGTCCCTTCCTTGCTCCTTCTGGTCCCTTTCCTCTACCGATCTCTCTTCAATTTTCATGGGATACCTCACTACTCTATAACTTCCATGTATGTGAAAAAAGATATGACCCTTGACTTTCTCAGTTTGGCTTATTCCCCTTCACATACTGTTCTCAATTTCCATCCATTTTCCTGAAAATGACATAATTTCACTGTTCTTGATGGATGAATCCAACTCCCATGTTAGTCACCATTTTTGCTGCTATAACCAAAAGATCTGACAAGAACAATTTTATAGGAAGAAAAATTTATTTGATGCTCATGGTTTTAGCGGTCACAGACAGCTGACTCCATGGCTCTGGGGCCAAGACAAGGGAGAGCATCATGGCTAAAGGGTGTGGAGGAGGAAATGGGCTCCAGACATGAAATCAGGAAGCAAAGAGACAGCTCCTCTCACCAAGGACAAAATACATATCCTAAAGGCATGCGTCAATGATCCACCTCTTCCAGCCACACTCTGTCTGCCTACAGTTACCACCCAGTTAATCCGAATCCGAGGATTAATATACTGATTAGGTTAAGACTCAAAACCTGATTATTTTACCTCTAAACTTCCTTGCATTGTCTTAACACATGAGCTTTTTGGGGGGGTATCTAATATGCAAACCGTGACAACTCCATTGTTATGTATATCACATTCCTTACCCATTTATCTGTTGATGAACACTTAGGCTGGTTCCACAGTTTGGCTGTTGTGAATTGTACTACTATAAACATGGGTATGCATGTGCCACTATAATATGATGACATAATTCTTTATGATAAGTAACTAGAAGTGGTATAGCTAGGTCAGGTGGCAGTTTCATCCCTAGTCTCCTTAGGTACCTCCATACTGATTTCTATAGTGGTTGCATTAGTTTACCATCCAATCAACAGTGTAGAGACGTTCCTTGTTCCCCATATCCTCTCTGGATTTGTTTGTATTCTTAATGGCTGCCATTCTAACGTAAGTTAGATGAAATCTCATTGTCCTTTTAAGTTGCATTGTTCTAATTGTTAACTCTGTTGAATATTTATTTAAATATTTGTTAGCTAACAAAGACTATGTTTTAGAAGCTTCATTAAAAAGTTTTATAAAAATAAAATCCTTAGAAATTCAAATACACTAATGAATTCTGATAAATTTTTGAGCCAATAAATAGAATGTTACCCTGATTAACATTAATTTTGCTTCATCTGATATGCATTTGTTTGTAATTTATCAATTTCCTTTTTCTTTTTTCTTCCCAGTGTTCAAGAATCCAGTGTGTAAATTATATAGATTTCCCACATCTGACAATAAGTGGATGCGGATCCGGGAGCAGATGTCAGAGAGCATACTTTCTTTTCATATTCCCAAGGAACTGATTTCCCTCCACATAAAAGAAGATCTGTGTAGGTAAGAGAAAACAATTTATCGTTGCCTCTTACATTACTTATTTCTTCACATCCATTTTTAAATTTTTTTGAATTAACAAATTTATAAATTATGTATGTTTATCATCTCCAACTTGTCTTGAAATATAAATATTGTGATATACATGCATACAATATAATGATATAGTTTGGCCCTTACCTTATAGAAAAGGTATTGATTAAAGGAAAAGTGATATAGAAGAGGCTGGTCATCATTGTCCCTAGGCAGTATTCAGAATCTAACAGGTTTTTATAGCTAATTGACCTAAATTAACATATGTAGTAACTCATATACTTATCACTAATTTTTACCTACTCTTTTACTAAAACATTTTTTTCATAAAGTGTGATGATAACATACATATTTAGATCTTCACTATCTGCTATGGTAAATATTAAAATATCTTGGCCCTATTGGCTATTGATCATTTAAAATATGCTTCCCAGTGGGATGTTCTGTAGGTTTATAATACACATGAAACCTCAAATTCTTAGTTCACTCACCACACACACACACACACACACACACACACACACACACACAAGTAATTTAATAATGAAATGTTAACATTGCGGTTATATTGGGGTTAAATTAAATTTATTACATTTAATCTTAACTGACTTTTAATTTTTTACTTTTTAAATATATCAAATAGAAAATTTAAAATTATAAATGTGATTTTCTTTTGTGGCTTGAATAAGCTCTATGTCTTGTGGACTGCTTGGTATCTAATCAATAACTTGAGCTTGACCTGTAAAATAATTCTTACATCTTTAACTCATCTACTTACGATAACTATTTCTTAAATTCCAACTTGAATCAAAGCAGATTAGACCACCTCCTTGGACCACTCATTTGTAGCAAGGCTTTAAGATATTTGTTGGTCTGAAAAACCATTTAAGATAATGGATAAAATTTGCTATGCAAGTAGGCAGTGTTGTACCACAGAGTTAAGTCAGTAGCTATAGTAAAAATGACAGAAGAATTTAAGAGCTTATTGGTTGATTAGACTGTCTCTGAATCATGACTAATTAAATAATTTGTTTCTTTGCCTTTTAAACAAACCTGTACTGACTTTTAAAATGTTTAATACTGTGTTACATTACACTGAATTCCTTTAAGGCCCTAAATCTGAGATAATTTTCATTTGTTTTAATGGTTAGTATCTGTAATTGCTGAAATATAGGATTTAACGGTATCATATGCCTTCTGTAGACATAAAGTCCCCAGGGATTCCTGTTGACCCATGACATCAAGAGAACCAGAGACAGGGCAAGTCAAATCTGCCAGGTACTGACAAATTTGGTTAGGGTTCCTATAACTGCATAAATACTATATACCAAAGGCAAAAAAGAGAGCAGAAACTGAATTTTAGGAGAAATCAGGCAGGAAACTGGATTAGAAGGACTTCTGGATCTAGGGCAATAAAGAATGAAAAGGAAAGAGGGAGACAGCAGAGTGAGGAAAATCAGGCTTCAGAAATCAGGCAGCAGGTATCAGACCAATCAGACTCAGGTCCAGAGAGGCTACAGCCCGACCAGGAACTGAAGGGCTACAGAAGAGCCAGCTGCAAGAGCAAGTTTTAATGTAAGCCAAAGTGTTCTGAAATGGGCCTTCAGTGTCACCCTTGCCTGGAGCAGTGGCATAAATAGGCAGAGAGCAAGGACAGATCCCAGGAGCGAGAAGGAGGCTTACACAGTAAAGAGCAACACAGAGATTGGGTCTTTGGGTCCTAAGAGAGTCATCCTCCTCAACATGGTTGTGTTCAGACCATTAGAACCACCCATGCTAAAGCCCTTCAAGGACCACCATTTTTCACTAAAAGGTTGGAGGCAGCAAGTTCTCACAGGATTAGAGGATGAGAAAGGACCCTCAGAAGACAAGAATGAGTCTCGGGTGCCAGGCAGGACCTAGCACCTTTGATCAGCTGAGAGACAAGGAAAAGGATTTGTGAGATGAGGTACATTTAAGTTGTGACCATACCTTACCCTATATATGGGACCTGAATAGCTGCACCTAGTTTAGCCAGTCCCAAATTTCCACTAAAACACTCACAAAGACACAGAAAATGGAAAATTATGGCACTTCAAAAAATACTGAAATCTACAGACATGATACATAGGAAATTTTATATAACAATCAATTTTAAGCTGATATTATAGTGTTGAAAAATCTTGGTTGATGCTATTTAATTTAAAACTATAACAAGCTAGTAAAAGAGAAGATACAGAGAAAAACCTACACTATGTCCCAATGTCTCTTTGATCATTCGTTTGGAAACATCTCAGAGAATGAGCAGCTGGCCTTCTGGGGCACATTTCCTACCTCTGAGTTAACCACTATGATATCTCCAACCCCTACTTCTATTCCACTCCCATCAGTGTCTCTCAGTCCACTCGCTATTAGAAAATCCTGAGGAGAAATAATGAGCAGAGAATATGGAGAGCCCTTTGTTATTTCTGTTGTTCATTTTTTTTCTTTTAACATGCAAGTGTTGTTCACCTACTCTGTTCTCTTGTTATTTTCTCTCTCTCTCTCTCTCTCTTCTTTTCATATGCATTCATAGCAAAATATTCACTGACACACGGAGAAATCTGGTGGGCGGTTTTGGTGGAGAACAAGGATCATTGCCTCTAAATACAAGGTTCCATGGCCAGAGATAAAACTAGTAACTGGGATTGTTCAGAGAAAGTCAGATTTCAATTTCAGGAAACCAAATGATACAAAAACCTGTTAGATTCTTAATACTGCCTAGAGACAGCAATGACCAGCCTGTTCTATATCACTTTTGCTTTATTTGATACCTCTTCTATTACTAGAAAGTGTTAAAAAATTCAATACTGAACCTTTAAGAACGTTACAAAGAAAGAGGAGAAAAAAGAAATCACCCTCGAGACTCAAAGGGAAATAAAAAAAAAGTACAAAAGTTGACTAGCCATCTGAGTAGAATGTCGGAAGATATGATTATTATGAAACAGAATCAGAAACCCACAGGAAAAGAACCATTGAAAGGGAAAAGGACAAGAAGAAAGTGATAATGGAGCAAGTAATGAAATTTTAAAGTGCAGCAGCCAAATTAAATCCACAGAGCCAGCAGAGAAGATTTGACGCTAAGAAATCATCTCAGTAATGTGGAAGACAAATATGATAAACTCTCCCTAAATGTTAAACAAAGGTGAAAAAAGCTCAAAAGGATGAAAGAGATGTTTGATGTGCAGTGCAGAAGCGGGAAACTGCTAAATGATTTTAAATATTCTTAGGAGAGAGTAGTGTGTGCAAAAGGAAAGCAATGGCTGGGTATCTATGTCCACAGGGGTGCCTTTTTTCCCTTACTGCCCAGATCGGACTAACCTTGTACTCCTCTGCAGAACCAAATGGCAGAAGCCAATGGAATAATGTCTAATGATTTCTGAGAGGGAAAGGCTGTGACCCCACATCATTATTTAGGGTCAGGTTATGAATTTTTTATGAATGAAGGCAATGGAAATAACATAGTTAAATATGCAGGAGCTCAGAAAATGTCATCCACAAGCTTTCTTACAAAACCTACATGAGGACATGTGTCGTCTAGTAAGTTAAATGAAAAATTCAGTTTATGGAATATTCTAGATTAGTACATAAATTGTGATACAAAATTAATAAATAACAAAATATAAGAAAATGAATTGCTAATGTAAGAATAGAAAGTCCTCCTAAAGTACTCATGATATTTTTCTTTGTGAGGTGGAATCCCCAGCCTGGACAAAACTCTTCTCTGAAATACTTTTCTCAGCTGCTGTTCCATTACATTTATTCAGATTCTAGAAAGAATCTGGCCCTGCTTGTCTTCCCTCCCAGCCCCACAATTAGATGGTCTCTGACTGAGATGCCATAGTGCTGTTTTCTTTCAGGACTTGTAAACAATACAAAACACTTCATTAAAGCGCTTGGAAATCATCCCTTGGAGAATTATTAATAAAAAAAGCTTTGAAATTTTTCTTCAGGAAAAAAACAAAAGAGATCATTGCCTGGGTAACTTTATTTAGGTTATTTCTTTTGTTAGGGATGCATAGCATTTTCTATATTACTGTTTTCTTATAACTATTTTTTGGATCTTTAAGATAAATATTGAGTAAATCATTACATTTTGGGTGAAGGGTACTAAAGCATACTAAGTTAACTAGTAGCAGACATAAACTGTCACTTAGTCTTTTTTTTTTTTTTTTTTTTTTTTTTTTGGTACCAGAGATTGAACTGAGGGGTGCTTAACCACGGAGCCACATCCTCAGCCTGTATTTTTATTTTTTATTTTGAGACAGGATCTCACTAAGTTTCTTAGGGTCTCACTAAGTTTCTGAGGCTGGTTTGAGCTTCTCCTGCCTCAGTCTTCTGAGCGTCTGGGATTACAGGTGTGTACCACCACACCTGGCCCTTTTCATATTTTGTATAATACCTGTAGAGATAGATCGATTGATCGATTGATAGATAAATAATAATAGATTGAGAGTTACAAATAAAGGTATACTTTCAAAAAATAGAAAACTCAGTGAATACAGAATGAACTCAGTCATGCCCTACCTACATCAGCAGTCTTTCCTTAAGCACCAGAATTAAATATTTTTCTCTCTGCAAGGCATACGGATATCTGCTATTTTAACCCAAACAAGTGTAGGGAGCGTTTGAACGCTATTTTTCAACAACACTTTGCTTAGAAAAGCAGGGCTTGCCTCTTAATTCCCATGATGAAGAATTTGCTAACAAAGGCAGTCCTTAACATCTATAAAGTCTGGATTACGAAAATCCTAGACGTGCTTTCATGATGATATGACTCTAAAATCTCCTTTTTTTTATCCCAGTTTTGACCTTTCATGTAATTAGCTGATGATAGCCAAAAAGTCAACAGTACTGAGTTGTTGTGTTACGATCTCTCTATAGAAGTGTTTAAGTATTTATTTGAATATTTTCTTACATTAGTGCCCTTATTTTATTTACCAAGGCTTTAAAAATGGAAAATTAAAATGACTGCAATGAATTGATGTAGTTTCAGAAATTCACAGATAGATGTTTCCTTAAGTTTGATTATGGATTTAATTGGGAAAGAAAATAAACATTAAGGAAAAGAGGGAAGGGAATTTTAGGTCTATGTAGTCAAAACAGTGACTTAAAGACAAGGCATATTAGTAGTTTCATATTTTTTTTAACTTAGTAAGAATGAAATCTCACTCATCACATAAAAGCATAGTATTAACTTTCACACATGGAGGTTGGTGTGTATTCAACAGAGTGTGTTGTTGTGGGTCAGTTTGCAGGGGTCACGTGTGTGTACTGTGGGCTTGTTGACTTAGTGCTCACATACGGGGTTGATGAGAAGAATGGTGCCCTTTGCAGACAAGCTTGACACTGAGTGTAAATGTTCTGCAGGGGACAGAACTGTGCAGCAACTCTTTTCACATCAGTCAGGCACAGTGTCTGTTCTTGCCTGCAGGTGCCACCCCAAAACACCCTTGCTCTTGGTCTCACAGTTAATGTGACATTTGGACTCCACATGAACTACTTTTATTAAATTTGAAATTGTTTGTAGACCGATTCTTAGGGCTATGGCAGAGTTTAAATCCTTTGGAAACTCCCTCTGATTAGCCTCAGCTTAGCACCTTCTGAGTTCATGTTCACATACATAACAGCTTTTGAATCAGCAGTGAAGTGCTTTCAAAACACCATGCTTTGAATTTTATATCATGGTTTAGGTCCAAAAAAAATTGCCATCAGGGAACTTAGACATCACTCAAGTTATGTTTACTGCTGTGAAGAAAGGCTCGTATTGTGCCTAGTAATTTTCTGATTTCTTGCTTTGGGAGTCATGGTTTACAAATATATAGAATACACATTGAATTTTTACTTTGACTATCATACATTCCCATTATAAAAATACAGTAAAGGGCTGGGGCTGGGGCTCAGTGGGAGAGCACTTGCCTTGCACATGTGAGGCACTGGGTTCAATCCTCAGCACCACATAAAAGTAAATAAAGATATTTTTAAAAATATCGTAAAAATACAGAAAATATAGAAAAAAAGGAAAATCATTCTAAATTCCCTGTCAAGAAGGAGAAATGGAGTCTTTAATTTTACATCCTCTCTCAGCTTTGTAAGCTTCATTGTAGTAAATGGATTTGTACTTCCATGACTATCACACACTGGCATCAAGCTTAATTTTCTTGCATATCTGAATTGTATTATAAATCCATCCATAATTCTATATCATCTGAAATGAAAATGTAGGCTACTAATCAGTTAAAATATTTCATCTTAATTTTGATTAATACATCAAAAACCTAGAAGGAAATATACTAGCATAATCACATTGATTGTTCCTAGGTGGTGAATTTAGAATGGCAATTTATTTCACAGCTATATAACATTAATACACTAACCCTTGAAAATACCATAGAATACTTAGACTTGCCAATTAACTATAGTGCCACTTCCTATAGTTTAAAAACTTACATTCATTCTAAATATCAAAGTCTATTCAAAACTTAGCTCCATTCAGGCCTGATTTTAAAAATTTGGGTGACTCTCTTTAGGAATATTGATAGTCCTTTAGAATTTCACTTGTCCCCTTCCCTACCTTAAGACAATATATAAGTAAATTAGGTGGGCTTACAGTATATACATAGCATCAAGAACAAAGGGATTCTTGATTCCTTGTCATATCCTTTGGATGCTACTGGTTTCTACTATGGGATGATTGGTAATCACTGAGATGCATGGGTTCCATCTTCCTTTCAGGTGGTTTCTTGGCATCCCATGGGGGTCCCTGGGCATCTGATATTTAAGTAGTTACCCTTCCTTGCTTTTTGGTCCTGGTCTTATACTTGCATCAAAACACTGACATTTGCAGCAATTCTACCATTGTGGATGTGTGGAAGCCTTTAGATTTCTAGACACCAGACACAGTCAATATGCACCTAGGAGCTTTCCACCATCATTTCCACAGCATGGTTTAGCTACCACGTTGAATCACTGTCAAGGCTATGGGTCATGAAGTCTTGTATCCTTGCCCATGTGCTTTATTGAAAATTATACTCTATCACATATCATTTTATAACCTCATTTTTTCCAGTATGTTATTAATATTTTTATACCTTTCTAAGTGCTTTTCTAAAATATGTTTCACATAGTTACAGATGTTCTGTCATGTAACAGCTTAATAAAGTACATAAAAATTGTTGCTTATGTTTTTATATATTATATAATATGAATAATTTTAATGAGAAAATCATATATATCTTTATTATCCGTTAGGCTTAAACACTAGAAGTAAAATTGCTGAAACAAGATGTGTGTATTTTGTGGCTTTGGTTTCATATTTCCTAGTTGCCTTCAGAAGTTTGCATCTGTTTTCACTTCTGTAGCTACATATGTACACCTTCAACTCTTACTAGTTTTCAAACTTTTTTAATTACTTGTGTAGTTGAACATTTGTCTATATGTGTATTACAGATACTGGCACACATACACATAACAGGACTGTGTGGAACTAAGATGTTCATCTTTTCCTTTTGATTTGCAAGAAATATTTATATGACTAGTATATGTTTTATAACATATTTTAAAAATACTATTTCTAATTTTATGTTTTACCTTATATAATTATTTGTATTATGAAGTTGTATGTACATTTTGTGGGGTTTTTTTCCCATTGTTCATAGAAGACTTGTTTTTAGTCTCAGGTCAGTTCAATATCAATAAATGTTTAACATGTTTGTTTATTTTACATTTTGGAATTTTATTATCAGGAATTTATTTAATATAGAATGAGGCACTAAGTTGACTACATTTCTAAAAATTTAATCAATATTCATTTCTTTTTTACTTCCTTATGGTATTTTCCCAATTACCATGTGTCTTCACCGTCATCACCAAAGTAATTAAAAATATTAAAAAGTATTAGTTAAAACAAATTTACTCTAAAAATGGACATCTTTGGAGTATTTGTTTTTTACATTAAGGAGTATGGTCCTGTCATGCCGTCTCTTCTACATTAAAAAACACTTTTATAGTTTTTTTTCATAGTGTTTTTATATTTCTTTAAAGAATTAATATGTTTGATATTTATTGGTAATTTGAAATAATTATTATGGACTTATTAATGCTACTCTTGTTTTCTCAATCAAATACTAATGTTTTCATCAACTTTCTTTAAAAAAATAAACTTCTTATATGGATCACATGCTATTTGTTTAAATGATAAAATGATCAAAAACTATGAATTTGTGATGAATCTTAGGTGCATAAACCCTGCCATGTGTGTTGCCATTTTTAGTATTTTTGAAAGTTTTTAATTCTAGTTTTATTTCATTCTGGACCAGTTGTTATTTTGTAAATTGTATTTCATTTTAAAGATATTAGCATTTTGTCCCCCCATGCTTTGTTTAAACATTCTGAGTAATTAGTAGTTTTCATACTTGGTTTTCCTTATAAAGTTTTTCTCAGTTATTTTATAAATATTTTAAAATAAATTATGCTTTATATCTGAAATGTATAAACTTGTAATAATTTCTTCAAACTTGAAATTATTATTATATTCTCAATCTCTTACTGTTTTTTCCATCTTTTTTTTTTTTTTTTTGGCTACTTGACCTATCAAAGGTTAAAAGATTTAGATGATAAAATCTTTCTTAAAGACAGCTTTGTCATCACAACAAAATCAACAGACATTAGCCTTACATTTCTGGCCTCTCTGTAGCATCCACCTGCTTCTGGGAAAGGCTGCCATCACCTGTGGCAGCAAGAGCCAAATGTCACCTGACGTGCCTGCTGTGGCTCCTCCATGGGCTCCTCTCCTGCTTAGTTCTGCACTGCCTCTCTCACCACATGCTTTACATTTACTCCCATGGAGTCCACTGTGGTCTCTATGCCATTGTTTCCAAATCCTTTAACTCCCACTTATCTTCCAAGCTCCAGATACCTCTACTCCACCACCTGCTGTCTATGTCTATTTACAACTTGTGGTTACTCCACATGCCTAAAGCTGAACTCATCTGTCTCCTTTCAAAACCCTTCTTCCTCAATTAGTTCCTATCTCCTTACATGACACCACCCTGCCCACGTGTAGGCTCAATGTAGAAGTATAGAATGTGTGCCTTTTTGTCCTGTCTCACTACATTTTCCCACATTCAGCTTCCAGATTCAGTTTCTAATCACTCCCATTCCACAGTTTCTTCCAAAAAGAATATTCAGAATACCCCCATTTCTTTCTTACAATAGCGTGGCAGTCGACTAATGGCTTTTCTGCTTACCTACAACCTTACTATTTTCTTAAAATCCATGATTCACTTGCAGGCTCACAAAACGTGATTTAAAGTATTTCAAAAATGCAGACATACCTTGGGAGTTTTGGGGAGATAGCTTTGATATTTAACCTTTTAAGAACAATATTGGGCTTATGTGCTGGAAAGGGGAGAAGGGAACAAACTTCTGCTTATAAAGTTCTCAGTTTAATACTTTCTTTTTGAGAACTTCAATAAACCATTCCATATTCATGATACATACAGGATTTGGTATTGAAAAGCAAACTCCTTCTTCTATTGGTTATAACTAAAACCTGGCAGGAATGGGAACTAGTTTATCATGGGGTAATTTAATGGGAGGAAAAGGAGACTAATGTGTTGAAAATTGCATATAAATTTCATATGTATTATGTGTGTGATAATAATATAAGTAGGTTTGCTTGTGTTTATAGTGTGTCAAGCTTTATGTTCCTTTAAGCTTAGGTTGGGTGCAGACAAGTTACATAGATCTCCCCAAACTACCACTGATAAAAATTTTACGGTTTGTTTTTATGTTGCCACATATTTTGTTTATGTTGAATATTTTCTCCAAATTTGGTATGATTTCAAAATTTGGCTATGCTCAGCCTATGCTGAAGTATGCTGGTTATTATACAGAATGAAGGTACCTGCATAGCTCAAGCTTCATGCTGGATACAAATGTATTCAAACATGGTGTGCACATGTATAATTTAGGAGAGACTCCCATGGCTATGGAGTAGTGGCTTTAACAAAACACCTACATTTCTATGCAATACATGTATTTAAAAACCTTTCATTGTACAAAAAAATTAATTAAATACATAGGAATATTCACTGAGAATAAATAGGAAGCTAATAGAGTTAAACGTTTTTCTTCTTTTGTTTTCTTTCACCTCTTTACACATATTTCATCATTGATTCAAGTAAGGGGAAGAGGACAAATTTTCAAGCTTATGGTATTAGGAGTTTAAAAGGATAAGAATATTTCACATACAATGAACCTGAAGGCTTTCTTAAATTTCATGTAAAACAGATGAGTATATTTATATGTATCATGCAGAAAAAAATCTTATGAACAGCATATTTATAAGTATGAATGAAACTTTCATTATGGAAAACTGTAGGAGAATTTGAGACATACAAATTTTAAATATAAGATTTTGTGAGCCTCTTTAGGAATGTTTTGTTTTAGATATCTCAATTGGCAAATGCTATACATGATACTAGACTCATGATGATAAAATATTTTGTATCAATGACAACCACATGTATTTTGTTCATTACTAAATATTTCAAATATTCTGTATTTTAAATCTATATTCTATAACTATGAACATATACATTTACATATGCATCTGTATCCTAAGTCTACTTCTTGAATATATAATGTACTTTTATTTTTTTGAAAAAGATGGCCACTAAGATCTCCTAGAACCCCAGCTTTGAAATCATAGATGCCACACATTTTGTATGTTAGAGAGACATGTTCCGCATGTTTACTTAAATTTTATTTCCTATACTAGAGTTGATTTTGTAAGCAACAAAGCTATTTTGGGAGATGGAAGATAATTCTCTGACATTGCACATTATCTTTTTACTTTTTTTTTTTTTTTTTGATACTGGGGATTGAACTGAGGGGTGAATAACTGAGTCATATCTCCAGGTCCTCCTTTTTATATTTTATTTAGAGACAAGGTCTCCCTAAGTTGCTTAGGGCCTTGCTAAATTCCTGATGCTGGCTTTTAATTTGAGATTTTCCTGCCTCAGCCTCCAGAGCTGCTGGGATTACAGGCGTGTGCCCCGGTGCCAGGTTGAACACATTATCTTAAAGCGTATTTCAACTATCACTTAAAAAATGGTTCATTTTATTTCAAAATGACACCACTTCAAAATGTCTTTTAAAGTGTTAAAAGTCTGTCTTTAACTTTAAAATTAAAACCAGGTATATTCAGGCAAATTTTATTTCTAAAACCTCTTCACTATTATTTTTTACATAGTGACCCAGGTTGTCCATTGAGCATTAGTTCACTTTTTGAAATCAGCTTAATTACTTTTTGTCGATATATTTCCAGTCATAGTCATTCTTTTTACAAGGCAAGCCTGATCTTATGTCTCCCTAATTCTCCTGTTGTGTCACATGCCGTGTTTTCTTTTGCACAGCTGAAACATGGATGTTTTGGGATGTCTGCTGATATTTGCATACTTGGTTAAAACAAAGACACAATGAAAATCTTTGATGATTTTAAAGAAATGTTGGTTAGTGGGAAAAGCAATAGGGAGCCAGCCACACTATTTAGATCTCACACATATCAAGTAAACCTCAAACTGTTGAGTCTAATAGAAGTTTCCATAGTGTCCTGTCTCTTCCTCTGTTTTTCTTGGTGTTTCTTTATCTCTCTCTCTTCCTCTCCCTTGCCTGTTCTCTGAGAATAGTGCAGCCCAAGAATTCACAAAAGATGCTTTAGAAAACATCCCATCAGAACTCTCCTGTCGGCTTATGCCTGATGAGTGTTATTTCTTCTGTTCCTTTTTCTTTATATAATGTTGAAGCACAGTTAGGATGCCACATGGTCCGTTGTTTATCTTGTAAAGTGCTTTTGCCCTACTAAGTCCTAGTATGGAGGGCAGATGCTGCATGCCATTAAGTTCATCATTATGGATTCTTGGTATCATTTAATGAGAGGTCCTGTAGAGCACTTAGGAACTTCAAGCTGGTGATAAAAATATGGTTTTATATCACTGTTTGTCTATTATGATATCCCCACAGGAAAGAACAGGGCAAAACTCATAAAGAAACTTTTTTTTTTCCTCTTATGCCAAGATTCTTTATTTCAAATGACTTGAGTATAGAAAAGTGTGTTGTAAACATAAGAACACAGAATTGGAGTCATTATATATTGAGCTCAAAATATGTATGTGCTGCTTGGAACATACTTAAAATTTGTAGAAAATTAATCTATCAGTTTTCTGATTTTTAAACTATTTAGGTTATAGCATCATTTGTCTTGCAAGACTATGTATTAATTTAATAAGCAATCAGAAGGGTCTAGCATTATAGATTATAGGAATTTGTTTTGTGTTGTGTGTGTGTGTGTGTGTGTGTGTGTGTGTGTGTGTTGCAGTACCTGGTCTGAGACTTGGCTCAACCAACCCCATTGAACAGCTCTATGACAAGGTTTGACCAATCTAATTGCTATAATTTTGAGTTTCTTCAGCTGTAAAAATGGGCCTAAGTGATATATGCATGTAGTTGTGAGATTTCAAATGTACTATGGATCCAACACAACCAGTGTGTAGATACACATAACGTTAATTTGAAAGAAAGCCTTAATATTCATATAAAGAATCATGTACTCAGCAAGGAATCCAAATTCACAGGAGAATGAAGGCCATCCTAGAGGAATAGATAATGCCAAATTTTTAATTTTGTTTGGCGCATCTCTGAAACAGTGAATTCTGGGTATTTTGAGGTTTGATGGAGAGATATATTTGATGCAAAATTAACTCTGATTATCAGAAGGAAGAGATAAAGACTAATATCAGAAGGGTCACAGTGTCCACCAACCAGCCAAGGGTGATGTAAAACATTCAGTGAAGCCTCCTGAATTCCATCCACCTATCTCCCTCTACAGGGTGACATCCTCAGCCTAGGACCAGGGCGTTTGAAGGGATGGTATCCAGAGGTGTTTGCAGTTTCTGAAAGTGTAGGCAGGAGCAGTGAGAGGGTAGTACGAGTGCTACCTTTCTGGCTCTGCTGGTATTTCAAGTACAGTGTGTAATCCTCATGGCTCCTGGGAGCAGAAAGACATGCAATTAACATATGTGGATTTGAGCCAATCCTCACAAAAGGCAGTGTACCACTGCTTTTAACATAGTGGAATGCTGAGCTTTGAAATATTAAAACATATTTGTCGTCCATGTCTTTTAATTTTAAAACAAACTACCAATGGTAAACAGGATGTTATTTAGAAATAAACACCAGTTCACCTTTATCAGGAATAACAAATAGATTCTATGGCTGTAATAAGGCATACTTATTTATTTTTTCTAATGCAGTTACCTAAAATTAAATTATAGAATCTGACTGTTTATCAGATACAAACAGATTCTGTGATTACAACTAAATCCTGTAATAACTGTGTTCCAATTCTTAGTCTTTGCATATAAATTGAAACTTTATTGAGTGAACAGTACAATACCCACTTATTTTAATGTCAAGTGAAAATCAGAGCGAATGACCGCTCAGAAATATTCCATCGTTTTTCATTGAAATAGTGGCTCATGGATCGAAGCACTAACTACATTGTCATTTAGAAAAATGAATTTTTTGAAAAATAAGCCTGTAATTTATGGATGCAATTTTTATCCCCGTATTGGTTAAAGTACAGACGTTTTGAATAGTGTGCTGAACATACTGTGAAACTTGACATCCAGTTGAACTTTGCTCAGTTTTACAGTGTCGCCCAACCACTTTATGAAATTGAAGCCACCCACCAGCCATTTATGTGGTCTATTCTTCACTGACTATTTAGTATTTCATTTTTTTTACCTATCAGATAAATTTTTATGACTTCTTTGGGATTTGATTTAAGGTCTAATTTTGCTTAATGAATGAAAGCAGCTTGGCTATTAAACTCTCCACCCGTGCACACCCACATGTAGTTTTACAATGTGATAATTACCAAAAGGCTCTTTTTAAATTGTAGAGATATTTTTATTCTACAAAATGGTATTATAAAGCTCATTTTGGTAAAAAATATTTCTATTTACTTAAATAATAACAATCTGAAATAACATTTTAATGTCTGTCTTTCAGCTGTATTCTTTGATATATAAATTTTTACCAGACTATTTTATTTGGACAATGCTAATTTCTGATAAAGGAACTAACTGTTGTTCTTGGCTATTCTTTGTTAGGATAATTACTTTTCTTAATTTCAGAGATTTTTTTTTTTATTTTATGTACTCCAAATGGGTTTATCATTTTAGATTCACCCATCTAATAAAATACATATTCACATACAGAGTTGTGACTTCAGGACTAGAGATTTCTTGTCTGTGGCCTTTTGACAGGTTGAACATCTCTACAGTCATTTGTCCTTTATCGAAGTTCAGAGGACCCATTTGTGAAATGGGTATGTGGATTAAAAAAGCCCATGGGAGAGTCTGAATCCCCAAAGTTTCCCTCCAGCCTATACCTCCCACCCCTGGATTCTTACGTAAAGAGAGGAATCTGTGTGATCGATTCCTTGCAGAGTGTGTTCCTCACGATTCCCCAGAGAAACAGAATAGTGTGTGTGTGTATCTCCCTGTTGATTGTACGGAATTGGTTTATGCAATTATAGAAGCTGACAAGTCCCAAGATCCACAAGGTGAGTTGGCCAGCTGTAGAGTCAGGGAAGCCAATGAAGGGGCTCCAGTCTGAGTCCGGAGGCCTGAGACTTTGGAGGAGCCAATGATTCCAATGAAATTGAAGGCAGGAAAAAGCCAAAGTTATATTTCAAAGTCAGTAAAGCAGGAGAATTCTCTGAGTTGAGGAAAGATCAGCCTTTTTGTTCAATTCAGGCCTTCTTCTGCTTGGCTGAGGTCCTCCTGCATTAGGGAGGGCAATCTGCTTTACTGGGGCACCAATTCAAATGCTAAGCACTTCTTAAAACACCATCACAAGACACAGCTAGAATATTCCCCCAAATATTTGGGTACCTCGTGTCCCAGCTACATTGACACATAAAATTAATCATCACGGTAATAAATGTCATGTGAAGATAACAGTTCAAGTCTTTATATCTAAGGAAGACTTGCCTGATCTAAAACTTTCATTCCGAAACATAAAAGGTTAGACAGTTCAACAAGGTGTTACTTCTGAATTGCAGTTGGGGCAGAGCTTAGCCCTCTACTTTGAGGTTAGTCTATATTATGGTTTTATCATCCCACATTTAGGAAAATCTAAGAACAACAAACTGCAAGTGTACTTTTCATCTGTTCACTTAACAAGCCCATATTGAATACAACTCAAGGACGGGGGACTGTGGTAGGACAAGAGATGACTAAGGAAAGTCTCTGCCTATGACAGGTTCAGAACACATTTGTCCCATATTGGAATCTTCCCCATCCCCTGGTTCTGGATTTAAAACTACAAAGTCTTTAGATAGGAGCTAATATTTTCCTGTTTCTCTTATTGGTCTTAGACCTTGCTATATTTATTTCAGCATTATTTTCTCCCCAAACACATTTACAGAGAGAATTACAATATAAATATAAGAGATATAGTTGGAGACATGGTTGTATAGAATGAGGCCTGTGGCCTGCGACTGTGCCTTGACTGGACCATCCCCTGGCTCTCTAGCCCCAGAATAGAAGGAACAAAGTTTAAAAACCATTTATCAATTTAGTACTCTTGCCAATGTTTTACGCCTTATAGGTAAAATATTTAAAGCAGGTTTGGTTATTTTCTTCCAAGTCCTCTGCAATAAGTTTTGTGTTCAATTATTTCTCTTTGTTTTTTTTTTTTAATGGAGTTTTTAAAGAATTTTAATCTTATTTTCTCGTCATGTTTTTCAGTGGTTTATGTTTGAAACATTGTGCATGAGTAGGGTGTTGCATCTCATGGACCTTTCAGAGGACTGAGATGACCTTGAGGAACTTGTATTTTACTGAAAAGAAAAAGCATGTGTTTTTGAAATGTTTAAGCAAGGTAAAAACAAAAGAAGCCACACAGACAAAAGATACTTCTTAAGCTTATTTCCAGAGAGCCATATGAATATTTCATCAAGAATCAAAAATGTCACACAATGCAGTTGGAATGCCAAGATCCACAGAGCTGGAGATTTCTTGAGTAGGCCTTAGAAATCATCTGTCTTCTTTGGAGATTAGTTTTGTGTCATTTCCCTTTTTCTTCTGTAGGTAGCAAAGGGAAATGGGACAGATGGTAGTAAGTGACAAAAAACTGTTTACTGACTGAGAGGCCTAAGCTTATTAATATTTTAATATTAAATATTTTCTTCTCAACTTCTTTTTTCTACCTGTTGGACTCCTAGAGAATTAGGAGGAGTTGGAGGCAGGCTAGAAGATGTGTTTTAGATAGATCTCTAGTGAGAATAAAGGAATGGATGCATGAGATGGTGTGTATTTAGCAGGGTGGTAGGTTTTCCACAGAGAATCATTTGGTAGTTTTGCAAAGTCAAAATTGAAGGAGAGAGCTTTTGAAAGTGGTAGCTGTTGTTACTGTGAATAAAATGAGAATGTTTATAGATGGGAAGGAGTATTTTTAAAAATATTTCTCTCTACATCAAACATATCTTTACACAATTCATCTCCTTTGCCACATACTCCAGAGGCTTGGTGAATATATGTAATAATTGAAGTCTAACTTTAATATCAGATTACCATTGATATCCATGAGACAAAGTGGAGAGATGAGACCACAGGGTCCTCTTAAGGATGGGCACCATCGAATACTTGAACGTAATATAAATGGGCAGGCCTGCACTCCTCCATGCCCTACTCAACTATTCAAAAGTAAAAAATCCCATTGTATAATTTCTCTTTTGTTCAAATTTTTCAGTCATCTTTTTATTACTGTGACCAAAATACTTGATAAGAACAACTTGGTGGAGGAAAAGTTAGGGTGCTAGAGAAAGCTGCTTAGCTCATGGAATCCAGGAAGCAAAGAGAGTCATTGAGGGTCCAGAGAAAAAAACATAGCCCTCAAGAATATACCCCCAGTGACCTCCGTCTTTCGGCCATACCCCATCTGTGTATAGTTACCACTCAGTAATGAATTCAAATTATTAATCCATAAGACAAATTAGGTCTGCTGATCATTCTACCTGTGAACCTCCCTGCATTGCTTCACCAACTGATTAGGGAACATTTCGTGTCTAAAATGTGACATCTGGTTTATCTTTGAAAAGTACTCGAAAGTTTACAAGTACTAGTTCCTGAGGTCAAGAGCCCACATCCTAAATCCCACTCATTCAACATTTTTTTTTCATGAAGCAGTCTGTAATTTGTTTTTATTGTATTGTGTTCGTGAGTGTTTCTTTGTTTTTACAGTAGGGAATTATATGAAGTAAGGAAAGAATGGCCATGGGAACCACAGTTTCCATGTGGACTCTTGTGACTCTAAGGCTACCAAGCAGTTTTCCCTGGGCTTCTCTATATGTGATACGACAGGTTTCAAACTATTCTCTGAGCCTCCTTCCCAATGTAACCTTCTGCTTTTATTTTAACAGACAGGTTTTATTAATTCTGATATCCTATAACTTGGATTATCTAATGTGATATTTTGAGGATGAAAGAAGGTACTCATAATAGAGTGGAATAACAGGTATAAACTGGCATAGTTGCCCCACTTCTAGCATATGTTGGTGGAATGAGAAATAGTGGGGGAAATCAATAATATAACTTAAAATTTGACTTTTTTAATCTATACATATAAGTAATTGTGCTCTGAACTATATTTATGAACCACATGACATTAAGACTTTTTGTGCTTATTCATCTATTAATCATCCTGTGTGTGGGTGTGTATAAAACTATGATGCAAAAGCAGACTGTGTAAGTAGGGCCCATGCCAGAGAGACCTTGCAGAAGATACAGACTGTATTGCAAGCCCTGGGCTAAGTCATCCAAGGAGATCTAATGGGGCTGAAAGTATCTGTGGTAAAAACCCAATGCTGCCTTGTGGAGTCTTTAGGAAATACAAATGGGAAAGTTTCAGCATAGACCCTAGGATCCCGGCATGTTCCAGTGCTGCTTACATCAGAGAGTTACTTTTCATTAAAAAAAAAAAATAGCTCTTAATGTGATACAGGGCTCCAGCAGAAACTGAACTCCTGCTGATGAGACACAAAGTGGCTGTCACTAGAGCTGTCCACTGTGAACTGGTATTAAACTTGAACCCATGGTATGGTATAGGAACAATGTATTGTTAGAAGGGAGTGATACATTTGGAACTAGACTCAAGCAGATCCAGAAGGTATGAGTATATACTATGAAGAGGTGTCCCAGGGTCTCATGTCACCTGCCTTATTGGCATCGATGTTCTTTCTCAACACATACCTTATGCCTGCATGGGGGTTACCCCATAGAGGAGGAAAGAATTGAAACTGATATGAATTGGTCTGATATATGTCGGGTGGATTTTATGATCAATAGTGAAGGAAATCTGTCTGTGGGCACATTTACTTGTCATTCCCTTTATTTGGACAAAAGGGTAGCTTGAGGTACACATATATATGGAGCACCGGTTAAGTTAATGGCCTCATAGACCTGGAAGAGATAAGTCTAGACAAATTAGATATGATGTGTGTGGGCAAGAGCTATATGGATGGGCCTAGAGGAGTGACCATGGAGAGTCTTTTTGCCTATAAGACAGTAAATGCTTCTGAGGAAACTCTACTACCAGGTAGATAGCATGCCTTGTCCAGGAGATATAAGCCACTTTCTCAGCTACCCCATGGTTTGTGCAATAGACCCTGAACCAAATGACCTTGGGGACAGCGGTAGAAACTATTCATGGACCCAAAGATATGGCCTCCTTCTCCAAAGCAAATATAGCTACCATCACTGTTGACTCTTAAATGCCAGTGTGACAATGAGCTACTAAGTTGACCATTCATCCATGATACCACTGAACCCACACAACTGTTTGTTGGTGACTTAATTAGCAAGCAATGTAGGTGGATCCCTTCTACCTCAGGGGGACAACACGTTTTCCTAAGTGGGTGACATATAGTCTGTGTTTGCCTTTCCTCTCACAGTGTCACTGCTGGTGCTGACATCTGACAGTTTATAGAATGCCTGACCCAATGGTATGGTGCCCCTATAATGTTGTTCCTACCAGGGGAACCCTGCTGCTATTTCAAGGAATACACTACAGTGAGCTTACAATCACTGCAGGCTCTGTCACCTAACAGAAGAGTGGAATAATATTAATCATGAATAGTTAATTAAAGTACCCACATTGGGGGGAGGGGAAGCAAAAGCACACACACACAAAAAATACCCTGAGGATTGGATTACTCTAGAATGAAGTAATATGCTAAACTAACAGCTGAAACAGGGTGCTGTATCTATCACAGCTAAAATTTACAGTTCTGGGCTAAGAGTGGGCCCTTTTTATAGTCAACCACAATGCCCCCTTTGCTGTTTCTGTGCTTCCTTTCTCTACAGTCTTAGACTTTGCTAATTAGAATCCTGATTCTTGTGGCAGAGGTGGATTGGGGGAGGCAAGTCTGTCAGGTGACCCAATAAGAGTCCCACTTACGAGGAAGCTGGGATTGTTTCCTCATGTGACCTGGTTACTACGTGTGCTTCCAAACCATGGGGGAGCAAAGATGGAAAGAGATTATTCATGGCTATAAGAATATAGGACTGCAAAAAGACAGGACTGAGCAATGAGATAAAGGTCTGGAACTCATAGCTACTCCATGCCCAGAAAAAAATTAGGAAATTGCAGCAACCCAAACTCTGCAAGATCCAAGAAACAGAGAGCTCGATCCCTCGGGATTAAGATCTACAATTTCCTCACCAGGCAGTAACTCAGAGCAGCTGAGGTGTTGGTAGGGCACTTGGTAGGAGATGGATGACGAATATTCTTTAAGTTGCCAAGGATCAGCTGGAGCATGGACTATTAGAGCTTGATTTGCTAACTCTCTTTGAGTCTTTTTTTTTCAGAATCACATCAGTTACACTTCCATTGATTTACATATTGCCATACTAGTGTCTGTTGTATTCTGCTGCCTTTCCTATCCTCTATTATCCCCCCTCCCCTCCCCTCCCCTCCCCTCCCCTCCCCTCTCCTCTTCTCTCTCTACCCCCTCTACTGTAATTCATTTCTCCCCCTTGTATTATTTTTTCTTTCCCCCTCACTTCCTCTTGTATGTAATTTTGTATAACCCTGAGGGTCTCCTTCAATTTCCATGCAATTTCCCTTCTCTCTCGCTTTCCCTCCCACCTCTCCTCCCTGTTTAATGTTAATCTTCTTCTCATGCTCTTCGTCCCTACTCTGTTCTTAGTTACTCTCCTTATATCAAAGAAGACATTTGGCATTTGTTTTTAGGGATTGGCTGGCTTCACTTAGCATAATCTGCTCTAATGCCATCCATTTCCCTCCAAATTCTATGATTTGTCATTTTTTAATGCAGAGTAATACTCCATTGTGTATAAATGCCACATTTTTTTATCCATTCAAGGAGCTTGATATCAAATCAGAGATACAGTGTCTGATAGAAGAAAAAGTTGGCTACGATCTACATACTGTGGGGTCGGGCTCCAAATTCCTCAATAGGACACCCATAGCACAAGAGTTAATAACTAGAATTAACAAATGGGACTTACTCAAACTAAAAAGTTTTTTTCTCAGCAAAAGAAAATAAGAGAGATAGATAGGGAGCCTACATCCTGGGAACAAATCTTTACTCCTCACACTTCAGATAGAGCCCTAATATCCAGAGTATACAAAGAACTCAAAAAATTAGACAATAAGATAACAAATAATCTCTTTGAGTCTTTATGGAATTGCAACTGGCCACCAATTTGAAGTATTGTTCTTTATAATATATGAGTAATCTTATTTCATATGCTATTGGGTTATAAGAAAATAACACAAGTGCATCTGAGATGTACAAAATGCAGTTTGTGTTTTTCTATATACTAACTCAACCCAAATGTGTCTGGATGGTTTTGGCCAATTGATTAATGGAGAACCTAATATATTGCCACCATGAACACATCGTCCTTTCAGGTCACTAGCTGTATCTGCCTTCTGGAAGATAACTACCAGGCTCAGCTTGGCATGGTAGGACCCTCAGTAGTTCCGTCTTACCAGACCAGATCCAGGAAAATTTCTGTCACCACTGGGATATTGCATTCCAAGTGGCTACCCAGAACAGACAGAATATACCACTGGAAGTGGGGGAAGTTAATGTCCTTTAAGATGCATCTTTACTGATGGAATGTAGAATGTGGTATGGAACTGGCATACCAACATTTCTTTATCCATTGAACATTTTCTAAGGTTTAGAGGTTCCATGTGATTTCTCTTGGTTTGTTCCACATGGCCAAATAACCAGCCATGTTTGTTCATGAAGTTCTGCCCAGCTCAGTAATATGTCTGCTTTCTTCTTTCTCCGTGTGTGTGTGTGTGTGTGTGTGTGTGTGTGTGTTTTAGCCTCCTTGTGGTCCTGAAATGCTTTATTTCAGACCCTGTAAGAAAATGTGTATTGAGACAGAAAGCCAAATTTTTGAACTCAGATGTTCCTGTTCACTGAGTGACAAATATACTTAAAAACAAATAGCCCTAGACTTCCTGATCGAAAAGACTACTAATTTTGGTGCATCCATTGATCTTGTCTCCTTATCTCTTTTTAATGTACTAATATAATTTTTTTTAAAAAATGGCTGCCCTCTTACTCTTCTGCATTCTGTTTTACAGCTTCTTAACTGCTCTGTATTTGAACTTTTCTGTAGGCAGAGTGATGGTATATGTTGGTTGGTTGGCTCTTTCAGGATATGCCCCTTCTCAGTACCATGCCTGTGTATTTTTCTATATAAATCATGGCATGTTGGAGGTGTTCAGTAAATGTAAAACAACTGCTCATAGACACCTCACATTTTTATCTCAAGTCACTCCACAACAGAGTGCTAAGTTTTTCTGGTTATATTTTGCCAAACTTCTTGGGCAAGGAGGTTGTATGTATTCCACAGTGAAGTCATGGCTTCATACCCACCTCTTCCTCTTGATGATGCCTCACTTCTTATTTCTCATTAGGATTTAGACAACATAAATTACAAACCCATAGCATATGTATTAGTATTAAACAAGAAAAATTAGCTAATATTTCTATTATCATTATATATTGGAATCAAAGCCTGAATCCTTACCAATTAAACTGATATATCCCACTTGCTATCTGTCTCAGTTTTGACCTCATTGCTGGGATTATTCTGCAGTGGGAGGGCTCAAGCTACTGGAATTATGTGCTTGGGCTGTCATTGGTTTGTCCTTAATTTAAACAAATCCTGCCATTTGAGGGCTAAGAAGTTGACACCACAAAATTTCAACCTGCCTATGCCTCCCCATTGGTTGCTAACTCCTATTACTGTCCTTGTCTATTGATTAATTATTTCTTGTCCCATGCATGTTGTGTCATAAATGTTAATTTTGGGAAAAGTTGAGAATTATATTAATGTTCACAAAGATTGTAAAGATCTCAGGTGAAAGGTGTAGCAATACCACACTGCATACCCATCAAAACACAGCCAAGGCAGGTACCACATTTGAAAGCAAGTCACATTTTTGCACACCATCCATTATTCTTGTGTTTAAGAGGATGTTAAAGATTCTACATCTTTCTTATTTATGAGCTTGGTATTTAGCATGTTTCATAGCCAAAATAGCAAAGAAGGTTCATTATTGCTGGTTAAATTAGCCTCATGAAAATGTTGTTGGTAAAAGGTTACAGAAATGAATAAGAGATCTAACCAAGCAGCATATTAGACCATTTATCACTATAATTTAAAAAAAAGGTATTCTGATGATTTAAATTAACTTGGCTAAAGGGTAGAGATTTAGATAAAAGTTAATAATTAAAGCCTAAATGGCATGATTAGCTCTTCCTTTTGATTTAGAAGATACAACACATATGCATACGGATTTGAAATTGGCCTCTTGGGAGAAACTAATGCCAAAAAAAATCATACCTGGAAATATAATTTCTTTCTTATTCAAGCTCTAAATTTTATAGCTACACTATATCTAAACTGGTTTACCTGTGTGTCTCATGTTTCCTTTAGACCTAGGCAGATAGCCTTTTTCATGTTCTTTGATTTTGGATAATTGAAGCCCAGAACTTAGCTGTATTTATAGTGAGGTTTGTATTTGCTTTTTAATGGAATGTTCTTTCCACATATTTACAATAGTAAGACCTCCATCTTTGTGAGGAGTTCATCAAGGAATTTAACCTTTTCCCCCTCTTTTGACATGTTTTTAATGTTTGCATAGCCTGCCCTAATCATATTTTCCTTTGTATTAAATTATTTTTAAAAATTCCAATAATAACCTCATAGAACTTTCCTGATAAGGGTATTAAAGCAATTTATTATTAGCTTGACAGCCCTGGTTAAGGAATCTGTGTCTGCAGATTTGAGATAAAAGTAAAGAATTTCTGTTTTGTTTTGTTTTGTTTTTTCCCCCACAGAAACCAGGAGCTGAAAGAGCTTGGGGAGCTCTCCCCACACTGGGACAATCTACGGAAAAAAGTCCTTACTCACTGTGATCAAATGGTGAATATGTACCAAGACATTCTGACAGAGCTTAGCAAGGACGCAGGTATGAAAGCAGCAACTCGACTCACTCAAACTCACTTGCATTCTACCTGTGTCAAAGGAAAACAATAGTGGACATTATTGTTATGGAGATGAAAGCATCATAGATTTTTAAAAATCTTATTTCTTAATATTAACAGATACTGTTCTATCCCACAGTATTACCATAAGAATATGTGGAATAATTTATTTCAAAAAATAGAATTTCTGAGAAGAAAACTTGTAAACACAGGACATGTTTTTCTTCCTGAAGTTTTTCTATTCAATATGTCTTTTCAACACACAAAACCTTTTTATTTATTTATGTACTAATAATGTTCCATTTTTTCCCTTCCTAGGGTCTTCTTTCAAATCAAGCAGCAGCAAAGGAGAGAAAACATTAGAATTTGTTCCAGTGAATCTACACCTGCAAAGAATGCATGTACACAGCCCTCACTTGAAAGGTAAGATGGATCATTATTTTAAAAATGGCAAATTATGTTACAGCGTGTCCTCCTTTAAAAAGCAGGACTGTTGGTAGACCCAAATCAAAAGCGTAAGAGTTATGTACAGAGGAAGATGCAACTATTACAGCTGGTAATGACTCAATAGTCTAAAAGAGACTGCGGTATGTTTATTGCTGTATTTCTGGGCAATGCTTTGTGAATGTAGCACCTGAGTTGAATTAGAGATAAAAGTGCACAGAGTATCAGCTTCTTGAAAAATAATATTTATGGTAGAAAATAGCTAACTGTTGTGCTACTGCTTGAACTGGGAAAGAAAGAATGGAAGACAGAAAACCAAACTTGTTTTCCATATGCTTTTAAGAAACTGAAGGGCAAAAGTAGACAAACAGGCAGTCAGTCCCTCTGACTTAAAGGTGACCACCCACAGAGACACTTTGTCCCATGGGAATGGGGGTGGTGCTACTAAGATTAAATAGGTAGAAGGTGGCATTTTGATGTGCTCAGTTTGTCAAGGAGAAATATTAGGTTTTTATTTGTTCTTATTAATTATACATGACAGTGAAATGTGTTTTGACATATTATACATATATACAGTAACTTCCCTACTTCATCCACCCCACCTTATTGTGAGTTTGCATCTACATATCAGAAAGAAGATTTGAACATTTGGCCTTTGGTTTTTAGGGATTGGCTTATTTTACTTAGCATGATATTCTTTAGTTCCATCCATTTACCAGCAAATGCCATAATTTCATTCTTCTTTATGACTGAATAATATCCCATTGTGTATATATACCACATTTTCTTCATTCAACTACAGAACCTAGGATAGTTTCATAGTTTAGCTGTTGTGAATTGAGATTCTATAAACAGTGATGTGGCTGTATCACTGTAGTATTCTGATTTAAAATCCTTTGGATATAAACTGTAGAGTGGGATAACTGGGTCAAATGGTGGTTCCATTCCAAGTTTTACGAGGAATCTCCATACTGCTTTCCATAGCGGTGGCAGTAATTTCTAGTTCTACCAGCAATGTGTGCATGTACCTTTTTCTCTACATCCTCATCAATATTTATTGTTAATTGTATTCTTGATATTCGCCATTCTGAGAGGAGTGAGATAGAATCTCAGTGTAGTTTTAATTTGCATTTCTCTAACTGCTAGAGATGTTGAACATGTTTTCATATATTTGTTGACCTATTGTATTTCTTCTTCTGGGAAGGACTCTATTCAGGTTTTTTTTTTTTGCCCATTTATTGATTGGGTTATTTGTTTTTTTGGTGTTAAGGTTTTGAGTTCTTTATATACCCTGGAGATTAATGCTCTGCCTGAGGTGCAAGTGGCAAAGATTTTCTCCCATGCTGAAGTCTCTCTCTTCACATTCTTGATTGTTTCCTTTGCTGTGAAGAAGCTGTTTAGTTTGATTCCATCCCATTTGTTAATTCTTGATTTTACTTCTTGTGTTTTAGGAGTCCTGTTAAGGAAGTCAGTTCTTAAGCTGACATGATGTAGATATGGGCCTACTTTTTCTTTCCATTAGGCACAGGGTCTGTGGTCTATTGCCTAAGACCTGATCCACTTTGAGTTGAGGTTTGTGCAGGGTGAGAGAGAGGGATTTAATTTCATTTTGCTACATATGGATTTCCCAGTTTTTCCAACACCATTTGTTGAAGAGGCTATCTTTTCTCCATTGTATGTTTTGGGCACCTATGTCTAGGATGAGATGACTGTATTTCTGTGGGTTTGTCTCTGTGTCTTCATAATTGTACCTGAGTAGGATCCAGAGTGACTGATATGGTATCATATTTGTTACCATTCTATGTATTCTCTTGATATTCCTTAATGACAATGATTTAAAAATTATTCTCAAACCACCTTTGAATGTTGCTCTATCAACATTCTGTGTATTTATTTATAGGATGACTGATATGTGTGGTTTTTCCAGCAAACGCTCCAGATTATTATGTCTTGTGTCTTAGCATCACTGTTAATGGTACCTCCCCGGCCTTACCCTTACCTTCTCAAAAGTTTCTCTTTTTTGAATAATAAATGCCGTGACCTGCATAGCTGAATCCTAAAGACCAGCAAGGGGCCATGGGGGTTTAAGAAAGACACACTAACATTTACAAAGAGAAAGGTGGGACCAGTTGGGAGACCTACCTCTGATGGAGGAACAGTAACCCAGAACTAGCACAGCACATTTATTATATAGGTTTTATCATCAAAAGGTTTTCTGTGGGAAAGTTTCTGCAAAGTAGGCAGGCTTGAGGGTCACAGCACTTGCAAGCTATTATGATTATCTTATTATGCTCAGAAACCCTGAATGTCTGGCACCTGGTATCTGAGTTCAAGTTCAAAGCTGATATAATTCCATGCCCTTGCACAGAACTTCCTTGGGCAGAGCATCACCATTAGCTCCTGGGCAATCTTAATTCTGCATCTTTGCACAGAAAGTTCCCAAAGCAACATTCAGCCACAGCTCTGAGGCAGTCCAAGACCATGATCCAAGACACCACTCTTCACAGCTGTGGATATTTTAATAGTGTCCATCTTTGAGGGAGCCTTAGGTTACTTTGGGTAATCACATCTTTCATGATAAGTCTATTAACTCACATACAAACATGTATGCATCAAGGCATCTAAAAACACATCTGACAACCAGTTTTGTAACCATTGTCCACAATATAATGGTTATAATTTAGAAGTTAAAATGAGTTAATCCTTGTGTATTATTGGTAGAAATGTGAATTTGTGTAGACTTGATTAGTATGGGGGTTTCTCCAAAAATTAAAAATAGAATTTCCACATGAAATGATGGAGCAATTCTGTTCTTAGGTTTATCTCTGAAGAATTGCTTTCGGGATCTCAAGGAGAGATCTGCACCATCATTGTTCTCAATGATCAAGGGATGGAAGTTACCTAAATGTCCATTGGGGAACAATTGGACAAAGAAATTGTACCACATATAAATAATGGTATATTTTTAGCCTCAAAACGGAAGGAAATCCTGCCATTTGCCAACAAATTGAATGAGCCTTAGGGGCATCAAATTAAGAGGAAAAAAAACCAGATTCTGAAGGATGAATACCACATCAAATTGCTTTCATAAGGAAGCTAAGGGTCAAATGGTGTTTTCTGGGAACTTGAAGAGGGGAAAATAAGGAAGTATTAGTGAAGGGTAAAAAGTTCTAGAGATGCAGGATTTATGGGCCCTAGAGGTCTACTGTACATTACAGTGTCCCTAGTAATGAACACTGTATTATATATTTAAAACTTTGATATGAAGGTAGATTTTATTCAGTGTCCTTATCATATACAGAAATATGTGAAAATAATAAAGTCGGTGGGAGGAAATTTTGGGGGCTGATGAATAGTTTTATGGCACAACCCATGGTGATGGGTTCAAAGGTGGATACTTATTTTCAAACTCATCAAGTTACATACATTAAGTATGTATAGGTTTCGGTATGTCAATAAATCCTCAATAAAGTATTTTTTAAATATTTATATTTTTAGTTGTATTTGGACACAATACCTTTATTTTACTTGTTAATTTTTATGTGGTGCTGAGAATTGAACCCAGGGCTTTGCATGTGCTAGGTGAGTGCTCTACTGCTGAACCAAAACCCCAGCCCCAATAAAGTGGTTTTAGAAAGAGTTAAAATAAAAATCTCTGTTACGTTTTAGAATATTCTATAGCTTTATAATCAGAAAAAGTAAGTGTTTGCTCTTTTAGTTTGAACATATGAGTCACACATACGCAACCAGTTTATGTACAAGCTGAAGTATGGTTATAGTTACTCTGATGTATAATTTTATTTGATAAACTTTATCAACAGCTAAAATTATAACTTAGATCTTTTCCACAATATATTATATAAAATGAAAGAACTGAAATAAAATGAATTGGTTGGCCAAGGAATTTAGGAACTCTTCCCTAAACACTGTCAATAGTTTGAACATCACAATATGGAATGGTCTTAAAAAAATCACCAAAACTCAAAGTATCCACAAGTGATAAAGAAACCAGATCACTTAAGAGCTATCAACCAACATGCTTTTCCTAATGGCCAGTGTGAAAAGACATTTTTGGTATTAGTAAAAAGTCGATGTATCTGGGAGCACGACAGGCCTGAGTGAGAGTTACATTTCTACCACTCCTTATGTATGGCCCAAGTCTGTGGTTGAATCCCTCTAAGCAATGCTCCCCTCATTTCTGATGAAGGGTGAGATACAGTATGTCAAACATCTGAAATGATACAATAATAGCAGTTTTACTATACATCTGCCGTTTGCCATCACTGGAACAAAATGGATCTGCTGGTTTTATTAGAACTACTATGACTAGAAAATAGTAATCAAGTAAGACCCTATTCAAAGGCAATAGAGTTTTGTACCAAGGAAAAAAAGCTGGGTTTAGAGAAAAGATGATTTAGAGAGGCATTCTGGAAAGTCCTCACATGTGAGTACTTAATGACTGATAGAATAAGGTAATGAGGGAAGAGGTAATTTGGGTTATAGCCACTGATAGATGGCAGTGTCATCAAACCACAGAGACAATTTGGAGCCAAATTGATATGAATTCATATTTAATTATGCATTCAAATATTTCGTAATGATCCTTAATATACTTCCACCAAACAAAGAAAAATTGTTATTGAAGTGGTCTTTTACTTCTCGTTTCTTCTTTAAAAATGAAAGAACTGCATACGCTATCCTGTTTTTCATTATATGATCTGAAAAATAGATGAGAATAAAATAGGATGAAAACAATACGTTAGTTTCTGATTCTCTGATTTGAAAAGAAGAAACTGGGAACTACTATTTGGAAATCCAAACAGCAGTTTATCCTAAATATGTTGGCATGGGAAGTGTATAGGTTTCCTAGGGCTGCCAAAACAAAATACCACACACTGTGGCACTTAAGAACACAAAATTGATCCTCTCACACTTTTAGAGGCTAAAAGTCTGAAATCAAAGTATCAGCGGGGCCAGCATTCCTTTGGGGGTTGTAGGGACGTCCTCTTTTGATTGCTCGTGTCTGGTGGCTTTCCTTGGATGTGGATGGATACACCTGGCCAGTCCCCCATCTTCAGAAGGTGGGGTCCTGTCTCCAGGTGCCCTGCCCGCTGTGTGTTCTGTGTCCAAGCCTCTCCTCCAAAGATGCTGGTCATATTGGACCAGGGCTCACCCTTGACTGGATTTCACCTTGATAAAGCCACATTCTGAAGCATCTTAGAGGGCACAAGAAAACTCCATAACAAAATGTCAAGAGGAACTTTGTTCTTGTGATTACTTATATCAAGAAATTCAGAGAAAAGCAGGACTGTAATGTTGTGGATATGATGGCAAGCCATGAAGGACAGGATTCTTAACATGGCTCTTAGCAGAAAGACTGGTTTTTCTCTTTCACAATCTAACAAGAGAATATGAGATTACTACATATCCTAAGAGCCAAGTGAGTGGAAAAAGTACTGATTTGTACTATATGCTGATTTCCACTCCCAATTTTTTTTTACCTATAATATACACATGATACATACATATGTAAGTATATGTATGCATGTGCACAATATATACAAAGCTTATTTAGCTTGTTTTAAGAATATTGTTTGTATCATTAAGTTTAGAAGTTGGAGTTTAGATAGAATAGGTATGTGTAGACTAGAGCACAACTCCATATTAAGAGAGATTGAAAATTCTACTTACATGTAATTCCAGGGGTTGAACCAAGTTATTTGAACTCTGTCAGTTTTCTTAATTATAAAATAAAAATGTTAAAAGATGTGATAGGTAGGCAAACCAAATTTTCTACTTGTTTCTATAAGATATTGAACAGATTTTGAATTGCAGTTCAATCTACTTAAGATTCCTGGTTACTGATCTGAATATTTAGCTGAATCACAGAAAACAATTTGCAAGGTGATAATGCAAGGAAGATTGGCTAAGACTTGGTGTTTGGCTGGTGAGTTACTTGGATGCAATATATATGTGTATGTTCATTCTTACCATAGTAAGTTATGTCTATTCACATTTCATTAATAACTTTGCTATACTTAAAGAAACAGCTTTGCAGATAATAGTGGGCAAATTCACGAACTACAGGGTTCACCTGTCTAGCTTTTGAAATCGGCAACTAAACAGAATCAATGTGATGTCTCATATTGAAAAATGACATAAACTACAGTTAACTTCAGGTGCCCTCAAACCCATTACAATGATTTTTTTGTGCATATTTGATACTTAAATGCAACAAATAGAATGTCCACCATAATAGAGGCCTTAGCAATGACAATAACAAAAATAAAATCTATAAAATTACAAATATGATATCCTCCTCCAGTATATTTAAATAAATATTTTTCTTATAAAAATAAATGGTTATGAATTCTATAAAACAGATTCTTACAATATTATTCTATTTTAATTATTTAATATGTTGTAGATATATAATTCCAAACTATTATATTTGCTATAAAGTTTAATGATTTCAAATTAAAGCAACTGTGTTTTTCCATAATGAAGTAGTAGTTTAGTACTAGTCTATACAGCTAGCAATAGTTCAGGTTAGAGATAGTAGTTTAATAAATCTGTTGTGATTTATAAAATTAAAGCTCTCCCTTATGTAACTCTACATTATTAGAGTAAATACAAGTGCTCTGTAAATGTTAGATGAGTGCTGTAGACATGATGTTGCAATACACACACACACACACACACACACACACTCATTGTTGCTTTTGTTTGTGTGTTGTTTGTTTTCAGGTATCTCAAGTAGTGATCTATGAGTTGCTGTGGAAAGAACCTTAACTACTTCATGTTTAAAACAACACTATTTTATGTCATAAGCTGCATTGACTTAAGCATGGCATTGGAGGCTGATGTGTACCTATGGATGTCAGCTAACCCTTTGGCCCTTTATTTTCTATTCTACGCTGAGAGAAGGTCCAAACAAGAGAGCCTGCTAGAACTCCCGAGTTCTGTATCTCCAGAGTTTGGGTGTATCACTCCATCAGTGAAGCATAGTTATCTTCAGACAATGTCAAATATTGGGGTTACTTTAAAAGAGATATCCCTAAAAAAATCCCTAAAGCCTTATGATTTGTGTCAAAGGACTTTGTAGGCCATTTTAAAGTCAGGGCTTACACTTAAATTATTTCTTGATATAAGCATGCCTGCATTTTATGTTATTGGTGCTATTTTGTAGTTGAAGGGATTTAAAAGAGATGTTTGGGGAAAAAATAGAGTCATCTCATTTCTATTATTAAATGGCTTTTAAAAGGCTGCAAGGGAACACGATTATGAAACCTCAAACCAACCTGGTATCTTTAGCGTGATGAGACTCAATGATGTAAGATTTATTTCCCTTTGACATTGAATACTTTCCCATTTTCACAAAGCCAGAAACAATTTTTTAGATTCCATAAAATGCCAAAGAAGGAAAACACAGAAATTTATTTTTTTTAAAGGAAGATGAGAGAGCCTTTAACTGTTTTTGTATAAATTTTCTGTAAAAGATTCCCACCTTGAATTTTATGATTGTCATTTAGTACCAAAATCTGAAGACTTTTGTGATACGTATCTAAGGACTAATTGATTCATAAAGATATACAATTTAAAGAGCAGGATAAACTGAGAGATTTAAAAAATGATAATATAGATATTACTGATCAGATTGGATTGTTACCATATTATCTCAATTTTGTTTTCTTATGGAGTCTATTTCATATATCTGTTCTATCCTAGAGAAAAATCAACTGTAGTTTATTGTAAACTTTAAAGAACACAACTTTCCTGTAAGAATAAGTGTAGTGTTTTAAGTGCATGCAATTATCTATAAACTGAAGAGACAAGGGAGTAAGTCATTGCTCTAAGTTAATCTACTATTTTTGTAGTAATTGCAGTAAAATTCAAAACAGAAGTAGTCATAGATAAACTTAGATTTTGCAACATTGAGATATTGATAATTGATCATTATCAATTATCATTTAATAAGACTTTCTAAGATGACAAACTTGTGATTCTTATAGAAAATGTTTTTTTTAAACAAACTCCTTTGATTAAGGTGAAGGATTACACAATTGTACACAATCTGCTACATATATATATATATATATATATATATATATAATGTATACATATATATACACACACATATAATATATAAATATATAGGATAGAAATAAATGAGCACTTAATAGCAACAAACATAACGAGTCCTCAGAGCTTCATTTCTAAACAGAATTCTTATTATACATATAGAACACAATTTTTCATATCTCTGGTTGTATACAAAGTATATTCGCACCAATTCACAATTTTTCATATCTCTGGTTGTATACAAAGTATATTCACACATGTACTTTGGATAATAATGATCACACATTACATCATCATTTATAACCCATGTCCCCTCCCTTCCCCTCCCACCCCTCTGCCCTTTCTAGAGTTCATCTATTCCTCCCATGCTCCCCCTCCCTAGCCCACTATGAATCAGCCTCCTTATATCAAAGAAAGCATTCGGCATTTGTTTTATTGGGATTGGCTGACTCTTATTTCATTCCATTTGACAAAGTGAACATACCCATAGCAAGAGAACAAACTGTTCCCTGTGACTTCCATTCACGTCAGGTCTGAGAAGAACACTCAGTAGCTATTTCCCAGTTGTCCTCAGAGTCACTTCACCATATCCCAGGCACCAGGTGCACCAGTCATGAGTTCATCAGAGACCACCAATCTCAGTCACTGCTCTCTCATTCTCTGTCACTGCTCTCCACAGTCACTCTTTGGCTATCAAAGTTAAATCTTTAAATCTTCAAAGCTTTAAATCTTTGACCTGAGCGTACAAAGACCTGAAATGTACAAAGACCATTTAAGCCCAAATTCTTTGAAGTTCTACATAGTTGGGATATAACCAAGTGTTTTAGGGGTGCCTCTGAGCTAGATGCGCAGAATCGAAAGTAATTTAGAAAGACGAGAAGCAAGAGGGAGACCTTGTTTGCTTCTTCCACATCCAGACATGAAATCTGTCTGCAGAAAATACTTCTTGGTATCCATGGAAGATCATGGTTGGGTTGGGAGATGAGGAAGAGAAAGCAATGCTATTGCAGAATTTGCATCCTTCTGCCAGCTTGCTGATTTAGAGTTTATTCCATGAAGTTTAAAAGTGAACAATGTTGAGGGGACTTTTCTCCTGTTTTTTTTCCTTCTTGTTATTCGCCTTAAAGAATGTATAGCTATGCCGTTTAGAATGAATAGTTATGCCGTTTTCTTCAAACATTGATTATTTTCATGCTTACTAGTATGGAAATGTTCTCTAGAATTCAATACCCTCACCTGCTTTTATTTTAACTTACTTTTATTATATTGTTTAAAATAATAATAAATGATAAATAAAATAATGAAAATGATCATTTGATGAAGAGTCAGAAAGAAAGGATCAATCCTAAATAAACATTGGAAAAGGCTGGATATTATAAGGATAAATGAGAAAACTACAAACTTTGTACCCTTCTTGATAAATTTATTTCTTACAGGGTTATGGATGAACAGTGAAGTTATTTAATTTGTATATGAGGGTTAACCAAATATGTAAGCATATTGATGATAAGAGTCATGTTTCTTAATGCTAGAGAAAATAAAGGAAACTATGGTACTTTTGAAGTCAGAGATATCAACATAGACAGATGATTTTGTTATTGTTGCTAGTATAAATAAGAAAATAAATACAGAAGTGCACATGGCTTAGTTGTAAGCATGATTTTTCCCCCTAGCTGTAGCTACTTAAAGGGATAGAAAGAGAGGCTGGGGTGGTGGCTCAGTGGTAGAGTGCTTGCCTAGCATGTATGAGGCACTGGGTTTGATTCTTAGCACCACATATAAATAAATGAAATAAACATCCATTGGCCACTCAAAAATGTTTTTTAAAAAGGGGGGATAG
This sequence comes from Spermophilus citellus, assembly GCF_964194105.1. Taxonomy (NCBI): domain Eukaryota; kingdom Metazoa; phylum Chordata; class Mammalia; order Rodentia; family Sciuridae; genus Spermophilus; species Spermophilus citellus. The sequence continues at coordinate 137,030,169 of NC_138189.1, forward strand.
AAATAAATGAACACTTAATAGCAGTTAAGCATAACAAGCCTTCAGAGCTTCATTTCTAAACACTATTCTTCAATTCAAAGACTAGAATTCCTTGAAAAACTGTTTGATAATAGGTTGGGCAAGTGAGATAGAAGATGTGTCTGGAGTATCTAGAGTGCCAGAAAGTAAGAAAGTGCTTTAAAAAAGAAAACCTTAAAAAGAAGGAATAGCAATGAAAGGCACAGAACCAACCTTTGTCCCGATAGACACATTTGGCACAATTTGAGCAACACCCTAGGATCATAAACCAGAGAACAAATGTCCTTGGGTCAATGTGTTAGTCAGCTTTCTGTTCCTATAGCACCTGAGAAAAGATTTATTTTAGTTCACAATTTTGGGGTTTCCAGTCCATGATCTATTGTCCCTGTTGGTTTAGATCTGTGGCAAGGCAGCACATCATGCTAAGAGTGTGTGGTGGAGGAAATCGATCATTTCATGGCTGAGAAGCAAAAGAAAGGAAGGGGAAGAGCCCATAGTCCCACAGTCCTCTTCCAGGACAGGGTGACCTAAGACCTCCCATCAAGCCCCATCTTTTAAAGGTCCCACCACCTCCTGCTGCTGCCAGCCTGATGACCAAGCCTTTAACACAGGGGCCTTTGGGAAATATTTATCATCTGAACTAGAGAAGTCCACATTGATATTAATAAGTAGCTGAATAAATAAATGAATGTAGGACAAAGGTTAATTATTCCTCTCAGGATATTTCCAATAAATAAATGTGGAAAGGATGAGATAAACAGAATATCATTATTCAGACATAACAGTAATAATTGCTAATGACAGTGTGCATCAAATTTAGTAGAATGTATCCGTATCCCATCAATCATTAAAACTGTATGCTAAAATCAGTAGGTAAAATTTTAAGCAAAAACAAGATATTTTAATACTCTTCTATTATATACCCCCAATCCCAAAACTTTATAGAGATAAATCAACTACTGGTAATAGCAGATGCTCCAAACATCAAAGTTAACCTGAACTCAACACTTCCTGGAGTGGTGCTCTGATGAGGGCAGGTCTTTCCATAGTAACCTGTCCAATGGTGTAGAATTTGATCTAATCATCAGAAAACACAAGGAAAGCCTGACCCAAGGGACATTTCTTGAGATAACTGATTATCTGCAAAAACAGCAAGATCACCAAAGACAATGGAAGAGCCTGAGAAGATAGATACAGCAATTAAACGAAACATGGACTGCTATAAGAGAATAGGGTGGTAGCAGAAAAAAAAATTAAATGCATTCTCTTCTTTAATAGCATAGCATAAATATCTTAGTTTTGAAAAATAATCTGAGTTAATAAAGTAATTAACAGAAGGGAAACATGGATGAAGATCATATAGAAACTGTTCTAATTTTTCAGCATTTCTGGAAGTATAAAACTAACTTCCAATAAAAAATTTTAAATGGTATTCAATCAGCAGTAAGTATGTTTTAAAGGAAGTCTGATTTTATTCTTATTTTAGATAGCATCCAGAAAGTTAATTCATATTCTGTAGAAATTTAGCCATTTAGTCATAAGTTTTTTGTTCCTATATAGAATATCTAGATGGCTGGATAGATACATAAATATTCTCAGATGGAATATGAATATATTTTCTCTATATATTTGTATCTTTATTTCCAAACTCTAATAAGCATTGTCTTAATAGTACATCAAATTTTTTATTCTTCAATTAGGAATAGTAATTCCCTTTATGATTTACAGACAAAGAAGGCAACCTGACTTGACCTTGAGAATATTTATATTTATTGACTTTTTTTTTTTTTTTTACAACACGCATAGCGTCATGATCTGTGTTAAGGGGAAGATAAATACATTAAATTCATAATGCCTATATTTAAATTGCTTAAAATTTAGGAAAGAAATTAATTTTCAAAAATTATTTCATACAATGTAAAAAGTAATAATGCTGTGTTCAACATCTGGATCTAGGACTATGATGGGTCCAGGAAGAAGTAAATACCTTCTGCTTGAGAGAACACACAAGGTCTCTAGGTAGGAATTAAGGAGCCAGAACTCAGGTGGAACGTGCAGGTGTGGTGAGGGGAAAGTGAGGGAGGCAGAGGCAGTCTGGGGTGCAAAAACCTCTGGAGAGTTTTAGAGTTGCAACAGAATCTAAGAAAAGACATGTGAATTAGTTGTGCTGTTTAATTTTTACATTCAACATCTTAATAAAATGTGGAGAATATTTCTCCATTAATTCCCTTTAATTATGAATATGAACTCAGAACATGATTTAAGCAGAAAAGAAAAAGTTATGATAAATCCACATATGATAAATTTGCCTCCGTTGTGAATCTGTGAAATAAAAACTTGGAAAGATACTAAAACAAAGAAATAAGACCTGAAAAAATTGTTGGCAAACTATGAGTAATTCCATTGATTATAAATAAGTAAGACACTTGCTCTCTGAGTCCGAGGAATCCTGCAGGGAACAGAGAGGGCGAGAGAGAGGGGAGCACAGGACTGAAGAAGGATACGGAATGGCAGTGATGGGTGTTGCTCGGGACTGCAACAGTTAAACAAATGCAGAGATAGAGCCAGGGAAAAAGGAAGGTGAAAGGAATAAGAACCAATTAAAAATTAAAAGAAGAAATAAGATCTGTGTGAAAATACAAATGATGTCAGGAAAGAAAAAGTAATTAAGATCTTGCATCCAGATCACTTTCTTTGCAACTTGAGTGTGTCTTTTGGAGTGGTTCTTCAGTGAATTGTATGTAATTGCCCCTCTAGGCCTTGTTCTTAAGAATTGCATCAATTCTAATACATATCTTTTCTGTTCCAATGTGAAAATCTCACCTCAAAATCATGTGCATGTGCTGGATGTTTGTCTAGTAAATCAGTGAATATTAGGATGGCAGAGTTTAGTCATATTTTTGATGTAGTCACAAAAATACCTTCATTTCAGAAATAAATATCTATAATCTCCATGTAAGCAAACTTTGCCAAACAATTTAGTGTATGTACATAATTACTACAGCTAATGGAGAATATAAGCATCACTAGACACTGAACATTGAATCTAACACAACTATTTTTTTTTCATTTTTTTAGTGAGTCAGACATTGGAAAATATATAAAATTTTAACTTACTAGCATGAGACTAGACAAGTTGTATAATCTCATTGAGAATCCACTTTACTATCTGTAATTCTGTGGAAATGTTGTTTCGAAAGTTTATTTTGAAAATTAAGTAAGATCCTGAATGTATAGTGTGTATTATGATCTAACGGCACATTTAAGTACTCAATGAACATGGGCTGTTGTCACCAATATTCATTCATCTAATAAATTTTCACTTTTCTACTATATTCCAGGTATTATTGTTATTAACATTATTATAATTCATTAAGTAAATTACATTTTCTAGCCACAAATAACATATCCAGTGGAGAAAATAGGTTAACAATTCATTGATAACAAACTTTTATGTTCATATTTGTTATTTTACTTGGCTATAGGAGCTAGATTAAGGGAAAATTAAATAAATCTTCAAGGTATAAAGACAAAGCAACATGGACCTGTAGATTTAAAGAACTGTTATTTCTGACTGGAATATTCAGGAAGGCTTCAGTGAAAAGGTAGAATTGAGCTTGATTATAACCATGGAATTTCAGTGGAATTTCCATCCCAATAAAGAAATGGGATGGAAGTGGGAGTGGAGGAAATCTAAATCAGAGAATACAAGGGCAAAATAAAAAGACTTCAAAGTACATACAAATTAGATAAAAACTTGTGGTTGCAACCAGGCAACAGTTGTGCAATAAACGACGAGTACTTTCCATGTTCCAAGCACTGAGGGTGTACCTGTGAGTAGAGCTACCATAATCTTGACATTTGTGGCATTTACAATGTGCTGGACAGTGTGACCAACAAGGAATTGGAGATAGCTAACAGATGACATGAAAATGGTGTTACAGTGTTTCAATGTTCTTCTATCAGTGTTTGAAATTGCTGAGGAGGGATTAAGTATTGTAGCCTGTGCTTCAGGCAGAGTGACTGACAACCCAGATAGAAGTAAACTTCCACACTGCAGGTGCAGACAGCTAACATAAAAGATGGAATAGTAATCCTACAGGAAATGAGGACATCACCAGGAAGGTAATGATCCTCAACATGGGCAAGAATTAAGAGCTTGGTAACAAAGATGTTGAAATTGTTCAGATATAAAGATGAGGGAAGGAAAGGAACTGAGTTCTGTGCCCTGCGATGCTTCAGAGAATGCATTGTCTGTACTGGTCACTGGTCACAGGGAGTAAAGAAGGAGGAGCAGGGGGCTTTAAGAAAGCATGCTAAGCTTACTGAGAATGTTGACATTAGGGAATAGCTAGGGATTGGATGACTTAATTTGCAAGTGGCCAGAACTAGCCAATGATGGAGATTTTTATAGTTTCCAATAAAAGCACAATATACACTGATGTGGTTGCATTCCTGTAGTATGCTGATTTTAAGTCCTTTGGGTATAAACCAAGGAGTGGAATAGCTGGGTCAACTGGTGATTCCATTCCAAGTTTTCTGAGGCATCTCCATAATACTTTCCAGAGTGACTACACCAATTTGCAGTCCCACCGGCAATGTGTGCATGTACCCGCCCCCTTGCCCCCATCTTCACCAACATTTCTTGTTACTTGTCTTCTTGATGGTTGCCATTCTGACAGGAGTGAGATGGGATCTCAATGTAGTTTTAATTTTATTTTCTGTAACTGCTAGAAATGTTGAACTTTTTTTTCCTATATTTGTTGACCAATTGTATTTCTTCTGTGAAGTGCCTATTCAGTTCCTTTGCCCACTTATTAATTGAGTTATTTGGATTTTTTGGTGTCAAGTTTTTCAATTCATAATAGCTAAATTATGGAACCAGCATAGCTGTCCTTCAACAGACAAATGGATGAAGGAAATGTGGTATATATAAGCAGTGGACTATTACTCAGCCATAAAGTAGAATGAAATTAAGGCATTTGGCAATAAATGAATGGAACTAAAGAGCATCATGCTAGGTGAAATAAGCCAGTCCAAAAAACCACAGGCTGAATGTTCTCTCTGATAAGTGGATGGTAACTCACAATAAGGGGTAGGGATTAGGGAAGAATTAATGTAGTTTGGATTAGACAAAGGAGAATTAAGGAAGGAGGGAGGAAAGGGAATGGGACAGACAGTAGAATGAATCAGCCATTACTTTCCTATATGCATGTATGAATACACAACCAATGTAATTCCACATCATGTACAAGCAGAAAAATGGAAAATTTATACTCCATATATGTATAATGTGTCAAAATACATTCTTCTATCATGAACAACTAATAAGAACAAATAAAAACAAACAAAACAAATATAATATACAAACCTTATAAGGAATGAGTTTATAAGTAGAAAACAAAAGGAAAGAGTCAAAAATTAGAATACACACAACAGCTTGTTATAACCTTAGGCATTATATTATAAATGATTTCAAGAAACATGGACTCCTTCATCTAGATTTATATACAATCAGTTCTTTATTATGGGGAGATAAGACTATTCAAGCGTCTTACTTCTCTTCCTTTACCTGATGCTTCCGAGTCTATTGGTTCATTCATGAGAGGCTAGAATTCCCATGAACAATGAAGTGGATGGAGAGAGAGAGAGAGTTTCTGTTTCTAGAAAGTAGCTTTGGATGATAGCTAGGAAGTCATGGATGAGTTAAAGACGCAGATTCACCCCAAAGCCAAGAAAGCTGTTTCTCAATACCTCTCACATAGCCTCAGGGCTTCTTACAAGGCATTACAAGGGGCCCAAGCACCCTGTTTTTCATCAAATGTTTTTGAAAATTTGGTAAAAGTAAGTAATTTAAATCTCCACCAGTGAAGTATTGTCTCTTTCTACTAAAACTCTCCCACCACACTAAAAACTTTTCCCTCTGAATTGATCACTTTTTATTGCTGTGACTGAAGGTCCTGGTAGTAACAACTTAGAGGAAGAAAAGTCTATTCGGGGGGCTCACAGATTCAGCAGTTCAGTCCATGATCAGCTGATTCCATTGCTCTCAGCCTGGGGTGAGGCCCAACATCATGGAAGGAGGACCTGCTGGAGGGAACCTGCTTGGCTCAGGGCAACCAGGCAGCAGAGAGCCAGCAATGGAGGCACCAGGAACAAAGTCTAAAGTCCAATGGCATACCCCCAATTACCCACTTCCTCCAGCTGTGTCCTTCCTGCCTATGGTTGCCAACCCAGTGACCAACTGCTACAACAGTCCTTTCAAATTATTAATCCACCAAATGGATCAATACACTGATTAGGTTACTACTATCATAATGTAATCATTTATTTCTGATCATGGCTCCATTGTCTCCTGAGCTTTGGGGCGGGGGAGCTCATTTTTAAACCATAACACCTTTTGGTCGGCTGGTGCTAGAGGGGCCACAGGCTGTAGGCAGTTTTGGAAGTTGAATTAGGAATCCCTGGAATATGGGCTTAGAGAAATATATGGTTTAAAAATACTGCTTTATTGAAGTGCACTTGGTTTACAAAATACTGCATATATTTAATATATACAATTGATGGGTTTGGACATGGGCCTACCCCCGTGAAACCATCACCACTCAAGGTGACAGGCATATTTATTATCTGAAAGCATCCCTGTGCCCCCTTTTGGTTTTATTGTTGTTAGTCTTGTTCTAAGAGCATTGAATATGAGATCCTTCTGCCTAACAAATTTTCAAGCACATGACACACTATTATTGTACAGCCATTCTGCAGAACTCTTTCACTTTTCATAACTGACACTTACGACCATTGAATAGGTACTCCCCATTTCCTCCTCTCCATGCCCCCCCCCCACTGTTATATCCTCTGCTTCCATGACTTTGACTGTTGAGACACTGCAGACACAGGGAGTGGAGTGGCTGCCCCTCTCTGACCAGCTTCTTTCCCTTAATGTAGAGCCTTGTGGGTTCATCTGTTGCCATAAATGACCAGTTTCCTTTGTAAGTCCAAGTGGTGGTTTTAGTGTTGGTTTTGTATTGTTGTATGAAATACAGCACACTGTGTTGGAAAGTCATGATGATTTGTATTTTTATCTTTAACTCAAATTATCACAGGAGCGGATTCTATTCAGAAGACTGAGCCTCAGTATCATTTTCCTTTGCAGACTGAAATGCCTAGTTTTATAGGGAAATGAGTAAAAATTAAAATAACACCTTTGTTTATTCTGTGGGATTACTTCTTGTAGAGAAAATTATCATAGATAACATTTACTGAATGACTGTGACATTTACCTCCATTTTGACTGGTGAGTAAACTGATACATAGAGAAGTTAAATAATTTTTCAATACCATGTAGCTTATGAATGGCAGGGCTTGGATCTAAACCCAGGGACTCAGGTTCTACCTAGTATCTTAAACCCCCATGGAACACTGGCTGTCCATTCTGGCTAAGAAGTCAAAGTCCCCTAAGGTTGAGGTCTTTTGAAACTTAGACAAAGCAGTCAGCTTTTCATGGTCCTCGAGTTTCTCATTAGATAAATGAAGGCAGATGAGAATTCAGCATTGGTAACTCTGTTATTTAGCTTTCCATTTTTGCTGTGACAAAATATCAGAGAAAAAATAACTTACACAGGGGAAATTTTATTTTGGCTTAAATTTCAGAGGTTTTGGTCATGGTCACTTGGCTCTGGTTTTTCTGGACCATGGTGAAATAGAAAATCATGACAGGTAATATATGGTGGATCAACTCTCTTTTCTTAAGGCAGCTACGAGAGAGAGAGAGAGAGAGAGAGAGAGAGAGAGAGAGAGAGAGAGAGAGAGAGAGAGAGAGAAATGAAGGGGCCAGCAACAAGGCATGCCCCAAAGTCATGGCTCTGAAAACCCACTCCCTTGAACTGGGTGGGTTCCACTTCCTACAGTTTTCACCACCTCCCAAGAGTTCATTCATCTATGAATCCTAATTAGATTAATTCATTGATGAGATTAGGGCCCTCATGATCCATTCACTTCCCAAAAGCCCTACCTGTGAACATTATTGTATTGGGGACCAAGCTTTCAACTCATGAGCCTTTGTGGGACATTTTAGATTGAAACTATAACCATAACCACAGGGTGATAACATGACCCTTTGGAAAGCTGTGACACTTTGTCAGGGACTAGAACTGATACATTTAGGCAATCTGCACATCCATACACACCCTGAATCCTTTTCTCAGCTATTGATTAAATTTCCCTCGTCAAAGAATATTTAAATTTCTTATAAATCTAATACAGTGCTATCTTAAGATGAGTTAACTTCTAGTAGTTTGTCAGTGATTTTTCAAAAGGCACAGATTACCACCACAGAGATCCATTAGTTGATCATTCAGCATGTGCCTTATAATGGATCAATTGGAGTGGTGTTATATTTCTTCTGGCCTTGCATTTTTGAAGTACTGCTGAAGTCTTTCATTTGAAGATATTTTGTATATAAAAAATGAAATTTAGATGTGTCTGGATAGAGCAATTCTGAAGAACTTACAGTGTTTACCTAAGGCTAACAAAATAACTTATGTTTTTTCCAGTAAATGAAATCTAAAAAAAAAAAAAATAGCAACAACAATTGCCTCAGTATCAAAATCAATTTGAAAAAGATCTATTATGAAATGAGGTTTCCCAAATAAAATGTAGTTTAACAAGAGGGCTATCACTCTGTCTTCTTTTTATGAGGATACTTTCTATTAGAATGTAAAAATGATGCCATATTTTGAGGCCATACTTAATATGTAACCAACTTGATGAGTTTCAAGATCAAAGGATTGACTTACAATTTAAAAGTATGGATTTTTATGCTAAAACAAAGTATCTGGCTGAAAAATAGATCAAAAGTCATTTTTTGTATTCTTTCCATGTCAGGTAAGGAAATTGCAAATGCATGCATTCAAAATTGTGTAAGATTTAGTATATACTGGCAAAAATGACCCTGTATAGATTTTTCTAAAATGCTCTAGTTCTGTTCTGCCCTTGAGCCAAAATGAATTAATATTTTGGTTCTTCTCTCCATAAAATGTGGTTGAAAGATTGTTCATTATTGTTGAATTTCAATATGATTGCAAATTAAATGATGCAAAACTCAATAAAGTAAAATACACAAAAGACCAATTAACATGTTTTCTCAGTAAGTATATAGAAGAATGAGAGAACATACTGTTCTACACTGTAGCATATAATTAAGATGTAGTCATAAATCAGAGAAACATTATAACTTGTTTAGGTGCACAGGTGGCTTTTAGAAAGATTGATTAGTTTCTCTTGCCCCCTTGAGATGAGAGTTCATAGTTATTCCTATGAATTTAAACAGAATAATTTCTCAAACTTCCCACAGTATGGGTATGCTTCAGTGCAAACAGATAAATGTTTGCAAAGCCTTCAACTCCTTGTCTGTTTCCATTCCAGATGCTCTCTACGATGTCATCACAGTGGGAGCCCCAGCTGCCCATTTTCAGGGATTTAAGAATGGTGGTCTTCGGAAACTACTGCATAGATTTGAAACAGAAAGAAGAAAGTAAGTAGAGACAGAATTAACAAAACTGTCTTTCTTCCCTTTGAGCAAACGATAACCAAGATTCAGAAAGATGCTTGGCCCATCATAACCAATAGTCCTTGACATTTCCAACCCACTGGGTAACTTCCAAGTTTTCAAATTTCTCCAAAATACTTGAGAAGAAATTAGAGCAAACAAAATATCTGAATGAACCACTTATTGAACACGATGCTGTGCTGGCAGGTAAATCTCCTGGAAGCCATGCCGCTAAGAGGTGATGTTCTAGGACCAACCATGTTCACTCAGGAAATGGCATTCAGAGATTTAGCTGGATAGGTACTGTTTTATGTCTCTACAGATTTCTGCTGTGACCCGAGTCAGGAAATACAACTGCCCAATTATTTGATTTTGCAATTTGAAAAGGAGACATCAGAACGAATCTCTATTAAAAGTGTGAAATTAACTGAGAACACTTCCTGCTCCATGGGGAAAATGCATGAAACAACAAAGTATTATTACAGTTTATAATTTTATCACGCCTGTGTTAGTCAGATTTTCATGACTCTGAACAAAATATCTGAAAAGAATAACATAGAGAAGGAAAAGTTTTATGTGTGGCTCACAGTTGTAAAGGTTCAGTCTGTGGTTGACTGGCTCCCTTGCTCTGGAAACATCATGGTAGAAGGGCGTGGTGGAGGAACTCAGCCTAGCTAATGGCAGGCAGGAAGCAGATAGAGAGGAGAGAGAGAATGGGAGAATGAATGAATGAATCCAGTTAAAAGATAACCCCTTCCCGGGCATGCTTCCAATGACTTACTTCTTTTACTTCTTCCTCCTCCCAGTAGTCCTGTCAGCTGATAAGATCAGAGCCCCTTCTATCCAATCATGGCCTAAAACCCCCTCTCTGAACCTTGCACTGGGGCCCATGCTTTTAACACATGGGCTTTCAGAGGGCATTCCCAATCCAACCCATAGCAATGCCCGTCTCTAATTTTTTAAAGCCACTTTTCCTTATAAAGCTTTTGTATGAATAGTTTATCCCCCTCCCTCAAGTCCCCCTCCAGTTGAGTTTACTCAGTAATATTCTTTGGTTATGACTGCACTTATGGAAACCCTAAAAAGCATCATGCAGTTATGAAGAATAACTTTCCTTTTGAAATAGTTACTATCCTTGGATTAAGAACCTAAATTTTAAAAAGTTAGGGGGAGTCATTTTTTTAGTCATAAACATTCAGTAATAGTATTAGAAGACCTATTTGAGGGGCACAAAACAAACTTTTTTGAAAGTTTGATCACATTTTTCACATAAAACAGCTGTTTGCTGGTGCCCCGATTTTCAGAAAGAAAGCATTTAAAGTCGGTTAGAATTGACTATCTGACTTCCTATTATATAAATGTATAAACTAACATTACATATATTTTTTATTTTTATATTTTAGAAACTGATTTTGATACAATATGTTTAACTCACCTACAACCTTTATTGTATTTCTCCAATTTCTTTGTTTTTCTGGTTTTGGTTGAAAAACATATGTTTCTGAAACTTTTATTACATGTGTAGATTGGAGTAACCTTTGCAATAATTTTACAGAACTATTTAATCAGCATAAATAAACTCCCTCTACTTCAGGTTTCTGCTCAGTATTTATTCCATAGCCCCAAACCTTTCTGTTGTAGAAAATGGTTCTATCACCTTCCTGAAGTGGGGAATGGAAGGCAGGGTCCAGCAACAGGCTCTGCAGACAAGGGGCATCTCTTATTAACTTCATGGGCGATGGAAGTCAGTCCAAAACACAGACCCTCTGAGGAAGGGATGCTAAGTGGAAATGGGAGTGGAAGATAGGTTCTGCACATGGGCTTTACTGAGGGGGGTATATTTCTTAACTTGCCTTTTTGTGAATTTCTCACCCCCAAAACAGACAGGGGTGGTTAAAAGATGAATGATCCATTGGGCTACCCTTTTTCTAGTTATTTGGTTTTCTCAGGTGCTATTTTTATTGTTGGTGGGGGCATTTGGCTGCATTGAGACCTTTTCTGAAATTCAAGTTGGGATGTTTAGGAGGAAAAAAACCTAGAGCTCACTGTCATATCATTTTTAAGTCCCTAAGGACCTAGCCAACATATTTCCCCTCTACTTCTTAGAGCTTTTTGATGTGACTTATGTATTTTGTCTAGAGTATTTTATTGTGAATATCAGGAGAAGTGAAATAGATTATGTTTACTCCATCTTGTTTAAGACTAGAAGTCTCTAAATTTAGAATTGATAATAATTTTTTAATCAAATTTCAAAGTGCATAACCTAATTATCAGATTGTCCACAGAGTATCCAGAATCAATTTTAATGTGAGACATGGAACATAACCCTATAATTTTATAAAATATCACTATACACTTTTAGCAAGTACAAATATTGAGTTGTGTGATTGGACCCTGAATAATATTTCTTGAGTTTTAACTGTATGCATTAATACCTGAATTATTCACTATTTTTTATCTTCTCACTGGATCTCTAATCTGAACACAAACACATAGAGCTGTAGGATAAATATAAAATAAAAGTAAGAGAAAAGTATGATTGATGTTTGTAAATATTGATTGATTTCTTACATGTGTTATATATCCCACTGTTTTCCTAATTATTTAAAAAATTAAACAAATCACTTGAAAATTAACAGCATGGATCTTAACACACCTCTCCATAGGGTAGTATATGGGTCAGATATGACATGCTGAGGCAATACAGAGGCGACATGGTATTGGTCTGTTTGTTAAGTTAAAAGTTAACCTGAGCAAAGAAGTAATACCTAAAGTGGGTGCACCATGAAAGTGCTTTTTCCGGAGCCCCTTTTAGCAACCAATACTGTATTAGTCAGTCAAAGATAATGTGGCAAAGTAAACCTGACTATATAAAATGAGTAGATCACACTTAAAGGGAAAAACTACATAATGAAGGGCAGAGAATCACCTGAAGTGAAAGATTTTTTTTTTTTGCCTCTTCTTTCCTGTGATGACTGCCCCAAAAGATACTCGGATCTTTTAGGCCTTGTTTTCGAAGGATCCACCACCACCATTGTGCTATTTCACCTTCATTTATTTTCTTCTCAGCTAAGCTAAAGAAATATTGTCATCTGAGAACAGATGTAATTTATGTTTCTATTCCTTAGTGGTCTATTTTTGGATGAATACATTGACCACATAATGGAGCAGGTTTAGCATAAGAAAAACCTTCCTTATGGTATTCATATAATGCAAGTCAGATCACGTACAAACATATTTTAAAAGCTACAAGATAATTAGGAAGATTGATCTTCTTAAAGCATTCATATCTGAGTGCATTTCTCTGGTGCTCCAAATCCTTGAAGGAGTCCATGTTCGTCCATCCATCAGGCATGCAGAGCCTCCATGGTTTCACCCCATCAACTTTCCACCTTCATCTCTTCCTTCTCCTGTGTTTGCTTCTTAAATGCTGTGCAAACTATTGTGGGCTTCACACAATTCCCACCTCTTCTCCTTTCCTTGTTCACACACACACACACACACACACACACACACACACACATATATAGACAGAGAGAGAGAGAAAAAAATCTGCTCTTCTCCTCATCTCCATACTATTTTCCTTTTCCTTCCCTCAAAGCTATATAAGTAACCCAATTCAAAATTATACAGCTGATTTAGCCTAATATTCTACCTTCATCATTAGTCCTTCCTGATTCTTCAAGTTGATTTGATTCTCTCATATTTTATTTTTACTTCCTTTGTAGCTTTATTTACAAGGACAGAGAAATGGCATATTTTTTATTGCCTGGTATTTTCCTAATAGGTTGTCTTCTCTTTGAATAATAGATGGTAGTCTTGAATTTTGGATCTTTCAAAATGCCCTACAAAGCATTTTGTATATAACTTTTGGGTAGATCAAGGTCAACAGGTGTTGGAATTCACATATGAATCAGATATAGTCTCAGACTTAAAAGTGCAGAAAGCTCCAGGGGTAGGAAAAATGTCACAAATATTATAATGCAGTTAAGATCAATGATGTACAGACAAGAGGTTCTCAACCTTGTTGCCATATCAGAACCACCTTTGCAGCTTTGAATGATTTCATCTGTGACACAATATCACCCCAGACAAACTAAATCAACATTTTTGGGAAGGGGGCCAGGCATTGGTATGTTTTAAAAGCTTCCCAGGTGAGTAATTTGAAGGGAAGGTTCGAAGCACTGATTGAACTGAAAATGAACAGTGCTGTGGGAACACAGATGGAGGGTGTGGAGGAAAGAAATGGGAATAGCTACATAGGTGAGTTGAACTGGATAACCACACAGACCCCTCCTGAAACAAAAACTGTAAGAAGGAAGGTTTGCTGAACTAAAGAAGAAGGGTACTATTACTCACTTACTGGAAATCTGCATTCAGAGAATCCCAACTCATTAGACAGTTGCAAAATGGAACCAAACTGAGAATAAAGGTGTAAGAATTTCAAAGTGGGAAAACTTGGTCCTGAGTAGCACAAATAAAATCAAACATATTATAAAGGTTTTTATGTTACAAACTTGAGGCTTTTTTAGTAAATCCAAAACCCTAATTACACGTGCATTTGTTTCAAAGACTGATTCAGTATATTCGTAACCTATGTATTCACTTGTAATATCAAGTGTCTAAAATTTTGGGTGTTTTAATCAGTTTTTCATCATTCTGACCAAAAGACTTCACACAAGTAGCATAGAGGAGGAAAAGTTTATTTGGGCTGTTAGTTCCAGAGGTTGAGTCCATCCCTGGTCAGACAACTCCATTCCATATCTCTGAGCTCAAGGTGAGGAAGAATACAGAGCCTGGTGACCAGGACACAAGGAAAGCTTCACCATCAAAGGCAAGTTATAAAACCCAAGGCACAACCACAGTGACCAACTTCCTCCAACCACATCTAACCTGCCTACAATTATTGCCTTGTTAATCCATATAGGTGGATTAATCCACTGATCAAGTTATACCTCTCACAATCTAATCATTTAACCTCAGAAAATTCTTGCATTGACTCACACATGAGCTTTAGAGGAACACCTCATATCTAAACCGCAACACCAGGTATCAATGATTTACCTAGATAGTACATGAAACTAATAGATTTATCACCTACCACAGGAATAAAGTCTTTCTGCCTTGTTTAAATGAAAGGAAAATGATCATTAAAACAAATATTTTTTGCTATCTTAAACATTTGTAATTTCAGCAAGAAGATCAGATTCAGCCAGAACTAAATACCCTTTCATGACCTGACAATATAACCCTTCCATTAAGATAAAAAGACACCTCATGAAAACAAGAACCTTTGTAAAGAAGAAGGAAATGCCATGAGGGACTCAGAACTCCTTATGATGTGTTAATTTTGAATGCACTCCGATCTGGGATCCTGCAGGTGATCTTAATGTCAAATGCCTGCCTCACTATTTACCCAACCTATCACCTATTCCTCCCCAACTTGCTCCAGATGCCCCTGATCAACATTAACTGAGATAAAATTTGAATATGAAGAGGAAAAAAAAGTTAAGTCTTAAGAAACACAAACAGAATTTGTACTGATAGGAATATTGTAGGCTATACTTGAGCCTATGTGTTAAGGTGAGAGTGCAATAAATCACCTAGTCGATCTTAAAGCAGGAGACGGAAACTTTATTCACCAGCCGGTGGTCTGGATCCACCAGCTGGCAGGCCAAGGGCTAGGCTGCAAGTCCACACCCTTTGACCCACCCACCCCCAGGTTCTGAATTCACCTTTTAAAACCGTATTAAAGCATAAGTGGTGGTTGCTATGATTCAAAACCATAAACAAACATCATGAGGTCTAAATTCATAAGCAGAAAAGGGAGTGGGCCAAAACATTCCTAGTTGAGTACAAGTTAAAGAATGGTTACTAACATCTAGACAATCAATCTCTAATGGGGTACGTTGTCCAAGAAAAACAGGAACCTAAGAGAGGACACTTTTATGTTGTATAAAAATTGCCATCTTGTGTTGTCAAACATGCTGTGCTATGCATCTATTGATGGGAACAGAGACAGGGCTTTCCATGGGAAAAGCATTTCTTACATGATGTGGAGTCTCAGAGCAAAATGGAGTCTTATTTGGTCATTGCCCATCTAGCCTGGCCCATAACATATGAACCTGGAGTTTTATACGAAAGTTTGAAAGAATTTTCTGAAATAAAATGATATCATAGTTTATTCCTGCTGCTGTAACAGAGTAACTTAGGCTGGGTAATTTATAAGGAGTAGAAATTTATTGCTCATAGTTCTAGAGGCTAAAAACCTAAGATCAAGGCACCAACAGATTCAGTGTCTGGTGAGGTTTGTTCTCTGTTTCACAGAAACTACCTTCTAGCTGTGTTCTTACATGGTGGAAGGGCAGGGCAGCTCTCTGATTCCTCTTAAAAGGGCACTAAACACATTCAGCAGACTGGAGCTCTCATGACATATCACTTCCTAAAGATTCCACCTTCTCCTGCCATCACCTTGGTGATGAAGTTTTAGCATCTGAATTCTGGGGACACACAAACATAGCGAAAATAGTGAGCAACACCACAAAGGGTTGAACTGGTCTTGCCTTCTATGAGATCAGTGATCAACCAGTCACCAGGCAAAAGTTCTGGGGCCAAGAATTTTTCCTTACTCTATTGTAGGGAGAAATGCAAGTATATATGTCCCTATTCCAGATTATAAATAGGAGACTTCTCCATAAGTGGAAAAAAATCACATCAGGAAAGAAGTTGTCTACAACCAATAATTTAGCAGGCATTGGATAAAGCAGGAGTGGGAGACCTGGATGCAAAATTTCATACGGCTACCTTTCAGATACATTTTTCTGACACAATCAGTAGTCACTATGTAATTTGAGAGAGACAAAACATAAATTAACATTTTCAGCTAATGGTGTCATGCTGGGATGTCTAAGCAAAACCTTCAGAAACTTTTCTGCCTCTTGCATTTCTGTTTTCTCCAGTAACAGATGAGCACACTAGGCAGGGTTACAAAACTACTTGCTTTAAAACTGTTCACTTCCATGCTCAAGATTAAAGTTCTTATTTATTTTTATTAAAACAGAACAGGTGATCAAAATGCATTCAGGAAAGCTATAAGATTCCATCATTGATTTGATGGGGGAGCAAATTATTTTGTACTTAGTTAGAGCTCTTTTCTGTCTCTGGCTTGATCTCTGGATGGATTTCTTGCACTCATTTGTGGTATTACTCATTGATAAAGCCATTTGGAGTCAAAGATCTTAATTCCATTTGGTATCATATGTACACAATAGGATATATCATGCATATATTTAATTAGAAATATTTTGATATTTTAATGATGTATATTCTTAATCAATAATTTTATTGATGCTTTTTCCAATTTGGCAAAGAAATATGTTTATCAGGAAATACAGAAAAATCCAAAGAGACCAAAAACATCCTTAATCCCCTTCTCTGATAAGACAGTTTCCCACACCAACTCTACATATTTGTATTATTTTCTATTGTAGATTCAAAATTGAAAAACTGCCTAAAGTGACTAATTCTTTCAAGTCATATTTTGTACGTATGCACAAAATAATATATATGTGTGTGTATGTATATATGTATATGTATGTATGTATACACATACATACACACATATATATGATGCTCTTCATTTTGTAAATAATTTATGTTTTTGTGTTTCTTTAGCAGTCATGTTCAAAACACCCAAAACTAATCTATTAAACATTTCCATTCTGGAGCAATTAAAAAATTCATCCCTTATTCACTCTCAAATGCTGTTTTTGTTTTCCTTTCAGAAAGAACACTTTCTATCACAAAATTTTCTTTTAAGCAGTATAAATATATCACATAGTAGCAATGGAAATGCATTAAAAGCCTTATGTCAGTTCCTCTTTTTCTTTTATTTTATGTCTAGTTGCTAACAGTGTGTCATTTTGGAGGAGATGATGATTTAATATTTGGTGTTGATTATAATTCGACTCCTTGGAGGTATATATATTTTTCCTTCTGATGAGTTGATTTTTCCTTGGCCACTTACAGCTCCCAGTTCAGTTCATATTTCCGAAAAAGATAACTAGGTCTGCCAAATCTGTGTACATGGCCTTTCTACTCTAAAGGGACTTCCTGCACACAGCTTCTTGTACACAACACTAAATTGTCAACAAGAAATGAGCTTTCTCTCTTATCTGCAGCTTGGTACAGGGAGTACTGCTGTTCATTAGTCTAGCTGAACATTGAACATCCAGAAGAAAGTGAATGGTGAGACTGGCCAAACATTGAACTAGAAAGAACAAGAGAATGGAAGGATTTTTGCTCCATTGCAAAAGTGAATCTGCACTGTAGATGATTTTTAGTTATATACAGAGATAAGATTTTCTTGTGTCACACAAATTTAGAAAATAAAGGAGCAAGTATAGTTGAAATATCCTGCCTTTCCTAACTCTCTCTCCAGAATAAACCAATCTGAATTTGGTGCTGAAAGATTTCTTTTAGGCATGTCAAATCAAAGATTTTAGCAGTCATTAGTCCTCATTCACAAATTCAAGTCATGAGAGTGTAATGTTCTTGACCTTTCTATGACTCTATTTAACTTTTATCCCTTGATACTGGGTCAAGCAGAAACTTTCAGCTCAGACAATTCATAAACTCTGCTCCCTGTATGGATTTGAATCTTGACTCCCACATTTTCTGGCTTCATGACATTAATTATATCACCTCACCTTTCTATACCTTAGTTTTCTCAACTATGAAGTGTAAAAAAAATTATTCACCCCATTAATTTAATGAGTTAATTTAATGAGTTAATATACAGTAAGTATTTATAACTATACTTGGCATATAGTAAGAGCTTAATCAAAATTATCTACTATTCATGTAAAATGTGTAAATAAGTATGCTTTCACTCAAAAATGTTTTGGCAACCTCAGCATGTGTAGATCTTATTCTTTCTAAAAGCTGAATAGGATTTTGTAGATTGCATGTAGCATAATTAACCAAAAGACTACTGAAAGTTAATCAGGTGGTTTCTAATCTTTTGTTATAATCACTTGTACTTGAAAAATCCATCCTTATTTATAAATTTCTGAAAATTTATATTTGTTCTTGATAAATTCCTGATAGTGGATTTTTTTTAGTTAAGAAATGGTTAATTTTAGAGATGTTTCCATGTTACTTTCCAAAATATGAATCTGATGCCTAATTTCCCTCATCAACTTTGAGCATTGAACTTCAGATATCATCCCGGCATTAAGTCCAGTTATGGATGGAAGAACCCATGAGGTCCAGACATGTATTTACCCCTGTCTTTCAGATGCCTCCACTTTACCAGTATTTCCCATACAGCTGGAGGTAAACATGTTCAGTAAATTCTCACCTTATGACCTTCAAACTTGGTTCTTGTAGGAATTCTTTTTCTAATAAAAGACACTGCTATCTGCTAAGCTCCACTTAGAAATCTGGGAATTCTTGAAAATTTTATCTATTTTGCTTACACCTCAAAAAATAAAAATGATTGTCAGTTCATCATTAATCTCAGCAGTGAATTATGGGATATAATAAACCTAACCCATAGAACACTGTCTCATAAGTATTCTATTGCCAAATCTTGCAATCACTCTCTTTCTGTCCAGGCTGGCTCTCATTCAATCCATTTTCCTCCTTTTGGCTGGAATAATATTTCTAAAAGGCAGATATAATCTTGTGATTTCAGAATTTTAAATCTTTTTTAACTAACTCTTGACTGAAGGATAAAGTATAAAGCACATAAGATGCAGTAATTTCCTCTTATACTCAGGGAACAATTCCAAGACCCCTTTGAATGCCTAAAACCATGCATGGTTCCCAATCCTACAAATGCTATGTTCTTTTTCTCTATATACATATGTTTGATGAAATGTAATTTATAAATTATAATAAGAGATTAACAATAAGAAATGATAGTAGTCAAGTTGACAGCTTCACTATTTTGCACATTTTGGCCACTATTAATTAAAATAAGGTTTACTTGAGAACAAGTACTGAGATACCATGATAACCAAGATGTTATTGTACTAAATTGACCAGTGGGAAGGCAGCATACACAGCAAGGCTATGCTGCACAAAGGGTGACTCATATCCCAGGCAGGGGACAGCAGGATAACCTAAGAGTTCATCACACTTCTCAGAATGGCATAAAATTAAAAACATACATTTTCTTTTTATATTTTCAGACCATGATTGCCCACAGACAACTGAAATCATAGAAAGCAAAATTTTAGATGGGGTCCTACATTTCTGTATGGTCTGTCTCTGCTTTCTTATCTGGTTTCATATCTCACCACTTATATTTTTTTTCTCTCCTTCTTACACTGCCCTCCATAGTGATGTAGCATGAGCTTCCTCCCTTCCTACCACAGATCTTAGTTTAAAATTCAGTTCTGCCCAGAGGCCTTTCCTAACTGCTTGTCTGCTTTCAGTGAACAAGCATCCCTCTAGGCTGTTCTGACTCTGAGGGCATTGACTATGTTTATCTGGTTCAGCACAGTGTCCCCAGGAACTCACTTGATAAGTGTTTGTTTCATGAATAAGTATATTGCGGGAGTAAGTAAATGCACTAAAAAGATTGCCTCCTGTCATGGGAGTGGAACGTAAAACAAATCCCTCTTCTTGAAAAGGCTGATGTGTCTGAATTAGGTAACAGACATAGAGACATTCTGAAGAATTTGAAATCAAAAACAAAAACAGAGACACTTGTAAAAAAATGTCATATACTTTTAAAAATCAGATATTCAGCAGGAATTAGAATATCAGTGTTTACTCACAATTTTCTGGTAAGGGAGTGAATTATTTTCAATGTTCTGAAAGAAGAAAAGTGGCAATATTTTGTAAAAATGCCTATTTAATACCTGATACAATGTTAGTAATACTATGATGAGTTTAACATCTGAAAGTTGGTGACATGCTTCTGGTACCCTCCAAGGGAGCTTGTGAAGCAAAGCCTGATCTGAAGCTGATTCAGCACTCTGTGCCATGGCAAGTGTGGCTGTTCAGGATTCTGAAAAGCCAAATTGCTGCTTCAAAGAAAAGGACTTACTTAAGTGAAAATAACAATATGTTTGCTAAGTGATCCTAAATTTATAGTAATACTAAATTTGGCAGAGAGAACAATGTCTGGAAATAATCAAAGACACGAGCTGGCTGGGTTGTGGGATTTCAGACAGCCCCTGTGCTGCTCACGCCTGGGTTTCCTCATCTGAGCTGCAGATGAGGCTGAATTTTCTTCATTTGCTTCATTGTTACCACGGATGCATTGTTGGAAAGAACAGTTAAAATCTGAGACTTTCAAGGAAAAACTTACTTAAGTGAATAAATCACCACTATTTCTCTGGAAGGTGATTTGGATAATATGACTTTACAATAAAATGTTTTCAATTTCACACTGCAATTATGATGATTCTAGTTTTGAATACGCACAATATAGGAAAAGAGAGAGAGAGAGAGATCAAAAGAAAAATCAACAGGAAAGATTAGGACTTAAAGTCAAAATGTTGAAGTCAATAAGCAAATTGCAGGGAAAACAACCTTTCCTTTTGATTTTAAAAATAACTGTGAAAAGACAATATAGTTGGAGGATTTATTTTCTGTTCATGAGGAATTACACATCTCCACTATAAACTGAGATGATACTTTAAACAGCACATATAGTGTCATCTCAGCCAGGAAACATCAACTCCAAGGAAGACCCTCTGTGCTCAAGTTAAACACCAAGTGATCTCCAGGATATTTTTTTAAAGTTCTTTGTTTCTCTAGATATTTAATTTAAATATCCATGGTCCTCGAAAGCAGCAAGTGGTAGAGAATAAAGTCATCTATAAATAAATTGCAGAAAACTATAAACACTATGTATTTATTTCATAGCTACTCACTTTTTGGAAGATTATTGTTACTGTTTTTTTGTTCTTTCATTTTTCTTTTTTTAGAAATATACAAATGAGATTTAATATCATGGAACGGAAAAAAAATGTTACATGATTGAGATAAATTTTTTAATTACAAAATCTTTATTAAGTGGGCTTTGCCTGAAAAATTCCAATGTCCTGCTAGGGGGTTTGCATTTACAAACTGGCATTGCAGTGACTTTATCAAGAAAGAAGGTCTACCCCAGCACAGATGGAAGAGGATTGCTGTAGGAGGGATTGGCCATTGTTTGGAATTGGTGTGTTTGTTAGGAGTGGGAGAACCTAAGAACCCAGAGGTAGCAGGGAAATCTCCGAGCTTCTGTGCAGCACACTAGGAGATGGTGGGGCTGTTGACTGCTGTTAACTGCACTGGCCCATGCAACTTGGAGCAGTTAATGGAGTATTGGTGAGTGGGAAAGAGATAATGAGGCAAAGCAGGGGACAGATGTCAAAACCTGAGGACATTTGTGTGTTTTATCAGCTTGTCCTTGCCATGGGAGCTCTCGCAAGTTTTTAGCTGAGCATTGACATGATCATATTTGCATTTTGAAGGACAACATGCAGAGAACTGAAGGGCAAACAATTAGACAATTCTTGTAATGATAGTGAGAGGAAATGGCTTACCATGATGTTTTAAGGAAACATTTAACAAAACATAAATCTACTGGATAAAGACTTGAGACTGAGTAGGGCTAAAAGACACATAACTTCCTGGTTTACATCACTGGGTAACTGCAAAGGCAGCTGGGAAAAGGAATATGGGAAATAAATCATTTGTTTCAATTGCTCTCAATTGTCTATATTCAATATAAAAGATTTTGGAAATTAAATCATATTTTCAAGTGTACTTTTTTGGCATTAAAAAAACTTTTAAATTTTATAACTACAGGGATTCTCATAAATTGTGAATTCCCCTATTAATTTTATTGAAAACAGTGAGGATCGAAGATCAAATCAACCTTATAATAACAATGACGAAGCTAGAAAATAGACTTCTGTCCTCAGTTTCACATTCTGCCTCATGCAGTCAGTAAGTTCAACACACAGTATATCCTTAAAAAATGAATAATTTGTTAGCTTATGGATGTTCCTTTAAGGTATTGATTTTGCTACACACAAGATACAAATAAACATACAAATACAACATACATTTAACTTCTCCCAGGCTTCTATTAGAATATAATCTTAAAAGTAAATTTTCTTTGCTATTAAAAACTTGTAAATTCATATGGTAATTTATACTCAGATTTTGTTACTGTTTTAGTCTGCCTAAAATTTTTCTCTATAGTAGTTAGTGAAAATATTTCCAAACTTTAGCCTTATGAATTTTCTATCTATATCCTTCCAAAATATACCCCATATCATTAAAAAAAATAAAATAAAAAGCTGAGGAAGGACACGGTGGTACAGCACTCCCTGATTAAATGCCCAGGGTCACTAAAAAAAAAAAAAAAAGAAGAAGAAGGAGGAGAAAGAGAAGGAGACGGGAAGGAAGGAAGGAAGGAAGGAAGGAAGGAAGGAAGGAAGGAAGGGAAAGATATTCAAAGATTACTATCCCCAGTAGTAAAATGTCAGAAACATCTTGAATGAATTAATTTTTAAAAAAAAATCTTTTTCATCTCCAGAGTAGAACATCATATAATAATCTCCATTAGTATGTAGTTTATGAGGGATGTAGAGACATATATGAAAATATATGCAGAAAATAAAACTTGAAATTATATATATTCTGAAGATAGAAGTCTAAGCATGTTGATGAAAACGTTAGAAAAATTAATAGGTTTACTGAGAATGCTATAGAGAAATACAGAAGTATATTTCTTTTAGAATAGTTTTGTTTTCTCTCTCTTACTCTTTCATTGTAGCATGAAAGAAATATCTTTATGAAACACTTTTGCAACTTCTGTTCCTAGCAAATATGGAAACTAGGCATCATAGAAAAAAATTCTCCAACTACAAAGTTCCTAGAAAATTTGGGCGAAATGTGACATTCTTTTAAATTCCTCATAGGAATGTTAAGAACTGAAGCACAGAGTGGTTTGTGAGCAAGCCCTGAACTGTGGCTACTCTCAGGATATCAACATCAGGAACATAAGGCTTTAGGTTTGCAAGTTCTGGTGGAAGAAGACTCAGACATCCTACCCAGCCCTGATGTGGCGTTCGTGGGAAAGTCAGCTTTTCCTTACTGTGACTAAAATACCTTTCAAGAACACCTTAGAAGAGAAATGTTTATTTTGGCTCAAGGTTCCAGTCCACTGTGAGCCAACTCCATTGCTTTGGGCCTGAGGTAAAGCAGGACATCATGGTAGAAGAAAGTAATTCAGATCATGGCAACTGAGAGACAGAGACTGATCAAAGAGCTAGGGATAAAATATCATTCCAAACGGCATACCCAGAGTGACCTATTTCCTTCAGCCATGCTCTATCTGCCTACAGTAGCCACTCAGTATCCCATTTAGATTATTAACCCAATGAGGTTACAGCTCTCATAATCTAATCATTGCCACATGAGCTTTTGGGGGGACATCTCATATCCAAATCATAACAAAGCATCATCTTACATATGTATCTACTGACTATTTTGCTGTTACTTCTGGTCTTTGATTTCCTCAATTAATTGACGAAAGAGCAATCATTAAACATTGGTTGAAAGCAATTTCCTATGAGACAGTGCTGACATTCTTTCTTTAGCTTATCCATATTATAAATCGTACGTCTTCTCTAATGAGTTAGACATGAGAACTTCAGTTATACTTTATTTTGATACTTATAAGCTAGACCCACCATGATGTTGTTAAAGTTGTTGCTCATGTTTGTAACAGCTTTATAAGTTTTTTAAATTTGAAATGGGTCAATATTATGTTCAAGAGTCAGTAAAACATAATTAGGATTCATACTATATAATAATAAAGATGTGTGAGTTTGAAGGCCAGCTCTATCATTTATACTAGTTATGTGATCCAAGGCAAATTACTCAGCCCACCCAGGCTTCAAATTCTTATAATAGAATAATATTTCTTTCTCATAGTGTCAAGATTAAATAATATAATTCCTGAAAAGCATTTAGCATAATGTTAGATTTATAATATAGATCCAATAATTATTAAACATTAAAATAATTGAGAAATAAGGGGATTTGGATTGTCCACATAAATTATGTAGAATACATTATTGGTTTTATTAGTGACCCTATTTAAAAATACAATCAGATTTAACATGGGAAAAAATGAAGTGGCTCATTAATACGCCTTCTGTTTTTCTTGCATTCTTATCTCTGTATCATGATCATCTGTTCTATAATACCTGATGCTAGAAACATTTGCTTTTTTAAGAAGAAATTGTATAATTTGCATATAATAAAAATATGACTTATGGTAAGTGTACAAGTCAATGATTTTCAGTGAATTTTACACAGTTGTACAGTTGTCATCACAACCCAATTTAAATACATATCTATTATCCTCAAAAGGTCTCTGGTTCCTGCTTGTAGACAGGGGCCATTCACATACACAGCACACCAGGGAATGGTTCCTATTCTTGCACCTCACTCTATCTATCTCTTGGTGACACATGACTAGTTAAGGTCCAGGAGGAAGTAGAGAAGGGGACCTGGTTTGGGTTATTATTCCGTCAACTTTGGCCAAAAAAAAAAAAAAAAAAAAAAAAGAGTGTGAAAATGGCAGAAGCCAAATCACATAGAAATAGAACCAGAACCTTGGAAGTTGGCAAAAGAAATTGGGGCCAATGAATTGAGAGACAAGTGGCTAGAGCCATAGAAGGAAGTGAAAAGACATGTTGGAATTTGTTTATTTAAGAGTCATATCATAGTGCCCGGAAATTTGTATTAAAGCAAGAATTAAAGCTAAGGAAATGACGTAGATAGAAAGTAGATGTCCCAGTGGTCAACAAGTTGCAGATAAGAACTTAAATATTTAAAATGAGATAGTAGGAGCCACTGTGATCATTCACAAACGAATTTCCTTAGGAGAACAAGTTGAGCAGAAATGAATATTAGGAGGTTTTTCCCACTTAATTAGCATCACTTGTCACAGAGCTAATGAATGGCATCAAGCTTTGATCAAAATGCTCTCTGGTTTTAAAATTTCTATGAAGCCAGGATCTTTTTAAACAAGAGCAGGTTTAAAAATAAACATCCATTTAAGCATAGATCATATAATTCATTTAATTATGTAAGTGAAACCCACAGGAGATAAACAAGACAAATACTCTTTACCTTCTGGTTCTTTTCTCTAAGCCCCATTTCTAGCAGAAAATGGAAAGAATATGTGGGGGAAAGCAGACAGGTATGATTTTGCTTTCTACCATTTCAGGAAAGCACATTGTTAAACCCCGTGAAGCCAGAAGGTCATGTTTAAGTGCAGTAAAGTGTGAATTTTCATTTATTATCCACAAGGTTTTCTTCTCAGAACTAAGAACATGTCTGTCCCTCCCTATGGATTCAAGAAACCGTTTATTTACAAGTAGTGATTGATTTGTGAAAAAATAGGTGGAAATCGTACTGATAATTTTCTCTGCAGATTGAGCTCTGCCTCAGAAGCAGGAACACGCTAGTAGAAAGCACTTTTTCCTACACTTGTCGACTTCCATGCTCCTCTACAACCCTGCCCCTCCTCCTTCATGTTTTCCTTCCCTTTTCTTCTTGCCTGTTCATTGTCTCTAATCTACATTTTTTTTTTTATAATTCCACTTCCTGAAATCCTAGTTTGGCTAGTAAATGGGTTGGGAAGGAGAAGGAGTTGAAAAGTAAAAGTGAGAGTTTCAAGGTATGGACTTGTAGTCAGGGACCTGTGGAAGGACCCTTTATTTCTCTTCTTGCCTGCCTCCAACCTCCATCAAATCCTAACTAAGCACAAGGCAAGAATACCAGTGTCTTAAGAGTTATTTACCTCCAGATAGGTAAGGGTAAGGACAAGGGTAAGGAAATCAATTTGTAGGTCATTGCAGTAATTCTGGTAGTTTAAAATGGTGGTAGCTTGCACCATGTTATTTGCAATAAGGTTGGAAAAAAGTGTTTGGATTCTTGGTCTATTTTGGAGGACAGAGAAGGCTTTCCTGAAAAATCAGACAAAATGCAGGCAGGGGAGAGTGGGGTCATGGATCACATGCTGTGGTCATGTCATAAACTGTGATAGAGAAGACAGTGGACCTGCGGGTTGAGAATAGGAGCTGATTGGAGCAGTGTGGAACTCTTTAAGTTCCAGCTGTCAAGGGAGAGCTCTTATTTTAATTGGAATCAAGGAAAAATGTCCAGGCTAGAGATGTGCATTTGGAATTATGGGCACAATTGATGCATTTAAACCACAAGATTAAATGATCTTACTTAGGAGAGATATGCAGATCAACAAGGCAAAAGTTCTGAGGACTGAAAGTCCTGGTACATGCTGACCCTGGAGAAGGGGATTAAGAAAGACTAGCAAAAAGGGTTGGAGGAGATTGATAACACAATTCAAACTATAGAAGTTCTTGTTTGAATTATACTTTGTCTAGCAATTAGAGTTTATGAATATGAATGTGAATTCACTGTGTGCTTTATCTTTCTTTACATCTCCAAAAAACGATATGCGTAGTTACAGCTTACATACACAGGAGTATGTGGATGTGTATGTGTTCTACTTACAGTGATTCTAAGTATGTTAACATGTTTAGGTAAATATATAAATTTTAAATTAATACTTTAATTCACTATTTAATCAATAGAAAAATGATATTAAACCTGTTTCAATTTTCATTATCTATGATTTGCTATATCATGTATAATGTATTTTGTCTGAAGAAATATTTTCTCCTCCTTCTGGTTTTTATCTGATTGATAGTTGATTCAAGTGTTTGGATTCAGTGTAATTCTCATACCACTGTAAAATAGAGTTTAGTTATATTCTTTCTATCTAGATAATTAAATTATACTTGTAACTTTCCATTTAACTGTTAAAATATATGACATGTTTAAAGAGTAAGGCACTGAATATGTACATGAATTTATGTATACTTAAAATTATTTTGTGGGTGGTGATATTTTTGTCCATACCATACTATTTCATCCTGAACACCAACATTAGCTTTTATTGGGGAAAATGAATCTTTCAGCCTCACTGGGTAAGATGCTCATCATTAAAAGATGTTAGGCAGGGAGTCCATTGGGAGGGAAAAGATGAAAGAGCCATGGAAAATGTCAGGAGAGGAACCCTGGCAAAGAGAAAGGAACCAAAGCAAGGTGTGCAGAACAGAAGGATGGAGTGTCCGTGTAGCTCTGTGACAAATTTCAAGAAAATTAGAGGAGCTTAATAAGGGACTTTTATCAGAATCATTACATGGCATGATCCAGGGTCATGAATCAAAACAATGGCTGCACACATCTCTAAATTTACTCAGTTTTCTTTTTGCATCAAAATATCCTGAGGCCTTATGACAAATGTTGCAACCTACTGTATCTCAGTGTGCCAAGGAATCTGCATTTTAAAATAAACATTCAAGCCCTGTCCTCATTCCCGAGTAAATTTTATTCCTGCTAAACTTTGAGCATTGGTAATCTAGATTATGAGAAAAGAAAATGTGAGAATGAAATCTTAGAAATATATGTTTTAAATTCATGTGGAGAGGAGAATCTAAGGGAGTTTGCAGAGTAAGAGCTAATGCAGAAAATATAATGAAAGTCCATAATATTCACAAATAAAGTAGTAGCAAACCACCCGGAGAGAAAAGAAGGAAGACAGTAGACACTAGAGGAAAAAAAACAATGAACAGGAGAGAGGGTATAGAGGCCAGAAACGGTACAATGCAGAAGGAGGAGTCAAGGAAAGAGGAAGATGGAGACTTCATGGCTTGAAGCAGGGCAGGTTTTCAATAACTAAATAGTGGGTGGCCTCTGAGTGCCCACCAGAACACACACCAGGAAGCAAACTCTAGTGGCAGAAGAGCAGGCCAGCAAATAGCACTGGGTCTGTAGTCCCTCCTGCTTCCTGAGGTCAGAGCTGCAAGGGGTCCAACTTCTGGTAAGACATCAATATCTTTAGATAATTGTCACCAAAATAGCACTGGAATTTAGGAAGGACCTTGGTGGGTTGACTTTTCGAGCCTGTCTCAAGGAATAGTTCACAATTTTTGTTCTACATGCCCCAGTTCCCACCATAGGATGAATCAGGAATACATACAAGTCATACACGGGCTCTACTGCTTCCCTTCTCCTCTTCTTAAGTGCTTAATTAGCATTAAAATATATAATAACTCCTTAAGGTGTATTTTAACAGCTGACATTTAAAATCTCCAAGTAGAAAATGAAAGCCAGTCCTTAAGAGCATCTTCAGTCTAGCCGTGCATTTCTTTGCCTTCATAAGCCTGTCATCCTCATTGACTCCTTGTTGGAGCTTCTGAATAGCTGAAGCATCCAAGGACATTTCATCACTCTGTAACAGATACATGAATAATAAATAAAATATGAGGAATATTTATTATATTTTTGCTAAAAGAATAATATTCCCTAAAGATTGTTATTCCCCACCCCCGGAAAAAAATTATTAGAGAAGAGAATACTTAGGTGTTAATTTTTCTTATTGATTTCTAAATTGTTACAGATGAGAAATGGAATTATGGGAATTTGAGTAATTTGCTTGGTAACTGTAGGGGAAATAGCTACAGTTTGGATTTCAAATTGTGGTGCAAAAGCACTTTAAGTATCAGGTATATTTGGTATTTGGAGATAGCACAGTACAGAGGTGCATGCCTGTAATCCTAGTAGCAAGGGAGGCTAAAGCAGGAGGATCTCAAGTTCAAAGTCAGCCTCAGCAACTTAGTGAGGCCCTGTGGAACTTAGTGAGACCCTGTCTCAAAGTAAAAAATAAAAAGGGTTGGAGATGTGGTTGAACAACCCTGGGTTCAATCCCTGGTGCAAAAAAAAAAAAAAAAAAAGAGTTGAATAGAGTTGAATGTAAGGACACGTAGGCAGGTTTGTACCAGCCATGACTTGCTCCTCCTCCCTCCTGCACTGGGTTTTGCTGCTTTATTCATTTCTCTGATGGAATGCCCCCTTTGTCTTTCCTGCTGAAACTGACCAAAGATGTCTTTGCTTTATGAATCCCTAACTCCCATGACATTCTCCATCAGGTCCTAGATGATGATTATGAATTTCAATAATCCTTCAGTTAATAATCCATATTAAATTTCTTTAAAGGTCAGATGGGAAACCATAAGGAACAAAAAAGAGTGGTGATAAAGTAATGGAATGAAATTTTTATGCTATAAAATTCTTTTTCTATTCAATAAAATTAGCCATATGCCCACCTGGCATTAATTTCTTTTCTCCCTATTCTGATTTTTTTTTTTTAAAGAGAGAGTGCGAGAGAGGGAGAGAGAGAGAAAGAATTTTAATATTTATTTTTTGGTTATCGGCGGACACAACATCTTTATATGTGGTGCTGAGGATCGAACCCGGGCTGCACGCATGCCAGGCAAGCGCGCTACCGCTTGAGCCACATCCCAGCCCTCTGAATTTTAATACTTATTTCCTTCCTCCTTGCCCAGTGCCATGGGGAAAGTAGAGGGAGTGGTTTTTGAATGCTTGCTGTAATACCAAACACTATTTTAGGTATGTCACCTGAGGGATCTCTAATCTCATCCATCTCATAGAATTGTTTGGACAATTATTCCCAGTCTCCTGATGAGGAAGCTGAAGGCTGCCCAAGATTGTCACCTTAGTAAGTGGCAGACCAGGATTTAGTTTGACAATGGCTTGAATGTAAAGTCTCATGCTTTTCTCTCTGTACTCAAGTCCATTAGTAATTAATAGTAATAATAATTTTTGATTACTAATACTTGACATATATAATCATATGGAATCTTGCTGGTGGTTGAACAAGAACTGGATATATTTAACCTAGTCTTAAAAAATGCATTTGTCACCTGACTTAAAAATTTCTAGGAGTAATAGAAGGGGGCCAATGGGAGGGAGAAGAGGAAGGAAAGAAGTGAATACTGGGAAATGAAATTGACCGAGTCTGTTATGTGCACGTATGAATATGTAACAACAGATCCCACCCAGGTATAATTATAATCCATCAATTAAAAAACAAACAGAAAACTGTTAGGATATCATAAAACTCCCTTGGAATAATTCTGATCTGTTCTGTTTATCATCAGCCACCTGGTATTAAAGGCTGCAAATCCTTTCTGCTTTTGGTATAATGTGCCATTATCTTTGCTGTTGCAGTACTGGATACCAGTTTATTTACTATTCACCTGAAAACACAGCCAAAGCAAAAGAAGTTCTCAGCAACATCAATCAACTACAACCTCTGATAGCAACCCATGCCGACCTGCTGCTTAATTCTGCAAGCCAGCGTTCTCCAGACAGCTTGAAGAATTCGTTAAAGATGCTTTCAGAAAAAGTAAGATCCAAATCTTCACTATAGAAGGAAAATGAAATCCCCCCAGCCCCATTGGTCTTGCGTTCTGCATACATTGCCTTTCATAGCATCTGGAAGTGTAAGAGACTGAGTTAAAAGTGAGCTTCAAAGTGTTGTCATGGGATCAGAATGAATTGGCCTTGTTCTCTTTTCAAATCTTACCAAGCATTGTTTTTTTATTTTATTTTATTTTTTTTTTTTGTTGTTGTTGTTTTTCCTGGTAAGAAGTGAATCCTGTTATTGGTTGGTGGACACTGTCTCTTTTCCTTGGCATCTTTCATTTTCTTTGGCTTATGGTCTTATTAGGTGAATTAAATGAGATTTTGAAAAGTATTTTCTTCTGTTGATCACCTGACGTTTATGCATGCAAAGCCATGCATTTGAGTAAGAATGTCATTTCCTTTGAAAGCAGAACTTTGACGTGGGTTCACACTCCTGGCATGGGGGTAATTCCTCTGCTTCGGTTTGCTCTCTTCAATATTACCTACTGGGAGCAGATTCTAAAGATTTCTGTAAGCGTTAGTTATTGTTTGAGACATACGTAAGAACCTAAGGCTGGGTATTTGCTCCTGTATGTGCAGAAAGGAAGGGTGGTGTGGCATGGGACAGACACTCCATATCAACTTTCATAGCTAATGAGGGCAGCTGTATGACATAAAGCCAAGGTGGAAGAAGACAAATTATGGGCTGACTTTAAATGTAAAACCAGGTATCATGGAGTCTAATACCAATGTGCTCATCCATCACCTCTGCATTCTGACATCTTATAATTTATTTTGAGACACTTTTAATGAAACTGACCAACAGAAACTCTTAACATTATAATTCTAGAGTAAGTTAAAAGTATACCTCTTTTACTTCTTTCCAAAGAACAGATTCTTAGAAACCTGGATATTATGTATATCTATAATTTTACTCAGATATTTGGATGTTTAAGAATAATCACACCTTGCACTTGTGTAGCATTTTAAATTGCATTTTAAATTTTCATACATTTTTCTCATAGGAAAAAACTAATACCCATTTTTATTAAAAATTAGCTGGTATCTGTGAAGAAAGGTTAAGTGACTTGCTTAATAAATTAAAAAGACAAAACTCAGAATCTCAACCCAAGATTGAACTGTAGCATTCTTTCCATGCCATAATACGTGCGTCCATCATGAAAAGGAAGAAAATAATGACCAAATTTTAGAAGAACATACTTCATGTCAAAGCAAGGGGCTACATGACTTATGTTATCTTGTTTAATCTTCACAATTGTGGGATGCATATTATCTTCATTTTTTGACTCCAAGAAGTTAAAAACTATTAGAAATCATAAAACTAGCATAGAATTCAGGAACTGAACAAAACCAGGGATTCAAACCCAGGACTATGTCCTTTATATAATATATATGTTCTGAGTTTTCCTTATTTAAAATATTCAAAAGTCGTTTTATTGGACAAACTCCTTAGCAACAAATACGTATTCTAGTAGTCAACAAATATGTCTTTAGGGCCAAGGGAAAAAAAAGAAAAAAAGTAAAGGATTGATGCATACGGTAAAATAATATAATTTAATTTTGGTTCATTTCTCTTTTGGATTTGTAGATGAGGTGAGGTTTTTTCCGGGCTCACCTAAGCAGAAAATTTTAGCAAATAGCACATCACTGTAATGATTACAGAGCATTATTTATATTCTTCCTGTGCACTGGGCAGGGACTTATCATCTCATACATCATTTACAACTTGCTGCAGTGATTTCGGGGGGTGGGGGGACTTTCTGCTCCTTTAATCCAGCAGTGCTCCAACTTTTCCCCCTATGTTTTCTACAGGGTAGATAAGCTTTGCCTACTAATAAATCTCTCAGCCCTTGAAACTAGGAGGACCTTTTTTAAGTTAAGTTTGCAAGCCATGCATTCTTTTAAGAATTTATGCCTGGAATTTCAGAGAATGATCTAAGTTAACAATTTTACATAGTTTATGAAGAAGAGTAGCTTCTGACTTAGAATAAAGTGTGATCCATGAGTTTATTATGAAAAGGAAATAGTTTTAGTGACATCCCAAGTTTAAATGTAATTTAATATTAGTGGAATGTAAATTTTTAAAGTTTCATTTTTCTAAGTTTGGGGGATTTTAAAAATTGGATTAGAGAATACATTTTTTTCCTTCATTCATAGTCCCCAGTGTTAAAAAGTAAATTTTATTCTTTGTATTTAAGATATGCAGCATGATCCTAAGGGACACATATAGATAGTAAAAAGGTTACCAGGATGAAGGAAATTAGCACATTCATCATCTTACACAGTTTTTGTGGGTTTTTTGTTGTCAGGTGGCTGGGCAGTGGCACACGCCTATAATCCCAGTGGCTGGGAGGCTGAGATAGGAGGATTGTGGCTTCAGAACTAGCCTCAACAATGGTGAGGTGCTAAACAACTCAGTGAGACCCTGTCTCTAAATAAAATACAAAATAAGGTTGGGGATGTGGCTCAGTGGTCGAGTACCCCTGAGTTCAATCCTTGATACCCTCCCCCACCAAAAGAGAAAAGAAAAGAAAAAAAAAAGAGAGATGGCAGGGGAACTTGCTAACATATTCAGGAAATCTCTGAGTAGACAATACTTTTATATCCTAAAGTAATTCATAGCATCTCTGCTGCTATAAATTAGAGAACCAAAGCATAGGTCTAAGTTTACAAACAAAATTCTGTCCTTATGAACATTCACTGGTAGAAAGAAAGAAACATACACAATTTATAAAAATTAAAAGGATTTCCTGAATTCATACTGTAAACCAGGCACTATGTCTGACACCAGGGGCACTGGCAGAATAAAAAAAAAAAAAAGACTCTGGACCGCTCTTCACAAGAAATTCACAATAAGAGTTGTGGTGATAATGACAAATGACTGTGACAGGTAGCAGTTAGCTGAGGCTTAACTCTGCTGCAAGGTATTCAGTTTTCACAATACCATGAAGAAGATACTACTGTTTTCTACACTGTTTCCTCCTAATCTTTTTTTCTTTTTTATGAATCATGCTTTTATTTATTTATTTATTTTTTAATTTTAATTAGTTTTGTATTCTCATTTTACTCTGTTAAGAAAACTAAGGCAGAGAACCATTAAATAATGTGCTTACAGTTATAGGAGTTGGTTTTCTGACTCCAGATTCTGTGAGCTTAACCATTATCCTGTCTTTGAATGTCCCAGGAGTTTATGATGGACACTTCTACATAGAACCACATACATTAGTTGTATGGTAAAGAACATAAGTGTGATTTCACAATAATGAATATTTTCTGTAATAGTTTCATGTTCTCATGTACTAGCATACCTCTTGATGGAGAATTGTATTTATTTGTTGCATGTTAGTTCTTGCAAATATTAAATAATTTTATGTTTCTAACATTAAGCAAGCTTTCTCTGAATAATTACAAATGAAAAGACAAAGGATAAGGCAAAATTTTAATATGAAATATTAAAGTTTACTATTAGAGTGGGATAAAAATTCATTTTTCTTTTGCTCAAATTAAATTTGTGCTATTTCATGAAAATACATCCAAGGAAAAATGTAAATAAATTCAAGCTGAAAAGAATTGAAAAATGAATGTAGGTAATAAATGTTATTTCTTATGGTTTAGAAATATGTGTGACATTAACTTTCAAATGCCTACTGCTTTTTTCCTTTCTATAGAGAGTTATAGGCCTTGTTTAGAAAGTCATTATTGTCCTGCTCACTAAAAAGCATCAGTGATCACTTAATTATGTATGGTATTGTACTCAGTGCTATATGATAAATACTATATACACATGGTCCTTAACTTTTATAACCCAAGACTTTAAGAATGGTAGTGTTTACCAGTGTTACAATTGTTAAATGGTTAAAAATGCAAATATTAGAGTCTATATTACAGTATATTTAAGAAATTCTCATTACTAGTATTCTTTCATTTTCAGCATACTCTGCTAAAATACTGTGTGTACTGAAAGAAAAATGAAAAACATTTCATTCTAGAGCTCAAATCAAGATTTTCTTAAGAATTGTTCTGTTTCTATAAGAGCAATGCCTGGAATGGTAAGAAATTGAAGACACAAGTGATATAGAGGAGAATTTTAATTATGTTGATTATTTAGATACAGAATAGGAATTTCATATTGTTTATTCACTTCAACCCTTCCTAAGTCTAACTCAGCACCAAACTTTAATATAGGATTTAATGAGTAAAGATATTTGGTTTATTATCTATGGTTATAAACTATACATACTAGTGGTATAAAGGGAACTTGAGAATAACTGGTTTAAGTGAAGATTAAATTTCAGAATCAGAATTTATGCTTCTGCGTCTCATAAATCCTTCCAAGTAGTAAATATTTAATTTGTGAAATAATATTATACAATTAACAAAATTTGTGTTTATTAGAAAACTTCAGAATTGGAAAAAAAGATGAGAAAATAAGAAAATGTTAAGAATGAAACTTGTATATTAAATTCATGAAGTCAGAACTGCTGTCCATGATGGAGACACATGGATCCTCCTACCTTAAAGTGTGATAAGACTGGACAAAATGGTTTTTAACCACTTGAAAATAGGAAACACAGGAAGTTAACAAACTATGTGATCCTAAATTGCTGAGCTTACATTCAAAGGCATTTTTCAGGCTGTAGCGCTTGGGAGAAGGAATATAAACAGTAATGTTCTCAAATTAAGTAAATAGGGATTAGAGTTTGGGAAGTCCAAGATAGCTAGAAATAACAGAGCAGAGCATCAAGAAAAGAGGAATCTTCATATAGATAGAGACTTGTAGTCCTGTAAATGAGTGCCTTTAAATCTTTACTTTAGTTCTTATTCAAGTTTCACTGAGAATAAACTACCCATATTCAAAAAGAAAATACCAAACCCAAACCACTAAAACAGTTCCTAGTTGTCGCACAGGGCTGAGAATAATTTATCTTTCTGCCAGCAGAGCAAACGAGATGTTCAGGGAATCAAGTAGCATCATCACAAGAACATGGCCCTAGTAGTAGGGATAAATTAATACTAAAGATTGCTCCTAATGCATCCTAATAAGGCTTTAAAATAAAGATTGAAATAATCCCACTGATTTTAAGTAACTTAACTTAAAACATTATTCTTTAAATAAGTATAATAAAATCTAGAAACCAAGAATGTATGATCAAAATACCTGCCACTTATTAAACAAATACTAAACATGTGATGAAGCAGGGAAATTTTACCTGCAGCTCGACACATGGAATATAAACAGACCCAGAAACAACAGAGATGATTACATTAGCAGATAAGGAATCTAAAATAGGAATTTTGTATATTCTCCATCTATTTTGGAAATTGGAGAAACAACTGAATAGAATGAGGAGAATGATACAATATTTTTAAAAGAATCAACTGGATGTGATGGTGCATACTGTTAATCCCAGGTACTTGGGAGATTGAGGCAGGAGAATCACAAGTTTAAGGCCAGTTTGGGTAACTCAGAAAGATTCTCTCCCTAAAAATAAAAAAATAAAAGTCTGGAATGTGGCTCAGTGATAGAGCACCCCAAGGTCCAATCTTAGTACCACAAAATAAAGAATAAGTAAGTAATAAAAATAAAAAAGGATCACAAAGATCTCAAAATCTGAGATAAAAATCTTTTCTTGGTGAATTAGGAGTAAACTGGTCACAGTACAAGATTAGCAAATTTGTAAATATAGCCTTAAAAACAATTGAAATTAAACATAGAGCAAAACCACTGAAAAACATGACCAGAACATAAATGACTTACAAATTTATGTTCTGGTCATGTTTTTCAGTGGTTTTGCTCTATGTTTAATTTCAATTGTTTTTAAGGCTATATTTACAAATTTGCTAATGACTTACAAATCAATGTCAAGTAGCCTGACATTTGTGTCCAAGAAAAGGAAGGAAAGAGGGAGCATAAAATTATTTGCAAAAATTATGGCCAAAATTTTTCATAATTTCATGAAACAGTAAAACTAGGGACTCAAGGAACTCAGGATACTCCAAGGAGAATAAATACAGAAAAAGAAACTCAGGATATTATAACCAAATTACTGAGAAACAGAGATAACATAAAATTGTATGTGGGATAGGGGCAAACCAAAAGGGGCATATGCAGAGAATGACGGCCAACTTCTCATTAGACACTATGAAAACCAGGCAAATATGGAGTAACATCTTCTAAGTACTGACCAAAATAAATATGATAACTTACAGTTCCATTCCCTGAGAGGATAACTGTCAAAGGTAAAAGTATGGTATATTTTATAGCAGATGTGCACTACAATACAATAGGTAGCAAAGAAAAGTCATCAAGGAGAAAAAAAAATGATACCAGAGAGATTTGGATCTACACAAAGAATAGAGAGAAAGACAGTAAATATGTGAACAGAAACAGGTATTTCAAAAACTTCAACCTTTTAATTTCTTTAAGTACATTTACTTTCAAGCAAAAAATACTAGTGTATATTGTGGGTTGTGAAATATCGGTGTAGCACAGACTTGTAGATTAATGGAATGGGGTAGAGAACCCAGAACCCAGTTGATACTTGTGTTCAAATAACTTTGGAAACAAAGCACAAATTAATTTTATTCAGGAAAAGGTGTCTTTTCAGCATACTATGCAGGAATGTCTGGGCATCCAGATGCAAAAAAAAAAAAAAAGAAAAGAAAAAGGAAACGGCCTTTTTATTTACCATTTACCTCATACATATACGTAAAATTTAACTCAAAATAGATCATAGACCTTAATATATAATCTAAAAGATTCCACTATCATCTTTATACCAGAGTTAGTCTTTGACATTCTTGAAAATATTTAACTAGAAGAAATAAGAGACAAATTTAGAATATTTATATCACTGAGGATGTGCCAGAGGTTTCGAGTCCCAGTTGGTGAATAGTAATGATACCACTCAGATAGAAAATCTAAGAAGAGGTTTAAAAAACAAACAAACAAAAAATCACTTGAGATCAGACTGGGACTCCTAAACTCAAAGGACTTTAAGTGGAAATAGCTGATAGATATAGTTCTGGAGGTGGGTAGAAATGGATTTTAGACATTTTGGCAGAAAGATAATAGTGGAAGCTTTGAAGGAATGGATTACATCACCAGTGGTGGGGAGGAATAGGTTTTAAGAGAGTGATTTAGGCAATTGGGGTTCACATTAAAGCATTTTGAGTGAATAGGGGATGATGAGTCAAAAAATAAAACTAAAGAAGTTCAGTTGAGAAAAAGAGATGGAGCACAAGC
Organism: Spermophilus citellus; assembly: GCF_964194105.1. Lineage (NCBI taxonomy): Eukaryota > Metazoa > Chordata > Mammalia > Rodentia > Sciuridae > Spermophilus > Spermophilus citellus. The sequence goes on from NC_138189.1 coordinate 137,068,322, forward strand.
AGTGAGCTCCATTGAGATCTTCACAGATAGACACTATAATTTGATACAGACTGGGGATGATACAGACCCACTTCATGTTAGGTCAAGTGCATGATGCATAGCTGCCCAGTGTCAGGTAAACTCCTGGACTGTTAAATATTCATTCCATTGACAGCATATAGCAATATATATCTATGAAACAATTAAAGCACATCGAATACAAAATAAACAGGATTCTTTCCTGCTGCATACATTATTAAGAAAGCCACAATCACTTACTAATGTCATTAGTTGATTCTGTATTGCAGATGGAATTGGACATTGTCTTGATATTTTTTTTCCAAAGAAAATGAAATTCTAAATAGAACAGGACTTAGTTTAATTTGTTGAGATTTCTAGTAAAAAAGTATTCTTAAATGAACATATTCTAACTTTTCCTCTATCATTCATACTCAGAAAAGTAGGAAGTTCTCTCCACTCATCCCTAGGAGAAGTAATTCTGAGTAGTTTAAACTTGTAGGTAATTTTGTGTTTTGCTTCAAAAAATAGTTATATGGGAATATGTGTTTGAAAAAAAAACATTTCCTTTTGAAGATAGCATTTATCTTTTCTTTATTTTTCAAACAGGTGAACTAGATATTCCTTGGTTCTGAATTTATTATTTTTACTGTATTGATAAGCTCATATATTAAGTAAATTTTTATCATAATATTTAGAGAGCTTTTCTTCTTGCTTTTAATACAGTACAAGCTGATCCAGAAAAAGAATAATGTTGGTGCAGGCCAATGGTGTAATGAATAACATGTCTGTATATGGATCAGAAGAGGAAAGGGGATTCAGAACACTCAGGCAACTACTCATAGACATGACCACACCTTTCCATTGACTTTACTTCTCTAGTGTCATCCAGTTGTAGGAACAACAGTATATGGATGTGTTGGGTTTAAATGACTATATTAATCTCCTCAAACTGATTTATGTCGACTATAAAACATACCAAGTTCTTCACTGGTCTACTTTTAATAAGTAGTGCTAATCTACAAAATTAAGATTCTTCAAGGCCACAGAGATATTGCAATGGATTATTTAATAAAATCTAATACAATATATAGTACCCTGGTGATTCAGAGAATTTCCAAGCAGTCTAATATATTAGTCAGTATAGGCACAAAGTAAAAAAACAGCTATTGTTGTTTTTAAGATTGTCAAGCATTGTATTCAACTATCCAAAGAAAATTCTGGATTGTATAATTGCAAGAATTTTCTGAATTATCTTCCTTCCCTTTGGTGGCAAATCAACTCAAATAAGATTTAGATAAATGAAGTGGAATCTCTGCTTGTGCATGCATGGGAAGGAAACGATTACTAGTATTGTAGAAGATTTCATTGGGTATGAATAGATATTCTGCTACATAGTAATTATAGGAATACTGTGGAGACTAGAGCTGTAGTAGCAGGAATTCAAAGAAGGCAAGCTGTTTTGTTCTAAAAATAAATCAAAAGAATTTATTGAAACTATCAACAGAGAAATAATTTGGTTAAAGCTGAATGGGAGTAAATTCACATTTTTCACTATTAAATTCACATTGATGAATATATCCAGGCAATGTGAAAAATTGTGCAAATAGCATATCTCCCCATTTTCCTGTAAATATACTGACTGGTTTGAATACTGTCTAGCCATATTTTTCCATCAGAACTTTTTTTTATATCTTCCACTCCCATTTGAACACTTAATTGCAAACATCATTGGACATTTCTTGTTCCTTTCCAATATAAATGGACCTTTTATTTTATGTTTTATTATCCAAAATATTTTTCAGTCTATTATTATCATATATCCATTTTTCCATATTTCTTATTTTCTTACCTTCTCAAAGTAGATTCAATATAACTAATATATTAATAGAGTATTTTAAATAGCCAATAAAATTTAGCAATGGTGGGCTGGGGTTGTGGCTCGGCAGTAGAGGGCTTGCCTAATACATGTGAGGTGCTGGGTTTGATCCTCAACACCACACACAAAAAAATAAATGAATAAAGTCATTGTGCCCATCTACAACTAAAAGAAAACAAAATAAAAATAGAAAAATAGCAATGGTTATGTCAGCATTGTAGGCACATTTGAGAAATGATGGATATTCAAAACATGTAGGGATTTGGAGTTAGGGAAGAAAGACAGGAACAGTTAGAGCAGGTGATGAGGGGACTGGAATAAGAAAAACTACTGAATTTTTAGGCAACTTGGGAATCTATTCCATTTGTGCTAACATAAGCAATTTGTGGTAAAACAGATTACCACACTTAGTTTTTTAACTGATTAACAAAGAGGTCAACTTCAAGGTCCCTTCCAGCTTACAGTTTTATGATCTATTGCAAAGAAGGAACTATGCAGATATAATACAGTCTTATTAGGCACTTGTTTTGCACAAGATTTAATGGAGTTTAATTGCTGACATTCACAACAAGAAGATTTAGAGATCATTTAGCAACCAGGAGTTAGACATGGCACTATTGACTGCATATTGAGAGTGCACCAAGAAATAATTACCTTGAGTTACAATATTGAAGTCGGCATTATATATAAGGATGCTGCATTAAATGGTGAGAATATCAATTATTATCCAAAATAACGCTACACATTATAGGGCCCCTTTCTAACAGATGACAAAGTATGACTCCATTAACAATGTGGGTCAATGCTTGACTTATGTCTGTACTCCTTCAACAGATTGTTAGGCCACATGCATGTTAAGTGTACTATAATACAGAGAATCAGTTACTGCATCCTTCGGTATATTACAGGGTGAAGCTCTTAAAACATTTCATCAGGAAACTGCAAAGTACAGCTGTAAAGTTCTTTACTGTTGGGAGGGTGTCATTACTATAGTACTTACTAAGTGTTTACCACCAGCTTGTAAATTCTACCATGCCAGGTTTCACAGTAACCTTGTTAACATTGAGCATTACTGAAACCATTTATTGGAGGAGACAGTTCAAGGGGTGGTAATTAGGAGCAAAAGGCAAATATTTTCATAGGGAAGACTGTTATGTCATCTCTACTACTGAGATTTGTTCATGATATTTAAAAATAATTACTCAGTATTTTTAAGATACATCTTTCTTTCTCTCTTTAGCCTTTAACCTTGCTTAAAATAGTAAATGTACATAGTCTGATTACATTTCTTCTTAAGATGTGTTTGGAATGACTTGAAAGGTGCAGCAGGTAGATGTTGCTCAAATGATTATCCCCAGTGAAATTCATCTCCAAAGACAGGGTTTGGAGCCAAAAGAGAAGAGGCGGAGGAGACAGATGGTGTTTATAGTGCCTTTTAAACCTCAGCATTAACTTTAAAACAGGAGGACTCGAGGCCTTGGCTGCATCCCAACACCAAACCATTTTCCATTGATTGGTATGAATCATTTTCTCTCCTTGGTGCCTGTTCTTTTTCTACCATCCACACCACTTAAGTACCAACAAATCTGCAATTGACCTTTCCATAGCTCTATACTGTGCTGCCTACCATGGTGTTTCTAATCCTTGTCAATTTCTTTCCAGACAGAGCTTTTTGTACATGCTTTCAAGGATCAGCTGGTGAGGAGTGCACTTTTAGCACTCTATACTGCAAGGCCAGGAGGAATCCTTACGAAACCACCCTCTCCTAGGAGCAAAGCAGAGGAGAGCTGTCCCGAGGACCAACCCCCACGGATGAAAAGGCAGGACTCCATACCGCATCATTCAGACTATGACGAGGAAGAGTGGGTAAGTCTTTGCACATCGCTTGCCTCTCACTGTTCAAACCTGAGAAATAAAGGACGCATGATAAGAGAGCTCTGTTTTTCATTAAAAAAAAATATTAAGGAACAGTCATGATGCATATTGTGGAACAACAAGTCACACTTTGCCTTAGGGGCAAGTTATATTTGGAAGTTATATTACTGATCAAATTAATGTGATATAGGAGTACATTGGTTAGCAAATAAATCATATTTATAACCAAGACTATGCCATCAAAGCAAAGATATCATAATTACAAGATCCTATGCTACTTTTCTCCTTTATTGCAAAGCTATATAAAAATATTAGAATTGTTTTTCAGAAGAAGTGTCAAAAATCATCCACGTTACCATGACTGGGATGCAACAAGTATTTCCATGTTGCAACCCCGTGTTTCACTTCTGGGCATACTTTTAAAAAATATATTCATATTTAAGTGATAGTGGACATAAAGATCTTTTAGACCCTTCTTGCTCGTGATTTTATGATTGAAAAGAAGATGTTGCTGCAGGTACTCTAAAATTCATATGCTCCAGATAAGCATTTGAAAAAAAAGATATGTAATAAAGGTGAATAAGTAAAAGAAGCAACGTAGTAAGAAGAACTCCAGTAGAGTAGAATAGGACAGGAGGGACATGAAAAGGCAGGTGGCAGGAGAGAGGTATGTTATTATGGAGTCAAAGCATATTAATTTTCCAAAAACCTTCCAAAGTTGTATGCATAGTTGTACACACACACACACACACACACAAAGAGAAACCCTGTATCATATGTTTAACAATGAGAAAAAAAACTGGGCCAGCTATATTAGATGTGAAGCTATTGCCAGTCTAGAATTTAAGTGTTTAGGGAATGAACTATTTGAGCAGCCATGATCTCCCCAAAAATCTTGCTATCTGAGGGACCACAAGGTGATGCCTGCTCTTTCTCTGTAAAAAATTTCAATCACAGGAAACACAGAGCTTGGCTTCAAGAGGTAAATAAATGCTGAATAAGTGTTGTTGCTGACTAAGATGGCGTTTCTCCTGCTGAAGCATTTTCAAAAGAGCAAATCTAATATTTCCCCTTTTATCTGCACTTTCTTCAATTTATTCACAGCTCCAAGGCGCGCATACCTCTTAACCTCTCTGAAGTTCAATTTTCTCAACTATGAAATGAAAATAGCACCTGTTCTGCTTACCTCTCAGGATGGTCGTGAAATAAATTGTTTACCTGTGCAATGATGCTGTATTAACTGGATAGGTCCAGGAAAATGCATTGCGTTCCTTCAACATTATTATTATGTGTTTTTTTAAAGAAATGTGAATTATATAATCCTATTAGGAGAATCAAATCTGTCCTTTGAGAGAAGTGGGGAGATTGGGTACAGATCATAAAATGTGGATTGTGAATTTTAAACAGTTTGGGTAAATAGGGGAAACAAGTTATATCTCATTTAATTAAATAGAGAGTGTTAACCTTTTGAGATAAAAATTACCATTTTGTGTTAAAAATTGGGTATGTTTTGTTTTTTCATTTTACCCCCCTTGTAATATGCAATCCCTCTCCCACACCCCAACTTCTTCCTTCTGCTCAAAATTGTTCCTCTTCTTCTTCTCTCCTTGTTTTCTTTTCTTTGGATAATTTTTGAGAATGTGAGTCTCCTAGGTATTTCAAATGGGAAGGTAAGTAATTCTGTGAGTAGAAGTTAATAATTCAAGAAAATACATATATAAATAGATACATAAATATGCAACAGTGAAGCCTGCTATTGGTTGCAATTATAGTGCATCAATAAAAAGTCATCTTAAATCAAAATAATAAAAAAGGAAAAGGGGATGAGGTGTACTTTTAGAAGGGATTGCAATAGTTGCCTCATGGAGAGGTGGTTGGTGTGTCTGCGTGTGATTATTACTTATTTACTTTTTAAATTGCTTTAGGCTTTTAGGAGTCAGAGAAGTGATTACTAATGGAGCAGGATACTTACAAGAGAAGGAAGAGACTCAGTTCTTGGAGTCCTAGGCAAAAGTGCTCTTTTCTGCTGAGGCTGCAGGCACCATGTGAAGAAGGACTCTGGTGGGGGCGGGGTGGCTTTTATTCTGTCCACAGAAAGGACTCATTTGCTAAGAGAAGGTGATGAGAAGAACGGAAAGTGGAGAGTGGGGAGTTTCAAGTGTGCACCAAAGAAATGGGAGGTTGAGCTTATTAGCAACATTTGGAAAACCTGGGAAGAATCTCAGTGCTTGTCAAGAGTGAGCCTGGTCTGCCTGGTATTTGCTCACCTCCCCGCTTCTCTTGGGAATACTTGAGTATTTTTTTTTTTTCCTAGAGCTGGTACTAGGAAAAAAAAATATCTTCCAGAGGAAAAAGTTTTCCTATTTTTTTTTTTTGCAGTTAATGACTGATTGACCAGTTTCTCTTGGTTTCCTTCAAAGGCAAAATAACTATAGAGTGATAATGAAGGTCCCGACCTTTTCTCTCTGCACCTTCCTTCATATCATTTCTGCATCTCTTTCAGAATCCAGTGTTTCTAGAAAGCATGTTGTCTAAATTAACCTCAATTACAGGAAACGCTTTCCCACTCCAAAAAGTTAATTCTGACTCTCTCATCTTAGTATAATTTGCTTTATTTACAAACAATATTAAGTTTGATTGTTCTATAAGATTCTTACTGATTTCCATAGCAACCACTTTCTATTGAAAAAAAAAATGCCTTTGCCAAGGGATGGAAATCCCTTTTAAAAAGACAGAAACAATTTTGCCAGAGTCATAATCATTTCAGATTATTTTCAAAGTTTTATTCAACTTTGACACAATGAGTAAATCCAAAGAAACTGTAGCTAATTGAAAATTGGAGACTGTGCCATTAAATGAATTGGAGATAGAGCCTTGTGTGTATTTCCTTTTCTTAATTAGTTGTTAGAAAAGTTTCAGCACGGATTACAAATCTAGTCAACTTCTAGAAGTAGTTCAGTGTTTTAAATTAGTGTAATTGGGTTTCTGTGATATATGAAAATATTCTCTGGTTATGTTGGCTTAGGTTTGTACATAAGAGTACAGTAGTTCCCTTTTTGTAATTCTTCATTTTACATAATTTCTGTTCTTGGCTATAAAAATTTCCTAGCTTGAATAACTGCCTTTATTCTTGTATAAATATTTTGCAATTGAGTTCATGTTAGTAAATGACTCTTGTGTCTTGTCCTCCTTATACATCTAACAACCTTTCTTTTCTGGTCAGGAAGAAGAATCATTGTTAACTCTAAATTGTTTGAGGCTTCTCTGTTGTTTTGTTGACAAAGTTGATGACATATGAATCTGGACAATAATTATCTAGTCAATATGGTAGAGATTGAAACTAAAATGAGTGCTTACAAAAGTGCTTGTTATTTGCTGAATTTTACTTAGTAAATGATTGAGTGCTTTAAAGGTTTGTTTTCCTTAAAAAGTTAGTAAACAATTAAACTGCAAAGGATTATTTGGGATTCTATGACAATCTGTACCAGGAAATAGGCTTGAATGGAGTTCTTCATCTTCCAGCTGGTAAAAATGAAATATCACATTTATTTCTCTTCATCTCCACACCAGATGCTTCCAGCAGCTGGGATTCCAAGATTAGTTTGTCCAAAGTATGAAGGCATGTCATCCAACCAAACTATTAGGTTGACCCAGTTTTTGTGGCTTCTAGTAATTATGCTATTCTCTGCAACACTGTGATTTAATTTCAACATTACATTGATAGGCTTGGGGCTAAATCTTCCTATCCCTATTCAAATAAATTGTTTAAAACATAAGCTTCTGATCCTTTATATTCTGATTCATTCTAGCAAAGTGCACCACATTGAAAGCTATTCTTATTATTTAGTCATATCCCAAATGCATTTTTTAATTGAACTGCGTTTCTGTATTAGACCACAGTTCAACATCTCAATTACCCAATTAAGTCCCTCATTTATGTTGCAAACATGAATCAGATTGTGAATCTTAGTCTGCATTCATTTTGGGGGGGGATTGAATCCAGGGGTGCTTAACACTGAGCCACATCCCTAGACATTTTTCATATTTTATTTAGAGACAGGGTCTTGCTAAGTTGCTAAGGCTGGCTTTGAACTCAGGATCCTCCTGCCTCAGCCTCCCAAGATGCTGGGATTACAGGCATGTGCCACTGCACCTGTCTTAGCTCCATTCTTGAGCTAGGAGAACATTTTCTCTTTTTGATTACAGTAAATGTGTTCATGTCACATAAGGGCAATGGATAACCCACATGGACCTATAATAATTTTTCAATAATTGTATCAAATTTAGAAAAGTAGCATAAACTCAGAGCAATACTTACATCAAACACCTTGTTAATAAAGTCCATATATTACCTGAACATGCATGAGGCTTTTCTATAATCACTTTCCCCTTCAGAAAGGACAGGGAGAAGGAGGCCAGTAGTTCCCTATATGACAACTGAATGTAGTCTACCATCTATTTTCTTGATGGATGAGAAACATTCCTTGACTTCTCCAGTTCATTTCACCCTCAAGAAATGTGCTTGGAATACTTATCCCATATTAGATTCCAGAAAAGGTGATTAAGCAAAGTTCATGACTGTCCATTAAAATGCACAAATGTTCTATTAAAGAAAAGAAACCCCAAATGAGATTTTTATGTGCATGCATATTCATGAAATCCTGCCTGTTTCTAGATTTCCCACATGCAGTTAATACTTTCACCTTCAGTTCACTGTTTTATAGCACTTAACACAGTGTTCATACTGTCTAGTTCAAGGTATTTTGCAGTTAATGTAGGAACAGGTGAAAGGACAGATTTGTGGAACCAACAGCTCATCCTCCAAGTCCACCTGTGTGTTTTTTTTTTTAAAGAGAGAGTGAGAGAGGAGAGAGAGAGAGAGAAAGAATTTTTAATATTTATTTTTTAGTTATTGGCGGACACAACATCTTTGTTGGTATGTGGTGCTGAGGATTGAACCCGGGCCGCACGCATGCCGGGCGAGCGCGCTACCGCTTGAGCCACATCCCCAGCCCCCTCCACCTGTGTTTTAATAGAGAAATTTTATTCCAAAAAGGTGATGGTGAGTTTCCTGTGGTTTTAAGTTGAATGTCATCACCTCACTTTGGCTATTCTCCTGTCTCTTACAATACCTGGTTCAATGTCATACATTTTGATAACTGCACAAATTTGCATATAAATACTTTTGAAATGTATAATCACATTCAAAATAAGCACCCTCAAACTTTAATATATATTATTGGAAATAATGAAATATTATTTCTCAATAGAAATCTTTGAAAGTCCAAATTTGGTGACTAAGTAAAGGAAATGCTGAGGAATATATAGAGAGATTATTGACTGGATATATTAGGATACATACAGTTAAAAAAATCTTTGAAAATGGTTGTATGTAACATACTCATAACATTACCTAGGTCAACCAGTTGTGCTTGTATATAATGATGTGCAGATAACATTTTATTATCAATTTAAAATTAAAAGCTTCAGTTGATCAGTGGGATTTTTTCCACTTGTTATTAAACAAATGTTCACTAAAATAAAACCTTCAGTATGATGTGGCATTTATTAGGATCTATTCAGTCATTCAGAGAAGGAACCTGGCTCCAACTTCAATTTGAGGATGCACATAATAAAAACTTCTTATGGTTGTTTCATAATATAATATGCTTCTAAAGAGCATAATATTAATCAGTCAACAGATACTAAGTATAAATTGTATGCTACAACATATAGGTGCTTCATTGGAACCTGAGCTTAATAGCAATATGAAATTTAAGTGAGATGACTAGCAGTCATAAAACAAGCAAACATTGAAATGTATTTCAAGACCCCATATGGTGAAATGATCAATATTAAAATGTCAAAAACATTCAGAGAGGTTACCTGAGAGTTGGAAAGGATGAAGGAACCGTCCTTTCCCTTCCTTCTCTCTTTCATTCATTGATTTATTTATTCTCATCTTGTTTATATCCTGGTGAGTGAGTAGTAGAACCTGAAAATAAAAGGATGAATGGATAATCCTTCTCCTTATAGAGTCCATTCTTTATTAGAAATAAATGGCATAAAGAGCATGTAATGCAGAGAGAGAGTAACATGAATAATTCATGGACATGGGTGAGCCTTGAACAGAAAAGAATTTAGATTGATAGAAATAAGGGAGAAGTTATTCTAGGCTTAAAAATTAGCCTGTCATGATACAAATATTAGTTTCTCCAAAGTTTCTTTCAAGTTTTGATCTTTAGCACTGAGCAGGCATATAGCAAATGCCTGGTAAATATGGGTTGATCTAATTTAAGAGCATGTCTTTAGGACAGCAAGAGATCTGATCTGAATGAAGTTTTAATTTTGAAGACTAAGGAGAAATAGGAATTATCTAATTTTACGCTATGAGGCGCCTCTTGGCTGAGAGAAGAATGTGATAGCAGCTGCAGCATTAAGACTACTTTTGACCAGGAGTGATAAAATAGACATATCGATCAATGAAGGTGAACATGGCACTCAGGCATAGACCTGACAGTATGAAGCTAATAACGTAGGTCTGAGCAGGATCCAAACCAGGAGCTCATGGGGAGGTCACCTCTGGACAAACAGTAGCTAACTATCCGAGTCCATTTGTGTGACTAAGGACTGAATGTCAGAATAAGAGGAGTAGATTTGAACTGAGTGTGAAGTGAAGGTCAAGGCTTTTAACATGAGCAACTAATGAAATCAAAGCAGAAAGATGAATAGGAAGTAAAGATTGGCAAAGCTCTTTTAATTCTGATAGATCTCAGAAGTCCATGTTAAGTAGATGTGTGTGTGTGTGTGTGTGTGTGTGTGTGTGTGTGTGTGTTTTGAGTGCTATGTAGCTTGGAACATCCATGTACTAACTGGACCATAGAATATTTAACATGCAACTTCTTTTACCTACCTGTCTTGATAAAGTTAGGGTTCATAGAGAAGAGCTATCAAGCTGTTAAAGGAATAAAGACTTGCAGCGTTAAGGAACTTGGCCAGTATAGAACAAATTGCTCTCCTTCAGCTCAAGGAAAAACCAAAGCTCCTTTATAAAGATGGGATCAGCTTTGTTAATTCACTGACTATTTCTAATCAAAGACCTCTAAAATTGATAATGGCAAGTGGGAAATTATTCATGGAAATACATATCTGACAGGGCTATTTTGGATCTCCATATCAGCCCTGGTTCCATCTTCACATACTTGCTAATCAAAATTTGGCCTTAGAAAAGTTGATCAGCTAAGCATTACTGAAATTTCCTTTTGAAGTTAACTGCTGATCCAAAGCACTCAGGATTTCTCTTGAATACCACCAAGTTCATAAACATGTGACGTGCTGAGTAAGCACTGTGACCCCTATCCTAACCAACTCTGCCAACTGTCAGGGCCCCCTGGCTACTTACTGATGCATCCATCAAATTTTTGCAGGTGTGTCCTTGGACTTGACATTTATGTTCACTTAGATCCGAACCAGGAAATAAATTATGGCCTAGACCACACCTGACTTAGAATGGAATAAATATTACAACTAGTTCCTCACTCATTTTGTACCCTCAGTAACCAGAAAAGTTTACAGCCACTTCACCTTTCCAAGGAGGTGATATGAAAGTTCCATTAAGGTTAAAAACATTGATTAAAATTAAGCCTCCATAATAAAGGTTACACTGGGACCCACTAATGTTCCATTGCTCCTTAGCACAGCCAGAGGCTCAGCAGGGTATTGGCTGCTATTTCTGGGGAAAGGCCCATCAATCTTGTGTGTGGTGTGTGTGTGTGTATGTGTGTGAGAGAGATAGGTAATGGTCATTTTTAACCCTCTCATGGGGCAGAAGAGCTAAACAGGATGGGGAGGCTAATCCTACTTCCTCAGGCTAAAGAGAAGGTGGAGGTCTAGAGGTCCCTTATTCTTCAGGCTCCTGGACTCCCATTGTCTTCTCCCTAACCAGCCTTCTTCAGCATGGGGGCTGCCTCACTGAGTAGACCCAACAATTCAATCAAGAAGAATTTGAGCTGGCCTTGTGAGTAATAGTCATCAGAACGAGAAGGTGTAATTGCTGGTTATTGTCCTTTGTGCATGTTTTCACAGAGATGTAAAGAAACTGGCTTACTTGGAAAAAAACTCAGATATTCAAGATTCCCCTTCAAGCATCTTGCCCACCTATCCTTGAATATCCTATTTTCAAAGTAATGGACCACCTTCTACTCAAGGCTCTTAGTTAACTGAGTTATTATCTTTCCTCCTGTAACTTTTAATCTGTTTTCTGTTCCAGTCACTTGAATGGACTTGAGGCCTTGATCCTCTGTAAATGTTGGCCATTTATATTCCTTGACCTATGCTGATGGTCCCTGAAGCCACGGTAACCCAGTAGGCACTGCTCCATCCCTGTTACTGGGACACTCTTGGACTCACACTTATGGGTACATCTGACCAGTGTGTTCATATTGTAGAGTCATTGTTAAGTCTAGGAGCTGCTGCCAGACTCATTTTCAAGTCTCAGATAACTTATCCTCATCTTACTCCTGCAAAATGACACTCCCCTCTCTCTGACCTTCCTGGCCCCTCCTTCTGACTCTTCCTTCGAGAGAATCAAGTCTTTGGAGTCCAAAAGTTTGTATTTCTAGAACATTCCTAACATTTTAGTGTTGAAAATAGTTATTCTACCTCTTTGACCCTAAGTCTCTTCATTTCCCTAAAGACTAAGTCAATGATATTAAGCTCATTTGGCAGTTTTTAAAGGTTAAATTAGCCAATATGCATATGTCAGATGAATATAGACACCAGCTCTTCTTCTCTGGAGTCACCTCACTCCTCCTTCTTCTTGCTTCCTCCCTCCTTCTCTGCCTTTTTTCCTTCCTTTCTTCCAACAAAAGTCATGGAGAACCAGGCCCTTTGTCTACAGTGTGAATAGAATTCTCAAATCGTACATAGTCCAGCCTGAGAGACAAAGGCACAAATCAATAACTTTAATCTATTCTGAAGAGGCCATTAAAGAGAAGGAGGCAGTGTACCAAAGCTGAGTTCTCTCACCATCTCTTTTCCAAAGATAAAGAATAGGGTGAGTCTGCCAGTATATAGGTGTGAATTTCACATTATCTTTTAACTCCTTTATGTTCAGGCTCTTGGGAACATCATTAAGAGCAGTTGATCCATCCTTGATATTGCTCTCCATCAGGAAGGCAGCATGAAACATTACTTTTGGCATTTGTTCAAAATATAAAGTTCCTTTCAACACTGGCAAAAGAAGAGCATTGAAAACATATCTCATGTACAAAGCTAACCTGGAAAACTGAGGAGAATCTCCTCCTCCTTTTCTCTCCCAAGTAAGCGTTTTTGTTCCCAGGATTAGCTAGACTGGTGCTGGATTTTTCAATTGAACCACCTTAAAGATGCAGTTGGTAGTCGGTAGTCATTCAGTCGTATTCTGAATAAAGATCAAGTTGGCTATTGGGTTTGGAATGTGAGAGCCCAGTGTGAGTGATGCCTGGCCCTCAGGCTGTCTGCCCGTCCTCCCCCACCTCTCCTGCACAGGTGAGCTCCCTTAGCCCTCCTGGTTCCTGGCTCAGAGGTACCTCCCTTCATCTTGTCAGACAGTAGGAAGAGGGTGACATGCTCCACAGAATGTGATCAGGGTCTTCATTTTCTTGAAGTGCTTTCAGTTTTGGGAGGAAAGATCTCCTTTCAAGGGAAGGATTTTTATAATCTTTTGCGATTCATACCATACTTCCCATTCGGGGTTATACGATGAGGGAAAGAAACTTGACTCATTTAGGGAAGCCCATAAAGCTGGATAAAACTGTGTAAAAATGTAATGATTTTTTTCCAAACACTTTGCTAGAAATCATGCTGTGACACTTGGTTCCTACCACAGCATGGTGAGGCAGGTGGAGCAGGAATTATCTTACCAAATTATAGAGGAGAAAACTCTGGTTCCCCAGAGGTGAAGTGCTTGCCCCAAAGTCTCCTAGTAGCATCTCACATGAGGACCTCAGAATTACCTTTCCTAACTTTCCTTTGCTTTTCTAAAACCCCCCATTACTTCCTCAGCTCAACTGTGTGACTACCCAGACCTACATTTGTTTTAATATGGTTGAATTATTCAACTAACTTAGTCATTATAAGAGACAAGCATCAAATAATGTAAATTCCACTAAGTTCTCTCTCCCTAGATTTATCCTCTCCCAAATTAGTTTACTTATTTACAAACTAGCGAAATTAACTTAGGTGATAAATATACATTTTGGGGGAAAATATACAAACCACCAACGACATACTATATTTGAGTTTGTCTTTATATTTAATGGTACTCCAGGTGCCTAAAATAGCTCTAGGACAGAGAAGGTGCTCACTGAAAGATTACTCTGTGCCATAATGCTGGGAAAGGCCCAGAAATCCATCTGGATCTTTAATCTGGAGATAGGGATGAGAGAGTCAGTGCCTTCATCTAATTCAAGTGCAAAGAACAGTGAGGAAGGAAGCCAGGGGTGATAGACTTCCATCTAGATAACTATGTTTAAAATGTCTATTTAAAAAAAATCATGAGGACAAACACGGTGGCACACACCTGTAATCCTGACAGCTTGGGAGGCTGAGGCAGGAAGATCCCCAGTTCAAATTTAGCTTCAGCAATTTAGCAAGGCCCTAAGCAACTTGGTGAGACCTTGTCTCAAAAAATAAAGAAGGACTAGGGACGTGTCTCAGTGGTTAAGCACTGGGGTCCATCTCTGGTCCCCCAAAATAATAAATAAATAAGTTAATGCAATTTTTATGAATCAAAGAATTCAGTTTGGTGCATCACCCTAAACAAATATGGGTACTAATCTGAAGATTAGTGACCCAGAGACTTCTTGGTCATGCGGGACACTTCCTAGGAAGTAAATCACACCAAATGACTTAGAGGTTTTGAGACTTGATGTGGTCAGAAGCATATGATAAGCTTGTCAAAATTTTAATTTATATGGCTGGGGCTGCAGTTCGGTTGATAGAGTGCTTGCCTGGTACATGTGAGGCACTGGGTTCGATCCTCACCACTATATAAAAATAAAATAAAAGCACTGTGTCCATGTACTATAAAAAATATTAAAATTTTTTGTTTTAATTTACACTGATGTGTTCCCAGTGGTTCTGATGGACTCTGTAGACCCCAGGGATCTGCTTATTAATCTGCTAGGCCATTCTGTTAGAGGTGGTCTGAAGGCCAGCCACACTTTCAGGATTTTGTGGTATCTAGAGTAGTCAAATTCATAGTTACACGAAACTATGATGGTTGCCAGGGATGGGGAATTCATGCCTGAGTGGTGCAGAATTTTAGTTTATGCAAATGAAGATATCTGAAAAAGGATAAGAGGTCATGGTTACACAAAAATGTGATTATAATTAATGGTAGTGAACTATATACATAAAAATGGTTAAAATAGCAATTTTCCAATTATCTATGAGGACCACTTTTTAAAACAGGATTTGTAATGCAAGAGCTAGCTATTCTTTAAAAATACTGCTGTATCTTTGCTCTATCTTTCTTACTAAGTGTTGATAAAGATAACAGGTATCTCTAGTTTCAACTGTCATAATTTGTACTCAGTGATGGATTAATATTTTATAAGTTAATCATCTCTATATGACAGAGCAAAAATAATGGACTCACTAAAAGAGATTGAGGAAAACTTTATTTGGGCTTTATCCAGAGAAAATGGATTTCTTGTATATCCACAGTCTGACCTAATGAATGAGAGAATCTCAGCGAGTTCCTCCACCTGCCTCACTGCTTCTCTAAACTGAATGCACCTGATTTTGCCTTGTCTTGTTCTTGCAATCAAAGCAAGTAGTGATACTCATGCTCTTTTCAGGATAGGGTGTGGGCCAACGTGGGGAAGAGCCTGAACTGCATTATTGCTATGGTAGATAAACTAATTGAGAGAGATGGCGGTAGCGAAGGCTGCAGCGGAGGCAGCAAAGATGGAGAAAAGGACCCTTCTCTAGAGGACTCCATCACATCTCACCCAAGGGGTAAGGAATCCTTTTTATTTTTCCCCCAATTATTGACTGAGTAAATCCAATGAAAAAATCATGATGAAATGAGATAGAAAAGGAGAAGTCAACAGTGCCTTTGGTGAAAGTGCTGGTAACAGACTTTTCCACTGCTTTGGCTTGGAGGATAGAAGACTATCAAAATGGATCCTAGCTGTGTTTTCAGAATTGCTTGCAAGGCCTTTTTTTTTTTTTTTTTTTTTTTTTTTTTTTTTTTTTTGCTACAAAGAACAGTGCTTTCTCTTGAAGGGTCTGACAGAGTTCAATCTACTTTCACACATTCTCCCAAAATTTTAAAAGAAAGAAAAAAACAATGATTGCTTTTAATTCTTACAAATTTGAGGGATACCAGGACACAGTTATTTCTCACAGTTCTTGAACAGAATACAGTGTAATAGAATGTTTTTTGCAGGATTTTTTTTTTTTTTTTTTTTTTTTTGGTACTAGGGATGGACCAGGGGCACTTTGCAACTGAGCTATATTCTCAGCCCCTTTTCCTTATTTATTTATTTAGGTTTTGTTTTGAGGCAGGGTCTTGCTAAATTGCTTAGGGCTTTATCAAATTCCCGAGGCTTGCCTTGAACTTGTAGTCTTCCTGCCTCAGTCTCCTGAGTCGCTATAACAATGGGTGTGCACCACCATAAGAAGCCCTGAAGGATTTTTTTTGTGACCATATAAGAAGGTTTGAATCTGAAAACTGTGCTTCTGTATTATTCCAAAAAACATGTCATAACAATAGATTTCCACACACACACACACACACATGCATACACATGTGTAAAAAAGAAAGGAGAGGGTGAGATTTTCAAATGCATGTCATATTCACAGGTTGACTAGCAAATCTTATAGAATGTCACCTGTATTTGTATCCCCATAAATGACTTTTATGATTATTTTTGTTAATTTTATTAATCCATACAAAAATATTTCTTTATGGTAGTAGGAACTGATATTAGAGTTGACTTAACCTTTTTTGCTAAGTATCTTGTTTTGGAGAGAATAAACACTATTTGTCTACCTCCTGAAATTTGTTCTTTATTTACTTTAGGAAAATGAGTCCTCAGAAGGTATAGATGTCTATAAGATTAAATTTGTGTTTTCCAATTTGTCTTCCTAATTTCCATTACTGACATTTTCATCAGGAGTTTAATTATGTAAAACATCCATCTCTCATCACTTGATTAACAGCAGACCCTTTTCTTAATCACATTTGTAAACCACAACTTTCCAATACCGCTTTATTAAAGATGGTCCCTCTTCCTGTATTACACACTCACACAACTGAAAAGTCTACAGAGGATTGTGTTTGTATGATGATTGTATTTGGTATTCTTCATATTCATACTTAATTGTTCTCACTGTATATGGGGCTTTTCTTGTTTAATAATATCACTTTGATTAGCTAATGAATCTAGTACAGTTCTATAACTTCACATGAATCAAAATGAAAGCTTGTCATAGCTATATCATAAAGAAATAGTGTACTTCAATTTTCTTTAATTGAACATGTATTGACTATGAACTGTGAGCCAGACACTGTTGTGCGCTGGCAAATCAGGTAAGTGAGCGGAATTAAAAAATGAAGGGACTTATTTTATCCATAGATGGGTTTACTAGACATAATTTTTTAGCAGAAATAAAGGATAACAGCTATTGCTACATTTTTTGTTTGATGTTCCCCAAATGTCTCTTGAAAAAGAAAAATATTCTAATATTTGAAATGCCATACTTTATCTACATCTTATATTTAGAAGTTTGTACATGTATGATACAAATTATATTTTTAAAAAATAAAAAATATTTTGTAGACAAATCAGCCATAAGATTAAATGAATTGATTTTATTTGAATGTGAAGCAATGAGTACACACATTCTAAGACCAGACAGTACTTGCTGCAAATGTAGAAATCACAACCAGATCATTGGTGTGGATAGTTAGTCAAACTACAACATACTGTGTTCTAATTTATTTTAAGTGTCTTATTTTTATTTTGTTACATATATTTATTTCACCCATTGTCCATTCTTCATTATGTTATAAAATTTTAGATGTCATTATTTAAACATATAAGATAAAATATTAATTTTGCATGAAATTATTTAACATAGTATACATTATTAAATTATTCACTAAAACATTAAAATTTTGCATGCTATATAGTTACTTACAGAGTGCTTTTTCTAGAGAGAAAATTGACACATAAAAAATGCTTAACATATATAAATATTTTACAAATGAGTGTGCTAAAGTATGTATACATTCTATAGATACATCCTATAGATGCAGTATTATCTATAATATAATTGGATTCAACTGATGAGTTCACTTAATTAATAAAAACATTGAAATGTCAAATATTAATTTAATACATATTATGTATATCATATTTCATTAGAAAATTATATCTGTATGATAAAAAATAACTCTTTAGAAAGTAAAATTATTTGGTAGAAAAATCATCTATAAGAGTAGATGAATCATTTTTTTTATTCATATGTGAGACATTGTGTGGACATATTCCAAAACAAGATAAAGTTAATAATTTATACCCTTCCTCTTATTTGGGGGGTGGGACTTTTGTTTCTACCTAACTTTTTTCACATAAAGCAATGCAGTAGAGAAATATACGGTGGCCTTTTAAGCTAGCGTAAACAAATGAAGAAAGTCATGTATTTGCCTGTATTATGGCCCACACTATTTCTAGTTAAAATATTTGAGGTATGCATTCCCTGTTGCCAATTACCTGTATTTTAAAAATTTTATTCATGAAAGTGATAACTTGGAAAATTTGTAAACAAAAGCAAATACCATCATGAATGTTTTTTTTTTCCTTATTTCAATGTGATTTTACCATTTTGAACATTTCCTATGTTAATACATCCACATACTCACAGTCACACACACAAACACACACGTTCACACTCATGTGTATTTTAACCAAATTGAAGTACACATTATAAATACAGACGTTGAGTAGTTTTGTGTATTAATATTTTCTCAGACATTTTGTGGAATTTTAATAATTGTAAACTAATTCACCTCCAGGGAAACCACCATTTCAGGTATTCAATTATTATAAAAATGCTGGAATTAATGGATTAACGCACAAGCAATTTTGAATATATAAATCTTCATGTTTCAAGTATTGTCTTTTACATTAGATTGCTAGAAGTCCCTGTTCATTTATTCAGCTTATCTACTTAATTATGTATTCATGGATACAACTATCTATCAATGTGAGATCATAAAAATTTTCTATATCCTATGGTTTGTAATCTATTATTAGTATTTATCTTGACTCAAATTGTTCCAGATTTAGCCTCGGGAGCTTTATGCTTCTGTGCCCTTTTGATGATTTGCTCTCTCCCACTATTTAGTCCTTCACTTTCAGTCTTCATTCTTCCTTTACTTTCTCACTTTCTTTACTCCCTTCCTTATCATAGATGCTCCAGGCTCATCTTGCATTTCTGAGTTCCAGGTCCACCCACTTTCCAGGGAACCCTAGTTTCTTTCAATGGAGAATAGCAGTTAGAAACCCGCACCTGAGCGTGTAGGCATTTTGTTACTTCTTTGAAGAAACAGGTGCTCTAACTTCCAGGGACTACAATCACCTTCAGACTCATCTTCCCAGCCTTAAATAGTTTCACGGACTTCATGCTATTTTGGGTGAAAGTTACCGTAATTTCTGCTTTTCTGTGAAGTTGACATTGTATAACTTATTGCTGTATTTCAAAATATTGTTCTTATGATAGTCTATTTCTTTAATACTATTATATGTATCCTCATCCCCTTGCCATGGTGGAAAATCCTTCATGCTTTCCCTTGTTTACAATTAATTAGTGAACTGATGGAGTGTTTTGAGTCATCTAGTATTTATTATAATAGATGATGTGATAAGTGATAAATATTGTTAGGCATTTATTTATTATTATTATTATTATTATTATTATTATTGTGTGTGTGTTTTACTGGGGATTGAATCCAGGAATACTCTACCACTGAGCTACATCACCAGACCTTTTTACTTCTTGTTATTCCATCATGAGACAGGGCCTCGATAAATTGGCAAGGCTGACCTTGAACTTGCAGTCCTCCTGTCTCAGCGTCTGGGGTCACTGGGATTGTAGGCATGCACCATGGAACCTGGCATATTAGGCATTTTTTCACCATCATTTATTAAAGAGTCTTCATATTGTATCATTTCTTGTTTTTTTTTCCTTTACAGATTAAGTTCTGCAAGTAATTCTAATAAATTTCTTGAATTTTATGTTATATACATTTATACTATCTTTTGTATTGGAATATATTTCTAAATCTTATAGGGTAAATCAAACTTATACTAGTTTTTCTTTCTTCAAACCCTCCGTTATTTTTATGTTTTAGCAGTATTTGTGTTTGTTTTGCTGTTTTATATTTTACATGGCTACACGGTGGTCTTGTGAATTATCACTATGTTTATCTATCCATTTTCTTATGCTCCTCTCTGACCTATAAATATTCCTCATCAGGTTGTAGATTTTTCTTGTTACAGTATATTAATTTAATAGTATTTTAAATTTGTAGTTTGAAGGATTTCTGCTTGTTTATTTTGGAACCAGAATGTTATGATACATCTTTTGATTGCTTAATAAATTTATTTTCAGCATGAATGCATATAGTGGTGAGAGAAGTAAAACTTTCCCGACTGTTTTGAACACAAATAATAGAATAGCCATTCCAAACATCTATAGCATGTGTGTGCCTAGTGAACACAGATTGTTCTTATATTTTCAATACACGTAAACACATTTATGGGCATCTGTTGTATGTGTACAATCACTTGCCTTAAATTCATGATAAATTGAGAACTCAAAGATTAAATCATAGAATATTAAAATCTTAGATTTGATGTGGTCTTAAAGACTATGTAATGAGACCTCCTAAATTATGTGAAGAAGCTTGCCCAGAATATCTCTGCCGGTTTTCAACTAGCCTCTAATGCACATCTCCAGTCTTGAAACCATTTTTATTTTTGTAGACAGCAAGCTTCAAACATTGATCCAATTATGTTTTCTTTAATTTCTCCCACTGACCCAAATGTAATCCTTTGCAATAAACAGGAGAAACTTACTTTTCTTTTCCCAAATTAAGCCTAATTCATATTGTGTCCTTTTTGAATTCTCAATGTTTGTGAGATTTTTCAAAGAAATAGACTCAAATGCATCCAGTAGTTGCTTTTCTCAGACCCTTTATAGTCTGAGAAGTCCCCAGAGTTAAACCCAGTGGCCTAATAACTACAGAGCAACTCGGGAAGTCCACCTCCCTACTTTAGCTACTATTAATATTATGATACCTAAGCTCTCATTAGCTTTTGGAAAACCATGTTTTAGTAGTAATTCTGTTGGTGTCCATAATTCTGCTGAACTGGATTCATCCTGCTCATCCTTCATTATCAAACAACATATAAGCACCACTCTACACTGGACTTTGTGAAATATTAGTGGCACAAGGAGATTAAGACAGCTTATCTCAATTCTGCTGAAGAGATGGATGTCTAAACCCATGACTACAGTATAAAACACTTTTGAGTACACTTTAATAAATACCTGTTTCTTTCATCCATCATTTCTACTGTCCTACTTAGGCTTATTTCATTCACATTTTATACACATTTCCTGTCCATTCATAAAAGTAATAGATAAAAGTGATGGGAAAACAGAGCTAATACAGGTCCTTGAGGCACCACATGAAAAAGAACTATGTGCATTCAAATGCACTTGTTAATCCCTGCCCTTCCAGGTATGTGTGTTCAGTCAGCTGTGTATGCAGCCATCGCTGCTATTGCATGGCCTGCATTTCTCCATCTTTCATAAGCATATCATGATCTGTTCTGTGAAAGGCCAAATACCTTATGCCATTCAATTCTTCTTCCTAATCTACCCAGCTGTAAGCCCTGTCAGAAAGGAGATGAAACTCCAGTGACATAATTTTCATTTATGAGCTCATGCTGGCTTCAAGTCGTCACTATTTTCTCTCTCAAAGGAGGTAAATGTCCATGCAGATCACAGAATTAATTCACTTATCACTGCTTAGAATTCACTTCTAGTTCCTTGGTACTAATGTTCCTTACCACTTCATAATTCTCTTTTAACTTGCAAAGCACATTCCACATTCCCTCTGGGATCTGAGGTTTCACTATATTTACCACATCTTTTAATTTTATTCTGGCCGACTCCAGTTAACGCAGTTGTCTGACGACTTCCAGGGATTTGGCAGTAATATATCAATAGTCATCAAGAGCTTATGAATGCCAAAGATTAGACATTTGAAAAATGCAAGATAGGGAAAAATTGAAGGTTTAAGCAAATCACTCCTCTGTTCCATATTTTGTCTTTGATTGCACAGATGAGCTTTTTGTCTAACATACTTGAAATAATTAAAGGATAGATTTATGTATCACAATATATATTTATATATTTCAAGCATTAAACATCATGGAAGACACACACTATTTTTTTTCTAAGTTTGAAAAGGAAGATGAAGATCCTTTCCTTCATTCAATAAACTGTTGGCCAGCATCTACCCTATTTCATGTACTGTATTCATAAACATCCAACCATAGCCCTGTTCATGCAGTCTCCTGTGTGAGCAAGTTGTATTTGAAAGGAATTATCCAAGTTAAATGTCTTGTAAAGGTAGAATTGACAAGATAAAGGACTTAGGATAGTAAGTATACATTTGAGAGGCATCAACATGTAGGCAGAATAAACTGAATAAAATATAAAGAGAAAGAATAGGAAACTATGAGCAAAATTCATAAAAAAAGATCCCCAGGTTTGGGGATCACCCTCAGCTCAGGTGTGGGAAGCTTCAAGGGATGAAAGTCAAGTGCAATTTGGATATTACAAAAGGGTATAAAAAGAGCTATAATAATTGTATTTACAGCTCACACTTGCTGTGCTCACATTTGTGTGACAAAACACTTTTCTAAGACTTCTCTCCCTTCCTCCTTTCTCATGACCCACCTGGAGGAGGTTCTGTTTTTATCCTCATTTATAGGAAAGGAAGTTGAATACTGTGGCTGAAAGCACAGAGCTGGTAGGCATCTCAATATGGAGTTTAATTCACGTAGAGTGATTCCTGATAGAATTTATTAAAAAGAACCCAAGTCTTCATATGTCCATTGGGAAAAGGAGTGCTTAAATTTCAAGAGCAGTTTTGCATATGAATTGACTTGTCTTTATTTTTGCCCTTGATATTTTAATGGGCTTACTTTCTCAGTCACCTCTGATGCTTCACTTGTTTGCTTAATTTTCTTACTTCTGATAAGCACTCAAATTCCTTTACCCTGGCTTCACCATGCCTTGACTTCTTCTGCTATTCATCTTGCCTCATCCATGTTCATGCTCAGTCACATTGAACTGTGTAGATCTCACCTTGTGCTTCTTACTCCTAGACCTTCAAAAGTTGCCCTTCTCCACCTCCCTCAAGCCCGAACCTCACATCCTTGTGCCCCTTCCCTCAGCTGGCTCTGTGGGACCAATGTTGTTGCCCATGACCTTTTGCTCACTAGAACTGTTTGCTCTGGGCATAATGCTCTGAGTTACCATCTTGAAAATTCTAGTAATTCTATCTTTGCATTTGTGTTTTGCTGTCAGTCAAGCCAGGACCTGGGAGTTGAAGCTTTGACTCACATACATTTCTACCACTCCTCATAATTGGAGGGATTCTCCAGTGTCTGCCCTGTCCCCCCATCCTCATTCCAGCCAATGACTGCTTCTCACTCCCACTAACCATGGAGCCTAGGAATGGTACTGGAGAGCCAGGATCAGACTGGAGCTCTTTGAGGCTCTGAACTCACATATGCCCATGAACAAGGCAATGTGATATGAAAGAGTAAGTTAAAATCACCAACCACCATGGCAGGTGGGTAGTTACACCACTGAGAAAGGAAAAGCCTTGTTTACTGCCTTTTGAATAGGATTCTGCACTTCTCTTTTTCACTGAATTCTTCTGATTCTGTAGTCATACCTTCTTCAGGGATTGCAGGCACAAGGGCCTGCAAGCATCATTCAAGATAGTAAGAATGAGTCCAGGAGAGGGATTGAAACTACAGCAAACTAAAGAATATATATCCCTTCAAATGAGGCCACCATGTCAGCCCCAGCCCATCATTTCCACTGGGGAACATGGAACTGAAGTCATTATCTCTCTGATGTTTGAGTAAAACTGAATTTTTGTGTGAAATATCCCAGTATTCAAAGGGTTAAATTGATCAAAATATGGTGAAACCCAGGCCAGAAAAGGCTGGCTTTGGGGCCATTCCTTTGAAACCTATGAATATGATTTATCATGCATAATATTTTTGATGTTATCTCCCCTACTAGACATGGCTCTCTGAGAAAATATGCCAAGTCTCTTTTTTAAAATATTTATTTATTTATGTATCTTTAGTTTTAGGTGGATATATTAGTTTGTTTTTATATGATGCTGAGGATCTAACCCAGTGTCTCATGCATGCTAGGCGAGCACTCTACCACTGAGCCACCATCCCAGCCCCAAGTGTTTATGATTAGCTGGAATCTCCAAAGTCTAATATACTTGTTGACAAATGATAGGGACCCAACATAGTGGAATAAAGACCTAGTCAACTCGATTGAGGACTGCTATCCACCAGAATGCTTAAGCAGTTTGTCCTGATGTTGTCAAGTGACTTCTTCAATGTATATGCACATTTATGCACACAAGTGTAATTGCTAATATCCTCAGAACTTATCCTTAACATTAGATATTATTATTTCAGTGCTTTTATAAAATGCAAAGATGTAAATATAAAGCATCATTTTCTTCAAAGGCTTTAGATTTTAATTTTCCCGAATTCCATGAATTTCTACACATTAATGTTTAGAATTTTGGGGAAAAGAAAGATGAATGGGTTAGTCTTTTAAAAAACTAACAGTTTGCCAGGTGAAACAACTTTTAAAGTGTATCTATAAGATTAAAAAATTGGTAAATAGATGTTTTGGTCACCTTTTTTTCTGCTGTGACTAAAGGACCCAACCAGAACAACTACAGAGGAGGAAGAGTTTATTTGAGGACTCACGGTTTCGGAGGTCTAGTCCATAGAAGTCCTACTCATTGCTAGGAGCTCCAGGTGAGGCAGGATATCATGGTGGAAGAGTGTGGCAGGAAAAAACAGCTCACATGCTGATCAGAAAGCAGAGGGAGGGAGGGAGAGAGAGAGAGAGAGACTCCACTCGCCAGATACAAATATAATACCCCAATTCTCACCTCCTCCAGTCACACCCTACCACTTCAGTTACCACCCAGTTAATCCTATTAGGGGATTAAATCACTTATTGGTTAAGACTCATAAAACCCAATCATTTCTCCTTTGACCCTTATTGCACTGTCCTACATGTAAGCTTTTGGGGGACACTTTCCATCCAAACCATAATAATAGATAATCCAAAGTACCATCTATTTTTATTAAATATGCATAATTCCAATAACATTTTACATTATGACCTTTTTAATGACCACTCTTATCAGGAATCTATTTTTTTCCTTAAAAATCAGGCAATGAATTGTGATGGATGTAACAGAGCAGTGTGGGCCTCAGAGGCAGTATCCTTGGCATGTTCACAGTTTGGGGCTTGTTTGATCACATGGCCTTTAACAAGTCATTTAAACTCTCAGAGCATCAGTTTCTTTTAAAGAAAGATCAATATTATCTAAAAATTGGTAAGGAATCTTTCAGTCCTAAAGTTTTGTGATGGTAAGGGAGATGCTCAATTCTTAACAGTCATTTAGTCTGTGTTTTTTGTTCATAAAACAATGAACAAAATAAATCAAATGCTTACCTTCCTGAAGCGTAATTGTTTTTAGCAGAAAAAAAAAGCATTTAAAAATAACAGGGCATTATATAACATGTTGACGGTGACAGATGCTTTGGGGAAAACACAGAGTAAAGCATGAGGGTTTTGGAGTGATGGCATGGGCCAAGGATTGCCCATCAGTGGCAAAGTAGGCTTTGTTTGGAAGTTGACATTTTCAGGAGAGAAGCAAAGAGGAGAGGGAGGGAGCCATGAAGACGTCTTGGAGAATAATGGATTGGATATAGAAGACAGTTTGTGCACACATGTTCCTGCCATATTCAGGAAATAGCAAGAAAGCCTGTTTGGTTCGAATAAGAATATGAAGAATATGAAGCAGACAGAAGAGAAGATGAAGTTAGGAGATAGTTTAGGGGAACAATCATATAGGAGTTTTGTGCAGATGTTGGCTTTTACCAAATGGGGAGGAATTGGAGGGTTTTGAGCAGAAGATTAACCCGATTTAACTTCAATTAGCACCTGGTCTATTGTGTTCAGATCGGACTGTAGATGGAAAGGTATGGACCACTTAGAAAGCGGATGCAGTGTATGTAGGTGAGGCACAAGATGGGTGTGGCCTAAGGAGGAGGTCGTGAGCTCTCTATTTATTTTGAGGGTGAATCCAAGAGAGTTTTTTCATGGAGAGTGAGAGAAAAGACGTCAAGGATAACTCAACAATTTTTGACTGGCAAATGGAAGGCTGAGAGGGCTATGTGTTAGTTGAAGAAGACTCTGGATAGAGAAGGCCTTCTAACAAGTGACTTAGAAACTCATTTTGAACAGGTTAACTTTGATGTGGAGATATCAAGTAAGCAGCGAGATATAAAAATCTATAGTTTCTGATAAATGTTCGGGCTAAGGATGTTAATTTAGAAAAATCTTGACAAATAGATAGTAATTAAAGCCAGGAGACTGAATAATATCAATAAATGATTTGATGTATATAGAAAAGGCAAATAACCTACAGACTATAGCTGGGGATATCTCAATATTAAAAGGTCAGAAAGAAGTGGAGGAACCATCAACTATTTGAATGAGGAGCAACCAGTGTGGTGGAAGGAATAACAAGAAAAATGGTGTTCTCGAAAGTGGGATTCGGTGGGTGAGTTCAAAGAAGCCTGAGAGGTGGAGTTTGGATTTAGCATTGTGGACAGTCTCTGGGGACATTGACAAGAGTGGCTTCAAACCCCAGGGGAATGAGTTGAGAGGGAGACAGAGAAAAGGAACAGGAAACAATGCCTATGGACAACACATTTGGGGAGTTTGATGAAAGGGAACAGACAGAGGTAGGGTAGAAGTTACTGAGGGAAATAGGGGCCACCCAGAGTTGTTTTTAGAGATAAGGAGATAAAATTGTGCTGAGGGGAAGGATCCCATGAGAAAAAGAAAATATGGATAATGCGAGAGGAGGGAGGGGAATTGCAGGAGTGACGCTCCTAAGCATGTAAGAAGGGCTGGTCCAAGCTAGAGAAGAAGTAGTCCATCGTGAGGAACAGGACAGAAGTAAGGGCATAATGGACCAACAATTGGAGGTAGGAAGATGCAGGGCAGCATGTAGAATTATGGTTACTTCCATTATTTTTAACATAGAAGCTCATATTTATAGGTTGCTTAAGGTGTGCTAAATACTGTTTTGAAAATACTGCCCGCATGAACTCATTTGGTGTTCACAGCACTCATAGGAATAGTTCCACACAATTAATGGACAAGAAGGGGTGATAAAGTCCCCTGATGCCCCGCCATCCCCTACTCCAGTGGCACCCTGGATCTCAACCCTGGTAGTCTGGCTTCAGAGCCTGCCTTCCTGACTTTTGTGATGCACTACCTCTGTTCTCCAGGAGGAAAAAAATAGAAAAAAAAGCTGCTTCTTTAATCTTTCTCCATACAAATCATTTTTGCTATCACCTTTTTAACAAGAAGTTAAATTTTATCAGGCATGAACTTATGGTACTCTACAATAATGTCATGAAAATCAGTTCCCTAGGTATCTCCTAAAGTTTACTATAGAATCATATGTGTATATTAAGATCCAAAATTACTTTTGAAAAATGACTTTGCTTTCCCATAAGCATGGGGATGCTCACTGCCACAGTGAAACTGGTATAGATGGAGGAAAAGGGAAATGGTGCCTCCTACCAGTGGACTTTGGTAACCTGAGAAATGTATGGTGCATATTACGTTCAGTTACTTGCCTACCTGTCGATATTTTACAAGTTAAATCTCTGCACAAGATTTTCTAAAAAAATTTTTAGTAAAAATTAAAAAAAAAAAAAATTGGTGTGTTGTATTCCCCTGGTCTTGAAAGTTACTGGAAAAAATATTGCTTTCTCTTCTTCACTTTCCTCCTCTGGCTGCCTGTGCATCAGTTCTATCAGTATCATTCATATCCACTGCCTCTCTCTTCCATCCTTAGATGCTACACAGCATTTAAATGACCAGAGCCATCTGATGCAGATGCATTGGTGACTTTAGGTAGCTCTGTAACTTGTGACCTATGGAGCTTGTTCTCCAGTACCCAGCCTGTTTGTGGGCCAGAGTCCCGAGATTACAGTTTATTTGAGGTCTACAGGAAAAAATAAGCCCAGTGAATGTGAATCTTGACTCCTCCTGTTCCAGCACAACCTGAATTCAAAGCTTTTTGTCCTCCCACAAATACAGGGCTTGTTTGATTAATGGATTTAGTTCCTGGAAACTGTCTTAGCAGAATTTACTAAAGGCTTTCAACTTTGTGCTGCAAAATGAGGAGTTCAAGCAGGATATCATTTGAGGCACTTCCTTTGCTATTTTTCTAAGAGCAAGACTGGGAAGTTTTATGGCCCTGTGTTTTCAGGCTGGCAGGGTTTAAACAAACAAGATGCCCTTGACATGAGGAAAGGTTTCCCTCTGTTTTTCTCATTGCAGTCTTACTTGGGTTGAGCAGTACACTCATTTATAATACATGTGGAAGGTACCAAGAGCAGTCACTTACCCCAGTGGACAGTACAATGGTTTTATTTTACGGTACAACTGTGTCCTCTGTATCATACTCTTGTGACCTCTGTGGTAGAGTCAAAGGAAGCACAGCACCCTGTGCTGCCTCCTTCCAGGGTTACCATAACCCCTTTTTCCATTTGCCGGGCCTGATGCCCATTCCTTCCAGATGTAGCCTTGCTTCTTAGCTGAGGCTCTTTTCATACATATCTGCACCATTCTATTTTTCTGCTCACCCCCTCCCTGTCCCCTCCCTGTGTAGTTACAGTCCACATTTAGCTTTCTGTTTCTTTCCCTTGTCTATATGCTCAACATTGGCTTCATTTCATTCCTGCTTTCTCTGAGTCCTTGAGTTATCTCAGCCTCCTTCCAGTGCCCCTTACCGCTCCCTCTGGGCACTTTGCGGCATCTGTTTATGAGACTTGGCATCACCAATCCAGGCACTGCCCACACACTCTTCTTACAGAGCCTTCCTCTATGGTGTGACCTCACCACCTTTCCTGAAATGTCTCCACACGTGGCTTCCTTAGTGGGACCAGCAAATGCCACACTCATGAGTGAATGTGGACTTGACAGAGATGAGTGGTCTTGCCTCTGCACTTCTACTCTTCCAGCTTGTCCTGACTTTTTCCTCACTGCTTTGCTACTTATCACACCCCTTGAGTTGCAGATATTACTTTCCATCTCATATTCCCTTCTCTTAAAGACTCAAGATTAGGGGTCGTGTGTTTCCACTATCAGTATCACCATAGGACCTCATGCATAAGACATTCGGTTTGTCCAATGCATGAGTTCTCACGTTGGCAGTTAAAGAAGATGCTATGGTTTGAATCTTGAATGTCCTCAAAGGTGCATGGGCTAAAGGTTTGGTCCCCAGAGTGGAGCTATTGGAAGGAACCTTTAGGAGGTGGGGCCTAGACCTAGTGGGTAGGCCTTAAGTCACTGGAGATGTGCCCTTAAAGGGGAAAGTTAGAATCTGGTCTTTTATCTTCCTGGACATGGAGTGAGTTGTTATCTCCACCACACATTCCCTGCTTTTGCCATCTGGCAGTCCCACCAGAAGTCCAAAGTGATGGGTCTGCCTCATCTTGGACTGGAACCTCTAAACTATGGGACAAAATAATACCTTTCTCTCTATAAGTCAGTTACCTGAGTAAAACAGTAGACTTATGATTTGTTAACATAGATAAAAACAAGTTGCTTTTTCAGTTCTTGGGGGATCTGAATCAGGAGATGGGTCATGAAGATAGGGAAAGAGTCAGGAGGGCTTAGTGGAGGGGGTTTTTAATGAGCAGCAAAATGTTCTAAGCAGCCAAGCCCCAGCAGGTGCTTTCCTTTCCCTGATTACCGGTGTGTGGTTAGCATAGTTTCTGTGCTCCATATCTCTGGAGATGACTGGGCATTCAGAGACTTCCTATGTGCAGGTATCTAGAGGCTATGACCAAAGCTGGCCACATGCATTAAACACACACAAAGAAGTGTAGCTCTAAAGTATCTGCAGAGGAGGTCTTATCAGTAATTGACCCTTCTGTGTTCACCTTCATGAATTTTACAGTGATTTTCACATTGCAAAATTATACCTGCAAGAGAGGGCTATCGCTCAGGGGGACACTTACATCACCATATCTGGGTTGATATAAGGCATAGACTAAAGTCAGCAATAACTCTGTGAATGTGTTGTCTATCTCCCCCATCCCACCCCTCAAACATGAACCTTTGTCATCTCTGTGCTGACCTGAGTTTGAATGTACAGTAAAACCCCCATTGGTTGTGGATTTGGTCTGTGTCTACCTCAGAACATTGGGAGTGTTCTCACTCTCCTCTGAGGCAATTTTAATCATTTGGCTTCACAGTTCGTCATCTTCTTACCCAGGTGAATCTTCTGAACTGGGAGTATTTCTCCTCTTGTCTCTTTACATGAAGCCTAATGGATGTGCAATCTTTCAGCATTTCTTCTTCCTCTGTCTGAAAAGTTGTGATAACAAATATGACGTAGGGCTACAAGCTTTTGTGAAGTTAATTATTTTAAATGAGGAAAGAAGATCAAACACCTGAGAAGAAAATGGCTTAGAAATTGGAAAGAAGGTATTCCGCTCTGCTACAGTTGGTTGATATTTGGCTCTTTTATTTTTCTTCTGAGCAATGTAAGAGCCATTGAGCTCAGAGGACGGGAACATCCTGTACAGAAAATAGATGGTGTGTGGAGGAGGAGAGGGGGCACCCGGCAGTCATTCTTTGAATCCTTCAGTGAGCTTCACTTGAATATGTTAGAGCAGCGAGGAAAGGGCTAGAAAACAGAGCTCTGCTTGGATGGCTTCCAACTCCCTTTACAAAGCTCAGGAAAAGCTCAGCTAAGCCACATGCATTTTATGTTTTCCTGAGGAAAGACTCTGCTTGTTGGTCTTGGGGTTAAGGAGTCTCAGCAAGTTTTTATAGAGACACTAAAACATTCTCTTCATATTTTCCTCTGGCACTGAAAGGAGCCCAGGGGAGAGAATCACATTTAAGTGCCAGCTAGGCCGATGAGCTGTGTGAGAGGTTAGGTGAGGGGCAACCTCATGGTGTGTGCACCCTTAGCTGCCATATCACAAATGTGTGTGTGTGTGTGTGTGTGTGTGTGCGCGCGCGCGCGCGCGATAAGTACAGAATCTTCGCTGAAACTGGAAGAAATTAAACTCTCAAGTGCGGCTTATGTGTGTTTCACAATTTCTGACTTTGATGAGATAGTGCAAAAATGAACACCATCTTCATCCTTACCAGATAATGGCTCAACCTGTTCATGTGTGACAGTGCAGCAGGAAGGATACGGACAGACAGACATGAGGAACATGTCACAAGAGTCTCAAGACTGTCCAGAGCTGGAGCTTTCTTCTTTGTCCCCAGACATTTTCTTTTTAAAAGAAAGCAGCAGAATTTTCAGTTCTTTGTGCCAGTGATTTGGAATGTTCACCGGAGCAAGAAGACCATTTACAAACCGACTTCAGGCTCTCTTGGCCTGTCATACCCCATTGTGTTTATTTCAAAACCTGAGATTTTTACCTAGAGAATGTTGCCAGAGAAGAAAACCTGTCAGTGTTGCAATTGGCATTTGTTGGTGCAGTTTTCCTTTATCTGCTGAACTTAGCTGTTTCTTTTTCTAGAAAATTCTCATCTTTACCTTGCTCATTTACAGAGACTACTGCATAGGAGGCATAGTACTATCTTTTATTTATTTATTTATTTATTTATTTTTGTAGTGCTGGGGATTGAACCCAGGGCCCTGTGCATGCGAGGCAAGCACTCTACCAACTGTGCTATGTCCCCAGCCCTGGGATAGTACTATCTTGAAGACATTATATCTTGTTCACATCCTTGTAATTTTCTCATTCATAATTAATATTTCTTATATAGTCATTTTCCTTAAATTTTTGCCATATAAAGTATATATAATTATGCTAAATTGGGATACCAAAATATTGCTTATATCAGAAGTATCTAACATTGTTTATAGGTTGAGAGTATCAGTGCATTTCTTTGTTTCAGGTTTTTACCCCTATTCTAGTGGGACTGCAAATCAGAATTAGTCTCATGGTCTTTCTCTCCGTTATCCAATGACAATTTGTGATGAAAAGTCAACTGGCTAAAGAATCATGATTATGGATTTAGGAGTGAGGGAAGTAATATCCTAATGCTATTAAGGAAGTCTGCAAAGTTTCGTCTTTTAAAGACCATCAAGAAAAACCAATGGCTCTGTTTATTTTGAATTGTCAGTTAATATTTTTCAAGGGGAAGAAAGTGGACCCCTAAGTTAATTTTTAATTTTCAAACTAGAAGGGCTATATCCCGTTCATGACCAAGTTACTGCCCTCCAGACACAGGAAAATATGCTAGGTGCTTAAACAAAGGATCATGCTGTTTGGGGACTATGCAAGTGTCCAAAATAGTGGCAATCATTTCCTTGAATGGAATGAGTGACCAAGTACTTCTCCCTCAGCCTGATAAAGCAGCGCCACCTACTGCACAAAAGCCTGATTTTATGCTGAAGCCGTCTTGAGCAGAAACTGATCTCTACACATACACACACACACACACACACACACACACACACGCACGCACGCACACAGACAGACACACACACACACAAATTGGTCCACAGGCTCTTATCTGCTAACATCTAATCTGGGTCAGTTGAAGTTTTTTTCCTACCATTTCTCTCTGTATGTGTTTCATGTCCTCATTAGTATTGGAAGCAACATTAGAGAGAGACAGAAAGAGATACAATGCAAACAGGAAAAATGTAAAAATGCAGGCCATTCTCCATTGGTGTCTCCCGCTGTCTTTTCTTCTGAATATAATGATGCAACTCTATGTTCCACTTTACACATGACAGTGATGTAAGAATTAATAGTCAATGCTCGTCTGAATTGAACCATTATTCATATTTCATCCTAGGTAAGTGTGTTCTTTATTAAATGGTTACAGATTTAATAGACATTTGTGAATTCCCCTTTCTCCATTATTGTCATTCCTAGAATTATATGAAATGTACAATGTTTTAGCAATAATAACCCCTAGCATTCCTAATGTTCTTTGTATTATGACATCACACAGGTATTTGCATAAAGCATTAATAAGAGCATATCTTTTTATTAAGTTAGAGTCATTAATTATCCTTTCAACTACTTAGGCTTATTTCATCTAGTCTATTACACCACAACATAAAATAAGTAAGTGGCAGGAGACGTGGTACAACAAGGATCATGGTTCTTTTCATCATTCCCTGTAACTCTTTCAAGGTCTTAACTGGTTATCGACCACTCACATCATTCATGATGATGCTTCTCCTTTTGTGCTGAGAAGATCATATCATCTCAAACCTGCTCCATAATTAATTTTGCAGCATGTACTCCTTCATATGAAATTGTATTTGTCACCCTGGTGTTAATTTATTTGTACGTTAATGGGATGTCATACAGCCCAAAATTTATATTTGACTGTTGTCAGGGCTTTGCTCTCCAAACAAACTGAAATAGAATAGCACTTGGCTTTGGTATATGATGTAAAGACATGACTGTATAATTGATATATGTTAGAAATAGACACAAATAGCACAGATGGCTTCAGTTTTAATCCATATTTGAAGAAAAGCTGCGTGAATCCCTAATATTGTCAAAACTTGACTTTCTCGATCTCCCGTACACGTTAAGAAGCTTTTATTATATTTATTGTAACTTTACTCATTCAACTCAAACTCAAGCATCTACTCCGTGCTAGGCACTGTGCTGGGTTCTCAGGATTCAGTGATTAAAAAGTAAATTCCTTCCCCTCCGTGAACTCACTTTTGTGTAGAGGAAAACAATATGCAAGTGGTCCCAGCAGGGAGGGCCAGAAGCTGTGGGCACAGGAGGAAGTGAATGCCACCAGACTTCAAGGGCATGGGCAGGGGAGGAGGAGGAACTGAAGAGACTTCTAGAGGAGGGAGAGCCTAGGTGACATTGTCAGGGGTGGAAAAGAACTTGCCAGGCCCGTAAGTACAGAAAGTGTTCTAGGAGGGGAGATAGGGTTTGCAAAATCACAGGTGTGAGAGCCACGCAGATTAAGGAGAATGTGTTTTGCACTTCACTTGGGCTCAAGACTGCACATGAAGCTCTGAGAGATGGGACTGGACAGGCAGAAGAGACAAGAGAGGATCCTTCATGAGTTTGGACTTTTTTTCTGAATGCTTTAATGATTTTTTAAGTAAGGAGACAAGAGTGAGTGATTGGCTTCAAACTGATCAGAAAGCTCCTAGCAACACTATAGAGAGCGGATTTGAGCAGACTATGGCTGGGGGAAGGGGGGTCAGTTAAGAAATAAGCAGGGAAGGGGAAGCAGTTACGCGTTACAGAGCTAATTGAATGACCACCTATAGAAGAAATTTCTGTTTCTAGCATATGAACAGTCTAATGGCATATTCCACTAAGACACTGGCAGTGCCCAAGTTAGAGATGAGCATTCAGCAAAGGAGGCATGTGAGTGTGTGCAGTACCTCCAATGAGAGAGATCCACAGGGTCGCTGGCTATAGACTTTTGGAGTTCAGGGGAGTCACTAGAATTAATCTTTAAATCTATTCTTTATGAACCCTTTATAGTATGTTTAATTGTGCTGAAAGAAATCATGAATAGGTTCTATGCACCGAGACCTCCCTTCATGTATCGCACTGTTCTCACTCCCCCAGAGGACTGGTATGAGCAGTTGAGCCCCCTGGTCCTGACCCTGAAGGACTGCATGGGAGAAGTGGTGAGCAGAGCTAAGCAGTCGCTGACTTTCGTGCTGCTCCAGGAGCTGGCCTGCAGCTTGCCCCAGTGCCTGACGCTCACTCTACGCAGAGACATCGTCTTCAGCCAAGCAGTAGGTGCCTGTTGTTCCCACAGAGCCGGGCTGCATGTGCACATCCTCTCTTTGATGAGGGTAGAATTATTCCTTTGGCAGTTTTATTTTTAAAGATCCTTTTTATTAAGGTTTAGACACCAATATTTTTTTTCTTGTGATAGCTATGAGCAGAAAACCATGCAGACGCAGCTTATGCAACCACCTTCAGTATTTCTTTGTGAAACACTGAGATGGCCAAGTCTCATCCATTCCACTGACCAGGGCACAGAGACTGTGAAGAAGGGGTGACCTGTCTTTGTATTATGCTCTGGGGTCTGCTAACATGTCAGGGAAGGGACCTCTGCCTTGTACTGCAGGTGACAAGCTAGGACTGGGCAAAGGGATCTCTTTACTCGGTTTCCCAATCCACTCCCAAGACAGGATTTCACTATAATCCTTATTTTGTTTATAAAATAAATTTTCAGGGCAGTAAGGCTTGAACCAGAGCTTGCCAGGACTAGCTCTTTTTCTGATAGGACCCCACTACTCCACCTCATGCTGGTGCCATCCTTTTTTCCACCTGCCTCCACCCCCAGGGTTGAGTCTTATAAACAGAAAACATGCAGGGAAGGAGACAAAAGGCCTCCTTTTAAGCATTCCATTCAATGGGAGAATTTTAACCAACCTGTGTCTGTCCACCATTAAGCTATCTCGTGGCTGGTGCACAGCCAATGGTGCTAACCACACGTCAGGAATTATGCCCTACTCCCTATATAGTTCTTTATTGTGTCCTTTCAATGACTCTGTAAAATAATTGCCTCTATTCTGCATGTACAAATAATAATTAATTCCGTTTGGAAGTGCTAAGTAACTTTTTGTGGTTTTCTTGGTAGAAATCATATACATACATTTGAAAACAAACTCAAACTCCAAAAGCCATGTACTTACCCTTTTGTAATACTATCTTCCCCAAGACTTTCATACAGAGCCTTGCTAGATCAAAGACTGCCAACTTATTTTATTATGTATCTATGTATGAAGACTAGTAACTTTATTAGGATTTGTTAGAATTTTTAATTAAATCTGTGATGTCTTAAAAGTCTAAACTATTTTAAAATTGAACTAATAAGATTGCTGACCCCAGTAAATTTCTTCAATGATTTTTTTTATTTTAGCTTGCTGGATTGGTTTGTGGTTTTGTCATCAAATTACACACGAGTTTGCACGACCCCAACTTCTTGCAGCAGCTTCATACAGTGGGATTGATAGTACAATATGAAGGACTGCTGAGCACATACAGTGAGTACTGTTTAGTACATGTTACCATCACATCCCTATCCATGATATTTAGTACATCAACTTTTCAGAGAAGTATAAAAATAAGAAGTAAATCTTTATTGTGCCAAGTATTACAGAAATAATGTAATTTCTGGTTTTTACATTCTTTCACCTTGTAACTTACTTTGACATCCCATTATGTTTTGAAAATAGAATTATAGATTATTTCAAAGTAGACTCCTGAGAAGCCTTCTGGCTTTTTTTTTTTTAATATAACATACTTTGCCAACATACTTTCAATCAGTGGATTTGAAAATCCTAATGCTGCAATATCTAGAACTACACTATTCATTACTAGAGTCTCCAATGGATATGGAGCCCTTGAAATAGGCCTACTCCAAATCAATATATTCTAGATGTGCATCCCAATTTCAAAGATTAGTTTTAAAAAAAGGAAATTTTATATAGTTATTAAAAATTCTACATTGATTTTCAGTTAAAATGATCTTTTGGCTATATTGGGTTCAATAACATATTATTAAAATTACTGTTACTTTTTTGTCTTATTTATAAATATGACTGACAGAAAATGTATAATAATATACATAGTGCATATTCTGTTTCTATTGGATAGAGATGATCCAGAATCCTACTTAACTATCTCTTTCTCAGACTTTCTTAGTTTGTGTATGTAGATACAAAGCCACCAGGGGCCTCGGGCAGTGGTGGTCAATTCAGTCATCTCTGTGGATAGAAATCAGGTATCAGTCCTGTCGATAAAAAGATGTCCAAATGATAGTTTGTTTTATAAAGGTTTTAAAATCTCTCTGTAGCCTCTGAAAAAAAGCGTGCATTCTCTGCGTCTAATAGAAGAAAAAGTTGGCTCCGATCTACATATTGTGGGGTCGGGCTCCAAATTCCTTAATAGGACACCCATAGCACAAGAGTTAACAACAAGAATCAACAAATGGGACTTACTTAAACTAAAAAGTTTTTTCTCAGCAAGAGAAACAATAAGAGAGGCAAATAGGGAGCCCACATCCTGGGAACAAATTTTTACTCCTCACACTTCAGATAGAGCCCTAATATCCAGAGTATACAAAGAACTCAAAAAATTAGACAATAAGATAACAAATAACCCAATCAACAAATGGGCCAAGGACCTGAACAGACACTTCTCAGAGGAGGATATACAATCAATCAACAAGTACATGAAAAAATGCTCACCATCTATAGCAGTCAGAGAAATGCAAATCAAAACCACCCTAAGATACCATCTCACTCCAGTAAGATTGGCAGCCACTATGAAGTCAAACAACAACAAGTGCTGGCGAGGATGTGGAGAAAAGGGTACACTTGTACATTGCTGGTGGGACTGCAAATTGGTGCGGCCAATTTGGAAAGCAGTTTGGAGATTCCTGGGAAAGCTGGCAATGGAACCACCATTTGACCCTGCTATTGCCCTTCTTGGACTATTCCCTGAAAACCTTAAAAGAGCATGCTACAGGGATACTGCCACATCGATGTTCATAGCAGCACAATTCACAATAGCTAGACTGTGGAACCAACCCAGATGCCATTCAATAGATGAATGGATAAAAAAATGTGGCATTTATACACTATGGAATATTACGCAGCACTAAAAAATGACAAAATCATGGAATTTGCAGGGAAATGGATGGCACTAGAGCAGATTATGCTTAGTGAAGCTAGCCAATCCCTAAAAAACAAATACCAAATGTCTTCTTTGATATAATGAGAGCAACTATGAACAGAGTAGGGAGGAAGAGCAGGAAGAAAAGATTAATTTAAACAGAGACATGAGATGGGAGGGAAAGAAGAGAAAAGGGAAATTGCATGGAAATGAAGGGAGACCCTCATTGCTATACAAAATTACATATAAGAGGTTGTGAGGGGAATGGGAAAATAAACAAGGAGAGAAATGAATTACAGTAGATGGGGTAGAGAGAGAAGATGTGAGGGAAGGGGAGGTTGGATAGTAGGGGATAGGAAAGGTAGCAGAATACAACAATTACTAATAGGGCATTATGTAAAATTGTGGATGTGTAACCGACGTCATTCTGCAATCTGCATTTGGGGTAAAATTGGGGGTTCATAACCCACTTCAATCTAATGTATGAAATATGATATGTCAAGAGCTTTGTAATGTTGTGAACAACCAATAAAAAAAAAAAAAACAGAAAAAGAACTGGGAAAAAAAAAAGCGTGCATTCTTCTTCCCTCAAGGGGAACATGGGCTTCCAGAAAGTCCATTGAAAAGGTTCTTATTTCTCTGATGAAAACCTTCAGCCTTTGAGGAACAGTACGTGGAATAAATATGCCACCTTCAAAAACCCTTTCACTAAAATATTAGAACAAATTCCAGCAAGAAGGGGTAGTAGCTCGTGACCTTTTCTTT
Organism: Spermophilus citellus; assembly: GCF_964194105.1. Lineage (NCBI taxonomy): Eukaryota > Metazoa > Chordata > Mammalia > Rodentia > Sciuridae > Spermophilus > Spermophilus citellus. The sequence goes on from NC_138189.1 coordinate 137,106,950, forward strand.
ATAAGTATGTTTGTAAAGAGGCTCCTTTTTCTTTGTTTAGGTGATGAAATTGGAATGCTAGAGGACATGGCTGTTGGCATTTCCGACTTGAAGAAAGTAGCATTTAAAATAATAGAAGCCAAATCCAATGATGTCTTGCCAGTTATAACAGGAAGACGGTGAGTGTGACCGTTTCTTACAGACTGTGCTTTGTTTGGGATGTTGTATTTATTCCTGGAAAAGGAGCCTTGGAGAATTCAGATTTGGCTTGAGTTGTTTTCTTTTGTTCTCTTTTCCTTTTTGGTGAAAAGTAAATACATATGATGCGACAGGGCAAGATCTTGAAAATCTTCTAGAGCCTTAAATGTTTGTAAATTGTAGTCAGGTGAGTCTGGTAATGCTTCTCTATGAAATATGAGAAATTTAAAATAATAGTGTGCATGAGAAGAACATTTTCTCTTTATAGCTATCTAGTCTAAAGCTCTGGATGTTTTTACTTTTGCGGGAATCGTTCAGTTAATAGCTCCATAATTCTTGAGATGACTTTAAATTAAATTCAGTTAAAAGCAGCAACATTTTTAGGAAAGATATATTCCTATGTCAGGGGCATATACCACCATTTTTCTTAATTATTTTTGACAATTCATTCTCAGGCTGTGAAATTTCCGAGAAGCGTTTTAAATATATAGCTTTGAAGGTCAGTATATGATGGGCGAAATATCAGAAATAATTAAGAAAAATGATTGTGTGTAAAATAGACCTCTACTAGAAGACTTCTATCCCATAGTAAGTTGTTGCAATCAGAATTCCTTCAACCTTCAACTATTCTACTGTTAGCAGTTTTAAGTGCTGCATGAGTTTATTTAAAGATTGAAATATTCTTTGGTCATAATGAAAACGTGAATGTACAAAAGGAAGAAAACTTTTCATGCTAGAGAAAAATGAAGAGGAGGCAATGTCTAAAATTAATACAAAATACATTTGTCTTCCTGTCTACGGTAAACATGTGATATTTAAAGTTTATTTGAAGGGTGCCAAGAGTCACACAGTTCGAAGATAGGTAACTATTTCTTACACATAAAGAGAGAGGAAAATAAAAAAGCCAATCCTCATCTTCATAAAACTAAAAATCTCATTTGGAGATTAATGCTTCATTTGCTATTCATTGGAAGAAAAAGGAATAAAATTGCCCATATACACACTTGGAAATAGTACAGCTCTGTATATTACTGTGAAGTTTACTGTCAAAAGTGAGAAGGTGCTACTTTTCTCACAATTTATAAGGGACGCTTACCAGGGAGTTTGCAGATGAAGAGCAGAGGGCTTTTTCTGAGGACACTCCTCAAGCAGTATCTAAGTTCTCAAGTTGTCACAAAGATGGGAGCAGCCTCCCCCCCGCCCCCCACCCAATGACAGCATGGGTAGCTTGGCAAATCCTGCAGTTGGGAGGAGTCATCTCAAACCACCATGTTAGGACTAAGGGACTCCATCAAAGGCATACAACAATTTTAGAAACAGTTATTCGTGAAAAGGTAGGAAATAATGGACAGAAGCAGTGGGGATCTGTGGTGCTTTTCCTGAGAGCTGCTCCCACCAGGCAGAACTGCCCTGTCTCAGTTTCACCAGGACAAAGCCCATTCACTAACCTTTGCGGCTTCACAGTCCTGGGCAATGACTTCATTTGCACTGGAGAACAGGAAAAAGCACAGTCTTGAAAACTGTTAGAAACAACAGTGATTTAGACAGTTCCATTCACAGTAGAATCATAAAAAATAAATAGGAATCAATTAAACAGGTTTATCTAGGAAGTGTTTACGAAACACACAAAATAATTACTGAGAGAAATTAATATGATACAGTTATAATGGAGAGACAGTCTGTGCTCAATGTTTGGAAGACTCAATATTGTTTAGATGGCATTTGGATCTATATAGATTTAGTATAATTTCTGTCTAAATCTCAGGAGTCTTTTTTTACAGAAATTGGCAGATTTAAAATTTTATGTAAAAGAAAATGACCCAGAATACTCCTCAAAATTTGTATGGAGGATTTATATTTTCTGGTTTCAAAATTTTCAATAACACTATAATAATCGAGACAGTATAGTTCTGGTCTATCTGTATACATAGGTTATCAGAACAGAATTTGGAGTTCAAAAATAAACTCTCATATTTAGAGTCAATTGATTTTCAAGAAATATAACTTAATGGTGAGTGTAGAATCTTTTCAAAAACGATACTGTAGCAATTGGTTATCTATATGCAAACACAAGAATTTGAACCCACATACAAAAATTAACCCATGTAGATCTAAAAATATAAGCTAAAACCATGAAACTTCTAGGAGAAAATATTTGTAAGTTGGCTTACTAATGAGTTCTTTAGACACAAAAATCAAGGTGCATCAAAGAACAAACAGATAATAGGACTTTATCAAAATGATATCTTTATCAAAATGATATCTTAATGATATCTTTGAAGCATGAAAGATATCATTAAGTGAATGAAAATACAAGTCACCCACTGAAAAAAATGAAAATCATATATTTGAAAAGAACTTGTTCCCAAAATATTTAGGGATAGCTTGTATCTCAATAAAAATGAAAGAAAAGAAACCCTAATTTTAAAATGGGCAAAAATTTGAATAGATATTTCATCAAATACATTTTATGAATGGTTTGTAGCACATGAAAACATACTTAACATCATTAATCATTAGGAGAATGAAATTAAAACCACAGTTAGTTACCAGTTTACTCACACTAGAATCATCATAATCGAAAAGCCAGATAATAACAGGTGTTGATAAAGACATGTAAAACCTAGAACGTTCATACATTATTGGTGGAAATGTAAAACGGTACACCACTTTGGAAATAAGCAGTTTCTCGCAGAGTTAAGTATGAACTCGTAGGTGTATATACCCATAAGAAGACAAAGTTTTTATTCAAACAAAAAAAAATTTTGCTGGAATGTTCACAGCTGCATTATTCCTAATAGCCCAAATCATGAAAATATCCCAAATTTCCATCAACTAATGACAACATCGGCACATTGTGTTATAGTGTATCTATAAAGTAGAATGCTATTTAATAATAAGAAACAAACTGCTGGTGTACACTATGATGTGGGTAACATCAAAAACATTATGCTAAGTGAAAAAGCCAGATGGAAAAGTCTACCCATTGTATGAAACTATTCATAGGAAATATGTAGAAAAATAAACTCTGTAGAGACTTCCTGAGGCTGGCAGTCAGGGGGGATTGACAGGCATGAAAGATCCATTTAAGGTGATGGAAATGTTCTAAAACTGGATTATGGTTATGGTTGTACAACTCAGTAAACCTGTTAAAGCTCTGGATTATGTTATTAAATGTATGCATTTATGTCAATTGTATCTTAAGCTAATACAAAGTTATCACAGAAAATTTACATAAAGCGTGTCACCTTCAGAGCAACTTGCACATGTGTACTGTCTCATTGATGCTTAAATATTCTTGGAAGATTTGAAATAAACCCCATCCCTCTGTTAGCCAGGCTATTCTAAGGAGGGCTGGAAGCAATTAAACAAAGAGCAATAATGTGTCCATCCATCTGAAGGTAATGTTAACATCCATATTTGCTCGATTGATGGTGATTCCCAATTCTCTTCCATAGCTAGAAAGTCTTTACATTTCCACTCGAAATTCACGCTATATCAGAAGACAACAAACTTCAAAGTATGCGAGGAACTACTCTTGCTGAGCATATTTTATGAATAATGATTTAAATTTTCAACTTTAAACATTAAAGGTTATTTTTAAAAAAACGTTTTATTGATGTACTATAGTTGTAAGTAATATTGGGATTCATTGTTACATATTTGTACCTGCACACAATATAACAACATGATTTGGCCAATATCATTCCCCAGTATTTCCCCTTTCCCTCCTCTCCTCTTCTCCCTCATCCTGGTCCCTTTCCTCTGTTCTACTGATCTCCCTTCAATTTTCATGAAAATTTCCCTCCCATCTTTCTTTGTCTTTATTCTCTCTAAGCTCCACATATGATAGAAAACATGCAATCCTTGACTTGCAGAGTTTGTCTTATTTCACCTAATATAATGTCCTCAAGTTTCATCCATTTTCCTGAAAATGACATAATTTCAATCTTTTCAGTCTTTTTATGGCTGAATAAAACTTCATTGTGTACATATACCACGTTTTTTTTTATCCATTCATCCACTGACCGACACCTAGGCTAGTTTCATAGTTTAACTATTATGAATTGTGTTACAATATGGATATGCATGTATCACTACAGTATAATGACTTTAATTCTTCAGGATAAATATCAAGGAGTGGTATAATGGGTTATTGTGATAGTTCTATTCCTAGTGTTTTGAGGACCCTCCATACTGATTTCCATAGTGATAATGTTTAATAAAGATTTCCAATGAAAATATGCCTGTGGTATGTGAATGTTGCAAAATGATCAAGACTCTCAAAGGTTACACCTTAAATAATTAAACCATTTCATTTCCACTAGGCTATCACGAACAGGATTTATCAATAATAATCATGATTGAGCTGTGCCAAAAAATTATAAATGATTTGGTTCATCAGACTAAACTATGCTGAAAATATCCAATATCCATAGTTCAATTACTTTATTTTGGGAACTGATGAGATTTTAAAAATAACTCAAGAAAACAAATACCATGACCATATCTAAGCACATAGCCCTGGGGGTTAAAAAATAAACTAAATATTCTTCCTTTCCTGATGGAGCTCAGAGTAATGTAGAGAAATCAAACATGGAAACAAATATTTGCAATTCTCTGTGCCAAGCAATTTGGTAAGGATATGAAGGAAGGCTTCTTGAATGAACAATAGAAAATAAGCAGACAAAACCCTAAATCCAGGCTACATTCCAATGAATCTACAATGATCTGAAACATGAAATAAGCCATGCTTCCTCCCTGTCCTTTCCTTCTGCAGTGAACACTATGTGGTAGAGGTCAAGCTTCCAACTGGAATGTTTGAGTCGCTACCTGCACAGATTAAAGAAGGACAGTTACTCCATGTGCATCCAGTACTTTTTAATGTTGGGATCAATGAACAACAAACTCTTGCTGAGAGGTAAGCTTCAGGTACAAGGTTGATTTTAGTTGTTCTTTTTTCCTTTTTAGGCTATGAGGGAAAATCCCACATGATTCTGCTTATAGGATTTAGATATATTTATTGGTACCATTCTCCATTTTATTAATTCCAAGTTAATTGATATAGCAAGGTAAAATATTCATATTCAAGGAAATCTGGCCCAAATTTAAATTTAAATTTAAAAAATTGGGGCACATGTCAAGGCTAATACCAAAGTAGTCACATGGATCAACTTTTTTTTACACTTGCAAGTACAATGTGTATACTAAATTTGAGAATTTTTTATGTTCATATATATATTAACATTGTAATCCAGTTATATGTGTTAAAATTTATGAACACGGCCTGTTTTTTTTCCTTGTTTTATGTATTATTATAACTAAAGTAGGATAATGTTAACATGTCTTTTAATAATGACTTCCTCAAATAGTAAATGACTTTATGCAATTCCATGAGGCATTGTCAAAAAACACTTATTCTTTCGGAGCAGAAAACTTAACTTCTTCACCTAATTTACATATAAAGATTATAGAAACTGTGGATAAAAGTTTACAGAACACAGGTGTAAAAAAATTTTAGAGAAAGAAGTGATCATCTTGTTTAAGCCAGATGTGGTAGCTCACACTTGTAATCCCAGCATCTTGGGAAGCTAAAACAGAAGGAGCGAAAATTCAAAGCCAGCCTCAGCAACTTAGCAAGGCCCTAAGCAACTCAATGAGACCCTGTCTCTATGTAAAATACAAAAAAAAAAAAAAAAAAAAAAAAAGAGAGGTCTGGATGTGGCTCAGTTGTCCTCTTGTGTTCAAACCCTGATACCAAAAAAAAAAAAAGAAAAGAAAAAAAAAAAAGAAAGGCCTGGCTGGAGAAGTCTCTGACAGGTAAACTTTGGACAGTCTGAGAGTCTTTGGTATTTAAAATGATTTCTTAACTCCCCATAAGTAACTGTTTTAAAGTGTGTGGCATATTACTTGCTATGACTTGTTAAATATATTTTAGATCTTCATTACTGTCTTTTACTAAACTAACATTTCTGCTATAATTGTAGTTCTCTTGAATTTCAATGATGCTTAACATGCTCTTGTTAGCTATTATTTTCAGACTCTCTCTTTGCTTCTCCCTCTTACCCACAAGATGTTTCCTGGAAAACATAGGTTTTCATAATTCTCGTTTGGCAGTTAACAAGTAGATGATGAAGCTTTGTATTTTATGTTTGATTTCAATCCATGTGGAAGCTGTTAGTCTCTTTTCTTACAGTACTTATATATCAAAATATAGTTGTATGCAGAGTATTGTACATGAAGTTTTCTTTGATAATTAAACACTTTTTAAAATCAGTATAAAAGTTTGATTGTATTGTGTGTTTGTGTGTGTTTGTGTATAATCTTTTTCCTCATATCAAAAGCAGTGTCTGTGGCAAATGATATTCCTGAACATAACTCACACAACTTGGGACAAAAATAACCAGCCTGATAAATAGTGTCTTTTTGATATAGCAAAACTTTTTTGGTACACTAGAATATGGTATATTTGGGGTTTGAATTAACTCATAGACAAGGTAAAACTTAAAGATAAAAAAAATAGTTGCTCAAACTTCAGGAGACTGGGAAATCTAAGAGCCAGGACCCAGCTGCATTGGTCTCTTGTGAGGGCAGATGTCTGATCACGTTCCCCTGTGTGCTCACATGGCCTCTTCTTTGTGTAGATAGTGCAGAGCTCTCTGGTGTCACTTCTTGTAATGTCCAGGATCAGAGCCTATCCCCATAACCTCAATCAACCCAACTCACTTACTCAGAGGGGGCCCCATTACTAAATACAACAAAACTAGGGTTAGGGTTTCAGCACATGGATTTTACTAATCTTACTTCCATGAGGATGCTGTTAAAAACACCAGTTCACTCTGGTATCTTAAAAAGTTAGAAAAGTGTATTTTCAGTCTGGAAAACTCTTTTCCTATGACTATATTCATATTCTCCAAGTTCAGTTCATACAGATATTAAACATTGGCTCTGCCAGGCACTGCCATGTCCAGCTATGGGACAGAGGGAGATAGGAAACGTGGGATGTGATACCTGTGCTGAATGAACTACAATACATTAAGGAGGATGAGTCAGCCAACACCATGTTACATTTGACCTATGCAATCATCAAAGATGTTGAAAGGACAGAAATAGCGTAGGAAAGAAATGGGAGATGAGTCCATGTGGAAGGTCCCTTGGAAAACAAGAGCTTTTCCCTGCTTTGAAGAATATGAATTAATCAAGCCAGCAAGGAAGGTTAGACATTCTAGTCAGAGGAGGAAGAGCATGTGAACAGTCTCAGAGGTGTTAAGACAATGCTGAGAAGGGAGAAGGGTGTAACTACACTCCCATGAGTGTGTTTGATAGCTTTTGTGGAGACTTCAGTCCTGAACAAAGGGACCAGACTTTGTCATTACAGGGAGAAAAGAAGCATTGAAGTTCAGTGAACTGATAGGGTGATATTGATTCTTTCAGCATTTGGTTTATGTATAATGCAATGCCAGGTCCACAGCTGATACTGAGCAAATATTTATTGAATGAATGAATGAATGAATGAATGAATGAATGATCTTGTCATGCTACATAATAGACAAAAAGGGAAGGAGGCTGGAGGTATAACACTGGAGCATTTGGGAGGCTTGAGGAGAGTGATTACCTAATATATAGTGACAGTAAAAAAAAAAAAGGAAGGGAAAGCAGACATGTGGTATCAATAAATAGTGGGTAGGATGGGGGAACGAAATGAAATCCAAAATGGTGCCTGGATTTTGAACTTCAGTTAATGACAGAATATCGGGGATAGGTCTAGAAACAGTCAATAAGAGGAAATGGATTCAGGTTTGGGTTATGTTGCACATGAAGTCAGTATAGGAGGGACACAACTCACACTGAGAATTTCAATCTAGAAATATGGATTGGGATGTAGATACATACTGGGAGCCATTTATACAGCATCCTTTTATAAAAGAGAGACAAGTGGACTTTTGAACTTGGGAAATTGTCAAAGAGAAGACAGTCAGAGACACATGAGTAGAAAGGTTTATCTTAAAGAAGGACTAAAAGAGCCCTGGTACAGAAAGGTTGGTCTTAAAATTTAGCAGGAAAAAAAAAATATCTGTAAAAGTGAACTCCTCTCTGTGGGTGTAGGGCTCTACATGTTCCTCTGGCAGTTGACAGCGTACAAGACTGCATGCAGCACAGTGCCCTGTCCTGGTCTTCTGAAGCATTCCCAAGCTGCCATGGGTAATGAGGAAGATTGAATGGATAAAAAGAGAGGGAGGGAGGGAGGGAGGGAGGAAGGGAGGATTTTCTATGCATGCAGAGATGCAGCCCCGAAGAGGAGGTGCAGGGTAAGGAAAATAAACATTCACCGAATACTAGTTTTCTACATGCACAGGGGGTTATGTTTGCATGTGATATTTAGTCAAAGTTCACAGGCGATGATGTGAGACTAGTTTGGTGTTGTCAGAGTGATTGGTGGAATCAGGGCGGTGGAGACTAGAATACGTTTGAAATCACATTTTTGAAATGTAGCTTATAAAAATTAGTGACTCTCTCTTAGGAAACTATTGTCATCTATTTATAAAGCAACGATTAAAAAATGTAACTTTTGGAGCTCTTTTACAATCCATAACTACTTTCTTTTTTTCTACTTTTAGGTTTGGAGATGTCTCTTTGCAAGAAAGTATTAACCATGAAAATTTTGAACTTCTGAAAGAATATTATACAACATTTATGGAAAAGATGCCTCCTGATTGTAAGTACATGAGTTGTAGAAAACAATAACAATAATTTCTTGATTATAAATCTTCAGTGACTAAAGAAGCATGGGCTGGGAGTTGAGCATGATTTTGAGATTATGAGAACCAAAAAGATTGATTGCCAAGGTGGCCGGGCTGACGCCTGCCTCATTACCTTGATTGCACTTTAGAATATGTCCCACAGCTCATGCAGGGACATTAACTTCAGTGCCATTGGAAAATGACAAAAATTTAAAGTTTAGAACTTAACATTAGAAACCTCTATTGAGCCTAATAAAAATTTTTGCATAATTCTTCACCATATAAACACTTAAGTAAATCCTTAAGTCTCCAATTTGCAAGATAACGTCAGACACGCCACACACTGTATAAAGAGAAAATTAGAAAGAACACAAGTTACACAATGTAATGCCCAGTAACATAAAAGAAGGAGCCAATTTACTGAATATACTTATTGCAGCATTTTATAGGAAGAACTTAAGGCATTCAAGTTTATAGAAATGTGTTTTACATTTCTTTGGAAAAGGTTTGGCCATTGTTTAATTCTGAAGCTCTTTTTCCTACACCGTTAAGTACATAACACTTAAGTAGTCCAACATCAGAGAATTAAGAACGTCTTTGGAGTTTATTTGCAAATAAGTATAAATAGCTGAGATATTGAGATATTCACAATGATAATAAACTAGATTTTAATAAAGTAGGGAATGTTTTAATATTTTTAACCAAAAATTATAATTGAAATCTAGCTGTCATCCAATCACAAGCCATTTATTCACTGCTTTACAGTCTTATACTTACTTTGTGATAATATTAGGTGGCAGAATGTTAAGGTCTTTTCATTAACCCAATGAATGTTGAATCAGATTTCTTCAGTGGGCATATGCACCCCCATGTGCAAACAAAAAGTTTTACTTGTAGTTTTCATACTATAATTTTTATATTATTTTATTTTCCATCAAATGTTTTTTTATCAAAATGAAATTAAGCAGGTAGAGGTTTTTTAGCTACCAGTACACTTTGAATTATAAATTTGTTAATTACCTGAAAAGTTACTGTATTATGTATAAAACTCTTTTGCTTTGGTCATTAATAAAAAAAAAGAGTTGACTCTAACTTGGATGTTGGTGAGTCTTCAGTCTGTTTATAAGTTATTTGTAATTTGGAAGTAAATCTCAGAATTTTTATCAACTTGATTTCTGTTTATCTTGTTCTTAAAATGTATGTGTAGTTCCTGGATTAGCAATAGCAGCCTGACCTGGGGACCTGTCAGCAATGCAGACTCTCAAGCCCCCCTGCAGATGTACTAAACTTACCCTGAACCCATATTTTAATAATCTTTCCAAGTGGTTCCTGACCCATATTAATTCTCTTTTTTAGCTATAGATGGGCAAAATACCTTTATTCTACTCATTTTTAAGTGGTGCTGAGGATGGAACCCAGTTCCTCACATGTTCTAAGCAAGCACTCTAGCACTGAGCTACAACTCCAGCTCCCTGATCCACATCAATTCTTGAGAGCCATCAATGGTCATTGATATATCATCCTCATTCAAAATATATGCTAAAGTCCATGAACAACACTTGTACCACCTGTAAAAGAATCATGTAGAAGTACTTGCTGAAATATTGCCTGAGAGATGAAATACAAAATAATTCTATTTTTAATTTAAATTAAACTTTTCATAAAAGTAAATATTAAAAATTTAGAGAGATGAAACCTTATATATTAGCAATTAAATAGTTGTCCATTTGTATCAATGAGGAATTGTTTGCAGGACCTCCTGCAGATACAAAAATCTATGGATGCTGAAGTACTCTATAAAAATGGTGTAGTATTTGCATAAAACCCTGGGTACATACTCCTGGATGCTTTAAATCCTCACTAGATTATTTATAAAAGCCATACAACCTAAATGCTATGCAAATAGTTGTTACGCCATATTGCTTATAGGAAATAATGACACAGAAATTCTGTACATGTTCAAATACAGTTTGAATCAGTTAGCAGTGTTTTAGTTTTCTGAATATGTTTGGTGGCTGATTGAATAAACAGATGTCCAACCTGTGGATGTGGAGCACGGACTGTATAATCAAGTGTTTTTAGAAACTTGAAAATTTACTGTTTGAATACAGGATGGCCATTTCATTATTTAGGCAGGAGTCTTAATATTACTGGATTTTCCTTTTTTGTTTCCTATATTTTTGAGACAAAGCTATCTTAGATTCACGGCAGAATGGAGTTGTAGCATGACTGTGGTACATCTGAACCAGGGTGTAAACCCCATTTGTATAGTTATGCTAACACCTGGGGGCTAGGCCTGAGTTAGAAACATTGCGGGCCAAAGCACGATTTGAGTTGTACTCCATTTGAGGACAAAACCACAAAGTTTGTGAGTAGAGAAAGATTAGAGGTTAGGCCATTTGCTAAAAGGGAAGGAACTACTATAGTGGGCCATATCCACAATCCATAAAGTTTATTGTTTTCTCTCATAGTAAAATCAATGGATAGTTTCTGTCAATATTTAAGATAGATTAATTCTCTTAATAAATTATTTTTACTTATTAATCCATTATGAATGTGCTTTCCATTAATTTATTAACCGGTTTTCAAATGATTTATGCATGAAATAGTTGAATTCTATAAATTTTTGAGGAAAAACAATAATTTTTTCTCCAAAGACTTTTTTTTTAACCTTAAGGGATGCCCCTTACTTTTCTTATATCAAGACATAAAGATACATCCCATCCCAATATATTCACTCCCAAAGGGCTTTCATCTTTTTGCTCTTCTCTTTTTTTATTTGCTCTTTTTAGTTACATGTGAAAGCAGAGTCCATTTTGATGAAATTATACATTCATGGAAAATATTTATTGTAATTAGGGCCCCAGTTTTATGGATGTACATGATGTACTGTGGATTAGTCACCTGTGAATCTTTTATTCTTTTGTTTAGAAAAATTTTCAGGACTAAAATCATATTCTTTCCCAAATATTCTCTATTCCCATTATATGCAGTATATTTATTTAATGGGCAGTCTCAATTCAGCAGTCTACAAACATGGGACAGGTTTATTTTTGTGACTGTTATCAGGTTTACTGAACACTTGAACCTTTGGAGTTAGTAATAGGGGGAGGGATGTTGAAAGAAACTTGGTCATTATATACCTTCCAATATGTTCATCATTGTCTAGTAATTTGTGACTCATGTATTTAAAAAGTTCAATGCAATTAGAGTAAGTATTTAATCAAATTCATATTATTATTATCCTCCACCCTCAGCTGTGGAAAGATCATCAGGGGAAGGCTTGGTAAAGCAGGGCAGCTCCTGTATCTTTGTCCTGGAGAAATCATGGGATCTCGAGAAACATCTCATGGAATGTCCCTGTTACAAAGAGGCAAACCAAGCATAGGAATCCCAGGAGAGGGCATTTCCTTCCCTGAAAATGATGTGAAGCACGTCATACATATCTAAAATTGCCACCAGATAGAACTGCTTCTGCTGGCCCCTTTTCTGTGCTGTGAATTCTCCCTCACAATTTTTTTTTTCTCTAGTGATGCTGCTTTCCAACAGCTGCCATCCCTGCACTGACTCTGAGGCACAGTGATCTCTGGGAGCTGCTTCCCCTCAGGCCCTACCTATGATATTCACTGGCCCCTTTGATCAACTGGGAAATTCCATGGGGCCTGTATTCCATGTGCTTCTCCTATTTGCTCTGATCTTCCCATTGAGCTTGATGATCTGAGACATCTTTCAGACATCTTTCAAGCCCCTTTCTTCCCTCCCTAAAAAATGAAGAAGACATTTAATTTTGCATTATAAGTAAACTGAAAAGCACTTCTGTAAATCACCAGCACAAAAAGGCTCCGTGTTTCAAGATGGTTATCGCATCTCACATATAATCCAGAGCTTTTGTAAAAGGAGCAGATTCAATGCTTCTTTCTCTCTGCTTTAAGGTTGGAAGGACCAACTGTCAATTGTTCACATCTAAGCACTTTCTCTAATAGTAATGCCCAGTACCCAAAACAGAGGGAGATTGGAATCATAACATAGGTTTATTAAAACTTGACCACTTAACTGACTCCTTTATTCAAACAATAAGAATGGATTGTGTAGCACTTTTGACTACAAAGGAAAACCAGGCAGGGCTTTTCTTAGCTATTCTAAATTATTTCTATATTAATTGAAAATTCTTTATGTGTATAGGATCTCCTCCATTATAGCAATAAGAATTTCACATGAAATGCTTTTTTAGAAAAAAATGAAAAACTTAGTTTGCAATGCAAGTGGGTAGAATGTTGTCATGTATTTCATTGGATGTATGTGATTTTTGCTGGAAGTCTCACATTCAATGGAGCAGGTACTGTTGAAGATCATATTATGTATAAAACTCTGCCAATCACTATGGATGATGAAGATGAATAGGCCTGTCCCCTAGTAGCACACAATTTAATGACTCAGTGTCATCAAAGAATAATCTGCATTAACTCTGAACCTCATTTCAGAAAAATAATTGCTATTTTAGAGTGTTGATCCTTTTTCTGAATAATTTGATTTTATTGTTTTTTGCTTCCATTGTTCAAAGAGTTTTACTTTCTCCTTGATTGTTTCTGACATTCATGGTCTGGTTACTCATTGTCATAGCTTTCATTTCTGCACTAGGAAAAATAAAACATCCTGTACATTCATTCCATTTACAAAAATAGGAAAAGAGAATGCAAATTTAGTAGTTTATGGATAATTAATTTTAGATGAATTATTTAAACAGTTTTCTCCACAGTCTGCCTAGAAAATGATAACAGACATTGTGAAAGGTAATATCTGTAACTACAAGAAAAGTAGGGCTATAGAGCCCACAAAGAATGAAGGAATTATTTGACATTGAAGCAAAAAAGAAACTAAAATGAGAGGCATATAATCCAGGGAAAGGTGAGCAAGAATATTAGATGTGTTGAAGACAAAGAATAAGGATTAAAGAGAAGCTATTGGATTTGGTTCCTATGAATGATTGATGACGTTTAATGGACTAGTTTTAATTAGCAGGCTTTTAAGAAGAGAACACATCTTGTATAAGTGGAGAGAGAGAGAGAGAGAGAGAGAGAGAGTAAAAGCCACACCTTAGGAAACTCACCACTGAATACCAAGAGAGAAATGAGAAAGTAGGCTGAAAGCAATGGAATGAAACAAAAGGGTTTTTGTTTTGGCTTTGATTCAGTTTTCTAAGAGGAGAGGTCAATGTATGTTCAAAGACGGATGGAAAATTCGTAGTGCTCTCTATGGGCTAAGAACCTACTCTTGGTGTTGCTGAGAGGTTCTGGAGAAGGTAGTAGCGGTGAGTCTCCTGTAAGTAGCCAGAAAGCTCCAAGAGAGTACAGAGGACTAGACCTTCCATGTAAGGCAGAGACTGAATATAACTTGACAGGGATGAAAATAGTCTTCTTGCTTCTATATAATGAAAACGGCCATGCCTGGCTGAGGCCCCATTAACACCTGAAAAATTCCGGCGAAAATTCACAGTTGCTCTGTGAAACTGGTGTTCTACACATAAAAGGTTTGAAAGGTTAGAAAGAGGAGCTAGGAGTTGGTCTTCAAAACCCTGCTGGTCACTGCTGGTTCTCAGGTCTCACAGTCCTTTGGTGAATTTAGAGGGAAAAGCCTTAGAAAAAGATTTTTTTTTCACATATCCTTTGCCAATTTAAAAAATCGGGTCAATCATGGTTTTCCTTGATAGCCTGTTAACTTCTTTTAACAGAATTATTGAAATATACTTCTTAAATATAATTTGTAAAAAGCTGTGCATGCCTATTAAGAAGTCTGACATCTTTTACTGAACTAACATTTTGTTAGCAGAGTGTAATTTAGACTAAAATATTCTTAGCCTTTTGGACTTCTATTCTTCTTTTCCTCCCTCCCTTCTTTTTTTCCAGTGCTAGGGACTGAACCCAGGGCCTTTCACATGCTACCATGTAGCATGGTAAGCCAGCACTCTACCACGGGGGGGTTCCCTCAGCCCCTCAGTTAGCATTTTCTATTTTTACTATTTCAATCTTTTTCTTAACTCTCACTTTAAAAATTGATACATGGAGTAAAGCTGGTTCAAGTCGGGATAAAATTAGAGCGATTTAATAAATGTTGGAATTCAAAATAAATGAAATTTATAAAAAGAAATGGTGCTCTATTGGGACAAGTAAACCTGCAAATAAGAGGATTTCACAGAAGCAGATGAAAAAGAAGAGCTTAACTATAAACACAGTATAGGATATAAAAAATTAGGTTAATTAGATCAAAAAATTGAACAACTCCCTGTAATGTCTGATACTTTGTCATTTTAGACATTGCCATATAACCATCGAAAAAGTAGCATATTTCTCAAACATGGGCCAGAACTCTCTAGTAAATGAAGATAAGTGTGTGATGGTATTTTCCTGAATTAAAATATTATTTTTTGTGTCCAAAAGGAATGAAAAGTACAGCTGCCAAGGGTTTATTTGGAACTGTACTTGGTATAAAATAAACTTACAAATTGATGCACATGAGAGTATTGCTAGAAAACCAGCTACAATATTAATAACACATATATTACTCAAAAAAAAAAAAAACTGAATACTGGGTTTTGGCAGACTTTGTTAGCAAACTGTACTATTGGACTCACCATCCTGTTTAATATCATAGTCACTGTCATGTGCCAATGAGTACCCTGTACTACACATGGAAAAGAGCATTGAAGAGGAGAGTGTAAATTAGCTCCTGTGGTTGGTGCACTTATCAGAGAGGTGCTTCAACATTTGCTCTGACCATGACGATTTAGGCTATTTAAGTGGATGATGCCTTCAGTTAGTGATCATTCTGTGAGCTGTATCACAGACTAGGAAATACGTGATGAAATCAACTCTGACAGCACCATCTACATGTGCCTCCTAGACGGGCAACACTCCATAAGCCAAAAGGGCACACGTTAATACCAGGCTCTTAATGGCACCCATCTTTATACTTTGCACGTGCACACACACACACACACACACACACACACACACACGTACCTATGAAGCAACTCAGATGGAATGATATTTTCATTCAATGTGAAATTACCTTGATTTAACATGTCATGCTAAATTAAAGTGTCTAAGTTTCCTAAGCACCAAGAATAATCTGAATAGTACAGAGTTCTAATATTTCTAACAAACTGGAAGATAAAAGAGATAAAAAGATGTGGAAGCTAACTCACAATAAGCAAGGGGGAGGGAAGAATAGAAGTTCATTGCTATAGACAAAGGGAAATGAAGGATAGGGAGGGTGCATGGGAATAGAAAAGACAGTAGAATGAATCCAACATAACTTTTCTGTTTATGTATGAATACACAACCAGTGTAACTTCATATCATGAATGGGAAGTTACACTCCATGTATGGATGGTATGTCAAAATACATTCTTCTGTCACATATAACTAAAAATAACAAATAAAAATTATTAAAAAAAAATATAAAGTTAGCCTGAAATGACCCACTAAGGCTCAGCAAAAGATTACAGAATGAAATAAAATGGGAACATTTACAAAAAAGATATTAGGATTTTCTGAAGTTAACATGAGTATCCTTTCAACACCTATTATACATTGATGTATCATATAACTAATTTACATTAATAATTTTAAAGACATTTCAACTTTGATACTATGTAGACATCCAAATATACAAAGAAAATTCCAGTTAGTCATCCAAATATTTTGCTTATTTTGTTTCAAGCATATGTATATTTGGAAACATTCAGATGGCAGAGGAAATTTTCACATATTAGCCGTATGTTTGGCATTGCATAGATACACAAAAATGTTAAAAGGAACTGGCAGTATAAGGGATATTTATATGTCTATTTGTGCACAAATAAAATTACATGATATCCATCTATGCATTGATTAAGAGATCATATAACCTTTAGGACAACCTCAAATTGAAGAGCCTCAAAGTTGAAACTGTCCAAAAGAGGGCAGATGGAAAATAGAATTGGAAGATTTCTAGGTGTCTCCATCTTTTCTACACAGATTTTTCTTCTAAATCTACTCCAGTCAGCCTTCTTTTCTCATAACTCCTCTGAAATGTTTTTTTTTTTTTTTTTTGGAAGGGATTTGAACACTGTTGGACCTAATGCCTGGTTCTTTGTCCTCGTCTTACTTGATCTAGTCGTGGGTTCAGCATGGTTATTTACTCCCTCTCTCATCATCACACATTTCTGTGATATCTCTTCTCTGCTCCCTTGTTGAACATGGCCTCACTACCTTGAATTCATCTATGAACCATTGACCTTCATGTCTTCATTTCTGGCCCATCTATCTTCTCTGAACTCATGTTCTGATCAATGCCTTAAACTTGGTTCCTGCTGTCATATATACCTAATTAAAATTTTTTTTAATTGGAGTTACTCTTGATTCTTCTCTCTCTTTGAACTCTTACCCTTCTTCTAGTCCATTGGAACATCTCATTGGCAGTACTTTCAAAATATATGAAGAAACAGAGTGAATTTACTTTTATGTATATATCAATAAAGCCCCCTCTATTGCTGCCATCCTGCATAAACCATTCTAATATCTCTTCAAGATTATAACAAGAGCTTCCTTGAGTTCTCTGTCTTTTCTCTCTCAGTTCTTGTTTAAGTATCACAGCAGCCAATGTGACCCTTTAAAAATGTTACTTGTTGACTTTATAGCTGAACTTCCAAAAGCATCGCCTGGCACATGGTACCTACTTCATAAATAGTTGGTGAATGCATGAGTAAATGGTGTAAACTGGGTCATTTAGGTATGTTTTTAAAGAATCAGAGAAAATAGAAAGCTACTGGATCTTGGAATTCAACTTAGGGTATGTTAAAAGTCATTATTCCTGTTAATAATTGTTGAGTGATAAAAGGATCCTCTAGTGAAATTACTTTGGAATTCACATGATCACATTGAATGTTCAGGAAAGGTCTAGAGCATGGATAGAAAACTTTTTGTAAAGGCACAGAAAGTAAATATTTAGGTTTGTATTGCAATCTCTGTCATTGGTTCTCAGATCTGATATTGTGGTACAAAATAAGCCATAAACAATATGTATGCCATGGACATGACTGAATTTCAATAAAACTGTGTTTACAAAGGCAGAGGAACCACTTGGGCTTAGTCTCCAGGCCATAGTTTTCTGACCCTAGTTTATAGTTTCTAAACCTATTTAATTTTGTTTAAAAGAGTATTCTTGACATTATAGAACCATTAAAAATTATATAAGACATCCATTAGCATTTGGCTAAATAAGTGCCCCTCAGGACATAATTAAAGAAATACTGATCTAGTCCAGCCGTATCATTTATTATGAGGGACTTGGGGATGCAGCATAGATTTTGTTAAGTACATACACTGAGCTAGTGGGACAACAGAGACTAAATTCCATGTATAATGACTCCCAGTTGACTATTTTTTTTCAGTTTTATACCAATGCTTTCTAGCAGCTTCTGACAGCAATGAACTTAAAAGTATATTACCTGAATTTATAGATTACTTGATTTCTAAATTAGCTGAATTTATAATTATAGATTTTAAAACTGAACATTTCACTGAATAACACCATGTTTTTATTTTCTGATTTTAATTTTTATATATTTCTAACTATGAATTTATTTTCAACTTGTTGCAAAAGAAACTTGGGTACACTTACCTCTTGAAGTTCTCTTGAAGTTATTTTTTTCTTAATTGGTGTGTTATAATTTTACATAAAACATAAAGGTGGAATTCATGTTCACACATGCAGATAACATAATTTGTTCAATTCCCTTTAATTCTTAAAGTTTTAATGCCCTTTTCCTGGCAGCAAAAAACCAGAGACTTTTCTTTTTATCTGCTATCCCTTGAAGTAGTTTTGTAAATAAAAGTGATAAAAGACAATGTTCAATCTTAATTTTCTTAATGTACATGAAACTGTAGACAGACACTTTCAG
Organism: Spermophilus citellus; assembly: GCF_964194105.1. Lineage (NCBI taxonomy): Eukaryota > Metazoa > Chordata > Mammalia > Rodentia > Sciuridae > Spermophilus > Spermophilus citellus. Next base: position 137,125,808 of record NC_138189.1, read on the forward strand.
TGTTCAGTAACTTGGAGACTGGATTGAAGAATGAAGTACAGGTAGCACTGCCATGAACAAGATGGGCCACACATACACATATACAAATGGCCACCTGCTTGGCCACATGCACATTGATCTCTGCAACTTCTGCCTTACCTGGTGGCCCTGGTGGTTTAAATCCCTCCATCTTTTGGTTAGCCTCATTCTACTCTATAGCATGTGCAGATATAGACTTGGATGCCTAGCTTTTTCTGTCATCCTACCATTTTCTTCTTTTTTACTGAAACTCTTTAAAATGTCAAAGCCTTACATTCCAGATTCCACCACTCATCAAAGACTGGCTGGCCTTCCTGTAGACCACTCTCATAAGTCACCACATATAAATGGTATAAAATCAAAAGGTATGAATTCAGTTGAAAGCTCACTTATGTGAGACATTTGATATTTTCAATGCCTGCATTTCATTGTCAGCCAAATGAGAATAATTAATATGATATACCTTGTACTTCAAAGTACATTCTTCCATTATCTCACCAGGGAAAGGAAGTTAGGATTTCCATTGTCAGTTTCTGTGACAGAAGGATGTCATGCTACACTAATGACTGTTAAAGAGATGGATAAGACAAGGATTTTGGTGCACTTTGAGTTTCTCAGGAGAGTTATATTTCTCCTGTATACACACCAACCAACCTATGTGTCCAGTTAAATTTGATTATGAAGTCCTTTTCTGTAGTTTGAACCAATTAGCATCTCTTTTCTATTCAGTGACCTCTTTGCTGCTCTGTCTACACTCTTTCACATTTATATTAACTTTACTAATTTTTTTTGAGTAATCACTAATTACCTTATTATTGTTCCCCCCAAAATGTGTTTTTCCTGTTTTGGGAACATTCCTAGAGATGAGCGCCTGAAAATATCACCAGTAGGATTCATTCTTTGATCCTGCAGTGACAAGCAGGACACAAAAAATCTTAGTACTCTCCATCCCCTTTGGATATGAATATCTGAATTTGTCCTGAATTAATTCCCGTTCTTCAGTGACTCAGATTCATTATGATATCATGCCAAATAAGCTGACCAACAATTAAAAGTGACAAAAAACTGATTCCAACCTTTAATGAAACTTCAAAAAGGAGACATCTAGCAACTTCTCACCTTTTAAGTCCTTTTTTCCGACTTTCATTCACTCGGCTGTTTAGCCTACCACTCTCCCAAATAGTCAGTCTTCATTTACCATTTTACTTCTTCACAATCAACAGCAAAACCTTTTCTTTCTGGTCCCTCTTTCTGTCCACCTTTCGTTGTTCTCACTTCTATATCACAAAACTCCAGGAAAAAAAAAAAAGAGCTCTTCTGGAAAGTCAGATAAAGAGGAGAATTGAAAGCTGCTTCATCAGATGCAGCAGAGAAGAGCAGGCTAAGGATACTCATAGAGGAACAACTGTGTCGCCATTGATAAACTGCCACTGGGCAAATGTCCCTGACCAACCGCCAAACAAAAGGCCGCTTCAAGTCAAAAGAGTGGGATAAAATGTAGGCCTCGTATCCTCCTTACCTCTTTCCTTTCCATTGTGGAACCTTCAGATGCAGCTTTATTCCATCACTCTTTCTCTGTTTGACATCACTGGGTCATCTCCGATGCCCCAGGAGCTGCTTTATTGGCCGGCCTTCCAGTACACCAGTCTTGTAAGTCAGCACATATAAATGGCATGAGATCAATTTGTGGTTTCAATTGAAGCTGAATATTAGGGAATCCTCAAGCTCTTATTCTTAACTGCGTCCAGGGCCCTGAAGAGACCATCAGCCATCTCTTTTTCTGGGCTGTCTTTCCTGCAGTTGGGGAGTCAGTTTGGGGCATGGAAGAGGTGAGCCCTTCCTTTCTTACAAGGCTTTTTGTGCATCTGCCTCTCTGGGCTGCATTTGAACTTGGTCTGTTTCTCCAGCAGCCCAGCCCTTACCCATGGTGGAAAGGTATGGCATGGAGTCACCTCCAAAGTCACATTCCTTGTCTACCTAAGCTTCGTGAATCCCTCTTTCAGAGTTTCATGTATGTCAACAGATGGGCATTTTTGCTGCTGCTATCACGGCTTTACAGGGACTTGGAAGGTGGCCAGGGAGAAAAGGTGGTAATCACCCAGTTCTCTTCAGCACCAGAATCTCAGTCCCTTACGTGCAGCCTAAAGTAATTGTCCATGCAGTTCAACCTGACTCCCAAGAAGACTGAATCGGGCTTTCATTCAAAGCCTCTCCTACTCAAGAATTCTATTGCCCACTCAGCTCTCTTGCCTGCCCATTAACCTGTAGCTAGAGGAGAAGAGAATTTAGGTAGGTGTTAAAGAGTCTCAACTGACCATTTCCCAACTCTTTGACATGACTTTTAAATTGTCTGGAAATTCTGAAACCAAATCATGAATGATATTTTAAAAAATAAAATACTGAAAGTAGGAAAAAGATTAATATGCTAATTTGTTTTCTTCCTACTCATCACAAGCCCTGCTCCCCTGTACAATATCAGTCAAGGGGATTTTAAAGAATTTTTAGTATGATGTTTTGAAATCATTTTAACAATTATTTTTCCTGTGTGTTTTCTCTGTTGTTAGCAATAATTAACCTTGAAATACACTTAAAAGAAAATGTCAAAAGTGTAGCTCAAAAAATGTCAGCTCTGATCACATCGGTATTTTGATATTTGATTTCTTATATTCACTTTTTTCATAAATTGGAAATTGGTAATATAATTTAAATAAACATGGTTTTAGGAAGCATTTTAACATATTTTTATATTTTTCAACATTTTATAACTTCCCAAAGAACATAATTTATAATTTTAAGATGTAAATACAAATGATCATAATTTTAAGATATAAATCTTCTCCAAAAGAACAATTTATAATCTTAAGATGTAAAATTGGCTTTTGCCAATTGTACTTGTCTGTTTGCTAGGACAATTAACTATGATTGTTTCAGAGTAAAAGAGACCACACTTCAGAGTATAATACTAACCAATGTGAACTCTGAAAGCATTGTCCCCAATAGAAGAAATACAGGCCCTTCTAAGTTATTTTGATTGTGTGGTTCTAGTTACTTACTGCCAATGCACATACTCTCCCAAGTATACTTATATAAAGTCAGAATCATTTTATTTATTCTCACAGTTTCTTTGGGTTAGTAGTCAAACACTGAAAGCAGGGATGTTTTGTCTGCTTTGTGACATCTGTGACTTGGCAGCCACCTGAAAGACTGGGAACTCTAGTCATCCAGAGGTTTATTTTGTGTTTTTGTGGTTTTTTTTTTGGTACTAGGGATTGAACTCAGGGGCACTCAACCACTGAGCCACATCCTCAGCCTATTTTATTTTATTTAGAGACAGAGTCTCACTGGGTTGCTTAGCACCTCCCCATTGCTGAGACTGGCTTTGAACTTTCGATCCTCCTGTCTCAGCCTTCCAAGCTTCTGGGATTACAGGTGTGCGCCACCACATTAGGCATCACCTAGAGATTTCTAGAATTACATTCTGGCACCTGGGATAGCTGGTCTTAGAGACTAGGTTCTGCTGTGACTAGAGAATGTCAGTGGGACCCTTCATATGCTTGGGCCTCTCCTGGCAATGTGGACAAGTTCTCACAGGGAATATCTCAAAAGAAAAAATACAGATGGGTAAATTCCAAGAGAATAATCAGGGAGGAGCTTGAACAGTCACTTGTGACCTGGCCACAGAAGTTAGATAGCATCATGTCTGCTATACTGTATTGGTCAACACTGTCCCAAGCCCATCCAGATTCAAAGTGGGTGGCCATAGACTTTACTTCTCAGTAGAAGGAATCACAAATTTTAAAACCTTCATTGGAGATCATCATCACGACTGATTTGTTGCTTTCCAGAAATAATCTTCTGTGTCTTTTTTCTTACTGTAAATCAAAAGTACTCATTTGTACTATGGCTCATCTATGTTAAAAGTGCATACATAGCCATTTATTTACTTTAGTATGCTTTGGTTTGCTAGTGAAAGCAACCTTGACTCAAACTGTTTTGAACAATAAATTCATTAATTGATATAGCTGATGATTCGAGGAGTAAAGCAGATTTTGAGAAGGGTTGGTTCAGTGGCTCAGGACTAGTGGGAGATACTCTTCCCCCTGTTTCATCACTGTGATTCTCTGTGTGTATCTCCTCATAACTGAAGATGACTGTCCTGAGCTACCTCACTGCTCAACCAAAAAGATAAAGAGGTCTTTATCCTCCTGGTGAGCTTCACTGGACTGGAAGAGCAGAGGTCACTTGTGTACCCTTAAAATAATTAATGAGGTCAGGATTACATTCAGCTTGCCATAGATCATGCCCATTCCTGAACCTGTGTTGATTTCAAGGGGCCTGCATTATACTGGTTAATCAGAGTGAAGGTATGTCTGATCCCATGTAAATTGGTGTCTGCTTTACTCAGTAGAAAATGAGAGGATGTGTGCTGGAAAGCCAGCTGTGATTTCCATTTCATCTTCAAACACCCTCTGGCAGCTGGAAGTCATTTGACCACAAGAGAATGAAGCGATGTCAGGTTATTGTTAGCATCACAGCTCTATCAGCTGAGAAGTCATCATCACCTTCCCATTCACTTGCCAGGACCCTGCCTTTGATACAAATAAGAGGCATATCCAGAGCATTTGTTGAGGAAATTCTGTTGGACAAAACCCAGAAAAAGTAGTTACAAAAATGTGGCTCAACGTGGCTCTTCTGTTCCACTGGAGAGTAGTAGTAGGACAGTCACTGGGTTTGTGAATGCTCATGAGAAGCGGTTGTGCCCATAAGGGTGCGAGGAGAATATTTCCTGCCTTGAATAGATGCTGACTTTTCCCGTCTGAGGCTCTGAACTCTTTCTTCAGAACAATTAATCTTTCCCTCTGTTTTCTAGGGTTGACACAGAATTTAATCATGTAGCCTCTTCTACCATAACTTTTATTAATTGTTTTCCACTTCAAGTCGATGAAGCATGACAAGGTGACTGTCCTCATTTTGCAGTTGAGGAAATAGGGACAAAGGGTTAAGCAACTTGCCCAAGACCACACATCAAAGAAAGAGTGGAATTGACATTAGAAATGATTTTCTTGGAATTTTGTCTCAGTGCTTTCCTTTAAAAGAATTATGACAATTTCTAACAAAAAAGGACAAATAATAAATAACAATCACTTGGGAATCTATTACTCAGCTTTGGAATTTTTGTAAGAGATGAATATTTATTTAGATAGAGTGAAATCTCCTTTTGTACCATCTCCTCACCCGGGTTCCCACCACTAACTCTCACCCCCTCTGAGAAAATCAATGCTTTGCATTCCGTGTGGTACTCTTCATATGTGACCATAAGAATACGATGCATTTTTATATATAACTATATTATTGTTGCTGTCTTGTATGACTGCTAAAATTTTTTCTTATTTTTTTTCTCAGCATAGTTTTTATGATATTTCCATGGAGATACATGTGGCACCTGCTTAATCATTTTACCTGTTGCAATATAGACTATTATACTGAATAAATACAAAACAATTTATCCATTCTCTTTATGAATATTTGCATGGGTTTTTTCACTGATTAGTATTATAAAAAATAATACAGAGAACATTCTTGTGGCTTTCCCTTAAACTGCCTTCTTAAGTACCATTTGAAAGGAAAGAAAATATTCCCATGCAGATGTATGCAGAGACTAATTTTACTGTCTAAATTCAGTGTTACAATAATGCAGGAGTGAGTAGCAGAAGTAAAATTTATTGTGTATTTTTGTATTTGAGAAGACATAGTATAGGACTAAAATCAATATAAGTTCTATATATATTATGATTTTAGTTGATATTATTAGAATCTATTATTACATCTTAAAATTTTATCTGTAAGTAAACTGATCATTACTAGTGAATTATTAATGATACTCCTTCCAGAACCAGACTTGAATTTCTGCCTCTTAGAATTTTTTTTTTTTTTTTGTACCAGAGATTGAATCCAGGGGTGTTTATTTATGGAACCACATACCCAGTCCTTTATATGTTTTATTTTGAGACAGAGTTTTTCTTTGGCCCTTGCTAAGTTACTGCAGCTGGCTTTGAATTTGGGCTCCTCCTGCCTCAGCCTCTCAAGCTGCTAGTATTACTGGCATATGCTGTCATGCCCAGCTGCCTCTCAGGGTTTTTATCAGTTTGAAAGTGTTGGCCCCAGTCCAAGTATTGGATTGACAGGGATGTGCTTTTCATTATAGGAAAAAAAAATAGAGAGCTAGGCATATGGCTTGATGATAGAGCCCTAGCCTAGCAAATGCAAGACCCTAGATTTGCATACGCTACCCTCAAAAGCACCATACACACACACACACACACACAAAAAAAAAAAAGAACAAGAAAACCATCTAAGGCACTATGGGATAGAATTGGACAAAAGAATGATTTATGTTTAGGAATTATATAGTCTCTTTTCAAATGGCTTTATTAAAAAAGACCCTCATCATTATGCAAAATACATGTATGAAGATGTGAATTTGGTGTCAACATACCTTTACAAACAGAGATATGATAAATTGTGGTATAAAGGTGTATTAAGAATTGTAATGCAAAAAAAAAATAAGAGAGCTCATGTATAATGGCATAATTTGGCGTGAACATACTTTATATACAGAGTTACGAAAAATTGTGCTGTGAATGGATAATTATGATTGTAATGCGTTCCACTATTGTCATGTATGTAAGAAATAAAAAAAAATCCATGTGAACAATGAAACTAAATGGTTTTGATGAAGAAACTTCCCTATTGTCTTAATACTAGATCTGTTTTTAGCACCTCTAATCGTGAAAACACCAGTTGAGATTTGGAAGAAAATTACTGGCATCAGAGCAGGTAGATTAGGCTTGACTCTTCCTTTGACTATGAACTTTGTGGGGAAAAAAGTCACTTAAATATACAGTATTAGTTTCACTTTTACTATAGCAAAACATCTGAACAAATTCACTTATAAAGGTCATTTTTTTGTCTCTCTGTGTTTTGCATGATGGCTGGGCCCCATGGCTTTGGGCCTGTGAGAAGGTGGTGCTTTCCCGGCAGGAGTGCATGGTGGTAAAAACACTGACAGCATTCCAGGAAGAGAAAGAGGTCAGGGTCCCACCAGCCCCTTGAGGGCATACCCCCAGCGACCTAAGGACCTCCCACACTGTTGGGCTGAAAATGAAATGGAAGCAATTAAACTAATCACCATAATCAAACTGTTTAATATATCTTTCCAAATGCATATCCCTTTTATTTTATGTATAAATATTTATGATCTACTCTCTTAAAAATTTCAAATATACAATAAAGTATTATTAATTATAATCAGGTTGTTATACATGAGAATACCAGAACTTATTCATCTTGCATTAAATTAGATGTCTTATTTTGTATTTAAAAAAAAAACCAAACACTTGAAAGCCATTTGTGGGAGCTGACTTCAGAAAACATCTTAGGGGCCTCCCAGATATGGTTAAGTCACTATTTAAAACGTATCGGTTGCTTCCACTTTCTAGTTTGAACCTCAGATTCCCCAGCATAGCAGAACAGGCTTTTTGTGAATATTGTCCCAGGACAACCATTCCAAGGATATTGTGAACTGCAGTTTCCCAGTACCTACAATTCTGACTCATGGCTCCGTACATTTGCTGATATTTTCCCCTTGGCCTCAAATGCTCCCAGAGCCCAAAAGCATTACCTTTGCTAGAAGCCCTTTCATACCCAAGTACTCAAGAAATTACCTGGCCTTTGCCTTGCACCACATATCCTTACTGGTTTGTATCATAGCGATGATACATTTTCCTGCACTCAGTATTTTCTGAAATGTCTGTCCTACCTTGTTAGATGAAGGAAATTTGGACACTACCTCCAACAACCTGAAGATGATTCCTGCTAATATGTAGACCAAAGTCTCGCTGCTATATTACCCACACAGCACCTGCACACTTGCACACACATGCGATGTGACCTGAATAAATTCATTCAGTAATCTGACCAGTTTCTCCTTTCAACCATGTCAAGGACACTTTCTATGCCAGTGATATACCTGTACACAATTTTTAATGGCTGCTAATAATTTTAATTTATGGATCACCCTAGGTTTGTTTTGGTTGCTGTTTATCAACAGTTAAAAAAAATTTATATGGGATCTGACTTCTTATTCCTCACATGCCATGAGTATAAATTTAAAAGCCCTGCTATTGTCCTTACCTTTGATTAGTTGAAGAATCCTGGTGTAATGGCTTATATAGGAGGTGTCCCCAAAAACTCATGTGTGAGACAATGCAAGTAAGTTTAGAGGTGAATGATCAGATTATGAGAGCCTTAATCTAATCAGTGTGCTGATCCTTTGAAGGGGATTAACTGGGTGGTAACTGTAGGCAAGTAGAGTGTGGCTAGAGGAGATGGGTCCATGAAAGTGTGCCATTAGAGTTTATATTTTGTCATTGGTGAGGGGAGCTGTCTCTCTCTCTCTCTTTTCTTCTTCTTCTTCTTCTTCTTCTTCTTCTTCTTCTTCTTCTTCTTCTTCTTCTTCTTCTTCTTCTCCTTCTTCCTTCTTCCTTCTTCCTTCTTCCTTCTTCCTTCTTCCTTCTTCCTTCTTCTTCCTGGTGGCCAATGTCCTGAGCCACCTTCTTCTACCACATTCTTCTGCCATGATGTTCTGCCATACTTTGGCCCCAGAGCAATAAAGCTGACTGTCTATGGATGGAGCTCTCTGAAACTGTGAGCACCACATAAACCTTTCCCCTTCTAAAATTGTTCTGTCAAGTCTTTTGGTCCCCAGAGTGAAAAACCTGACTAAAAAACATGGCCTGCTTTTATAACTGTCTTCAAAACATTCCTTCATTTTCCTTTGGGTTGTATTTTGTTAAAATTCCTGTATATCAGAAAGTCTTCTGCCTAGTGATGCAATATTTTTAGTTAAACCCTCTCTCTCTTCTCATGAGAATCATCTGTAGTTACATAGTCAGGATTTGATTTTTTTAGGAACTAATACAGTAGAATTATGTGTGTATTGTATTTGAATATTTTAAATCTCACCTCCCTACTACAGGCTGAATTATCTGAATTTCACCCTTATTTTGTGGTCATGAAATCCAAGATCATACATGGTAATTTTTAATGTGCATTTCCACTTTACCAACCATTTCTAACCTTGTTAGGTATATATTGCTAGACTAGCTCATTGGGATACATCCTCTGTTCTCTGGAGTCAATGCAAGAACTGCTCAACTATGTTGTTTTGCTAGTGAAGCACCTGGTTTTGAAAAGTATAAAGTCTCAACATTATTAAAGCAAATTTGTGTTTTTTATATGAATCAGGATTATATAATCTATTTGTCTGATATAACTAGGTAAATTAGTTAGAATCCATAGTTCTTTCTTATCTTCCTTTTTTGTTATCCCAGTCAGAGTTTTTGAGAATTCTTGGTACTTCATTTCATGCATTGACTAGTACATCTTCATTCGATGCAGTATTAACCCAACACTCTTTTAGAAAACTTTGTTTCCATCACTATATTCTAACCTTGAATTCACTGTCATCAGGTCTCAAGGAAAATTGTGTTGTGATTGTTCATTGCCTTAGGACTGAATGTAACCTATGTGTCATTTATCACTAAACACTTTAGTTATCAGGAGAGATCTGAGTAACCATTACTTCCCACTCCCTGTGCAATTACCTCATATCATTACCCATCACCTCCCGCTGTTCTTCTTTCCCTACCACACCTACAGTGGTGGTTTTCAACCTGGATGGATTTTCCCATCAAGGAAATTTGGCAATGTCCAGGTCAAATTTTTATTATCCTAATGGAAAGGGTGCTTCTTACATTTGAAAGAGAGCTCAGAGATACTGCTAAACCTCTTACAATGGAAAATATCCACCCTCATCCAATAAAATTTTACCTGATTCAAAATGTCAGAATGCCAAAACGGAGGAGACTTGCTGTATGGGAATTGACTTAATGCTTTTTAAGTTGAACTTTTAGATTTCTCTCACCCCAGAAATGTTCAATTTAATGCATTCTCTTGATTTGGACTAGCTACTCAGTGACAAAACAAACTAACAAAACCCAGGAGATTATATCCCATGACATTTCTCTTATTCCTTGGTTAAAGTGGGACAGTGACTATCATCTTCATCTTCAAAACATCTTCAAACCTGTTTTCCTTGTTGATAAAATATATATTCTAACCAGTTGGCATTACTATAGTTACACAAAATAGGGAAATGAAAACTAAAGCATATTTCCAAGAGAAGAATAAACCTGGAGGGATTAGTAAGCATGATTATCCTCAGATACTCTCAGCTCCAAAGGGCATTTATTGTTTGGAATGTTGCATCTGCAAATAGATTAAATAAACTCTGTGTGTAGCATAATACTAACACTATTTCATTTTTTTCTCTTTCCTTTTTTTTCCTCATCAGACATTTCACATTTTCAAGAACAAACTGATTTAAAAGGATTACTAGAAAACCTTCACCAAAATATCCAAGCCAAAAAAAGGAAGAATGTTGAAATCGTGTGGCTGGCTGCAACGGTAAGCACTGTCATATCAGGTTCTACTCCCTGACACATCAGAGCCAGCAGACATGAGGAGGCATACACTGTGCCGGGTCCAACCTCTGCACTTTTAGTTACCAGCTGTTATGTGTCCCCGTCCAGGGGATGAGGCATTGTCACTCCTGTTGCTAGTTCTTTCAATAGACTAGAAAATAAGTAGAAAGAAAGTGCATTCACCAAGAGAAAATCTTACTCATTAGCTATTGTTATCAACCCGAGAGATTAAAATGAAGCACTTGAGATTTTGTTGGTGTTACAGGTTGCAATGTTGATTATCCATATCAACGAAGATTTTTGAACTGGAACTCTAGAGACATATGGTTTCAATAGAATGTGGTTATCAGATCTCTGACTCACAGCTTTAGTAGGGCTCCTGGACATATTGCTCAGTTAATGAGCTTGTAAATGTGTTTGTTAATTTAGATATTGGCATTGAATTTATTATGGATTGATTGCTCTTGGGGTAATGAACTATATTCTGTATGGTTCTTTTTCACTTAATGGTTCCCTTTGAGTAGAACAGCCTATTTTCTCACTTCAGATTCCTACAACAGTTAGAGAAGGGATTGTGTCCACTTTAAAAAAAAAAAAAACTTTTCTCTGGCAATTTTGAGGCATAATTCATATGAGATTTATGAATTTTGTTAAAACTTGAAACCTAGAGTTCCTGTGTTTAGGAAATGATCCTTCTATCAAGCAAGATGCACTGGAGATGACCACGGGGGCTGCCATGTGTGTGGATGCTGCAGTGTTGCTCTTATAACGTGGAATCCAGCCTAACCAAGCTTCTGGCACACTCTATTCTCCATAATTAGCATTTACAAAGTCTTTTCCTCACTTCAAGTGCTTCAACTATGATCCAATATAACTCACTCCCTTTTGGAAAAAAGGAGTAGATAATTTACCATGAGATTATATAAAATAATTTACCAAAAGCAAGACAGAGGAAGCTGCTAGTTTGCTGCATGCCATCTTAAGAGTCCCAGGCAAGACATTGAAGGTGACAGTATGAAATCCAGCTTTCAGGAAGCTCATTTAAACTGCTCCCAATTAGCACCATGCTGCATTATAGGAAGGCTGTCTGTAACAGCTTCCCCCGTGTGGCTGCACTTATCCAGACCACCATATAGCTGTTAATTCTTCCAAAAATTTCACAATGGTAGGTCAAGAGTAATTGTTCCTATTTTACTAATAACGTGATAGCATTAAGGTAGTCTCATCATTTGCCAAGGCCCTCTGGCTACTTAAGAACATAAATAAGACATTATACATATATTGGGTAGTTATGTAAATAGATAAATTGAGGCTACACGTGTTTAGTGTGAATGCATAGTTTCTCTCAGGATATTCAGTTTTTGCATTTGAATATATAAAACATTTTCCTATAGATTCCACATGATTCTAAGGTTATTTTTCTTAAGTGTATATGCTAGTCAAATATGGCTTCTGTACAAAGTACAACTGAATGGCTGGTTAGTAGCATTTCTGTGGGTGGAAGCCCCAGTTCCAATATCTATTTGTAAATAAAACGAAGAAATATAGGGATATCTTCTGATATTTTTTAAAATGCTTTTATTTCTTTCCTCTCTTCTTTAAATTTGTTTTATGAAACAGTCCTTGTATTACTGTTTTACATTCTAATTGAAAAATCTCAAACTATTCAATTTTGTCTTAATTTAAATAATAAAAATGAGAATTGAATGAAGTCAAATACTCATCAAGTGCACTAAATAAAACTTATATAGTTCAAGGGTTGTAGAAATCCAGACTCCCCTTTTCTACTCTGATGAGCTTGCTGCTATTTCCACTTTACTCTGAATTTAGAACACTAAATATCCTAACTAGGATAGGTATATAAAGAATATTAGTTCTCTTTAAAAATCATATCTCCAAAGTAGCCATGAAGGTCTATTTTATTACTGTGAATGTACTTAGCTTTTAAAAGTGTGAACTACCATTTATTTGAAAGGATTAAAATTTTCTAAGTGAAAAAAGATTATATGGTGAAATCAAGCTCCCATATATCTCAAGTCTCTTTTATTGGAAATAGAAAGTAGTGAAGGTCTAAATTAATAGGATCTATAAATCCTAGTTTAAGTATCACAATGACAATTAAATGATGGTAAAAGCCCTCAGTATAAACGGTATTATTTTCTTCTCAAAGCAGGCAACTTTTAAGGACCCCCTGACAACAGAGAATGAAGTAGGCCTTTATTATATCACATTGAATTAAATTTAAAGGGACATTGATTAGCATTGTTGATGCTGTGGTTAATGATTGGTATCTCATATCTAAAGCCCATTATGGGAGAGAAGGAAAGGAATGGAGTAATTTACCTATTAATGGTAAGGTAATGTGCTGCTTAGAGATTCTTCTCTGACGTTACTTAGAATAACAACAACATCAACAACAAAGAATTATAGAGGGGATCAGAATATAACAGAAGTTAAAGACCTGATCCTTGGATTCAGGTAAACTATATTTGCATCTCAGATCAGCTCTCTTGTGGCCAAATTATTTATCTGCCTAAATCTCATTTTCTTCATCTGAAGATAAGAACAATTATACCTGCATGTGAAGTTTATTAAAAAAGCAAGTCTGTGAAATGTCATAATGTTATACAGGTACACAGCAGATGTGCACCAAATGGAAGCTACTTTTGATATTCTTTATGTTTCTAATTGGTTCTATCATCTCATGTCATGAAGATTTTTCAAACACCATGGCATAAAACCAGTCTAGCAAAGGTTTCTTAAATGTGTGAAGACTCTGATCAACTGTCAGATCCGTGGAGTAAAATGTTCTCCATTTCCACTGAGGTTGTTGCAGCTGGGCTGGGATTATCTTCATGATCTACTACAAATCAGGTTCCGTGTTGGGTACCATCACCTACGCTGTTGCATCTGTTAGATCTCATTTGGTTTTAACAACTCTATACCTCACATGCAAAGAGCAAATAAGTTAAATCTGCACCACTGGCTTTTGGAATGAAAAGCAATCATTTTACCTTTAATAAGGCACACTATACCCATTTCACTAATCAGTCTAAACCCAAAGTCACTGGTAGTTGGTGTGCCCAGGCTGGCAGTGTTTAGAGGAGGCTACTGCTAAGATAACGCACACATGAACAATAAACTCTTTTCACATGTGCCACAGATTTGCCGAAAGCTAAATGGCATTCGTTTCACCTGCTGCAAGAGTGCCAAAGACAGAACGTCGATGTCAGTGACTCTGGAGCAGTGCTCCATCTTGAGGGATGAGCACCAGCTGCACAAGGACTTCTTCATCCGTGCTCTGGACTGCATGAGAAGGTATCCCCCATGTTTTAAGGTCTTTTTAAATTTTAAGGTCATTTTAAGTTTTTGTTTGTTTGTTTGTTGAGTTTTTTATTTTTAAAACATTTATCTCATTAGAGAACGGAATGTTAAGGAACTCCCCTATATTCCCATGTTTCTTAGCTCATGGCATGAGACAATTTTAAGTAATCCTCTTCTCATTTCAAGCAATAAAAAGAAATGTGGCCATGCCTGCATTCCAACATATGCATGGGGACTGTTTCATTAGTTCATTGGCTCAGTATAAAGGGTTTTGAACATTTTATACATAACACTTTGAGGGGCCCATTTTCTTGATGTCTGTGTGGCCATGAATATGCACAAAATAAAACTAACTCAATTTAAAAAAAATAATAATAAAACTTCCCAAATTGAGACTAGTAGGACATCTTCCTAATGCCTACGAGGTCTCTGAGTCAGTACCCTCCTTAAAGATCTGGAGTGGTTTTCATATCCCTCATCCTGAAGATGGAATGACACTGATGCTTTAAAGCACAGAATTAATATTGTTAGTCAGCCGGCATTTAAAATGCTATGCCCTGAGTCATGTGTCTTGATTCGTTTCCACAGTAATTAAATCTAAACCCTGAGCCATAATGCGAAGGCAAAAGTACCTCATTCACAATGTCTATCATGGAGGACACAACGTTAATTTAAAAGTTAAGTGAACTCGTCCCTGCCACAAAGACCAGCTCAGAAGCTCTTTAGAAGACATGGGGCAGGCCCATGCTCCCAGAGAGGAGTGTCCTGTGGCGCTGGACAGGCGGCTTCTTATCTGCATGCTCTTAGCCTCTCCCCTGCCCTCTGACTGCTGTGCCTTGCAGCAGGGACACAGATACGTGCCTGTGCTCTTCTCTGCCTGTGTGTTTTCCCACTAATGAGAGAGTCCTCAAGTCCCCGAGTTTGCAGCATGGCATGTCTCCTGGCATTTTCATTGTTGTGTGGAGTTCCAGCATAACTTTCTGATAAATGTATAACGATGTTTGAGAGGCCTGACATGAACATCTCAGCCATATAAAACATGCTAGAATTAAAAAATTCCTGCAAAAATAATCTCTCAGCACTAACAGGGAAAATTCTATATCCTAGTATTAAATCCTCAGTTCAAGAGAAGAATACAAATGTTACCGTGGATGGAACAAAGGTACTTGGCGGGGAGATGGAGAGCAGGTGATTCAGTAGGCCGGGGACACCATGGCACTAAAGGGATTTGACTAACACATTATTTGGAGGGAGAAATCGTTACCTACTGACTTAAGCTGGAGAGAAGAGAAGGAAAGATCCTTACATTAGAAAGGTTATCCTTCAGTCAGGAAGATAAAGGACATATCTAGCATGCACATAAAACTATAAAATTAAATATTTTTGTATTGTGTACCGCTGTTCAGAATCGACTTTATTTATACAACACATTTGATCATGACATAACATTTTCGGAGGTATGTTTTTGAATTGTTAAGAAAAAGTAAGGTGCTAGAAATTTAATTTAAAATGACAAACACTCTTAACTTCCATATCCCTACTACGCTGGTAATATTATTTTTTTTTCTTTTCCTTCTTCTTTTTTTTTTTTTTTTTTTGCTAAATTTCAAAGCTAACAAATTGACCTTTCAGTCTTATATATTTAAGGGTTAACTAGTGTGTGAGAATCTGTGTGTGTACGTGTGTGTGTGTATTTCAAGAAAATAGAAAATGTTTGTTAATAACTGTCTGCATTTCTCTCTTTGGGTATTCTCACTTAAAATACATACTCATAGGTACATACCTACATTGTTATGTTGCCAGAGATTATTAACCCTATGAGGTAGGTTGTTGTCTGAGACTTGGAGCTAGCTGACCTGAGTTTGAATACAGGCTATTGACCACTTACTAACCAGTAAATAACACATCACCACTTAGTGCCTTAGCAACTTAATTGGCCTCTTAGTATCTCAGTTTCCTCATCTGTAAAATAATCGTGATAACATGAACTGCTCTCTGAAAAGTGTTGAGAACAATATTTGACCCAGTAAATTAATATTTATTAATAAAAATAAATATCAAAGTTCATAATGTTAACATTCTCATCATCCAAGGACAATACAATCTAGGTAATTAGGAACTTTGTAGTTTTATACTTGTAAATACATTATGATATAGATTTAACTCCAATACCATATAATAGAGTGTTCTGGCAACACTTGTAAATAAGGTTTCAAATGCAATGTTTTTTTTTACTTGTCTAAGAAAAACAGCTCTTTAAATAGCACTTTAAAATATGCTTGTGTTTGCAAATGCTGTGCAATTATGGAAGGATTGCATTCATTAAGCCTGGGCAGGTTTTGTATAAATACTTTTTTATGTTAATGTGTGTTATTTTATGCTCATGGAATTTGAGCTCAAGGAGTCACCTTAGATGTTTTGTCTTATAAATAATGAAACTGAGTTCTAGAGTGTTTGGGCAGAGCTACTCAGGCCCAAAATATTTGAGCCAGCACTGGAACACAGGTCTCCTAGTTATAGATCAGGGTTACTTTCTTTGTACCAAATAAAATGAAATAGTATCACTTGAAATGATTTGATAATATATTTAACTACTGCAAACCTGTTAGTTAAAACAGAAGTCACATTTAAAACTTTTACTTATAAAAATTCAAGGCTGTGCAAAACCAAAGTGGTCTCCCCAAATCTTAAGACTTCGAAGAGCCAATTCTATAGCTCTAGGATAAAAACTCTATAATTTCAACCTTATCTATTATGTTCTCCATTATATATAGACACTGAGAACTGTATCTGGTCTAGAGCAAAATAAATATAAACAATAATTGAGTGAATTAAGAAATGTCTACATAGGAATTTACTCTGCTGCCCTCTGCTTTTCAGAACCATTTTGTAGCAACTTTCTCATTTTTAAAAAAATTATCTTTTTTTGATTATGTCCTGAGAGTGTGATTTAGTTCTTACTTTGATATTGGAGCCTTGTTTCCCAGGGCTACCCCTGTATCAGGGTAGCTTGGTGAATGATTGGTCACAAGCTGTATTCAAACAGCTCAGTGCGGTAATGCTCCTACCCTCTGCTGATATTTCTGCTGCTGAGTTGGAAGTATACTGGATGTTCCGGAGTTCTCAAGCCTGCCTTGCCTTTTATTTGTGCTGAGCCCTGTTAGGTCATCCTGGCCCACCAGGAATATGTGGAAGCTTATCCAGGCCCTATGTGGCTCTTTTCTTTCCACAGTCTCCATATGGACTTTCTGGCTGGTCCACTGGTCTAAGGGAGAGGCACCATTAGAACTTTAGTCTCAGGGTAGCTGTGAGATTGGCTGTTGGCAGTTTGCCTTCAGGAGTACTAATTCTCTGATTATGCATGTGGGTGCCCCCCCAACCCCGAGGCTCTCCACTTCAAACCCAGTTAGGTTCCAAAAACAGTGAAATAGCTGGTTTCCACCATTGTCTGATAGGACTCGGAAGTCACCTACTTCCTACAACTAGTTCTCGCCTCCCCACAGTACATCCCGTCATGAGTAGGTTAATCCACTATGGAGTCAGAGCCTTCATGATCCAATCACTTTCCAGAGCCCCATCTCTGAACTCAGCAGATCTTGAGAGACATTGAAAATCTGAACGATAATGGTGGGCCTTCTTTAAACCAATTTTAATTTAAATTAGCAACCAATGTTAATTCCTTTATAACACTGGAAACCTGGCATTTCTGTCCTTTCCTTGAGTTTTAAAATATAAGTGTATGGCCAAATGTTTTTCTTGATTAATTACAGCAAAACGTTGCAAAGTGGTGGGAAAAAAAAATAATTGGCAAGGCACTTTTTTTGATCATTTTATGGTTTTTTTTTTAATTTTATTTAAAGAATAGTTGAATGCGGTATCAACACTCAGTTTTTAGCTATGACATCTCCTTTGATTGCTAAGAGGCTTCTTTCTGCAATGCTTTTTCAAAAAGAAATTTTAGTTCCAACTTTGATACTTATATTTGATAAATAGAAAATAAGAATTGGACTTATAAAAATACAATAAGTATAGCTGGATTAAAAATCATCGTGCCTTAGCCAAAATTAATTGTGTTGGGAAATGTAATTGTCACTCTAAAGTAGATTTTTAAAAATGGCATTGCATGGGGGTTTCTTTTAACAGGAGCGCTGAGATTACGCATTGATACAATGTAACATGTGACATCATACTGCTTAGTTGTCTGTATTTTATTTGTCTAATGCTACATTGCTCTGTCAACTTGTCATTTCATTATTACTCCTTAAGATGAAGATAATTGATCTGCCATTAGCAAGATGGATCAGGATAAGTTTCAGTACACAGCCTACTTATCACCTTTAAGATACAGGGTTCTAATTATTCTTTTTTAATAAGTATTTACTTCAAAAGAAAGAGACTAATGACTCATCGGCCTTGTTAAATTCTATTATCTCATTGCATGTCATATTTGCAACATGTTGCACCTGAAATTTATATTGGGGGATAATAATTTATGAAATGCTTTGCTTCGTAAGTAAGTGACACTTAACCAATTGATGCCAATAACATAATGCTTATGATCGCTTATTCCCTTGCAGAGTTAGTTTTTTGAATAGTGTAGTTCACATTTGGCTGAAATAAAAAGCTTTTTTTTTTTCATTCTTAGCCCTGTTTCCACTTTTAGCTTATTTTTCTTAACTTTTCTTGATTGCACTAGTTTGAGAAGAGTTTTATAAGAGTTCTCTCTTCTTTCAAATATAAAGAGAGTCATAAGCACTGCAGACACAGTAATTGAAGTTTGTAGCTATTTATCCACTGATACAAAGGGATGTATTGGTGGAGAATAGCATGACAAGGGACAGTTTTACCACTGTTGCTATTACCTACTCCCTTGAGAATCTCATCGTGCTTGCTTCCTGCTTCAGACCCTATCTGTATGAAATAACGGAAATCATTCCAAATGGACTCACCTTCATCCTTGCTAATGATTACGCAAAACCTGACCCCACTTAAGATGCTTTAGCTTAGCTAAAATTAGGGAAAAGAATACACTTCTTTGCAAATCAAAGATTTGTTGGAGCAAGTATCTTTTAATGAGATATTTGCAGATAAATCACCAAAAGAGAATTTATTTTACTAGAGACATCAAAGAATGACCTTTGAAGAACTTTCAGCTTCCTGAACAAAAATATATGTGCTAATTTTAGAGAATCCAAAAATCATTTTTGTGTGACAAAATACATTATCACATTACCTTGTTTTAAAA
Source organism: Spermophilus citellus (assembly GCF_964194105.1). Lineage (NCBI taxonomy): Eukaryota > Metazoa > Chordata > Mammalia > Rodentia > Sciuridae > Spermophilus > Spermophilus citellus. Next base: position 137,144,939 of record NC_138189.1, read on the forward strand.
AGTAGTGGTTTCCAAGTCTCTTTCTTTTGTTAATCTGCATACAGTATTTTGCATTCTTTTACTGGTGACTTGAGACACTGGACTATGGAGCCATCAGCCACCAGATCTCCACACACCTTCCCAAGAAAATCACTTCTTTTAATTTTTGAAACCATTAACCAAGGCTCTATCTGTTTTTAAATTAATTTAAATAAGTTGAATCATATATGTGAATTTAATTGAGATACACAAACAACTTCTGCCACACCAACAGAATTTAAAATTCAAAACCTAAAATCCTTATTCTAACTTTAATTACTCTTCAAATTCATCCCAGGCCTCAGTTTCCTGAGGCTTGTAAACAAGTGATAATACACACTCTCCCCGCTGTGTGTATTCTGTTAAATGAGGTCACTTATTTAAAGTCTCTTTACCCAGTGAATGTCAACATCTGCCAGTCTCTAACCTGCTTCTCATTTCCTATTCCATGTTTCTCTCTCTTCCTAAAATTTTCCTGGTCTTCAAGAAAAATCCCCAGCTTTTTTTTCCCCCAAAACGGCTTGAATTATTTCCCAGGGCTTATAGGTTAGAAGATTTAGAAATCTTGCTAGAACCCTTCTAATAAAGGATTCTAGAAACAGCTAAGCATGAAATAGGGGTTTGTGCTCATCTGTTTTCAGAGAGAAGCTCCTCAGCACTCAGATAGTGAAACTTTTGTATGGTCAATGCTTGACTGTCCATAGATTTTATTGATAAATTAGGATCTTCTATAAATAATGTATCAGGAGCCCCACCTTGAGAGGTGAACTTGGCTATTAATCAAATACATCAGTTATTTTCATAGTCAAAAGTAAGCATTTTTTGAGTATCTACTATGGCAGGGCACCATGCTGTATTAGTTAGCTTTTCATTGCTGCAATGAAATACCTGGCACAATTAATGAAAATAGGAAAGGTTTATATTAGCTCATGGTTTCAGAGGTTTCAGTCCATTGTCAGTTGGTTCCATTGCTTGGGACCTGGGGCAGTGCAGTATATCATGGTGGAAACATGGTAGAGCAAAGATGTTCACCTCTGCATTGCCAGGAAGCAAAGAGAGAGACCAGAAGGTATAAGGGTCCCAATATTCCTTTGAAGAGCATGCACTCAATGCCTACCTTCCTTCCACTAGGCCCTATTTTCTAAAGGGTCTGCCAACCCCAATAGTATCATAGGCTGGCAACAAAGCCTTTAACACTCCTCCATCCTGTCTCCAACCTGCAAAGGTTCATGGCCATTTCATAATGCAAATGCATTTACCATATCTCCAAGAGTTCCCCAAATCTTAGTAGCTCAATTGTTACTCAAAAGTCCAAGGCCAATCTCCTCTGAGATTCAAAACAAACCCAAACTGTGAGCCTCTATAAAAATCAAAAAGAAAATTGCATACTTCCAAAATACAATGGCCCTGGAGAACTAGTCCCATTCCAAAAGGGAGGAACATGGAAATAATAAGAAGGAATTGAAGCAAAGCTAGAATGAAATCTATCAGGGTAAACATTAAGTCCTGTAGCTCTGCATTCAGCATCCAGTATACACAGTGGCATGATATATGCTCCAAAGGGATTGGGCAGCCCACCACTGTAGGATTGTGTGGTTCACATGGCCACACCCCTGGGCTGGATGTACCCACTGCCTGCGGCTTTCCTCAGCAGAAAATTCGTATTCCTAGAATCTAACTACTTTGAATTTCCATTGCAGCTTCAACTTTACTAATCCTAGCTTCGTGCATCACCCGGTCAGTGATGCACTCAGGCCTCTGATGTAGATGAGGCCAACGTCTACACCAGGAACTGAACTATGGTCCACTAGAACCATAGCTATGGTGGCTCTGGTTGCCTTGATGGCTAAAAACAGGAAATGAATCCCAGGGAAACATTTATGGGAGCAGGGCATCTCAAAAGAAAGTCTTTGAAAGGAGTTTGCACTTTTACACATAGCTTGTCATATTTGGGGCTCTACTTATTCCTGAGATGCCGTTCAGAAATCTTTCTTATTGTCCTGGTTCAAAGTACTTGCATTCTTTTTAATGTGGTAAACGTTTTTAGCAACTGCACCTTTCTTTCCAAGACTTTTAAACACATTCCTTTCTCTAGTCAAACTGCAAATATTCTAAACTTTTCTGCTTTGTTCCTCTTTTCTCCTGTTTCTGGCTAAAAGCAGCCAATAATGACCAGGCTTCTGCCAAATGCTATGCTGCCCTTGAAATTATTCATGTGGTTCACATTTTTCCAGTATTTTTGTTTACATAAAAGGTATCATAATTGTCATATTGAACAACTTTTCTTTACCTGATGTTTTTGAGATTATGTGTATATGTAAGAACTAGGATTTCCCATTTAATTACTGGGTAAAATTCCCTCATATAAATAGATAATAATTTGTACATTCACATACTGAATTTTAGGTTGTATCTGATATTTTTCTACTATAAACAGTAATGGAATAGGCATCTTCACATATATATCCATGAATACAATTATGAGAATTTCTTCAACATAAACCCCATTAATAGAATAAGTGGTAATGTATTTATATTTTCAATTTTACTAGGTGCTGCCAAATTGCTCTTCAAAATAGCTCTACTAGTTTGCAGTTCAAAAGCCATGCTCATATGCTGCCATTCCAGTAAGAGTTCTGGCCAATCTGATGGGTGAAAGTTCACATTCCTTTTAAATTTATATTTTCCCGGAAATGTGAGAGTGAACATGTGTTTGAACATTGGTTGTCCATTCCAATTTCTAATTCCGGTGTCTCGTTTTTGTTTCTGATATGAGGATTTTGTATAGAATTGTAGGTTGAAAAAGAATCGAGCATTTATAAACCTCTAGTCTATTGTGTTTAAGTCAAGTTCTAGAAGAAGGTTACAGAAGTGGCAGTTTAAAAAGATATATTTTTTTTATTTGTTTTGTTTTTAAAATGAAAGCACAGTAGAATAGGACAAGAGTTCCCTTGGGTTTGGATCAAGAAATGCACAGTGTTTTGACAGGAGCCTGTGACAGATGGGAAGATTTTTAGCAGGGAGAGGACAGAGCTCCACTTTAGACAAGGGAAAGAAACTTCCAGCAGAGATACAAGTAAAACCCCTGGTCAATTAGGGAGATGATTGATGCCTTTGCACTTGGAAAGTGAGGTGCATCAGGGACTCATTTTGGAAAGGGCTGACTCTCATTAAGAAAGCTAGAGGTGAAGGCAGCCCAGGCCTGAATGATCTATGAAATAGAGCAGTTACACCAAAACCTAGAGGGTCCATTTTGCCCCCCAGTGGACTGAGACAGAAGAATCAAGGATGTGAGTCCCCATCCCCATTTAACCATGGAATGATATTTTTTTCCATAACCACCACCTGAACTATTATTTATTTTAGCCTTGTCCTAATCAATGATGTCCATGAATTGATACACTAATGTGCCCATTACCTTTGTCCTCACGTGAAAATAAAGCCAGGACTGATAAATTCATATATCATTAGTTACTTTCTAAGAGCACTTGCTTTCTATCAGGATGGTTAGTTTGCTCTGATGAACACTGTCACAGAAGTGCTTTATCCCTCCTTCTAAGCTGAATTTTGGTCATAGTGCTGGGAGTCTTTGCAGGCCAGGGTCTAATTAAAGCTGTGCTTGGAAGCAAGTGTTTACGGAAAAGCAACCAAGCTATGGCAAGTCACCCTGATGAGAAGATCACAGATGACAAAGGAGTTCAGATGCCCAGCATAATACAATTATGCCCAAAAGATAATGGCCCAAAGCCCTACAGACAAAAAAAAAAAAAATGTGTCATGCACAATTACACCCCATTCTTTTCCACTCAGTGAACATATCAGAATTCATGTGAGTGTGAATGACATCATTATGGTGATCAAGAATGTTATTTATAAAGCATGTTATTTGCAAAATTGGTAGTTTATTAGCTGTAACAAATCACATGTGATATTCTCAAGTATCACAGCAATGTTTTGGGGGGATCGCTGCACTGAGTATTCTTAAAATCTAATCATTAAGTCAGCTCTGCAGAGAGCAGGTGCCTCAGGATGGCATATGAATTAAACACAGGGCAGTGGTTAGGAAGGATTTTAGAGTTAAATTGCCCCTGCTTTCTACTTCTTAAAAGTATAAAGAAAATTCTAAAAGCCCTGAGGTTATTTATTTATCTATAAAAATGAAAGTATATATATATAAAACTATAATTATTTATGTGACTATAAATATTTGTAGATATGTGTATTCAGTAACTGGGTCTCAGAAGTGTGTGATGAAGTAACTATCACTGTGGTACTTTCATTGACACACTCATCTTGGCATCCAGCATCCTCATAAGGTTGTTGTGAGGGCAAAAAGAAATGCATTGATGGGCTGGGTGTGTGGCTCACGGTAGTATGCTCACCAAGGATGTGTGAGGCACTGGGTCCAATTCTCAGCACCACATAAAAATAAATAAATGAAGGTATTGTGTCCATCTAAAACTCAAAAAATAAAATTAAAAAGCATCTAATTCAGTACTTGACTCAGTAAGGATTGGTACCCAATCAGTGCTGCTGTGGCTCTCACTGATGGATGCTGTGTGGAAAGTGTGGGTTTTGCTATCATTGCTTCTTTGTTATCTTGGCTTCCTGTGGAGAAGTTTTTGTTAAACTGTAAATATGTGTGATGTCCTCAAATGGTACTAAGGAAACTAAAAGAAACAGTCCTCTCCTCAATCATACCACCTGTTGCATTAGTTCTTAAAGACTGGCCTCTGGCCCAGCAGCCATTGTGTCCCTAGGAGCTCATTGGAAAAACTTATTCTCAGGGCTTGCCCCAGACTTGGAAACTCCTGGACTTGGATCCAGGGATCAGCGGTTGAATGAGCTCTCCAGGTAACTCTGACACCTACTTAAGTTTGATAACTGCCAGTCTACTATAGGATATTGTTACGTTTTAATACCTTGTTGAGATATTATTTATGTACCTTTACTTGAGCACAAAATTTAATTTTCATTCAGTAGTTTTTACTGATACACAGAGTTGTGCAAACATCATCACGATAATTTTAGTAGCTATTCTTCACCCCAGAAAGAAGCCCCATACCATCATCAGTGTCTCCGTGTGTCATTATTTGTGACTATTCTGGACATTTAATATAAATAGAATCATGCAATCTGTGGTCTTTTTTGAATACTTTTTTTATTTGTTCTTTTCAGTTATACATGACAGTAGAATCTACTGTCATGATATACTGATATATTGTATAAGCATGGAATTTATCGTATTCTAGTTAGAATTCAGTCTTGTGGATGTACAAGATGTTGAGAATCAACGTGGCGTATTCATATATGTACACAGGAAAGGGTTGTCGTAGTCATCCCACTGTCTTTCCTATTTCTATCCCCGCTCCCTTCCCTTTACTTTCCTTTGATCTAATCCACTGAACTATTCCCACCAACCACCACCCCACCTTGTTGTGGGTTCCATCTATATATCAGAGAGAACATTCGACCTTTGGTTTTTGAGAATTGGCTTATTTTACTAAGCATTATAGTCTCCAGATCCATCCATTTACCAACAAATGTCATAAAGTCATTCTTCTTTAAAACTGTATAATATTCCATTGTGTATATATATCACAATTTCTTTATCTGTTCATCTGTTGAAGGGCATCTAGGTTGGTTCCATAGCTAAGCTATTATGAATTGAGCTGTTATAAATGCCAATATGGCTGTGTCACTGTAGAATGCTGATTTTAACTCCTTGGGCTGTATACCTCGGAGTGTGTAACTGGGTCAGATGGTGGTTCCATTCCTAGTTTTTTTTAAGAATCTCCATACCGCTTTCCAGAGTGGTTGCGCTAATTTGCAATCCCACCAACAATATATGAGTGTACTTTTTCCCCATATCCACACCAACATTTATTGTAACTTGTATGCTTGATAATTGCCACTCTGACTAGAGTGGGATGAAATCTCAGGGTAGTTTTAATTTTTATTTCTCTAATTGCTAGGGATGTTGAACATTTTTTCATGTATTTATTGACCATTGGTATTTCTTTTTCTCTAAAGTGCCATTTCAGTTCCTTTGCCCATTTATTGATTGAACTATATGGTTTTTTTTTTGGTGTTAAGTTTTTTGAATTTTTTATGTACATCCTGGATATCAATGCCCTGTCTGAGATACAGGTGGCAAAGATTTTTTTCCCATTCTGTAGGCTCTCTTTATACTCTTGATTGTTTCCTTTGCTGAGAAGAACCTTTCTAGTTAGGTAATGATTCTTGATTTTACTTCTTGAACTTTAGGAGTCTTGTTGAGGAAGTTGGTTCCTAAGCTAACAGACGTGTTAAGAGTGTTGGGTCTACATTTTCCTCTAGTGGGTGCAGGGTCTCTGCTCTAATACATAAGTCCTTGATCCACTCTGAGATGAGTTGGTGCAGGGTGAGAGATAGGGGTTAAATTTCATTCTACTACATATAGATTTCTAATTTTCCCAGCACCATTTGTTAAAGAGGTTATCTTTTCTCTAACATGTTCTGGGTACCTTTGTCAAGTATGAGATAACTATATTTATGTGGGTTTGTCTCTGTTTCTTCTATTCATTGATCTTCATGGAACAATACCATGAATTACTTCTTTAACATATTTTCAAGGTTCATTCCTGTGTCAGACATTTTCATTATCTTATGAAGTTCCATATTTCTGGGTATTCTTCACAATCATTTCCATTTCTATTTCTAAGGCAATCATTGACATTAGGTGTATTTATAATCCTTTGCAGCATGTGGGGCGGGTTGTCTATAATTGTGTGTGTCCATGTGTGCTTTAATTTTGTGGTTTCTCCTTTGTAGACCCTACTAAAAAGCTCAGAGCCAATTTTGTGATCCCCCTCCTTCAAATATATTGATTATTTAATGGGTTCTTTAAATATATATATATTACACACACACACACACACACACACACACACACACACACGACTTATTCCTAGTTCTATTTTATGGCATTACCCTTGCATTCACTATTTCTTTCTCACTATTCATTCCTGAAATCTTGCTGAATTTGATGTATCCACTTAAACTGCCTTTTTTTTTTTTTTAGAAAAAGGCAGAGTGTAAATCCTTAAATAACAATAAAATTGCACAATGCATTCACCATATCCTTTGCTCAAGACTCTTTCTAAATCTAGTTTTAGCATTCTTCAATCCAAGTTGAATAATGCAAACATATTTTTCAAACTGTGAAAAAATCTTGCCTTTTACACCTGAATTTATGTGTTTTCAAAAATGATGTGTCTTCTCAACTATTTGAGAAAATAAGGCCATTATATTTTACATGCTTTAGAATTCACAAATCACCTTGACTGCTCCTTTGCTCTTAAAAACAGAAATACAATAGATATCATCTTTTGTTCAGTTTCAATTCTATAATTTAATTTTATGATAAAAATTCACAGAATTTTTATAACACAGAATTATATTTGATTTTATGATAGATTTTTTTTCTCTTAAAGAAACACAAACAAAAAAGAAAAGGGCATATTAGAACTGTCAAGATATTATTTTTGCCTGAAAAAGGGGGGGAGAGTGACTTCCTCTGTGTAAGAATGAACTGGTTTTCTAGCAGCTCTTCCTGAAATAGATTCATACATCAAAAACTCCTAACGTCTCTAGTCAATATTAAAACAAGTGAAAACATCTTTCCCAGAAAATAACAAAACCCCTACACCTTGCATAGATACCCTGTGCACTTGATTAAATCTTGAAAAATCATAAAGTCCAAACCTGCTTGACCATATGAGAAACTTTGGACTGTCCAAATGCCAACATATTTGGCAAGTTATAATCTAGTTTCCTCTCCAGTTTGACTACATTCACACAATATTACATGCATATTAGGAACTTTAAAGTTGCTAATAAGTTGTGTGCTTCCTCAACAGAGAACTGATCTCATTTTCTTTCATAAACTTAATGATAAATAAAAGCTATGAAATGTAAGGAGGAAGCAAAGATGATCCAGTTTCTCATAGCTGCCTTACAACAACCTTGTAGGGAGAACTGAGCCTTGAAAGCTGAATTCATATAGTATATGGAACCTAATAAGAAATTAATTCTAAATCATAGGTCTTTGGATGAAGTAAATAATTCTATTTTTAGAAAATGATGTATTTTGATATTTATATACTCAGTTATAATGCCTCCTCCTACAACCCTTAAAGTCTTTTAAGCTTTCAGTTGTGGATGTTATGGTTTCAGACCATAATGAAAAATGGAAACTCTATTTCACTTCTATTTGTGGCATGTGCACATTGTGGTTTCTTTCAGTCTGCTTTATATAGTTTTATGGTAATTTTGTGTTTATTTTGCTACCTTTGCCTACATCATTGGAATATCTAAAGAAGACACACTAATAACCTGGGTACTTGTGCTGAGATGGAAGGAGAATTAAAAATATTCCATTTTTTAAAGCCTTAAAAATTTTTGGATGATGACATATTAGGCTAGTGAAGTGTCTATACGTGTGTGTGTGTGTGTGTGTGTGTGTGTGTGTGTGTGTGTAATTTTAAACTTTTGAGCTCAATTTGAAAGTTAGTAGTTTCCTTTTGAATATTACTATTTCCAACTAAATGTTAAAATGCTACTTTTTGCCATCTGTTGCTGAACTCTGCTAAGTTTCTACTGAAGTTTGGTAAGTAAGCAGAGCAAAATTTATCATCGTCAAGAAAAATATAAAATAAAACTATCTTAGAAGAATCTGGGAGTAGGAGGAAAAGCCACTCTCTAATTCGTTTGGGGTTTGATAAGGTGAAAGTCTGTGTGAACTTCCTGCGGCTTTCATGGCTGGGACCTGTGGCCATCGGGGATGGTAGGGATCTTCCACAGAGCCAGGTCTTCTGCCTGAGCAGATAATCTGGGGTAAATATCTCTCCAGCAACTAAAAGAAAATATTGCTAAAATAGGTTAGTCTGCACTCTTCACAAATGCTGATTTCTCCTCTGTGAAAAATGCCGGTGAATTCTGATGTCCTTGCCATACCCCTGCTAAAAAACCAAAAAACAAAAACTGTTGAAGCAGTATTTTTACTTATATAAAAACAAACCTTTAGCAGCAGCAGCAGCAGCAGCAGCAGCAGCAGCAGCAGCAGCCTCCTCATATTGTGGGCTTTATGTCCTCATTGGTACCAAGATGCCTAAAGTTGACACACAGTATTTCAACACCTGGAAAAAAAACTTTGATGAGGAACCTCAGCAAGTGCAGTTAATGTTTATGTCCTTTTCTGTCAGAATATGCCCCAGACGTCTACAAATGTTTCTTCTTGTTGAATCAGTATTGGAAAGGAAAGTAGATATCTTTCATTCCATAGCTTCACAATATCTTGCCTTAAGGAATGTATTCATCCAATAGAGTAGTTCTTTTTTAATCTAGATAGTGTTCTTAAATATATAGTCACTGTTCTTGGTTTTTCAATTGAAGACTCTACACCTGGAACCTAACTGAAAGGCTCAATGCGGCTCCTGATGCAGTGGCATGAGGATGGTCAAAAGCAGTTGTCCTGGACACCATAGTAGGTTCCCTTCCTCTGTTTTACCTGATTTCCTATGAGACGATGTGCTTCTCTGAGTGATAATTTATATGGAATTATGGAATTACTAGACCAAGGTTAGAGCTCTGTGTTTGAGGAAATAGTTTAAAGCTGCTTCAGAAAAATCTTTTTTTTTTCTTTAACAAAATGAATTTGGCAACAAGACTTATAATCCAAATAAAGTAACTGAAATTGAAAAGTGAATTGGAATGAACTCTTTTACATCACTCTCGATTTGCTTTGGAGACTGAAGTTATGGATGTTAAGCAATACATACACATACATATAATTCTATGTTATACATATACCTAATAACATGAATAAAGATTAAAATACAAAAACTATTTAAATGCTCCTTTTGATCTTATTTGTAAATTGCACTTTCATTCAAATGACCCAATCACTGTGACTTCTGCAAGATGTATTTAATCTTATACTACCATCTTAGTAACTAAATTTAGTTTTGATTTTAAAATTCCCAACATTTGCTTATCTCATTAAAGAAAGATAAATTGAGAAAAGAACAGTAACTTTAAATTGATGCATTAACTTCCCCCATGTATGGCAGACTGATTACTGGCTCATTAGGCATGGGTTGGTGATAAAGTGTCATTTATTCACACTTTAATTGTTATTCTCCTAAAAGTCAATTTTCAAACTCCTTCCATTTCTGTGCACTTGTAACTTTTCATGCTAATGGTGCAGCATTTAGAAAAGACTTTAGAGATTACCTAGTGACCCTGCCAACCAAGGTTGGAGTTCTTCACACAGCATTCCTGACAGACTGTCAGCTAACCTTTATGTGCACATGTCATTGGCAGGGAGTCCTTATTTTGCATATCAACCCATCCCTTGGTTAGACATTCACAGGTTTAATAAGACTTATCTTTGTCTTACACTATAATCTGTTACTTGGTAACTTCCAATTATTGATCCACTTTCTGCCAGGATCAACACAGAATAAGTCATTATCTCCTTTTTTAGGTCAGCTTGTCAAATATTTTGAAGATGATTTCTGTGTTGTTCTTAATTTCTTATCTCTTAAAGACATAAAATAGGTACAACCCCTCCTAAATGATACTGTCATCATCCCTCAGATGGATGCTTTATTTTATTTTGATTCCTTCATAAACATGTACAAATAAGTTCAGATACTATGGTCTGAATTTAATATGAGGAATAAAAGGTAAAAGAAAATAAGGGAATTAGGCTGTCCCCTCTCATACCTCCCCATACCAGGGATTGAACCCAGGGCACTTAACAACTGAGGTCACCTCCCCATCCCTTTTTAAATGTTTTTGTTTTATTTTTGTTTTTGTTTTTTGAGACAGGCCCTTGCTCAGATGCTGAGGCTGGATTTGAACTTTAGACCCTCCTGCCTCAGCCTCCTGAGCTGCTGGGATTACAGGCATGCATCACCACTAAATTCCTCCCTTCCTTTTCTATTTATCTCTTCCTTCCTGGATATATGAAATGCCTGATACTTTTAAAGACACTTTATGATAAATATAAAGAAGTGGTCTGTTCTCATATGTATTGCTATTTAGCGAGGTTTCTACCAAGCTCTGCTGGGGTCTTAATATTTTTCAGTAAAATATAAGTGAAAATATTCTTGTTAGCCATGTAAGTACACTGGCCAAATGGACATTATATATTTCTCAGTATTCTTACTAATAATATTCTTGCTAATAAATAAATGCAATAAATTAATATTTAAAAGAAAAATCCTATAGGGTAGTTTCTTTAGGCATGGTAAGATAACCTTTGTTGAAAAGTCATAGTAGGTAAAAAAGCAAAAATTAGTCAGTCATTTATTTTTATATATATATATATATATATATATATATATATATATCTCACATGTAGCTACTTCTAGAACAAAGAGAACCAATTTTCAGTTGATTTAGTGTTAAACCAGACTACAAAGTCTTGACTAAGTCTGAAAGTTGGTGAGAGAGTTCCTTTGCAAAATTTGGTTCACATTCCCTCCAGCTCTTCCCTGAACCAGCTGCAAAATGAAGTAAAAGGAAATAGAATCTTCCTAAGAAGCTTCAGTTATCTGGCACCTTCTCTTTCTCATGAAGAGCTACCCAAAGCTTGAAAGTGGGAAGTAAGCTGGCCGATCAGACCTCTAGCTAGCTGTGTTTTATGCCATTGGCAGGGTGGAGTCAGCATCTTTCAGGGGTCTACCGACCACCACAAGAGACAAATCCAAGCATTATGGTAACCTACTTCTTTGCTTTCTCTCACTGCAACATAGAGCCTAGCAGGAGGATGATGGCTGATTTGGGGGATGATCACTTCTACAAAAAGTCTTTCATTATTGGTCCACACTGGCAGGAGACATTGACCATAAGGAATAGATGGTTCTGAACCAGACTTTCTTGTATCAAAGAAGCAAGCACTTTTTTGAGTGAATATTATTGACCAACAATCCTGCTTCATTTTGAAAATACATATAAGAATATGTTGTGTTTCTTCTTCTAAAAGCTAGAAACCTCTGGAGAAAATCACATCCAAACAAGTGAAGATAGATGGAGTTTTCTATGATGTTATGTACAAACTGCTTTTGGAAAAATAAGGAAACAATTATGGCAGTGAAAGGTGGTAAAAGTGGGGGGCAACGTCAGGGGGCTACAGGGAGAGAGAGTGACCTTTAACCTAGTGTTATTACAGAGAAGTATAAAAAGAAAGAACATATTCTATCTACAGGAAGCTTTGATGATTCAAATTCTTTAACAGCAATTGTTTATAAAAATTTCAGCATGTTTTCACTGAAGGATGTGAATTGAGACATACTGAAAATATTAAAGTGAATTGCTTTATCAAATTATGATCTCAGAGTAAGTAATAAAGAGAAACTGGAAAAGAGACTTGTAAATGTATCCAGGTTTAGCAGCCCTATCTCTCCATAAATACGTTGGTTTTCCAGGTGATTTTTAATATGCCTGAACTTTCCCCCTTTACACCTGGCTAGAAATCTGTAAAACAACAACAACAAGAACAAAAGCCTACTCTCTTCCATTAGTTTCCCTCTTAGTTGACCCTCTTGTCAATACTTGGAAACTCCATTACTGCTCAACCCAAACTAAACCCTAAACCCCATCCTTTTTTCTTAGTGTTAGGGAAAGCTGTGTCAGAGCCAGCCATCTTACAATAGATAATTACAAATTGATTTTGTTCAAGAATCCTTCCCAATACTTTTAATATTTGATTAAACATTTTCAGTCATGTTAAAAATATTACTTGTGCAGAATATAATTTCATCTTAGTTTTTGTTTTGTTTTTAGAAGTCTAAAACCTTCTCATCTCTTTGAGTATTTCATCTACAATCACTAGGCAAGAGTGGGACATGATTTCCACAGTACTTGGAGCATAATATCCAAGTACAGAGGACCGAGTCTCTTGTATAACTGCATGCTATTTGTTGGGGCAGAGGACAGATTGGACCTGAATATTTCATTAATGATGTTCTAAGGGAAGAAAACAATCTGAGAAATAACAGCCCCATGACACTGCATTGTTTATTGTAAAAGCATTTATGAAAATGAGGGATTGTTTTTATTGAGTAGGTCCAATAAATTAGGATTAATTCTCATTTTTAAGCCTTTTTGATGGTGTGTACTGAGGAAAATAACAAATTTATATACCAATAACTATTCCTTTCAGTCTCAGTGTTTTTGTGATGAGCTTCTGGTAGTTACTAAAGCATAATGAATTGTAACAAATACATTTATTTGTTGAGTAACTGGCCTATACAAAGCCCAAATACAGCCTGCTTTCAAAATACTTGGCTCTCTTGGAGGACCTTGACTTAACATGGCATTTTTATGTTTAAATTTTTATTTATTTATTTTGCATTATGATTCTTATTTCATGTATACAGCACAATTTTTCATATCTCTGGTTGTATATAAAGTATGTTGACACCAATTCGTGTCTTCATACATGTACTTTGGATAATGATGTCCATCACATTCCACCATCCTTGCTAATCCCCTGCCACCTCCCTTTCTCTCCCACCCCTCTGCCCTATCTAGAGTTCGGCTATTCCTCCCATGCTCCCCCTCCCTACCCCACTATGAATCAGCCTCCTTATATCAGAGAAAACATTCGCCATTTGTTTTTTGGGGATTGGCTAACTTTCACTTAGCATTATCTTCTCCAACGCCATCCATTTACCTGCAAATGTCATGATTTTATTCTCTTTTATTGCTGAGTAAAATTCCATTGTGTATATATGCCACATTTTTTTTTATCCATTCATCTATGAAGGGCATCTAGGTTGGCTCCACAGTTTAGCTATTCTGAATTGGATTTGCACATTTTTATGGAATAATTTTGCTGTAATTTAAGCATGAATACCTCAAGGGAATTGAATATTACTAGTTCTGGATTTCGTGTCTTCAACTTTTGCTTGTGTAAGAATTCCCATAGTCTTTACACTGAGGCAAATTTCTGGTTTGGTCTATGAGTTACTGTTCATGTTCATGTCAGTACAAACTGACCTCTTAATTTGAGGTCTAAGCCTGGGAGTGCATGAGTCAACTGACTTTACTGTGAGGAATAGCTACTGAGATTTTTATCTTTTTAGAATCTTAAGTGGAAGGAGATAAATGTAGCTACTTGCTTGAAGCTTTTCTTTCTTCTCACCTTCATCAATAACCAATCCTGGAGAGTGAGTGGCAGCCAAGGAAGAATTTGATTATAGGTTAAGTTCCTATAACATTAGAATAATAGATAAAGAGATGTAGATAGGAAAAAAAGTGCATGAATGATTTTTAATATTCTTATAATAAAGTGGAGTGTTTTGTCATTATGAAAGTTCATGTGAAATACATTATTTCTTAATTGTAGATTTGCTACATGATGATGATATATTCATGGATTCCTTCTATTCCCAGTGTAATTGCTTATTTCCATGGCACCTGTCACTCTAGAATACAGGTTCCTTGACATCATAAAGAATTTAATAAAATTTTCTCTTTAGCATTTTCCACCTCTCAATCGTGTGTGGTTGGTAGTTGAGGGAGGTGGGAGGTGGGGGGGGGGACTCTGAGCAGAGCCTTTCAATTTTCCAAGCATCCCAGATAAGAAAGCTGTATTTGAGTTGCAGAGTGCAACTCCCTCATTTCTTCCTATCATTAGTATTGTTCAGTTAGGTAAAAAAGAGGGTAGTAGACTCCCAATTTACTCAATGTATCTTGTTATAACCCAGGGCATAAAACAGTAAAGTTGCCAACCCTTTGAGAATTCAGATTTTAAGTTGTTCATTTCCTTGGAAAATATGTTGATGTTTTTAGGCTTTGCTGCTTATAGCCATTTTAAGTATTCTGTTATGGCCCCAAACATCCACATTAGTAGCTTCTTTCTGATACCTGGTGCGGAGGTTTTTCTGAGAATTAAAAGTCCTTGACACTGATTTTCTTCATCTTTCTATCATTTACTTCCTTGGTAGATTACAGTTTTACAAGTACCACACGCTCTTGTTTTGTTTATTCAGTCTCTTCTGCATGAAAAATTGTGTATAATCCCCTAATAAAGCTTTCCCTGAAATTTAATAGTTTAAAGAAAGGAGACACCATTTAACATTTTATCTTCTGTAGCTTGAATTATTTTCCACATTAAATGTTCTTAAGATAGCAGTGTCCAGAGAATTTTGGTCTCTCTCACACAAAATAAATACTTTCAAACTCACAAATTATTCTTATACCAATTGCTTCTGTTGTCATTATCTTGTTTTGTTAAGAGATCCTTTACTATATCTCATAGAACGAAACTGTGTGTGAAACAATTATTTCATAGAAAATTAAATAAGGGGCTGGGATGTGGCTCAAGCGGTAGCGCGCTCGCCTGGCATGCGTGTGGCCCGGGTTCGATCCTCAGCACCACATACAAAGATGTTGTGTCCGCCGAAAACTAAAAAATAAATATTAAAAAAAAATTCTCTCTCTCTCTCTCTCTCTCTCTCTCTCTCTCTCTCTCTCCTCTCTCACTCTCTTTTAAAAAAAAAGAAATTTAAATAAGATTTTTACATTGAACAAATGCTGTTTTATAACAATTAAGACAACCTAATGATTACTAATTCTAAAGGCCCATTTGTTACATGTGTAACAAACTCCTTTGAGTTAACTCAAACACCAGTGAAACTCCATTGCTTTTTGTATGAATTTAATGGGCAAATTCTCATCTAGACATAAAATGCATATAACATTTCTATTTGACAAATATCCACCATACTTTATCACTTCACGGTTGATTGGCTGCATTCCATGATCTCTTCCAAATGAGAACATCAAACTCTTGTCTGTCAGAATCATGTGTATACATGACAGGAATGAATTTAGAGTTTGAATCTCTTTTTAGGTGCTTCATAGAAATTGGTGATTGTCACAGTTCTGAATCAATAGTGTGGTTTTTTTTTAAACCATCAAACTAATTTTAATATTCTCTAGTATTGAAAATGCTATTCTTGTAAATTAGTTTCATGTGGTTCCTGTTAATTTTGCATTGTAATTTCATGGAATAGGTCATCAAAATATGTACTTTGAATTAATGAGGCAAAGTCAAGAATCCAGAAATTTCAAACTAGTGAATGGGGTCTGAACACACACATGTATATACTTGATCTTTCTTATATCACTCAGAAAATCCTCAGCTAATCATAAGTTGAAATTAATTGATTTTTTTCTTTATTTAAATTCTGATTGATTATACATGACAGCAGAATGCACTTCAATTCATTATACACAAATGGAGCACAACTTCTCATTTCTCTGGCTGTGTAGAATGCAGAGTCACACTGTTCATGCAGACATATGTGTACATAGGGCAATAATGTCCATCTCATTCCACTGTCCTTTCCACCCCCAAACTCCCTTCGCTCCCTTCTGCCCAATCCAAAGTTCCTTCATTCTTCTGTAGCCTCCCCGCCATTATGGATCAGCATCAGCATATCAGGTTGAATAGTATATCCCCCGTTTGAGGAGTTTGGCTCAAGATTAGTTTATCTTAAAGCATCCATCTAAATTCCATAGAACAGACAATTTTAAATAAGATAACACAGATGTTTAACTCCTTTTATAAACAGTACAAAATAAAGTGCCCCTTATGTTTCTTGTTATCTCTATCCCCCAAATTCTTACTGCCCAATAATGTCATTTTTGTGTCTGTGGGTGATTTAGGAGTCTTTTGTGACTGCCCAGCCTTCCATTATCACAACACTTGTTTTGGTAAGCGATCAGAAAATATTAGAGTAAATGTTGTAGAGCCCTAGCCAAGGCAAGCAGACACCCATGATTGAATCAGTCCTCATGAAAGAAAAGAAAAATAAAAAATAAAAAACAGGACCCTGTGGACTATCTGTAGAATTCCCTTATTTTTCAAGTGTGGTGTGTATGTGTGTGAGTGCATATGTGGAGAACTAATGCACACTGTTTTGGGCCCTAGAGGCAATCACTCTCCCTATCACCGTGAAACATCTTTCTCTAAGCAGCACAATGGGGATAACAAAACCCATTTCAGTCTCAATTTAAGTTTAATTCCCACCTGGAACTTGAGATGAGGCTGTAATGAACTTGAACTTGCAGCACTGATTATCTCATACATGCATAGAACAGTCTTCAGATACAGCAGTGGAGTTTCCAGATCCTATTCTGCAGGTATTCGGTTCCTCAGAAACAGATACCAAACAGATGGCGATGCTCTGGCATATCACTACATTGAGCATGGGGCAATCAGCCAGGTTTTGGTTTATTTTACTTTACACATAACAGAAAATGACTAAGCAGCAATATAGCGTGCTCGGATATTTTTATAAATACCTGTATAACACTTCCTGTCAGACGTTTCTAAATTAATGCATAAAACCTAAGCAATACTATCCAAAAAAAATATGTAAAGGCCAGGGTTGATTTCAATTATAAAATATTTCTAAGAAACAGAAAAGATATCCCCCAGTATCCTAAGAATTCCCCAAATTAGTTAGACTTCTACAGAAGATACATTCATTCCTTCATCTGTCCTGTTTACTGCTGAAATACTAAATTATATTCTATGGACATGAACAAATGATTGTGGCTATTTATACCTTTTATGGACCAGAACTCAAGTGGAATAAGGTAGTCAAATAGATTGGAGAATACTTGCTAGAGTCACTGTCAAAGTTAAAACTCTAGACAAGAAATCAGGAAAGCCCTAAATTTTAAATTTTATTGTAATATTCATACTCACTGAGTGAGAGTTTGGAAATCAGGAACTTTCTACCCTCCACAATTTTCTAGATCTGGGTTATCCTTTCCATAATTTCTGTTGTTGTTGTTGTTGTTGTTGTTGTTGTTGTTAAGAGCTATGTAGTCATACATAGTACTTGGGCTTTCCATGGTCTCTCAGAGAGAAAGTAGGGAGTCAGCTAAATTCCTAAAACACTCAATCATATCTGAAGTATGTTCTGAGAGGTTGAGCCATGACAACAGGTACACTATCAACTTTTTACTATGTGAGAATATGGTGGCCATCATTAGGACAAAAAATACAAGTCAGCATATTTGATTTTCTCAGCAAGATAGTAACATCGGCACTAATATCACTAGTGTCTAAAGCCAGAGAGATTCCCTTCCTGTTGCTAATACAGAGGGTCAGCATCCATTCAGTGTTGCTCCATACCAGCCTTGCTCTCTCACCAGATTGCCTCTTTTGACTGCCTTCTGAAAGCCATTTTCTGATATAGCTACCTAAATTCATGTTTTAGAAAACATATCAGATCTGTCTACCATCTGCTCAAAAACAAGTCAGGTGCCTCTCACAGGATCCTTCATCTACCTGTTTTTTTTCCCTGTCCACTACTTTCTCCTCCCAATCAACATGAGGTGCTGGAAGCCACTTGTCCTTTGCACGAGTACCTGTGTATTATTCTTTTCTTCTCTGCCTAATAAACTACTGTATTTTCACAAAATCTACCCTGTATGATACATGTTATGCAGTGGTTCATTGTTCTTTGTGCTTGAATATCACTGAAGAGCATTTATCATGAGATTCAGGTATTGATACTAACTTAGATTTCCTTTTTTTCCTCTAGCCTTGAGCCTTTTAGGCTAGTGCCATATTTATCCAATCTTTCCATTACATCAGTACCAGATTTGTGGTCCTTGATGCATTAGTATTTCAGTTGCAATTCAGCAGGTAAATCATAAAAATGTTGAGATGGAATTGACTTTTTAGGCTTATTGACTATCTAGGCCAATTTTCTTTGTTAATTTCAGGTCAAGTTTATAGATGTACCGCTAGTTAGTGAGTGCAGCAAGTCCATCATCCATTTCCCCCAATACATCCTCTATTGTATTGTTTTCTATGTACCAGTGGTGTTTCTGTTATGGTTTAGAAATGAAGTATCCCCCAAAATCAAGAAAAAGTGTGAGACACTACAAGAAAGTCAGAGGTGAAATGATTGCATTATGAGAGTATTAACCTAATTGGGGCATTAATCTCCTGAAAGAGATTAACTGGGTGGTAACTATAGGCATGGTGGGTGTAGCTAGAGGAGGTGGGTCATTGTGGGTGTGCCTTTAGGGTGTATGTTTTGTCCCTTGTCTACAGTGTCTCTGTCCTTCCTGGAGGCCATATACTGATTCTCTTTCTTCCACCGCACCATAATATTCTGACACAACTTGGGCCTAAAGCAATGGACTTAGACCCTTGAAACCATTAGCACCCCCCAAACCCTGTATATCTCTAAAATTGTTCTTGTTGGGTCTTTTTGTCTCAGCAGCAAAAAAGCTGACTAAAACAGTTTCCATTTGCCAAATTCTTCTTTTTAATACTCTTCCTTAAGAGGAGATTTTTTTCCAACAACTATTTAAATCTCACCAAAGGAGTTCTTAAATTTGTTAAGGAACTTTACAAGGACTATTTAGAGCATTTTATAGGATACCTGGGGAAAATAAATTATTTGTACATGTCTTGTCTCTTGAAAACGTTTTGTGTCTATAACTGCTTCCATGTTTTAAAAAATATATCTGAAAAATAACAAACATTATAATGAGGCTTCATGACACTTAAGATTTTAAATATAATGGGAGCCTGAAAAATATAGTCTATTCTTGATTAAATGAGACTTGAATGTTGCTTCCAAGAAAGTCAGAAAAATGAATGACTTATTTCCATATAGAACATCATTTTGTACTTTTTCAAAGTAAAGATGTTAAAGAAACATGAAGACATGAAGACAGAAGCATTATGTTTTCTTATAATAATCAGGCATCCCCATCTTCTTTTAATAATAGAGACTGGATCTACAAGTTTTTACAACATCCCTGGATTTATCCTGTGCCATGTGAAAGAGAATTAAGACATTTATCCAGATTAATTTTATTTAAAAAGGAGATATCACTTACATATCTATAGAATTTTATATTTTGTCAGAATTATTTAAACAATTGCATTGATTTTCTGTGTACATTTCTGACATTGGTATATGGATATTATTTGTTTAAATGTTTTTTTTTTAATATGAGACTTTAAACTTGTTTTGAACTTTCATAGGGCAACGTTTTCTAATTCATTATCTTTTAAACAATATTTACATTTATGTTGTTAAATAGATGCTCCAAGAGAGAGAATTTCTCTGGCCTGTGTTCCTCAGAATAGCCCAATGCATATAGGATATAATTTTAAAGTATAGTCAGATCTCTGAATCTGTGGTCTGTATCTGTATATTCTGCCAAATGCTGATTCAAAATGTTTTTTTTAAAAAAATACATCTGTACTGAATATGCAAATATTTTTTCATGTCATTCCCTGGACAGTGCAGTGCAGTGCAACTATCTACTTAGCATTTACCTTGAATTTGGTTAATTTAAGCAATCTACAGATGACTTAAAGCATGCAAGAATGTGTGTGCAAGTTATATGTAAACACTTTAGCTAAGAGACATGAGCATCCTCCAAATTTGGTATTCATGAGGGATCTTGGCACCAGCCTCACAAGGATATCAAGGGACAACTCTGTTAATATTAGCAGTAAAGGAAATAAATCATGAATGTACATTTCAAAAATAAGTATAAAGTGAATACCTGAGAAACAACTACCCAAGTCCAAGAAATAGCATATGCCAGCTCCCAGAAGTTCCCAACACACTTACATATGAAAGCCTTAGGAAGTCGCTGTCTAAAGCACTTTTTCTAGCCCAGCCCTGAGTACCATGGAACACAATATAGGGCACTAAGTTTTGACCAGTAGATGAGACAAAGGCATTATTTTCTCCAAATTAAGAAATATATTCAATGTATTCTTGGCTATAGAATATTTTCAGAACATTAATGTTATTTTGTAAACATGTGCCTGTCTATGAAGGAATATAGAGAAATCTGCATATTTGTTTTTAACTTATATCTATATGCAATTGCTTCCGTTTATATTTATCAACACAAAAGAGCATAAGTTATGATTAAGTAATCAGGTAGTACGTTCTGAAGAAATAAATTTTAAATAAGTAATTCCTAGGGAATGAATAAGCTAGTTTATTAATAGAAGAGCAACATAATTTCTTTTTAGAAATTATTGGGCCTCTTAATAATTTATTCTGCATCTCTTATCTCTAATTATAATTATCTAAGTTATAAGAAAATTATATGCTTATAATTATTAAGGGTATAAATATTTCAACAAATATCCCAATATTAATGATTTCTGATTGATAGTGTTACAGCAAAACATTATTAGAATGTAATGATAATTTCGGGTAGACCAAGATAAATTATAAGACCCAAATGATTCAGTTATTTTTTACAGATATAATTATATTAAAATGGAATAGGAGCATAAAAGAAATAAGCACTGTATAAGATATAATAATAAAAGCAAGCAAGCAATATTTTCCATGTAATAATAATAA